>NC_142505.1:47725000-50225000 GCF_057876585.1 Rhinolophus sinicus | reverse complement strand
CAAAGTATCGTGTGTCAGAGGCTTAAGCCCCAAGGAAGAATCCAGTTACATGGGAGTTCAAGGCCACAACCTGCTCTTCAAGCATTTTGATTTTCCTTTCAGTGTCACATTGGATTCAACTAAGTCTTTTTTTGGAGAAGAGAAAATATTCTTAACAGCCAGGTTTCTGGCTTGGCTTTCATCTGGGAGGCCTTTAGCTTTCCATCTTCTCTCTTCGGTCACTTTTCACGGACCTTTCCTACTAAGCCTTTGAGACTTGAATCCGAGGAAGAAGAAATTCAGGCCTTTGATAGAACCATGCACAAGGCTGATTCTTAACCAATGACTGGTCTTCATAAACACAGAGTAAACAAAGTAAAAGGAAGGGAATTTTTTGTGAAAGTCAAAGGCATAATTAAATAAAATAGAAAACATTAGCAATAATAATAATAAGAAATGATTCATCAGAAAGCTGCAAAAGAAACTGAATCTTTGAAAAGATCCAATATGGTAGCCACTAGCCACATGTGACTATTTACATTTCAATGAATTAATATTAAGAATAAATTCAGTTCCTCGTTCACCTTAGTCATATTTCAAGGGCTCAGTAGCCACGCTGAGCTGATGGCTAGTGCTTCAGTATTGGACAGTGCAGTTCCATCCCTATGGTACAAAGCAGATAATTGAAGATTTCCATTGTGGCAGAAAGTTCTCTTGGACATCTATAGTCTAAACTTTGTCTCGGTTAAACAATGCAGGGGAAATAGAGAAGATGCAAAATGCTTCAATAGGAAGACAATTAGGAACATAACTACAGGTACAATATGGACTTTTTTATTATAAAAGTTATTATGAATGACTTTGTGCCAATGTATTTTGTATTTTTTAAGATTTTTATTAAAAATGGCTAATCTACAATATTACATGAATTTCAGGGGTACAACATGGTTATTCAACATTTATAGACCTCAAGTAGTGATCACCATGATAAGCCCAGCAACCACCTGACACGGTACCACACTATCACAATATTATTGACTCTATTCCCTATGCTGTACGTTACATCCCCATGACTTAATTGTTTTATACCTGGAAATTTGGACCTCTTATTCCCTTTCACCTTTTTCCCTCTTTTTAAAATTTTCAATTATAGTTGACATTCAATATTATTTTATATTAATTTCAGGTATACAGCATAGTGGTTAGACATTTATATAATTTAAGAAGTGATCCCCCTGACTAATACCCACCTGATACTATACATACCGTGTTTCGCCGAAAATAAGACCTAGCCAGACCATCAGCTCTAATGCATTTTTTGGAGCAAAAATTAATATAAGACCCGGTATTGTGTTGCGTTGTGTTGTGTTGTGTTGTGTTGTGTTATACTATACTATACTATACTATACTATACTATACTATACTATACTATACTATACTATACTATACTATATTATAGACCCGGTCTTTTATTATAGTAAAATAAGACCGGGTCTTATATTAATTTTTGCTCCAAAAGACGTATTAGAGCTGATGGTCCAGCTAGGTCTTATTTTTGGGGAAATACGGTACTTATTACCATATCTTTGACTATATTCCCTGTGCTTTACTTTGCACCCCCATGACTATTTTGTAGCTACCAATATGTACTTCTTAATCCCTTCACTTTTTTCACCCTGTCCTCCACCTTCTCCCATCTATGAGCTCCAACAAATCTAGTACCCATCCAACACCATACATAGTTATTACAATATTATTAGCTATATTCCTTATGCTATACCCTACATTCCCATGACTGCTTTGTAACAACAAATTTGTACTTCTGAATCCCTTCCTGTTTTTTCACGTACCCACCCCCAACCCCCTCCCATCTGGCAACAATCAAAATGTTCTCTGTATCTATGAGCTTGTTTCTGTTTTGTTTATTTTGTTCTTTAGATTCCACATATAAGTGAAATATCATTGCATCTGTCTTTCTCTATCTGACATACTCCACTCAGCCCAATGCCCTCTATGTCCATTCATGCCACCACAGATGGTGAGAACCCATTCCCTTCCCTGGCTGACCAATATCCCATTATATATATGTACCAACTACTCTTCAACTATTCTTCCATTGATGGACACCCAGGCTGCCTCTACATCTTGGCCATTGTAAACAATGCTGCAAAGAACATAGTGATGCTCATGCCACCTCGAAGTAGCGTTTTGGGTTTCTTCAGATAAATACCCAGGAGTGGGATTACTGGGCGCTTTGTCTCTTGTTATAGCCTTTGTTTTAAAGTCTATTTTGTCTGGTATAAGTATGGCTACTCCAGATGGTTTTTTAAAATTTTTTTGTTTCCATTTTCATGAAATATGTTTTTCTATCCCTTTACTTTCCATCTGTGTGTGTGTGTCTTTCGATCTGAAGAGAGTCACTTGTAGGCAGCATATATAAGGGTTTTGTTTTCTTATCTATTCAGCCCTCCTATGTTTTTTGATTGGAGTATTTAATCCATTTACATTGAAAGTAATTTTAATAGCTATGTAGCTATTTCCATTTTATTATTCATAATTTTGTTTTTTTGTTTTTTCCATCTTAAAGAAGTCCCTTTAATATTCCTTATAATACTGGTTTGGTGGTGATGACTCCTTTTGTTTTTTCTTGTCTGGGAAGCTCTTTATCTGTCCTTTGATTTTAGATGATAGCCTTGCTGTGTAGAGTATCTTTGGTTGTAGGTCCTTGTTTTTCATCACATTGAATATTTTGTGACAGTCCCTTCTGGCCTGCAAAGTTTCTGTTGAGAAATAAGTTGACAGTCTTACGGGAACTCCCTTATAAGTTACTAGTTGCCTTTCTCTTGCTGCTTTTAGGATTCTGTCTTTGTCTTTAACTTTTGCCATTTAAATTATAATGTGTCTTGGTGTGGACCTGTTTGGGTTCATCTTGTTTGGGACTCTCTGCACTTCCTGGACTTATATGTCGTTTTCCTTCAGCCGGTTAGGAAAGTTTTCAGTTATTTCTTCAAATGTGTTCTCAATCCCTTGCTTTTTTTTCTTCTCCTTCTGGTACCCCTATGATGCAAATGTTATCACACTTGATGTTGTCCCAGAGGTCTCTTAAAATATACTTATTTTTTTTATTCTATTTTTTTTTTTTTTTTTCCGTTCTGATTGGGTGTTTTCTGCTACCTTGTCTTCCAAATCCAAGTAGCCTCATGTAGGAGGTACCCTGTGGGGCCCTGGCACAGTCTTTCTGGTCACCTGCTCTCAGTGCTCCAGGAGTATCCCTTGTGTGGGTTGTGTGCCCTCCTATTATAGTGGAGCCTTGATTGCTATTGGCATATCAGTGGGTAGGATTGACCCTCAGGCAGATTGGCTATGATATTTGGCCACATCCACAGCTTATGGGTTGCAGGGCAGGGTGCTTACCCCAGTGAGTGGGATTTACCCCAGTGGGCTCTGGTGCCTGTTGAGACCACCCTTCGGCTGTGCCACTTGTGGGACTAATTGGGTGGTGCTTTGCTGTGGTTTGAAGCCAACCTCCAAGTATGTTGGTTCTGGGGCTTCTTGGGCAAGGCTCCAGTGCAGGCCCAGGTCTTCCACTACCTTTGAACAGCCAGGGACTACCTAGTAGGAGCTACAAAGTGATCTATGGTTTTTCGCTGCCTATGGTAAACCTGGAGGCATGTGGAAGTGGCCATGCTGTAGCTGCCATCAGTTCTGGGCCTGGGATATCTCCGCAAAAAGCCAGAACACCCCAAGGCCTGTTGCCACCTGCCCTATCCCTTAAGGTTAACCACTAATAAAACTTCATTTGGTATGCATATTGGGTGAGGTAGTATCTCCGGGTGTCACTAGAATGGGGAGAGTTGTGGTCACCAGGTTAATGTAGACTCTTGTTTGGTGCCAGTGCTGAGCCTGGAGCTACTCAGCAGAAGTCTCAGAGCCACACCAAGGCCAGTTGCTGCCCACCTGGGGCCTGCAGACTCCAATAGTTTTCCAAGAAATAGTGCAATGTGGGCGGGACTGGCTGCTCAGAGATAGGGCCTCCAGTGTTGGGGAAGTTGCCTGGGGCTGGGTCTGAGTGAGTCAGCAGGGCGGAGCTGCAGAGCTCACCATCCAGTCAGATTCAGATTTGGCTGTAAGCGTGGGGGGAGGCCTCAACACATTAAAGATGGCAGCTGCCTACCAGCTGCACAGGAGAAGGACTTCACACAGGGAAATCGGCGACTGTTCTCCCGCCCTTGTTCTGAAGCCACATGCTTCAGTCTGCTCCCTGTGTGCCTCCAATGATCCCTGAGTCACCTTCCCTCCGCTGGAGCCCAAGGTGAGTGCCTGCGAGCAAGTGAGTCTATGTGCTGGCCGTTTAAGAGGACGCTTGGGTTTCCCACAGCCTTCCATCCCACCCAGATGGTCAGAATCCCCACTGTTTTTCACCGCCAGATGTTGTGGGGGCTCCCTTTCCAGTACTCCAGGCTGAGGATCCTGGGGTGGGGGCTGGGGTCCCTTGCTGCTCCGTGGGGAAGCTCCATAGCTGAGATACCTTTACTGATTCTCAACTACCATACGAAAGTTTGGTGCCTGTTCTGTGTCTCTGCCCCTCCCACCAGTCTCAACGTGGCTTCTTTAATTTTCAGTTATAGGACTCCTGTTCAGCTAGACTTCAGATGGTTCTGCATGTTGATTGTTCTATAATTTAGTTGTAATTTTAATGTGTGCACCGAAGGATGCAGAAACAGTGTTTATCTATTCTGCCATCTTGGGTCTCCTTGTGCCAATATATTTTAAAAAACAGATACAATGAGCAGTTTTCTGAAAACATAAATATTTCCAGAGTTGACTCAAAATAAAATAGAAAGCAAGCTTAAATATATTAGTAATCATTGAAAGAACTGAATAAACCGGTAAAATATGACCCTACCATCTTCCTACCCACAAAAAATGGTACCAAGTGAAGATGATTTTACAGTCAAGTTCTATTAAACCTCCAAGGAATAGCTGATATCTTGGATTAAAAGTGGTAGTGGCTAGAAACTCCTGGATTGAGGATTTTAGTTCTTCTTTGTCCCTCCTGTGACCTGTGTCCCAAAGCAAAATACTTTCCCTTTTGGTGTCTATACTATGAAGCCGTTTAACTAAAAGGATTTCAAGAGTCTAGGCAGCTCCTTGGTCCCTGGTTCGAAGACTTAAGTCAGTTGTCCTCATCTATTCTCGTCTACACGTTTACAGTTTCCAAGTATTAAAATGACAACACTGGATCACCCATATAGCCAGTCTGAGATGAGTGTTAAAAATACCCAGAGAAAAGAGAAATTTCTAGAGGAACAGTTGACCCAACATTATTATGGAGCTGAAGCCAAATTTTGATTTGTTACTGTCTCATTCAGGGAGGATTTCTCCATTGAAAAGAATTTATTCCTAGACCTGAATCACCACTGTCCAGTAGGGTAGAGGTTGTGCTTTTCTTGATATTACATTAATAACAACAGCTAATATTCTAGAATGATTCTCACATGCCAGACATAATTTAAATTCTTTACATGCATTAGTCCATTTGACCTATATGATGTCCTGTGAGGTAGGTAGATAGTGGCTCCATTTTAAAAGCTAGGAACTGGAACTCAGAGATGTTGTTACTTTCCCAAGGGTCACATTGGTCCTATGTGTTGAACAGAAACTCAAGTCCAAGACACCCTGCAAACAGAGCTCTTATGCACAAATGACACATTATGAGTACTGGTGGAGCGTCTTTGGCAGCTAAAGGTATTCCTCTTTGGGTTTTATGTCTTTGGTAAGTAGTAGTAATTCTTCTGTACCATGCATCTATGAGAAGTTACTTTTCCAAAGCGCCCTTATCCAAAGGACCTTGAGAAGCCATTTATTTCCTTCTGTAATCAAAGCAATCACTGGCTTGGGCTGTATTCATTAAGGAAGCAGGCTGGCTCATAAAAGCTCATTTATGTCATCATATTAGTCAGTTGCATGTGTAAAGAATGGAAAACATAATTGCTCAGGCATACCACAGTTTAGGAGAGTCTATGGATTTGAGGGGCCACTCCTAAGCGAATATGCTTTCGCAGACTTGAGAAAGTTACTCTATCATTTCTCTCCTGCTGTTTCATTGAAGGGCCAGAAGTCCTTACATTGGTGACCACCAGAGCTGATTATCAGCACTAATCAGCACCTGCTCATTTGGCCTGTTCTTCTTTGATTTTGTGGCTTTTCTCAAAACTTTGTTTCCAAATACCTCACCGCTTAACAGGGAAGTGAAGGCTGGCACGCTCAGGGCCATCAGGGACAGTTCTGCAAGGGTCAAAAGGGCATGCTGATGAAGAATTTCCCTGTGTTACCCACTTCCTTAGCTTTTCATTCCAGGCTTAATAGCTCACGCACAACTCACCTCTGCAATTTGTATTGTGCAAGATGGACTTTGGGAAACTTAGGTAGATGAGAAACATTTTTCAGGAACTAAAACAAAAGTACATTCAGTTTAGATTCTTCAGAACACACCTACCTGAGATAATAGAGCACTTCTTTAAAAGTTTTCTGAACCCACCACGAACCTCCTGTAGAAATGCAGACATGCCTTTCAGTCCCCTTGAGTTAACACAGGGGCTTAAAGGGATAATGTGCCCTGGATTTAGCTTTGGTTTAAGTCTTTGTGTTGCTGACAGGGCTTAAAATGGGCAGGTAATCACTAGTACAATGTGTCATCTTTTTTCCTCCCCTTTCTTATGAAATAAAGTGCAAAGTACTTACCTTTTTTTTTTAAATCTTAAGCTATTTCCTTTAAATGAAGCAAAGTTGTCACCATTTTCCTTTGGTCTGATATTTTTGGAAAGACTTGGTTTCCATTTTGAGATGGACGTATGAGTTTGATATGTACTAAAGGGGATAAAATAAATGAGTCTCCATTCATACTGACACCTCTGTTTGTCTCTGAGGCATTAAATGGCTCATCTTGAATGTTAACCAGGTCTCCTGAAGAGGGAGCCAGGAAGAGGCCAGTCCTGTGTCTCGGTCAGTGGCTGAGGGACCAGGTATAGAACCTCTGTTTTTCTTGCTTCTCATTTTTTTCTTTCTTTATATCAACACCAAAGAACTGGTTACCACTTTTTGACCACTTTGAAATGAGCCAGGAGTAGTGCTAAGTGCTTTTTATTCATGTGAAGTAAGCACTCTTGCTTCCATTTGGCAATGAAGAAGCTGAACTTACACTGAGGGGGTGTCCTGAGTTCAGGGCTGCTGAGTGGCAGAGCTGGGCCTCAAGTCCCAGATCCTGTGCATTTACACCTCATGTCTAGGTGTCTGATCACTGACCAGGGCCAGCCAGTTCTTCCCACAGATCACTTCCATCATCCTCCACTTTCCATCTGTCTCTCAGCATCAGTCCTTTGTGGGCCACATTATCTCACCCTTGTGGTGGCCTCTTGGTGGTTTCCCTTAACTTGGAACTTTCCCAGCTCATCCAACCTGTATGCCTCAGCCAAGTTTACCTTCCTGAAACACCACTTTCTCTGAGTCCTTTCCCTGATGACAGAGTGCCAGTTCTTCCTATTTCCAACCACAGAGGTTCCACTACCTCTGCCCTATCCTTATATTCCTCCCAAATGGGTCCCCTAGGCAGGTTTTATGAATTTTCCACCATTCCCGGATAATGAGATTTTTTTTTTCTCTTCTAAAAATATATACTATTTATTCTCCTTTCCATGACTTTGAGCCTATCATTTGCCATTATCTGAAATGCCCTATTTTCTGTCCAAATGTGACATATTGGACCCAGCCTCCTCTAACGTTTTGAAAATGTCATTATCTCTGTCTCTCCTGACCTCCTGAGGCTCTTAGAGTCCTAACTCAATTTTCCCCAGAATTTCCTTTTCTTGATCATAATGGTTTCCTCTATGGCGATTTTGTCCTGAACTAGCCTATAAGTTCCTTTGGACAAAGTAATGGTCTTGACTTCTGTTGTTCTCTCTGTATCTAACAGAGGACTAGAAAATAATAATTATAACTAACATTTACTGAGCACTTATTATGTGCCAGGCACTGTTTACATGTATTAATTCTGTAATCTTCACAATAGTCCTCTCAGGGGAAGACCACTATTAGTTCCATGTTCAGATGAAGATACTGAGGCACTCAGAAATTAGGTGACTTGCCTAAGTGCTGAAACTGAAAGGCAAAGCAGACAATAAAGCCAGTGCCTCCACACAGCACTGTGCCACCTTACACTGTCTGATGGGTCAAATACATGTAAATATACAGCTGGGCATAGAAAACAAATGAGAAAGTGCAAATTCTTTATCTGAGACTTTTATGCGACTGATAAAACTCATGGCTCCCAGACTTGTTCTACAAATGGGTTCTCAGCTCCTCCCCTGTCACCCAACAGCTGGAGAATGATGTGTTAGATCAGAATATTCTATTTTAGAAAAGCTTTCCGAGTTCCATCAGCGCTGTCCAAGTCCCACTTGGATCCAACTTGACCTTGCTCGGTGGGTGCTACTCAAGCCCTCATTCCTCCCTTCTCCAGGAATAAGAGTCTCTTCTGTTTGGTAGTAGATGCTTTCATGCCTTTTGGAACAAGGTAGAATATACACAAACAAGCAAAGTCAAGTATTTAAATTTTTTAACAGCAGCAACAACTTCCACTCTTGAAAATGCGCCACAATTTGATCGTTTTGAGAAACTTGTGCCCACTTGGATCAACACTGTCACTTTCTGACCCTGGATCTCTGTAATCCATTTAAGCAGCTAATTTGGGGAAATTGCTGGTAGCTTGCATTTTCCCATACTGCACACTTTCAAATGTTGTTGCTGCAGCATATTTTCCACACCTTCCTTTTACCTAGTAGATATTCTTTTTAAGGTTTTTGGTTTGGATTGTTATTGTTTTGCCAAATCCAACCCAATTACCATCATCAGAAAAAAATCAAATGGCCAAAGCCCTTTCAATGCTAAAATCCAGGGTGTGTCACTGCGTACCTCAAAAATCACACTGCATACTGAGGTCATGCCTCCTCCCCCACATTTCTGACTCCTCCCCAGGACAGTGGCTTGTGTGGAGTTGGCACTTATAGTCTGTGTTCACTAGGTAGAATTTCGGATGTTTCACCTGGCTTCTAGCAATAGTGTTGGTTTGGTAATCAGAAGCAAAGTGTTGTCTACCAAGGGAGGTGTGACTGGAGTTTCAAAGAGTTATGTTTGTCAAGTTAGACTCGGGGATTTTACAATGCCAGCTATTCATGGAGGCATGGAGCACAGAGATTTGGGGGAGGAAAAAAAAAAGTTCTTACTCAACTCCATTCAGTGGATTTTGTGAAAAGGACGCCATTATATCAGGTCTCCTTTGAACAAGAAAGGTAATAGCTTATGTAACATGAATACAAAGCCCTAGTGGATCCTGGCTTTTCTTTTTCAGCCTCAACTCTCACCGCTGCCCATCAGGTATGCGACGCTCTGGAACCCTGATCCGCTTGGCATTCCCACACCGATGCCCTCCGCAAACCCAGGTCTTTGCTCTTGCACGCCCTGATGGCAGTGCTCTCCTCCCCGAGATGACCTAGCTGTCTCCTTGCATTTTCTAAGCTTCAGACTAGGAATTCTTTCTCCCAAGGAACCTTCCCCGACCACCCTTCTTCCCTCCAAAAGTGGAAATGCCACTTCTCAATGCTTCCAGAATTTGCTGTGCGTGACTCTCTCGATGTCTGTTAACACTTTGTGTTATAATTATTACTGTGCCTCTGTGTCTCCAGCCAGCCTGGGAATCCTTGGGCTTCCTATACCTACCTAACACAGTGTCTGGAATACATTGGATGTCCTAAGCGCCTTGCTGAAAGAAGAAACGGCAGGAGGGAGACCATGGTTAATAAATGATATTCCTCAAGGGAAAAGAAGCTGCAACCTGTCTATATGAAATCCCCAAACATATCCCAAATTGTCACCCTGTTCTGCCTTTCATGAGGGAGCAGTTTGCCCCGTGTGAAAAGTAAAACCCAGTTGTCTTGAGGGACATGTTATGCATGTGGAGAAGTCTGGCATTTCCCAGTGGGGTGTTTGGTCAGCCCACAACTTGGGAATTTTATCTTAGTGTCTCAGGAGGTGTTATCTCCCCTCTCAGGTCTTTGGGAGGATAAAAGGTGATCAAAGAAACCAACTCTAAGGGAAGTGTTAGAGTCACACAGTATTTTTTACGGCTAAGGAAGGGGTCTGAGCTTCTAGGGATAGAGTGGATATAGGTATGGTTGATCATAATATGGAGAAAATGCTTCAAATGCCTCATGACCGTTTTGCATGCAACCATCTTTCATATCCCTATAAGATAAAATCACCCTAAGGGTCATAAACCACTGTCAGGATATCGGACAAGACCCATAGGTAGTTGTTCTGAGCCAGTAAAAGCACCTTAATTGACCTAAATGACAACAGTTATGTTATAAATATCCAGAATTTATGACCTGAGAAGGCATAATCACATCTTCCATCAGTTAAGTTTGCATAGGAGAAGCTTGGGGATTTAAGATAGGGCTGCAAGTTGGGGAAAATCTGATTAGCCTTAACTTTATGACAAACACAGAACTAAGTGAATCCGAGTGCTTTCAAGTTCCTGATCCCTGGGAGTTAAAGGCAGAGGTGTTTCAGGGTCGGTAAAAGCCACCCCGTCCCCTCTGTGCAGCTGTCATTTTATTGGTCTTGTAAAGTCTCGTGTTCACCATGACAAATCCAAGACCATATACCTGCGAAGAGGAGATGTTTTAGATTATGGGGTGCGCAGGAAGCAGATGGTGGGGTTAGAGGGTGAAAACTGCAGGCTGGTGTATGTGTTTATGCCGAGCCCTCTTTGGAATGTGCAGCGTCATTATGTAAAGCAAGAAAATGCTGCTACAAAGAGCAAGCCAGGGTTTGAAGAGATGCCTACGCCTTTATGGCATTTGACTAGGTGAAATTCACGGCAGAATTTAAGGCAGCATTGAATTTATGCATCTAGAAACTCCACATAGCTTTCAAATTAGTTGAAACTTAAACTTGAGCTTTTAAAACGTGATGCAGTTCCTGAAGTTGTTTATTGAGGGAGGGCATTAATATCAAGCAGTATTAATGTCAATATTAATACTACACCGAAAGCAAAAAGCCTAACAAGGCCAACCCATGAAACAATGTGTGTTTTAAAAGAGACACATTATAGAGATAAATTTGGTATCATTGATCAACCAGGTGATTGCCCCAGGACTCACTGATCAACAGAGTGGAGTCTCTTTGGGGTAAAAGGCAAACAGCCAACTTAATCCCAATTTGCAGAGCTTCAAAGGTGAACAGTCATTTTGCAGGTCAGGGAAGAGCTCAGGTTATCTATTTAATGCCAAAGTCTGTGAAGTCAGTGAAATTTCTGTAATGAATTTGAGGACCATCCTTCAAAGAGACCTCCAATTGAAACCCACAGAGAGGCCAGTTGTCTTTGAACTCTAGAGATGAAGTTTAGCTTAGATTAATCTGACCTTTCAGTTTACTCTGTTTACTAGGGACAGCATTCTGAATTTTGAGAGTAGCATTATAGTGCTTTGGCAGACGTACCTATCAGTGATGTATTACCACAGGTAAGAACCCTTTCAGCTTCCCATAACTCCCTTCCTTGGTAAGGAGTCTCAACAAAGGGTCTGTTTTACACATGAAATCCTTACACATGTGCCCATGTTCTAACATGTGTCCATGTTCTAACAATTTCTCATGGGTTCCGAGGTGTGCACTCGATTTATTATTTCTCAGTGGGTATAAAACACAACTTTAATTTTGGTTTTATTTTTCTCATAGTTTCCACTGAACTCCTATACACTTAAACCTTGCATCTCCCAAATCCAGAATTCCGTGCATTACAATGTGGAAGAAATAGGAAATCTGGAACTGATTATGAAATTATGAAGCAGGGAGATGCAGAAATGCACAGGGATAAGTGTACAAATGCATAAGCCCCGATACACACTAAGCCTGGTGCGAAGGACACAGTCTGCCTTCTCAGGTCGTTTTGGGTTTGAACCCCTGCTTTTACATTTCATCATAATGAAGTCTAGCATTTGCTTTGTGTAGTGCTTGGGGAGCTTTTGGTGTTAACAGAATTCTTTTCTAAAGAAATTTCTTTGGATTCCTTCAGAATTTGTCCAGTTTCCAGGTTCCAATAGGAAAAACATGGACGAGATTTTAATAGAAAAATAGTGCTTCAGATTTTTCATTTGGCAAGTACCTACTCTAGAGCTGCTCTTGTTTTATTAAGTGGAACAGTTCAGTTTAATAGAGGAGCTCTCAGCATTTGTACCCCGATTTAAAGGAAGAGAGAAGCATGGGCCACCTGGGAAAAACACCCTTTGGGATTTTAAGCCCACGTATAGTTTTACCATTCATTCTCATCTCTTTGGAGAATATACTTGAACAACACTTATATGTGCTGATAAATGAAGACCAAATCCTTTAATGTTCTTTGCTCATGTCTCCTTGACAAAGGAAAGCTAGTTCTTTCCATAAGTTATTTCAGATGTGATTCTCTTCCTGTTGATCAGGAGAGTGGTGGTGGCGGTGGTGACGGTGGTGGTGATGGTGGTAGGATGTTTTATTTTTTTAGGTTTAGTGCTTTCACTGATTTTTAACGCAATACATTTTCATTATGAAAAATTTCAAATAATTCAAAAGTCTTTGTGAAAGAATTCCACCATCCAGAAATGCTAACATTTTGGTAAACATATGTGTCTTCCTAGTCTTTATCCTGTATCTAGCTTCCAAAATAATAATAATAAAAAAAACCAGAAAGAAACCATATTAGAAATGTTTTTATAACTGCTTTTTGAACTTAATATGGTATGTGAGACACCTTTTTACACTAATTGATATATACCTACAGCATCATTTTTATAGCTGCAGAGCATACAATTTTGCCGTACTTAACCAGTCCTTAATGATGAGCATTTGGTTTTTTAATGTTTCCTGTTGGAATGCTCTAGCTCCTTGTGATTCACCTTGATGCACGTGTCCTAATTTCTTTAGAATAAATTCCCGCAAGGGAAGTTGCACGTTTGTATTGATGAGTGTTGTGAAGTGGCGTCTCAGACAAGTTGTGCCTATTGACCCCATACTTAGGTCTTGAAAGACACCACCTTGCTGCACTACCCCCCAAGTCTTTTGGGTTTGTTTTGCTTTGCTTTTCCAGTTTAACTCCAATTGGTACAGAGTTCTCGGAATTTGCCTTCTGGGTGGTAGGGTGCAAACAAACAAAAACAACTAAGATTCTAAACTCGAAAGTCAGTCCAAGGAGGGAGAGGTGGAAAATAGTGAACGATTTGTTCATCACCATCCATAATCACACTCCATTTCCCCACCACCACCGGGACCCATATGGCCGCTCTCTGGTCGATACAGTCGCCTGATGTGAATGGTAGAGGTTTCTGGATGAGTTGCCTTTCCCAATTTCCTTGTGAGAATAGTTTTCTTTATCGTAGGTGAAGATTTGTAGGCCTTGGTCAATAAAAGGGAAATGACCGGTGCTAGAAATGGGCAAGTGGCCCCACTTTCCTCACTCTAGACCTCACAAACACATGAAACAAAATTCAGTTAATGGGTGGATTTTTGCCGGGCATACGTTTTGAATCTGGGGCTTTTTGGCCATTGAGGGGTCTGAGGTTCGGGGCCCTTTTATCCTTTTATTGGTGAATTCACTGAAGTGTAGGCAGACAGAAAATGTTCAAGTGGCAGGCAGATAAACTTGTTAAATCCCTGGGAGTCTTTCCTTCCTTGCTCTGGGAGTTTATCATCTTGGTGGAGTTAAAAGGCAATTAGGCCTGCGGGTCCTTGCCGGCTTGTTTATTGGCGTTTTACACATGGGTGTTGAAGACACAGGGCTGTATTAAACATTCCAGTCCTGCTGGCTGGAGGGGAATGAGACCTCAGCCCAGCTAAGTCTCCTTGAGAGGGAGTCTTGCCAAAAAGCTGGAGGGAAATCGTTTAAATATAGTACCTGTGCCCCATGATGCTCATTGTTGGTGGAAAATTGCAGTCGGCCAGCTCCATGCTGTGTTACATTTCCTGGGAAATGGTTTTATGGAAGGGCGCTTGATGAAAAAGTCCATTCCTTTTGTAATTGTTAGCTGCCCCCACGGTGTTAGTTAAGGTAGAGGCACACTGGAAATGTTTCTTGCCTCAAATCTCTAGGGCAGTTCCATTCATGAGAAGGGAAGACTATCAGTTTGAAATTGAATGGGGCACAGATTTCCTCTAAGGCCCCTGGTCCTTCTGAGTCTCTGAGTCTCCCCAGGCAGGCTAGTCCTGGGCAAAACTGAAGGAGGTAGATCTTGGATTTCTGCAACAATGTCTCCCTTTTCTCACACTCCTCCCAAAGCCTTGCAGACAGAACTCTTCACACTCATGTGTTCATGTAGTAATATGGCTCCTCCACCCCCAGGAAATTTATGGGTTTTTTTTGTTTTGTTTTTTTGTTTGTTTTTTTTTAGAGACTGTTTGGGCACTCATGTCAATGGAACTGATGAGAATTTCCGGGGCTCAGTATCATATAGTGGTTAAAAACACTGGCTCGGGAGTCAGGAACCCGTGGGTTCACTTTATGACTCTATGACTAAATTTATGGCTCAAAAATCCTCCAATCTAAGCATTTTTGCTTTTTTTCCCCCATCTGTAAAATGAGGACAAAGATAGTCCCCACCATGTTAGTTTGTTGAGAGAGTAAATGCAGTGTGTATGGAAAGTACTTAGCACAGTGCCTGTCACATCAGAACACAATAAATGCTAGCTGTTATTATTATGAAAATATGCTTTATTTATCTAACACAGACACATGTATGTGCAATGTATGTATAGATGTGTATATATGCACACATACATAGTTGACAATTATATTTTCTGACAAAACTTGTCATACCTTACCTATTTTTATTTTACCAATCTGCGGTGCTGCCGGAATATAGAAAGCTATCTAGATAAAATGAGGAAATCCTTGCTCATGTCCAGAATACCTGGAATGTGAAGACTTTCAGTTTCTAAAACTGACAGCTTTGCTCAGCGGCCGATGGAAGTCCTTCCCAAGCGGCCCCTACTTATCCAAATCTTGGTTTCTCAAGAGTTCGGCCTTAATTTTCTCAACTAAAGAAAACACAATAGAATACTGCAGCATTCCTTCCCAACCTGACCTTCCATGTTCTGAAACTAATTTGCCATAGTGTCTTGCCAGGGTCTGTGCAAGGACTTCCTCTAGCCGAGTAATATGTTTCTGATTAAGGACATCCTATAAGACCCAGGAGGATCGCCTGGGAAGGAAACTAGCCTAAGACACGAGTGAATTTCCATCCTCCAGTCAGATATATGATATTAAAGACCAGAAGGTATAGGGAGTTTAGGAGTTTATCGTTAGGAAGACTCGGAAAGAGAATTAAAGCAAATGGCTGACAAATTGGCTGTCTTTTATGCAAAGTTGACAAGCAAGTGGGGCTCCTAAGAGAAAGAGGATATGCAGAGCCCTCAGGCCAAATGGCGGGGCAGTCAGCGGGCTTTTTGAAGTCTCTGCTTGCATGCCACTACTTTGAACAACTCCTCATAAAGATGTGAAAACTTCATTTTTACCTAAAATATCTTAGTTTTAACAACTGTGATAGTTCATTCCTCTCCATAGTGTGTGCGCTATTTGGGTCAAATGCCTGTGTTATGTATAAACAGGGTGTTCTTTTTTTCTCCCTACTCTCTTAGGAATTGGGTCATAAATGCTAACCCTTGCTTTATTCCACGGTGCTTGACCATTCCCTGGAGTCCATCAGGCACTAGCTCACCCCTGTGACAGTCAGGAAGTGACTCTGAAATGCTGGAAGATCCCATTTGCTCTCCCTGGATTCACAGAAGCTCTGCATCCATGGGAGGAAAGATGACTGGTGTGCAGTGGGCAGTGGAGTATGGAAAGCTGGAGTTTCTTTATCAAATAGCTAAGAATATTCTAATAGTTGTAACTCTAATATGATTTTCTTATTAATCTCTGTCAAACCATGAAATCTGATATGTTAGCCATGACGAAGCCGTGAAGTTTGTCAATTTTGTCTGTGACTTATACAAGCTCTGTTTAAAAATGAAACGCCTTAACACAAAGCACGGAGCATTACTTCCCAGCATCCTTCTCCCAGCATGCTTTTCCCAGCATGCCACTAGTATCTTAAGACAACAAATAAAAAACGGAGTGTACACATTTCTTGTGCTGTTTCAAGGACAAAGGGTGCATAAGATAAAATGCCAAAACTAAATTTTCTTTTGAGGTGATATTTTCTTTTGAGGTGATAAATATGTACATGGTAGATTTGCGTAGTAGATGTCAATAAGTATGAAATAAACATTCAGAATAGTTTTATGGTTCATACAATTGGACATAATAATAAGCTTCCTTAAAGTGGGGATAATTTGTTTTTGAGAGAAAATAAATGAGTAAAACTTCTGTTTTATTTTTTTTAAATCATATGTTATATAATTAATCTCTTCAACATAGTATAGTGCCTATCAGTGTGGGCATGAGGACTTGAAATCTCTTTTTGTCATTGGCTAGCTGGGTGAAATGTGTAAGTCACTTGCCGTTTTCCCCTCAGTTTTCTCTTCTGAAAAATGGAGGTGATAATAGTGAGACCTGCTCTGTAGGTGCTTTAAGGCACAGAAAAGATACTATTTCTAAATCACAGAGCTGGGTACACATGTCCTTTTTCCATTTGGGCTACAGTGATAGTTGATATGACATCATATAATGATATAATAGATCATTGGGTATCTTTATCAAAGAATAGCTCATTAAGTTAAGCTCATGGAATTGGGAAAACTACTTTTTATTTGGCCAAAAGAAAACTTGCGAGTTTTCCATATGAAGGAAGAGAGCAGCACAAGGGAGGAAAGACATGAACTGAAAAGCGTTAACGGCCCTGATGTTGTTCTCTCTTGTCCCTGCCAAATGCCTTTTTCCCTTGGACGGAAGGAAGGAAAGAAGGAAAGGAGAGAGGGAGGGAGGGAGGGAGGGAGGGAGGGAGGAAGGAAGGAAGGAAGGAAGGAAGGAAGGAAGGAAGGAAGGAAGGAAGGAAGGAAGGCAGAAAACGAATTCCCAGCTCTTTCCCAACTATCTCCTGACCTCTATTCTGTAGAATTTAGAATCAGATAATCAAGTGCCTTAGAATCTTAATGACTTTGGTGACCATATAGTCCGGTGGATTTGAAACTTTTTGAAGGTAAAACCTCATCATACAGTGCTCCAGGATCTAACAGGGCCCTTCTCAGATATCTTTCAGCTGGATTCGTGGATCCTGTGACAACAGAGCCGGGGCCCATCCATTCATTTTACAAAGGGGGACCCTCTAGCCCTTGGAGTTCAGGCGAGTGGTCACAATTCTGACCACTGATGTCTGACAGTGATCTTGCCTTACTCGGTTGCTTTGCCATCACCCTGACTTATTCCCTTCATACACAAATGGGAGGAAAAGAAAAGCCAGGCATCAGACTTCATGATGGCTTTAGTCAACTTGCCCAGGTTCTTCTGGCATTCTTAGACTCCTGAAAGTTTCCTTGTCACAGAATCTTTGAACCCTCCCCCCAGAATAATCCTAGCAAAATGTGACTGTGTAAATATGCATTTTTCTATGGAGAAGGTCCATAACTTTTATCAGATTTTCTCAAAGGGATTTATGGCCCTCAAAAAGGTTAAGAATAATTTCCTTATAATTTGTGCCCCTGAAGTCACAATTCTAGTTCTGATTGTGAGTTGCAAGGTTAACAGTTACATCCACTTTCTTAACCTTTCAAGGCAAATGTAGCATATAACCATATGTGACTGAGTTCGTAGCCTTGCTTATAAAACAACAATTGGGTCTGGGTCCTAAATTCTTCAGGTTGTTTCTGCAGCTTTGGTTCTCAACCTGAATTCTAACTGACACTAGGTTCTTTCTAACTATCTTTGAACCTAGATGTCTCAAAGTTGATCAAATAATGCATGTATATTTACAGTGTTCCAGAAACAGTGCATTTATTTCTAGATGTGAACATTGATTTACTTGTTTAATTTTGCTTTGGTCTTGGATTAGGGTTGCCAGATTTCACAAATAAAAATATGGCACACTAGTTCCATTTGAATTTCAGATAAACAACAAATAGTTTTTTGGTTTTTTTTTAGTAGAGCTCTTGAGAAGGGGAAAATGGATCAGATCTGCGGATATACAAAGAGGCTTCTTTCAACCTTAGAACTTTTGTTGCACAAATTAAGGGGAATTTATTATAAACAAGCACAGGATCTTTTTGAGGTAATAGAAGTATTCTAAAACTGGTCTGTGGTGATGGTGGCACAACTCTGTAAATTTACTGAAAATTGTTTAACTTTACACTGTAAGTGAATGAACTAGATGGTATGTAAATTATAGGAATCTGTTTTTAAAAATTAAGGGATCGTTTTATAACAACTATTGCTTAATTTTTTATTGAGTTTCAGACTAATTTGAGAATATGAGAAAACCATAAATCCACTCCTCAGAATAAAGCATGAAAGTGCCTACACTAAATTTTGCATAAAATTTTCAGATCTACTGAAGCTCATCTCTAGATACCAACTCCTGCCTTAACCTGGATTCCGCACACAGTTAAAATCCTTTTCTAAACCTTGGCTAAAGCAAGGAGTCACTGCTCTAGGAAATCTTATTCAGTCACTGACTATGAGGGTGACCTGTGCTGACACCTGCCCCCCCAGTAAGACTGCTTCTTCCACACTTCACGGTAAGAAGGCAATACTTGTGTTAAGGTGTACGTAGAGCCTTGATTTTGTTTAGTTTCTTGGTTGTTTTAGGAAACAGTGGCCCATGCCTGCTCAAGCAGACCCATGTTCCCACCGTGACTAATGTCTTTAGTACAAACAAAATGTTCACATGCCAGTGGTCAGACTCAGTCAGGAGGCACCTCCATCAAAACGTGCCAGACTCATCCTGTGGTTTTAGTGCCAGCTGCAATTGGGAAGTGGGCTACTCTTCTCTTTTATCTCAGGATGAATAACCAGTAGAGAGGGGTAGGGTGGGGATGCTTATCCACAGGAGGAGTGTGCCCTGAGAAACTCATTCTTCATGTATCAAGAGTTGAGGACGAGCTCCTCCAGATTTAATTACTAACTTCTACAAGGGACATTTCTTCTACAGCTTATAAAAGTCCCTGTGGACTTCTACTAGAACCTCCAGACAGGTACTTATAGTTTTCTATCATTGTTTGTTTTAAACATTACCTCTTCACCAAAACGAAAAACAATAAGCCTGAATATTCTGAATAAGTTCAGAGTCAGTCAGAACAGTGGGTGAAGATATAACTAATTAGCTCCTTGAAATGACAAACCAATTGGAGGACCCTTTTCCAGGTTTAACAATGCATATGCTAATTAAGCAAATTCTATTTTATCTTCTCATTCAAATCAATCCTTAAAGGAAGGACCTCTGCCAGCTCTTGGTTACTGCTGTCATTTGGAAGAAAGTAAATGCTTTTCCTTTAAAAATATTCTATAAATCCTTCAATTTTGCTTATTTTTAAATGTCTTTGTCCACATATGTCCAAATAAGGGAGATTTTAGCATTTTGGGTGTTTTCTCTGCAGAGTGAGTTTTAGGGTTTTGCTGGAGGGATCGTTTCTGTTTGAACCCATCAACTTCTACCTTTTTGGCTGAACCTGAATAGAGAAAATCCAGCAACAATCTTAAGGTTTCGTTATCTTGCCTGTGGAAATGAGAAGTCAAACACCTGCTTTGGAACTCTCCCTATAGATGCCTGTTTTTCATTTCTAATTTTCTTCTCTTCATCCTTTTCCTCTTTCTGGTCTTTATGTTAAATTATTTCTATTTGATACATTTTTCCCCTACCCTGGTCCTTAATGAGTCGTCGCATCTTAAATGGCTTCAAGAAGCCAATAGAATGCTGTATTGCTATATTGCACGCTCTTGTTTAGTAAGCTCTCCGTAGTAGATATTTGACAAAGCTCTTGTAAAGTTCTAATGGGTGTGTGGTTCCTTCACTCTTCATACTTAAAGTAGAAGACGCGACAATACTACAAGGAATTATATTTTCAAAGATGCTGTGAGGCAAATCCAATACCTCATATGTTCTATTAAAGCAGTGATTCTCAACCAGTGGTGATCTTGGCCTCACCCCTGAGAAATGTCCAAACTTGTAGAGAAGTTTACTGAATTTATTTGAGCCAAACTAATGACAATTGCCAGGAAGCAAGATCTCAAAGGATTAAGACAATGCTGCAGAGAATGGCACTTTTGAAGCTTATTTTATACATTAGAATCAAAGGCGGAGCCGTAAGGAGGGTAAAATGAAATCTACTGGTAGTAGATTAAGGGGGCAGGAGAAAGCAAAGCAGAGAAATCTCTGGGATCGGATAAAGAGTAAAACGGAGAGACACTTACTTGTTTTACATTGGTTGGTACAGGCTAGTTAAAAATGAATATTTACAGCACATAGAGATGGTATGTGGGCAACAAGATAACAATGAGAGGTTCTGTGGTCTAGTGCTCTGGTGGGAGGTTGTGCCCTGAGGGGTCTGGGAAAGGAGATTACTTGGACATTTCAAAGGTATGTTATTTTCTATGCAAAAAGACAATAGACAGGCTCACTTAAGGTAAACCTTGACTTTTGTCAAGGAAGCTACAGGCCTAGGGTGTGATTACCTATCATGACCATTTTTAACTAGGAATTTTTCTGTTCAGACCATCCTATGTGGTTACTTTCCATCGCTGAGTTTATAGGCCCCACCATGCAGGCCTCCTCTGAACTTGTCACGTTTAGTATATGACCCCTTTTACGTCTACATCTAGACATTTGACAATGTTGAGAGACACTTCTGCTTGTCCCAACATGGGGAGAGGGATGTTACTGGCATCTAGTGGGTAGAGGTTAGGGGACTCTATTACCCATCCTATAATGCATAAGGCAGACCCAACAACAAAGAATTATCTACCCCCAAGCTGCAATAGTGCCAAGGTTCAAAATCTTACATTAGAGGAATTCTCCTTCTTTTTTCTTTTTCCTCACGGCCTAAGAAAAAAGAAAGAAAACGCTCCATTTTGATGATTGTATGTGTCCTGATTTCTTATATCCCATACGGATCCAGGAATTGGAGAGCACAAGGGTACCACTGAGTAGGGCAAAGTGCAAGGTCAAGGCAGGCCTTTTCAGCTCCAACAGCTGTTTCAGCTCCAAAGAGAGACAACTTTGACCAAAGCAAAGGACCAAAAAGTTACAAGGATGTTTAGCTTGTGATAAAAATCATTTTGCAGATTAAAGTGCTTCCTCCTACCCATCAAATGGTATGTTCTTTAAATAACTCAAAAATAGGAGGCATTTAACTATGTTGTAAGCAAGAGGCAGGACTGCTGCTCACAGCCATGGTCAATTAATTTCGTCCTTATCATGAAGCTGGGGAGGTGTAACCAAGGTGCAGGTGGTGGTGGTCTTCGTATTTTCTCCTGGGTGCTATTCAACTACCCCATGTTCTAAATGTCACTACTGTCAACATGAAGGGATTCAAGTAGATTCCCGGAACCAGTTTCTCTCTCTCTCTCCATCTCTTGGCTCCATTATCCCTCACTCTTCTGTGGTAACAAGATGTCTGGCTGCTCAACCACCAGATCTTACGTCCTCTCACACACAAGCCCAGTTAGGAAACATAAGACTTTCCTAAGATTCTCCACAAAGTCACATCATCTCTCATGACCTTTGCTTGGTATAGGGACAGAGTCCTAGAGAGCGGTTTCCAGGCTCTCGACCTCACATGGAAAGTGCTGGTTCGGGTAGTAGATGGCCACCAGCTGTAACCAGTGAGCCATTAGCCACTAATATAACTGCCGTGGCTACGCTAACAAAGAATGGGGGCTAGCAAGAAGATGGCTGAGCTAGAAAGTGAGGATTGCAGCTAGCACGGTGGAGTGTGGGTTGCAGATTGCAGAGAAGTGGATGGCAGGTTGCAGATAGTGTGGCTCCTGCTTCCTGTGTCTCCAACCCAGCCGCCAGGGAGACATAGTGGTATGACTCCTCTATCTATGGCTCCATGGGGGTTCATTTTTGGCCTCACCATGTCCTGTGTTCTTATGTGGGGAGGGGGACTAGAGACCCTGCCGGATACCTTGCATGACAAATGGCGCAGCAAGCAGGGTACAGTGCCGGCAAAGCTCTCCAAAGGATGGTGGAGCAGTTTGTGCGTATGAACACTCAGTCTCGGGAAGACCAGCAGGAGCAGCTGCTGGAGAGCTGGACCCCCACGGAGGGGTGGGAAGACGTAGACGGTTCTCTGACCAGCATAGGCTGGAGAAAGCGAGGGTCTTTGCGGCCCTGTGGCCTGGGAGGTGCTTGCTGACACAGCCCAGATGCGGGACTTATCCCAGGAGGAAACGCTTGTTGAGTCCTTGGTGGAAAATGCGGGTGAGGTCAAGGTCGTCTCTCACCCTCAGCTTGGGGAGGACTTGGAGTCCTCGCCCTGTGGAGAGGGCACACAGTGTGAGGCTAACGCACAGCCCTGGTGAATGACTATGGAATATGGGGAATGGGCTCCATTCCTAATTTAATGGACCACTTGACTGTTTGTCTGGGAGTGTACCACCATGTAGTGGAACTGGCGGATGTTTGCTAGTGTGGCTCCTGCTTCCTGTGTCTCCAACCCAGCCGCCAGCGAGACTATAGTGGTATGACTCCCCTGTCTATGGCGCCGTGGGTGTTCCTTTTTGGCCTCACCATATCCTGCGTTCTTATGTGGGTGGAGGGGGCGGGAGCTGAGACCCTGCATGATACTTGGGTCAGTTGCTCTTCACTGAACCAATGCTGTGATTGGGGAATGCTAGGAGCTGATTGGACGAGGCCTAGAGGCCTAGGTTCCAGCATAGCCCTGAGCTGGAGTGGAACCTCTTGTGGTACATGAAGGCTGAAAGCAGGGAAGATGCATTGCCTTAAAGGAAAGTTGGGGTAAGATAATTAAAATAGGAGGAATGGATGCCTAGGAGAACACACACACACACACACACACACACTGCTGTTAAGAGACTTTGGATTCTGTGGTGGAAAACTCAGATCCTTGTCCTGGTTTTGTCCTTAATGCCCTGGCTGTGTGGTAACTGGTTGCATGATTTGAGATAACTCCATAACTCTCTCCCTGCCTCCTTTTTCTGATCTGCGGCATGGAAGTAATAATACTATTGGGGTGGTTATGAAAATCAAGCAAGTGTCTTGCGATATTGGAAGCACTGTGCACACAAGTAGTTGTTTGGATACCAATGAATTCAGTTCAGCTTCTAGAGTCTAGATGAATCTAGACCAGCTACAACCCACCCAGCTGGTCCATGCCAGCCTTCGGAAGCCAGTGTCTAAATTTATCCCAATCCTCATTGTTGCAGGTCAGTGTGGGAAATCTTCTGAGGTCAATGGCTGAGGTAATTGGCTTGTTGTGGATCTTGAAAAAGTCTCTATGTTAAATGACATAATTGGTTTTAATTACATAATTACGGCACTTAAAGTGTGGGGGTGAAAGGTTACTATTATATTTAGAAGTGAGATTCCCCAAATGAAGCCAGGGTGTTTAAGCCAGTCTTTCTTCGAATTTCTCTCTTTATTTTTTCAGAGGGAAGTCAGAGTAGGCTGGCCTTGGCCCTGGCCATTTTCGGATGATTATCCTGGATGAGGGAGTGCTGGGACTGCTCACAGCATCATAGGGACCTTTGTAAAGAAACTGCAAAGGGCTTCCGTAAAGACCTCATTGTGATCTGAAGTTAATGAGCAGTGGGAACTCAACTGTCAGCAATTGAATCTGATTGGGCAGGGTAATTATATGATTGCCTCTGGTGTTTGCACATGCACAGGAATATTTTTATTAGACAAAACCTAATTGCTTACTTACTTAGTGGAGGGAAAACCTAAACAAATTTGTGTTGTCATAGGTTAAAAAGACATCCTTTCTTTGTCTCTAGAAGGGCTGCCTGCTCTGCTTTTTAGAAATGAGTGTTTTGTTTCTCTCTGTGTTCAGTCAGCGATGTTGTTTGCAGGACTTGAATTATATGATAATATGAAGATGTAAAGGAGAGCTACTTTGGACCGTGCGTTTGGTAAAATGACCAAGTACTATTGCCGCCTCTTAAACCATCCCCCACGATGATATCATAGTGCAAAAGTGGCTAGAACCCTGGGCAGCACTCAAGCTTCAGAGACTTTCACGGGTTTGTTTGTTTTGTTTTCCTGCTTGGAGGCCTCTGACAAGACTGGCTTCGTAAGCTATCTGGTTTTCCAAAGTTATATCAGGCAAGTGGGAGGTATTATGTCCATGGTAGCCTTCTAGACACCAAAAACATCCAGGGTGAGAATAGCAAAGTGCTCCCTCTGTAATTTTCTAGGGACTTGGAGGAAAGGAAAGGGCAAAGTGAGAGCCAAAAGGAAGAGCCTTGGAGCCCCCCTCTTTGGTGATGCCCAGTTGCGGTCCGGCATCTTGTTTCAACTGTCCCGATGAGCATGGCATGTCACTGACCTATGATGCTGGTATGCAGAAAACAGATTGCTGCAATTGGTTTTACTGCATAGGTTCGACTCCACATTATTGTTGTTGTTGTTGTTTCTGTCTTCTTATAGACAAACTGTTTTCTAAGTCCTTTCCCGAGATCCCACCTGAAGCAGTCGAAACATGATTGGATTATGGGGATTGGAGGAGCACCTTGTGATGATTGCTGCAGACTCCAGATCTGGTGCTCTGGTTGGGCGAAGGCTGCAGGCTGGAGAATGGCTGAGAACAAAGGGTTTTCAGTGCCTCAGACCAGCCATGCTTTTTCATCTCAGAATCTTGTCCACATCCCAATCTTGTCTGGCTAACTCCATAGGTCCTCCGGGTTCAGTGTTAAATGTCACTTCTTCCAGGAAGCCTTCCCTGACTACCGATCACCAGTCTGGGTTGGCTGCCCTTTGCTTTGTGCTCCATGGCATCCTCTGGTTCCTTCACCCTTTGTCCTGTAATTGCTTGTCTCGTTCTGAATGGCCCATAAGCTCCATGAGAGCAAGGCTTGGGTTTATATTTGTCCCTACTGTATCCCCAGAGCCTGGCACAGTGTTTGATAAGTGTGTTTGGAAAGACTGAATGAAGAAAGGCGTGGCTGCTGGGTGTCCCAGGGATCATGGTGTGTGCTGCCTGGGCTTCCCTACCCTTGCTGCTAATACCCCTTTCTTGTTGCTTATAATTTTCATTGCCCCAGATGACCCAGCTCTGTTGGAGGCCCGGAGGCACAGTCCAATCTCATGCTGTACACTGATCACCTGTCCAACCTTTGCCTAGAGTGGGAGCCCCCAGTTCCTTCAAGAGATCCAACTTTACCTGTCTGTAAAGAAGAAGCGGAGGAGGGAGACAGCGGGAGGATCCAGTGGCAGTGTCACACCAGAGCAGGTCCAATGTTTCCTTTTACCCTTTTGGAGGTGGGTAACGGCAGATGCCATGGGGAGCTGGGTTTCAGATTGCTGCTGCTCCATGGCGTTGCATTTGGGGGCTCACCTGGGCTTGATTTTTTTGCTGGAGTGTAGGGGTTGCTATTTTTGTATTTAATCGTAATCAGACGGCGCCATGATTCCCACCAGCGTAGAACAGGAGTTCAAGTTCATTATCCACAAGGTAAATTGTCGCACTGACCGTGTGTGTTGGTTGTGTCTTGCTAGGTAGACAGAGAGTGCGGTTCATTCATTGGTTCTTATTTCATGATGGTTATATCTGTTATTTGCTTTTCAAGGCAAATGTGATTTCCAATGGCCTTTCTTGTTTTGATTCTCTGGCTTTTGATATTTTGATATGTTGACCATGAGATCCTGAATAACTAGTGAAGAGATGAGCCTTCATTTAGGGTCACCCCTCAGTGTTTAATTATAGGCCTACACGGTTCTGGGGGTATGTCTAACCAGTCTTTTCCCTAAGCAAAACATGAACCTATGACTTTGTAGGCCTCAGGGAAAGGGGCTTCCTCCTGAACCCCCAAACCCCTCGCTGTCCCTGAGTTTGGACTGCCCGTTGTTGCTTGGACCACAATAACAATTTCTGGGTGGATGGATGTTTGCATATAGAAACCACAGCTTCACGTGGTGGGACGGAGTAAACCGACAGAGTCCCCTGTCTTACACTGTGGCCTGCACCAGATCTCCTGGGTCAGAAGCACATTCTCCTTCTGTTTGTTCTGAGTCTCTCTTTACATTCTTCAGTTGCACTTCTGCTTTGGCATAGTAAGCACCTAAATTGGAATCTTTGGGGATTCCTTCAAGAAAGAGTCTGAACAGCCTCTTATAGTAGGTGTGTTCACCGAGACTGTATGCTTTGAACCAAACAGAGATGGGCCATGGTGGACTTTACTCCCCAATTCCAAGGAAAAGTTTAGTTTAATTTTCGGTTTTGGAATAGCACCAGTGGATGCCTCACCACCTCATATCCTTTCTGGTTTGAAGCAGGTAATTACTGTCTACACAAATCACATACTTTCGCCTAAAAGCCAAAAAAAAAAAAAAAAAAAAAAAAAAGAAAAACTTTGATTGACATTTGATTTATAATTAAACTTGGCGATACAGTGTCTAAAGTGTCTCATCTTGTGTAATCACAATAATATATTTCCTTTCAGAGCACGTCTGCATGCAAGGGTTCGCCCTCTTGTTATCATTGGAGAATATAGTGAGGGAATAATTTAAGGAAAGAAAAAGAAAAGAAAAATTAGAATAAATGATTGCCATTTTATGTCAGACTCAAACCACGGATTGTTTCTATTGTTTCATTTGAAAAAAACCATTCTTGTGTCCCTTCATTGACTGATTTACTCAACAAACAGATTTAAACACCGGCTCTCTAAGTGCCCTGTCAGGACCAGCTAACCTGCTTCTCAGCATCACATGGGACCTTGTTAGAAATGCAGATTCTTAGGTTCTACCCCGACCTGCTGAATCAGAAACTCTGCAGGTGGGGTCCAGCAAGCCAGGCTTCAGTGAGCTTCCTTATGATTCTGCTGCACACAGAAGTGTGAGAACTACTGGTTTAAAACTTTTGTGCGTGCATGAGGTAAGGGCATTCATAGGAATGTACCTATAGCCCTGTCATCCAGGAGCTTGTGATCCAATCATGGGCACAAGGCATAAATTCATCAGACAGTTAGGCAGAGTGATCCGTATAAAACGTGAATTATGCTCACATCCTAAGTCCCTCCAGGCGGTTCTCTTTGTACTGGAATAACTATAAATGCTTGGCTAAGGCTTACAGGGCCTGACATGCTCCATCCCTTGCTTACCTGCCCGCTCTCATCTGGTGCTATTCCCGCTTCCCCCAGGGCTCTGCCACACCACACTGGCCTTCTTTCTCATCCTGAAACGTGCCTGCGGAGTGTGGTGTCAGCAGGATTGTAGAGGAAGGGGACGGAAGAGAGAGAATTGCAAGGGTTAAATAATAGGCTTGGTCACTGAAGTATTTTTTCATATGGTGAAATATTTCTCAACCAATGTCCCTGTTTGTTAATATATTGATACTCATATATATTGATGTGGTTGTCTATTAATATGATAATCAATACTAAGGACCTCATCTTAGTGTATAGTGAAAGGACTGGCTGAATCCTTAAGGAAATATTATAATAAGTGTAGTTTAGTTGAATCGTAGTGTTGTGTATTTGTATGGGTTTCTCAGTCTGAGAGTTGGCCTGGCAGGCATAGTGCTCAGCCACATACCGTAATGGAATGAACGTGGCCGCAGATATGAGATGCTGCTGAAATCACCTGTGAGGTACTGGAGCACTGATGGAGCTGAGGAGTGATTCTTGCTGTCGTCACTGACTTTTAGGAAAGATGGCGGTCACATTCATTAGGTTTTATCTGTATAAAACACTATCTGTGAATGCCAGTTTTCATCTTTGGGATATTAAATGTGCAATGGGATTTGGGAACAAAGCAACTGGTTGGATTTTTTTATCGAATGTGAAAAAATGGGCTCTTAGGGTTCTCTTCATAATAAGAAAGGGGAAACATATATGTTAAATATGATTTGTTAAAAAACAAAATCTTGAATTTTAGGTAAAGGGATTCTTAAAGATTTAGGACTACTAGAGCCAAGAACAGGAGCAATGGTTTTTGGTTTTGGTTTTTGTCTTGATTTTGTTTTGACTATCCACAGTGACAGACAATATTATAAATGTAGCATCTCTGGTTTGGGGTACTGTTTGCTTTTCAGGAAGCCTCTCATTTGAGATCGTCAGCAGAGGAGGGAAAGTTGGTTTGGAGGAACTGTTAAGGGCAGTGGGCGGTGGGAAAGTTCTGGCTCCTGCTGGCCTTTCAGCTTCACCTTGTCTCGTAAATTTCTTCCAGGAAGCAGAGGGAAGTCTCCACCATGTAAGCTCCCTGGCTTGCCAGGAAGCCCTTCTTGTTGGAAGGAGAAGCTAGTCTGTGCCTTGTGACTGAGAATACACAAGTGAACAAGACAGACATGCCCTGTCCCTGCCCTCCTGCAGTTCGCAGCCCAGAGGCTGCAGACTTCAGCAAATAACGACAGGGATAAAGGGGCATTTTCACACTTAGGAAGGCCCTGTGAGGGATGAGGGAGCTGGGAGAGCAGAGAACAGGGAAGTAGGCTCCCTCTGGGGCTGACGGGAAAGGCTTCTCTGTGGACATGAAGTGAGGCTCAGAACTAAAGGATGACTAGGTGTTCAGGTATGTGGCTAGGTTGGTGGCATACTGCGGGGTGGGTAAGGGGAAGTGTCTCGGGGGAGCTGGACCACATCCCATACTATCTGGGCCTCTGCCCATAGAGGCTGCCACAGCAAAAAGTGTGGGGTGCAAACACCCAGTCTCCCTGCAGAGTGAACCCCAAGGGAAAGGCTCTTCCCCACAGCGACTGCGATTTCCCAGCATCCCTTAACAGCAGATGCACCATGCCGGAGCGTTAGATCAACACCTTGGCATGTATTTCTTTTCCTTTTCTTGGTTCCTCCAGCTCTTCAGGTGACTCTCTCTGAGATCCCTCCTTTTGGGGGGGCAGCCTCTGCTGATCTCCTCCTGGAGAACAAAGCTGCCTGTGGGGGACATTTACTATTCCTTGGAGGATTTTTACATGACTTTTAGGGAGGTATTTGAGCATCTTCAGAGAATCTTCCTGGGGGGAACTGCCTCCACCCATTGCCTTCTTGACTCAAACCCATCGCTCTACATGTCTCATCTGTCTGAGCCAGAGCACAGTTTGAGGGCAGGGTCTCTGTCTGTTTCTTTCTTGGTGCCTTGCACACTGCCTTGGCACAGATTTGGCACTCAAATAGTTGACAGATGAAAGAAGAGATTCTGCAAATCCAAATGCCCTCATAATGCTGAGGTTTAATTTCAGGAATGTGAAATTAAAAGCAATGCCTGATTCATTTATTTATCCATCCACCTATCCAAAGCAGTTGTTGAGGACTTCCTGTTTAACTGTGCACCCAAAACACGGTGCCCGGCACATGGTAAGGTCCCAGGCGATGCTGGTAATTATAGAGGAAGTGCCAAACTAACTCTGGCTGCTGAATCCCTTTGTGTTCTTGTCCTGCTGAGTTCTGCAGAAGCCCTAGCTGCCCGTCCCTCTCCTGTCATTTTGGAGTGACAGTCCAGGGTACTAGGCTTGCGTGTATCTGCTTCTCTTCAGAAAGGCAGCACTCCCCCTCGGGAGGGAACTCGTGGCATAAGCACTGACATTTTAGTGCCTGAGGACAGCTCAATGGCTGTCTGCACAAAGCCCAGCTGAACACAAAATGACAGGGAGCGGGTGAGCTTCAGGGCCTTCTGACTGGCTTTTAAAACAATTAACAAGTTAATGAAGATAGTCATTTGGAGCATCTAGGCTTCTACTCGCTGTTTCTGAAGACACATAGGATTTCTTTGATTAAAACGAAGGGACCATTTCTGCAGACCTGAGAAGCTTGAGCCTATGATCCAAAACAGAGCCTACACGTCAATTCTTCCCAATTCTTCTGGCCTATGCACGGTCCCCCAAACCTGCAAATATCACATTAAATCCAGCTTTCTGGACTTTGGGAAAAATCAGATGATCCAGCTACACAAGGCCACGTTCCCAGAGGTTGCCACAGCAATCCCCTGTGTCCCAGCCTGCCTGCTTCAGTTTATGGGCCACTAACGTCTGCCTTTCCTACACCAGGCTCATGTCCCAGTCACATTACCTCCCTGACCCCTGTCAGCATAATGTGCAGCCCTCACTGAGACGTGCAGATGAGGGCCTTGTACTGGGCTTGCTCTGGTCAGGGGCAGCAAGAATGATATATCCAGGTTTGCCTCTCCAGCCACCTGTCCAGATGCCATGTGTCAGGGCTTGTAGGGTCAGTGGATCACCACCCACCTGGGGCTTCTTGTTAGTACCAAGTGGACACTCACCGAGGCCCCACGGCAGGGTTCTGACTCTGGGTGGGGCTGTCGGGCCAGGTCCCCTTGCACAGCTTCGGAAAGGTTGCAGTGTGGCCTGTGCACCGCTGACCTGCTCCCTGGACAAGTATTCTGCTCGCATCAGCACTCTTCTAGGTCCCAGTCCTCTTCCTGAATTGGGCTTGAATGTCACAAACTCCTGTCATACACGCCTCAACAGAGGCTCTTAAAAAAAAAGGTATATAATGTAAAAAGCGAAATTGTTTTAGATTGAAATCCCAGCTATATCAAGAAAAGCCATGGGACTTGGATGGGGAAGATGGGGGACACAAATGCTTGACTTCTCTTGTGCATGCGAGTGAGCTCCTGTTCTGCCGTTTGGCTCCTGAGGCGGCCCAGACCTGTGCTTCTTACAGGAAGCCTGTTATTTTCTTACTAGATGCTTACGGGTTGGTTTTTCTTTATGCAGACAAGTCAGTACTTTTGCCAGACTATAGCTAGTATTGCCTCCTTTAAATTTTCCTGGTGTTCACTAAGCCCTTTTAACCTGCTACATATGCTTTCCATCTATATAAATGCGTTGCTTCTTTTCATAGTCTTAGCCTTTTCTTCTGGTGCATCTGTTATCCTCAGGTTCTTCACTATCTCATGCCCGTATCCATCATCTTGTCCCTCATACATTATATCTCTATATTCTGGGATAACCTTGCAAGTTTATGCTTTATTTCACATGGTACTTTCTGTAACGGTGACTGAGCTCTTAGCTGCTTATAAAACCAGTTGTGAGTCCATTATTGCATTTTCAGTGGGTGATGGATGGTAGAAATCCACTTCCATTTTCCATCGTAGCTATACTCTTCTGCTTTAATGCCCCATATGTGCTTTTACACTGATAGGGAAACTGAGGCCCAGAGAAGGGTGCGATTTGCCATGGTCACATAGTTGGCTCCTGGTGGAGGTGGGAATAGAATTCTGGTCTCCTACTTATCCAGGGCCCTTTTTAGCCCCAAGACTCTACTTGCAAGATCAATGCTGAGGTACAAAATAAATAGATAGATAAAATCATTATTGTCATCAAGCTAATCAGAATCTCACACCTGTTAAGTGTGAGTATTCCAACTGTTCTTGCTTAGCCCTTATTCATTTCCTCTTCTATAGCTTGCCTCAATAAACAGCTCTCATTAGAGAGAGTTTAAATGTAGAGAATGTTTAAAGCAGTGATTTTTCATTTGGGGGTGATTTTGCCCCCCAGGGGACATTTGGCAATGTCCAGAGACATTTCTTATAATCACAACTCAAGCTGTGTGTGAGGAGGGTGCTACTGGTATCTAATGGGTAGAGACCAAGGACTCTGCTAAATACCCCACAGTGCTCAGGACAGCCCCCCACCCCCGCTGCACACACGCGCACACACATATACGCACACACACACACATGCACACACACAGAGATTTATCCAGCTTAAAATATCAGTAGTGCCGATGTTTAAAAACACTGGTTTAAAGGGAACAAATTCTACATTTTTAAATCAGTGAACTACATTTCACTGTGGACTAAAGCCCCTTGGGAGGCCTGAAACACACACACACACACACACACACACACACACACACACACACAATGCCTCATAAATATATGTCTGACAATTTCTGATATGTGTATAGATAGTATTGTGACTTTGAAAATAACAATTCATTTGAAAACATTACTGAATTCCTAGTAGCTTTTCTCGTCAGGTGTTTTTCTGAATCAAAAAATAAGAGAAATAATATTACTTAGGTGGAGGGGTATGCAAAAATGTTTGATCTTTTAAAGGAGTCCCCAGTAAAATTGTGCTGCTCCTGTCTTTTATGATACATTTGCAGTTTGGCTGTGCCTTCAGCAAGTACCTCCCAATCCAAAGCAAAGCCTCAGTGCTCGATGGGTCTCACCAGTGGCTCCAGTGCCGGGGCAGATCTGGCAAGCAGATGTTTATGGTGGAAACTTTCCGTTCTAGAATAGTTCCTTCTGCGGCAGGAGGAGGGTTAGGTCAGAGCAGAATGTGCCAGACAATATGCCCCTTTTGTTAATCAGTGCTGTCATCTTGGCTGCCCCTCCAGCAGCCTCATCTTCCTGAAATCTTCAGTAAAAAGGGCATTCAACAAGGACATCTGGCATTGGCCAGGATTTTTCTAGCTCAGCTCTCACAATAAGGAATGGATTTAATCAGATTCAAAGGAACCTTAGGACTCCTATAATCGTGTTACATCTCTGGAAGAGCTCCGGAAGGCAGATGATTATCAAAAACCAGTGTCTTGAGCAAAACTTGCAAACAACTAAGGCAAAGTAATTGAGCTGGTTACGCAAGGGTCCGAAATCTTAGCAACATTTGTCAAGCTCACTGGGACATGTACTATATTCAGTGCTTTGTTGGATTAATGTAATTAGCCTTCAGAGCAACCTATGAAGTAAGTATTGATCTTATGACCATTTCATAGATACAGAAACTGAGGTTGAGGGCCACTAGGCAACTGTCCAAAGCTACATAGTGATTCCTCTTTCTGTAACCACTGGGCTGATAATACGTCCACAGTACAGATTTTGAGTCAACAAGCTATTATTTTAAGCTCTAGTCTTGTTTCTTTCATTGGAAAATGCAGTCCTTGTACAGACACACATTTATTATGAGAAATGATTATTTGAGTCAATTTTAATAGATTTGGCAAAGGCTAGTGTATATAATGGTAACAGAAACACTAAGTGTGATAAAAACAAAAAGGTATTTCCAAACTGTCTCTCTGTCCTTATTTGCAATCTCCACACATGCCAGGATGTGTTACAGAGGTTACTTGGAGGGGATCAGAGTGATGCTCACAGTCAGGTACTTTCATTAACAAGATGTGACTTTAAGCGGGTCACATGGCTTTTCAAGGTTTCAGACTTCGTCTGGCACATGGGGGAGGTCATAGTTTATTCAACAACCATTACTTTGGCATCTGTTACATATGCAGATGTGATGACAAGCTCGCTCTCTCTTCCTGAGACTGTCACACAAATAATCCTAATGTAATGTGATCTGTTCTAGAGGAGAGATCTGTACCTCTGTGAGGGCCTCTGAGCACTGCAGGCTGCCAAGTCAGGCTGACACCAGCAAATATTTATTGAGTGCCTACTATGTGTCAGGCTCCATTCCAGGAGTGAGAGATTGCAAAGGTATTCCATTGGGGGGGAGGGGGGAGACAATAAATCATTAGAAAAAAACAAATGAGGATTTCAGAAACCAGTTAATTTCATACAGAAAATACAATAGAGCAACATAGTAGAGAGTGACTGGACATGGAATGAGCTACTCTACCTAAGGTGATCAGAGAAGGCTTCGCTGAAGTGACGCCTGGAATGAGGTTAATTTTCTAGGCAAGGAACTGGTGGAATAGCCTTAATGTGTAAGGTTCTAAAATTTCATTATTCTTTCAACAGAGAAATTCAGATGTCAAGCATCTGATATCACTTGAGATTTGTTGAGATTTTATAATGGCCAAGCACATGTTCGATTATTTTTTGTGAACATTACATGCGTACTTGAAGAGAATGCGTATTCTCTCCTGGAGTGCATAGTCTTTGTGCGTTTTTTAGACAAAGCTTATAAATTATATAACTGATATCTTCTATATCTCTACTAAAATTTTAGCTGTTTAGTTTCTGAGAGATGAGCATTCAAATACTCATGATGATTAGGGGTTTGGTCATTTAGTAATTCAATTTTTATTTTCTCTATTTCTAGGTTACTATATTAACTGTATTACATTTCTTTAATGTTATAGCTTCCCAGTAGGTTGTTCTTATTATCATTAATTAATATCCCGCTTTATCCCTATTAATGTTTTTATGTATAAGTTTTATTTTATCTGATAATATTGCTATAGCAGGATCCTTTTGGTTAATGTATGTGAGTGTATGCTTTTTCCATCCTTTTGTTTTCATCCTTTGTGTGTCACTGGTCCATTTTATAAGTAATATAAAGCTGGTTATTTTTTTAAAACCTAGTGTCTCTGTCTTTTGATGGGTGAATTTAAGCTGTTTATATTTATTGTAACTAATCTATCTAGACTTAACTTTTCCTTTTTCTTTTGCATGTTCTATTGTCATGGTTTGTTTGTTTTTTCCTTCATTTTCTTTCCTTTACTGCTCTGTTTGAATTGAGTATGCTTTCTTTATTTCTTTTTATTTTCCCTTCTACTGGTTTAGAAGTTACATATCCTATTTCTCTTCTCTTCATGGTTTGGATAGTATCTAAAGCAGATTGGAAAACACTCAGAGGCTCTTAATACATCACCTTCAGTTGGCTTAATGGCTTTCTCTAGTGTCCTGACTCCCCACTGTTGGGTCTTTAATGGGCAGGGGTGTAAATTAAAGTACAGAACCTGGTCACTGTGATGATGATATCTTGGAGTATGGATTTCCCACTTGTCTTTACCCAGACCTCTGCCCTGTTGCCTGAGGGTGCCGGTAATTGACAAACTGTAAAACCCTCAGAGGTTATGGATAACATAGTGGTTTCTAAGCAAGGAGTCACTGGGTTTCTTCTGTTGCTGTTCTCCTTGTCTGCGTTTGAGCTCTTGTAAGTGATGATAAATGTTAAATAGCTCCTGTAAAACTGTTGAATTGTCAGTTTTTAAACTGCATAAAACACTGACATTTTCATTAGATCCCAGCCCTGAGGAATGTCCGGCTTTCATCATAACGGATTTGTTTACTTCTGCAGAGAGTCTTAATGTGTTGCCTATGGGAGAGATCTTACTGTCACCTGCTCTTAAATGGGAAAGTCTTTGTTCAGCCAAAGATTTTTGGAAAAGGATTTGCAAGCGGGGTTTTTTCACTGCCCCGTATTCTCCCCCTGCCATCTCCCAAAAGGGTAAGGGATGGGAATAGAATCTTTGAGGAACTTTGCTATTGGACAGGAAAAATTTCAATGTAAAATAATCCTGCAAAGTCCATTAGGAGACAAAATGTTGGAAAGATGCTATTAAACCACTATTTAGTTTCAATGTATCCTGTTAAAGATGAGCAAGTTATATCTATGTCTTTTTTACCTCAATCGTTTGGTCTACATTTAAACAGATATCTTGATTTTGGAATCAACTCACTTGTGTTTATTAATAGAGAAAATATTTAAAACTGTGAGGTCCCTCTAAGCAAATAAGAAGAGAGAGGACTTTTATCTTCTGATCACTGTACTATTTGCAACATTTTTTCAGAAGTTGCCAAACTCTTCATGAACAAATGTAGAGTCACCTCAGTTTAACAAGCTGGAAAATGTGTGTGCTGGAAGACAGACTTTTAATACAACAGGACTGGGGATGTGAACTTTCCTTGGAATCAACAAGTTTGCAATTTATGGCAAGATTTCTTGCTTATTTTTAAAAATAACTTCCTCTTCTGTATTAGCTTGTTAGCTATGGCAGTGGCAGGTTTGGCTACTTCTGCAATTCAAGAGAGGCAGCCTAGCATGGGGAGGCAAAGTCTCTGCGTCAGGCGGGTGAGCGTTTGCGTTCGGCTTCCAGCTGTACTAACTGTAATCATGGATGAGTTCATGAACGTTTCTGAGCTCTGGTTTATTTCATCCTTAAAATTAAAAGAATAAACCAACTTTTCAGAGTTGATATGGACATTAAGTAAGATAATATATATGAAGTCTCATCACAGAAACTGGTACACACTAGTGGACCATTCAATGGCATTTCATGATGATGATAATGGTGATGATGAAGAAGATGAAAGCAATGGTGGTGGAGACAATGGTAGTAAAGATGATGATGGTGGTGGCGGTGGGGATGATGCAGATGTTGATAATGGTGTGATGTTGGTGTGAAGCTTATGGTGATGGTAGTAGGGTAACTGGATGTGAGGAGCCCTTTGAAACAGGCTGAGAGAAGCTAACAGATAACTTGAGAAAAAAACAGAATGATCTATTATTACCTGACCTGCAGTCCCCCAGCTTCTACTTGGGCACTTTCTGTCATTAAGAGGTCCTTTCTTAATAAAAGTCCACTGTAGACAGCGAACCACACAAGCCTAGTTTATTCATGCGACTGTGTTTTCAGGCCTGAATTTGTCTTTGAAAAAGCTAAGAAGTGTAACTTTGAGTCGTTTGATCCTGTTGACATCCATGTCCTTCGTAAAAGTTTGCTCACTCCTTGGCTTCTGTGACACTGGGTATCTTCTGTCTCTTTGAACATTTCTCTGTCATCTCTTTACCAACTTCTCTTCTGTTGTCATTTGGATACATGAGTGCGGAACTCAGAGAAGGCAGTGCAAGAAAAAAAAGAGGGCCAACAGTGAGGTTGGACAGAATCTGAGTGTAGTGTCACCAAGAAGGGCAGCAGTTCCAGGTACGGAGGAAGGTCTGTATTTTTGACTATAAGAGAAATGGTGAGGATGAGGGAGGTTGGGCAAGACCATTACTTTTGGCAATGGAAGCTCAGTGTTGGCATCTGACAGGAAATCACTGGGATGGTAAAAAAAGAATGGACGAGTACCTAGGAGATGAGGGCGTGGAGGCCACAGGCATTGATGAGAGAGAGGAGGTTGCAGAGTGGAAAGGCTTTTTTTAGGTAGGAGAGAATAAGGCCTATTTATAGACCAAGAGGAAGGAACCAGAGGAAACTGAGTATGAGGATACAAAAGCAAGCAGATATTTGGTCCTGGAAGAAACAGGAGAGGTAGGAGGAGGGGTTCATTGGCCCATAAAAGCACCTGCCACATCCTCAGTGAGCACACGGGGGACACCTTTAGGTGAAGAAAAGTGTAATCTGTGAGGCTCATGTTGAATGACCTTGACCTGTGTAAAGAAGGTGAGGTTTCTGATGAGAGCAGAGATGTTTGGAGGCATAAGGAGCTTGGGAGAGAGTCTGACAAGAACCCCTGTGTGAAATGGGAGAGGAAGTCAAGCAGTGATGATTAGAAGACTTGCCAAGGATCCCTATGAAGAGGAGAAGGTGTGTGTTTCTGGACCTTCCCATACTATGCTTGCCCTGGTTTTATCCCTAGGGTCTTCTGTGCGTCATAAGCACCCTGGAATTCCACAGGTGGCTCTTTAGTGCCCTCACTCGCCCCATGGGTCCCTCCTCTTCTTTCTCCCCTTACCCAACCTACCTCTCAGGTGGTTATCATATAGAAATGAACCAGTGACCTGATTTGCACCAAGGTGAGGAAGATTGCAAGGGCTTAATGTCTCATCCCAGCCAGGCATTAGTGTGACAGGTAGTTGAATGTAAGGAACACAGGATCAGGAGTCAAGGGCATGGAGTGTAGTTCCAGATGTAGCTAGTTAACCTGTTGTTAGTTACCCTGTTATTGTGCCCTATTGTGTGCTGTCTTTCTGGCTTGCCCTGGCATCATTAGCCTACTGCCTAGTACCCGGTATACAGTAGGTGCTCATAGAATTTATTTGAATGGGTTAATGGAGAGAAATGATGAAAGATCTTCAAACAGCCCATCAACGTATGCAACTTTGAAGGATTATTATTCTGATGTGCATCTCACAGGCACAATATTGTCCCAAGAAATGACCCTCTAATAGTAGAATGTTAGCTGCCACTGGTGGGCACGGGAAAGGAGATGCTTTTAGCAGAGCTGCATGAGCACTTTCCAGAATTGCTTAGATTTAACCACCTAGATGTCTACATCTATTGGTCTGGCTTACAGATAAATTAGCTCCTATCTCTTCAGTAATCTGATCCAAGGTGATTTAGTCATTTCTTATTCTTGATGTTAAAAAAGATATGTAGTACTTTGTCATTATAGACAAGAAGCTAAGGTCCTGGCAAGTAAAAGAGAGATGAAATAGTTTCTAAATAAAGAAGCAAAACTTCCTTCTCACCCACACTTTCTACATTCACCTACTCTCCCTCCTAGATAAGATCTTTCTCTACCTTTCCCCATGACTCCACCAGCATGGAGAAATCGATTGTCAGCCAAATCCCAAAAGGATAAAAGAAAAATATCTCTTCAGAAGGCGAGGGCAGAGGGGAGAGATGGAAGCATCAATAAAGGCTAAAGGGATTGGCCTAGAGAGTGTGGAATCCAAGAGGATGTTTATTTTATAAACAAAAGCTTAGAGATCAGGTACGTTTCAATAGATGAAAAAAAATGTAACGAGCAAAGCTGGTGCCTGGGCTTGGGGACGTGCCCACAGTGGCCCAAGCTACTGAGTCAGCAAGAGTGGCTTTTGTTCTCATTGCCCTGGCAGCAGCCTTTGAGTAAGCAGGACTCCTCAGTGAGCTACACATCAGCTCCAGGAAAGTTGCATCTGGCCCGGTGGCCTTTCAGTTTTGCTGGGTCACTTAGAATCCCAACTTCCTGCCCTGCCCACACATTGGAACAGCCCAAGGAAGCCTCACCAGCCATTCATTGGCAGACGGCCTGGCATGATTAAAGAGATGTCCCTCAAAAAGCCCGTTTTGGCTGGCATCTTCTCGGGCACTGCTCTTTTCAACAAATATTTCTTACAAAAAGGGCGTTAAGGCAGGAAAGTCGTATTTTTCTTTAGAACCTATGTGTCAGAGCATTAGACAGACATAACTGGATTTAAAATCTGCCTCAGCCACTTATATGCTGTGTGACCTTATGCAACTAGATTACCCTTTCTGAGCCTGTTTCCTAGTTGGTAAACTGGAATAAATCAAACGTGTGTCATAGGGTGTGGTAAGGATGAGGATAATGGAGATGAAGTGGTTGACAGAGGGTCTGGCAAAGAAGAGGTCAGTGATTGGCAGTGAACCTGGCTGGAGAGACCCCCAGGCCCCAGTGAGAACTTGTGCTTGTTTATCCTTGTTGTAGATGTTTGGTCTAGGCCTCAGTCAGCTGCTTCTTTGCTCAGAACCACACACATGCTTATGTTTTGAGTGGTCATTCTCTTTGTAAATAGCTCCTAGCTTGCACAAGTAACAACATCCTCCAGGCCCTGCCTGCGCCTTGGGTCTCAGTATCTGTATCTGGAAAACAAAGGGTATGAATTCGATTTTGATTCATTTGAACCAGCTTTGGGTGCCATTCCAGCTCTGATGACTGAGGACTCTCCACTAGACTTTCTCTGCCTCCGAGACCTTCCTACCTGGGCCCTACAAAAGCAGAAACATGAGGTCATATGTGATATAATGCAGTCCTAAGTAAGAGAAGAGAGAAAACACAAAAGTAAAACGAAAATACTTCTCAGTTTTTCCCAACTGCTTTATGAAGAGCACGTGCTTTTAAAAATTTGTTTGAAAAGCAATGCTAAAAACACATGTGAAAATCAACCACAATTCTATGCCTTAGTGATATATAGAGATATAAATTAGGAAGGCAGTTTTCTGTACCACCCCCAACCTTCGGCAGTTTGGCTACACCCCCGGATGCTACCTCTCTTGAGAGTTTGGTGTATGTCCTTCCCATTTCTTCCCCCTGAGTTCAAAACACATATCGCTATTTACATGTATACATACATATATACATAATTTTTATAGGATCGTGACCTGCAATGTGCATTTTTGGGTCCTTTCACTTCACTTGATATTATATCAAGTTCATCCTTTTAGGTCAGTCATATGAGGGGTGATAGAAAAATACGGTGAATGTTTAAATAAAAAAATTAATTACAGTAAAAGACACATTCCCATTAATCCCCCTCAAAATACCACCCCTCACTTCAAATACTGCCATCTTTCTTGCCACTTTCTGAAGCAGTTCTGGAAGTCCTCTTTTGTGAGTGTCTTTACTTCATCCTCCATTATGACAACATTCCGTGTCACACATCATTCCTGCTATTGCAATTTCTGTCAAATAAAAACATTACGGTGTGTATGGTGTGTCCTCATCCACCTTATTCACCTGATCTGGCACCGTGCGACTTCTGGCTCTTCCCCAAAGTCAAAATGACTGTGAAAGGAAAAAAGTTTTGAATTGTTAGGACATAGAGGCAGCCACGACAGTGCAACTGAAGATACTCACAAAAGAGGACTTCCAGAACTGCTTCAGAAAGTGGCAAGAAAGATGGCAGTATTTGAAGTGAGGGGGGGTATTTTGAGGGGATTAATAGCAATGTGTCTTTTACTGTAATGCGTTTTTTAAAAATTTAAACATTCACCGTATTTTTTTATCACACCTCATATAGATCTTCCGCCAATGTTTAATGCAGCATACTGTTTCGTATTATGGAAAGACCATATTTATTCAGTTATACTCTTTTGATGGGCAATAGGTTGTTTCCAGATTTTTGTTGTTGTTGGTACCAAGAAGGCTGCGGTAAATGTACATTTATGTTTTGCCATATATTCTGGTGCTTTTACAAATCTGTGGAATCAACTCCTAGAAGTATTACTTCTGAGTCAGAGGGTACAGTCTCTTTAAATTTTAATAAAGACTTCCAAATTGGTTTCTGCAATGTTTGAAAGCACCTTAGGAAGCCACCAACAGGATGGAAGAGCACCCATTTCCCCATAACATTACCAGCTATGGATATCACCAGTCTTAAATTGTTCCCAGTCTGATGAATGGAAAATTGTCTCACTCTGTTTTCATTTTATTTTTCTTACTTAGATTTAGCTTATTTTTATTTGTTCATCAGCCATTTTTTGTCCTAAGAGTTGCCCATTTGCATCCTCGACCCATTTTTGAGAGAAATTATCTTTCTTTTGAAAAAAATATTGTCTTGTTTTTATAATTAGGAAAAAATGAAATAAAAATGAATACATTGATTTTTTTTTTTTAATAGATGCTTTGAGAATGCAAGACCTCCCAAGGTTATTGGGAGGACCAGGGTTTCATAGAGTGGAGATGGGTGAGTGAAAGGTAGTAATAACTCCTTCAGTGTGCCGTGCAGTTCACGGGCATTTTCTTTCACGTGTATTATTGCCCCCATATGCTCCTCAGTGTAGTCTTGGGAGGTAGGCTGAGCTCCAGATGACCTCCTAGCTGTCAGACCTTCAACTTGCCGCTGACTGATGAGGCTTGCCTCTTGGGCTTGACCTGAGAATTCTGAATCCTCTGCTTGCCTGTCTCCTGCTGGGACTGTTGCCTGACAACCTTTCATTGCCCTCCCCACACCACCCCTCCCAAATCCCCCATCCAGGAGCTCTGCACACTTCTTGGAGTCCTGGGAACTCCTTTACAACCTCCTTCAGGAATTTGGTGCCCTCTGAAAGATGGCTCATGGAGCCCTTGGGTGATGGTAGTTTTTATTTTTACTAATAAAGATTAGTTACTGTTTATTGAGCACTTACCAAGTGCAAAGCCAATGTTTATGGTTGTGCAAGTTGTCCATTACACAACTTCAGGGGGCGCCATTCACTGCGTAGTCACTGTAGATTTGCAGAATTATTTCTGCCAGATGGCAGTCAAGTGTCTTAAAGAAGGGTGCCCTTTTTAAAAACTTCATACAGAATCACCACATGGGGAGCAGCAGAGTTAACCGTGTGCTAGACACCGTGCTTTGTGCTCTAATCACATTATTTCTTAAATCATTCCAATATTACCTCCCTCTCTAAAGCTGAGGAAACTGAGTCTCAGAGAGGTTAAGTTGCTTTCTCAAGACACACAGCTAATAAATGAATTCAAACTCAGGTCCAGCTGACCCCAGAGTCTGTGCTCAACTCTTGCCCCGTTTTTCATCTGTATTGTGATCCTGTTACCTCCAAAGAGTCCTCTGCAATACCCCAAGCCATGGCTATGGTACAAGCACTGGGTTCCGTTCACCACTCTTCCTACAACACTCTGAAGGGCTGTGTGGCCAGTGGGCAGTACTGCTGCAGCCAGGATGAACTTGAAACTACCCAAGAGACCCTCATAACCCAACAGCCCCGCAACATTCTCATCAGGAGATCAGCATCTCTGGATCTCATATGGGAAGTAGGAGCCCCACTTTTCTGATGTGTACTCTTCCCGAGTCAGGGTTTCCTGGTCTCTGTCCCAGGATCTGTTATCTTTGACCACACTCAGTGTGGGTAACCGTAACTCAGAGGTGCTAAGAGTGAGAGCCAACATTTCCCATATTCTGACTGTGGTGCTGATGGATGGGGACCGGGTGAAAAGGTTTTTCTGGAATTGATTCATCAGGCCGAGGGGATTTCCCTCTCGCTCTCTGCTTTCACTTCTGAGGTTCATGTGTCTTTTTAACATTCCGTTGGCTTACTGGGGCCTAAGTTGAAAGTCGTCTTTAGGATCCATTTGTTCTGATTCAATTGCCGAGGCTTTATGATGTTGTTCCCGCTCTTGGAAAAATGCTCCAAATGGTTTGTGTGACTGATGCATCCACGATGCCCTGATTAATGCAGGGGAGGCCCTAGCTGGAGGACTGTTCCTGGAAGGAGGGGCTGGGGTCTGTGAACACCATTACAGCCGGGCTCCGGAAGCAAGGATGTCTGCTCTTAATGCCATTCAACTTGGAGCTTTCTACTGGTTCCTTGGGGGAAACCATCGAGGAAACAACCTTGATGTTTGTACCAGCCTCAAGTTAGGAGTCAGGAGCTCTGGGTTCAGCATAGCGATGCGTACCAATTTTTTAGTCATTTGGGTAATTTTATTGTCTCTGTGGCTTCAAATTGTGTGCCTGGTCAATGAAAAAGGATGTGTTTGCAGTTTTGAAGGCAATATTATTTACTTTTTAAGAGCTCTGAAGCCAGACACAGGTGGTTGCTATTACCAACCCACCACTTCCTGTCATGTTGACCCTGTGTAAGTGGCTTCCCTTCTCTAGGCCTCCGATTCCTGTCTGTGAAATGGGGTGGATAAGACCTATTTTATGAGGTCATTGCTAGGATTACATGGGATAACATGTGTGAAGAGCTTAGCCTAAGGCCTGGCATATAGAAACCACTGAATAGTATAATCGCCAGCTCAGCACACAAGGCAAGTGATACTGGGTACCACAGGGAACGGAGACCACTTTGACGGCTACTGTGGCTTTTACAGCCATTCGGGAGTGCAGCTGGGCAAATTCCAGTCAAGCTGAAAGGAGACCTTCATTTTGATAAAGCCGTTCTACCTATAGGTATATATCCTAGGGAAATGCTTGAATCCATGTATAAGAGGACATATGCAATTCATGTCACTGAAGCTTTGTAATGGCCGACGCTGGATATAATCCAAATATTCATCAATAGAAGTTCTGGTACATTTATGCAATAGGATACCTCACAGCAGTACAATGTACTTGAACCAACTGCATTAACATGGATGAAGTTCAAGAACATAACACTGAATGAATGAAGCGAGTTCAATTGTGATAAATGCAGTATGATAACATTTATTTAAAATGTCAAAACCTGTAGATTTATACTCCATGTAGTAACGAACAAATACATAGAGAACACCGGTATTAAGTGTTTAACAAACATGCCTAGGAATAGTACTCGCCAACTTCAGTTTAGTGTTTACTTTGGGATTAGGGGAGGGAGGAGAAGGAAATCAAGGATATGTAAATTATATCTGTACTTTTTTGTTCCTAGAGAAAAGATTTAAAGGGACTATGGTGAAGTGTCAAGACATATTTATTCCACTGGACAGTGAGTGTTGTAAGCTCTATTGTCAGCTTGATTCTGCATGTTAAAATATTTCACAGCGAAATTTTCAATAAACAAAATTAAGTTGTGTTATGCAAGAGAAGACATGATAAAGGGATAAAAACACTCCTTTCAGGGAGTTTGTCTCTCTTCTTCCCACAGTAAAACGAGAGGGGGGCTAAGGAACTTCATTTTACGTCACAGAAGTCTGAAGCATTCGGAGATTTAAAAAAAAAAGTTAAAAAACCATTTGATTAAAAAATACACAATAATAGCTGAATAGGTTACTGACCAAGTCACCAACTCCAACTGTGTTTGTGAATGCAGAACAGGGAAACGGATCAGTAAATTGCTTTTAGTAATAGTCGCATTGCGAAAGCAGTGATATAAAGTTACACTTGGGTTATACAATCTTTTCCCAGAGAAACTTGGGATCTATGAGGTCTGACAATTAGGTTCACGAACTTAATTGTCAGACCTCGTATAAATAGCATGTCTCTAAGTTTCCTGGCCAGATTCCTCCTTCGTGCTGGCCTAGGATGTTTTGGAATTAGCCTTGAAAATGCAGGAAAGACCCAAAGTCCAAGAGCCACTCCACACGTCTTCCCAGGATTTCCTTGGGGTGTTTACATGCCAGGGTCCTCCTCCTACATCCAAGGAGAGCTTGTGGACATCTGCTTTCCCCTCCTATAAGCATACTATTCTCCCCTTTTGGAATATGGTCCCATCCACCCAATCTTCTCTCTTTGGGAAAATACCAACACCCCGCCCCCCACTTAATTTTATCTTGGTCCTTCCTCTACCCCCATAACCAGTGTTTCTTCTCCGGCTCAGGGTCACCTGAGGTGCACCCGTGCCCTGGACATCAGACCTGCATAGGGGGCTCTGAGTGACCTGGATCACAGCCCCGGGCGCTCCCCGACTCGCGCCGACTCTCCTCCTGGAAGCCCTGCTCTCAAACACTGCCCTTCCCAAAGCTTCCTCGCGTCTTCCCTCCCACAACTGCAGGCTGAGGGGAAAGGATTTTCTTGTCTTGTTTTCAGTCTGGTTTTTTGATTTTCATTCTGCGGTTCTGCTCTGCCTCACTTTGTTTATCAGCATCAAAGCTGAAACCAGCTGTGTTTGTTTGTGGATCTTTCATTTCCATGAAACCTGTGGATTTTTCTAGGTCACTCTGTGTTCTTAATAATCAAGAGGTGGTTCACATGGCCACAAAGGAAGGACTCGGGTCAGAAAACCCTCAAACCCACAGAGGCTCCTCAGTAGCCCTGCCCTTGGCCCAGATGACTGGGAATAAAAATTAAACATTCAGACATGGTTTGGGGTTTTGTTATCTTCCAGGGCAAAGTCCCCCAAAGAGCTCTCTCTGACAAGGGCATTCAGGTAGAATCTGGCTTATTATTTTTCAGCAACACCCTATGACTAATATCTCGTTTTAAAAGTCCAGCAGTTGCAGAGGGGGAGGGGACATGTTGGGAATTTTCTTCTTTGTATCTTAATAACTGGACCCTGAGTTGGATTATTAAGAGCCCGGCAGCCACCCGAGGTCACGATTGTTGAGTTGTTTGTTGGAGGAACCCTTGGCTGAACGGAGCCCTGGGTCAGTGGCGGAAGCCTAGCCATTGGGTGGGCCACTTAACACCCCAGGACAGCAAAATCCCTGAGCCCTGACACAGGAGAAATGGGAAACTGGATAGAGGTCCCTTTTAGAAATTTAATCCTAAGGCTGTTACCCCATCCTGCTAAGTTCTGCCCAGTTGACAGCACAAACAGCTGTGGAGACCATACTAGGTACCATTTATCTTAGAACAAGCTGGAGAATCTGGAGTGAATAGATGGCACCACTTGAATTTCACAGTAAATGGGGGACTCAAATAACCAATTCCCAGGGACCACAGCAGCAGCGGCAGCAGCCAGTTCAAAAGAGCCCACTCTCTGCCTGTGCTCCTTCCCGCCAAATGGATTGACATCCACCAGGCTCCCAAAGCAGCACAGAAGACCGTATTTGGACTTGTAACTCCTTGGTCATTTGCAGGCAAGTCTGGTTCTCATAGTCCATTGGCCACGATAAAATCAGGGGTCTGTTCAGCTTGAGACAAGCCCTTCATTGGGACCCCTCCTTCTTTAGACCAGAGCCCCGAGTGCTGCATGGGTGATTCCAGTTTGCTGGTGGAGTTCCCTTGTCAGTCTGCCCAGTTCAGTGAGGAATTGCTGCTCTCTGGCTCATGTTGTCCTTCCCGGGCTCGTCCTTCTAGCCCAACCCCACTTTCGGGGGGACTCCTGAAAAAGGGAGCCCTAGCAGGGAGATGTGACACCATGTCTGCTTCTCAGCAGTAAAGAGCAAGCTCGAAATAGCCCATTTAAGTGACCCTGCACGTGAGAAAGTAGAGAGTCTCTGGCCTCTACCAAGTCCACCCTGTACCTCAGGGTCCCTGAATTAAATGGAGTGAGTGGGAAGGTACAAGAGGTGTGGTTTAAAATGTCCTCTAAATGAGGGGAATTGCCTTTCCTCTGAGTCTCAGCAAGACAGGGGTAGAGCCAGGAACTGGGCCCAGGACACTCGGCACAAATACCTAGTAGTAATAGCAGCTGCCTTTAGTGCACATTGGCATAAAGCAGGCATGGCTCTGAGGGCTCCATGCCTGTTAACTCACTGAGTCCTCATCAAAGCTCCAGGAAGTGGGTGCTGTTATTGATCCCATTTTGCAGACAGGGAAGCTGAGTCTGCAAGTGGTTAAATACCTTGCCCCAGGGGGCACATAACTAGGAAGCGTCAAGCCCAGGTTTCATGCCCAGGTCATCTGGCTCCAGCATGAGCTCTTCACCAGTAGGCTCCTCGGTGGGGTTTCTGAGGCTACCATTATGGCCAATACTAATACTAATGGCTGTCTGCTGAGTGCTTTCCCTGGGCCAGGCACTATTAAACACTTTCCCTGCATTATCTCCTTTAATCCTTGCAGCCACTCTCCAAGCATGATCCAGTGCTCATTTTACACACAAAGAAACTAAGGTTGGGGAGGTAGAGTGACTTACTCCGAGTTGCTTAACTGGTATGTGGAAGAGCCAAGATTCTAGCCCAAGATGTCTCCGGAGATTGGACCCTGTGCCTGTGTTGGGATGCGGGGGGGTTGGAGGGGGCTTGCTGTCAAGGACTCCTATAGGCCCTCACATGGGAGAAGCACACGCTGAGCCCTGGCATATGCAGAAGAGCCAGGACTTTCCCATCATACACTTGGCTGGTTCTAGCACCTGTGCTGAGCAGCTCCCCCAGCTTCCACCAGCCCGTATTGTCTGACACCAGGCTAGTAGGAACTCACAGAATTGTACTCACTAAATTGTTAGGGGAGCTGATATTGCCCAGTGCATCCTTGCCTTCTTTCCAGAATGAGTGAATGAATGAACGAAGGCATGCTTCTGCATCAGAAACTAGCCAATAGCTAACAGATACTTACCTTCACATATGATTTCTCTAGATTCATATTCACTAATGCAAAGAGACTAATGGCCAGTTTTTCATGGGTAAGAATGTGACATTTTGCTGTGACGCTAAAGACCTTGGGTAACTCTGAGTAAAGGTCTTTTCTATTGACTTAGCTGTGGGAATATGTGTTTCATTATGTTCTGGTCTACATAGCATAACAACAATGAGGATAGTACAGTAATGATGCTAGTATAATAACTAGTTGGTGCTTACTATGTTCAGTTTCTGTGCTAAGTGGTTAATAGTTCTACAGTAAGCCTTTACTAGTCCCATTTTGTCAAATGAGAAAAAGCCCACAAAAATTAAGTCATCTATGTGAGGCCACTCAGCTGGCAAGGGTTAGTCATCATACAAACTCAGAGCTTTGCCTCCAAAGCTTCATACTCTTAACCACCATGCAGTACATTGAGTGATCAATTGCAGGGAAACTGAGGCTCAGAGATGCTGGATGGCTTGCCAAGGCCCCTCAGCTGGCTTGTAATAAAGTCTAAATTTGAATCAGGCTACCTATGTTATCCTGTTTGTTTTAATAAACACGCTCAAGGTAAAGCTCAGCATTTACTCCTTCGGGCAACGGAAGGGTCTGCTTGGAGCCCCGCAGAAGAAGGCCTATTGTGTGGCACTGAGAAGGCGGATGAGGTACAAGGACAGTCAGTGATTTGGGCTCGCTTAAGAACTCACCTGAAATGGGAATTGATCAACTGAACAAAATTCAGTCCTTGAGGTAGATCAATAATTTTTTTTTAAAAGAACATTCCACTGCAAAAGATTGATAGCCAACTTCTGGGTGTGACGACACAGGTCTATGAAAACAGGCAGTGGTAGGTTGTAGCACATCACATCACAGAGCTTGGCCACTCATAGGGAGGGGAGCAGGTTGGTGTCCAGAAGAACTCACCTCTCAGAGAAGAGTAACTGATCAACATACCCATCCATCCATCCATTTAGAAGTACGTATTGGGTACCTACTAGGTCTGGGGAGCTATGCCAAGGAAGAGAGCCCCACTTCCTGCCCTCACAGAGCTTACGTTATAGCAGGGAGAGAGTCTGTGAAAAGAGACTCACAATAAACTTTGATGGGGTGTGACAGAGGACATGTAGGCTACTACTGTGTTTCCCCGACAATAAGCCCCGGGTCTTATATTAAGTTTTGCTACAAAAGACACATTAGGGCTTATGTTCAAAGGATGTCATCCTGAAAAATCATGCTAGGGCTTATTTTCCAGTTAGGTCTTATTTTCGGGGAAACACGGTACAGGAGTTCATAACCTAGTCCAGCCACCAGTAATTGCCTCCCATAGGACATGTCACTTTAGCTGAGACCTGAGTAAAGTGAGAGGTAGCCATGTGAAAAGCATGGAAGAGTGCTCCAAACAGATGGAAGAGCATGGGTAGAGGCTAGGAGGTGAATGAGAGCCTGTGTACAATTGGAGAACTGGACGATGCTCAGGACAATTGGATTTGGCAGCGGGATGGGGACAGCATACAGGTGTATTTCAGAATTCTTATGTATTGCATTAAAAATGATCCATATTGTGACTCTAAATGAAGACTCTTGTAATTCCAAGATATTGGTTATGTTCTCCCTGATAGCAGAGTTCTCCAGGGGGTCATCTGCCAACCCACCATCCTGGAAGAAAAGTGAGAGCAGAGGTTACTCTATGCTAAGTCAATGGGTCTTCATTTTGGAGGAGGTCATATATATTTCTGAGAAGCTCTGGACCCTTTTTCCAGGAATAAACACACAACACATATGAGACATTGTATATGGTTTCAGGAGGTTCACAGGCATCTTCTGATGCCCACCCATGAAGCGGGGATGCCAGACCACTGGTCAGGAACCCTATTGTTTTCACTCTCACTTTGACTCCCACTTGGAAAGAGTGCTGGCCACAAGCATCGAATTCCTTCTCTGTCCAAACCCTGCCTCTCTTTCCTGCACATGCAGACATCTCCTTACACATCTAACGTCCCCACCTGTGGGTAACTTCCCTGGGTTAATCAGCCATCAGTGTAATTATTGTCTTAACGGAGTTGTACAGTCTACACACTTACCTTGATGGATAACCCCCTGACATCTCACCTTCTCCCCCAATGGCAGGACTAAATGATATTATCGTGGGTCTATTTTTAGACAATTCTCTTTTCTTTCCCACTTACATTCGTCTTTACAGGAAGTAGCAGTAGGGGAACTGGAGCTTGAGTATTTGAAAGGGGAAGAGTGACAGTACCTCTGTTTCCCCCTCTAAGCTGCTCATCCTAAAGGTGGCTCCTTTGAGACCTTATGAGAATCACCCAGCCTGGCCTCCTAGTTAGAGGACCACATCTTTAAAATGGGTGTCAGACAGGTCCCTATACAACTCCCATCACTCTCCTCCACCACTAGCCTTGTAGAAGCTCCAAAAACTAGCCAGGCACTCACCGGCATGGGGTCTTTGCACTGCCTGTTCTCTCTGCCAATAATTCTCTTCTCCCAGATGACCGCATGGCTCACTCACTCACCTAATTCACGCTCTTGTGCAAATGTCACCTACTCAGTGATGTTTCATGGAACCACCCTATTTAAAAACAAATACCCCCTTCCCTGGCTTATTTGATACATCGTCATCTAACATAGTATTGTATTTTTCACTGTTGATTTTGTTTAAGAAGCCCCATGCAGGCAAACATGTAGGCTGTTTTGTTCAGTGCACCTAGAACAATACATGGCACGTATTAGGGGTATTCAATCTATGTGTAATGAATTAATGGACCAATAATGTTCCTGGGTGGGTTTGAGGAAAACAAACCTCTCAGGAATCAGAACACCGGTATATAGTCAATCTAGAGGCTCACCTCCCAAAACTCAATCACTGCTCAGGTCCAAAGAAATGAGACCATCACACTTGCCATGCTCTTGGGTTCTGCTCTAGCCAGTGCCCTTATGAAAGCAATTAGCACCTTTAATTTGGAAAAGCGATTTCCAGGCTCTTGTAGGAGTAGGTAACAATCTGAGGACCCCTGATCCAGGCAATGATTTCCAAAGGAAATTAATTTGGCCTCTCTTGGTCTCCTTCCTCTGTTTTTTCTTCTGTCTTTCCCTGACATCGAGAAGCCATTGCTATTTTTTTGTGGCTGAAATAAGTTTCTTGCCCTTGGGTTTTCTGCCAAGCAATAGCCTTTATTCTTTAGGCTCAAGTAGCGCTGCCCTCTATGAAGTGGAACCCTGTAGGATGCAAGCTTCCCCTCAAGCTTCCTGGAGAGAAAAGATGTCCCTGAGGTTGCTATGAAGTGCCATTTACATTCACTTTTGACAATAGTGGCAAACAAACAAACACACAATCTTCTTGCTTTTTGGTCTTTCTGCCTCCTCTCAAACGTGCAATCATCACCAAACTATTATATCTCCTTTCGGATTCTCTTCGTGTGTCCCTGAGGCTGTGGGCTCTATGGTTTAAAACCCTTAGCACTGCTGTGGAGATATTACATTAAGCATTGCAGCTTAGTGTGGAATGTGTAGATAGTTGAAGCAGGATTGAAAAGACATTCTGATTTCCTAGAAATGTAACAGTATATTGCCTTGGAAGAGAGAGCAGTGCAGGAAGGAGGCTCCTTTTCCATCACCGAGCCTGCCGCTCTTCAATGCAGAGGAGGCTAAATCATGAGCCGAATGTAGAGCATGTGAAGGTTTGAGGATGTGTTCTGTTTGGGAGACCCTGTAAACGGACTTGTTTTGCTGGGTGGACGAATGAATCATTTCAGCCGTGCACACCAGCTGCAGCCTGTGGAAGTAAACCAAGGGCTTTCCCACAGCATGCGCTGTATATTTCATTGTTAGAGCTTTGCATTTTGACAGGTAGTTCTTATCCTTCTGGAAAGAGAGGTCTGAAGCCAGCAGCTGGAGGAAGACCTGGCAGGGCCCACTGTCTAAATTGAGAGCAAGCATGTGCAGTGAAACCTCATTATAACATGACCTGTTATTACGTGGATTTTGATATCCCCTGGGGCAAATATGTCTCCCAACACAGAACAACTCCATACAGCAGATGCCTGTTGTAACTGTCTAACCCGGAACACAACCTTGTCCCAGAATCCAGTGTTATAAAGGGATTTGCTCCATTAAAAAAAAAAAAAAGAAAAACAATCACCAAGCACAGGCTGTGAGTTATGCGTACTATGTAAGGGGATGGTTAGAGCTGTGTACGGTGCAAGGCAGGTGCTCACTGAGGCCCTTCCTCTCATGTAACTTACTTTGTAGAAGGAGGCTATGGCGGGTTGACTGTAAAAATGTCCCCAGTTCTTCAGGATCCATATATCCACACCCACTACCCCTTTGCAATGTGTTTTTGCAGCTTCTATAAGGAGGTAGAATTCTGCTTCACCTCCTCTTAAATCTGGACTAGTCTTGAGAGTTTCTTTGGCCATCAAAATGTGGTGGAAATGACAGTATACCAGTTCTGAGCCTAAACCTTAAGAGGCCTGGTTATCTCCGGCCCTCCTCCACCCTCTCGTAACTGTAGCCACATGAAAACAAGCCCACACTAGCCTGCCGGTAAATAAGCGGCCATGTACAGGAGAGCTGAGCTGTTCCAGCCACGGCCATCCTAGACCAAGTCATAGCCAGCCAACACCCAGCCATGTAAGAGGGCCCACCCAAGATCAGCAGGGCCACCTGACTAACCCCTATAAACACATAGGAACCCACTCAAGACCAGAGGAATCATCCAGTTGAGCTGTAGACTTATGAAAAATAATAACTCATTGCTATTTTAAGACACGGCGTTTTGGGGTATTTTGTCGCTCAGCGATACATAACTAATACAGGGAGACTGACAGTATAGAAGTGAACAATATATAAGAGAGAGTAAGTAGTTCAGACAGGGAAGGACTTGCGCAGGCCACTGTATATAAGAAGCTAAGTGAAAGCCTTTCTGAGGAGGACACAGGTAAGCCAAGATCTGAATGATTAGAGAACGCTGACTGGGAACAGTTGAGTCAAGAGTTTTCCTGGAGCAGAGAAAAGCATGAGTGAAGGTCCCAGGACAGTATCTGGGGAATAATGAACTAGGAAGGGAATGCTAGGAGAAAAGGTCTGGGAGAGAGGTAGGGGCAGACTGCGGAGCCCGTCAGGCTGCAGTGAGAAGTTTGGATTTTGGTACCTGTGCTGGGAAAAGCAACGGAGGACTTTGATACAGGGAGTGACACTGTTTTTTTCACTCACTGGCTGTTGTGTGGTGACAAGAGGGGCTGCAGGAAACCAACTGGTAGACCACCCCGGAAGTCAGGAGAGAGATGCTGCTGAGTGAGGGGACTGAGACAGGGTGGCCCTACGGGGGCAGATGCCCTGCATACTTGCCGCAGCACTCAAAGCATGCTTCCTTGTTAGAACATGCTGTTCACCCATTGTGTTCCCACCAGGTGATGGGGAGCTTCCTGAGGTGGGGCCATGGCTCCTAAATGCTTGCCTTAGGAAAGCTCTTCTCAGAATTTCTGATCCCTCACACATGCTGTGATGTCCCATCCAACCTCTTCTCTTTCCTTTCAGTCCAGTGGCAGCTTGGGAAGGGTGCTCTTCCTCTTTCACAAGCCTGTGGAGGCCCTCATGAAGGTGGAGGACATGCTCTTTGTTATGACAAAGCATCTCTGAATGGCCTGTGGCCACTGCCTAGTGGGTTCCTCTTCAAGGCCTGGAATGCAAGTGTGTGCCTGGGCTCTTTGATGTTCAGCCTGACTCATCAGGTGACGATAAGGAAGTGTTTAGGATTTTTGGTGCCTATTTGTGCTGCTATAAAATTCCTCTGGTTTACGCTTCCCACTAACCCACCTCTAACCCACCTCGAAGGCCCTAGACGGTGGGGATCTAGTGTTTAGGAGGCACCTGGAGCGATGGAGGAACCACTGGGAGCAGATACTTCAGATGGGACCCTTCCCTGATGAGCTAACGTTCACCAAGTGCCTTGGGAATCACAAATAAAGAAACTTCATGGGGATATAACCTTATTATTTTCACCCTGTCTCTCACTGCCCTTTTATTAGTAGAATTATTTGGGGCTGGCCTTCTCCTTTCAACTGGCATAAATTTTCTTTGACTCAGCTTGACTTATTTTTTCTTTTTTTCCTAGAGAGGGTGGGTGGAATTTAGAATTAAAAAGTAGCAAAGCAGAGGGAATGCAGACTTGTCTTAAATTTCACAGCAGTTCATGAACTTCAGGAAATCTGAACACACAGCATGCAATTAAAAGCAGGAGGGGATTTTTTTTTTTAATCAGTTGTGAAAGAGAAGGTGGCCGGGTGGAGAGGGGCTGCTCTCGGGCCTCTGAGGCCTGGAAGGCGGCACTGAGGGGAGGGCAGACAGCAGCAGCCTTTTGGCAAGCCAGAAGCCTCAGCTTGCCTTTTGATCTTTTATCACCGTCCTATGTAGGACCAAGTGTGGCAAGTCCCTCCTCTGGCGAGAGACGCCAGAGTCTCCTAGGACTCTGAATAGGGCTCAAGAAAGGCCCGGGGGCCCTGAGGGTGTGACATCACCTCCCAGGATCTTCTCCCCCGAGCTTCTTGTGATGCTGTGTGACTAACATTTGTTGATACCTGGGAATTACAGTTTTGGACAATGTGAGATGGGGCAGGAGCTGAGGGCCAAGAACCAGGAAGAGGCCACCAGCTGAAGTTATAAGGAGACTGAGAGGACCCTCAGCCAGTGGGAAGGCCCGCAAGGTGGTAGGCTTACTCTGAAACTGGTTCTTACCTCTCATCTTGGCTCAGAGTTGGAGAGGGAAAGCCCAGATCCTGCTTCTGCTCTGGAGATTGGGAGAAACACCACAGTAGTGACATACAAAATGCCAAAGGGCAAGTGCTTGGAGCCCAGCTCACCTGGGTTCAGTTCCTACTGCATCGTTGCCCTTGTGGATGTGCCTTCACTTCTCAGAGCCTTAGTTCCTTCATCTGTAAAATTATGTGTGTGTATATATATATATATATATATATATATATATATGTATATATGTCATCCCCCTCAAAGGATTTTAAGCATACTAATTTTTGAGGGTCAAATGAGTATATTCCCTCAATTCTAAAATGTCCCTTCCATTTATTAACATCTCTTTGGTGATGAGGAGAAATGCTACATCAAGTGCACTCAGTTTGGGCATTAAATATGCTAATATGTGTAAACCACCAATAGTTCTAGTGCATCGTAGGGAATCCATAAATGTTTTTATTTTGGAGTAGGATTCTTTGGAGGTGAAAAGTATGCCCTTTAGATTCCCACAGACCTGGGCTTGAATTCTAGCTGTTATTAACAAGCTGTGTGACCTTATGCTGATTACTCAGCAGGCTTTCTGAGTCTCAGCTTGCTCCTCTGTCAAATGGGCATAGCATAAGTACTTGCATGAGAGCTTATGGTAAGGATTAAATGCAGTAAGTTATGTCTTACGCAGAGCCCAGGGCTGAGCACACAGTTCCAGCAGAGCTTGGCTGTTCTTGCTATTCTGATTTTCTTTTAAAGCTAGACTGTTTCAACCAGAGGGCCTCAGGAGGGTAGAATTTAGTCGGGTAATGTTTAAATGTGTCCATACGCCTTCTCCTCGCCTCGCCCTGAGCTCCTACTGGGGCTAGAGAAGCTCTTGAGCCAAGACAGCCTGGAGGGCTCCTGGTTGGCTGGTGGGGAGGCCTCTGGCGCCAAGAATCAGACATGGTATCCTGGTTGGCGAGCATCAGAATAATAATAATTGACTTCTGTGTGCTGCTTCGTTCATGTACATCCTCTCCAAAGAATTCTTACAACAGCCCTGCTGGGTGGTTTCATTTCCCTCATCCCACTTTTGTAGATGTGGTAACTGAGAGGTTGCATGATTTTTAAGAGGTCACGTAGGCTAGTAAGAGGGAGGCAGTGGAGATTTGAACGCAGGCAGCCTGGCTACAGGGTTCCAATTTAGCCACTGTACTTCATCAGTCAGAAGAACCTTAGGTTGCCCAGACCAAGACAGGAATAGGGAACTAGACCTCCTCTGAGTCAGTAGTTCACAAGAGGGGCCCCAAAGTCGCCACTCTGTTCATGTGGGGTTTCTCTGTCATGGACAAGTGGCTGCTTGTGTGGCAGTGGGGACCAGCTAAGGCCTTAGAACTGGCCCTCAGGAAAGAGAGGGCCCATAGTGACCTGTGTCTTGTGGGAACTTGTGATGGTTTATCCAGGCTCTGACTCTCTGAAGAGAAGTTATGGGACTTTGAAGCTTGAAGGGACAACCTCAGCGATCAACTCAAGTCTTTACTGTCGCGGTAACAAAGCCATCATCATTTGGACTCTCCTATGAGGGCAACCCCGGAAACATCTTGAATCCTCAAATGGCTTTATGAGACTCTTGTTCTCTTTGCACACAGGCAGAATACAGAGCCAGTGGAGGCCCAGAGTGACACAGTGATTCACCCCTGTCACACAACTGGTGGGTGACAGACCCAAGGCACAGGAATTTTCCTTGGCACCCCATTAGGAAGCCTCTTTCTCCTCTCCGAACATCATCTAGTGGAAGATGGCTCATCACTCATGGAATGATCGATTCTCTGCATCCCTTTATTTAGGTTCATGCACTGGCCAGATTACTTGGGAGATAAATGTTTGTTTTATTGCAACGTTTCCTCAAGGGACTTTGGCAAAGGAACATCCTAGCAAAGATTTCATGAGGGATTTGAGAGAGAAGTAGTAACTACCAAATGGTATAGAAGAAACAGGAGGAGTCTGGGAGCCAAGTTGGCCTAGGTTCACACCTCAGTACTTTGGCTGAACAGCTATGAAGCCTTGGATAAGTCAGTTCAATTCTGTGGACCACTGTTTCTTCATTGGTCAAATGGAAATAACAGAACTTATTCTTCAAAGTTCTATTTATAGGGATTAAGAATAGCACATGCAAAGTCCTGGGCCTTTGTAAGAACTCAACACAAAGTAGCTGCTAAGAATAGTAGCCATAATTATTATTATTACTACTACCAACCCTAGCAGAGCTGTATTTAATCTATGCACAAAATGCAGTGACGATGAACGCATTCCCTCAATTCTAAAATGCCCCTCCCGTTTAGTAACAGCCATTTGAGAAACACTACATCATGTGCATTCATCAAATGTAAACTGTATTCTCATTTCATAACAACTTAAAGGAGGGAAAATAATATATTTTAGGACTATGGAAATTCATGGCTCCTCCTCACTCCAAAAAATGTGTTGACAGAATCGGTCTTCCGTAGGCTAATGGCCTATGGCAGGCTTCATCAGAGCCTGAAGTGTGTGCGTGCAGGGCCAAGATGAGGCGGGGACACGTAGGCTCAGGAAGGACCAGGCCACTGACTCTGGCAAGCAGAGGACCGAGGGACAGACAGACCTTGGCTGTGCAAATGGAGAAAGAAGTAATACCAATTGTAAGGGAGTGCACGAGGGGCAGCCCAAGGGCTCGTCCAGCTACCCTTCTTCCCTTTTATGGCCTGCCTCCAGCTGGCCATGACATTGGCTCTTGGCACTGCCTTCCAGCCTCCTGCCAGATGGCTGCTGTGGACCCCACTCTCCTGACTGCCTTCGCATCAATTGCTCTTCACATCATCATTCTAGATGAAGGAGGAATGTGACGAATAGAATAAATCATGAAGTCCAATCATAAAGATCATACTAATGGCTAACATTTATTAAGTGCTTGCTGTTGCCCAGCTCCATGCAAAATGCATCATCTCAGGCAATTCTCCGATAAGTCCAGGGAACTATTTCATAGATGAGAGAACTGAGGCACAGAGAAAGCTAAGTATTTCCTAGTAAGTAGTGGATGTAAGATTCAGTCTCTCCAACATCAAAGCCCATTCCTTACCTACACGTCTATATGCATGCCCTATAATCTCGTAACATTCCAGACATATTTATTTTGAAACAGGAATACTGGTGAGGAAGGAGGTGGTACAGGTGGAGAATACTTGGAAAGAGATTGGGGCTTTGAGATCAAACCTTCGTGAGGACTATTTTGTTCCCTTTTCTGAGGCTCAGAGAAGTTAAGCAACTTGCTCAAGATCACACAGACTATAAATGGGGTTCAACCACCCTCAGTTTCCTCAGCTTCCAGAGGGAAATCTGCAGTACATGGAAGTATCACTTGTTGAGTCAAAATAAAAGTTTTTATGAAAAACCCCTTAGTGGGATTATCTGGAGCAACTGCTTCACGGTAGAGAACGGGAAGAGGAGGCCCTGAGAAGCCACCACCTAGGCTTTTGAACACTTAATAGAATTTGGCTGCTTGAAGGAGGCCTTGCAGGGTAGTGGAAAGACTTTAAAGCTAGGTATCACTAGTTGAAGCCTGGCCTCGTGCCTCCCTGTGTGACCGTGTGCAAGTCCCTTTACCCCAGTTAAACTCCATGTTCCCATCTGAAAATGGGGATGGGGATACCCCTCTGCAGGGTTATTGTGAGGTGTGGACGATTGCACATACAAAGTGCTCAGAATGGTGCCCGACATGCAGTGCAGTAACTGCTTGATAAATGTTACCTATTATCGTGTAGAACATTCCAAATATCCCCCAGCGGTCACAACAAGGTGGTCACTAGTGTTAGTTCAGCACGGAATGCTTCCGTTCTTTCTGTCTGATGCCACCTGGGTATTTGTGGGAGATGACTGGGGAGGGGTGTGAAGAAAGCTAATTGCCAGGAATGGTGTCCCCTCAGCAATCACATTCTCACTTTCAGATCCCTGGGCCTGTTGCAGTGGTGAGTGTTTCTCTAGCTGGAAGACTGGTGGCTGAGGTGCACATAAGTGGGTGACAAAGCCTGCCTGGCCCCCATTCTACTTTCTGGGCTGTTCCTGAAGTGCTGCCAGGACGGACCCGTAAAAGGCGAGGCTCCCTGGCTGCTGCCTTTGTTCTCCTTGCTAGCTGGAATGTCTCATAATGACAGGCAGCCAGAAAAAAAGCCCCATTCAATGTCCCAACACCATTTCCCTTCAGCAACACCGTCAGGCTTGCCTTCTTGGGCCATACAAAGCCTGCAGATGGTGGGAAACACAGCACTCCCTGGGTTGCGAGGGACCACCTGAATTTTGGCCAAGGTGGGTGGCCTGCGTGTTGACATTATCTGGTGAGGAAATATAAAGAAACAGTAGACAGGAATTTCTGAGGACTTTAAAGTTTGGAGGAAAGACTGGAAGAATCATCTACTGATTCATTTAGTCAGGCCCATGCAAGTATTAATTGAGCACTTACTATATGTCAGGCACTGGGCTAGTATTTTAAAATCCAGGTCTTGTTATTATTCAGGTGTGGTGAGGACAAGTAGATCAGGAGACAACTGTCACAGTTCCCAAGAAGAGGAGGTATGCCGTGCCACTCAGGGCCACACAGGGAAGCACCAGGGTCAGTCGGGAAGCAGAGGCCATGGGGGAGGGGGAGTGCGCAGCCACCTTTATTGTGGTTTCCACAGGAAAAGCAAGGCAAGGCCGCATAAACGAGCTTAGGATTGGCGAGTTCGAATAATTTAGGCAATTTTATTCAGCTAAGCTCTGGGCGGTACATGGTGCACAAAACAGATCGGGTCCCTGTCCTCATGGAGTTTTCCATCCAGCAAGGAAGGAGACATCAGACGACTGAGCGTTTGAAACTACATTAAGAGATGACATAGGGACAGAGCAGGCTTCTGTGGGATTTTTCATTAGCAGTGATCACTGATGGCCTGAAGGAGCCCTCGGCACAGAGAATGGGTCTGGAGAGGAGAGCATCACTTCTCTATTGATGGTGGTCCACATGGACTAAACTGGTTAAGAATTGGAGCGTGTCAAAAGTGAGAAGGGCAAAAGAAAATGAGTTGGGCAAGAGGAAAGGCCGGGAGTGAGGGCAGGGCAGAGAAGCAAAGGGAAGCTCCAAGGTTTCAGAGTTTTCCTTGAACTTGCTTATCACATCCCAGCCTTGATGGCTTATCTGACCGTAGACCATCTGTTCTTCTCCGGGTTTGTCAGCAGCGAGTTAGAGAATATCGTCAGAACTCTTTGAACTCCTGGGAGAGATGTCCTGCAGCATTAGCCACCTCTTCCAACTCATGCGTCATCTGGCTGCTGCACGTCCACCTGGCCCTCCATCCACACTCACCTTCCAATCCCAGACCATTTGGAACCAGCCTGGAAATCATTATCTTGTCAAGTTACATTGTCACATCAGCAAGTGGGAAACTATAACCCTAGAGATAAGACCTGGAATTTGCTTTTCCTCTGGCTGAGGTTCATATTCTGACCACACTGTTGTTTTCCTTTCCAACGTCCAGAACTGCATTGTCCTGCCTGTGACGGAGCCGGGACCAAAAGCACCAGGATAAGAACCATTTTGGAGCATGAAATTGCAAAGGGGTGGTGGTGGTGGGCGGGGGAGGGGTTGATTCAAGGCACCATTAATCTTTGGGAAGAAAGGAGACAGAATGAACACAAGAAATGAAGCCATTTTGGAAGGCATTACAGAGAAATTTATTGGCTGTGTTTCTTTTTATCCCTCAACTTTGGGCACCGCAAAATGACAATCAAGCCCAATTAATGACTTGCCATGTCGTTTTTAAAATAAGATGAATAGTGAAATGTTTTTTTAAAATTTTTTGCTTAATTGAAATCAGTGTTTATACGACTTGCCAAAGTTTTAAAAATGTGTGTGACAGGCTGAAAATGTTAGCGTTAAGAAGAGTTTCAAGCACATCAGATGCAAAAACATTGAAAACCATTCGTCTAATTTAATTGTCAAGTTGTGCCAAAAACGCTAACGTGATATCTTTGAAGAGTAATTGGTACAAAGAATATCCTCAAAGAGAAATATTTCCACACGTCTGGCTCTTATCTTGCCCTCGTTAAAATTTTTTTCCTCCCCAATGGCAGAGACAGTGCCTGCTCCTTCCCTGCCCCTTCTATACCAGGACCCAACTTGTTCTGCAGATTTTTCAGCCACTGAACTTTAACATGTTATCGGAATGAGTGCAGATTCCTTCTTCAGATTTGGCCCAGTAATCATGGAGGGATTTTTAATTCTTTGTTGCCACGAAGTGTGATCTTCTTGTGGATTTTTTTAATCAGATAGGTTGGAAAGTTGCTGCCTGCTCTGTTCTTTGGAGACAAGGGTACCTGCTCCCTGAAGTCTGATGAATTCTGGGGTTTCGATGGCATTTCCTGGAAGTGGGTCCAGAGGCGACTCTTAGCCCCTCTCCCTCAATCATATTGCCCAGAAGCTCCTGGAAAGGTCCCAATGAGAGACGAATGAAAGGTGAGGAGAATGGGGAGCCCATTCCATTTTCAGCACTCTGAAAAGAAGAGAAGCAGAAGTGGTCGCTGGGGAAGGGGTGATGAGAGCCACCCACTGCGTCCCTGGGACACTAGCTTTCCATTCTACTTGCCTGGGCCACAGGTGACCCAACAGTTCACCATAGTCTTCTTGCATCACCGTCCTGCACAATGAGTGTATCTGCCATGGCCTGAAGCAAGAGATCCCTCTCCCATCGCATTCCAGAATCCCCTTCCTCGGCTTCACCTCTGTCTTTCCCGTATAGCTGAGCCCCTTCCAACACCAGAGCAAATACTTGTTTATCTTGTTCAATGTCTGTTGCCCCTGATAGAATTTAATCTCAAGGGCAAGGATCTCTGTCATGTTCACTATGTACCTGACACATAGTAGATACTCCATAGAAATTTGTTGAAATGATAAATGGAGATTGAAGTAGTCACAAAATTATTGACATAGTAATATCTGTATTAAAAGGAATAGTCAGGGAAATGGGTGTTTCTGATGGCCAAATAGTCTGGTTAGCCATCATGGGTTCTATGCATTTAAAAAAATAAATCTAAATAGATTTTTAAATTATTATTATTATTATTATTATTATTTTTTTTTTTTTTTTTTTTTTTTAAGGCATGGAATGCCAAAAGGCTGGATGTTCCTCTGATCACTTTAAGATCTTGGTGTCAGCCGCGTGGAAATCAGCCAGCACTGTGCTCTGGCTAGTGGGCAGGATGCCATGTGCCTGTGCTACTGGACAAAGCGTAATAATTTGTGAGCTTTTCCAGGCTTGCCCTTCAGCCAGCCTCCTGAAAAGGTCTGGCTTTGCCAGCTGAGTTACCCCCACCAGCCTCACCGTCTGTGGAGACAGCCCTGCTGAACCCAGCCCTCGGCTTCTGTGATGCAAAATCTGGGGCATGATATGCTCGTGGGTCCAGGGGAAGAGTTAGGGCTGGAGAGAGCTGTTCTTTGGAGAAAAAAGGAGAGTTGTGTTGGAGGAGTTTCGGGAGATCAGGTGGGAGGAACTCGGAAGACTACGGGGAATGAGGGAAGTAGACACCGATGAAAGGGCTTGTACTGTGCTCTCTGGACTGCAGTGGTCCTCTGGGCCCCCACCGATCCCATGCTAGACACAAGGCAGGATTTCACGTCCTCTCCTCCTGAAATCAGACTTGGGCTTGTGTCTTATTCTGACTAATGGAATCTGAACAGAGGTAATGTGGTCACTTCTGGGCAGAAGCTTCTCTTCTAGAACCTCATGGAATTCATCTTGCTCTCTCCTCTCTGTCTTTCTGACTGTAAGAGCATGGAGCCCGAGTAACCACCACAAGCAGCAGGACCACTTCATGGCCCACAGTAGACACATTGCATGAACAAAGAACAAACTTGGCTGCGTAAAACCACCGAGATTTCAACTTCGTTGTTACTGTAGTGCAACTCAGTATATATCCTAACTTATCTGTGACCAATGCCCTTCCTAGTGGTAAAGACAATCCAATAAAAAAAACTTGATATTTTTATGGAGAGTCTTTTAATTAATTCATTTATTCAATAAACGTTTCTTGAGCGCCTACTGTGTGCCAGGATGAAGCACTGGAGGTACAGCAATGAACAAAATAAAAATCCCTGCCCTCAGCGAGCTTATATTCCAGTTTGGGGACACAGACCATTTGAAAAAGATAAATATGTGAAATATTTGTTGACGATAAGTGCTTCTGTTTCATATTATTAAGAAGAGCCACAAAAGAAGACGCTACGAAAAGTGCAGGACAGTTGCAATTTTAGATAGGGATAATTGGGAAGGCCGCAATGAGAATGTCACATCTGAGTGAAGAGCTGAAGGAGGTGAGGGAGTGAGCCTTGCTTATATCTGGGGGAAGAGCCTTCCTGGTGGTGGAAACAGTATATACAAAGGCCCTGAGGTGGGAATGTTTCTGACTTGTGTTCATGACACTCGATATGAGCATTGGGAGAGCAGCAGGGAAAGAGTCAGAGAGGGAACAAGGCCAGACCATGTAAGACCCTGTAGGCCACAGTAAGACTCTGGCTTTTTCTGAGTGAAAAGGGAAGTCACTGGAAGGTTTTGAGCACATGTTTGTTATGAACTGACTTCATTTCGATGGGAATTCTCTGGCTGATTTGAGAAGAGATGAGAGGGGCCCAGGGGCAGGAGAGCTGTTTAAAAAATCCGGAAAAGAGACATTGAGGATTTGGACCAAGGTGATGACAGTGGAGGTAGAGGGAAGTGGTTGGATTTTTGACGTGTTTTGAAGAGAGAAATGACAGTATTTGCTAAAAGATTGGATGTGGTGTGTGAAGGACAGAAGTCAATGATGGCTCCAAAGTTTTGGCCTGAGCAGCTGGAAAAGTGGAGTTGCCACCATCTAGAATAGGCAAGGTTCAGGAGGAGATGAATTGAGGATGACCAGGAGCTAGATTGGGGAAATGTTCATTTTGAGACGCCTACTAACCGTGGGTTGCTGGGTGATTCTTCTCCTACCTCCTTGCCACTTTGACCTTAGGCCACATGGGGTCCAGCTTTATAAGCCTTGCCAAGTTGAGCCAGGACAACGGCTTAACTAGCACTGATCCAAACCGTGGGCCTCCTGTGCCCACATGTGATTCATCACAATTTAGGGGGCAGCCTTCTGGTAGATACCGAGAGTACATGAGATCTCTCTCTCTCAATAAGAGCTCACCGTTATGAAATGTACTTGGCTAGTGGGGCCCATAGACTTGTAATGAGCTGAATATAGATTCGACTGAGCTATAAAATAAAATAATAACTATTTTAATATACAGTATCTCCCTGCCAAGGCAGCTGAAGAGAAGGCTATGAGCAATAAAATTAGTCCGGAGAAAGAAATGAAAAACCACTGAAAACAGCCACCTTCTAAAAGGAAACAGATTAGAAGGGCCCAAAGAGGGAAGCCATCATCAGGAGTGAAACTCACCAGATAGCGATAAAACAGTTGTGAGGGAAAAGTCCGGAAGGAAATTTTCCAGGCTGCTGTCTGTTGATCCACTAATCGCCAGAGTGACCTCATCCATCCCCCTGGCTTCATCTTCCATCCATGGGTGATGACTCTACCGGCCAAAACAGGCCTCCAGACCTCTGTTCCTATCCCCACTGAGAAATTTCCCTCTCAGTGTCTTCTCACCCTCGTTCCAGATCTAGTCCTCCTCCTGAAAAACCTCGGAATCCTCATTATCTCTTTTTTCTTTTTCACCTCTTGCACCCAAAATGCTGGCCTTACCACTGTCCATTTCGTATCTTCTCACCACTTACCACCCTGTCCATCATGTCTCCCAGCTGGACCACAGCAGCCTTCTAGCTGGTCATCCTGTTTCTATCCTAGTTTCTAGATATTCATAAGTACCGTGTTTCCCCAAAAATAAGACTTAACCAGAAAAGAAGCCCTAGCATGATTTTTCAGGATGACATCCCCTGAACAGAAGCCCTAATGTGGTGTTGGAGCAAAAATTAATATAAGACCCAGTCTCATTTTCAGGGAAACATGGTACGAGGTTTTAAATTGAAAATCAGATTAAACTGTCCCTTAACACCCTCCAATGGGATCCTGTTTCGTTTGGATAAAATCCAGAAGACTTATCAGGGCTTCCATTCCCATGGCATAGAGGATTTGCCCACCTCTCCAACTGCACTTATAGCCATTTTGTTTAATTGGTCTTTTGTCCGTTCCTCACACACATCAAGCCCCTTCTGGCCCCAAGGCCCTTGCACAGGCCCATCTCACTGCCTGAAGTGCTCTCTCCCAAATCTGCACAAGATGGTTTAAGCAGTCTTCCCTAATCTCCCACTCTCTGCCCACACCATCACTGGTTACTCTCTCTCATATAACCCTGGCTCGTTGTCTAACCATAGGAAAGGACCTTGTTTTTGTACTAATATATTGCCTGCCTTCCCCACTCATATGCAAGTACTAGGAGAAGCAGGACTTCTCTCGCTTCCCTCTTGATTTCCAGCACCTAGAATGTGGTCTAATACACATACACATTATAGGAATGAATGGTCAGTGTAATGATAGCAAGCATTAATTGGATAATTACTACTTCGCACCAGATAGTAATACATGCATGGCATTTGTCTACTTTGTTCCCGGCACATCAGACAATACCTGGCACATAGTAGGTGCTCAAAAAATTTTTTCACAATGAATTTAATACTCCATGTCATTTATTTTACAGATGAGAGGGTACATGTTTGCCCAAAGTCTCACAGTTGGTAAGTGGTGAAGCCAGGATTTGAACCCACACGGCCAGAATAGAACAGATGATCTTGACACACCCTAGGAAGTCCACTGAACGGATGTTATAGAACAAAGATCGAGCCTATTTAAACCCAGAGCCAGAAAACTCAGCAGCCAGGACATTTTCCCCCAGGCTTAGAGACCTCTGCCTCCCCACTAGATGTAATAATTTCATTTGAGGCATAAAGAAGTTTGGAATTTGAAAGAGGTGTAGTTTTGGATTTGAAACTTGACAGCAAAAGTCTTTTGACTGGTCCTGATTTCAGTTACTATTGAATGTGCCTGTGAAGACAGAGTATTTACATCCAACTCAGTGCGGCTCGCGGTTCAGAGTCTGAACTCAAATGATTATTTCTGAAAGTATTTTATTTTAAAAGCCTTTGAGTGACAAATGATTTAGCAAGTTTTCAACACTGCGCTTCATGTGGTTTCAGTTGCCAGAGGGTGACTTACGGCCACGCTTGGGTGCTCTAACCCAGTGAGCTTACACGGGCCTAGGCAGTCACATCTTTTTTATTCTGTTTAATCAAGTTTAGCACTTTTTCTTGTCTGAGTGGTTTACTGTCGTCCTGGTGGCAGCATCTCAGCTGCCTGGGAAGGCATACCAGCCCGATTGATAGACGAGAGTGGATTCCCTGACCTCGTGCAGAGCAGAGGCACTCAGCAAAGGGCAGAAAGGTTCATCCAGACTCTGCCTATAGCCCACACTCCTTCCCTCTCTTCCCAGTGGACTTGATACCGCTTAGCCACGAGGTCCTCAACTTGGAGGTGGGTTAAAGCTCTTTTGAATACGGTTATCTTGTTATTATTAGGAAATACCCGTTTTATTCAATATCCACTTGTCTTTTAATGTTTACTTTGGATATTTTACATGCACCATTTATTCATTTCTTAAACAACTATTTTAGTTAGAATTAGGTTTGGCTTAGAATGACAGAAATTCTCAATCGTGAAATTTATTTTTTTTCTCCTATAAAGTCAGTCTGGTAAGAGGCAGTCCATGTCCAGGTAAGGGGTGTCATGATGTCATCAGGGACCCTGGTTTCTTTAACTTGCTGCTCTTTCATCCTCGCAAACTGGCCCGCAGCCCACCGCCTGTTTTTGTAAATAAAGTGTTATTGGAATACAGCCATGCTCATTTATTTACGTATTGTCTATGCCTGCTTTCTCACTGCAACAGAGCTGAGTAGCTGCCACAGAGAACATATGGTCCGCAAAGCCCAGAACGCTTACTATCTGACCCTGAAAGGAAAACATTTGCTGATCCTGTCCCCGGACATGGTTTTTGCCTTCGGATTCAAACTGTCCACTCAAGCCCCAACCATCCTGGCTGTATTCTAGGCAACAGGCATGAAAAGGGTAAAGGAAAGACCCTCCTTCTCCCTCTATGGACATGTCCTACACATTGCATAGAACCCTTTTGCTTATTTTCGTCAATCAGAATTTAGACAAGTGGTCACACACAGCTGCAAGAGAGGTTGGGAAATGCAGTCATTATTCTAGTACCCGTATGTCTATCTAAAACTCAGAGATCCCTGGCTAAGAAGAATGGTGAACAAAAAGGGTGGACAGCTAGCAGTGTTTCTGTCACAAGACTCCTGCAATGTGGGAATGTTATTCCCACACTACGTTTGGGGAAGCTGATTCTCAAGCACTGAAACAATTTAAAAGACACCTCCCTGTTTCACAAACGGTTAAAATGTGGGAAAAAAAAAAAAAAAAAAAAGGCCACTTACAACTGGGAGATTAGAAGACATCAAGGAAGCATCTTTCTTTAATAATTTTCTACTGTACTAAAACATGATATCTGGACTCCAAGCCCATGTCCCCGAAGCTTTCCTTCTTCCCCTAGACTTTTCTCACCTTCTCTCAGAGCAGAATGGTGCCTTCCTGGTTCCAAATAGCCACAAATCTCTCCATCTTCAAAACACCAAGAAGAAAGCCACCTCTTGGCTCAACAGAGAGGTCCTTTAGGATGAGGCCTGTGGCGTATTCCTCTTAGGATCACCCAGCACCTCACACAGGCCTTGGAACAGAATAAATGCTCAGCAAACCATTACCAAACTGAACACAATCAGACTGCGAGTTCCTTTGAAGTAGGAACCGTGTCATCCTTCTCCTGTATCCAACTTTTTTATGGTCTTGATCATGCTGCAAATATTGTGGGTAACTGTATCAGTCAAAATTAGTTCAGATCCAAGTGGCAGAAGCCCAGCTCAAACTGGCTGAAGCTGAAAAGAATATTTATTGGCTAACGTTACTGAGGAGTCCTGGCAGGGGTGATTCTGTTTGCCGGCACAGCTGGATCTCAGATCTCTCTCTGTCTCTCCATGTATGTGTGTGTGTGTGTGTGTGTGTGTGTACATATATATGTACATATACATATATATATCCCACCCCTGTTGCATTTATTTCTCTTCTCTGCTTCTCTTAACATGTTGGCCTCATTCCCTTCTTCTGCAAAAGGCTGAGGGAAAGGTTACAATTTCTCCACATCTCACGGTCCTTTCTGCTCAGGATCCTGGAGGAAAAGGATTCTCTCTCTCTCAGTGTTCACTTATCAGATCTTATGGAGGACTCAGATGGGACACTTGCCATCCTTGAACCAATCACCATGACCATGGGTTGAATAATCTGATTGGCCAGGTCCCAGTCAGGAGTCCATCCTGGGGCTGGGAAGGAGTGGGTCAGCCCCTCCACGTGCATGACGGGTGGAGAGAGTCTGGATGCTGGATGTACAAGAGCAATCTCTTGTACTCTTTTTGCTCTTTTTATACAGACATGGTCCTTGAAGTAAAAAATATAAAGACTTTAAGGGTGCAACTCATCAGTTTAGTAGCCAAATTCTCTCTGAGGAGTAGAATTCAGATGGCCATTTAGGAGGAAGCAGTGCACCCTACTTACTGCTAAGAACTGGTTATTATTTCTTTTTAAACACTGACGATGATTTTGGAAGCTCAGCCTTCCAAACAAGCTCACCACCATCTTCTTCACATGTGTGCATTCTCTCTGGTATCCGAGACTGGTATTCAGGCCTTTTTCTTGTACATCAGTTACTGTTTATTTGGGATTCATATGTTTCTTTGACCTTCCGTGCAAGGTTGATGGATGGATTTTTAAGCATCTTTAAATGAATTACAATATATGCCAAACTTATATTTTTGTAATATTTCTGCCAAACTGGACTACAGTAGATGGCTTATTTCCACATTCCTTTGGAATGTGCATGTTCATAAAATTTTACGCCTGTCAGTTGGTAATTTGCCAACATTCATTTGCTATCACATCACAATCTTTTTTTTTTTAAACACTACAAAAAATTTTAAATGCAGGTATTAGTATGGACAGAAATGTCTTTCAATAGCATGTCATTTTGGATGTCTTGGCTAGAGAAAGATGAGCTCCATAGATGAAGGTGCAGCTGGGAGAAAATAAAAAGGGGTGGGATGGCAGCTGGGCTGGGCCAGCTTGGTGTTCTGTGGAGATGCATAGGCTCTCAGGCCACCAACCTGGCAGGTTGCTTTCTCTTCAGGCAGCATATGCAAAACACGTGGAGTTTCCTCCTATGACATCCCCACACTAAATTACGCTGACTGTACTTAACTCTGTTCGTTCAGACTCTCGGTTTCAAGAGACAAATACCCAACTCAGATTGGCTTCTTTTAAAAAGCAGGGGCAAAGGGAGGACTTTTCAGCTTGAATAACTAGAAGGTCCATGGGCCTATTGACTTCAGGTATAGCTGGATCCAGAAGAGCATATGATGTCATCAAGATATTGTTTCTCTCCGTCTCTCAGATCTGCTCTGCTCTTCTCCGGGTTTGGATTCATTCTTAGGCTGATTTTCACATTGAGATGGCAAGATAGTTGTTGTCAGCTCCAGGCCAGCGTCCTACAACATGCGAAGAGATGGCTCCTTTTCTAACAGTTCCAGTGAAAGGCCAGGGAAGACGCTCAATGGGCTGGTTAGGGCCCTGTCCCTATCCATCCCTCAAAACTATGGCATGGCCAAAGGGTGCTGCATTTTGATTGACCATGTCTGGTCACAGGCTCCCACTTAGATGGGCTGTAGACTGAGAATGGAAGGTAGGAAAATTGGAGTGTTATTATTAGAAGAAGGGGGTGGATACTGTGCAGGCAAAAAAGAAGAGTGAAGCAGTATCCCAACCTTTCTGAAAGGTGCAGTGGGCGAAATAGACACACACGCTGCTCTACCCTAACCTCCCTCCAAATTAGGAGCAGAGAATTTCAGGATGAGGGTTCGAGAAGAACCCTGAAATATATGAAGACTGGTGATATTCAGGAATGTTTTTAGCTTTTATTTTCAAATTAAATATTCTGCCAAATGCCAGTAAAGTACTTTGGTTGAAGTGAAGCTGAGGTACCCAGAACCAATTTACTGGGTCTGTCCTCATACTCCTCTCTAACCCACGCAAACACATCCGATCTCTGAGCGTCTTCTGTGGACTTCCAAAATCTATATACGAAAATGTCTGACTTTATACAAAACTATACTGGATATAAGGAAAAATGAAAAATCAGGGATGTAAAGGAATTGCCCAAGGTCAAAAGCTGGTCACCTTCCAAGGCGACAGAGGCAGTTCAAATCCCAGGATATCTGATTTCTAGCCCAAAATTGTTGTTGTTGTTCCTTCTTCTTCTCCTCCTCCTCCTCCTCCTCCTCCTCCTCCTCCTCCTCCTCCTCCTCTCCTCCTCCTTCCTCTCCCCCCCCCCATCCCCCTCAGAAAAGAAGCAATAGCTTGGCTTGGTGTATTTTCTGCTGGGAATATGTTTATGTCCTCTAAACCTTCTGCCTGAACTGATGAAGTCATATTTACTTTAGCTGTTGATACACTGATGAGCCAATCTTTGAAATTTGTATCCTAAGCTATGGGAGGAGGTCTAGAGCACCCTTCATCCCTTGGTCCCCTGTGTCTTGATGGGAGACAAGGTTCAGCGTACTCAGAAAAGGATGTTAGGAGCTTAATGGGCCAACAGTCTGCCACAATTGTGATCTAAATACTCTGCCACAACAGTGGGTTTCTGACTATTTGGTTCCCATTTCATCATATTTCTAACCTAATTTGGTATGACTTTTGACCAAATGATAGATTTTTCTCATTCTTCTCTGAAATTATTCCAGTTAGCTCTTGTTGTATAGCAAACTACCCCAAAACTTAGTAGCTTAAACCATCATTTCCTCATATCTCCTGATTTTGTGGGCCAGGATTTCTACCAGGGGCTCAGCTGGGCACTTCAGCAAAATGTGGTGTGGACAGAGGTCACACTCAGTATTCAGCTGGTGGCTGGCCTGGAAGGTCCAGGAAGGCTTCAGGCGCCTGCTGGGTGCCTTGGTGGGGACAGCTGCAGGCTGGGCTGACTAGGCACCTCTTCTCCATGGGCTCACAGAGCCTTCCCTGTGGGCTCCCCACCTGGGCAGCCTAGTTCCTTACAGGGTCTCTTAGGGCACCGGGAGACCAAGGCTGAAGCTGCGAGTCCTTGTGGAGCCTGGGCCCTCACATCACTTCCACCACGCTCCATTGGTCAAAGCAGGCACACGCCACAGCAGATTCAAGGGGGGAAGTGGATTCTACTTCTCACGGCCACCTTTCATCCACACAGTCCTATACATCCTGTGCCCTGTTGCAGTTTACAGAAATCTCTGCATTCCCAAAGGATTTCCCAGGTGCAGCCTTAGGCTGACTTAATTCAGCAGTGTCCCTTTTCCAGTGAAGGAGCTCCCAGGAGACTGCAATGATGTGAGTTTCTGTATCAGAGATACTCAGACTTCCTGGCATATGCTTCTCTGAAGGATCCTGTGCAAATGCAGATTCTGAGACTGCAGGTCTGGATAAGCCCTGACATTCTGCATGTCTGACAGTCTCTCAGGTGAGCCTTCATGCGGATGTGATACTTCCAGGACCACACTTAAAGAACAAGGCCCTAGAGCAATGGTTTTTCAGCTCTGCTAAGCAGCTGAGCCCATTTTACAAAAGGAATCTCAAGTTGAGACTCAATATGTGCCGAAGATAAAAGCAGAGGTGCCCTGGGTGAAGGGAGTGGTATAGGGGGACCTCAGGTCTGGCTAATGCCCCTCCATAGTGTCCCAAGAGAACCTCCAAGAAGGGCTTAGGGGGCCCAGGACCCAAAATGAAAACTACAAACTTAGAAGGAAGCTAGGGAGAGAGCCAGTCTGGAAGTCGTGGCCGCCCTATAGAAAGAGATCAGCGGCCCAGTGACGGTAATGATCCTGCTGTGTCTGTAGAGCTTTCAGGTTTGCAAAGCCTTTGACCTACGTTATCTTTTTGGTCTTCCAGGAGCCTTTCAAGGGCAGTGCTCTTATCATTCTCACCTCACTGACTAGGAGCCTGAGGCGGGAGGAGGATGGGACACTGGCTCAGAGTTAGAGAGCTAAGTGTGGGCCTGGAGGCCTGCAGCTCAGACCCACCTACCTTTGCATTATGTGGGAGTAAAGCAGTGCCCACTGCATAGGTTGTTGTGATGATACATGCAAAGCATGCAGCACAGAGCATGGCTGAAAGGCTGTGCCCAGGACATAGGACCTATGGTACCCCTTTAAGTATCTGATTTCAGGTGAAGTGGTTGTTCCAAGTGAGATGGTCCAGTACCAAGTATTCTTCTGCCTGCAGGTATGCAGGCCGGGTAACCCTGGGCAGGCACAATAGTTGAGAGGACTCAGAAGTCAGGGTCTCTGTAAGTTCCCTCCAACCCAATAGTTCTCAACTTCTGGGTGATTTTACTCCCTAGGGAATATTTAGCAATGTCTGGAGACATTTTTGATTGTCATGACTTAGGAGGGAGGTGTTATTGGCATCTAATGACTGGAGGCCAGGGAGTTGCTAAAATTGCACAGGACAGCTCCCCACAACAATTTTGGGGCCTCAAATGTCACTCGTGCTGAGCTTGAGAGACCCTGATCCAATCTGACAATCTAAGATAATTTCTTGAGATAATTTTATCTTTGTCACACCTTATGCAACAACAGACATCAGCAAACTATGTTCTGTGTGCCAAACACTGTCTGTTTTTGTAAATAAAGTTTTATTGAAACACAGCCACATCCATTCATTTACCTATGGCTGCTTTAGTGGTACAACGAGTTTGTCGTTATCATGCTAACCTCCTGCCCAAGAAGAGCTGGTTGCTTAGGGTTGTCCTGGAGCTAAGGAGGGGTGGCGTGGGCATCACTCCTGGTACTGCATGTCTCGAGAGGGGTGCCTCACCTCTGGGCTAAAGTTCCTTCAGCAGCACAGCTGAGATAACGCTTCTTAGCCCCACCTTGCTCCGGAGGGTGGGGATGGATGAGATCATGTCTGAGCAGCCTCTGTGGGCTCCTGTGAGATAGGATGGCCATTCATACCCCATGGGGTGGTGACTTGTTCCCCTAGAAACTGATGATTCAGCATGAAATATGGCCTTGTCCAGGATGGAGCTGAAACAGGCCAAAGCCCGGGGTCAGGCCCTTGCTGGAAGGGAAGGATTAAAAAGAAATTAATCTCTCTTGTTCTTTCTTTGTTCGCCATCTCCAGTGGAGAGAGGCCAAAGGCAAGGAGGACGTTGATGGATGGACTGAGGGTGTTGTCCTCTGAGGCCTCTCTAGGTGGAGTTTTGGAGGAATGTAGGTTGCACCCTGAAAACCTAGCCCCACATAGTGTTCAGATCCCATCCATCAGGGACTTGCGTCCAGTCTCATTTCACCAGCCATGTCTCTCGGGGACACACATCTTGTCTGACGTGGCTAATTTAAGTTTCTAGCATTGATTTCCCACAACTTAGTTGCTAACCAGGTAGATATTGAGACCTAAAATGAGGTACCGAAGTAGGGTCCCCTGAGAGGTGGGAGTTCAGGTTGCTAAGGTGAGGGGGCCAGATTTTCCGGGCGTATGGAGCTGTGGCTTCAGTGCCGGGTAGGGGTGTGTGGGCATTGAGGGTGGGCACGCCCTTCTTGTCCCACCACCAGCACTTTCTTCTTTGTATGAAGCTGTTGTGAGGGGAGGTGGTGGTTCAGAGCTGCACTTCAGGGATGCTGCCTGGCATCAGAACCTCAGAGATGGAAAAGCATTGCTTTCAGGAAAAGAAGAAAAATGTAGAAAAACTTTCAGAAGGCTGAAGAATCCGAGAAGGAAAACATTTCTGTGGTTCAGACCCTACAGAGAGATGCATGCAGTGAGCTCTGCTGGGCTGGCTCAGGCACTCGGGAGAAGGGAAAGCAGGTCAGAGACCCCTGTTCCAGGGAAACCAGTGCCCAGCAGCGTGGCTTGGTCAGTCTGAAAGCAGAGCTCCAGCATCTGGCTCTCCTGCCTCCATTTCTGTCCTTGCTCACTTCGCATCTGCCTCTCCAGACCTTGCTGTAGGACCTACTTAGAGGAGTTTCACAGGGGGAAATGCTCATATCCCTGCTGCAAACCATGCCCACTTTTGGTCATTCGTATCTGAGCCGTCCTTTTGGAGGACGACAGAACAAGGATGGATCAAAAGTTTGGCATGCAAACCGCTGTTTACCCCTCTATCTATAACACATTCCACACTTCAGAGATCCAGCGTCGATCTCAGAGGAGAATTTGGCCCATTATATGGTATGAGGCACATATTAAAAACATACCCCAAACATGTAAACTCTCAGACAATAGCATTGCAGAGTGAAGCATAATATTATTTAAAATCTGGGCCAAAGGTCGCAAACACAGAGACTTCTCTGGAACTGCTAGGGATGCTAGCAGAGGAATTATAGTCATTTGATGCACATCAGACGGACTTCTGCTAACTTCAGAGTGTTGCAGCTGTTTGGCTGGCCACGTTTGCTCCGAGCCTTGTATCCATTTTTAAGGAGGAAATGAATTGCTAAAGGGGAATTCAGTGGCTGGAGCATCTTCTGGAACCTGTTTTCTTCATCTTTTGTAACCACAGATGTTTGCAACTTTAAGACATCACTCCTGAGTTACTTGGAAGGACATCTTAAGGTCAGGGTTTCTGCAAATGATAAGACTACTTGAGATCTCACTTTTTCTTTTCCATTTGGATTCTTTCATTCGTACCTACATTCCTGGAATATTTTTAAGCACCTACTATGTGCCAGGCAGTGTACTAAGTGTTAGAGGTATAATAGTGGGCAACCAGACATTGCCCCCACCTCATAGGATTTTCAGTAAGTTGGCAAAGACAGATGTGAATCAAAATATTGTGTGAATACATTAAATTATACCTGGGAAGAGGCAGAGAGGCAGGAGGATGTGGTGCTCTGAAGTCATGTGATGATGGCTCATATTTATTTAGTGATTTTGTGTACTAACCCTATTGCCGTTACTGAGACTCTCCATCAATATGCCGATGTTACAGATAAGAAAACAGAGGCATGGAAAGGTCACACACGTAGTAAGCACTGGCATTCGGACTCCGGAATCCTGGCCCTTAACCCACACACTAGGAGGAGTTGAGTTCTGGAGGTCCAAGAGGACTTTCGGGATGACGTAGTGATTGAGCCATGATCTGAAGGATGAGTTGGAGTTGATTAGGTAAAGAGGTGTTCCAGGAAGAGGGTACAGCACACAAAACGACCCTGTGGCTGGAGGCCATGGGCAATGCAGAAAGCAAAGGGGATAATAGAATGCAAAGCAGTTGGCAGCAGCCAGACTCTACAGGGCGTTGACTGGAACGCTCCCCCCGGGCTTCTTCCAAATGGATTTCCTGCCCATGTGGCATGGCTTTGTGCTGGAAGCAGCCTTTGGGGAGTGCCAAGTGAGCTGTTTAACTTTCAGAGATAGCAGCACTCACGTGGCCACTACTCAATTCATAAAGGATTCCCTCCAGAGGTGGCCAGAATAAGCAAATGCTAGATTACTTTGCAGGCTGAGATCTGTTATAGAAACCTTTGCCCTCAGCAGCCTGAGATGGCAGGACTTCTGCCAGAATTGCTGTAGGATGGAGACAAAGACATTAGAAGTGCACTGAGAGGGAGGGGGGCCCTGGCTACGCCCCAAGAGAATTCCCATTATTTGCCCATTGTTTTCCCTCGGTCTTGTCTGTCAGTGTGGGTGTCTGCCATTCCAGAACATGTCTCCCTCACCTTTGCTCACACAGTCTCCTCCACCGGGGGGTGCCACCTGTCACTTCGCACCCCAAATTCTGCATGTCAAATTCCAGCTCTCTTCAAAGTGGTGCTGCAATGCCATCCCCACACATCTGTCTTCAGGCCCGTAGCCAGAAAAAGGTCCTCACCCCTGGAATATGAGCAGAACTTCTTATCCTCCTCTCGCAGCATTTGTCACATTTTCCCTTGTATTTCTGGTACTCAAGCTCACGTCTCATCTCTCCTGAAAGACTGCAAACTCTGGGTCCGTGTGTGTTGTTCCACCCTGGAATGATGTGATGTGTGTAGCACAGAGCCAGGCACACAGACTTTCAGTAAAGAAGTGCTGGATGGTGTTCACGAGGCTTCGCCTCTTCTCCATCTCGTATTCATCTCTTTCCAACTCTCTCCACAGTGAATGAAAGAAAAACCAGCTCCAAGTCACGTAAGCAAACGAAAGAATGTAGTGACTGACCTGTAGAATTGAAAAATTGAGCATGGTGGGACCCAGGGGCTCAAATGATGTGGCCAGGACCTGACTTCCCTCTACCTTAGTTTCCTGTGTGCTGGTTACCTCCTCAGCCTCCCCTGGCAGCAAGATGGCTACCAGCCATCATGCTTTCAGGTTCAGGTCCCCTGGCAAAGAGAAGGCACCTCTCTTCCAATAATAGTCCAGCAAAACTCTTTACATGTCACTGGATCTGAATGAGTCGCTGTGGGCCAGGGGTGTGATACTGTGATTGGTCAAGTTGAGTCACGTGCTCTGTGGCTGGAGCTGGAGTAGAGCATGTGGACAGAAGCAAGGAGGTGGCGGTTTGGGCTATCTTCCTGGGGTGCTGTGGTCCTAGAGGTAAGGTAACTGGATGCTATGGGGCAAAACCCCGGGCCCCTCTCCTCTGCCTAGAGGGCAGTCATGTGACCCCATGTGGGGTGCTCTGAGTGTGGACTCCCTGTTTTTGAAAGGCAACTGCTGACATTGGTAGAGTGGAAATATCCAGAGAGTGAGAGAAAGGATGATTCAGCCCCAAATTTTAGGTCCTAACCCTTCTCCCCAAAGAGCTGCAAAGGAAATCCCCCAATTTTTAAGGCTGGATGAAGAGCTAGAATATGCAATTAAGTGAGTCCCTGAGGCTTCTCCCCTGCTCTCTTTCTCTGCCAAAAAAGAAATGTTTGTCTCCAAGGGAGGACTTCCATCTTCTGATTAAGAAGGCTGAGATTCCTCCCGCTCTGGGAATTTCCGCAGCCCCGTGTGGCTATCAGCGTGATGGTTACTGGGTGCTGCGACCTCTGGAGTAGGATTTGGGGGAGAGTCATTCGAGGTTCCGCGAGTTACTGGGTACAGTCATGGTGGAATTATTGAATGAGCTGCTCTCTCCTGGTAAACCTTTTCCTCTCTGACCGGCGTCCTCCGTGAGTGGGGAACCATTTCAGCACAACTCTGAGGGTATTTACTGACTAGGGTACAGAAGGGCCGCCAGGAGACCCCCAGAGCCGGCATGAGTATCTAATTAATGCTGCTTCTCTGCCTGGCCCATCAGCTGCCTGAGAGCAGGGACCATGCTAGGTTTGCTTTCTGCCATGCGAAGGGCTCCCTCTCACTTAATTATCACAGTGATCCTTGAAGAACGACTTTGCCCAGGGTCACCCAGGTCGTCTGATTCTAGAACTCCCACTCATAACCATATTTCTGAGCAGCCTAATGCCCTTTCTGAGGTGTCTGTGGCCCTCCCCTCAAGATGTTAGCACCTCTGGTACCCATTTCTCTTTCTGGAAGACCCTCTGGCTTTTGCTTCAGACTCATGGGAGAGTCTGGCAAGGGTGAAGAGATGCTGCTTCCTCACACAGGTCTTGCCCAGGACTTAGCTTTGCCTGCAGGCCTGTTGCCTTTCTAAATTTAAAACTCAGATGTGCTCAAGCTGGAGCTGATAGGGTTTCTCCACCAGTGGAGACAATGAAAACGCATATCTGGCATGGTTTGAATTAAAGGAGAATTTCCCGTTTTTCATAAACATTTACAGTAGTTGTGGATGCAGAGTTGAAAGGTTTAGGGTTTTGGTGTTTAATTAGAAACAAATGCCTTTTATGGTCCTGTTAGCAAGGGCGGCGGGTCTCAGATTATTAGGATTATTCTCATTATTTGTGCCTGCATTTTGATTTTTTTTCCGTGGCGCCTGGTACCGACTTCCGCAAGGTGCTTGGGTGTGGTGGTGGGGAACGGGGTCCACATTGCCGTTGGTGAAGTTTCTGTCTGGGAGCCAGGCTCTGGGTCGGATGCAGGCCCCAATTCTCAGTCAGCCCCAGGCGCCCTATCTGCCTTTCCTGGGCAAGTGTGAACTGAAGGCTTAGCGGGCAGAGCAGCTGCAGCCTGTCTTGGGGCCTGGGAGGGAAATGTTTGCCGGTCTTGAGAACCCAGGCTGTCCGGGATGAAGCTGACCATGCCCCTGGGCTCAGCCCTAAGGCTTGGTTTGAAACAAGGGCAGCCCGCAGCACGGAGCACATGTGTGGAAACCCAGCTCCCTGGGAAGCAGCAAAGAAAAATCACAACCTTGCCATTTGCAATGACTTTATTTTGTGCTGATGGAGATTCCAAGTCTGTCTGTGCAGGAGCAGGAGAAGGGTGAATCATAGCAGTCTGAGATGCCTCCTACCCCAGGAGAGGATGTCATCCATTTGGTGTCTCCTGAAAACCGGCTTGTGTCTCCAGTCACCATCCCTAAGTGGCCAGCTACGGCCTGGCTACTAATCCCTTCGGGTCTTCTTTGCCCCTTTGTCTTGAAAGCCATAAAATGAGGATGGAAAATGCCTGAAAATCCTTTCTACTTTTTAAGGATATCATGAGCCCCCATAAGGCAGTGTTTTTAAATATGGGTGACAGAGGCCGTCCAGGTTATTTCATAAGATGTTAAAGAGGTCGAAGAAGTTTATAGCCAGAAGGGCCCTTAAAAGCATTTCAATCTATTGTCCTATTTTATAGATGAGACAACTGAGGCCCAGGGAAGGAGAGGAGCTCACCCACATAATCACGGATGAGGAGCTGGACAGCTGGCTCAGTTCAGGGCCTCTGTGTTCTGGAACACTGCATTGTATTTCAATATACAAAGAATCAGGCATATTTTGTATTATTTTCTCTCAGATATATTGAGACACTTTTTGGAAGACATTCAGTCTTCCCTGTATAAGCCCGGTCTGGATTACATTACTTCTTCCCCAGAACAGTTATACAAGTACTAGTCCACGCTTCGTCACAGAAAAATCTGAAAAACTTTGATAAAGTTTAAGGAAGAATTTAAAAGTCGCTCATGTTCCTACCTCGTAAAAAGACAATTCCATTGCTATTAGTATGTCTTGGTCTCTTGTGCTCATTTTTTAACTTAGAAAATTAGACTTTAAATATCCCAGTTTGTGAGGTTTGAGTTTCAATGCTGTCATTTCTTAACTGTGACCTAGGGCCAGTCACTTAAACCCTGCAAAGCCTCTGTGTCCTCCTTGGATGGATTAAACAAAATTATTAGCATAGGGCATTCAGCACAGTGCTGGGTACATTTTAATATAATAACTTGCTATTATTATCACCATAAGAAAAATAGAAAAATCTGGAAGCCCCACTATAACAGCACGAGATTATTAAGTTACATAAAGCCAAACAAAATGACGCGAACGTAGAAGAATGATTGCCAATTATTCAACCACTCAATACAAGAATTCATTCAGTTTGTCAGTTTGTAACCCTAGTTCCTAAATCCATTTGGACAGTTAAAAAATATTTTTTTAAGGAAGAGATTATTAGAAAACAACATAAAATGAGACCCGTAGCTCCTGCCTAGAGAGCAACTCCATTCAAGTATTTTTAAACTAACAGAAATATGAAATGTTCATGTGGAATCATGGGACATATATGCCAATGGGACATTATCAAAGGTCCCTTTCCTCTCTGTCTCCAAATTCATGGAGCGGGGTTAGTTACACCAAGCAGTTTTAATAGAACAAAGTCATATGATGAACTTTTTCACATAAAATGCATTTTTCCATGATTCACTCACTGTACCTTGTTTACAAAGCTTGTAAATATGGTATTTTAAATGGGTCCCTTTTTCTAGTGTGCAAAAGTCCAGACTCCTCAAAGCCAGAGAAGGAGAATGAGGGGGAGGAAGAAGGAGGAGAAAGCAATAAAGGGAGAGGCAGCAGGCGGGCAAAATGTGAAAATGAAAACAATGTCTGGCTGAGGAAAACTGGAGAGTGATTTTTCTGGAGTGGACGTGGTGAGGCTTGCTACCTGCTCCCACCCCACCCCTGGCCAAGGACAACTTCTGTGCAGGTTTGCTGGAGCATCGAGGGAACTATCTGCTTGCTAGGACCATGGAAATTGTGCCACAAATCAGACCTCCCCTTCCAGGCGGTGGAGACTGGGCCTGAGCACGAGGAAGCTTCCTCTCCTCATTTTGAGAGGCCAGGTTTCTCCAGGAAAGGAGCCCACTCTTGGAGGTGCAGGGGACTGTAAGCATGCATTGTCATTGGGGTAGGTGTAGATTCAAAAGTAAATTGGGGTATAAAGATAAAGGACCAGGGGTATGTTTCAAAACACCTCACCAACAGGAAAAATGACAAAAGAAGGCTGCCTGAAGCAATGTAGCAACCCCTTGATAATTCTTGTATGTCAGTCATAGGCATTTGGAGGCTGTGGTGCTTAAGTGTATGTGTCAACTTGACTGGGCCATGGTGCCCAGGTATTTTCAAACATTTTTCTGGGTGTTTCTGTGAAGGTGTTTTTTCTGTTGGTGGTGGTGGTGGTGGTGGTGGAGGTGGTGATGGTGGTTTGTTTGTTTTTTGGATAAGATTAACATTTAAATCAGTGGATTATGAATAAAGCAAATTACCCTCCATAGTGTGGGTGGACCTCATCCAATCAGTTGAAGGCCTTAATAGAGCAAGGACTGACCCACTGAGCAAGAAGGATTCTGCTAACAAGCTGCCTTTGGACTTGAATTGCAACTCTTTCCTGAGTCTTCAGCCTGTTGGCTTCTCTCATCAGTTTTTAAACTCTGTAAGCCTCCACCTTCATGTGAGAAAATTCCTTAAACTACATCTATCACTATCTATCTATCTATCTATCTATCTATCTATCTATCTATCTATCTATCTATCTATGTCTGTCTGTCTATCTATCTATCTATCTATCTATCTATCTATCTATCTATCTATCAATCATCTACACACATACAACCCACACACATACATCTTGTTGGTTCTGTTTCTCTGGAGGACCCTCACTATATGGAGGTTCACTGTATTATTTTCTTAAATAGTATATGTTTGAACATTTGGAAATCAAGCAAACCTATGGCCGAAACCCACTCCCATCTCATTAGATATGTGACTCTGAGCAAGTGACTGACCTTCTCAGACTCTCAGTCTCTCCATTTGATAGTATCTACTAGTATCTGAAGTTTGGAGAGAAGTACATGAGATAGTGGGTGTAACCTAATTCCCATATGTATTTATGCACTGGTTCAACAAATATTTATTCAACACCATCCTTGGCATTGGAGTTACGACCTTGAACAAAAAGAGAAGAGACCCCTGCCCTGCAGCAGCTTAGATTTCAGTGGATGAGATGGAACTAAATGAGATCATCACACTCCAAACATATAATCACAAACCAGGATAAGGACTTAGCATAAAGGATCATGATTCTATGAGACATCGAAGCAAAGGAACATGACCAAGAACGGGGGCTTCAAGGAGGGCTCCCTGGAGGCAGTGATGCTTGAGCTGAGGAACAGGTGATGCAAAGGCCCTAAAGAGAAAGGGAAGGAGGCAATGTTACTGCCAGAAGGGCTGGGGACAGGGAGGGAGCATAAGGCAGGTGAGATTGCAGAAGCCAGAGGTCTTCGAGGACTAGGCTGGACCAGTTTGGAAGTCATGTTGAAGAGTATCAGAGGAGTGTGTTCCAGACCATACTGGGAAGTAAAAACACAAAAGTTTTCTATTAATATCGTGTGTGTGTGTGTGTGTGTGTGTGTGTGTGTGTCTGTCTGTCTGTCTGTCTGTCTGTGTGTGCATTTGAGAGAAAGAGAGAGCACGACCATCCAACTTGCCTTTAGGAAAGATGACGCTGGACTCTAAGGCTCAGTGGGTTGGTAAAACTGCACAGGGACCCCAGTGGCCAGGCAAGAGTGATAGTGGCTAGAAGCAGCTGCTGCTTTGCTCATTGTTACTACTGCCAGCAAAAATAATATTGACCAAGATGCTTCAGCTGTCTTAACGCTTGCTGAGGGCAGAGTCCTATGCCTGTGTTTAGAAAGGTGTGTGATCAGTAAATAGATGGCCACCCAGAAAGAATTGCCAGCAAGCAGCAGCCCACGGGACCTCCATCTCGTGCCACTTACTTTGTCCAGGACCTTGGCCAGGCGTTCTTATCTCTGAGCCTCAGTTTCCCCATCTGGAATGTAATAATACCTGACCTAGCAGCCTTGCAGGGCAGCTGTGAGTTTAGTGATATCAGAGCTCATGAATGTGGAATGACTTTGAAAAGTTACAAAAGCACTGGGGGAAAAAAAAAAAGGTAAGGCGGTGTTTGCTCCGCATCTGGTTTCCATATTGTCTCAGGCATTCTGCTTTGGGAGAGCAGCCTCCGAGATGACTGCTTAGTTCTAGGTTTAGGCCTCAGGGTCCCCAGTGGTGAGAAGAATTTGTCGATAATGAGAATAACCAGGGCATGGCATTCTACCCTTCATCAAGTCCTTTCGCAAAAGGGACCCCATTCAATCCTCACACCACACTGGTGGAATGGTAGGCCAGGCATCATATTCCCATTCCATAGACAAAGGGATCAAACACTGCAGGCAATCGGTTCTTTGAGTAAGTGGCGAATCCAGGACTCCAGCTCCTGTCTTGTGCAGCCAAATTCAGCTTTCTGTTTTACACATACTCTGCTTTTCTGTAACAAATAAGTATGGATCATAGAGTTTTAAACCTGGGGTTGCTTTAGAGATCAACAAAAGGATTTGTTTTTACCTGCATGCATTGTGTCTTAAACATCGGATTATGTTGCCAAGATTTAAGAATTTGGTGGTTCATATAAAAATCTAGGTTTAGGGTTTCTCTTGAAAAATGAACCATCTGGCCACTGAAGGTCTCCATTTCTGAAAAACAACCTCGGCTGGAATTGAGAGGTGGCTGCCTCTTTTGTCGGTGCAGGAACTCTCCCAATTTGCCACTGTCTTTTCCACTTCCACGATGAGACTGTTGCCCACATGGTACCCTAGTAAGCTGCATATTTATGATTCCTACTCTAAACCAACCTCCTCCTTTAGAAATGGGAAAACATGTTCCAGAGAGGCCGAGTGACCTACCAAAGGACACACAGCTTTTGGATGCTAGGATTGGATGCAGAGAGGATGTAGCTGCCTTTGTTCTCAGCTCTGCCCTACGTCACGTCCGTGCTGATGCACGTCCTTCGGATCCACAGGAAAGTCGCCCGCGTGGCCATTTCTTTTTTGTTCTTGTTTCTCCTGCCCAGAAAAGAAGGGCTCAGATGTGGCAGGTGGAGTGATGGGCAAATCAGGAGTAAGCGTGTAGACACATGTAGAGGAGAAAAGTCCATGTCACTGTTGCAAAGAACCCAAATCAGTCAGCGATATTTAACCCTTTTATCCGCAGCAACAACTGACGAAACAGTCAATTGGTAGAGTAGTTCCCAAATGATGTATTACCACAAAGGTAACCTGAACCTATTTTTTCTCCAAAAAGAAGACCAGATCTCACCCATGGGTGTTCACATCAGTTGGTAACCATGGAATGCTGGGGCATTCAAGCATATGCATCTAAAATCCTGGGTTTTGTATGCAGAGGCCTCCTGCTGTCTGTGAAATTGGCCACGAGCTGCTTCCCTGGCCTGTATTATAAACCCATCAGACCCTTGTCAGCTTCCCTGAGCCTGGCCTAGGCCTGACAGCCTAAAGGAGGTCCCCTGGCTTTGTCTCACAGAGACCTCCAGAGCAGAAAGCTCTGGATGGGGACCCAGGAGGGCTGGACTCTGTTCCCAGCTCTGCTCCAACTAAATTAATTCCAGTGTGATCCTAGGTCTTTCACGTCTCTGGACCGCAAATGTTTGTTGAAAGAGCCTTTAGAACACCCCCTTCCATAGCAGAAATTCTTTGGTTTGACAATTCCTTGAGAGGGGACGAAGACCCAAGCCCCATGCCCTGTGCCTGCAGCATTCAGGATTCCTGAGCCTCCTCCCTAGTAGAGGTGGCAATGGCTTGTTTTTCTCCTCCTGCCTCTGAAACTTCCTGGGGACTGAGCAAGGCTCTCCTGTGGCTGAGGGGTTTGTGTGCTACCCCACGGAGCGAGCGTTCATCTTTATTATTTCCAAAGAGGAGCTGCCAGGGCAACAATGAGACATTTTATGAGAAAGAAGACCTTAAACTGGTTTTCATTAAACGTGGCTTGATGGAGGCGAACCGGAAACATCCATTGGAGCAATGGCAGCCTTTCAAAGCCCCCCTGCAGAAACGATAAGCTATAAAAACAAATGGCCCAGCAACAGAACAAAAAACAAGGCTCCAGGAACATTTGCCGGGCTGCAAACACGGCCCACTGGGCCTTACCCCGCCTTGTGGAGGCTGAACCATCCAGACCTGGCAGATCTACAGGATAACACAAACCAGGGGTTCTTCCCCAGCCCAGGAGAGTCAGTGGTGGGGGACCTGGAGAGAGGCAGGGCTGGGTGGATGGGGAAAGTGTCCTGGGCGGCAGCGGAATGACAATGATAATACAGTTCGCTTTGTGCCAGGCACTGAGCGAGCCCTTCCCGTGCATCCCCGCCATCGCGCTGACTCCTATAGAGATGCACCATTCCCGTTCCCATATTGCAGCAGAGGGAGCAGAGACTCGGAGATGTTGAGAAGTGTCCCAAAGTCCCATCGCTGAGTGGAAAACACAAGACTCCAACTCTCATTCCAGAGAGAGATCCCATTGCTGAGGAGAAAAAATGAGACTTGAACTCTCGTTTCAGAGAGTGTGCCTCAAACCACCTGCTAGTTTACCCCCTATGAGGAAATGAGTATGGACTTAAACTGGCTTTCAGACCTGAGGAGAGCGCGCCTCAGAAATCATCGAGCCCAAACTTCTCGTTTTCCACATAAGTTGGAAGTGACGGAGTTGGGGGTTGGGAGGAGACTGCTCTCAGGTGTCAGGGAGACCTGGGCACACACACATTTTGCTGTCTCCCCACTCACTGGCTGTTTGCGCTTAGCTGGTTCTCCACCCTCGCTGAGCCTCTGTTTCCTCATCTGTGAAATGGGAAGCGCCACACAACTGGCTTTGACTAGTGTCGTGTGATAGTGAAGGAAGATGCATTCAGCAAATGCTTGCTGAGCAACCTCCGTGTGCCAGGCCTGTGCTTGGCCCTGGAGACACAGCAGCGAAGTAGATTAACTGAAATCCCCGTCCTCGTGGGGTCTGTATTCCAGTGGAGGAGACAGACAGTAAACATGATAAATACGGAAATGATGTGTTGTGTAAGTGATGGAAGTGACTCGGAGAAAAATGCACCCCAGAAGAAGGGGTGGGGGTGGGCGTAAGGAGCAGGATTAATAAGATGATCAAGGGCTTAGAGCAGACACTCGACAGAGGTGAAGGAATAGAGCTTCTGGCAGAGGACACAGGGAGCCAAAGGCCCTGAGGGGAGAAAGGCTGGTCTCTGAAGGAACAGCCGTGAGGCCAGGCAGCCGGGGTGTCTGGAATGGAGACCACCGGAAAGTGCCTTGCATAACACCTGGCTCCGGGGTAGCTGCTGCCTCATTATTCTTGGTTTCATTATGTTAATTACCAGGGGAGCCAGGTGGTGGGACCCCCCACGCCCATCTGAAGCTTGTCCTAGCCTCCCTTGCCCACATAGGTGGTGATGCTGCCTGGCTCTAGGCCACCAGGTCCTTTGTACACTTTGTGCTCCATGTGACACAACACAGAAACTCTCTCCTAGAGGGCAGAGATTTGCTGACACTGAGTGCTCCTTGGGGAAGAAAGTTGTCAGCGGGAGGAGTTTGTCCTTGGTAGTCCCACTGAAAGGACGAACTGTTCCTCAGATGCTCAGGCCCGATGCATTCTGTGACCCATGCACCTCATCCCATGCGCAGAAGCCCGAGCTTTCCCAGCTCCGCAGAAACTCAGTAGGACATCCGTGTTCATGGCCTGTCCCCAGGGCTTCCTGCTTCTCACTGCTCCATCCTTCTAGCCCCCAACAGAGTTGCCTAATCTGGAGTTTAGAGTGTGGATGGGGAGCGGGGCCAAGAGCCGAGGCAGGCAGCCCTGTGAGGAAACCATGTGGGAGTCTAGGAAAGAGATGTGGCAGCTATGATAGTGAGGATGAGAAATACAGTCTGCTTCCCAGAGACATCCTGAAGATGAAAGCGGCAGGATTCAGTGACTGGTTAGATGAGAGAAGAGCGGTCCTTTGGAGAAAGCACTCATAAGCCGTAGAAAGGATAACCAATAATACAAATGAAGGTGCAGTACAGCAGATCAGAAAAGCAGCAGCTATTCTATACGATGTGACAGGGATATAACAATGACAACTTTACCTTTAGTAAAGACTGACATGGATGTCACATCTCAGGTCTGGCACTAATCACAGACCTTGGGCAACGTAGTTAAACTTTCTGAGACATATTGTTCGTCTGTTTAATGGAGAGAAGAATGAGTCCGATCATCGGGTTGTTTGAGGACACCATGAGGGGACAGCCATCGCAGTGTCTGGCACACTATGGTGATTTGTACGTTGTTGTGTGGAATGATGGTGATTGTTGTATTGTGCCCCTGTCCCCACTCCTCCAGCCCTGGAAAGGGTCTTAGAAGACTGATTCCTTTAACAAGTCTAAGCAGTAGAAAGGAAGGAGCCAGCATTTGGCAAACATGTCGGAATTCAGGTTTATCCTAAATGAGTCTGATAAGTGAGAGGAAAACAGTAACCCCCAAGGAGACAATTCAGAGAGGGATGCCCCTCACTCCCCCCTCCATTGGCATGGGGGTGGGGAGGTAACGGACATCATAGGTGGGGAAGAATTGGCCTCTTCACAGCCAGAAGCAAAGGGTGGATGTGGTAGAACTGGGGCAGGGGGAGGGGAACAAATGGCACATCCTTCACTGATAAAAGGTTGTTGTCGAGGCCCAATAAACCCAGAAGCCAGTCACTGGGCCAGATGTGTGAGGGAGATGGGCGTCTTGTTTCCATTTGCTGAGCACTTGCCCAGCCCAAGCAGGAGGGACTTGGAGCTCAGGAGGGGCTCTGAGTCTAATGGGGAGGCTGAAACATGGAGCTTGGAAGACTGGAAGTTATGTGCTAGGAAGATGGGAGAGGGAAAGTCCCAGACAGGTCTGGTTGTAGCTAGGGGGCCCACAGCACTTTCTAAAGAAACTGCTTCCTGTCCACAGTTCCTGCCCTGTAGACCCCACTGCCCAGCCCTGCCCCAGCCATCACTGGCTGGACAAAGATTGGGCTCCTGGCCCAATAGCAGCCAACCTTACGGCCTAGATGGTGACCTGTGAACTGGCCTTCTAGGAACTGATGAAATGCACCATTCAGGTTCTTGTTCTTGAGTCTCTGAATTGAGGAGAGAGAGAGTTGACTAGTCGTGAGAAATAATAAGGCTGCAAGGCAAGAGAGGCCAAGGCAACTATGACCTGCAAGCTGAGTTGTGGGAGTGCAGAGAGCGTAGGGAACCAGAAGAGGGTCAGCAGAGAGAACCAAATGGCACGCAGAGACAACACAAGCAGAAAAGAAGAGTTTCGTGCTGCCCCAGTTCCTGACACTTCTGCACATCCTCTGGGCCAGCAGAATCCTTCCCCAAACTCCTATTTTCCTGAGTTAGCTTAAGTGCCTCCTTGAGTCTTAAACAACCCAAACTGACCACATGCTGCCTCATCTACATGCCCCACCTCTGTGGTCTTCTCCAAGGGAAGGAACCTGGAAGGAAGCCAGCCTCCAACCCGTCCAAGGCAGGGAGGCCTTGTTTATAACCGCCCTGGAGCCGAGTTGGGGGAGCACAGCAGTGACCTGGCCACTCACTCATCTTTATGAGAACATCCCCCACGTGGGAGCCTTCCCTTTTCATCAGGATGTTTTTCTTGATGTCCAGCCGAAACATTCCCATTTTTTTATTTCTTCCTATTAGTCTAAGCTCTGGCCCTCGATGTTACTGGCTGATATAAGCCCTGTCTCCCTGCAGCTCTCCCTCTGAGTTCAGATATTTGACTGCTTACGCGTGGACAGCCCTTTGCCGTCGCTTCCCTCCCAAACAACTCCTCAGCAGCCCTTGTTGTTTTTTTCAGCCTTGTTCCTCCATTCATCCCAGAAACCGAGGTCTGATGGAGTTCAGGGACAGATGGAAGGACAGATTAAACACAGCAGGCACAGGAAGTCAGGAAGGCAGGCCAGGGGAAGCGCTTGAGAGGAATACCACGGATGTAGAAGCTTTGAGCAGATATGAGGCCTAGGAGGCCACCCCAGTGGCCAGAGCCCAGGAGGGACCCCTGTAGAGGGTTCGTTCCCTTCCCTAAGGGGTAGAAGCCAAGAGTGACTACTGTATTTCCCCCAAAATAAGACCGGACCTAATATTAATTTTTGCTCCAAAAGACGCATTAGGGGCGTATTTTCAGGAGCTGTCTTATTTTTTCACGCACAACAATCTACCTTTATTCAAATACAGTCATGTCATCTTCTTCTGGAACATCGTCATAACGTACTAAATGCATTCGTCTGGCTGACGTGGTAGGTCTTATTTTCGGGGAAACACGGTCCATGTGATTGTGTAGGAAGACCCGATGCCTTTCTCAATGGAGTTAGGATGCAAAAGGAAGACAAGTGCTGGCCACAGTGGAATCCATCAGAAGACTCGGACAAGTCTTTGAACATTCTTTTTGGTGTCAGACAAGAGATATCTGATCTGTTGTTAGGCAAGCTGTGGGTCATCTGAAAGTCAGCAAAAATTTGGGTCAAATATGTGGCCCAGATCTGTTGTCAATGAGAAGGGGGCAAAAGAGGAAACTATCTGGGGGACACTCAGGGCTCTTCATTTTTCCATGAAAGGAGATCTACACCATCTTCTTTTTTTTCTGTTCTTGGCTATTTCACTGCTAGGGTAAGTCTCCGAGGAAGTGAAATTTGGTGGCATGTGTCATGGAGTCACTGGGTGTCGCTTTTTCAAGAGATGAGAGAGAGAGAGGAATTTGAGTCCTGATAGTATCCTATAGTCAAGAGTGAGGAAATAGAATACAAATGCCACTACTCCCCTCTCCCAGGGCTGGTATCACCGATACTTCCCAGCAATCTTTTCACTGAGCCATGGTGAATAGAGATCTCCAGGCAGACAGGGCCAGCTCATCTCAATTAGCACTCTAGATGAGACATTATTTGCCATCTTGGGTAATGAGACAATCTTCCATAATCTTAGATTTTAAGGGTAAAGGGGCAAAGAGAGTGGTGACCACTGTTTAGCCACACTGAAAAGAACCAGAATGGACATTTTCTGCATGATATAGGGGAAAGAACCTAGCTTTGCAGACTTGGATTCAAATCCTGGCTTCACAATACGCAAGTCCTATGATCTTGGATAAATTTTTAGGTTTTCTGACTCTCAATTTCCTCAGCTGTGAAATGGGTTTTCAAATATTGACTGTGCATGGTTGCTGTGAGGATTAAAGATGGTATATGCCATCGCTTTTCACAGTGGCTGGGAAGTAATAGGTGCTCGATAAAGGGTAGCCTGGTATGAAAATTGAGGAAGCCCTTAAAACTCTTTCAAGTCTATCTGCTCGACTTAGTGTGTTTCGGACTGAATCGATTCACATAACATTGATTTGGCACACCGGCACTTGTCTGTTTTCGATGTTTGTGAAACTAACAAGAGCAAAAACATTCCTGCTTGGATTATTATCTGGAATCAAATGACAGTCCTTGTCTGGCTTTCAAGACAACTCATTTTGTATAGATATTTAGCTGCACAATTTTTGCATTCTGTCTGTGGTATGTGCCGAGAAATGGCCAATTTTTATGTTGGAGAAGGCACCATAAAAATTGTGCAAACTCCTCTTGATGAATCATTAAACTGTCCTGTGAATGTTCCTTACCAGAGATAATCAGATACACAAGCCAGATAAGAGCCAAGAATGAGGATGACGGTTCCTACCATTTATTCACAATGCAAAGTCAATAACGTGTCCTCTAGGACTAAATCCCCCTGCCCACCTCCACCACCAGGGCTCTTTTCAGCAAGGATGCTGGACCCAACCCCAGCAAGCACCTGGCCTGACTCGTCAACCTGACCTCTCGTCAAAGCTGTGGTTTTGCTGGGACCTGAGGGGGAGCCAGACTGTTTTTGGCTAGCTTAAGGTCTTTGTAAAAGTAAGTTGTTTGTCATCTTAATTTTTAAAAGCATGGAATTTGAAGTTCTTGCCAAAAAAATTAGCAACCTTGTACATTGCATGTAGCTCTTGCATAACAGATGGTGGTCTGGGAGGTTGATATTTTTCAAAAGTTGATGACTTCACGGCTTGATGTCCTGAATGAAGTTGTTTTCGCTCAGATAGCATTTCAGGAATGGGGACTTTTGATCAGGAAGAAGACCTGAGCTGAACCCAAACTTGGGACCTGACTTATCTGAGTTTCTGAAATTCTCTTCCAAAGAAAACTTTATATATATTGTTTTTTTTCCCATGTGTGTGTGTGCATGTGTGAATATATATATAAATATATGTGAATGTATATAAATATGATATACATATTTGTTGGCTTCTGCACTTCTTGCTTTTTTCATAGGGAGTGGGAGCCAGACTACAAGAGAAGCTGTTATCTGAAGTTCTCACAGTCCCTGGCGAGTAAGGAACAGCCAACCCTTACAGGACAGCCCTAGGTGCCTCCCAGAAACTGCACAAGCTTTGCATAAGCATTTGGTCTGTGGGGTGCTGGTCTGAACTGACCTTGCTCTTTAAAGGAACAAAGACGATTCTTTCCCAGAGAAGAAGATTTTGACTTTAAAAGCAGCTATTCATGGCACAGTCTTTGTGTGAATGTGCCTTTGAGTGTTGCTCCCAGGAGAGTAGGGTAAAGAATGTTAAAGCTTGGAGGCACCTTCAAGATACTGGGGTTTACCTCCCTTGTTTTTCAGATGGGGAATGTAAGACCTCAGATAAGAAGGCATGTCCTGAGCTAGTCAGTGACCAAGCTTTCATTAACTCTTATAGTTTCTCCTCCCAAGTGAGAATAGGCTGCCTCTTATCCCAACCCCTCTCCCCCCAGTTACCTCAGCTTCCATATTTTGTAGAAAGGATCAGCCTTAAAAAGCACCAGCCTAGTCCCCAAGCTTTCTGTCTGGAACATTCCTACCGCACCAAGCTATCATCAGCCAGAGTGGAAGAGGAAGGTGTGATGTGATTTACATGAATGCTCAGGGGGCACCTCCTCTGATAAAGTGACACCCCAGTCTCCAAGGTGCACATCACCCCAATTCCCCAGTGCATTCTTCCTTCTCTCTTAAAAAGCACAATCTTTTAAAGATGTCACAGAAAGGCACGTTGACTTATCCTGATCATGAACTTGAAGACCATCCAATCTATGTCTCAATGCGGTGTTCTCACTCTCAGGTAGGGCATCATTGAGATCTAATCCACAGGGCATTGGTCTGGGAAGGCAGTCATCTACCACTGTCTTCCTCTAAAGCCCCCAAGATGCCCTTGGGACCTTGACCAAATCCTTTCCTCTTTCTGGGACTCAGTGTCCTTGTTTATAAGGTATGGGACTCCATCAGCATTTCCAAAAGTGTATTCTGAGAAACACAGGTTCCACAGAACCATAAAATATTTACTAAAAACCAAAAAACCAAAAACAAAAACAAAAAACCAACTCCCCATGGATATATTACATCAGTATTATTTATTTAAAATAAATATTTTTAATTATCTTTATCTCAGTAAACACTACTTAAATGAGTGTTCTTTTCAGAAAATCACATAAATTCTGCCAATTCTGGATTAAATAAAATTAAATAAGTTGTTTCATTTCAGGGCTTAGCAGAGCTTTAACTATGAAAATGTGCCTTGGAAAATCTCCAAGCACAGATGAAATATACACTACTTCTCAAACATATGTGGCCATGATGGCCTTTTGAAATCCAGTGTCTTGCCTCAACTTGACAAACATGGGACAGATGATGTGTCAAACTCTGTGGCGTCCGATCTAGCACTGTGCTTCTTTTGTACATGCTTCCTGGGTATGTCTAGTAGCTCTGTTTTCTAAAATAATAGATGGACCCACTTCCAGGTTTTTCTCTCTCATTATCAGTGTGATTCTGTTTGCGTTTTCTCAGCTTATGTTTTTTCAGATGCAGAAAATTATGTAATTAGCTGTGAGGTCTCAGTCCATAATTTGGGAAACGTTTCCCACTTAAATTAAAGGCTTTGCACGCCCACCCAATCCGTAGTTGTGTGGATCTTTCAAAACTCTCCGTTGGCTTCATTTAATTGTTAAACATTAATTTAGTGGGGGAAATCTTCAAAGAAGGGGTAGAGGGATAGAGGAAGCGTGGCTCGTAGGACAAAATATTAATAGGTGGTTAAAAGCAAAACAGTAATTCTTCCCGTCTAAGCTTGCAGCCTTTGGTCGGGGTGGAAAAGAAACAATCGGCTATTCCGGGATTATATAGGTTTCATTGACTTAAAATGACCTAAAAGCAGTCAGAGTGGGAATTACTTTGTCTTTATTTTTTCCCTGAGGAGATAGAAAGAAAAACAGTGTTTTGTTTTGTTTTTTAATCTGAAAATGCCCTTTTCTGTGCAGGTTTCCAAAAACTGTTCTTTAAAGAATGCAATGCTATTTGACAAAGACCAAAAATTAAAACGGAAAAATCCCATTTTTGCCAGCAGTGTTGCTTGTATAGCTATTTAACTCAGCAAACTCCAGCCCAGTCCGCAGGGCAAGGCAGGATTCCCCATCATTTTGGGCATCTGAGCTGAGGCTGGAGCTGTGTGGAGTTGCCATAGTGATTGCTGTCAACAAAGGTTACCCCTGGTGGAACCTCTTTGGCCCCATGACCCACACACAGAGTTGGAATAATAGACTCTGTAAGTGGCTTCTGCTCTGCAAATAGAGACAGGGCTGGAAATCAATTATTAATGAGCTGGGTGACATTGACATTCATCCACATTTAATAAGCACAGCCCAGCAACCAGAGGAGAGCAGGGTTTTGCCCACCAAAGTCCCACGGGTTGATAGGGAACTCAGGGAAAAAGAAAAAGCTAGGGACAGAAACCCAAAGAGAAAGAGACGATGGTCTGTCTATAGCCAACAAACAGATTTTAATTAGTATTTAGATTTCTCTGTGTGACATTCCTTTTGATAACCAGTTTTTATCCTACATGAACTCAAAGGATTTGACAGGCGGCTCATACAGAGCTTCTCAGCCCTACTGCCTCCCACTTGCCTACCAGAGAGACATATGGAAGGTGCTGGGGCTCGTCCACAATTTGGGAGGAGAGGGAATGCAGGGTTCTGATAGACTAATGGGTACAGCCTTCACTTGTGGTTCAAAAGCCCATTGGTTCATTTTTGGACTTCTTTGCAGAAAAGTAAAATGCTAATGAAACATAACAACAACAGAAAGAAAAGCTGTTGAAATATGTGTCCCTTTTACCTGAGTTCTCTATGCAGAATAAGCAGGACTTTGGTTTCGAAGGTTTTCTGTGGAAATTACTCTGGTTTATCTTTTTCATTCCCTGCCAAGGGAGCCCGTGATTTCTTTATATCTGAAACAGTGCAAAGCTGCGTTTGTACTGTGTAGGAAGCTTGCCCAAACTACACATTTAGCCTTCGTGAGAAAGGTCCTTGTTTTATTTAAAAACATGCCTCTGCTCTAAAATGGGAGTCGGAAGGCAGAGACACTGGTAGTTTTCTAGAACCACTTCACAGATTGGTAAGCTCGGACCTGAAGGAATGAGCTGACGATGAAATTTGCTCAACTGACCTTTGAATTAAAAACACCAGCAGGCAGGCCTCCCTATGGCCCAGGCTTTGTCAAGTCTCAGGCCTGGCATTGCACCCTTTGATATTCTAGAGGCGTTTCTGGAGTCTGTCACTTCAGAGGGGGAACCATCCTCCACCTCTAAGCTCTAAACCTGTCCCAGCTTCGAAGACTGTTCTTTCAGCAGACTTGTCATTCCAGACATTGATTGCTTGTGGCACCCAGCATGGCAGTGAGGGGAGATTTCTCAGGGAACTGGCTGCTGGTTGCACTGGTCTGCAGTGAGTTCTCCTGTCAGTGAAGCCCATCCCGCCTCCTAGCAGGCTGACAAAGGAGTCCAAGGTGCTCGGCAGAGACTGGAGCCAATTAAAGGCTACAACTTGGGAAAAGCCCTCCTAGCATCTCCCTTTTTAATCTGGACCTTTTACCTTTTGATATTCTAGACGCTTTTCTTTTGCCCTCTGTCAGCATAGAATTTTTTAAGGTGACTGATGTCTCAGGTCAATAATTACATGTGGCAAAAAGTTCTTAAGCTACAGGTTTAGATGCCTCTAATTTCAAGGCAAAAGCTTGAGGTTTCACAGTCCCTTCCGGTAGAGGGCTGAGGCATTGGGCAGAGGGGGCAGGGAGGCCATCAGCATGCTACCAAAAGCAATCTAGGGCCTGCCTCCACTTCCAGCAGGGTCTCTTGATATCTGAGTCAGAGTAGGGTGTTCCCCCCAACTCTAGCCATTGCCTACACCCCTATGTTTAGTGCGGCCCCTCCATGGGAGGCGGGAAGTTCAGATGCATTGCTACAAAATTCTTTAAGTTTCAGTTTTTATATTTATTTCACAATATGTTGATTTATGATTTCACCTCCTTAAACAGAGATTGATAAATCTGGATTTTGTAAGACCTTATCCCAGAACCTACATCATGTCAGCTGAGTGGATCAACAAATATTTACTGGGCACGTACTGTGCCTTGGGCACTGTGCTGGGGCACAGCGGTGGACTATGTAGAAAGGGTCTCTGTCCCCAGGAGGCACGCATGGAGCGGGGAAGGCCAGGCAGATACTTGTGGGAAGTGCCAGGAATTTGTGTGTGCGTAGGTGTGGAGGCCTTAGCAGTAAGGGTGAGGGTCATCTGACTCAGAGCAGTGACTCAGGGCAGGCTACCTGGAGGAGAAGCTGCTAACCTGAGATCTGCAAGGTTTGTCAGGTGACAAGGAAGGGAGAGAGCTACCATGTTTCCCCGAAAATAAGACCGGGTCTTATATTAATTTTTGCTCCCAAAGACGCATGAGGGCTTATGTTCAGGGGATGGATGTCATCCTGAAAAATCATGCAAGGGCTTATTTTCCGGTTAGGTCTTATTTTCGGGGAAACACAGTAGGTTAGAGAGTGGAGGCAGCTGGGACATGAAAGAAGCTGGAAGAGGTGAATTTGCCTTATGCCTTTCTCCCGAAAACAATGGGGAGCTCCTGAAGGGTCTTACACAAGGGGGGGCAGAGGGTGCTTCATAGCTTTTATGTTTTAGTAAGCCCACTCTGGCCACACTGAGGACAATGGATTGGAATTTGGGACTTGAAACTACTGTTGTTTTGTTTTGTTTTGTTTTGATAACAAGGGGGGGAAGAGGATATGGGATGGGGGAGTTGGTCCCACCCCCTTTCACAGGTCATGGGGCTGGAGAGGGTATAGACAGCCCCTTTCATAGGCAGGAGCCTTGCAGCTATTTTAGCCCCTCTTTTTCCACTGTCGTTTGCTACCTGTGGCTCACACCAGTCACCAGACCCTCAGTTTCCCCAAATGCTTGTGTCTTGGGTGTAAAACTGTAGCTGCAGTGTCACTCCTCAGTTGTGGCTTAGGATAGACTTCCACTTTATCCTCCCCCTGCTCCCGGCTTTTCTTTCTAAAATTAATATTCCTGGGTCTGCACATGCTCACACACACTCGTGGCCGTCATTGAAATGAGAAGGCGACCGAGATGTAGTAGAATTCTGGCACATTGGCTTAAGGTGCCCATTTGTTTCTGTAAAGTAGTTTCCTGCTTCCTGATATTCCAGGGGATATTTCCCCTATCATTTGGAAGGAGGACCTGGTGAAATAACAAGTCAAGCAAGATGAGTGGGAACGTGTGTCAACCCCACTCGGAAACCTGGTTAGGAAATGCAGCTCCGAGCCACTGACATAGCATGCTGGTGTCATCACACACGATGAAATACTACATTCTAGATGCACCGGGAGTGAGTTACAGCCACATGTCTGTTTCAGATGCTAGTCACAGGATTCCTTGGGGACACCACTTCTCTCCTATGTCGTCCACTAACCGTGATGCTTAACTGTTTTCTCTCCAAAGCCATGGGGTCCTGGTTCTGAAATGACTGGGGAACCTCATGTCATTGATTGGTACTAATTTCAGATTGTAGCCAGACACCAAGAATAAGAGTGAGAATTTGAATGAGACTAAAAGTAATCCTTGCTACCGTTTATTGAGGTACTGCTTTGTGCTAGGCTGTGTGATAAGTTCTTTAGTACGAATTATCAGCAAATCCTTCCATCCATCCAGTGAGGAGTTCCTCTTATCCTTTTACAGCAAAGGAAACTGGACTTTGTAAAATGATTTCACTTGCCCAATGCACCTGGCCAGTAAGTGGCAGGGCTGGGGTTCAAACCCAACACCTCTGATTGTAGTGGCCAGTTTCTTGACCAGCTCACTGTACCACCACTCACCTGCTGGGTGGACCTGTCCCTCTCAGGGCTTCACTTTCTCTATATCATCAAGATGACACGGAAGGTTTAGTTCATAGGAAATTGTATAAAGAACCTCAAATCATAGAGGAATGTGCTGAGCTGTCCTGGAGGAAGTGTGGGTATGTGAGTCAGGGGGTCAGCATGGAGAGGTCCTGAGAATGCTGCTTAGTCACCTCCCCCCAGGAGCCGCACATGCTTTGCTGTTTTGTTAGCTATAATCCTGATGTCCACATACCAGCCCAAATGGTATAAACAGCCTCTGGGTCTCCTCTCTCCTCCCCTGACCCCACCAACTTCTGATCTTAGCACGTCTCATTTTCTCTTCTCTTCTTTTCAATTTCTACTCTTTGGTTCCATTGCCTCCTCTGGTCTGACATACCAGACATACAGAGAGTGAGATGGGAATATGATCACCCACCATATTGGGTGATGGTGAAGATTAAATGCCAAAATACACAGCGTGGGCTCAGCCCAACGCCTGGCACAAGGCACTTGACAAATGGTGGTTCCTAATATGATTAATATGGATATCGCCATTATTGTTGAAGACATAGAAGGGAGATGGAAATGAAGGAACATTTGAAGAGTCCCGAGCCCTGGTTAGACTCTCTAGTCACATGCTTCGCCCTCTGCCACACCACTCTCACTCCCGCCTCCAGAATCAATGAAACAGCTTCTTGCACTTAACCTCCATGCCCAAGAGGCCTCTGTTTCAGCCTGGCCACTTGTATCTGTGACTCCCCTGCCAGACTTCACTTTGTCCCCTAATGGACACATCTGCTGACGAAGGAAATTCCCCCGTTAGGTGAGAAATGTACTTTGGGAAAACGGGGCGGTACCCTTAGCTCCTCCCAGTGCCGACTCCCACCATCTTTGCAGTTCAGTCAGCCTTGTCAGCCAGGAAGACATTTTCTGACTCATTCCCAGGGTTCTAGGAACAAAGAGTCTTTACCAGTGAAGGGGTTTAGGTGGTGGGAGTGGGGGCCGGGAGTTCTACTGTGAGCCCTGTGAGAACAGGAACCCTGTTTTTGTCATTTGCTGCCATAATTGCAGCACCTAGCATTGGGTCAGGCTCCTGTGAGGGGGTTATCAAAATGTTTTGGAATAAATGAAAAGATGAACTGATTAACTGAGAGCCCGGCATAAGTGAGGAAGGCACCCCACACAACCTTCCTGTCCTTGAGGTGGGAGTGCAGCTTGAGAAGGACCTACAGTCAGACTGAGTCTGATCCTGGCTCCATCACGTAATACCCTGTGTCTTGACCTGTTAGGTCCTTGGTGTTATGTCTCAAACTGAGATGAGAGGAGCACATACTTAAAAGGAACTTGGGGAGAATCAATGAGTTAATATACAGAAACAGCCGTAGAAACTACACTGGCACCTGGTTTGTGCTCAGTAAGTGTCATCATTATTACACACTTGAGGTATTAGACAGAGAGGTATCTTTGCTTGTTTGTTGAGGGCAGTGATGGGTCTTAGTGAGTTTTGTACCCCCATATTAGCTCATATCTAGCACATAATAGGAGCCCCTATTGCTGGTGATATTTGTAATGATAAAGGGAAAGTAATCATATTGTATGAAGGTCTGACAATTAAGTGTGTGACCTCATCCCAGAAAAAGTGCTGCAAACCTCATTGCTGAATATCACTACCATCACCTTCGAAGTCCTCCCTTTGGGAAGCTCTGCACCAATGCCAGTGCTTAGTCCATCCTTCAAAGCAATTTTGGAACTCTCTTTCTGGAATGGCCATCAGAGCTGTTGTCGTATTACCCTTGATGTCCTGAATGTCATCAAAATGTCTTCCTTTCAATATTTCCTTTATCTTTGAGTAAAGAAAGAAGTCACTGGGGACCAGATCATGAGAGTAGGAAGGGTGTTCCAATCCAGTTATTTGTTTACTGGCTAAAAACTCCCTTACAAACAGCGCCCTGTGAGCTGGTGTGTTGTCGTGATGCAAGAGCCATGAATTGTTGGTGAAAGTTCAGGTCATCTAACTTTTTCACGCAGCTTTTTCAGCACTTCCAAATAGTAAACTTGATTAACTATTTGTCCAGTTGGTACAAATTCATCATGAATAATCCCTCTTATTGTCAAAAAAGTTTAGCAACATCATTGCAACAAGTTCGCGAACTTCATTGTCAGACCTCGTATAGGTCCTTAGATCAGAGGGAGAGACCTGTACAGCTGAAGAGGCTCTAATGAAAGCATTGAAAAGTGAAGCAACTTAACCCAGGTCACCCTATCTGTTAACATTGAAGCTGGAACAAGGACGCAGGTCCAGGAAGGACTAGACACCAGCCTTGGGTCCTTCTATTCTTGCGGGGGCTTCTCCAAGTCAGTTACTTTGAAACAGCCCACACTGTCTTCCAACCACAAATAAGTTGAGGAACTCCTTTGGAGGGGATGCTGGGGATCCTGTTGCTCAAGCAGTCATCTTGCGTAGCCCTGGAGCCTTGGTATGAAGCAGCCTTGGACATGGAGTATCAGCGTGGGAAGGCTAGCGCCTAGGGGACAGTTCCCTGGGTGTTGTTTGCCGATCTTTTTAACAAGCATGTTTAATGACTGAAATTTCCAAGCCTCTCATTCAAACAAGTGAGAGGAGGCCCCCAGGTTTGCTTTGTGCTTTAAAACTCTTCAAATATGTTGAAGCTGGAAAGAGAGAAGAGGGAGATTGTGTCCGAGCGTTGCCAGTGGTGGCTCAGGGAAAGCCCAGTTTTCTAAGAAAGGCAGCCTGGCAGGGGAAGTGGTTTCGATCACTGAGCTAGAAGTCTGGGCCCTGTGGAGAGTTCCCATCAGCAGGTTGAAATCAGGGGGAGAATTACCTCCTTTCCCGACTAGCTTGTGAGTATCGGTGATTTGTGCATGTGGTTATACGCCAAGCCACCCTTTATCATATTTTTAAAGGGAACCGAGAATCTCTGGGGACCTCTCTGGGCTCTGACATTCTGCTAGCAGGAAGTCGAGAGTCATTACTATGAAAAATGGCAGCAGGGACGCAAATGCACATCAGGGGCAGACAGTGGGCTGAGCAAACACATTAATGTTCAAGGGGCAAGGGAGGGGTGGCTTGTCATGTGGAGGGATCGGCTTCCTTTCTCTAGAAGCTACTCCCAATGACTGCTTTACAAGATGGGAAACATTGTGCTTGCTTTGGCAGGGGTTCCTGCTGGTGACTCGAGGGTTGCATCAATTCATTCCAAATTGTGTTGGTAAGCAATGGGAATCTTGCCTTCTGGAGAATTACTGCTCCTTAAAAACATCCTTGCCAGCAAGCCCAGCCCAAGGAGTAGCAGGCCAAGGCCCCCAGGGTGGATTATTCACTTATAATCAGGTCTTTCCTCCTGGTTCCCTCCCCTGCCTGTGCCTCTCTATCGAGGCAAAAATCTAGTCAAAGGAATGCAGGGGCAAAGAGACTTGGAAAAAAATCAGAGAAGAGATTGACTCAGAAATGCAACATAACGAGGTTCCCTGAGCAGACTTCAAAAGGTCAGTTGGGCTCTGGAGCCCCATGTGATGACCTCACGATCAAACTATTCCTTCATAGTCCTATTAGAATCCAAATTGTGCTCATGTGTGAGCCGGAAAGGTGTTCTGGTGGGAGCAAAGCCCACCCCCAACTCCAACTGCTGCCTGCAATAATTGGGCATCGTAACTTTTTAAACACTTGGATTTGATTTTCTAGGGAAGATAAGCCAAGTTCCCATGCTTGGGTGGGTGCTCCATCTCCATCCCTCCCTTCCCTCTCACTTCCCTGCTCTTGAGGCCCCAGCCAAATGCAGGAGACAGTGTGGCTTGCGATGCCAGTCATCTTGGAGAGCTTTGCTCCTCAGCTGAAAACTGGGCTCTCGTAAAGAGATATTTGTAGGTTCTGACTACAGGAAGATGAGTGGAGGGAGAGAGGGAGCTATCATTATTGCAGATATTTCAGGCATTGGTTGCTGCTCTCCGGTCCAAGAGCACCACGGGCTGATCCAGATGGAGAGGACACATGTCAGATGCTTTGGCCACACACAGGGGCCCAGCCGACTACAGCCCAGGGCCGAATCCAGCCTGCCACCTATTTTTGTTTTATTGGATCACAGCCACACCTATTCATTTACTTACTGTCTATGGCTGCCTCCGTGCCACAATTGTAGAATTGAGTAGTTGTGACAGAGACCATTAGACCCACAAAGCCTAAAGTATATGGTCCCTGACTCTTTACTATCTTGCCAACCCCTCGTCCACACGATGGTTTTCAGAAACCTGTAAATCCCTTATGTCCCAGAGTAAGTTATCCTTGGTTTGGGATCAAATAAGATGGCGGAAGTAGTTCAGTTCTTAAATTGCAAGGAAACCACTCACACACTCATCCACTGAGTCATTCATTCAAGGAATGTTTGCCATGAGATGTTATTATAGTGCCATCATCTCCATACTCCCTTCCCCTGAGGGACACCCAGGCTATAGGCCACAACTACTGTGGAGAAGAGAACACGTCTGGAAAATTATTGACTGTTAACACAAGACAAGTCTTTTGTTTTCATCTAGTCCAATGACCTAATTTTACAGATGAGGAAATTGAGGCTCAGTATAAGGAAAAGTCTTATTCCAGACACATGATGAGTTAGTGGTAAAGTTGGAACTAGACCTTTAGTCTCCCAGGCTAGGGAACTTAGAGCCCAACAGATGGCTGTATTCCTTCTACCACGTCCTCTGAGCCTGGTCAGTAGGAACCGGTGGCCTTGGAGACATTTTGGAGAGCACTAGTTGACTGTGTGACTCAGCAGTTTCTCTCTCTGAAGATAAGTCTCTTGTTTTTTAAGTGAGGCCGATTGCAGTGATTATTCACATAAATTGCACCTGTCTCTCCTCTGCACAATGCCAGACCAGGGGTAATGTGAGCTCCGTGTAAAAGGAACCCGTTTTTTCCAGGTGATTGTAAATTAGATGTGAATGTCGGCTGAAGATCCTGGCAGACATTCTCCCAGGGAATTCTTAACTTGCATATATTAATATTTGCAGAGTAACCTTTGCAAAGTTTAGGCTACTCTTGGAACTGAAGAACAACTTTGAAGTTTAAAAATTCCAGTATATTTTGGGACTATATTTAATCCCAATTCTCCTTCCTCTAAGACTTTCTGTGCACCCCCACTGAGTTACTGTTTGAGTCAAAACGTGAACTGTGCTCCAAAGGGCCATCCAGGGGCTATATGGAGAATTGACTTATGTTCGTAGCAATACTCAAGGATGTCTTGGGTTCAGCATGTGGGTTACCTAGAGTTTTCTCTGACTTTTGAGAATTTGATGTTTGTGACTGATGGAATTTGGCAGATAGGGAGAGAAAAAGCCAAAGAATTCAAAGGTAAAGTTGAAGGGTGGACATGCACTGAGTGTGAACGAGACAAGATCACAGTGGCTCTGGCCTGGGAACTCCCACCTCTGGATCTCAACATGCAGAAACAAGGCACTCCGTGTCAAAGGTCAGCTCTGTCTTCTGCCTTGACTATGACACCTTACTAGCTGTGCAGCCTTGGACTTGGGCCTCTCTGAGTTTCATGTTCCTTAACTTTTCACTTAAGTCAGTGGTTCTTAACTGGGAGCAGTTCCTTCCTACCCGGGACATTTGGCCAGGTCTGGAACCATTTTGGTTGTCAAACTAGGCTGCCACTGGCATGTATATGGGTACAGGTAACGGGTGATGCTAAATCTTCTACGATTCACAGGACATTCTCCCCAGGACAAAGAATTATCAAACAAAGAAGTATTGGCCCCAAAAGTCACAAGTGCTGACCTTGAGGAACCTTGACTTACAGAAAGAGGCTAGCCCTTGTTCTTCATTGTATCTGTACCAAGCCTTACCATATCTATCACATAATGGACATGCAACAAATAAACTTACGAAAACATATGAATATATGTATAGTTGACTATTGTGCCTGCCTTGTAAGAGTGTTAAAAAAGTGTAGTAAATATGGTATCTCTGCACAGTTCTTGAACGGCGCCAGCACATAGTAGGTATTCAGTAAGGAAGCTCGTGATGATGTTATATCATTTACCTGAATTTGCTTCATGCTTCTTTTAAATAAGAATTCACTTGTTTTCATCCTTTGTCAAGATAATAGGCAGTCTGTACAGGCAAAAAGCCCAGTGGGACTTTTACAAATATTGGTTTACAAAGAATCTTTTTTATCTCGTGTTTTCCAGATAGGTAAGCCAAGGGCCAGTTGGTTGTGCCTCCATTTCCGTTCCCTCTGGCAGACTTTCCCTAGGCTGGGTTTTGTTTCTCTAAAATTATTGTTTCATGGCTTTGTTGTTCTGAAGGAACCTGTTGGTTAATATTAATGAGTTTTTATCTTGGGCCACTTCCTTCCGGTTCTCTTTTCCAATCTGCCATCATATTTTGTTTCATCCTTTTTAACATCAGTGCTGTTTGCAGAGCACGGCCTTTCCATGTGCATCTCACCTCTGAAACTCAGAGCAAGCCTGTGGGGGTGTTAGCAGCTCCAGTGGACAGATGGAGACACTGAGTCTCAGGAAATTAAATGACTGCTAGTCAGTTACTTCCGATTCCTCATTATTTCCCACTCATGGGGTTTGAGAACCACAAAATTTAGGGATAGAGGTCAGAGAAGAGGATGTGACTTGCTTGAACCTACACAGGAAGTGGTATCCAGGCAGGTCTCTAGATGCTTCCATCTTATCTTTCTCAACCCTTATTTCCCCACCTATTCTTGAAGATCGTTTCGAAATTGGATTTCTCATTCATTCATTCAGGGAAGAGTCGCGGAGTGCCTCTATGCGCTGTCGTGATGTGGTGGGAAAACTTCTGGGTTTGAGGCTTGTTCTGCCACTTATCACTAGGAAGCTTTTGCCTGAGTTATTTAATTGCTGTGAACTTCAGATTCTCTTGTTAGAAGTAGAGGTGACAATCCTTAACCCATGGCATAGAGTTGTCATGACAGCCAGTAGCAATCAGGGCAGTAGAAGGAGTTTGTAAACTGAATTCTTATAAAGATTTTTCTACCCTCTCTTCTCTTCCCCAACCCCTCCCTCAGAGTCTAGAACTGGCATATATTAACACTTCTGTTACGTCGGCACATGAATCCATGAAGAAAAATAATGGTAATGGTGATAGCTAATATCTGTTGAGCCCTTATTTCCATGAGGCACTCCACTAAGCACTTAGATGTAGGATCTCATTTAATCATCTCAGCACCTCTATATTGTCAGTGTCTCCATCTTACAGATGAGGCAGTTAAGGCCCATAAAAGTGCAATTTCTTGTTCAGGGTTGCACAGCTAATCATGAGTCAGGCCAGGAGTGAATTCAAATTCATTTGGATTAAAAAGCCCATGTTGTTTATTCATTTACTTACTCATTTACTAAGAACCCGCCAGTGCCAGGCTCTGCATAGGGTACCCGGTGGCCCTGCTGATGCTTCTTGAACACCTAGCCCCACCCAGGCAGAAGCTGGCTGGCAGGGCATCTCCTCCTCCAGCAGGAGGTGCGGGGACACGTGTGCTTCTGCTGGCCCTCAGTCCCATCAGCTGTGTCAGCTAGTGTCCCTGGGAAGCGGATACCATTAGCGCTTCCAGCTGGGAACAGCTGATGAGCACCAACAGAGGGCCCAGGAGGCTCAGCTGAGCTGCATGAGGAAGTCGAGCGGCCAGCAGCACAAGTACGGTGATTGTCTGCAAAGCCCCCTGAAGACCCTGGCCCTGGGACCAGTCCCTTCATGCTTCCTGAGCCACTGCCTGCCAGAGCTACTCTTTGGGACTTTTGTCCCTCCTGGCTCATCTTCAGAGGTTTCCTCAGGACAAGGTTACTTCATGGTTTGAAGACCACACGGATTGAAATCATTGCAATAAAAAACCTGTTGGAGCTTTCATAGCGCAAACACAACTGTGGCCTGTGGACAAATATTGACGTTTGGTGCTACCTCTCTCACAGATGGTCACCCTTGGGAAAGGCCCGTGTTGGGCTACCAAGCACTGGTTGCTCAAGCAGGTCACAAGGAGTCAGAGTCAAGGGGAGATGCATCTTGGCTCTCAGATGACCCTACCCCCAACGGACCCTTTCAGGCTCAGTGAACAGGCAGCTTGGAGTTTGGTATTGTTGGGTGTGTTAATACAGCAGTCCCCATGACTCCTAATTAGTGTGTTGGGGCCACTGTGACAAAGTGCCAGAGACTGGGTGGCTTAAAGCTACAGAAATTCACTCTCTCACATTCTGATGCCTTGAAGTCCAAACTTAAGGCGTTGGCAGGGCCGTGCTCTCTTTGAGTGTCTAGGGGAGGACCCTCCTTTGCCTCTTCGTAGTTTCTAGTGGTTGCTGGTAATCCTTGGTGTTCCTTGACCTGTAGATGTGTCACTCCAATCTCTGCCTCCATTGTCACATGGCATTCTCCCTGGGTGTGTTCTCTGTGTCTCTGTGTCCAAATCTCCCTCTTCTTACAAGGGCACCAGTCGTTGGATTAAGGCCCATGCTAATACAGTATAACCTCATCCTGATTTGAGTGGATCTGCAAAGACCCTATTTCCAAAGGTCATATTCACAGGTACTAGGGTTTAGGAGTTGAACATATCTTTTTAGGGGACAACCCCATGGGTTGTTTGTCCCTTGAGGAAAGGTTGTGTACCTCCCTACAGCCTCAACAGTGGCCTGTATCCAGCCTCCACGTTGCTCCAAAGGGACCCTCCCAAGTCACACATCTGGCCAGATCACGCCCCTTCAGTGGGATGCCGCTGCCCTCAGGGAAGCGTCCAGCCTACTCAGCGTAGCCACAGTCCTGCTTGGTTTGGCCTTGCTTTCCTCACTGCCCTGTCATGACCGTTTCCCCATTTCACATTCGGCGTTCAGCGGTCCTTCGTGCTTGCAGCTCTCTGAATCGGCCTAGGCCTGGCTCTATTTCAGGCCTTTCCATCCGCTGCTCCTCCCTTCAGAAAGCTCCTTTCTTCCCTCTTCCTCTGGCTAGCTCCTACTTATTATTCCTCACTTCTCACCCTGGAAGAGCCTTTGCTGACCCTCCCCGACCCCCCTGGACTCTGACTCTGTATGGGTGCTCCCGGGCTCCCTCTCCTGCCTCCCCACCCGCACTCCTATTAGCTCCCACATCTCATTGTATTACAAATGTTCTTTACTCCTCTATGGCCTTGACTTGGCTGCAAGACTTTAAGATCAGGGTCCATATCTTACCCTTGTCAAATCCCCAGTCCTAGCTCCTGGCCAGCAAAAATAAATGCTCCTTGAATTGAATAATTGATTGAATGAAAGAACGAGAAAGTAAGCAGAAAGCAAAAATAATAACAGTAGCTCAGCTGCCTTCCTAATTTTGTGAACATGAAAGACTTTTCTGCCTTTCTGCCAAGGACTACCTGCCACCAAAGTCAACCTCGAACCAATGCTTAGAGAAAGGGTACTTCAGGGTGGCTGGTTAGCTCAGTTGGTTACAGCATGGTGCTAATAACATCAAGGTTGCCGGTTCGATCCCCTCATGGGCCATTGTGAGCTGCACCCAACTGAAAAAAAAAAAAGAAAAGAAAAAAGAAAAAAATCATTGGAGAAAGCATGTTTCACAGAGACTGCTATTATGCCAGGGTTCAGTCAGGGCTGACGATGAACCAAGAGGGCCGTTCCTGCGGCAGTCTGGGTTTGTTGTTGGGGATGTCAGCCTTGGATGTGCTGAAGGGACTGTAGTTCTTCTGAGTTTTCATCTCCACTTCCTTTCTCAGTAAAGGTGGATGGCAACAGAAAACGTGGGTAAACTGAGCTAATGTCTTCGGCTTTGGCACATGTGTGGTGTAGCTCTTTTGCATGATTGAACATTTTGGCCCAGTAAAGAATAAAAACTGTAATCCCACCCTCCCCCCTTTTTTTCATTGTGTTTTGCCAAAACAAGCTGTGAAAGAATGTAAAATATATCATTTTGTTGGCACCCGTTCACAAGTGAGTCAGTGAGCTCGCTTGCATTTACAACGAAAATTGGATTCTAACCTCCCAAAAATTTATGACAACTGCTCCTTCTTGTGGCTTAAATGTTGACATATAATTAATTTAGGATTTCTTCCTGAGGCTTCCTGTCCAGGTTTGTACCTGCCACAGAAATATCCTTGAAAGTTTATCTAACAGCTGGAGCCGTGAAAAACCTCTACTGAAGCTTTGTAAAGCGGGTGGGCTGTGCCAACAGGAAGGGCCCAAAGAGAGAGGGTGAAGGTGCCAATATGGCTGTCTGCCGGAGTTGCCCCAGGTCAGCCGCACGGAATTTGCAGTTTAGGGGAAAGCGTGGGTTCCTTCTGCCTCCGTTCCTTCCAGGCCCCTGTGATGTGCTCCCTCTTTGCTCTGCATACTTCCTTGCATAAAGATGACCAGGCTGGGGCTTCCACACACTGGATGGAGCTAGTCCGGATGCGCAGATCTCTTTCTATATGGACTGTGTACAGAGGGCAGTAATGAGAACTACTGGTAATTGAACACCTATTATATGTCAGGCACTGGTCTAGGAGCTTTATAGGCAGAGCTCATTTTATTTGATCTTTTCAGCGACCTGGAGAGGTTAGAATTGTTATCTTTACTTTGTAGACTAAAAACAAAACCAAACCCTGAGGTTCAGAGAGGTTAAATGGTTTACCTGAGGTCACCCAAACTAGAAAGGGGAAGAAGTGATGGGCGGTCACATGTGCAGCGCTCCTGTTAGGTCTTTTCTCAGGGTAATCCTCTGAGGTGGGCGGTGTCGTCCTTCCCAACCATCCTTACCTGAGACTGAGGCTCCTTGAATGGACTCGCTTGAGCAGGTGCAGAAAGTTAGACGGTGCCTCAACTTGGACTGCCACCCAGTTGGCTGAACTGCAGGCTGGCGCTTGCTCCCCACGATGGTGAGATGTCGGGAGACATGGGAATGCGTCCCAGCTTCCCTATTACATTTCAGACAGCCTTCCCTATGCCTAGGAGTGAGATGCCCTTGACCTCACCTTGCCGCTTCCTAATAGCCTTGCTTCCGGAGGGTCAGGGCAGCACTGACCACTGACTCAGAGAAAGAGAAGCAGTCAGTAGAAAGAAGATACACAGTTGCTTTCAATCTATAAGCAGTTCTTCCAGAAACCCAGCCCAGTCCTCATGAAGGGCCCTAGTTTCAGACAGTCTGAAAGTACAGCCCAGGGCCATGGCCAGAAAGCTCATAGGGTGAAGGTCAGGAAGGCCAGATCCCAGTCCCACTTTGGCCACCTCTTACCATGTGACCTTGAGCCAATCCTTTCTCATCCCAACAGCTCTTCAAATGGAGAAACCAGACTGCCTCTGACCTGGTTCCGCTTCTACTAGTGAGGTGACTTTGGGAAGGTTCCTTAACCACTCTGGGCCTCAGTTTTCTTAACTCTAACAGGAGTTAAATAATAGAGTCCAGTTCATTGGGTGATTGTGGAGATTAAATGTGTTAATAATAAGTGCACATCAGTGGTCCTCAACAGGGAATGTGGGGTGGCGTCCCCCTCCCAGAAGGCTTTTGGCAATGTCTGGAGACATTTTTGATTGTCATGACTTGGGGAGGGGGTGTTCTTCTGGCATCTAGTGGGTGGAGGCTAGGGATGCTGCTAAGCCTCCTTTGCAAAGCACAAGATAGCCCCCACCGCAAATAATCATGCATTCCAAAATATCAATAGTGCCAAAGTGGAAAATCACTGCTATAGAGCATTTAGGACTATTCCTGGCATGTAGTAAGCATTTGATAAATGTTTGTTATCAGTGGGTTCCCCTGTCCCCCTAATCAACTTAAATATTTATTGAGCACCCACTGTGCGACAGGCATGTGAGAAATAATGCAGTGAGCAAGTTATACACAACCTGTCCCTGTGAAGGCATTCGAGGCTGCAATCAGACATTAACCAAATACTAACACAAATGCATGATGCCAACTAGTTTAAAAGCAGGAGCATGTGGGGGGAAAGGTGGGACGGAGTGCTAAGGGAATGTTTGGCAAGGGGCTTTGAAGAGGAACAATAGTCAGGGATTGCCCATCTGAAGAAGTGGCATTTAAGCCGACATCTAAGGATAAGCAGAAGACAGCCAGGTAAAGAATGATGGGGAAAATACTCCAGGCAGAGGGAACTGCGTGTTTCCAAAGATCTGAAAGGGAACACAGCTATGTGCCTCCTCCTCTAGTAGGAATCCATATTCATAGATTGGCACTGCCACTCAGGAGTTTCACATGCTTTTGCAGGGGTTTGCAACACCCAACAGGGCTGGACCCTAAGGAACTCATCTGCAGGAAAGCCGAGGCCTCGGGTATATCCTGGGTCCCATGGAGACTGCTAGAGGACTTAGGATCCTGCCAAATTGGGCTTTGGAAGTGACTCCAAAGGGGCCCCAGCACCAATGTCGTACGTAAGGTGTCCACTTTGTCATGCCCCAGCTCCTTGATCTCTGGTCCATTTCTTCTCCATGGCATTTCCTAGTCCTCAATCCTGGATACCAGGCCTGTTTTGGAAGAGTTAAAGTAGCCCCAGCCTGCCAGGACCTTGGATTTAATAGGGAAACTTCCAGCTAGTTCATGTATCATGAAATTGTGTTTTCTCCTCTTTAATCTTCAAAGTGACCAGCGACAAAAGCACCGTCTAACTTTCCTTCTCAGCGCACCTGCACATCTGAGTTGGAAACATTTGTGATAGCCAGAAGCCTCCTAACAGATGAGAGAATGGGTCCACCTGAGGGGTCCATTGTTACTCTCTTTCAATTACATGTAGAGCCCATCATTCCCAGTGATTACTGAGTTCACTTATATCCCTATGCAGAAGCTGGAGATGGCAGATGCAGACCTACAAGTACAGACTTTGGCATGGAATTTAAATGCAAATTCAAACTAGAGAGCGTGTCTGCTTTTTAGCACAGTGCAAATGTGACTGGCCATAGATTCCCTCAGAAATAACCTCTGCTTTTCTCAAACTCCTCATTCTTGGGAGGGGATGTCATTGTGTCCCTTGAAGGTGGTTCGCTGCTCAGTGGGCTTCCTGAGAAAACTCTATGCATGTATGTGTTTGCAGAGATGGATTACAGTGTTTGGAGGCATCTTGTTCCGTGTGTGTTTCTTAAAACCTAACTATGTAAAACACAAAGCAGGCACTCAGTTGGGATTACCGTTATGGAACACATCCTTGAACTAAGGACCTTGTTTTTATTGCTTGTTCCCGCCCATACATCTAACACAAGGTCCGTGGTACCGTAGGAACACCAAGAATCTTGTTCTGTAGCCTTCTGGCCAATTTTGCTGCTGACCAAGCAACCCTACCCAACAAAAAGAGATTCTAATGATGTCCTATGTGGAAACCAAAATGGCAGCTACGATGCCCCTTGCCTGGCCCAGATGTCCCAGGGAGGTGCCATTTTGTTGATATTACAGTAAAAAGTCCTTTTTGACGAAACAGCTTTAGGTTACATAGAAATCTCATGGATGAGAAGTCAGGTCCCACCAGTGTGAGTAGAGTTCATGTCAAGGTTTTCCCCAGGCCTTTTCAGGTGACCTGTGAAAGGATACGGGCAGGAAGGCAAAATTCCATGTGCAGCAATGGAGAATCAGAGCCCCTCAGCAGCAGACATCCTGGTCATCACTGGGGGGAGGCTCTGATTTGGAGGAAGTCAGGCCTTGGAGTTATACCGTGCTGGTAAAGGCAGACCCTCCCTCGATAATCTTTTTAGCATCCCACTCCTTCAAAGACAATTTGGACCCCAAAGCCCTCATGCAGCCAGAAGACATGTGAATATCCCATCAGTTGCATGGAAGCAATAGATTGGAATCCTCCAGATAGTTCACTCAATCTCAGAATGATAAATGATCAATCACTGCATTCCTCCTAAATGAAATTAAGATGTTAAGATATATTGCTTGGGGCTTCTGGATGGGATTTCTGCAGTTGAATTTTCAACAGAAAATGTATTGCTTTGGAATCACTGGGAAAGGGAGACATTCTGGATCTATGTTAAAGCAAAACATTTGACAGTGGAGAAGAATGCTTCAGACATGTTAATTTTTTTCATATTTAAAAGTGATTAATCATCCCAAATACCATGAAGCTGGAAAGCCAGAATGCAAACTCTTGGAGGGGAAGGAGAATGCATGTGCCTTCATACTCTGAAGTGAAGGCTTTTGAAGGAGGCTATAGGTGAGCTCATGATGAAAGACAAAAAGCACAGACTAAAAATCCATTTGAAAGGAGAGAGTCTGGACAAAACTCTAGGAATGCAGAGAAATCCACAGACTTACTTTTCATTAGCACTGTGCAAAAGAAGAAGATGGAGGAGGAGGAGTGAATCTCTTCCAGTTGGTACGTGTGCACCATTGGAGATGTTACCTCCTTGGAAAGTCTTTCCAACCCTCCTGTGAGACCAAGGCAGAGTCGTGTTGTGCTCCTATAAGCTGGAGATTTGACATCTCGGTGTGCAGGGGTCACACCATGGCCCCACCACATACTAGCTGTGTGACTTGAGTGTGTAACCTCTCTGTGCCTGTTTCTGGAGCAATATAATGGGTTAATAATAGCAACCTCTTCAGAGTGTACGGACTGGATGCCATAACATGCAAGTGTCTGTGCTTGATGTGTGTTGATGGGTCATTCCTCTCGTTGGTACTTAAATCACGATTTTAATTCATTAATCACATATGAAGTTGAATTATTTGTTGAATGTAATGTCCGACATGTTCACTAGATGTGTATTCCATGAAGTGAGAGCTAGTAGTGTCTGTGTCATTCAACCCCATGTCCCCAGTACTTAGTGTGGTTCCTGGTCAATGCTTTAAAATTGTGGGAGGGAGAAGAGGGAGAGAGGGAGGAAGGGAAAGAAGGAAGGAAGGAAGGAAGGAAGGAAGGAAGGAAGGAAGGAAGGAAGGAAGGAAGGAAGGAAACAGGAAGGGAGGGAGGGAGGGAGAAAGGGAAGGAAGGAAGGGAGGAAGGAAGGAAGAGAGGGAGGGAGGGAAGGAGAGATAGAGGGAGGAGGAAGGAGAAGGAGAGTGAAGGAGGGAGGAAATGAAAGAGGGAGGGAGGGAGGAAGGAAAGAAGGAAAAGAAGGATTGATTCTCATACTTTTCAAAAATATAGCTTGAAGGCAGTATAAATTCCAAACTGAATTTACCTTCGTGTCTTATTTAAAAACCCACTTCACTTCCAACTTTACAGACCAAACTGAGGTAGCTTTTTTCTTATTCCTTTATTTGCAGGTGGGTGTGAATTGGGGCTCTTAGGGCTCAGAAACACTGACTACCTCTAAAAAGCCTGACTTCACTCAGCTCATTGCTGCCTGTGTTTATCCATTTTCCTTTTCCCTTTCCATCTACCAAAGGAGTTTCCTCCTCCCCTAAGAAGGCTAGTTCCTTTTGTTGCAGAAAACTCTGATTTAGTGGTTGCCTAGAAAACACAAAAAAAGTTTTAAGCAAGTTGAAATTAAAGTACAGTTAATCAAATGCAAAACTCCCTTCAGCCCCTATCTGCCAAAAATAAATCGTTTTTAAAATGATTTTCAGATCGCTGACAATGATGGCTGTGTTTATGGCAGTGGGGTTGCCTGCCTTCAGTGGCCATCATTGCCAGCGTGCACCCAGCATTTAGAAATTAAACAAAAACACATTGAACTTGCTGAATTAGCTGTTGCCACATTGGAACACTAATGGGTTTAGTGACCACAGCCAACCCAGGCCAGAGTGTGTCAACAGCCAAAGGACCAACCTCGCTGGCTGTTTGTAGTTTGCCCAAGTTGTTACAAGTTTAATTCTTTGCAGCTTACTTTTCCTGCTGTTTGGCCTCTCCCCCACCATGTCTTAGAAAGCACAGCAGCCAGCCCAGCTTCATACGGCAAAGCCATGGAGCGCCTGACAAGAGATCCACAGATGCAGGCACCTCAGCCCCTGGGGTCTGATGGCAGGTTAGATTAGGGATCCAGAAGGTTCACTGGGCTGTCCTGCCCCTGTGTCTCTAGCCTTCTTTAGTCACTTCTAAAATTCGTTCTGGAAATGGCCCAACCTGAAGCCAATGTAAAGAGTCTCTTGATTCACCACTCATCTGGAAAAGTGGAGTCTTCCTGCCTCTCTTCCCGTGCAAGAAAGTACACTGCACAGCATTTGCTCCTTGATGGTGGTTTCTCAGCATTACACCCAGGCCTTCAGCCTTGCCTGAGAAACCAGCTCAGCTGTCTCCATTTCCGGACAGCCAAGTCAAATGCTGGGTTGCGGGGCCTCGGTGGTGAAGAGGTTAAATTGCTCAGCAGCCTGGATGTGTGCTTCCTGCCCACACTTGCTCCTGGCCTTAGGCAGTGCCTGCTGTTTGGGGAGGGGGAAGGGGAGGTCTCGCCTGGACCCAGGTGGCCAACAGGCAAACCATGTTATTAAGAAGCAGGGATCGCAAAACCTTGATCTTCAAAAGAGACCCCTAATTAGTCCCTGGTCCAAGAGTAAATGGCATTCCACCTCAGCGAGGTTGGGAAGGGCGCCTTGGAATCCTGGGGACTAATTGCCATTATTGGCTCTAAGAAGATCCTGTTGTAAACACTTGTCATCCGAGCCACTTCTGGTCAGCAAACAATTTGAGATATCAAATTGTTCCCTTCGCGTTTCAAATTCTCCAAAATGCCTGGCCAGCTCATTTTTCTAAGAGGAACATCTCATTCTTACACAGGATAGCCTTCTTAGCACCCAGACTTGAGAGAGGTCTCTGCTTCTCTGGTATGCTATGGCAAGCTCATCCTAACAGTGAATTCTTTCCGGTACCGGGGAATTGAAAATAATGTATTCCTTTATTCTCATTTGAATTTGAAAATGCTCTCTCCAAAATCAGCTTTGATTGCAGGCAGATGGGATTTGTCATGAAGCTAATGGGACTTACACTTCAGGCCACTGAAGTACACTGACTTTTCCAAGACCCCAGAAAGGGATCTGATGTGTTCACGTGGCCCTAGACTTTTGTCAAGTTTGGAACAGTCAATGATTTGTGTGTTCCTTTTCTAAAAGACGGCCCGCCGCACCGAATGGTCTAAAACCAAGGTGTAGTCTGTAATATCGGCTGTGTTTCTTAACTTCCGTATCATGTTGCTTCGGGAGATAAGTATCTTCTCCGTGTTCTTGGACTTCTTGCTTTGACATTTGGGAAGGGGAAGGCGAACTTTTCCAGGCCACGTGCAGGGTGCTAGGTTTTGTCTAAGTTTACCCTTGAACTAAGACAATGTTTCAAGAGTTTGGGACCCAGAGACCCTGGGTTCATCAACATCAAGGGCAGCCTAGACAAAACCAAACTCAGATGGCAAAAAAAGCCCACCTCAAGAGAGGGCTGGGAACCACGGAGATTTGGGCTCGTGACTCTCAGGCCACTGGGAGTGGTGTCTACGGACACTTTCAGGGCAATACGTATGTCTGAATGGCTGGGGGAGAAAGAAAGCTGGGAATAATTTCTGAATATTCTTGTGAAGTGTTAGTTTTCTCTTTACCTTGAGGATCGGCTTTTAGCAAGCATTTAGAGGCCCTGAGATGACAGAGTCCACGGTAAACATCCATAGCAGGCTATGTTGCGGGGCCGAATGTCACAGACTGTCAAAGAGACCCTTTCTCCCAAAGCTAAGCTTCAAAACCGCTTGGTCAGAACTAAGGAGTCACTATTACTCAGCAATAATTCCTTTGTATGAACAGCTCAGGGTGGGACAGGAAGGTGGAGGTTCTATACACAGGCTTAGGGTATTTGCTCCTAGGGTTCCATTGTCTCCAAGATGAAAGCAGATGGTTTTCCCTCCGCAGGTAACCTAATAACCTGAGACAGCAGGTGAGGGCATAGCGGTATGGGTCCTCCCCAAGGGGGGTTCTCCAGGATGACTCCCACTTCCGGATAGTCTGGTTGCTGAATCAGCCCTGTCTCCCATATCGTTCACAGCACCCCCAAAGATTCTCAAAGCATTATTTTAACCTATATGTGTCACTGATTTGAGATGTTAGAAATTGTATGCCAAACTTTTGGTTATTTTAACTAGTTCAGAAAAGAAAGACTAACATCGGTTTTGACAACAAACAAAACCAGTTTTTGTTCTATCAGTTATGTTTAAAAGATTCCAATTTCAAACTAAACACGATGTGTGGTTATTCTGTCAGCGATTTATATAGCCACCAGGGCGCCACAGTTACACACTGCATACATCATTGTATTTTTAAAATGTACTTAATGAACATTTTTTTTTCTTTTCTAGTAACTACTTCATTGCCTTAAATGAATGCATTCCAATAGAATTTGTAACAAATGACCACTTTGTGTTTGCATTAATGCCAAACACGTTTAACAAATTTTTAACAAGGAACCCTGGCAAAACGCCAAACTCCTAGAGGGACACTGAAGGAATGCTATAAATTTAAACTAGATTTTACCTTTTCACTCAGTTCAGCAAGTGTCTTAGGTGTCTTGCTATCTCAGGATTGTAGCATTTCTATTTTATGTCAGATAAATTGTACATTTTTATTATTTTTTTTATTACTTAGGTTGTACCTATTTCCACAGGACATTTAAATCTGTTCAACTATGTTCGAAATAATATGATGGCAGCTGAGTAATTGATCTTTCTTTCCACAAATTATTTATATCTTTTATAGGTTGGTAGATACATGTATGCATATACATATCTTATCAAAATATAATCATATTTAAAACAACACAGTCAAACAATTAAATACAAAAACAATAGATTAGACCAATGGTTGTCAACTGAGTGTGATTTTGTGCCCCAGGCGATATTTGGCAATATCTGGAGACATTTTTTTATTGTCATGATTGGGAGACGGGTTGCTGCTCCTGGCATCTAATGGGCAGAGACCAAGGATGCCGTAAGCACACTGTCATCCACAAGGCAGCCCCCACAATGAAGAATCATCCAGCCCCAAGTGTCCACAGTGCCAGGACTGAGAAATCCTGGAGTAGAGTGACAAAGGCCTTTGGCTTACGGGCAGACTCTCAGGTTGAGGGAGGTATTATTTTCAGAAAAAAATTACAACTAAACAGCACTTTTCTACTCAACCAATGTTTTAAAAGTTGTATAGAGAACCTAACGCGGATGTTGAATGGCAGGCTTCTGATTTTCACTTCTGCTGCCCTCTGCCCTCGAGAAGATAAAAGCCAGGCCCACAGTAGCAGGACCTAACATGGCGACTGAGGTGGCCCTGGGGATGGCTGGTGGCCTGAGTATGGGATATGTGTAAGCCCAGCCAACACATACCAGGTGCTGCCTGCTGGAGAAGGCTGCCACTGAGCAGTGGGCATGATCTCCACGGTGGGGCTAGGGGCACACAGGGCACCACACGTCCATGAGAAGACGGCGCACAGCACTTTCATTTTAATAGCTATGCGATACTTTTAATGTTATTAATTAGACAAATATTGGTACCATGATGATATTAAATAAGTCTTTCTTAAAAAGGAAATTTCAGTTTTTAGAAAAATATTTTTTTAAAGAAAAATATTAATTAAATGTGACGGGTGTTATGGAGAGATTATAATATTGGGACGGTAGAACACAAAAGATCAAGGTTTAGAGAATCCTGGCCTCATGGTAGAGAGAATGGGCTCTGGAGTCGAGAAGATGTGAGTTCCTGTCAGGCCCTAAGAAGGTGGAAAGTTGACCCACAGCATTCAGTTCCCTTAAGCTTCAGTGTTGTCCTCTAAAGGACTAGCAACCCAGTCACTGGCATGGCCCTGGCAAGCTTATTTGAGATAATTCACACAAAAGCACAGAGCACCGTAGAAGAGAGCATGCACTAAATGTTAGCAATGAATAATTCTGACCACAGTAATATTGGCAAGAATAAATCCTGAGGACACATAGCAGTGCATGCTGCCATTTTTATGTACACATCTGAATCCATCTGATGTCCTTAGTTTAAAATACCGGGGGTAGTTGCACCAGCGGACAGAAACCAAAGATGAAGTCTGGAGTCTCTCAGTTACCCCCCCACCCCCCAGCCCCAAAGCTCCCTCCACCCCCAAGCAAGCTGTGTTGTCCCTAACAGCAGTTTGCAATTCTGAGCAGAGGGCTTGCTAGGCCCGCCCCCACCCACCTCACCCCCAGCCTTTTGGGCTCTGAAGTGTTACATTTTATTGCCCTGTGGAGCTGTAGGAGGCCACTCGCAAGGTAAAATGTTGCTCTCCACTCATATTTTTGAATTATGGTTTCAAGGTGGTTGCTCCTATCAAGAAAATTAAATGATTTAACATAATTTGTTGCCACTTTGATCACAACAATAATAAATAAATCTTCATGAGGAAAACGGGAAACCCATTCTGCCCATTTTAAAAGATGTTAAGTAATAACACAGATGTAGTTATGGATTTTTTTTTTTTTTTTTAGAAACGACTCTATTGGGTTTTCCTGTGAGCAGAGTCACTTGTGGAGTTGTTTTCAGGATGCCCACTGCTCCCAGAATGAGCAGCTCTTCTCCTCAGACCCTTGTTAATTAGCCTATCAGGGGCTCGCTTTTATGTGGGCACCATGTGCAATGTCAGGGGCAACCAATGCCGTGGTGAATGGGTGTCTGTTTTTGTACCTGGGGGCACACTGCACACATTTGCAAAGCACATGGAGTGTAATGGACATGAACCCAGATGTCAAAAATAGCCTGCGTTTTACTACTGTTATTAAACAGTTTCCCCTTTAACCCCTCTGTGTTTACCAAAGACCCCTTTCTCCCAGCCTGTTTCTGCAAATCACTACTGAAAGGGCAGGAGAAGAAAGCCGTAATCGGGCAGGTGTCTTTATTCCAAAGAAAAACAGTCTGAAGGAATATTTGTGAGACACCACACGTTTATAGCCTGCTCTCTTGGGGGCACTTGTCCTGGGGAGGACCCTTACTATTGTACTCAGCTCGCCCCCCCCCCACCTACATGCACCCCCAGTCCTGCACGCCAACTGCGGGGTTCCCTTCATAAGAACCAAGTCCAGATTTTTCACGATGGAAAGAGCTTTCTCTTGTGCGATACCAGTTACACGTTCTTTGGTTTAAAAATTCAAAAAAGTACGATAACAAAAAAAAATTCTAAAGAAACTTTAAAAGCACCATCCAGGGATAATCATTAACAATATCCTGGTATATATACTTGTTTATGTTTGTGTGTGTGTTGATGCAAAAATGAGATTGAATTATACCTGTAGAATTGTAATCTGTTTTTTTTCATTGAAAAATTGTGGACATCTTTCCATATAATAAGATAAACAGCCACATCATAATTGTCATGTAGTGACTTAATAAATCTTAAGCATCCCCATTTCCTTCAAGTCACAAATTTTAAAAATCTTATTTATTTTTGTATCTATTTGTTGTCCGTCTTCCTCCATGAGGGCATAAATTTTGTCTGTCATTTTTACACTTATATCCCTGGCAACAAGCACATTGCTTGACACAGAGAGGAGCTGTTATATATTAGGTTTCTACTGCTACATAACAAATCACCACAAACTTGTGGTTTAAAACAACATCCACTGATGATCTCATAGTTCTACAGATCAGAAGACCAACTGGACTCCACTAGGTTCTCTCTTCAGAGTCTCATAAAGCCAAAGCCAAGGGGTCAGCCAGGCTGGGCTTGAACGTGGAAGCTCTGGGAAGCACCAAGCTTATTCCCATTGTTGGCAGAATTCAGTTCCTGTGGTTGTAGGACTGAGGTCCCTGTTTCCTTACTGGCTGTCAGCTGGGGGCTGACCTTGAATCCTGCAGTACTCAGATCCTTGCCTCATGGCTCCCTCCATCTCAGCACAGCAAATCCCACTCAGTTCCTCTGACTTCCTTTTCTGCTACCAGCAACAGGAAAGTCTCTGCTATTAAAGCGCTCCTGTTATTAAATTAGGTCCACTAATTAAAAAGAGAGATCATCTCTCTTTCAATGAATTTGAACTCAAGTGTTTAATAACCTTATTTACATCTGCAAGGTAGAATAATCTTGGTAAGAGATGTTCACAGTCCAGGTGCCAGGGATAAGAGCAGGAATCTTTGGGGAGGACATGTATGATTTTAGGAGTCTGCTTACACTACGTGCTCTCTAAGACCTGGGGAATGAATAAGTGACTCAACTTGTTCTGTTCCATGAACTGCGCGAGGCACAGGGGATGCTAGCTGGCCTGCCCCTGCCCTTACAGAGACTATAGCCTAGACCAGCGTTGTTCAATAGAAATATAATGCAAGCCACATCTGTAGTTTTGAGTTTTCTAGTAGCCACATTAAGAATAATAATAAGAAAGGTGAGATCAATTGTAATGATAGATTTAATATGACTCAATACATCCAAAATATCACTCGAACATGCAATCAATAGAAAAAATGATATTCATACTAAACCCAAAATTTAATATATTGATTTGTATTAATTCAAAATCAGTGTAAAAAATGAATTTCACACTAAATCTTCAAAATCTGTTGTGTGTTTTACACTCATGGCACATCTCAATTTGGACTAGCCATATTTCAAGTGCTGAGTAGCACATGTGGCCAGTGGCTACCATATTGGACAGTAAAATCTAGGCAAGTCATCCGAAGGGGACAGTGCAGTAAGTGTGAGACTTCCTGTGCTACATCCTACACTCAGGAGGGTCATAAAAGGCTTCCAGGGAAGAAGTGACATCTAAACTGACACTGAAGAATAACTAGGAACAGATCAGATCAAGGGTTGGTGTGAATGCATGGCAGACAGAAAGACAAGTTTGTGAGATGGGAGAAAAGAAAGCTTTAGGACTGCAGAAGCAAGTTCAGCGTAGGTGGGACACGAAGCGTGGAGCAGGAGAGAGAGAGAGAGAGGCTGGATGGGACCTCACCAGCATGGTCAGGCGTCCATCCTCCATCCCAAGGGCAATGGGATTTTAAAGGAAGACTTGTGTCCACATGGAATATAAGATAAAGTAGATGTCATTATTGAAACAGCGCCGTTGGCTGCACTGATGAGAATGCAGAGTTGGGTGCTGGAAGAGAGGCTGCATGGGGACAGGCGAGGCCTGCTGGGATCATCCAGGTGAGGAGGACTGGCTAGACATTAGCTCACAGTGGGTCGCTGCCCAGATTGCCTCATTGCTGGAAACCAGGATTCCTTTTTGCATTTTTTTTAAAGCAGATGCATATTTGCCCCTCAGTGAGGGATCATCGGCATTTCCCACTGTTGGCAGTGTCATTTGAGGTGTTTTTTTCTCTCAAACCCATGTAGGCCTCCTGGTGAATGGATTGTCTGATTGAAGGAGTGGCAATACTATCTGAGACTTCTCTTTTCCACCAAATAAACCTTACCCCCAAACAGTGCCCTGCACACGCAAGGCACTGTATTCTGCCTTGTGACCTGTTACCCAGCTGGAAATCTTTCTCTCAACTGAATAAATGATTGTTCTTTGCTACTTTATCTTGGAAAAACATCAAGGACATCGGACATTCACTGTAATTATTTTGCACTCGTTTTCCCGTCTGTAAAATATGACTGGTGCATTTTAGTACTACTTTGGGTTTCTCTATACCTTTTAATCATGTGCCCTTTTAATATATTGGTCAGCCTTTTAAAAGGATGATTAAGAAATGCTTAATGCACAAAAGAATTAGAGCTATGCACAGCTCATGAAGCAGAAAGCGTGCTCTGACTTACAATTTTCATAAAAAGTTTGCAGAGATTTTATGTGCCAGAATGAGTAATATGATCTGCTGTAGGAACTCCCTAGCTTTCTGGCTCTGCAAAAGTCATTTTTTTTTTTTTTTTTGCCCCAATTCAAGTTTCTTAACCAGAAGGGTTACACCAAACTCCTCAGAGTATGAATTAGCAGAGTTCATCCAAGCCACATATTTCATTAGCACTGTTTAACGATGGCTTGAAATAACTTCCTACCTGTGCAGGCAGACATTGGGATCTTTGGCGCGCTCATTAGTCAGTGTGACTTGAAAAATGCTGTGTATCAACCACCAAATCAGACAGCTCGGGCTGTATATAAAAAGTGGCTCACACGTGTGTGAGTGTGTGTGTGTGTGTTTGATCTTTCCCCTCCCTGCCATATTCCCCAGATAGCTGCGCTATTGCCATATGCCCGGAAACTCCCGAAGTATTCAAAGGCCATATGTGAATGATAATGATGCAGGCCCATGAAGCAGAGCCTCAGCAGGGAGGAAAGTCATCATCTGAAGGGTCCATATGGGATGCTCCTCTCTTTTTGCCCATTTTACTGTTTCTTCCCAGGCTGCAGTTGTATTCCACACCCATGGCCTCTGATGAGGACAGTGAGAACACTCGAGGTGCCCTGGATACCTGTGCCTCAGGGCATGAAATATGCAAATGCATGACGGCTGCATTTATGTTTAGATTTAAGCATATGCACGTGCCATTGGGTGTGGGGGTGAAAGTCAACTTTGTTTCTTTCTGCTCGATTTAAGGAGGTATCAATATTCTTTTTTAAAATACATTTTTATTGTGGTAAAATATACATAAAATTTACCATTGTAACCAATGTAAAATGTACAATTCAGAGACAATAAGTCTATATGCAGGGTTGTACAACTAACACTACTATCCGTTTCTTTTTTCACTATCCCAAACACAAACTCTGTGGTACCCATTCAGCCATAACTCCCCATTTCCCCTCCCCTGGAGCCGCTGGAAACCTCAAATCTATTTTCTGCATCTATGACTTATCTATTCTAGATATTTCGTGTAAGCGAAATCATGCAGTATTTGTTCTTTGGTGTCTGGCTATTTTACTTTGCATATCTTCAAGGTAGCACATGTCAAAACTTCATTTCTTCTTAGGGCTGAATGGTATTCCATGGTGTGTATATACCGCTTTTTGTTTATCCATTCATCTGTTGATGGACACGTGCTTCTATGAACATTGGTGTATCTACTTGAGTCCCTGTTTTCCATTCTTCTGGGTACTTACTGAAATGTGGAATTGCTGGGTCCAGTTTTCTTTTAAACTGTTGCTCTTACATGACCTGTAAGTGAATGTTAAGTTTTCTGGTGTATCGACCATCTTTAACTCTCTATTCTCTATAAAGTCAAGTTAAAAAATAGCTTAGAAGCCATATTCATTGTGGGAAAGTGTGGAGAAAACAATTGACACATAATCTGATGACATACAAATAATTACGGGAACATTTTGGCATATTTCCTTTCAATTTCTTTTTGCATATCAGGAAACATCTAATACCTATATGTGACGTATTTTGAAAGAGGCCTCTTCTCAGATGTGTTGGCAAGACATCATTTAAATTTCTATTCACTTTATCCTTCCTATACGAGTCCTCCTCCTTGCCAGCCCATCCTCACTCACTCCCCACCCTCCCCCGACCCCCACCACCAATCCCACACAACCCCAACCAGAGAAAGTGGTGGAGGGTCGGTACAAGAGTGCGAAGTGGGGACCAGGCCCATCTGTGAGGATTATCTCCCATATCATTGCCAGTTACTGGAATGCTGAATTATGTGCTTTCTCGTTGCAGCTATCCGAAGGGCTGACTAAAGGGAAAATGCAGCTCTGCAGCAATATTCTGATAATCTATTGCAGTACGGTTCACGTCACTGTCCATCGCCACCTGGAATGCTCATCAGGACCGAAGAGGAGTCTCACTTTCATTACTGAGCACGATTCAGTTCGACTTGGTATTTCCTTCGTCATCTCATGTCATTTCTTAATGTTGGAAAGGAAGAATGTGGCAAAGGAGAAAAATGATAAATCCTCCTTTTTTTTTTTTTTTTTTTGGTCAGGATTTGGGCAGTTAACATTTGATCATCTCTTCTGAATGTCATTATTTGATAACATTTTATTTATGTTACTTAAACATCATCATTGGATCAACTTGAACTCCGTGGGATTTAACTGTGGATTCAGCTTCTGTTGGACAACAAGCTTCATCTCCAGTTTTCCTGCTGGTTCAGTCTAAGTGGTCATTCCTAATGCATTAGATTATCAAAAAGTATGAATTCTGTGAGTGAGTGGTGTTGGCGGTGTTTGTAGGCCAAGATGCATGGAGAGTTTGACAAAGAAACCAAAACACCAAAAATGGCAAGCCTTTACCCTCCTCTATTTCTTTAATCCGCTCTTTGAAGAACCACATTTTGATGGTGTAACCAGTAGTTACCTCTGGGCCAGGTTGGAAATGAAATCAATTTTTTAAACCACTAATACTTGCCAAGAAATCGCCTTATGAGAACGTGGTGTGTGTCTCTGACAATGCATGGCACATCTAAATTGATCGTTCATAATTTTATCTGCCCTGTTTTCGTATTGGAGAGTGGCAAAAGCCTGAGGCGCCGGCATATATCCGTTCCATGTGCTCCGTGCATCCCCATGGCTGGGATGTGACCAGGCCTCGGGCTCTTACCATTCCCATACATACAGGTCTCCATGAAGATGCTGGGACTCATTCACATTTCAAGATCCACATGCTGTGCAAACAGTGTAAGCTTAGACATGTAAATGAAAGGTCATTTCTCAATTTTCTTTTAAAATGTCTCCAACATAGATTCCAACGCATTTTTAGCATCAAACATGAAAACATTGATGAATGAGGAATAATCACAAAAGCTGTGTATCTGTATATAGCTCTACACATGTTTGTGGATACAGTCCTTATTTAAAGCACATGCCAGGGGAAAAGACCAAATTTTGAGGTCTTGTACATACAGTGACATGGTACTAAGGAGAATTAAACTCCTACTGCTTCCTCTGAAGATTAAAAAAATAATCATAAAGTGTTATATCGTCATAAAACTCATGACCAAGTCTGGCAAACATGTGCAACTCTTGTATTGATCCATTTTCTTGTCAATGGAAGAAACCCTTCCACGTGTATGCAAGTGGGAGATGAAAATCTGCATTTTTAAAGGACAAACAGTGAATTTAAGCATGAGTGGCCTTAATAAATATAGTTGTCTTTCTTTGCTGCTGTGGAAAGGATTCTAAACAGATGATCCTGACGTCTTGCATTGAATTCAGTCATTATTGTTGCTTTTTAAAATGTTGGTGCAATTAACTCTGGACCTCTCCCGCGAGCCATAGAGATATTTAAAAGACAGACACCTTATTTTTTCGGGAAAGATGAAGCTGTGTATGAATTGCACTGTTCATCCTTGGTGCATTAAGGTAAAATAGTCCAAGCAGGTTTCTTGCTTCTGGCTTTGTTCTTGTCGTAAGTATAGCAAGCTCTGTAAAGCTTACGTGTTGCGTAAACCATCCAAATACATTCGTGTTTAAAAGTTTGTCCTTTAATTATCAAAGGGATCTAGGTCTTGACTGGAAAAATGAGCAGAGTTCTTTGCAAGCGTATTTAGCACATTTTGACACAATGTCACACTGAAAACCCAGGCCACAAAGGTACCCCCGTGAACAGTTTGGGTGTCCTTAAATGGGCAGCACTCACTGCCTCTGACAGCCAAGTCCTGACCTGAACTCTGCAACTGAATACTTGAAGTAGGAAGTAGGAAATCCACTAGGGAAAATAGGGTCCTCGAAACAGAAAAATCAACCACCTGTGTATAGTTAGCTATTTCTAAGTATGTGCCAATTTTGTCACAACTATTGTTTGGGGGATCATTTTTTTGCCCCGCTTTTGTTGGTTAAAAATATTATTGACCTTACCTTTATGGGGGCATATCATTTTGTCCCTGAAAAATTAAATTTGAACATAGTATACCTTTTCCCATTTCATGTAATATTTTCTGATGTTTGGGAGTTACGTAAAATTCCCTTTTCACATATTAAAAATAGTCTCTGGGTTTACAAGAAACACTGTGATGTTGGGACAATATTTCTTTCGCTCAAACTTGAGCAGGTTCCCCTCTAATCATAAGTTGGGAAAAAAAAAGAAGTTGAGGCTAACATTTGGGAGAAGTTGGTGTTCTTGCTTTGTGCAAAAGCAGGCTTATACTTTATACCTGATTTGATTTCGATGTACAGTCTCGATTTTGTATTTAATGATTTTTGTGTATCCAGTATGCACGTTAACAGCGTGTTAACTTTCATTTGAAAGTGGGTTTCAATTTACTTTTTAAACAGTGTTTATGACGAGACCTCAAATGTGTTGACATAAGCTCTATCTGAGATGTTTTTGTGTCGAGTGGCGTTTGAATGCTGCCAGGGGTCAGTGTATCTAATTCCCAGAGACCCTCGTTTGATAGTGCTTCTTGTAATATTTCTTCAAGTGAGTGGCATGTGGGTTGTGATATTGACCATGTGATTATGGACTTCGATATGAAACACATAAATAAAACTAAGGAACCCTCAGAAACTACCAGTGGGCATGTATTAGCCAGTCATTGTAACCTCGTGTCTAGTAGAAGTACAATGTACAACATATGTACAGTTCATAAATTTGTTATCCTGTGTATGAGAAGTTCTTTGTGCTGGTCACCTTATTTATATTCATCAAATAAACTCTGTTTCTTTCTGAAGTGAGTTCATTCCACCTCTAATACGTACGCTCCAATTGTGGTGGTTTCTAATCTTTGTTGGGTCATGGATCCCCATGTGAAGAACATCTGAACTTGAAGAAAAAAAGAAAGAAATGGGAGGGAGGGGTTATGGGCTATCTTTTCCAGAATAGCCAAGGCATAAATTTCCTTTTATGTGTGGTTAGATCCTATTAAGAAATTAAGTCATTGGCGGTATCGCCTTTCTTCCTTCCCTCCTTCTTTCCCTATTGCCTTTCTTTATCTCTCTCCCTCCATCCCTTTCTCCATTCCTCCTTTTCTCCGTTTCCTCTGCTCTTTCCATGGCGTTGATGTCAGTCTCTGCTAGGTTCTCTCCACTTGGTGGCAAAGACGACTCCCAACAGCGTTGAGGGTTCTTGGATATTAGGGAGAGCCCCTTTCTTACCCAGCATCCTTATCAGCACCTTAAAGGGACTCTTATTGGTCCTTTCTTGGATCGTGCATACAATTACTTCATACAGAGGAGTTGGGAGGGTGAGGCCTAGTGACTGACAGCCCCATTGGATGTGCGAGGGGCAGTTTCCAAGGGGGAAAAATGGGCTGTATTCTAGAAGAGAGGGACAAGAATGTTGGACATGCAGAAATAATAGCTAGCCCTGCCATTACTTGGATACACACACAAAATCATCCAGAAAAATACAGAAAAGTATCCACAAAAGGGCTCACCAGCCTTCGCAACCCACCTGTGGATCACCGTGGAGAACCACCTCCAGGTTTCTTTAAAGGTTTGAATTATGTTGCAGGAAATGAGTTACCAATTCTTACCATTATTGAAATCAAAGAGTAATTGACTCTCAGAACTAGAACATGTAATCCAATCAAAGCTAGATGTCATGTAATCCAATAGCTTCATTTTATGGTTGGGGAAACTGAGGCCCAGTCAGAAGTGACTGATCCAAACATACATGGTAAGTTCATTGCAACCCAAGACTGTCTCCAGAGCTCCTAAAACAAATGTGTCCCTGAAGTCTCCTCCGGGGATGAGCGCATGGGACAAAATCTCTCCTCCGTTGGCCCCTGACAACACAGGGAACATGTCATTTGGTTTCTGTACTTTGTGGACTCAATGCCACCAGGTGTGAAATTCTCTCACAATCAGGCATATTTTGGGCCAACTAGTAAAGTCGTTTGCCCATTTCATTATGTTGCTTTTTTGTAGAAAAAGAACTTTTGTTGGACAAGAATTTCTTACCTCATAGAATTTCCTGAAGCAGCCGTCTTACATTCAGGCCTGATTATATAAACCCAGCTGGCCAGACGGAACCTCAGCGGCTTTATCCACAAACCAGTCCTTTTGGTAAGAAAGGCACCAGCCCACACACTGCTGGACGCGACTGCAAGTCAATCCAGACCTTTAGCTCCATAAAGACACGTAGACTAAATTGTAGTACATCTGAGGTTTTGACCTGAAAAATCTACCTTGACTACTTCTAGTATCTGTGAATTGTTGTTACAAAAACACTGGAGAGACATTCTAATTTTTGGAATTGCTGATCCATAATAATCATCATACTAGTAATAAGTAAACACAGACAAAAAATAACTGCTGAGTGTTTGCTAGGAGCCAAACTATGGCACTAAGGACTAATGTGCATCGCTTCGTTTATTCCTGACAACAGTCCCATGAAGTGGGTACTGTCATGACCCATATTTTACAGTGAGAGAAAGGGGGCCCACAGACATGACCACCAGCAGCGTGTGTTTATAGAGTATTCATTTGGTACCAGCGTTGTGCTAGGTGCTATGCTTACGTGAATTCGTTTATCCTCGCAGTAATCCCGTGAGGCAGGTATTATTATTATTATCCTTATTTACAGACAAGGGAACTTATGTGCCTCACCCCGGGTCCCCCCAGATGGTCCGTGGTGGAGCCAGGCTTGGAACCCAGTGCTCAGCAAGCACCTCTGCTTCGGGATGCATCAGGCTCCAGGGCAGATGGGAGGAGACGTCAGAGGCTGGGGTTCAGATCCCACTTGGACCCACGCAGTAGTGCTACTGTGTTGCAGGTTTGGTCTCTAACATGCCTATAGAGCTCACAGCAGCTAGAAGGAATTGATTGTTTCATCAATGCCAATATTGACTAATATTATGAGAGAATAGCGATGGATCCCAGTGAAAATCAGGCCACAGATGAAAAGAGAGTCCAGACAAAGCTTAGTACGTTAGATTTAAACCCGCCATCCATAGTCTCTCTGATTTCTGCTTAGTCCTCAGTGTCTTATGTATCAGCACCTCTGACCTCCTTGGCATCCTTTGTTTGCGGGGTGAAACATCTGGTGACAAGACACTAGACAGGTGTCCCCAGGTGGGAGAGGGCCTGCAGTGCTATGCTGAGGGGGTGGACATAATGCTGTTGGCTTTTGGTTCTCTACTGCAATGATTTCAATACCAGTTTCCTGATTGTTGCTATATCTGAAGGCAATATGTCCTTGTACTTAAGACACTTTAAAAATTAAATTTAAATCAGTTTAGGAAACAAATACCACTATCATAAATGAGAAAGAAGGATCATTTTCAGTACCTAGATATCACCAAATATAAGAACAACAATAATAATAATGAAAACAAAGTTCTGAGTCTGAAGCTTTATCTTGAGTGTTAAAAAGGGAGACTGGGAAAGATTAGAGAAATGTTTCTGAGGCTAAACTGAGAGTTTCTATTTGTTACTGAATCCGAAGGATTGGAAAATGATCAATGAAGGAATATTTAACTGTGTGGTCCAGGGTCATGTAAGACTTTGTCTGTGAACCACGTAAAATCATTTCAAGGACCCACTTTGATCTCTGAATTTCAGGAAAACCTCCTGCAGGAACAGAAATCCATCCAGTGATGGATTTTTAAATGAACTTTATTTTTAATAGACTTTAATTTTTAGAACAGTCTTAGGTCTATAAAAAAAATGAGCAGGTAGAGCAGAGAGCTCTCATATAAACTTTCTTCCCACACACGAGCCATTTCCTGTATTATTAAGATATTTTATTAGTACGGTACAGCTGTCACCAATTGAACCACCATTTGATGCATTGTTATTAACTAATGTCTATACTTCATTCAGATTTCCTTAGTTTTTATCTAATGTCCTTTTTCTATTCCAGGATCTCATCCAGAAAACCACATGACATTTAGTCATTCTATCTCCTTAGGCTCCTCTTGACTACGAGTTTCTCACAATATCCTTGTTTTTGACAATCTTGGCAGCTTTGAGGAGTACAGGACAGGTATGTCATAGGTTGCCCATCTTCTGGGATTTGTCTGATCTTTCTCTTATGATTAGACCGGTTCATGAGAGGAAGACCACAAAGTACCATTCTCATCACCTGGCTGAGGTAATGCTTGCCAGGTTTCTCCACTGTAGTTATTCTTTCCCCCTTTGTGATGGATTATTAAAGTGCAGAGATAAATGAAGAAATCTCTGTCTTAGAAAGAATATTCTGCTGGAAATATTGAGGATGCACTAGCTAGAGAAAAAAAAAATTTAGAAAGCCTTTTGGATAAAAATGGTTTGCATACACAGCTCTGTTGTTTGGACCAGTTTTCCTTACTATTTGAAAATACCTTTGCCACCCCTAGCGTTGTCTTCCCATTAGATTACATGAGCACCTATGGCAGAAATGATCGATGTGGGTGGTGTAGACCCTTTCCCAAGTGCAGGGTAAAGCCAGCATTTGTATAGTTTAAAAACAGATGTCGTCTGTGTCAACACAGTGACTTCACTTAGGGAGAACTCAGGAGAGAAACTTTGCATAAATTCAAGACAAAACCTCCATGGCTGCATAACTGCTACTCACTGGGTAAGGACGTTATGGCTCTTTGAATTTGAAAGGAGAAATATGAGGATTTATTTGAATAAATGTACCTGTTAGGTTCTTTTTTCTTTGCAAGTATCCCCCTCCCCAAGAAGAAAAGAACAAAAAAACTAACAAAGGATACTTTGAGCAAAAATAATTATATAACCACATATACATCTATTGCTTCATGCGATAAACAGTTTAGAGGTAGTGGGTTTTCAGGTATGGCTTGTTCCAGAAGTTGAAATGGCTTCTTATTCTGCTTTTCTTGGTTTTGCTTCCTCCGAGTTAACCCCTTTTCAAGCGCTCCCAAGGTTGTGGGTGAGACCCCAGACCCTGCATCCCTCTTTCAAAGGTAGAAATCATGTGCTCTTCCTGGCTAGGAATGAAGCCCATCTCAATCTTATGGATCAAGGAAGGGGAAAGGGTGGATTCCCAAAGAAGAAAGGAAAATGAATGTTGAGGAGGCAAACATCAAGTGCACACAGCAGTATGACATGCTCACAGCAAAATAACATTAGAGGCTGGTTTATTTTTCCTTTGACTAGGGTTTCGACCCAGAGAGGAGCACAGGATATGTATTCAGCATCAGATTGGCAATCAAGACACCTCAACTGAAGTCTCAATTTTGGAGCTGTTTGCCTCACTTTCTCTTCGAGTAGCATGCAATCTATCATATAACTGCATACACCCTGTTTCTAAAGCTCACCAATGAGGATTATATGTCTTCTAACTACCTGACATGGGCTATGAGAGGATAAAATGAGACGATAAATGAGAAAATGTTTAGAAAAAAATTTTAACACCAAAAATCTCTTCACAATGCTGACAAAGTCCTAGAGTGACTTGTTTCGATTTTCAGAACCTGCATTCAGAGAAGGAACTCTTCCTCCTTAGTTGCTCAGGTAGAAAGTATTGAGGTGAATATATCAAATGACATTTGAAAATACAAGCCATTGAGAAAGAACTGTTGCCACATGCCAACACACGGATGAATCGCTCATGATATTAAGTGAAAGCAGATGGACGCAAGAGACACTGTATAATTCTATTTATATAAGGTTCAGAAACAGACAAAATTCATCTATGGGGTTAGGAGTCAGTGGCTAACCGTTGGGATGTTAATAACTGGTCAGGGCACATAAAAAGGTTTCTGGGAGGCTGGTAATATTCTCATTCCTGACCTGGAAGTTGGTGACATGGTTATGTTCTGTTTAGGAAAATTCATCAAGCAATATACTTAAGATTTGCTTACTTTTCTTTCTGTATGTTATATCTCATTTAAAAGGTTATCCTAAACAAATTTACCATCGTGAAGCATTAATCCAGTTTGAAATTATAGAGGCTGGAAAACAAGTGCTTGTGGAATGAATTTAGGTTTCAGATATTTCTTGCCCAGCCATTACTGTGTCTTAGAAATTTTTGACAGGGCAGTAGTGATAAGCTTGGAGTCTGGGAGCTTGGAAAACCGTTAGATATACTTGCCATTTCTCCAGGGTCCTCATTATTCTCCAAAAGGCCAACCTTACCCCACTGTATTACCTGCTTGACCTCTGACCATATTTGAGTTTGAAGCCTCTGGAAATATTAAAATCCTGACTCCACCACGTCCCAAACAAGTGACCCTGGGCTGGTTACTTAGCCTCTCCATGTTTATTTTCTCATCTTAAAATTGTAATACATTCCCGAGAAACTGCTTTTTTTTTTTTTTTAACAAGGATCAAATACGCACTTAACACAATGTCAGTCACGTAGTATATTCTGAACAAATGGAAATGATAGCTAGTAGTAGTGGTAACATGATGATAAATAGTAAAAATGTTCAATGAAATAAAATTGACGGCCACTTGCTGACTCCCAGCCATTCTCTCACAAGAATTGCTGCCGAGCTGGTCCTTGTTCAGATCCCATTTGCCACGTCAGGGTTTTCCTCAGCCACGTTTAATAACCAGTTTCCAGATCTGGATATTGGGGGCTATAAATTTCCCTGGTGACTGTTGCCAATGACAGGGAAGGAAAGACTTGTGTAATTACCACTTGTACTTCCACAAAACACATGCACTCAAGTCAAGAGCAAGGGTTTTGGACAATAAAGCACCAGGCTTTTAAAATGCAGGAAAGACCTGCTTGACTTGTATGATAAGAAATGTGTGCCTGGTGAGAAAAACAGAAAAAAAGACTAATCCCAGTGTGGCAAAGCACCACTGGAAGACTGCACAGGACAGGACCCTTTCCCTCCCAAATGCTGCACACATCTGAAGGAACAATTAAAGCTTTTGACTTAGCCAGGGGTTGGTTGGGAATCGGTGCCTTTCCTTGTGGCCAAAATCCATGGCCTTGGTTTTCAGCGTTCCTTTGGTAAGGCAGTGGCCTTTCTTGTTTATTCTGCAGCATGGTTGCAAATGATGCCAAGCTATTCAACATCCTCCAAACAGGGCAGCTTAATGGGCCCCATGGAAATATCTCAAGACAACAACAAGCTAAGACTTCTGAAAATAGTAAGACACCATAACTCCATTTGGAAATGCTCAAAATAGTTCTTTGCAAGATGTTGGACTTGGGCCCCACACTCTAGTTGAAGATGCTTTGGTTTCTGAGCATCCTGTTTTCAGTTTATGAGGAAGGAGGTGGACGTTGGATACAGGGAAGGAGCTGTCTTGCCTTTGGATTCTCCCCAAGTGTTTGATTTTTGGAAAGAAGAAAATGGATAAGCTTACATTATTTATTTATTTATTTATTTATTTTCCCTACAGTGTCTGTGCATTAGCAAGATAGCATTCCCTCAGCAGGCTTGGGTTGAGTTTGTGTTCCTGGAAGGAGCTGTCCACATCAGCACAGGACCAAGGGGGTTGAGAAAAGTTTGAGCAGGTTAAGCAGTGCTAGGAGACAGAATTGGAATTTCTTAGAATGACCAGTCCCAAATCTCCTGGACTTACAGCCATTAGGAAGTCATGGGAGAAGAATTTCTCTAAGAGTCTAATTCGACTGGTCAAAGAAACCAAAATCCAACCAATCTAAAAGTGACCACTATGACTTCTTAAAGAACAAACTCAGAGCATAGCATGCGGCATTTCTCAAAGCGTAGATGCCCTCCTGCCCAGTCAATGAAATGGGGCCTTATTTTCCTTCCAACAACAGTTTCATTGATATGTCATATTGCCCCAAACCAGTCAAAAGTGATGATGGAGTAGTTGACTTTAAATTACCAAAGACTCAAGTAGGCAGAAAGAAATGAAAATTCGCTCCAGGTATTTGAGGGGCAGGGCCTTTTGCAAAACTGTGGAAGAAGGATCATTACCCGCACTTGCTCCAGTAGACTGATTATCTGTATATATGTCCTGGGAATTGTTAGCTCAAAGCATGGATTCCTCCTGGCTGACCAGGAAGACTTGGTTCATACAACTTCACCTTCTGTCAAAAGTAGCAGCTAAAAAGAGTAAAGGGTATTTGACGAAAGAGTGATGGTATGTTCAAAGGTGAGTCGTTAGATTCCAGATTTTGTACAATTCAGAGATAGTTTATGTTCATCTTTCCTCAGTCACAACATCAGAGTAAATTACAAGATGCCCCCTAAACCTTTTTATGTGCTACAGATTATCTCTAAAGAAACGAAAGCGCAAGCAGGATTTCTTTGTAGAACAATTCTCCTTTTATCCTCCCAAACTGTGCTCGTAGATATGATCAAATGTAACAGAGCTCGGTAAAATGGATACCACATTTGGAGCAAGGAGCTGTATTTTCCTTCAGCCAATATTTTGGAAAAATCTGATGTCAGTTTGGACATTAGTATTAAACCAATCCATACAAACTCAGTCAAATGCAGCTGCAGAAATCTCATTTAGCAGCCAGTCATTTTGCACTGAGAGCACCTTACTGGATAGTGGCACATGGTGGTAACTAGCCAATCAGTTTGTGCATTTGACTGGAATTTTGCAAGATAATTGTTTCATTTCCAGGTCTGTCTCTAGCTCACCATTTGACCTTGTACTAATTGCTTAATCTTTCTTGGCTTCAGGTTTTCTATCTTGAAAGTGGTAATAATAATAATTTCCAACTACCTATCTCATCCGGGTATTGAGTGGATTAATGGGGTCATGTTTGTAAGGTCCTAGAAAATTCTCAAGGGAGAAAGTTCTACCACTTTTGCAATTCTGGCTGGTAATGTTTTAGAACTGTAGAAAAGAAGGGCTGCATTTAATGGGGTCATTATTACAAATAGATGTTCTTTGCTCCCTTATAACTAAGGAATGGACACCTTTTGAAATCAGACCTTCTCGTTACTATGGAATCTCTGATTCTCTTTTGTTGGTGCAATAATCTGAGACCCCTGAAGTAAATCAATCTTTCTCCTCTAAATAGTCCATGGAGTTCTAAGGAAGGCACCATGATTTCATGGCCACAGGGAATGAAATATTGCCCATAATACTTCTGCTTCAGTAACATATAAATTGACTTTTGGGATCCAAGAAACTTGGGTTGAGTCCTATCTCTGACCCTTGCTGGCTAGGTGACCCTGAGCAAATCTTTCAACCTTCCTGTGTTTCAGGGCAGTTGGGAGCACAACCTTTAGGCAACACGCTTATCGCACTGCCCTGCACATGGTAGGTTCTCAGGAAATATTACCTATATCAGTACTATATGTAATAGTAACTTCATTCTCCAGTGCCACAAAGAATTATAATAAATACTAGTTTTTATTAACCAAAACCTCACTCATCAGAGTTTGTGCTCAACCAGAACCTGGCTAGTTACGGCCATCCATTAGCAATACCCTCATTTTGTGAGCACTCCAGATTTAGGAAAACGACAAATAAAAGGAAATGACTCAGTGTCAGGGATTTATGCAAATTCTCACAGCGTATTTTTCTGTCCTTACTGATCTAGCCCAGTCTCCTGACTTACCAGGTACAATAAATACTATCGAGTAGCTCTGAATAGCTGACATTTATGGAGAAGGAATGCTGTGACAAGCATTTGTGCTAAACACTGCAAATATAGTTTCTCATTTAATAGTCACAGCAGCCTAATGAGATAGGTACTGTTAGTAACCCCTCTTACAGGGAGGTCGGGGAACCAGGGTTTGGTGGGATTGTTAACCAGTGCCATATGGTTTTTAAACAGAGAAGCCAGATTTCAATCCACACTCTGACTTCAGGGTCCTGTTCTAACCCAATGCTGTCCAAAAAGAAATGTGAGCCAGGTATGTAATTTTAAATTTACTAGTAGCCATATTTTTGTTTTTTAAAAGTCAAGAGAAGCAGGAGAAATCAACTTCAGTAATATATTTTCTTTAATCCAACATATTCAAAATATTGTCATTTCAACATAATCAACATAGAAATTATTAATGAGGTATTTGACAATCTTTTTCCATAGTAAGGCTTTAAAAGTCAGTTTATACTTTGCCCTCATGGCCTACCTTAATTTGCACTAGCCACATTTCAAGTGCTGGACCAGCCCATGAGGCTCATACCCACTGTCCTGGAGTGTAGCTCTAACCACTGTACCACTGAGCCGGAGTCTTTGAAGATTGTGTTAACCAGGTTTCCCACAGTGTATTTACTGAAAAAGACACGAACAGATTTTCCATTTTTAACAAGGTAGACAAATGGGGAAGTTTAGAAGTGTATCAGGGGTTTCGCCTATAATTTTTATATTTTCAATTTATTAAACAAGTAACCCTCAAAAGATAGTTCTTTCCTGGAACATCCTGCTATCTGAGCTTTTACTTTGTTATATATAATATGTACATTTATACAAGTTGGTGCAAATAAATAACTGTGGAATGAATGATAGACTGAATGAATCTATTCATTACCATGGAAGAGAAAGGTCTCTCAGGCAGGGAAGACGTGTGAGCTCCCGCAGGGGAGGTACTCCATCCAAGCTGTGCCCACCTCTGCAGCCCTGCCTGGAGCACAGTGCCAGGCTGGCAAGGGGTATTTTTTTGTGGAATAAATTGATGAATCCATATGGAAAAAACAAATCACTTAAAATTTGTTTCCTAATGGGCAGAGTGAATCTAAGGTCCTTCTTTCTCCCCGCTGAGTATTTGGATTTCAATATCCCAAGTCAACGCCTGATGGATTTTAAACGTTTCCAAATGAAACAGCATTGGAGAGACCACAGAAATCAAGAGTCTACTTTTAAAAGGTAGTTGCTGACTTTCCTAGCGATAGTCTCAAATATGTTGAAGCCAGATGTCCCCTTGACGTAGGTGTAGGTCATAGGCTGCGTCACATATCATTCGGCCTCAGAGTGTTTTGTCTCCAAGAGAAAGCCCTCACATACTCTTTTCCTTGCTTGGCCCTCACAAGCTTATCCTCAAAGTGCTCAAATATCCCCGCCTGACTCACGAATGGGCTCCCTTCCCTCTCTGCACCAAAATTTACACATTAATGTTCACTCCTCATAGTTTCTTCCTGGCCTGACAAGAGGTTCTGTCTTGAGGGAACTGAAGATGGTCTCAGATCAAATCTCCTTTAGTCTCTGGGGGGCTGGTCCAAACCCCAGCATAGAACATGTATCTGCCATTTAACCCTATGACTTTTTACTTAAGTATTAGTTTCCGTAAAATAACCAAACATTGTTTATTGTCAGAATTCTTTGACTTGAGTGTGATAAAACTCAACTCAAACTGATTTCATGAAAGAAAGTGAAGGAAGGTAATATGGGCCTTAGGCACATTTGGATCCAAGGGCTCCAACAAGGTGAGAAGGCCAATGTCTCATTTTTTTTTCTCCCCTCCACTTCTGGGCTCTTCTTAACACGTTGTGTATGGCGGGGTTTAAATCTCTCGTGAAGATTCTCGTGATCCATATGCAACGTGTAAATTCTATATTGCCTTCATTTTCAACAATGTTTATGCCATGTGGTCCTTTCCAACTCCTCACCTAGAAACTCCACATTGATAGCCAACCAGATTAGCAACCTCAAAGGAAAGTTGCCAAAACAAAATCCTAAGACCATCAGTCATTGGTCTAATCTGTGTCACATGACTCTTCTCTGATTGGTCAGGCCTGAGTCATATGCTCATACCTTGAATCATAGGGTAAAGCCACCCCCACCAAATCGCCTGGTCTGGAGGGAGCATATAGGTGAATCCTCAAAGGGCAATCAGGTGTTCTTACTAGAAGAAGGAGGAAATAATGCTGGACAGGCAAAAGCTCTAGCGTCCAGATGAGTGCACTATTTCCAGAGCTGACATAGTCTTTTATCTTCTTTCTTTAATAACAGATCTGCTTTTCCTCTTTGCTGTGACTCCCACATACATTATTGTGTAGCCTTAAAAAGCATTACACTGCTTGTCATTATTGCATGTGCCTGGATATCCTGCTTTATGGTGAGCCCTTGAGAACAGGAGCCATGGCTCATTCATTTCTGCATCTTCAGTGCTTTGCACAATTCCTAGCACATAGTAGGTAACTGGAGAAAGTTTGACACAAAAAAGGAAGAAATAGATGGCCCTCCTGGGAATCAAACTCCTGGCTTGAGGGACACTGGTCAAAGGTATGTTTGTAGTTTTATGGCCCAAGTGAAAGCTCTCCATCATGAACAGGATGTTTGGAAGCAAAATGAAGAATTTTCCATAATGAGAATGCACAGCTGGATTCAAAACAAACAAACAAACAAATAAAAAGAAGCAATCAAATTTTGGCTTTGTGACCACTTCATCAGGTATATGGCAATATGCAAATGATTCTTCTGATGGTGACCCACTGGGTGGGAGTCAACCCTTCTCTCTTGTTGTGGCCCCTTAAGCCTTCTCCCTAATGCTGAACTTGGTTCTTATGCTCCTAAGTCCTGTTCTAAACCCACTGAGCTAAGAGGCCACAGGCCCACTGACCTCACCGCAGCAGCAGCAACATCCAGGATACGTTTACAAACACATTTGGGGAGGTTCCATCTCACTCAGACATTTGGAACTTTCTTATAGAGGCTGTTCAGGTCTAGCATCTAATAAGTGCTTAATAATTATCTGTTGACTAAAATGGACAAGCCAACATGATCTGGCATATACAATAATAATTTTATGAATAAATGATTGAGTATACCATAAATGGTCCTTAAATGAGTGGCTAATGATCCATGAATATTTGCTGAATGAGCAAACAATACAATGAATGAATGAATGAATGAATGAATGACCTATCAGTCACACCTACAGCTATTATTTTCCATGTGTGTTAAGCTGCTCTTTGATTTATTCCTTTTAGTTATAATTCAATCCCAACAAATGGACTCTTGAAATTTATTATTTGTTTCTATTTTCTATTGTTGAATTTTGAAACAGATGATGCTTTATCATATGGATTGAATTTCAATTTAAGTAGCAAAGAGAGATATTCAAACATCCTTGAATTGAGCATGCAGAACAAAGGGAGGGGTGGTGCTTATGTACCAACTAATCTCTGTTATGACATATCTCCATGACTGATCATGCTTCTGGGTTTAGGAGAAGAGGGTTGTCCACAAATGACACCTGAGTGGAGCCATCATGTTCCTGTATATACTTGGTAGATATATGTACCGGCTGGAATAGGTAAATTTAATCCTTTACCATCATTCATTTCACTTTCCTGAATTCTGTGGTATTTCCAAGGAGTGACTGCTTTTCTTCTGGGTTAAGTAGAAATCTTTGCTTAAGTAAAAACCACTTACTTTAAATACATTCAGCAACATTGGGATCTTTTGCCCTGGGAGTGTTTCTCATGTTTTTCAAAGTCAATGAATTGTCACTTGACCTTAATGGACACTTATAGAACACTGAATCAAGGATTAATCTGAGTGGATAAAAAAAGCTTTTATCCAAATTCACTGATTTATTGAGACAGACTTGGGAAGTCATAACATTGTCACTTTATGGAGCATTGATGATTACAGCAACAAAATATACAAAGCTTTAAAAACCTGGGATTTAATTATACTATTTAGAATTATTTGTGGTCCCTTTTAAGGCGGTTGAGCATATTTGCATAGAAGAGTTACTCCAGTTAAAGTTCAATAAGGTGTGAAATTACTATGATGTAAGAACATTCTTGAAAAGTTAAAAAATGCTGTCAGCTTCTTAGATGTTTAGTGCACAGTTTGGTGTCAGAAAGTAACTGACTAAATAGCTAAATTCTGTCCTTTTCATTGAGATATTTTGCCATTATGTATCTCTCTTACATAAAATTTTTTTCCATCACTAGTTTGATATTAAAAATTCAGTGTTACATAGCTGAAATTGACAAGGAGAGACGTTCATATTCTTAAGTAGCCCTGAGATGCCAGATACACTTTTCCTCTTAGGGCAAACTCCATTTTAATACTCATTCAAATGTGTTCTCCAGGCGGTCATGAAAGGACTCTTCTTTGGTTCTTATTTGGAAGGGACAAATGTGATCTATATTAGGATCTAGTTAGAACTTAATCTGAGTATTATTCAGTTGCTTTCTAATGAGATCTTATTCTTATGCCAGCTAGTTTCACAGCATGTCCAAATTTTTCAAAATATGTTACAGTTTTCCAGATTCTCCTTCCAGAGAAAGGAACTTAACTGAAACATTTAAAAACCTGCTATTACATACCCAAAGGAGTATGGCTGTGTAATGGGTCGTTTGGGAACAGAAGTAATTACTGAGAATATCTAATTCAGATTTCCAAATCCTAATACACAGACTTGGGCACACAATATTGAAAATTGTAAACAATAAGGAAAACAAAGCAGAATAAAAATGCCAGCATTTTCTTCTCTCTCAGGTAAGAAAGCTTCTTTCATGTTAGTAAAGGGACTTGTGTTTCCCAGAAATGGTTAATCTATGTTCTAGACCAGGCACCTAGACGCCCAGTGGCCCACATAAAATATGGAATGGACAAGACTGACCATGCCAGCTGCCTTTTACAAGAAAAGACCAGTTAAGAGAAAACAACGTTTTAGAAGAAACAATATGGCAAAAGGGGAGAGTAATGGAATAGTGTCTTTCTTTAGAGGAAAACTCTTTCTCTTATTAGACTCCATCCCCTTAAGGTAAGCCACACGTGGGAGAGACCAAAGGGAAACGGGAAGCATTTCAAGAACAAGGGAAGCATCTTTTCAAAAATAGTTTTTTTTCTTTATGTACACGTAGATAAAGTATGTTGGTTACGTGTCTGTTATTTAGAGTCAGATTACCAAAGTTCAAACCCTTGCTTAGGCATTAGGTGGCTATGGGCATGCTCATTCATTCATTCATTGATTCTGAGCACTTTCTCTGTGCCAGTCACTGAACAAGAAAGATGAGATCTCTGCCTCCTGGAGCTTACGTACTAGTGAGGGAAACAGAAACAAGTAAATAAACATGCATGAAAATGAAATAAGATAATTTTAGATCGCGAGGAAAGAAGAAAATCATACAGAGAATCATTGGCAGGGAGAACTGGGGCTGCAATAAGGTAATATGTACTTTGAGATGCTGACCTAAATGGAGTGAGCAGCGTTGTAGGCAGAGGAAACAGCAAATGCAAAGGATGCATTCTGATGAGCCTTGCAGGCAGGTTAAGTTTGTTAGGCTTTCTCTGGTAAACTGGGAAGTCCCTGAAGGGCTTTAAGTGGGGGGCTGATGTGATCTGAGCTGCACTGGGGGGAGCGAACCTTCATGTCCTCGTCAGGCATAACAGGAGGAGCACCTGACCGAGCCCTTTTCAGAGAGCAGTTCCGAATTCCAGGTGGATGGCTGAGTATGGTTGCTATGGTTCCTGATGGTCGTGGTGAAATGAAGGCAGGGAAGTCATGCCTTCATAGTAAGCCAATTAATGAAATAAGGACAAATCTTTTACAGCTCCACTGCATTGCACTTGAATCAGGCTTTCCTGGTGTGGCTGATTCTGGTGGTACTCATGTTTAGTGCTCAGTGGAGTGAATCAGAAGCTTTCCGGAAAGACTCTTTCCACTTAAGGTAAGCCTTTTGTAGTAGGAGAGGCCAACGGGGAAAGTGTGGGCACATTTGAGGAACCAAGCAAATGCTTTTCCAAAAATAGTTTTGTCTTTATATAAAGTATGGTGGGCAAGCCTCTGTTATTTAGAATCAGATTACTAGGGTTCAAACTCTCGGGTTTGAACACTAAAACACCTTGGGTTTATAGAAATTGTGATCTCTTTGAACCTTTCCTTTTCTCCATGTTGGTGGATAACAAAAGGATTTACTTCAAGAAATAGTAAGGGTGAAACAAAGCAATGAATATAAATTATTCACACAGTGGCTGGCATCTGTCACATAGTAAGAGCTCAATAAATGTTACCAGCAATTATTATTATTAGGTAATACTCATTATCTCAGCACTTTTTGGCCTCATCTTATTGAATTCTGTCAGGCAGACATGGCAAATAATGTTATAATTGCCTCCCACATTTCTCTCCTTTTCTGGGACCTCTGCCCCCACCCTCCTCGGGAAACTCATTTGTCTTCAGATTTTACCCAGGACCCAGGGACAGACTATTCTTAGTGTTGAAAAAAATCACTGCAGCTACTGCCGCGAACAGAGGTTGGACCAAGGCCTTCCATATATTACCTCCATTGTTAGAACATTCCTAAAATATTCCACTTTACAGGTGAGGAAATCAAGGCTCAGAAGGGGAAGTGACACCTGCAGGGTCACTCAGTCAGTAAGACGCTGAGCTGGGATTCAGACTCAGGTCTCTTTGAATCTGATATCCCTTAAAACACAAAAAATCAAAGTATCCATTCTGCCCCCCCCCAAAAAAAGCACTCTACAATAAAAATAAAGAGGACTCTAAGTGAGGAGGTCACCGTGATCGGGCCCAGTGCAAGGGGAGCTTGAGATTTTCAAGGAGCCTCCTTGAGTCGGTTCAGTGTCCAAAACTGTCCTTTAAACTCAAGGGAGCCTCTGTCCCCACCAGGCCAGTGGCCAGTGGCCACACAATATGATGGTATTACTTTGACTATGGCCATGTGGTGGTGAGGAAGCCCCTGACCACTTTCAGCCTCTTGTCCTGTTTAGTGCTCCCCCCCTCCCCCCACGGGGTGTGTGTGTTGGGGGGGGGGGGGCTCTCACAGGCAGCCTGGCTGGTCTTGACTCTGAGGTGAAGGAGTAAACATTTTGGGGCTCTTTATTGGTTTATTTCAGAAGATGGAGACTGTTTGTCCCTGGGACCCATCCCTTTTTTATGGCCGCCGGCCTTTCTTGACAAATTCTGACTGGAGAGAAAACCGCTTTCTACAGCGGATCATTAAAACACCACCATAAACCCATGGCCATAAAATATTATTTGCCTGGTATAAAACGGGGGAGGGGGGTAGATTTTCCCAGAATGTCAGCCCAGGCCCTGCTTTCTCCCACTGGGAAAGGCGGCACAGGGATGAGATGTTCATAAATTCCTTATCTTGCACTCTGTTTTGTGAAATAACCCTGTTGGGACAGCAGCCAAAAATATTGATTTATTTGTTCCACAGACTCAAAAGCATTTTTAATGAGTGGAGCATGGTGATGCCTTGCCAGTGTGTCTGCAGATGACTCAATCTGAGTACATACACCCAAATGCACACACAGTTGTAAGGGGAAAGCTGGAATTCCACAAACTGGAGTTCTGTGGAACAGGGACCTTTGAAGATGGAGATGGAGAGGCATTGACTTCCTCCTTCACACTGTCTGCTCATCACCCACCCAAATCAACCAACACCCATAGTGGGACTGGCTCTTGCAACTGAGCCTGGCTTTCCAGAGCAGCACCCTCAACGGAAGGAAGGCTCAAAGTAGACTTCCTGTTGGTTCCCCCTGACATTTTTCTCTGGAAATAATCCTTTCATCCATGCATGCATTCATTTGGTCATTCAACAAATATTGAGTACCTACTAAGTGCCAGGCATTGCTCTGAGCACTGGGGTTACAAGCCATGAGAACACTATCACAGAGCTCACTGCATCCTCATGAGGTGTAATCTCAGCGCACCCATTATTAATACCATCAGATAAAATTCACAATCCTTCATCTGAAGTCCTTGGGGCCAGATAGGTTTGTCGGAAATTTTGGAATTTGTTTGAAAGCTAAAATAGGGCATATGATTATTTAGTTTACAAACAGCCCCAGTGAGGTCTGGGGAAGTACCCAGTAATGCAACACCATTCATATTTCTTCTGTGAAAAGTACGAACATTCACTCAACAGTGATAAATTAAGACTATAAGTGGTCTTGTCACGTGAGATCTAGTTGAACACCAACGGAGTTTAAAAACCTCTGTTTTCAGAGCTACTTTTTATGGAAGATCAGGTACTGAGTGCCCAGTACCTGCCTGACCCACCCTAAGTGATCCATGATCATTACTGTGCATTCTCACCACATCCCTGAGTTTTAAGGTCATCCTTTCCATTTTCACTGCATCCCTACCAGGTAGTCATTATATTTCTGTTTTTCTTTGTTGTGTAATAGATCATTATATGTCTGTTTTTCATTTGTTTTGTTATTGTTCTATGCGTGTGTTTAAGAGGATTCTACAACATGGAGAGGCTAAATGATTTGTTCAAGGTTTCATAGCTAGAAAGTGGCAGAGAGGGGAATGGAACTCCAGACGTTAGAGTTCTCACTCTTAACCACTACTAAAGAACACCTCCCACTACAGGAAAGACAGCAAAGCAGGAAATAAAACTGTTGGGGCTGTGTCTACACAAACAAGCAAAGGTCATTGGAGAGAAACAGGAAATTATCCAGATAATTCAGAATATTGCAATTCAAAAAAAAGGGGGTGGTGGTGTGGTTGGGTAGCCAGTGTTTCTGGACTGGCTACATAGACAAGCAAAAATTCTTACACTAACAGTCTTTTCCTTCCGGGCAATTGGATCATCTAAGCTTACTGCCTCTGGGCACCCAGGTGCCCAGCGGCTTCAGCACCCTTTGGGAGCTGCTGCATTCTTAGCCAACTCATTTCCTGCTATTTCTCAGTGCCTCCACATGCGGTTGAGGAATGGATGCCAAGAGGCATCACAAAGGTGCCTGCCCAGAAGCACATGTGCCTCCCTAGCCAGGAGAATCCCAGGCTGCAGTGGCCAGGCAAAACGGAGTGGATAAAGTAAACCGCCGAGGGTCGATGCGCCAGGCAGCGACCCCTCTTGTTTAGACACTTGCCTGCCGTGGCGTGGGCAAATCTCAAGATAGACTAGAAAACTCCGAAATGCCCACAGATCGTTAAGTGGCTGAGGCCTAGAGGGGGTGAGGGGAAAGTGGATTCAGGAGGTGAAGGAAAGATGTCCCAAGGGGATCTTTGATAACCTTGGCCTCCTCCTCTCCAAGGCTGCCTGTACCCCCGGAGAAAGCAAGCAAGCCCCGCGGGAACAAGGACATCTCTTGTAGTTCATGGGAAACCCACACTTGCCGTTTTGGTACGCCAGGCAAAGAAGGCCAGGGCTGGGGAGTGGTCCAGTCAACTGGGACAAGTAAGGACCAGGAAAGGATTTCGAAAGGTGGGAGAGCGTCACCAGAACCTCTCCCTGCGCACTCTGGGGTGGTCAGCCAGAGGTAGGATTGGGGTACGGAAGTAATAAAACAGAACAAAACAGCCAGCACCCTGAAGTACCCCAGGCTACGGATTTTGCACCTAAGGTCAAGTGCATGCCAGATGACGGTCGGGAAGTGTGTGTGTGTGTGTGTGTGTGTGTGTGTGTCTTCTACCTGGACTGTCTGGAGAATAGGGGAGGATGGAGAACAAAAATTGCGCTGCAGTTTGAGGCACTGCTTGGCGGGCTGCAGGTGGGGGGCACACATCCACCAACCCCGCCCCGCCTGAGTCCCAACAACCACAGGTGTCTGAAATTGTCTAGAATTTCCAGTGCCAGAAACCCGGTTTTGCCGAACTTCGCAGGCTTCTCACCTGAGGGCACCCGACAAGATCCACCCGGCAAGATCACGCGTCGCATCTGGATACGCTGGGTCGCAGTCAGATGCTCAATCACGCACCCCAGTACCCAAATCTACTACACTGGGGGTTTTGCAGGATGTGTGCGCCTACCCTATTCTCCAGCCCAAGGGCGTAGGTACCCTCCCCCTGGGGTAAGAATGGGGAGGAGGTCCTCCAAGATGTTCCGTGCCGGAGCAGCAGCCCCGGTGCAGCTCCAATGGAAACGGCTTGGGACAGGCGAGCCAACGGATCCAGCCTGGGAAGTTGGGGTTCAGCCTCCCGCGGGTCGGCGGCTTTGGAAGGAGCGCAGAGTCGGGCGGCGTGCAAGCAGCGGCTGCGGAGTGGACCTTACTCTTTGGGCAGACGCCTGGGGGGGATGGGGAGCTGAGAGAAGGGGGCTCGAGCAGGGAGTGTATCCCGCCCCCCTGCACCCCAGCCCGTGGTACGGCTTTAAAATCCTGCGGAGTTTGTCATAGGCCGGACTCAACACGCATGCGCATAGGCAAAGTGGAGTTGTGTGTGTGTTTTTTTTTCCCCCCTTCTCCCCCTCTTCCCTCTCTCGTTTCAGCAGCCTTTGGTTCTGCAACTTAATTTTTTTTTCCCCCTCGGAGAACACCAGGGGAAAGAGGATTCCGGAGAGAGGGAGGGAGAGAGAGAGAGAGAGGCAGTTGGCCAGGAGGGCCGGGGGTGGGTGGGGGGGACGCGGTCGCTGCGGTCGGTCAGTCTGTCTGCGGGGCACAGGATCGTGTGGAAGGCTGCTGCAAACTCCAAGGCGCCGCCTCCGCCGTCCAGAGTCCGGTTCGGTGCGGCCGCTGCCAAGCGAGCTCCTCCCGCCGCCGCCGCCGTGCCCTCGACCGCCCGCCGCCCGCCTGCTCTCTCTCCCGCCCCTGGGGCCCGGGCGCCAAACGAGGAGGTGGGCAGCCGCGCCGGCCATGGACCTCCGGAGCTGAACAACCGCCGCGGATCCCCTCGCCCCTCCCCAGCCCCACGCCCTCCGTGCCCTCGCTTCTTGTCGTCCTTCGCCCTGCAAAGGCGGGGGAAAGAGGGGGATTAACCCGAAGAGAGAAAGAGGAGGTGGGGAGGGGGGAGTCCGTGTCTCCCCTGGGGCAATCGCCCCCGAAACCACCGCGCAACAGAACGTCCGGGGACGACTTCTACCCATTTTGCGCCCCCTTTTTGCCAAACCCTAAAATGAAAGGACAAAAGTTGGCGCTGACTCTTACAGCTCGGATGGCGACTTGTGCGTTTTCAGCGGCATCTCCCGGAGAAAAAGCTTTGCGCGCCTGATTGTTCTGTGGCCCCAAAGCTGCAGTGTGTGTGCGTGTGTGGGGGGGGAGGTGTGGGCGTGTGTGGGTGTGTGTCTGTGTGTCTGTGTGTGTACACAGACATCCACACACTCACTCGCGGCCGCAGGGTCAGCGCCTGGAAGCAGACGTTTCGGCCACAGACTTTGAGAGGAGGAGCTGGCGATCAGGAGGCGTGAGCCGCCGGGAGTTTGCAGAATCCGTGGTGTGAATGAACTGGGGGCACCTGGGCGCACGGATCACCCCCCTCTCTCGCCCCAGGCCAGAGTTGAGTAGTGGGGCATTTTTTTCACCCTCTTGTGAAGAATTTTTTTATTATTTGTTGTAAAGTCTTTTGCACAATCACGCCCACATTTGGGGTTGGAAAGCCCTAATTACCGCCGTCGCTGATGGACGTTGGAGAGGGAGCGCCTCGCCGCGGAACAGTCGCCTGCGCGCCCTCGCCGGACCCGCGGCTCCCTTGTTGCGCGTCGGCCAGGCCCTGTCCCTGTGGCTGGCTGGCGGGCTTCCGCGCCCCCTCGGTTCCCGGGCGCATCCCAGCCCTGCTCCGGCTCAGGTCCCCAGACTCCGGGTCCAGCGACCGCTTCGGCTCCGATTCCCTGCGCCTGCCAGACGCGTCCAGGTGGAGTCCGCAGCTCTGCGCAGGATTGTACCCCCAGGCTTAACCCGGCCGCTCCGCTTGGATTCCTCCGCTGCCCTTGCTTTGGTGGCGACTTCCTCCCTGGCCCCCTCCCCCTCGCCATGAAGGTAGGTGTTCTGAGCGCCGCAGACGCTCGCCACTTTTTTCCTTTACTTTTTTTTTCTTTTGGAAGTCAACTGACCCCCCCCCCCCCCCCGCACACATACACACAAACACACCTTTTCTTATACTTCCATTTCTCCTACTGCTTCGAGAAGCTGGAACTCCCGCGGAGCTGGCAGGGACCCGTACCCCTTCGACCCCTATCCCCTGCGCACTGCCTCTGTCTCCCGGGAGACTTTCTTGTCCCACCAAACGTTCTGCAAACCTTTTGGACTTTGGAGAAAAAGTGGGGAAGAGCCAGGGCAGAAAAACTGAGTGCTGTTCACGGACGACTTTACTTTTGCCCTGGGAAACTCGAGTGTAATTTATTATGTATATTTCAGTAACAGGGTAATGATTCAATTCAACAAATATTTACCAAGCGCCCACTGCGTGGGGCACCGAGAAGGTGTGTGGCCAGGGCCTGGAAAGGGGAAGGGGAGTCCTCAGTTGAGAGACCGGGAAGCCGGGCTCGGAGCCGACTACCCCAGAGCAGCGCACCCCCTGCCCTCTGCAGCCAGAGGCTAGGTTGCAGGCTTGTCGTGGCGGGGGAACCCTAGGGTTGCAGGCCCTGCGCCTTTAAGAGTGCTTGGCGGGGGGGCCAGCGCGCACCCCGACGCGGGGAGCAGGGTCGCGTTATTAGCATTATTAGCCGCCACTGGGTGAGCTCCGGCACTTAGCCGCGGTGATGGGGGCGGGGAGTGCTGGCGGTGGTGCCTCTAATCCTGTCCGCCGGGAAAGCGCGCCCCGGCCCCCTGCGCGGAATCTGCCTAGTCCTTTGGAAACATTTGGGCCTCCGCTTTGGGAGAGCGGGAGGGGGGCAGTTTGTGAACTCTTGTTTGTTTTAATTGTCAGTTGTATGTTAAAGCCGAGTCACACACTCCAAGGGTCACTGAGAGTTCACTTTTAAGAAAAGTTAACATTTCTTCCTACAGTATAACTTGCTGTTTTCCAAACAACTTTTCCTCTCTCTGTTCTCCAAGCTTCTATCCTTACTTTCATTTTTCTTGAATCTCCCATTTTCAGCTTTCTAGAAAATAATGTTGGAGTTGGAATTAGGATGTTTCCTAAAAGCAAACAACTCCCCCTCCAGAAAAAAACACCAAAAAAGGTTAAAAAGAAAAACTAAACCTGGAGACCCCGCGGCCTTGTTTTTCTTTTAAAACCCAGTCTGGCATCGGGGGCCCCCTTCTCTGCTCGTCTTTAAATGGACAACTTGCGGTTTGGAAGTCAGTTGCACCCAGCAGTGGGATCGCACCTCCTCAGCCCCTGCCCTACCAAGTTCACTGCAGCTCCAGCCAGGTGCGGAGATTTAATTTCTAGATGGCCCCTGCCAAGGGAGTTCCGAGAGGGCAATACTGAGAGCGTACAAGCGATGGAGAGACAGTGGATATTGTATGTATCCGAGTGTGTGGATTTGTGCTCTGCGTGTATGGGGTGCGGGAGGGAGGTGGTGAAGGGTCAGTTGTCCTCGGGTCTTGAGCATACTAGCCTAAGTCTCGCACAATCCCGCACAAAGGAGGGCCCCCCACTCCAAATTCCGACCCTAAAGTCTCTCTTGCCTTTTCCCTCCGCTCATTCGAGCGCCCCGGTGCACAAGGGGTTAGCGCCCTGCGCGCGGAGCTCAGCTCTTCCCTCTCTGCCTTTTCATCCTCGCCGTGCGGTGCCGGCTGCCCCCTGTTGGCCTCCTTGAGGTAGGACGCCTCGGAGTCGGTTCTTTGGGGCGAGCGGGTCGCTGTTCGTCTCTAGCTCCAACCTCTGGCTGCGCACATCCTTCCAGACCACCAGGTCCCACTCTCCCGAGAGGGCCGCTCCGAGGCCACAGAGAACGAGCTACTCTGCGCCACCGCTGCAGCACTGAAGGGGCCTTGGGTCCGACCCATCAAGTGGGGCTCGGGCGAGTGAGGGAGTTTGGTACCTCTTCTCCAGGGCTAGGAACAAGAGTGTTGCCCTATAGGAGGCTTCAGGTCTGGCCTTGGAGCTCTCACCAATTTTCTCTGTAATCGAGAACAAGTGTTTCTTTCTCTCTGTTGCCCCCAGTTTCTTCGTCTATTAAAAAGCGTAACTGAAACTACCTCTGAAGAGTGAGGGTTGAACTGATCTTTAATTTTCTTTCTCCTTTCGCTGGACACTACTGTTCCTCTGGACAAAGTTGAGAGCCTGTGCTGAGTTAAAGATATTCTGTGTGAGAAGGTAGAAGTGTGGAGAGAGAGAGAGAGAGAGAAAGAGAGAGAGAGAGAGAGAGAGAGAGAGAGAGAGAGAGAGAGAGAGAGAGAGAGAGAACTTGCAGTCTGAAGAACCCAGTCTGGGGGATGGACGAGGGGAGGCAGGGAACAGAACTAGACTTGGCCACTGTTTCTCCCTTGGAGACTCCCTGTTACTGGACCTACTGTCTGTTCTAAGTAGGGGCAATCAAAGGTTGCTCACGTTCCTTGAACTGATTTGGGCTTCAGGAGCTCCCTCCACCTTTTCTCCACCCCACCCAACCCCCACACAGCGCTGTGGAAACATCCCGCCCCCCACGCCCGGACCCAGGCTAGAGGCATAGGGGAGCCCTGTCTCCCTGTCTGCTCCCCCAAAGCGGACCTCCTGTGGGCCTTGGCCCGCTCATCTTTCATCATCCCCTCCCACTTCTCTCGGCGTTCCTCGAGGCAGGACAGCCCAACTTTGTGGCTGCAACCGTGTTTTTCTCCTGCATTTTTCCCCCATATCTCTACTCGCTTTGGGAAGAGAGCATAATAGGGAAAACAAAATTTCTTTCCCACCAAGAGCTGCAAATTCTTGGAGTTTCCTACACTTTTCACCACCGCGAGCCCAGGTCAAACTCACTTCTTGCTCCTAATAGGTATCCCTCATCGTTTCCACTCCCAGACTTGGTGGGGCGGGGGTGGGAGTGGGTGGGGGGTGCTGGACACAAAGAGCCTGGTGGAAGGGGATGCCCAGACCAGACCGAGTGAGGCAGCGCCAGTGGCCGAGGATCTTCTCCCTGCCTTTGTGGAATTTCTCTTTAGGGGCGGCGGGCGGGGAACTTGGGTGCTGCGTGAGTTTGCGCGCGCGTTCCGATACTTTCTGTCGTCCGCCAACATCCTCTAACTAGCGCGACAGTTTCCCCTCTCTCACCCCTCATCACTCCTGGCCCACACCCCAGTTGATTAAAAAAAATAAAAGTTAGGAACACCTTTAATCCAATGCGAAGACTTTGGAGGAGAGACAATGCGCAGCCACTACTATGTGGAGCTGCTCTGGGCTAGAAACTAGGGCTCGCGAACGCCGTGCACCTAACTTCTCCTTCCCCTGTGTTTGAACCTCTCAAATGCTCCCTCCCCATCGCACGCAAGGAACAGATTGCTAAAATCCTTACAAAAGTCGGCTTCCCGGGGCCCTGGAAGTGTTCGAATACATTTAGTCCGTTCTTTGGAAAACTCAGCTTCTGCTTAGAACTTTTGTTTTACCCTCAGTTTGACGGTCTCCGGAGAGGTCTCATTTCGTACTGTCTTTTCGGATCAGATCTCTTGGTAGACAAGGCAGGGATGTTTACCCCAAAGTCAATGTATTTATTAGTGAGTTCGCTGTGGGTTCCTTCAATATTTCAAACTTGTGAGGCCTTTTCTGGGTTGAGCGGTGTTTGGAGTGGGAAGGGGGCCAAGGTGTTTCCGGGCAAGCGCGCGAGGTTAAGTGGAGACTCGACTGGCGGGGCTCTCCTGCGGATCCCCTCGGGGACACCTCCGGCCTACCCCCAGCCTGGAGTTGGGGAGACCCCTGCCGCGGAGACCCAATGGCCCACTCCCAGTTGGCCCTAGCTCTGGGATCGGGTGGACTTTCCCCGGGGTCGTCAGGCCTGGAGTGGGCTCGGTTTGTGTGGCTTCGCCTCTAACAAAGAGATCCGCTGTAATCCGCGGAATCTGTTATCAATTTCTCCGCTGCCGGCGCCCCGCCCCGCGCCCCGCCCGTCGGGAAGCTTGGAAAGAGCGCGCGGCGGGCAACGATCTGCGCCGTCGTCTCGGAAGCACACCGCAGCGAGTGTATCTGTGTACGCGTGTTAGTGTGTGAAAGTGCATGAGTGTGAGTGTGCATGAGTGTGTGCGCGCGCGGCCTTGGCCGCCTATGGGGAGAGTCGACTTTGCAGCTTGGACTGCGCGCGAAGGAAACCTCGCAGCCCACCCCTCCCCTGGAGGAAACTTGACACTTCGGGCGGGGGTGGGGAGGGAGACCAAGCCATCTCTCTCCTAGGCTGGGGAAACCCCAGGTTTCTATTCTCCGGAATGCACCCCCAGCCTTGCGGCGTTTTGGGGACAAGTGGGCCACGGGCGCGGAGCCCTGGTTAGCCGGCACTGGGGACCACATAAGCATTTCCTGTCGGAGAAGCCCCGAGGTGTCCGGCCCAAAGGGGCGGCTGGCAGGGAAAAGCCGTGGCAAGTTCCTGAGCCCCTTCGCGTCTCCACAGTTGTCTAGGTCGCATCAGTCCATTTACGGCGCAGGTTCCAGGCCAGGCCCTTCCGCCGCCTGGAGGAGGCTCACCTTTCCTTTCCCGAGGAAGGGGCTCCGTCAGGAGCTGCGGGAGGTGCTGCGCGGCCGGGTTACACTTATCAGAGATGTAAAAGGAGATTTTGGAAACCTGTTCCTCCCACCCGCACCCGCCACCACCTTGTTCCTTCGCCGCGGACAGGTGGAGAAGTCACCAGCGGGGAGAAACGGCCACGGAAACTTCCAGGGCCGCCCCTGCCCCGAAATTCTTGACGACGGGAACCTTCGCCGCTCGGCCTTCTGCGCCCTGAAATCCAGGGGCTCAGCCGCGGCGCGGGAGCCAGCGCATCTCTGGTCCCGTCTGGGGCTCGCTCTCACCAGTTCTGGCCTCGACCCTGCACCCTCACCGTTCGGGACTGACCGAACCGAGTCTGAATTGGGCTGGAGGTTGGGGTGACGGTGTTCCAAGGCCAGACTCACAGAGCCACGATGGCGAAGTGGCAGACAACTCCAGACTAGGACCAAAGGAAACTGGAGTCCCCCTTGGCTTCCTTTCCCCTTTCTCCGTGGCAGCTGCCAGGAGTGGGGAAGGGAGAGGCGGGAGGGAGAGTGAAAAAACAGAATTTGGAGGAAGATTGTGGGGAGAGCAGGGACGGGATCCTCTCCAAGTACAGCGGGACCCAGCCTCCCTTCTTTCCTCTGGGGTGCCATCCCTTCTCTGGGGTACACTGAGTCCGAGGAAGAGGCCGCAGGAGGAGCGCACTGTTTTCTGGATTCCTTGGTTGGGAGAGAGCTCTGTCCGCATTCACTCCTGTGCGCCCCCCGCCATCTCCATCTCCCCACTCTAATCTGGCTGAAGAGAGTCCTAAGGAAACCCAGGCTGCCCTTCCCCCTCTGGAAGTAGCTTCTCCCAAAGAGGCCCGCAAACTGATTATGAAACATACGCTGTTAATTCAGAGCTGCATTTCCCAGCTGGGCACTTTCGCGCGCGCTGCTCCCCGGGGCCTCGCCCCCCACCCCCTGCCCTTCCCTCCCGCGTCCTGCCCCCACCCACCACCCCCGCGCCGGGCCACCCCGCCTCCTCCGCAGCCAGCGGCGGCGGCGCGCTCCACTCGCCTTCGCGCTCCTCTCGCCCATGGAATTAATTCTGGCTCCACTTGTTGCTCGGCCCAGGTCGGGGAGAGGACGAGGGTGGCGGCGGGTTCCCAAGTGAATTCCCGTGGAGGGACCGAGCACAGCGTGAACTAGAGGGGAGCGAGGGGGTGCGGGACTCGAGCAAGCAGGAAGGAGGCAGCGCCTGGCACCGGGGCTTTGACTCAACAGCATTGAGACATGTTTGTAATCGCTGGCGTGCCCCGCGCGCAGGATCCCAGCGAAATCAGATTTCCTGGTGAGGTTGCGTGGGTGGATTAATTTGGAAAAAGAAACTGCCTATATCTTGCCATCAAAAAACTCACGGAGGAGAAGCGCAGTCAATCAACAGTAAACTTCAGAGACCCGGATGCTTCCGTTGTTTAAACTTGTATGCTTGAAAATTATCTGAGAGGCAATAAACATCTGCTCCTTTCTTCCCTCTCCAGAAGTCGATTGGAATATTAAGCCCAGGAGTTGCTTTGGGGATGGCTGGAAGTACAATGTCTTCCAAGTTCTTCCTAATGGCTTTGGCCATATTTTTCTCCTTCGCCCAGGTTGTAATAGAAGCCAATTCTTGGTGGTAAGTTCATTCTATGTGCATATTTTGTTTTATTTTTTTTTAAAGATTCATTTGTATGATACCGGAATATTTAAAGTTGAGTCCTGAGTTTGTGCATTTATCTAATACACACATATGTAATACATTTTATTTGTATAGATCTTTAAATCAGAGTTTTCTTTTAATTTGCTAATATTGTGAAGCTTATCTTGAGTTCCATAAAGAATCAGAACCTATAAATCTAGATCCTTTTCTTTGAGGCCCTTGTTCAGATGTATGCCTATCATGTAATAAAAGGGAACCAAAATTCACTTCTCTAATAATTGTAAGCCTATCTATAAAATTTACTTTTTGCCACCTCTGCGTAGTAAGAGTGAGTTCCACCTTTTATCTTCCTGTCACTTGAGGTAGTGAACCTTCAGGGTTCGATGCAGGCAGAGTTCTAGAAAGACAGCTAAACTCCCTGTGGAGAAGTATTTGGGCTCGAAATTCAATTTTTTTTTAAAAAAAAGGTGAACTTGAAGTAGTCAGATGTCCCTAAACGTAGGTTTCTTTCTGGTAAGGGCCTTGTAGATAGGCTGCAGTATATACAGGGGATTGCTTTTGATGGCGTTCTGGATATTTTTCCCTGTAAATGAGCAGTGTTTTTCTGGCTGTCAAACATAACTTCTGTTCACTGGATCTCCTGTCTTGGGTCCTTCACAATCACATAAGGAACCCTTTTAAAATGTCCAGAGCATGGAGAATTTTCTTCAGTCTATATACTTGTCCCACTGTTCTTCCATCAGTCAAAAGGAACTGCTATCTCCTATCTAAGTCTAATTGTGTCTACTTTCGGCATTCACATGTTTTCAAGGCAGATCGGTCCAATTTGTGGGGCAAAGTGAGTCACTTCTCTAAGGTTAGAGGCTTGTCCCTGAAACTCCTGTTTCACTCTTTTCTGAGTGGCTTTCAGAAATATTGGTTCAGGTACATGGCAGCGGGGGCAAGGAAGGGAGTAAAACTCTGAGGAGCCAGATGACGGGATGGGGACTACACAATACCTCCGTTTTCTGAGTGGAGTTGAAACAGAGGAGTTTTATGAAGCCCTTCTCATACTTTGTCATGAGGACAAGCAGGAGAGAAAAAGCATCTGTGTGCTTGAAACTGTGTCTTGCTGACATGCTTTCAGGGGGCCCACCTCGAGAGTTCACGTAAATCTTGAATGCACATCTCCCCCCCCCCACCCCCTTTTCAGGTCGCTAGGTATGAATAACCCTGTTCAGATGTCAGAAGTATATATCATAGGAGCACAGCCTCTCTGCAGCCAACTGGCGGGACTTTCTCAAGGACAGAAGAAACTATGCCACTTGTACCAGGACCACATGCAGTACATCGGAGAAGGCGCGAAGACAGGCATCAAAGAATGCCAGTATCAATTCCGACATCGAAGATGGAACTGCAGCACCGTAGATAACACCTCCGTTTTTGGCAGGGTTATGCAGATAGGTAGGAAACCATTTAACATATTTTTAAATATACATATAAACTTTTCTCCTAGAAAAAGTCCTTAGTGTTTACTAACCAGCTTGATAAGGAGGGAATTTTCCAACAGGGGATTTTTGTCGTTGCCACCTGTATTAATTTCTGTCCCTACACTGATTACACTTTGTTTTGGACTTCTTTAACCAAACCAGGAGGGGAACATTAAAGACACCTGCATTTTTCTTAACAGTTAACTTTTCTAAGAAACACTTTATACAATAGAAGCAGTACACTTATTTTGGTTTCTCAAAAGTAGATGAGGAGAGCTGAGTCATTTATATCCTTTTAAACTTCAAAACTCTTTTAACTGTAAGACGTTTCCTAACTTAAGCCAGAATTCAAATGGCCCAAGAAGCAAACTAAAAATTGTCATCTTTCAGAATGCTGGATAGGTTGGAAGTGAATAAGGTTCTAATTTTCCTAATATAGATAATCCCTGAGGCTATAGAGATATATATGTTAAAAGCTTTATTTTTAGTTCCAGAAAGAATTTTAATTAGAAGCGATCCATTTGACATTTGCAATTTAGGCAATTGATATAAAAGCACATACTTCAGATCTCATCCTAGAAACTTTAAAAAAAACAAAACTTTAAATGTATCACTCACAGTCCGATTCTTTATTTTAAATGTGTTGTGGAACTTGTTATTCCATTCAGGCAGGAGATGGCATTAAAAGTAGGCTAAAGGCAAAGAATTTGAAAAATCAGTTTGCCTCTGGTTTGTTTTAATAGCATAGGGTACTATCTGACAGATGTGGTCCCGTGTGTGTTTTCTAGTGTGAATATTTTAGGTCTCTTTACTTTTATGCAAACAAGCCCTTATAATTAATATGACTGCAGTGACTCCTAAAATAAGAAGTAATTTATCAAAGCAATTAACTGTTTATACTGACTGAAGATAAAAAAGTTGGCTTAATATCCGTCACGGATGGATAAAATGCTTTTTTAAAAAACCCTGAAAAGTGTATTCATTGAGAACAAAAAAGAGTTGTCAGTGGATGTTTGAGCCAAGCGGCTTCATAAACTAAAATAATACAGGACTGGAAGCCGTTCCTCTAATTGAATGGGAAAATGGTCTGCAGCCTCAGCCTGCAAAGTTTCATAGGGCTTTGTCCTTCCTGTTAATGATTAAAATGTGCTAATGTATATACTGGGATCGGAATTTAGGAGTTAAGCTTCAGGAACACAGGAGTTTTCCCTGAATATAGGCTGCCTTATGTAGTTAACTGGGGGTGTGGTAGAGATTTAATTCCCCTGCATTTTGATATTGTAAAGGAGGTCAAACCATTTTTAAAGTTGTATCAGGATGGTAAGTTGTCAGCTTCCCCCTCATCCACATTTGCTTTATATGTTCCCCCTAAACTGCCCTCCTCTCAAACTATGGGGCACTTTTTCACAACTATATGAGTTAGCAAAAATCGTATACCTCTGATGGTAACCAGAAAAGAAATCAGCAATTGAACTGTTTTTCTGTGTAGTCACTGGAACACAGCTTTGATTTAAGATCTTCTCATCATCATATGTACCCTGTTTTGGGCCAAAATGTTCAGAATAAGCTATCATTTGCTAAGTGGATTTGAGTTCTGCTGGAGATTTATTTAAAATGTGGTCCAGGATTCAAAGAGTCTGCTTCCTCAGGGAATATACAGAACCCTTGGTATAAAGGCCTATATTTAATTGTCCCTTGCTAGTACACTCTGGTTCTCAGCTGTGTGGTACTAGTCTGGGTTGATGGCAAGTGGGTGGGAGTGGAACATTCTGACAGCCTTTGAGGGAGCCTTCCTAGATACTATCATCAAGTCAGCTGCTGTCCTGGGAGGATGAGAGCACATGTTGCATCTCTCTTGCCATAAGTTCCCCAGGTGCCTGGGGTCTCAAGGAAGAAAGCTGCTGCTGGGTGGCTTGTGGTAGAACACTGACAGCGCCTTCCCTTCTCTATTTATTGAAGAAAGAGTTGGAGAGAAGAAAAACCAGAATAGCTTTATGTGGAAGAGGAACATGGACTCAACGCCAATAGTGGGGAAGTTACTTAGCTTTCACTTTTCTATTTAGGGGTATGTTTGAAGAGAATGAGCTAAGGGAAAACTTACAACACCTTTGAAGCTGAAAGGTGGTGTGTGTGTGTGTGTGTGTGTGTGTGTGTGTGTGTGTGTGTGTATGTGTGTGTCTACTCCAGAGCACTTAGTACACCAGGGACATGGAGAGCAATTCTTGTCCGTGAGAATCTGACCCTGTGATGGGGCCAGTGTCTGAGAAACTCAGGGCTGCCACTTCCAACCCCCCTTCAACTCATTTTTCTAGGATGCCAATTGCTTTGGAGGCACTGTACACAATTGCCTCATGAAGGGCCCACTCTTCATTTTGGAAACTTTCTCATTTTTCATTATGCTACCCTTTCTTCTAGCTTTTGTCTCTGTCTCTTCTTTGTTTCCATGCTGTGAAAAGATATGTCAGAAAGGCGCCATTTTTAAGGAGTGTGAGGTTCGGAGAGGATGTAGATTTACAAGGAGGGAAACATAACTGAACCAGCAGTATTCCATCCAGGATGACTATACCCACAGGCTATTAGCCAAAGAGCACTTTTCAAACTGACGTTTTCCCTGCAGTGACCAATTAGCTTAGAGACTTCTACCAGGTTTGTATTCTCGGGCAAAAAAGGAAATGCTCATAGACTTACGAAACAAGCAGCATTATTGTGTTTTGTATGAAAGCCCTTTTATGCTCTGTATACTCACAGGACAGTGTCTTATTTTTCTCTATCTCTAGAGGATTGTTTATCTCCTCTTCTTCTAGCTACCTCTTTATTCTACAAGTCTCCCATCCAGGGCCATAGCGTTTTCTGTATTATCAGTGTTAATCCTCAAACAACTCCCTAGAATCTGTCTGCTCTCGTCATTTCTCTCCACTCTCCCCCCCCTCAACCCCCCATGTTCTCTGCCTCTCTAATTTGAGCAAGATAGATGTCACACCCCACAGGAACTTTCTGGATCCTCCTGCCAACCCCAGCACATGTCTCAAGTTATTCATTTTTCAAAATGTGGGAGGGGAGGTCTGTGGTAAATCACAACCATTGCCATTCCTGGAAGGGGGGGTGGGGGTCACAAATGGCTGTGGATTGAAGTGTGGAGCAGAAGTCCCAGAAAAGGATGGTCTGCTGGGTCCTTGAATTGGCATAGCCATCTTCCTGCAGAATGACCCTTCTGGTTGGGGCTGAGTTCTGTTGTCAGCTGTTCTTGTGTCATTCCCCCCCCCCCCAAATAAAGATTGTTAGCCAGCTCTTTAAGTGTAGGAGAAACTGATTCTGCTATAGGGATTTTAGTGCCAGAAGAGGCCTTTTCTCTTAGGCATTAATACCCTTATTTTACAGTTGAGGAAAGTAAGTCCCCTTCATCCCACCACCACCAGGCCCGGTTTCAGCTGGCCTGGTGTTAACCCTTTCTCTCTCATAGTACAACATTTTTATTAAGTGGCTTCTTGTTACATGTAGAAATGTCTTCACATTCAAGCAGAGATTAAGGCTGTGTATGGTGGCCTCCATTTTTCTCATTACAAATAGGGCTGTGATATAACCATTTTACAGGGAGGTAGTCTTTACAAGTTTTAGGTAAGGAGAAAACTGTTTCCCCCCTAGGTTTGTACATTATTTATAAGTTTGGAGAAGGAAGAAGCCTTTTTTTTCTTTTCTTTTCCCTTTAGATTGTGTCGTTTCCCTTCTTGCTATTATTCTAACACTTTGAGGCACAGGCTGTCAGGGAGATGCAGAAGTATCATGAAAGACCAGCAGGCAGGCTGCTTTAAAGGTTGACACTCATCTTCCTGAATGAGAAGTATCAGTCCCCTCAGCTTGGGATTTAAGAAGAGGCAAGGTTCATGTACAACTCTCTAGGAACCTGTATAGAAACGTCCACTGGGAAAGTCAAGAGCTTTATCCTTCATTATGTATATGGGAGGCAGGAGGAGAGGTTACCACTTCAGAAGAGGAGGGGGAAGCCAGGCTAGAACTAGTTTGGCCACAAGTGTGGCTGCTGCAGTGTCTGGGTTCCACTAGGGCCTCAGACTTTCCCAGGCTCTAAACCTAGCAAATTCTATGCCCCCGCCTTATACGTACGCAAAATGAAAATAACTCAAACGTCAAACTAAGTGTAAGGAAGTCTACCCAAATTCTGTGTTTTCCTTCAATGAGGTCTTTCTTGTGCATTTTTGGAAATACGTTTCCAATATTTTCAAAAGAGTTATAGAGAAAATCCATCGAGCACTGCCTGGAGCCCTGCCTCTCTGCTCTGAAATGTCAGAGCAGAGTGATCAGGGATGTGCTACTCCTTTGTCATTTGTTGCTTCTGTGTGTTTTAGGGGGTCTCTCTTGGCTTCCCCTCCAGGTGGGCGCAGGGCCTGGGTTTAAGTTAGGGATGGGGCTCTCTATGTTCTCCATCCTAGAGGGAGGGCTCTGCCTGGGGCAGCAGGACTTGTGTGAACAGACTCGCCCCTCCCCTCCCCCCTCACCGAGCCAGCGGCTGCTGTGTGTCGGGGGCTCTCCCGGTCCCCTCCGCAGCTCTCCCAGGTGACCCACGTCCTCTCCCGCAGGCAGCCGCGAGACGGCCTTCACATACGCGGTGAGTGCCGCGGGGGTGGTCAACGCCATGAGCCGCGCGTGCCGCGAGGGCGAGCTGTCCACCTGTGGCTGCAGCCGCGCGGCGCGCCCTAAGGACCTGCCGCGGGACTGGCTGTGGGGCGGTTGCGGCGACAACATCGACTACGGCTACCGCTTCGCCAAGGAGTTCGTGGACGCGCGTGAGCGGGAGCGCATCCACGCCAAGGGCTCCTACGAGAGTGCTCGCATCCTCATGAACCTGCACAACAATGAGGCTGGCCGCAGGGTGAGTGCCTCCCCTTCCCCCTGCGTCGTGCCCCCATCCCCGGCTCTCCTGCCCCCCTCTTTTCGTCCCCCAGCCAAGCCGGGCCTCTTCTGGTTTCTCTATCCCTCCCTCTGCCACCACCTCTCTCCGTAAGTTCTGTCCCTTTGTCTCTCTGTGTCTCTGTCTCCCTCTCTTTCTGCTTTCCCTTCCTTTCTATCTTTTCTGGTCTCTTTTCCTCTCTTCCTCTCTCTCTCTCTCTCTCCCCCCCCTTTCCTCCCCCCCCCGCCCCCACACATAGGCCACAGGCCTTTCTGAAGAGGGGCATGCACCCCACAGAAGCCTCCTGGGTGTGAATCATCCTGCCTTGGCCTCCTCCAGCCAAGGTGCTCCTGCAGTTGCCTAAGAAAGATCTTTCTCGGCCTTTTTAATTAGTCCTCAGTGCAAATGACCAGCCTAGCTCAGAAGTCAAAATATTAATATTTGCCCTCCTCCCTGGAACAAGTTTGCAGTTGGACTTAAACTTGGGAGAGGGAGTTATTTATCCCAGTAGGTGCCCAGCTGAGAATGCCCTCTCCCTAGCTTCCAGGACTTACCTCCTTTCTTTCTCCTCCTTATGTCTTTAGATAGCAGGCCTGATGGACTGAGGGGTTTTTTGTTTTGTTTTGTTTTGTTTTGTTTTGTTTTGTTTTAAGAGCTTTTCTAGGAAAACTACAGCAGTCCTAGTAGTCTGACTATCAGGCCAATTGTGGGTGGCTCTGGAGAGATGAGAGAGACACAAGTGCCCAGAGAGTACCGTCTTGCAGGCAGGCCCTCCTGAGTGTCCCCATTCTACTCAACCCATCCCCTGGTAGGGAATATGAAATGCTAGCTTCTCCACAACAGTTAAAAAGACCCTTTTCCCCCCTGTGGTTAAGCACATGGCACTTTACGGCTGTTCTAAAGTGAAGGGGTGAAAACTTTTCTTAACTTTGGCAGCATTGAAAACCAGGGCCATTATTTTTTCACAGAATCCAAGGTAGGTGCCAGGAACTTTCTGGTCAGAGATTTCACTCTTCTGTATTTTGGGGTGAGGAAAAGGGAAGATAATCGCAAAGTAAAATATCCAGGACTGAAAGGAGCCTTAGTACCGTCTGGTTGCACACCCTCATTTTAAAGATTGGGAAACTGAGGCCTAGAGAACCATTTCATGGCCATGGAAGAACATGAATGGAGTGAGATATAAGCCAGGGGCTTTTAAAAATTAAACTCATGTATCACCGCTTAGGGGTGAAGGGCTCTAGGTTTTGGGATTAGAGAAATCTAGGTTAAAATCCAGTTCTTTCTGTTTCTGAGCCTCAGTCCCCACATTTCCACATCTATTAAATGGCCATGGCATGAACGACCTCTTGGGGTGAGTATGGGGACTAACTGGGATCAGATAGTAGGTTGAACCGTATGAAATTACCCATACGTGACTGTTTCTGACCTACAAAATAACAACCTCATATGGTTCAGTCGAAGGTCTTAGTTTAGTGTCAGCAGTAGTAAAGTGCGTGATAAATGATAATTACTAAACATTATGAAGTAAAAGACATAGAGAAGGCAAAGATTATCTAGATAATCCTGGCTAATTTAGCTTCTCAAATCTGATGTTAAACAGTTGCTGGTGTAGGGGAAGGACTGACCCCTGCAGAATTTGGCCAGTGCTGCCCTGAGGTGTCAGATAATTGCTCCAGAGGGAGTGTGGCCTCTCCTTTCTCAGGTGTCCACTGTTGAGCCTGCAGTGTGGGTGGACTCTCTCCCCACTGCGGCCAAGCCGAGGCCATGCAGTGGGCATGTGAGCCCGGCTCTCTCTGGGAACCCAGAAGACCTTGCTCCTGTCCTCATCAGGGACACATCCTTTACTCCCTGTGTGCAGTGTGTCTGTCCAGCACCACACACCAAACAGGCCTCCAGGACAGAGATGTGGCTGATGCTTCTGGGCCCCATTGTACCCATATTTGGTGCTTTCCTCCATCTTTGGGGATTTCTTAGATTTCTCTCATGTAGAGAAATCATTGGGGGCTTAGTAACCAAGGAGAGCGGGTCAAGGGATTTCTAAGTGTAGAGAGAGGGGATTTTGGAGGCTTGGAAAAGCACCTCTAATATTATAATTTCATTTAACATTTGCATTTTTTTATATTGAGGGTTTTTTTTTTTTTGGTTTTTTTCCCCGTGTGTTTTATAATTCAGGCAGTGAGCTGAGCTTAGATCCTGGCAGATGAGGTTACATAGAAGACAATTTTTCTTCAGAATAATGGGGGTGGGGCAGAGAATTTGGACACTGTGCCAGGAAATCATATTAGAATCTCCTTGAGACATTAGTTTTTTTGTTTTCCTCAACAGGGAGTAAAGGTTAAACAAGTTTGCAAAACCCTCCCTCAGACTAGTTGTTTGCCTGAAACTCTTTATGCCGAGGGAATACACTTTCGCCCCTTTTTAAGAAAGCCCCTTCTGAATCCTGAAGCAAGAAGGTGGCTGTTCTGGGTGGAAGCAGCCTTCTAACTCACTCCAGCCTCCAGGTTCCTGACAGGCCCTCTGTAACCTGCAATACCATGCCAACTCTGGAGGGTAACTGGTGTAGGAACTGTGGGCCATCAGGGCTATAAATAGGTAGCCACCACCTCACGGACCGCTGGGCACAGTACTGTGGGGCCGGACCCTTCAGCGCTGCTCCTGGGAGGCCAGGGTGACTGGGCAAGGGCCCGGGATCAGTGCCCAGATGCCATGCCCTTGTCATCCTGGAGAAAGGCCAGATTTACTGATTGTATCCTGCATGCTAAATACTTTCCATGCAGCCTCTAATTTCACCCTGTAACAGGGTGTGAGGATGGTGCCATCACAATTCCCTTCACAGATGGAAAATGGAGGCTCAGAGAGGTGAAGCCAGCTGCCTGTATTCAGGTGCAGAGTCAGGACAGAACCCATGTCTGCCTGGATCCAGGGTAGGTTCTTTTAACCTAGGCAGTAGGGACAGGGGCTAGGGATTGTTCCGGTAGCAGGAGGCAGAATACCTGAGATCCAGGCCCATTTCTCCCACAGTCTAGCTGTGTGACCGGTGCAGACCTCTTATCCTCTCTGTGTCATTGTGCCATCATCTAATCTAGCCCAAGTTATAACTTTAGTGAGATAAAGAGTGTAGAGGCTTTTAAGACAGTGCCTGGCACACAGCAATAATAGTAGTCGTAATAGTATATAAAGACTTGAACCCTGATCCTACCTGGGCTTGACCCCCTCCCAACCCTACCACTTACCAGCTAGGAGCCTATGGGCATATCTCAGCATGAGGTTGAAGCCTAGTTGCCTGGGTTCAAATCTTGGCACTGCAATTTCCCAGTAGCTGGGTAAGTAACTCACCTCTCTGGGCCTCACTTTCCTTCTCTGTGAAATGGGGATGATAGCAGCATTTCCCTCACAGGCTGGTTGTGGGGACTAATGAAGGTGGTGCAAGTCAACAATTGTGCACAGTCTCTGGGATGAGTCTTCAAGACGTATTAGTTGCAGTTAATGTTTTTTCCCTGCAAAACAGAAGCAACTGGAACGATCTTTTTCCTGTTCCTATTAAAAAACTGTGGTTGTTTATTATGATGATGTGTAATAATGAGGGGCTAAGAACATATTTATTTTGTAGACTTTTGAAAGAAAGCAACGCAGACTTCTGGTAGTGGAGAATGAGGAGGAAACAGCTGTGCCCCTAGTTTAGCCGGTGAACATGGTTCCACGTGGAAAGTGGAGGGGGTCCTGGGTCTGAGCTCCTCCGTGAGTTTGTATACTGACTGTCCCCGTCTCCCCACAGACGGTTTACAACCTGGCTGATGTGGCCTGCAAGTGCCACGGGGTGTCCGGCTCATGTAGCCTCAAGACATGCTGGCTGCAGCTGGCAGACTTCCGGAAGGTGGGCGATGCCCTGAAGGAGAAGTATGACAGCGCCGCCGCCATGCGGCTCAATGGCCGAGGCAAGCTGGTGCAGGTCAACAGCCGCTTCAATTCTCCCACCACGCAGGATCTGGTCTACATCGATCCAAGCCCTGACTACTGCGTACGCAACGAGAGCACGGGCTCGCTGGGCACGCAAGGCCGCCTGTGCAACAAGACATCTGAGGGCATGGATGGCTGTGAGCTCATGTGCTGCGGCCGCGGCTATGACCAGTTCAAGACCGTGCAGACGGAGCGCTGCCACTGCAAGTTCCACTGGTGCTGCTACGTCAAGTGCAAGAAGTGCACAGAGATTGTGGACCAGTTTGTGTGCAAATAGTGGGTGCCCTGCCGCCCGCCTGTCACCCAGCCCCGTTCCCAGGACCCACTTATTTATAGAAAGTACAGTGATTCTGTTTTTTTTTTTTTTTTAGTATTGTTTTATTTTTCCCCAAGAATTGCAACGGAACCATTTTTTTTCTCTTCCCATCTAAGAACTCTGTGGTTTATTATTAATATTATAATTATTATTTGGCAATGATGGGAGGGTGGGAACCAAGAAAAATATTTATTTTGTGGATCTTTGAAAAGGTAAGACAAGACTTCTTTTGATGGTAGAGGGTGAGGGGGAAATAACACGTACCCTAACTTAGTTGTGTGCACATCTAGAAGGTAAAGGAAATACATTTTCTTTTTCTCAACTAGGGGGTCATATGGGACAGGTAGCATCTGGTGGTCCAAATCTATGCACAGTTCAGCCTCTGTGACCAAAAGGAATTGTAAATGCTCTGGTATAAGGTCTTGAGAATCAAACAAACAAAAAAATGAGACACCCCCGACTCCCCCTGCTTTCCCAGGGGCTGCCAACCTGAAACATTTTAAAAATGGTAATTTAAAACGTAAGAGAGAGAATCTCATATCCCTCAAAGAAAAAAAAGGTATATCATGTGTCTCACACTTCTCAAACATTCCATGTGCAGACGATCCTATTCTAATAGCTACTGAAACTTGGGGAGATGTGCAGAAAGCCCTGGAAATTAAAAAAACTTAAAAACTCCTATAATACGACAATGATTTGAAGCTGTTATAGGAATTAGGTTATCAGCTTGGAAAAGCATCCGCGAATGATTCTGGGTTGTTGTAGACTTTTTGTTTGGATAGGGGTGGGGGAGGTTGGCTTGAATATAAAAAGAAAATAGACTGTAATTTTCTTAGGGATACTTGGTTAATAAATGATAATAATGAAAATAAAAAATGAATTCCATTGACAGACTCCCAGCATAAAAAACAAGGTAACTGAGTGCAGTACAGCACTGCACCAGAGTAGAAAACCTCTTCCAGGGGAAGAAGTGAAATCTGCCCTCCCACTTGACCCCAAGCTCTGTCTGATTTCTCCTCGCCACGTGGCAAGGGGGTGAGGCTAGCCATGTTTCCAAAGGCTGCTCCACTGGGTCCCCTTTGATTGCAGGGCAGGAAGTGAACCATTAAGAGCTTCACGTGGAAAACAGTTCACTACTTAGGGATTTTTTTCCTTAAAACTTTTATTCTGAGGAGCAGTAGTTTTATGTTTTAATGACGTGATTTGGTTAATGGAGTTCACAGAGGTGTTGCAGCGTTTCACTGTTATGATCCTGTGTTTAGACTCTCCACTCAAGCTTTTCCTATTATACTGCAGGTGTACCCTAAAACTGTTCCTAGTGTACTTGAACAGTTGCATTTATAAGGGGGGAGGGAAATGTGGTTTAATGGTGCCTGATATCTCAAAGTCTTTTGTACATAACATATATATATATATATATATATACATATATATATAAATATAAATGTAATTATATCTCAGTGCAGCCAGTGATTTAGAGTTACACTTTACTCTGGGGTTATTTCTCGGTCTAGAGCATTGTTGTCCTTCACTGCCATCCAACTGGGATTTTTCCAAAAGGTTTCAAGTTGAGCTTGGGCTGTGGCCCTGATGCGATCCCACCTTGAGCATCACGAAGCAGCTTGTTTCTGAGGAATCTAGAAGGTCTTCCTCACTGATAGGCATGTTGGTTTGAAGATTTCTTGGATCTTCCCCGCCCCTCCCCCTTTTCTCCAACCTCCATTTCTGTCCACTTTCCTGAGAGGGCATTACTTGTTTGTCATAGATGTGGAAATGAAGAGAGATTCAAAACTCAGAAGCACGGTCAGTGGTTCGCTTTCCTTAATTCATTTTTCAGAGTGGAAACTGGTGCCTAGTAGATCTAATAGTACCTATTTGAGTCCCTAAAGAAAATCCAACCCACCAGCTACATAGCTAGTTTATAAATTTTTGAAAACAAGGACACCTGTTTCCAAAAAGTGCCAGCAAATGTGTTCTTATCTCAGACCTGCATTGTTTTAAAAGTTTGGAAAGATACACCTCTCCTGCAATCATAGACTTGGTGGCCTTCACATCACCTCAGCCATCTGTGGCTCTTAATTTATTGCACAAGGATATTCGCTTCCCCTCAGTTGCAGTGAGTTGCAAGCAAAAGATCTTGAAATTAAAAAGCACTAATTAGTTTAAAATGTCACTTTTTTGGTTTTTATTATACAAAAACCATGAAGTAATTTTTTATTTGTTAAATCAGATTTTGTTCCTTTTTAGTGATTCATGTTTATGAAGAGAGTTGAGTTTAACAATCCTAGTTTTTAAAAGAAACTATTTAATGTAAAATATTCTACTTGTCATTCAGATATTATGTATATCTTCTATGGCCTATATTCTGTACTTTTAATGTACATATTTCTGCCTTGCGTGATTTGTATATTTTACTGGTTTAAAAAACAAACATCGAAAGGCTTACGCCAAATGGGAGATAGAATATAAAATAAAACGTTACTTGTATATTGGTAAGTGGTTTCAATTGTCCTTCGGATAATTCATGTGGAGCTTTTTTCAGAAACCATGAGGGAGAGTTTAGGGAAGACTACATGTCAGGATAACAGAGGAGCGGAGAATTTTACCAAAACCAAACTATTTGGAAGCTTCAAAAGATTTCTAAGTGTAAGGGAACAAAAGGGGAATTCTCTTTTCCTATATATGTTCCTCAAAAAAAGAAATCAAGCAGATGGCTTAAAGCTGGTTATAGGATTGCTCACATTCTTTCAGCATTATGCATGTAACTTAATTGTTTTAGAGCGTGTTGCTGTTGTAACATCTCAGAGAAGAACTGAAAAAGGCACATGCTTTTATCCGTGACCAGAGCTTTAGTCCAAAAAAGTGTATTTGTGTTTACCACTGCAATTATTGCACCTCTCCATTTGCAGTTCCTGGGGACTGAGTGTCTCTGTACCCCTTTGAAAGTAATTTCATGAAAAGTAAGCCTCAGTCTGCGGAGAATGAAAACTTATTGGAAACTAAAAGTTCGTTGTGTTAAGTGCAATTAATATGAGTTCTCGTGCTTTCTGAAAGTGTACACCAAAATCTGGCGAGCACTGCACAGATTGATATGTTAGCCCTTCGCTTTTTTTTCTTTCCGGATAACCTTGTAACATATTGAAACCTTTTAAGGATGCCAAGAATGCATTATTCCACAAAAAAACAGTAGACCAACATATAGAGTGTTTAAAATAGCATTTCTGGGCAAATTCAAACGCTTGTGGTTCTGGGACTCACATCTGTTTCAGTTTTTCCTCAGTTGTATATTGACCAGTGTTCTTTATTGCAAAAACATATACTCGATTTAGGAGTGTCAGCATATTTTTTTCCTTCTCATCCTGGAATGCATTCAAAGATCTTCCCAATACAGGAAAATTAACAACAACAAAAAAAATTATATATAGGCAGTGACAAGCAGAAGCCATGTTCAAAATAGTAATTATGGGCTCAAGTAAAAGGAAGACTTTTAAATTTTAGTCCAGTTTATCTGTTCAGCTGCTGACCTCCTGACTGCATATGTTTTAGTAGCCTACCTAAACCCTTCTCTCATATGATTTTGCCAATACCAATTTTCAATTCATTTTTGCAAAACATTACTCAAGCCACTGGAATTATCAAATATGACACTCTAGCTGGATAAGTACTTCAAGTAAGAGACTGGTACTGGCTAACTCCAAGAGATCATTATTAGCAAAAACAGTTCCCAAAGACTGAGTGGTCCATAATGTAAATAGAGACAGAAAGGTACTTATAATTTAAAGAATATAGGAAATGCAGATACACACCAAAACAGAGATCTAAAATACTGCATCATCACTGTAAAGGTTACTTTTAAAATACTTAATTAAAAAAAAAAAAAAAAACAACTTCTCTAGTCTTCTCCTCTCTAAGTGGAATGGTGAAAAACAGATGCCGTGTTTTGAAAGTAAGATGGTGAAATGAGTTTTTAATACAGGAAATATTCACTAATGTAGGAATTAAAACTTAGTAAAGGAATCTTCAATAATATACCTGTTTGCCCAAACTTTACACTTACATTTGATGATTGGATAATATTTTAGTGAAACTTCATTTTGTTAGCCAACTTTAAAAAATTGGTGTAGAATGACTAAAGGTGGGTACAATTATTAAAAACAAAAATGTATCAATTTGAATTGAGAAGATTTAATTTACATGTGTCTCAGTATTTTGAAACCAAGAAAGGAATGAGGAAAACTGCATCTTAGACCAGTTTTACATGCAGTGTACAATTTGCTGGGTTAGAAATGAGATAAAGATTATTTATTTTTGTTCATATCTTGTACTTTTCTATTAAAATCATTCTATGAAATCAGAGCGGTCACGTGTGTGTTTAGCAGAGATGGTGTTCATGGCAATCAAAGTCTGATGCGGGCACTGGGCACAATTATGGGTTAGGGCATCCCGAAGAGAACATTCGCATTTCCGGTAGTTGATATTATGGTCGAATCTCAAAGATTTATTTTGTATTTTAATGCTCCTTTTTCTTTTGCCTAGACTAATCTTTCTATTTCTTGTTCTGCTGCTGCTGACATATGTGTTGTATTAGGAGATTATTCAGTGTAGGCATTTAGCACAGTGACATAGGATTATGATGAAATTCTAGGGCAAGAGAAGAAAAATAGAATGATTTGAAGAGAGAAATAAGATAATACTATTCTAGATAAACAGATGGAATCACCTGGATTATTCTGCTGGTAGTATTTTTTTATGTTGCATCAGTTGCCAGCCAGGTGATTAGATCAGGGTTTTTCAACCTCAGCACCATTGGTATTTTGGGGCTGGATACTTCTTTGTTGTGGACATTTGTCCTGTGCGATTTTTAGCAGCATCTTTACCCACTAGATGCCAGTGGTACCCCCGTTCATGACAACCAAAAGCATCCAGACATTGCAGAATATGCCCCAGGGAGCGGAATCACCCCCAGTTGAGAACCACACTGTTAGATGGAGGGGCTGAGGTCTGAACACTTGGGGAATACAGGCTAACCACAGTGGTCGACTGTGACTTGCCGAGGTTGACTAATAAGCCAGAGAAATCTCTTGCAAGTTTTCCTACGGAGAATATGGAGATGCAGTGCCTTCCACAGGGCAGGCTGGCTTAGTAATTAATGACATAGGCTCTGGAGCCAGACTGCCTGGGTTGAAATCCCGGTACTGCCATTTGCTATGTCACCTTAGGGAAGTTGTATGGCCTCTCTGAACATTTGTCTTTAAAATGGCAGAGGCTGTTACACCTACCTTGTAGGGTTGTTGTACCGATAAAAAGGTTAACATGTTGAGTGCTTAGAGCAGGTTCTGGTACATCGTAAGAGCTCTCTAAATGTTTGCTAGCTAGCTCAATGCTAGGAAGGCACCCTTGGTGTTCGGGGAAGGAGGTTGCAAACTTGTGGTCTGTCTACATCATGTTTCCAGATGTATTTTGTTTGGCAAAGCATTACAAATACTCAAATTAGTTGCCGGCATTTAAAAGATGAGCATTTTCACATTCAAATTTGAATTTCTGGCTTGAAAAATGGGAAGGGTTCATGGTATCATGGGTCCCCTGTAGTAATGATCAGCTGGGTTCAAGGAACCATTGCCCCTTTGAGACAGGGCTGAGGATGTCCAGTTCATCAGCCATTTATGCCACCTAACTAACCCCTGCAGGCTCATGCACTTGTGAAGATTTTTAAAAATGTTTTTCCTCTAAGAGTTTCTCAACCTCACCATTATTGATACTTTGGGCTAGATAATTCCTTGTTGTGAGGGACGGTTGTGTACATTATAGAATGTTTAACAATATCCTAGGCTTCTATCCACTAGATGCCAATAGCACCCTTCCATTTGTGACAACAAAATAGATCTCCAGACACTGCTGAATGTCCCTTGGGGGGAAGAATCACCATAGTTGAAAACCATTGGTCTAAACTAAATGGTCTGTATTCATAAGCTAGCCAATGAGGTTAAAACAAAGAAATAAAACAAACAAAAAAGATTAGTCTCTTGGTGTAAAGAAATGTCTGGCACATCATAAGAACTTGATAAATATTTAATAAGTGAATGAAAAACATCCATTTCCAGGTTTCAGCCCCACCACCATTCTTGAATCTCTCTGATACCTAAATTACATGGTATAACCTGAAAAGCCACCTCCAAAGCCTCATAATAGTAGCAACTTAAGGGGGAAAATTCATATTAAAAACAAAGACAAATTATTGGCGAAATTTTCCTAGTTAGCCCGCCCCCACATAGCTAAATAAATATGTGCTCTGTTCTTTGATTTTTATTACTGAGCTGCAATTACTAAAGAGCATGCCATCACTCACAGACCCAGGAGATGCTCAACAGAAAGAGTTTTACTGCCAAGCAAGTTTGGGAAATGAGGAATGATGGATCATTGCCCCACTGAGAGATGTATGCTGTTTATTAGCATATTGGCCGTGCTAAAATCAAAGCGCGGCAGGAAAGAAAGCTGCTGCTTAACTCTGAGTTTGTCGGAATGGTTTTGACTCCTGTTCATTTAACACCTGTTACGATCCTCTAGGCAAGTTGGGAAGAGCTGGCATGGAGCCCCCTCTCTCTGACAGGTTTTGTGAGGATGCATTCTATTGAGGTCAAGAGCTGCCTGGCTTGCCTTTTGTGGCTGCAAAGGGGATGATGGAGTGCTACCTGGTGATGTGTCCAGAGAGCTGGCATCTACTCCGTTGCTAATGGAGGTGTGGGCCCTGATGAATAGTTCATCCACTTCACAGCCTAGGTGACTGGGATGGGAAAGAAGATGCTCATGGAGGCAATGTGGGGAGTCCTGAGACATAAAGATACTGTGAAGGTGGAAAGGACAAAGAAAGGGAGGGAAAACAGAAAAGGGAAGACAGAGGGAAAGAGGAAGGTGTGAAAAGCAGAAGAGGTAAATAAAGGCAAGAGAGATGACATCATCAAAATGGCGGCATGAGGTGAGCCTCTTGAAATTGCCCCTGGAATTTACAACAAATTGAACAACTATAACTCCACAAAGGACTCCCTGCACAGCAGACAGGCAAGACAAAGAGTCTCACTACTGAATTCACCTAAAGGTGGGCAAATTGCATGAGCAGGGGAGGAGGGAAGGGAGAAGTGTGGAGATGGAGCCGCACGGGCGTAGGACGCTGACCTAGCTCAGTGCTCCAAGCTCGCCGCATCCCGGAACTACCGCAGCTGCGGGACAGGGAAGAACTCGGACTGCTAGGGCTGACTATGGCCCACAGGGCTGAGGGGACAGCATATAACACGGCTGAACCCAACACTCACGGCAGAGACCTCAGAGTAAAGACTGAGGAAAGAAGGCTGAAAATGGTGGTTTAAGCCTCACTGCCACAGAGAACAGAAGCCTTAGGCACTGAGACTAGCTGCCCCCTCCCTACCCTCCCAGAGCTCACCCCGTCCCCACCAGCCCAGTGCTAGAAGAGGAACAGTAGCAGTGTCAGATCAAAAGAACAGAATATTTGCAGTTCTGAGAACTGTGGTCTGCAGACACAGATTCACAGCCCAACTAATTCTGGCAAAGGGGAGGGAGCTGTGGAAAGAGGACTGGCTGTGGTGGTAGTTGCTGCCATTGCTCTGGGCCACCTCTCACAATCTACCCCTGTTCCTGTCCCCACCTATTTGGGCGGATCACTGCAGGAGTAAACAGAGCTGCTAAAACACATGGGCTCTGAATCTGGTGCAGGAAGAACTTTGGAACTTCAGAAGCTCTCAACATCCCCCCACGGAGGCGAGGCGGCACCCTATGACCCAGGTGAACTGTTCACAGAGGAGAAGCCCACATTCCAGGGAATCCCCTCATTGTGTGACAAGCTGGAATAGTGCAGAGAAAATATAACACTACAGTGTGAGAGAGAATAAAAGGCTGTAGTCAGAAAATAAAACATTCTACCAACAACTACTGGAAAACAAAAGAAAGACCTCTTTCTATCAACCTGTTGCAGAACCCACCCTGTAGATGTCTAGGAAGAGAAATAATAAATCATTAATTGCCATGAATAACCAAGGTAACAAGACAGCTCAGGAAGAAAATGAAAAGTCTCCAGAAAATGAACTTAACTACACAGAAATATGTGACTTAAATGACAGAGAATTCAAGATTACAGTTCTTAAAAAAACTCAACGACATGCAAGAAAATACAGACAGGCAGTTTAATGAACTCAGAAACACAATCAAAGAACAGCATGAGCATTTTTGAAATTTTAAAAAAGAACCAAATAGAATTTCTGGAGATTAAGAACTCAGTAAAATAAATGAAGAATGAAATAGCCAGCTTAGGTAGTAGAGTTGACCAGATGGAGGAAAGAAGCAGTGACATCGAAAATAGACATCTGGAAATGACACGGATGGAAGAAGAAAGAGACTTGAGACTTAAAAGAAATGTAAGAACTGTACAAGAACTTTCTGACTCCATCAGAAAGAGCAATATAAGAATAATGGGCATACCAGAAGAAGAAAAAGAGAGAAGAGAACAGAGAGTATATTCAAACAAATAGTCGACGAGAACTTCCCAAACTTGTGGACAGAACTGGATCATCAAATCCAAGAAGCAAATAGAACACCTAATTACCTCAATCCCAACAGGCCTTCTCCAAGGCACGTTGTATTGAAGCTGTCTAAAATCAACGACAAAGAAAGCATCCTCAAGGCAGCCAGGGAAAAGAAGGCAGTAACCTACAAAGGAAAGCCATTAGAGTATCATCAGATTTCTCAGCAGAAACTCTACAAGCCAGGAGGGAGTGGAACCAAATATTCAAACTATTGAAAGAGAGAAATTATGAGCCAAGAATAATATATCCAGCAAAGATATCCTTTAGACATGAAAAAGGAATAAAGACCTTTCCAGACATACAGAAGCTGAGGGAATTTTCTAACACACGACCTGTACTACAAAAAATACTGAAGGAGGCTGTTCGATAAGCATAAATAGGGGTAATTTGTAACAACCAAAACGTAAAAGAGTAAAGGCCTGAATCAGAATATGGGAATGGAGAAAGTAAGCATGCTGAAGAAAATGGAATACTCTAAATATGAAACTTTCTTTTACATAAACTTAATGGTAACCACTCAAAAAAAAAAAAAAAAAAGAAATCCAGAGCTGAAATATATACTGTAATAAAAGAAGAAACGGGGAGGAAAATCATAGAATACCACCACACAGAAATAATAGACAACAACAAAAAAGCAAAGAAACAATGGAGACACAGCCTTACTAAAAAACCAAAGATAGAATGATAGGAAATCCTCACATATCAATAATCACCCTAAATGTAAATGGACTGACCTCACCAATAAAAAGGCACAGAATAGCAGATTGGATCAAAAAATTAAACCCAACCATATGCTGCCTCCAAGAGACACATCTTAGCTACAAGGACAAACATAGACTCAAAGTGAAAGGGTGGAAATTGACACTCCAAGCAGCAAATGGTATCCAGAGAAAATCAGGTGTAGCCATCCTGATATCAGATGAAACAGACTTCATGATAAAAAAGGTAACAAGAGACAAAGAGACACTTTATAATGATAAAGGGGACTGACTATACAACAAGAAGACATAACAGTCATCAATATTTATGCCCTCAATCAGGGAGCACCGAAATATACCAAACAATTACTAACAGAACCAAAGGGAGAAATTGACCAAAACACAATTACAGTAGGGGACCTAAATACATCATTGACAGTTATGGATGGATCACCAAACAGAAAATAAAGAAATAGCAGCCCTAAATGACACATTAGATGAAATGGACATAATTGACATTTATAGAGCCCTTCATCCTAGAACATCAGACTACACATTTTTTTTTCTAGTGTACATGGAACATTCTCAAGGATAGATCATATCTTGGGACATAAAACTAGCCTCAGCAAATTTAAGAAGATTGAAATCATACCAAACATATTCCCTGATCACAAGGCTTTGAAACTGGATATCAACTACAAAAAGAAAGCAGGAAAACCCACAACTATGTGGAGATTAAACAACATACTTTTAAAGAATGACCGGATCAAAGAAGAAATTAGAGGAGAGATCAAAAGACACATAGAAACTAATGAGAATGAAAATATATCCTTCCAAAATTTTTGGGATGCAGAAAAAGCAGTTTTAAGAGGGAAATTTATATCATTACAGGCCTATCTCAAGAAACAAGAAAAATTCCAGATAAATAACCTCATATTACACTTTAAAGAATTAGAAAAAGAAGAACAAATGAAACCTAAGGTCAGCAGAAGAAAGGCTATAACAAAAATCAGAGCAGATCTAAATGAAATAGAGAACAAAAAGACAATAGAAAAAGTTAATGTAACAAAGAGCTGGTTCTATGAAAATAATAAAATTGACAAACCTTTGGGCTAGACTCACTAAGATAAAAAGAGAAAAGACACTAATAAACAAAATCAGAAATGAAAGAGGGGAATTTACCATGGATGCCACAGAAATACAAAGGATCATCCAAGAATACTATGAAGGACTATATGCCACCAAATTCAATAACCTAGAAGAAATGGACAAGTTCTTAGAAACATATAGCCTTCCTAGGCTGAATCACAAAGAACTGGAAAATCTAAATAGACCGATCACCAGTAAGGAAATTGAATCAGTCATCTGAAACCTTCCCAAAAGCAAAAGTCTGGGACCAGATGGCTTCACTAGTGAATTCTACCAAACCTTCAAAGAGGATCTAATACCTGTCCTACTCAAACTCTTCCAAAAAACTGAAGAAGAGACAATATTCCCTAACTCATTTTATGAGGGCTACATTACCCTCATACCAAAACCTGGTAAGGTTAACACAAAAAAGAAAATTACAGACCAATATCTCTGATGAATACAGATGCGAAAATCCTAAACAAAATTCTAGCAAATCAAATGCAACAATACATTAAAAAGATTATTCATCATGACCAAGTGGGGTTCATCCCAGGGGCACAAGGATGGTTCGACATACACAAATCCATCAATGTCATACATCACATAAACAAAATAAAGGACAAAAATCATAGGATTATATCAATTGATGCAGAAAAAGCATTTGACAAGATACAGCATCCATTTATGATTAAAACATTTAATAAAATAGGTATAGAAGGAAAATACCTTATCATAATAAGGGCCATATATGACAAACCCTCAGCTAATATCATAATCAATGGTGAAAAACTGAAGCCCTTTGCTCCATGTTCAGGAACACGACAGGGCTGTCCCCTATCACCTCTGCTTTTCAACATAGTGTTGGAAGTCCTTGCCAGAGCAATCAGGCAAGAGAAAGAAATAAAAGGCATCCAGATTGGGAATAAAGAAGTTAAATTGTCACTCTTTGCAGATGACATAATGCTATATATAGAAAACCCTAAAAACTCCACCCAAAAGCTATTAGAAACAATCAATGAATACAGTAAATTTGCTGGCTACAAAATCAACGTACAAAAGTCCATTGCATTCCTATATACGAACAATGAAATCTCAGAAAAAGAAATGAAAAAACAAAATGAAACAAACAAACAAAAAACAGCAATTCCTTTTGCAATTGCAACAAAAAGAATAAAATACCTAGGAATAAACTTAACCATGGATATGAAAGACCTATATGCTGAAAACTATAAGACATTTTTAAAAGAAATTGAAGAAGAAACAGAGAAATGGAAAGATATTCCGTGTTCATGGATTAGAAGAAGCAACATAGTTAAAATTGTCGTATTACCCAAAGCAATATACAGATTTAATGCAATCCCCATCAAAATCCCAATGGCATTTTTTAAAGAAATAGAACAAAAAATCATCAGATTTGTGTGGAACCACAAAAGATCCCAAATAACCAAAGCAATCCTAAGAAAAAAGAACAATGCTGGAGGTATCACACTCCCTAACTTTAGCTTGTAATACAGGGCTACAGTAATCAAAGCAGCATGGTGTTGGCAGACACACAGACCAATGGAATAGAATTGAGAACCCAGAAATAAACCCACACAAATATGGACAGATAATTTTTGACAAAGAAGCAAAAAACACACAATGGAGAAGACAGCCTCTTCAATAAATGGTGCCGGGAGAATTGGAAAATCATGTGGAAAAGAATGAAACTGGACTGCTGTCTGTCACCATGTATCAAAATGAATTCAAAATGGATCAAAGACCAAAGCATAAGACCTGAAACAATAAACTGCATAGAAGAAAACATAGGTACTAAACTTATGGACCTTGAGTTCAAAGAGCGTTTTATGATTTTGACTCCAAAGTCAAGGGAAGTAAAAGCTAAAATAAATGAATGGAACTATATCAAACTTAAAAGCTTCTGCACAGCAAAAGAAACCGTAGACAAAATAAAGAGGCAACGAACTGAATGGGAGAAGATTTTTGTAAACAGTGCCTCTGACAAGGGGTTAATATCCAAAATATACAAGGAACTCATACAACTCAACAACAACAAAAAAAACAACCTAGTTGAAAAATGGGCAGAGGATCTGAAGAGACATTTCTCCAAAGAGGACATACAAATGGCAAATAGACATATGAAAAAATGCTCAGCATCGATAATCATCGGAGAAATGCAAATCAAAACCACAATGAGATATCACCTCACCCCAGTCAGAATGGCTATCATCAACAAGACAAATAGTAACAAGTGTTGGAGAGGCTGTGGACAAAAAGGAACCCTCATACACTGTTGGTGGGAATGCAGACTGGTGCAGCCGCTATGGAAGGCAGTGTGGAGGTTCCTCAGAAAATTACGAATAGAATTGCCATATGACCCAGCAATCCCTCTCCTGGGTATCGACCCCCAAAATCTGAAAACATTTATCCATGAAGACACGTGTGCTCCAATGTTCATTGCAGCTTTATTTACGGTGGCCAAGACATGGAAACAACCAAACTGTCCTTTGATAGATGAGTGGATAAAAAGGTTGTAGTATATTTACACAATGGAATACTATTCGGCAGTAAGAAAAGATGAAATAGGACCATTTGTGACAACATGGATGGATCTTGAGATTATAATGCTAAATGAAATAAGTCAGACAGAAAAAGTAGAGAACCATATGACTTCACTGATGTGTGGTATATAAAACTGAAAACAACAAAAGAACAAGACAAACAAATGAAGGAACAAAAACTCATAGACTTTGACAATAGTTTACGGGTTACCAGAGGGTAAGGGTGAGCGGGGCTCTAGAAGAGGGTAAACGAGGTCTAATATATGGTGATGGAAGGAGAACTGACTCGGTGGTGATCGCACAATGTGAGACATAGATAATGTATTACAGAATTGTATACCTGAAATCTATGTAACTTTACTAACAATTGTCACCCCCATAAACTTTAATTTAAAAAAAAAGGGAAAAAAATAAAGGGAAGAGAAGACCCAGATGTCCTCTGACCAACACCTTCAGACAAATCTCATTTCTGCTAGTTAAAAGAAAAGTGGGTCAGGGAGGTAATGTTTGACAAGCATTTGTTCTGTATCAGATATTTGTTAAAGGTTTTTCCTTAACAGTTCCAAGAATCTTCTGAGGTAATAATGTTATTACCTACATTTTATAGATGAAGAAACGGAAGTCTGGAGAGCATAAGTCTGACCCAAGAGCCCATTTGTCCATCAAAAATTCTTGTTCTTTGTTTGTAGATGTGGAGTTGATACTGGAAGATGGCTGCCTAACCAAAGACTACATTTCCCAGGTTCCCTTGCATCCAGGTATGGCTCCATGACTAGTCTTTATCAATAGTAGGTGAACTGAAATGATGTGTTTCAATTTGGGGGCATGGCTTTTTGAGAAGCTGGTGTGAGTTCTCCACTGCATCTTTCCCTTCCACCAGTTGGGAGCAGAGGACTCTGAAGTGCTAGGGGTTGATGAAGTTATGATGTGGAAGAAAACTAAGTTCTTGACCCACCACATGGAGGAAAACCATGGGCTGAACAGAAACTCCCTCTTTTGACTGTTGTGTGACAAAATTATAAACATGTACTGTGTTAAGCCACTGACATTTTGGAGTTGTATATAGCATTTAGTTATTCTACCCAATACACCGCCTCTTTTGGTACTTCAGTCCACTTGGCATGCTCTTGTAGTCAGACCCAGGGCTGTCACTGAGTCCCTAGACACAATGGGGGGTCCCCTGGGCAGAATATTAACAGATTGGGAAGGTCCCTTGCAAGTGTCTTTCTTTTTGTTGTTGCTGCTTTTTCTCTAAAGACCTATCCAATTTATTTATTGATTTATCACTTATACATATGAAGGGGATTTAATGTGTCCTGGGCACTGTTTTGAGTGTTGGTGTTACAGAGGTGAGCGAAACAAACTTACTCCCTGCCCTTCTGGAGTAACCAGTGGTTACAATGACAGGGGCTCAGGGAATGATAGGGTGACATGAGAGCCCTGGAGAAGAGAGCTAAAGCCATACTTGGGGACAGAATGTTCCCCAGAGAAAGTGATATTTTAGCTCAGCTTTTAAAGACCAGTAGGAGTTATCCAGGGTAAGTGGTGGAGCAGTGGGCAAGGGCATTCAAGAAAGAGAGCATAGCTTGTGCAAAGGCCCAGAGGTAGGAGAGGACGTAGTCCATCCCAGGAACCATGGGTCTAGAGGTCTGCTGGAATGTGAAGGTAAAGGGGAACGGTGGGGGGTGAGGCTGGGGTGCACTGCAGCTGGTCCTACACATCCCTCTACGGGGCATAAGGAGCCATAAGACGGTATTCAGCAGGGGTGGGGCATGTTCAGGACTGACCTTCAGTGACCCTGTGGAGACGCTTGCCTCCTCAATTCCTGAGTTCCTAAACCAGGAAGACCTTCATGATCTTAGGGACATTTTGGTATTACATTGCCTTGGCTCAAACCTTTGTAATCCTGGGCCTTCAGCCTAACTTGGGACACCTAAGGTTCGTGTAACTGGGACAGTTCTAGCCAGATGCTTGCACATCTCTGCTCTACCAGTGTGACTTGCTCTAAGTTATACCTCGCACTCTTGTGCCAGAGCTTCCCTCTCTGTACACTTTGCCCCACCTGCCAAAGAGCTTATCTTACATTACTTTCCTCAGAAATCCTAACCAGAGCTGCTCGTGCTAGTGGTAAACCTTGATGCTGATGCTGCTACTGTCTTTCCCCGAAAATAAGACTTAACTGGAAAATAAGCCCTAGCATGATTTTTCAGGATTACAGCCCCTGAACATAAGCCCTAACACGTCTTTTGGAGCAAAAATTAACATAAGACCTGGTCTTATTTTCTGGGAAACATGGTACCTCTGTGCCAGACCCAGTGCTTCACGACTGACAGGCTTCATCTCATTCACTCTTTATAACAATCTTATCAAATATGAATGTGAATATCATTCCCATTTTACAGATGAGGAAACTGAAGCCAGGAGAAATTAGGTCAGTAACTTTATTAGTTGTCTGTTGCTGAATAATACACCATATTCATACCAAAACTAATGGCTTAAAACAATAAATCTTGTAATTGCTTATGATCCTGTGTGTCAACAGTCGAGTTTGAGGTTGCTGGGGAGTTCTTCTGCTGTTGTTATTTGGGGCCTGGCAGATAGGCTAGAGGCTGGATGATCCTACATGGCTTCAGTCACAAGTCAACAGTTGATTCTGGCTGTTGGCTGGGTCTTTCTGGAGTTCCTTCACTTTGTGATAGCACATTCCATGAAGTTAAGCCTGGAAGCTTAAGGCCTCTGGAGGCCTGAAGTTAGAATTTTCACTCTATCACTTCCGCTGCATTCTATTGGTCAAATTCCTAAGGGCAAAGACAGCACCAATTCACAGAGGTGGGAAAATAGACTCCATAAGAGAAGTAAGTGGCAAAGTCACGTTGCAAAGGGGATCTGTACAGGATCGGAGAGGTTGCTGCAGCATCTTTGCAAACAGTCTCTCCTGGGGGTCAGAATTCCACAGTGTTTGAGTGAGGCTCTACCTCGCCTCTCTCCTGTGACAGCACCTGCAGTGGGATACCCTTCTCCTATTCCCAGAAACCCATCATAAGTAAGATTCAGAGGATAGGACAAAGAATTTGGAATAAAAAAAAACCTGGCTCCAAATTTTGCTCTTACTAGCTGCGTGTCTTTTGGCCAGTTACTTACCTCTCTGAACTTCATTCAATATTCACCTTTGTAACATAACAATCTGATGATAATGTTAGAGGGTGATGGTGAAGATTGCTAATCTAGGACCTGGCACAGAGTAGGCATTCAAGCAGCAGTAGGGATGATGATGGTGGTGCTGGTGGCTCTCGCTGGCCTGAGCAGAAACCAACTAGATTTTCATGATGGGCTTTCAATGACTCATGCGCCTCCCTGATTCAGCAAATTGCAAGGCGATCCCTTGGAGGCACTGGGAGGGGGCTCCTGTAGGTTCTTGATCAGGTTCAGGCTAAGAAAGCAGAAAGTGGGGAGTCAGTGGATGGGCTTAACCTCAGCTCAGACATGCCAAGTCCTTCCCTGACCCTGGGAAAGTCTGCAAAACGCTTTCCCATGTTTTACGAGAGACCTAGGACACCAGTAAGGTGGGGACTCACTTCCTCTTTACAGAGTAAGTTTCTGAGGCTAAGAAGCACAGCCTCTGGCTCCTGAATTTTAGGCACACCCTTTACCCCACTTTGTTTCCTGTGGGTAGCAAGCTATGCCTCTTCTGGCAAGCCACCAAGCTTCCTTTGGACTTAGTTTCCTTGTCTACATAAAGCAGAAATAAGAAGACCTGTGCAACTGGCAACACAGGTGTAGTAACAACTGCTCCCATTTACCAAGCACTTGCAGATACAGTGGTGCCTCGGTTTTCAAACATCTCCATTGATGAACATTTTGGTTTATGAACGCCGTAAACCCGGAAGTAAATGCTTCGGTTTTCGAACACGACTCAGAAGTCGAACATGTCACATGGCTTCCGCTGAGTGCAAGATCCTGAGGCCTAGCTGTCGGCTGTTTTCGAACGTTTCAGAGCTCGTGGATTACATTTGGAAACTGAGGTACCACTATACTGGGATTTTTTTTTTTTTTTTTTTAGGTATTATACTATTATATTTTTGTTTGATCTCATGGCATCTGACAAAAAGAAGTGTTACTCTTTCCGTTTTACAGAAGAAAGAGAAGTCCCAGAATATTAAGTTATCTTTCCCCAAACTATAGAACCAGTAAGAAGCAAGGCTAGGTGTCGGATTATAGAGCCCTTCTTTTTATCCTCTAGGTGACAGTACCCCAGGGTTGCTGGAGAGAGAAACATGGAAGGCTGGAAATGGAAGAAACCTAACATTTCATTTCTGGCCCAGAACCCAACATTTCAAACTTGTCCTAGTTTTTGAGTTGAGGCTGCATCAGAATTCTTCCTGTAAGTGCTCGAACTTGTGCCATGAGAGGGCCTGGTGGGTGTCAGGCAAGGTTTTCCTCTGCACATGAACCAGGGCTGGGAGAATCCTGGACCCGGATTTTTGAGCAGCCCAACAGGACTTTCTGTCTGGATGCTGGCCACCGCTTTGCTGTGTGACTTTTGGAAAATTCCTTCCCTTCTCTGGGCCTCATTCCAAGACACATGGACAATGGTTTGGACAGGGTCACGTGAATGAGTTTGATTTCCTGTCCAGCAATGTCGTGTCCCAGGAAATTGATGCTGTACTGAGGTGGAGAATAGGACCTCAAGCCCTGACATTTGGGAAGAAAAAGGAGGCAAATAAAATCTTGCCTGCACTGCTTTACCTCAGCAATATCATGATATAGAGAAAACTTCCCCCTGGTGCGTCCTTGTCCTGTACACCCCCCCCCCCCCACTTGCTGTCCAGTTTCCTCAACTGACATGAGGGTGGGGGTGGGGGAACTGAAGCTGAGCTTTGGAATCAGAAACACCTGCATAATCTTGGGCATGTTTCTTGACCTTTCTGAGCTTTCATTTCCTCCTCTATGAAAGGGGCAAACCCTATGCACTGTACAGGGGTTTCGTGAGGATTACGCAGGAAAGTGTTTGTGTCCGTGACAGGCACCTGGTAACCACTCAGTAAAGGGATGCTATGATATTATTATCCTAATGCGCAAGCCCTTGCGTCTGCCAGAACCCCTTCTGCCCTAGAGAGAGGCCTGATACATTATTTCGTGGTAGATAATTGATTAGTTAATCCACTATGCTGTTGAGCATGTTGTCTCATGAGTGCGTGTTTTCTGGAGGAACGGACTGAAAGGGGGCAATTCTTACTGCCCCCCCCCCCAGCAGTCTCTACAGGGGGATTCTGGCATCCTGGAGGTGGATTTCCTTTCCTAGGGCCCCTTCTGACTTTCGTGATCTAGGCTGTGCATGGGAGCTGCTTGCTTCCATTCTTTCGTCCCGTATTTCCCAAATGCGTGGGAGTGCCAGGCCTTTTGAGGTGCGATAATGAGATCCTCTCCTGCTTCGAGGAGCTCCATGTCCACTATGAGGGGCAGCTCCAGGGCGCCCAGGGAAGAAGACAACCGTGAATCCCCAGGGACCTCCGTAAGCTGGCAGAAAAACCGCGCTCCCAGCACGTTTCCAACGAGCGGTTGAAACCACTTGGATTCGGGTCTCAAAAACCAAGAAACCAGTTCTAAGTGTTTTCACCTCTCCCACTGCTTCCTCCTAAATTTCATTAGGGCTGACAATTTGTATATCCACTTACAGTGTAATGTGATTTAAATGGCTGACCGTAACTGTTAGAAATGGAGTTTTCCTGGGGCGGGGCGTGGGGAGCGGAGGAGGCAGCTCGGTTGCTTCCCAGGGCAGCAGGGCCCTCTCTGCATCGGTGCGGTATTTTAAAGGCCTGGATTTCTGGATTCGGTTTGTCAGACATGGTGTCCACCCTAGGAGACAGGAGGGACGGCCTCTTTGGCCCCCTTCCCTCTTCACCCCACAATCACTTTTGTTCTTGGAGGCTGAGATATCTGGAGTTTTAGGCCTGCAGTAAAACACACTCGACCACAAGGCCCGCGTTGAGCCAGGACGACTGGAGGAGAAAGCCAAGCCTGTTGGCTGGACGTCTGCATGGTTAGGAAGAATTGATAGTGTGTGTCCTGCTTCGTGGCTTTCCTTTTTGTTTTGGCTTTGTAACTAAAACAGAGCTGATGTCTCAGAGATGGGATGTGCCATTTTATTTGATCCCCTATCCATGTTTTACACACACTGTGTATGTTATCATATCATAGATTAAATATGGGTTTGAATCCTTGCTCTGTCTCACTCAGTGACCTCAGGCATGTCATTCTTCCCATCTGTGAAACTAAGCTGGCGTTTCCTGCCTTGCATAATTAATTAGGTGAAGTATGTAGAACTTCACTGTCCAATACATGAGCCATTCGTCACATATGCCTATTTAAATTTAAGTTAATTAAAATAAAACAAAATATTCAGTTCCTCAGTCATATTAGCCATGTTACAATAGCCACATATCTGAAATGACAGCGTAGCTATAGTGACTTTACATCAGTGAGGAAAGTTCTACTGGAAGCGCTGGCCGAGGACCACGCCTACACCCACTAGGTGCTCAATGAGTCTAATGAAGAAATTATGGTCTCCACACCCTTTCATTAACACGAGCACCTGTGGTCAACAGGGTTGAAGTAAGTCAGAAATACAGACGGCATTTTCACCCAGAATTTAGACTTTGAAACTCACACATCAGCTGTCTGGTTCTGTGGACTCCTTTTCTTGTATGTCTACAATGTCCAAATGTGGGGAAATGCTCCACAGAAGCACTTGCAACGCAAAAGACAGGGCTATCTATAATACTGTGTTTCCCCAAAATAAGACCTAGCCAGACAATCAGCTCTAATGTGTCTTTTGGAGCAAAAATTAATATAAGACCCGGTATTATATTATATTATATTATATTATATTATATTATATTATATTATATTATATTATATTATATTACATTACATTATATAGACCTGGTCTTATATTATAGTAAAATAAGACTGAGACTTATACGTATTAATTTTTGCTCCAAAAGACGCATTAGAGCTGATTGTCTGGCTAGGTCTTATTTTTGGGGAAACACGGTAGAACAGACATTCAGTGTGCCAATGGTTCTGGACTGTGTTAGTTAAGGTTCTTGGTAACTGCAGTCACAGAATCTAATTCCAGCTGAAGTAAACAAGATGCAAAGTTGTTGGAACATGTTGAGATGTCTCCTAGAATCCAAGGACGACTCCAGCCATCCAGATGAGTCTGGAGACCTCAGGTCAGAAATTCATGAATTTGCCCTCTGCTGTGCTTTGCAAATGTGACAAAGTTGTAGAATCGACAAGGAGATTTATAAAATACAGATTCTCGGTCCCTCCCTTGGATATTCAGATTCATTATGCTTGGCATGAGTCCTTGGAGTGAATCTATATTTTTCTAGGCTCCTCGGGTGAGACTAAAACAGCCACCTGGAAACCTGTGCTCCAGATCAGGGCTCCTAGCTCTCCTGATCTGTGTTCCTAGTAATCTCGCTATCAGATTGAATTTCATGATCCAGAGGGAGAGGATCTGATTAGCCCACCTGTCTGTCCATTATACAGTCAGCACAGTTGAGGGTAGGGAGGACGGGGAGTGGAGTCTCTTGGCTTAAGCCTGATTCCTGTCTGAATTTCTAGAATTATCATATGACCCAGCAATATCACTTCTGGGTATATAGCCAAAAGAATTGAAATTAGGGTCAGGAAGAAATTTCTCCTCTCTCATGTTCATAGCAGCATTATTTACTATAGTCAAGATATGGAAACAATCTAGAATGTTCATCAACAGATGAATGAAGAAAATGTGATATATACATACAAGGGAATATTATGCAGACTTAGAAGATCCTGCCATGTGTGACAACATGGATGAAACTAGAGGATATTATACTAAGTGAAATAAGCCAGTCACAGAAGGACAAATACCTCATGATTCCCCTCACATGAGGAATCCAAAATAGTCAAACTCATAGAACCAGAGAGTAGAATGGTGGTTTCCAGGGGGTTGAAGGGAGCGGGAAACAGGGAGTTGCTGTTCAATGGATATAAAATGTCGGTCATGTAAGACAAAGCAATTCTAAAAATCTGCCGTATAACATGGTGCCCATAGTTAACAATACTGTATTGTACACGTAAAATTTGTTACAAGGGTAGGTCTCATGTTAAGTATTCTTACCACAATTTAAAAAAATAGAGGAGAAAATTTTGATGAGGTGTTCACAGAGTGACACATTTCCTGTGGGGGCAATGCCATTCTCAGTGCTTTATTTTGTGATATGTAGGGAATGGTGAGGCCATTTCACATGTAGTAATAGATAATAATATAGAGTTATATTTTCTTTATTTTTGGGGGAAACCACTTGAAAGTATTTCTCTTACTGTTTAGTATGCTGTTGATTTTGCAACTTTTCAACAAAAAACTTATAGTTAATCCTGGGATCATGTGATTTTCAAGGGGTGCTTGATGATATCCAGGGTCTTGATCCCCTTTTTGCCCTCAGACTAAATGTTCTATTTCATAATGGAAGTGAATAGGTAAGACTACTCATGCATGTGTGTGTGTGTATATGAAAAAAGGTCTGAACAGCAATACATCAAAATGTCCACAGTAATTCTAAGTGCAGTCAGTTTTTAATTTTATTAATCTTTGTGTTCTAATCTTTTTATGATGAACATGATTTTTTTTGGCAATAATTAAAGGTCATTTTTAAATATAAAAATCGATACATGAGATCATGGTTGCCGTGTGTAATTACCTCTCCTGAAAACTGTGGGAAAGGTTCTCTAACTGAAGGCTACCCTCACACTTGAAGCTGGGAGATGTTTTGGTTCGAGGATAGAGGATTGTTCAGCAGTTTGGCAGTTGGTATCACTCACCTCCCTCCCAAGGAAGTAATAGAAACAGGATCTTCTAGGCTAGCGCCTGAGAGAGTCAGACTGAGATCTCACAAGGAGTTTTCCCTGTGTACCTGGAACAATACTGAGCACCTGGTAAGTATGCAAAAGTGTTGAATAAATGAATGAGTAAATGAATGAGGAACGAATGTAAGTCAGACTCACATAGTGATGCTTGGGAAAAGGGAGAATCAGAAAATATTTATTTGACACAGAGCATTTAGGTTCCTTTGGGAGTCTGATCTGGGACTGGAAAAGCAAGGCACCACTGAGCTGTGCGTAAGCTGCTGTGGCATTAAGTAGTGACGTTTGAGGAACTCTGCCAAGCGGTAGCAGAAATCAATCCACTTGGCCAGCAGTCAAGGGAAATGAAGCCACGGGTGAGCGTGGGGAGATCTTCCTGCTTGAGGCAAGTGGTAGAGGAGGATCACGTGCTCCTATCACAGTGATACCTGCTCAGCCTACAGGTGAGTCCCCTCAAACTATGAGAGGTTCTTAGATCATTTTAATTCCAGTTTCCCTTCTAGTTTATATGCTCTTACTTGATCTGTGTATTAGTTGTTTAAAACCCTAAAATAGACATTGTAATTATTGTTTTATATAGTCAATGTTAATTTAGATTTTCTAACATATTTGCCAACATCTTGTCTCTTAGACTTTCTGTGATCTCAGTTCATTTTCCTTGGTGCATTGAGATGCAGCCTTTAGAAGCTCCTTCAGTGAGTTGATGGGAATTCTCTCAGTTTTTGTTTTATTGAAAATGTCTTAATTTGACCATCAATCTTGAATGGAAGTTTTCCTGGATACCAAATGGACAATTTTTCATCCAGCCCCTTAAGAGCTTGCAGATTGTGTTGAAGATTTTGGGCTTTATACCAAAACAGTATATTTATATTTGTAATTCATAATAGAGAAGCTGAAGGAGGGAGAGAAGGAAGGAGAAAAGGCAGACAGACAGACAGGCTGGATTGCCAAAGGAGAAGTCCTGCTAACAGTAGCCAGGAATATACTTAACTTCTCTGTCTGGGGCATTCTTAAAAGGGGTATAGCTTGCTAAAGCTCACTTTATGAAAAGAGGAGAAAAAGGACAATCAACTTTTTTCTCAACCAATTTTTCAAAATAGTTGATAAAAAGTATTAAAGTTAGTCTCAGTCATCTTTTTCATTCTTCTCTGGGTCCTTTCTTACACCTTTCTTAGGTAACTAACAACACGTGCCTCTTCCCAACAGTACAATCAGTGTTTTCCATCTTCTGAATGCAACTTTAAAAGACACGACTGAATTCAGATTTGTGGTACCAAATTATTTCAGAGAAATTGATTTTTATTTTCTATGAGCCAGTATTTTATATGTTTTGGTATATTGTAAATAATCTTGTTCATGTCATATAACAACCAGAGGTTTCGCAAACTGCTGACAACTCTAAATTACGGATTTTTTGTTTGCGTTTAGCTCTCTGTGAATGGGATTCCTCATTACTACATAGTTATCCTTTGTTGGACTTTATTTTTTTTACACTTAACTTTCATCTACATTTTGAGGAATACAATACATGCAAATGTGCTAGGTTATTTGTGAATCACTGATGTTTTAAGTAGAAGATAATTTAGGTGACTGCTACATGAGGTTTTCCCTTCTACGGGAAAAAGTTTGCTGAAGAATCTAGTAAAATAAGCAGATTGTATGGGGTTATTTTATTTTACATAAGAGAGCTGACCTTCAGACTAAGTCACCTTTATTTCCACCCATTATTTGCACTGCAGCCTGGAGGAGTGAAAAGAATGTGGACTCTGGAGGAGACAGACTTGGGTTTGAATCCTGGCTGCACAGCTACTGCTTGAGTGATCCGGGTCACTTATGAACCCTCTCTGAGTCTCAGTCTCCCTGTCTACAGAACTAGAATAACAATACTTTGTGGGATTTAAGATTTAATATGGTATTGCATGTTAAGAACAAGTTACTTGGAACCACTCCATAAATATTGGTATTTGCCACCCCTTTTGCTTACTTATTCCGTAAAGCTGGGCTGTTCAAGCCTCTACATTATGTACTTTGCTAGCCACAAGTTGGAATTAAAAACTGCAGGTTAAACATAATAATACTGCATTTCTTGAAAACAAATGTCTAATTCCAGCTGTTGTCAAATTTAGTAAAATATTTCTCTTACGTGTTTTTTTGCTAGAGCCGGATTACCTAAACCCGTGCTGATTATTCCTCACCAGTACTTAAAGTAATGCACAAAGTATCATAATACATTATCAAAAGATTAAAAAGGGATAATACTCAATGCTGCTGAGTATGTGGTGAGACAGGCACTTTCAGAAAAATGCTACTCAGTGTGGGTTGTTAGCCATAGAATGGCTTACGCAGCCAATCTCAGTAATCTTATCTCTAGGAATCCATCATAAAGAAATAATCAGGGACAGGCAGGTGAATAAAAATGTAAGTAGCAGTATGTTCATTGCAGCATTATTTATGGTACTGTGCTATTAGAAATTACGTCAATATCTAACAATAGGGAAATTATTAACAAAATTATGGTACAACCCGATGATGAAATATTTCATCCTTAAAATGTAATTTACAAAGAAATTTCAATGACAAAGGAAAATATTTCTGATGGAATATTGAAGGGGAAAGGCAGATCATGGAAGAGTATCTGTAGCCTGAACTTATCTATGGAAAAACCTTATGGAAAGGCTCTTCATATGGGCCTTGAAAAGATGGGGGAAAATGCGCAATAAATTAATGGTGTGTTGTCTCTTGATGGTATAATTAACATGTATTTGCTTCATCCTTAAAATATTTTCTACAATGTGCATTATTCCTTTTGGAATCAAGAAAAGGAATTGTATTGTAGTAGTTGTTTTTTAAAGCATGGTCTGGATTCCACGGTGTGCAAATTCTTCAGGGGGACCCCCTGCTCCCCCACTTAGTCAGTGTGCGGATGATACATCCCTGAACGTGTTTCTCATACACAGACTGTTTCAATTTATTGTTTTCTTGGTGAAGGGGTCCAACAGAGGTGAAGAGAAGATTATCTTTCTGCCACAGCTATGAGGTGCTCCATGCAAAGGGGCGCTGAGGTTTGGGGAGTCCTGTGAGGCTGGGCAGCACCATTTCTCACTCTCTGGGCTTTTCTTAACAAGGATCAAAAGCAGGCTGACCCACTGTCTCAGTCAGCTCAGGCTGCCATAACAAAATGCCACACACTGGGAGGCTTAAACAGCAGACCTTGATTCTCACAGTTCTGGAGGCAGGGAGTCTAAGATCAGTGAGCCAGCGTGGTGAGGTTCTGGTAAGAGCCCTCTTCCTGGCTTGTAGATGGCCAGCTTGTCACTGTGTCTATTCAAGATAGGGACAGCACAGGCAGGGGAAGTGGGGGGGGGGGGGGAAGGAGAAGGAAGAGAGGGAGGGGAGGGGGGGAGAGTAAAGAGAGCTCTCTAGTGTCTCTTCTTGTCAAGACACTAATCCCATCAAGAGTCCCACCCTCACGACATCATCTAACCCTGATTACCTCCCAAAGGCCCCAAAACCAAATACCACCAATTGGAAGTTTGGGCTTCAACATATGAATTTGGGGGGTGGGGGGGGGACACAAACATTTAGTCCACACCTATATTCACCTGGATCCCTCCATCTTGCTGTCATTATCACAGCGCGCTCAAGACCATCACTGGAGACCAGGGTAAGGAGACCAAGAATGGCCCAGGCTCCCTATGCCAGGAGCTCCCAGCCTGCTGGAGAAGACTACGCACTCACTATCATCAATAGCTCCTACTTATCGAGGACTTATTACATGGCTCCTGTAGGCGATGTTTCAAATGTAAACCCGGCACCAACTCACTTAACCCTCATAACAACTCTGGGGTATTACTGACATTTTACAAATAAAACTGAGGCAAAGAGGAATTAAGAAGCTTGCACAGTCATAGGTCTTGAAAATGATAAAGCTGGGATTCAAATCTTGGTCCATTTGTGCTGGTCTTACAATACTCAATAGTGTGGAAGTTTAGAGACCGGCTGCTTGGCTTCAGAGCCTGGCTCCACATGATCCTGAGCAAGTTCCTTTATCAACGAACCTCAGCTTCTTCATCTGTAAAATGGACATGATTGTTGCCACATGGAATTTAAACCAGAGGCCAAATGAGTCCGGGACTCATGCTGCCTGAGCCTCTCAGCCAATAGATTGACACAGGAGTTGGGTCATAGAATAAATGTTTATTATCAGAGCACCGGTGGTCTGAGAAGGCAGCAGGTTAACACCTCCAAAAGCTGCCTTACCATCCTCAGACCAGCTTGTGTATTTAAAGGAAAATCTGGGTGTTCCTCTAAGGTGTATGTGATGGTTCCTGAGGTCTGTATGGAGCCTTCCCTCTGGCCATGTGATTCTCTGGTGGAGTCAGGAACCCAGGAACAATGATGGGAGTAGCCTAGGAAGAATGCTAGACCGTAGAGATTGTGATCAATAAGCCTAAAGGTATTAACCATAAGTTTCAGGGTAATTTTCTAAAACAGGGAACTGGGTGGGACAAGGGACATTCCAAGCTCAAGCCGCAGGGGGATGATCTACTGTTAAGCGCCAGATAGGTCAAGGAAAGGCAAGGCCAGGGGCATGGAGCAGCCTCTACTATGGGGGTGCCAACCAGGCCCGGTTTCAGAATTGCTGGAAGAATTAAACTCTGCTAGTGAAAGTGCCTGGTGAGTGTCAAAGGACTGCAAACATTAGGGGCTTCCTCCTGCCCCAGTGGTAAGTGCTTTTGGAGTTTCTAAGAGCAAGCTCGGTTGAGCTGATGGAAGAAAGCCTGGGGTGGTGGGAGAGGGCTTCCACAGGAGGCAGAGTCTGAATTCTTGGAGGAAGGGCAGGCAGGGAGATCACTGCTAGCAAAGGAGCTCCTGGGGAGAAGTCATGGGAACAGGGAGCATTCAGTTTATCACTCTGGCTCTGCCTGAGGGTCAATACCTGACAGCTGAGCAGCTCAGGGTGCGAGCCTGGGCTCAGTGGGCCCACACCTGTTAGGCATGAACACCAGGGTGAGGTGGGTGTGGCTAGGTAGCAACCAGCTCCAGTGGGAGGGCAAGTCTGGGCCCATGTTCCCTCCACCCTGGGAGCCAGGAGCTCATTAAAGAGGAGGGGAAGGAGCAATTATATGCAAACTTCTGAAGGTAATGACCACAGGAGGAGTGGAGGCAGGAGGGAGGCTGTCCTCTACCTGGGGCCCTACCGCAGTGCCAGGAAGGCAGAGGGATTAAAGGAGGATGGAGATGATTTCCGGGGTCACTAGCTAAGGTCAGAACAGGGCCAGTGAATCCACCAGGGCAGCCTGGAAGGCTGGGGAGAGAGGCTTAGGGTTGATAGGACCTGAAATGGGGAGCCTGGCAAGCTCTGGAGCAAGGGAGGGGCAGGCTTCAAAGGGGAGGAGGGTGTGGCTGGTGACTGAGCCAGGGGGCTGGAGTGGGAGGAAGAAGCACCAGGGGTGGTTGTGTCCAGCGCCTCGCCTCTGGGAGTTACCACGCAGCCCAGGGCAGGGCTGTCAAATAGAAATAGAATGCTAACCACCTATGGAATTTCAAATTGTCTAATGGCCCATTAAAAACAGCAAAAAGAGAGACGTGAACTTAATTCTGGTAATTTACTTAACCCAATATATCAAAGATATTTACCGTTTCAGCATCCACATGAACAGCATTAGTGAGATAAGTCATATTTTCTCTTGTGCTAAATCTTTGAGATCTGGAGTATATTTCACACGGGACTTCTAGATTCAGACTAGACACATTGTGGTAGTTACAACAGGCTCATGGTGGCTCTCTGGGACAGCGCAGGTCTAGACCTGGGAAAAGTTGGTGTGAAGTTGGTTGCAGTTAGGTCCTTTCCCCGGGTTTCCATTTCAGCCCCTTTTTGACTGCCACTGGAAGGCTAGAGAACTGTGCTATCCTCTGGCCAGGAGCCAGGAGCAGGGAAGCACCCCTGGCCAGCTGCCTTTCTCTCTGCTCTGCTGAGCCTGTGGGCTGGGCTGGTCTCCACTGCATGCCCAGAATGAAACATTAACCCTGGATTTCTCAGGGATAGTCCAAGAGAAAGAACTTGTGTTTTGAAAATTAACTTATCTCTATTCTGAAGTACTCCTTTCTTCTGGGGAGTGGGGTAGGCTGAGGAAGTGGGGTTTTTGAGTCCATTGTAGCTGCTTACATCCCGATAACTCATGGGGATAGTGTTGGAAATTTAATTTGAAAACTAGAGTTGACTAGGAGCTACAGTTGAGGGTAGAGGAGGCTACATTTCAAGCAGCAGCCCTTTGTCACAGCTGCCCAGGTGCTTCGCGTGGGAAACTTCCCTTGGCTTTCAAGCTCCTTCTCTTAGCTGCTTCTGCATCTCCTTGATTCAGGAGAAAAGGAATCTGCTTCTAAACTGATTCTTTTATGTTCTTGGGATATTGGTGTGCCGGAGAGATCACAAAACAAACTTTGGTCCTGGGTAATTCTGGGCTGCAGGTTCAGCTTTGTGACCATGGGAGAGTTAGGCTGTCTTTCTGCCCCTCAGTTTCCTTATCTGCTATGTGGTAACATGAATACATATGATTTGAGGGTTTATTCAAAGGCTAAAATGAGCGTGGAAGAGTGTGAAGCTGTTTACCTGGGACATGAGGGCTCAACAGATGGGAAATAATTTATGGGTTATGATGACTGTCATTACCATTTATTATTCATGGAGCACGGTCCGGTAGAGTTGTGGTTTTGGTCAGGAGAGGCAATGGGAGAAGGATAATGGGGGGAGAGGCGGAGGGAAGGCTGTCTCCTTACAAAGCCAGTCTGAAAGGGGATCTGTGAGGCATGAAGGTGGAGCCAGAGGCCTCCAGATGGGTAGGGCAAGAGAGGGAGAGGCCCCGGGAGCTGTCCTGGGCTGGCAGGCAGCAGCTCTCCAGCCATAACCGTGAACTCTGTCGGGGGTGGTCATGCTCTTCCCCACAGGTTTCCAGTTCCACCTCCCATGTCCAGAGTTACCCAAACATTTTCCAAACCAGTCTGACCCCTTTCTAATGTGTTCCAGATGCATTTGCAAGAAATTGGAAAAAAGCAGAGCCAAATGGGAAGTCGCATATTTATAGCACCATGTTGGGCCTGAAGGTTTTGCCAGTTGGGCGCCCTGTTCTAGGGGAGGGGTTGCCTCTTCTCCTTCCCCTCCCCTTCTCTACGCAAGGAGGAGTCTTCCACAGCCCCTTCCCAAGTGTGGCATTTAGAGCTGCCCTTGGGGTGATGGGGTTTGTCTCAGGCACACACATCGACTCTCAGGCTCATCAGTGGGGCTTTGGTTCACTCATTTTCTGATTGTTTTTTGAGCACCTACTATAATTGGCTTTGTATTTTCTTTTTCATTGCAACATAATTGACATACAACAGTATTTTAGTTTCAGGTGTACGGTATCTTCTTAATAATTAGTGATTTATAAAAGTATTTTTGATCTTGTGGACTCACTGAAAGGGTCTTGGGGACCTCCCAGAAGTCCAGGGACCACACTTTGGAAACTACTGCTTAAAGAAAAAGCACATGGGACTATGAGAACACAAAACAACCCAATCCAGGCTTGGGGACAGGAGACTTAATAAAAAAGGACATTAGAGAGTGTTTAGGACATGGGCAAAGTATGTGCAAAGGTCCAGCATGATACCTTAGAGGAACTGAAAGAAGACCTCTGCCTGAGGTATACTTGGGCAGCCACAAGCTTCACAGTCCCCTTAAATTCCTGCATTAAAAATGTACTGAGATGCTGTCACATGCCAAGTACAGAAATCAGCTCTTCCCTCTTAGAGCTGACAGTCTGGAAGGGGGACAGCATTACTGGGATATGTGCAGAGGTGAGGGAGTTGGGTGTGCATGCAGGAGGGGCAAAAACTCAGATTGGGAAAGTCAAGGTGGCAGGCAGGTGAAAGTTCAGTCTTGAAGGATGGGTAGGGGATCCAGGCACAGGGGAAGGTATGTGTGCCCCAGGAGGAAGAACAGGAGGCTCAAATCTGGAAACGAGACAACGTAGGCTTTGGTGGGCATGGGAAGAGTGTACTTGGACGGCTGGGGAGACTGGGAAGGGCACTGGTCATCCAGTGCAGTGTGGGTGGATCACACCAGTTTGCCCTGAGCTTTAACCCATTGTGGTTTGTTAAGATCACAAGCTGGATTCTAAGCCATGATTCTGTATCTTGTGGGCAGGGCATTTCATGTTTTTGAACCACTTTAGAGAGTCTGCACTGCTTAGAGTTTAAAAATACAGTTTCTAGAGCCTGTCTGCCTGGGCTCAGATCTCAGCTCTGCTATGAACTACCTGTGTGACCTTGGATCAGTTACCTTATGCCTTAGTTCACACATCCCTATAATAGGAATAATCCTAGGGTCTACATAAGATTGTTGTAGAGATTCAATGAGTTGTATGTACAGTTATAGGGCTTTATTATTATCGACAAATTCCTCACATACAAGGAGATGCTCATTCCATCCTACCCACTACAAATGAGGCTTTGGGAAGCATAGCATCTTAGCATTGGCAGAGGCGCTGGGCATTTACCTGTCTTAAAGCCCATGTGATTCAGGTGGTGTCCACTGTCCCTGTCCATCTGTGCATCCTGGACGAGGGGCTCTTTGGGCTGTGCTCATGCATGCACTGTGATGGGGAAATTGGAGTTGAGAGAGCAGTTACCCAAATGGATTATCCTTCACTCTTGGTAAGGAAACCAGAAGGGAATAATAAAGTCAGAAAAGTGCAAATCTAATGTCCGTGACCCTTTTTTTCACTTTAAGAAAATATGATGCATGTGGGTTTCAACAAAAGCAGAGAAGACCCTCCTGCCATTCTCCACTCTATTTTCTAAAGCACACGGGTGAGCACAACAGCCATCACATCACCCAGCTCTGAAGAAGGGACAAACTACTAGAAAGAACACAACACAAGTTGCGGGAGGCAGGCTCGGTTGCTCTAAATGATGCGGATCTTGTAGCTTCAGAGCGCACAGCGGTCACTTACTCGGAAGAGGACAGACCCCTCCTAACCCTGCCCACTGCTGGGCTATGGATGGCCGGGCTGGACACAGCCCTTCCTATTCAGTAAAACTTGCTTCCGCAAAATCTGCAAAAGCGGGGCTCTCTCCAGATGCTGGCCACACCACAAAGCCCACCCAACTCGCTTTTTTGCCAGTGGGTTCACCTGAAGGTGGATTGTGAGAATGGGGGCCCAGGCCTCTTCTCACTGGCCTTCTGGGCTACTGAGAGCTTGCGTGGCCAGGGATGCATTCAATACTCTGTTGTCCTGGGAATGACTGCTTCCTGCTTTCCTGCACGGAATGACCTGCCCATCCATGGCTTCTTTTCCTGCTCATCCCCACAGCTTTGTTTGCTATGTGGTGGAAGGAATGCCACCTGTGCCAGCCAGTACCTGTTCTACTGCAGCACTGAAACCAGGTGCAGACAGGAGCAGAGCTTGGCAAGGAAGAGTTCGGGCATCCGGAGCTGGACTGCACAGCTAGCAATCCGGGCTTCACCAGCTCACAGCCGAGTAACTCGGGTGAGTGACTTACTACAATTCACCTGTCTGAGAATTGAGATAACAGCACCTCCCCGGTAGGCTGTTAAGAAGGATCAAAACACTTGGAATTGTCCCTGGCACTCAGGAGATGCTCAATATTTGCTGGGATTGCTGTTTGCCAGGCAGTGTGCTCAACCCTTTATATGTACAGTCTTATTATCCTCACAATAACCTGATGATGGTGCCACTAAAGTTGTTCCCATTTGCAGGTGTCGGGGCAACCGCCTATGGTCACATAGTTAGCAGGTCCAAATCCAGCTCCAGCTGATTCCAAAGTCCACACTCTCAGCTGGTCTCCATGTTGCCTCTAGCAATAAATGGTTTCCACTCCTCACAGTGCTACGTTCTGTCCGGGGGACTTTGGCTAAGCCAATTCCTGCGTCGGCTCCCCAGTTTTTTCTTTTGCTAAATGATGATAAAATGCCTGAGAGGGATAGTAGAGAAGAATGTGACCATGAGGTGAGACTTCCCCCGAGACCCTGGGATGGTTCTTCTGCTCATTTTCATCCCACTGCCTCAGTGTCCCCATCTGTTAGAATGAGAGGATTTGCCTTGATGGCTTCAGAGGCTGTCGTGCTGGGCGGCCTGCAGGGTCTCTGGTCCCGCTCCCCTCATAACGCAGGATATGGTGAGGCCAAAAAGGAACACCCACGGAGCCATAGGTAGGGGAGTCATACCACTACGGTCTCACTGGAGGCTGGGTTCACTGGACGTGCGACCTGCTGTCCGTTTTGTGTGCAACCCACCGACGACTCTCTTTCACTCTCCTCCACTCTCCTCGGCTCTCCTAGCGTAGCCACAGCAGTTATATTAGTGGCCAATGGCTCACTGGTTACAGCTGACGGCCAACTAGCCACAGCTGATGGCCATGCAATCACAGTTGATGGCCATTTACTACCTGAGCCAGCACCTGTCTATGTGAGGCCGAGAGCCTGGAAACTACTTTCTGGGGCTCTGCCCCCACAGAGGCTCTTCCTATGTTGGACATCCTGAGCTGCTTCTGGGGGAACTGAGGTCCCGAGATGCTGATAAAGTGGCAGAGCACATAACTATCAGAACTTACAAAGCAGCCGGGGGCCTCCAGTCAGGGGCTGCCTGAAAGATGGCACTGGAATCACAGGATGAGCCTTCCCTGGGAAGACCAACCTGACTGAGAGGCCCTTCAAGTGCAGAAGAGTAAGGGCAGTAATAATCAGCCTGCCTGGGATTGAGTCCTGGCTTTGCCTCTTACTTGCTGTGTATGTGACCTCATTGGACAAGTTGCTTTCCCTCTCTAGATCTCAGTTTTCCCATCTGTTAAAATGGGGTAGTAAAATGCCTCCTTCAGAGGATTGCAGAGTGAGATGGTCATTCATGTAATCTGCTTAGCCCTGAGCATACCTAGTGTAGCATGTCAATTGGCGATCATGGCTACCATCTTTGTGCCCAGGCCACCTTGAGCAAGGATCCAATTTAAACTCTAGTTTCCTTGAGGGCAGGCAACTGTCTACCAATATCTGTATCCTAAGGGCCTGGCATAGCTCATGCTCACCCAATGCCTTTGAAATAGGGAATAAGCTTCTTCCTGTTACAGATGAGGAGCCTGAGACCCAAAGTGGGCACGCTCTGCGCCCAAACAGCCATCTGGTGGGAGAGGCAGTGGAGGAACCCCAGGTTCTAGATTTGAGCCAGTGATGTTTCCATGGCAGTGCATGACACCTTGAATTTTGTCAAGACCATTGTCATTTGAAGGTTTTAATGGTACTTGCAATGTCTTTACTTAGGGCCATGGAGTGGGGGTGGAGATTGAAGGCCTTAGGGCCTGCACTGGACCTTCACCACTGGGAACTGATAAACACCTCTGTCAAACTGATGTTGGGAGGTCCTCACAGCCTGAAAGAATGCAGAGGGGTCTCCGGGGTACAAATTGAATAATTTTATGCTTGTATACTTGTAAGACGGTGCTTGCCAAGGAGGTGGGGAGCTGGTGCCAGTGGTGCCTGAGAGGTGACCTTGCTAATAATTTCTCAGTGACCCAAATGAGTCAAAATGCTTGCAGAAGTCCATAGAGCCCTCTCTTGTCTAACTAACCGCCCTGGCATTTCTAAGCTGAGCTCTCCTTCTGAAAGCAGGAGGTAGGTTTTCCTAGGCCCAGGGTTGCTTCAAGTTGAGCACATGACATTTTTCACGAGCTCTGTATAATGAGGTGTGGTGACCTCTTGTAATGAAAACTTGTCCTCCCTCCAGGAACTCTACTTAATGCCTAGGGACAGTAGGCAGTAACCAACATGTGTGACTTGAGGAGATAAAGAGACTAAAAGATGCTCATAAATGTTTGTCAGATGGCCAAATGGATGTGTGCTGGGTGTTCCTCTGGCTGGGAGGGGTGGGGCATACTTAGAGCATCTGGTTGCTGGTGGCCATTGAAACCCCACGGCCTGTGGGCAGGAAGTGGCTGATTCATGAGTGAGATCTTCAGAATGAGTCTCTTTAAACATACAGCCTCAAAGGGTGGGCTTGTCAGATTTTCTATCTCTATCCCCAACATTTCCCCTGAGCTGCAGACACTTAGATCTAACCCCTATTTGGCATCTTTCCTTGGACATCTTAAAGACAAGTTCTCAATTTCTCCCCCTACGCTTATGCAAACTGTAATTCCCCAGGCCTTCCCATCTTACCAATGGTGCCATCAACTGCCTAGTTTAAGCTGGACATCTGGCCCCCACCCTCAACTCTTTTTTCCCCACAGCCAATCTAGCACTAAGTTTTGTGGGCGTTGCATCCAAAAAAGATCTGGACTCTATCCGGTATCTGCTTTTCCATGCCACCGCTCTGGTCTGCGCCATGTTCACTTTTCTCTGAGGTTACTGGAGTAGTCAGTTACCCTCTGCTCCTAGTCTCACTCTTATGATCGGAGCGATCCTGTCCTGCCTGACTGGCATCTCTTCTCCGTCGCCTTCCTGCCTCCCATTCCTGCTTGCCCCAGCACATGCTGTTTTCTGACTGCCTCGGCGTCTTGGGACTTGCTACATCTACTGTTTGGATTTTTTTTCCCCCAGTGACCCTTCAGAAACTATTTTTTTTGTCTCCCTTGAGGTCTCAGTTCAAATCCCATCTCCAGGGACACCTTTCCTGACCCCCTGGCATCAGCGCTTCTCAGCATCTCACCCCAATGATGTTCTTCAGAGTGTCTTCCTCAGTCTATAATCATCATATTTTCCTGTTTAGTCTGCCTTCTAAACAGTAAACTTTTTCAGTAAAGGGCCAGATAGAAAATATTTTAAGCTTTGTGGCCATACAGTCTTCTGTCACAATGATTCAACTCTGCTGTTTCAGTGTGAAAGAGCACAGTTAGACAATATGGAAATGAATGGATACGGCTGTGTTCCAATACTTTATTTGTGGACACTGAAATTTGGAATTCATATAATTTTTGTGTGTCATGAAGTAGTCTCCATTTGATTTAAAAAAATATTTTAAGATGTGAAAACCATTCTTAGGTCTTGAACCTTACAGAAAAACACAGTGAGACAGATTTGACCTGTAGGTTGTAGATTGCCAAGCCCTGTTCTACAATGTAAGCCCTATGAGACCAGGGTCTGTCCGTCTTGTCCATCACAGTATGTCAACTGTATAACAGTTCTTGGCACTTAGAAAATGCTCATTAAATATCTGAGGAATAAACAAAGGTACAGGAGACTGTTCAGGAACTTTCCAGGTACTTGGAGCAAATTGGACTTATCTCCAACATGGGACCGCCATGTTTCTGAGGAAGGGTAACCTTGGAGAGGAGCATCTGAAGACCTGTCAACAGGAAGGTCTGGACATTAAGTCCATCCTTCTGCCTCTAGCCAAGGTGACAATTGACAACACATGATCTATATTTTCTAGGCTCAGGGATGCTTCCAAGTCAAGCAAGAAGCCATAGCTCCCTGTGTACAATCCTCAGGCAGACTGTTAGAACACTAACCCAAGGAAAGATCAGGGGCATTTTGTCCTGGCACAGAGAGTTAGCAACTGAATAAATTAACACTTAGGTATGTTTATGAGGAAAGTTATTCTTGATCTAAAAGTGAGAATCAACTATTCAATTTCACCTGGCATTTGTATCATTTGTATCCCTTTTAGTCTTCACTTTTCTTGACCGCTGGCTCAGAATAAATCTTTCTCTGATTTTTTTCAAATAGCATTTGCCCCCCTGCTATAGCTTTGAGACAAAATACTTTTCTTAATAATACTCTCAGAGGGAAAATATTTGGCGCTCTCCTCGATAATTTCTGATGGAACCTGTTTATTGCCTGTGGTCATTCCGTTGGCGGTCATTTGATGCTTTGGACTGCTGAATGAGGCCCCATTTGGACTGTGTCTCCGGACACCAGTAGAGACATTTGGAAAGTTTAAAGAAAACTCAGGCAACTGGTTGAATTTCGGGAAAAATATAACTAGATTCTACCTCTCACCTCCTGTCAACATCCCGGGTGAGTTAATTTAAATAAGGAGAAAAGAGGGAAAATATTTAAAACACAGAATTTTGGGGATTTAAATGTCTTAAAACATGTTACTGAAGACAGAAACATAAAGACAATTATATACGAGTTAAAAAATCTTCAGCATAGTCCCCCCAAAAGTCCTTATTAAGGAAAATTATGAGAAACCACAACCTTACAGAATTACTTGCTGCCAAAAGGGTTAATTTATTTATTTTTTAAATTATTTATCCTTTTTTATGAGAACATTTAAATTCTACTCTCAGCATTTTTCAATTATACAATACAGTGTTATCTACTGTAGTAACCATGTTATACAGTAGATCCTGAGACTTTATTCATCTTATTACTGAAAGTTTATACCCTTTTGTCCCCACACCGCTAGCCTCTGGTGACCACTTTCTGCTTTCTGTTTCTATGAATATGACTGTGTTTTAGATTCCACATGTAAGTGATACCACGCAGTATTTGTCTTTGTCTGGCTTATTTCACTTAGCATAATGCCCTCCAGGTTTATTCATGTTGTTGTTGCAAATGACAATATTTCTTCTTTAAGGCTGAATAATATCTCTATTTATCTCTGTCTATCTATCTGTATCTACATACACACATATACACATATACTACATTTTCTTGATCCATTCATCCATTGATGGACATTATGGTTGTTTCTGTATCTTAGCTATTGCGAATAGTGTAGGAATATGGGTATCTCTTCAAGATAATGATTTCATTTCCTTAGGATCTATATCCAGAAGTAGAATTGCTGGGTTATATGGTAGTTCTATTTTAATTGCTAGTTTTATTTTAATTCCTTCGTACTGTTTTCCATAGTGGCTATGCAAGTTTACCACCAACAGTATACAGGGTTCCCTTTTCTCCATTTTTACAAAATTTTCAATCATATTAGTGATTTAAAAAAAAAAAAAAAACGTAAAATAACCCTGAGGTACTGTGTTCTGCCCGTCAAATTGACAAAGGTGAAAAAGAATGATGGTGAGTGTTTGGTTGACTGTTGGTGAGGCAACATGGCCGTGTCCATCCAAACCCCCAAACTCAACAGTTCTCCATCTAGAAATTGAGATTCACACAGTGCTTGGAGAGTTCCCTTGATTTTTATCACTATTAAAACGGAGACACTGTCTTACTTAGTCAACATTTCTGTGCTCCTAATAGGTGCTGATAAGAACTGGTGGAATGAAGGGATAACTGAATGAATACAAAGAGATGTAATATCAAGGAGGTTAGAGTGTGTTGAGCAGCAAAATATTGAAGACATTCTCCGTGTTCATCAGTAGTATGTTGCTTAAATATATCCATAGTCTAGGTTACCAAATGACCAGTAGTTTAACGAATTGTCAACCAGTAGTTTGACTAAGTTGACATAAATACAGTCAAAATGAGACTTTGAGGGAATGACGTATACAGTGTGTCTATTCCATTGGGTAGTCATTCCAGCTACATTACTGTTGCTTGTGTGTTGAATTGGAGCCTAAACATATGAAACACCTTCTGTGTTAAAGGGTTAAATATATTTATGGTCACCCATTGCCAGAGTTTTCAGGTCTAATCAAGTATAAATGTGCCTTTCTTCCAGCCGCCTCTGGTATCAGGATTCTGTAAGAAATTCCATGTGCTCCTTTAGCAGGCACCACATACACAGGTAGGTGAGACTTCAGTCCTGGAGTTAATGCCAATATCGAAAACCTTGGAGAATAGCATTCCTGCACGAGGCAATCTAATTAAGCTTCTCCTGTCAACTTAAAGTGGCCGCCAATGGACAGAGCAAACCTATTTTTAGGTTGCAAGTGGTTGTAAGAAGAAATATTTAATTAGAATGGGAGATGTTTAAAATAGCTTTCTCTCTTAACGTTGGTGCCTGCTGGCTTGTTTTCCCTGATCTCATTAATCACCAGTGAGCAGACGTCAGAATTCACAGTCAGCTATAGCTCCCGTGGAAATCTGCCTTCTGCAGGTAGTTGGTCATGTGACTCAAAATGCCAAGTCTCTGCAGGTTTTGGCACTTTCCTGCAAACAAATGGCGCAGAGAGCTTTAGACAATTGAATTTAGAGCATATTTTTTTCTTCAAAATAAGAGTCCCACACAGGGTATTTCTCTCCCGGAGCTCTGTGGTTCTTGGTGTCAGTGGAAAGATGGTTGTGTTCAGACTGAGAAAACAGAGAATGTTCTCTGGCCACGGGACCAAGAAGGGTTTGATGCTGCTTCGGAATCTGCATGAAAACGCGGAAAGGAGATTAGAAACTCAAGCTCCATTAGGGTTCAAATCTATTTTTGATATTTCTTTATATTTTTTCTGGATCAACAAGTTACAATCTTCTTTGAAAACTGGAGAACTAGGCTGACTTTGCTTTGCCTAAGAGTTGCGCAAAGAAGGTTATATAGATTACGCTTTATTTAAAAAGTCACATAATGAGTACTGAGTATGTGCCAGGCACTGTTCTAAGTTCCTTTGTGTGTTTTTTTACTCATCTAATCATCACAGCAGCCCTTTGAGGTGGGTATTATTATTCCCACTTCACAGATGAGAAAACCGAAGCACAGAAGGTTGAATAACTTTCCCAGCCACTCTGTAGTGTCTGTAAAACATGGTCAGTCTGGTTCTGGAGTTGGGTGCTTAGCCACATCTTTTGTTTTATTACTTTTTGATTAAGAAGGAGTTTTTTTCTTCATTCCTGGTAGATTTTACATAGTGCAGGCCTCCTAGACTTCAATGAGAACTTCAGGCTTTCTATTTCTAGAAATGTATTCTAAGGAAATAATCTAAGATGTATACAGAGAAATCTGTTTCAAGTGAACAGAGAACTTTCTCTATCTTGTTTCTTCTATCTTTAGCATCTAGAACAGTTTCTAACTCAGAGTGGACACTCAGCAGAGTTATCAAATGAACAAACTGCAAATTACAAACAAAAAGCAAAGATATACATAAAACCTCAATGTCTACCCAGAGGATGAAATAATTTGTATCCATTAATAGTAGGCTAGACAGACATTACTGGTCATCTTTGTAGAAGAAATTTCATTAATACAAGTTTTTAAAATAATTTGTTAATAAACCAGGCACCAAAAGATTCAGTACATTATTTTCTTGGTTCCTATATTACAATACCAACCCCCACCAGCAAAATGGTGTGTTTATAGTTTTAAACAGTCTGGTAGGATTCGTTTCAAAACTTCACTAGTAGTTATCTGTGGTTGGCAAGTTGTGGATGATTTTTATTCTATCCTTTGAATTTGGGATGTTTCTCATCTTTTCTACAATAAATGTACCTACTTTTGTAATCAGAAGAAACAAATATTTAAAATTGGATCTTCCATGAGTCACAAGTATAAACAGAAGGAGTAAAAATAGCTAAGGATAGAAATAATGTTGGTGGGAAAAACACCAAAAAGTTAATAGTGCTTATATTTGTTGATGGGAAAAACACCAAAAAGTTAATAGTGCTTGTATTTGTTGATGGGAAAAACAGCAAAAAGTTAATAGTGCTTGTATTTACCTGGTGGGATTGAGATTAGCGTTTTTTTAAATGAAAGAAGTAGAATCTGAGTGGGGAGTTTTTAAAATTGGCTGCAACATTTGACACTGGTCAGGGAGTTTCACTCTTGTCTCCATGTGTTCCACTTGCTTCTTCTATCCCCACTTGTCTTTATGATTCTGTCCATCTTGCTGACTCGTTGGGGACCACGATGTCCCCAGTGCCTGGCACATAGTAGGCATTCATATGTTTATTTAATGACTGAACTAAATAGTTGTGGAGTAAATTGTTAATTTAATATTTTAAAATGTGTTATGTCGGCTCAGTTTTCTTATAGTGTCACTGACCTGTAATCATCCCTATCTCCAGGGTCCGACATCCACTTCCTGATAGATTTCAGGTTGCTGTGCGTTGTGTCCGCTTGAGGCTCTGAGTGTGTCAGGAGCAGCAGCAATCCCTGTTCAGAGAGAAGCCTTTGAACCACCCAGAGGAGAAAGGACTTGCCTGGGAGACACAACCTTGAGGCTCAGACCCCTGCCTTCTGACACTGTCTAGCCATCTGTGCTGGAGATTTTGTGGTGGTGTTGGGGGTGACAGTTAAGGCTTGAGAATAGTCACAAAGCTCAGAATGCCCACAGGGGGTCAGTCTTATGCATGGGACGTACCATGACCCCCATCATCTCTCCACCCTCAGTATTTTCCCAGCAAACAAACTGGTAACTGAGATTCTGCCCCAAGAGACATATCTTTTCAGTTTAAGATTGCTGGCTGGCTAATATTTAAATATTGTCAAACATTTACAATTCAGTGTGATGGAAGGTTGTGAAAGCACATTGGGTTGGAAAGGCCTGTTGTCTATTCTTTGCCAGGTTTTGTGGTAGGAGCTTTATATATAGGGCAACCATAGAATTTATACTCCACACTAGGGTGCTTTTGAGAGTGAAAGGAAGTGCTAATTGGGTGGAATGCCAGGGCAACAGGCAAAAACTTATAGTGAATTGCATCAACAGGATTTTATGGTCTCCTTATGTATGGATACATCTTGTTTATGTTTGTATCACTGATAAGATAAGTGCCCTCCCCATTTTATAGATGAATGACACTTAGGCTCAAGACAAGTTAAGAAATATTCCTAAAGTCCCTGGTTTCACAGTCTCTGCTCTGATATCCCTTCAAGGCACAAGGGCAGTGGTTCCCTATTGTTAACAGGAAAGGCATGTCCCGGGGTGGGGGGTGGGAAGAGGACTTGAATGGGGTAGAACAAGGAACAACCCAATGGTACTTAGTTGATGTAATGATGGTGCCAGGAGCAACTCTGGCTACGGCCTAGTAGATGTCTGGGGTAAGGCTCATGGCTGAAAAAGTCCCCTGACCCATTGCTGCTTTGCCTCAAATGTGTGTCGTTGCCAAATGTCAGATCATACCTTTGTGGTGTGTCCCACCCTGGAGCAGTGTGTGACCTACCAGGAGACTGGAGTTCTGACGTGGTTCTCATTATTTTACCTACCCGAAGTGTCTTTCTGTCTCACAGGACAAGGGTAAATGGGAGAGTCTTTCACACAACTCAAATGGTCCTTTAGGATTTCTCTCACGTTGTCAGGTTTCGAATACTTCCCTGGACTTTGCTTCATGAACAAGGGAAAGAGAGAGACTTATTTCATGTCCTAGAAAGGCTTCATCACAGACAGCCGAGGAGAGTTTGAGGAACCTGTGCTTCATTCAGAGCCTAGGACCCCAGAGGAGGAACAAGGGTATCTCTCAGCATACGTCTTAGAAATTAGGATAGACGTTTCCCTGAAGGGGGACACACTTCCTCCCATGACAGATAAATAACTACCTCCCTACATTCCCACACTCCATCCCAAGTCAGCCCTACCAACACATTCTGTTTCGTCTTGAGGATTTCATTTCCAAGTAGGAAGGCTGATCCTTTCAACTCCCATTTATTTTTTTTTTGTATCTATTCACATATCATTGGCTTCCTCCCTATGAAGTGGTTACCAGGACTGAGTCTAAACTCTTACCTGGAGATGTGGGGACATCCTGAGGACACATAATCACAAGAAGAGATCACCCTGCCACTCATCAAGGGTGATGACCGAAGAGCTTCTGACTGGACTAGAACAGATGACAGTTCCCAGTGATACAGGAGTTAGCATGTCCCCAGGTAGACAGGGAGGTCTCTGGTGGAATAAACAAAGACAGCCATATCCTAAAACTTCAGGTTTTGAAATCACTCCTTCACTCCAGGACATAATGTAACAAGGCCTTGAGGTTAATCATAAAATTCCTTTTGGCCTGACAAACGGAGCAGATCTGATAGATAAGAGTGGGTTACTTTGCTAATTCCTTCAGAATGGGCCAGCAGAACAAACCTGGTAGACGAATTTCATTAGAAGGTGCCAGTTCCCTTCTTCAAACAGTTCCCTTCTCCAAACAGCCCCCCTTCCCCAAACAGGCAAAGGGAAGGTACAAAAGTAAGAGCTTTTTTCTCAGTCATGGGGCACCTCTCATTCGGGAACCCCTCCCGCTCGGGAGCTGCAACCTCTTCTCTGCCTCTAATAAACTATCCTCTTTGTAAAACATGTTGCTTCTCCCTGGTCCGTGTTTCCATTCTTTGGCTTCACAAGACACGATCCCGGCCCACATTCAGAAACTGCCGGCAGATCCAACATCACCAGTGCACCGTTTGAGGAAGTCCAAAACCCTCATAGACACCTGTGTCCTTTCTTGGGTCTACCCTTCTCACAGTTACTTCTAGGCTACTACTTTTGAATTTATTTTTTAAAATGTATTGTCTCACCATCCTGTATTTTTCTATTACCCCAATTCTGTTCCAGGTCAAACCAGGTGTGGAGTCCACCTATTTCCTTGACTTTCACCAAAAAGCAAAACACAACCCAAGTCTACCTTCTGGGAAAATGGCAGTGGGTACATCTTTTTTAATCTCTCCAAATTCCTGCATACAAAAAGGACTACATATAAAAAGCTGGATAGCAAAACCATAAACAAATGGTCAACCTTAAGCAAATAAACAAACCCCCTACCCCAAAGCGGGATATTCCTAAAAACTCCCAAATGAAAGAGTAAGGATAAACCATCAAGACCCAGATGGTATCAGTATCCATGTAGCAGAAAGCAGAGGGTAGCTACAGGGCGTCTGATGGGCTCGAGAACAGGAGAACCTGAAAACATCCAACAGGTGTTCACTGGGCAAGATGCTCAGCCAGTTCAGGAGCAGTATTTGAAGTGGGAGTAGGGTTTTCTCTCACTCAGTGCAGGTGATTTTGAGAACCCTCAGTAAGGTCAGAAAGGGCAGGAGCAGCCTAGCCCCTGTGAACTCTAAAAACTGATCTGCTGAAAAACTTCAATGGCCCCCTATTGTTTAGAGTGCTAATTCTAGACTCTTTTATTTTTTTAGCTTGACATTCAAAACCTTTCACAGTTTCACCCTAACATACCTTTCCAGTATAATTTCCAACCACATCTTTCAATTTGCCCCGTGTGCCAACTACACTGTTCTCAATGGTTCCAGTTGCATTCCCCAACTTCTTGTTTCTCACATTTCACCCGGCCATTATGGTATGGTTTGGGTCAATTCTGGACGACATCCCTGAAACATGCAGGCTCAAGACACCGTTGATGGTTCTCAGTTAACGTTTGGCACACAATTTTTATAAATACAAATTCCTTTTGGAAGACAATACTGTATCTGCCAGATGAAGTTCACTTCATTCCACAAAAAACAGTAGGACTCCTACCACTGTAGTTCTGCTTCAACACAGGAGTCTCCCTTGACTTTCCATGAATTTAAGCTAATTAACAATATTTTTATTTTAAAAAAGCCATCCTATATTTGGAAAAAGGCTAAAAGGCATTTGCTTATTTCACTTAGTGTATTAATCTCAAGATTCATTCATGTTGTCGCAAATGGCATCATTTCATCTTTTCTTATGGCAGAGTGGTGATGGAAGGAGAACTGACTCGGGGAGGTGAACACACAATGTGATATATTGATGATGGATTGCAGAATGGTGTACCTGAAACCTATGTAACTTTACTAACAACTGTCACCCCACCCTGATAAACTTTAATTGGAAAAAAAAAAAAAAAGGCATTTGCTTGATTTTTGAAGTGATGATAGAGCACTTCCTTTAGCCCGGAGAGTGACAGCCAAGTTCAAGGTCCACACAAGATGCTGTGGAGACATCTATGATAATGCTAAGGCTCTGGTGCTCACCCACGCTGAGGATTCCTCAGGGAAGTAAATGCCTGTGCAAGAAGCTCTACACAGTAAGTATGATGTCCGGGGTCCTCCTGGTCATGCTGGCATGCCCTGTCCTGTGTCCCCTTGGGATGTAAGCATGATTGTCCTCTTCCAGAGAGGGCATGGATGCTATATTTTCCTTCCCTTCTTCCACTGAATGTGAGTATGTTGATTTTGGGGTGGGAGGAAGATTTTGATATGCAGAATCCCACCACATCCTCAGTCAGAGAAACAGATGTACCATATGATTTTGAGTGTGGCACCCAGGATTTGGGTCTAGTTCAAGCACACAGCTCATAAAAGCCCAGACAGTAAAAAGTGAAGATGTAAAAGATAAAAGGGTTGCTTTCACATGCTATAAAATATTGTTTAAAATCATTCTTAACCGTAGTGTTCTAACCTTTACATTTTTCATTTTTATGCATGGAAAAAAGGACTGCTCAGTATATTAACCAAGCTGCAGGAAATGAACATCTTCTAGCCATTAAAAGCAGGTTCTACTAGTTCAGTAATGGCATCTGAATCACTCTGTTTGAGATATTGGACTTGCCATCATATGTGGCGATGCGTTTGTTTCCTTGTGCTCAGGCCCCTCTAATGCTTTAATTCCTATAAGCAAATCCTGTGGCAAAGAGTCATACTCCACTTGAAATTTCTGACAGAAACACATTCAAGAGTTCTATAACTTCAGAGAGGTTTGCTGTAACCGATTTAAGGCAGCGACAATTGTGGAGACCCCTTGAATATAATTACGGTTAGACTTGAACCTCTGAACATTTAGCTAATGCTGTTTGCCAGGTATCATTTAAATTAGTAACAAAGTAATAATGTTTAAAAAATAATAGCTTACATGTATTACATATTTTCTAAGGGTTGAGCCCTGTGCTTTTTAAATCTTCCCAACATGCCTGGGGTACTGATGGACAGTTCCATTTTATAGGTAAGTCTTAGAGGTGAGAATAAGTTGTCCAAGGTCAAACCATGACTGAATTTTATTCCAAGTCTCTCTTGGCACAAAAGTCCAATTCTGTAATCACTTTCGATACACTGTATTTTGCCCATTTTTGGCCCTGAAGTTGGGGGACCACATACTCCCTGTGTCAGGCAGTATAGTCACAGTAAGTTGATTAATCTGCCCAGGTTTTAGTTTTCTCATTTGCAAAATGAGGAAATGGAGGTAAACACCTTCCAAGAGCACCTTTTTCTTCTGGCATTCATTCGTCTATTCAACAAATGTTTATTTGGATTTCTACTATAAGGAAAGTCTGAATGATCTAATCATAATAATGGAATAATGAGGTGTGATCCCCAGAGTGTAAAGAGCTCACAATCTGATGGAAGAAAAAAATTCACCAACAAATCCTGAGAGTCCACAGTAGTCTGTTGTAATAGGTGTGTGTGTACACATACATATGTATGTATATATACACATAGCCATACATATACATACCTGCCTACACACACACACACACACACACACACACACACATAAACACACACAAACACACACACAGTAGTTGGACTAAGTTGACATAAATACAGTCAAAATGAGGAAGCAGAGCAGAGGCAGGGACTTAGAAGTTGGTTCATTTCACACAAGCCTGACAGTAAGCTGCGTAAGGAGAAGGGGTTGAGACTGTTTTAAGCCCCATGAATCTGGGCCTGGCAGGCCAGTATGAATTTGTCAGATGATTGCATGCATGAAAATGAGATGTAATTTGGCTTGTAAATGATCAGTGGGGATTCATCAGGTGGAAAAAAGGGAATAGGATGTTTGCACATAAGTAAGGGGCACATACAATTGCATGCTGGGTTGAGGAAGGCACTGGAAGCTTGGGCTCAGAAGGAGAGCAGCGGATAAGGTTACAACAGGTAGATTTTGGCCAGGTTCATGGTGGATTGAAAGCCGGGAGGTTGAATAATATGTGACGCTGCAGTTTTTTTTAGTGGGGCTTTTGGCTTGGGGAGAACCTAAGGTACTACTTGTTTAGTAAACCTCTGCACGTCTTTCACAGCTTTTAGACCCCCAAAATGTAATACGATTACATCACAAATAAAAGGGTAACAATGGAAACTCCACTAGGAAAAGATATTACAGGTGGGCTTCCATTTTAAGGTGAACAAAACTGTTGCCAACCTAAATTAGAGCAGAATTAAGAATGATTGATATTAGGCAGATTTAACTTGAGCAGGGGAACCTGTTTGGATGCACGAAGTTCTTTTGACTGTGAGGGTCTGTTGGTCTATGAGGAGAAATGAGAGTGAGAGTAAATGTGAAGTGTCCTTGGAAATGTGTTTTTTTGTTTGTTTGTTTGCTTTTTTCCCTGCACATTAAGAGGTAGGATTCCATTTCCATACTCCTTGAATCTGGACTGACCTTATGACCTGTCCTGGAATAGAATGGATGGAGTGACGACTCTGAGCCTAGGCTTCAGAAGGCTTTGCTTGCTTACATTCACTCTCTTGTAACACTACTACCACAATGTGAATAAACCTGGGCTGGCTTGATGGTTGTTACACCAAACTGAAACCCAGCCAAGCTCTAGACATGTGACTGAGGCCATTCTACTGCAGATGAGCCAGCCCCCTGCTGACTCAGCAGTTGACACATGAGCAAGCTTAGCTGGGCCTAGATTAGTTCCACAGGCAGAACTGTTCAGGCAACTAGAAGACTCATGAGCAAGAACAGGTGCTAGCTGGTTTGAGGCAGGAACAAGGAAGCGAGGGAGGGAGGGAAGACAAATGTGATAGGAAGTAGTGATGATGCGTTACCTAACATCTAGCTCTTACTGTAGTACCAGTTAGGTCCTGGGCTACCACTTTACATACCTTATTTCACTTAATAGTTCTTGGTTACCTCAAATTGACTCATAAATACATCAAGTCTCTCTGAAAAGGAAAGTTTGATTCCAAAGACTTTTAACTTGATTTGCCAAGCTGCATGCCAGAAGGATTTTATACAAAGGTTCTGGAATCAGACAAATCTGGGTTTGAATTCCTAATTTACCTCTTACCATCTGCATAACCTTTGGTAACATAATTAACGCAAACCCCAATGCCAATTTCTGCATCTGAAAAAGGGTTAACTAATACCTCTGTCTCAGAATACTATCCAGCCATTAACAAAGAATGAAATCTTGCCATTTTCTACAACATGGATGGATCTTGAGGGCATTATGCTAAGTGAAATAAGTCAGACAGAGAAAAACAAATACTATATAATCTCATTTATATATGGAATCTGAAAAAACCCCAAAACCCAAATTCATAGAAAAAGAGATCAGATTTATGGTTACCAGAGATGGAGTCAAGGGTTGGGGCATTGGCTGAAAGTGGTCAAAGGGTACAAACTTCCAGTGATAACTGGAATGTATACAACTGGGGATATAATGATACAACTGGGGATGTAAATTACAACATGGTGGCTATGGTAACACTGATGTATGGTATATTTAAAAGATGCTAAGAGTATATCCTTAAAATTTTCATCACACACAAAAAAAATCTTTTTTTAAAAATCTATATGAGATGATGGATGCTAGCTAAACTTATTGTGGTAATAATTTGTAATACTTGTAAGTCATTTTGCTGTACACTTTAAACTTATACAGTGCTGTACGTCAATGATATCTCAATAAAACTGAAATAAGAAATTAAGATCTATAGCTCTTATTGTAGTGGGTTAAATGAGCTAACTTAATCTAAGTGCCCACACGTACCAATGCCCAAAAGTAATAGCTGCTCCATCATTGCCACTTATGAATTTAAACAAGATATAAACTGAGGAAAATACTTTTTTAGCAGAGGTTCTCAACCTGTTCCAGTCTTCCCCCCGATGACCTTGTGCATGACCTTGTACATGGCACATCTACTCCATGGGCATCCCAGGCTCATGTTTAATTTCTTGTATCTCATTTTCTCTCAGTTAAGGAACATACCTGAGAGTGAAAATGGCGTCATAGACACAGACTTCAAACCACTCTCGGTTACAAAGAGTAAATGATTGCAAATTTGAATAACGTTTTACGTGCAGATTCCTGGCAGCAATCTGACATCTGTCAGGACCCAGTAGAATGCTGTGTACCATGCCTCTGTAGGTTTAATGAGGGTGCTGAGAGAACTCCCTCTCTCCCTCTCTGCTCTTTGGATTGGGAGCTTCCCTTGGGCACAGGCTATGCCAGATTCTTCTGTTCTTGGCATGTAGCTCGTTGTCTGGTGCATAAATAGTAATTGATAAATATTTGCTGAATGAACAATGGACTCTTCCACCCCAAGGGAGTGACAGAGTGAAGGTTTTCTCCCTTCAGGGAATCAGGGAGCCCCCTGGTATTCGAAGGGAGGAATTGGACAGAATGTCATGGTTTGAAGGGTAAACAGCAGGTTTCTGTCAGCAGTTTGACTGTCCTTCTGGCTTTATCAGCCCAATAAGAATGAAAGAAAGAGGCTTTGTTATCCAAGTGGACCATTACCAGTGGCTCAGTTCCCACTCTAAAGCTGGAAGGGGGGTTAATGTTTCTTCAAGTTCCTGTCTAAACTATCTCTTGAATTTCAAGTCCCAGAGTTTGTTTTCCTTATGGCAACGTCTCCTGGTGTAAAGAGGTGAGAGACAACAGCATTAAATAAGGTAAGTAGATAAAAACATAGACTATTAAGTGGTGATGAATGTGAGGCAAAACATAAAGCAGGGGACAGGGATTGGGAGTTTGAGGGGCAATGCAATTTTACATAAGCAGTTCAGAAAAGGCTTCATTAATAAGGTCACTTTGAGTAAAAAACTGAAGTGGGTGGGGGGTGAGCCAAGGGTTATCTAATGTTGTGTCCCAGGCAGAGGGAACAGCAAGTGCCATGGCCCTGAGATGGGAGCATGTTTAGCAAGGCTGAAGGTCATCAATGAGTCCTCGGTGGCTGGGTCAGTGTGAGCTGGTCAACAGCAGTAGGCAGTGATGGGATGTTAGGTCACGGAGGGCCTGGTGGGCCGTGGAAGGATATCAGCTCTTGCTCTGCATGAGATGGGAGGATTTTGAGCAGAGGAGTGCTAGTAAGTTTTGACTTGGGGTTTGGTGGACATTGAAGGACAGAGGTGAGAGTGGAGAGACAGGAGGCCACCAGGTGAGGCATGGTGGTGACTTAAGGATGGTGAGAAGCAGTTGGATTCCAGATATACTTTGAACGTAGAGCTGATAGCTTTGTTAGTAGCTCAGATGTGGGGCAAGAGAGGGAACCCCTTAGAACGGAGTTCTCCCTCTCAATGTTAGACCTGTTATATGTGGAGGGATGGTCATGATATCATCAGGGGTAGATGCCTACTCACTTTAATAAACCCTGTGGATTTGACTCAGTTTTTCTTTTGAAATCAATTCCATGTTTAGTACCATGTGTAGCTTCCATTGAATGTGCAGAATTCTACCAGCAAGTCACAGATGGTCAGCTAGAAAGGAACTTGGAGATCAAATAAGCCAGGGTGTCCCAAGGTGCCAGGGGAGCGGGGTTCCCTGGTACTTAGCCAAGAGATTTCAGATGATACATAGTAATGGGTGTTATCATATCACACTTGGAGAGAGCAATTTCTTTTTCAATCCTATATGTTCATTATATATCAAGAAGCAACTTCATCTTGGTGGTAAATTTTAAGTGCTTCTTGAACACTTCCTTATTTACCCTTTTAACCAAGAGCAATCAGGCCTTGGGCTCAGAGATGTAGCAGGCAACAGGATCTCAGTAAAATTTAACAATATGGTTTTGAATTTACTAAGTGTATTTATTATTTCCAAAGGCACATTTATTTGTGGACTCACATTTATTTATTTTTTGGGACTCACATTAGTGTAGTACACCAAATGACTCTAACATTTGATTTAAATAATTCCTAAAAGCGTTAGGATGATTGCAGATATTCTCTTGTGTGTTTGACTTAAAAAAAAAACAACCCACAACTTATTGATTTATACATGCATACGGAAAAGCACACATAAGTATACAGCTTGATGATTTTCACAAAGTGGACATACATGTGTAATCACTGCTCAGGTTAAGACAAGTATTGAAAGTATCTCACAAGTCCCCTTCTCTGTAACTATCTCCTCCCCAACCTTCAACAAAGGAGATCACTATCTTGACTTCTAATACCTTAGATAAGCTTTGCTAGTTTTGAAATTTATGTAATTGAAATTATTAAGTATAAATTTTTTTGTGTTTGGCTTCTTTCGGGCCATGTTATATTTCAATTTCATCTGTGTTGTTTCTGTAACACAAATTCATTCTTCTTCATTGCCCTGTATTTATTATTTCATTGTTATTCCATAGTATTCCATAATATTCCATTATTCTATTAATACATCACAATTTATTTACCCATTCTATGGTGTATGGAATCTGTTTACAGTTTTTGGTTAGTAGCTGTAGGTGACTATGAACATTCTTTTGCATACCTATGCCTTTTTATTAAGTATCCAGTTTCCAGTCATTCCTGTAAGTGTAGTTATATCTCATAGTGGTTTGGATTTGCAGATTTGCATTTCTCTGGTGATTAATAGAATGGAGTACCCTTTTTTGTGTGTCATTTGGATACTCTCTTTCTGAAGTATCAGGTCAAGACTTTTGCCCCTTTTTCTGTTGAAGTGTCAGTCATGTTTTTTAAACTTGAAGAGGTCTTTATATATTCTGTAGACCACATTTTTTAAGATAACTATGTTGTAAATACCTTCTTTCACTCTGTGGCTTGCTTTTTGATATGGTTGAATTTATAAATATTTTTCTTTATGTTTTCTTTTTTTGTCCTATCTAAGAAATCTTTGTCTAACCTAAGGTTATAAAGATGTCCTCTTCTGTTAATTTCTAGAAAAAATTTGATCATCTTATCTTTTAAGTTCACGTCTATAATCTATCTGAATTTGATTTTAGCATATGGTATAAAGTAGGGGTCAGAATTTGTGTTTGTTTTCCCATTGGATATATAATTGACTCAGCATCAATAATGGAAACAAAAAATTTTCTTTACTCTTTTGCAGTGTAATCTTTGTGTGAAACAAGTGCCTGCATATTTCTAGGTTTGTTTCTGGGCTTTTCATTTTGTCTCATTGGGCTATCTATCCGTGAGCCAATACTGCATTCTCTTAATGAGTAATGATGCTGAACGTATTTTCATGTACATTATTGGACATTTGTATATCTTTGAAGAAATGTCTATTCAAATTCTTTGCTCAGCTTTTAATTAGGTTATTTTTCTTTTTATTGTTAAGTTGTAAGAGTCCTTTATATACTCTGGGTACTACCATTTTCCCCCAAAAATAAGACCTAGCCGGACAATCAGCTCTAACGCATCTTTTGGAGCAAAAATTAATATATGACCTGGTTATATTATATTATATTATATTATATTATATTATATTATATGACATGGTCTTATTTTACTATGAGAAAAATAAGTAAAATGCTATTATAGTAAAATAAGACCAGGTCTTATATTAATTTTTGCTCCAAAAGACGCATTAGAGCTGATTGTCTGGCTAGGTCTTATTTTTGGGGAACACGGTCCAACATAATGACTCTATATTTGTATATATTGCAAAATGATTGCCTCAATAAGTCTACTTAACATCTATTACCATAGTAGTTAAAAGTGTTTTTTTCTTGTGATGAGAACTTTTAACATCTACTCAGCAACTTTCAAATGTGCAATAGAGTATTATTAATGATAGTTACCATGCTGTACATTATATCCCCAGAACTGATTTATCTTATAAGTTTGTACACTTTAACCCTCTTCACCCATTTTGCCTGCCCCACCCATCCCCAGTCACTGGCCAGCACCAATCTGTTCTCTGTATCTATGAGCATAGTTTTTTTAATTTTTTTTATTTTTAAATTTAAGATTCCACATATAAGTGAGGGCATATAGTGTTTCTCTTTCTCTGTCTGACTTATTTCACTTAGCATAATGCTTCAACGTTGTTGCAAATGGCAAGATTTTCTTTTTTACGGCTGAATACTATTCCATTGTGTGTGTGTGTGTGTGTGTGTGTGTGTGTGTGTGTGTGTGTGTGTGTTTATGAATGACATAGTTTCTTTATCCATTCATTCATTGATGGACATTTAGGTTGTTTTCATACATTGTCTATTTCTCTCCACATTCTTATGTCATTGTGGCACCTATTTTAGTTCCACATATATTTTACATGCCACAAAAAAGTATTAATATTTTGTGCAGTCAATATTTATTTGGTTTTACCCACATATTTGCACTTTCCATTGTCTTCATTCTTTTCTACATTTCTGTGCTTCCATTTCACCTCATTTTCTTCTGCCCTGAAGAATTTTCTTTAGTATTTCTTTAGTGCATTTCTGTTAAATATGAATTCTCTCAAGTTTTTTTTTTTCTTGGAAATGTTTTAATTTCTTGTATACTTTGAAGACTGTTTTCACTGAGCATAGAGTTCCAAGTTCATAATTATTTGCTTTCAACTTTGAAGATGTCATTTCATTGTGCCATGGCTTCCATCATTTTTGTTTAAAAGTCAGTTTCCATAATTACAGTTGCTCTTTTGAAGGTAATGTTTCTTTTCTGTGGCTGATTTCAAAATTTTTTGTCTTTGTCTTTAAGAAGATTTAATATGATATGTCTAGTGGTGGTTTTCTTTATTCTGTTTGAAATTGTAAAGATTTTTAAATCTTTAGCTCAATGACTTTTGTAATTTTGGAAATATTTTAACTAATATCTATTCAAGTATCACATCTGCTCAATTCTCTCTTGCTTCTCTTTCAGGATCTCCAGATACATACCTGTTGGAAATTTTCACCAAGTCCCACATACATCTTAAGCTCTTTTGTGCAATAACCATAACTTTTTTTGTTGTTTTTTTGCTTTTGTTTTTTATGCAGTCTGGATATTTTCTGCTGACCTATATTCCAGTTTACAGATCCTCTTTTCTACATTGTCTAATCTGCATAAACCCCATCTATTGTGTTATTTTTTGTTACTGTATATTTCAATTCTAAAGTTTTATTTTTCATTTTGTAAAGATTATAGATCTCATGAAATTCTCCATCTTGTCATCTACTTTCTTGAACTTATTTAATCATGGATATTTTGACGTCTGTGTCTGGTAACGCCAAAACCTGACTCACATATAGGTCTGATTTTTTCTTGGTTTTCGGTTATTTGGCTATGTCTCCTGGCAAGCTTGGTAATTTTGGGTAAATGTTGGACATACTGTATGACAAACTGTAAAGCCGATTTGAAGCTCTGGATTATGTTATCTTCTTCCAGAGAAAATTATTAATATTTATTTATTTATTTTATTTATTTATTTTTTGCTTCTGTCAGGTGTTTTGAGTACTGGTAAATCATTTTGTTTCATCTGAATTTGCTCTGGCCTGAAATGGGATTTTAGTCTTTGTGAGGGTTAAGCGATTTCTGCTTCACTCTTATGTCTAATGTGTAGCCCTTTCATGATCTTACATTGAAGCATGATGTGTTTACCAGGATCCCTCTCTTTGGTGGGCCCCAACTTCAATTTTTGTTATCCTGAGACTGACTTTTAAGCCTCTGGGTCCTATGCAGTTTACAAATCAGCAAGTGCCTGCAGGTAAATAGTGCTTTAAATACTGGACTCATTTCAATGTGATTTCCTTCTCTCTTGGCTCCTGGCTCTTCAGGTCCTAGCTGCCTTAGTATCTCCCCAATGTCTTCAAACAGAAGTTCTTTGTTTTTACTTTTAATTTTTTTATACTTTATCCAGATTTTAAAGTTGTTCTTGGCAAGGGGGTTGGCCTGAAGGAAGCTAGTCTGTCATGACTAAAAGCAGGAGTCCATTGTACTTACTTTTGTCATTGCCTTCTATTTTAAGACCAATGATTCTAGCTTTCCTTTTATATTAGTAAAATAATTTCTTTCTCAGTAAATGTATTTACAGATGCTCCTCTGCTTACGATGAGATTATGTCTTGATAAACCCATCATAAATTGAAGATACCATAACTCAAAAATGCCTCTAGTATACCTAACATACCAAACATTATGGCTTAGCCTAGCTGGTTTCTATTGAATTTGTATTGCTTTCACACCATTGTAAAGTTGAAAAATCATAAGCTGAACTGTCATAAATTGGGGACTGTCTGTGTTATGAGGAATGTAGAAGTTGTAACAAAATGCAACAAACAGTATAATAAATGCTTGTTTCCCTCTCCAGTGTATAACTATATTCAAATAAAGAAGAGTTGACTTAAATGAAAGTAGTAAGTAAATAGCAGTACAGATGGTGCTTGGAAATGGTACAAATGGTGGTGATGAGGTTCAACTCGTTATATATAGAGAGAAATAGAAACCCACAAAAGTCATCGTCTTGCCTAAAATTACACAGAATATACATGGAAGGGCTGATATGATTTAGGTCTCTTGGTTCCCAATTCAATCCTTTATCTGCTCTAGCACAGAGCTCTGTCAGTACAGGCTCTTCTCCCTCCCTGACTTGCTCTCAGATAGATTTATTTCTTCTAGTTTATTTTCCATTTTGTCCTGAATTCTTCCATGTATATCCTAAAACTATTTTTGTAATTGTCTTTTAATTATTAGATTGTAAAAATACAAAGAAAGTATGTCTAGGCCTTATCCACAAGTGTGTTTCTGTGTGTGTGTGTGTGTGTGTGTGTGTGTGTGTGTGTGCATGCTTCAAATCCCCATCAGTTTTTGCTAGTAGTTTCTATATAATGTTTGAGCCCGTGAGATTCAGGGTGATTGATCTTCTAAATGCTTGGCTCCTTTTAAAACTGCATGAAAAAGAATGACCAGTTCTGTGGAATTTAGTGTTACTAAATCTCCTCTCCATTTGTTTAATTGTATTATTTGCCTGGGGGATGCTGTTTAAATGTAGAGCCAAGTCAGCTGAATGAAATGCGATCCTGGTACAAGAAAATAATGATGTGTCTCTTTTGCTAAATAACAGCCTCCCCCCTCGTCTCCAGATGGTGGGAACCACACCCTCAGTTTTTTGGGAGGCAAGTGAGGGTGGTACCCGGCTTGGTCTTGGCTGTCAAGTGCATGGGCCAGGGAGTGGGCAGACCAATGCGAGGGCAACTGGAGCTTGGATTTGGGGAGAGAGCAGACACCAAGGACACTGTGAGTGACTGGAGAGGCAGAGTGACTGGCTTTCTTTCTGCTCTTGGATTTAGGCCATGTCTCACCCCCTGCCCAATCAAGCAGCTAAAAACCAAAGCTATAGGTTAGCTACTCAGTTTTGAAAACTGTTAACTTTGAGCAGATCATCTGGTTCCTTCTTATCTTAAAAGATCACTTGGACTTAGTACTTAAAATTTCTAGATTATGTTCTTTGACATGTCATTATGCAACCCTCCCCAAAATACCTCTTGTCCATTTGACCTTCCCTTTTGGGACTCCCTGAGGTCAAATGACAGCATGAGGTGAAGCAAAGACCACTCTACTAGTATTTACTGAGTGTCTACTCTGTGTCAGGCAGTGGTCTATGCTCTGGGGTTGTGGCAGTGAACAAAACAATGAGGCCTGCCATTGTGGGGTTGATATGCAAGGAGGGGTGGGGTAAGAAAAGACAAATAAGTAAAATATGAGAATGGCACAATGAATGGAAAGTGTTATGGAAAAAAATAAAATGGGGAAGGGAGATAGGGAGGGATGGATGGGGGTAGGGCTGTTATATCAAATAGAGTGTTCAGGGAAGGTTTTCCTGAGGAGGTGAAGGAGATGAACCGTGGTTTGGGGTGTCTGGAGAGGTAATAAGTGCCTGCTAAGCTGGTGGTCTTGAATGCTAGTGGGTGTCAGCATTGTGGTAACATAATCTTCAGTGCCCTGCTCCCAGAGGTCTAAGGCAGGGCCTGGCCATCTGCCTTCCTAGAAAGCTCCCTACGCAATTCTGACGTGAGTGTCAAAACCCACTTTTTGTTGTTGTTGTTGTTACTTTGGAAGCCTATAAAAGAATTATTCCAAAGGCAAGTGATTTTCACACTTCAGAGAGAAAGGATTTTCCTGTGGACTGCCATCTTATTGGCAAGTGCAGTTCCCAGTGCTGGAAGGGGGGAAATGGGCAACTAGTGAGTACTTGCTGTGTGCTGGATACAGTCCCCCTTTGCTGTCCTCTTTGATCCTCCTGACAGTCTCTGGGGCTAAGTGTCACATCAGCGCAGTGAGGTCCAGAGAGGCCAGGAGACTCAATGCTTTGAAGGAGCAGATATCACGTTCAGTGCTCACCAGCTTCCGAATGAGCTTTGCCTGGAGAGGCCGGTGTGCAGGCCCCCTTGGGCTCCCCCTATGCCAGGCTCAGCGCCTTCATCAATCCGACCCCAGTTTTTGTGGAGGAGAGCTGGACTCTAAGTGAATATTTTTTTCAATAAATGTTTCTTGGAATAATTCTTGGATGTCAGGCATTTTGAAAAACTGCTGACTTTCTGAATGGAAAAGGAGCTCAGAGGTCATGTAGCTGCCCAGGAGTAAGAAAAATGTATGTGTTTGCCACCATCTTTTCCTCTTCCCTCTATGTCCATGGGAAACATCAATAAATGATGGTGACATCCTTTTTCAAAGAACCCGGATGCAACCTTGGAACGCTCTTCAACTCAATATACTAGTTAATAGATACTGATTCATTGAATGTGGCTCACAAAGAAGAAACTTATTTGCCATCTGTTAATCTGGACAATTCCTTCTTTAACACATCAGAAAAGCCAGGCTCAGTGGGGTCATAGTTTATCGAAGACACACAGTTAGTAGCAAAGTTGGATCTCATACTACACCTCTGCTTTTTTTTTTTTTTTTTTAAACTAGACACTTTAGTGGTTAGGAATCTCATTCCTCAAACTCAGGTATGTAAGATGTAAAGTGATAAACAACCGTCAACAACACTCAGTTTCTGAATCAAGCCATTTGATCCTGGTGGCAGTGACATAGCATCAGCTTCTCTCTTTGGAGCAGTCCCAAATTCTGGGAGACAGCAGAGGGCCAAGGCAGGGGCCTCCTTGGTCGTATCTCTCTGTGCTGGCATTTACTGCTGTTACCCGCCCTCTGGCCTTCAGTCGTCACCCTTCCGCTGGCATCCGCAGCCCAAGTCCGTGTCCCTCATCTAATCTGATAATTGGTCTGGATCCCAAGAGCTTGCTGCTAAGTTATTCTCTATTGCCTTTTGTAAAGTCCCTTCATATCCAACTCTCTCTCCTTTAGCCACTGGCCCTGTGCCCTTGCTATTCTCCAAGGACGTGGGGTCTTTCTGCTGCTTTTGTGTCCTTCTTGGATGGAGGGTATTTGGTGAAGTTGTCTAGGTTTGATTTTTCCAGCCCACCTTTTCTCTGTGTTCTGTCCTTTTTCTGGGTCTCTACTCAGCCTCTGAGGCCCAAGATCATCTATTCTCAGACCCTTTATGTCACCCAGCGGATGCTGAGGTCTCTTTTCCTTCTGCTAGCATTCAGTGTGGGAAGGGGTCGGAGAATTGCTGCTGAGTCCCCACTCTAGCAATGCACTTATGTTCACTGAATCCAGGTTCAGGCTTGCCCCCATCCCCAGCATCCACCTGCTGAGGCCTTCATTGTGTCTCAGGAGGGAAACTTTGACAGTACAGGTCCATCACCTCTTCTCCCACATCCATTGTTATATGGGAGTCCTTTCCTCGCTCATCTCCCCACACTGGGGACAGCTAAATGTTTCTAGAATTCAAAAGCCAGGGACAAGATTCTTGTTTCTTTCTTGGTTGACTTATCTTGTCCTGAGACGGTGAACTCAGGGAGGCCTTCCTTGAAGAAAAGGCCAAAGGGACAGTAGGAGAGGGAAGAAAAAGAACACACTATTTCAAAACATTATTCCATCACGTCAATTTGCCTCAGAGGTCTAGATTTCAAAACTTGCCTACTGACTTTAATCTTGAGGTTGCCAAATTACAGCTGGTGGGCCAAACCTGGCCTGCTGCCTGTTTTTGTATGGCCTGCAAACCAAGAATGGTCTTTATAGTTCAAATGGTTACATTTAAAATCGTTGTGAGGTAACATCTATTATCTTCTATTTGCTTCTTGGTCCATAAATTCTAAAATAATCATTCAACAGCCTTCTCAGAAAAAGCCCGCTGACCCTGGTGTAGAGCACGGGGTGGAAGTACGGACATTTTTTTTCAACTCTCTGAGGCTACTGGAGGAATGGACTGGTTTGTCTTTGCTTCTCCACATTCCAGCTCCTTAGAATAAAATATCATTGACTGCTTAGCCATCACCAGTTGGCCTCAATTTCAGGTCAGTTGAAAAGGATAAAACTTCAGAAAAGCTGGTGCGGGAGAATCTTCCTAATAAAAAATCCCCTTCGGCCTGACTGTTGCCCTGAGTTGTCCCCAGGAGCAGCCGTTCCCTCTTTGGGGAGCTGCTTTCCACTAGCAGTGACATGTGGAAAATCTACTATGGATATGAAGTTTCCTGCCTGTAAGCTTGCATTTTGGCATTGTCCCATAGAATACATTGGGAAACAAATGTGATTCTCACAATATGGTTCACCCGACAGGAAAATATGTCATTTGAGTCAATGAATAATATATGTTGCTATACATTTTTAATAAAATGAACAAATTGTTTCTGAGTATTTGGAAGACTTAATTCTTCATTTGCTAGTTCATTTTGAAACCATTACGGTTCTGTGTATTGCTCTGTACAAAGATGTGAAATTAACCGTCATAATTTCTTCTGCGGTCTGAAAGTTGAACAAGTTAATGTTTCACCCAAATTAGCTTCTTTCCCTTCACATTTGCTCTATCATTAACCTTCCCTATTTGAGCCTGCAATAAAAATTACATCATGATCAAATTCAAGGAAAGGTTTTGTGTAAGCCATGCCTAACGCAGATATTTATTACTGGGCTTGAGGGGCAGGAGTCAGATTTATTTGGATAATTTGTTCACAATTTATGCTGTGACTATTTTAGACTCTTGAACACACAAATGCATGCTCTCATGTCAACCCATTGCCATAGTGATGGGCACATCAACTACACCCTTAGAGCTGGGTTTTGCTGACATCTGTAAACTGAGACCTTTGAGCAAATCTTTTTGGCACGGCCAATCTTTGCTGTGAACTGGGAAAATTCATCTCCTTAGTTTTGGTTAGGCCACTGGCTATACCAATTTGATTATTTTGACTTTCTTTTTGTGGAGTCAGTAGTGATGATAACAATAAAGATTAAATTGAAAACACATATAATATATGTAAAGGTCAAGCCTTCATATATCTTTTCTCTCTTGATTCTTGGGCACCATGTGGACTAAGAACATAACTAAGAAGATAAACACCATTTCTGTTTAAAAGGAGGGCATTCTGAGGCCCAGAGAAGGGAAATGGATCAGTGGGGGCCACACAGCTGGTGAGTAGCCTGTTCCTCTGTCTTTCAGCTTTAAGCCCCCTTTCTATAATATTTCCTGTTTGTTTGATGGTCAACATTGGAGGGGTCCAGATGATCCCCGTTGTGGTTAGACAGCTTGAGTGTGTTTAAAGGTACCTGAGAGAAGAATGTTTTTGGAGTTTAAATTGGGCTGAAGCATCTTTGGTTCTGAATTTAGACGCAATTTTACTTTTTTTGAGGTTTTAGTCAAATTACTTGAGGCAAATAGAACTTCTTTGTTCAAAGGAAATAGATGCTTTTAAAAGTCTTATAAAATAGACCCATAATGCTTTTTGGGACTCAAATAACTCTGTCCCAAAACATTTAAATAAATTAAATGTAAGTGGATTAGAAACAGACAGATTGTCTTTCCATGAACTACACCCAGGCCAGACACAGAAGGAGAAGCATGCGGAGAAACGTGTTTTGGGTTTCCTTAGATTCTGGCACTCACAAAGCTTAGCCTCACTTCTCTTTCTGATAATAAAATGGAGATGAAGTCTGGTCTTTTTTCTGAGGCGATTGCTTTGTGCCTTTCCAATATGCTTCTCTTAATGTGACCATGTTTAACCTTTACCATATTGAATGGTGTTATCCTTCCCTTAAGCAGGTAGGCATTTAATGAGGCATGGTGGGGTGATGGTGTTTGACTTGACCATGCCCACTATCTTTGACTTTGAAACCTAAAGGATGTACCTGTAACGTCAGTTAACAGGGAAATGATTGGGAGGTTTTGGTGGGTTGTAAGTACCGTGGCTAAGAGTCAGATGGGCGGGGCTTAATCCCAACCTTCCCACTGACCTGTTACATAAGTCAGCATGTAACCTGTTTCAACCTGTTTCCTCAGCTGTAAAATGCGAATAATCATAGACTCACCCATTGTTATTAAATGGGGCAATCTTTGTCAAGTGTGTATTTTAGCTGCAGGTATAGCACTTAGTAGGTCCCAGATAGCTATTCCATGACTTCATTATGGTGGATGTGGGTTACTTTACTGCTTTGACTCTGTGGCCCTTTTCTTTCCTAACAGCACCTGATTTTCCTTCAGGGAGCTCCTCCTCCCCTACCACATGGAGTCCTGCTGGGATTGTCAGTTAAGCTGACCTTTCCTCAACAGACAAGGGAGTGGGCAGGTGCCCTGAGGTAGACCGAAAAATTGTCTCTTCTGGGATTTGAGGCTGGAGCCTAGTAACTCAAGGACTGCAAGTGGCTGAAGTCTTAAGTGGTTTCTGCTGCCTGTGTCCCCAAGAGGCCCCAATCCCTGGCCTAAGGCCTTGTTGGTCAGCTTTTCCTTAGATCCCATGAACCGATAAGAGTGTGTGTGTGTGTGTGTGTGTGTGTGTGTGTGTGTGTGTGTGTATACAACTAAAGTTTAACAGTGCCGTTGTTACTCAAGGTCTGATTAACTGTATTGCTGTATATTTCTTAACTGATAAATTTCATCATCGTTTTTTTTCAGTACATGCGTTCAGTAAAAAACTTATTTTTAGAATTACAAATGTGAAACATAGTTTAAGGGAAAACAATAAAGAAAACACCATAAAAGGAAAGAACAAAATCATTTATAATTTTTAACAGGGAGAAAAACCCTCTTAACATATTCATAAATATGAAGTTTGTGTGTTTTTGTATATTTCTGTGAAATGATTTTATGAACATCTATACACATTTGAAGATGACGTCAGAGGGAACAATGTATGGGGAAGTATTTAGGGTCACTGTAGGTGGTTATTTGTGGAAATTTTGCGTGAGCCAATGACACAATTCTTATAAGAGACATTTGTGTTGAACTTAAGTGTGGCTCTGATGGTCACGCAGGTCATTCTGCTGTCCTATCTACCCAAGGGTTCCTCTCCTTCAACTCACTGCCCAAGTGGTGATCTGGTTGGCCAGATCCAGTTCTTGGGAATTGAAGGTGATCCATTCCCTTCTTTGAAAAGTCTCTCCACCAGATGAATAATTCTGGTAGCATAGAGAGTGGATGGTCAGGGAGTCAGGTGGTGAGCACACTGAGAGCCAGAAGACAGTGACCTATCACTGTGGCCACCTCCTCTTCACTGAACACTGGATATGTTTTCTATACAACGAGGCCATATTTGACCCTGGAATGAGGTCCAAAAGGAAGCAAATAAAGCAAAAACAACAACAACAAAAAGTATTCATTACCCTCAATTTTAGACAGATGACCATTTCTTTGGTAGAACATTGAATGGCTTGCGTCTGGAGTCCAGTCTTTATGAAATATACATTCAAACCCCAGAATCATCCTCACTTTGATGATTTCTCCCCTTTCCTGTATACCTTCCTGGTGAGCAGCTGAGACCAGACACGCACGTAGCAATCTCACACCTTTCGTTTTGTACTCACTCCAGGGCAGATACACACTGGCACGCCAGCAGAAACCATGAGGTAGCTTGCATTTATTTACTTACTTATTTGTTTATTTATTTAAAAAGAAATGGTAGAAAAAAAAAAAACCACAACAACCAAAAAAGCATGTTCTTTTGGGCAATCATAGTTGGAGCCTCTGAAGCTGAGTGTTTATGTCTGCAACTCCCTTGTGCTAAAGCTTGGAGTTGTGGAATTCTAAATTGAAACCACAGACTCAGAGCCATTAGCCTCGGGCGCTCTAACCATGACAAGGCAAGTATGCCGAGTGGTCCACACTGGTAGGCGTGCGTCAGCCTAGAGAACTGACCATAGTGATAGCTGTCACTCAACCAGTACAGATTCCATCCCATCAATCTGTTGAGAGGGTTCTTCGGTTCCTGTGCACAATCTCAGGGCTCATCTTTACAGAGAACATTAAACTCAATTTCATCAGGTATCGGTGTAGTTGTACTTAAAAAGACAATTGTGTTACAAAGGAAGCTTCTCTTTATCTCTTGGACCATGGATTTAATACGCTTCCTGTGCAGCGCTTGTAGAAGTGATGCATATATTACATTAGTAAAGTGGCCATTTACATTAGTCATTGCCTTATTCATGCAGCCCTTTAATAGAAATTAGTTTAAAATTAGCCTCACTCTCTGTAATTTGAAGTATTTGCAAAGATAATTTTATCTGGCTGATAAAATTTATTATGGTATCCTTCTTAGCAATTATAAACTGTTTACGTGAAAAGCGTTCAGTGAGATACATGGACCATGGCTTCTCAGGATGCAGTCTCAGCACACATTATAGAGAGGCTGGCAGTTTGCAATCTACTGTGCCACACTGATTATAAGCGTCTTGGAGCCAGATCACCAAGGTTCTGATCCAGGCTCTGCTGCTTGTTCACGTTGTGGCCTCACACAAGTCATTTCATGTCTCTGAGCCTTGGTTTTCTCATGTATAAAGTGGGGTTAATAATGGGATAAACTCAGGAGTCTGTGGTGAAGATGAGATAAAATGTTATGCAAAGGCCTTACATGCCATAATCACTCAAAAAATATTACCTGTTTATTACAGTCGGTGTTGCTGCGGTGGTATCCTTCCTACGAACTGGGAAGGGTGTGGACTATACAACAGAAGCTGACTGCTCTGATCTTTTCAATTTGTGAAATAAGAAAATATTTCTTTTACTAAATATCATCCTCTGGGCTCCAGAAACTCATTTTTTTTATCAACTTTATCAGTCAGTGATATACTTTCTGAGACCACCTTTATGTAAGGAACTGAGCTGGGCTCTGTGAGAACATCGTGGGCCTTCAACACACTTCCAACCTAATTGGTGAGTATATGGCATGTCCTCTGGTATGTCCTGTTGTAGGCCAATGGCGCCAATAGCCAGCGCTTGGCAGCCCAGAGGAGGGAGCCATGGCCAGGGCTGGAGAGGTCAGTGGAAACTGCTGAGAGAGGAATCTTGGTCTTGAAGGACGTTTAGATTTTAGGCAGGTGGGGAGGAATAATGAAGGCAGTCCAGATGGGGAACTCTACCAGAGGGAGGGGAGCCCAGTCAAGGTTTGGGTGAAAGCAAGAAGTAAACTTAATGGTACGTGTAACTGTGTTCCATGAGAATATATGGCTGCAGGCATGGGTAGATCTACCTATTCTAAAAGTGCCCCGAGGATACATCTTCTCTTCTTTCTTTATCTGGAAGGGAAGCATTGTCTTTATGCTTTCCGGCTTAGATGGTGACAATGCTGACCAAGGTCTGATTGCATCTAGCTGAGTTTGATTGAGTCTTGTGCTTATCGCTGAGCCAATCACTTTGGCCAGGGGCCTGAGATATAATTGGCCACGTGTAAGATTACAGTTAGTTAACCTAAGCAGGGGTAGGGGGATCCCCAAATGCAAAGTGGAAATTGCTGCTGACAGTAGCCGAGTAACTCAGGATTCCTGTGGGGGGAAATGGTCTTCAGCAGAGGAGATGTTCTCATGTCTAGGTTTATTCTCTTGAATTTGATACCTGATTTACAACAACATGAAAATCGGGAAACCTGTTACTTACCTTGGAGATACTGAGTTTAATTCTTTGTACCCTTTTACATTAAAAAATGTACAATTGGGAACAGTTACCTTCATCAAAATGAATACTACTGGATTTACTTCAGGGCAAACTGTGACCCCTTCACCCCCTACGAGTACTTTGCTTTTTATAATACAAGGGACAGGATATGACTGAATAGGCCATAATTGCTGCTTTAAAGTTTTTTTTAAGACTGCAGCTAACTTATTTTCTCTGATTCCCTTGGTTCTTTGAGTAATTTTGGAGTTGGTTCTCTATGTTTTGGTAGCACTCAGTTTCCTCAAAGTTGAGGAAGTAGAGTTAGGGTTTTTAGAAGGCAAGCACTAATGAAAATAAGTGGACTGCATTTTAAAACCAGTATTTTTATACTAATGAGAAGTCTATTTCCTCCTCCTTGGAAAGTCTTCATCCAGTTTTTTATTGCATGGAAAATTCTGACAACAATTCCATGCAAGATGGGTTGAGATTCCCCTTTTGGCCGAAGGTGTGATAATGATGCCAATGATGAATATGGCTGAAGCAAAAACTATCGTCTATTAAGCATGATGTGATAAGGGTTTTACATTTATTGTTTCATTTAATCATCACAATAACCCTGTTATGTTCACCCCGTTATCTTAGTTTTACAGATGAGACTTGGAAAGGCTAAATAATTTGTTCAAGATGACGCAGTTATAAGAGATGTAGCCCACCTTCCAAATATACCTACCAACCTGAACCTGTGTCTTTGCAGATGCTATAAAATGCTATTTGATGGTGACCCTTTTGATTAGCATCAGTTTCACTTGCCAAAGTCACATTAATATTATTCATCATGTGATTGTGAGCTAAGTATCCTGACACACAAGATGGTATTGTTGGGGGCAGCAAACATGGTAACCCAGAGCCAGGCTAAACTTTTTCCCAAGTTTTCTGTACATACTAGTTTTGTCCTGTGCAGCCCCATCTGCAGTTACCTTTTCCTACCATAGTGCCACTGTTGGAGATGAATCCTACATGGTCTGACTAAGGTTCTCCCGTGGCTTTGTGGTGTGCTTGCTGGTCTATATCCAACTGCAGTGGTGTCCTTGGGAGATGTTGCCTCAGCCACATGCTGAGCTAAACCAGCCATCCTTGGGGTGTCTTAGGTAATAACCTAGTCCCAGTTCCTAGTAGGACGTACTTGATCTTTCTTTCTGCCATTTGAGAATGAGAACCCAATGTTATGGTAGCTGGTGTGCTAAGATCACTAAATGAATCAATGAGTGGATACATTTTTCCTTACATGTAATAACCTCTTAGGGAGGCAGGAGATACAATGGTGAAGAGTTGCAGTCCTACCAACTTGGTTTAAGTCTTGTCTTCCCTATTTATAGCATAAGTAATTTGGGGCACATATTTAAATTTCTGAGCCCCAGGTTTCCTCATTTGTGAACAGTAACTTTTTTTTTTCTTAATGAGTTGGTTCTGATGCTTCACTAAGAAGATTTGCATATTAAGTTCTCAATAAATGATAATAACTATTATTAATCAGTCCATTTGTGCTCCAGGCTAGTGTTATGCAGCCAGTTCTGCTTTGATGCTTGTTTTATAAATTCACATTTATTCCAATGAGGTTGATATATTAGGGAAAAATACAAGCATAACACAAATTTTACGTTTGAGTTTGCTGAATTTTATTGAGGACAAACAATGTGTGAACTCTAGAAACGGCACCCAATGGAATGAAGACATGTAGAATACACAAAATACACACACCTCAAACACCCACCATCCACCTCAGGTCAGCAGGGATGTTATGAATCACACTTTCCACATGTGGAACTATAACTTTCTGTCCAATTTCAGATAACCTCCTTCCACCACTACACAACAATATCTCACAAGCTGCAACCCTTCCCATACCCACTCCCACAAGAAAAATATCAGGTCTTTTTCAAGGTAAACTGCCATATTTATGGTAATGCTATGTATTTCTCAACCATTTAACACATGTGAAACTGTTACCATTTTTATGAGGGTTCTATCTTTTTAAAAAATGTGTCATTGGTGAAGATTTTGAGTGTTGTGCTCCAACACCTCCCCCCCCCCACATACTCCATGGTTTTTATTGCATAATTTTGCATAGCATGGCGATTTTTAGGAATGCATATTCCATGTAATAGCAGGACTGATGCACTGGCCATTCATCTGTAAAACAATGCCCCTGTTCTCAAAGGGGGGGCTTGCAGTTATGCATAGTGAATTGTGCTGCTAAATTGTAATTTAGATCACTGGCACCCAATCAAATGGTAATGGTTGAACGGCAGAATGGGTATGCTATGCTGATCATAGCTGGGGCTCTTGCCCACTGGAACCTTCCTTGCTTTTTCAGAGAAGCTCAATGGAAGCCATGGTTGGCATAGTCTTCTATGTGCTGAGCTTTCTTCACAGACACTTGCCAGCACTTTCATTTCTCTCTTTTCATTTCTCCTGTGCTTGAATCCTCAAAGATATAGGCATATGATACCATTTTTCTGCTTTAATTGGCAGCGAATTCTGGTAGTAAAGATGCCTTAAATGGCATAGTGTTTTAAGATTCTTTTCAATGTACTTTTACAATTCATTAGTTTACTTGATTACTTTACATATCTGGGGAAGTTGGTAAGACTGTCTTCTTTACATTGCAGAACATCTTGTGTGGGAAGAGCACAAGCATGGCCATTTTCCCCTTCATGCCATGGCAGATATTATTAGTCAAGCCTACATCTGCAAGCTTACTGAGCTTGCATTTTTCTTGACAGTGCTCCTCGTAGCTCCTACCAATAGGTTGGTAATAGGAAATGGTATTTATTTGCCTTCTAAGATCTAGACTTTTGAGCTTCCTAAGGCAGAATGGATCTCTAGCCTCCATCACAGTAGGCATGAACGAATGTCTAATGGGGTGGATTGAATGACTGAGGAAACAGCAACGCAGGTTATGTGATGTCCTCATGGTGGAATGTGTATATTTAAGATACGTGTTAGGCAATGCAATGTTAAGAATGTGCTGTTAGCTGTAACACCCTCAGGCAGCCAATTCCTTAATCAGGAAGTCACACTCCACGGGAAGTGAGCCAGCATGCTGATGAGAAAGCCCTTTTGACTCTCTTCAGCTCCTCTTTCTCTGTCCATCCCGTGGGCTCTGGGGATTTGCGTATGGAATGCCAGAGATGGGTTTCCCTTAGTGAAATGAGTGGCTTGTCCATTCATGATGGGTGTTAGAAATGAGCTCTCACAGGTAAAACTAGTGTAGTCAATACATGTGGATTAGTTGAAATATACTAGGGACACTGTCCCATCTTCACATTAAACAGGTTGTAAAAACCTACCTGGACCCTGTTCACTGCGGCTGGACCCTGAGGCATGACCCTAAGTGACACTGTGCTCAGCCACTGGTGCATGGATTTCTGTTTATCTGAGGCTGACTATAGGGGTAACACAAACTTGACTCTAGACTATTGGGGCATCTGTATTGAAGCACCTAATATTTTGAGTCAACCTTTCATGCAAGCTGCGGTCAGCATGCCCGAGAAGTCACAGAGCTGGGATCTCACCAACTTTATATTATAGGCTGCGTCAACTGTTTTGTGCAGCCTTGCCAATTAATGTTTGTTTATAAAAGGGATTCCAGGGGGGCAGATTTAGGCTGAAATGTGTTTTCAGTCGGAAGGGTGTGGCGTAGGGCTAATCCTCACAGTTAATTAATGGCAGTTATCTACCCGCCAAAACCTAATACATCAGTGTGAGTAGCTTATGTCAGTTCAGAACTCCAAAGTCACACAGAAAATTAGGTCAAATCTGGAACCACCATGCACATCAGTGCTTTTCCCTTAGAACTGTATGATTCTTTTGTTTGTTTGTTTTAGTTTCAGGTGTACAAAGCAATATAATAGTTATACATTCACACCCCTTACAAAGTGATAACCGCCCCCCCCCAATCTATTACCCCTCTGATATTATGTATAGCTATTACAATACCATTGACTATACTCCCTATGCTGTGATTTTTTTTTCAGAGAGCCACTATGTAGGGTTGTGCAGTGGTGCTCTGTACAAGAATTCCCCTCTAAGGGACATCATTTGTATCACAAATTGTATATTTATTATGTTCATTTTCTGGCAAATATCAATAGAGTGCTATGTTCTAAAAAAAAAAGTAGTGATTGTGTGATTATGACAACTTTTAAACAAGTGGAAGTAAAGAGTCTTGAGGGAAAGGTTGCCTTCTTTTAATGTTCACTAGTGGAATGCTAGTGGGTTAATTTCTTTTAGCATTTCAATTAGTCTTTCCCTCAGGTAAATCAGCAGGAGGGTTTGTATTCCCTCATACCTAGTACCTACTAGGACTCCACAATTTGTTGAGTGAATGAGCAATTAAGAGAGATAGAAGTTTATGTTTCTAAACACTCTTAAATGGCTGCTCTCTATAAGCAAAGAACTAAGATACAGGAATATGAAACTCTTGAGAGCTGGAGTACTAGGCTGTGAAGTTAGGAAAATAGGTGGAAAAAGAAGAGAAGAAAGCTTGAAGCACCTTAATATGCTTGAAACAAGAGGGTCTTTGGAACCTCCAGCTTCTCTAGCTAAGGGGCCATCTCTCCATCCATGTCACACTAAATTCCTTCACCACGTTCCCATCTCTGTATTTGTCACAATCGGAAGATACTGTGTCCATTTTTTCCTTTACTAGGATGTGCACTCCATGAAGACAGGGATTTTTAACTAACTTGCTCAGTGTTGTATCCGTAGACCTAGAACAGTATCCAGCCTTGAATAAATATTTGTGAAATAAGTGAATGCATGCTGAAGATTAGTGAAAAGTGTACACACAAAAGACTAGAGATTTGAAAAGGAATCTTCAGAAGATCCCATCTGCTATGGTCTAATTCATTCATTCTTTCTGTTTATGACGCATAGTAGAGTGGCTTCTAGATTTTGACTTCCTTGAATGAAGACTCTTTGTGAATTTGTGTACAAAACTTTTTGCGGACATGTTTTCATTTCTATCAGGTAATTATCTAGAAGTTGAATTTCTGGGTCATCTGATAAATGAATGCTTACCTTTATAAGCAGCTACCACACTGTTTTCTAAAGTTGTTTCATCATTGTACATCGCCACCAGCAGTTCCAGTTGCTCCACATTTTTGCCAAGAGCGGGTACTGTCAATTTTTAAAGTTTTAGCCATCCTGGAGTAGATAGTGGTATCTCATTGTGGTTTTAATTTGAATTTCTTTATTGACGAAGATATTGATTTATGTCTTAATTGTTTAGTTTTGTGAGTTGTGTGTTTATATTTTTTACCCATTTTTTTTTTACTGGATTCTTAATCTTATTAATGAATGTTATATGTTCTCTGTATGTTTTGGATACAAATATGTTGATAGATATATATAAGTTGTGAATATTTCTCACCAGTATGTAGTGTATCTTTTACTTTTCTTACTGATGACTTTTAAAGAGCAGATGTTTTTAATTTTTATGAACTTCATTTTATCCATTTTCCCACGGTTCATATTTCTTTCATCCAATCAAGAAATCTTTACCTATCCCAAACTTGTAAAAATTGTTTCCTAACAAGTTTTATAGTGCTAGTTCTTACTTTTAGGTCTATGAGCCATTTTGAATTAATTTTTGTTTATAGTCTGATGTAGGGGTAGGTGCTCATTTCTTTAAATAAACATATCCCGTGATTTTAGCACCATTTGTTGGAAAGACCATCCTTTATGTAGTCATTCTTTTGTTGTAAATCAATTGTCCATATGTATGTGTGTCTATTTCTGTTCTATTTCCATGTCTATATTTATGACCTTATCACACTGTCTTGATTACTTTCCCTTACTAGTAAGTATTAAAATCGGGCAGGATAAGCTCTCCAACTTTATTCCTCTTTATCAAAATTGTTCGGGTTATTCTTTTAAGTTTTAGAATCAGCCTATCAATTTCTACAAAGAGCATACTGGAATTTAGATTGTGATGACCTTGAATCCATTAATCTATTTGAGGGAGAAATGACATCTTAGCAATATTAAAACTTTCAATCTGTGAACATGACACAGATCTCTCTATTTAGTTAGGTATTTTTCAAATTTTTTGTGAGTTATATTTTTTTAGTTTTAAGTATGTCCATTTTATTCACAGATGTTTTGTACTTTGTAAATGGGTGTATTTTTTTCTTTTACAAAAATAGCCCTTTTATTTTAGAATAGTTTTAGATTTACAGAAACATTGGGAGAATAGTACAAAGATCTCCTGTCCATCTCTTACCTAGTTTTCCCATGTATTACCGTTTTACATGACCATTTATATCTTTGTCACAACCAGGAAAACAGCACTGGTATCTACTATTAACAAAACTCCAGCTTTGTTCAGATGTCATCAGTTTTCCCACTAATGTCCTTTTTCAGTTCCAGGATTCCATCCAATATACCACGTTGCATTTAGTCATCCTGTCTCCTTAGTCTCCTTTGGTCTATGGCAGTTTCTCAGACTTTCCTTGTTGCTATGACCCTGACAATTTTGAGGAGTATTGGTTAGGCGTTTTATAGAATACCCTTCATTTGGGATTTGTTTGATGTTTTTTTTCCTCATAATTGGACTTGAATTTGGGGTAGAAAAAGCACAAATGGAAAGGGTCAGTCTCGTTACATCAAACGCTCTTTTTTGATTTTGTTAGTTTTTGAGCTAGGAGAAGGTTGGACTATAGTTTCAAATATTTTTGTTTTATCTCCAGCAGAGCCCTTGAATCCTATTTTCGTGTGCCTCCTGTATTGATGCTTTCTTGGCAAAATCTGAGGGTGTGGAAGAGGGGTGAGAATTGTTGGGTTGAGTCATTTGTTTGTGCATTTGGATTCAGTCCTGCTGCTCCATGGTTTCCATCGAAGATTCAGCTGGTTTTCTTCTTATCGGCCCAAAGGATCTCTGTTTATGGTTGAAGCCCATTCCTGTCCCTCTGTATCCAAGCTGAAACGGAGGCTCCACTCACTTACTAAGGCCTCTTTTCTCTCTGTAATCCCGTTATTCAAGGCTTCTAACTGCTCTTTAGTAGCTCCTTAGAATAGTATGATTTTTAAATTTGTCTGGTGTTTTCTTGTTGTGAACACAAGAGAAATGCTCCATCGTATCTTTCTATACCCTAAACAGAACAAAAGTTCCATACGTTTGGGTATTTTCTTTACCTTGTTTATTCTTTGTTTTTTGTCTTTTCCTTCCTTTTTGAATTGCATGATTTCTTTACAATTCTTCTTTTATCCCAACTAGTTTGCATGTTGTGTATTTCTCTTATATTTGTATAGAGTCAATAAAATATTTTTAACGTGGTTGCTTAACTTGAAAATGAAGTATATGTCATGTTTTAACATTCATCACCCCCCCTTAATTATATATTATTGTAATCTCATGTTTTTATCTCACCCCTTTTATCCTAAAAAATTAGTAATTATTATTTACACATCCAGTTCTTGCTTTAAATTTTTCCCAATTTGCTCACCATTGTTTCTCTCATCCCACTCTCTCATAGGAGGCTCAGATTCCTTCTCTCTGTGATCCACTCTTTGATAGTTCTTTCAGCAAGGGACTTTAAGTGGTGACTTCTTGCAGGCTGTGTGAAACTATATTTATTTTATTCTTTGCTCTCACTCTTGAATGGTAATTTAACTGAGGGGAAAATTCTAGGCTTACTATTTATTTTTGTTCACTATTTTTGGTATATAATTCAATTTTCTCTGACTTATACTGTTGTTTCTGAGAAGTTTCCTGCCAGTTAAAGTGCCATCTCTTTGTTCGTAATATATAACCTTCTGCCTACCTGCTTTTAAGATGTTTTCATTGTCTTTGGTGTCCTATAGATTTAATGTGAAGTATCTAAAAGTAGATTAACTTTTAAGTTTTTAATGCTTATACTCGTGTAATATTCCCGTGTACTGTGGTTGCATAATTTATGAACTGAGCTCATGTCAATAGACATTTAGATGTTTCTACTCTTTTATCACATCAAAATTACATCAGTGAACATCCTGGTGTAATATCCTTGCACATGAATAAATGTCATATTGTTTTAGTCACCAAAGTTTTATGATGTATTTTAGTATCTAGGAGTTTAATGAATCTCTGCTATAGCATTACTCTTCTTTTAAAAAATGTTTTTATTGCAATTCTCACTGAGTAGTCTTCAGATTAATTTTAGGACAATTTTGTCAAGCTCTAAAGCAATGAGATGGCATTTATTTTATAGGCCAGTTTTGAAGAAGAATGGTATAATATTATGTCTTCCTATCCAAGTGTTTCTATGGTATATCTCTTAATTTATTTATCTTTATTTTGTACCATAGTATAATTTCATAGCTTCTTTTAGGTAGGTCCTGAATGTGTCTCGTTTCTTTATTTGTAGGTATCTTGTGTTTTCAAGGTATTTTTGAATCTGATATTTTTGGGGTTTTTAAAAATAGGATATTGCATAAAAATTTATTCTTGTACATTTATTCAGTTCTCTCTCTGGCTCTAGTAGCTGTGTTTGTTGTTGTTGTTTTGTTTTTAAACTGATTCTCTTGGATTTTCCAGGTTTAAAAAACAACACGTAATTTGCAAAAAAAAAAAAAAAAAAAAAATCACTACACTATTCCTTTCTAATACTTTTACTTAAAAAATTTTTTTTATTAGTTTTAAGTGTACAAAACAATGTAACAGTAGACATTTATACCCCTCACAAAGTGATAACTCCCCTACCCCAATCTACTACCCCTCTGACATGGTATACAGCTGTTACAATTCCACTGATTCTATTAGTTTTTGTGTAATGTAAGGATAGTGATATCACGACTATTATTTAACATTCTGTACTATATAGCCAATATCCTTTTCTTAACTTCTTTGGGAATTACAACATCTATTCATAGGACACAGTACTGCTGGTTGATGTAAGACATTTAAAGCACACATTAAAAATATATCCTCTTTCTTTTTGGAGTCTGAAGTTGAAAAAAAGACTATAATTTTATTAAAGACACTTTTAATTGTAAAATATATTATATATACAAAATTTTGTAAAATGTGATAGCACAGTATAAAGAGAATAATGACATGAACCCTAAGTTCCAACTACCCACATTAATTAAAACACACACACACACACTTCCACTACCTTCCAAGCTTTCTCTTAATACTTCCATGATTTCATCTCCCTCTACCTATGGTAACCAATATTCAGAATTTCTCATTTCTTTGCTTTTGTTTATGGTGTGTCACAATTTACAAATCCTTAAAGAATAAATCCATTAATTTGCCTGAATTTGAACTTTATGGAAATGGTTATGTTGCTTGCATTCTTCTGTACTTGCTTTTACACTTATTGTTTTTTGAGATTCATCTAGTTTAGTCCTTGTAACTGTTACATTCTACTTTCCATTGTAGAAATATAGCACAATGTATCTATCTATTCTGCTGTGAATGGACATGTAGATTGTGTCCAGTTTTTCACTTTTATGAACAATCTTGTCATATCATTTTTGTATATGTTCCCTAGTACATATTTGTAAGAGTTTTTTGAGGGAGCATTTCTTGCAAGACTTTTCCAACCAGTGATTAGAATTGCTGGGTCTTGGTGCTTGAGCATGGTGAATTTTACTGAATAATGCCAAAATATTTTTCAAAGTGGCTGTTCCAATCCATATTCCATTAACAATGTAATAAGAATCTCATAACTCCACATCCTTACCCCCATTTAGTACTATCAGACTTTTAAATTATTCCCAGTCCATTCATCCATTCAGGGACATCCACTTCATATCTTGGCTATTGTGAATAATGCTGCAATGAACATATGAATGAACATGTCCCCTCAAAGTAGCGTTTTGGGCTTCCTTGGATAAATACCCAGAAATGAGATTACTAAGTCCTTCTTTGTCTCTTGTTACATCATTTGTTTTAAAGCCTATTTTGTCTGGTATAAGTATTGCTACCCAGTTTATTTATTTTTGTTTTTATTATTGTTTGTTTCCATTTTCATGAAATAACTTTTTCCATTCCTTTATTTTCAGTCTCTGTGTGTATTTTGATCTGAAGTGAGTCTCTTGTAGGCAGCATATGTATGGGTCTTGTTTTCTTATCCATTTAGCCACCCTATGTCTTTTGATTGGAGCATTTAATCCATTTACATTTAAAATAATTGTTGATAGATATGTAGTTATTGCCAGTTTTTAATTCATGTTTTGATCTTTTTTTTTCATCTTAGTCCCACTAAGATTCCTTGTAATACTGGTTTAGTGGTGATGAACTCCTGTAGCTTTCCTTGTCTGGAAAGCTCTTTGTCTGTCCTTCGATTCTCAATAATAGCTTTGCTGGGTAGAGTAATCTTGGTTGTAGGTCCTTAGTTTTCATCCATTTGAATATTTCCTGCCAATCCTGTCTGGCCTGCAAAGTTTCTGTTGAGAAATCAGCTGACAGTCTTATGGGAGCTCCCTTGTAGGTAACTAACTGCTTTTAAGATCCTTTCTTTGTCTTTAACCTTTGTCATTTTAATTATGATGTGTCTTGGTGTGGGCCTGTTTGGATTCATCATGTTTGGGACTCTCTGCACTTCCTGGGCTTGTATATCAATTTCCTTCACCAGGTTAGGGAAGTTTTCCATCATCATTTCTTCAAATAGGTTTTCAATTCCTTGCTCTCTCTCTTCTCCTTCTGGTACTCTTATGATGCAAATATTGGTACATTTGATGTTGTCCCAGAGGCTCCTTAAATTGTCCTCATTTTTCTGGATTCTTTTTCTCTTTGCTGTTCTGTTTGGGTGCTTCTGCTACCTTATATTCTCAATTGCTGATTCGATCCTCTGTTTCATCTATTTATTGTTGTTTCCTTCTAATGTACTCTTCATTTCAGGTATTGTACTCTTTATTTCTGACTGTTTTTTTTTTTTTTTTATGTTTTCTATCTCCATCATTATGTTTCCTATCTCTTTGTTGAAGTTCTCCCTGAGATCATTTGCATCCTTGCAACCAGTGTTTTGAACTCTGTGTCTGGTAGATTGCCTGTCTCCATTTCGTTTAGTTCTTTTTCTGGAGCTTTGTTCTGTTATTTTATTTGGAACATGTTTCTTTGTCTCCCTATTTTGGCTGCCTCCCTGTGTTTGTTTCTATATATTAAGTAGGGTTGCTACATCTCCCAGTCTTAGTAGAGTGTTCTTATGTAGTAGGTGTCCTGTGGGGCCCATTGGTGCAGTCTCCCTGGTTACCAGAGCCAGTTGCTGCAGGTTTGTCCCTAGTGGGGGTTGTGTTTGCCCTCCTGTTGTAGTTGAGCCTTGGTTGCTCTTTGCACATCATTGTAGTTGCACATTGTAATGCTGAGCTTAGGGCTGCTCAACCAGTGGTCTGGGACATGCTGAAACCAGACGCTGCTTGTTTGGGATTTTTGAACCTTTGAGAGACTTTAGGAAAGTCTGCAGCCTGAGCCAAGTCAGGTGGTTTGTATGAAAAAAACCACTGGAAGCAGCTTGGGTGTGCCCGAAAGTTGGGGGAGCGAGGTCTCAGAATCACCAGGGCGGGACAAATGAACAGCTTTAGCCAGGTTGATAGAGCCTCAGATATGGCATCTGCCTGTGTCTGCACACTGAGAAGGGGGAAGCTCAATGAGGAAACACCAGCTCCATCGTCCAGAAGAAATCTGTCCCTCCAGCCCCCATCTTGAGACCAGACAACTCAGTTCCTCCTTGTATGTCCCTGTCATTGCCTTTCAAGCTGCTGCCCCAGTGCTGGAGCTCCGAGTGAGTGAGGCCATCAGTGAGTAAGTCTGTGCACAGGCCCTCCAATAGGAACACCTAGGAGTGCAGCCACCCTCCATTCCACTCAACCACAATCTCTGCTGCTTTTCACAACAAGGAATTATGGGGACTTTTCTCCCCAACAGTGGAACCCTGGGCTGGGGAGCCTCATGTTGTTCAGGGACCCCTAGCTCCTCCAAGGGGGCCCCTGCAGCTGAGATATACCTCCCATTTTTAATGGTCACATGCGGGTGTGGGACCAGCTGTTTTGTGTCTCCGCCCCTCCTACCCATCTCATGGTGGCTTCTTCTGTATGTCTTTAGTTGTAGGGCTTCGGTTCAGATATACTTCAGGCAATTCTCAATAATGGTTGTTTTGAAATTGTAATTTTGATGTGATTGTGAGGTAAACAGCATTTACCTCCTCTGCCATCTTGACTGGACAAATCTCTGATTTCTATTATTATTTTTCTTTGGCCCCTTGTTTGTCTGTTTGTTTTCTCCCGAATATATACAGTTTTTCCATTTATCTTCCCTCCAGACACATTTTTTCACTTAAGTGAATATTGGTCAGAGAATGTAACACAGATGAATGACATCAAGTTTCTGGACTTTCAGAGGCTGACTTTATGGCATAATATGTGGCCAGTTTTTGTGCTTGAAAGGAGTGTGTAATCTCCAATTGCTAGACTTAATAGTCTATGTAATCCATTAAATCAGGATTGGTAATTGTCTTTTTCAATTTTTAATGATTTCTTGGTCTATTTGGTCTGTCACTTATTGAGAGAGGTGTGTTAAAAGATTTCTATTATATTTGTGGATTTACCCAATTCTTGCAGGTCTGCTACTTTTAATTTTAGTATATAGCATATGATTGAACTTTTTAAATTCTAGCTCTGACTGGCAGTTTTGTCTTTTATCTGTAGACATTAATCCGCTTACATTCATTTGTGAATGCTGATATATTTACATTTATTTCTTCTGTCTTGTTATGTGATTTGTGATTCTTCCTTCTCTTCTTTTGCCTTCTTTTGAATTTTGTTTTCTTATTCCCTTTTTCTCTGCTACTTCTTTGGTATATGTGTGTTCCATGCTTATTCTTTTAGTAGTTACACCAGCAGTTTTAATGAGCATACTTAGCTTAATTAAATCCAAATTTAATTAACACATTTCCCATCCTTTTGGAAAATCCACAGTTTAGGATAATTTAACTCCCAGATTACCATCCTTCCAACTACTGTTATTCATTATTTTGTTTTAGCTGGAGTTCTTTTACTATTATAGACCAGTATTTTTGTTTCATTTTGTTTTAGCTATTATTTTTGCTTTGCTCCATTCCATTTGGTGTTATTTTTTATTATTACTTTATACAATCATTGGATTAGTCCACATATTTATCAATGTCTTTGCTTATTCTTCCTACTTTCATCAGACTTTCATCTGGAATAATCCTTTTTCTGCCTAACACATCCTTTAGAATTCAAATTTTAAGGACAATTTATAGCTTACTATTTTGTGGATAAACACGATGGTTTTTTTTTTGTCTTCATTTTACCATTGTTATTGAAAGAGAGTTTCATAAGATATTGATCTCTAGATTGATAGTAACTTTTCTCAGCCCACTGAAGGTATTCCACTCCTCTGAGCACTCTTGTGGGTGAGTAGTCAGCAGTTATTCTAAAGGCTATTTCTTTGTAGGCAATTTGTTTTATAATATCATTACCTGCTTTTAAGATTGTTATATTTTCTTTGCTTTTTGGCAAGAAATGATGCATCTATGGTAAATCCTAAATCTGAAAATTGGTAACATGAGCTCTTTGATAGTACTTCTCCCCTATTCTATCTTTATCACCTTCCAGAACTTGGATTACATTTGTGCTAAACTTTCTCTATAAGAAAATTCCATCTTCTATGTCTCTTAATTTCTTGTGCTTATCACTCATCTTTTTATTTTTGGACTACATTAGGAATACTTTCCTGTCTTCCATTTTATTAATTGCCTCTTCAGCTCAAACGCTCTGTTTCAAATGTGGCCACATATTGCAACCTTTAATTGTTGAGCAGTGTACCTCCATTGGTAGAAATAACAGGCTTTGGGCCAGCCCTGTGGCTCAGGTTGTTGGAGCACCGTGTTCCTAGCATCAGGGTCACCAGTTTGATTCCCACATGGGCCGGTAGACTGCGCCCTCTACAACTAAGATTGTGAACAATGGCTCTCCCTGGAGCTGGTCTGCCGTAAGCAGCCAGAGGTCAGTGTGGGCTGCCGAGGGCTGCTGTGTGCTGCCACAGGCTACTGTGTGCTGCCAGGAGTGGCCGGCAGCCAGCGTGAGTGGCCGGCAGCCAGTGTGAGTGGCCAGCAGCCATCGGGAGCGGCTGGCAGCCAGTGAGAGCTGCCGTGAGCTGCTGTGAGCGGCCGACTGACGACCGGCAACTGACTGCCTCAGCTGGGGGGAGCGCAAGGTTCATAACACCAGCATGGGCCTGGGAGCTGTGTCCTACACAACTAGACTGAAAAACAGTGGCTTAAACCAGAGTGGAGGCTGGGAGGCAGAAGAAGGGGGGGAAAAAGAAACAACAGAAAAAGAAATCACAGGTCTTATCATAAAAAGCAATGTCATTCCCTAGAGGAAGATCAGGTCTTTCCAATTTTTGAGCTGGAGACAATAGATTTACTGAGAGAAATACAGGCTCTGCTTGGCGATACAATTACATCCTCGATGGATCCCATGCTGCATCACTTCATGCTTTTCCTACTTTCTTAATAGCCAGCTCTTTGGTAGGTAATGCCAAGAGCCCAACTGAGGTACCACCAATATATGTATCTGTAACTGGCCACATAAGAGGATGAAATCAGCACTTATAAGCTTCATGCTTGCAGTAAAGAATATAATTTTACCATAATACTGATAACAATTCCACACGCCACCCATTTTGACCACTAGAAAATTATTTTTCTCCCCGGGGAAAAGACAGGCTTGTCTGGTCCAGTAGGCATGCGAGACTCTATTCCTTCTTCCCATTCATCTTTGTCAGAAGTTGGAGGACTTCTTCAGGTCGTTCTCCTTGGCGCAGTACCCTTTCGGGGTCAAAGGTTATTCATCTGAACCTACTCAAAGGAATGGTTTATGTACCATGAAATTTGTAAACCAAGTAGACTATCCTAAGGGATTTTTCTGGTCTGTTTTATAACTGCCAAAAAGACACAAAGCAGGAGTAAAGTTCTGTAGACCCTTGATCCATTTTTCTTCTTTTGCTATGTTTGGTGGAACATTTGGTCTTTTACTAAAAAGGTGGCGTGGAGTAGACCTTCTGAAGCAACTATTGAAGACATCCATAGAGGGCAACATTCTGAATTGTATATAACTTTGGAGGTCTTTAGAGAGGACAGGTGCCCTGAGCAGGGTTACTCAACAAGTCAGGGCCGGCTTATCTCATTATGCCCAGTGAGCACTCCTGTTATGTGCTTGATTTTACTTTTACTTATTTTTTATTTGGGAAGAGGGACAGGACTTTATTGGGGAACAGTGTGTACTTCCAGGGCTTTTTTTTTCCAAGTCAAGTTGTTGTCGTTTCAATCTTAGTTGTGAAGGGTGCCATTCAGCTTCAAGTTGTTGTCTTTTCAGTCTTAGTGATGGAGGGCACAGCCCAGCTCTAGGTCCAGTTGCCATTGCTAGTTGCAGGGGGCACAGCCCACCATCCCTGGGGGGGTCGAACCGGCAACTTTGTGGTTGAGAGCACGTGCTCCAACCAGCTGAGCCATTGGGGAGCTCAGCGGCAGCTCAGCTCAAGGTGCCGTGTTCAATCTTAGTTGCAGGGGGTGCAGCCCACCATCCCTTGCGGGACTCGAGGAATTGAACCAGCAACCTTGTCGTTGAGAGCCCACTGGCCCATGTGGGAATCGAACCGGCAGCCTTCGGAGTTAGGAGCACGGAGCTCTAACTGCTTGAGCCACCGGGCCGGCCCACCGGCCCTTGATTTTAGTTTTAAATGGTCACTGTGGTTTTTCGCTGGCATGATCCACTTTCTTTTCCCCATCACCCTCTCCAACAACAGTGATACAGCCCTCACTAAATGTAGTATCATATTCCTGTGACCACAATGATTGTAATGGCCCTATGATTCAGTCAGAAACATACTGAGACTCTTGTTGGGAATGTCAGAAAAGAGGCACATCTGCTTTCCCACTAGACTAGAACCTACAAGGATGTAGGCAGAAGTTGTAATGGCCGTCTGGATACAGTGATGGAGAAGTCTTTGTGAGAATGGAGCCTACACAGAGGGAGTAGGGCCAATAAATTGAGATGCAAGAGATCCGGGTGTTAGTTTCTGAGCACTTGGATCCAGCCATGCCTGAGGTCATTCCTCCTTTGGCCTTTCCTGTTTCATAACTCAATCAAATCATGACAAAGAGTCCCAGTGTATTTTGATCAAGCCAGCCCTAGCTTCTAATCAAGGGACCGCATGACTCCAGTTATTAGACATTTTGTCAGAGTTGCTATGATGGTTAATTTTATGTATCAACCTCACTGGGCTGTAGGATGCCCAGAGAGCTGGTGAAACATTATTTCTGGGTGTGTCTGGGAGGGTGTTTCTGGAAGAGATTAGCATTTGAATGGGTAGACTGAATAAAGATCACCTTCACCAGTACAGGTGGCATCATCCAGTTTATTGAGAGCCTGAGTAGAACAAAGAGGTAGAGGAAAGGCAAATTTCCTCTCTTAGTTTGAACTAGAAAACCCATTTTTCCCCTGCCCTTGGAGATCCGTGTTCCTGGTTTCCTGGCCCTCAGACTCACACTGCGATTTATACCATCAGCCCCCTGACTCTTGGGCATTTGGTTTTGGACTGAATTACACCACCAGCTTTTCTTGTTCTCTAGCTGGCAGAAAGCAGATCCTGTGACTTCGCAGCCTCCATGACTATTTGAACCAGTTCCTATAATAAATCTCTGCTTATCTATTTATTATCTATCTATCATCTACCCAGCTATTATCTATCTATCTATCTATCTATCTATCTATCTATCTATCTATCTATCTATCATCTATCTATCTATCTATCTATCTATCTATCTATCTATCTAGCTAGCTAGCTATCTATCTATCTATCTATCGATCGATCGATCTATCTATCTATCTGTCATCTATCTATCATCATCTCCTTTCAGTTCTGTTTCTTTAGAGAACCCTGAAAGTACAATTGCTTAATTTTTATTAATACTAGTATTATCCTTAAATGATCTACAGATTTGGTAGGGCTCCTTAAACATTGTCCTGGTTGGGAGATGAACTTTTGGCCTATTTTGAGTGTATCATACGATTGTAAATTATTTGGAGAAAATGATTCAAACAAATAAAAAACAGAGTACATTATGAGTAGCAAGAGACAGTTTATGTTCCCCTAATTTTATTATTCTTGGTTGATATTAAAATGCTCTTCCTGGCAGAAAGTCAGGAGACTTTGGGGTGAGTGCAAGCTGTGATAACTCTATGGATCCACTCATCCCACAAAGACTCTAATTTGACCTTAAATAAGAGAAACAGAAAGTTAGTAATTACTTGGAAGGTTGTTCTTAACAAATAATATGGAGATGATATGGGTCTCAAAATTAATGGAGAATGCCAAAGCTCAAGGAACAAAGTGGACATTTAATTGTCAACAGAACAACTATAAGCTGAGCCCAGCTAGTTAGGATAGGAGAGCTCTGGACCCATCCTGTAGATAGGATGGGAGTCTCTCTCTAATTCTCATATTCTCAACCTCAGCACTAATGACTTTTAAGATGGAGTAATTCTCTGTCCTGTGCATTGTAGGATGTTCAACACCATCCCTGACTTCTACTGACTAGAGGCCAGTAGTATCCCCTGCCTTAATTGTGATACTTAGCCAAGTGTCCCTGGAAGGTAAAATCCCAATTGAGAACTAACGCTCCACCCAAAGTTCTCCTGCCTTTATCCTGTTTCTGAAGCTAGACTGCAAACGAGATCTGTACTGGTAACTATAGGTAGTCAGGCACAACCTGTGCTAAATATTTATAGAGAGACTGTGTCATGCGTCAAAAAGAACATGGACTTGAGAAGCAGTCAGAGCTAAGTTCAAATCCTAGATATTCCCAGATGGGGCATGTGATACAGTTGCTTAATTTCACTGAGTTACAATTTCTTCAGGTGTAAAATGGGAATAATAATTCTCTAATCCAAATGGTGACTTGGATTGAGGTGACAGTTGCTAAGTATTTACATGCTAAGTGTTTAGATTTGTTAGTTGTCAGTGTGTGTGTGTGTGTGTGTACGTGTGTGTACCTGTGTGTACGTGTGTGTACACATGTTTATGTGAATGTTTCTGTGTGTTGTGCCCCGTGGTGCCAACCTTGGTCCTGCATGATTTATCTCTTGATGGATCAAATGCCTCCCACTGGTTTGGTTAAAAAAAAAAATCTATCTATTCTTAGTGCTGAAGAGAGGACCAGGGCATAAATTGAAGGACAAGAGGAATATTGCCATTAAAAGATTTTGTTTTCACAGCCTGATTTCTCCATGGTTTTGGGCTGGTGCCAGTGTGTATGGTTTACATTCTCCATAAAAAGACAAGTTGCCTGCTGTTCACAGTCAGGATTGGTTGTGCAGGTCACGTCACTGCAGTGACGTCATAGAGTAAGGATAAAGTAATAAAATGGAGGATTTTATTCATCATGTTTCCTGGGGGACTGCTCTTGAGAAAAGCTTTCAAAGATGGGGAGTGTCTGTAGGTTCTGGGCAATCGTGTATGTGTTGTGTGTGTGTGTGTGTGTGTGTGTGTGTGTGTGTGTGTGTTGTTATATTGATATCAACTATAATGTTGGCAGCTGACAATCTTAGTGCCATTTATATGCTAAGAATGGCACAAAGGACTTTATAAGTTTTCGACTGTTTAGTTCTCTCTGTAACTAGGTAAGCATTCATAGAAGAGGAAATGCAGGAGTTAGGAGCGTGCCCAAGTTCACATAGGTAAGAAGTGGGGCTGATTTTCACATTGGCTCTCTGAGGCCAGAGGTCCAGCCCAGATCACTGACAGCTCCTGCCCCAGCCCCTCCTGGACTCACAGTCCTGTCTGGACTCTCACTGAGTGCCTCACTCGGGAAGGAGGAGTGCACAGCCTTAGTTAGCCTCTCACTGGGAAGCACTAAATAGCCACCTCTGGGACTGGGCTTAGGCAGGCAGCCCAGCGACTTTGGCACGAAAGAGATTGGGCTCTAGCCTCAAGATGCACCTTGAACCAGTGGAGGTTGTGCAGCTGCCTCTGACTTTCCTCACAGTAACCGATGACTGGTCCCTCCCTCCAAAATCCTTGGGATTTATTTTATGTTTTCCTCAAAGGCTCTAGAGTGAGCGTGACGCTGGCACATAAATCTCAAAGTAGGAGGGCTAGTGGGAGGACAAGTCAGAAAGGAGAAAGCCCAAACACACACGGGAAGGGCGGCCGATTCACATAACCCCCGCTCTGGGGCCGGCGAAGGCCAAGGAGGCCACCCCCAATGGCTGCTCCCCAGGCCCAGGACGCTAGGGTCAGCCGGTCTCTGGCCCTAACAGAGGAAGCATTTCTCGCTGTTGTTTAAAAAAAGAAAGGAAGAAAGAAAATTCCTGTTAGGTATTGCTGCTGCTCACTCATCTGTCAGAGTCCTTTTGCACTGACTCAGTTTCCTAGACATTTATGGAACCCACGCCCAGCAGGGTGGTGTTCAGACAAACTATGAGGCCCGCACACCTCCCACCAGCACTACTCCTCAGCTTCTCGCTGCCAAGATCTGACAGCTCTCCACTCTTCACCACCCGAAACACTTAAAACAAACACAAAAATGAAAGAAATTCAGTTGAACTGGTCTGTGTATAGATACAGCCCTGAATTGTCAACAAATACTGGTAGTTAGAAACAGAGTAAGTCGTTCAGAAGTTCGAGAACTTGGGAAACACTTTTCATGAACTGGTCGCAGGACCCCTAACTTTCTACACGGGACACTGTTTGCCTCCTTCAGGTCAGACTCCAGTGTCTCATCGCCAACCAGGCCCACCCTGAACCCCCTGTTTACAATGGTAAAACTGAACCCTTGATGGCTCTTAACCTTCTCTGTTTTTCCCCCGTGGTACTTGTCACCTTATAATGCTCCACGTAACTTATTGTCATTTGTTTACTGTTGATTACCTGTCTTCTGTCTCTAGAATATAAGCTCCGTGAGTCAGGGCCTTTATCTGTTTTGTTCAATCATGTTTCTCAAATACCTGGACCAGTGCCTGACACATGGAAACCACTGAAAAATATTTACTGAATGTATGAAGAAATGAATGAGTGAACAAATAAGTGGGCAAACCATGCTTGCCGAAGGGTGTGGCTCAGAATGTAGAGTTCATGCTTAGCTTTTCCCTCTCTGCCTGAAAGGTTTAGTTGGTGAAGAATTTTGAATAATCAAAGCGGGCAATTTTGGAACTGATATATCTGGATGATGGTGAACATCCCAGGACGGGGACCTTCACATGGCAGGAAGAATGAAAAGAAAGTCCAGGCCCCAGATGCCCAGCTGCTCCCTCGGCCCTTTAAGGCCCTGTGCACCTCTGTGATACCAAGACTTTTGTCACAGTATCTGGTGCTTTCCCCAGCTCCAGAGGACAAATGGCAGCCCCGTATGTTTCCTCAACCAGGTCAAGGCAAGGTTGGCACAGTGGTGGGCCTGGAGGGTCTTTTCCTGAGATCCATTACATTGCGTTGGAGGAATGCACCGGGATAGGTGTCTCTTTGAGTCTTATTCTCTTGGTTGTTAGTATCCAAACATCCAACTCAGACCAATTTAAGCAAAAAAAAAAAAAAAAAAAAAAAAAAAAAAAGAAAAGAAAAAAAAGGTAAAAGTCTAGGAGTATCTGCCTTCAGGTACAATTGGATTCAGGGCCTTAAATGATAGCACTAGGAAATTGCTTCTTCCCTTCTCCCTGCTCTGCCTACTGAGATACTGGTTTTGTTCGTAGTCCCCTCAGTGCTTGCCTGGCTACTCTAAGCTCCCATGATTATAACAAGCTGAGAATGAGAACCTGCTTTCCCACCAGCTCAACAAAAGCCCAAGAACATTGGCTCAGAGTGGCTTGACTTAGACAACTCCAGAACCAATCTCCATGGCCAGGGCAATAGAATGAGCCAACTGGTTCTGCGCTCTACCCTGGATTCAGGGTTTGAGTCAGTGTCCCCGGCTGCCAATAAATTAGGAGTAGGAGAGAAGTGGGTCCTCAAATGAAAATTATCATAAGAAGAAAGAATGTTATCATAAGAAGGAAGACTGGATACTGGGACAGAAAAAAATAACAAATGACTATTACCACAATGTAAAAGGAAACCCATTTGGAGCAGAGAGATAGAATGGGTCCACCTCAGAGACCAACTCCACTTGAGTATCAGTGGCTCTCTGGAATGCCATGTTGAGAAATAATCTGAGGCCGAGCCAAGGAAAAACAGTGTTGTGATTGATTAGAAATATCTGCTATGTGCTTAGAAAACAGTTGGGTGCCAGATATTTGTTCTCCATTATTTAGGCATTAGCCAGTGGAAATAATTACAAGTGAAAGCACGCAAAGAATGACAATTATTCTAGGTTGTGGTCAGTTTTGAGACCCACCATGAGTTTATTTATTAAAGCCCTTGTTGCTTTATTATTCACATACCAAGTCAGGACAAAAAGTAGGGTTCCAGTTAACAAGGCAACTCATTGCCATCAATGTCAACCTGTGATGCTGAAGCAAGGTGACATTTAACCTTGCCTTTTTCATTGGTGACATTGCCAAAACTATCCACTATGTGGCCCTGACCAGGACTTGCCAACTGGCTGTCAATAATAACTTGCTTGTTCTTTTCCTCTTGCTCAACAAATCTTGACCCACGCCCTATTTGTGACAGGCACTATGCTAGGCACTGTATAAACAGATCTGGACCCTGTCCTCACTGAGTTTATGGCCCATTTGGGGCAGTCCTGCTGTCTTCTTCCTTACAATGTCTATTTTTATTCCTGGTTTGTTATCTGCAAAGAAACCATATTCTGGTATGTTCCATTCCAGCCCAATGAATATCACCATAGATGTTCTGCCTGGAAATGTCACTGCTCCTAAACTTGGGAAAGAGCATCATGTGACTAAGGCAAACCTCCCCAGGCTACACAGGGGCATTAGTTCCAAGAAGGTGTTTTTCAGCAAAGCCACAATTTGGAAGCGTAATGAGAAAGCTGGCATTTCACAGGCATTGATCTCACTTATCACGGCCAGCAATCCTAATGGACAGGACCTGTCTTGCCAATAAGAAAGCCAAGAATCAGGGAGAGTTAAGTGATTTTCTAAACACCACCAGGTAACAATGGTGGAGCTGGGATTCAAATCTATGTTTGCTTATTCTGAGAACTAGGTTCTTAACCACTAGGAATTACCATGCCGTGAGCTCCTGGAAATAGAGGTGGTGTGGTTTGATTTTACACATGACTCCAGTGAGCTTCAGTGGAGGATGAACAGGCACTTAAGTGTAGAGTCATTAATGATTTTATTTATGTGTTCCCTCCTTGTATTAGTCTGTTTAGACTGCTATCATAAAATACCAGATTGGGTGGCTTAAACAACATAAATTTATTTTCTCACAGTTCTAGAGACCAGAAGTCCATGGTCAAGGTGCTGGAAAATTTAGTACCTGGTGAGAGCTCTCTTCCTGCTTTGTAGACTGCTGCCTTCTGGCTGAGTCCTCACATGGCTTTTCTTCTGTGCATGGAGAGAGAGAGAGAGAGATAGGGGGAGAGAGAGAGAGAGAGAGAGAGAGAGAGAGAGAGAGAGAGAGAGAGAGATGTGCTTGTGCTCTGGTATCTCTTCTTATAAGGACACTAATCGAATCAGATAAGGGCTCTACCCTTATGACCTCATTTACGTTTAATTACATTCTTAGAGGTCCCATCTCCTAATATGGCCACTGGAGGTTAGGGCTTCAACATATGAATTTTGGGGAACACAAATATTTAATACATGGCACTCCTTTTCTTGGGATTAAAGTTATTTTATAGGTTATGAAGAGATTATTATGCATAATGGGTGTCTCCAGTGGTGGATGTTAACTTTACCAATAGCCTTATAGAAGTTTAAGACATTTTATAGCATAAATCATTGATTGAGCATTAATGAATTATAGGGAGTTAAGAATGTAATGTTTGTATTTCCTTTAAGTGGATAGGACCCAAGTCTAGGTTTCATTTTTATGCCTTTCCCATTTCTCATGTTGGATACAATGCCCAGGAGTAATTAACATCCATGTATCACAAGGCCTTCTCTTCTTTTTAGTAAAGATAACTCCTGATAAGTTTAACAATTGATATTTAATTTTTCATCCTTGTAAGAAGTTTTGTAAAAAATAACCAGATGAGAAATGCTCATTTTGCCATTTTCTGCTCTTTGCTTAAAGGATTCTCCCTCTGTCTCTGTCTCTGTCTCTGTCTCTGTTCCTGTCTCTCTCTCTCTCTCTCTCTGTTGTGTTTACAAAAGTGTGTCACTATATTTATGGGACCCTTTGGATTGAGCTAGGTTTTCATAGGTTTAGCAGACTATTGGAAAGTTTTCCTTTACTAATTCCCCATATAGGTGTCCTTCTGCCAAGTGGATCGTTGTGGGTTTAAGGCATTAGGGGTGTAGTTATTTCCTTACTGAGTTTTATAATCTTTTCCCAGAGCTCCCCATCCAAGTAAAACATCCATGGTTTTCATGGAGGCGCACCCTTACCTGGAGGTGCCTAAGCTGTTACAAATGGGCCAGAAATGGCCGTGAGGAATCAGCCTAGTGGGTCTGCATCACAGGCATTTAGGAATTTGGGGATGAAATTAAAATTTTGTCAGCATTATATTTCAGAACTGAAAGAATGTAGAAGCCCTGTAGGAAAGAGATTCTCTGGTTCCCTCCCTGAGCAGGAATGTCTGGCAAAGTAGATTTTGTGATTTTGCAGGGGCCACCTGTAAATGTTTCCTCATAGCAGAGGTGAAGATCATTATCCTGATACATAGTCACAAGTTCTGAAGATAATCCTTTTCTTCTGGGTGAGTCCATATTTTTCATACCTCTGACGCCTTGGTGTCATGAGGGGAGAGGCCATCTGATGGTGAAATTTCTTTGGGAGTGGGTCATCATGGGTCTAGATGCCACACGATTAATTTCCATTTGGCTTTACAGGGAAGAAGCAATGGCTGGAGAGGAATCTAGGAAGGACCCCTTGATTGGGTCCTGTTTCCGACCCTCACACACATACTGCATATAACGGAGTAAAGAAATGTGACATGACTCCAAGTGATAAAAATCCAAGACAACTGAGCTAAGCAAATTGGGGCTTTATAACCAAAAGTTATGAAAGCAACCGAAAAGTTCAAGTTTGAGAGTAATATTGCTTTAGAAAAACCTGGGCTAACATGCTCAAATAGAGTCACTGTGAATCTGTATTCTCTCTACCTCTTGGCTCTGCCTTCCTTAGTGTTCTTTGCATTCTCAGGTAGGCTCTTCCCATGTGGAAGTAAGATGGCTATCAACCACTCTGGGTTTCATTCTACCAACTCAGCAACACCAACAGAAAACATAAATCTCCTTGCCCATAATCCCAGCAAAATTCTCAAGGCTCACTCTCATTAACTTCTCTCCATTTATGGAAGTGAGGGATGGAGTCAGCCTTATTTAATCTACAAACCCTGAAAGTAGGGAAAGAATAATTTCATAAATGGAAATTTGGGGTGTTGTACCCAGAAGAAGAGGGAAGAGGTGGATGGCATTCAAATCAAATCAGTGGGAAAACGTCGTAGGTTACATAGACTATTACCATCTTGGAGAAACAAGAAGACTGAAAGATTTTCTATTGTTTTATTATGTGCTTTCATTTATTGATTCATTCATCAACTTTACCAAATGCCCACCATGTAGAAGCACCAGACTAAAAATCCAATGGTGGGTAAGAAAAACATGGTCCTAGTCTTCTTGGATGTCCCAACCTTGCAGGGAAGACTGGAATATTGTCCATTATAATCAGTGTGTAGTGTGGTGATGAGGGAAATACATGGTGCTAAGAAAGTACATGGGCAAGGACCCATCTCCATTTTGGAGGGAATGATGATGTATTTGAGGCCTGAAGGTTGAGCAGGGAATTGCCAAGTTCCATTGTGGCTGAGGTGTAGGTGGGAGGGTCAGGAAGGAGAAGAGCATTTCCTAACAGAGGGAACAGAATGTGCAAAAGCGTGGAAGCTAGGAAATTAGGAGTATTGGACGTCTGGGGCACTGAAAGAAATTCAGTATGTTCTGAGACTAAAGACCTCTCTGTTTTTCCAGGGGAGCACTGGGTCATTGGTGGGTGATACAAGGAGGAGAAAGACTGAAGAAATTGGTTTAACTCCTTAATCCATTGGTCTGTCTTGTTACCTTGTGATCTGAGACCTCTTCTTGCCATTGCAGAGTCAGACAGTGTAGCTCTGAATTCAAAATAGGCACGCCGTACTGAAATATTTACAGATATATCATGAAACAGAGGAAGACATTATTTTGTTATGTTTTACTGTATAAAAATGTTCCTGATAAGAGAATTGAAGATATAAGTTAATACATGGAGTGTAATCAGAGCTATGTTAAAATAATATGACAAAAGCAGTGTATGCATTGAAAAGGGAATGGAATGCACCAATATGTTAATTACTATGTGATAGGATTCAGAGTGTTAACTTTTCATTTTTCATTTGTATTTTTTACCCACCGTTTCCATGGATAAACAGGTATAAAAAGGGGGGAAAACTAAGATTAAAAACTCCACCAGTTAACCACCAAATGTTTATTCAATCATACCTTACAGAAGACAAGCACAAGCCCCTAGTCTTCAGAACTTGTCCTCTGGCCTCTTGGAGAGCATTTGTGCTTTACAAATGCAGTATGAGACAGGAGTGCTTCAGCGCTGATGGGAAGCCAGGGGCAGCTAGGTCTGCAGGGACTTTTCTCTGCAGCCACTATATTTTGAGTCAATTCTTAGAAGAAATGAGGGGAGTCCCCCCACCTCACCCAGAGACTGTGGGATGAAAGGAGTAAGAAAGAGCATTCTCCAGAAGGACACATCTTGTTTTTCCCCCACGGATTTCTCCATGGGATTGTCCCTATTTCTTACTGGACTGGACCTTGGTAGACACGATAAGGTCGGAGGCAGTGGGACTGACCAGGGGTCCAAACGTTCATCTTCTCTTGCCTGGGAGCCTTAACACGACTATCATAAAAATGTAATGGGCAAGTGACCAACACCAACCTCAGCAGATAAATGTAACACCTAAAACAGAGACACCACAAAGGACTTTTAAGGAACCTCAAGATCTGAAGATTAAAATTGGTAAAATATTATATCTGGAGTAAAATGTGTGCGTCACAGAACAATTCCTTATCCTTAAATAGAATTTGCACATTGATCAATAGACTTCAAGTTTGGGGTTGCGGAGGGTACAAACAGTAAAGCTAAAGCACTAATTTACTTAATTTAAATAATGCAAGTGTGTGAGAAAAAAGTATACGTTAGTCAATGAATGAGAAAGCAGAGCTTTACTTACTAGGGTCAAACTGACATGCATTAAAAAAGAAATCCTCCCTTGAGACCTCAGCAATTTTTATAATTGTAGTACAAAAGCTAAATGTTTTAGTTTAGGGGAGAAAAAACTGAGTTGAGTTTTGCAGCTGCATGTCTGCTCTGCTAGTCAAAGACAGAAGGAGAGGGGGTTGATAAAAGTACAAATGAGCAGTGTTATCTTTCAGGCCTGGGAAGCTACTAGTGGCTGGTTGAACGGTTACATTTATGATGATCTATCTATAGTAGCATCAGAAAAGGGCAGATTGTCAGTTTCCCTTCAGCACTCTTGCCCTGGGAGAGAAGGGTGTAAAAGGAACACATCTGAAATCAGGACCTGAACAACACTTGGGGGATGAGATTGTGTCATTTCACTATCTTTGAAATTGTCACCAGACATCCAAACATAGGACACTGGAGATATGAAAAAAAGAAGAAGCCGAAAGAATCGATTCCTGGATGTTGGCTGGCTCTTCCTTCATGGGGCTTGAGGTCACTAGCCAGTGCAACGTAAGAGTGTGATTGATGGCAATGGTATCATATATTATAATAATAAAAGATGTTACTGATACCATAAGAGCTATTTTTATCTTGTTCTTCCCTTATTTTTCATCTGTATCAGTGTGGTTTATGTAAACCTGACACATTTGTGTATGTGAAACAGATGCAGGGTAAAGCACAGTTGTGTCTATTTGAACCATATTTTTTTAATCATAGACATGATTTATGAAAATGTTCTTTGTGTATGAGTTTTTTCTTTCTCTCTCAAACAAAACACAATAATTATAAATCTAACATTCAATTTTTCTGGTACTTAGAGAGCTAGAAGAAGTAAAGTTTTTAAGTTGCTTTGCCTAATCTGTCTTCATTAGGTGTTGTAAGAAAAACAGTATGTGGCTTTTCTGCAGATGCAAATTAGAATTTTAGGAAAGAACTCCCTACTCAAATGCATGATATGGAAATGGTCCTTTCAACCACAAGGAGCCACATCCCCTAAAATACATACTCCCCTCCCCTATGGTCCCAGGCACTGCTTCCTCTGCGGTTCCGTAGTGAATGGCACAAAGAAAATTTGGGTCTTTCTCAACCTGCACCCTCAATGGAGTAACTCACAGAGTTACTCCCTGAGACAGATGGAATCCAAGTGTTTCTTATCACTGCAAATGGCCCATCCATCAGATTTCTCAGACCTACAACCTACAAGTCTTCTCTGTCACCCTCACATCCAATCCATGACAGTGGATTGGATAGAGTTTATTTCCTTAATGTTTTCAAAACCCATCTACTTCTCTACACTACACACCAGCTCCCTCTTGGACATAGAATTGTCTTCACATAATCTCCTGAAACCTACTCTTGCTCTTCTTAAGTCCCCTTTCTTCTGCACCCAGTACGATGTGATGGGGCAAGTGGAGGGAGCCGTTGCCAGACCTTGGACAAGACCAGTGGCTGTAGGAAAGGGCTACCCGCCAGGAGTTGTGGCCTTCAGTAGAATGAATGAATGAATAATGAGTAAATATGTCAATCTCTCTCTCCTCTCCTGTTTCCATATCCTCCTGGCACCTTCCTCCGACTGAACCCAACTTGAATAGAGACAGCAGGAAGGACCAGGGGATGAACGTTGCAGAGGTCACTTTCCTCAGGTACAGAGCAGGGAGGAGAAGGGTGGTGTGAGCAGGTAGAGTTATACATGCAGCTCTCTGCTTGGAACCCTTCCAGTGGCGTCCCACTGTGTAGCCCTGACGCCTACCGTCCCATCTCAAATAGTGAGATATCAAAGTATTAGAATTAAAGTAGCTTTCTTACTTTTTCTCACTATAGGAAGAAGTTGATGCCAAGACCTGCTTTTATGAGCAGATTTTCTGAGATTGGCGCATTGTTCAAATGGATACTGTTAAATTCATATGATTTCAAGAGCTGATAGGTGGTCTCTGTAGTCCTGCTTATGTATCTACTTTCAGCTCCCCCACATTACCTTCGTTTCCAAATGAACGATCCTGATTCTGAGTTCCTTTCCATCAACACAGCTGGCCTGTCACCAGGCTTCATGTAAAGGTGAACTAGTCTGTTCATCCAAACACGGTTAATAGTTCGTTCTAGCATCCCTCTCACCTCTAGAATGTTTGCAATACTAAGTCTAAATTTAATGTGTGCATTTACCATGCAAAAGTGGAAAACACTTTAAAAAACACACTTTTAAAGAAAATAATGATCTCTGTTTCTGTCATTTATTTTATGCATTGGCTTTGTTCTTTTTTTTCTTTTTACCTTTTTCCCCCTGCCCTCTCATCTTGTCTTTCTCCTCCTTTCTTTTTTGTTCTTTTATATATTCTCCCCTCTTCTAGAATTTTTCATCTTTTACTAAGAATAATATCTTACTTTTCTTTTTAAAAAGTACAATGAAAAAAATTACCCATAGTTCCAGCCCTTGAAATGAACTACTATTAGCACATGGCTTATCTGCTTCTAGTCTTTCTTCTACTGTCCATGAAAGAATGTCCAGCCTAAGAAAAAGTCTTGTAAGAATTTTTTTGAGCCAAAATGACAATTGCTGGGAAGCAAAATCTCAGCGGAATGAGAAAATGCTCCCAAGAATGGCAGTTTTGTAGCTTATTTTATACATTAGAATCAAAAGAAGCGATGTGAGGAGGGTTACATGAAATCCATTGTTGGTCGATTAAGGGGGCTGGAGAAAGCAAAACGGGGAAGTCTCTGGGATTAGATAAAAAGTAAAATGGAGAGACACGTACTTCTTTTACATTGGTTGGTACAGGATAGTTAACAATGAACATTTACAGCAAGTAGAGATGGTATGTGGGCAACAAGATAACAATGAGGTGTTCTATGGTCTAGTGCTCTGGTGGGAGGTTGTGCCCTGAGGGGTCTGGAAAAGGACATTACTTGGATATTTCAAAGGTATATCATCTTAGATGCAAAAAGACACTAGACAGACTCACTTAAGGTAAAGATTGACCTTTGTCAAGAAAGCTACAGGCCTAGGATGTGACTACCCAGCATGACTCACTTTTAGATAGGCATTTTTATGTTCAGACCATCCTATGTGGCTACTTTTAGTCCCTGAGTTTGTAAGGCGCACCATGCAGGCCTCCCCTAAGCTTGTCAGATTTAATGTGTGACCCCTTTCCTATCCACACTACCATAGGATGTTATAAGAAAGCCATTTCTGTCTCATTTAGCAAAGAACTCAGTATTATTTAATACCTGTTATCTTGGAGCCACTGCATTTTAATATCATGTAATATGTTAAAAAAATTTACTTGACTTGATGTGGCAGTGGGTAGGTGCAAATGGGATTTGCAAACTTTAACCCCTCTTTGGGAGGTATAAAAGGGTTAGATAATTGAAAAGTTGAAGAAGCTGAGAGGTGGAAATAGAAGAAAAATCCTTTGAAGAGAGTTGTGAGCAAGCTGTGATTCTCACTTTATCTTCAATTCCCACGCCACAGTAGGTGAGGGGTACTTCCTCTTAACCCAATGGCACATGACTGAGGTTTCAAGCTCACCCATCACCTGGAGACTTTTGGGACATGGAAGCTTGGACAAAACGTGGCTGTGGTAGGCCGCTGCCCTGGTAGGCGCAGGGAAAGGAGACTGTTCTGAGCACCTCACCCTCCCAGAATTTGTTTCCTTTGGACCAGATGCAGGCCATACAAGGAGCGTTCCAGTCTGCCAGGGATGTTGGGACTCCAACAAAGAGACTCTCTGCATGGGGTGAACCCCACCAGGGATCCAGAGAAGACTGCAGTGTAGCCAGTCTGAAACCGTCGCCTGTCTAAAGACTTGGAGAGGAGAGATCCCCAGTGATAGAAGAAAAGCCAAGAAAACCGATTCCCCCCCACAGGGCCAGCTTTAAACATCTGCCATGACCAGAGAAAACCATTGTGAGGTTATACTAGTGTTGAACCAGAAGGAACTTTCCTGCTTTTCATCTCCCCTTACTGCCTGCCAGGCCTGGAGAAGTCAGAAATCCAGTGACTGGGGGCAGGAAGATAGTGGCAGGACAGGGAAATGAAGAAGGATCTGTAGGCTTCTTCCCCTATTAGAGGTCCCAACCCGAGGCAGCCTGAGCTGGGAGGGGTGAAGCTTTACCTTTAAGTGGAATTTTGACTATTACATGGAGCTGTACATTATTTATAAAAATGATACAGTTGCTGAAACGGTAAGTGACAAGAGGACATTTTGTGGTTTCAGGCAGACCAGAACATTTATGGGCCCATCTCTAGACTTTTTCCAAGAGGTGGGAAAGAATTGGCTCTACAAAGTCGGTTTGAATCGGTAAATAAGGAAAAGAATAGAGTTGTGTGCTGGCATCTAATTGGCCTGCAGCTCTTTATGAATATACTGATTTGTATATTGATTGCATGTGTACATGCCTTTAAAAAAATAACAGAAATTACATATGAATTCACCACCCCAAAACAAAATTAAAGCATTGTATTTAAGCCAAAGCCCCCTTTAATTCCTGTCTCCTTCTTCATCCCTGCCCTCACACCTGTGCTGTGAGGTGGTACCTTAGATTCCTATAGGGCATTTCACTATGTAAAGTTTCCTTTTTTCCCTTTTCTCCTATCTCGTCATTCGATCCTTGTGGCAATTCCTTGTAGTTACTAGGAGCAAAGTGAAGTATGAACCCCATTTTACAGGGGAGAAGACTGAGGCTCGTAGATGTTATAGACGTGTCCATGTGCTTACATCTGCTTAGTGGCATCGAGTGCTTTTGCCTCAGGCCATGTTGCAATCATGAGGATGGATTTTTTTTTTAAAGCAGTCCATCCCCCAAGGACAACAAGATTTGTCTTCTCCTCTTTCCTCCCCTCCTCCTTATACTTACCTTCTAGAGAGGAATCTTTGCTGGCGTCTTTGGTATGCTGACCCTCTCTGCTGCCCCTGCATGCCTTCCCTGTTAATGGAAGGGCTGGCATCCCTGCACCTTTAGTCATGCCCAATTCATCTTAGTGGACCGGGTCAGCCAAGCCAACATTTACTCAGGCCCGAAGCCATTGGGCAGAGTCTTTTACAACAGCAGCAGCAACAGCCAATAAGGAGACCTGTTTAGTTCAAGTTCATTGCCTTTTGGCATTGGTGCTTGAGGTCTTTGGGATGAGTCCATGGCATTCCTTTGTAAGGTACAGTGACCATCTCTTGGGCAGCTTGGGAATTCCACAATTCAAATTAAGCCACTTGGTGTCATTTAATTTGGCACTTAAGGCTGGAGCCACCCTGGGCTTCTCTCAGGATTTGGATTCTTCACCTTGTAGCTCAGAGTGGGAAATTCCTCATTAAACAGCCAACTTCATGTGGCTCTTTAGAAGAGAGAGGCTATAAAATGCACACTGGGAGTATTCAGGGGAAATTTGTTCAGGTTGTTACCTTCTTTTCTTGCCTTTTAAAATTCAACTCAAAATTCCAAACAGTTGAGGAACTATAGAATCCATAGTTAGGGTCACTATAAAACATATCATCTAAACCAAATGCGTCATCTGGGACTGTCTAGGGGAAAACCAGGACACGGGTTACCCCTGCCCTAGTGTACCAACCAGTCTACCCCTTGGCTGAATTCATAAACTGCTTCCACATACCCAATTTATTTAAAAAAAAATTCTTTTAATTTCCCCTTCACTGAATAACCAAGATATTTAATTGATGGATTTGTGGTTGGGATATCCTAGGGCTATTAGAGTACTATCGTCTTTATGAGTAAAGCTTTGGGGTCAGACCTGAGTCTGAATTCTGGGTTTACTACTTTCTATGAGTGAAATCTTGGCCAGATATTAATGACTTTTTCAGAATAGACAGTTGAGTGTAATGGTAAAGAGAAGGGACTCTGGAAGCAGAATGGCTGGGTTGTAAGCCACTTATTAATAAGTGATAGGCAAACTATTTAAATTATTCTCCAGTTTTCCTATCTGTAAAATGGGGATAAAATAGCACTTAACTTCAGCAAAGTTGCAGAATACAAAAACCAACACAACAAAATTCACTTTTGTTTTTATATATTAACAGTGAACAATCCGAAAAGAAAATTGAGAAAATAAGTCATTTACAATAGCATAAAAATACTTAGGAATAAACTTTAGGAAGGCAAAGACTTATATACTAAGAAGTATAAAATGAAAGAAATTAAAGAAAACTCGAACACCTGGAAAGACAAATTCTGTCGTGGATTAGAGGACTTAATATTGTTAAGATGTCAATACTGCCCAAAGTAATCTATAGATTCAATGAAATCCTTATCAAAATCTCAATTATGTTTTTTTGCAGAATAGAAAAATCCATCTTAAAATTCATATAGAATCTCAAGGGATCCCCAAATAGTCAAACCAATCTTGAAAAAGAAGAACAAAGTTAGAGGTATCTCGCTTCCTGATTTCAAAACTTACTACAGAGCTATAGTAATCAGTCATGTGGTACTAGCATAGAGACCAATGAAATAGAATAGAGAGCCCTCAAATAAACCCTTGTATATATAGTCAAATGATTTTCAACAAAGTTCCTAAGATCATCCATTGAGGAAAGGACAGTTTTTTCAACAAAAGATGTTGTGGAAACTGGGTCTCTACATGCAAAAAAAAAAAAAAAAAAAAAAAAAAAAAAAAAAAAAAAATGCAGCTGGACCCTTACCTTACACTATATACTAAAATTAACTCAAAATGGATCAAAGACCAAAATGCGAAAGCTAAAACTATAAAACTCTCAGTAGGAAACATAGAAGAAAAGCTTCATGACATTGAATTTGGCAATGATTTCTTGGACATGACACCTGAAACACAAGCAACAGAAGTAAAAATAGATAAATTTCTTCACAATTAAAAGCTTTTGTGTATCAAAGGACTATTAGCAGAATGAAAGGCAGCCTATGGAATGGGAAAAATATTTGCAAATCATATATCTGATATGGAATTGATATCTATAATATATAAAGAACTCCTACAACTCAATAACAGCAACAAAAAAACAACTGCCCCAATTAAAAAATGGAGAAAAGCCTTGAATAGACTTTTCTCTAAAGAAGATATACATATGGCCAATATGCACATGAAAAGTGTGCATTTATTATCACTGTTTATTAGGAAAATGCAAATTAAAACCACAATGAGCTATCACTTCATACACATTAGGATGGCTATTATTTAAAAAACAACAATAAAAATTCAGAAAATAACAAGTATTATCAATGATGTGGAGAAACTGGAACCCTTGTGCATTGCTGATGGGAATGTAAAATGGTGCAGCTGCTGTGGAAAACAGTGTGGTGGTTCCTCAAAAAATTAAACATAGAATGACCAAATGATCCAGCAACTCCACTTCTGCGTATATATCCAAAAGAATGGGAAGCAGTATCTCAAAGAGATACTTGTATATCAATTTTTATAGCAGTATTATTCACAATAGACAAAGGAGGTAATAACCCAAGTGTCCATCAACAAACGGGTGGATAAATTAAATGTGGTATAGACATACGATAGAATATTATTCAGCCTTAAAAAGGAATGAAATTATGGCATATGCTACAACATGGGTAAACCTTGAAGACATTATACTAAGTAAAAAACACCAGGTATAAAAGGAAAATACTTATATGGTTACACTTATGTGAAGTACCTAGAGTGGTCAGATTTATAGGGACAGAAAGTAGAATGGTAGTTGCCGTGGACTGAGGGTGGGGGTGGCATAGGGAGTTATTGCTTCTTGATTGTGAAATTCCAGTTTGGGAAGATGAAATTAGTTCTGGAGATAGACGGTGGTGATGGATTGCACATCAATGTGAATGTACTTAATGCCACTGAACCGTATACTTAACAAGTGTTCAAATGGTAAATTTTATGTTATGTATATTTACTACAATAAAAGAAATCACACTTACAGGTAGTGTTGTTAGGAGGATCAAGTTATTAGATCTAAAGCAAGTCTAAAGCAAACTTTTCCTGTAAAGGGCCAGAGAGTAAATATTGTCGATTCTGTAGAATAAATGGTGTCTGTAACAACTATTCAATTCTACTGTTTTAGCAGAAAAGCACTCATCGACAATGCTTAGACAAATAGGCATGGCTGTGTTCCAAAAACACCTTTATTTATCAAAACAGGTGGTGGACCAGATTTGGTTTATGGGTAGAAGTTTGCTGACCCCTAAAGTCTAAAGAATTTAGAAGAATTCCTGGCACAGAATCAGTGCTACTTGATTATTAGATATTATTGTTGCTATGACACAGGATTGCTGTAATTAAATAAAACCATGCATACAAGCACCTGGCATAGGTATGTATTATCTAATTTACAAGTGTAGCTTTTAAATCAGGACATACATACTAGGGATATTTCATGCCAGGTTTGAAACCTGAGATGCAAACGAGCGCCCAGAGGTGGCCTAACAACAATGAGGCAGGGCACGTGAGTTCTGAAGGAAGTGTGTGTGAAGTTCCCTTGGATGGAGTAGGTGCCCCACAGCTTTCATGCATCCTGCCTTTGAACCTGTGATGTTCTTTACCTTGACTGCTGCTCCACCTCATTAATTACTGATACACTGGCATCATCACCGGCTGCTGATGGGCCTTCGTGTTTTACCTGACACCTCTCCCCACAAGCACAAGGCCCAATGCACATAAGATGTTAGAAATGTGTGTCAGAAGGTGAGCACATCAAAGTGAAGGGCGGTTTATCCATATCTTTGGTGCCCTCGCTGTGTTGACATCCATATAAGCGACTGGGAGATAAAGTCTCTAGTGCCTTGGGTGCTCTTACGGCAAAAAGCAGCCATTGAAAGGATGTTCAGTGAACATGGCAAGGTACTCAGTGAGGCAGAGCCCCTTGAGGCACTGAAGCAAACCCTCATGTCCACACTTCAAGTCTTAAATCTGACATGGCGTGAATGAGTCTGAAGTCTTTGGGACCTTCACATACTGCTCATCTTGCCAACATCTGGGGGGAACGTCTTACTCTCTTTGTTCTCTTTCTCTCTGAACTCGGTTTGGTAGTAGTGTTGGCAGGGTCTTCTCATTAGGAGAATGTTAGTGTGTAGAATTCTCCAGTTGGCCCCAATTCTTGATGTGTGTCAAACACACCAAGAGACATTTCCCTTCTCTGCTGTCCAGGACCACTTGGGGCCATGCACACATAGTTTCTGCATGAACACAACACTCTCCAACAACAGATGACCCCCCCCCCCCCGCCCCCAGTCATCCTTAGCACAGGCCTTTTTGTTCCTTTGTAAGGACATGTCCCTGGGAGGGCAGAGGAGCCTGGAAATGTCTGCTGACATTAATGGCCCTCGGTCTTGAAGGAGCTGGAATCAGGGCCTCCTAGGAAGCCACAGAATCCACAGTCTCCCAGGTAAACTCTAAAAGCAGAGGTATGAACACATCAGGCGATGCTGGCAAGACAGAACGTCAGCCTTCCCCCGTGTCTGCGGCTCAGCCCTGGGGTTTGTGATTGCAGGCAGCTTCCTGGCCAGCCTGTGGGAAACGTCAGATCTCTGCTCTACTCCGGGATCAAAAACAAGTCACGAGGAACAGTGCCTTTCCACTGGAGTCGTCTTCTGCCTCATCCAAAACACTTCACATTCGGAAAAAGAAAACATACACTCCGCAGACCTCCCCCTGACCCCTGTCAAGATCCAAAAAGCGGAGGGAGAAAAGAAAGGGGACTGTTTGGACACTGACATTTGACTAGAGTTCCTTTCAGGAGAGCTAAATCCCCCAGAGAGACAGCAGACATGAACACAGGTGCACACACGTTTACCTACCTGATAAAATCAGGAGTCGTTGCTTATTTCTCCGCATATTGTTTCCTAAACTTTCATCTCACATGGGTCCCTAATGGGTCTTCTAGATGTCTCTTTGTATTGGGATTTAGTTGTGATTGGTTTTCATATACTATTACTGTTATTTTTTGTTTTTCTCTATTATTATTGATATTTTGGAGGAATTAATAATGATGGTTATCTTTAAAAGAAAAGTCACAAAGCAGGTATTGATTCGTTAAGTCAGCCCACACAGTCTCCACTTCACTTTGGAAGTTCTGGAAGGTAGGAGCAGGAGGTAGAGAGGTACGTGAATTTAAAAAAACAAAGGGTCCAAACAGTGTATGCCCTACATTTCTTACATGTGAGCGAGAAGGGGGTGGTTGCCACTCTTAATGCTGCCCAGTACCAGACACTTGTTCTACAGTGGTGAGAAAGATGGTGGTGATGGCAGTGACGGTGGCGAAGGACCATAGCTCAAGATGAAGTTCATTAACAGAGCTACTGCTAGTCTAAAAGGAATAAGGGCCCCCCTGCACTGCATTCAGGGACCTTCTGATTTCCTAAATCTCCATTTCCTGCTGGTTTGTGCTCCTGATGTATTGATTAGGGCAAGACGCCTTTCATTTTTCCACTGGAAAGAAATATATAAAACAACATTTAACTACACGTGGGGCAATGTGACTAAGAGAAGATTAATGCATATTTGCCGGATAGAGTATTTCCCCCCCAGTGACTCTGACTAATGAAGAACACACCGAGCCCTGGAGGCAAAGGGAAGGGCATCCACGTGTTCAGGATTTTATCATCACAACGTGGACATTACTGATTTATCACACGTCCCTGGGACTGATATTAAATGCTCACCTCTGAGCTGAGTGTTCCGAGGAATTCAGGCTCACATACATGGTGGTCCCTGTTCTCTGTTGGTCTTTTCTGGAGAGAGACTTTCATAATTAACTCGCATCAAGTCTGAGCTCTGAGGAAGCATGGTGGGAGCACCCACAAAGCACAGGAGAATGGATGGGACTTGGACCACAGGATAGGAGGAAATGGCCCTCAAGTAAAGGTTTGGAGGTAGGCGTGGGCAGGAGGTGCTTGGTGAGGGGAGATGAGTCCAGTACGGTTGGAGTGACAGATGGTAGGAGGGGCAAACAGATGCCGTGGGGCAAACATGGCAGGTTGGGGAGGTTGGATTTTATAGCCTTTGAAGTGAGGAGATTTAGAAGGTTCCTGAGCAAGAGAATGATAAAATCCTATCTGTTTTGGGAATGAAAACCAGTGTAGTGTGGAGGGTGAACTGGGAGAGGGAGAGGGTAGCTGTGGGCTGGACCTAGATGTGGTGTGCCTAGATGTTTTTAAGGCAAAAATGTGTTGACAGCATTGGAGGCAGGAATGGGTTTCACAGCTGATGTGGATGGAGTGGGGGGGTCATTATGGGGCAGGAGTGTTGGGTGTTGGTGGAGTACAAGTTGTTGATGATCATGCCACAGTCGAACGCCTCTAGTCATCCATCTTAGCCCATGATTTATGAGGAACAGCTCCTGAGGGCATCTGGAGTCCTACCAGGCCTTCCCCATAACCTCTCCCTGAAGGACGTGGGCAGCTGAGACATCTGAGGAATGAGGCAGGATTGCATAATTGGATTTTTCACTTGGGCCCAACCAAGGTCTGGTACTTTCTGTGGGAGGGCGGTACTGAAAGCTTTGGAGATCTAGCTTCTAATTCCATCAAGGTAGAGATTTATGAGCTATTATGGTTTATCCTTGGAGTCCTGGGCCCTCCCAAAGGAGAACAGACTGCTTTGGGAGCAATGTCCAGACCAAGGTGGGTTTTGATCAGTAATTGGCGAAGCTCCCCATTCACTGCATTACTGGACACTTCCTACATTGCTAGCTGCTTCATAAACATAATTATCTTTAATCTATTATGCATTCTAACATTTTATCACCAATTTACTGGTGATGAAACTGAGCTTGGAGAGTTTCTAAAACTTCTATTTCCTTGTCTTACCTCCTAGTTTTAGTAAAAATAAGTCATTGGTATTCTATTCTGTTAGTATTTGCCATTCTGTTTGCCTCTCTTCATAAATGAGCTATGGTTTATGTTTTTTTTTTCCTGTTTTTTTTTTTTTGTTTTGTTTTGTTTTGTTTTTTACTTCTCTCTTTGACAGCTTTTAAGACCTTCTCTGTCTTAGTATGAATCTCTTTTTTCTTCATTCATTGCTTGGGACACTTGGTCGAGCCTTTCAATCTGGAAACTCATGTCATTCAATTCTGTTGACGTCTCTTGTTTGCTTTAGTCAGATATCTTTTTCTCATGGTCCTGCAGGTTTATGGCACCTTATATCCTTGACTGCCATTTGGAAGGGTTCATTGGGAAGGAGTACATGGAAATAAACGTATTGTGTTCTCGGGCCCTCATTTTTAATGGGAATTGCTTTGAGCTATTTTCAGTATTTTTCTACAACTCTATCAGAAATTGTTGGTTGTCCAAGCTAATGCCAAATAGGCTCATTAGAAATAATAGACTAATTAGAAAGCATCATCCAATGCTTAGAATAATGCCTGAGACTTAGTAAGTGCTCCATTGTAGAATATATATTATACTTGTTGCTGTTCTTTTATCGCTCTAATGATCTCTCTCTCTCTCCCCCCCTCTGTGTGTGTGTGTGTGTGTGTGTGTGTGTGTGTGTGTGTGTGTGTGTTTGGGGCAGTAAGGAGTCTGGTGAGAAAACGTAGACTTACAATACAAGCAGACCTCAGTTCCAATCGTGACCCTACCATAAACCAAACAAGTCCTGTAACCATCCTGAGGCTCAACATTCTCCTCTACAAAGTGAGAATAATAATACTGTGTGCAGAATTGCTGTGAAGAGTAGATGCGATGATAATAAGAATTTTAATATTAATTAACACCTACTAGTTCTCTCATAGTGTCATGTGCTTGACATGTATTTTGTTAATTATTTCATATAACAGCACTATGAAGTGGATAATATTCACATCCATCTTATAGGTGAGGAAATGAGACTTAGAGAAGTTATTTACCTGAAGTCACTCACTTCAGAGTGGTGAAGGCAGGCAAGACTCATATCCAAGTCTATGGCATTTATCACAGAGCCATATAAATGATGGCTGCTTTCATTGTGTTCAACAAACTTAGGAACTGATGTCCTTATTGATTAACAATATAGGGTGAGTTTTTGTTTTTGTTTTTCTGCTTTTTTGGTAGACATAATGTATAAAAACAAGGAGCAAATAGAGAAGGAGTAATAAAAAGGATCCATTGGTGGTGAAAAGTAGGTGGACTCTTGAAGAGGTTATGCATACAATGTCTTCTAGTAGTAACATTCTGTGATTCAGAGGTTGTTACACTCCCTAGCAGTTTTCAAATTGTGTAGAAACCCAACTCAAACTGGTTTAGGCCAAAAAGGAGAATTTACTGGTTCATGTAACTGAAAAGTACAGGAGTTTCTAACTTCAGGACTTCAGGTATAGTGGGATCCAGGTTCTCAAAAGTTATCTTTAGGACTCAGGCTTTCTCTCAGCTATGCTTAGCTTTGTGTTGATTCCATCCTCAGACAAGATGGCTGCCCACAGTTTTAGGCTTATATCAACTCTTCTCGCAACTCTTGTGGAAACCATTCCTCTTTTCATCTATTCTCAGAAAAGTTTCAGAGTTGAATCTCTCATTGGTTCTAGCGATCTTACTCCTAGAGCCTCAGTTGGAAGTCTTCCCACATTAAATCACATAAAATTGAGAGAAAGCAAGGTGGTTTCCCTAAGAACAATGAAAGTGCTGCATCTAGAGATGGTAAAATAGATGGTGAGCCATCAAAAAAAAAAGATGTTCCCATATGGAGCTCTGGGGAATCCCTTGAAGGGCTCTGGGAGTTAGAGATGGGGATTGGGGGAGTTGAAGCAGGATGGAGAGGACTCAGTGGGACCCAGACACCCAAGTTGAGAACTACTGACTTACACAACCCCAGGAGGGCACTATTTATGTTGTAGAGTCTGTGAACAGCACACTTGCCCAAGACCCATTTCAACTAGAGCAAGTCAGTCCTTTTCAGTTTTACGTGGGCCACCATGGGAGATTTTAGTTAAATAAAGGTTGAAAAACACTGTGTTAACCTAAAGGGATTGAATGGGGGGGGGGAGGCAGGGATCCTGGGAAGTTGGCAGTATGAGATCTGTGAGTACTAGAAGGAAGTATCCATCTTACATTCCAAGTAATGGGCAGAAGGTTTATCAAAGGAAAGATGGAGGTGCTGGGAGAGAAAGAGGATTGGTGATAGAAGCTAGATAAAGTGGTGGGCTGGGTGTAGACTGTCCTAGAGTGCCAATCTTGGGTGTCACCAGCTGGCTCAGGTGTGAGTCCATGCCTAGGCATGGACTTCCTGCATGGCTCTGCCAACAACCCAGGGTTGGTGACATCTGCATCAAATTGGGAAAGCCCTGTTTTAGGATCTTAGAGGAGTTAGATGCCCCCTCACCATCCCAGGAAAAATAAAGAACAAAAGGATATCACTTGCAACAAAAATATCAAGGATGGTTTGGAGTCACCAGAAAGAGTCAGGAAACCGATGTCCTGTCTTGCCTCTTTTCTGCCCCTTAATGAGCTTGTGAGTAGCTGCTGTGTCCCTGGCCCTGTGGTCAGCACTAAAGGGGAAGATATGAAACCCACATGAATGTTGCAACAGCTATGACCAGGGCACCCTCTGCAGAACTTGCTCTTGGTCCAGTGCTGTGCCAGTAAATGTTTAACAACCAACTCTCTGGAGGTGGGACAGCAGGGTGGAGTTCGGCTTTGTAGCACTTGCTAATTTCTGTGGTGTAAATACTCCCATCATGACTGATTTCAAGCTACCAACATGACACCATTGAACACAGAGTTGGGAAGAGATGTGCAGTAGCATATCATTAATAACCACAAGAGTATAGATAATAGCAAAAGGTAATATAATACAATATTAGGAAGTGATGGATCTTGAACATTTGTTTTCTTTGTTTTTAAGGGAAGTCAAGTATAAATGTATATAATTTAATTTTTAATAACAACTATGTTTAACAACTGGGTCACAGAATTCCGAAAATTTAACAATTTGCTCTTGGGAGTCCTTTTGGCCTAACTCTAGCAGAAGACTGCCTTGTTCTATTCATTCTCCTAGGTCCCAGGGGTTCAGAGTTTTTCTCTCTGTTCTTTTAGAAGCCTCACCCCAAGGCAAATCCATTGCCTAGACTTGTTTATTGGTCAGTCTCTTGGATGTGTTTTCTGTAACTGAGACAGGAAGCCTGGCTGCTCATTTCCATCTCCTCAGGGTAGTCCAGAAAGGCATAGGGAATATTTGATGAATGGATAAGTGAGTGCGTGAGTGAGCGAGAGAGTGAGTGAATGAGTGAGTAGCTACTGGGTATAAGGGGATTGTGGAGGCTACAGAGATAAATCCTATGTTCCCTGCTCCACGTTTCCACCACTCGTGATGCCTCTTGGTTCTAGCACCATCCTTATGTGTGATCATCCGTTTAATGGCTGTTTGTGTGGCTGGATCATCCTTTCAAGAGGACAGGGACTATATCTGGCTTTTCACTTGTCAGCATAGTACCTGTCACATACTGTGTTTCCCCGAAAATAAGACCTAGCTGGACCATCAGCTCTAATGTGTCTTTTGGAGCAAAAATTAATATAAGACCCGATCTTATTTTACTATAAGACTCGGTATAATATAATATAATGTAATATAATATAATATCGAGTCTTATATTAATTTTTGCCCCAAAAGACGCATTAGAGCTGATGGTCTGGCTAGGTCTTATTTTTGGGGGAACACGGTAGTAAATGTTCAATACTTGCTGATTTTGGCTGACTCTACAAAGCTAATAATACTTTTTTAAATTATGTAAAAATACACAAATTGCATATCAGAAAAATATTCTCACATTACAGATAAGGGTTGGCCCTCTGACTAACCCTTAATCCCAAATCGTCCCCTTCTGGCAAAGTGACCACAACAATCACTATGGTATGTATCATTTTAGTTTGTTGTTTGTTTTCATTTACTTACAAATATATCTATGGAAATATATGGTATTGTTTTGGGACTTGTGCCCTTCACCCAGTTTCCCTCAGCAATTACATTGTGTATAACTACACTGCAATATCAAAACTGGGCAATTACATTGGTAAAAAGCCTACGCCATTTTATCACTGTGTAGATTTGTATCACCCCCATCACAATTAACGTACAAAATTATTCCATCAATAAATTATTCTGATTATTAATTCCACCACCTACCCCTTTGTACTCACCTCTTATGACCTTCCTCTATTCCCTGACTCCTAACCACTAATCTTTTCTCATCTCTATAAGTCTGTCATTTGGAGGATGTTATATAAGTGGAATCATATAGTATTTCACCCTTCGAGACTGTTTTTTCACTCAACATAGTGCCTTTGAAATTGAGGTTTTTTAAAGTTGAGTTTTTGTTTGTTTGTTTGTTTGTTTTTACGTAAATGACATTGTGCTGCACATATGCTTTTTAACTGGACTATGTGTCCCAGACCTTTCCTTTCAGGATATTCAGATGTAGCTAATTCATTCTAACAGTCATATGATAGTCTATAGAATATCATACTTGCCTAATTCTGCTATTGATTGTTGGCTGTGAATTCTTTCCCCTCCTCTCAAGAGGCTGCTTACAGGATTGCTTTCCTAAACTCCTTCACACAGAGAATGAGTTGGGATGGGGAAGAGGGTGCCCCCCAAAATCCACAGAGGGTCTTAAATCTTTAAGAAAGGCACATGAACAAGTTCTCATGGTTCTCGAATCTCTTTTGCTTCACTCCTTTGCTAGGAGGTAACTTGTCTTCCTACGTACAACCCCGAAACATGAATGAAGCCGGCGGCTGGGGGAAAGGGGAGAACAATGAATGAATGTCTTTCCAATCACCCACTGCTATCAGTGGATAAATCCCATAGCAGTGATTTCTGCCCCTAGTGCTCCCTAAACACATAAACACATCAAGGGACCTAAGAGCAGGTGACAAAATGCCATTCAGCCCCCCCCCCCTTTTTTTTTGCCCTCTTTATAGATAATAAGACCACCTCCTGTGTGGTGAGTGGGTGGAAAGGTATCCCACAAGCATGTAATGGGGTACTGATTCTGAGGGGTCTGGGGTGTAAGGTAACAGGGTGGAAGTGAGGCTCTGGGAACCCTCCTGCGAGCCCCACTGAGCCAACACGAGTTATGAGCTCTCAGCTCTGTCCTGAGGGAACCCTATCATGGTTTCCAGGCCAGAAAGCTTTGGCAAGCCCCAAACCCCAAACTCCAGTACCCAGGCAAGCCTGATTTGTGAACGCTTCAGGCCTGAGCCTCCCACAAATTCCTTCTCTGCCTCCCCACCCTTCTCTTGCCACGCTTTGAGGCTTTTGTACAAAATTTGGGGCTTGGTATCCATGTCTGGGAGGCTCAGAACTTTATTTAGAGTTTTCTTATTCTTTGGGAGAATAAAACAGGGCTCATTTTAATAGACTAAACCAGGAATCTAAACTGAAAGCAGAGGCCATGTAAACAAAACCCTTTTATGTGGTGCCTCCAAATGAGTTTACTTTAACAAAAACAGGACAAGTAAATAAGCGAGGTTTACAAATATAAACTGCAAAGTTGCTGAAGTGTGAGATAAATTGTCTAAGGCCCTTCTGTTTAAATTCTATGGCCTGGCATTGCTCCTTTTGAGTTTCTATCAGACGGAATCTGGGGAGGAGAGAATGTTCCATGCGAGAGAAAAGAATTTCCCATAGTGGGGCCAACCAATGATCTGATTAGAGGACTTCCTGCAGGAGCTGAGAGGGTTGGCCCCTCCTCCCTCCCAGGGTGCAGGGAGATGCCTAGCTGGTGATATCACCTGACTATTCCCACCCTGTGGAAGGGACTCTTAGAAACAGCCTCTTCTGCCATCATGACCCAAGAGAACAATGAAGTGATGGGGGTTGGGAGTGGGGTAGGGAGTTGACCTTTAGAGCGATGATGAAAAAAATTCTATCAGATGTCATTGTTACTTGAGTGGAAATTTCCCTCCTTTATCCACCAAGAAGCATAGGGTGTGCCCAGCAGGTGGAATTCATTATGAAGACAACCATCCTTGCCAGCGGGATTGGGGACCTGGCATTCAACCACTCTCCCAAGGAAAAAATCTAAACATGGCATGAGATTTCATCTGGGTGGTTCTGAGGCAGTCAATTGGGTCTGGAGGTGGGAGTAGGGGTCAAACCAGTACAAGTACTGCAGGAAAGAAGGCAGAGAACAGAGGAGGGGTGGTGGTAAGATGACCTGTGTGCTGTGGTGTGCTAGGAAATGTTTAACAACCAGCTCTTGGGGCTGTGGGTAGAGCCCTATTTGTCGTGTTTCTGGATTTTCATGGTGTAAATTCTTCCAGCAAGGGCAATTTCATGTTATCAACAAGAAGTCGCTTGGCTCACAACGTTTTTGAAAATTTAACGATTGGCTCTCCCTCACTGGTATGAGCTGGCTCCGTCATTCCACTACCTACGTGGTTCAGGAAGCGGGTCTTTAAAGGCTGAGGTAGGAAGTGATGGATGGAGAGTTATTATATAGGAAAAAGACATATACATCTATATATACATAAATACATAAAGCACTCTCTCTCTCTACATATATATATGCGCACACACACACACACACACACACACACATACATGACTTAGAATATTTGTTTAATGTCTGTCTACCCTTCTAGACTCAATGGCAGGACTGCTTCTCTCTGTGTTACGGATGTATTCTAATAGCTAACATAGTGCCTAACATATAAGAAGGTCTCAAAACATCTTTTGATTGGTCCAAAGGTCTGTTGAATACTGTAAAAGTGCTTACTATGTGCCAGGTGAGCCCTTGACAGGAAGTATTTAAGTTCATCTTCACAGCAGGCTTATCAAATTTTGATGGGTATATCACATGCAGGGTTGACTACAAATAAGGTTGTCTAGGCTCGACCCCGTATCTTGCCCAGGAATCTTCATTTAAACAAGCTTCCTAGATAGATTTTACACAAACTCAAATTTTAGAATCGCTTCCTGACAGGGTAGATCTTATTATTCCTATTTTATAGTTGAGGAAACTGAGGCTTATGAGTTTCAGTAACTTCCCCAAGGTTGTACATTAGATAACTGGTGGGTCAAGGACACCAAGCTAGGTTTGCCAGATGTCAAAACTAACCAGTAGGCTGGATGGGTTCCCACTGAAAAACATTGAATAACTGAATGACAGATCTCTCCATTGGTTGTTCACTGCAGGATTTAAGAAATAAGAGTAGAGGCAAGGGAAGCCACCAGAAGTCAATTACACTAGTTTTGGAGTGTAGTAATGAGCCAGGTTTAGAGTAGAGATAGTGGACACGCAAAGTAAGAAAATGTCATAATGATTCAATGCTATGTGTCAGGTACTATGTGAGTTTTGCATCATAATCTCATCGAATGTGCATAACAACTCAACAGGAGAAATTTGTCAACCATATTTTACAAAATGGGATTCAGAAAGAATAAGTCATCGAGTTCACCATTAGGAAGCAGAACAGCTAAAATTGGAACTCTAGTTTCTCTGACTTTATCCTCCTTGGTCCTGTTAAATTACGATTCAGACCTATGCACTGTGACTAAAAGGGATGGTAAACGCCACCCTGCAGGAGGGTGGAGGCAAGTCATGGGTAGTGGACTTCCTGCAAGTCCAGTGAGAGGAACTTTGGCAAATGTTGGAAGAAACGCAGTGGAGGACCAACACAGTTGCCACAACCACTGGAAAACACGAGTCTGTGTCTGTCTGGTTCCTGGAAAATGTCACTGTGTCTGAGGCATCCCCAGCGTTTGTGTGGACACATGCTATCTGCTGGTGAAATGATTTTCTTACGGCTCTTCAGTACCCTAGATCTGTGTTTTATCTTATCTCATGGCCATGTGCAGGTCAGCTGAAGCTGGGAGCATCTATTCTTGGAATTGAGGTAGTTTCCTTGGAGATAAAAGTCATCAGTGGTGATTAAAACTGCAGAATAAAAAGTTAGTGACTTCTGAAGAATGTTGTCAGTGTCACCTTTTCCTCCATCTTCTTCATCTTCCCCGCTTACAATTTTGCATAGAGCTAATGACAAAGCTGTGAAAATAAAAGTCCTGCTGGCCAGCAGAGGAACATGTTTGCATGGTGGGGAGGACGGAGTTGGAGAGTCTGCATTCTTCCAGGAAGACAGCTGTCCTCAGAATCATCCTTCTTGAGTCCCAGGGTTTGGAATCAACATGACACAATATAATTAACAAGCAGATCCATGTCTGTATAGAGGCTTTCTATAAAGAATGTCTGGGAGTCTTTGGGTGGGAAGAAGATAGGATGGGAGGCTGAGGGTAAGGAGGAAGGGGCAACACCCAAATGACTCTGCCAAGGCCATGCTTTTTATTGGCCTGCTCCTGTGCTGTTCTTTCCTAAAGTGTAGGAGTGTGTGTGTGTGTGTGTGTGTGTGTGTGTGTGTGTGTGTGTTGGAGGGGGAGACGGCCAGTTTTCTTATATTACCATTGAGATTATAAATTGGTATAATCTCTCTGGAGGGCAGGTTGGTAAATGTCACTGTCTTTGATGGTTGCCTACTATTGATTATTATAAAACACGAGGATTTTGGAGTGGTTTGTTACTGCAGCATAATTTAGCCCCATCATGGCCAAAACATTAGATAATGATTTACATTTAGGCACAAGGTATTTGTACCCTAAAGTAGAACCCTAAAATAGTAATGCAGCTCTAAAATAAGGAGCTAGCTTCACATTTATTGATATGTAAGGCTCTGCAAAATATATTTTCAAGTAAAAAACGCATGACACCAAATAGCATGCATGGCGTGATCCCAGGTTGGTAAAGCTAAATATGTAAACTGTAGGTGGCCATGGGCATCAACACACTGGACTGCATAACTCGCCTTCCCTCCTGTGGCATCTCTAACTGGTGTTGTCTCTGTCTGTTCCCAGGCCCCTGGTTCTTAGGTGGACTGCTTCTTGATTTTAGTTTCTCAGCAGCTCTCATTTGTACAACACCATAAACACTCAGGAAGCCAAAGCCTATAAAATTCCGATCTTTACGCTTGCCTCATGTCATACATCGTATGTGAAGTTCCCAATGCCATAAAGATCTCACCAGGTGCTGAGAGGTGTGGAAAGTGCTTTATGTTTATGCATTTGGGAGGACACCTCCCCCCAGCTCCCCATGTGGCTTCTTTTCATCCTGCCATTCATCACTGTGTGTGGTTGCCTAGGATTTATGAAAAGACATATTCCATGTTTTACCACTTCATACAACTCTGTCGCACACTGTACCCTAATACCACTGCTGCCATTTAAAAAGTGAAAGCTGAACTCAATCTTTGGCACCCCCACCCCTCCGTAATGATATTGATTGCTGATGTGGCTTTACAGTGTCTCTTGGCATCATGGCAAATCATGGTAGGCAAAACGTGTGGTAGTTGAGACCAGCAATTGCTTGTGCAGCCAAGCATCTATTTATTAGTAAATATGGGTCTTTGTAGCCTTAGGAAGACTTGAATTAATACTAATTTAATACGAAGACTGCTACTACTATAATAGTAAGCATTGTAGTTACTTGTCCTTTGTTGAACATTGACTGTGTTGGGCCCCACGCTAAGCACTTCCTGTGCATTCTCAAATTCTACACTCACCGTGTGAATATATGTCTCTTTCCAGGAGTACAGTGATCATCTGCCCTTCACAGGTGAGGATGCTGAGTATTAAGATGAGAAGTAAATGAGCCAGGGTCACTTAGTTTGGAAGGGGTGATGCTGAGATTGCAATCCACGTATCTTGGGCTCCAGATTGTGAGCTAGAATTTCTCCCTCTTGGTTCATGGTTCATTAATGGTGAGGCTGCTTTCAGGCATCCCTCAGTCCCCACTGTGATATCCCACTTAGTCAGTAATTTCTGGATATTAGTCAATAGAGGAAATGGGGAGAAGGGATCAAGAAATCTGCCATTACATCATACACAAACCTCAGCATTGCTCTCTCTTGCTACCTCCGGAAGTGAGGTTGAACAGAACCGGCCTGACTGACTGTGAACCACCACTCCATTCAATCAATCAATCAATCATCAATCAATCAATCCAGTACATCTTTAGCCCATTCCTAGCAAATATTACACATTATTACACAAGATGGCTTTCAAAAAGAATGCCCAGGGACCCATTCTTTCCCTCCAGCATAAGTCCTTTCCTTCTTCCACATGCTATCAAAAGTGAAATGGGGGTAAAAGTGCCAATAACCTAACAGCCCTGCAGGCAATTGGTCTGTTTCTCTTTGGCCTAAAGTTTCTATCTCTCAAGAGCCAGTGTGGAAAGAATAGAGGAGACCATGGTTTTAGATAATTCCACCTTCCCTCTAGTTTTACAACCTCTTTTACTAGGACACTCATGCAGCCCCATTGGAACACCCCCAGTCTCTGTCCTACCAATGAAGTTAGAAAGGTAGTTTCCTTCTCATAGGACCAGGTCCAAACACCTTAGGATGGCTGTCAGCCTTTATAATCTGACCTGTTTTCAGCTCTCACCATTGCCACCACTTCATAACTATCCCCCTCTCTGTTAAACGTCTCTCAGTTCCATCAACAAACCACATTTTGCCCAATCTCTGAAACGTCAGCTGTATAATTTCCCCTCCACCTGGAACAGTTTCTTCCCATGCCCCCCCCCCCCCCGTCCCCTCCCCCGCATACTGGATAAAATCAACTCATCCTTCAGGACTAAGAGGCATCACACTTCCCATGGGAAGCCTTGGCTGGCTACCACCCTCTCAAACATCCTTGCCTGGAGCAAATACAACCTCATCCCATCTTCCCAATTCCTCTGTACCTTTTACTAAAATTACAGCGCTTATCACACTTTTTAGCTATGTGACCCTTTTCTGATGATCTCTTCTATTCTTACAAGTCTATCTATACATATTTGTTAGTGAGAGGAGTCTCTACTGTTAGGAGTTAGTGAGAGGAGTTCTTTCCTACTACACCACTGGCTGGTTGACTACGTCGACTTTCCTATAAGGCCTACGATGGAGGACAACCTGGTGGTTTTTATCGTAGGTGTGAACTGGATGGAGGAATATTTTTACATAAAGTGTTATTTGGTGCCAATTGATAGGGAGGTGGAGGGCATAACAGGATCCTGGGCTGTAACTTGCTTTTTCCGTTTTCCACCCCTTGAAATGTATGTGTGCTTCAATAAAGCTTTCCCTCCCACTTGTAAAGATAGAGAGATACCGATACATACATACATACATATATATATATAGAGACAGAGAGAGAGAGAGAGAGAGAGAGAGAGAGAGAGAGAGAGAGAGAGAGAGAGAGATTTACTTTATTTGTAGTATCCCCAGCACCTTCAGTGACCAGCACGTGATAGACAGTATGTGCAGGAGGGAGGAGCTCACCTGCGCAGGTGTCAGCCATCCTCAACGTCATAGACAGACATTTCAGTCCTGTGGTCTTCCCTCTGATGCACCTTCCTCTGCAGGGGTATTTCTGCCCCTACCTGCCACTGCAGAAACTCATAACCTGGTTATCACTAGGCTTGTACTGCATTTGTCAATGCCAAGTTTTCCTCTCCATTCCTGCTGGTGGAAACTTTTGCTTTCCCCTGTCTCTCTACTCCCACACCAACTCTGCCCAGCGCCCACCTCCCCCCACCCCCTCCTGGCCGCCTTTGTTCCTTTTATTTAAATGCATCACTTTTGGCAAAAGCAATACTCCTTCTGGCCATCCTCGTGTTTCCATCACTCTGAAGCTTTCCTTGCGTATGTTACAGACACGGTGTCATCAAACACACCCCTGATCCCTGCCCCATTCTTTCACAAGCCCAGACCGCTGATGACCCGGTGGACCACCCCAGAACCCAGAACCCTCTTGGATGGTCTTGCCGTCGCTGTTCCCTTGAGAAGGATGACACAAAGAAGGCATTATGCCAGTCTTTGTCTGAGTAGGTCCCTCCCACTGTATTGCTGCTGTTGCCATAAGGACCAGCTAAGAAATGTTTATATTAATTCAAATGCTCATTGGGGGTGGGGGTGCAAAACCAAACAACACAGGCTGTGGAAAAGTTGCAGGTGTGCTGCAAGAAGAGGATTAACTGCTGTGTACAGCCTTGTTTCCCTGGCGACCACATGTGCTGCTCTCCTTAGAAACGCCTGGATTTGGTTTGATTTGCTGTGCTGGGTTTGTCAGAGTGTGGGCCACTCCTGGATAGGTCAATGTGGTGAGTGACCATGGTTCTGTCTGCTGTCTGTCTTTGGCCTCTGTTTCTCTCTCTCTCTCTCTCTCTCTCTCTCTCTCTCTCTCTCTCTCTCTCTCTCTCTCATTTTTAAGGACACTTTCAGCCTCTTAGGGGAGACATAAAGTACCCTATACAATGAGGAAGCTGCCTATGAAAAGAGCCTGCTGGGTATTCCGTGCTGCACCAGAGAAGTAATTGAGTCCAAGTGGACAAATATTTGAGCTCAATTATGGGCTGAGGCGTTTTGGCAGAGCAATGTGGACAGCTCACAGGATTCTCCTCAGTTGGTGCATGACAGCTGGAGTGTTGTCATCCAGGAGCTGGGGCCATCTCTGGGAAGATCTGCCCCCTCCTTAGGCTGCTCTACCCAATGCCCACACCAAGGTTTGGTCCCTGCTGAGCGATCCTGCGTACACTCTTCCTACTGAGGAGCATTCAGTCTCATGTATGAGACGTTGTCCTGTCTGCTCATCTTGGGTATAGTCGGTCTGGGTCACTCAGTAAGCCCCTTGCCAGCATGGTGTGTGAGTGTGCCTGGGTGTTTGCATGTCCACATGTTCACCGTGTAACTGAAGTGCTTTGGCTTGAACAACTCTGCAATGTGGCAAGTGTTACTCTAGCCGGGTATAAACATTTGTCCTTGGCCAAGCCTATAAACTGTTTCTTCTTTAAACTGGGATGTTCACTCCCAACTTGGTGAGACAGTGTTCCAAGGGCAAGGGTGGGGGGCTCCGGGTCCTCTTTCCTCCTCCTCCAGAGAGAGACCTTGCCATGACACCGTCAGCCCTCCAACCTCTTGTGGAGGGGGCTTCAAAGGGGCTGCCGCCTGGGGGCCTCTTCACTCATCCTGAAGTGTCCACGTGCTAGAGCCTGCGGTCTTGGTTTCTGGGGGCTGAGTGGTGGTGGATGCTCCCCCACAATGGCCCACAATTCCACCCCACGTCCCCAGAAAGGCAAGCGGGAGCAGAGCAAAGGCAGCCCCTTCACAGGAAGATGAAAGCCCACTCCTCTGTCACCCCGACTCCACCTTCTGCCTTCCCACAGTGGTCGCATGGTGGAGGCTCAGTTCTTTGATGAAGCCAGTGGCACAAAGAACATTGTACAGGGCTCACAGAGGCAGATTTAGGGCCAAGACACCTCTAGCCTCAGAGCCTGGGAATAAGAAAGTGCCGGAAACTGGGAAGGACCTTTCAGGAGCTTGCCTTCTAAGAATAATTCCCAAGGACCACAGAAAACATTTGGGCCTCTCTTCCTGAGAACGAAAGCTGTGTTATTTCATCCACACTATGATGGATTGTGCCCTCAGCAATTGTAGGGGAATATAAGAGGAGCAGGGTTAACCTTCAGCGTCGTCCCCGCTGGGTCCCCTGTCCTGGTCTCAATCTCCTGCTCCCTGAAAAAAACCTCTGTTGAGTTCCAGACCTTAGTTCTGAGCAGTCTGTGATTTCTGCCTTCATCTGTACAGCCTTCCCTTACCACCTCCCTCCTGACTTCTATTGTGGAAGCCGGGTCTCTGGAGGAGGCAGGAGGAGACAGCCTCTGTTTACCCTCATCACCTCCAGATAAACAGACATTAGCATTGTTGTATGTATGGGGTCCTTTCAGTATTTTCTAAAGGTAGGTCTCCTCCATCACCCCTTCTGGTAGGGCTAATGTTTTTGTTGTGTTTTAATGATCCTGCTGGTCTCAATCTCCTGAATTCTTAGGAGCCACTAACCTCCCCCTGTTCCGACCAACTCAGTCTACTTCCTCGATGGAAGAGTACTTTTAAAAATCACCCAAGTAACGTTTGAAATGCTGCTGTGTGTGATCCCACTGTCTAGACCTACAGCTAGTTAGGAAAAGCACTCTCTTACCCTCCAGCAGCATCCACATGTGGGAGCCCACCCCCCAGCCCCCATTTAGTTCTTCTGTGCTTTGTTACTGGCACCTGTATCCTCTTTCCCCACGCTGAAATGCCGACATCAGTGTCTATGTTTAGCCTTTCCAGTAGAATGCCGTTTGCCCAAAGAGACTGGCCCTGTTTAGGAAAAGGGGTTTTTCTAAGAGCTCAGACCTAGTCTCCAGGACTCTGCATTGGGTTTGGAGACCACAGATTCCAGAGAGTGAGGTTGATTCTCCTTGCTTTGCTCTCTGTGGTTATAAGTATACCTCCCCCACTTTCCATTCTTGTACCTGTCTTTCACTCTCAATTCCATTATTGTCTTCATAGTCTCATTAGTATCTTAAATGATCATTTTCATTAATTTGTGATCTTGTTTATTGTTCTTTATTTTACTTCTTCCCTCACTATGCTGGGAGCTCCATGAGAAACTTTTACCTCATCTGTTGTTCTTTTTTTGCTAATTTATTACATAGAACTGGGCAGGATGCATACCAGGCCCTCATTCATTTTGAATGAGTAAATGAATGAAGCAAGAAAGCAAGCAGGATAAGAAATCTATGAATTCCCTGGCAAATGCCATGATTAATAGCTTCACTAATATCCCAATATCCATTTCCTACAGGAATTTTGTACAAACAACATCTCAGAATGAACTATGAGAATACCAGAGTATTTTCAGATAGATATAACAACTTCACCCTAACACAAAGAAGCAGACCAGGTGTGATTGAAGGGATACCAAGAATTATATCTGACCCTCAGGACACCTCCCAACCTTTCTGGAAAGGGGAACACCTTTCAACTCAGAATGAGAGAATCCTTATCAAGGAAGAAACTTTGACTTGAGTTTCCACTGAGGGACAAGAAATGGAGAGAAATGTTGAGAGTGGGATGTCTTGGAGACCCAGATTTTCAGAGCCCATGAAGGGAAGAAGAGAAGGCAGTGTGTTACAAGGGGGAGGTTGAATGGCTACTTCTAGTGAGGGGATCTCTCCCAGTACTACGCAGCCTGTATGATAGAAATGTCCCTTGTATTAGCTTGCTGAGGAAAGTCTAAAGTCACATTCCAGGCCAGCACGAGGCCCAGAATCAGACTCTGGCTTGGGTCCAGAAACCAGTTTGGGTATAGGGTCCGACTATAAGAAATGGGGTAAAGAAGAACCTTGGACATTGGCCTGGAGAACCAAAGAGACGGTGTTGGGATAAATTTCAGGGATGGGTGAAGGCATAGGAACGACGTAGACATAGAAGGGTCAGCTGTGGAGGTGTGGGCTCCATGCTGAGAGATGGAGCTCAGGGGCTGGGGAAGGCAGTGAGGAGGTGCTCCCTGAGGCCTTGCATGGAGGGGTCAGTTTATGGGGCGCCTGTGGCTTCCCCTGTGGGTGGAGAGGGAGCTGTTAAAGGCACTGAGCTGATCTGGACAAATAAAGATTTCTTTCTGAGGCTCCTTGTGTGTTCTTCCTCCCCAGCAAGACCACCTCCCCTGGTGAACCTCCTCCTTGACCCATGGTGACCAGTGCATAGTTCTGAGTACACAAAGCACTTGGTGTAGAGGTGGACACCCCACGGGCTCTGGGGTCCTTCTTCACAGATTTCTCCTTAGCTTCAGGGGACACCCTGGGACACTTTTCCAGGAGCTGAGACAAGTCACCTGAAAGCATTTAGCTGAGCACAGTGGGCGTGAAGAACTCAGGGGCGGTTTGAGCATTTAAAGGGAGATATGTTTGCTAGTGTATGCAGCCCCAAGATCCATGTTTTACAAGAGAGCTGGGCAGTGCCGAGAGGGGCCTCCGTGCTTTTCATATTTTACCTCTCCCACACTTGAGGCCTGGTGGGCGGCTTTCACTTTAAACTTAGAAAACATTCCAGCCCTTGCCCGTTAGTGTGACTCCTGATACGCCTCATAAACTATTCATAAAACAAAACGATTCCAGCCTGAGTTGCTTCTCCGTCTTCCTCCTCCTCAAGGTTTATTTTCCCCAGCCTGTTCTGCCCCCTCCACCTTCCTGGTTAACCCTTGGGGGCCTCACTTAACGAGGCATTGCAGCCTGGCGTGGATAATGTGGCCACAGCTCCACACGTCCTCACGTGAAACCCTAGACCTTCTCTCTACCTCAGTCCCCCCCGTGTGGTCCTTGTCCTTCTAGACAACCACTGGCTATTCCCTTTCCTCCTGTTCTTCAGCATCAAGGACATTTAAAATGTTTTTCAGCAAGGTTGTCCCTCTGCTGTGTCCCCTTGCCCCAAATACCTAGGTCCTCAGTAGGCCTGAGAAGGCAGTTCGCTGTGTTGTCATAGGTTCTTCCTTTGCCCACAGACACAGGGTGTCACTTTAGAGAAAGGTCACCGGTGGTTACTCATGGGACTAGAATTGAAGAATGAAGTTGGTGCATTCTCCCTTTTAACCAACCATGAGTTTGATGAACGGGAGGTTTTGCTGTAAACCTGGGTTCAAAGCTTGGCTTGGTCATTTTCTTGCTAGAAGGCCTCCCTAAGCCTTAGCTTCCCACTATTCATTCAGCCAATCACTAATGAGCACCTACTAGTATGTGCCAGGCCCTGTTTTTGGCACTGAGGACTTAGAGGTGATTAAGCTGATGAGTTTCTGTCCTCATGGAGCTGACATCCGAAATGAACTAGGAATAATAGATAACCTACCTCAAAGGGGGTAAGTGTAAATTTCCCCTAGGCTGAGCCACATGAAATTGCAATTTTTTAGGTCAAAATTGTAGAGTAGTGATCATTTCATATGAATCAAGCCAACAGTAAAGTGCCTAGTACACAGTGGGTTCTCAATGAAGAGGTAGGAAATGACCATCTTCTTACAAAGGATTTATGTACTCCTCAACAAGAAAGAAACTGTCTTCCAAAAGTCTAGTTCATTTAGTGAAAAATGCAGTTGAAATCAGGTATTATTTACAGCTCGTGTTTTTTTATTAAGTGTTACGAGCCCATGAAGTCTCGAGAAGCAGCTGACAGGAAGTAGCTTGTTGAGTTTTACCCTGCGTTTTAATGCTCCCGTCCGCCAGACCGTATGACCAATATTTCAAAATATGCTGATCCTTTTCTTGAGTAGATCAGCAGGGCTTAAAACAGACTTTGCATTATTCAAAGCATCCATAGGGGAAGAGTGGGTGAGGAGGAAGACCTTCTGTTAAACATTTATGTCTCATCGCTGAATAGCAAACGTAACCCATCTTTACTAAAACCTCTCCAAAAGGTTGAAATACATTTCATACAATGAATCTCTTTTTTGCCATCCAGAAAATATACAAAAGCAGGTGTCTAGACTTCTTGGTGTGTGTGGAAAAAAAAAAAAGAAAACAAAACAAAAAAAAACCCAAAGCCTCAGTTTTTAATGTTTGCTTGTTTTCAGGTGCAGTTGGGGTTCTTAAGAAAACATTGATGCAGCTTCCCAGGGATTCCCGAGTTGCTGAGGCATTTGGCTTTCCAGGACTTGAAGGCAGTCACCAACTGCTACTCCTATGAGTTTGAGAGCATTGCAGCCAGAGGACCCAACTTTGAATCTTGACTTGTACTGTCTAGGAGTGTAATCGTGGGCAAGTTCTTTTTTATCTCTGAGCCCCAGTTTCTTCATTTGAAAATTGAAAATAATAGGATTGCCTACTGCTGGAGTAGTTTTGAACAACCAGAGGGAGAGTGCTTATAAAGCACTTATTAAAGTGTTGGGCATATACTGAACAATCAATTATTGTTATTGCTAATAATGATAATATGATCATTGATACCAATGTTATTATTTGGGGGGCATTGTCAGTATCTGTACTCTCACCAAGACTCAAAGGCGTGCAATTCCTTTGTGACGATTCTTCTTCTGTTTTGCCCAGGTTCGTTTTCTGCCCTTCTCTGTTCAGCTCCACCCCCTTGGATTGGGTTACCCAAACTTCCCTTACTTCTGGGCTTCAGTTGACTTAGGACAGTGAGATACACCATGGTATGAAACATAAAACCAAAAGACTGAAAGCATTCTTAGGTGGGACTAGATTTTGTTAGAACAACATCTTGTGGCGGAGACTTCTGTTACATGGCTTAGACAACTTTCAATATAGTCCCTCTAGCTTATGTATATGCAGAAGACACAAGTAGGAGAAATCACTTAATATAAAACAAACAAACAAGCAAACAAACAAACAAACAAACAAACAAATTCAACCTTCTACCTGCCTTCTTGAGAGATGACCATTGCTTACTATGTGGTCTTGCAAACAACAGTAATTATTTTTAAAGCAAGTGCTTGACTATTTTTAGGGCATCTATTTCATGTTGGGCTTTTTTTTTTTTTTTTTAAAACAACACTTTAAATCAACAGAAATGGCAAGGTTTTTCTTAAGAACCAAGAACATCTTTTGTTGGAGAAAATGTTTTCTAGATATGTTAAAGCACTTCAGAGTCTCCTTTCTTTTGATTGGCACAAACTAGAGATAGGATTGCTTATGTGGCCGTTTGGCCTCCTGTGAAAGTAAGAGCCCCATCTTAGAAACTTGACTGTCCTCTCTCCTTTTACTCCAGCCTCTCCTCTGTTACACCCTTGAAGTTTACTGCTGCCATGCTTCCCAGAGGCATCTGCTTTAGCATTCCCATCACTGGAAAGGATCAGACAGATACCTCTCTGAGAGTTTCAGTTTCTGTAGGCATTTGAGCTGTCCTAAAGAACCTTTCCTGCTGGTTCCCTCTCCTGCCTGGACCTCCTAGATCCAACCAGAACCAGGAAGCATTTAACACCTGTTTGTCAGTGAAGAGAAACCCATGTTGTAGGAATAACTAGACTTCCATATCTGCCTAGGATATTTCCAGAAAGTTCCTTGTTGCTCACTGGCCAAGGGAAGTTCTGAATCTTGGAGAGTTCAGACCAGGAGAATTTTGTTCTCCATATAGAATGCTTCTGAGTTATAACTTACGCTGTTTATGAAAGTTGGTAATATCTAAGGTCCTTCACCCACTAGATCTGAAGAGTCTGCTTAACAGGCAGTGAGAAACTCCTAAGGGAGTCAGAAGAATTTATTCTTTTATCATAAAAAAATTATTAATCACCTTCTCCTGCACTGGATATATGATAACAAACAAAGTGGATACAATTTCTACTTTTAAAGAGTTTAGATATTAGAGCTATGCTATCCAATACAGCAGCCACTAACCACAGGTGGCTATTTAAATTTAAACTAATCCAAATTAAATAAAATTTAAAATTGTGTTCCTCAGTCACACTAGCTCTACTTCAAGTACTCAGTAGGCACAGGTGCTAGTGGCTACCACTTGGATAATGCAAAAATAGAACGTTTTCATCATTGCAAAAGTATTTTTGGACAGTGCTTATTTGGAGAGGTATACAGATCAGTAAAAACCAGTTAATAAAAAGTATATTAAATGCTATAATGAGAAAAATACTGGCAGCTGTGGGAGCCCACAGGGGGCACTATAATTTTTAGAATCCTTGGTTGTAAGTAAGTGATGGAAAACCAACTATCAGTTATTTATTGACACAATAATGTTGTATAACAAACCATCCCAAAATTCAATGAATTAAAACAATAAGTATTTCTTTAGCTCACAAATCTATGGGTCAGACATGTATACTGGGCTTAACTGGGTAGTTCTTCTGGTCTTTGCTGACTCACTTCCTTGTGTTGTGGTCAGGTGTCTGGCTATTGGTTAGGGCATGTTGAAAGCCAGGCCATGTATATCTCATTTCCCAGCAGGGTAGCTTGGGGGTGTTCTTATGGCAATAACAGAAGTGTAAGAGTGAGCAAATTTCACCATGTGTGCACATTTAAAACCTCCATTTGTGCCTGCTAACGTTTCAATGGCTAGGGCAAGCGACGAGACCTGCCCAGATTCAAGGGGTAGGGAAGTGGACTGTGCCTCTTAGTTAGAGAAATTGCAAATTCATGTGGCAAAGTCATGCATATAAAAAGGAGAATTAGAGATAGTGATGGATTAATTTACCATGCCTCTTCAAACTGGCTTAATTTTAGAAGGTCCCTTATTGGCTTATAGAATTCAGAAGACTAAGTGTAGTCTAACTTCAGTCACGAGTGGATATAGGTGCTCAAAGTGGTGAATAATCAATCATAATCCCTCAGTTATGCTTACCACTGTGTGGTTTCTTTCTTAGCTAATCTTTCCCTGGGTAATAGCAAAGGTGATTCCAAACAGGTCTAGACTTACCCCATCAGACTTCACAACCCAGCATAAACAGTTCTGGCATTGATCTCATTGGGCTGGCTTGGGTCATGTGCCCACCTATGAACCAATCACTGCACCCTGGGAAACTGAATGCTTTTACTGGCCAGATAAGTGCAGATCCATGGAGCCTGAGAAGGAAAGAGATAGATGGAGACCAGAAGAACGATGGTTTCCTCAAGGATAACAGGCATACTCTTCCCACAAAAAGGGGACTAGATGTCAGGAGTGGAAATAATAAATTTCCTCTACAGGCAGACTTTGGGAGGAGGTGATGTGTGTGTTCCATGCCAAGGTGCAAATGAGGAAATACAGAACTGAGAGCCAGTACAGGACGCTGGAAGATTTTAAAGAAGTTTCAGTCTGCAGTAGAGTGGTAGATTCATGGTAAACTAAAGTGAAGAAAGGAGTGGAATGAGGGGAAGGAGAAGAAAAGACAAATAGAAAGTAGTATGAGAGAATGAGGGTGAAGAGAAAAATGGTGAAGAAAGAAAGCAAGGGAGAGAAATACGAGCGATAGATAGATGGTAGATAGATGATAGATAGATAGATAGATAGATAGATAGATAGATAGATAGATAGATAGATAGATAGATAGATAGATGATAGATAGAGACAGAGAGAGACAGAGAGAGAACAGGCTCTGAATTGTTTGTCCTGATATTTCAGTTCTGATTTTCTGGATTCTCCAATCCAGGACTGTTCTCACACTCTTGCAAGTCTTTCTGTCAGTTTCCTCAACCCTAAAGTAGGCACTAAAATACCTGTCCTGTCTGTTACATGCCACTGCCGTTTCAAAGGATCTAAAAGATCCCAAAGCCCTGTAAAACATTATACAAGCATGATTGTTAGTAGGTCAAGAAGGCTTTCAAATAAGACCCCACAGATAGCACTGCACCACCAACCCCTTAGAGTCCATCTCTGGACTGACTCTTGGAAGACGTTGAAAAGAGGCTCAAAGCTATCAGTTAAGAATCAAAGGTCAGACAAAGAACTTCCCAGACAAGAAAAGCTGAAAAAGTTTATAACCACCAATCAGTATTACAAGAAATGTTAGAGGGACTTCTTTAGAAGAATATAAAAAATATGAATAATAAAATGGCAATAACTATATATGTATCAACAATTACTGGAAATGTTAATGAATTAAATGCTCCAGTCAAAAGATAGGGTAGCTGAATAAATAAGAAAATAAGACCCTTACAAATGCTACCTACAAGAGACTCACTTCAGATCTGAAGACACACAGAGACTGAAAATAAAGGGATGGAAAAAGATATTTCATGAAAATGGAAAAAAAAAAAAGAAAAAGAAAAACCTGGGGTAACAATACTTATACCAGACAAAATAGACTTTAAAACAAAGGTGATAAGAAGAGACAATGAAGGACCCCCAGTAATACCAGTTCTGGATATTTATCCAAAGAAACACAAAACACTGTTTTGAGGGGACGTGTACATCCATATGTTCATTGCAGCATTATTTACAATAGGCATCAATGGATGAACAGATAAAGAAGAGATAGTATATATATATATATATATATATATATATATATATATATATATATACAATGGAATATTGCTCAGCCATAAAAAGAATGAAATTTTGCCATCTGCATAACATGGATGGATCTAGAGGTTATTGTGCTGAGTGGAGTAAGTCAGACAGAAAAGACAAATGCCATATAATTTCACTTATATGTGGAATCTAAAGAATAGAACAAACAAACAAAACAGAAATAAACTCATAGATATGGAGACCATTTTCATGGTTGCCAGATGGGAGGTGGTTGGGGATGTGGGTGAAAAGGGGAAGGGATTAAGAAGTACAAATTGGTACTTATAAAATAGTCATGGGGATGTAAAATATAAGCATAGGGAATATAGTCAATAACATTGTAATAACTGTATGGTGTCAGAGGGGTACTAGATCTATCAGGGTGATCATTTTGTAAGTTATATAAATGCCTAAACACTATGCTGCACGCCTAAACTAGTACAATATTGTATGTCAACTATAATTGAAAAAATATTAAAAAAAGAAAATAGGCTTTAACATATCATCATTCCAAATTTTTCCCACTTCTTAGTAGTAAATAAAGCTCCAGTCATGTGCCAAAAGGTATAGCTCCATGAATTTTTACTTATGTGAATGTATAAATTGTTTATGCCTGTATGTTACCAACCAGAACAAGCTACAGAACATTTCCAGCACCTTGGATGTTTCATTGGGCCCATTACCAGTCAATACTCTTCCTAGTAACCACTCTTCTGGCTTCTATCACCATTGATTAGCTTTGCTTGATCTTGAACTTCACACAAATGGAGTAATACAGTATGTACTCTTTTATGTCTGGCTTTTGCTCAATATAATGACTTTGAAATTTATTCATGTTATTGTGTATACCAGTAATTTGGTTTCCCTACTGCTGTGTAGTATTCTATTGTATAAATGTATAACAGTTTATCTATTCATTTGCCTGTTTATGAACATTTAGGTTGTTTCCAGTTTGGGGCAATTTTCAATAAAGCAGCTGTGAAGTTTCTTGTACATGTCCTTTGGTGGACGTGTTTCTGTTTCTCTTGGATAAATACCTAGAAGTAGAATTGTTGAGTTATAGGTTAGATTTAGATTTAGTAGGAATTACTAAATATTGTTTTCTAAAATAGTTGTATTAATTTATGCTTTTATCAGCGTCCTGGCCAGTAGTCCCATTGCCACACCTGTCACCTGGTTCCAAGCCTGATTTACTTTCTCTCTCATACTCCACGCTCATCTTCTCAGAAGAGAGATCTGGGTCCTGGCATTGTTCTGGAATCTAGAAAAGGCCACCATGCCAACCCTTTGTCACAAGCTGGTTTGAACCTAAAGGCAATTTCTCTCTCCTCCCCTACTGCCTATCGAGCCGCAGGTCCTCTTACATGGCTCTATGGTGAAACAAACATATCCGGCCACAGACTGGACCACTGGTATATCCCTACTGCGTGTTTGTTGACTTCCTACAGTGTCTCAGGCACCACAATATGTGCCCCATCACCGGAACCTTCATTCAGAACTTCGCTTACATGTCACCTCTTTGAATAGCCTTCACTTCACCCTCATAGTTCAATTCTTTCACCTCTCCTTATTTTTGTCACAACTTGAAATAATATATACAGAGGGTGCCAAAAAAATGGATACACGTTTTAAGAAAGGAAAATTGTATTGAAATTGTAATACTCAATATATACCGATAACAAAAGATGAATCAAAGTCACGTTTGACTTCTATAATGACAAGAGGTGCTCAAAGTGGTTACCATCAGCGTCCAGATACTTCTGATTATGGCGAACTACTGCTTGAGCAACGTTGACCAAAGTGTTCCTTGTCTACATTTTTTGGCACCCCGGTGTATATAAATTTGTCTAGTTATTTATTTTATGCCTTACCTCCTCCTCCTGCCCCCCAACAAACTACAAAGTGCCTGGGCAGAAACTTCATCTTTCTATCTCAAATGCCTATAGCAGTATCCTGAAATAGTTGTAAAAATGCTCAATATATATTTAATGAATGTTCGATTGGATTGTTTAGGTTTTCTCTAAACCTGTTGTGTGAAACCAAGATTTTTCCATCAGCATGTATTATATGCTAGCTACTATATGTTTACTATAGGCTGCATACTAAGCCAGTGTAGATAAATTTGGTCATCTGATTTGTAGTTCATCATAACTGTATGAAGGTGGGAATTATTATAATTTACATTTTGTAGTCGAGGAAAATGAGGTGCAGGGATGCTCAGTGACGCGGTCGCTGTCCCGAAGCTTAGTCAGTAGCAGAGGCAGGGCTTTAACCCAGGCCTGTCCACTTGCACACATGCACTTTGGTGTGTGTCCCTAAAAACTCTTGTTATTGTGAGCCGAACATGGCCAGCTGAATACCAATGGCAGTTCCCATTGCATGGCATGTGGGCCACTATCTTTCCTGATAGGTAGGCAGAGGAGGGTTAAAGAGGAGTTCTTATGTATGGTCGTTCTATGCTTTTCCTGTGAGAGGCCACAAACACAGGAATGGAATATTAACAAGAGCAAAGGCAAGGACGCTAAGTAAGCCAACTGAAGGACTGTGGGGACCTGCCCAAGTACCACTTGAAGAGAGAACCCTGGGAGGAGCTGAGGAACTTGGGCTTGACTTTGCCCCTTTCTTCCTGTGACCTTGGGCCAGATTCCCCACACATCTAAGCTTCAGTTTCTTCATGTACACAATGCAATATAATAATCCTTGGTATAAACTAACCACTCATAATAATAGTGGTCCTTATTTTCAATGTTAATACATTATTTTAGTTACTGGTATTTTAAATATGATAGCTACCAATACTAATACGGTGCACTGAATAAGAGACAATTAAATTCCCATCTCCGCTCTAGGACTGCAGGCAAACACTTACCCTCTCCAATCCTCAGTGACTTTGTCTGAAATCTGGGCTAATCTGTACCTGCTGTGTATGGCAAACTTGCAGGACTCAGCGTTAGAAGGAGCTGAAGGTGTTTAGATGAGGTTGATACACATGCAAATGTTTGTCATCTTAGCTGTAGTTGATGTGAAAGAAGGTAGCAAGCAAGGGAGGGCAGGGTCTAGAAGCTCATTGCCCTCACAGACATGTCCTCCGCTGCTTGGAGACCTCTCAATAGCTGTCGCTGTTAAAGGGGTGCAGGCAATGGTCCTCCGTGTCAGGGAGCATCATGTGAGGGGTGGCTTTCACTTTGTGATCGTCAGTAGAACCAGCTGGTCCTGCTGGCCGTAGAGTATCTTTATTCGGGCAGGTCGAGTCTGGTTTGAGAAGGCAAACTACAGGTGAGCTTTTGGACAAATTCTGAAAGACCCTCTCGTTGGGAAGAAGCCACGGAATAGAGCCGGCACCGATGGTGCAGGATTTTTCTTTAATGTCTAGTGTACCTCATGCTCAAAATAATAATTGAAATATATGCTGTTTATTACATTCACATATGTTTGTAATCAAGGTACAACTCTAGCGGATGAGAAGCAAAAAGCTATAATTTGCTGCTTAGCTTCATAGTGGTCGTACATTCATTTAAATAGCTTTATTTATCTTCTTCTCCGTAAAGAACCTTCCATATTGCAAATTTATTGAATGGCTAATGGCCTAAAAGTATGGGGTTCATTATAGAGCGATGTATTTATTGCAGTGTTAATTAAATAAAAGCATTGTAATCTTTCCAAATTGAACAATTATGTTCATTTAAACATTTTAAACAGAAAAATCTTTTATACGCTAATTGAGTTGCATAATGAAAAGCATGTGTAATGGAAATTTAAACAAAACAAATACTGAAATAATTTGAACAATTTTTTTTTTTAACAATATAAAATGTCTACCTCCATCTTTATTAGAGATACACTAACGGCCAGCTTGCTTTCAGAGCTGGTGACCTCTGCGCAGAGTGTATGGTTTCAGAGCCCACTGGCCACCCTCACATACCATCTGGCCAACTCTTAGACATCAGCGTTCTGGTTGGCTACCAGCCGCAGCCCCTGACACTCTGGCTGTTAGCCTGCATCCTGACAGGCTGGCTTGAGGCCTGTAGGCCAAGCTGACAGCCTTTTCTGCAGTCTGATGAATGGTTTCTGGCAACAGACAGCTATGTTCTGACTGCCTGTGAGAGCAGTACCCCATCTAAAACATGTACACTATCTCTCCCAGCTTGCCTGAGGTCGGGGCTTCAGAAGTGCCTTCTGCTGCTGATTGTTTTACACCCAAAAGGGGTCTTTATTTGCTCTTGGAATTCCCATTCCCTCCCCATCTCTGTCAGGCTGTAAGGGGTTGGTGACAAAAAAGGTGCCATCGTCAGCATGAACAGGATTAGCTTTATTGATGCACTCCAGTAAAGATTTTTCGCTGCCTGTATTTTGTGGCTCTATCCCATGCTTCAGTTATTTAGGGCTAAATCTTAATGTTACATTGAGACGGTAGGAAGGGGTGTGGAGAGAGAAAAACAGGCACATTTTTCAACTAGATGCTCATTTCCTGGTTCCACAGAGGATTTATGTGGGATCCTTGGTTTGCCCATGTCTCATTCTCCGATTCTCCAGTTTTGAAATGGTCTTTACTTTAGCTAGACTCTATTAATGCCGTCTTGGATACATGGCAAAATGTAGGAGACTTGCTTCCATTTTCTGACACCTAGAGTTTGCTTGGATTATTGAGAGGCTTAAGGATAAGTCACTGTATTAAAACCTTCAATTACCGAGAGGTAGCAACAGTAAGTTGCTTTGGAAGCAAATTCCTGCTTGTCTTATCCTTAGGATGAAGTTTTAGAAACATGAATATCTAATAATAATCCCCATACTGACTAAATATATTAATAAAAAAGGCTTATGGCAGCCTAAATGAAAAATATATATACTCTGATTAGGCATGTAACTCAGGCGCATTTTTCCTCTGACCCATTCATGAAAACTTGCCCAAGTGTCACTCAAGCTGAAGGGATTTAAGTGGATCCCAAAAGAATGGAGAAAATTCATAAGGTCAATTCATTATGCCCAAGGTGATGGTGGTAAGGTTAATTGAAGACAGGTGAATACTCAACATGGGAGGCATATCTCTGGCTCAGTCAAAACTTGGTGAAGAGAGTCTCAAGCCTGGACTGTGTTCCTTAAGAGAGTCTCGCCATTGGCCTTGACTTTACAGATGGAAAGAAAGAGGCCATTCAAAGAAAAACCCTGTTAGTATGCCTGCCCCCTTATTTTCCCTTCCCAGCTAAGGCTCCAACTTCTAGTATAATCTTGGGGAATGGAGTGGGGTCTGTGCCATTGATGGGTGGGGGCATTGACACTTTCAAACAAGGTTCTACCCCTTGACCACCTTCTCTATGCCTCTCATAGACCAACTGCTGGTGCTTCATGCTCACTTTTCATTTAACTTCTTTTCATGTATTTTGGCCATAGTCCTAACAATCATTGAAAGGCGCCATTTTGCAGAAGGTGATAGAGAACCAGCTGCAGGTTGAGATGGTTTAGAGAGAAGGTCTGGAGATATTGACTAGGGATCTGACTCATATTTTATTCCCAGTATCATCACCATTTAGCTATGAGGTTATGCCTGGAATTTGCAGAGAAAGTTCTCAGGGCCTTGAGGAGTAAAACTAATAATAATAATAATAATAATAATAATAATAATAACAACAACAACAACTTACCTAAGATCGGAGAGCTACTAAATGGCAGAACTGGGGTTTGTGCTTAGGTAGTTTAGATTCAGAGTTTACACTCTTAACTACTATTGTATACTAGTTCTGTGGGTTCTTTGAACACAAACTCTGTTTTGAAGTTATTATTATTGATGAGGCTACTGATGATATGAACAGCTCCTTATAGGCCTACACAGTGTATCATGCTCTATAAATTTTGACACACTATTTGAACAATCCAGGAAGGTTGATATTTGTGCCACTATTTAATGAATGGGCACACTGAGGGAGTTACTGAATTTATTCCCAGGTCATATAACCAATAAACGGTAGATTCGAGTCTAGGCCTGAGATTCATAATATTTATAACACTCTCCCCCAACATGCCTATCTCGTCTTCTTACCTTTAAAGGGGTGAATCGACTGGTTTAGGAAAAATGAAATCCCCACTGGGATAGTTCGTTGGTCACAGCTACACACAGGGTGGTCTCTTTCATCCAAACAGAATGGGTACCTGGACCATTTGTTTTCAGGATTTCCAGAGCTAGGGCACCCCTCTATTGACACGACTAACTGGAACATGACCATATAATTTTGAGAAACAATATGTATGCTTGTTCCTTATAATTATAGTCATGTTTAGTGTGCAATGCACTGTTCAACCAGCTCTGGGATAGAGTTAAAAACACTGCCTTCTAGGGTTAAGAATACCCATCACTCATTTGCTCAGTCACTCAACATGTTTATTGAGCTTTTACTAAGTTCTAGGCACTGTTCAAGGTGCTGCTGACACCATGGTGAACAAAATAGGAAAAAATAGCAGCTGGCCTCTTGGAGTTCACATTCCAGTTGGAGGGACAGATTCTAAACTGCCAATATAGATAAGGGCCATAAAGAAAATTAAAGCAAAAGGAATAATAGCCCACTTCCAGTGAAACCCCTCCAGCACAGATACCTTTCCTCTCATTCACATTCAACATTTCCATCTTGAAAATCGGAGTCATAACCCTGTTTCGTTTTAGTGTTGTGTGCAGTCTTTGTGCCAGGCAGCATGCTGGCTGTTGGGGCCAAGACCAACAAGATCCTGTGTATCTGGACATATAGCTTTGAGTGGAAATAATAATAAATGAGTAGAGAGAAAACAATTATAGTGTGTGTTAAATCTATGGAATTTGGGGTTCATCAAGTTTTTTTTTATATATATAAGGGGTAGTATTTCTGGCTTTGAAGGCCATATAGTCTCTGTCTCAACTACTCAGCTCTACCATTGCAGTGTGAAAGCAGCCACAGACTACGTGTAAATGAATGGGCATGGCTATGTTCCAATCAAATGTATTTACACAAGCAGGTGGACTACCAGATCTGACCCTCAGGCCATAACTTGATGACTCTGCTCTAGAAGATAACAAGATGGGAACTTATCAAGAGATTCTCAGGGAACTGTTCCTTGTGGGGCTTGACTTTTAAATGTCGAGCTAAGAGAAGAGGAGTTAGTTATGGGAGGGAGCATTCCAGGCAGAGAAATGGCAAACACAAGACACAGAATGGGTAGAGAATAAGGTCTCAGGCGTGGTTGAAGGCTGAATGACAGGTATACCAGAGCTGTGAGAAGAGGAGAGGAATGATGTAGGCTGAAGAGATATGCAAGCACCCAAGCATAGGGAGACTTGCAGGCCCTACGTCAGAGATAGAGGTCTCTCATCTGTCTACTTAGATTGGAAGATGGGATATGAGCCTTTCCTTCTAGAACAAGGATCCCACTAAACCCAAAGAAGCCAAGTTATCCATTTGTGCTTGGAGGGAACTTTTTTTTTTTGAGAGGGTGATGATGGGAAGAATATGCCCAGGGTCAACTTCATGAAAGTGATTTCACCCATAAATCCTTGCAAAACCCCAATCAGTATTTTGGCCCAGTTTCCTTTCAACGATGGTTGTTATTTAGAGCTGATAATTGCACACAGCTATTATTATCCAGGATGGGGAAAACTCAGCAGTTCACAAGTTCAGCTCAGATAAGCAGTTTAACGTCTGGTTGCTTAACCTTCCCTTGTGAGCCAACATGAAACTTCTACCTTCCCATCTTCCCTAGAGGCCAAGTCCTGAGCAGCAAATCCCCCAGCCTCCAGACATTCATGTGGCTATTCTAGTTCCACTGCAAAACTGCAGTATCTTTTCCAATGCATTGTTTACCTTGAGTGTTTCTCTAAGACCCCACATGGTCTGGTTCTCCCCCTGCCACCTTTACACATAAACCCCTCCCTGTGAGCTTGCTCCTCTGCAGGTAGCTTCACACTGTGGGGAATTAATTCTAATCACTGAGAAGGAAGTGGTCAGAGCAATACAAGAGGTTTCAGAGCCTCTGAGCACTTTATTTTCTCCCGGGGCAGCACGGAGATCTGCTTTCCTGACCTTTATGGGATTTCAGGGGATAGTAAAGACGTACTCAGCAAACAGTTTTCAACCTCATGTGTCCCAAGTTTGTGACATCTGTCTTCTGTTGCCTGCGTATATTTTTTCTGGATTGGATGAAATTTTGAACAAAGACTCCTGCTTTTATTTCCGGAAATTTTGTGCGTCATTGTAAATCATATGTAATTATGTGCATAAGAAAAAAAAGAAGAAGAAATATTTGGGTTGGACCCTGAAGCTTTGATTTGGCTACTTTAGCCAGTTAAGTCCAATTGAATGGAGTCATTTTCAATATCTCCCTAAAGGTAGTTAAGTAATAGTACTGGGGTTTTCCCAAGGGGATTGAGTGAGCAAGTTAGGTTCATTAAGGCAACAAACTAATTAGCTTTAGAGAATGGATTGGTCCATTACAACATGGTGCAAAAAAACCTTCTCATCTTTGATAAAACAGCAGAAGTAGCTGCTGCTGGCATGCGCACGCGTGTGTGTGTGTGAGTGTGTGTGTTTGTGTGTAGGATATTTTCATTTGAGTCAGCTTTTAAATTGTTTGCAAGGAGACACCCCACAAAATAGGCTGTGATATTGAGGGGCAGCTAGATTCAGGCTGGCAGAAGGGCATGTGCCCAGAAAGCACAACCCGTCACTTGCAGAAGTTGATTTTCTGCTAGTGACAAGACTAGTTATCAGCTCAATGCACTTGTCTACAGTGGTTGAAACCATCTCAGTGTGTGTGGAATCAGAGTATATAAAGAACATTTCTTTCTGAAGCACCTCTTGGTTTGAAGTATTGGTTACTAGCCATATGAACTGATGTTGGCTAATTGAAGCCTTGTGAAACTTATTAGGAGGCTAATGGGAAGCTCACAGAGAGAGGAATGAGAACATAGAATGGTGAGCAGGTGTCAAGGGCTGGTGGAAGGGTCAGGAAGATGGGAGTAGCAAGGGAAGCAAAGCCACAGCCAGGTCTGTCTGATCAAATGAGTTGCTATTTGGGGGCCTGACCTTCTGCCCTTGAGTTCTGAGACCAAGGTTCAAAGTCCTGGGAGCGAGTTTGTCCTGTTTATGCTGAATCTATGAAAGATGTGTCTGACTCTGGCCCTTTGACTTCCATGGAGGAAAGTGGTACTGGAATTATACTCCCTCCAGGGCAAAATGGAGCCATAGGAGGAAGTTACTTCCTGGTGCGATATTAGGGTAATTAGGAAATTAGTAAATTAAGGGGGAGAAAATAAGCAGTGAACAAGCAGGCAGAGGGAGAGAGAGAGAGAGAGAGAGAGAGAGAGAGAGAGAGAGAGGAACTTTTGTGTGGTCTTTTAAGAGAAAAGTTCATAGGCAGATGTCTTGACTCAAAACCTGCCATCTTTACCAGGACAGATTCCAAATCCTAAATTTCGTAATTCCGTTGTCATTCAGTGGTTTTCTGTTTTACCTTTTTGATAGTGGCAGTTGGGATTGGGGAATTGGAAGGAGAGACTGGGGAACACAGACAAGAATGGTTTGGTAACATTAAACCCTCAGGAGGTAATACATTTCATGCTAATATAACTAGTGTTTTCACATTTGATTCATTTTTTTTTCATGGCTCTCTCTGGTCCACACACATCAATGAAATCACTCATTCATTCACTTACGATTTTATTTTCTATGAAAAATTTATTGAACACTGACTTTGTAAAAGGCAACTCTTAAATATTCTTGAAAAAGGGGTCACTAAGGATCTATGAGCTCACCTCCTAGACAGGACGTCAGACCTCCAGTCACCTATAATAAAAGGCAGAATGGAAGAAATGGCAAAAGGACAGGAGTAAGAAGGAGAGATCATGCCCAGTTAGAGAGAACAAAGGAAGGCTGCCCAGAGGAGGTAGCATTTGAACCAGACTCTGGAGGATTAACATTATGTACCCTTAAAGCTGGGGAGACCCAGAGGTAATGCCTGCGCTGCAGTGATGGAGACCTAAGTATGTATAGGTGTGTGTGTATATGCAGGTTCATCTGTATGGCTTCACTTGTGCACTCAGAGAGGGGGATAGTCAACTTTCAACTGGTACAGCAAGGCACTCCGGGCACTGACCAATTAGAACTTTCACTGCCCAGCTGAGCCCACCAATGTGTAATTAAGCACCAGCCTTACCTATGAGGATATCAGTGAAATCCCTGTTGTACATGTTTAACTTAGTCAAATGAACCATGTCCACTCAGATCAATTTTGGGCATCCTTCCCTTCAGTTGGGTTATGCCTTCGGTGGGCATAAGTTGGGAATTAGGAATCTGATGTTTTCTTATGCTGTTCTGTTTTCTTAGTGTAGCTCCTAGTATGAGCATCTGCCTATGTTAAGGAAAGTTCTGCTATTTACAAATCTATATTGTTTGAAGAACATGACCTTTAAATTCAGACCAACTACTTCCTGCGGTGCTGCCCTGATGAAAAAGAAGCCTCTTTCCATACCAGTGGACAGATTGGCTGTGTTGCCCTCACTGACAGTATTCTACTTCACGCATAGTTCCAGGGATGAACAGGGAGAGGTCAATTCTTGTCAAGTTTTGCCTTGCTGACTTTGGAACCAAACGCCCTTGTTGTGAGCGTTATTGGACACGGTCTGATACAAGCGTGTAGGTAGCGTAACAAAAGGCACAAATATATACCCAGGTGCAGTCCCCACCTTACGTCCTCCAGTGGACAGCAGCCATTGGTCGTGAGCCATTCTGGACTTTCTGGCTACAGCTGAGTGGAATCACATGGAATTTCCCTTTTTTTTCTTTGTTCCTTACCCTTTGGAACCATCCCTTCACCTCCATTTATACCCTCCTCCTTATGTGACCCCACAACACCTTGCTATGTTGGCGGCGATCAAAGAGAGGAAATTGACCTATGGCTTTCCTTCATGGCTGAGTCCCCAGCAGCCTCTGCCTGTCCTCACTCTACACCTTACAGCTTCTCAAACTCTATGTCCCATCAACTGAATGCGGTCCTCTGGACTGCATATTCACATAAGTAAAATAAACGAAAATGTTGGTGAAGACCCTAAGCATATCTATCTATATCTGTATCTATATCTATACTTATATCTATATCTATATCTATATCATCTATCTATGTATATATAAATTATATATGTTCATTTATTTATAAGTGTGTGTACTTTTTTTTTTCTCATTGCTAAATGGAGTCAGGTGGTCAGAGCTTGGACCGATAGCTGGGATCTGAGTCCTGGTCTAATCTTTAGTGGCTGTGATAATGAGCCAAAAATAAAAAAAAATACAAACACAAATATGCCAAAAACAAACAAGCAAAGCTCTCTGTGTGTCAGGTTCCTCAGTGGTGGGAAGTATGAAATAATACCACTGACCGAGTAGGATTTCTGTGAGGATTAAAGCAGTCAATGCGTATGAAGTCCTCGGTACAAAACCAGTGCTCATAGTTAGCTCTTGTTTGTATTATTTTACCTGATGACGGCGGTCACTGCCAATGACAGACAACTAAGGGAGTTATGTGTCCCAGAGATTTGGGACAGCATGTTTCTAGTGTTACCATGGCAAGGAGAATTTCACCCCCCAAGGAGCCACACTGAATTTTCTCACGTGGAGACCTAATTTACATGGAGGTGAGGTGCTAGCACCCTCCATCCATTATGCCCGGTGGGAATAGAGACTGGGAACATAAACAATTCTGGCCATTTCTTCCTGGGAAAATGTATTCCATACTCTGCCCACTCAGCCTACCAAACAAGGCATAGTGTAACCTTAATGACAATTCTACCTGGGAAGGTGATGCTGGGGATGCAGAGTCAGGGTCGAGGCAGTAGGGAAAGTAAAACCTTCTGGACTAGTTGGCAGTGGTCAGATCGGGATTCTCAGGCCTGGCCAGAGACTCTGGCTGACTCAGATAACTGTTATTTGGATCAAGTGAGAAACTGTAGGTGAAAGTGCAAAGTGCAGAGCTGGGAGTTGTATAAGCAATTATTGTAAAGAGCAATGATATCAGCAAGGAACGCAGAGCTGAGGACGGTAACCTGACTAAATTACCCTGTAGAGCATCTGGGAATGGGATTGGACGATCCATGAATTCACTGATACTGTTAGCAATTATTTGTATGTTTGGGTTGTGTATCTCAAAAATGGTTAAGATCCATTGTTATAAAGAACTGTGTACATTTAAGGTAGGGCTGTCTTTTAAGGCATGCTTTGAAAACAACACAGAGAATAGATTTTTGTTAGTTTTTACATTATAAAATAACCTTGGATAATTCTCACTAAGCAGTGGAATTTTAATCAAAACTTTAGCGAAAAAGTAATACAAGAAAAAATGTACACATTCTAGAAAGTAAATAGAGCATCATCCCAGTGTTGTTCAGGCTATCATACACCACTCTCCAATCTCGGTGTAAGATACTGTGTTTTTTCTAGAATGGAGGAAAAAAAAATGTTGCATCAATTCCTGTGTTGCAATTCCTTCTGGAATCCATTTTAAGAGACAAGCATTTATCTTATTGAACTATTAACACCATTTATCTCCAATTTATAAAATGTCTTCCTTTATCTACCTCCCTTCAACAGTCATAGTTATCACTCCCACAAACACATACATATCACTTATACAAAAATGTCTGGGAGTTATAGGATATTTTATCTGAGAGCTTTCCTCATTGCTTGTTAAGCATTTCTTACTATCTGGTTATTATATTTAGTGTTCATCTTAGATGACAGACAGATCACTAAAATTCTAGTAATTGCCTACGAAAGAAAAGATCTGAAATCATTAAGAGGTTTCAAATTTCATTTGTATCCAGATAATTGAGTAAAATCTGCAGAAACAGGGACTAATTGTCTGTCCTTTGCCCCTCGGTGTGAACACAGATCTGGTTTCCAAAGGGAAAATTCTTGCATCAGAAATCAGTCAATGGTTTAATAAATATTTGATTCAGAAGCTCAGTTTGAACCTCAAGGGATCCAGTGTACAGAATAATTTGGATTTCTTCAATCTGCCTCTAGGTCATCCCAGGGACAAGTTGTGTCCCTCCCAGGGAGGCTGGCCACCAGGCTTTCCAAGTGTAGCTCTCATTTCTCTTTGTGAAAAATCTGGCTTGACTGTGTTTTCCAAATAGAATTCCCTTTCTGAAATGCAAATTCACACTCTTATTTCAAATCCAGGTGAAGACTCAGCACATCAATTCGCTTGTTTCAAGGCCAGGCATAGAGTAGCCACCTATCAAGTGATGACATTTTTTAGATGTATTGGGTCCTGAAAAGGTGTTTGAAACAAGAATCAAATTAAAAAATGAGTGGTTACATATGTGTAACTGACTCTGTTGCAAGCCATTAAAATGGAATGTATTGAGGCCGCCATTTGCTTCAATTCCAGAGAACCTTTCTCTGCAAGCTTGAATGGAGGTGGGGCCATTTTCTTGGCTGTTTGGGAATGGTATTGCCTGTTCTGTTTGAATTGGGGGAGTGGCTCACCTTGGGATCCCAGTCCAGGGTTCCCATTTGTGAGAAACATGATCGCAGAGGTAATTATTTGATTGCTGAAATATTGCTTCTCAAACATGAACCCTCTCTCTTTTTTCCAAGGTCTGTATCTATTTTATCTAAACCTGCAGTAGTCATAACAGCCCTCTCTTTTCTAAGGGAGAAAAGAGCTATCAGTTTTTCTCAGGCTTGAGCATTCTCCCACCTGTCCTCAATTTAATGCACAAATGAAAGCACATAAATCTTTGTGACATTTTGGCATAAAGCACCTACTTCAGATGACTCCTTTAGGAAACTCTGAACCCAGGTGTTTGGTTTTTGCATAAACTTTGCAAAATGAGAATTGTAACGCGACTGTGTGTACACACACATACATACACAAGCACCTCCCCCAAAAGGTGGTTGCATATGAAATGTGGAGAGCCGAAGGGATGTGGGTGGGGGTAGGGGAATAACATGTGTGCAAACTTAATATATCTTTTCCTCACCTTAAGTTGGACCCAGACAGTTAAATTATAATTACAGCCCCATCTGGAGGGGGAAAAAGTACAGTACTCCAGTGCTTCAAGCCTTTCAGCCATGGGTACTTTGTCAGGTAAAATAAACACACGTCCCATTTTCAGTCTGGGGTCAAACTCAACAAAAGCCATGAAAGATGGAACACTCATCAAGAACCAGATTGTGACATGGTCAGAATGACAGCAACAACAGGAAGAAGGAATAAAATGGTTGGTTATTTCTCTCAAGCCAGATGGTTCAGGAAGGTTGCTCAAGGCTAACCTCAAAGGGATATAAATCCTCAGCAAAACTCATGGTAGATTGGTGCTACTGCCAAGTCTAGTGGGTGGAATGGGACAGAGTCCTTCCCTGTCCGGACAAATTGGTCCCAAGAGGTGCAATGACCCAAATGGGTCCATGGCCGACCTTGGAGTGTTTTAATTGGATCGTCTCTGGTCACAAAATGGTGAGGCTGTAAAACCTCACCAGAAACACTTGCTGACTGTGTCCCTGTCCTGGGAAAGAAGCCAGTCTTGTTTTCTAAGAGAATGAAGGTGATACAAGGAGGAGAGTGACAGAGAGAGGGTCCTAGGTGTATGTGAGTCCCTGATTGCATTCATTCTTAAGGCCAACTCATGCCACCATTGCCACTATTTCCACAGACCAGCAAATTCTCTTTTTTCCCTATTCTACCTCTAAATTTCTGTTACTTGCTATCAAAATGGCTCAGTCTGATAAATCAATCATAAAATGAAATTTATGAAAAGATTCCTTTTGTTTGATCTAATAGTATCGATGTTAACAATAATAATTGCTAACATTTATTGAGGACTTACCATGAGCCAAGTCCTATCCTAAGAAGGAGAAATGACTCTGGGTGGTGAACATACAATGTGATATATAGATTATGTATTACAGAATTGTACACTTGAGACCTATTGTACACTTGTAACTTTACTAACCATTGTCACCCCAATAAACTTTAATTAAAAAAAAGTTGTCCATTTTCTTTCATTTAATCCTCACAACCCCGTGAAATAAAAGCAATTATTATTCCTGTTTTACAGATAAGGATATTGAGGAACAAAAAGGTTGAGAGACTTGCCCAAGTTCTTCCTGCTAATGAGAGGAGGAGGGGAACCCCAAACCCAGGCACCAGAGCCCAGGCTTTTACCCACCCCCTATTCTACTTGTATGTAAGTCATGACGGTGGACTGAGCACCGTCACTCCCACCAACTTGCAATTCTAAGTATTCTTGAGTGAGTAAGGAGTAGAGTTAAAGCCAACATATCCAGAGACCATGCTCAACTCTACAAACAATTTTGTCTACGTCAGAGCCAGAACAGAGTGACAAGTACTGATCTCCTACCAATAGTTAGAGAGACTTCAAATTATTGTAGCCTTGCATTTCCCCATCATTTTTTCCTTCTCTTTCCCTTGATAACTCTGTCTTAGGAGATGTGAGCACAGAGTGTCATATGTGTTGCAAGAAGAGGATGAATGAATGAATGAATGAATGAATGAATGAATGAATGAATGAATGAATGAATCTGATAACCCTTATATCCTCAGTGGTTCTCTCAGTCGTCCTTGGATTTGAAGGGGCATGAGGAACACCTGGAGAAGCTTGTTAAAACCAGGACTGCTGTGTTTTTGATTTGGTTTCTGATTTAATGAGACTGAGCTGAGTTAGGGAACTCAGAAATGCATTTCTAAGAGAACTTGCATTTCTGACAAGTTCCTGGGCAATGCTCGTGTTGCTGGTCTGGGACCACACTTTGAGAACCGTTGTCCTTTGGCAACTGCAGCTGGCTGGTTTGTAAGCACGTATGACACATCCAGTCGATTCAGGAAAATAAATCAGCCAATTTGATTGTTCAGACAATTTAGCCTAACTGGCCTGTGTTCCAAAATGGCCAAATCAAGGTGAGCATATTTCAGGGGTACTGAGATGTATAAAATGGCACACGAATATATTTTAAAATTTTATAAGCAAGAAAATATTAAACTATCTTTTTATTAACAGTTTATTATATCAAAATAACTTGAAGCAGTGTATTCCTACTTGTTGTTGAACAAAACTACCGCTCTTCATCACTGTGATTGGTGCCAAGTGGTCACAAGTCTTGTCTCGTATCTGAGTACTTCTCAGTACAGGACTGTGTGCCCGCTTTCACCTGAAACTCGTCACACGCATACAGTGGGGCATGATCTCACCATTACTATCCTGTATGTTAGCAGAGATTTGTCATGCAAATGAGTTTGGGTGAGCTAGGCCAATATCATTTTACTCTCTTAATTGTAATCGCTTTCTTTAAAGAGACCAAAAGATGGACTTGATCCAGAAAGAGGAATTGTGAGTAATTTTGTCCTTGGGACACAAATAAATTCTTTGGGGATATCAGGCAAACATTAAACACCTACCTACTTTTGAATGCAACATTCAAGTTTGAAAAATTGTCTTTCCTGAAATCTTTCTCTAAGCCAGCAAATATGTCACAGATGTACTTACAAGTTAGCCTAACTGAACAAAATAGACATGAAGCAAAGGAATATCTTGCCTTTTTTCAAGAAATCATCTTTTATTATCATTATTTTTAAAATTAAATTTATTGTGGTGACAGTTAATAATATTGTATAAGTTTCTAATGTACGATTGTATAATACATCATCAGGATATTGCATTTTGTGTTTACCATCCATAGTCCAGTCTCCTTCTGTCACCATATTTTTTGTCCCCCTTTACCCTCTTATTATTTGTTGATGCAAGAGATTGGCCTGTAGTTTTTTTTCTTGTAATGATTTTGTCATGTTTTGGTGTCAGGGTTATGCTGACCTCATAAAATGAATTTTAAAATATTTTCTTTCTTTCTTTCTTTCTCTCTCCCTCCCTCCCTCCCTCCCTCCCTCCCTCCCTCCCTCCCTTCCTCCCTCCTTTCCTCCTTCCTTCCTTCCTTCCTTCCTTCCTTCCTTCCTTCCTTCCTTCCTTCCTTCCTTCCTTCCTTCCTTCCCTCCTTCCTTCCTTGGTTTCAGGTGTACAAAGCAACATAGTAGTTAGACAGTTATACCTCTCACAAAGTGATAACCTTCCTCCCCCAAGCTACTGCCCCTCTGACATATTATATACCTGTTACAATACCATTGACTGTCTTCCTTATGCCGTACTCCACCTCCCATGACTATATATATATTAATATATATATATATTTTTTCTTTTTTTCTTTTTCTTTCTTGTATTTGACAGCTTCAGTTGAACAACACTTTTGTCAGGCATCTGCAGTCTATGAAGAGATCCACCTGATAAGACCAGTACCCATCTGGCACCTTACATAATCACCTTACATAATCTTTACAACATTGTTGATTATATTCCCCAGTCTGTATTTCATATCCCCATGACTATATTGTGTCTACAAATTTGTTCTTTCTAATCCCTTCACCTTCTCCCCCATCCTCTCCCCCCTCCCATCTAGGAACCAATGGTTTTTTTCTTTCTATATCTCTGAGTCTATTTCTGTTTTGTTTGCTCATTTATCCTGTTCTTTAGATTCCTCATATAAGTGAGATCATATGGTATTTGTCTTTCTCAGTCTGACTTATTTCACTTAGCATAATATCCTCAAGTCCCATCCATGTTGTTGCAAATGATAAGATTTCATTCATTTAAAATATTCCCTTTTTTTAAATCTGAAAGAGTTTATATAAAATTGCTATTATTTCTGCTTAAATGTTTGGAAAACTTCACCCCTGAAACCATCTGAACCTGGAGTTTTCTTTGTGGGAAGGTTTTTAGTTAAAGATTCAATTTCTTTAACAGATTTCTTGTTTCTTCTTGTGTGAGTTTTAACAAGTTGTGTTTTACAAGGGATTTATCCATTTCATCGAACTTGTTTAATTTATTGCCATAAAGTTATTCAACATAACACATCATGATTCTTTTAATGTCTATGCAATCTGCAATGATATGGCCTTTTAAAATCCTGATATTGGTAATTTGTGTTCTCTCTCTGCCTGTGCCCCCTTTTTTTTCTTGATCAGTTTTGCTAAGGGTTTACTTATCAATTTATTCATCTTTTCAAAGAATCAACTTTTGGCTTTGATAGGTTTCCCCATTATACATCTATTGTCTATTCCTTTGCTTTCTGCTCTAATCTGTATCATTTTCTTTCTTTTACTTTCCTTGAGTTTAATTTGCTAAGATATTTATTGAATCGAAGCATATATAATTTACTTTCACTCTTCTTTTCTATTATATGCATTTAGAGCTAAAAATTTGCCCCTAAAGACTGCTTGAGCTACATCCCACACAATATGATATGTCATTTTTTTAATTGCTTAGTTCAAAATAATTTCTAATTTCCACTTTAATTAGTTCTTCAACTCCCAGGTTATGTAGAAGTAGGTTGTTTAATTTCCAAGTATTTGGAGATTTTCTAGTTATCTTTCTGTTATTGATTTCTAGTTTAATTCCACTGAGGTGAAAAACATACTCCTTTGAAATCTGTTGAGATTTGCTTTTTGCTCCAACATTGTGATCTATTTTAATAAATGCCTCATATATATTTGTAATAGAATCTGTAATTATAGAGTATAGAGTTCTAGATAAATTCAATTAGTCAAGTCAGTAAGAGATTACTTCTTAAAAGAAAAAAAATGAAAACTTTTCCAAAGTTTAAGGGATAAGAAAACCACATTGACTGTATGCTTACTCCTGGAATTTTAGCACTGAACCTCTCAGCAACAAGTCATGGATCTTTGTCTCAGCATCTGATGGCTTGGCATCTCTGTCTGGATGTGTAAAGAGCATTTCCAATTAATATGCCCCAGAGGTCCTCCTAATTTCCCCTTTATATCTGCTCTTTTCCTATCTCCTCATCTATGCTACCAGTGCCCAGGGGGAAAACATTAGGCGTTGTCCCAATTTCTCTCTTTTCCTCATACCCACATCTTCAACAGGAGGTTGTGTTCCCTCTACTTTAAAATCTGATTGCTTCTCACAGCCCCCTACTACTCGCTGGCCTAAGGCATCGAATTGCCTGTTCTTTCACGGGTACCACTATAGTAACTTCCTAACGTGGTTCTCTGTTCTTTTTCGCTTCTTCCTGCATCTCCAGCACCTGCCATGTCCTGCAACAGGGCACGTAGGTTTTGTTTCTCCCATAACAACTAGAGTCAAAAAGGAAATCAGATCAAATCACTTCCTTACTAGGAAATAAATAAATATACAAAATTCAAAGGCTTTCCCTCACATGTAGAATAAATTATAAAATTCTTACTATGGCCTATGAGGCCCTCTGTGATCTGGCCCTGCCTCCCTCTTGAATCTCATTTCCCACCCCTCTCTCCCTCGTCCACTGCTCCAGCCACAGTGGCCCTCTCACTACGCTTGGAAAATGTCTAGCTCATTTTCTCCTCAGAGGCCTGGTACTTGCTCTCCTCTCTGCCTAGAATACTCTTCCTTCAGATCTTTACACTCGCTCTTCCATTTTATCTGTGTGTTGACTCACATGTCACCCCCCTGTTTAATACCCTATCCTACCTCCACTGTGCTATCACTTGGTCTCCACTTCTCCTGAAAAAAGTGTCTTCATAGCACTTATTGATACCTCAAATTACTCATAAAGTCAATTGTTAGTTGTGTTTATCTATCTTTTGTACTAGAATATACTATTCTATGCGGTGAGCATCGAATTGCTCTGGTTTATTGCTGAAACCTAACCATGTAAACCTGACACATAACAGACACTCAGTAGACAGCTGTTGGTTAGATGAATGTGTAGATGGACGCATGGAGGATGAATGTTTAACAAAAAAAAAAACAAAACAATTGTTTTACATCCATTTATATGTAATGATTAAACTCATCTTCCTCTAGGTATTACTGTGCCGTTCTCATTCCTATTAGAAGGTTGGTTTACGCTCTATGTAAGGTTAAATTTCTTAAAGTAATCTGTGGATCCTAATGGCACTAATTTGGGTTGGAGTTGACACCAATTAGTTTGAGTTGGTTTTCTTTGAGTATACAGAAGCTTCACAGTTTCCAAAGACTGTGCACAATCATTTCTGAAACAGAAGTGTACTCTGCGTGTGTGTGTGTGTGTGTGCCTAAAAGCAACTGTATCATATATACCTAATCCATGAGTGGACTGGACTGTGGGCATTAGTGTTGATGGATTAGGATTTAAATATAGGGGAGGGTGGAGGAAATTTTAACTTAGGTGCTATTTTTTGTTTTTTAGGGGAAGTATTTTTTCTTTCTGATTTTCTGTAGAACATGGTAAACATTACTATCTGATCTCCACCACTAGCAGAATAGGCTAGGCCTTTCTAAATATCAGCATTGATAATTCTCACCATAACCCTACAAACCAAAGATGGCTATTGCTATTTTCCAAATGTGGAAATTGACACACAGAGACAACATTTGCGAGATGACGTGGCTGAGAAGTTACAAAACCAAGCCTTTTCCTGTCTTCTCTCTGTCCCCCAAATTGGTGCTATTTCTGCTGCAATGTATATTGCCTCTCTTTTCATGATGACTATGGAAAATAATTCAAAAAATAATATTTAGGAGTTAAGAGTAAAACCTTCTTGCATATACATGTACTTGAGTCTCATGTAGTAACTTATCCATAGCTTTTTATTATAACCAGGCAGATGTAGATATTTTAGAATTTTCCTTACTTATATGTCCTATGTCTTCTCCTTTCTGTGTACCTCACTAAATTTCTGCCAGCCTGTGGAAGAAACAAGATGTTTCCAATGATTTTCAGCATTCCAATATGGTTGTGCAATGAACTGTTCCCGTCTGATTGTTTTTATGTCATTGTGTGATGTTGCTTCAGACCAAAAAGCCCTCTGGGGTCTTGTCAGATGTTAGTGACCCATATTATCATATAGTGTGTGCTTTTACTTAATCCAAGTATTTGTTCAAATGTTCCCTCCCTAGAGATGCTTTCCTAAGGAGACTATCATCAGTAACTTCCCCTCCATCTACTTTTCTTCATAGCTCCCAACACCACCTGATCTTCTATTATACTCTTTAAAACTATCGTTCTCTTCCACAAAAGTAAAATAATCTCCCCAAGGAATGGGACTTGATCTTATATCACTGTCTTTCCAGGGCCCAGGATAGTGCCTGGCACATAAGAAGGCCCTGAGCGACTATTTATCAAATGAATAAATGATGCCTCCACCTGCCCCCCAACACAAGGCTACACTGAGCCCCTTGTGGAAGCGGGGACTGGACATCCCTGGCTTCGGAGCATTGCACAGCTATATGGAATCACTTTGTGCAATACCTTGATTCTGTGGTCACTAATTGACATCAATCAATCAAGCTGAGGTTCAGGTCGACTAATCTGACTTGCGTTCTAAACATAGGTTGTCACCCGTGTCAGGATGGGATAGGCTAATGATTCTCAAACTTTGTTTCTACCAATTGCTACTAAGTGTTCAGTAGAGAGAGACTTAAGAAATACCTAAGAAATTCCCACCTCTAAGGTTATAATGGTGGTCTCTCAATGCAGAGGATGAAATGATAGACTTTTCTCAACTGCTGAGCCTTCTGTTCTTTCATAATTTCCTTTTAAAATCTGTGGTGCTACTACCTATTCCACTAATAGATTCAATAATAGCCAATGAATTTGCTAGAAGAAGTCTGAAATGACCAGACACATACATATTGACCCCATGTTTCTCCTGAGGATGCTTGTTCAGGCCCTGGGAAGTCCCTGCCCTCATAGAGATTGTTTCAATCTCATTGGAGAGAAAGACGATTAAAAAAAATAACAAAACAGGACAACATTTACGGTTGAGTTGTTAAATTACATATCAATAACATAGCCATAGTTTAAGTTAGAAAAATTGCCCCTACTGTGTTTCCCCAAAAATAAGACCTAACCGGACAATGAGCTCTAATGCATCTTTTGGAGCAAAAATTAATATAAGACCTGGTTTTACTTTATTATAATATAAGACTCGGTCTTATTTAATATAATATAATATAATATAATATAATATAGTATAGTATAGTATAGTATAGTATAGTATAGTATAGTATAGTATAGTATAATATAATATAATATAATATAATATAATATAATATAACCAGATCTTATATTAATTTTGCTCCAAAAGACGCATTAGAGCTGATTGTCTGGCTAGGTCTTATTTTCAGGGAAACGCGGTAGGTCATGCACTGGAAAAAATGGTATCAGTGTTTCCTGGGGTACTCCAGAGAGAACATGACTTCCAGATGTTCTCTCTCTGAGTGTGTTGGGAAGCGCTCATGTTAGAAAAGGGGTACCCTCAGCCCTTGGCTCGGGTCTGAGCCTGGTGGTTGGGATCCATGATGTCAACCCTGCTATGGGTATTTTAGCTACAAATTCCACCAACCCCCATTGCATGTATTTGTTTACTTAGCCTGTAATAAATAACTTCAAATACAGAGATTCCATCTGAACACAAACAGTCCCAGCCTTCAGAAAACTCTGCAGCAGAGCTCTGGGAGTCATGTGTGTTTAGGGTAATCATCTCCAGGCAACACTGGTGGGTCCTAGAAATTGTCATTGCTGTCATCTTCCTATGAAATCCTTCATCCTTTTGAATGCTCATAAATGGGCATTTTCATGCAGAGTACATCATTTTGAATTGAATTTCAATAACTCCTCCAGTGGCCGCCTGCCAGCCTGACAATGTCTGTCCTTGTGAAACGAGCCTCAGTGAGTCTGTTTGGAAGCGTGCTGGCTTTGGTTTCAGCAACAGACTAGGCTGGGTCCAGAAAATATTTTGTGATATTTATTTTCATAGCATGAATAAGCAAAACATTCAAGAAAGTGCTGATGGGTCTCTAATTCTTCAACTCTGGCTTAGAAAATAGAAATTCAGATTCTCTATTCCACCTCCCAGTACCACCCCATTCTCCCTTTTTTTCCAATGGGGGCTGATCTTGCTGGCTTTGGCAGGAGCGGGGATGTGTTGAAATGCTATAAATTACAGTTAATGTGATATGGTTCTGTTTATCCTTGTCCAGAACTGTTGAACCTACCAATTTTTCCCTTCTTGGCTTCCTATGAATTAAGGCAACCATAGAATAGCCAGTTGGAAGGCTGGACCCTTTTCTTTTTCAGTTAGAGTAAAAGACAAGCATAGCTGATGAATGCTGGCCCCAAAGAAAAGGTTTTTTTCGCTTTGACAAGACGTCCAGAAAAAAAACCCAAGACACTGCCCTATGTACTTCTAAAGAAAAAAAGATTATGTTCTTGGATATAAGGAATTGAAAGCATGATTCAATTTTCTAGAGAAGATTCATACCAATAAAGTTGAAGTGGAAAATGTCAATGACTTCGTAACTATGAACTGAACACGACAGTGACAGGTGCCATATTTGAGTTTCTCACTCACAACTGGAAAGATCACCCCAAGCAGAGAGTCACTGGCAGGGTCTCATTGCCTCACACCTAACTCATTTGAAAGGCTGTCCCTTGATGGGCACGCCTCCTGGATGCTTTTGACTCAGTCACTCTGGCTATCATGGAGCAAAATGGTCAGTGTGACTAAATTGTTCAACTGCCAATCACTAGGTTTGTTAGAGGGATGTGACAGTTACACTTTTATCGAAAGTCAGAGAATTGGTAGAGTTTTGTTTTCATGTAAATTGAAGTTTTGAGAATGGGCTTTATTAGGGCCATAGAGTTCTTTTGGGAGGAGGTAAGAAAAATTCACAGATGTGGTCAGAATAATCATAAATAATTGGAAAAAAGGTTCAAATTGAGCATTTACATATCTGGTGTGCTTTAAATATTGCACAGTCCAACTTAGGTTTGATTAAAGAAACAAAACAAATAGCAATGATTTTAAAGAACTGCGGGGGAAAAATTTAAGAAAAAAATCTATTCTATCACACAGTTAATAATTGGCTTTAAAAATGTGTAAGGGGTGGTTAGGAAAATGCGATGTGAGCTTAAGAGTACGATGAGCACTTAAGAGTTTTCCAAAACGGAGACAGATGACATGCTGTGTTTGTGGAGAGAGAAATGACCCCTCCACGAACATCCCCCTATGCAACATGCAACTTTTCTGTGTATCCACTCAAATTCCTTATATTTGTCTGGCACATTGCGTATTTGTATACATTCGTTTGACAAACAGAGAACTTATGATTTGCCAGAGACTTTTAAGCACTTGCAAATATCACCCCAGCTACAACCTCATGACTACCCCGTGAGTTAGATGATCGTATTTTCTTTTCACACGGGGAAATAGAAACACCTGGAGGTTAAATAGCTTCATTCATTCCCTTAAGCTCTAACTGACTTGCTGCGCATTATGGAGCCCTTACTACGCACAGACGCTGTGCAAGGGGCTGAGACACAGCAGGACTGGGACTTAGTCCTGACCTTCAATGCAGTTTTGGAATGGTAGAGAAGACAGACAACTAAATAAGAACTCATAATAGAAAATGGTAAGTAGAGTGATTAAAAAAAAAAAAAACTATGTATACGGGCGGCCGGATGGCTCAGTTGGTTAGAGCGCGAGCTCTCAACAACAGGGTTGCCAGTTCAACTCCCGCATGGGCCAGTGAGCTGTGCCCTCCACAACTAGATTGAAGACAACGAGCTGTAGCTGAGCTGCTGGAGGGGTGGCCAGATGGCTCAGTTGGTTAGAGCACTGAGCTCTCAACCACAAGGTTGCCAGTTCAACTCCCGCATGGGATGGTGGGCTGCGCCCCCTGCAACTAAGATTGAAAACAGCAACTGGACTTGGAGCTGAGCTGCGCCCTCCACAACTAGATTGAAGGACAACAACTTGACTTGGAGCTGATGGGCTCTGGAGAAACACACTGTTCCCCAACATTCCCCAACAAAAAAATAAAAATAAAAAACAAAAAATTATGTATAAAAATCCCTCCCTCACACAGCAACATCTTAAAGAACCACCAGCAATGAGTGTGTTTTGCACGTGTTGTACTGTGCTCTGGCCATACCACATATTATCTCATTTCACTCTGACACCAACCCTATCGGGTATTCGTTCTTTCCACGAATGACACCCACTGAGTGTCATTCCTAGGGTAGGCATAGTACCCACTATTATGAGATTGGAGTCTAGTCAGGGAGATTGACATTCATCAAAAATATCACAAAATATAAATGAGATGGTACAACTGTGATAAGTGCCACCAAAACAAGTGACACAGAGCTAGAGGAGTGCACAGTGGGGGGTCTCAGCTCATGGGAAGGTCAGAAGAGGCTTTTCTGAGGATGTAACCATATGAAGGATGAAGCGGGATTAAGCAAATGAGCTGGGGAAAACATTCCAGCAAAAGGGAGCAAGATGGTGCATGGAGAATTGGATGAACTCACTGAAAACCAGTCAGGAGAATGCAGTGATATGAGCAAGGCGAGGTCAGACCCAGAAGGTCCTTGCAAGCTACGTGGGGAGGGAGGCCATCCTCACCATGGCACTGCGAAGCCACTGAAGTGTGTGGCACTTGGTGGATAATGATGCTGATTGGCATTTTTAAAGACGACTTTGGCTGTTGTAGAGAATGCATTATAATGGTCCCAAAGGTAGAAGTTGAGAGATTAGGTCTCTAGGGGAGAGAGATGCTAAAGTGGTGCCTATGAGATGGAGAGAAACACAGAGATCTGAGAGATGCTTTGGGAGGTAAACTGACAGGATTGCGTGTGGTGAATATGGGAATGGCTCAAGGGTGACCCATTTTACGGATGAGAACATGATGGCCAGAGAGACGTTGATTAACTCTCCCAAGGACACACAACTGGTAAGAGAGGACATCCAAGGACATCTTCACTGGAGCCCTTTGACTGCTGAACTCAAGCACTTTTACCCTCTGTTCTGTGAGAACAAAGAAGAGGGAACCAGGAACCTTGGCTGAGGAAGCTGTATAAAATTCTAAGAAGGAAACAATATTTGAACTGGTCTTTGCAGCATGGGTGAGAGAAAGGAAATGGGGACATTTTGGACAAGGAAATTGTATAAAAACAAGCAAGATAAGGAAACTGAGGAAAGAAAGAAACTCTATGCCTCAATTGTGGTGCTACATTGTTTTTCCCAAAAATAAGACCTAGCCAGACCATCAGCTCTAATGCATCTTTTGGAGCAAAAATTAATATAAGAGCCGGGTCTTAATATTTAATTTATTATTAAAATATTAAATATTTTAATATAATAAAAATACCAGGTATAATATAATATAATATAATATAACACCCGGTCTTATTTTAATATAATATAAGACTGGGTCTTATATAATATAATATAATGCCCGGTCTTATATAATCTAAGACTGGGTCTATAATATAATATAATATAATATAATATAATATAATATAATATAATACTGGGTCTCATATTAATTTTTGCTCCAAAAGACGCATTAGAGCTGATGGTCCTGCTAGGTCTTATTTTCGGGGAAACACGGTAGTTACAAGAGTTCATAGATTCGTTCAAACTCACTTAAAATAGGTCAATTTTAATAAGTATAACAGGTGCCCAAATCTTGGTCTCTAAAATCTTTGCCCACTAAAAGGAACCAGGAATTCTCAGAGAAATGGCTGCTTCTGGGGCTGCAAGCAGATTTTTACAAGATGAACCTAGAACATTTCGTTGTGCCAGAAAGTAAAGTTATTTAAAAAAAAAAAAAGAAAGACATATCACAAGGAAATAATAGCCAATCTGAAGGGGGTTTTCTAAAACAAAGTTAGAAAACTCTGGGAAAATGTGGGCACCCAAATAATTAAGGACAGTCATGAATTATAAACTATGAGAAAAACAGGAAACTGTGAGTTCATACTTATAATAAATGGGTAGGAGGGGAGATCTTATCTACAAAAGAAGGCTGAATGTGGACTGACACATGTGGAGGGAGTGCTGGAGTTGGAAAATCATCATTTTGCATCCACCGTAATAAACTTTTGTACATGCAATGATCATCAAAAGACACTAAATCCATGGAGATATTTTAATGAGGAGCAGGATATTTGAATGGTTTCAGAGAATCTTCCCATACATTGCTTATTAGTTGCAAGGAACAAAGTAGTCACTACACAGTGGAGAAATTGGATAACACTTTGGGTGATTGCCGTCAGCTTCACCAGTAGGGCAAATGGCCATCGTGGGTCTCCAGACGTCATATTCATAGTTATCGTTCCAGTTGTTGACTTGAAATAGGATTAAAGCAAAGGATATCAAGTGCTAAGTCTCAGACAAAGAAGAGGGGAAAAAAATGGCCAATGGATTTATAAAAAAGGATGCTCCCCCTGACTAATAAATGGGAGAATGCAATCAAAGCAATGCAGTATTCATGTCCTCAAACTGATATTATTTAAATGATAAGTGATTTTGCAAGGGCAAAGGCATGGAGAGAAGTAGGAACATTCATACTGTTTGCATGAGGGTAACTTGCTAAATGTTTTCAGAAGTTAATTTAGTGGTATTTATCTATGTTAAATACCCTTACCCTTAGACTGAGCGATCTCAGGTCCAGGACTTGATCCTAGAATTGCCACTAATTACATACAGAAGAACATTTGTTCCAGTGCTGTTTGTGGTAGAAAGCAATTAGCAACTGTACCAGTTATCTATTGCTACATATCAAATTACCGCAAATTTAGCAGCTTAAAACAACACACATTTAGTATCTCAGTTTCTGTGGATCTGGAATCCAGGCACAGCTTAGCTGGGCTCTCTGCTTCACAGTCTCTCACAGGCTACAATTAAGGTGTTGGCCAGAACTGGAGACTCATCTGGGACTCCAATGGGGAAAGATCTGCTTCCAAACTGACATAGCTGTTGGCAGGATTTCGTTACTTGTGGGCTGTTGGCCAGAGGCTACCCTTAGTTCCTTGCTACACGGGCTCTTCTGTAAGCCAGCGAGAGACTCTGCTAGCAAGAGGCAAGTTACAATCTCTTGCCACCTAATTGCAGAAGTGATATCTCATCACCTTCACTTTATTCTATTGATTCACTAGCCAGCCCACATTTAAAGGGAGCCAATTACACAGGAGCATAAATACCAGGAGGCAGGGATTACTGGGGACCATCTTAGTGTCTGCCCACCAAGATGACCCAAATATCCACCCAGAAGGACAAGGTTGAATAATTTATGGAAGCACTGCACCATGGGAAACACTTCTGTAGTTCATGAAGAATGATTTCAATCAGTACCTCTGTGCACAGACTTGGAGAGATTTCCCAAACCTATTGTTAAATGAATAAAACAAACAAAGCTATTTTGAAAACAAATGTGATGCCATTTTGTAAAAACAAAATATTTTTCCAAAACAAAACATATATATGCATTCAAATACAAAGGAAGAAGCTTGGGAGGAGACCCATCCCATCCACCGATGGTGGTTACCACATACCCAAGAGATGTAGGTTCAGGGTGGAAGTGGGGAATAATGAGCAACTTTCTCGTTTTATTCATCATATTTATTGTTTGGTCTTTTATTTTTAAGTGGGAATATATTTATGTATTGTATATTTGTGTCTAAAAAAAAAACGAAAGAAAGAAAACCTTCAAGTGGGGAACTGGGGCTTATGTCCAAGAGTGTTAACTTTTGAAAACACAGCATGCTACGCATAAACGTGTCCCAGCAGTGCCTTTTCACTGTGCACATTCTAAAGGTCTGCTTGGTTTTCCATTCCAGCTTTTTCTCAGATGTTTGCGACTATGCTTGGAACAAGGGGGCTAATAAGAGCTCTGTTGTTCCAGACCCAGGAGCTGTTCTGGAAATACACGAATGAGTAGGGCCGCAATGAGCTGGCAGCTGGATCCTATCGAACACTCTTCTTTCTCAGACACAAAGGAAGAACCACAGTAGCCACCCAGAGCGAAGCCTGGTGCTGCGGGGCACTTCTGGGAGGCCACAGGAAGGCATGTGGGACAAATAGTCCCTTTTGTGGTGTGTCTTTCTGTCAGATCCATGACCTACTTTATCATCAAAAGATGAGCCCTGGCTCCTGTGGTGGAGGCGCAGTTCAAGAGCCACTGCTTGTTGGTGACCTTGGGCCAGCTGCCTCATTCCTCTGTATCCGTGACCATTTATAAAATGGTCACGGTGATATTATTCTATCAGAGGTTTGCTGTGAGGATTAAATGAGCTGATACGTCCGAGGCACTTGGCTTAGTGCCCAGAACATATTAGGCATTCCAGGAAGGCTAGCATTCGCTGCTGTTGTTGATGTTATTTATTGTTATCAGCAAAAGTTGGCATTCACTAAGCCCTTACCAGTTTCCTGATCCCAGCTCTCTGATAAGTGTTTTACATGCATTGTCTCATTGAATCTCCCCAACCTTCCAGAGTGGAACCTATTCTTAATCTCCCCATTTTATGAACAGGAACTCTGAGAGGTTAAGTTAGCTCCCTAAATTCATAACCTGGGAAGTAATAGTGCTGAGATTTGAACTCAGGTTTGCGTGTCTCTGCAGCGTCTGCTCTTAACAGTAATACCCTGTTGCTTCCGGGGCATTGCCACCACATTGTACTCCTCTCAGGCTGTGGGGAAAGCTCCATCAGTGCTAGAGGATGTGAGAATGGACCAGAATACTTAGGAGAGGATGAGTTGGGAAGCTCTGCTATGAAGATATGACAGAAACACGAAGAGAAATGGATGAATGAATAGTTGGTGTGGGAAACTGTCTACAACTTCCTCAGAAACCAACCAATCAAGGAGATCTAAAAGTCAACAAAGATAAACTGGATTTGAGTTACACATTTAACATGCTTGATGTGTGTGTGTATAAAATCTTGGTACTCAACAGAGAACATCCATTCTTGTCACACACATAGAGTATTTTCAGAAATTGACCAAGATTTCCCTTTCATCTGGTGGTGGACCCAGAGACACTGCCACAAAACTACAAGACCTCAGGAAGAGCCATTCCAAAGAAACTTTCTAGATTGTCTATTGCACTCCATGTGAGCTTCCAGATATGTTCACACATCCACACATGTCTCATTTCATTTTAATGAATGATGGAAATACCATCCTCATTCTACTTGTGAGGTCACCAACGATTGAGCAATAACCTACCAAAGGTACACCATTTGCAAATCATGGTGCTGAGAATGTGACCATAAGGGCCTTACTTGTTCTCAGGTCCAGCAGCTTTTCTCTCCCAATGAGCTTTGCCTGCGCAGGAGTCAGAGGTTCAATGAGAGTTTTATGGAAAAACATTTCTTGAGTTAAGTTTTCTGGATACCCTTCTTTTTCTCAAACTTGTTCCTGAAAGAAAGCTTCAGACTAAGGCTGCAAGCCTGACAATCAAAAAGACAGACAATGACAAACGTTGGTGAGGATATGCAGAAATTGAAATGCTTTTACATTGTTGGTGGAAATGTAAAATGGTTCAACTACTTTGAAAAATAGTTGGCAGTTCCTAAAAATGTTAAACATAGAGTTAGCATATGACCCAGAAATTTCACTCCTAGGTATTTACCTAAGAGAAATAAAAACTTACACTCACACAAAAACTTGTTCGCTGATGTTTACAACAGCATTATTTATAATAGTCAAAAAGTAGAAACAACCCAAGTGTCCATCAACTGATAGATGGATAAAAAAAGCTATATCTATACAATGGATGAAAAAGAATGAAGTACTGACACATGCTACAAAGTGGATGGACTAGAAATTATCATGTTAAGTAAAAGAAGCCAGTAACAAAAGGCCACATAATATACAATTATATTTATATGAAATGTCCAGAATAGGCAAATCCACAGAGATTGAAAGTAGATTTGTGGTTGTCTAGGGTTTGGTTATGGGTGGGATGGGCTTATGAATACTGTGTATGGGTTTCTTTGTGGGGTAATGGAAATCTTCTAAAATTAGATTATGATGATGGTGGATAACTGTGCACTAAAAACTACTGAATTGTTAACTTTAAAAGAGAAAATTTTATGGTATGTGAATTACATATCAATAAAACTGTTTTTTTAACGGGGTGGGGGTGGGGGGAACAACAGCCTGACTTGCCAAGATGTCCTGCTTTTGAAAATTGAATGTTCACCAACACCTGAAATTTGCTATTTCTTATTTGAAAATGTGCCGAACTGGGGGAGATACTTCCAGTAGAGAAATCAGGAAAGACTAGAAAACAAGGCATTTGAACTTTAAAGCTTTAAATATGCCTTAAAGAATGAAATAGGTTTGGGCATATGTAGGAAGGCTATTCTAAATGAAAGGAGGAATGTGAGCCAAGCCTCAGAGGTGAAAAGGCAGAAACGAAAAACATTGACCAATGTTGTTTGAATTATACAGAGAAGACGTACTGCATTTTTAAACTATACTTACAAATACTCACAGATATGAACAGCTTTTGGGTAACTTTTATATTGGAAGTCAAAGGGAAAAAAATACAAAAAACTTAAGTGAAGTTCACTTTATAAGAGATATTGGTAGGCAACCTTTATTATTCCAAGCAAACATATCAATAATGGCTTCCATTGAGAAATTAAATATGGTCTGGGGTTGCTAGGAACACTTTTTAAAACATTAACTGTGAAAAACAACTTCATCCTAGCACATCTATTCTCGGTAATCAGCCTGTCTCGCTTTTTGGTTGTATGGCTGATTCAGGGTGGTCCCATGCAGGGCAAACTCAGAGCGATAAAATGGCATGCGGCATTACTCATGGCAGACATTTGTCCTCTCTGAGAAGAACCTTCGTGGGGCAGGTCGCCAGAGCGACGACTGTCTCAGAGCTTTCAGGGGAGATGATTCATCCCAAGCCCCAGGCACACCAGCAGTCCTTTTATAGATAGTAAACAGCTTTCTAGAGCCTCTCCCCTCTACAGACGTGTCTCAGCAAACTTAATATCCATTATGTCTTCTGCTTTTTGTTCTCTGCTCAAATGTCCTATGATTCCCCATGTTGATCCATTAACGACAACAATGAGAATAGAATATCTCAAGTTCTCATTAAAATTTTACCTCTGTGTAAGGGTGGAATAAAGCTTATTCCAGTCTTTATTCCTGCTCTTTCAGAGATTGAATTCACAGGGAGAACACGGACAAGCCATCCATTAAAAAGAAATCAGTAGGTGACTGAAGAGATAATGGATGAGGATAAACCTCTGCCTTTCAATCTCTGAGGCCTTGTACAAGCAGAAGAGCACATGGCTGCTTCAGGGGCGTAGGCAAAGGTGGAGGGAGAGCAGTGAGATAAGTAGACTGAGGCTGAGAACAAAAACTACTGCCTCACAATCAGTCTTTGTGGGAGCAGAGATTTGGGTTCCTCTCTCCAACAGAGAGAAGTGATCTCGGCCATCTGAATGCTAGCAGCGGAAGGTGCTTCAGGAAGAAGGCCCAGTGGAGAATTTGGGAAGAGGGAGTGAGATGTGATATCTAGTAGAACTAGATGGACTCACCAGGCAGCCTAAGCTCACCCACCATCAAGAGACGTATGTGTATGTCTGTGTGTAGGGGAAACAGTGAACCATATCCTTTTTATTGCCAAAGTTTCCTAAAAGTCATGATCTGGCCTGAAGTTCTGCCGCTGGTGCTGTATCTGTGACCAATATCACAACTGCCACCACGACCACTAACAGATGGTCCACTTATGAGGGCTTACCTGAGCCAGGTGCTTTCCCCAAATCATTTCTGATCGTCCTCAGAGCCACCAGGTGACATTGGCTGTAAAATCCCAATTCGTATTTAAGGAGCATGAGATGTGGTCCCCAGAGTCTTTGGGCTGCAATTCACATCCGGTGTTGCCAGACATCAAAGCCCTGCTCCATCCAGGGCACCAGAACACAGGACAAAAGGGTTTACTGAGTTCTTTGATGGAGGAGAAGTGAAGAGGCTCCTCAGTGAGGGAAGGGTTGAAGAGGGGGTACAGAGTCCGGAGACCGGTGAAAAAGCAATTTTGTTTGATTCACTCTATGCTTCAATTCCATAGTGTTCCAGTCAGTCGGTATGAGGGTTCCTTCTTAAGCAGTAGCTAAACTGCCCAGAGTGCAGGATAGGAAAGGAGGAAAGGGGAGGCGAGTGTTCCTCACATCTTAAAGGAGAAAAATATGGTTTTCTCCGACTCACACAGACAGGTTCCTGGGGCTATCTGGCGATGCGGCCTCCAGGCAGGCTGATTTGAAACGCTTCCAAACGGATATCATGCTTCAAAGCGTCAGCCCCTGTGGGCCAGAAGCTGAACCTGAGTGTGGGAAGGGGACAAGAGGGCTGGAATTCAGGCTGCCCTCCCCTCTCCCAGGCCCGGGAGGGTTTGTTTAACCCCTCTGGGGTGCTGTGTGCCTTCCTTGTCGAGGTGGTTTGTGGCTTAGTGAAGTGATATTTATAGAGTGCTCTGTGATTCTTGGGCGAACATTCGTTTTATAAATGAATGATCAAATTTATTAGCAATGAGTAACTAACCCGTCTACATTTATTTTGTTGATAATACAAATTTACAAGGTTTTAATTGCCAGTTTTAAAACCCCAAAAACCCATACATAAATACATGGGTAATAAAATATCTTCTCACTGTGCCCTTGACTTCTGTAGTTACATTAGGGCTTAGGAGGAGGGTCTGAAGGAGGTTTCAGATGTAATCACAAAACTTGCCTAAAAGGACTCAGGGCCAGAAACAGTCTAATTTAACCTGGCTGGTGGTAATTTCATGTGTTTAAACCAAAATGCTCCTACTGATAATAATTATTAATAGTTCTCTTTATAATGCTTATTAACGTGAATAATCATCTCCTTTTATTTCCGCTGTTATCTCGTGTAATGCCCTATGTCCTCATTACTCTGAGTGTGGTCCCCAGATAGCAGCATTGGTATCACCTATAGCTTGTTAGAAGTGCAGGGTCTCAGGTCTCCTTCCAGACTTACTGAGTCTGAACCCAGCCCGCACCCTAACAAGGCCCCAGGCTCTCTGTGTGCACATCAGAGTTTGCAATCTGCTGCATTCTGAGGTAGTTGTAATCTCTCCCGTTTCACAGTCAAAAGACTGAGCTTCAGAAAAGTTCAATACACTGTCCGTGGTCCCAAGGTCAAGCTGGATTTGAATCCCGTCTGTTGCAGTCAAAGCTCTCAACTGTAAGCCAGATACGCAGGTGTGCTGAGTCCACACGAGAGTCCAGAAGCACGGACTTGCAAGGACAGTGCTGACAGTCCTGGGCCCCCAAGTAGTGACTTCACTGGGCTCTGGTCCATGGGTTGTATACTCAGCTGTTTGTACCTTCATCCTTTAGACCTAGTCTGGGGGAAACTTGTGATGGCCAATCTCTGCACACAGTCCATCTCAGAGAGACCAAGGAACAGCTTGAAATTATGACCAAGGGTGGTCTCACGTAACATTTTCCTTCAATAGCAGAAATGACTGTCGGTTGACTTATTGCTTAAGAAAAAATAACCTATTTTAGAACAGTGATATGAATCCCATAAAGTCAGAGAATGTCTGAGGTCAAAATGAAATGGTAAACTCATCATATTAATAGCAATTTAACAAATATTTAATGAGTGTTTACTATATGTAAACCATTACTAAGGCAATATCCTGAATGCTGAGAATAGAGCCGGGGTACAAAACTGAGTCCCTGACTATAAAGAGGAAGAAAGTCGTTTGTTTGTTTTTTTAATTTATTGGGGTGACAATTGTTAGTAAAATTACATAGATTTCAGGTGTACAATTCTGTATTACATCATCTATAAATCCCATTGCGTGTTCACCACCCAGAGTCAGTTCTCCTTCCAACACCATATATTTGATCCCCCTTACCCTCATCTCCCACCCCCCACCCCCCTTACCCTCTGATAACCACTAAACTATTGTCTGTGTCTATGAGTTTCTGTTTCTCATTTGTTTGTCTTGTTCTTTCGTTGTTTTTGGTTTATATACCACATATCAGTGAAATCACATGGTTCTCTGCTTTTTCTGTCTGACTTATTTCGCTTAGCATTATGCTCTCAAGATCCATCCATGTTGTCACAAATGTTCCTGTATCATCTTTTCTTACCGCCAAATAGTATTCCATTGTGTATATATACCACAACTTCTTTATCCATTCATCTATCAAAGGACATTTTGGTTGTTTCCATGTCTTGGCCACCGTAAAGAAAGCTGTAATGAACATTGGAGCACACATGTCTTTATGCATAAATGTTTTCAGATTTTTTGAGTAGATACCCAGGAGAGGGATTGCTGGGTCATATGGTAATTTTATTCGTAATTTTTTGAGGAACCTCCACACTGCCTTCCATAACGGCTGTACCAGTCTGCATTCCCACCAACAGTGTATGAGGGTTCCTTTTTCTCCACAGCCTCTCCAACACTTGTTACTATTTGTCTTGTTGATGATAGCCATTCTGACTGGGGTGAGGTGATATCTCATTGTGGTTTTTATTTGCATTTCTCTGATGATTAGTGATGTTGAGCATTTTTTCATATGTCTTATTTGCCATTTGTATGTCCTCTTTGGAGAAATGTTTCTTCAGGTCGTCTGCCCATTTTTCAATTGGGTTGTTTGTTTTTTTGTTGTTGAGTTTCATGAGTTCCTTGTATATTTTGGATATTAGCCCCTTATCGGAGTCACTGTTTGCAAAAATCTTCTCCCATTCAGTTGGTTGCCTCTTTATTTTGTCGATGGTTTCTTTTGCTGTGCAGAAGCTTTTAAGTTTCATATAGTCCCATTCGTTTATTTTAGCTTTTACTTCCCTTGCCTTTGGTCAAATTCATAAAGTGCTCTTTGAACCCAAGGTCCATAAGTTTAGTACCTATGTTTTCTTCTGTGCAGTTTATTGTGTCAGGTCTTATGCTTAAGTCTTTGATCCATTTTGAATTAATTTTGGTACATGGTGACAGATAGCGGTCCAGTTTCATTCTTTTGCACGTGGCTTTCCAATTCTGCCAGCACCATTTATTGAAGAGGCTGTCTTTTCTTCATTGTATGTATTTTGCTTCTTTGTCAAAAATTATCTGTCCATATTTATGTGGTTTTATTTCTGGGTTCTCGATTCTATTCCATTAGTCTATGTGTCTGTTTTTCTGCCAATACCATGCTGTTTTGATTATTGTAGTCCTGTAGTACAAGCTAAAGTCAGGGAGTGTGATACCTCCAGTATTGTTTTTTCTTAAGATTGCTTTGGCTATTTGGGGTCTTTTGTGGTTCCAAACAAATCTGATGATTTTTTTATTCTATTTCTTTAAAAAATGCCATTGGGATTTTGATGGGGATTGCTTTAATCTGTATATTGCTTTGGGTCATATGGCCATTTTAACTATGTTGGTTCTTCCAATCCATGGGCACGGAATGTCTTTCCATTTCTTTGTGTCTTCTTCAATTTCTTTAAAAAATGTCTTATAGTTTTCAGCATATAGGTCTTTCACATCCTTGGTTAAGTTTATTCCTAGGTATTTTATTCTTTTTGCTGCAATTGCAAAAGGAATTGTTTTTTGTATTTCTTTTTCTGAGATTTCATTGTTAGTATATAGGAATGCAATGGACTTTTGTACGTTGATTTTGTAGCCGGCAACTTTACTGTATTCGTTGATTGTTCCTAATAGCTTTTTGGTGGAGTCTTAAGAATTTTCTATATATAGCATCATGTCACCTGCAAAGAGTGACAATTTAACTTCTTCATCCCCAATTTGGATGTCTTTTATTTCTTTCTCTTGACTGATTGCTCTGGCAAGGACTAAGGAAGAAAGTTTAACAAGTAAGATGATCGGAGCCATTCCTGGGTCTCTCCATCAGACCCAACAGGAAGTCACATTGATTTTGTGCCTTAAATACTGAACTGAGCAATGCAAATGTCAGCTACAGCAGGATTCATTCAATTCACCCAAAGTATCAGAGCTTGCCATTTCCTTCTATTATGGTGGCCTTAACTTATTATGCTGTCACCCTGCATGCATCCACTTTATGTAAGACAAGAGCTCTCCATTTGTTGGACTGAGCATTTTTTACGTCAGTCAGGGTCGGATTCTAAGAATCAAGAGAAAGAAGGGATATTGGGGTACAGGGAGCCTGCCCTACTGGGCATCTCCCTTACAAGGTACTCTTCGGTATTATACTCAGCAACCCCAGACTCAGTTTGCCTACCTGTCAAATGGGTAAGTAAATATTCTCTTTATTGATGCAAAAAGGAGTGTGACTTGGGTGACTAGAAAATATGTGGATGTTCTAGGAAATAGGTTGGCCTGTATTCTTACACAGACCTTTCCTTCCTGAACCCTCTGGAAAAACAACCTTCTCCTTTAGCACAGTTATTGAAATCATTCAGAGTGCCTTCTGAGACCAAGACCTTCTAAATTTATGACCTGTCATATGCAAATTTTCTCTAGGGGCAAAGTCCCTCTGCAAGGAACACCCTTCACTGAGTGCCATTTTCAAAGAGTTCATGGGAGCTGGGGGAAGAGAGACTCACTATTCTAATGGAACCACAAACAATGTGACCTACGTGAGCCAAACCCCATCCAAACCTCTGAAAACTACCCCTGGAGGCTCTCTGGGGAGGGGGACAGACAGACAAAGACCCTTAACAATTGTCCTTTGTTTCTAATTTTATTACGAATTACTTTAGGATTATTGAATGAATAGGCATTTAGGAATCTAGTTTCATCTTTCTGGGTGTCCCCTTGTTAGATTCCTGAAGCCTAAACGAAACACAGGCCACCCAATAAACAAAACTTGGATTCCTGGGTCAGTTTACCTGACTCTGTCCTTTCACGAATTGAAAATCATAATCATGGAGCAGCTACTAGTTTCAGTTGCTGGACTTGAAAATGGGCAAATCCAGTGGGATCCCTGCCCTCAAGGTATCTTGGATAAGACAAGTAATAGCAAATATCAAACTTAGACAGTGAAGACACACAGTGTCCCCTGGTTCAAACATGGATATCTGGCCTACCCTTGCATATGGGGGAGGAGAGGTTGTTTTGCATGTACATGGATTTCCTAGAAAAGGGAGTTACTGGGACAAGGTAAATACCACAAAAGCTGTCTATACATATGGTTTAGAATTTCTCACTGTACAGAATAAAGAGATACTTTTTTTTTTGCATATGTTCTTATTTTTTCTCTAGTACTAAGACAAGCATTGTCCCCACTCCCAATAGAGCTCATACCACAATAGGAAAGAGAAATGGCATAACCACAAAAAAATAATGTAGTGATTATTAGGAAATGACCGTGATACCGTTTCGATGGATTTCTCTTTCTTTTTTTTTTAACTGAAAGTTGCAACTTCCATGTTTGTAAAATCCCCAGGAAGTCCAAGTCTCCAGAGTAAGATGGATATCTGGCCTACCCTTGCATAGGGGGGAGGGGAGGTTGTTCAGAGGACAGGGGCGTCTGGTTGACAGAGAAGGAGGTGATTGGGTGATTCAAGAGGACCTCTCAAAGGAGGTCGCAGTTTGCTTAGGACCTGAAGAGTCAGGTCTTAGTCATGAGGGTTGTGGGCAGCAGACTTAGAGGTAGACAAAAAAACATGTGTAAAGGCCTTAAGTGGGGCCATGAGCTGAATGTTTCCCAAGAACTGAAAGAAGGTCAATGAAGCTGCAATTGCTTTGCAGTAATGGAGGGGAGAATGAGCAGAGCTGATGGCAGAAAGAAAGGGAAGAGGAAGATCACAAAGGTTATGTAGTCCATCAGTGGTCCACTGATATGATCTGCTTTAAATTTGACTAGCAGCCCTCCAGCAGCTGTTTGGGTAACAGAGCTTAGGGGGGTTGGATAGAAGCAAAGGAACACTTGAAAAGCTGTTGGAATATTAGAGACCAAAGATGGTGAGGGTCCTTAGTGATGGAGCTGAAGAGGAGCAATTCAACATTTGTTTTGGGCATTAGAGTTTCTGGAACTTGTTGGTTGATTAGATATTGGTAGATATTTTCCCCCAGGATGCTACTAGGTTTTTGGCTTGAGATCTTGAGAAGATGTGTGGATCAGTTTTCTAAGATTGCAGGAGGACCTGTTTGGGTGGGGGTGGAGGGGGAAGGCAAAGTGCTAACAGAGGGACAAGCATCCTGAAGGTGCAGAAATGCAGAAAGCTGCCCTGGCCAAGTTATTACTGTTGCTCTGGTTTTGTTCACCAGGAAAAAGCCATTCTCAGTGATCATTGATGCTGGACATGAGTGAAGGTGAAGGAGTCATGGCATTTCTGCCTTAGATATAGGACAATGTCTAACTCGTAGGGCTTGGTCTGTTGGCAAATCTGTGTTGAAGTCCTTCTCTTGCTGGGCACTGTTCTAGATATGGTCAAGGCAGGTTAAATGGAGTTGACAAGAACCAATTACAATGTTTTCCTTTAAGTTTTAATGCAGGCATCCTCAGTGAGGACCAAAAGCATTTTGTTTGTCTTCAAGTGGTAAATGTGCGCTATTCTTAGATGGTGAGAAATGTCCAAGGTGGGAAAACTCAGGCTTACTTTAGAGTCTGTAGTTTTATACATGTGGCAATTTCCAGCGGCATGGGACAAACATGAACATTTGAAACAACGAGATAAATATTCTATGCACAAGTCTTTTCCACCACTTTAATACTTGACTAAAAGGAGCCTTTATTTTTGCACTTTGAAAGTCTTAGCTGTGGACTGCTATGGGTAATATTCTTTTGATGGGAACAGGACCTTAACTCCAGAGCTCATTTCAAATAACATTGGGTCCAAGGCCAAGTGCCTTGTGTCATTGGCCGGTCAAACCATACTGAGAATGCCCATTACAAAAAGATCTTTATTGCATTTTATCTCTTTAAAGCAGCAACCCTTTTTGGCAGCTGGAGCTGCCTTCTCTGGATCTAGTTAGTGGCTATAAAGGAGGCTCAGGTTTCTGGCAGTCAATCAGAACACAGGTGGAGCCGGCCTGTAGACCCAACAGCCTCCTGGCCTAGGCTAAATGGGGATTTAGTGGACCTCCTTGGGATTTGTCAGGGAAAAAAAAAAAAATCACGTTTCAAGTGGAAAGGGAGTAAATCTAGAATTCAGGAAGGGAGAGGCAGCTTATAATAATAGTCTCTTACCTCTGTACTAGGCTTTGCATTTCACAAATTATATACATTATTCTATTTGGTTCTCCCTCCAAAAAATCCTGTGAGTTATATATTGTTATCCTCATTTTACAGATTTGGAGAGCAAGGTTCACAAAGAGAAAGTGACCTAACCGAAGCCACAGACTAAGAAATAGGACTCAAATTCAGGTCTGACTTCACGTCTAGCTATCAAGAGCAGGCTTTAAGGAAAGTGGAAAGGAACTAAAATTTATTGCATTTTACCTTGCGCTTGGCCAAGGGCAGTGCTGGAGCAGAGGAAAGAGTTCAATACTGTTTACAATTTCATTTGTCAGAGCCGATACTACTTGGGGCATGAGGTTTAAAACAAACAAATAAATAAATAGAAGCCAATGTCACAGGGATCGAAATTGATACTGGAATTTCCATGCGTCCTCTATCATCTTTAGTGACAATGTGAGCATGATTTAGAGCAGGGTCAGCAAACTACAGCCCACGGGCCAAATCTGGCTGTTTTTGTAAATCACAGTTTGTTGGAACACGGCCACGCCCATTCATGCGTGTGTGGTCCATGTCTGTGCTTTTGTGCTGCAATGACAGGACTGAGTCGTTGGGACAGAGATCCACACAGCCTAACATGTTTACTATCTGGCCCTTTACAGAAAAAAAAAAAAAAAAATTTTGCTGATCCCTGATTTAGAAAAATTTTCTCATCTTGACTAGAATCACGGACTCATTCCTGAAGGCCTTTTAAAATAGGAATTGCAGTAAGGGATAGATTCCAAACTTGCTGCAAATAGGAATTTAGTATTTAAAGTACTTGGATGAGATCTCTGGGATGTCCTCTGAATGCGAAGTTAGTCATGTCTGGGACATGGCATATATATGTCTGAGAGTAGTATACGCGAGGATTTATTTACAAGCTATCTATTAGTGTCACCTGCCATGGATGGAAAAATGGAGCAAAGAGTTGTTACAGACTGAATGTTTGTGTCCTCCCTCAAATTTGTACATTGAAACCTAATCCCCAATGTGATGGTATTTGGAGGTGGGAGTCTTTGGGAGGTGATTGGTCATAAGAGCGGAGGCCTCGTGATGGGATCAGTACCCTTATAAAGAGATCCCAGAGAGCTCCCCCACCTTCCTTTGTCATGTCAGGACACAGAAAGAAGACAACTATTGACAAAATAGTCAGTAAGTATGTTCTCACCAGACACCAAATCTACCAGCACCTTGATCTTGGACTTCTAGCCTCCAGAGCTGTGAGAAATAAATATTTGTTGTTTAAGTCCCATAGTCTATGGGGTATTTTGTTACGGCAGTCCACACGGATTAAGACAGCGGTGTATTGTTCAGGGCTGACTAACTGTATAGAAACAACCCTCATATCTTGATGACTTACTTTTCTTTCTCATGTTACAGTTCAGTGTGTGGGAAGCATTGTGTTCCAGACAGTCATGTAGGGACCCAGGTGCCTTCCTTGGTGTGGCTCTACCATGTTCCAGGGCCTCATGGCCCTCCATCGGGTCCTTTGCATGTAGCCAGCAGAAGAAAGAGGAGCAAACATTGGGGAACAGAGCAGGAGGTTTCAGGGGGCTATTCCTGGAAGTGGCACACATCCCTTCTGCCCACATGCTGTGGGGGAATTTGTCATATGTCCTTATGCAAATTGAAAAATGCAGTTTACAAGCATGCTGAAGATGAAGGAAACAGGGCTACTGGTGAAAAACTAACCAGATTCTGCCTCAGTGATCTGTGGGGATCAGATAAAATGTTTTACATGCCCCTTAGTTACGGAGTCTCCTTCCTTCCTCCGCTCCTTCTCTTCCTCCTTCCTTCCTTCACTCTTGCCTTCTCTCCTTCCTTTCTTCCCCCCTTTTTTCCTTCCCTCCTTCCTCCCTGCCTCCCTTCCTTCCTTAGTTGCTTATAGTCTGATATGTTTAGCCTGGTCCTTGGTCATGATAACTACAAAAGAAACATTAAAGACTAGTCTGTCCCTGTCCTATGATCTGTGTTTTGAATTTTACCTAAATTAATAGAGGAAAAATTAGAAACAAATAGATGCAAGAATCCTATCCCCATCACAGCAACAGTGATGCAAGCAGGAGCTTGGGCACCAGCCTCCAAAACAGAATGGATTGGTAACATTTGGCTTACGTATGTGTGAGTTTAAAGTGGCATTTAATTAAAAAGTTGCAAGCTCGTGAAACAAAAGGTTTTGTTTGGCTCTCCCTTCTATGATCCCAGTTTCTAGGAAACAATAACTTGTGATTTATGGGTTCCCTTTTCACAGAAGTATGGAAGTTATATGTAGCTCATGTTCAAAAGAGAAAAAAAAATCCTGATGGTAACTCATTATCTGTCTGGCTAACAAAGGACAAAGGACAAATCTTGGAACATCTTTCTTTGCCATTTCATATTTATGACACATCCTGTTGGTGAAATGAATTCTCAAGGCAAGCTCTGGAGTTTATTATTTTTCGTCTTCTCAGTCTTCATGACTGCATTATTTTTTAAAAAATGCCAGGCCAGATGGAAGCTTTCTTCTTTTGGGGCTAGGAGTGGAAAAGAGACTTACGAAGCCATGGAAGATGAATCCTACCACACGCAGCCCACTTCTTAGAGGAAGATGGGCATGTCTCTTCACCGTTCATGCATTGCCTTATTGGGGTTTATTCTAAGGAATGTTCTGATTAGGAGTATAGATTGTTGTAGAGGTCCCTTATTACCCCTTTATGGACATTTTACCATCTGAAATTATGTGGGTCAGTGTGTGTGGTCTGATTGTCTGTCTCCTTCAATGACCCTGTGAACTCAGAGAGGGCAGAACCCCTGTAGGGATTATCCAGTGCTGTCTCCCCAGTGCCTAACATAGGACTTGGCACATCACATGCACTATGTAATATGAAGAGAGAGAAAGAAGGAACGGACGAGTAAATGAGTGCATAGCTGTCGGGAATAGATGACAGGCACTGTTACCTCCCCACACTGCTGCGTCTGGAGGAGAAGAGGAACGCACCCTAAGACTTCGTGCCTCCCTTACCTGAGAGCACTCACCTCCCATTGGTTGGGACCTGTGGATTTGTCTTCATTAATCACTGAAAAATTCGCACCAGAATTTTAGTGACAAAATGGTGTTCCTCTGACTGAAACGCTGATGAGGGGAGGCGTCAATACATTTCTAATTTGTCCCTCAGGGAGAAAGTACAGTGATTGTCTGTTTAAAGGCTTTAGTTAATACAGTCCAACTCTAATCTAAGGAAATTGAGTCTCTTTCTTGGAGGGCTGTAGGGAAGGAAATGTTTTCAGAAAAACATTAGTTCTTCAAGATGTCACTTATGAGATGCTCTTCTTAAGATGTAGGAACCAAATCAGTAAGATGCCTGGGAATGAATACTTCACAACAGTCCTGGCTGCTTCTAAGGTTATTAATCGACACTGGCATTGGGTCCCTGGGAAGGACTTCATCCTGTTCCTGTGAAATGATGAGCCTCTGCTTAGCCAACCTGTCCTCATTCCTAGAGGCAGTGAGATATGGGGTACCAGCCCGGTCCGTGGCAGGAGGCCTCCTGGTGAGAATCACAGCTGCAACACATACCAGCTATAGGACATTGGGCAGGATTCTTTCCTTTTTTTAATTAAAATTTATTGGGCTGACATTGGTTAGTAAAATTACATAGGTTTGAAGTGTACAATTCTGTGATACATCATCTAAATATCATATTGTGTGTTCACCACCCAGAGTCAGTTCTCCTTCTATCACCATATATTAGACCCCATTTACCCTCATCTATCACCTCCCTCCCGCTGGGCAGGATTCTTAAGCTTTGATGTCGGTTTTCTCACACCGAAAATGAAGACACTGGTGCTGTGAACCTTGCAGGTTGCTGAGAGAATTAGACAAGACAGCGCTTTCTGAAGGGGTCAGCGTAACAGGCAGCACGCAAGAGAAACTTCACCCGTGTTATTTACTGTTGCCATAGTTATTGCTTTTCCAGCTCCATAAGGAATCCCAAGGATTGATGACCGTTTTACAGAATATTATAGAAGTTGAAGTATCACGCTGTAGGTTGAACTAGACAAATTAGAGTATCTTCAGTTCATAGAGTCTATGTCTCTTTGATTTTCTGCTCCACACTAGACAAGATTTTATAAACATTATGCAACATTAAAATCCCTTTTCCTAGCAATCCTGACCAATCATGGCCTATTACATCTATTATACCTAATAGTATCGCTGTCAATCTCAGCCGTTAGAGGGTTATCATGGGCTAAGAAGGACAACAGACCTACTGCACAGCAGCTGATGCCCTGAGTCCGATGCACAGAGCAGACATTACTAATCAATCAGGACACTCCTTCTGGCAGGTCTTGCCTCAGTCACGTACTTGAGCACAACACTCCAAACTGTCTCCGTTCTCTCAGTTGATTAGATAATGATGCATATTTTCTTCCTAACTGAAGGAGGCCATGACAAGTATAAGCTCTGGTTCTGCTTGAACCACTACCCAGGTGTATGGCATTTAACTTTGCTTTTCTATATTATAAAGCTTATATTTTATTAAAGCTCCAATAAACGTTTCTCCATCTTCATACATCTATTGGGGGATTGACATGAGAGAAAAGTCGAAGTTTTATAGCAGCTTAACTCACATGGAAGGGCCTTTTCAGCACTAGAGAGAATTAGCACAAAATTCCATTTCGTGATGTGTGTGGTGTGCCTGTTCCTCAGAACCCTCAAGACAATTGTGGCTTCTGAGGGGGTCTCTTGTTCTCTTAGTCACATTTGTCTTAAAACTGCTTCTTCTTAACGTTATTTCATGTACATTGGCCCCTGTGGTATACACTGACCTAGCTAAGGGTCCTTCCTAGCCTTTTTGCTAGATTTACACCCTCTTCCCACAACACACACCCTCTACAGGGGCTTTGTGAATATGGTGAGTTTGGGCAGATGAAGCTGGGTTTGCACATTGGCCAAAATGGTTATACAAATCCATTTAGCTACTTACCACTTAGGTATTTTTTCTCTCCTCCTCCTCCTTCCTCTTCTTTGTGAAACTCACTGCACCACCTGTCAGAGTTCTCTGGCCCCTGCACATATTCTTAGTGCCTTATCTTCTCCCCGTTTCTTTCTCAGACACAACAACAAAAGTTAGAATCTTTTCATTTGAAATTCAGCCCTAATTCAGATCTGCCCCCTTTTCTCCTGATCCTGATTCAGGCCTTATCTTCTTATATCCAAGTGGTGCCTTATTAGTGATAGTCCCTTCCCTAAGAAGAATTTTGGTAACAGCTATTAAAAATTATGTGTATGTGTGCTGGTGTGTGCTACACTTGGCTTCCTGATAACCTATCTGTTCTTCCACTCTATCTCATTAATAAGAATGCTGATTTTTGGTTGTCTCATTAGTACCTGGTTGACAAAACCGCTTCCTCTAGTTTACCTTGTAGCTATAGTCAGTGAAGTAAGTAAACTTGGATACAGGCTGAAGTATTGTGTGGGATTTGTGGGAAGTCTCCCAAAAAGAGAGAGCAGGTCTCTTATTCCTTCTTTTAATCTGCTATCTGGAATGCTAACGAGATGGCTAAAACTCCAGCAGCCATCTTGTACCATGAAGACCGGAGCCCACCTTAGGGAGGGTGAAACAGAGTGTCTGAAGACTTCGTCAAGCTTCCAATTTGTTCTCTGTTTCAAAATAAAACTTCTATCTTGTTTAAGCTCCTTTTATTTAGGCGTCTTATATCAGAATACAATTCATTATTTTCAAAGCTTTCGTCCTTATGCATCTCTCAAACTTTACTCTGAAACACCTATGAGATGCATCCCCTGCACCCTCAATACACACATTCTTTTTTGTTTTTATGGTTGAATGGGGGCAGCTCTATCCTCACAGACAGGTGGATTAGATGTGAGCCCTTTGCTTTCAAATGGTAGAACAGAGGTGCTCTGATGGGATACAGGAACATGGGTGCTGTTGAGAATCTTCTGCCCTGAGCTAAACCTCTGACCCTGGCCAAGGAGGTTCAGATGGCTTCCAGGAGACAGCAGGCAGGGCATTCCAACACTAATGTCAGCTTTATAAAAAGACAAATGAATGCGGTACTGAGGAAGGCAATGAACCCCGTTATTCCCATGATGGGTTCCTGGGGAAGCCACAGACAATTTTGTGGTTCAAATGACAGACGTCACCCAAAAGTTGAGGAGTTCACATCAACTGAAGTGCACATTTAAGAATAATCAAAACATAAAACAGATGTCAATATCAAAATATTGAGTGTGTAGTCCCAAAATTAAAGTCAAACATGAAAAATAAGTTGAACCAAAGCACACATTCTTTTCTTTTTCAAATATTTTACTGCTTTTCCAAATAAGAAGAGGTTAGGAAAATCTAAGAAATTGCCAGTATTGTGGTGAATTTACCACCACCTGGAGCTATATAAGAGTTTGCTGTAGGCTCTTTCATCTCAATTATTGAAACTTTGACCATTTAATGCCTCACAAGAGCTGTAGTTAAATGATTTTTGTATTCATCTTTGGGTGATGGAGTCTCAGAAGACTTCTGGATTTGCTAAATCTAGACATGAAATTTTGTGTGAGAGTCATTGTGTGTTTATATGGACGGGAATATTGCTCTTGTTTTTAATTTGGTAAACAATGATAATATATGATCATAATGGGAAATATCCGCTGCAATCTGAATAGATGTAAATTCTACCCTTATTTTCTAGCACCCGTGGAATGCTAAGTCCACCATGCCCTCAACCACAAATGATTTCTATTCCGCTCAGAAAATAATACTCTTCCTGATTAAAACAGTGCATTTTAAAACTTTCAAATGGTATAAAGAGGACTGAAGAAGAAAGTAGAAATTACCCTAAATCCTATTAAATACAGATAACCATGGTTCATACATGGCCCTCATTTCCCTCAGATGTGTTACTTACTAGTGTTGGTTTATGCTTTTGTTGTAATCTCTGTGAAGGCGGGAACTTTTTCTGTCTTACTCACTGCATCTTCTCACAATGCCTAGATGCGTGTCTGGCACATAGTAGGTATTCAAAATATTTATTTTTGAATTTATGCTTTCACATTTGCATGCTTCTTTTCTTGCTTAACATATTGTAGACATCTTTTCAAATCCATAAATGTAAATCTACAACATGATTTTTAAATGGCACGCACTTTATTGGATATTAAATGTGGAGTCTTGCTGTATGTGACACACATGTGCACGTGTGTGTCTGATTATCTTCTTAGAATGTATCCTTGTGAGAGAAGTTATTTGGTCAAAGGCTATACACATTCAAAAGTCTCGCAAATATTACCAAACTGCCCTCCAGAAAGTACATATGGATTTTCACTCTCATCAATTCAGAAGGCTCATTGATCCTCCATCCTCTTCTAACCTGGGTAGTGACATAGCTTTGCCAATCTCATGGCTAAAAATGTTATTCAATATTGGTTTGATTTGTATTAATGTAATAATTTATGACCATGGACATCTTTTTACAAACTTATTGGTTCTCTGTTGGCTAAATTTGTGTTCAGTTCCTGTATTTCTCATTCCTAATTTTGACTAGCGAGCTGTCTCTCTTGTGGTCATTGTTTAGACTAACTACTGATTCATCTGTTTTACTGGGTTTTCCAAGTATTAGTTCTTGGATTTAGCACATCCCTCTTTTTTTTTCTTTCTTTCTGTTTTCTACTATATCAATCTCTATTTCATCATTATGAACTCCTCCTTTCTACTTCCTTATTTACTTTTTAGTGTTTTTTTCTATATTTTTGAGGAAATACTCATCTTATTGTCTACTATGCTTTTGTTTTAATAACAAATGAATCTTTACCTCATTAGTTTTTGCAATACCCTAGAAACTTTCGGGTGAAATGTTCTGATGTTGCTTTCCATATGTTTTGCATTTGTCTTTTTGATTTTCTCTATCACATTCGAGATGTTATGGAGGTTTTCTTTTTTTTTTTTTTAATTTTCATTTGTTGGTCAGGGGGTTTGCTGTTGGTAGTGCTTGTTCTTTTATGTATTTTGTGTTGTTGTATGTGATTAAAGAGTACAGACTGTACTATTTTTACTTTTTGGAATTTTTTAAAAAGTCATTTGGAACATTTTTGAAAATGCTTCTTGAGTTCACTACTATGTATTCTTGGACATAAAATAGATACTTATCTGATTATATGATTTAAAGCCACTCCTATTGATTTGTGTTTTGCTTGACCTGATGTGTATAGAGAAGTGTATAAAGTCACGATCCCTAGGAAGTTTCTTGAAGTTTCTCCTTGCATCTCCAGCAATTTTTATTTTGTACATTTTCATGTGTTTGCAGTGATTTTTTTTCGCTTCTATATTTTGATAGATGGTCTATCTTGTGCCTCTTCATGGCCTCTCTGGAGTTAAAAAGTATGTGATGGCTAATTTTACGATAGGGTCATCCTTCTGTACAAACGAGGAAACTGAGAACCAGAAGTTCAAGTAACTGGTACGAGTGCAAGTGAATGGACAAAAGCCCACGGTCTTAACCGGATGCTATCGTTTTTTTCCACTATTTAATTCTATGAAAAATCTAACTGGTCTCATTTCTGTTATTAAGTGACTTTCCTATTCCACATAGATGCTTGTGGAACTCTCTCTTGATCATTTAAGGACAATAATTTTACTGAATTTTTTCTCAGCATTGGTTGATATTTATCAATTTTTCCAGGATCGGTGAGCCTTTTTAGTGCATGGGCCCAGGTCTTCCTCATCTTTATATTTGTTTTATTTTAATAAACATCTTACTTTTATTTATGATTACCAATTATTCACTTGTCAGATATAAAAATGTGTATAGTAAATTATTATAACATATACTTAACATACAGAATATTTATATTTATATTGTCTTTCCATCCATATCTACCATTCTTCCTTTTAACATTTTAAATTTATTTGTCATTATACGCTACACTTCATGTATTTTCCAAATACTGTTTTCTGTAGCTGTGATTCTGCTCCTTCTCTGATGGATGCTGTTTTATCTCCTATAAAAGCATTACTTTCTTCCTCAGTTTCTTTCCTAAGCTCTGCTAAATCCTTTTTCATCATATCATTATATTTTCTTACCATATTTTGCCCATTTATTTCATCCATGTGCTTCAAAATTGATTTGAAAACTCAATACAGTTGTCATTTCTTTGGTTTTCATTAGACATTTTTCTAAAATGAAACCCTCCCCTCTTCCTCTTCCCTTTCTCTGTCCACCCTTCTCTCACTCTTTATGCTAGATTCCTTCCCTTTGGTGGGGAAAAGGGTCTGAGGGACAGAATTTTCATGTAGAGACATGCCAATTTTTCTTTTTTTTCTTTCATTCTTTTTCCTATTATTTTTTTTTCCAGTTTATTTTTGAAATCGTGGTTAGTCTGTCTTTCTGTTTGTCAGAAAAATTAAGGTTTACCTCAAATGTATGCACTCTTTTCTTATAGCATGAGATTTGGGGTTAGAAGTTGATAATCTCTCAGCTTCCCAAGAAAGGCAGTCACTGCTAAGGGTGACGTGAATTCCATCCCAAAGGGTGGGTATCCTTCAGATTTCAAGGTTTGCCCATCTGTGGTGTGAGCAGACTCCTTTACAGAGTTAGAGTTTCAGAGAAATCCTGTAGCTAACAGGCATTTGATTCAGTGTGGTTACTAGCATTTTCCTCATTTCAATCTACCTCTTTCGCTGCCAGGTCTTTGTTGCAACACTTGCTGTTAGGATATCTCTACTTACTTGGCTTCTGCCATCTGCTAGACTAGAGAAAACTATTACTAAATTTATCTACTTCTCCAACTCCACCCATGTGGCCTTCGAATATTATCTATGGGGTGAAGAAAGATGGCTCTAGAAGGCACATTGAGGAGCTTACCCTGGGCTGTTCCCATGTCCCCAGTCCCAATGTCTAGTCTAAGACATCGGTGGGTATTTTTTGAGAATTTCCTTGCTCGTTTTCAACCACTCTGTTCATCCTTCCAGAAGGACACTCTGTTTTGGTTTCCAGAATCTTCTTTACCTTAGGTCCCAATAGTTTCATACCTAAACGACATTTCTGGGTATTTAAACTATCACATTGGAACCATGTCTACTAACAATATCAATAATAATTTCTTTGTTATTTTTCCTTCTTTTGATTAATTTTTTTCAGCTTAGAAAGGGGAAGTTTTATAACCTCCTAGGCTTCCTATACCTCTTCACCCATCTTTTTCAGAACCTTCCTCTCCCTCTATAACATTGAAGTGCATCAGCTTTTGAAGACATTTACCCTCCTCTGCCTTGTATTTGAGTCATGTGTGTATGTGACCAGTGTTGCTCAAATCGACAATACTTAAGGACAATTTGCTTTTTCAGTTTCCAATCCATGATAAACCCTTACCTTTATAACTACAATAAACATTGAATTTTTAAAAATGAATTAAAAATAAGACATAAAATGCAAATTTGAATTGTTATTAGATTCACCAGACATAACATGACTTCCTATAAAAGTTCCTAAATACTTTCTCTCAATTTTTCTTCTTAGTCATCGCTATGGGTCACAAACAACCCATGGGCCAGGCACAGTCCATGGTGCCCCCTTTGAGTCGCTTCACTGTAAGCACCTCAAGGGTCACGGTTTTACTAACCAGTGTGTCCTCTTCTGTACCCACCTACCACTATGCCCACAAAATAACTACAGAAAAATAACTGTTGAGTATATGAGTAGGACAATAATCCTCCAAGTAGCAATAATAATTAATAATACTCTTGAGGTCCAAACTCTTAAGTTTATTCATGACCTTCACAACTTCCTTTTGCATTGAAAAGATGCAGGTGCTATTATTTGGATTTACAGCCAAGGCCCAGAGAAGAATGGGTCTACACACAGGAGGCCTTTTTATCCATGCTGTTTTATTTGACCCAAGGTATTTTTCCTCATATGCTATTTCATGTCTCTATAGGGAGTACAAAGCATGGTGTGAGAGACGAGGCAGGATATTAACCGGACCAAGGCCTGGGCCAGGTGTAAGCGTTCTGTCTTCTGTCCGTCACTTTATTTATCATCCTTCTCTTGAGGACTTTGTGAGGACCCTCCGAATCCCAGTCACACATATGGACTCTCTGCTTGAGGAGCATGTTATGATGAAATGCTTATTGGCAGTAATACTGTCCCTGAACTAAGAAATAACGATCAAGCCTATGTATTTTGGTGTATTCCTCTCCAGGGCACTGGTTTCCCAATTTGGAGCGAGTTGCTGCGGAACTGGGCTTATTTAGGATGGGAGCTGAGCTGAGAGTCAAACATCATCAGCAGGGAAACCACAATGAATAGGATGAAAGGAAGGGGCCTCACTTACTGGTCAAATGGAGCCTGGCTCTAGCACCAAGTGCCAGTGTTTTGCAGAGAACTGAACTGCCGTTGGAGACATACAGAAATGGATAAGCAGGAGCCTGCTCTCAACTGGATGGGAAGAAAAACACAAAGAAAGCTTTCCATAAGGCAAAGCAGTCTGTGTAAAGGCTGTACCAGATCCGTACCTAGAGAGCTAGGGCGAGGCAGAAGAAGGAAAGAGTAATGTTTAAGGGCAAAGGGTCATTTCCCAGAGTATTGCAATACACTACCACTCTATATTGTAGGTGTCTACTCTACATATTTTATCTGTTGTCTTCTCTTGACTGTTTACCATCCTTCCTTTGCCATCCCAGGTGGCAATCTCATTTTGCATTTTTCTCATATTTCTCATGGTTATATTTACAGCTTCTCTGTCTATGAAGTTGTCTAATATGACTTTCGATCAGAGTTGTTGCTAGTGTATGTGAAATGCATGGAAGAGTATCTGGCAAACAGTAGGCATTCAACCCATAGCTCGCCCGTGTTTCCAGCTTTCTGGACTCTACTGTCTGGGGAAAGACTGTCGGCCGGTTATAATGACTGTAGAACATCACGTTGAGCTCCTGTTAAGACAAAGATGAAAAAGTGAAGCCCTAAGCAGGCAAAGGGATGACCAAACCCAAGGATAAAAAGGGACCAAATTGTGCAGAAACAGAACAGAAGGGCTGAATTGTTGACAGTTTAAAAATCTATTGTTATGGTTTTTCTTTTCTTTGAGATAGAAAGGGACTTTACCTCATGAGAAGCTTCAGGTGAATCTTTTCTAAAACTCTATAACCTGGACTATTATTTGATAACATTTGTTGATTTAATGGATGAACCTGAAGAAGTTGTTTTCATGTATATCAACATTGCCCCCAGGGACATTGGGTCTGTGGGACTCAATGCGCTTGGATAGTTTAGAATGATTTGGTGAGAAGCACTAGGCTTAGGGAAAAGTGTAACCAATCTGAAGTCTTTTGAAAGCACGAGTAGATTGGAGACCATTAGTGTAATTTGAACTATATTTTAGGTGCAGTTTCAACACTAGATTTGATTTCATGGTTGAACATGAGAGTTACCACTCTCCAGCCCAGTGGCTCTCAACTGGGGGAAATTTTACTCCCCGGGAACATTTAGTGATGCCTGGATACATTTTGGTTGGGAGGAGAAGGGTGATGCTACCGGGATCTAGTGGGTAGAGGCCAGGAATGCTGCCAAATATCCTACAATGCACAGGACGGTCCCCATGACAAAGCATTATCTGGCCGTTTGAGCAAACCTGCTCTAGACAGATTTCCTAACTTAAAAGGCAACAACTAGGGTAGCTCTTCCTAAAGGCTGAAAGAAAACTTGATCATTATCATCTCAAAGACCCTTTGGACTGAATTCCCCAGGTGCTCAGATGACCTCTGGGCCTTTGAAATACACTTGCAGATTTGCTGGCCCCAGATCGTAAGCCCCTCCTCCATATACAAAGCAGGCTCAGGCCAAGTTCTTTATGTTCTTTGCCCTACTGTAGCTAACTGTTTAGATATTCCCAAGCCTTGGGCATTGTCACAATGTAAAGCACTTGAGATTAGTGCAGTAATGAAGGCTGTGATCTGATTGGTCTCTCTGGGGGTTGTGGAGGCAAGGCGGACAGTGAAAGTGCTGTAGGTACATTGTATTACGAGCTACAACAGAGCTAGCAAAAGAAGGCTTTTAACACTCACTTGTAGCTGTTCTGAGCAATGACAAAGATGCCTTCAAGATGTATTTCAATGTGTTTGCTTATGTGTCAGTTGCATAGCACTTGGATGATACAAAGTCACTCCCCAGGAAGGATATACTCTTCAGTTCACACCTCGGATCTGTGAGAGGTACTGAACCTTTTAGCAGTACAGTTCAGTAAACACTCATGGGGTTTCCACCATATTGCAAGAATTCAGATCCACCCAAATGGCAGAACAAAGCGTGGCAGCATGAAGAATGCACAGGAAGTGAACTCAGCTCAGCCTGGGGCAGCAGAAGGAGGTGGAGAAGAGTTGCCTGCAAAGAACCTGGGGAGACTCAAGGGATGAAAAGAGGGAACGCTTACAGTGGCAGTAAAGCCCAGGAGCCATTAGAGAGAAGGTATCTTGCCATTGACAGTGAAGGGTGAAAAGCCCTCATTGGCTCTGTTCTTCCTTTTGGCTTCTTGTGTGTTTCTTCCTTTCTTCCTTCCCTTCCTCCCTCCCTTTTGCTTCACCTTCTCATCTCCTTTCTTCTTTTTGGCTACCATTTCTCAGAATTAAAAGAGATGTTTGCCCTGAGCAAGCCCTATGCCTCCTCTTTTCTAATTCTCAGTAATGAAAATGCTGTGGACTTAAATCCTAGATCATCAAACTTACAATACCTGTAAAATAAAAACTCAAGCCAGTGAAATAATTATCAACTAAACAAAGCAGCTGCTCCAGTGGGAACTTTTTAATTGAGAAGAGAAAAAAGACACATGCATTAATATTATCAACATTATAACGTGAAGTGCCTATCATGGACCAGGCCCTAAAAGAGACATTATTTATAGACATTATCTTTAATTGTCACACCACTCTTCAAGATGAGCCTGATTATTTCCATTTTCATGATGAGTTACTGAGGCTAAGAGATTGGGGTAAGACAGAACTAAAGTGACATTGACCCTGAAATATATGGAATGGAATATTTGATTGGTAATAGAAATCTTTTTTTAGATAAAAATTTTAATATACTTATTTGAAGCTTTGAGGGTGAGCATCATAAAGAGAAAATTTGTATCATAATTAAAATATACTTGCAACCCCATAAATCATATATTTTGCATGTAAAACTTGGTATATCTCATCCATCTTAATGCTTTAAAAACTACATCGCAGTCCATGAGGGGAAAGGAGACAGGAGATAAGAAAGAGTCATAAAACAAAAGATCTGAAGATAGCAGTAGCCATGGCCGATGGATGAATTTCTTCCTGTGGAATTTTCCAATATAACCAAGTGATCTTGGGTCCCATAGCCAGTGCTTTCCCTTGAAATTGGACTTCAAGGAATTGGAAACTTCTTACATAGTCTCTACCTATTGTTATTAATTCTTATTATTAATTGTTATTAACAATTTGACTGGTGTTATTTAACTTTCTGAGACATATTTCCTTATTTAAAAGAAATGTAGACTAAAACATTAACGACCTTGTAGATTCATTATGAAGACTAGTATAAATGGACATAAAAATGCTTAGTTAGCACAGTGTCCAGCAGAGTAAGGGCTCAGTAAATATAGGTATTATTACTGAAGTTTGCCTATCTATGGCTCGTTAAGCCAAGAGAAATATATATCTTGTCTCTCTGTGCAGTGGATTCTTTCATTTCTTTCAGAAAGATAAAGTCTTAAAATTCCAAGTTATGCTTAGCAATAGATTTGAAATTGCCTCCTCAACAAATTCAAATCAACTCCTAATATTTTTACAAAGGCAATTATCCCAGTAACTAAGAGCAATGCCAGGCTTTCTGCAGCTCTCCTCAAACTTACTTATCATGCCTCCTGTCACTCCCGCAGGTTTGTGTGGTTTTCTGAGCACTCAGGTAGAAAAGTGTTCTACCAAATAAAGTTGTATGCAGAGGGCTAATATATAACATAGATCAATGCAGATCTGCTCTCTTTGAAATAAGGTGAGTGCCTGCTCCTGCTCTGTCCCTATTTTGATATCTTTGTCTCTGCATTCCAGGGGAACCCTGAGATGTTTCCAAAGGAACTTGAGGATTTCAGTGAATGGACCTTAAGAACCACTCATCCTTATGAATGAGACAACAGTATCCCCTTCTCAGGAGGCCTTGGAAACAGTCCTGGCTTCGCTGGGAGAGGGGAGAGGAAGTTGAGAAGGAATAGGTGAGCTCCTCCTAGTACCCACACAACATGCATGAGATCAAGTTCCCCGGCCTGGATCTGGCTCTACAGGACTCCACACATTTATATGGAGCCAGGGCATGTATTTCAGTCATCCATATGTCTCCAAATATTTTGATGCTTTGATAATTTAACATCACCCCAATGGTCCAGCTGTACAATCTTCCCTACCAAATACAGAGCACATTCTCCGTCACCATATCTTTGTACTTGAGGTTTCTTAGAATAATGTCCACCCTTCCATTTCTGCCTGGATCTCTGACTCACCTGTCCTCCAAAGCCTTCTTTATGAGACCATCTCCAATTCCTGGGGCCAGAATTCGTCTCTTTTGTGTGTTTGTTCATTTTTGCCTCCCTTGCATTATTCTAGCTCCATGAAATTCTCGTTTTGCCTGGGGCAGTAATTTGCACATAACAGACAGGGGAACTTCTCACTGAATCAAACTAAATGGATGCTGTGTGGTTGAAGTGTTGGGTCAGCTGCCTGCGTTTTTCCCTTGGCATTGCTTCATTAGCCGTCCCTGCAAAGTCAAACGAGGGAAGGATCATTTCCAAAGAAAAGGGCAACCTTTTCATTTCTAATTTCCTTCCTTTTGGGTGTCAAATGGAAACCAGGCAAGATATAATCATTCAATTTAGTTCTTCAACGGCCCTATTTTTCATCTTGATCCTGAACTTCAGGTACAGTCTGTAACATTTCTTTTTTGAGTGAGGCCATTTTCATCTCAGTTCTCAGTAATTGTAATGAACTATTGACCATCTGTTTGTTCTTTGAAAGTCAAACTAGCTGGTTTGGGTGACTCTTATCTATTCAAAATCCAGCAGCGTTGTTTAAACCTGATATTTCCTGTGGAAACACTTTATTTTGGCTATTTCAGCACCTCTTGCCTGAGTGATTACAGAACTGTTGTTTTAATCGAGGGCAGTGCTCGTAGGAAATATTTTAGTGGGATAAATTATATCTACAAACATTTATTGAGAAATATATTGCATACAATGCAGAGTATTAAGATAACTACAAAGATAAATACCATATACTACGGAGGGAGACAGAACCCCTGTCCGCAAGTAGCTAATCAAGCACAAGTCAAGAAATGCTGACACACGACTAAATAGAAACATTCTTTGGTTGTTTATATCCCATTTTGGGTTAGGAATTCATGGCATCTTACAAAGAAACATACAATACTGGAAAAAAAAAAGCATGAGTAAGAAATATCAAGGAAATGGAAAACAAGGTCAACTAGAGCCAAAATTGATGCCAGTTCACAGAATATACCCCCTGGAAACTGTAGGAAAGCAAGGGCCATTTCCAATGTGTGCTCAAAGATAGCCTCAGTGCATGGCACAGGACCTGGCACATAATAGAAATTCAAAAACAAAGGATGCAATGGGAACTTCTTCCACTGAGGCCTCTATAAACTACATCAAACCAACATTTAGAGAATGTAAAAATTTGAGGACACTTTCTCTGGACCAGACTGTATTAAAAAGCTGGAAGCTACAGCCCCTGCTGCCATATCTTTCCATCTGGGGTGACTGTGTTTTGTGTGGAGAAAGGAACTGAAGGAAACATGTATTGCAGTCTTATTGCACTAGTCCAGTGGCTATAACCTTTCTAAAGAATTTTTCTTGAATTGCATCTCTGTTACATTTTATTTTGATAGGTAGAGTATTCCTCCCCATGTTTATGGTTTTCATCTTTCCAGCTGGAGGCATGTAGAGAGCAGGAAACACATATTCTTAATCTTTGCAAATTTCCCTGTTTCTTGAGCATATAACAGAATACCTTGGATGTAGGAGGCTCTTAATAATGACTTTTAATTTTGTTTTATTTTATTGGATATCAACAATAGCTAACTCAGTTTGAGATAAGATTCTGTTGTGCAAACATTGATGATGTGCCATAAAGCCATGTTTACATATTGACAGCATATAGGGTTCAGGAGGCCAGTATGAAGAAAAGATAGGTCACTGCGTGTGTCTGACCATTCCGTCAATGAGGTTTCATTCTTCGGAAAAATGATTCTAGACTTTTGTGATACCAAATTTGGGGTGTGGGTAGAGGAAATTAGGAAAAGGGGGTGTGATGTAAAAGACAATGGAATGTTGGATGCTGTTTTTGATGGAGCATAGGAATGGAGAGAGAGAGAGAAGCTTTGAAGCAGCCATTGTGGTAAAAAAAAGAATAGAATAAGCAGGATAATTTTTAAACTAATAGCATGGATTCTAAATTGGATCTTTAAAAAATGTTCTTTAAGAGAGACAAGGAAGGTTAGATATATGATTTAAAATTTGTTATTAATTTTGGCTTCTGTAACATGTTTGCTTGAATAAGAAATCACACTAGGACAGGATCATATGTTACCGAGGAACTATTCAGGTTACAAAAAGTGTAGTTTTACTTCAAAACACACACTCTTGGTTACACCAGTCATAATTACTCACTTTGTGAGTTAGGAAGATATGTAACCAGGAAGGCATACAATACAGCAAAACTCTTCACTCTTTAATTTTTAAAAAAAGTAACTTGAAAGCTTACAAAGTAATAAGTTTCATTAGTCAATTTGAAGAGCAATAAGATAGTATTTTTACCTAGCAAATGTGCAAATATTTTGGAAAATTTTGCCACATCTAAAGTGAATTCTGTTATAAGTTTTTAATAACCAAGCCCCAACTCCCCCAAGTTAAAAATCCATACATTACTGGTGGGATTACAAGTTGAACCCGAGTTCCTGAAAAATTACATGGCAATGCATATCAAGAGTCTTAAAACTATTTGTACCATTTGGTGAAATAATGATCCTAAAGCAATAATCAAAATGGAGTCAGAATAGGAATATGATATACCCATTAAAATCAGGTTTTAATGATTATGCAAAAAAGTAAATATCTATCATCTATCTATCTATCTATCTATCTATCTATCTATCTATCTATCTATCTATCTATCTATCTATCTATCTATCATCTATCTATAGAATGACTTCAATTTTGTAAAAATACGTAGAGTTGACCCTTGAACAACACAGGTTTGAACTGCATAGGTCCACTTATATGTAGATTTTTTTCAGTAAACACCTGCACTGTTTTTGATCTGCAGTTAGGACTCCCCAGATGAGGAGAATCAACTGTATGCTTTGATCCATACCATTTTATATACAGGACTTGAGCTTCCGTGGATTTTGGTATTTACTGCGGGTCCTGGAAACAATCCCCCGTGGATGCCGAGGGAGAACTAAGATTTTTGGGAGTCAAAAGTTATATGGGGATTTTTGACTGCACAGGGCATGGGTGCACATAACCCCAATGTCGTTCAATGGTCAACTGTATAGTCATACACTCACATAGACAATAGGTTGGAAGGAAGTACTTCAAATGTCAGGTTGTATTGGACTGTTAGAATTATGGATGAGGTTTTTTTTTTCTTTTCTCTTTTTTCTGCTTTTAAAAATAAAATTTGTATAGGTGGGTATGGCTTTTAATGTGACAAAAATAAACATTTGGTGTGGGGGGGAGGCTAGTTTGTAACCTAAGCAAGTCTCATTTACTTTGCCTAACAAAGGATTCTGTTAAATTTTCTACCAAAAATATTTGACAAGCAGACCTATCAAATAGATTTGTCACTATCTCTTCAAAGGAGGAAATCCTGTTTCACATTCATCCTTAGCCCAAAATAGCTCATTTGATTTTATCAGTCCTCAGCAAAGCCCTTATGTGAAATAACTTTTGCATTTTTGAACTCCATCGCTATAGGGCAAGATTCAGTACTTAATGGAAATCATCACACCGTTAGAACTAGAACTAGAGCTCATCTAACATGCTGGCTCTGAGGAGCCCCGAGCCTGACGTGCAGTGGTCACCTACAGCGCGTTCCCTTGATCTGACGGCACTGGAGAGGATTGCAGAGGTGGGAACAAGACAAGACATCATGAGTTGCCCATAGCAGCCCCGGGATGGAAGGCAAGGAGAAAAGATGTGAGGACCTGAGTGGCAAAAGCAGGTGCAAAGATGAGTCTCCAATCGATGTCCATGGATGAGATATTGACCTAAAAAATTAACTAATTGTCAGCACCGAAATACCTGTCCTTGCTGTAAGACATGACCAGATCAGCCTCCTTCTCCTTGGCATCTGCTGTCTGAAAAATCCCTTGCAGATCTGTTTCTCATTAACTGTCTAACTCCTCTCCTACCTTATCTAAAATCATACCTGCGTTCGCTCTTCTGTGCCTCTTTATTTTGCTTTCTTTCTGTTGCTGGCATTCGAACCAAATTGCATTTGTTCATCAATAAGGACCCTTTTATCACTAGACTTCTCGGGAAGTTCTGACAGTTGGTGTTTATTCCCCTGACAAGTAGGTTCTGAGGATGAATCGGATGTGGCTTGTCAGGCACTTTGAAGACAAATCTCTTGGCAGCGAGTGGGTTGCTGTGAATTGCGTCCCGGCTTTGTTTCAGGACCCAAGTGTGATTCTGAGACAGGTAATGAAATGAGGAGCCATTTTATTTTTCATGTCTATTGGCAGGAGTAATAACAGTAAACACACCATGGGGATGCCTTTAGAAGTCCAAGAGCTACAGGGATTCAGGCAATGATGTGCATTAGGAGAGATTTGTGAGATGCTGGGATAAAATACAGACGCTGAAATAAAACCTTTCCACCAAAATGGTAGAGGAAAAGCTTCCTTAGATTCCTTAATGAGTCGTTTCTTGGGTTCATCTACAGTCTGCTTTTCACCCATTCACCAGGAAGTGTAACATGATAGGTGAGGATACAAACTTCCTGTTAGAAGAAAAATACCTTCTGGGGAATCGCACGCACAGCATTGTGATTATGGTTAACGACGATGTATTATATATACTTGAAGGTGGTTAAGAGAGTACATCTGAGATCTTCTCACCACAAAAAGAAACGGTAATTATGTGACGTGATAGAGGAGTTACTAACACTAAGGTAATAATCATTTTGCAATATCTATGTAAGTATATCAAATCAATGCATTGTCCATCTTAAACTTACTCAATGTTATATGTCGATTAGTATCTCAATAAAGCTGGAAAAAAATTGAAAGTAAAGAAGATGAAATTTAATGTTGCATGGCCTTTGTCTAGCGAGGAGAGTCAGAGAGGGCAAGTGACAATCTCATGAGCAGCCCAAATAATATGAATAAAAACACACACCCAACGTTTAGAGATAAAAAAGCATTGAACCTTTTTATTATAGAAATTCCTAAATTTCAGACATCTTTCAGGTGTTTCTCAAATTGACAGGCCCTCTAGACTCCCTTTGGTTTGGCGCCTGGTGAACACACACCATCATGTATGCTTGTGGCCCAACTGTGGGAGCTCAGTGACACTGGTACTGTGCCCACCTCCACTCACTCCTCCAACTTTATCCAGAGAGATCAGCCCAGGGGCACATGGTGCCAGCTATACCATATTTTAGTCATTCACTCAGCAGTCATTCATTCATTTGCTTGCTTGTTTAGGGCAGGAGTCCAGGGATGAGTGGTATCACCTTATTCGTGATTATTTTTCAAACTGTACCCATGCTGTGGATTGGGGCCAGGTAAGTATGTGATTTGGGTTCTCTCATGAGCTCGCTTTCCTGTCAGTGTTACTCAAACATAGTCAGTAACTGTGGCTGTTACTACAAGTGACAGCACCCCCCCACTCACATACTAGTGCAGAATCTTCATCTGGCTTCAGTGCATCCCGGTCAACGGCGGCTTGTTAGACATGGGCTGCAATGAGGCCCAGGGATCTGGACTTGGACAAGATTCCCAGGTGATTTGGAAGCAGGCAGTCCCTTTAATTCACTCCAATATTGGCATAGTGATTAGGAAAGTGGTTTTAAAGTGAAAATAAGGGGCGAAGTGGGGGGGAGGACTCAAGTTTTCCTCTATTCGCACTGTCTTATTCTGAGAGCATTTCTCACACCAGGTCTTCGGTGGCTTTGTTCTAGTCCTCCCTCAGGGCCATTTTTCTACAGCCACCGTCCTCCTCAACCCCCAGGAATAACTCACCATCTGTCCTTCCATCTGCATGTGGGCGTTTCTTAACATGGACTTCGCCCTGCATTTCCTTTCTATGATCACCATAATACTTGAGATTTCTTTTATTAAATGTGAGATAACAGGATCACAGAGATCTGAATTCAAAACCCAGCTCTTTTACTTTCTAGCCATGTGACCCGGACAATCAACAGAACCGCTTTCAGCCTCTGTAAAACGAAGGTGACAGTGTTATTTACCTCATAGAGTTGCGGTGAAATATAAAAGAGTTAGAGTATGTTAATATGTGTTGAATGAGTAAAAGTTTAGCCCAGGGAAGACTCCCTGGGCTAACTAATACTCACTAATTATTGTCAATATTCTTGTTGTTTAATTCAGTGGGCATGTATGCAACTTTTACTATGCTTATTATTACTTTTCATTTTCTTCCCAGACAGAAGTGTTTTTAGCTTACATTATCGTTTCCTCTTTGCCTTAATGACTCCCTTTTGGATCATTGTAAGTTGTTTCCATCGTCTCTTATAGCTTTTCCTTCAAACTACTTTGCTAGTATTTTTGCTTTTTCTCCCCCCTCTTCCAATTCAGCATATCCCAATTCTTGCCACAGGTGCTGGAAAGAGAACAGCACACTTTAGTAAGCAAGTGACTGTGACGTGTACAAGGTCCATGCTTTCTTTTCAATTAAAAGGCACTCAACTAGGGCCTCTTTCTAATCGGGAGGTAAATCAGCTATATTTCTGGGTGAGAAACAATTAGTTCCACTTACATTTTAGTTGCATTTTTACTCCCCCAGGTTCATATATGTTGTCTGCCACCTTCTTTTTTGTTATCTTGTGCTTATGTCATTTCTCCCCCTCTTTCCCCTTTACCTTCTCTATTGATTTAAATTAAGCTTGGTTGGTATTTCTTTGAAAAGAAAACACAAGCTTGCTGGGTTGGGAGGTTTTTCCAAGGCCTCGCTGCTCTAGTAAAATCCTATATACGTAGGTCCTGCAAACTAACATTATTTTTGCTGTACAAACACCACGTGCATGTTCTAAGACATGAGCCCTCTGTGCAAGATCCTTTCACACATGCAAAAACAGCTGACATGTCAGCACTTCCATAGAGTGAAAACAAAAGGATCCTGGTTGAGAAAGGTCAGGGCTGTTCTACTGGTGCATGTCTTACCTTGAACTTCATCCCAGCATGAGTGATATGATGGTGGGTATTCCAATTTTATACTTTGTTATACATAGTCTGTTCCCAAAGATATGCCTCCAATTTTGAATTCCTCCAATGGAACCAGTGTTAGTCTTCTACTGATGATACTGAAATGATAATACCACAAATTTAATGGCTTAAAAATAACACATATTTATTATCTCCATTTCTGTGTGTCAGTTCACGCAAGACTTAGCTGGATCCTTTGCCTAGAGTCTCACAAGACTTCAAAGTTTTGGCTGGGGCTGTGATCTCATCTGGAACTCGACTGGGTAAGGACTCAGCATAGGCTCACTTAGGTTGTTGGCAGAATTCAGATCCTTGCTATTGTAGGACTGAGGGCTTTTTTGCTGGCTATCAGCCAAGATATCATCAGCCCCTAAAGGCTGCCAGCAGTGCCTTACTGAATGGGGTTCCACATGTGGCCTCTTCCTCACAGCAACATAACTAGAAGGGAGAGAGGGAGAGGGAGAGGGGGAGAATGAGCAGGGGAGGTGTCTTAGGGACCAAAGGTAGGGTTGTTTTCTCCAATATCAGGCTCTGAACCAGGAAGAACTTTGAGGATTTAACCCGTACTGTGCAATGTGAACTATCTGCTTTACAGATTAAAAGACAAGAACGTCTGGCTTACAGGGCTTTTGTGATAACTAAATCCATAAGGCAGCTAAAAGTCCTTTGTAAACTACATAATAAATATATCTTAATGATGTAAGTTATTTCTGTGCTTAGAGACCCAAGGGAACAAAGTGTATCCCATTTTTTAAGATTTCTATGTAAAGGAAGGAACATTTTAAATTTCGTAAAAATATAGCAACTCAACTCATTCTCTTTGAAAATGAGTCAAATATTCTAGAGAAAGTTGCAGTTCTCTTGATGACCACCTCTAATCCCAGCCCTTCTGCCGAAGTGAACATTGCAGTCAGTGAGTTATGTGTTTTTTTAACCTTTTAACATTTTATATACTTATTTACAGATTATTATACATGTACTTAAGAAATATTTCTAAAGCTAGTTTAGAAAAGTAAACTAGATCAATCCTTGGATATGTTTTCTCATGTTTTCTATTATTGAAGTGTGTCTGAGTTAATTAATTTAATTAATTAAGCTTTAAATTAATCTTAGTTTTCTTTGTGCTAATGTAGAATGTTTTTTCCGCTAATAAAATATTAATTGAAAAATCCTTGTGAAGTTTTGAAGTTCTAGCCTACGGAAATGGGGGATTGGGATCAAAATGTACACATTTCCAGTTATAAAATAAATAAGTCCTGGGGATATAATGTACAGCATGGTGACTATAGCTAATACCATACTGCACATTTGAAAGTTGCTAAGACAGTAGATTTTAGAAGCCCTCAACATAAGATAAAAAAAAAAATTGTAACTATGTTAACTAGAGTTACTGTGATGATTATTTCACTATATATACAAATATCAAATCATTATGTTGTATGTTTAAAATTCACATAAACTTCAAGTACACATAATACCACCACTACCACCACCACCACCACCGCCACCACCACATGGATGGAAAGAAAAACCCAGAGCTAGGGGAGTGTTCCATCTTGCACAAGGTGGGAACAGCTGTGGGAGATCACAGAAGATGCAAACAAGACGGGCAGCCTCATCTGTCTTCTGATTGCTACACCAGAGTTTCCCAGTGGTGTGAAAAAACCCCTGGCCTCTGTTCTCCCAAAGAGCACGAAGCTAACATGCCATCCAGAACATTATTCCCCATATCAAACCAGCCCCTTTTAAAGGCCTGAAGAAAGTAAATTTAAATGTCAAAGAAATCCCCCACAAAAAAAAAACCAAAAACCTAGCATAACGTTACATGTCAATTACACCTCAATAAAAAGAAAAAAGAAAAGGATATGTATAAAGTAAAAAAAAAATACTAATGTAACAATCCCTGTGAATTTCTGGGGATTTATCCTGATGAAATAACCATGACAGCAGCAATAATTTCTGTAAAAAAAAAAAATCTATCACAGTATTATTTATAATGATGAAAGATTGGAGCGATGCAAATGTTTAACAAAGAAATTAATCATTAAATAAACACATTATATATCTTTATACCCATGTTCATTGCAACATTATTCACAATATCCAAGATATGGATACAACCTAAATGTCCTTCAACAGATGAATGGATAAAGAAAATATGGTATTTATATAATGTCATACTATTCATCCATAAAAAAAGAAGGAAATTCTGCTATTTGTGACAACATGGATGAATCTGGAGGGCATTATGCTAAATGAAATAAGACAGAAGGAGAAAGACAAATACTGTATAGTATCACTTATATGTGGAAGTAAAAAAAAAAGCCAATTTCATAGAAACAGAGGATAGAATGGTGGTTGCGTGGGGTCGGGTGGTTGTAGCATGATGTAGATAAAAGGGCAAGAATTTTCAGTTATAAGAATATGTTCTGAGGATCTAATGTTCAGCATGGTGATAATAGTTTATAATACAATATTGTATAGGTACATGAAAGTTGCTGAGAGTAGATCTTAAGCATCCTCACACACACAGAAAGAATTACTTATTTATGTGAGCTGGTGGATATGGTAATTATCTTGGTAATTATTCTATAACGTATACATATATCAAATAATCACATTGTACATTTTAAATATACACAGTTATATTTGTCCATTATTCCTCAATAAAGTAAAAAAAAATAATTACATAACAACATGAGTGGAACATTATAAAGTTACCCAAACTGGTATCTACAAAATTTGTTTTAACATATGGGCTGTATCCATAATATAATGTCAAATTTTGAAAGTAGCCTCTAAAATTTAAATGCTGTATGATCCCATCAAAGTGCATTTCAGCAGAGAGAAAATAAAACTAAATGATCATATGTTTGAGAACTAACAGTGGGTATATAGATGGGGGGTGGTAGACTATGAAAGATTTTTGTTTTCATTTTTACAAATGTTTTCATTTTCCAAGTGTTTCCATTAAGTGAAAAGGCTTGCATTTTGGTTTAACATTTTAATCAAAGTAATAGATAAACGTATTTTTAAAAGTCAAATAGCATCACAAAACTTTAGGATGAAAACAGCAGTCCTCTTCAGCTTCTCATCTCATCCCTGAATCCTGCTCACAGAAAAACCATTTCTTCTGGTTTCTAAATAACATAAATATATGCTATTCCTTTTTCTTTTTTCAGTTCTAGCTATTATTTATAGAATTTCTAGAATAGATGAAGATTTAGTTCTCCTTCCCCCCATTCACCCCATGCTATGCATATGTCTCTTTTCTCCAGCTTCCCAATATACTAATATAATAACGCATAATTAAATACGTTTTATTATTGTCGTTGAAAGTGCTATTTATTGACAGCATATGTAGTGTTCTATGATTATATTTTTTTCTATACTACTCTTGGTTTTTGTTGGAATTGATAACTGCCCTCACTTTTTTCCTCTTTTATTTTCTATCTACATAGCAATCATTCATCTGCAAACTCTCCAAGAGAATTATTTACCTTCTCTCACCATTCACATCAGCAATGCTAGAGACCAGTGCCGTTCTGACCCCGATCATTTATACAGACTCATTTTTATGACACAAGCTTTTAGGATGTTTTCTTTATTGTGGTATCATGAAACTTCATGATAATGTACCTAGTTGTGAATCATTTTGTATTCATTTTGCTGGACACTAGATCCCTTTTAATCCGAAAACTCATCATACAGATCTAAGAAAATTTTCTTATTATCGGTTTGAAAAAAATTTACCCTTTCAGTTCTCTCATCAACAAACCTTTACATTTTACTGTTTAGTTCATTGGTTTGACTTAGCTTTGTTTTTACTCTTACAGAAATGTTACAGTGAATAACCTTGGGCATATTTCCTTGTGCTCACTTGTAAATTTTCCTGTACAGTAAATATTACACGGTAAATACTGAGACGCAAAGTAGAATTTCTACATCAGAGGATATGCATAGTTTTAAAGTTCATGAAAAAAAAATGCATGCTTCCAATATTGAAAAAAAGCCTTCAATATAATTGGATAATTTTGTTCACTGCTTAATCACAATACTTCTGTAACCCAGAGTCACATTTGCTTTTTATAATGCTCACAACTTCATTTTTGACACCCTCCCCACGCCAGTTTCTGACTCTCTCTTCTATGGAGGAAAGAGCAGGCAGAACCAGTTTATTATCCTAGCTCCACCCACCGCTCCCTGGCTGCAAGACGTCAGCAGGGCCCTCTGTGGACTTCAGTTTCCTCACGTGTGAAATGGGAATCATATCTACTTCCCGGTGCTATTAAAGGATTCAATGAGACGCGTTTAGCACAGTGCCTAGCACACAAGAGATATTTAACAAACAGTAACTCCTTCCCCTTTATTGTCCATTCTATGCTTTTGGAGTTAATGGAATTGTCTATGTGGTCAGAGATGCAACTTAAATCCACACCATAACTGTAACTGGATCTACGATGATCCTGACCAGACCGAAATCTACTTGTTGAAATCTAGATATTCCTTGAAGGTCCTCTAGGACCTATTCCAAGCCCCATCCCAGGAAACAGAGCCTGGAACAATCCCTTTACTGTAGGCACCCCACTCTGTATGTCCTAGCGACCCTGGGCGGGGGTGGGGGAGTGGGGGGTGGTTGGGATTGTTCCCCTTCTACTCTGATGGAGCTCTGTGTATTTTAGATCCATAACAGGGATCCATGGGAAGGGAGAATGGTTTCTATTCCATAATTCCTTGTCCTGTCTCAGTAGCCAATCCATTTTTATGAAGCTTCATGGCATAAAGTGACAATGAGCTAAATCATTATTGTTTATTTGATTATATCACAACTCAGATAACAATTATTTCCTGAGCACATGATATTTTGGGCCTTTCTTTGTAAAGGTTAAGTTCCCCTTACTTCCCTTTTTCTTTCCTCCCTCCCTTCCTCCCTCCCTCCCTCCCTCCCTCCCTCCCTCCCTCCCTCCCTCCCTTCCTTCCTTCCTCTCTCTATGGTAGTGAATGGCATGCAGCTCTTGCTTTGCCTCTAGCTCTCTGTCCCACACCACTGGCAGGGGACAAAGTGGGGAGAGTATGGTGGAATCTTACCTGTTTACTGCTCACATCTACACATCTTTCCCTTGACCTTGCCACTCCAGAATGCTCTTATGAAGTCTGGCTTAGAAACCAGGTCCTCAGACCCATGTTACAATTCCCATTAGTGAGCACTGCTTCTCATGCTGAGGGGTCCTATCTGACACAAACAGGCCAAACCAGAGCAGTTCCTGTAGAAGTTCTAGGCAAAGTCACAGGTCAGGATACATGGTGAGGACAGGTGCGTAGTGACAATCTAGAACTGACTTGATTGTATTATGTATTATTCTGTATTCCAGAATGTCTGTGTGTTTATCTGTGTTTCTTGGCCTAACAAACCCAGTGGTATAACCTTACAATTTCTACTGAGTATTTCAGAAAATGACTGAAAAACAACTTGGCAAATGAAGCCAAGTCCCAATTTAATGAACTGAAAGATCTGGTCTCCATAATTCATCACGTGGGAAAAACGTACTGAATACCTACTCTGTGCCGGGCATTGCATGTGGGGTGGGGAGCACCCGGTCCATGGTACATACCCTCCCTGACTCTCTTTCTCAAATCCCACAGTCATGCCTATTTCTACCACTATGATAAAGATTTAAATTCTAGTTTAAGAAATAAAAGTTATCATTTATTGAGCATTTATAATATACCAGGCACTATGCCAATTAGTTTGCTACTTAACATTCATTACTTCATTTAATCCTCAGATTAAATGAAACCCCTTGAGATAGGTGCTTTCATTATTTCCACTGTAACCGATGCAGAAACTGGGGTGTAGAGAGGTTAAGTAACCTGCCGACAAACAGGTAAGAAGTAGTGACACCAGGGTGAGCTCCGGGAAACCTGTCTTTAGTTTATGTCTATAGCGACCATCTGACTCCTGCCTCAAACACCCAACATCAGGGATCCTATTTTCCTTCAACACTGAAATTATAAGAATCCTACTTAATCTTAGGGATTCTCAATTTTTTCCAGGTTCTTCTTGAGAGACACATTTCTCGCAGAATGCCTATTTACCTCTTTCATGTAGTAACCAGCTGTGCATGTTGTCTCTCCTGTCCCACCTACAGCCGGCCCCCCAATATGAACCCAGGCCCCTCTCTCACTTCCCTGAAGCACAGCTAAAACCATGGATTTAACAGGAGATTACTAAAGCCTTTGGAAAACAGAAAGGGATTAAAATGCTCATAGCAGAACCCCTCCACAGACTCCCCACAGCACCTCCTTCCTTGACCTCCAACAATCCACCATACTGAAGGGGCCAGCTCATTCCAGGCCTCTGCCCTGGGCCCCCATTCTGCTAAAACCTATAGCAAACAAGCCAACCACAGAAATCTTCCCCTAAAAGGAAGCATAATCTGCATCTATGTCTCCATCCCCAAAGAAGGTTTTACACTATCAGGCAGAGCCCGTGGTCTGCAAACATCCCACATACAAAAGGGTCTCAGTTGCTTTTTGCAGAACTCAAATGCCCTTTCAACAATTGTCCATGGCCCGACCCCCACCCTCCCCCAGCAGCTGCCCACAAACTAAGATGAGTTTAAGCAGCTGTCCTTAGACTCACAAGGATCCAGCAGGAAGCTTTAAAAAGGCCATTTCCCCCCCATTTGTAGCCAAACAAAACAAACAAACAAAAAAATCAGGACTCAGCTTCATTCAGGATGCCCAGTTTTATATTCATGAGGTATTCTCAGTTCTAAAAACCATTTCCAATCTGTTATCTCCTTGTACCTGGGAGATGCATTATCACGCTTGGGGACACCATTCTGAATCTTCTCATGTCCCTGCACCATATAGAAACTAAGTTCAGAGGAAGGCATGGGCCTGACTGTGTTAGCCTGTTTTCCTAGTCTTTTTCCCTGGGTGCTTTTCCTGTCCTTGAGTTACCTTCTCTTCGCTAAGGCAGGGTATTTGACTGGGTTTTGGTAACTCATAGGAATCTTATTTTTAAAAACCATGATGGCTCTTTTTATTGGATTTCCAGGAACTGATGAACATTCTTTTGCTAATAAGCTTCTTGACCACAACTGGTGCTGGGCAGGTGCGGAGTTTTAAACAATGAACTTGCAGTTCAAAATGAGCTTAAACCAAATCCCACATGAGCAGGCATAGTTTTACACATTGAGATCATTCTGCTGTATGTCCTCTCTGCTTTGTGTAGACCCAAAAGGCATTTAGAACCTCAAACCTGGGTGTTTCCTTAAACCACTCTCATGCACTGGGATCACACGTAAACATCACTCTGGTTCCTCTTCATCTTTTACCTTGCTTTCAAGGTAAAGAGGGGGATAAAAGGTGTGTGTGTGTGGGTGTGGGGTTGGGGGAGAGTGGGGGGCGACAAATCATTACTAATTCATTGATCTGTTTCAAGGCAAGTAGTCGGGAAGGCCAGGCTCTTCTTATTGCCACGTGCGGGAAAGAATTAAATCTGAAGCCTAATATTAACTGATAAAATGACACTTATGAGCTCATCTGTTCATGAGGAAAGACATCGTGGAGAAGTATTTATGCACCCCAAAAGGTGCATAAATTCTCTCAAGCCAAAAGTAATAGAAAGTATGTTTTAAAGATCTCATTCCCCTCCCCCCCTTGACATGGGTCTAGCCTTTAAAAAAAATCACCCAAACAAAGCAGAACAAAACTTAGCAATAGTTCACTTGATATACTTGATAGTCCTGGATCTATTTACGGGATAGTTTAAAGACAAGGCCAAGTTTTGCCTGATTACTCATACACAGGCTGTTGTTTATATTATCTTCATTATGAATCCAATTCTAATGCACTTGTCCATCTCCCGGAGCCTGTCACATTGTCTAACAGCCTTTGATAGTCCCAGGTCATAGGGCACCTCATTTCCAATCTTTGCATTATCCTCCCGTGGCATAGGAAAGACAGCTGTAGTCTTTAGGAATTACCAAACTAATAGAAACAGCTCCCAGAGTGTGTGTGTGTGTGTGTGTGTGTGTGTGTGTGTGTGTGTGTGTGTATACGCGCATGTGTATGAATGAAAAGGATTCTCTTCATCCAATAGCATAACATCTTGGTTTAACGTTACCCATGTAGGAAAACAGGAAAGAAATTAATGGATGAATTTATTATCACAGCTATTATCAAGTAACCACAAACCCGGGTCTGGTTTCATGACCAGCACTAAATCTATACTTGGCAGGGTTTCATCACCAATGGGAAATCTGACAAGCAGGCAGAGAAACCAATAGGATTTTAAAATGTTTTTTGAATTACCCTTTTAATATTCAAAAGCCAGTTTATCTAAAACATAGCAAATCTTATTTTTTGTGCAAACTTGTTCTCATGACTTATTTCCCATACACGTGGTAAATTAGTAAAGCGTGCTCTATCTAAAGTTGCTGACCTTTAATAAAGATAAATAATCGGGGGATAGGAATGAGCTCTCTTTTGTAAATCCATTCCTGGGTTTCTTCTGGCCTGGAATGCAAATGAGAGGCTCTCACATTTAGATGCAATTGTATGTGAGGGCCCCTAATCAAGAAAATAAATCAAAGAAGGAAGTCTTATATCTATATATAGAGAGAGGCTTGAATTAACATAAAGTTATATTGATTAGAAAAGGAAAACACATTTTTCCTATTTTCTATATTTTTTCAGCCAGTGAAGTCTGGCTGAAATATCTCCTTACACATTAAGTGAATCCAATGGGGACTTAGTCTGGCTGGAATGCTTGATGGAGTTTTGATAATGAAACCATTGCTGTGGCGGCATTTTGTGATTTCATGTTGAGTCTTCAAACTTACAGCAAGTTAAATCACCTAAAAACATGACTGCTGTGCTAGTAAAACTCAATGACCAAAGGGCCCCCAAGAGGACTCAGAGCTTAAAATGTGCAGGATACATTTGCATTAGTTGTTTATTTGGGTTTCATGTCAACTCTCTGATGTAGATGATGCGGAATTGTTCTCCATGTTTTACAAGGGCGGAAACTGGCTGACAGAGGGCGAGTGGCTTGCTCCAGACCAACTCTACCCGTGGTGACAGAATCACAGTTAGAACCGTGGTCTCTCATCACGGATGTTTCAAACACACAGAGAAGGTCTTTGCAAGCCAGCCAGAAGGAACAACCCTCTGTGTAATTCATTTTCGTATCCCCAGCTTTTAGTCTCGGATAGGAGCTCAGAAAACAGTTGCTCAATGAATGAAAGCACCGACAAATTGCAAAGACGGGAACAGAGCAGTGATAGCCACTGTGTGCTCCACGCTTAGGCCTCCCCTCCATCCACCGCGGTACACCCCATCGTCACTTACTTGGCTGGTTTCAGGAAAGCATGACCAGCCTGGTGTGCTGCAGACTTTGTTGTAAGACACAGACCTACTGTTTCTAAACCGTTTCCACGGAGTCCAGACCTCAGGCTTCAGGTGCCTGCTCACTCATGTGTGCTCTATGTGAACCCAGGTGACTGGACTAAGCTGGAAGCTGTAATACTCATTAGCAGTTACTTCCACAGCATTCTCATTCAGCCAAACAGAAGTGCTAAAACACATTTGCACCTAAGTGACTATGGGTCCATCAGTTAAATGTCAACAGGAAGTATCAGACAGGGATTAACATATAATTCAAGCTCCAACCAGAAAAATCACTCAGATTTCTTGAGACTTCAAGATGGGAGAGACAATAGCTATGCCCTGTTCTTATTTATTGCTCAACAAAATGTATAGATGGGATCCCATTTCTTGAAAGGGTCATAGGTCCAGCCCACACTCTGGAAACTGAACTTGTGTGCAGTAGATCCTGTATTTAGCTGGAATTTTCATTATTGATAGAGTTCATGTGGCAGGATGGACGTTTGAGGCTTTTTACCCACCACTGATTCCATTTTCATTAGTATATTGCTAACCGTATTACCTCAGGGTAATGCTATATATTAGGTAATGAACCATAAGATAAAAGTGGGTTGTACAAATAAAGAAAAATAGTCTGGGATGAACTATTATACATTTAAATATGAACTAAAACAATCGATTCCTTTTTTTAACCTCTAGACCATAGTCAAATGTTTTTATTTAAGTGCCTTGTAACACAGATTATTTTAAATAACCTTGTCCTTGCTCAATAGTCTAAAGCTTTGGCTGTGTGTACCACCCAGGCACACTCATGCCCCAAATTCCAGCATGAGCTAAGAATATTATATTATAACTCACATATAAACCTCTCCCTTGCCCACCATTACAATTTTAAGTCCCAGGCTAAGACTGGGTCTCCAGTTGAGTACAAATTTCAGTGGGATTTGGAAAAATCCTTTAAATAGATTTTTATTGGTTTTTAAGAACAGGGTTATTTTGTGCTAATAATGGGCATACATTAGGCTTTAGATAATTGCTTTATGTAACTTAGAGTTTTGGCTTTCAGCTAAATAAACACTCTATGTGTTCACAGGTGTATTGTCCTCAAGGGCACTCCGCTTTTAAGGGTGGCAGCTGTTGCCAAGGTGTTGCTGATACAGTTCTGCATATAATTTATTGGAAACAGGTGCTGGCTCATGATGAAGATAGACAGGAAACTAAAGCAGACAACATGTTTAACCACCATTTAAAAAGTTCAGGTTCAGAGAGACAATGTGTCTGAGATGTCTGGGGGATGTTGCCAGCATCCCAGCGCAAGTTTAAAAGCTCCTGCAGATCAGCATAAGGAAGAAATTGTACACGAATTTCAAGCAGCCCAGCCTAATGAGTGCCTGATGCTATGCTGCCAGATTTAATTGATTGCATGAAAAAAAATTGTAGTTTGTGGAAGGCTAGCAAAAAATTATAAAATACTTTCCTGAGCTAATTGTTAGAAATTACTTTCAAATGAGGTAATAACTGTTAGTTTTCAATTATCTGGACAGTGGATTAGCCTATTCTGTGTGTTCTTTCTGCTCAGAGTATTTGCTTTGGGTGCTATCTGTGGATCCGTCAACGGTGGGAAGAGCACAGGTGTCCACAGGGCACCGTGCAGGGTGAGGCAGGAGACAGGATCTGGAAACATGAGGACGGGATATTCACCCTCTCCCTTTGGATATTACTCTGCTAGGAAGACGTTCAGCAGGTTTTGGGACGGCTATCAAGTTCAGTGTCTTGTAGCCCCATGGAGGAGCGGAAATGGCCTAGAGTCTCGGCATTGGAGGAGGGCTTTGCCCCAGTAAAGGAAGAGGAGACATAGCAACTCATGGTCTGTGAGACATTGCCTGTGAAGAGACGCTTGTGTATTTTCCCCACTAATCTCCAGTCGAATCGACATGCCACATAATACACATGTCCATAGATATGAATACTAAATACAGCTGAAAAAGAAGTTGTTAAGAGTGCGTGCACAGTTTTTCAACCTCAAAAACCTAAATATCTTGGCCATTTACATGTTCAAAAAATACCCACAGGCATTAGACCACATTATGGACTAATGGCCTGCCAGAGTTCATTTTTTGGGAAAAAAAAAAATCTATATTTGAGTTATAACACATGAATGTAAAAAAAAGCAACTGAAACAACAAAATTTGGTTAAAAACATTTTTTGACCCCCAGGCTCAGACCCCGTATGTCAAAAATGTTGGCAAAACTCTATCCCAACACCAGCGGGCATGCACAGTTTAATATCTGCTTTATGTGAAAAATCACTGACAATTTAATGCTTGCATTAATTTGAAAGAATTTTATGCAGTAGGTAGAAACCTTTTCATTACCATTCCTAATCTCTACCAGCCGTCTTGCTCCCTTCTCAGAGAGAAAGTGACTGACAGGGCTGAAAAAACCAGATCTGCTGAAGTGCCCCTGCAGCTGCTTTTATCACCTTCCCAACAGCCCCATCCCGACTGAAATGCAGGAATTCAGTTTGCATGCTTCTCAGAGCCTTCAACGGAGGTTTAGCATAGGAAAGCAAATAGCTGATGTAAAAATAAACCTTTTATTTAAAAAAAAAAAAAACTTTATAAGGCCCCTTTATTTAGAGGGAGAGTCACTCAAATAAATACACCTTAACAAACTTATATAATGAATAATAATATATACTGTAGCAAGTGATGAAATGGAATCCCACAAAACAAGTGCTGAAATCTGATGATTGATTATCAAACCTATAGGATAAATAAACCTTCTCCAATTAATAGCTAGTCTTGGGGATGAGTTTCTATAGAAATGCCCCACAAGAAACAGCACCAGTCACAGAGGTCCAGGGAGAGTCAAATTCGGAAGTGAGCTTGATTCTCTGGGCTTACACATAGCCCTCTTTCCAGTGTAGTTACCAGCTTGAGAGTCGTAGTGAGATGAGTCCAACCCACCGATGGAGAAATATGCTTTCTCCATCTGAGCTAATGAATTATCCGGGCCATTTGGGACCCACGTGACTAAGCATGAGAAGAAGCTATTTTTAATTTATTAAAAAGGGAATTGAGAACTAACTGGGTTTCCCTGAATGTGCTGCTTGCCAACAAAGCAATGAAAGCACCCATTCAGAGATTTTTATTCTCTAGCTTTGGTTTTCTAGCTTTGCATCCTTATTCTTCTCTCTTAGTCGATGTGGATAGCCCAGTCAAAAGCTTCTTATTGATTTTGGAAGGGAGCTGACTTCATGTCTGTAACCAGCCATGCTCTGATGTGTCAGCAGCAGAGTTATGGGGAATAACATCTAATGAGAAATCCCAGATGGCCAGCTGCATGACTACAACTCTCCTTCCACATCATTCAGCAGGGTCTTCATTTGGAAGCAATGGAAGAAACGCCTATCCAGGGGTCCCATGAAAGCTGCTTTGTGACTGCTTTATCCTTGATCTTGAAATAGAGAAGTTTCTACTGAAGCAACCATAATGTTAGGCAAGTACTATGGACATCAGGGAGAATAAACCTTATACATCTGTTGGTCCATCTGACTGACCATCCATCCATCTATCTGCCCATCCATCCATCCATCCATCCATCCATCCATCCTTCCAATCTAATTGTGTCCGGTCTGCTCGGTTTCTTCTTATGAGGACATCACTAAATCTATCCTCTTCTCAGGTGGTGTATTAAATATGTCTTTTCTGTTTTGATGCTTTGGTATCTTAAAGCTTTGTTGACACTGGAAGAGACTGCCCTCCCAGGGTTAGGTAATTCCTAGATATAGCAAACAACTCACCAGGGAGCGTACCTTTAATGCCCTAGAGCCCACCAAAAGTATTCAAACCAGCCAATCCCAAGCCCGTTTAGCCTGCCTTGCCCATTCCTTCTCACAAGAACACCCATAAAGTTTCTGGCCCACATTTTGCCCCTCATCCCCTCTGCCTCCTGACTCACCCTGGTGCTTCCCTGTGGTCCTGCATGATGTGGCCTGTCCCCTCCTTGGGAACTGTAACAAACTGTCTTTTCAATGGCAGTTGCTTCCTGATCTGTTGGTCTCATCATACCTGAATATTAATAAAACCTTCAAACAGGTGGAATAAATAAATATACCTTCCTTCCGAGCCTCGAAGCAGTTCTGGCAGAATGGAAGTAGCCCTGAGCTCACAGGGCAAGGAACCTAGTCCTGACTGCACCATAGGCATAAATGAGTGGTTGTGGCTAAGCTGTTTGACCCTGCAGTTTCCACTTCCACCAACATGGGCAGTTTCCATTTTGCTGGAATTTTACAGAGGTCATCTAGGTTTATATAAATGAAAGCCCAAGCATGTGATATGTAGGAACAGAGTTGACTCTGATAAGTCTCCCTTGAGTATCTTGTCCTTCCTTGCTCAAGTTGTATAAACCCCACCTTAGGACACTCTTGCTGTGCAGGGTCTGCATTTTGATGGTGGGGACCACAGGGAAGCTGACTTTCATGCTCTGTATGAGTTAGAGAGTAAAGGGTAGTGGCAGAGAGCACTGAATGTGGAGTCAGATTTCTTGGGATGACTGCACCACTCACTGACCGTGTGGCCATAGGAAAGTTACTATTCTTCTCTGTGCCTTGGTTCCCTGATCTGTAAAACAAAGATAACTTCCCACTTCGTAGGGCTGTTTTGAAGATAAAGTGAGTAACGCGTAAAAAGTAGTGAGTGCAAGCCAGGGAGAATAGGAACAGGTAACGGGTAGTAACAATATTACAGGTAGAAGTGCTAGCAGACTTCTCATAACTGTAAATCACAAAGCACCAATGCAATACCCTCTTACTGTTGCCAAGAAGCCATTTCTCTGGTCAATTGCCTCCCAGAGAGGGGGGCTGCCATGTCAACCTACTATCTTTGACTTAGACATGACACACCTCTCAGCTAAATTTCAAACAAGAACTCACATATTAGGTGTTGAGAGAACTTCAAACCTAAGCAATTTTACTGTTATCAATGAGATTTTTAAAGCCAGGACCAAGTCCTGCAGGTGCATGAGATGACTACACTGGAACATCTGGATGGGATGTAAGCAACCTTATATTTGATCTGATTTCAACTGAGGTCACTTTGGGCCGCCAGACTTAATTGTCCTTCCATTTGATCGGAAACGTGCAATTATGAGAGCTGGGCTTCTTCTCGTTTGCTTACTGCTTAATTCTCTCTCCCTCCCCCCCCAAGAAACTTTCTCTTGGTGGATGTTTTTAAAGTAGTCTGGGCAATGAATAGTTCTCATAAATACTAGACTAATAACCAACAGATAAATGATTGGAACATGTAAATGCTGACGTAACAGAAGTACATGAAGTTCAGCATCAATCTGACCTGCATTTGAATCTAAACTCTAGTACTTGTGCTTGACACTTGCCTTCTCTGAGCCTGGGTCACACGTCAATAGAATGAGAGTGACAAACTGAGCTCACAGGGTTATAAAGCCTGGCTGCATGACAGCTAATACTTACGGAGAATTTATCACTAGCCAGACACTGTATGAATTCATTTCAGCCCAAGCAACAATCCTACGAGGTGGTTATCATTATTATCAGTTTATAAATGAAGACTCTGAGGCTCAGAGATGGAAGAGGGGGGAACTGGAGCCAGGATTTGAACCCAGGAAGCCTGGTCTGGAGACTGTGTCCTTAACTATTCAATTACGTGGTCTCCTAACAATGTCTCCTCAGAGTGGTCAACACACACTTTTCTTGATTTCAGGTTGCTTTGGGGCCTCTGGGACAAGGAGTGTCAAGAACTCTCCCATCTTATCCAATCATTTTTCTCTTACAGCTCCACTGCCCACCCACCCTCACTGCCAAGCTCCTTCTATCACCAGCTCATATCTCTGAAAACACAACACTCCCTCTACTTCCAAATTCAGTCTTCAGGAGCTGGTAGAAATGGGGGAGTTCGAAAGGCCAGGGAGGGGGCTGAGCTGCCTAGAGAAGGGGCCCAGGGAAACTTGGAAGCAAGGCCGGAATGAGTCAATCAGTCAGCAAGTATTTATTTAGTGCTAGGCAGCTTGGGGGATACAGAGAAATTATAAGACGCCATCCGGTCCCTGGCCGGATTTCTGGCTGGGTTCCCTACATAAGAACCAGGTCCGGATTTGGGGCCTGCCCAGCCTGTGGAAGGCTGCCATGGCCTGAGAGACCGGCTGCCCTGAGGAGCAGCAGTGGGTGCTGGATAAGAACAGGAGCTGGGAACAGATGGGCCAAGTCCCTTTCCCAGGAGAGCTGCACACCATGAGCGAGTCATGTCACTGCCTGGGCCTCAGTTTCCACAAATGTAAAATGGGAACAGTATCCATCCTTGCCCCATCAAAGTACAGATACGTTGGTACATGTTAAGTGTTTAGCCCAGTTTGGAGCACATAGTATGTGCAACGAATGGGGGTTCTTATTAGGAGGCATGTCCTGCATTAGGCATGTCCTGCAGAGGTATGCTCTGGAAGCCCTTGCGTTTGAATCTGACCTGCATTTGAATTTAAACTCTAGTATTTGTGTTTGACACTTGCCTTCTCTGAGCCTTGTGACAGCCTCGTGACAGTCATTGCTGTGGCAGCTGCTCAGCCCAAGTGTACCTGAGAGAGCTTCTCTCACATTTTGCTGTGAGGCTCCTCTGACAAGGTGGGGGTAGTAGGAGAATTCCTGCAAGCACCATTTGTGGCCCTGAGAGTGGGAGAGAGTTAACACTTCTCCCAGGATTCTTGACCAGCACAGGACAGACCTGGTGGAGAAATACTCGGCACTTCTGTCCTTCAGGTGGACAATTCTGTCTACATGGTTCCTCCAAAGGTCTGGCTAGATGGGATCATGCCCCACTGTGGCGGCCAGCTTAAACATCTCCTCAGATTTGCTTTCCCTCTGCTCCTGTTGCACTCTCCCCACTCCTCCTTGCTGTCTCCAGGAACACTCCAGAATGAAATACCTTTTCTCAGACTCTGATTTGTTTGGGAGGAAGGTGCAAAGACAGGGTATAGCGTTATGGCTAAGAGTTGCATCAGACTTGGGCTGGAACCCTGGCTCTCTCTGGCAATGGCTGTATCAAGGAAACCAAATGTCTCTGATCCTGTGTTTCATCATCAGTAAAATGGGGGAAATGTATGGTCCTGGTCTCGTGCAGTGGTTTTAAAGATTGGAGGAAATAACGCACAGAAAGCGGTTAGCCTGTGTTGGGTGCAGAGAGCTGGGTTCTCCAGAAGCAGAACTTAAGACCAAGATTCGTGGGAAAGTGATTTATTGGGAGGTAATTCCAGGAAAAGCCCGAAGAGCAGGAAGGGAAGGAAGCTAAGCAAGGATATCAAGCCAAGTCACAACAAGGGTAATTTTGGCTGAATTTCCCGAGGCGCTCTGGAGACAACGTGGATGCTCCTCCGAGGAAAGCAGCATCTCAGTGCAGTCAGACCAATGCAGACTATAGCAGGCTGAGGGCAGCTGCCAACAAAGAGGCTCAGGTGCAGGCTGTTGGGAGTGGATGCACATAAGAAGCCGTGTGCAAGCAAGCGATAAAGGGAGGAAATAGTGGGATCCAAGGAAAGATGGCAGGCACTGACCACGCAGCCACAGTATACTAATGGTGGTGTTGTTATAGTTATTATAATTTTGTTCTTTCAAAAAAGCCTTCTGGGATAATAGAAAAGCCAGGGTTTAGAGCCTTCAAAGCAACAGTGTCCCCCATTCCCTCAAGCTTTTCCTTCCTGGACCTCACCTTCACTAAAGTTTGTTCACACAGTGATAGCCTCTCCTGTGAAATACCAGCTCCCTGCCATGGGCCTCCTGCCATTTGTCACCCGTGGCTCAGGATTTCTCATTTCCCAAAGGCCATCAGGAGGGCTTCCTTGAGATTCCGTGAGGATAGAAGCAGTTATACTTTCTCTCTCTCTCTCTCTCTGAAGCTTCACACACTCAGGATTCTGTGGTGCAGACTGGACTTGGGGCGGTGTGTGTGTGTGTGTGTGTGTGTGTGTGTGTGACAAGACGTGCCATGGGGAGACCCCGTTGGAGTTGGAGTCTTCCAGGAGAGACGTGATGGCAGTCTCAACACAAGCAGCGACGGGAAGAAGAGGCAAGTGGGAGGATTTGCAAGTTATTCCTCAATTGGTTGGCTATGAGGAGATGAGACTCACAGACAACACTGAGGGGGCTTGCTGTCTATGTTTTCCACTTGGGCAAATGAATAGATGGTGGTGACATTCACGAGGAAGGGAATCAGAGGAGAAGCAGGTTGAGTGACGAAAGACAAGACCAGTTTGGAGCCCCTTTCCTTTGAAGTGTACGAGGGACAGGCAAATACAACTGTTGTTCGACAGATGGTTCTGTGGGTCTGCAGCTCAGGGAAGGCAACTCGGTGAAGCTACAGATAGTAGGAGTTCTGCCAAAAAGAGGCTAAGCTAGGACCTACCATGATGGATGAGCAAACTGGGGTGTGGCCTGGCCCACTGTGGGACTTGGGGGATGAGCATATCTACAAGACACCATTGACTTGCCCGACCATTGTGGAGGACATGGACTTGCTCTCACATCACTCCCCCAAGGTCCTTCCACCATCTTCATGCTTCTGGCAATGGAGTACTGAAAAAATATTGTTGACAAGGCATCCCTTTGGGAAAATGTGCTCAGGGCAGGGGGAGATACTGCTCTCCCTGCTTCCCAACTTCGCCCACCCCAGCTTTGCCCCTGACACTTCTGGGGAGCATGGTCCTTCTTGGGTCTCTCTGGCAGAGAGCTCAGGTCCTGCTTTGCTCCCACACCTTCACATAATAGTGAACTCCTTCAAATTCCTTAGGATTTTCCTCACTCTCAAGACCTGGTTAACTTCTTTTGCTACGCTCATAGAGTACTATGACTTAAAATCATTCATCTCAGCTCCTAATTATACTTTCCTTCATCTCATTATTTGTCCACCTTACTCACTACATTTGAGGCTCTGCTTCTGCTTGTCACCATATCCCTAAGGTCTTGCATGGTGCTTTCTGACCTAATAGAAATTCAATAAATATTTATTGCACGAATGAGTCCCCTCCTACTTCCTTCCCTACTCTTGATAACTTTGGTCGCAAACTGGGAATAAGGATTCTCAATGATATAAACCATTCTACTTCTATGTTATTCTAATTCAAATCCTACCAGAAGCATCTACAGCGTCTTGCCCCCGTTTCTCTGTTTGGGTGTATGTGCTGTGGCACTCTTGGTTTCCACTGTGTTTGCAGTTCCCTGTTTGGCCCATCTACCTCTCTCCAGGTTGCCTGATGGAGCCTATAGTCTTTTTCAGTAGCTTTGGACATAGATGACCGAAGCCAATCCCCTGCTCAGCTGTCAGAGCCTGAGGAAATTTTGATTACAGAAAACATGAACATTACAGAAGACGTTTCCAATCTTTTTAGATTGTAGGTCTCAACCGGAAATTTTCACAAAGGTTGGCGATGCGGTGTATTCTGTGTTACAGAACCCATGCCCAACCTCTGCTCATGTTCCCAGTGTCTGCTCTACCAAAAAAAAAAAAAAAAAAAAAAAAAAAGTGTTCAGGACATTTTTACCCCAAAATGTCTGGAACCCTCATGGAAAACCTTCTCAAAATGTTCATGTTTATGCCCAAATTCAACATGCAAACCTTTTCCTTTATTCTCCTCTTTGAACACTTGTGTGGGAATAAGATCTCATGCTATCTGAAGATTCCTTTAGTCCTTGGCTCGCCTCATGTCAGGTGGTAATCACTACTTTAAAACATTGAGATTAGTGCAGTAAAAAAGATTTATTAATATTAATTCATTTTATAGCAGGTTATAATGTGAGCTGGAGAACAAACAGAGTATGGTTTCATTCCAGTGCTTTACTGCAAACAAGAATGGGGTTGCATGTTGTGGAAAATATTAGCTGGAGATGCTGGTTTGAAAACCAATTTGTTTAGAAACCTTTGGCTATAACTTGCCAGACACCCTAAAATTGTGGATAGTCTGTTCTGGAGAGTAAGAATCATGAGTTTTATAGCTGTCATGTTTTTCATAATCGGCAGCATTATCTAAAGAATTTTAAAAAATAATATTCTTAAGATGCAAACCACAGACCGCTAGCTAAAGTGCCTGGTATTAAGAAGGATGCATCCTTCTCAAACTTTCTAGAGCTAGCTGTGATTTAAAAGGCTGAGTTGCCTTGCTGGCTAGTCATTTCTCCACAAGCCCAGTGTGGTCTCCACCTGCATCCTTGCCCTGAAACAGGGCTTTCAGAAGTCACTGGAGTGTCAAATGCAACGGCCTCGCCTCATCATTCTTGCAGAATAGAACGTCCTTGACACTTTCTTCCCTGACTTGCTTCCTTTGGTATCAGCAGGGAAAATTCTGAAAGGCTGTGTAACCATAATTAAGATGACAGACTCTGGATTTGGTCAGGTTATCAGGGTTCCAATCCCAGCGCTACCCTTTACTAGCTGTGTGACTTTACTCAATGTGTAAAGTGAAAGTAACAATACTACTCAAGAAGAGTCAAAGATTCAATGTATATGAAGTACTTGGAACAGTGCCTGATACATAGTAATTGCTTAATTAACACTCTCATTTTTTAGTTAGTAACATTACAGCATTAAGAGTAAGCCTGAACCCTACCTGGTAATTTTGTCTATGGTGCGTTTTTGAGGGAAAATCTTCCATTTTGATACCTGAGCTATCAATTTATCTCTTTAGGGCTTATGTTTTTGAGTCTTGATTTAAAAATCTTCTCCTATCCTAAGGTCATAAAGATATTGTCTACATCTTCATTAATTTCAAACCTTTAATTTTCACATTTAGTTCTTATTCTATATAAGGCTTATTTTTATTTGGTGTGAGGTAGCAATTTCATTTTAATTTTCCATATACTGAGGCTATCTACCCTTACCTTTCTCCCACTGATTCTTTTTTAAAGTATAGTTGACATACAATATATTAGTTTCAGGTGTACAACATAGTGATTCGACATTTCTATTCCTTATGATGTGATCACCACAATAAGTCTGGTAACCATCTGTCACCATAGAAAGTTATTACAATTTTCCCTATGCTGTACATTACATCCCATGACTTTTTTTTTTTTTTTTTTTTTTTAATAACTGAAGGTTTGTACCTCTTATTCCCCTTCACCTTTTTCACCCATCCCCCTCCCCTCTCCCCTCTGGCAACCATCAGTTTGTTCTCTGTATCTATGAGTCTGTTTCTGTTTTGTTTTATTTGTTTTTTCAGATTCCACATATAAGTGAAATCATATGGTATTTGTCTTTCTCTGTCTGACTTATTTCACTTATCATGATACCTCCTAGGTCCATCCATGTAACTAATTAAAAAAGAGATATGAGTCCCTATGTTCACTGCAGCATATTTACAATGGCCAAGATACGGAAACAACCTAGGTGCTCATCAACAGATGAATGGACAAAGAAGAAGTGGTATGTCTATATGATAGAATATTAGTCGGCCATACTAAAGAATGGAATCTCTTTCACTGATTTGTGATGCCATCTCCATAACGTGCCAAGTTCCCAGAAGCACCAGGAGTTGAAGCTGCTGTAAGCTGCTCCCTTGGACTACTGGCTTGCTCCTATTCAGTTGCCATACTGTCTTAATTACTAATTGCTTTTTAATATGTCTCACTACCTGGCAAGAAGAATCTCCTTCTTCTCCTTTTCAAAATATTCTTTGCCATCCATGAAACTTTATTCATCCGTACATAGTTTAGAATACATTTCCAAAAAAAAAAAAAAAAAAAAGCTTAAATTTTTTACTGAAGTTGCATTAATTTTCAGCTTAATTCAGGGTGTATTGATTGATATCATTTAAATGTTAAATTACTCCAACCTTGGGTGAAATGTTTATGCAGCTCTTCTTTCATGGCCTAGAATAAAATGTAATTTTTTCCCCATAAACATCCTGTGTCGTCTTTATTAAATTAGCTGATAGATACTTCACAGTTTCAGTCATCATTGTAAATTTTCTTACTTTCTAATAGAAATTTGCCTTAGTAGGTGCACACTATTGGTTTTTATAACTTAATCTTGTTTCTGGCAAACTTGCTGAACTCCCTCACAAATTCTAATTGTTTTCTCCTGATTCTCATGAGTGTCTATGTAATGGAAATTTTGTCTTGTCCTTTCCAATCCAATATTTTGGTTATTCATTTTTATCATTTTACTGCTTTTCCAAATATTTGGAATAACAATTGCTATATTGGTAAGTTTTGTTTTGTTCCTGAAATGATTATAAAATTTCTTCATGAAAATTATGTTTTCAATGGATTTTGGTAGATAAACTTTATCAGATTATTCTTAGTTTTCTAAGATGTTTTTCCTAAGTGAAAAGAAAAAAATCCTACATTTGTAGGTGTCTAAGAATTTTTTTTCCAGAAAAGAATGTTGAACTTGATCATTTGCTTTCTTTATTTTTATTGTGAATATGCAGTCTTTTAGTCTATTTTTAATGTGAATTATATTGCTAGTTGTTCTTTTATTGAATCATCTTTGAATCATTTTAATATACATTTGGGGATAAATAGGTAATATTTTATTTAAGATTTTTAATCTAAATTCAGAAGTTGACTTATATATTTTGGACTCAAACTCTTTTCATCTGGTTTAGCTATTAAAATTATACTAGACTCATGAAATAAGCTGCCCAGACTTCCCTCATTTTCAACTTTCTGGGACAATATATACAAGATAGGAATTGTATATTCCTTACTGTATCTGTAAAATATTCGGTGTCAGTCATTTAATTTCATATTGCCCTCTTTCTTATTTCTTTGGATTTTTTCTGTTGTTCTTTTTCTACCAATTGTAGATGACCACTTAACTTACTTGTTTTTCAAATTTCTTTATTTTCAGAATGTATTCATTGAACTCTAGGAACTGAGCTAGCTTCATCCAGCAAAGGCTGACATGCACTGCTTTCATTGTCATTAAGCTGTAAAATTTTCCCTCTTGTTTTCTATTCTACCTGAGGTCTACCCGATAGTAGATTATTTTGTTTTATTTTTGTTCTTAGTTTATAGACACATAGATTTTTATTTTTAAATAATTCAATTTTACTAACTTTAAATTTTATTATATTGTAATTAGAGAACAGTGTCTGATATCGAGCCTTAGAAATATATTTATAGTTATTTTTGTTTCTAGTACATGATTTCTTTTTATGACTAATCTATTTATTCTAGAAAAAAGTTTGTATTCTATGTCTGGGTGCAAATTTTTTACTGGGTGCAAATGCATAACTTCTTAATTATTTTATTAATGCTTTCTATATTCTAGTTTATTTTTATTGGATTTAGTACTTCAATTTCTGAGAGCAGTGATTTTAAATTTTTAATAGGTTTTTACTTCTCTCTCATTTATGTCATCAGTTGCTTTTGTATTTTGCTTTTATTATGATTGCTTCTGGATATATATATATATATATATATATATATATATATGAACATATATATGAGTATATCCAGAAGCAATTTATATATATTCACAGAATCTGAATGGAATATCCATCTCTCTTTATTTGCTATGATTTTTAAAAAATCTTATGTATATTAAATTTCTTTTTGATTCTTACTAGTGTAGCACTTTTGTTTTCTGTCCTTTATTTTCCTTGATTCTCTGCCCTTTTATATGAAGTATGTCTTTTTCAAACACTGTATAGCTGGGCCGCATTTTCCTTTTGTTTTAATTCAATTTGAGAGTCTCTGTATTTTGTTCACTGTATAATTTATCCATTTATATTTATTGTAATGTTGAATATATTATGACATTTTTGCCATTTAACATTATAACTTTTTATTTAACATTTTTTATTTTTACTTTTAAGATCTCTCTCTACTATTCATTAGACAGTTTGTTTTAAAAGTTACTAATTCTATTTTTATTTTTCTATTGGTTAATTCCAAACTTTTTAGGACTCATACTTTATTATTATTTTTAAACAATGCTTGTATCTTATCAATATTTATACATCCTCCTTTACAAGTGGCTAGTACCCTGTCACCTACTTTGGTCTCTCTCAATTCCTATTTTTATGTCACCCCTGTAGAAAACTACAAATGAACTATTTAATTAATTTTGAGTTTATAGGGTACAATGTTTCCTTTAAACTCATCTAAGTCCACAGAGGAAAATATCTTTCTCTTTTAACATCCTTTACAATTTAATTACATATTACATCTGGTGAATAAATTTATGAGAGTGAAGTAAGAAAATTCATACAAATTGTTTAAAACAGCTCCTGGATTCCACTAAGTATTCTCACAACAGCTTAATAGTAATAAGCAACTTGTATAATGTTTAAAAATATATAATGACAGAGCTCAAAGGTTCCTTAGGCAACAAACAGTAGAGATATTTCTAACCTGATGACCTTCTCTGATCCTACAAAATTATATGTAAAACTATGTGTACAAGTATGTGTTATGCCTTTGAGTATACAAGCACATTTTCTGAGGATCATATATTTCATAATATTCTCTGTGGGTTTCATAACCCAAAGAAAAATTTTAGTTGAACCCACACACTCATTTTTAAAATTCCAAACTGAGAACAAAAAAAGAGAAAGCAGTTTGTCTAAGATGTCACAGTGAATTGTTGAAAGAGCATAGAAGTAAACATTGCTAGATGTTTAGTCCAGGAGAACAGTCACTGTCTGGTCATTTCAAAGTCGAATCTAAAGAACCTACTACTGAGTTGGCACAGAGTAGGCACTCTATGCATACTAGTTGAAGGAAAGTATATTTGAATGAAAATGTAGCTCCAGAATTAGGATGTGGCTGATCTAATTAGATCCCAAGATGCAATTTACATCTCAGCACTGAAAACTGCCCATTTTTATTTGGCATCAATAGTTGCCAATATGGAGATGAGAGAGATTCTAATATTATCTCACAAGTATTAAAGCAGCCATGTAAAAAATGCATCAAAGAGGAATTACAAGAATTCTTGAAACAAACTTAAAAAAAAATAAAATGAAAAGTCTCAGCAAAGAAATAGAAAGTCTCAGAAAATAAATGAAAGATACAAAGAACTAAAAAAATACAATAACTGAAATTAAAAAAAAAAAAAAAACACTAAAAAAATTCAATAGAAGGTCCCAGTATCAGAATAGAGGGCACAGAGGAAAGAATCAGCAAACTTGATGATAGAACAATAGAAAATATACAATCTGGGTAATAGAGAGAAAATAGACTTAAAACAAATAAACAGACCCACAGGAACCTGTGGTAGTCTAACAAAAGATCTAACATTTATGACATCAGAAGAGAAGAGGGAAGACTCAAAGAAATAATGACTGATAATTTCCCAAATTTGGCCGAAGACATAAGCCTGCAGATTCAGAAACTGAGGGAATTTCAAAGAGAATAAACCCAAAGAAGTCCACAGGAAGACACATCAAACTTCTGAAAACTAAAATAAAGAAAATATTGTGAAAGAAGCAAAAAAGAAACAACACATTATCTATAGCAGGAAAATGATTCAAATGACTGCAAATTTCTCATCAGAAACAATGAAGGATATAAGGAAGGAGCACAACATTTTTCAAGTGTTAAAAGAAGAGAATTGTCAACCTGGAGTTCTGCATGCAGCAAAAATACTCTTTAAAGAATAAACAGGAAATCATGACATTTTCATATGAAGGGCAGATAAGAGAATTTTTCACAAGAAGATCTACCTTAAAGAATGATTAAATTGTCTTAACAGAAAGAAAATTATAAAAGAAGAAAACTTAAAACAGAGAGAAAGAAGAAAAAAACTACAGAATAAGTAAAAATGTGGGTGAATGCAATTCACTTTTCCCTCTCCTCTTGGATTTATGAATTATGCTTGGTAGTAGAAGAAAAAATTCTATCTCTATCTAATTTGGTTCTAAATGTATATATAAGAAATATTTAAAACAACTATGTTATATTAAGACAATTATAAACAGGGGAGGTCAAAAGGAGTGAAGTTTCTGCATTTCACTAGAACTGGTAAAATGTCAACACCTGCAGAGTCTAATAAGTTTGTGTGTGCATGTGTGTGTGTGTATTTAATCTCAAGAAACCATTAAAATGTTATATAATACAAAAATATATACTTAAAAACACTGTAGATAAACTAAAATCAGATTCTAAAAAAAGTTCAAGTATCTGACAGGACCCAAATTCAGGTACAATACAGGACCCAATACAGGTACAATAATCAACAGGTACCCAAATTCAGGTACAATTCAGGACCCAATACAGGTACAATAATCAACACTATGTAGTATTGGTGGAGCGACAGACACATAGATCAATGGAACAGAACAGAGAACCCAGAAATAGACTCACATAAATACAGCTAATTGATTTTTGAGAAAGGTGCAAAAAAAATTTAATGATGGAGGAATAGTCTTTTCAACAAATTGTACCAGAACAATTGAACATCCATAGGCCAAAAAACAAAAAGCTTTGAATGATAAATTGTGCTCCATCAAAATCAAAGCTTTCTTTCTGCAAGTTACCCTGTTAGGAGGATGAAAAGAAAAACTACAGACTTGGAGAAAATATTTGCAATTCACATATTCAACATAGGACTAGTATTTAGAATATATTAAAAAACACTCAAATAACAAATAATCCAATTAGAAAATGGGCAAAAATATGTTATTAAACAGGATGGACAGAGGCACTTAAACACATGAAAAGATGTTCAACATCATTAGTCATCAATAAAACAGTATGACACACCTATCAGAATTAGTAAAATTAAAAAATAGTAACAGCACCAAATGTTTCTGAGGATGTAGAGAAATTGGATCATCCATCCATTGCTAGTGGGAATGTAAAATGGTGCAGCCACTCTGGAAAACAGTTTGGCAGTTTCTTAAAAAAACTAAACATGCAACTGCCATCAACCCAGCAATTGCACTCCTGGGCTTTTTTTATCCCAGGAAAATCAAAACTTATGTTAACATAAAAACCTGTGCATCAGTGTTCATAGTAGCTTTATTCATAACAGCCCCAAGCTGGAAATGACCCAGATGTCCCAATGGAATAAACAAATTGTGGTATGTCCATATCATAATACAAGGAATGCACTACGGACACACACTGTAACTGGAATGAATCTCCAGAGAATTTATGCAGTGTGAAAAAAGCCTATCTCAAAAGGTTCCATACTATGTGGTTCCATTTGTATAACATTCTTAAAGTAACAAAATTATAGAAACTGAGAATAGTTTAGTGGTTGCCAGAGATTAAGGAAGGGGTAGGGGACAGCAAAAAAACGGTGGGTGTGGCTAGAAAAAGGCAACAAGAGTGATCCTTGCAGTAATGTAAATGTGCTACATCTTGACCTTCATTTTCAATACCCTGGTTATAATATTGCACTATAATTTTGCAAGATGTTACCACTGGGGGAAACCGGGCAAAGGGGTACAAAGAATCTCTTTGTATTATTTCTTGCAATTATATATGAACCTACAATTATTTTGAAATAAAAGTTAAAAACAACCACAAATGTAACAACAGCCATTTCACACCAAACAGAATTTAACTAAATTATGTTTGGCTTTGTTTAACCAAATAATTTACCTGAACTGAATTGTTTAGTTAAACCACCTAGTTTCACCCAAGCTTGCTCTGTTTCCCTCCCATTGCTTTCAGGAAATAGGCACCTTCACCCTCCCCTGCCCAGCAGTCTTGGTCAGACTTCCCGGTACAGTTCTCAGAGTCTTATTCCCTTAGTCATTTAGCACTTTTCCATAATGACTCAGTCTTACCCATTTAAATTAAGGTAATTAAGGAAACAAACAGAATCCAATTTCATCAATTTGAAATGGTGAAGCAGTCAAACCATCCTCAATGAGGTGAAACACAAGAAACAGAGAAGAAATACTAGTTTAACCAACCAGGGAAATGAAAGACCAGTCAAATAAGAGAAAATGCAAAAACAGTAATAATTCATTAAAAACTGTGGTTTGGTGAAATGTCGCTGTTCTTCACAAGAGTGAAGAACGTTCAGGAACATTTGTACAAAACAGCTATTTGTAACCGCAAGAAGTAGACTGCATACAACATGCTGTCTTCCTTGGGTCCCTAGCCTGCCTGCCTCCTGAATTTAGCCTTGTCATAGAGCCATGTATTTCATACACTTCTTGATTGTTTCAAACTCATTTTGTTATAAATATGAGACTCATTTCATGCAGGGTTTTTGTTGAAATTTTGCTCCTAGGCAACTGGCCATTTATTAGGTAGATCACTGACATCCCTGAGTTTCCTGCCTTTACATATATGATCACATAGCTGCTCTGGCATGAAAACAATTGGCTGTGAGATCTGGTGGGCAGGTTTTCTCAACTACCACATGACATGTTGGGTATGTGCGGGTAAAAGCTAGCTTTGATGGGCTAGGAGGAGCAGCGCAAGAATTTCAACTTATTCATACGTTGCTATTTATAATTAACATTTTGTTTATAAAACTAAATAGGTTCTCTAAAGCACCTACCTTTCACCCCAGTCCATTAATAGAGACTTAATTACTTAGATTTGACTAAAGTTTGATATTTAATTACAAAGAGGAACTTATATATATTACATGCATATATATATATATATATATATATATATATATATATATATATATATATAATTTATTTGATATTATTATGCATTGACCAAATACTTATATTTTCTTATAAAGCCAAACTGAGGTATAACATAATAAATGCTGTAGCTTGACCTTGTTATCAGCATAATTTGTCTTTATTGTTAGAAAACCTTATATGTCACAAGATGTATGTAACAAAGGGAGGGAGAGAAGATTTATATGCCCTCCAACAAATCAAACTCACATCATTTCTTGGAGGCCCCTTGACCTCAGCAGACTCATATGTTATCTATCTGTCCCCTGTCCACCAGCCATGTGGTCACTGGCTGTGCGCAGGGTCTACACTTGGGGTTGATATTGATTAATGAAGAGTTGCCTCAGGTTCCATGTGTGACCTGACTGACCCTGAGCCGTGGGGTCTCTGAAACTGTTGAGACGCAGTAGGGGTGTTAGTGGGTGTGGAGAGAAGCAGCCATCAGTTCTGAGAAGTTTTCTGTCTCTATCGTGGGAGCTGTTAATTCACATTTGGCAGATTGTGTTTTCTGCAGGGTATGGCTTCATGGAGATAAGATGATTCCTGCAAGCTGCTGATTCTGTGGAGCTTGCTGAATTGTTTCAGGGAATACGGAATAAATCCAAGGCCAAGGTAGCTGAGGAGAGTCCTTTCTCCACACCGCCTCTAGAACCCAGCACCACTGGGTCACCCCAGGGAGTGATGACAGAGGGAACATCAGGGATAGCCTCCCTGGCCTGGACCCTGGTAATAAGGGGCACACTTGGCAGTGACAATAAACAAGAGGAAAGCATGGCGGACAGTACTTGACAGAGATCCCTCCTGGAGATGGTGTCAGACAGATGATTTTGTGAACACATGAGAGACAGAAGTTGGTGAAACTTGGAAAAAAATGTCAGGGCATTTTGGAGACGCAGAACTGGAAGACAGCCACATGCCACTTGCAGTCAGGGTCATTGTCACTTGGGAGTTAAACACAAATATGACCCCATTTTATCATTGCTGGTTGATGAGGCTTGATAATTTGGTATATGCCTACATTTGGTTTATTATTTTTCAGTAGCTACAGTATTTCCAGAAGTTTTTAAGCAATAAGTCCAACCCTTGCAAAAGCCTTGCAGGGCAGACATTCTCCCCATTTTACACAGAGGACTTTCGAGGCTCAGTGCGTTTCAATGGTTTGCACAAGGTTTGGCTAACTGGTTAATTGGCAGGTCTGTCCATTTTCAAAGGCTAGGCTGCATTTCTTCACCAGCTCTACACCATATTTCCATTTCCAGGCTTGATTCCAAAGAACACAGGAATCCTGAGGATTGATGGGCATGCCACAGCTCAAATCCCACTTTGAAGTTCACCAGAGGAATGGCTTTGAATCAGGCTGGCCAGTCTTCATACTTCATCCTTCAGGGATAAAGGAAGGAGCATTTCCATGGATTGGGGTGGAAGGAGTTTCCTAATGGCGGTGATGTTGTGGGGGACAAACCCACACCTGTCCACTATATGTTCCTACTTGAGGGGAAGGGGCATCTGCATTGGGGATGGGAAGATCATAAGGGTGAGAAAGATTGCATTGTGCCCCATCAGAAGCTTCTGGAGGGTTGTCTGTCAAGTGATTCATTGTAATTATCTCCAGAGTATGAGCCTCTGAGATGGAGGTCATCGCCTCCTTGAGAGGAACAGATAACAAACTTGTTTCTCCCCAGACCTGACACCTGAGACTAATCTTAACTGACCACCCCTTCCTTCCTTTGACCTGGAAAACCATCCTCATTGGTGGATATTGGGATTGCCAATTCCAAGGCCACTGATTCTAATTTGCCTTGTCAGGTCAACCCAGACCGACTTCTTTGTGAAAGAGCTGCTTAGAACATTGATTTCTTTAAACAATTACATAGCAAGCCTTGGCCATTCCCTTCAAAGAATGATATAATAAAAGAAAAGAAGTCCGAGAATGGGAAATCTACATCATTTTTACTCCTTCTGTCGCAGGCAGTAAGAGAGAGAGAGATTAGGCAGGGGTGACATGCAGTGTGGATCGCCAACATAGAAGTGGCAAAATTCATTTAGCTTGAAACAAACGGTTACCATTTATAATTAAACTTTCAAAGGGTTGTCCGCTGATTGAAAAACATTATCCACTGCTCTTGTTTCCAGTTGTATTTAGAGCTGATTGGCTAATTTAGGGGCAATCTGCCTTTGATATTTGAGTCTGTCTTTCACTGTAACTTGAAACAGACATGTGGGAAGAGGAAGTTGGGCTGGTGATGTGCTAATTCTTGTTTGTGATTTACCCCCGAGGAACCATAAGAAACCTGCAACTTATTGTACGTTATGAACTGAAACTGGAGACAGCCACATCTGGTTTGTTGGATGCCTCTCCTCCCCTTTTAAAAAATAAAGCAGCAACCAAAAATGCTTAGGCTAGATAGTTTGATTATAACGGTTAATTTATCAGGGATAAAAGATTGGAGGCTAAGGTGCCCCAGAGAGAGAAGCTGAGGAGATTTGCAAGAAGGGTTATAAGCATCAGTAAGTAAATGGAAATTTAAAATATAGAAATTTAAAATTCATATACATAAATATATATAGGAATATATATAAATATATATAGGAATATATATATATAAATATATAGGAATATATATAAATATTTATAGGAATATATATATGTGTGAATTTCTCAGAAAAATTATGCACTGAAATAAAACTTTTAAAAGGCATTCATGTTTTGCACTTGAAAGGCCAAGAGACTCTAAACTGCTGTCGGATGTGCTTTGGGTACAGTTTTAGTCTCTAATGGGACCCCAGGGTCCTGAGGGAGAAGCAGGGGTGCTGGGTAAGAAGTGATCAGCTTGCTACCATGTTTCCCTGAAAATAAGACCTTGCCGGACAATAAGCTCTGATGCGTCTTTTGGAGCAAAAATTAATATAAGACCCGGTATTATATTATGTTAGATAAGACCCGGTCTTACATTATAGTAAAATAAGACCAGGTCTTATCTTAATTTTTGCTCCAAAAGACGCATTAGAGCTGATGGTCCAGCTAGGTCTTATTTTCGGGGAAACACGGTAAGGGCCGTGTTATAATATCCATGGACCCCTTTCTCTACTAAAAATAGTGAAAATTGCATTTTTGACTATATTGGTATAAAACAAATATATTAACATTATATATGAAAACATTTTAATGAATTCAGTAATCAAAATACATAATATTTTAAGGCAGTATTTTTTATTCTATTTTTTTCACTCAATTACTTTTTATTTCTCCTGTTTTTTTACACTCCTTGATTTCCTGTTATACATGTATTTTTCTCTTATCATAGTTTTTCCTGTGTCTCTTATTTTTTAGAAGTACTGCTACCTTAGAGCATATACAAGAACAAATTAGAAATACAAAACAGGAAACAACATTTTCTGTAAAATGAGTTTTCACGCATAGGACGTTATATTGTGTTACTGTGCCTGCTAAAGGGAAATATGGTCAGCAGATTATAAGAATGAGAAACAAGAACTTTTTATCTCCCCTTTCTCTGCCATTTACGTTGATCAATTCACCTTAGATTACTTGCTATATGTAAAGGATCGTGTCATGGCAGAAAAACCTATTACTTCAGAGTTTGAAAGCACATGCCATTCTATTAAGCTGGTGCAAAAGTAATTGCGGTTTAAGAGGTTAAAAAAATTGCAAAAAATGCAATAACCTTTGCACCAACCTAACAATAGCACAGACAGGCCTACTTTTCCACTAGTAGGTATCTGAGAAAACCTTTCAATTTCATAAAAGCAGACTTAATAAAATGTGTAACTACCCTGTCCATTTCAGACCACACAGCTCATAACGTACATGTCAGCCAGCTGTTTTGTTTTAAGTTACTTCCAGTGCCTTTTGGAAATAGGGATGTCAATTAAATAAGTCACCAAATAAACAAAGTGAGATGGACAGTTTTTGTTGTTGTTGTTGTTGTTTTTTTAGATCAGTACAGTACTGCCAGCAAAGATGGAGAGTTGTAGATGTAAGGATCAGGTCAGGAACATTCTGGATCATCTTTCAGGTTGGCAGAGAGAAAAGCCCAGTTCTGCCACACAAGGTGCTCCATAAGGGCAATATTATTTAAAGAATCAAGATTAATGCCAAAATATCCATGATGAACAAAATACCAACACTTTAAATAAAGACGGGATCAGCTATATGCCGAAGCTTTTTGAAGCCCCAAGCTGCACATTTGGGACTCTTGGAACACAGATGAGTCACCAGAGAGGCTGGTGGTACAGAGGGAAAAGTCTGAGTTCTGAGGAGAAACTTGAGTTCTGGGTCCTAGTCCTGCCTCTTTCTTCCCCGCTCAGAAGTGTTGGGTATGATCCAACCTTTTTCTGCCTCATTAACAGGATATTTCTAAGCAGTGATGGAGGAAAATATTCTTACCACTGGCAGAGCGTAAAAGTTGGTTGTAGATGGTCTGCAGATTACTATTTGTTTATTTTATTTTATCGTTTTTCATTTATTTTCATGTATATTTAGTTTCATGTATATTAGAAAATCTGAAACTGGCACAGTAATACCATGGTTTTACAGGTATTATTGTTGAGGGCAAGAGTACACAAAAAAAGAAAACAAAAGGTGGATTGAAGTAATTTACAAATCAATATCTATTAACGAAATAGCTGTCAGAAACTCTCAGTGTTCTAGTGATGAGCCGCCGGAGACACGGCAATGACTGAGGCAGGCTCTGGCAGTCACACTGCTGGCTTCCTGTCCCAGCTTCCCTCTCAAACTGCGTGGCCTCCAGCATCTTACTTAGCCTGGGTAAGCTCAGTGTCCTCAGATGTCAAAGGAGTTCCTAAATGATTGTACCTACTCCATGGAGCTGTAAAGATGAAATGAGATACCTCCTCAAGGATGTGGCCCAGATCTGGCACAAAGTCAGAGCAAAACCCATGTGAGTTCTGTTTAATTATTATCGCACTAGCGTATGTATTATTTGATTTTGCTACAGGGAAGATGCTTTGCTGTTACAGGGAGAAATAGCAATAAAGCTATTTTAACCCCATTTTCTCCCACTGAAAACTGAATTGCATAAACAATAAGCCAAGGCAGTGGGAAAGATTAGAAAGAACCGGGGCTTTGGAATCAGAAGTAGTTTGGTCTTGGCTCTGCCATTTGTCAGTGCAGTGTGAGTCCTTAGATGAGACAGACAACATGTAGCTGCTGTGACTCATTGGAATCAAGGAGCTTAGCAGTGCCTAAAAGAAAGCTGTGAATATCGCTGATGGAAAATAAGTGCACTTCACCTGGCTGGGCTTGGCAGATGCAATTTCCCTCCTTTCTCAGCCCTTCCCTCCCTGACCTTTCCCCTCCTCCACCCTTCTCGCCCTCCTCCTCCTCTCCCTTCCCATTTCCCTTCCCATTTCCCTTCCCATTTCCCTTCCATTTCCCTTCCATTCCCCTTCCCCTTCCCCTTCCCTTCCCCTTCCCCTTCCCCTTCCCCTTCCCATTTCCCTTCCCCTTCCATTCCCCTTCCCCTTCCCCTTCCCCTTCCCCTTCCCATTTCCCTTCCCCTTCCATTCCCCTTCCCCTTCCCATTTCCCTTCCCCTTCCCCTTCCCCTTCCCATTTCCCTTCCCCTTCCCCTTCCCCTTCCCTTCCCCTTCCCCTTCCCCTTCCCCTTCCCCTTCCCATTTCCCTTCCCCTTCCATTCCCCTTCCCCTTCCCCTTCCCCTTCCCCTTCCCATTTCCCTTCCCCTTCCCCTTCCCCTTCCCCTTCCCATTTCCCTTCCCCTTCCCCTTCCCCTTCCCCTTCCCCTTCCCATTTCCCTTCCCCTTCCATTCCCCTTCCCCTTCCCATTTCCCTTCCCCTTCCCCTTCCCCTTCCCCTTCCCCTTCCCCTTCCCCTTCCCCTTCCCCTTCCCCTTCTTTTCCTTCTTTCGGTTTTTTCTTTCCATAACATTCTCCAGTTTCTTATCCTAGCCACCTCAATATCTTGCCTGCTCTGTTTTTTCCACTTGCCTTTGAGATGTTCCTTTGACTTTAATTAAACTCAAGAGCCTGGAAAATGTATTCAGTCCTGTCTTTTAAAAAAAATAGACAATTATAATTTCCAGGCCATTTGTTTTCAGCTCCTAGACTCTTTTTAAGCTTTCAGTGACTGTAACCTCTTATTTCATAAACTTTTTTGTTTCTCCCTGTAGTCAACCAACTTGGCCTCAAGTCAATTATGCATTGATTTTTTCCCCCTCAATAGTAGATATAAAGAGGCTGACCAGAATGTAAAGGATCTAGCAGCAATCAAAATAAATGGCCCCACAAAACTCTGTCCTTCTGAAAATGATTTTTCATTTAAGAGATGCTTTTGACTCTCGTCCAGACCAAAACAAAGCAAGGTCAAATTTTTTTGAGAATTACAATGTAGTGAAGCCCGGAATTTGTCGGGAAAATCTTTCATGATGAGATTTCCAGTTCATATTTCCAGGTGTGGAAAGTGTTTTCCCAGAAGTTTAATGACAGAGCCAACCGGGTAGGTGCTTTCCTGATTCAAACAGGTAAATAGATTTGTGGTCTTCCATCACACATGGGTTTTATTGATTCTACTGTTGTTAGTGACATGGGATTAAGAAGATGTTGAAATGAACTCACCATGCTCATGTCCTAGAGAGAAAATCCATGACTCACATGAATGAGTCTTAGTGAGTATGCTTGGCTACAGGATTGTATATCTCCTGGGAACTTCGGAGCTTGGAAAAGAAGCTATGCCTAAAGAATGGGGCAAAGCTGTTTATGAAAACTCCAGCCACGATTTAGGAGCATATGAGAAGATGGGAGGAAATAATGAGAAACCAAATAGAATTGCAAAGGAAAGAATATTTTCTGAGCTTCTACTCTGTGCTGAGCATTCACAGACAGCATCTCATTTCATTGTCTTAAGATGTTGCCCAGGAAGGTATTGTCTCGGAGCCGCCCGGAGCACAACCACCACCCATTCCACAGCTGAGGGAAGCTATATACATTTGGTAGGTGGTGATGGCTGGAATTGAGAGCAGGGTCTGAAACTTAATAATGTGTGCCTTTCTACCATCTCTTGCTGTACATACTGAAAAAAATCATAATTTTTTTTTCATTATTGGGGATTTTTTTTTATGGCTATAAGAAATAAAAACAAGAAAAATAGGAATTTGTAATTCTATAAAATATTCTAACTATAATTTGGGTAGAAGTACATCATCATCGTCAAAAGAAGAAGCTGTAGACTAACCCACACCTTGGTTCCATTCCTGGGTGCGTTCTTTGGAGCTCTGTGACCTTGGGTAAGACAGGTGACCCTCGTGAAGCTGTTTCCTCAGATGTGAAAGGAAGTGCTAAGGATACCAACCTCACAGGCATTATTTAACAACACCTTATGGTTGTCAAGAACACAGGCTTTGGAGTGAGACAGCACCAGGTCTGAATTTCACATCTCCCACCTAATTGCTGTTTGTTCCTAGGCAGGTCATTTAACCTTTGATTCTAAATTTTCCTGGTCAGTAAAATGCAGATAATCCAAATTCCTTGTTTGCAATGCCTTTAGGGTTGATGTAAAGATAAAATGAACTTGTTAAATGATGAGCCCAGTTCCTGGTAGATAATAACTGCTCAGTAAATGGACATTAATATTATTCTGAGTATAAATAAAGATTGCTTGCATAATATAAGTGTGGGGACAGAGCCAGGAGTACAGTTTCCAGGCTCTCAGCCTCACGTGGAAAGGTGCTCATTCAGGTAGTAAATGGCCATCAACTGTGATTGCATGGCTATCAGCTGTGGCTAGTTGGCCGTCAGCTGTAACCAGTGAGCCATTGGCCACTAATATAACTGCCGTGGCTACACTAGCAGCAAATGGGGGCTAGCAAGAAGATGGTGGCTGAGCTGGCAAGCGGTGGAGTGCGGGTTGTGGATTGCAGAGAAGTGGATGGCAGGTTACGGATAGTGTAGCTCCTGCTTCCTGTGTCTCCAACCCAGCCGCCAGCGAGAATATAGTGGTATGACTCCCCTACCTATGGCTCCATGGGTGTTCCTTTTTGGCCCCACCCTGTCCTGCGTTCTTATGTGGGGAGCAGGAGCTGAGACCCTGCATGACATCCTGCATGACAATAAGAAACTCAAATCCTAAGACACAGCGATCATATATTGGTATTTAGCTGAATTTTCTATGATTCTGGGGAATGAAGAAGCAAAGAATACAGTAAAAAATCCCATTTTCTGAGATTTTTCTTTTGTGATCCTTTTGGCTTCAAACAAGATATTTTCCAACTCTTCTACTCAGTCTTAGAAGTAGAATCCATTTATATGAGGCCTCTCAGAAAAATGATGTCATCATTTAAAAGGAAAATATTAGCATTTTGTTGGAAGCTCCTTCCAACAGGAGTTGGAAGCTCCTGTGGGATGACAGGAAAACCCTGGGGGCGGGTGGGGGGTGGGGGTCCAGGGATGGCTGAGGGCACAGCCACGGGGAGGAGCCTGCTATCAGCAGTGTGCTCTGGGCGCCACACATTGTCCCTCCACCCTCTGAGCGCAACAGTCACAGCAAAATCCTTCAGTGCAACGTCATAATTATGGCATTCCCTCGTATCACTCTAAATGAAAATGAACCGGGGGAATTATTAAATATTGCAATATCACATATGTTGTATCTAATTTAGAATTCACCATAGACTAAAATCAGTTTACAAAAATACTGTCTGGGTGCCAGGTATTTTCAATGAGATTCCCAATGTGCAAGAAAAACACAATAAACATGTTTTCTATTTGAATGCCAAACTTGAAGAGATTACCTTATTAAAAATCCAAATTCCCTTGTTTATATAAATGCCAACTGTTTATAAAATATCATAGTTCATAAATATTGTTTCCTCTTAGATCATCTCCTGTTTGGCCTGTGCCTTCAACATGGTACCAGGAAAAATGTCAGAACTTGCAAAAACACTTTGAATATGAGAATAAAATGTGGGTATTTTTTTTAAATCAATGTATAAACTCCTGAGAACAATGGAGACAAGCCAAAGAAATGGACTTGTTTGCTTAGGAGCTTCCAGTGAACAGAAAAATCTTCCAGAGGGGCTCCCAGCTAGGTGAAAAATGGTTGAAAATGGAACCAAAATTTAATTGCTTCTCCAGGAGCCAAGCCAGGCCTGGAGGATAAATGGGAGACAGTCTTTGAATCAGAGTATCTATACCTAAGGACCCTCAAGATGTGTGGTCTAGTGTGATCCCCTCACCTCCTGCAATGTGTTTCTACTTCCTGTGTCTCCTGACCCCTTCCCCCCACTCTAATGCACCTGTGGGGTGTGGAAGTTTTGGCCCCAAGAAGGAAATTGCATAAGAATATGGTCATTCTGGGCTTGTCTCATTAACAACCTAACCATTAAGCCTGATCCTGTCTGCCAGTGTGGAAGGACATTTTTGGGGTACTTTGAACCCCATCCTAGTCATTGGTTTTCAAAGTGTGGCCCCTGGACCAGCATGTGTATCATCCGGACATCTGTTAGAAATGCAAATTCTCAGACCTGCTGAATCATACTCGCTTAGGTAGCTGTCTTCCCCCTGAAATCTACGTTGCAATAAGCCCGCCAGGTAATGCTTGATGCACGCTGAAATTTAAGAACCTGGTTCACTGGGTAACCAGGACTTTTCCTGCTGAATCCTATGCTTCCATTTACTGAGTGCTTACTACCCTTTATATATGGCATTTTATTTAATTCTTCCTGCAAATTTTGTGGTCAGTACTCGTATTTTTCTATATACAAATGAGGAAATGGACATTCACAGAGATTAAAGAGATGACTCAAAGCCATTCAGCTAAGTGGGAGGATCAAGGTTTAAATCCACATCTATCTCACAGCACTCTTTACATTCATTTACATTCAACACTGGAACTCCTGTCCCCCCAGGAATACCTGCCTGGTAAAAGGGAACTGCAAGAATACAGTAAGGCCTGCCACAGACCATAGACTATAGACTTGGAGGAAATTTTAGAATTCACCCTTGTACTTATGTATAAATTCTCGGCAGCAGTATCCCCCATGTGTGTTCATGGACCACTAGTTTCACAGAATATTAACAGCCAGTTACACAGACATAGAGTTCCAGGGCCAGATAGGTTTGGGAAATGGTGCTTTAAATTTTGCTAAATGAGTTTTTTAGCAGCAGGACTTCTCAGTGCTATTAATAAATACGGTCAGGCACGCGGTCACTCTCTAAAGCGTCCAGTGTATGTGGCATGTCTTGTTTAGTTAACTACACAACTGTTTCTCACAAAGCATTTCTTGGATCAAAAGGCCACAGAGCAAGATATTGGAAGGCCTGCTTGGAAATTCTCTATGTTGAGTAGAAACCGCCTCCTCAATAGCTTTCTGCCATTGCTACTTGTTCTTTCTTTGGCAAGACTGAGGGACTCTAGTCCCACCTTCATATCCAAGCTTTTTGGAGATATAAAGACAAGGACTATATTCCTTACTAAGACTTGTTTTTCCAGGTTTCAATTCCCAGGTCTTCCAGCCATTCTTCAGTGGCTCTATTGCCATCCCCTTTGGGCAGGACTATCGCAGTAACCTCATAGCTGACCTTTCCTTTTCTGATCTTGTGCCGCTTCTAATCCCCACAGCAGCCAAAGCAAAAATACAAAAGGATCCTATCCTGTCCCTGCTTAAAACCTTTCAACAGCTCTTCACTGAACTTGGATTAAAATCCAGCTCCCTAAAATGACCTAAATTCCTCCTCCCTACCTGAAAATTTAACGACGACTTTCCTCCATGAAGCTCTATCTATGCTTGCCTCTCAGTTCCTCAGAAGGCCCTTTCTCACCCCCACGTCTTTGTCCTTGCTGTCCCTCTGTCTGGAAGGCTCCCCCATCATTCTTAAGAGGCTGCCTACCACTGACCTCTTAGGTTTCAGTTTAAACATCACTTTTGCAGAGACCTTCCCAGAGGACCAATCTAACTTCAGGGTCCTGTTACACTCTACCCCATCACTTTGTCTTCCCCCTCATGGCACAGCCCATGCTTCCTAATTCTATATTTGTGTCATCATTGTTTTACTGCCTGTATCCCCTGCTCAAAAGTAAAAATCTTGCATATCCAATAAAGATCACAATGCCTGGCATGTGGTTGGCTCTGAAGAGTTGGTCTACACATGTTGGTCTCCAGACCCCTCACATCCTCTCCCTGCCCGTTCAGATGTTGGTGTGCTCTGCCTGGGCTAAGTTAAATCACACTATCACCTCCCATTCCTGGATATCGTACCTCAGTTCACGTAACCAAAGACCAAGTTAGGTTCTCCAGTGGCTGCCTCCTACCTTGGACTCACATTAGACTTACATTAAGTCTTTGAACACACCCAGATTTCCCATATGTTCTCTTATGTAGTATGACTTGTCCAGGCTAAACATATGCTATATAAACCCCCAGGCCTCAGCACGGATCCTCCATCATGACATGTGTCATCTACTTCTCTCTTTTTCAAGCATGAAGTCATGTCTCTTGCTTATCAGAGCCACCCCGATAACTTGCAGAGAGCTAGGTTGAGGAGTGAGGACTAGGTCCTTGAATTGGACCCTCAGAAGCCTCTCACTAGGTTGGCATCATCCTTTGGTGATAATTCCTCTTTCAGTTGAGGACTAATAGTGGTACTTCAGATGTTGCATCACCCCGTGAGAGGAGCCATCTACATAGACTGGCATCCATGGTAACCACGACATCCATGGTAGTTTGAACAGAGAAAAACCATACCTCCATTCTCATTGGCACTTTTATTCTACCCATTTGGGGTTACATATATCTTCTGCCTATCTTGGCACATATCCTCATCTCCATGTTCTGGACCTTTCTGAGCTAAGTGGATATTCCTCTTCTTCCACGAAGTCATTTTTTAATTTAAAATGCTCTTTGCATTCCCCTTCAGTGTTTCCCATAGGGACTGAATTAAGCAGAAGAGGAGGAATTAATTATTAAGATCATGGTCTTTAGATCCAGACAGAAGTGGATTAGAATTCTGGCTTCATCCATCATGAGATGTGACCTCAAGAATTATTCAACCTCTGTACCAGCCTCAGGATCTTCATATACAAAATGGACAGTTCAAATGCACCTTTTAGAAATGGGGTGAGGATCTAATTGGCACTGTGCTTGGCAGGCTAAAAGGGGGCTGGGGCTGTTGTTGTTTGTTTCTTGTTTGTCGTCTGTCTCTGTTATGTCTTTCTTCCGAAGCTAGCTTCTCTCGGAAGGAGGGAGCAGATATTTCTGTGGAGATCTAGATAGTAAATATTTGAGGCCTTATGGGCCGTGCAGTTTCTATTGAAACTACTCAATACTGCCATTTAGTGTGAAGACATCTGAAGACAACACATAAACAAGTGGGCATGTCTGTGTTTCAATAAAACTTTATTCTTAAAGGGGGTTTTTGCCTGCAGGCTTGTCACATCCTGTCCTCGGACTTCACTTTTAACAGCCTAATTGATTGCTTTTGCAAATTCAACTCCTGGTTTCCATGCGACTTACTTTTGGTCTGAAAGGGAGACAGGAATCTATGTCATTATGATCAAGTAATTTTTTAGTTTTACTTGATGAATCTCTGAAATATTTGTGGGAAACCCTGCAGATAGTACAGAAAGAATGATCCCAGTCAGCCAAGAAAATAATCCCTTCTTGAAAAATGTCATGGAAGTGACAAAGCCAGTTTGGGGAAGGAAGACAGTAACTTGTCCAGTCAGTTGAAATGCAGCAAATTCCAAATTAGAAGAGTTTATGACAAGCAGCAGTTTGTGAAAAAGAATCAAATGTAGCTTGCTGGGTTTTTTGACTCATTCTGAATTCTATTCATTTACTAGGATTACATTTGGCTGCTTGTAGCTGAAATCTGACTTTAGTGGCTGAATCAAATTCAGATATAATGGATGCAGCATCCGGGGAGCAGGTGGGAGATGTAGCAGCCGGGGATGGGGGCTGTGAAGATTTCAAAGATCTTGGCTCTTCCTAGCTTCCTGTCCTGTGATCCTTAGAAATGTGATTCTTAACTTCATAGTCACAAGATTGCTGCCATGCCTCCAGGCACCAAGTGCAAATTTCAGGCTTGAAAAAGGGGAGGCTGGAAGCAAAAGCACTGACAGAGTTGTCTGTCCCAGGAGTCTTAAGTGTATGGCTATACTTAGCTGCAAGGGAGTCTAGAGAAGTGGGTGTTTTTAACTGGATACGCTGATACATCAAACAAATCTGGGATTCTCTTGGTGAGGGGGAAAAGGAGAGCGAATTTGAGGAAGGTAATGGCAATGTCTGCCACACTCTCCAAACTGGCAAGTCTGTGCTATATCCTGGCTAAAAGGAGGGCTCTAAAATCAGCTTGACTCAGCCAGGTTTCCTCATTTATAAAGGGGAATCATAGTATCTCTCTCATAGGATTGTTGATAGAATTAGATAAAATAATCCATGTGAAGTGCCAATTATTATTATCATTACTGCTACTACTCCCCCTCCCCCGCCACCTTCTTGGAAATTGCATTTTTCTTTAAATTGTCTGATTCTGTAGCAGCACACCTGTGAACTTACCTAAGAAGGAGATAGTATTAGTACCACCTAACCTCTTACCAGTCATTACTTTCAATATAAAACAATAGGCAATGTTTGAAGGCATTGAGTAATTCTGTTTGCAAGAGTCTCAAAGGGACACTCGAAGTAGGTCCTGAAAAATGAGTAAGAATTTACCGGGCAGAAAAGAAGGAACCAGAAAGGGTATTCTAGGAAAGGGGGACAGCATGTGCAAAAGCATGGCGTCAAAAAAGAGCATTACATCACCTAGTGGCAACCGCTTCTAACTGCAGAGGGCCAGTGGACTTTTCCCAAGGGTCCCAAATGCATGACTGAGGGTTATTAGGAAATTACAGCATTGCCACTACCAAAGATGACCTCTATGTGAAAGGTTTATGTTTGTCAAATAGACAACCAGAAACTTGAGGCAATCTGTCCAGAAGATTTTAGATCACATTTTACTCTGTACCTGCCATTCCTGTCCTGGAGTCAGTACTTTACGTTCACTATCCCGTTACACCATTCTGATAACTTCATGAAGTAAGTGTTATAATCCCCATTTCATGTGTGAGTAAACTGGAGTTCAGGCAGGTTAAACCATTGCTCAAGTTCACTCTCGCAAGAGCATTTGAACCTATGCCAGTTCTCGCAACTGTGAATCTGTCATCTCTCTCCGGGCGAGCCACCTACCCACTCTGTCATCATTTTTACATCACCTTTATGCAGGAGAAGGTAGCAGGTTTTCTCAAGACTTAGAATTTTAGGGCTAGAAGAGCCTAGAGCTGCGCTGTGCCTAGCGTGCTCATTGGGCACGTGTGAGTCCTGAGCACGTGAATGTGGCTGCATGGCTAGTGCCACTGATGAACTGAATGTGAATTTTATTTAATCTTAGTTAATTTTAAAAACTGGAAATCTTTTAAGTATGTTTGGAATAACTTGGATATGGGAATCTGCTTTTCACCCATAAATATTGTGCAATCTAATTACGGATCAAATATGAGTGATGAAAATTTAGCATCTGAAATGAGATGTGCTGTAAGGATAACACCCAGCCTGGATTTCGAAGATGTAGGACAAAAGAAATAATGTATAGTATGTCATTAATAAATTTTTATGTTGATTCCAGGTTGAGATAATATTTTGGATATAGTAGGTTAAATGGAATAGCTTGTTAAAATTAATTTCATCGGTTTCTGTTTTACTTTTTAGAATGTGACTACCAGAAAATGTTAAACTGCTTGTGTAACTCACATTAGATTTCTGTTGAGAAGTGCTGTTGTAGAGAACACATCTCACTTCCCAGGTGAGGAAATTGGCTTCTCTGTCTCAAAGAGAACTTGACCACTGGACATGAACAGATCCCATTCACGCCTTTGTCTCAAATGGCACAACCTTGGGAAGTCACCATGCTTTCAGGGATCCATTTCTAAAAGCCTAGGTGGAAATTCTGTCACACTCCAAGTGTCTATGACCCCATTAAAATCTTCAGAGTTTCAAAGATATTAACCATCATAGGTCTACATTAAGAGGAAAATTGGAGATTAAGATGTGATATCGAAAACTGATAATAAGTTATGCTACTTTAGTAGTTTATAGACTTGATTCAAAAAGTAAATAAATTAATAATTATCCTTATTGGATAAAGTACAAGGGTACATGTAGAGATACATATATATGTGTGTGTGTGTATATATATATATATATATATATATATATATATATATATATATAGTATGCACATTTTAAGAAAGGAAAAAACTGTATTAAAATTGTAATACTCAATAGATACCAATAACAAAAGATGAAAATAAGTCACGTTTGACTTCTGCAATTACACATTGCTACCATAATTCAATTCAATTTCGAAAAGTAATACATAGATAACATCTCTTAAAATGTGTATATATTTTTTTGGCACCCTCGGTATACATATATACACATGCATGCATATATACATACACCTTATATATATTGCATATACATATATATAAAAGGTACTATTCGTATTTCCATATTTTAGACAAGAAAACTGATTAAATAGCTTGCCCATAGTCACTTAGCTAGTAAGGGGTAGAGCTGAGACTCAGGCTATAGTCTGTTTGATCCTAAAGTCTGCACTCAGACCAACTACCCTATAACATCAGTACCCAGAAGTCCTACATAGCAATTTCGTTCAAGATGCCCTTTCCTTTTAGCAGTCATCTGTACACCCACAGACCATAACTGGGTCTGTGCTGAAATGAGAAGAAAACCTGGGTGTCCTGAACGCTGCACAACAAGGTTCAGGGAACTTGGAAGTGGGAGGTTTGAATTAGCCTCCCAGACCAAAGGGAGTGCCGCCCATTTGTTAATTTGATTTTGTTTAGGTTACTGAGCCATGATTCATCCTTAATTGCATTGTTTCGAATGACTAAATAGTCTAAGTATTAACCAACTGCTAAGTGGTTGCCCAGCCTTAGTTTAACTAGGACACGTTCAGCTTCGGAGTCATTACAATCAAAACACTGTTGGCCCTCTGCTGGGTATTAGGTTGTCTGCCCACTGAATGATGGTTCTGGTGCCTGGGGTGGCAGAGCTCCAGCAAATGTCGCTGTTTCGTGGGTGGGATTTGGGCCCCAGTCCCTTCATTTAAGGTTGAAAATTCCCATAGATGGAATGCCAGACGACAGACTAAGCTGATTCAACAGACAGATCTTCCTTCTGACTGTGGACTTTTGGAACATTCTTCCTTTGAAACAGAAATGTTTTGAAACATGATAAAGCACATTTAGACTTCCAGATTAAAGGTTTTCTTCTCAGAGCATGTTCCACTGGGCCTCAGATTCCTTCTTTACCAAATGGGGATAAGACATCGGCTCTACCTTTTACTCCACTAAGTATTTGAACAGAGAAAATGAGATGATCTCTTATAATGGACTTTGGGCATATTTTTCAAACAGCTTATCAAAATGTAAAAGATTCTTGGTGGAATAGTAGTCTCTTCCAGTACATCGGTGGTGTCATTAGTGTTTGAACATGAAACATCCCCATGTTTAATTCCGTATCACATTTCCAGCCCCACAGTTAATACTAATAATTTCAAAATATCACAGCCTCTTGTGAAAGACTATGAGGAACTGAGAAAAGATGGGAAGTTGGGCTCCATTGATGGTCCAGTTTCCAGAAACAAGGGTTAAAGGTGAAAGATTTTATCATGAGAATGATAGTGCCAGGTCAACGGGCAGGTTGGTTTGAGGGTATGGAACACTCCAAATCCTGTTTGATGCTTCTCACACTTCAGCACACACAAAACCCACCTAGAGAATTTATTAAAACACAGATTCCTGGGCTCAAAGCCCAGTTCAGTGGGTCTGGGGTAGGTGGGGCTAGAGACAGTCAATCTCTAACCCAGTCCTGTGGTAGCTGAGGTTGCCAGTCCATAGTCCATACTTTGGACAGGACTGACCTAGGTGAATCCTGCACATGACCACAGCTACTAGGACCATTCCAACCAGCATCAGACCCTTTATATACCTGGACAGCTGGCTAATGTCCCCAAGGAACTCCCTTATCCCAGAAATAGCCAACCCCAAATTCTCCCTTTCCATTCATCCTGAGTGCAATGGCTCCTTGGGTGATCTCCCTGTCTCAGAATGCGCTTGCAACCACACATAAATTTACTTAAAAATAAGCACAGGCGCAAACATGCAAGAATCTGCTTAACATGAAGACTGACAGATTTTAGAATAATGTCCTTGTCCTTACAAATACCCCCATCCCAGGGCGGATTGTAGAGGGCTTAGAAAGGAAAGCATGGATGGATATTCACAGCTGTGAGGGGGAAAGGGAGAAAGCCTCAGTCACTCTATCCCCCCTCTCAATCCTTTGCCAGCTTATTGTGACGGGAGATCTGTGAAAGGAGCCCCTTTGACTACTTCCACGTACTGAGCTCCTTAATCAGGCTGGAGAGCTGCAGACACAGGAACATTCTTTAAGGAAGAACATCTGGACAGGGCAAGAAAGGGATTGACCGCAAGTACTGGTGGCCTGCACCAGCTGTCTCCTAGGAATGAACATGTTCCCTTCAGGAGCATTTGAGTAATGCAAGCATGCTGCAAAATGTTTTACTTTGAATTTGAACATAGGGAAAATGTCCTTAATTTAAGTCAACAAAAAGAAGACCTGCCACTAAGGCACTATGACAATGAAAATTGATTAGGAATACAGTAACTAGAAGGAGAGAGACATTTGTAGTAAATGACCACGATGTTAGGAACATCAAGTTCATGGTTGGTGAAGCCTTTGGCTATGGGCTGTTTTAATCCAACATAGTAATAATATGCATATCTAAGCTCACTGACTCTCAGGATTAGCACAGTATCGTATGAACATAACACAGCATCAGCCTAATTTAATAAGGAAGTATTAACTCACGGGATTCCTTTCATGATGAGGTATTATTTCTATAGCCATTTAGTATTTTATTGGTCTGAGACAACGCAGTGCCAATTTGCTTCACTCACAAAATACACCCTAATAAACGTGGACGTCTTTGTTCTAGCTGTGGTTTCAGGACGGCCGTTGGACAGACAGAATAAAGTCTGGTCCTCCACAGATCAAACATCTGTGTCTGCATCACCATCACAGGCTCTTTGGTATGGCTGATGGTCTGTTTGCATACCTTTCTCTCTTGCCCAAGGGGAGTCAGATGGGATAGTTAAGGTCCTCCCAACTCCCAGATTCTAGGATTGAAAACAGCCATAACATGCGTGCTGTATCCCAGGGCTGGAGATGAGGTCACCCTTTCGGGCTCCGAGGAATCCCTGTGGAACGGGGCTTGCGTCTCACTTACATGGAAAAGTACAAGCATAACTGAAAAGAAAAATGTCGGCCAGGGTCATGTCAATGTCAAGGCCCTAGAAAAATGCTGAAGGTCAGCACAGTTTTCCCAGAAGTTTGCTGACCCATTTCCCCAGAGCAAGGCGCCTGCTCTCCTGCCCCCTACCTAAACACAGGGAGTCTGAGACTCAGAGAGAGGCCATGCTGGCCTTGAACATGAGAGATGGCTGTCACTGCAACCCCTGCCTCCGGTTGGCTTCACCTCCCACAGGGACTCCTGCACATGTCCTCCTTCCAGGTCCCTGACTCTGACCTTGGTCAAATTCTCATTAAGTCTTGCCTGGAATTTTGAAGTAACCTTTCAATTGGATGTCTTTGCCTCCAGTGTTTTGTCTTCCGATCCAGCTTCCACTGTGCTACACAATAATCATTTAACAATACAGTTCTGAATAAGAGTCTCCTCTGCTCCAAAGCTTCCCATGGCTCCCCATTTCCTGTAAAACAAAACCCAAACCTTTATGGCTTCTTAAGGTCCTGGCTACATAGTCCACCCTCCTCCACCTCCTACTTCCCTCCAAGACTCACATATTTTCTTCTTCTGCCTGAGCAAATCCAGAGATCTCCAAAAGTACAATGACCTTCCCCATCTCTGGGCCTCTGTTCATCTTGGTTCCTACCGCCACAAATACTGTCCCTTGTGCCTTTTTGACCACCATGCAAACTTCAAAGCCAAGTTCAGATTCCCTCCTTTCCAGAATATTTTCCCCATGCCACCCATTTAGAATTTGTCACTTTAGGGCACTTACATTTGGTCTCCTATTCTATTTATTGATGTGTCTGTCTGGCATCCCCAATAGACTATGCAATCTAAAGAAAAAGGCCCAGTCTTTACCAGTTCTCAGCAAACCTGGCACATAAAATGCTCATAGTAAATCTATGGGGCCCCAAACCTCGGTACCTACTCCATAGAAATTATCCACATATGCCTGTCCAATCTTTGCCTGTGTACATTTCAGTCACTTCCCATGTTCTTCTGGGCATCATCCGTGTTGAGTATTGAGATCATTAATGTAGTATCTGATGACTGTTTCTAGGTGTTCAACCATTGTTAGGCAGAATTGCTGAGACGATGAGAGGAAAATTTCTTTCTGTGTAGAGAGTACACAGAAAGAAATTTTGGATACATTCTGTTTAACATTGGATTGGCTTTGTGGCCACCCTGTATTATTATTTATTATCACAATGTTGACCTTTGACCATACATGAAATGTGAGTAATATTGTGGTAAATACTAAAAACCTGGTTAATACCCAATGAGACGACTTCAGTCTGAATCACAACTCTGCCACTACTTTCTAGCTGTGTGACCCCGGCTAATTTACCTTACCTCTATGAGCCTGTTTCCTCACTTTTAAAATGGAACTGTAACAGTACCTCTTTCAAAGGCTTTTCTGAGGCAGAAATGACATAGTGTATGCATAAAACACAGAAGAGCACTTGGTACTTAATTGATGCTCAATGAAAGCTAGCTGTTGTTGCTGTTATTATTTACTATGGCCATTATTATTACTAATGTTTTCCCCTCCTAAATTGCCGCCCCATATATGTATGATTAGCTTAGCATGGACGCTTATGATAATCAACTACAAAGTGTTCAAATACGTGATCCCTAAATAGCTTCATACTGGCCATTTGCTACATATCATGTCAATTTATAGTCTCTCCATAGTCTGTAGTCTTTTATATCTTTACATCTTTGAAAAATCAAGTTGTTTTCAAATGAAGTTTTTGCCTATAGAGATTCATGAAAAGTTGGAGGGGTTTTCCAGGCAAGATGGTGGAGTCGGTAAATGCTGTGCTTACCTTCTCTCATGAGCACATCAAAATGCGATCTAAACTACAAAACAACCATCATTGAAAATCACCTGAAATCTTGCTGACAAAGTCCTACATCTACAGACACACAGAAGAAGCCACCTTGAGATTGGTTTCACCTGAAAGTACTCCCTCAATCAAGCACTAGCTTAAGACGCTTCATTTCAGGCTCCACGTATAAGAGATCCAACTTAAAGCAAACTACAGCACTCAATAAATCAGAAGCAGTCTCTAGCCACCGTCTGGGAGCTTGTTGTGGTGAAGGATACTGACAAACACAAAGCAACACTCCCGCAAGCTACCTGTCAGTGGGGCTTACAGAGGCACACCTGTGGCAATAGAAGAGCCCTCACAGGAGCATCTGGCCGCAGTGGCCTCACAGAAGTAATGCGCTCCTCATCACCGGAGATACTCAAGCAGAGGCTGCACTGCCACATCTGCTGAGATGACTTGTACAGTTTCTACCAACCAAGAGTATAAGAGAGGGGAGATCCAAGGTGATGGAGTAGATAAACACTGTGCCTGCATTCTTCCATGAACACATTAAAATTACAACTAAATTATAGAACAGTCAACCTGGGGAACCATCTGAAGTCTAGCTGAACAGAAGTCCTACAACTGAAAATACAAAGAAGAAGCCACCTCAAGACTGGTAGGAGGGGCAGAGGTGTGGAATGGGCTCCACACCTTCATGTGGGTAGAATCAAGAGGGATATTTCATCTGCCTTGGTTCTCCCCAAGGAGCAAGAGGCCCCCACACTGTGCTCCCCAGCCCGGAGTACTGATGCCAAGAAGTGGAGCCCACATCTGGCTGTGAAAAACTGAGGATTCCGACCATCTGGGTGGGATGGAAGGCTGCGGGGAAACCCAGACGTCCTCTTAAACAGCCGGCGCACATACTCACTTGTTCACAAGCACTCACCTTGGGCTCCAGCGGAGGGAAGGTGACTCGGGGGGCCTTGGAGACATACGGGGGTGCAGACCAAGGTGTGTGGCTTTGAGGGGAGGACTGCAGGACAGTTGCATTTTCCCAGTGAGGGGTTTACCTTCCTGCAGCCAGCAGGTAGGCGCCATCTTTCCTGTGTTGAGCCCACCCCCTCCAGCTAAGTCTGAATCTGATTGGTCTGTTGAGCTCCACGGCTCCGCCCTGCTGACTCACTGGGAACCTGCCACTGGAGGTACTTTCTCCACAAGCAGCCAGCCCTGGCTGCATTACACTCTTTCTTGGAAAACTATCAGAGTCCCTCAGGCCCCAGGGGAGCGGCGACTGGCTTCAGTGTGCCCTGAGACTCACTTCAGATTAAAAGACACACACAGACAGAAAGTAAAGGGATGGAAAAAGATATTTCGTGAAAGTGGAAATATAAAAAAACAAAAAAAATCCGGGTAGCAATACTTATACCAGACAAAATAGGCTTTAAAACAAAGGCTATAAGAAGAGACAATGAAGGACTCAGTAATCCCACATCAGGATATTTATCTGAAGAAACCCAAAAAGCTACTTTGAGGGAATATGTGCCTCTGTATGTTCATTGTAGCATTGTTTACAATGGCCAAGATGTGGAAGCAGCCTGGGTGTCTGTCGATGGAAGAATGAATAAAGAGTAGGTGGTACATATACACAATGGAATATTGCTCGGCCAGGGAAGGGAATGGGTTCTTGCCATCTGCAGTGGCATGGATGGACCTGGAAGATGCTGCTCCGAGTGGAGAATATCAGACAAAGACAGATGCAATGTGATCTTGCTTATGTGTGGAATCTAAAGAACAAAATAAACAAACAAAACAGAAACAAACTCATAGATACAGAAAACATTTTGATGGTTGCCAGATGGGAGGGGGTTTGGGTGAAAAAATGGGAAGGGATTAAGAAATACAAATTGGTTGTTACAAAGTACTTATGGGGATGTAGAGTATAGCATAAGGAATATAGTAATATTGTAATAACTATATATGGTATCAGATGGGTACTAGATTTGTTGGGGTGATAGATGAGAGGGGATTGGGAGGCAGGGTGAAAAAGATGATAGGATTAAAAAGTAGCTACAAAATAGTCATGGGGATGTAAAGTAAAGCTTAGGGAATATAGTCAATGATATGGCAATAACTATGTATAATGCCAGCTGGGTACTAGACTAGCTAGGGGGATCACTTCTTAAATTACATAATGTCTAACCACTATGTTGTATGCCTGGAGTTAATATAAAATAATATTGAATCTCAACTGTAATTGATAAATTTAAAAAGGAGGGGGAAGGAAAGGGGAATAAGAGGTTCAAATTTCCAGGTATAAAACAAATAAGTCTTGGGGATATAATATACAGCATAGGGAATATAGTCAATAATATTGTGATAGCATAGTACAGTGTCATATGGTTTTTAGACTTATGGTGATCACTTCTTTAGGTATATAAGTGTTGAATAAATATGGTGTACACCTGAAACTAATATATATTGTATGTTAGCTATATTTTTTAAAAAAGTCTTAAAATAATAATAACAAAAAAATGTTTGGGCTAGAGGGATGTTAGCAAGTCTCAGTAAGGGCAAGTCGTTTTACTGGACCTGCATCCCTCTCTACACCTAAAGCAGACGCTGATAATCAATGATTGTGCCCTTTCCAATGACCCCAGATGCAACTTTCCAAACCTTCCAACCCAGGGCTTGAGCTGTAGCCACTGATCATTTAGAGTTGACATCTGCTGGGGGTGCCAAAAAAATGTACATCTTTTAAGAGGTGTTATCTATGTATTAGTTTTCAAAGTTGAATTGAATTCGGTAGCGGTGTGTAGTATGATGTTGTCTCAAAAGATGGAGTTAATCAAATGAATGCTAGCATCATTCATTGTATTACAATTAAAAAAATTTTTTTAATTGGGGAATATTGGGGAACAGTATGTTTTTCTAGGGCCCAGCAGCTCCAAGTAGTTGTCCTTCAATCTAGTTGTGGAGGGTGCAGCTCAGCTCCAAGTCCAGTCGCTGTTTTCAGTCTTAGTTGCAGGGAGTGCAGCCCACCATCCCATGCGGGAATTGAACTGGCAGCCTTGTTGTTAAGATCTGAGCCATCCGGCTGCGCCTCAATGTGTTGCAATTTTAATAGCATTTTTTCCCTTTCTTAAAATGTATATACATTATTTTTGTCACCGTCTGTATTTTCCATCCCCTGTCTCGTCCTCAGCCCTCATTTTCTAGTTTTCTTCCCCCTCCTCCTTATGGCTGGCATTGCACAGAACTTCTCCTGGAAGCCCTTGGGAAGGGCCATGCTGTCATAGTTGAAGTGCTTTCTGTTCTTTTAGAAGTCTTCAGTAACTAGATAGGTCACAGTTTGGACAGAAGTCTGACATTCTTATCTATTGGGATGATCCACTGGGCTCTCTTTAACTCAAAGAAAACTCAGCTCAAAATCTAGTTCAGCTGATTATTTGCATTAATGAGGCGAAGCAGAGATGGTCTGGGCTCATTTTCAACTTTATGAGATTGACTTCAACCCGTAAGTACCACTTTAACTCTTAAAACACTAGACAGCAGGCAGCAGAGACATTTTCTGCTTAGATATGAAACCAACAGGTTTCTAATAAAGAAGGAAACCAAGTTTGGAAGAATATTTGAAAAAAATGTTGCTTATCTTTTTTTGGAAAATTCTATCGCCGTGTAAGGAAAACCCAGTGCTATGAAGGAGTCACTGATACATCCAAGGTAGGCTCACCCTCAGGGCCACGGGGAGGGCTGGCATGCTCACTGGCCTGTGATCTCTGAAAATGTCCACAAAGTCAAGCTCTTTAAGGTAACCCGACATGATCAAGGCCAAAAAGAGATACGACCCCAAATAGGGATTTCTAAACACTTCCTGTGGTACCAGGAACATGAGTCTAGAAAATTGTTTCCCTTTGCTTCGGCAAACTTAACAACAATGAACCATATTCTGACTGCACTCTGTACATAAATGACAACATTCACATTTATCGCACCACTCAGAGCCAGATGAGGCTGTCGCTGCTGGCGTTATGGCAATGATTTGCCCCAGAGCAATCCCCAGCCACGGGGAGTCTGCATCCACTCGTGGATGTTTGTGCAAGGGACAGTCACTTTCAGGATTTCCAGAAGAGGACAAAGAAATATAATAATAACACCGCTGCAATCTTACTTCCCACTGAGGTGAGTATCTGACTTCCTCTACAGGTATCCTGCTTGGCTCCTGCCCTCCCCTTCCCCCGACTAATTCCTGCTCCCCTCATAAGAGTCATTGCAGTTCTTACTGTCTCCAAGTCAGCTCCTCTGTTACCTCTTGCCTCCCAAATCTGGTGAGTGAGCCCTCTCCATCTTTATACTTCCCCCTTATTTCCAAACTCCCTTGCAACACGCTGCTCTCCTTAAAACACACCTGTCCTATTGACTGTTGTCACTCCATCACCAATACATTGCTGGAACACTGTAATTGCTTGATAAATACTTGTTGGGTGAATGATTTGAGTGTAGCTAGATAGAGAAAACTTTAATTTTGGGGACAAACATTGGTTGAGCTGCAGATCACTGAACTGTCAGTGAATTCCATCCCCCTACAAAAGAAAGAGCACAACACAGAAAAAAATAACAATGTAGAAATTCTTCTTAACATGTAGTCCCTTTGGAACTTTATAAAATGAATTTTATTTTATCACCTTTGGTCAGAATTATCCTTGAATCGTATGCAGTTGGTCAAGTCTTCTGTACCAGGTTGTGCATTCCTCAATGACAGGGAGTAGATATGTTATTTCACCCACAGCACCCTCTGAAGTAGAATTACTATATGTCTTCTTGCTACAGAACTCTTGCCTCTGCCTCTCTCCCTCTTTGCACAAAGATCACAGTTAAAAAGCAAATAAAATGTGAGCATTCCATACTTTGGCTGGATCCATTGACTACTTGGTGCCAGGTAAAGGGATTGGTGGTTTTTCAGATTGGTTTTGTCTTTTGTTCTCTGAATTTAGCATCATGTAAAGGCAAAGCATAGCCTGAAGGTGTACTTAAAATGCCGTTCTGTTCTTGAGCTGACTCAGACAGGCAATAGAAAATGGCATCCTGATAATTAATGCCCTTAAAGAAACTCAGCACAGGCTACCAACTGTAAACAATAAGTTATTAGTCAGGGAACATACTTGTAACATGAGCATGGAAATTCCCAGGAATATTTAGAGGGCAGGAAAGGGAAGATGCAAGATTATCAGGATCATTTTATTATTAGTTTTGCTTGATCGTTTTATACATAAGCCAACTATTTCTCACCATCATCCCAACCTCTTCTACTAGCTTGGATTCCTCTTAATTCATTTATAAAACAAAAGTGTTGACTGCAACCTTTAAAATAAGTCCACATCTTTGTTTAATTATAGATTCTATACAAACTATTTTAGCGTTAATGAAGGGATATAAAGAAAGAATAAAGAAAAGACAATTATCTTATTAAAATGCCAACTAAAAACAAGCAACCCTATTTTAAATGTACATTTATATCATGGAAGAGACTGGGTTAAAAATGTCCAAAGTCACAAAACTTTTTAAAGATGATGCCAGGACACTGCAAAAAAGACAAAACTGGTTGAACATAAGATATGAGTGGTTGAAATATGGTTTAATGTTTTTCCTTCTAACTCTTTTTCCCCCTTTTGGAAACTGATAAAAGATTCTGTATTTTTTTTTTTTTTTAAAAGAGTTGACCTCATTTTTAGTTTGTTTTCTAAAAGTAGAGATGTCTTTACATGTGTTTAAAAGTATGTCTGTCAAACCTTTGGAGGACTTTTCAGAAGGAAGAAACCTACAATGCATATCTTACCAAATTGTTTGGGGATTTTCCACTTTTATGTGTTTGGGCATTTTTCCCTCTTAAACATCAAAACCTAATAATCGTGGCGGAAGGTTAAATATTTTCCATACTTTGTTTCTGAAATTTGTTCCTTACAAAGAGCATATGGGGGAAGAAAATTTACACAGCCAATCTATTACTGATGGTTACCGCTGGGGTGAAGCAGTAAGATATGGGAGTGGGGGCAGTGAAGGGGGACTCTCACTACTTTTCCATTTTATTTACAATAAAAATGTACTCATGTGCCACCTTCATAATTTTTACAGCTAGTTAAGAAAGAAAAAACACACATTTAGATAAAAAGTATCTATTTGGATAATTTAAAAAGTTATAGGGCATCCCTGCTTTGAACACTGTACATAGGATTCCAGTAAGAAAAGGGTAGGGGCAAATTATGATCTGCTCTGCTGGTAGCATTCACCCTCTACAGCATTTCTGTACAGGAAGATTGAATAACAGAATGGGGAGCAGGAGGCAGAACGAAGAATCTGATATCCAGAATGGCGTTTTCTATTGAGGAAAGCTTTAGGAATTAACACTTTAAGTTATATCAAGCTCACATTGAATTCATTTTCCTTAATGCTGGTTTGCTTTAACTCAATATCCTTTAAAAAAAAAAAAAACAAAACTATGTCTTCATGACATCATCAGTCCATTTCTTGGGGCTTAAAAATAGAAATTTAAAGTTTACATGTAATAATTAAATCTAAAAGAACACCTTATTTAAATTCTCGAATCTCTTAGGGGCTAGGAATGAAATGTAACGCTAACTTAGTTTAATAATTTGTTCTCTTTCCACCCAAACACACAATCACTGCTTGTGAAATCCTCATCAACCTCTCCCCCCCACCACCCCCCGGCCTTACTTTTTTCATCAGGATGTGATGGAATTAAAAGCTGATTTGAAGAGCAAAGTCCAGTTGCATCCCAGATCCGGGTCTCCAAACATCCAGTGTCATGGGACATTTCATGACCACGGCACACCCATCATCTTATTTTCCAAAAATGGATGTTGGCGTTAAATGGGGGTGGAGCTTTCTGTTCTGCCAGGATTTAAAACTATGTATACATAAAGCAAGCAGCTGGTACAAGGCGTGTGTGTGTGTGTGTGTGTGTGTGTGTGTGTGTGTGTGTGTGTGTGATGGAGAAAGAGCTGGATCAAATGAATAGTTTCCCGTTCATAGCAGGACATAAGTTTCATTCCACGAAAGAAAATATAATTGATTCCGTGTCCATCAGCACATCAAGAGGATGGCCGGTAACTCACTTCCTCCTGGCCTGGACTAGGGGATGACAAGGCTTAGAGGAAGTGACCTGGGATAGGCCCCGGGCTGGCCTGGGAAAGCACACACCCAAACAGCCCCTTGCCTCTCCTGGTCCCCCTGGAGTCTGTCGACATTTGAGTCCTGTCCTTTTTCCACTCTTGGGAGGACACACGATGTCCCTGCAGGTCCGGCAGTCTGGGTTTGATTAAATAATTATAAACTCCCAGCAGCAGATCTATCATTTATGTTCTGAAACATGCCAGCCTGTGTCTTTTGTGGCCATGCCAGCCAGTTGTCAAGCCACTCTTGTTATTGTCAATGAGAACACAGTGGTTCAATGTTTGTGCTAGTTCCTGGATTTTGGTGATAGAACGTAGCCCAGCAGTACGTGGCTGGTGCCAACCTCGTTACAGAAGTTCATAGCAAATCCGTTCTATATTTATTCAGCCCACCACTCTGACACTGAAATTGCCTTTGATGAGCTTATGATCGGAGGCTTCTATTTTCCACTTCTAACTCTGGGTGATTACATACTCTAACAGCAAAGACGTCAAGTCCTGTTGTCCGTACATGAAGCATGGTGAGCTGGGGACTGGCTGGTTGGGGGAGGTAGGGGACCAGAAGGGTGCTTGAGCTGACCGTTCAGCCCACACAAAGAAAGCACAGAGGCCACCCCTTTCATCTCTTTAGTTAACATGTTTAAAATTTTCCACGTCCTCCACCGCTAAAGCTCAAAACAAAATTGTTAAAATAAAGCAAGAATATTTCATAGTAATATGTTATCTCCTACAAAAGCACAAAGGGAGGTGGAGGACACCACCTCATTGAGTTCAAGGAACATTTAAAGAGATATTTTTGGTTCTTGCCTTAATTGAGCCACAAGTGATCTCTAAATTATTCCCGTTTAAAGAACCCATTATCAGCCATAACTTGGAAAATAACTGAAATGCCTGAATGGGAAGTCTCTACTTTTTGTGAACATGAATACTCTTGCTGACAATAATTTACATGGTCAGGATTACCTTCCTGTTCCACTAATGATAACATAAGAGGAAGCTGGTAGAAATTATGATGTATAAAAATGTAGCTATGAAACACAAGCTTTGTTTTGGAAAGAGAAAGATGGGCCTTCTTTTATTTTGCATAGTTCTGGACAAAAGACTTCAGAAAAATATGAGTCCACGTGGCTTACGTGTGTTTTCATTTTTGAAAAGTGATCAAAGTCACTCATCTATTGAAAGGAGTACAATGAAATGAGATAATAAAGATTAGTGAAAAGAAACTATATAAACTGAAGGGTACCAGACTCACAAAATAAATTTCATCAGTCACTTATTTTTCATCACTGTTTTTTATTTGCTTTTACATGTACTGAAATGGCATGGACTTGAATTAGTATGTGGACGAAATGGGAATCTTGAAAGAAGAATTACTTTATACAAAGATAGAGTCAACTGAATTGTGTGTTTTGTTTTTACTGCTTCCTTTAAAAGGATGATTAAAATGTGTCCATTTAATGGAGAAAATGTAATATTCTATCATCACAGGAAAGGCTTCAGATATTATATTTTATTTTTAAGAGAATGGGTTTTAGAAAAATAAATATTAATGCAAGTTATTTAAATGTGTATAATTTGACATCATTTTTCAAAATGAAAAAAAGTCCTATTTAGAAAGATGGTTATTATTGTTTTGTTTTTAAGATTTGAGATATAACTTCTGTCATTGGCATAATTTCTAGTGCTATCACATTCACCCCAACACTACTCAAATTATGCTTTAGCTTTAATATTTTTGAAAATGAGTCAGTTATTCTTTTAAATGAACTTATACTTCAAAAATAAATCATTTCCAAATATTTCAACTTAAAACTATGTTATTATTCTACTGAGGCAAACTCAAGTTGGAGAAAGTTGATAATAAAGATATTCGGGTGTAGTAATATAAAATGACTTTGGGTGCATGTTTCTGGGGGGTGGGAGGGGGAAATGGTTAGGAAAAAGCAAAACCTTTTAACAAACTAGCAGTCCAGAGATAGAAATACGATTTTGTTCTTCGTTAGCTTTATGTAGGAGTCCTTATGTTTGTAAACATAGAAAAGACAAAGGACTCTTAAAAGAGAATAAATATTGCAAATGTAGAACTTTTAGGCATCTGTGAAAAAAGCTGGTTTTTAGTGCTTCTGACTATCGTGCTTAAATAGAAATGCAGCCATGTGGGGGACTGTTTTTAGTTAAGGATTTTGGATGTGCTGATCAAGTGAAGAAGTAATCGGTAATTGGCCACTAGGGGGCCTTCCCATTGGTCCTTTTATAAAACGGAACGTTAATAATAAACTGCAAAGATGTACCCCAATATTTTCTATAATACATAGAAATGGCTGGTTGGGAAGTGATTAAAACTTCCATCATCTGGTTATTCAGATAATATGAAACTATTGATTGAATTTTCCCCTTCACTGAACATAACTTAAAAAAAAAAATTAATTGCTGTTATTTTTGGTTTTGGTTTTTCTTTTTTTAGCTCAATTAATGGTTGTTGTATCTGCTTTTTATGTAATCTTATTTTGTTTGTTGATTTGCCCCAAAGTTCAAAGTTAGTTTAATATAATATAATTTAATTTAATATATAGTTTAATATAATTTAATTTAATATAATCCAACCAGTGCATTGATTCAGTTTAGAGGAAGAACCTGGGTCTGTTTACTCAGATGAACCTAACCAGATGTGCACGCTGCTCTGAGCCCATGTTCATTTCTTTCCACAACTCTCCACAATGTGCTTGCTCAAGCCAGGGAGGCCACGGTGTAAGGTTCATTTGGCAAGCCTCTGTTGAGCACTTATTACGTCCTTATCATTGTGTACTATTAGGTGTTGTACTCGGTGCTGGGCTACAGCTGGAAACTAACGTGGTGTAGCTGCCCTTGAAAAGACAGCAAGAAACACATATGCCTTTAAAAGTAGGAAATCCTGAGAGGCAGAAAAACGTGCTTTCAGAAACAATAAAATAAGGTACGAGGTGAGGGAGTCTGGGGGTGCTGGGCAGTTTTGAGGAGATTCCGTTTGGTACAAGGGAGGAGGCCCTGGGAGACTGGAGACCAGCAGGTGGGGTGGAGGATTTAACCTCAGGAGACCTGGGGTCAGGTCCTGCCTCCCTGACTCATCAGCAGCTGAGCTTGAGCTTGGGGAGGTCGTGGACGTGCTCAGATTTCTCTGTCTCACCTGGATGTTGATGGTGCTGGCTCCTTCTCTCTCACCAGATTTGGGGAGAGTCAGATGAAGTGATTTATTTGAGGATGCTTTATAAAGGGACATTCAAAAGTTATTATGTGATTCCTCCAAACAATCAATGGTTTTTATTGAGTAAATACTCAATGAGAGTACTTGCATGGACAAGAGGTATTTTTCTGTCCCTAAGTTTTAAAATATTTAATGACTTATTAGCATGAAAAATGTTCCAATACATTAAGTTTGGAAGGTTTTTGCATGAAGTATCCTTTTTTTTGGTAATATGGATACATATATGCATAATTGGTCAACAAGATATAACCCAAGGCTAACATTCCTGGTTAAATTATGAGTATTTTAATTTTTTTCCTTTCTGCTTTCTGTACTTTCTGATTTTCTACAGTGACCCTGAAATGTTTTACAGTAAAATATTATGTTAATCAAGAAAAATAATAGAGAAAAAGAGATAATGATAAGCTAGGTGGAAAAATTCCATTTTCAAGATGAAAATTTTCCTTGTAAATGTTTTGTTAAACATTCATGTGAGGAGACTTTCATCAAATATGCAAATAATTTTCAAATCCCCACACAAAAAAATTAGTATCAAAATATTTTTAAAATTTAAATTGAATTTTCCTTCTATAACCTAAATGTCTCTTTTACATGTCTATTCACCCCCAAAGGGAAATCTATCAAAATAATGAAAGATATTTTCCTTGTAAATATTAATATATATCTCTTTATTGACTTCCATGTTAAAACACGTTTCTGAAGGATTTGTTTTTAAATGGATAGTTCTTCTGAATGGCTTCTGCTTCCAGGTTGGGGCACATTAGGGTGACTTCTGCTAACTTATATCACCTTCCAGAGTATATTTGAACAGCACAAAGTATTTGAAAAGAGCTCCCAATATTACCCATTCCACGTTGCTCTGATTTCGTTTTAAGGGACATTTTGTGGGTTTCCCCCTTGCTTTCATAAGCTGTGTAACTTTGATCTACTTCTTTTCTCTATCTGAATTCCCTTCGTGACTTGAAATTTGTTTGACCTTCTACACTTTTGCTTATTTTCAAGAACACAAGTACTGAATTAATCAAGTTTGCTTGTTACAAATACAAACATGTCAAATAATGTCCAATCCCTTCTCTCCATTTCACCCTCTTCCTAGAGGTCACCACTGTTGCCAGCATGTTGCATGGCGTTTCTGCTGTTGTTTTTCTATGCATTTGCATTCAGAGATATATGCCAAAGGAAACGAACAGTTTGCGGGTTTTCTCTTTCAAACAATGTGATACCATATTGTAAGGGTTGTTCCACACTTTTTCCCCTCAAGATTCTATCTTACAGATCTGTGTAAGGATACATAGATTGCCATCATTTTAAAATATTCCTGTGTTTTAAAGACTAAATCCTTAGCCCTCTTTGGGTATCTCATGTTTGTAAGGAACTTATCTATCAGGTGATCAAAGCATGCAATTTCAAAACAGTTTAGAATACGTTGGACCCCTGCTTTGTGCAGATGGCGAGAGGTACCGCGTACTACCCCTGCCCTTGAGGGGAATATAAGGTAGTACTTAAAAGGAGAAAGGAAATAATAAACCCCAGGACCACTAACTCTTCTGCCATATCATACGTTTCATAGTAGAGAAATAAGCAAATCCACTCAAGAACACAATAATTTAAACTTTAGGCTCAAAGATCTGGAAGATGAAAGGAACCTCAAGAGGTCACCTACATCTATCCTCTACTTTTAGGTACTTAATTTAGGAAGGAAAATTAAGCCTGGGTGTGGGAGTGGTAAATGAACACCCAATTGAAACTAAACAAGACTAATATGTGGCCACAGACTCTGTTGTTCTGTTGTTTCCATTTATTTCTTCTGCAGCTGTTTGGTATCTTGAGTTTTCTCCATAGCTTAAAGTAAGGAAAAGTCATATTTTCGAATGAAAGACATGGTCAGTTTACCAATCCATAACAGGGAGGTGGACCTTGAATTTGTGGAAATACCTAAGAGGTAGAAACTTCCTCCCCGAGAGGGCAGGCAGGGTGAACATTTGCACAGTCCTGAGACCTGCCTCCCTAGTGATGGAGCTAGATGCTACCACAGTGTTAGAGATCTCGAGGGGGAGCTCCCACTCATCCCTTCTTTTATCCAGGTGCTCACGTTTCTCACAATACTGGGCTTGGGTTTCTAAGAGCCATCAAAAGTTATCAGACTTTGTGGGTATGTTCAATGTTCTCCTAAATTGGTTTGGTAAAGTAGGAAATAGGATGCATGTTGGACTCCAGGTGAGGCAGAAAATTAAGAGTAGAACTAAACTCCACCAAGTCAGCTGTAAACAGCCCTACCATGTTCAGTCTGGCTCTAATGTCCCGAGATCCCAGTGGGCAGACAGGGGGAGCCTGGATGACAGGTACCAGCCACATGGAGCTTCCAAAAATTCTTCAACTCTGTCCAACACACACTGAGCTTTAACAGAATGATCATTGGAATTAAGGAGAAAGTTTTCCCCCTGAGACAATGAAAGTAATGTTTTAATAGACTGAACTATCAAAGATGTAAAAAATAGAAATATTTCATAATATATGGATCCAAAACACCTGAAGTACACAGCTTAAGAAGGACTTCTATTTTTTTTTAATTAATCTTATTTTAGCTACAAGAAGATGAGTTTTTTTGTTATTTGTTTTCTTTTCTTTTGAAACATATCTTAGGAACCGATTATCAACATCATAGAAAGATCTCCCATGGGCTGCTGTAAAATACAGTATCCCACTCACACATTTACATTTTTGTTCAAATTTTTTAAATGTTACATTTTTGGGTGGTTTTCAAAACAAATTGTAGTTAGGAACTTTGAATCATAAAATAGTAGAGGTTCATGTCATGTAGCTCCATTCTTGAAGGTTATGTCACAGAGACACAACAGGACATCTTAATAGTGCTGGTAATTTAAGATACATTGTTAAAACACATGCCAGCTAATAAAAATAGGGTAGACTCCATCTCTGGCTGAGAAAATTATCTGTTAATTCATTTTTGTTTTGTCTTAATTTGGACTTTTCTAAAAGCAAGTAATATTTTTTAATCAATGCAATACAATTTTTATGCATAGTTTTATTTTCCTCCTACGACACAGACATAGGAAATACTAATAAAAACCATGCTTTGGGAGTTCACTGGAGCTCTCTTGCTTTACATGGCACTTACTTCTGAGTAGAAAAGTTACGTAGATCTATTCCAGCTCTCAGACTATTCATATATAATATGTCATATCAAAATCAGTTACTCTGATTTACTAACAATAGTATATTTTAATTTATGAGCACATGATATTTATCAATTAGTTATATGCAAATAGGGTATCACTGAAATTTTACTCAAGGGGAAAACAATTCTCCCAGTCAGAAAACTTATACCAAAATCGTGTCTGCTAAATTTGTTACAAAATATGGCTATGCTTTTGACATCAACCAAAAAAAGTCACAGATATACAAAGATGCCAGTTTGAATTTTCAGCATCTTTTGCTTTCTCACAAATAATTTGTTACTTAGGAAATATAGTTTTGAAACAATGTAGAGTTTAATTTGAAGCAATTGAGAGTTTAATCTGTATCACTTGTCGGGGTAGGGCAGTAAGAGATGAATTTACTCCCTAAAATGCAAAACAGCTTCCTTTACTTTGGGCTCAGCTTAAGTCCCTCGACTAGTGATCCACAGTTTGGGGACATACTTTTGCTCACACAAGCCACGCACTTCATGAACTGTACATACCCCTCAGAGCCTTAGTTTTCCACACTTGAATTTCAACCCTTTGGAGATTCTTCTGTTACAGAGAAAGCCTGAGGGACCCTATCCAGCAAAGGTGGGCTGGAGACCAAGTGTTGAGCCACAGCCCATGTCCTTAAGGGAGAGGGACTCATGCAGGACTTTGAAGGCTGGGGAGAATAAAGACTCTGGAAAATGCTTTGGAAAATAGCAAAGCAGTCTACAAAGATTTTAGTTTTATGTGTCTTTACAGAAAGCCAAATATTAGGATGTAATCTGACATTTCTATCTAATTCTGTTGGTAAACTGCAGATTTGGGAACATGCATCCTAGAATGACAATGTCATTGGGAGCTGGCTTACAGAGAAGCGGTACTTGCGTAGAAGAAATGAACTGTCAAAACCATTTGCTGTACGTTCACACTGTGGATTTCCATGAAAACGTAGTGGTAAGGTTTTCTAGGTAGAAGGGTAAAAGAATAAACGGCAGACCAAGCTAAGTTTCCACTTTATATCTACCATTGATGAGCTGTGTGACCTTGGACAAGTGAGCTAACCTCTCTGGTTCTATTTTCTCATCTGCAAAATAGTGCAAATATTAATAATGATGGTTACGTTCAGGAAGGGTTTAATACCTGCCAGGCATTGTTCTAGTAACTCAGCCCTCACAGAAAGTTTGGAGTTTAAAATCGTTACTATCGCCTTCGTCCAGTGGAGGAAACAGGTTTGGATGAAGTAAGGGACTCCAGCTCATACAGCTAGAAAGTGCAGGACCAACCTTCAGTCAAGCTGCCAAGGTCCAGAGAAAGTGCTCTGACCCACAGCGCCATGAGAGGCAGGTGAGCTTCAGCTGAGGACGCCCTGGGGCCCCATTACCACCCCCCCACACCCATCACTTACAAGCCCTGCCACCTTGCTGAGGTGTGGAGCGTTTCTCTGCCTTACGTTTGCCACGTGTAAACACAGGATAATAATGGGATCTGCCTAACGACATTGTTGTAAAGATTAAATGTTTGTTAAAAACTCAGAACAGTGCTTGCTCGTTAAGGACTAGATAAGCACTTAAGTGCTATTATTATTATATTAGAACTCATATTCTTCAATAATATGAATTGGAGCAAGGATTAATTAATACATATAAATTACATGCCTGTATGTAATAATTACCCAGTAAATGATTCCTTCAGGAGGTTTTGTGCCAAGTATACGCCATGATTTAGGTGCTGGAGAGATGCAGAGCACAGGGTGTGGGCATCTGCCACGGAGCTCACGGTCGAGTGGGGCAAAGAGGAATGGTTTTAGTTTCCTTACCTCAGGGTATCGGAAAGTTGTCTCTCAGCAGCTGACTACACATGATTCTCACCTACCTGTAATAATGGCTCGTGTCATGGGGTAAATGGATGCACGGACCCATCGCTGCCCTAGCCCAGTGGAGACAGTCCTATGGCGGACACTCTGTTTCTGCCCCTTGAGATGCCTCTGTAAGAGTTCAGAGTGACTTAAAGGGTGGGAAAGGCTGAGTCAGTCTCCATAATAAAATACTCAGTGTAGAGGGAGGAGGAGGAATGAGCGGTGCCATCCTCAGAGCACAGATAAGAGTGTGCACGTGTGCACGTGGGATGTGTATGTTGTGTCCACTGGCATGTGTATATTTTGTGAGCGTGTTTTCTGTGTGTGTGTGTGTGTGTGTGTGTGTGTGTGTGTGTGTGTGTTGGGGGCTGGAGTGGTAGCTGCAAGGTCTGAGGAAGATAGGAGACAAGAAATGGGATTGCAGCAAGTATTGAAAAGACCCATATCTTCCTTCTTGTTTTTGAAAGGCAGGAGTAAAGAGACCCCATTCCGTTTTATTACCTTTGACTCATTAATTGTGTTTGTGCAAGCCATGCTCCTTAGAGACCAAACAACCATGTGGTCTTATGGGGTCTGGAGCACCTATTTGCCAGAAGCTTAGCTAGGCCCATTTGTTCAATAAGGGCTGTCAGTTCCTGCCTGTCTTTGGCTATGCGCCTGCAGCAAATGATGTCTCAGCTCTGGCCTGGTCTCGGGGGAGCCATAGTCAGCAGCCAGCAGGACTGACCAGGGATGGAGGGGCAAAGCAAGTAGACGAGAGCTCAGAGGCCAAAAGTTTTCCCTGGAAGTCAGGCATGCTCCCCCACTGTCCTACAAGATAGGTTCACCCCCTGCTCGTGGTTCTTCTACGTGTACAGCAAGGAGAGGTGAGGCTGCTTCCATCGGCCCTTTCCAATGGAGGCATCCCTTGGAATTGAAGCAGGCTGGCTGTGTGTGAGCGGATGGGGTTGTGAGGGGTGGCATTTTGGAGGGGATGGGGGAGGATTAACAAGGGAGAGTGAGAGACTAAAGCAAAGACAGGAGCCAGCCTGACTGGGCTGCCTGGTCCAGAGGAAACAAGGACAAGCAGGGGAGGAAGAACGAAGGGCTTTGGCTGACCTCCCCCACACCATGAAGACTCAGGTACATTCTGTCTCTGAGCACCAACTTTGCTGCATGGTTTTGATTTTCCAAAGAGTTTTACTGGAACTCCAGCTCCTTGAGGGTTCCTGGGGTGTGTGGGTGGTCAGTGGGATGGTTGGAGCAGATTCCTGACCCTGTCCATTTGGGAAATGCATCAACAGATCCTTTGCAGTGGGATTCTCTGAGCCTTCTGAGCAGTTCTCAGGAGGGGGCTCTTACATGGGCATCATTTTCCAATCTTGGACCACAGTGGCCTCTCTAACATATGGTCACAGCTATTGCCATCACATACAGAACAAACTGCACAAACACTAACCTACCGAGATTTCCCAAACTGCCCTGATACAAGTCACACGAAGGCTTATTGAAAGCACTGATTCCTGGCTCCAGCCTAGACCTATTGAACCAGGAATTGTAGGGGAGAGGTCTGGAAATTTGAATTTCTAAACAAGCACCATGGGCAATTTTTATCAGTAAAGCCTGAGACAATCATGTGCATATATACAGCATTACAATTGCTCCCTACGCTATGTAGAAGAAACCAGCTCTCTTTCCTGTTCAGGGCACCAGCTATCTGTGGTGACTGACGTTGGGGATGAGAGAGGAGGGCTCCATCCCTGAAGTCAGTATGTGCAACATCTAACCCCCCCCACTCCCAACTTAGCAGCGTCGAAACCCTGTGTCTTTGAGGCCACAATGAGTTTAGGCAGAGTAAAACTACACAGCAGACACGGCCCCAGAACAGAAGCTTCCCACCCAGGCTGCCTCACTCACCCTTCCTCACAGTTCTCACATTTCTCCCTGGGACACCTACCGGCTGCTTCTGGGTTCCTTACCATTTTGAACTCCTGAGGCTGGCATCTTAAATATGATTTCTCAAAGCACTCCCTCTCCTGAGATCAAATTTCCCAACAGAACGTATCAGCACCCTGGCAGGGGCTGCAAATCAAAGTTAAACCTCTCCCACGGTGCAAGGGGCGGTGCCCTGAGTGAGGCTCAGGTCATCCCTGCAGCTGTCTGTCAGGCGCTGCTACTGTGCCATCTTTGACCACCTAGAACAGTGTGGCCCTAACTCAGAGCTTACCATACAAGTTTCTACTGAGAAACTGTGAATCCTTTTTTCAAATTTCTAATTAGAAAATTAGAAATACGGTTGTACGGTTTTATTAGTTTTCTATTGCTGTATAACAACATCATCAGAAATTTAGCCACTGAAAACAGCACACATTTATCATCTTACAATTTCTGTGGGTCAGAATTCCAGGCAGGGCTCAGGGGAGTCTTCCACTTAAGGTCTCACAGGACTGTACTCACAGTGTTGGCTGGGGCTCTCATCTCATTTGAGGCTTGACTGGGAAGAATCTGTATCTGTTTCCTAGCTCATTCAGAGTGGGGACAGAATTTAGTGTCCTATGGTCATAGGACTGAGGCCTTACGTTTTTGGATGGCTGTTTACCAGCGGCCACCTCAGTTTCTTGGCATGTAGCGTCTGCGAACATGACCACCTGCCACCTCAGAGGCATTCAGGGAGAGTGCAGCAAGATGGATGCTACATTCTGATGTTACATAATCATATACACGTAATTACATATATCCCATCACCTTTGTCATAGTCTATTGGTTAAAAGCATGTCATAGACCTTGCCCACACTCAAGGTCATGAACACCAGGAGATAAGGCTCCTGGGGTTTTCCTAAGGAATCTGTCTACCATAGTCGTGGTCACCAATGGAAGAGCCAGCTCAACCGGAAAACAATACTTTTTCTCTAAGGACTGGGTCAGCCTGGGCAGCTATACGTGTGCTGCGGGACCCCATACTCTGATCAGTCATCTGATGTGCAGGTAGAGATCCAGCCCAAAGTGAAGCGATCATATTCTTCCTTCCAGGAGTTTGGCTTTGGGCTCTACAGAGAGCCAGTTAGTCTGGACTATTTCCTTCCAAGGAGAAGAGAACAATGAATTGTTGGGCATTTTTTTCCAACACATGAATGTGGGAGAGAATGAAGTTGGAGCAAAGAAGAATGAAGTTGATACATAGGAAAAAAAAAAAAAAAAAAGGACTTTAGACATGAAGAAAAAATGTGTCTGGGTTTCTGAAAGCTATCCAGTTCCTGATTCTAGTTTTTCATGTAGCCCAATGATTTTTGAGATTCAGAGCTTTCCTATATTCTGTCAGTAAATTCTCTATTTTGCTTATGCTCACTCAAGTTGGCTCCTGTTACCTGTCAAGGTCAAAAACTGGATTAAGTTGAGATGTCAGAGTGGGCCTTGTTGATTCTTTACTCATAACCTCTCCATCACCTATTTCCCTACCAAGCACTAAAACATGTGTCTTTACTGCTTATCATACACTGTCATCCTTATCATGCACTTAGCTTCCATGCACTGTCATGGGTGCTGGAGTACAAGAGTCAATAAGACTCAGAGCTCCCATGCTCACGACTCATAATCCACAGAGGCATCGGCGTGTAAGCAGCGTTACAGGTGGGAAGTGCTGAGGCATACCAAAAGGGAACATTCACCTGGGTCTGGGGAAGAGATCTTCCAGGAGTGCTTCCTGGAGGAGGTGACTAAGCTATGATTCAAGAGATGAAGAAGAACTAACCAATTGCAGGGGAGAGGAGAGATGATTGTTCCAGACAGTGGAAACAGCATGTTCAGAGGGTACAGGAGCATGACAAGTCTGAGAATCAGAGAGCCAAGGACAGTTGAAAAGGTATTTTATGGAAGTGGTGAGGAAACTCACATTTTACATGTCTGTTCCTCAAAACGATTACCTCTTTGAAAATAGGGACTATGTTTTTCAAATTATTATTGTGAACACCTAGCTTGGCACTTAGGGATTTACTAATTAAAAATTGTGTCTAGGTATTTTATTTATATAAATTAAAATAACTCTTTTCAGTTTAGAGGGCCAGGACGTTTGACAAATGCATACAGCCATATACCCATCACCACTACGAAGACAAAATTTCACCACTCTAAAACTTCCTTCATGCTGCCATTTGGTAGTCAATTCCTCTCCCCACTCCTTGCCCTTGCTGGTATTTTATATATGTAGTATTTCGTTTAATCGTCGCATCCACCTACCTGATATAGGTAGCATTGTCTCTTTGAAAGATGAGGAAACTGAGGCTCAGTGGATTTTCCTTCCTTCTTTCCCTGGCTTCATTCTGGAAATTGAGTGATTGGTGTCTGTGTGTGAAGATAAGGGATCCCATCCTCTCAGATTACCAGGTAAGACACTCCGATGCCTCAGGTCATGCACAGGAAAAGATCAAGTCAGTTCAGAAAATCGTGCCTTGTTTCCCCAGACTTGGGCTTTGTGCTGAAAGGATATAAGAGCAGAAAACCAGCATTATCTCTGGGTCAGGTCTCCCTTTCCTGGCCTTTTGCTGTAGGGCTAAAGGCACACATTTTACAGAGCCAATAAAATGCACCTTCTCAAGAAATGTTACGACAGCTGGCTTCCAGATCCTCTGATTGTTATGTCTTTTTCAAGAAGTATCATTAATTATTTTTAATCATCTCTTGATTTTACCAAGAAGGCCATTATTTTTACAGGCAGTTCACTGATAAATTGGGGAGTGTTTTCATGTTGTTTTTTTCCTGTGGTGTGGTGTAACTTTCTTTGTCATCAATACATACGTCAAATCAGGCTAACCGGAGTATTTCCCCAGCCACAGCATATGGTTGGGTCATACAAACAGCCATCGTAAATCCTCCTTGACAATGGCCCAAAATGATATCGTGACCTGGTCCCCTTGGAATCCAGATTTATGAAGATCTGAATGTGAGAACTGAGTGTTAGGAGCATGGGTTTTAAAAAATGTGCCACGTGAGTACATCTGTCTCTTTACATGGCTACTTGCCTCCATATGTGGCAAGTGAATGAAAAATATGTGCAGAGGTATTTGAAAAATTCTTGAGGTGCCTCAATAAGCTTGCCTAGATCCCTGTGCAGAGTAAGCACCCAATAAATATTCATCAAGTGAGTGGATGAATGGATGGATAAATGAAGTGGAACTTGAGTGAGTTATATAGTCATCTCATTTTTCTAGAAAGCAGCTCATACTGGGAAGGCATACTCGGTTGCCTTTCCAACACGGTTCTCCCTTTTCTACTTGTGAATGCACACCCAATTTTGTTCAGGAAGCCTTTCTATTCCCAGGGGTAGAATCTTACTCTAAGCCAATCAGAGCGTGGCATTTTTCACGGAGATTGTGATTTGTCAGGGAATACGCATGTGACCTTTTTTGGCCCAATTAGGCTGAAGGGGATGACTAAGTCTATGGCATGGGGAGGAGTTTTCCATTTCTTCAGATGGAAATGGGAAAGGTAGAATGTTATTGCAGTTGATGCTCTAGAGTTTTCCCTTCCATGCCCACAAGATCCTGCCTGGGCTGCCCTACTTACGTTATGAGTTTGAGGGGAACCAGCTTTGGGTTGAGGCCAGTACTATACAGAACAGAGGGTGGAAGAATCTCATGCTTGATGACATAGTTGAGTTCCTAGACCTTCCTGGAGAACACCCGGGTTCTGGACCACCTGTTATTTGAAAGAATAATTTCCTTCTGATTTCAGTCACCTTGAGTTGGGATTTCTTCTGCTTTTCCCTGAAAATGAGAAACTAAAGTAAAAGCTTAAAGTTGAGAAGGAAATAAGAAAGAAGAATGTTCTTGGTGATTTAGTGTTGCTTCAATAAGTAATAACACCACCTCTGCATGTAGTGCACACACAAAACTCACTTAGATCCTGTCTCTCATTGCCAGTACCCAGGGGGCATAAGTGTTGTTATGCTGGTTCTCCCCACTTCCTTCAGGTAAGACTTGCCCTTCTGGAAAATAAATCCTCCTGCTTGTCCAGTTGGGGTGATTGAGGATTTTTTTCCCTTACTGGTTTTGCATGGTTCCTTTGCAACACAGAAAAGAAGATGACTGCCATCACATACTCTACAACCCTTTCATCTTTTCAGCCATTCATACAATTTTCCCTCTCGCTAGCACACAAAATTTAGAAAACGGTACAGCAAGTATCCCTTTTGGAGTTACTACAAGCAAGATGCCATGCAACTTATACAATAAATGTATTTCTTGCCTACAAAGATCTTATCTTCTGGTTGGGTAGCATTTTAGACCGTGAATGGGGGACTTGAATAAATAGAAATAGAAAACTGTGTTACCCATTAAAAATGGTATGTCACTAATTCTTGGGTGAGAGAAAAATAATAGTAGCTCTTAAATCTAAAGACTTTTTGTCTCTTTGCCCACCATCATCTTGTGCCTGGAAAGCTGCAGTGGTTTCCAGATCTGTTTCTCTCCTGTATATTGTCTGATCGATTTTCCATGCTGAAGCTAGAGAGATCTTATGGAGAAGAAAAAGAGATCATGTCATACCACTGTTCTTCCTTCACTGCCTACAAGACCCTGCATAGGCTGCCCCTCTGACCTCTGCCGCCTGGGCTCATATCGTGCCCCATTCTACTTGTTTCTTTCCCTCTGGGGGATTTCTCAGTCCCACTCAGCAAAGGCCTTTGAATATCCTATTTCCTGTGCCTTCTCTCTACTCTTCAACTAGTCAACACCTACTCTTTTTCCTTCCAATGTCAGCTCAAGCGTCGTGTCCTCAGAAAAGTCTTTTCTGACCTCCCCTACTGGGACAGAACCTACCACAGGCTCTTGTAGCACCAGGAATCTTTCCTCTGGACTCATCTCCATCAAAGTTCTATAGTTTTCGTCATCATTTTAAACATCGCTTGTATCCTCCACACGCCTCTAGATGGGCAGGCATTTTATCTGTATTTACTCACCATTGGCTCGGCAGAGCTTGAAAAGTGTTTGGTGTGTGATAGATGCTCAATAAATACTTACAGAAGAAAGAATGAGTGTAAAAATGCAATCCACACACTTTGATCTAGGCGCCATGCCACAAACCAGACCACCTTGTCATTTACTCCTTAAAACCACCGTATGAGAGAAGCTCTATTATTATCCCATCGCATAGTTGAGTACACTGAGGCTTAGAGACATAAACTAACATGCCAAGGTCACATGTAGGTGACAATAGGGATTCCAACTAGACCCATGACTTCAGAAACTGAACTCTTAACCACTGACCTCCACCATGTGTCACAGGTGAAAGAAAGTTCTGAAAGTTCAGAAAAAGAAGAAGCTTCGTGAGTGAAGGAGTTCTGGCTCATCTCACAAGACAAGATGGCTTTGGCCAGAGAGGTAATAAGTAAGAGGGTAGACACATATGGACCCTGCGAATATACAGGCATCTCTGAGTAAAGCTCCCCTCTGGGTACATGAATTAATAAAAAACCAGACCATCTCCCTGCAGATACAGCCCCATATTAGGACATGCAGCGTGATGAGCCAAGCACTGGCTCAATTTCAAGTCCCACTTCTCCCCTCACCTGGGCACTTTTTCTGCAGTGCACAAAGCATACAGCTGTATGCAGCACCCTGCAGAAATACCGGTTTACAGGCAAAAAAGCAAGAGGTGAAAAAATTCGTTTGGCTAGAATAGATTCCTTTTGAAGAAAATATAAAAATCTAACATTTGTGCTGCCTAATAGAGTAGCCACTAACCATATGCAACTATTGAAATGTAAACGAATTAAAATAAAATAAAATTTAAAATTCTGTTCCTCAGTCACACTACCCACACTTCAAGTGTTTAATGGCTACATGTAGCCAGTGGCTACCACATTGGGCAGCCCAGATAGAGAACATTTTCATTATTGCAAAATTCAATTGCATAGCACTGGTCTAGAAAGCAAGCTGGAGCCATAGGTTGTAAAAAGGAGCTCAGCCTTTGTGCCATAGGCCATGGGGAGGAACAAAAGGGCTGTAAGTGGGAAGCGATGGTGCTAGGAAGAGTAATAATTATTTATTGAGGGATTCGGATGTGCCAGGTGGTGTTCCAAGTACCTCTCAAGCATGATCTCATTTAATCTTTATGAGCCTACAAGGCACATATTATTATTGTCCCTATTTTATAGGTGAGAAAATTGAGGCCCAGTGAAATTAAATAACCCATCTAACTCCAAAAAGCTCTACTTTATATCATGCTCTTACTTGGTATCCAAATTAGCCCGATGATGGGAATGGAAGATCGAACAAAGAAGAGGCTGAGGTCAGGGAGGCCAGTTCAGCAGCCCCAGAAGTATTCTAGGCATGAGATGATGATGGTTTCATGGGGTGTCACACGCTTCCTTTGTGGAAAACATGAGATGTTCCTGGTTCTTCGTTCCCAGCCTATAGTTTTCTATAGTGTCCCTCTCCTCCTCCCTAAACAGGAATTGAAATGGGCTACATTCTCTTTGGAATCAGCTTCGCTTATCTTTTTGCTCCTTGCGATGGTGTTTCCAGAGAAAATTGTGTTTGCATTAGGCTTTAACCTAATAAATTTTTATCCCTGGGAGGGCGTCGCCCGCCTCATCCTGCTGCTGTGCTTACCCCTAGAGATCCCACGGCAGCTGGAGAGCTTGTGTGGGCCCCCCACACACATGCTAAACCCAGAAACCCCATCTGGAAATGCATGTGGCAAAAGTCTTCCCTCTTCTCCCAGTTTCCCCAGTAAGTGGAAATGCACCAGTGGCTCCCCCTTCCTGCGGGGATGTGGGGTCTTTTTTCTTCTTTGGGGTTAAATGTAAGCTTTCACACGGGGTGATTCTCTCTTCATTTTACGCTTCAGCACTCCTGAGTTTGTGAATGTTTCAGCTTTAGGTAAGGCCTGTCAAGCGATGGAGATAGATTGGCCTTCCCTTGGTCTTGTAAAGGAGCTGGTTTCCAGTATTTGGTTTCATGGATTATGGACTAGCAGACCCCCATTAACCCCACTGAGGAACTCTGTGAGAGAAACCGCTGGATACTGATCTATGTGTGACAGCTGGGGAAACTGAGGCAAATGAGGAGGGAGAGAATTTCATACGCATCAGAATTAAAGAACTAGAAAGAAAGCCATGGCGTCCAGGTTGCCTGGTCATGCTTTAACCGCAACCCACACTTGCCTATTTAGTTACAACAAACACAAAAAAGATAAACATAGATGTAAGTTAGTCTAAACACCAAATTTTAGAAGTTTTCCCTCTGATGTCTAGTCAGCTATCCTGACCTTTATTGGAGGATAAACCGACAGCTGTGGACAATTATTTACTGTAAGTCAGAGACTGAAGGGCTTGGATAATGAAGTGAATGTAGCATTAGAAGCAGAGCAATGTGCTTGGTACCAGAAAGTTACCCTTATAAGTCAATTCTTAAATTCCAAAGATTGAGGCACCAAGTTCACAACAGAAGAGGTGCTCAGAAAACCCAGGAGGTGTGGAGCAGTCAGCTTTGCTCATAGGTGAGCGATGTTACAAAAACGCACTGCCACACCTGGACCTTCCTCAGCCTGGAATGGTCCAGGAAGATGCTCCATGCAGATGCTACTGGGATGACATGTCCCTTGCTGTCCATAAAAGTGATGTACAGCTGGCTGTGGAGAAACCCAACCATCTCGGCTACTCAATAAGAAACAGATTTGGATTCCCTCACTCTGGCTGTCAGATTTTATAGTCACCCCATGGTCTCTGGCAGTGTGGCCTCTCAGCAAGAAGCTGCTGAAGGGGCGCTCAGAAACATTTGGCAGTCAAGAGAAGGACAAAAAAAAATCTTTGCATAATTCAGGGGTGAGTTCAATGCCAATAACACTTATACTCCACGCCAAGAAAGAATTTTAAAGCCAGTGAGGTGCCTCTAAGCTAATAAGGTGTTATTACCTTTAAGCGTGTCCCTTTTGCCCTTTGATAGTAAGCACTGTTTTAAAGCATTTGGAAATTCCATCCACAATTTAAAACAGGATATGTCACCTCTGCACTTTGAACTTCCAAGAGAAAAAGAAGCCTTGCTTGAAGTTGATACACTTTATTACCGGGTAATCTCTCTCTCCCCCCTCTCTTTCTCTGTCTCTCTTTCTCTGTCTCTCTGTCTCTCTCTCTCTGTCTCTCTCTCTGTGTCTCTCTCTCTGTCTGTCTGTCTCTCTCTTTCTCTCTCTCTCCCTCTGTGTCTCTCTGTGTCTCTTTGTGTCTCTCTGTGTCTGTGTCTGTCTCTGTCTCTCTGTCTCTCTCTGTCTGTCTGTCTCTGTCTGTCTGTCTGTCTGTCTCTGTCTCTCTCTCTCTCACACACACACACACACACGCACACACGCACACACACACTTCTCCCTAACCTGTACTATAATATAATGGAATCCGGCCACGCTGAGTGTGACAAGAGCAATGAGACTAATGACGTCCTCGCCAGGCCTCCTCCTGCCTGGAGGCCAGCCCACAGCACAGGGAAAAATTTGCTGTAAATACTCTCATCTTTTGAATGGAGTTCAGCCCCATGATGCCTTTCAGAGCAAGCCCTCGGCCTGAAGGAAGAGAAGCTGAGGAGTCTGTGTTCTAGAATTTGAGAACTCACTTTCTCCCAAATTTAATTCTGAGTCTGAATTTGAGACCAATTGTAGTTTGTAAGTTATAAATGACAAGTAGAGAATGTCATCCTTGTCCTTGGCAAAGTAATTGAGCGTAATAGAGACAGTATAAGATAAAAACATGCCCTAAGAGCAGGGTCCAATGCTTGCTCTGCTATTCACTGTGTTACCTTGGGCCCGTCACTTAATTTAGGTCGTTGGTGAATCCTTACATGTCACTTAGAATTAGGACTTAGAACTGGAAGTAACCTTGGAGACCATCTTGTTCGATCAGTATCCCATTAGTCTTACCCATGATGAAGCAATTAGAAGACTCCAGAATTCCCAATTCTCAGTCCTTCATTATTTCCATCAGAGTAGATTACAACAGAGTAGATTACTACTAAATCTTTTGCCAAGTACACCAGCCCAAATTAGATAATATTTGAGAGTCAGTGATATTTTGAGGGTGGACAATAAAGCTTAAAACTATGGCGCTTAGGAGGCTAATTGACAGCTAAGAAACTGCTTCTTATCCCTCTCCCTCCTCCCAGGATTCAGTCTCCTTGTGTCTGGATTGAGTAGTATCATGCTACATTCTCTTGATTACAGTGTAAAGCATGATGTTTACCATGGAACACAAGGCTCTTTTCCAACTGTCCTACCCTGTTCATCCAGCCTCAACTTTCACCCCACATATACTCTCTGTCTGGCCACAATGACCAGCCCCTGTCACCTAAAATGTCACATACATTCATCACCCCAGGCTATTCATGGTATTCACTGTGCTTGCAATGTTCTTCTTCCTTTTCTACCTGGCAAATCCCTACTCATTATTCAAGATCAAGGCCAATGTTAACTCTTCTATAAGGCTTTCCCAGACATTATCACTAATTCTAGTAATAGGAAAGTTGAGCACCTACCTAATGTTGAGCATTGTGCTGAATGCTTTTAATGATTATCTCATTTCATTCACGAATCTTCACTACAAGTCTCTGAAGTATATACAATTATAATACCCATTTTGAGAGAGAAATGCAAGTCTTACCAGAGTAAAATAACTTGCCCAAGGTCACAGAGCTCATTATTGGTAGAGCAAGTTTCAAGTCCAGATTTGCCTGACTCTATAAGCAAGTTCTTCCCCGTCTGTCTATCTGTCCACTCTGACTCTCCCAATGAACTTTACTTACACTTCGATTACATAATTTTTCCAGTTTAACTTTACATCTTTTTCTTCCCTTCTAGAGCAAAAGTCAGGGTGTGTGTTATTCTGTTTTATATCTCTAATATTTAGCTCACTGCTTGGCCCACAATAGATGCTTCACATAAATGTGTATAAATGTGTTGAATGGAGAAATGGATAGATGGTTGCAATGAATGGATGAAGGGAAGGAAGGAATCAAGGAAAAAGTATTCAGCTACCTCTAGGTGCATTATTCTAAACAAGCTAACCTCTTCCAAGTACACCACACATTGTTTTCCATAAAAAAGAATGTTAATGCTGCCTGGAAAATGTATCTAGATATTCAATGCGTATTTTGTATTGACCCTGAGCCTTATTAATGGCAGGAAATTCAAAGAAAAGTCAAGTCTACGTTGCGTACACCTATGGCCACAGAAGAGGAGTTTTAAAATGTTGGCCAAAGCAGAAAACATCTGGACCAGGTCACAGCTTTGAAGAATAAACATACATGTTCTCTGAGCTCAGCTTTTTTACTTAAAAAAAAAAAAAATCCTTTATGTACTTCTCATGACTTGAGTACCACCATGCCTTTCAATATGTCCTCCAAGGAAGAATTCTCAACAACTAACTTCAAATAGGTAAGATTGCAGCTGCTACAAATTCAAGTGTTTAGACAACACCAACTTGCTTTTATTAGGGAGTGTGTAAAAGATCTAGAGAAAATGAGAAAAGATCTTAGCCTCAGACAAAAATATATAAGGCTCCAAACAGATATGTCAGGGGAGGTTCCAAAGTGGGTCCCCATGGCTCAGTGTTCAAATGGGCCTGGCCAGAGTGCAAGCCTCCCATCAAAGCATGTGAGCCAGGATGGTTATCATTCCATGTTTTCAAAGCCTGTAGAATGCAACATGAGAGGCAAACGTGAGTTTCCAGGTAGGGACAGAGGTAGAATCAGAGTTCTAGGTGACATGTTAAAAACAATTTCTTGCTCTGACAGGCCGAACTGCTTTGAAGCAGCATAACATTTGGCACCTCTGTGGGGTGGCAATGTCCAGCTATGAAGTCACTGCAGGTCAGTTTGTGATGGGAAAGCATCCCAGGACCCCACCTTGGTGTGCTCTTAATGTGGGAAGGCTGACTGCTCACCTGATTGTGGGAAGCCTGACTGCTCATCTATCTTGAACCCCAAAGATGTAAGTTCAGACCAAATTCTACAAAGAATTCAATTATTTAAGCTTGGTAACCCCTCTAGGTATCGTGTTTCCCTGAACATAAGACCTAGCCAGACAACCAGCTCTAATGCGTCTTTTGGAGCAAAAAATTAATATAAAACCGGTCTTGTTTTACTATAGTATAAGACCTGGTCTTATATAATGTTATATAAGACCAGGTCTTTGAAACTGGACAAAATCAAGGTAGAAAACAGCTTCAGTCATCCACCCAAAGTAAGGGCATATGCTTAAAACTAAAGCAAAGTCTTTGCTGAGATACTGTGTTTCCCCAAAAATAAGACCTAGATGGACAATCAGCTCTAATCTGTCTTTTGGAACAAAAATTAATATAAGACTGGTTCTTGTTTTACTATAATATGAGACCAGGTCTAATATTAATTTTTGCTCCAAAAGACACATTAGAGCTGATTGTCTATCTAGGTCTTATTTTCGGGGAAACACGATATCTCAGCAAAGACTTTGCTTTAGTTCTAAGCATATGCCCTTACTTTGGATGGATGCCTGAAACTCTTTTCTACCTTGATTTTGTCCAGTTTCATTTTGGAAGAAGAGGCTTTTATAAATTAGTTTAATGTCCTATACGTACAACCACATCCTAAATATTAGAAATAATAATTGCTTTTTTTAATGAAAAAGACAGATATTGAATTTTTTAGAAGATGAATGTGACCTGTGTCCTGAGACCAACAGTAATGAATTAAGAGAAGAGTTATGTCAACATGAGAATGGAAGACTCCTGGGTAGGACTGAGGTTGAAGACACCATCTAGTATCAAGATACAGTGACTCTGGAAGACAAACAAAGGGTATTTGTTGCTGGAGTATAAATGTTCTGTTCACTCAGGAACCAAGACCACTTCAAAGACCATTTGTTGGCTTGGTGAGAAGCTGTTGCCAAGGTGAAGAGTCCCTATGTCCCAACTGCCCATAAAAATGTCTTCAAATAGCAGGAAGGAGCTGTACAAAATGGCTGGAGTAGCCAGAGGAGGGAGTAGAGACTCAGGAAGTGGATGTGTCTCCCTGAGTAGCACTGATTGAGCCAGGAAGGTTTCCACATGCTGACTGGCCAAGACAAACACAGTCCGACACTGACAGGGAGGCGGCCATTGGGGAACAGCTGAACCACCACAGTCATGCACTCTCTCGAAAGACTGTCACCGCATAAGCGAAACCAGGCCTGTGGTTTCCTGTCATCCTCTGTGGGACACAGCTCAGACTTGCAATGACTCATGGCCAATGGTGTGCCAAGATTTCACGTCCCATCTCCCATGAAGCCCAACCTGCGCAGAGTCAGGGCCATTCCCACTGCTTCCGCCTCCTGAGGAGCTTAATGAGGGGATTAACGGTGGCCAGGATGTGAGTGGACCTCTTCACGTGAACAGCCCGGCTGTAAAACTGGCCATGCACAGGCACGCAAGTGCAAAGCGGGGGGTCAGTAAGTATCAGCTGTGCTGAGCCAAGGCTGCGGAGACTTAGCTTTGCTGGTTGTGTGGAGAGGAGGAAAAGAAACTAACATTTATTAAGTCAGGCCTCTAGAGACATGATGCGGTTCGGTGGTTAAGCGCGTGGGCGTCAGATTGCATCTGGCTTCCCAGCTCACTAGCTGAGTGATCCTGGGAAGTTGCTTAGCCTTCTGAACCTCAATAGTCTCATCCAGAGAAAAAAAGGAATATTAGTAGTATTTACTTCATCAGATGGTTCTGAAGATCAAATGGAGATTATAAATGTAATGTTTGGTAAATGCTAGCTTTTGTCACTGTTATTACTGCCACTGATAATTGTTCGGTTGGTAATGGAACTGAAGAAAAGAAGGAATTACTTCAGAAGGAATTCATATGTGTTCTTGAGTAAAATGCTTTATGGAACTTGAACCCTGGACAAGTTGGAAGAGAATCTAGACCCAAGTTCAGGGTGTGTTCTGTGGGCAATTAAGCCTAGGGACACTTTGGGATCTGTACGTACTTCCGGAGTAGATTGATCAGAGTGACCATCTCACTTCCCACCTGGCACCGTCATTACTAACCCAAATCCCAATCACATATGGGCCTGCTATTTAATCCCACCAAACACATATCAAAGGCTTACCACACGCCGGGCACTGTGAGAAGCACCGGTGTGGGGCCTGGGGAGTGTGACAGAGAGGAGTAAAACATGGACCCTGTTTTTGAAATACTGATGGGAAAGATGGACACATGTGCTGTACACTCAACTAATACTAGGCAGGAGAATTCTTGTTCCAATGCTGAGACAAACTACATGCAGAATGCCTGGGGGAGAGATTGATTCTGGGGGGAGATACCTGTGAAGTCTTCTTGGGAAGGTGTATATTCTGAGATTGGGTCTGAAAGGTTAATATGATAGGGAAGCAAACACTATAGATAAAGGGATCACCTTTTGCAAAAGCAGTAGCCTACAGTGGAAGGAAGGGATAAACTTGAAAATAAATTGGGAAGGTGGGAAAAGACCACATTTTGTGGAGTTTTGACTATCAGGCTGGAAAAGCGTGGATTCTGTTATTTATTCTGGGAAGCAATATGCATTGGGAAGAAAAGCTCAGACATTGATACTGAAATGAATTTGAGTCATGGCTCTTCCTCATGTGCATGGTGTGACCATGGAAAATTACTTCACCTCTGGACTTCAGTCTCCCCACTGTAAAGCAGGGGTCACAGCAGTGGCTGACACATAGGGTTGAGGATTTATGTAGGATGCTCAGCACAACGCCTCAACACAGTATACTTTTATTTAAAAAATTGGCTGTTGGCTATCACTGTTAGCAATCAAGAAGCTATTACAACACTATTTATTGAGGAGACCATCTTTACCCCATTGTATACTCTTGCCTCCCTTGTCATAGATTAATTGGCCATATACACATGGGTTTATTTCTGGGCTCTCTGTTCCTTTTTATTCATCTCTGTGTCTGTTTTTATGAGAGTACTATGCTGTTTTGATTATTATGGCCTTGTAGTAGAGTTTAATATCAGGTAGTGTGATACCTCCCTCTTTGTTCTTAATCAAGATTGCTGTGGCTGTACGGGGTCTTTTATGGTTCCATATAAATTTTAGGATTATTTGTTCTAGTTCTGTGAAAAATGCCATTGGTATTTGGATAGGAATTGCATTGAATCTATAGATTGCTTTTAAACTAATACAATCTGGAATGTCAAGTGTAATTGAAAAAAAAAAAAAATTAAGCTTAACAAGGCCAGTGGAAAACAAAAGGAAGGAATGTATGTACATTTCAGAGGCAGATGGAAAGGTTAACAGCCTATTGGGTGTGAGAAGTGAGAGAGGAGGAGCCAATGATATCTCAAGGATTCAGGCCCAAGAAATGCGGAGTTTAAATGGTGTGACCAAGGTAGGATCATGGGAAATGATCTGTTTTGGGTATAGTAAATCAAAAGAGGCTGGAAAACTCCTTTAGGTTGGTATTTTCTGTAGAAATTTTAAATTCAAAAGTCTGAATTTCAGTAGAAGTTCTATCACAAAAGACTTAGCCTGGGGATTGTGCATGTAGAAGTAAAAGGCAAGACTTTGGAATAATGAGATGGTCCTGTAAAGATCTTTAAGAGCAATAAACCTGCTGGAAAATAGACATTCTGAAATGTGTATTTATAAGAGAGGATAAAGTAAGGGAAATAGAAGAAGAACTAAGCAGTTACTGTGTTCCAGAAACCCAGTGATGGGGGTTTCAAAAAGGCTGCAGTAATCAGCTCTGCAGATAGAGATGATGGTACTTTTCATGAGCATCTCAGGAGAGTATAGGGGAAATGTTAGTCTATAAGGCATCGAGGAAAAATTAAAAGGGGAATATGGGTGTGTGTTTCATTTGTAAAGTAGTTCAGAAGTTAAAGAAACGTGACAGAGAGTGGGAAGGAGGTGAAAACCAGTCTAGCACGTGGCAGGAGTAAGTACCACTTGAACAGATTTGTAAGTAGAGGAAACGACCATTTGAGAAAATCTGTGGATGCACAAGAAGAAAGAGGTTTCGATGAGCTAAGAAGAAGCAGGGAAGTGTGTGAATTAAAGACTCAGGAGGGATGTTAGTTTTTGAGTAAACCAGGGCCACATCTTACGTGGATTCCAGCGCAAGGAAGAACGACTGTGTTTTAAGGCAAAGAAAAATTGTATTTGGGTAGTTGGTTGATTGCAGTTTGGTGTTCCTTTATCTTTTAGTAAATTGTAGATTTTACTTTAATAACTTAATGAAATTTCATAAGCTATACAAAAACAATGTGGGATGGGATTTTATTTCCTTAATTCTCTTGAGAGGCTGAGTAGGGGAGCAGGAATGAACAAGAGTTGATTTGAAGTCGTCAGAAGTCCAGGCTAAGAACCTCATAAAATCTCAATAATCTGGTCACAAAAGGAGAATGCTCACCAAGAGGAGGGACTGGGATTCAAATGAGATAATATGTGTATGACTTTGCAAAATTGATCTGTAATTAACTAGAGTCGATTATTTTTCTTTATCATACTTATGACATTTTGTTCCTGAAGCTGTTTTTGGAACTTGGTCCATGACTTAAAGAGAAAATGACGTCTGGGGCATGAGCAAATGGAAAGTTTGTCCTGTGCTTTATTTGTGCCGTTAGTAATGTGTGATGTAGAAGAAAGCAAGGCATATCTGGAAGTCAGTCCCTGTCAAGTACCCAGAAAAATGTGCCACCATAACACTGGGGGGACTTCACGGATTTTCCACTAAGGAAGGCCCCTTCTCCTCTAACTTTTTCCCAGTGATGTCTCCAACATGGTTTTGAGTGACTCAAGCTTTGGGACTTTTACCACTTCCCTTGTTATACACGTTTGCCATTTCCCAGATTTCATCATTAGGGCATTTCTTGAAATTCAGCCGAATGTGTTCCTTTTTTTCTGATTTCACAAAGGATTCTGTTTCAAGCCTCAGCTGTCAAATGGCGACCCCAACTGTGAACAGTAGTGAATGTGACTATGAAATCAGAGTTTCCAATGGGAACCCAACTTTCCACCCTGATATCCAATTCCCTCTTTGGTTCAGGATTTAAGAATAATACACAAAAAAACTTTGTAAATTATATAGATGTCTAACCACTATGCTACACACCTGAAACTAATATAAAATAATATTGAATGTCAAGTGTAATTGAAAACAAACAAACAAACAAACAAACAAATAAATAAATAAATCCTGTTTTTTTTTTTTTTAAATGCACAGTCTTCCAGACCTCACCAATTTGCCACCGCTGGAGCCCAGCTCGCAGGACCCCAGCTCGCCTTTGAGGTTGACAGCCTATAGGGACTGTCTGCCAAGAACTGCCTTGGAACCTCATCATCTTTCCAAGACCCTGTTTTTAAGCAGATCAAAATGCTTTCCCCAAACTGGTGAAAGCCAGGGGTCCAGGTCAAGGTGAATAAGTGTGGGATTCTGAAGGAAGCTGGCAGAACTTCAAAGTAGGATTGGGTGGGACCTGAGTCCTTTCTTTGAAAACCCTTTTCCATTGTTTCCCAGGCTTTTTCAGTCTGACACATCAATGACTTTGCCTTTCTGTTCTCACCCTAGTCTCTACAACACCTATTCAGTTGTCCATTAGTTCAGTTATCTGATGCTGAGATCTTTTAGATGTTTGCATGTTCTAAAGGCCAATGAACATACAAAACATACCGATCCATACATGTGAAAAATGTCCATACTCATGCATACTTACCAACCAACAATCTTATCATAAGCCTTGGACTCATAATTCAACTTTCCCTTTATTCTGAAAGTACTTTGCTGTATCCCCCATGACACTTAATACATAATTGGGTTTCCCCCACCAGACTACACACGCCCTGAGGACAGCAATTGTGTCCTCCTAGTCATCTTTGTGCCTTTTCTCAGGCCTAGCACCGAACTTGTTGCACTTGAAATATTTGTTAAATGGTTAGTGATCACTACAGGCTGTCTTAACCTTTCTCTTAATTTTAGCAAGTTATCTATTTATACCACAGCAAGTACTTTCTGGAACTGAATTATTACTCTTGATGGGCCAGGAAAAAAAATACATATATTTGAGGTCATTGCTTCATAACTTAGATCAATAAGGAAGCAATCAGGAACTGTGGACACAATAAATATAATAATACGAGTAATTATCACCATCATGAGTCACATTCATTGAACATTTACTACGTGTCATGCACGTGTAATGTGTGCTCTGTCATGTGTTATCTCATTTGGCTCTTAAGGTTGGACTGTCCTGGGCTCAGCCCATGGTCTTCAGGTTTTCTCTATCTATACTACCCTTGGTGAGCCCACATGTCAGTTATATGCCACCGACTGCCAACTTCTCCTGATCTAACTCCTTTCCCAAATTCCAAATTCGTATGTCCAATGCCTGTACTTGGATATCTAATAGACATCACGAATTCAGCATGTCCAAAACTCACTCCTGATCTCTCTGAAAAAGCTGTTCTACCTTCTGCCTTCCCCCGTCGATGGCAACTGCAACCTTATAGTCGCTCAGGCCAAAGTGCTTGGAGTCATCTAAATTCTACTCTTTCTCTCATGTCCCACATCTAATGCATTGGAAGGGAAATCCGACTGTCTCTATCTTCAAAATATTCAAAATTCAGCCATTTTTCATCACTTCCCCTACTAGTCTTCCAGTCTAAGCCATGGCCATCTCTTTCTTAGTTAGAGGTCTAGCCAACTAATAGAATGTTATGCTTCTATCCTTGTGTCCTATGGTCCGGTGCCAACAAAGCAACCAAAGTACACATTTTGTCAGATCTTGACCATCCAGTGTTCCCCAGCTTCACTCAAAGGAAAAGCCAGAGTCTTCCCAAGGTCTTGGATGACTTGGGGTCCATTTGTTCTTTGACCTCATGTCCTAATACATCCTTTATTGCTCTCGACTCCTGCCATGTTTTATTCCTTGCTCTTCCGCAAACATGCCAGGCAGGCTCCCATGGTTGGGTCTTTGCTCTGGTAATTCCCTCTGCCTGCAGTGCTCTTCCCGTACGCACTGCTGGGCTCACTCTTCATGCATTTCACTTCTAAATGAGGCTTGCCCAAACCACCATATTAATTCTATCGTTTGCTCACCACCCAACACTCCCAATTCCCCTCACCTTTCTCTACTTTTTCTTTATTCACAGTGTTTATCACCTTTTAATATACTCTATATAAGGTTGTTTGTATGTTGTGTTATTTGGTTATCTTTCTTTCCCTTGTATAACACATGCTAAGTGAGGGTACAATTTTAGTCTCTTGTTTGCAAGTGTCTGACTCACATAGTAGGCACTCAGTGTTGAACAAAAGAGTGAGAAGTAATAGATGCTCTTGGAATTCAAATGAGATAATATATGTGTATGACTTAATATATGTGTAGGCCCAGAGGAATGGTTAAGCATTGATTCCATTAAATCATTTCTACCTACAGTCAGTTGTTCACTGCAATCCTGCTATTATTTGTTACTTATAACACTCAGGCTCCTTGTCTCAGAGCTCAAAGTGGCCTTAACTTCCAAGTATAACACATTCTTATACCCCTTGTGCTCCATTTCAGACTCAAAAGCCCTACACCCCGCCCCCCCCCCCCCCCAGTCCTCTAAATCCCTTTCCTACAGCCAGAATCTTTGCCTTGAGAAACCACTTTTGTCTGCAGAGTGGCAAGGCGCCATTTCATCTGCTTGAAACCAAATCCAATTAAGGATGGGAGACTTCTTTGTCAAATAGCTGCTTGATAAGTGGAAACTAGTAAGCTGCTTCCCGCATGGACGGCACTCCTGAAAAACTATTTCTTGAAGACAGAATTACAGCCTATCACAATTCCTGGCAAGTGGTTATCCTTTCCTGCTTCTGATGCTCACCAAGGAGAATGCTGGGAGCTGGGAGTGTGCTTTCAAATATATAAGGGCAGTGATGGAAAAAGAATGCTTACTTTTGGGAAACAAAAAGGAGTGTTTTCCACTTGGGGGAGAGGAGCTATCTCCTGTTTTAGTAACTGCAGTTTCACTAATTGGTTATAGTCTTTTATAGGGATCTAGATTAAGTAACACCAACTCAACTCAAAGCCTTTAAGTTCATTGAAGATGATAATTTTTTGGTAAGCTGCACCATAGCATCAGCAGACACTCAGCAGTCAAAGTCAAGATGCGGACGTCCCAAGCCACAGTGAGACACCTTCTACAGCATCTCCTTTTTCTTCTTTTATGTGATACACCTGAGCTTTGGGTGTTATCATCCCAATGTCTTTCCTGAGTTTTGATAAAAGAGACTTGCGTAGGCTCGGGGAAGCATCCTTAGGGAGAAATCACATAGAATCCCAAGGAGAGTCGTCCCGATCCTTGACAGCTCTACCAGAAACACAAAAGAGGAAGTAATCAGTAGTGACTTTATGTCTCAATAGGCCCCACACGGAGCCTGCTTTCCTAAGGAAACACACCTCAATGTCCTTGCTTTCTAGTTTTTCATATCCGTTTATGATGTGCTCTCCCCAGCAGGCCCAGAGGAATGGTTAAGCATTGATTCCATTAAATCGTTTCTCGTTTCTACCTACAGTCAGTTGTTCACTGCAATCCTGCTATTATTTGATATTCTTCCCCATTTTTTTTTTTTGGCATGCATAGAGTACTGTCAATAAAGTCTTTGTAAAGAATTTTGTCTCTCCCTTGACTTTCTTCTCTTTATTATCATCTCATTTTTATTGTTTTTGGAGAGTGAGAAGTGTTTGAGAGAGGGGTAGCATGAGGGTGTCCCATATTATCTATCTACCTGCTTTCTCTCTGTCTTTATGGCACCCTTTAATTTCAGGTGCTTGCCCTCTCCTCCTTTATATCTATTCTCCATACAATAACCAGAGTGATATTGTAAAAGCTCAGATATGCTCATGTCGCCTCCATTGCTTAAAACCTTTCAAAGGTTCCCAGTACTCTGACCCTCAAGTGGCCTCTGTGGTCCTGGGCCTTCTAGCTCCTTGTCTCATTTTACACTCCTCTGACACATATTTTCACCACTTTAGCCACCTTCCTCTTTCAATTCATGAAGAATCTAGGCTCTGTGCCCCAAAAGGCCTTTACCAAGCTATCTTCCTGCCTAGGGTTTTCCTTTCTGCTTCCATCCTCCACATCTGCCTCCATTCCTAGTTAACTCATTGTGAGATTTCAGCCAAAGCATCATTTTCTCAGGGAACTCCTTTACCCACTGAAATCCTCTTTCTCTGACCCTGGCCATATAAGTGCCCTGCTTTGGTACTGTCATGCCACCATGTGCCAATCCTTTATAGCACTGCTCTCCTGTTTATCTTGGTTATCTAGTTTTCACAGTAGACATGGAGCTCCAACAAAAGTGCTTTTCCCATTATTGTATCCTCCGCACCCAGTATGTTCCCAGGAATAGTATGTGCTTAACAAATAGCTATTGAGTAAATGAATTAGTAAATGAGTAAGTGAATAAAAGAAATATCTCATTAAGGTATTTACTACTTCATAATTGAGGTAAAATATGATTAGGTCACCTTGCAAAAGAGAAAATAATCTACTAATGTATTAGTCAGCGTAGGTTATCGCAGTAACAAAACAACCGCAACATTTCATGGCTCAACACAAAGGTTTTGTTGGGAATATGAAACGGTCTAGCAAGGCAGTTTCTTACAATACTAAACATGTGCTTACTACATGATCCAGGAATTGCACTCTTGAGCATTTATCCAAGAGAAATTAAAACTTATTCAAACAAAAACTTATACACAACTATTCATAGCAGCCTAAACCGAAAACAACTCTAATGTCTTTCAACTGCTGAATGGTTAAACAAACTGGTCCATCCATACCATGGAAAACCACTCAGCAATAAAAAAGAATGAACTATTGATACAACAGATCTCAGGAGAATCATGACGAGTGAAAAAAAGCCAATCTCAAAAAAGGTTATATACTTGGTTGTACAACATTGTGAATGTAATTAATGCCACTGAATTGTACACTTAAAAATGGTTAACATGGCAAATTTTATGTTATATTGTATAATTCCATTTACATATTCTTGAAATGTAAAATTTGTAGATATGGAGAACACATTAGTGGTTGCCACGGGTGGCTGTGGCTATAAAAGGGCAGCACCAAGGATTCTTGTGATGGAACTGTTGTGTATCTTCACCGTGGTGGTGGCCCTACAAATCACACATGTGACACTATTTCATAGAACTAAATACACACAAGCACACACACAAAGGAGTGCATGTAAAATTCATAAAATTTGAATCAAATCAGTGGATTTTATCAATGTCTTTTTTCTGGTTGTGGTATTGCATTACAGTTATGCAAGATGTTACCATTGGAGGAAATTGAATGGAGGATATATGGAATCTCTTTGTATTATTTCTTACAACTGCATGTGAATATACAATTATCTCACAATAAAAAATTAAACAACAACAACAACAACAAAGGGTTATTTCTCCTCGTGCCACGTGTCTTACTTGGTACAGCTGGGGATTCTAGTCCATGTTGGTGGCACAGGCTATTAGAGCCTCCGCCGTCTGGGATCTCATCAGTCACCTCCTCAAGGGAAGGGGACATAGCAAGCTACTCCCTGGCTCTTAAAGGCTTCCACCTGGAAGCGACACACTTATGTTTCATTGGCCAAAGCAAGTTCCTTTGGCTCTCCTAGTTTCCAGGAAGTAGGAAATTCAGTCTTGCCATATGTCTGGAAAGAGGAGAATCAAAATATTAGTGACAACACTAATGATCATAACTGTTGTTTAAGATTATATAAATGGTTAAAATATTAATAAAGCATTTTTGCATTTATCTCATTGTGTGACCAATGAAACAAGTGACTTCTACTTAATGATAAATCAAATATAGGGAAACATGAATATGAATATTATACTTGTCACTGTGGACAAAACTGTATTGTACCTGAGTTCACTTTTTAGAAAAAGTGAAAACTTTCTGAAAAACAGAATGAAATGCTAAAATATAAGTGCACCCATGTAACAAAGAACATTTTTCCTTAGCGTTTGCTCTTACTTCCAAATGTATGTGGAAAAGAACTGCCCACTAAATTTTCATGGAAGTAGTGCTTGTAAATGACTTTCAGCTTTTCAATCTGAAGGCACAAATGGTCAATTTAAAATATAATTCAGGTATGTATGAAAGTTTCTACATGTTAAGGGAGGCCATGTGTAGGGCGTCCGAAAGGGTGGGCATGGGTGGATGAGACTGACATCTCAAAAGACATAAGTGAGGGACAAATACCAGAAAGGCCAGGAATTTGCTAAGAAAAGAAACATGGTACCATTAACTGGCAGACACCCAGATTGCTCCTGAAACGACCAGCTGAATATTGTGGTTGTTAAAGGTTAAATCAGGTATTTTGCTATTTGAAAGTATGTGTAAAATATGGTCTTTGACTTGTACTTTGTCAGAAGACAATCATATTGATCAGCTACTTAGGAATGGGGTCAAAGGGAAACCAATCTTTTTTTTTAGCATCCATTACATGGGGTCACTGCAGAATGCTTTTGCACCGTCAGTAGCACCCTAATTTACAAGTGCATGAAGAGGTAGAAAAGTGAAGTCATGCATCTAGAGCTGCCATTTGCACCTAGGACTGCGTGACTGCAGAGTCTGGCTCTTTCTGGTGGACTATGCTATACCCCTCATTTATCATCAGTTCCCTTGGGGCAGGGCTATGAACAAGAGCCTTAGGACTCTGCTGAGTCTCCTTTTCCAGACTCTGTTCAACTGCTTCTTTCCATGACCTCTAAGCTCCCGCCAGAGGACACCTCTCACAAATACAACCTTCAAAATCCAACCTCTGTGTCTTTGCTAATATTATTCTTCCTGCCCTATCTTCCTTATGTACCCCAAATCTTACCTATTCTGCAGGTATTAGCTCATGTGCTGCATCCTTCAAATCTTCCTACATCATTGCCTTTAAATCTGTCAGATACAAGGCAAGAAAGGAATGAATGAATGGATAAATAGACAAATGGCACTTTCCTCTAAAAGTAATTCTTCATCCTTTCTTTCTGTCCATAGCATTTGTTGTTTTATATTCTATTGGAGGTCAGCAGCTATTTCAGTTCACTGTAGAAAACATTAATTGACTTCTTCCTATTGCAAAGCTCAGTGCCAAGTAGGGTAGGGAATACAACAGTGAGTGAGACTCAGCCCAGACCCTGCCCTTTAGGTGTCTCAATGTCACACAAGTAACAGGAACATTTTGTGAAATGAACTTGGATGCACTTGTGTGCCCCTGCCAGACACTCAACAACTTGAAGGAGGAAGTACATTTTCAGAGAGAGCGATGTGACTTCATGCCTTTTCTAAGAGTGTCTGACTCACATCAACACCCCTCATCAAGAGCAAGCCCAGTTCAGAATGACCCTATTCCTAGCCAGGCTCCGGGATGGATGGCCTCATCGCCCAGGATTGCAAATAGCCTATTGCGGCTTCAGCTGGTCCGAAATGATAAGGTTAGAAAACCAAACAATATCATCCTGAGTGTTCATAAAAATAAGCAGAAATTAGAGAAGACTTAGCATTCTTAAGAGTTATTATTTATTATTATAACCTTGCTCATTTCAAGAGTGATCCCAGAACATTTAAAAAAAATTATAATAAAATAAGATGGCAACATAATACTACTATTTAAAACAAAATCACAGATTAATACCAGAAAACTCCAGACTATTCCATTTAACTTCATGTAGGGGAGTCTTTGAAATTAGGTTAAGTGACTCCAGCCTTTTTATTTATAGAAACAACTTGGATGTTGGTCTGAGAAGTGAGATATCCAAGTTTTCAAATAAACTCAAGTCACAGAGAATTGTAAATAATGAAGAACCATGTGGATGAAAATAAATCTTTTAAATACCCTGTCTAATTGATAGGAAAAGCATTCCATATTAGATAAAACCCAATAAAATGAGTTAAAGACAGGATGTAAAAATTATATATATACACACAAAATCACAAAACCTGCACCACCATTCTGCATCCTGAAAGGGAGGGGGGATAAATGAGAAAAAAAAGTTGTATTTCTATAATTGAAAAAATGAAAAAGAGCCTTAGGACTCTGCTGAGTCTCCTTTTCCAGACTCTGTTCAACTGCTTCTTTCCAATGAACAAGAGCCTTAGGACTCTGCTGAGCCTAAACATCCCTTCTACCCCCGGCCTAAGAGGAACCATAGAAAAGAAGCAGAGGGAACAGCCTGGCTGAGTGCCCAGCTAGCCAGTAATGTTCCTTTGTTTGAATTAGCAAAAGGCGCCCCCTCAGGGTGGATATGGCACTTTGAACACATGGTTTGGCATTAAGAGCCTATATGCTGAAAAAAATGGTGCCTTGGCCCCCCCCAGAGAAGACAGTCTCATCCACAGTTAGGGTCAGTAGTGTCAGTAAAATAGAGAGGGGATTTTTTAAACAGTTGAGGATGTTGCTATTAATAACTCTAGCCTCTACCACCCGTGTAGGAAGAAAGGAGAAAGACTAATATTGTCTGCATTGTAATTGCCTTCTCTTAGTCTCTGCAAGTGCCATTATTGTGATTCCTAATATCGTTCTTAGAATCATTTATTCTTGTTAATAATCGCAGAAACAACCATTTGGAATCTTTGCAGCTTTGGCAAAGGCAGTCAAGGAAATATACATCGTATTTAATTCTCTTTTGAGAGTAAGTGGAAGGTGCTTAATCATGTTCATGAACCTGTAACTCCTCTCTTATATCAGAGACTCCACTCAGGAGGCCCTGTATCTTCTTACAGCTGACAGGCTACAAATCATGCCCTGGACTGCCCTACTGCTGCCTTTGAGAAATAGCACCAGCAACTTGTGTACACCGTGTTTCCAAATGTTGGGCTCTATTTATGGAACCCATCAGGAACAGTTCCTCCTGATTTCAGAAAATCTTCCCTGTATCAGAACATAAGCACCCCTCTTGGGTTCAAATTGTCTGATTCCCATAGGTGTGAGCAATGCAAAGAGAAGCCCATTTGCTTCTCCAGTGTTTTGGTCTTGATGACCAAGAGAAATTTTGAGAAATTACTATGTAGAAAGTAGTGGATTGGGCATTTGAGAACTATCTCTTGTAATGCTCAGAACAATCCTATGAGATAGTTAATATCCTAATTTTATAAGTAGAAGAATAACCTTAGAGTGATTATTTGTCCAGGGCTCTATTTCTCCTAAGCACACAAGAATTCTAGTCAGCTTGACTCTAGAAAATTTTTAATTATCAACTACCTCCCAGGTTAACCATCAGCCACAAAAAGCATAGGATGGCAGGATCCCTCTTCTATCACGCCCCTCTCTCCAGTGAGCTCTCTGGCCCCCATAAGTCAAAAGAGAGCACTCTCTAATTTTTCACAGAAATGAAACAAACAATCCTAAAATTTGCATGGAACCACAAAAAACAAAACAAAAATAAAACAAACAAACAAACAAAAAACAAAAAATAAAAAACTGATTAGTCAAAGCAATCCGGAGAAAGAAAAACAAAACCAGAGGCATCTCACTTCCTGGTTTCAAACTATACTATGAAGCTATAGTAATTAAAATAGTACGGTGTTAGCATAAAAAGAGACACACAGATCAAAGGAACAGAATAGAGAGCCCCACAATAAACCCACACATATATGGTCAATTACTTTATGACAAATGAGCCAAGAATACATTATACAATGGGGGAAGGACAGTCTCTTCAATAAATAGTTCTGGAAAAACTGAACAACCACATACAAAAGAATGAAACTGGACCCCTATCTTAAGCAATACACAAAAGTCAGCTTAAAACGTGTTAAAGACTTGAATGTAAGGTCAGCAACCATAAAACTCTTAGAAAAATCATAGGGTGTAAGCTCCTTGTCATCTGTGTTGGTGATGATTTTTTTTGGATCTGACACCAAAAGCAAGGGCAAGAAAAGGAAAAATAATTAAGTGGAACTACATCAAACTAAAAAGCCTCTGTACAGCAAAGGAAACCGTCAACAGAAAAAGACAACCTACAGAATGGAAGAAAATATTTGAAAATCATATATCTGATTGATAAGGGGTTAATATCCAAAATATGTACGGCACTTACACAACTCAATAGCAAAACAAAACTAAAAACAAACCAAAACAAAAAAATGAACTCATTAAAAAATGGGCAGAGGAGACATTTTTCCAAAGAAGACATATAAATGGCTAATAGGTACATGAAAAGTGCTCAACATCACTAATTATCAGGGAAATGCAACCCCAAACCACAATAAGATATCACCTCACATCTCTTAGAATGACAGATATATATTCCATACATATGGAATAACAAGTGTTGGCAAGGATGTGGACAAAAGGAAACCTTTGTGCACTGTTGGTGGGGATGTAAATTGGTGCAGCCACTATGGAAAATAGTATGGAGGTTCCTCAAAAAATTAAAAATAGAACTACCATATTATCGAGTAATTCCACTTCTGGGTATTTATCCAAAGGAACAGAAACCATTAACTAGAGAAGATTATCTGCACCCCCATGTTCACTGCATCATTATTTATAATAGCTAAGATATGGAAACAACCTAAGTGTCTATTGATGGGTGAATGAATAAAGAAAATGTAGTTTACATACAACAGCATATTATTCAGTCATAAAAAAGAAGGAAATCCTGCCATTTGTGACAACATGGATGGAATTTGAGGGCATCACGCTAAGTGATATAAGTCAGACAGAGAAACACAAATGCTGTATGATATGACTTACATGTGGAATCTATTATAAAACAAAACAAAACAAAAACGCAAAGATGCAGAGAAGAGATTGGTGGTTCCCAGAGGCTGACTATGTGGGGTAGACAATATGGGTGAAGGTGGTCAAAATGTACAAACTTCCAATTATAAGATAAATAAGTCCTGGGGATATAATGTAAAGCATAGTAACTGTAGTTAGCAGTACTGCTTTGTATATTTAAAAGTTGCTAAGAAAGTAGATCTCAAAAGTTCTTATCACAAGAAAATAATTTGTAACTGTGAGGTGATGGATGTTAACTAAACTTATTTCGGTCATCATTTTACAATATATGCATATACTAAATCATTATGTTGTACACCTACAACTAATACAATGTTACATGTCAACTATATCTCAACTGAAAAATATCACTCTCTCCAGTAAAACCAGGATTAATAATATTGGTTGAGTCCATTGTCTTGATATTTTCCTCTTTCAGATTTGAGCCGTAACCCACTTCTCGGTGCACGCTCTGGAGGCATTTCAGGAAGTCAGAGAGGATTCTCAGAGCAATTGCAATCAACCCAACATAGTTTGTTGAACAAATGTAGGACCTGGAAATTATAGTTTATTTGCTTCCTCTCTTCTGTTACGTAGGAACAACACCAGAGATTAAATATGACTCTACTAAGGAAAAGTGGCCCCTGGCACCATTTTCACTCAGACACATCAGGGTAAGTTTCTATTGCATCCTCATTTGAGCTAATCTCAATGGGGACGATTGGCGGTGGGGGCGGGGGATGATCCTGCTTGCTGAGTGTCACAGCCCTTCCAGAGGCCAGCAATGCTTGGGTCCTTGTGGGAAATTCAAGTGTTTGCAATTCCAGCTGTGCAACGGATGTTATTCTCACTTTGTCTTTCACTGATGTGAGATAGCTGAGAAAATGCTACACTTGTCATCCTCCCTTTCAAGGGGGAAAAAATGTCTCCATTACAAGGCTATCTATAGTTTGCCAATGTTTTCTCAAGGAAGGGAAAAGAGGACACATTGAAAGACATGGCTGCCTGTGGACACTGCTGAGTAAATTTCGGCCAGTTTAGCATAGTCATGAAACTCCAAAAATACATTTTTTTTCCCGGTTCAAGGGAGAAGGAAACAGTTCTACCACTCTATTAAAGATGTGCTGGACTTGACAAAGAGGAAACCTGCTCTTGCTGCTTTGCTTTCAAGTGTTTCCATAGACCCAAATATCTGGGTGATTACAAGTAATTTGCTTCAATTTAATTTATTTCATTCAAATTCATGGAAAAAATGCCTGTCATAGGCAATGGAAAATAATTAAGATATTAGACTAGTGTTGGGTGTTCAGACAGCAAAGACTCATTAGCTTACACGTCAATGTTGAGTTACAGTGTTGTTGAACTTACAAGTATGACAGAAATTCTAGGAATGAGATGACCACATGAGTCCCTGTCATACCCCACTCTTTGAAGTTCCTTGCCTTTCTGCTCCGGTCTTCATCTTCTCTAGTGCTCTGCTGCTATCTCTTGAATGAATTGATTTTGCCAACTTCGAGGATCCTCCTTATTAATCTATTCAATATGTGCATTCCCTTTGGAAGAAATACAGTAGTCTTGTGTGCGTTTCCTATCTGCTCCTAATTTCCTATTCTGTGAATTATGTCATCTAGTTTTTGTGCTGTTGCCAGTGGGAAAAGGCTGTCTAGATCAATTTGGTCAGACTGCCTCATACTCCTAGAAATACCAATTAGATCACCACAAAGTTGACTCACTCCTAGGAAGACCAACCCCAATTTCCTGTACTATTCCTCGTTGTTTAAACAGTTAGCCTTAGAAAGGCTCTTAGATAAGTCATTTGACTCACAATGCTTCTTTGAAGATCTAATACCACAGCAGGTCAGATTTGTACACATCTTGCAAACTCAACAGAAATAAACTGAGATACTAACTCTAGCAAGAAATCTCTTCTGATTATGGAGGGTGGGTGTTGAACTAGGAGGTAAAAATTTTGATTTTCACACTTCTGAATTTCATCAGAGCAGCTTCGGATGAGGTGGAAAATTTTTGTGATTTACAGGCTTATTAGGTTAGAAAGTAAAGGGTAATATAATGCCCACATCTACACAGCAGTGAAGAGTAAAAAGAGCTTCATGTCAAATTACCTGGATAATGTTTCTATTATTTAGTGTGATGTCCACGGGCAAAGCACAAAATTTGATGATTTTGAGAAGTATTTTAATTCAATTTTGTCCTCTTGGCAGAGTCCAGGTGAGAGGCTAGAAGACTGATTAATCCAAATCTCCCTCTGAACCCAAGATCCTAGGAAGTCACACCTGTAATCTAATCACACCATCCTGAAGAAACTCTGAATACACAAGTAAGTAACATGAAATGTTCAAACACACTTTGTAGATGAAAAGTATTTTCTGTTTTGTGATACCTTATAGATATCAGGTTAGCTTTTAAAAGATTAATGTCTTGGAACAAGGGAGACATTGTTCCAATTTTTCACCATTTACTGTGATGCTTCCCATAGGTTTTTGCAGACTTTTTTATCCAATTAAGGAAGTTTCTTCTGTTCTTATTATGCAAAGAGGTTTTAGCATGATAGGTGTTAAACTTTATAAAATGTTTTTTCATGCTTCTATTGAGTTGATTAAATCAATTCTTTGTTTTCTGTTTATGTGCTGAATTACATTGATTAATTATGTGCTGAATTACATTAAAACACTCTTGCATACGTGGAAAAGTTCTTCTCAGAAATACTATATTATCCTTCATCCTTTTCATACACTACTGGATTTTATTTGTTAATATTTTGTAATATTTTTACATTTATATTCATGAGAAAGTCTGTTTTCTAATTATTTCTTGGAAATCATTGGGTTTTGGAATCAATTTATGCTGGCCTAATAAACAGAATTACACAGGATTCCTTTTTTTCTATTTTCTAGAAGCATCTGCACAAGATTGGTTTACCTTTTGCTTTTGAAATTTTTGGAAAACATCACCAATAATGTCATCTGTGCCTGGAGTTTTGTTAGTGGGAAAGTTTAAATAATGAATTCAATTTCTTTAATAGATAGCAAACCATTCAGAGTTTTGTTCCTTCCTTTTGTCAGCTTCCATAATTTGTATATTTCATGGAATTTGTTCATTTCACCCAAATTTCCAAATCTGTTGGCCTAAAGGTGTTTGTTCTATCATACTCTTTGCTTTTTAATGTCTGTAGAGGTGTAGTGATGTCCCCTCTTTTCTATTAATTTCTCTTTTCTTTTTTTCTTTCTTCTTTCCTTTCTTTTTCAAAAATTATTTTTAGTGTAGTTTTATCAACTTTATTAATCTTCTCAAGGAATTATTTTAGGATTTATTTATTTCTTCTATTATACTTATGTTTTCTATTTCACAGATTTATCGTATAGCTTGTAAAGGAATTTTTACCAGTTTTCTTTAAGCACAGAGAAATAAAAATTAAATAATTCAATAGAAGAATATACAAAATTTTTATACTGAGGCAGACCTTGTCAAATTTTAAGATAAAGTGATATATGCATATTTGTCAAAGTAGTATAAAAAAATACAAACTGAAAAGTGAAAGCCTCTTTCCCACACTCACTCAAATGCTTCTCTCCAAATATAAACTTTTTTTTTTTTCAATTTCCTGTGATTCTATTCAGGAATATAAAAATATTCTACATTTATCTGCTTAACTCTATCTAGATATATTTTATAATTTTTTTAAAATTAACAGGATTGTACTCAATACAATATATTTTACTCTATTCACTTAATAACATATCTTAGACATCTTTTTTAAAAAGTACATATATATTTTCATTGTTCTCTTTGGAAGTTGTATGGCATTCCATTATGAAACTCTACTAATTTTCACTAAATATATATTAATTTTTGAATCATTTTCAAAGTATTGCATGCACATGGCTGAAGTGCAAAAAAAAAATATAGAAGGACTCATAAAGAAAATTAATGTTTCCCTACTTCTCCAAACCTCCCCTATTCCAATCCTTAGATCAAATACTTTTAATCCTTTTAGCAATTTCTTCTCTATAGTTCTAAATTATATAATAACTTAACTATTCCTTGATGTTTCAACTTTGGATATTTCTCTTGAATTCCTGACCTTAATTTGCAATTTGGTGGATCATAAGAGTAATGCAGAATAATGAGAACAATAATATCAAAAGTATTTAATATCATGAAAAAGAAATACTTGGTCCCTGCCTGTGGTTGGCAGAATAATGGTCCCCCAAAGATGTCCACATCCTAATCCGTGGATCCTGTGAAAATGTTACTTAAGATGGCAAAAAGGACTTTGCACATGTGATTAAGGTTCCATAACCTTAACGAGATATGGAAATTATCCTGACTTCTCTAGGTGAGCTCAACCTAATCAAACGAGTTCTCAAAAGTGTAGCTCCTTTCCCAGTTTCAGATGGGGAGATGAGACATGAGAAGGACTCAACTTGCTGTTGCTGGCATTGAAATGGAGGAAGGAGACCATGAACCAAGGAATTGGGAAGTCTATAGAAGCTGAGACTGGCCCTCATTTATAGCTAGCAACTGGCCGTGCAATCTCAAGGAGCTGAATTCTGCCAACAACCCAAATAAGCAAGGCCCAGACTCTTCCCTAGAGCTTCCAGAAAGTAAGGCAGCCCTGCCTTTACCTTGATATTAGCCTGGTGAGACCCATACCAGGCTTCTGACTTACAGTCCTGTAAGGTAATAAGATCTGTGTTGTCTTAAGCCACTAAGTTTGTGGTAATTTGTTACAACAGCAATATGAAACTAATATACCACTCTCGTGGAGCTTACAGTCCAAAGGTGGAACAAAAAACTAAATTGGAAGTAACAATACAGTGAGGTATATTTTATGGGGTGTGGATGATGTGGCCCTGGCTGCACATTAAAAAAGACCCTCTAACCTAAAATTGACTTTGTTGACAAATGATGGTCATTTGTACAGATATGGTCATTGTACAGTAAGTCCTCATTGAATGTTGTAGATAGGTTCTGCGACTTCAAGCAAAATGATGTATAATGAAACCTATTTTACTATAGGTTAATTGATATAAACAAAACTTAAGTTCCTAGGGCTTCTCATCGACATTATAATGAAAGGATGTTGAACGAAACAACGTTTTTTGAAGACCTGCTGTGGTATGAGTACATCTGTGTGTATCAAATAAACAATTTGTTAAATGGAAACATTTAAATAATACAGTTGTGTTACCTTTTTGAAGCTTTTGTGTTTTGATGTATTCACATCTCAAAGAAAGAGGTCTGAGCCTCTCTCCTTATCTCTTGGTGTTGAACAGAAAGTGTGCCTCCTACATGAGTTGAAGTGAATGGGGATGAGACATGTGAGAGGAGGCAGGGTTGAGCAGAGCCAGGTGGAGGTGAGATGTCATTCCACAAGGAAGGAATGACGTGTGCAAAGGCCAATAGTAAAGCTATAAATCATGGGCACAGATGACCTGAGGGGAGACCAGAGCGTCTGGGCCAGTGGGGGCAACAGTGGCACTGGGGAAGCAGGTAGGGCATGTTGGTCCCTACCTAGGGGCTATGCTGGAAGTTTCAACTTCACCGTAAGGGCAGTGGGAAGCCGTGGAAGGTTTAAGCAGTGAGGGGAAGGGAGGGTTGTGTAATGGGAGCCACATACTTGTTTCCTTTCTGGCATGATTCCCTGTTTGTAATACGATGTTTCTATTACGGTAGCTGCCCCTTTCCTCTGTACATCTTGACCCTCTCCTGGGAAATGCTCTTATTTTTTTTTCCACTTTCTTTTTGACTCGTTATTTTAAATATTTTCAGACAAACAGAAAGAAGAGCACGATATCATTAACATCCACAAACCCATATCCTGTATTTAACAATGTTAACATTTTGCCATTTCGAGTCATCTATTTTTTCTTTTTCCTGATGTTGAAGTAAATTACAGACAAGAAGACATTTTATCCTAAAATAGTTCAGTAAGAATCCCAAAGAAGGACATTATTCTACATAACCTCACATCAGTATCATTCCTAACAGAATTAGGCCTAATATCATCTAAGCTTAGGCAATATTCCCATTTCCCTCATTGTCCCCAAATGTCTTTTACAACTGTTTTGTTCAGTCTAAGATCCAAAGTCATGTATTTTATTAGATTATTATTTCTCTTGAGTCTCTTTTAATCAGAACAGTCAGTCACCACCACCCTTCCTTTAATTTCCCAAGACATTTAAACTTGTTAAAGAGATCAAGCCACTTGTCCTGTGGAATGTCCACTTTCTGGATTTGTTTAATGTTCTTCACAGTATTGATAAATTTGTTCCTCTGTCCCCTCTTCCCTGTAACCTAGTTTTAGAATCCTTTAGCACTTTCACCCTGAATACTTCTCGAGGGATGTGAAGTACTTCCCACTGCCTTCCATCAGGGGCACGTCATGTCTGGTGGCCCCACCATGACATATGTCAAGGTCAATCTCTACTTATGGCAATGACAGTGATGAGTTTTACACTTACGATCTGCAAATATCTGTAGGCTAACACATTGGCACCATGTGTATATCTACTTTTCCTCCAACAGTTTGCCTAAAGATTTCTGTACCCATTCTTCATTTTTGTTTGAATAGGGTTATTTCATAGGGGTTGCAAAATGGTCATATGTTTTTTGATCCAGAGATGAGCTAAACCATGAGAGTGATCAAATTCTTTTGTTTGGAGGGCCACCTAATGTGGAAAACCTCAAGTGTCCCTCGTTTTCTTTTCTTACAGTTCTGCCTCTCTGGGTGTTGTCTGGAAGAGGCACATTCAAGGTTGTCAGGCCTCATGTCCCTCCCTGCAGCCCAGGTGTACATATACACATACCTAGCCAACAACTAAGATTGCCTTTCAATGATTGACAGAATTACAGCCAGACAGCCAAATTCTAAGAGCAGAAGGTGTTCGAGGCGGCAGGAAGCATGAGGCCCGCATAGGACCTTCTCTTGCATGCATGGCTCTGTCACGAGGGCAGTCAATTACCCATCTCCTGTTTTTTTTTTTTTTTTTTTTTTTTTTTTTTTTTTTTATGGGGTCACCCAGCCGAGGAGGAACAGTGGGCAGGAGGTTCATTCAGCCCTAAGGTTATAGCAAGAAAAGAGATCTTAATTTTGATTCCAGAGATTTATCATAACCACTAGAAATATTTCCAGTGAAAGGCAAAGGAAGCTGAATTGACATGGTTTCTCATCCAATCAATGTCCCTGACTTCTCCTCCCTGACACAAGCACTTGGCAGAGCCACCCAGCACTTTTCTTGTGAATGGAGACTCTGTTAATTAAATACCACTGGCTTCCGGGAGACATTTTCTAGGCAATTATTGATTCTAATTCAACCTGGTGGAAACGTTCCCCACATTCTTGGGAGACCTCCCTGAGACAGCGACCTTTCCCCCAATCTTTTTTTTTTGCTTTTACTATTTTTTTTAACCTTCCTCGTGCATTTGGAAATGATACAATCCTCTAATAAAACCAAAATGAAAATAATTGGGCTCCTCAGTGTATTCAAGTATTCGTTCATTTCCAAAAGTGGAGGCATTTTATCCTTTGGGCCGCTTTTATCCCCTTTGTAAATTTAGGTTGTATACCTATTGGCTGTTATTTTCTCCAGTTTCCCAACCACTAAACCGTTATAAATACAGGGATGCAGCTCAGGGGCCTTTCATGTGGCTCTTTTCTCTGGAAAACCACCGGCTTGGCACCCATTGGCTCCGCATGTTGGTCTAATATTCTGTCTGCTAAGGTAGCATTGCGGTTTAGCAAAGGGAAGGGAAAAAAATACAGGGGAAGTGGAATGCCACACTATGGTGTAAAAGACTTGTTTTGAAAATCATTAAAGATACATCAAGGTTCACGAGGTCTTTGATTTCAGAACCAGGCACCAGGGGTCAGATGGCTGAAACCCCCTGCATATCGTACACCATTTTGCGGGTCTTTGCACTTGTGCATTTTCCTGGGGAGAAGGGTCATGACTTTCACCAGATCCTGAGAGTGATTCATGTTCCAACTCACTCATGATTTTCAGTGCTCAGGAAGACACAGAAAAACGTACTGTATAGAAAGAAACTAAAAAACAAAATACACCTTATCGTATGACCTCCTCAGACAACAGCCCTGGTTCAGCCTGCTGTATAGAATGATAGCTCCTTTCACTTTCAAAAGAGTCCTCCCTTGGATGAGCTCCCTATTTATAACCCTGGTTCCCAGTTGTTGGCCTAAGGTTCCTACTCCCCTCTGCAATTCGGCGACACCAGCCTTTTACCAGTATATCTGCTTAATGGGACTTTCAACTCACCCCGGATCACGTCTTTTTGGCTAACAGTCTGGGAAACGGTAGTCGTGCTCCAGACTATTAGATCATAAAAGCCTGCAGGGTAAGTCGGGCACAGGACCTGGCACACAGACAGGGCTATGGGAGGATTGTTCAGTAATGCTGTCCTGCCCAGAAACCCCCTCGGGAGGGTGCGAGTCAGGCCTATCATGGGGCAGGTGGGGGGGGGCAGGAGAGGGGAGGGAAGGGGGAGAACAGGGAATGAGTACTCAGGTCAGGCCTCCTATTCACAAAGGATAACACTTTCAAACCAAATATAACCTTTGGGGCAGGCAGAGGGATGCAGGAGACTATATGAAAAGTTCTTAGGTACCATGACACTTTTATTTTTCAATGTTTTAAATATATAAGGAATCTGAAAAAAATGCAAATATCCCAGGTCACTTTCAATCTCTGGAAAGCCCTAGACCCAAGATAGCTATTCATTCATTCAACAAATATTAGTACGCACCTATGATGAGCTGCACTCTGGGAACTCATTGTGGAGCAGAGCAGATGTGGGTCCTGCCCTCCCCGAACTCCCAGCTTATACTTGTGTGGGGTGTACAGAGGTTTCAGAGATGCTGCCAGATGCCAAACCTCTAGGACATTGTACATATTTAATAAATCGTTGTTATTAATGTTATCCATCTCTGAATTTAGCACAGACAGGCTCTTTACTTTGAATAAACAGGTTAATATTGTTTCTTTCTTTATATCCAGAAAAGAATTGATGTTTGATTGCTGGTGTCCTACTTATAAAATGAGAATCATCGGAGAATTACAAAGAATTGGTATTGCTAGAATGATACATTTAATAGGCTAGTTTCTATTCTCTGAATATTTAGACAGACAAATTAGGAATTAAGAAACTTATTTTAATTGAGGTCTATATATATCTCCAAAAAATCAAATACAAATGTGCATGTGCGTGTGCAAACACACACACACACACACACAAAATAGAAAATAAGGAAAGACAGACACCCACACATCTTTTTCATTAGAAATATTGACAACAGAGGCTGGTTTCTCTTAGAGAATGTTACAATTACTTAAAGAGCTTGACAATTACTATCATCATATAAAATAATTCAAGGATTTTCACTTGATTTTATTAGTGCATAGTAACTGAGGCTGCTTAATTAACCCTTACCTTTAAAACCAGAAGTGTCATTTTGAAAAAGGGATGGAAAGGGGTTTTGAAAACATTATTCTCTGCAATTTATCTTTCTCTTTGGAAATAGTCACTTCAATAATAAACCCTATCTGAAATGCGTTGTCTGCACTTGGTGAAAGCACTTTGGGAGGTCACGGATTTCACAACTCTAATCTCTGCACACTGCAAGATCCTTCCTAGCCCGGTGTGATAAATCAAATTAATGTCTCCAATTACAGCTCAGGAATACGAGAGACAATTGGTTCAGAATGAGCTGGCCCCTTTGCAAATTACGACCTTTTTATTTATTGTATATATCATGCTTGCCTTTTAGGCATTTTTATTTGAGGTGTCTGTAATTAATGATATGGTTCATTAGCTGGAGAACAGCTCATGCAGCTTGGCAGCACAGTAGTTCACAGGACTGTGGGACCTAACTGATTCCACATGGCCTCAAATATTTCCCTAATAGGGCCTTAGCAGGAATATTTTGAAGTGTACATAGCAAATGACATATTTCCAACCAAGAGTCCACAGTGGAGGTGTGGTATGCTGGATGGTGTTGTTTTTAGCTGATACCTAATTAATATCACCAGCTGCTTTTATTACTCCCTCCCCTTTGACATCTATCAAACTCAGGTAATGGCATTTTAGGTTATTGATTAGAATGTTTTGGGGCTTGAGTTACTGAGAGTACACTGAACACCTGCATCAGTGTGAGAGAGTTAAGTACATTGTTTTCCTTTGTATTAAATGCAAAGAAAAGCCCAACTAGAACGAGGAAAAGCCTTACGGGGCCCCAGACTGTGAGGGGTGCACTTTTCTCAACGGATCCCAGCTCTGGCTACACATGTCAATCAAAAACACTGACCCTATTACAGAGATCAATTTACTTGGTAGGGCCCAGGCATAAGTATTCTTTAAAAATTTCCCCAGGGTTAAGAGCCTCAGATATATTTTCACCCCTGAGCCATCTTTTTAAAACATTAGTTGGATTAAGCCTTGGTGGCTTCCCGCTGTGTTTACGTGTCACGGAAGCCTCTTGTGCCCTTGACCCCTTCATGACCCAGCCCCTGACCTCATCTTCTGTCACGCCCTCCCCCACTCCCCTGGATGTACCATTGATGCTGTTATTTCAACTCACAGAACTCTCATCTGCCCCAGGCCTCTGCTCACACTGTTCCCTCGTCTCATGAGCACGTCCACCACCATTTTGCCAGACTTGTTCTTGTTCATTGTTCAGGTTCCAGCCTAAATATCACCGAGCAAGGACATCCTTTCCTCCCAAATTAGAGTACCTGTGTCCCTGTGACTCTCCCAGCAGCCTGACTTTCCTTCTTCTCATTTCATACCACTTGCACTCCAGCATCTGTTTGTGTAACTCTTTGTACATCATCTCTCTTTCAAGAATATAGACTCACCAGGGACTGGGCCTGCCTGGCTCACTGCTGTACCCCTCTAATCAGGACTTCATGTGACAAAGAGGCGATGCTGACAGAATGAATGAATGCCTAGATGAATGGCTGACATGTCACAAAATGACATAGGATTCAGAGAAATTGAACCTATCCGATGGAAAAAATGTATGAGATGTGACAATTAAGTTTGCGAACTGATCCTAGAAAAAGTGCTACATACCTCATTGCCGAACATCAGTACGGTCACTTTCAAAGTCCTCCCCTTAGGAAGCTATGCACCAACACCAGTGTCTAGTCCACCCTTCAAAGCAATTTTGGAACTCTTTTTTCTGAAATGGCCATGAGAGTTGTCATTATATTACCCTTGATGTCCTGAATGGCATCAAAATGTCTTCCTTTCAATATTGCCTTTATCTTCAGGAACAGAAAGAAGTCATTGGGGGCCAGATCAGGTGAGTAGGGAGGGCGTTCCAATACAGTTATTTGTTTACTGGCTAAAAACTCCCTCACAGACAGTGCCCTGTGAGTTGGTGCATTGTCGTGATGCAAGAGCTCCTTCAGGACCATTTTTGCACACATCTTTCTCATGCCAAGATTTTCAGTGAAGATTTTCCTAACTGTTTCCTCTATCAATGTTTACTTGGTCGGCTATGCTTCTCACAGTCATCTGACAATTTTGACGCACAATTCCATGAAATTTTGCAATGTTTTCGTCAGTTCTGCTCATTACTGGCTGCCCTGACCTCTCGTCATTAGTGACGCATTCTCTCCCCCTCAGAAAAGTGTTTAATCCATTTGTACACTGCTGTTTTCTTCATGGCATTATCCCCTATAAACTTGGACTAACATGTCCCTGATTTCACTTCCACTCTTGCTTAGTTTAACAAGAAATTTAATGTTTGTGCGTTGCTCTAATTCAAACTCAGACATTCTTGCGACAGCACACAAAAACACGCAACAACAATAACGAACGCCACTCAGCAAGACACCGCCACACGTTGACATGAACACAGCTGTGAGACACTGAAAGGTTATGAAACCTTACTGAGCTGTTTGTACAGTGCTGCCAATGTAAGCGCATGGTGGCAAGTTTGAGAACGTAATTGTCAGACCTTCGTACAAACTTACCATGAATAGTAATCATATAGATTAAATGGTGACTCATTTATAAACAATATGCTTTTATAGAGTAAGATTTACTCTCGGAAAGCTGAATGGAAGGAAAGTGCTGTTTAGAAACTTTATCAAATTTTAATATCTCTGAGTTAAGAAATTTTAATACAGCTATTAGTGCCTCAGCATTTCAAATATGAGAAATAGAAAAGTAAAGGTTTGTGAAAATTTGTTTTCACTGTATTTATCCTCCGGAAACCTCACAAGTCATAAAACATGTAATATTAAGTTAGAGCATCTATTTGAGTTGTTCATGTCTCTCTTTGTGATATTTCTGATCATTTTAATTTCACCTCCAACAGTCCTTTATCCTCCAATGGGAATATAATGATAAAGCACCAAGAAGGTGAATGAAGGATTAAGGATTAATTTAATACAAAAATAAAATAACTCTGAGGTTTGGGCATTTCCCTGGGAAGATGATATAGATACAGAAATAGATACAGATGTAGTATTTAAGTAACAAATGCTTGCACTTAGTTACAGTAAGATATGATAGCTGTATCCTTCATCTGAATTCTGGAGAAGACTGCCTAGCTTTGCAAGAAGTGACATGGATCCGGAAGGGAAAAGCTAGTGTTCTAGCCTTGGATCTGCCAGAATAGCTCTGTGACCTTGGACACACAGCAGAGTGAAGGCGGTGGAGACAGTAACACTCAAATCCATACCTGCCTCACATGTTTCTTGTTAATCTTTGAGATAATCGGTCTATCAGGAGGACAGACGGAATCTCATCAGTTCTTCTTCTAGTATTCATCAAACATGGACTAGGGATGGGGGGAAGAGGGAAGCAATTGCCCTAAAACCTGGAATCCTCAAAGTGTTAAGTTTAGCCCATGGTTACGATGAATGCAAGTCTCCCATCTGCTAAGACCAACTAGGACAAGCCTTCAAGGAAAAGTCCTCCTATGTCACTTGATGACAAAATGTTTTCAAGAGCTACTCCCACCTTTGATCTCTAGCCCCAAAGAACCCAAAGGAAACTCTGGAATTATTTCACTGAATTCCAAACTGAACATTTCCCAGGTCACAGATTGTCCATTTGAGTGTCATGCTTCACCCATGTGTTTTGGCTGGACCAAATGTAATGTACCTTCTAAAATTTTGGCAAATAAAATGATTGCTATCAGCTATTCCAATTGTTTCAAACTTGATTCCTTATTATTACAGTTATTTAGATAATTTTCTTGATCTCCACAAAAAAGTGTGAAAAGCAGCAGATGTAATTTTTTCCTCCAACTTATATTTGGGAAAATTGAAATCTCAGTGGCCATCCCTTTAGGAAAGTCAACTTTACTAAAGGACTCCTCTTCATGCTCACCAAAGATTCTCCTTTTCAGACCTTTTTTTTTTCTTTATTGGCATAAATCACTATGTGTAATTGTTGTATTAGTTTCCTTACTTTTTCATCCATATCCCATCTAGACCTGTGTTGTCCAATCGGGCAACCACCAGACACATGTGGCTATTGAGCACTTGAAATGGGCTGGTCCAAATTCGGATATGCTATTAATGTAGAACGCACACTGGATTTTAAAGAAGTGCTCGCAAAATATACCTAATTAAAATTTTCTTAGAGTGCCATAATATTTTAGGCATATTGGGTAAATAAAAGATACTATTGCAATGAATTTCATCTATTTCTTTTTTTAATGTGGCTATCAGAAAATTTTAAATTGCATATGAAGCTAGTATTTGTAGTCTGCTGTACAGTGCTGGTCTGGAGGGTATGATCTTTGGGCTCAGGGACAAGTTCTGTCTTATTTACACCCATTCTTGTGCATCAGTTCTTGCACACTTGTTGTACACCAGTTCTAAGTATAGGGCCTGATGCACATTTGATGTCCCCACACCCCCAAAACAAAAACACTGGTGATTGAATGAATGAAGCAACAACCATGTCCAAAGCTTTGTAGGAATTCCCATTATGAATTCAAATCTAAAAGATGCAAGCTGTTAAGTAAACTCGTTAACTAAAAAGGTTTAAACCATTGATTTTGGAATTTGTTTGGGGTGCATCTGTCAGATCACCACTTGTTTGAGGCCTCTTTTATGGCACCTCAGAGCATCCATGGTGATGCTCAGAGAACACAGCCAGAAAAATGGCTTCCAGGCTCCCTGTGTACGTCTCTGTGTGTTTCTGAGAGGACCCAAAGCAGACTGAAAAAGATAAGCCTTTCTCTATAGATGGAGTATAGTCTTATAATCTTGATAGGTTATTATAAGGTCATTATCACAAACTACTAGCCAGATGATCTAATTCTTTTACTCATTGTTAATCCCTCTGGCTTGAGACCTTGGCAAGCCCCTGACCCTTGATGTGCCCAAAATTTCCTCCTCCGTAAATAACACATAACAATATTCGAGCTGGGTCCTTTATTGGGTTGTTGTAAAGCTCTAGTGAAATGTTAACCAGTATAAAGATTTTTTTAGAATAAACAACATGTTCTACATAGTAATGAAAAAGGGACATAAGTAAATACGAGTACCTCATTTTGTCAGTGGTACCTCCCAACCATTCTGCATACACAGAGGATATTCAGAAACTTTTTCTGAGGGCTAAAAACAAAACTCGTTTCTTGAAGGGAATCACACCCCCTGCAATTACTTCCCCTATGTTTCCAAGAAAATGATGTCTTTGAAGGTAATAAAGAAAATGTCCAGAATGCTCAGCACACAGCGGATGGACACCAGCTGGGAGAGGAGCTAGCTAGTGTTGCTGTGGGTGAGACCGGAAGAACTGGTTCCAGCCCCTTCACCAAACTGACCACCCTGCCAGGGAAGCCATCCCAGCGATTTGGAAGGTGAGTTCTTTACCTTCAGCCCGCTGTATATATCTTAAATGTAATCCAGCAATGTTTAACAAACAAGACTGTTCATTGCCCTGGTTTGTTCTTTGTAATTCATTTTAGACACATCAACAACATGAATTTGTGAGAGACTATTGGGTATAATTTTAAGTACCCAGATTTTTCAAACAAAATTGCCAACATAAAGATTGGTGTGCTCTGCCTATGTATAATGTTAAATCTGGCAATAGACGCTAGGCTGTTTCCAAGATCTTCAACATGTGTGGCAACATTTCAGTCTGGACGCCAAATGAAAAATCAGACAGAGGGGATAGATAAATATATATGTAAATTCTTTCCATAATGCAGATATTTTCTGGCTCAAATTATCGATTGTTAATGAGGATCTAACGTGCCTAGGTGTTCTATTAGAGGAAACGCTTCATTTGTATCCCTATAGCTTTGAGGACATTTTCGCTGCCCATCCCCAGGTAGCTGTGCAGTCCTAAGTCTACCTGAATAGTCCAGGAAGAGTAAGAATTATTTTTCCTAAGAATCTGTGGCTCTGTTAGAAGGGTAATCTAGACACTAGTCCTTTGTGGATTTCAGATATTTTGGCTGATTTGTTTGTTCTGGTAGAATTCCACCTAATGCTCTTGAATAATTAGCAAAGTTACGTTTGTCAATTGATGATGTTGGAATAGCATTGATGTTATGTTCAAGTATCTCAGTCTTTGTCTGAGACAACTAAAACATCTAACGATAACTGTTTCAAGGGTTTAAGGTTCTTCCTGGATGCTTTTCTTCAGCAAAGTTATTTAAGAAAATCTAAATGACTCTAAAATAATTGAGATGATTGAAAGGGTCCCTTTCAAATTAGATGAGCGGGCATCTGGATTAGACTTGGGATTCTCCAACTCTCAGTGGCAAAGAGATGGTGAATGAACATTTTGTAATGCAAACATTGTTGCTTACCAAGAGGTATGTCAATAATTTGCACTAGACAAATACAATCAGAGTGAATGTTTGGGGGTGATATAAAGGTCAAATAAACTGATTTCAGATCTTTGGTCCTTTATTTCTACAATTGCCTCATTTCTTATATAAATGTAAGATGGCTTAGTATATATTTAGTGCATGGATGAATATAAATGCATTACCCTTCCTCAGAGCTGGGACCCAGACTACAGTACAACACTGAGCTCAAGCTAGATATTCACTGTTTTCTAGTCACATCTTCAGCAAGTGGCAAGTGGACTTTGGTCTTCTCCAACTGTGAAGAAATGAGCATCCCTAAATCCAGTCTTTTCTTCTAAGCAGCTGGTTCAACCATTAGCTGTCGTGTAATATTTACTTTCCAGATTTGAAATCTAGGTTGTCTCTGACTCTTGTTCTTAGCAAACTAAATCAGGTTATTTTCTCATATCCCCCCATTTTTGTAATGTCCCCTGATCTGGACCTCAGTAATGTTCTCTGTTTCAGGTTTCCCCTCAGCTTATTTCCTGACCATTCCGGGGCTGATTCTTCAGGCATTGTTAGTGGCAATTAACCGCTACAGTCCCCTATGCCATTTTTGACCCATTGGCCCAAACTGAGTCTCTCATTAATTCTGGGCCCTCTCTTTTCAGAGAACAGTGCTGCCTCCATTGTCTCTTTGGGCATGGCTTTATAAACTTGTGAGAAAGCTAGTTCTGTCTTAATCTTTATTCTGGAGGCTTTTTCTTTGGGTGATGGTAATCTATGATGAATATCTTGCTTTTGCTGAAGGAAGCTGGCTTCTGGGCATGGAACATTTGTCTCTGTTTCAAGGTTTCACACCCCTTTGCAGTAGTCTTTTCCAACTGAATTGGCAATGTTCTTATCGTCAATGAAAACAATAAAGATTAATCATTGGTCCCTTCATGGTCTTTGGTAGATCATTAATCAACTGAACTTCTGCATTGTGTAGCATTATTGGACCCAACCTGCCTATTTCCATGGGACAGATCAATCATTACTGCTTGCGGAGAGTACACTCACTCTTCCCCAACAACGAGATTCACATATAGCCATCTGCTCTGGCTCTCACTTTAATCTGAACAGTTTCTTTCATATGCACTTTTACTTGCTACCTGATATAGAAAGAGCATGCTTTAGAGATGAATTAATGAGACATTGTCAGTGGTGCCTGGCACATGCTGATCTACTCTGGATCTGATTAGGGTATGTGTCATCTACGCTTAAGTTTTAAGTCTTCTTAACTTTTAGACCAATGCTTTTATTTCCAATAATCAGAGTAGAACGAGCTCCTTTTAAGGGAGGGCTTGTGACTTGCCATTTCTGCAGGTACGCAGTGTTACACTCACCTTTTCGTTTGTGTATCACAACAGTCCTGTGAGGGGTTTGTACTGCTCTGGGGCCCACTTTGCAGATTAGGAAGTCAAAGTAATGAAGCAGTAAAGTCATTTGATCAAGACCACAAAATTAGTAGTGATGTATTTAGATGTGGTTGAAACAACAGCAAGTCACAAGACATTACAACTGAACCTGGACCGTCCATGGATTAACCTGTATGATTAAGGCAGTCTTACTGTTCTCATACATTCCTGACATCTCTGGCCTTCTTCCTTTCTGTAAGAGAGTAAGGAGCCTTGACCACTGTCACCCTGCTCAGCTAAAGATATTAAGCCAGTTGACTCCAAGCCATCTGCTCACAAAATTTTGTCTATTGCATTGGGCAGAGAGAATTTACACCCAACTGTTTCTCAGGACACTGAATTTCATAGATGGTAATGAGCTTTAGAGCAGCTTTGTTCCAGTCATTCACATACAGTTAACTTTTGAAATGGGCACTGGCCCACGAGTGCCGAAAGTCAGGAAGATGCTTGTGTGGGTTTCTTTAACCCTTTGCCACTAACAAAAGTTTTCATCTGTGATCAGTTTAATATTGCTTTTTTTTTTTTTTAGTAAAACTGGTAATAAAAAAGCTGAAATGTCATCTGGACAATAAACTCTTTGGCCAGTCTTCAAAATCACCCAATAAGTTAAGGAAACAGTTAATGTATTAAACAGAGTGTAGGAAGTGGACATAAATTAACTAAGCTTCTGTATATTGTTTTAACTTTAAACGATATTTTGAAGGCTGTAAGCACCCAGGAAAGAAAATAGCCTAGCGAGGTCCATTCCCCTTCACCAGCTCTCAGACACCCCGTATCCCAGGAGAACTTAATTAAGGTTCTTATGTTACTCTCACATTTGCCACCTCCACACTGACTCTGTTGAAAGAAGTTCTGCCCCAATGATGGGTCAAGGCATGAGCAAGCATAAATTAACTGGTAAGCCAGCAGTTCCAGGTCAGAATGGCGGACCTCAGACCAAGCATGCCTTTCACCCCTGAGAATCCCAGGGGGACCCAGAGCCTCTCCTGCCTCTGGTCCAGGAACTGAAGCCCAGGACTGAAGGAAAGAAGAGCATGAGAAGGGATGTGCACAGCTGGGAGCCTGTGGGTCAGGTGGTCACTTCCGGTAGGTGGCCCAGGGCACATGCTTAGGAAGAAGGGAGACACCTTTCTGATGATAGGCCTTGAAAGTTGGGGACGATACTCTGTGGAAAGACAAAGTTGTCCTGCCTTGTGCAAGGATCTCAGGTATGCTGAAACGCCCTTAGAAAACTGGCTGGAAGCTACTACTGAGGCTTGCTTTTATCATTTACTATATGCTTTATTTCACAAATAATACATGTTCCTTGTTGAAACACTAAAAAATTCAAATGAGCAAAAATGAAGTACATAAATACTACCTGAAGTCTTGCCCACCTTCCCATTCCACTGAGATGACCTCTGTCAGCATTTTGCTGAATGCCTTTCGTGTCTTTTTGCTTTTAAATGGGGAGGGAATACATACACTTTCACTCCTTCTTCACACACAAATGGAATCAAATGTTTTAAATGTCTTACTCTTAATATAGCTTAAAACATCTTTCCATGTCAATTAGTATGACTTACTTCTAATGATTTGCTTCTAATTTCTGTCAAAACGAGGTTGGGATGAGCATGCCTCTCCTTAACATTTGTGAATCTGGAAGCTGGTCTATCCAGGAGAACACATGAAGGCTGACATAGCCTTCTAATATTGTGTCTAAATATTTTAAAGTTGTGAAGCCAGCCTACAAGCTGTTAAATGAAAAATATTTTATCCTCCAATCTTGATAAACATGATTTTATAAGAACCTGACTGGTCAAGTTCAAATGTAGACTGTTTGGATCCCTTGGGTTCCATGCTGGGACACAGCAATACCAGGTGAGCAGGCCCCGGCCTTTGTACCCTCCAACCAGTCCCAGTGAGTCCTGTACAATATGGGGTCTCATGTTCAAATTTTGTCTACACTGCCTGAAAAGAGCCAGCCCTTAGGTCTAAGGATGAGCCCACTCGTGGCCCAGTCTCCCTTTGGGAGGTGGACCTGGGAGCTCAGGGCCTTTCCCAGGTCCTGTGCATCTGAGGTGTGGTCTCGAGGAGGGAGCACAGGGTGGGCATGCTCCCTTGGTGTGGGTCTAGCTCACCCTGAAAGGAAAGGCAAGGCTGGCTGGAGTGGGCCAGAGGAATCCCCTAAAGTCTGAGGCTCATGGAGGGTGGTACTGGTGACTGGCATCATTGCGCACTGATATTTATATGTTTCTCCAATTATTTCCACAGATTAGAAGTGCATTAGCTGAATCAACAAGTACGGCATTTGTCATGACTTTCCTGAAACCTGGCTCTACCTCACAATCCCACCAACAGTACAGAAAAGTGCCTCTAAGTACAGGCCATGAGCACATCGACCTTGAGTAATGTAATTCTTTTCCATTATTACCAATTTGATTGATAAGCATGACATATTACTGATTCAACTCACATCTCATTACTTAATATGAGATGAATCCATTGTCACATCAGTATTTCATCTTCCGTGAATTAACTAATCACATCTTTTGTCTTTGTCTTGGATGGTTTAATTTGTTCTGTTTGGGCTCTCGATACATTAAAGATATTAGCCTTTTGGCATATCCATGAACAAACTATTCTTGAGCTAGGTAAATTATGTTTGTTCTTACTCTCCTTTTCTGGATCTATTACCTCTCAAGGATGAGTTCCAAAAATGGACCATTTTTAGAAATCAATAATTCTGGACTCAATGACCTGGTTATATAGGTCAATTCAACTTAACAAATATCTGTTCATTTCTTATATATGCTTGGCAGAGTGACAGAGAGAATTCTACAATTGTATTAAAAATTATATAGGCTCAATATTAAAAACAGAATGGAGTTACTATTATAGGAACATGAGAACACCTTGGAATTTACCACCATCCCCTGCTTATCACTAAGGAGATGATGTCCTCTTAGAGGCAGAGGGTTGTGTTCCTAGATGTAAGGACGTATGAATTACAGATGAGTATAGTTCTTGTTTGGTACCCAAAGCCATGTGTGCTGTATTTTCTTGGGGGTCTATACAATTTTCAAGGATAGTTTCAATTACATGCAATTTTCAACTTATACAATGAAGTTAGCCCTGTAATAATGTGACATCATTGTACACCAATTACTTTTAGAAAAGTAATAAAACAATAATAATAGGCACAATGTCAACACATTGGAGGACATGGAAGAGGGATACAATGATTCTTATTGATGGACCCCCATGAGAAGCACTATCTTGAGAGAAAGATATTTGGTGAGTTAGAAATACTGAATATTTATTGAGACACTCCTGTTATGAGATGGGTGCCCTTAGATAATTGTATTATCCCCATTCTACAGATAAGGAAATGGGCAGTGACAGACTAAGTAAGCTGTAAGAGGTGGCATAGACAGTAAGACAGTGGATTTGTTCCACTGGGCTTTGGAGCCTGCTTTCTTATCTGCTAATCTGATCTCTACTGCCTCCCGTGACAGCCTCTGACACTCTGGGCAACCTCGGTACCTGGAAGGAAGGTGTAGAGATGTGGGGATACAAAGTATACTTGTGAAACGGACCTGTAAATCTAGAAAAGGATGAAAGGATGACAAACACCTGAAATTGTGCTGCTACAGCCCTTTCCAGGGCACATGGTGCTCCGTCCTTCTGAAAATGCATTCACCATAGACTCCCTCTCAAAACTTCCCTCCAAGTTGTCAGTGCCAATCAGGAGAAGTTATGCTATTCTTGGGCTACAACCAAAGTTCTTTACCTGACTGAGTCCAAGGACTGTCTGGGTCCAAGTTTAGAGAATATGATAAGAGTGTACACTTATACAAACGTGTTTCTTCTCTGAGGAGAGAGTCCATAGCTTTCAGCAGATTCTCAGTAGGATCTATGACTCAGGATAGATTATAAACCACTGGTGAGGATTAAAGAAAATTTGGCGTATATCAAGAGACAGCTATAACCAAAATTGGGGAGCAAACTCTGGGGGTCTTTAGTTCATCAAATATTTATTGAGTTTATGCCATATGATGACCTTCGTGTAGGGGGCTGGTGGTACAAAGATTTGGAAGCCAATTAAGTAGGTAAAAAACTAGTCAGTGCTAAGAATTTGGGGCTTTATTCATATGCAAAGAAAAAGAATGGTTTTGTTGTGGGGTGTTATGATGTTGTATGATGTTGTAATTTTATGTTGTATGGTCTTTATCTGCTTCTGCCTCATAGGATAGCGCTAGTAATCACCCATTTCCATAAAGACATCACCCAAAAGTTCAGGGTGTATGTTTTGATTCCTTTTTGGGACATGGCAGTGGTTTCTTTGAATAGGATAAGGAACCATACCACACTGAACTAAAGTCAGGGTTATGAAGGCTGAGAACTCTCTATCTTCTGAGCTAGAATGGTCTCTCATACTATTTGCATGGATGCATTTGAACACATGTTCATTCGGGTTTATGAGAGAGAATAAAGGCAAAGTTATCTGAAAATATTAATAAACCTACTGTTGTCTAACCCCCTCATTACCCACAATGAGAAACTGAGAGGAAAAAAGGGAAGAAAAGGGCTATATGGTAAGTCAACATTAGGGCTGGCACTAAAATCCAGACCCCATGTTTCCATCCCAGTGTCCAAATAATAATTCCCTTTACAATTTATGAAGTATGATCACATCCTTAGTATCCATTAATCCAGATGCTGTTTTCTTACACAGCCCTATGGATCAGTCCCTCCAAAACACAAGCTAATGGAATTGCCCCCTTATCCATAGGTGTGGATCTCTGTGGCTTCAAACTGGGCTTTGCGCGCCTTTGAGGTACAGAAGTACATCCCTTGGAGTAGGTACGCGCAGGGAGTTTTAGAAGAATCTGTTTCCATAGCCTCTACTATACTCATGGCTAAAGTTGATTTAGTTGAGAATATGCTAGTAGTTGAGGTAGGTCTTAGTTTGAATTCCCCCAGCAGCATGCACAGTAACAAAGATTCTAGTGCAAAGCGTTAATTTGGAAGGTGAACCCAGGAAATACCTGTAGGGGAGTGAGGATCGGAGATGGGGAAGGAAAGGCAGCCTGGGAAGAGTGTCGTCCAGCCTTAATCCTGCAGGGGGAACTCTGGAAGCCAGAGTAGCACGTGATGGAGATGGGGACTGTATGAATGGAGCAGGCTTCCTGTTCCAGAGAAAGCTCTCAGGGGAAGACATGGAGGGCACAGATACACACGGAGCATCAGTAGTTCCCAGAAAAGCATCATACCAGTTCACTTTCCCACCTGCCCTTTTACAATCACTCTTCTGTTCCATTACAAAAGAATGGCCTCTCTCTCACCTACCCTGTTCTTACTGCAGTCCTCTGCCCAAGGTGTACAGTGTCCCCGTGTGCCAAACAAAGGGACAACTTAAAGGGCTCAAACGTGTGTCCATGAAGCCTTCCCTCATGACTGCACTGTAAACCTACCCCTATTCATTTCATTAAGAGATGTATTACCGATAGAATTGTACATTTTCTCTCATAATATTTTATCAAAATGCATAATATATTTATATTTTCATTATGTATTAGTACTACATAATGACAATTCAACCCAGAATAATTTTTTATTTATAAATTTAAGGTCACAGGAGATTCTAAATTCTAATTTATATGCATATTTATGTTACAGAGTATTATGATAGGTAATCATTAAGGGACTTTCAATCATAGAAACGTATTACACTGGTATAAAATTCTATAGGAATGGAATACCATTTCAAGGAAAAACGTGTAATTTCTCAAAGAACTCGTTCATTTATATTTTAAATGGTGGGTTTCAAGTCACCAATGCATTTATATTCCATTGGGTATATTTTAAAATGGTAAAATATTTCTATAATAAAATTTCAATGGTTCCAATATGCTGCAACTATTTAAACATGTTGAGAAATGTTAGTTGTGATATTAAAAAGGTGAAAGATCTACATAAGTTTTCAAAGCTCTTTTAGGGAGGGGTATAGGAGTAAGGAAGTTTAGAAATGACCTGATCTTGGCTACTTTTCGCCTTCTTTGTCTCCATTTAGGCTAGTGGTTCCCACGTATCTTATACTGGTGGCATATTTGTAACCTTTACATGGTGAAACGTAATGCATACAGAACATTGTATAAGTGATTTATCACTAAGTGAAATTACAGGTAACCATCACCACATCAAGAAACAGAACAGTCCAAGCCCCAAAGGCCCACCCCGTGCCTGAGGAGACCCCGATCTTGATCTTTAAGGAAATCATTTCCTTGCCTTTCTTTATGGTTTTATCAGTTAAGCATGCATTCCTAAACATTATAGTCGTGCCTGTTTTTTTCTCCCTGTGCTTTATATAAGCAGCTCCATATAGTACATATCCTTTAGGATCTAGCTTTCTTCACTCGACAGTTTGGGTTATTCATCCATGTTGATTCATTTTTGTTGCTATAGTTAATTCATTACCATAGCCCTAAGCCAAGTATTCCATTTTATGAATATACCACCATTTATTTATCCATCTTAATGCCGATAGACTTTTGGGGTTGTTTGTATCTCTGGGCTTATGTGAATGACACTAGTATGAGCTTTTCCGTGCTCACACTTCTGTTGAGGATATGCCTAGGGCAGGAATTACGGGGTCATATGGTAAGGATAAGTTCAGGTTCAGTAATCAATGCCAAGATGTTTTTCAAAAATGTTGCATTATTTTTTACTCCCATTGGCTGCGCCTGAGAATTCCCATTAGTTCTCATTGACTCTAATACTTCCTATCATTACACAATTTCTTCATGTTAGCCCTTCTGATGGATGTGTCACAGTATCTTATTGTATTTTTAAATTATAGTTCCTTGTTTATGAGAAAAGTTGAGCACCTCTTCGTATGTTTATTGACCTTTCGGATATCCTCTTTGATGAAGCGGAGCTTCTTGGCCATTTTTCTGTTCGGTGATCTTATTTATTTTAAGATTTCTTTCCATATTCTCAATGCAAACTTTGTCAATTATATGTTGTCAATGTCTTCTCCTGTTTTTTATGCTAAATTTTCATTCTTGTAAGGGTGTATTTTGGTGGAGTGCAGAAATGTTAGTTGTCAGATTAAAAAGGTGAAAGATCATATATTAAGTTTTCAAAGTCCTTTTAGGGAGGGGTATAGGAGCAAGAAAATTTAGAAATGATCTGATCTCAAACAGTTGTTGCCTTCTTTGCTTTTAGGGTTAGTTTTTTGTGCCCTGTTTAAATAACAACTCCTTACTCCAAGGTCATGAAGATATTCTCCTATATTGCTTCTAGAAGCTTCATTGTTTTACTTCTACAATCTACCTGAAATTGATTTTTGTATATGGTGATAAAGGAGTAAAGTTTTTTCTTTAACATGGAAAGCAAATTGATCCAGCAGAACTTATTGAAACTGTCCTTTCCCCACTGATCTGTAGAGTAAGTTTGTCCTAAATCAACTGTCCACATATGTGGAGGTCTGTTTCTGGCCTCTTTTTTCTGCTCCATTGGTCTATTTGGCTGTTCTTTTGTCATTACCACCCCGTTTTATGAACCATAAATTTAATGTTGTAGAGCTAGTCTTCCCACTTTTTCTTCTTCATTAAGGTGGTCTTAGCTTTTCTCCTTTGTTGTTTCCACAGAAATTTCAGAATTAACTCGTCAATATCTAGAAAAATGGCTGGGATTTTGACAGAGTTGCATTGACTATATAGATTAGAGTGAACCTCTGTAAAGACTAAGCCTTGAGCTCTATAACACATGTGCATTCCTCCATTTATTTAGACCTCCTTTAACTTCAGTAAGTTTATATGAGTTTCGATGTGAATGTTTTGCACATTGAGCTCCCCCCAGGTAGTGGATGCTTCTCAATGCAATTATCAGTGGTAAAATTTTTAATTATTTTTGTAAAGTTTTAAATTATTTTTTCAGTATTTCCATAATTTTAGATAAGAACAACAACAACATATTTCTTTCATATTATCCTGGTATCTAGTAAGCTTGATAAATTATTTCTAATGGTTTGTAGATTCTTTTGGATTCTACGAAGGTATATTTATTTCATCTGGAAATAATAATAGCTTTTTGCTTTCACTTGTTATCTTTATTAGTTATTTATCTTGCCTCTTTGTACAGACCAGGATGTGCAGGATAACGTAGAACAGAGTGGTACAAACGGGCATCACTGTCTTTTTCCCCATCACATAAGAACAGCTTTTAACATTTCACTATTGATGTCAACAGATCTTACATGCCTTTGGAGATACTTTTATTAGATGACAGAAGTTCCATCCTATTTAAAGCTTGTTAAGAGTTTTTAATCATAAAAGGGTGTTAAATTTTACTAAACACTTTTTCACGTATATGGAGATGCTCATTTCCCCCCATTTATTCTATTAACATAGTGATTTGCACTGACCGGTTTTCAAGTGTTAAAACAACCTTGAATTCCTGGAACAAACCCAATTTGGTTGTGATGTGTTATGCTTTTCATAATCAGTAGGTCTGGTTTGCTGATATTTTGCTTAGGATTTTTGCATCTATGTTCATGAGAGAGACTGACCTATAATCTTCCTTTCTGTAATGTCCTTGTTAAGTGTCGATATCAGGTTATTCTGGCCTCATGAAATGGGTTACAAAGCATTTCCTCTTTCTATTCTCCCTAAGAGTTTGCATTCCATTTTTCTGTCCCTTTGGGTGTCATCCTGGTTTTCTCATGGGGCCTGTCTTCCACCTTACTTTTCAGTTGTGTTGAATATGCTATTAAACTGTTCATTTCAGTTACTCTGTGATTCAATTTTAGTTTCTATTTACTTTATTTCTTAGTTCCCTATTGACATTTTCGGTATTATCTTTTTGAACAATAGCTCATCGTTGAGGATCCCATTATCTAATACTCTCTGGATTTATTTCTACTATCTGCTATTTCTCTTAGGTTTTGATTCCATTGTCCTGTCTCCTTGTCTGGGAAGGAGAATCAGACCAAGTCACAAGACCAGCCCAGACTGATGATGTGGAAAAATAGACTCCACTGCTTGATGGGAGGAGCAACAGTCACATGACAAATGACAAGGATCAGAACAGGTACAATCCATCTGCATTTCAATGGATTAATTTCTAATTCCTAAAATAAGTGGGAATTAATCATGCTTGCCTTTTAATTCCTACTCATCTTAGAACACAGTCACATTTTCCTATTATCCACTCTCATATCACCACTTCTTCCTCCTTTGTAACACTGATCACTATAATAAATTTTAGATTTATATGGGAGTTTCATTGATTAGTATGCATCTTTAGCACCACCATATCCATTAATAGCATTTTTAATAAGCCACAAAGTATAAAACGGCAGCAACTAGACTATCATACCTACTCTGTATCCCCATCTAAGTCAGCGCATAACATGTGCGAGGTGCATAATAAATATCAGTGGAGTGAAAAATAAAAGTGGAAATTGGAGAGCCGACCATGTGAGAAAGGCAGCACTATGTATTCCCATTTTTCAGACGTCAAAATTTAGGCCAAGGCAGATTACAGAGCTGGTTAGTGACAGCTCTGCAATCTGTCTCATTATGAAATCCGGCTGTTGGCCACTGCACACGCTGCCACACCTCATGGTTTATGTACTTTGCAAGAAGAAAGCCCCGCAGTCCAGAGCAGGCATTTTCACATAAGGCTCATTTGTGGATTAGAATTGGTTTTTTATGAAAGATAAGAGATTTGAACTGCTGCTGGCCTAACCACCATTACACAAGCCATTTAAATGCTTCTTCTCCTTTTTTTTTTTTTTTTTTTTTTAAGTATGTAATACCAACTGAGAGATAAACCAGATTTATTACCTTGGTGGCACAGGGGGCAGAAAATGGCCAATTTGTCATCTCTTTCTTGTTGACTCACAAATGATTTCATGTGGCAGAGGCAGTTTACATTCAGAAATTTCCCTTTCACACCTGTCAGGTCAGTTTCTCAGGATCATTAATCCCTAAGACTCAGCGCAGGCACAGAGCTGGCTGCTCATTCAGTTTGTTCTCAGGATAAAGTCAGTGCGGGACAAGGTGAAGATGGCCACAGTGCGGTTTAGTCGGCCAGTCAAAAACTGACAGAACAGCTGCCCAGCCCAGGCTCGACACTACAAAGTCCTATTATGGAAAGCAGCCTTGACTGAAATAGTCTTTCACTGAGGTTTGGCTTTGGAGTCAAAAGACCAAGTGTGAGTTTTAACTATGCCTTTTACCAGCTGGGAGACCTTGTGGAAAGTTACTTAATCTCTCTGAACTTCCATTTTGTCATTTGTAATATGGGATGGGTGATACCTAATCCATCAACCTCTGAGGGTTAATTTAGAGAATCATAAAATATTGAGGTTCTTCGTCTAAAGGAGTGTTGTTTTAGCCTGACCGGCATAATTCCCTCTTCTCCAGGGAACAGTGCACCACATTTCCTCTGGAGAAAAACTATTCCTTGGCAATCGATCTATGGGTTTCAGGTCGGCTTCCATTCATGGCTCCAGGGATAGAAGATATAATTCAGGCCTGGCCAACGAGGAAATTCTATCACCCTGACCACACTCCAAAGTGATTGCTTCATAGACAAGCATGTGACCAAATATAATCAGAGTGAACCTAGGACTTGAACCCAAATGGATGTAGGTGGGGAGTTGCTTGCTATTATCTTGCCATCACGTAGAGCCTGGGCATGGGACCAGAAGAGAGGACCGAGAACCTGAAGATGAGTGCCCGCCCTTACTGACATCATTTAAGCTCCTGGATTAAGCCACACCTGAAGGCTGTGTCCCTGGACTTTTTTATTATTTAATTCAATGAATACCCTTTTTCAATTAAAAGTGCTAGTTGAACTTTTTAAAAGAAAACTCTTTATGGTATTCCCCCATTTCACAGATGAGAAAATGAAGGTTCAAAGATGAGTAGTAGTCACATGTCTCTAAGCACATGTGAAATGTAAACCGACTGCATAAAAATGGAGTTAGTCATTGCCAGGCCCTCTTCTCTGTACCTTTCCTCACTCTTGTCCCCCTGCTATGTTTTCCTTCTCCCTTCGTTCCACCAAATGAAACCCATCCAACGTTCCAAGTTCAGCTCCTGTCCTCTCAGGATGTCCTCACTACTTTGCCTTATGTATGTCTCATGTAGATCAGCCTATCTCATAAATGCACAGCTTTCTCTCCGATCTGTTACTCTTTTGAAGTCTTCATGCCTTGAGAAGATTGCCTGAGTTCCTCAGAGGTATCAGAGCGATCTAAACACCATAATTCTCAGCTCCCCATGTTCACATTAGGTGCCTTTCCTTGCTGATAGATTAAAATGTACTTGTCACCAACTTAAAATGACTGTTAGCAAAAAAGTGTTGATTAAAAGTTAATTCATGAAGAGCACAACATCTTAGTATAGTAGGAAGGTATATTCAGTCTGGTCTTTTTCCCATTGTTGTCATGAGTTTTTCTATTCCTGCTTCCAGAAAAAGAGATGCTTGGTCTCTGTCTTGCCTTTTTTTTGACTAATAATGCTATGGAATTTCAAAGTAGCTTGCCAGTTTTGCATTTTAAAAAATACTAATGGCAAAAATGATCTAGGTGAATTAAACTATAAAAAGAAACTACAAAAAAATGGAAGAAATAAAGGTGACCCTTTAACTTCAGGATGGAAGAGGCTTTCCTCACCCTAGGGACAAATACAAAAACCAAAAAGAAATGTAGAATTTTAAAGAGATATGTATGTATACTTGGTACATAAAAAAGAAAAAGCACTATAAGCAGAAGTAAATGACAATGACAAACGTATGTGATAGGTGGACATTATAACTTGCCAAAAATTCTTTAACCAATAGAAAGTGAACAAAGGACTTGAAACACAATTTTACAATAAAGGGGGGCTATTGATGGCCAATTGGTAGAGTCAAAACACATTCATTTACACATGGACTCAGAGAAGCCAATTAGAAAAACAATATGTAGTCATTTTTTGCTTCTAAAATTGAGAAAAAATATGTTAAAATGATATTTGTGTGGATCAAATAGGAGGGAGTGAGCTCCCAAATATGTCCCCTGTACAAACAGCAGAGGGTGATTTAACAGGAAAAGTCAAATGAGAAACGTGCATTGCCTTTGACCCTTTAATGCAGGAATTTATCCTGAGAAATTAATCAGAAAAGATTCCTTTATTGAGATGTTGTTTTTTATCTCAGCCCTTTATAATACTGACGCATTGGGGGTGGACAGGTTGCTCAGTTGGTTAGAGAGTGAGTTCTGGGCAACGGGGCTGCCGGTTCGATTCCCACATGGGCCAATGAGCTGCACCCTCCACAACTAGAATGAAGTCAATGAGCTGCCACTCAGCTTCCGCGTTGCCAGATGACTCAGCTGGTTGGAGCGCGGGCTCTCAAACACAAGGTTACCGGTTTTACTCTCTACTCCCACAAGCAATGGTGGGCTGCACCCCCTGCAACTAACAGCGGCAAGTGGACCTGGAGCTGAGCTGCACCATCCACAACTAAGACTGAAAGGACAACAATTTGATTTAGAAAAGTCCCAGAAGTACACACTGTTCCCCAATAAAGTCGTGTTCCCCTTCCCCAATAATAATAATAATAAAACCTTATATATTGAAAATAACTTAAAAGTCCACCAACTGCACACTGGTTAAGTTATGATAAGTGGCACACTCCCATGATAGATATGGTTATTGAAGGTGATGAAATAAATCTGTATGCACTGATTGAGACATATGTTGACAATATATCGATGAGTTACAAAAAAAAACAAAACAAAAAAAAAACGAAAGCCACAAAATCTGCAGGATCTCAATTTTTTTTTTTTTTAAGTGCTTGTACTAAATACATGGAGAATAATGGGAACATATATAACAAGGTGATAATAGTGTTGATTTCTGGCTTGAAAGATCATGGGTGAATTTTCTTATTTTTGCTTTTCTGTGTTTTCCAAATTTCTGTAATAAACATGTTACTTTTAAAATTAGAAATATTTTTAAATGTAAGCAGCCTTTACACTTATTTTCACCAGTGTATCTGATGCCTGGATCTGATACACGGCATCCAATAGGATTCATATACCAGTGGGCTTGCATCATACACCAGCGTATGAACCACTTGGGCCACCTCTGTTTCACCAGGATTGCTATTTTCTGGTACAAAGAGAGATTTGCTTAGTAACTACTCCATTCATCCACCAACTGGGCACAAGCACCATAAACATTGTCATTTCCCAAATGGAAGAAGGTATGGCTTTGAAGAGCGGCGCCTTTAATCAGACGAAACATCTCACTTTTCCCTAGTCATTAAACGGACTTCAGAGACAAAGGCCCAAGGCCCTCCATCTGTTCAGTTTGTATAAAGACAGTCAACTGATGCTGAACACTGGGGATACCGAGTGTTTATATTAGAAGTAATGAACTGAAAGCAGGGCATCTAATCCTTTCCCTAGCCAGGAGGTACTTCCAACATTTTAAAAGTCTTTTTAAAAGAGTAATAGAACTTTATAAGCATATTGGTCCTTTCATCTCCCAGAAAGTATACTCAAGGCATAATTCAGACCTTTGCATTAGATCATATTAAGCCTAATTTGGTTGTTCAGCTCAACAAAGAGCCTGGGGATCTTTAGGAAGTTGTAAGAGTAATAGAAGCTAAAGAACCTGACTTTTTAAACAAACATGCATCTTTCCCATATGATAATGACTGTGTTGAATGTACTGCCGGGGGGTCTTGCCAACATATTGGAGGTTGGGTAATTCCAGCAACAAAGGATGTAGGGGAAAGAGTGCACTCAGCGGGTGTCTCCCCTGGATTTCCATTTTACTAGGATAACTCTTCTTCCTCCTTTTAAGTTTCTGGACAATGGCCACTCTCGTGAGCTTTTAGTGAGCTAGGTGTATATGGTAACCGATGGCCCCAAATTTCCCAACTGGCTTGCTCCAGGGACCTGACATTTGATTCTTAAACCAAGATGATTTTCATCATTTTGTTTTTCACCCACATCTGAGATCTCAGATAATAAGTCATGATTCGATTCTTTCAAAGAAAAATTTGATGCACAAACCTCACCAGCAGGTAAATCACTTGTGGCAGGGTAGGTTGGGCATAGGCTCTAGTCAGAGGCCTGGGTTCAAATCCCAGCACTCTCATTACCTAGCTGTGTGTTCTGGAACAAGTCACTTAGCCTCTCTGAGCTTCAATTTCCTAATCTCTGAGGAGAGGGGGATGGTAATACTTGCCCAGCCTACCTCACAGAGTAGGAAGAAATGAGATCATGAATGTGGAAACACTTTGCAAACTACAAAAAACTACATATTCTGACTATCGTGCCAAGTTTTGTTGTCTTGCCAGCTCCTTATGCAGTCAAGTATCAAGTATCAGAGACTGGAAGAGTAACCATGAATCAGTCACAGAGATGCTCAGAGCTGAGGCCGAGAGCCCTCGAGAAGCGTCTCTGAGTATATTGTAAACCGCAGTCCCACCTGCTGTGCAGAGTCATCCGTCACCTTCCCAACAGTTATCTCCTAGGATGATGTGCCTTGTTTGATGACTAAGAGTTTTGTTGCAGTGAGTAGTGCTCAAGTTCACAAAAGCTGGCTGCTCTGCTGGGACAGGGAAATCTTTACAGAGAGATTCTGTTGGCTAATGGGATCTTCTGAAGGGGAGTTGGCCAGCAGCCACCCTCATCCAGCTCCCCTCCCCAGGCTGACTCTGTGTCTATTAGCATGAAAAATGGGGAATTGATTGGACTTATATCATCCATAAGCTAGCTTAGCTGAATGGAGATCATTTGTCTAGTGCATATATTCCCAAATCCAAGGGAGGCCCGCCATTCTCTTTTCCAGTGAGGTCATCCTCCCTGTCTGCAGCTTTGACATCTAGCTAACCAGGACTCTCACCACAGGCTGCATGTTAACAGATAAAATGGCCTTTCATCCAGGAGTGACGGGCCAGCTTTGGGGATTTTCTTTCCCTCTTCTCTGTTCTGTTCTCTTACGCTATGATCTCTGCTTCAGCTGGGTCGATAAGACCCTTAAGCCTCAAGCAGAGGCACTTCTCTTGGCCCTGAAATGTTGCTCCCCATGCCGGCCAGGGAACACATTTTCCTTTATAACTCATTTTGAAGCTTTGTTTTTCATGTGGCGTGGCTCACAGAAAACTTTTCTTTCATTGACGGGGATCTTTGTGACTCTCAAATGAAAACACAGGATTTGATCAAAAAGGATAGTCAGCCATGGAACCTCTGGTGGTACTGTATAAGAAAAACCGCATATGCCTGAACTAAGACAGAAAAGCTCATTATGTTGGGAACCTGAAAATTCCCATATTGATCTCATTGTTCTAGGTCCCATGTTGGAGGAGAGATACATTATCTTTCTACAAGGTGCGGAACAATGCTGATGCCTGCTTGCAATCTTCACAATATCCCTACCCACTGGGCATGCTCAGTCCCACTTTTCAGATGAGGAGCTTAAAGCCCAGAGAACTTGAGCAGCTTGTTTAAGAACACACACCCAGCTCACACTTCCTTGCACTGCTCTCAAATGTCATCGGGTTATTCATTTATTCACTTAGTTCACACCCATTGAGCAATATATGCTTGGCACACTTCCTCCTCCTGGGAGTTTAACGCTGAACAAAAGGACCAGATTCCTACAGAATTGAATAAGCAAAAGACACACACAGATAATTTCATATGTTGGTAAGCACTTCAAAGCCCTGACAATGAGGTTATGGGATAGAAAAGAATGGTGGGGTGGATTGGCTCCTTCTGCCAGGGTGGTCAAAGCCACTTTGGAAGGAGAACATAGATCTGCGACTGAAAGGTAAGTCAGCTATGCCACTTTCTGCTGACAGAACCCAGCAAGTGCAGAGGATCTGAGGATGGGACAGGAACAGAAAGAAGGTCTGTGGGTTGGCCATGAAGAACAGGGCCAGGTGGGAAGAGATGTACTTGAAAAGGCAAACAGGACCTGATCATGCTCTTGCAGTATACAATCAGGTGCTTGCATTTTATTCTGTGTGGATGGGATATCATCTCATGGTTTTTAGTAGGGGACTTATCTCCTGTTCTAACGGTATCACCCTGATCTCTTCAAAAGATAATGGCTCTAAGCTGGGTAAGAATGGCGTCCTTATTTTGGGGCTGCCTACAGAGAAATACCAGCATGCCAGTATGATGAAGGAGGCATCCACACAGAGGAGTGGCATGGGGAGATGTTAGAGTCTGGGCTGGGTGAGGAGGGCAGCCACCTGGAAGGGTAGCCTGATCTGGATGGTCAGAGTGAGCAGGCCTTCTCATGGGTTAGCTGGATGCAGGGTGTCAGAGCCCAGATGGGGTGAGGCAGTGGTGGTGATGACAGATTGATTACACACAGAGAATAGACAAAATAAACGAATATATTGGGATAATATCTGCCAAAGGGAGTTACATATATAGAAGGGGAGAAAACTCTAGTTTTCTAGAACCATGAACCCTGAGGTGGTGAGTTGAAACTGGAGCTATTGGAGGTGTGGACTCAGATTTCAATAGATGATAGATAGATAGATAGATAGATAGATAGATAGATAGATAGATAGATAGATATAGATATAGATATGGAAGTAAATATAGATGTGTATATATTTTTATATATGCATATGTATATTTATGCGTGTGTATATATTATGCACGTGTCCATGCATAATATATATGTATTACACAGGTGTATGCATATATGTGCATGCTCATGCATGTGTGGATACAGTATACGTGTGTGTATATATATATGTTTGTATGCATGTCTGTGTCTATAAATACATTTATATGCATACATTTCTTCCCTAGCTCTGCCTACTGACAGGACTTGGTAACAACACCACCCCAGTGAGCACACTTAGCACTTGGATCTTGGCTTCTACATACCGTTCTCTTCTAAAAGGAACATGGATCCTTGAAGAAATTCCTGGGATAGGGCCAGGAAAGTACAAGATGAACCTGGAACATCTTATTATGCCCAAAAGTAAGTGCTTAAAGAATGATGGGAAAGGCCAGATGGACACTGGAGATAGCTTGAACTGGCCAATTTGAGGGTGATTTACATATCGAAATAAATAAAGATAACTTATTATAATCCATTGTATTAAATAAGAGACTGTTACTCTACACTGGTAAAAATAAATGAATAAGTTGAAAGTTTGATGAGAAATAAGCTGCATACATAGTTTCAATATACCACCTTACAATATACCACATTACAAAAAATGGAAAATTGTTATTTTACAGTTACTACCTTAAGCATTTATTCAAAATCAACATTATCAATAATTGGACAAACTGAAATTGTGTGCCACCTGGTAGGATGCAATGAGAATGCAGCATCACTTCTCTGATACTCCTGCCAAAGGTGCATGAGCTGAATCTGATTTTGAGGGAACAGCAGACAAACCCAAATTAAGGGAATTCTACAGGACAACTGACTTCCAATCTGCAAAAGTATCAGGGTCATGAAAGTTAAGGAAAGACTGAGCAACTTTTCCAGACTAAAGAAACAGTTAAATCTAATGTGTGATTCTGAAATGGATCTGTTTGTCTTAAGTGACATTACTGTGACTATTGGTAAAACTTAAATGGTTTTTGAGGATTACATGATGGTGGTGTGTCCTTGTTAACCTCCCGATTTTGATGGTTTCAGTGTGGTTATTTAGAAAACATCCTTAATCCTAGGACACTACAGAGTGATGGGACATCTGGTTGGCAACTTACTCTCAAATGGTTCAGGGAAAAGTTTCTTTGTACTCTACTCACAACGTTTCTATAAGTTGTGTTTGTTACAAAACATTTTTAAAGTAAGGAAAAACTCTGTCACTGCACGAGTACAAATGTTTTTTCTTACTTTAAAAAAAAGTTGAAACAATCACAACTTACAGAAGAGTGGCAAGTAAAATACAAAAAAACCTTTTAAGGTATATAAATGTTGAATCGCTAGATTGTATACCTGAAACTAATATAATATTGTATGTCAAATACTATACTTCATAAAAACAAAAAAGTTCTGAATGTTAAATTAACCTAAATTGACACCATTTCTAACCAGCACAGAGAAATTCCACATATGATCAACGTAAGAAGTTTTAAGGTATAAATACTACATCCTAGGTCTAAGGACAAAAACGAAACACATTCACCTACTAAAGCCTTAAAACCAAGCCACCAAAAGCACAAGATGATCTACTGGTAATTTAAATGCATGGTACACTAAAACTTAACACTATTCAGAGAAAGATAACAAAATCTAGGACATCTACAATGTACCATCCACAATATCCAGTGTACAAAAATTACTATACCTGTGAAGAAACAGTAAAATGTGACCAGTCAAGATGATCAATCACTAAAAACAGACCAAGATATGGCCCAGATGTTAGAATTAGTAGATAAGTGTAAGACACACACACACATATATATGTATGAATATATATGTATATATATATATTATATATCATATATATGTTAATGAGCCTAAAGCCATGTATATAGTGGACAAAGAAATAAGGGAATTTCTGCATAAATATAGAAACTATATAAAAGAATTTCAAGTAATGGAAAACTCCAAAGGGTAGTTTCAGGCAAGGCTTAATCCAGGATCTCCCTTGCTCTATACCATGTTTCCCCGAAAATAAGACCTAGCCGGACAATCAGCTCTTTTGGAGCAAAAATTAATATAAGTCCTGGACTTATTTTACTATAATATAAGACCCAGTATAATACAATATAATATAATATAATATAATATAATATAATATAATATAATATAATACCCGGTCTTATTTTACTATAATATAAGACCCGGTCTTATACTAATGTTTGCTCCAAAAACACATTAAAGCTGATTATCTGGCTAGGTCTCATTTTCAGGGAAACATGGTATTATCATAGTCTCATAGTGGCTCTCCTAGCCATCCTAGGGAGTTCATTTATGTCTACAGAAATTCCTGTCCTTACACCATCAAGTTCAAAGGAATAGAAAATGTCTACATGTAGTTCTTGCTCATCCCAGAAGTCACTCTCTTAGATGGGATCATATGCTTCCCCTTAAGTCAATCTTTGGTACAATCATTGGTGGGGAGGAAAATTGATGGTTTAAACCAATCATGGCTTGTTCCTGGAGCTTGGAGTTGAGTCAACTCCCCATAAACTATGGGCAAGAAGTGATTTTTCAAGGAGAAATAAGGATATTGTTTTATTAGAACAAAGGTGAATGAACCCTGGGTAAAAGATAAACACATGTGTATGTTACATTAGGTTAGATAGAGACACTACTCTCAAGGAGTGTATTGCATTAAAAAATGCTTTGATGAAAAAGGGCACAGACTGTATGCAGCATATTAATAGCTATATCTCTACCACCTAGAGTGATACTGGCACATAGAAAGATTTCAATAAAAATTATGGAAAAAATTAGAAAACTAAGACTGTACAAAAAATTTAATATAAAAACATGTGTTCATAATCCCATAGTCCAAAGATGACCACTCTTAAAATGTTGGAATCATTCCTTCCTGCTTTTCTTCCTGTGCAATGATGCATACAGTTATTCATACTTGGCAAAACAATGTTTACTTGGATTTTACCTTGTTTTTATTTTTCTACTTAATATTGCATCATATACATATTAAAAGTCATGAAAATCACTTAAAAACATAATTTTAACAACTGTTTAACATGCAATCATAAGGATTCAGTATAATGTATTCAAATAGTACTTGATTAAGAGATATTTAGTTTGTTTCTAATTTTTAGCTATTACAAGTTATGGTACAAAGAACATATACCTACAAAATATGTGTATGTCTTTAAGAAATTGTGAGCGATAGGTATGCTTTTTTGCGATCACTCACAGTCTTTTCCCTATATTGCATTCTTAAGTTTTGCTGCTTGATTTATTGTGCTGCTGAGGATGATGAAAAAATGAATTGGGAAAAGTGAAATGAGCTAAATTAATTTTTTAATTTAACTTTTGTAAGATTAACTTAAAAAGAAAAGACAAGAGGCTACTCAAAGGGAAAATGGGGAAGTTGGGAGGAGCCACCTGAAGAATGGGATGCTTTGGAGAGGGAGATTTAAGTGTGAGCACCTATGGTGATGCCTGGGACTTTAGAAGATGGATGCTTAAAGAGGATTCATCACTTCACTGTGTGTTGCGTAGATTAGTTTCCCCCTTTGCTATTTCTCCAAGAGTCTTCATAGAAGCATCATGCTATAATTCCGTTTTTGGAGTTGGACTTATTTTTCTTTTAGAAGTCTGAAGTTGACAGGAGATGAAAAAAGAATGAGAAAAGCACCCTCCTTGTTCTACCTTTTCCAGTTAGCTATTCTTAGAAAAAGCTGCAGGAAGTAGAATTATTGCGTCAGAAAGTATGCACTTTTAAAAGGCTACTGTGACATCTGGAAAGGGTAGAAACATATACTTCACTAGTAGAGAATGAAAATGTGTTGTGTGCTCTTTTGATAGATGCTCTTAACATTTTGGGAAAGCAAAAGTTCACGTGAATGTCTTTCCAGGTATTTTAGTGTGGAGGATGGCTTTTATTGACAAATGGCAAATTCTAAAGTGGGGCATTATGTGTTTCTTGATGGTCTTGCCCATCCTGGTTTGGGCCAAGACCAAGAAGGAAGGTCAAGAACATATTATAGCTTCCATAGTTGAGCTGAGCCTGGACTGCCCTGCTTATACACTTGGATTCAACTATTTTTGTTTTCTGGGGACATTCTAGATGGTTATGCTGAGAAGAATCACATCAAAACACCATTGGGGAGGTTTTTTCAAGAATACAATGTGGATATGTTCTACCAGCTATTCCCACACTAAGGACAGAGGAAGAGGGCTTTGGGGAAAGGGTCCACCTGCTCTTCCAAGAGCCCAGGAGCACCTTATCCTGAGTGCGCTGATGTTGAGAAATACAGCACATCCTCTGAAACAAAGAACCACAGAGACACACTGAGAATTCACCTTGACTTGTTTTACTGTCATTTCCAGTGAGTACCTGAGCTTTGGGAATCCCAACAATTCCCAACATGTCAATGAGACCCACATATCCTCCTGTTTTTGGAAAAGGCCAAGCAAGACAGTGTGTTCCATTTTGCTGCCTAGGACATCTGAGTCATTAAACCTTTTTCTAAAGTAAAACCCCAACTGGGAATCTATGCCCCCTTCTAATCTGAAACAGCTGCACCCCAAGGTTTCCATCTTGAGACAAAATGCTTTGGTGCTCTTGGAGTTCTTAGCCAGGACTATTCTTCCTAAGACTGCTTCTGAGTCTTGCTTACCGCTAAGTGCTTCTTGTAAAATATGGTAAATGTAGGGCCTCAGAAATGCTTTCTTTAGGGGAGGGAAGAAGAAAGCGTTGTGTGAGATAGACAGCTGAGCACACATAATGATTGCCATATGTCAAAGGATTTTGAGCCTTTAAAATGGACTTGGGCAATACTTTGCTAAGTGTTCCCATAAAACAACTGCTTTTATAGGTTTCTGAGGTCTTAGCAATGGAAAACATGGATTCCTGATATTTCTGTATCTTGTTTAGTTTTACCATTCTTTTGTTCCAAGGACTTGGGGACTATCTCCCCTTGGCACCAACCAGAATCTGATCTATTTCATCCAATATGGCCCATGAGTTACAATGAAGCATTTTTCTCATGCTATTCCCCATTTTATTTAGCCTTTTAAAAGCTGGGAAAATTGCCCTTTAAGTAAACCTGAGAGCCCTTGGAGCAGAAGTTTATGAAAATCAAGACCAAATGAACCGTTTATCTGGCTTCCCGTGTCCCTCTTCAACTTCAGTGGGAAGATGAGGTGATTAATTTGATAATGAGGCAAAAAATAGGTGGGAGGAGCATATATAAATTAATAACTTCCTTTGTATATAATCGCTAATGCTGAAAAATTCCCTGTGAAGGCCTCCTCACAATCTAAAATGTCTCTGTTGGCTTCGGCATCTTAGAAAGAAGCAAAGATTCTTTCAATGGCCCCAAGAGAGAGGTTTGATTAAATTTTTCAAATCAGAGAAATGGAGTGCTCTGTCCCCAAACTCTCCCCATACACTTCTTTGCAAATTGAAGACTGCAGCTTTCTACCTACCAAAGACTAAGGATTTGTGTGTGTAAAGGAAAATTCAACAAAGTCCTTGTTCTCCGGAACTTGTTCTGGTTTCAGAGACAGAAATAAGAGAGGAAACAAATAAGATGGCTATTTACTTTATTACGTCCTTTTGAGGAGATAAACAGGAGGGTGAGCTAAAGGGTGATTAAAGACAAAGTTTCCTCTTGAGGTGGAGTGATCAGCAGAGGTGTCTCCAAGAAGCTGATATTGCACTGACACCTGAAGAGCAAGTTAACCATGGAAAGGGCATTCTAGATAGACGGAACAAAAGGACAGAAGTCCAGAGGCTAGAAAGGGCTTGGCAAGGAGTAAAGAATGCTGGTGTGGCTAGAGCAGAGTGAGCAAGGGGGGGAGCATGAAACGAGGATGAAGACGCAGAATGGTGGGGTGCTGGCCACACCCTGCTGGGCCTTGCTGGCCCTACAAACCAATTTGCATTTCAGCAAACTCTAGATAATATTAAAGCCTTCATGGTAACCTGAATCTAGAATGGATCTTTGTGCCTGGGATTTGGACAGCCATGTGCCAACAAAGGAAATCTGCATCATGAGAGGGGCCAAAATTATGAGTTTGTATCAGGAAGTAAAGCATAGCACAAAAAATACCATTTAAAATTGTCCCATCTCACATAGCCTTATGTCACATCAGATTCTGTCCCAACCCCTCTAGTCAATCTCTTTGTTGGTCTGTCTCGTGTTGATTGTGCAATGTAAATGTTAGACAACATAAAGCAAATACAAGACAAATCGATTGCAAAATGAAACTGCAAACTTTGCAAATGATGCAAAATTCCTTCCTGAAAGTTGAAGAATCAAATTAGCCATACCCAAAGACATGGACCAAGGAGGATTGGGCAGAGTTAAACCAAAAGAGAAAACCAACCACATTGAGGATATAATTGGAGCTTTAAAAGAGAATGATATGCATATCAAAGATTAAGAGAGACCCATGGGAAATGTGACATCCTTGAATAATTTTGAAAGGGAAAGAGAGAGAAAAGACAGTTTATAATTATGTTGCAGAAGTTCAAGGCAAGTTGAATTTTGCTATTATACAACTTTGTCAGAACAACAGAAAAAAAAGTACAATTCATACTGAATTTCTCCTAAGAGGGCAGAATTTTAATTTATCCCTGTATTCTTGTCTATTTTGTTAAATATTAACTAACATGAGCTTATTTTCATAATTGCTAGCTTTGTTTTTGAGTTAAAACCCCAATTAACAGCTTTTTACAGTTTATTTTGAAAATGTAGGCCCTATTTTTGATGGATTCATGTTAAGTAGCATTTGTCCAGCACCCATTATCTTCAAATAATGAAGACCTACTGTGCACACAGTTAGGAATCTGCTGCCTGTACTTATTAAGATGGCAGCTCTGAGTCACTCACTAATGCCCAAGTACCTGGAATTACTTCTTGAAGAGAGAGATGACTCTCGTGAGTATTCCTACTCTCCGCTGATCCTTCACCATGTATGAGGTGCCGTCTGGGAAAGGAAGAAAGCTAAGTCTAAGACCCACTGGCTTCAACCAAGTGAGTTAATCGGCCATAGTCCAGCCAGCAAAGGAAGACACATCTCCCCAAGGAGAAATATTTCTGCTTAGCAAGAGCTTTCAGAAACTACATTTAAATTTTCTTTGTTCCAGGAATTTTCAGATGTCTGGATAACAGTGTAAAGACTTCCCAGATGGAAGATGTACTCTCTTCAGGAATTACAAATATGAAATAAGTACTTGAAATTCCTTCCCACACTGCCTTTGAGGATGTCTGTCTGTGGACACCTCTTCAGAAACTTCCTTAGTTAGAGCCAAGAGCTTAGGACATGGTGTCCAAGAGACCTGGGACTGTATCCAGGCTTCTCTACTTCCTTATTCTGTGATCTTGGACAACAGACTTACCCCTTCATTTAGCTCAGCTATGAAGCTGGGCATAGTAATACTAACTCCCTTATAAGGCAGTTGTGAGAAGTAAGGCAGACACTGCATAGAAAGTGTTTAGCACTCTGCCAGGTCAGGAGTAAGCTATAATATAATGTTTTCTACTAGTAGTACAGCAACAATACCTGAACAGAAGTTACACCTGACAATGCTACACTCTGTATCACATTTTGAAAAATGATGATATAAAACAACTGCAAGGATTTTGTGGTCACAGTAGTTTCTTCTCAGCTCACATTGCAGGTCATGGAATGCATTGTGTACCGAAGTGAAACATTTCAATTTTATTGCATAGGTTAGAAAAGCCTTGGAAAAGTTTTAATTAATGGTATAAAAGAACTAATTATAATAAGAATAATATTAGCTAACATTTACTGAATGCTTATTATCTATACCAGGTACTGTTTATACCACTTTTCATATAATAATTTATTTAATCCTCACATAACCCTAAGAAGTGGGGACTATTATCATTCCCCATTTTACAGATTTTGGAACAGAGGTTAAATGGAAGAGCCAGGATTTGAACGAAGGAAATATGGTATCAGGACCAGTGCTTGTAATCATTAGTCTGTAGTGTCGTATGGGTGTGTCATCATTCTGTTAGCTTTAGAAGGATTGGATTGGAGGTAAGGGCATGGATTATGCTGTTGAAATAGTCCAGAATAGACATGATGAAAACATGACCGAGGCTTTGATAGTGGATGTAGCAGGATTTCAAAGACCTGGTGGCAGGCAGAAATGAAACATGACTTGGTTTTTGACAGAACCTGAGGTGGGTGATGAGAAGATTTAAGAAGTTAGGCCTGCTTTGGTTGACCAGTTGACTGAATTGAAAAGATTTATAAAGAAGTAGATCTGGGACAGGGGAAAAGAGAACACAAAGTTTAGTTTTGGACATAAGAGATCTAAAATCCTTGGAAACATCCACACGGAAAAAAATGTGAGAAAATTTTGTAAGCCAGATAAATGCCAAGAATTCTAGGGAGAAAGCAACATAGTTTACCATTAAAAAAAAAAAATACAACTCACAGAATTTGAGAAAATATTTGCAAATTATATATCTCAGAAGGGACTTGTATCCAGGTTATATAAAGTACTGCTACAGCTCAACAGTAAAAAGACAAATAGCCCCATGAAAAAAAAAAATGGCAAAGGATCTAAATAGACATTTCTCCAAAGAAAACATACAAATGTACAATAAACACATGAAAAGATGTTCAACATCATTAGCCATTAGGGAAATGCAAATCAAAACCACAATGAGATACTACTTCACACCCACCAGGATGGCTATAATAAAAAGAACAGATAATAACAAGTATTGGCAAGGATATGGAAAAATTGAAATACTCATAGCAATGGATACACCGAGTTCTACCCTATATTTCTTCCAGATGACTTCCTTAAGAGACTCAAGCTATCTATGATTACAGAAAAATTTCCAATTCTCATAAGTGCTAGCAACCCACAAGCAAATGAGTCAAATTAATTTTAAACTAGCAATTTCAAATATTTACAAAGTCTGTCTAATTCTCATCATGTTTAAAAGTGGTGTTCTGAAGGACTTACTGAGTCATGATTGCATAATGGATCCAAGTGGTAGGTTACTGGTAACTGGAAAGGACTCAACTCAAATTAATCAAAACCCAGGATCATATGAGATTGCAAAGGTTGCACTTCAATTCTGGCCGGTTTAAAAGTTTCCTTCTGAAGTCTTTGTCCTTTCAAGAGTAGCACGTGTCACCTTCCCCACACCAGGCTGTTTTTCTATCATCATCAGATCTTAGAATAACTTCATTCTTTCTAAAACCAAAAAGCCATCCTAGTTCCAAACTACGAATCATTAGGAAAGGTTCCACGGCGCTTGTCAGACCTCGTGCCACATTCTTTCACTAAAATGGGTTTCAGACGCTTCTGTGGGGGCAACGGTCTGCGTCCACTTAAGCTGCCTACCATGCAGTTGGGAATTTTTATTGGAGATTTGGAAAGGGAGCCATGTGAGGTTCAGACAAGGACCTCTCTGCTCATACTGTGCCTGTGGGCAGCATGGATGGAAAGCACAACACCGGCTCTGGTATGAATCCTGGGAAGAGAGGGTGAGTCAGAGCGTGACTATAAGCTGAGGTCTTTGAGCTTTATTGGATGGACGTAAGGGAGCCCCTTAAGGGTTTTATACAGAAAAATGGAATAATCCAAGATGATTATTAGTAAAATTATTTTGACTGTGTAAGATCTGTACCGTGACTTTGAATACTGGATAATATAAGTAAGTGCTTCCTGTGTGCCAGGCACCACCTTTACACTTGACCTACATGAAAGCATCTACTCCCTACAATTGTCCTGGAGGGACAATTGCCCTTCCTGTTTCCAGATAAGAAGACAACATTTCAGATAGGTTAAGGAATTGACCCAAAGCTACTCAGTTTACTCAGTAAACTACAAATCCAGGACTCAAATTCTTATCTATCTAATTCAAAGATTTACTCTGCAAATCCTTCCTACTCCATAGGATGGTGCTGAGGCAGAAGGGCTGGAAGGCTGTTCCTTCAGGGAAGGGTGACAAAGGCTTGAGACAGACAGAGATGGGGGGAGGCATGGGATGGGCCAGATGTGGGAGACACAGCAGGAGAGGGATGAATGGGACAAGGTGATTGACTGAAGGGGCCTGGAGATCTTTCACTCTGTTCCAACCACTGTGTGAACAATGGGATACAGAACCAAGGGTCTCCCCTCCTCTCAAAGGATTTCCTCTTTGGTCCTAGGATAGAAGCCATACAGTCAGACATCATGAGTTGGGTGCATGGTGGGCACAAACAACTGGAACAGATGATAAAAGCTGGAAGGATACGTCAGAGTGCTACCTGCCAACTTGGTGTAGGGTGTGGGTAAGATGGAGTGTTTTGAAACCAGACCAACTGCTTCACACCCTGCCCTTGTCACTACAGTGACCATTGTGAACAAAGTGCTTAGTGACATGCTGAGTACATTATAAGCACGTAACAAATGTTGCTTCCTGTTTTCTTATTGCTTCTGTCACTATTATTTCTTTCAGGACTGGGCAGGCTTGCTTTTCTTTGCTTTAATCCAGAGCTGTCCTTCCAAACTTTTAGAATCACTGGAAAATAAATCCCCCTAAGAAAGAGCTTTCATTTTAGACAAAATCTTGGAGATTTGGGGAAGGTATTTTAGATTATTCCTTCTTCTGAGCCCTAATGGTGTGGGGTTCACCTCCACTATCTATGGATGGGTTAAAACAAGATGCAAAGAGAATTATCCAAGAAAGGAAGAAACAGGCCATGTACAGAACAAAATAGCCAGGTCTCGTGCAGATGAAACAAGGGATGGAGGCAACCTGCACAAGCGTCTCATCCATTCTCATGCACTGGTAAGTAGAAGAGAGTGGACAGTGTTGAGGCTACCAAGATGTAGACCTTAGCCACCTGACTTCACCTAAGGCATGTGGACTTAGTATTCTCTTCTGTAAAATGGGAATAAAACTAACCTCATAGGGGCCTATTGAGGTTAAATTAAATGTTGGTATGGTGCCTGGAATACAATGAGTGTGTAAAAATGGCAGCTACTGAGGGGGATCCAAGAGGGTGGAGTAGAGAAATTCGGTGCTTGCCTCTTTCCATGATCACATTAAAATTACAACTAAATTATAGAACAATCATCCTGGAGAACACTCTGAAATCTACCCAAACAGAAGTCCTATAACTAAGGATATAATAAAGCCACATCGGGACTGGCAGAAGGGGCAGAGATGTGAAAAGGGCCGGCCACACATCTGTGTGGGGCAGTTGAGAATCAGGAGGAATATCTCAGCTAGTGAGGTCCTCCCCGCAAGAGGAGGGAGGCACCCCAGTCCCACACTGGGCTCCCTGGCCTGAAGTACCAGTGCTAGGAAGAGGAGTTCCCACAGCTGCAGTCCCAGGTGCTCCTCTTAAAGGGACTGCACACAGACTTACCCGCTGACAGACTTTGCTCACTCTGAGCTCCAGCTCTGGGACAGTACCTCAAAAGGTGTCAGCGACATAAGAAGTGGGAGGAACTAAATTGTCTCTCTTCAGGGTGAGGGCTAGAGGGGCAGCTTTCTTCCAGATGGAGGAGTTAGTGGAACCATTGCTTCTGGGTTGAGCCCCCCCACCTCCCAGTGTGCAAACACAGGTGGCCACCATATCTGAGTCTCCATCAACCTGACTAATACCATTTATTCTCCCTGGGACCCTGTCCTGCTCAATTTACAAGGCACATCTAAGCTGCTTCCAGTGGCTTTTCTGCATAAACAGCCTGACTTGGCTCATGCTAAAGACTTTCCTAAAATCTCTCAAAGGTTCACAAAACTCAAGCAAGCAGCATCTGGCTTTGGCATGTCCCGTACCTCTGGCTGAGAAGCCTCAAGCCCAGCACTAGTGACAGCCAGCCTTGGTCTGTGGCTTGGCCTCTCAAGGCACTTCCAAGTCCAGTGTGGGTGACAGCCATCTGCAGATTGATTTGTGGCTCATGCCAGGTGGCTGGAGGCAGGGTACAGGGTGCAACTAAACTTGGCCTGCAGTGGGGCCCCTCTTAGGAGGCCCAGGACTGGAACTCCTGATGGCTAGCTTTGGACCCAGCCAGAGCAACACCCAGACACCTCCAGGGAAGACACATCCAAAAGGCAGACTGGGGAGGTGCCAGAGCCCTGCTAAAGCGAATCCTGATCTGTAAGGTCAGCCCCTGCACCACAACTCCTCCACTGTAGTCATAGCCAGTCCTCACAACCAATCAGCCCAAGGATGAGTCCCTTCTATTGATGTGCAAACAGCAACCAAGGTTCAACTACAACAGAAGGGCACACACAAGAAACACATCTGGAGCACCCACCTCAGGTGATGAGGGTGACTATGCCACTAAGCCCCATAACATACTTATTACATAAGGACACTCTACTAAGACTGGGAGACATAGCAGCCTTACCTAATACATAGAAAACAAAATGAAACAAAACAGGAAGGCAGCCAAAATGGGGAAAAAAGAAACATGTCCCAAATAAAAGAACAGAACAAAACTCCCGAAAAACAAATAAATAAAATGGAGATAAGCAATTTACCAGATGCAGAGTTCAAAACACTGGTTATAAGGATGTTCAGTGATCTCAGGGAGAACTTCAACAAAGAGACAGGAAATATAGACACAGAGATAGAAAACATGCAAAAGAACCAGTTAGAAATAAAGAATACAATAACTGAAATGAGGAATACATTAGAGGGAATCAACAGTAGGTTAGATAAAGCAGAGAACTGAATCAATGATTTGGAAGATAAGGTAGCAGAAAACACCCAAACGGAAGAGCAAAAAGAAAAAAAATTCAAACAAATGAGGATAGTTTAAGGGTCCTCTGGACAACATCAAGAGTACCAACATCTGCATGATAAGGGTACCAGAAGGAGAAGAGAGAGAGTAAGGAATTGAAAACCTATTTGAAGAAATAATGACAGAAAACTTCCCTAACCTGGTGAAAGAAATAGATATACAAGCCCAGGAAGCACAGAGTCCCCAAAAATTTAACCCATCATTGTTAGCATCTGGGCAAACCACATGTGAGCTGATCACCAACTTGACCCTTCTAGATCACCATTGGCTTGTCAACAGACACCAGCATCCACTTGGAAATCCAACCAAACCATATTGCCCAAAATAGCTATGGCCAGAGAACCCCTTTCTCATTCCAGCCAAGACAGGTGGAAAGGACCAATGTAGCCCAAACCAGATCCTGTCTCACCTGTGTAGCCTCCACAATAGAAAAAGCATCACACTCTTAAAAATCATTGCAGCTTCTCAAATCTTTATACGACCCACTCAGTGATTGTGTTGCCTCAGGCTAGCCCTTTTTTAGATTACGGAATTCAGTGCCCCACTCAGTGCCGCATCCAGCTGGAACCGTTAGTAAACTTTGTAAGTGGGTAGAGGGCTCCTCAGGAATTACCCACCTTCCGAATAGGAAAACTACAGAATGTACACATCCTCATGACAGGAGGGCTGGAACTTCATTTGGCATTAAAAGGATAAAACACTAGGAGATCCAAGATGCTTCAGTAGATAAACACTGATTAGAGGGAATCAACAGTAGGACACATTAAAATTACAACTAAATTATAGAACAATCAATCTGGGGAGCCATCTGAAGTCTGGCTGAACAGAAGCTTTATAACTAAGCATATAAAAACGAAGTCACATGAGACTGGTAGGAGGGTGTAGAGACACAGAACCGTCCCCAAACCTAGGTGTGGTGGTTGAGAACCAGGAGGGATATCTTGGCCATGGAGACTCCCGATGGAGGAGGAGCGAGAGACCCCAGCCCCACACCAGCCTCCCTAGTCCAGAATACTGGTGTCAGGAAGAGTAGCTTCCACACCACCTGGCTGTGAAAAACAGTGCGGATTCCAACCATCTGGGTGGGATAGAAAGCAGCAGGAGACCCACACGTCCTCTTAAACAGTCCACACACAGACTCTCTCACTCATAAGCACTCACCTTGGGCTCCAGCAGAGGGATGGTAACTTGGGGGGCGTCAGAGGCATACAGGTGGCAGACTGAGGTGTGTAGCTGTGAAGCAACAGCTGGAGGACAGTCACCATTTTCCCTGTGTGGAGTCCTTCTCCTGTGCAGCAGGCAGGTGGGTGCCATTTTTAATATGTTGAGCCCTCTCCTATAGGCCAAATCTTAATTTGATTGGCCTGGTGAGCTCCACTGCTCCACCCTGCTGACTCACTGAGACTCCTCCCCACCCAACTTGCCCAACACCAGAGGCACTTTCTCTGAGCAGCCAGCCCTGCCCACATTGCACTCTTTCTTGAACAACTATTAGAGTCTGGCAGGCCCCAGGCACGCAGCGACTGGCCTCTGTATGCTCTGAGACTTTTGCTGAGTAGCTCCAGGCTGAGGACTGGCACCAAATCAGTCTAGATTAAACTGCTGATCACAACTCTTCCCACTGCAGTTACTCCCTGAGACCCTGCCTTCCCTGACTTGCGTACTGCACAAGGCTTTACTGGGGCTGAAACTTAAGGGAGCCGGCAGGTGGCAGCAGGGTGTCGTGGCTTTTTGTGGAGCTACCCCAGGCCCACTACAGGTGGCAGTCCTCAGTGTGGCCTCTCCCACATGCCTCCAGGGTTTGCACAGGGAGCAAACAACTGTAATCACTTCGCAGCAACTATCAGGTAGTTCCCAGTGGGTCAGGGCAGTGGCTGACCTGGGCCTGCACAGGAACCCCTCCCAAGAGGCCCCAGAACCAACATACTTGGATGTTGGCTTCAGACCACAGCAGAACACCTCCCAATTAGCACCACAAGTGACACAATTTGAAAGACACACACAGACAGGAAGTAAAGCGATGGAAAAATATATTTTACAAAAATGGAAATGAAAAAATTAAAAAAGGCTGGGGTAGCAATACTTATACCAGATAAAATAAACTTTAATAAAACAAAGGCTGGACCAAGAGACAAAGAAAGACCTGGTAATCTCACTTCAAGGTATTTACCTTAAGAAATCCAAATGCTACTTTGAGGGGACATGTGCATCCATATGGTCATTGCAGCATTGTTTACAATGGCCAAGGTGTGGAGGCAGCCTGGGTGTCTGTCGACGGAAGAGTGGCTAACGAAGAAGTGGTACATGTATACAATGGAATATTGCTCGGCTGTGGAAGGGAATGGGTTCTTGTCATCTGCAGTGGCATAGATGGGCCTGGAGGGTACTGTGCTGTGTGGAGTGTAAGACAGAGAAAGATGCAATGTGATTTCGCTTATATGTGGAATCTAAAGAACAAAATAAACAAACAAAACATAAACAAGCTCTTAGATACAGAGAACACATTGACGATTGCCAGATGGGAGGGGGTTTGAAGGTGGTGAAAAAGGGGAAGGGATTAAGAAGTACAAATTGTAGTTACAAAATAGTCATGGGGATGTAAAGTATAGCATAGGGAATATAATCAATACTATGGTAGTAACTATGTATGGTGCCAGGTGGGTACTAGACTAGTCAGGGGGATCACCTCTTAAATTATATAATTGTCTCACCACTATGCTGTGCAACTGAAATTAATATAAAATAGTATTAAATGCCAATTTTAATTGAAAAATTTGAAAAGGCAGGGGGGAAAATGTTAGGGGGAATAAGAGTTCTAAATTTCTAGGTATGAAACAAATAAGTCATGGGGATGTAATGTACAACCTAGGGAATATAGTCAATAATATTGTGATAGCATGGTATGGTGGTTAGATGGTTGCTGGACTTATCATGGTGATCACTTCTTTAGGTATATAAATGTTGAATAACTATGCTGTATCCCTGAAACTAATATAATGTTTGTCTGTTAGCTATATTTTTAATAAAAATCTTAAAAATATAAAACAGTAGTAATGCTGGTGACAGCATTACAGACAATATAATGCAATATGGCCTCATGAAATTGCTACTTCCTGAGTCTCTGTGATAGCACGTGGAGAGGAAAGGAAGTGACATGGTAAAAGTTGACATGGTGGCAAAGTAAACAGAACATAGACTGGGACCCATTAAGGTGGCATTAAATTCTGGCTTTCTCCATCATTGCCTGTATGACTTGGCCAAATACTGTAATCTCTCCGAACCTTAGACTTGTAATTTGCAACGTGTGCCTTCTCACAGCGTGTGCCAAAATTAGTGTAAGGAGTGATGTGAAATAATTATTGTGAAGTGCTTTCCACAGTCAGCATTCAATAAATGCACCCGTCTCTACCCCAAGCTTATTGCTACAGCTTGGAGATTATGCGGTAGCTGAATAACTGAACAGCACATTTGGGGACAATATAGAATTACATAGAAATATAAGGACAGTGTGATTATCATTTAGTAGTCTTGATGCTACGGTCAGTGGTGAGATGTTGTGCCATGGTGACAATGTCTTCTTAAAAACATGCCACTGAAATATTTATCTCTCATCAATCGTTTCTTCTTAACCATTTGGAGCTAGGATAATTACAGTACGGTGTTGTTTGGCACAAAATTTGGTGGTAGGATTTTCGTTAAGAAACTTGGCAGCCTAACATACCGGGACACACAATATTATAGTTTAGAGCCACACAGCATGGCACAGGCTGAGGGAAGTAACTGAAGACAACCAGTGCTGGCAGCGGCAATGTGATTTTGTGCTTTGCTTTATTACATGTAATTGTGGGAACAGAAATGATAATATACAGTGCTGAGCTGCATTATGTCAGCCTAGACCCTTCACCTTACAATCTGAGTAGCAGTAATGCTAGCACACTATAGTTACACGCTTTCTATTTGCAGTGACATGAATATAAAGACATTAGATTATATGAGGGTACCTACAGTGTTTGAAATAGTGCTAGTTTGTATTATGTTACAGTAAAAATTGTGCAGTCACATTTATACTGTAGTAGCTCCAATATCGACAGGGCTGACACTCTGCCAGGATACACGTGTATTGCTAATTCATCATATTAATAAACCACCCCCCACAATACGATTTATCAAAGCCTTCTGTTTAAGAGGTTCTATGCAGAGAACTTTGCCTCATCATTTCATACACCTGCTATTATTCCCATTTCACTGATGAGGAAACTGAGACTCAACAAGCAAGTTACCTGAAGGTGCTACAGACAGTAAGAGGCCGGGCCTTACTCCACACCTTTTACCCTTAACCATTACAATACTATGTACCATGGATCAATAGGGACCAGTGCAACATGCCATGGTTCTGCACTGCAGCAGCACCTGGTGCCCTCAAATAGGGAGTAAGTCAAGATGGCAGTATTTCTAGTTCAGGATACTATAATTCAGCAGCATTTGACACATTAAAGGTGCTATCCAATAGTAGATTTAATGATATATTTGTTAAGTAGGATTAGAAACAGCTTAGTATAACACTGTGGCTACATATCTACTGCATTCAAAATACAGTACTTTCTACTCATGTGTGCAATAAAGGTAATGCAGGGTGGTTCAAACCAGGAGTCAGGAAAGTTACTTTCCTTCCTGTGCCCGTGTTGCTTCATCCGTAAAATGGAGACAGTAATTGCATCTACTCCCTCAGTCTGTTGTAAAGATCGCATGGGTTAATCAAACCAGTAAGCATTTTGAATGGTACCAGGTGAAGAGTCAGATCTCAGTACATGTTCATTGCAAAGTTTGTGCTTGGTGGTGGTGGTTTGATTTTTATTACATGCCAGACATTGCTCTAGGAGCTGGAGACAAAGCCACAAACAATATCAGGGAGATCTTTGCCCTAGTGGAGCTACAATACAGGAGAAGAAAATGAACATAAATTATTCCAGATACAGGCTTAAAGAAAAAATAAAAGCCGGGTAGTACAACTGTGGGAGAAGGGCTGCTTTCCCAGGGTCTTTGAGGAAGGGATATTTGAACTCAGCACGAAAGGTAAGAAGGAAGAGCTTCATAAAAACCAGCATCTGGAAGCTTCCAGGTAGAGGGCACAGGTATAGGAAAAGCCCTGGGTTTTCAAAGACATAGGCTGGCTGGCAGAGTTTAGTGAGTATGGGACAGAGTAGCTAGCACGAGGAAGGGCCAGCAATGGAGACAGAGCCCAGGCTGGGACCCTGTATGGCCCACAGGTTCCCAAACTTGCCTTCATATTAGCATCATGGGGAGTGTTTGAAGAATATGAATGCCTGGGTCCTTCCCTGAAAAGCCAAGAGTTTTGAAAATTTCCCAGGTGACTCTAATGCACAGAAGAGTTTGAGAACCACTACTGGACTTGAAGACGGGGTCTGTATATTCTCAAATTGCAGTAGGCAAAGGTATGATCTGATATTTGTTTTAGAAAAATTGCTCTGGCTGCCGTGTGGAGAATGGACCCTAGAGTGGGGATTGGGGGGGGGGGGCGCAGTGCAGAGAGCAGAGGAGAGGAGACCAATGAGGACGCAGTGTGAGGGAACTGGTAATGGCTTGAAAGAAGATGGTAGCAGTGAAGGGACGGGGAGAAGTGGAGGGTAGAACTCATGAAACACTCTGAGGGGGAAAACACAAACAAGGGTGGCTCCAAGGTTTTGGTTGGAGGAGCTGAGGCCATCGGGAGGAAAGAGTATGGTAGACAGGGATCAAGACATCTGCTTTGGACATATTAAGTTGGAGAAAATTATTAGGTATCCAAGTAGATATATGGAGTGGCCAGTTGGTTGAAGTCGTTTCAGGGAACAGAATCTGAGGTGCTAGGTGGGAGGGTCATTCACATGAAGGTGATGTCTGACAGTGTCATTGGGTCAACAGCACGATTCAACTATGCTTGCTGTGCTGACATCACAAAACAACTCACTAAAAATGATGCCACTCCACTGTTTAGAACGAGGGAGGGAGGGAAATTATAAATATTTCTAGTGCACATATTTTCTGTATTAACATGAAATTAAAGGCATTATAATGTAATACTTGACCTATTGTTGCCAGTTCTGTAGAATTTCAAAGGAGAATGGCAGGTCATGTGATATTATTTTTGTGAAAACATGACATGATTGTTTTGTGTAAATATAATGCATTTTGATACCTGTGTGAGCAACAAATGAAATCACTTGTTTATTTAGTGCACAGAAGTGAACAATATCACTGACTACAATAGTCACAATACTACAGCCCCACTGTTGTTAAAATTTTGACAGCTTGGCAGCTGATAGTATTGTTATATTGTTAACAACACTGGAGACGTAGTAATTTAAAGAAGTACAACATTGTAGTATTGTTATTCCTATAAATACCGCAATCACTTTGGTATAAAGTAGTACGATAACATCAGTTTTTGTAAAATATCAACAGCATAATGTGGCTTTTTTTAAAAAGAGTTTAAGTGGTATTCTCCATATGGCTTTTAGATGTCTGCTCTACAAAGCAGATTTTACCTAGGCACGGAAACTCTTCTACTTTATTTGGTAACCATGATACAATGGAATCTATTTTCTCTGGTTCAGGATCCAGTGTTTTAGGAATGCTTACAGGTCTGGGTAGTTTCACATCTTGTAATATTTGAGATCTAATTTCATCTCTTGTTTATGGGGAAAGCCAGAAGCCAAACGCTCAAGCAATAAGTTTGAGAGTCATTTGTAGTCATTGTTCTTTTCCTTCTTCAAGTCTTCTCACAATGAATTCCTAGGATTTATGACTTCTTTATTTCTATTGCCAAATAGTTCAAACCTTGAATATTATGGGAGCATGTGTTCTCATCCATATTATGATTTCTATTGAAGTTTAGTTCAATAAAATTCAAGATTCTCTGTAATAAATTCTTCCCATGTAGATGATATTTTTATTTCCTTCTGTAAATATTTTTATAACTGAGAGTGGAGCATCAAAACAATTGTTAAATATTTGTCTAGAATCTGCTTTAGAACAAAGTCTCTGCCAACAACCATCCTTTCCTAGTGTCTGGAATGGGTAACATTTTCATGCACTTTTCAGTCTGTACCTTCAGCAATGAAGTGACAATAAAACCCAAACAAGGAGATTATGATTTTAATATACTTTATTTAAAAAGTACACAGTTTTAAATTTGTTTCGGTGGGTTTCAAGCAGAAGGGACACTGCCCACTTGCAGTCTCGTTTCTGATGATGGGTGGTTATCATGTAGCAAACTCACATTTACATGACCAGCAAAGTAAAAAGATAACATTTTGTCAACATATCTTTAAGAGTTTATATCACGCACAGTTTAAATTCATGAGATGCTGATGGTTGGACTATATTTCATGTCTCCTATGTCGCACCATATTTGTGTTCACAGTTTATCCATAATTTAGCATGCCACGAGAACATCTCTGTCCGTGTCACCTCGAGAAGAGCATCAAAAGCAGAGGGAACAGGATAAGGACCATCTTGGCCTGGAGACTTGGCGCACCCCCACATTCCCTTGCATTCTCCTACAGGGAAAGGCAGGGTTGGTTAGAGCTGAGATGGATGTCAAGGTGCCTTACACTTTCCGAGGTATCTTGAATGCCCAGGCTTGCCCCTGCTCTTCAATTGTATGAACAAAGTATTTTGGAACCTAGACAATTCAGGGACATGAAAATGTCTAAATTTCATCAAGTTAGTGATGAGAATCTCTGGTTTCAGTTGCTAGCATAATATATTCAGAATTACTCTTTGCATACTATTAGGTAGAAGATTCAAGAGGTAAGGGACTATTGGTGGCGACGTCCGTTGTGATCATATTGTAAAAGGAAAATATTGGACTTCTAGTATTTTCCTGTCAGAATGTAAGTAAAATACCACATTTAAGGAGCCTGCTCATTTCAGAGACTTGGCTATGAAAGCTTTTGTGTTTCTTCTTTCTTTTCATTTTGGAAGGAGGGCTCTGTTTTACAAACATGAAATCATATTATTTATTACTTTCTGCAGTACGCTTTTTATCTATTGACTGATGGAAGTTTCTCCAACTCCATTATTCTAGCTCTGTTTCATTCAGTTATTTTCTTATTGATGGGCATTCATTTTCTCATCTGTTCTTTATTGCTACAAAGAATGCTGAATGTAGCTCCTCAGCAGACAATGATATTTGCCCCCACCTCTGCCCATGGTAAAGACGCCAGGAGTGGGGGTACAGACTGAAGGGGTATTTTTGTTTTAGATGGCTATAGCTAGATAGTTCATTGTTACCTGTATATTCTGATCACCCAGAGGCTTGTATCTTTCATGTTCATGGTTTATTTTTATATGTAGTAACTTGACTTACTAGTTTAAAAAGTTCTTTATAATTTGATTTATAAATATTTTTTTTAAGTTCTATAAATTGGCTACTGACTTTAAGTTATTAATTCTTTTTATAGAAAAGTTATAATTTTTGCATAGCTAAATAAATCTGTTTTTCTTCCATAGCTTTCCGGTCTGGGATAGAAAGTTCTCTCCAATTCCTATGATATATTGTAAGACTTATTTTACTGTTTAAGTCTAATCTATATTCTTCCCTTTGACTTGAACTTTGTCATATGTAAGAGTTTCTATTCTGTTCCACTGACCTCATCTTACAAGGTCTAGAAACAGAGAAAAATGCTGATTTTTAAAATGTTTTTCTTGTATCAAGTTACCAAAGCAAATTGTCTTATTAATTTTAGAAGATTTCTGCTCTAGTGACATTGTCTAAGTACATAGTTCTGGTTTTAAAAGAAGTGATTTTAGTGTTTGGCGGACTGTTGTTTGTGTTTGCATTTTACATAGAGCTTTTATTAGGGGTGATCAATGAATTTTATCAGAGTCCTTTTCAGCATATATTTGGATAATATGTTGCTGTTGAATTCCCCTTTGAATAGAGAAGCGAACATTCTTAGTAAATTCCACGTTCTTATTGGTGCTATACTTACTTGAAAATCTTTTCTAAGATTTGGATAGTTTAAATAACATCAAAATCATTTGCTATTTAAAGATGAGATTAACACTCATCTGAGTCTGGTGGCATTTTTAAAAAACTGATACCTTCCCAGTTTCCCTGTAGTAATTGATTGGTCTAGGCAGGCTTACCATTCTTCAGGGTGGGTGTGGAGTTAATTTTCAAAGCTTTTGTTTTTGCTATACTTAAAATTTTTTTTGCCCATGGTACTGCAGGAGGTATTCTCTTATAATTCATCTAAGTCTGTAGTCAGCTCACCTTTCTCACTACTGAACTGAATTTTCCTCTGATCATCGCTTTCAGTGTAAATGCAGTACCTTTATAGTTGTGACTTCATGTGGTTACGGGGTTTAGAGTCTTACCATTCCACCTTCATAAACTGTGACCCTTTACCTGATATTGATATTGCTACTTTTGCTGTACGTGAATTTCTTGTAAATGAAAGGCTATCTAAAAGTAAGCAGGGGAAAATAATTTTAGCCATAATTTGAAATAAATAAACCAAGAAGATCAGAGCCAGTTTGTGTGTAATAAATGGAACATGATAAAATGACAGCACTTCCACAGTAGGGAAGATAGTAAAGAGGTTTTAAAATACATACATACATACAATAACAAAAGACGATTAGCACAGATGAAATAAGAAGGCATTGAGGGGCTGAAAGTAGGATACCATTAGCCTTCCCGTATATTCCTCTTTGATTTGCCTGAAAGGGATTGTTTTTTCATGAGTAAATTTATTAGTTATAGTTCTTTGACCATGGTGAGATTCTCATGGCAAATCAGATGGGAAAAAGAGAAAGGAAAGGTTTTCCAACTTACCTCAGGGTGAAAGCCATGGCAAGATTCAGGACGCCTTCTGATCTTCTGGGCCTTTAAACGTTCACACTTAAGAGATTCGTTATGTTGACTGTAGTTAAGGCATATTTCCAAAATGTTACTTTCCCTTACTCTGCATTTCAGACGTCAAAACTTGGTACGAAACTCCCTTACCTACGTCTCTCTCTCCGGCAGTGGAAATGACGTCATTTTCCCCTCCCAAATATTTCTCCCCCAGGATTCCTTACTGTTGACCCCCCCTACTGGCTTCAGCCATAGTGGCTGGACCTACGCACAAAAGGATATACCTGATTTCAATGGGTGCCATCGTGATTGGGGCTGCGGACTCACAGAGGCAGCTGCTGTCCACCACCACCATGAAGAGATTGCTGCTTGGGATTTGCTGGATGACAAAGGACCTGTTAGAACAAGAGGCCCAGTCACAGTGAGTGACCATTTACCATTCCTCAAGTAAAAAGCCGTGAGGAAAGCTTTTCCCCCGGGGAGTAACTACTGTAGTAACTGGAAAGCAAGCTTCAGAGACCGCTTTATATTAAAGTTGCCTCCTTCCATGAGGCTCTTCACTTTAAAATACCAAGCTTCTCTAAGAAGACAATAGCTTGTAACCTATAACTATAGCCACATACAGCCCATAAAACTCACCTTGGGAAAGCTAGACTTTTATAGGTATAAAACAGTAGAGTCAAATTTGACTACATCACCTCAATTTCCAAGGTCTAAGAGGGATGACTTTTCCAAGCTCATCCCTTCCTAAAAACATCATCAAAAGTTGCATTTGATGTTCCTCTCTAAGTGGATGTTTCTCTCTTCCTGGCCTCAAAGGTAGATTGATGTTGTGTCATATTGAAGAGAAAAGATGAAGTGAACTTCCTACACCGTTCCCTGTACCGCTCTTCACAGTGTCTGCCCTGAACACAGGTACAGTGTTTTGATGAAATTGATGTTAGTCCTTTATGAAATTCCACTCGTCTAAGAGAACAACTTGTGCTGGTATAAGGCTGGATGGCAGCTCTGACATTATGTCCTCAGCACAGCTAGTTCAACTGAAGTAAGCTTAATGACATCTGCTTCTTACAGTACCCAACACAGTGAAATGGCAAAGTAACACCACCATAAAAATACTGCTTTAACAAGAAACTCCACTGATTCGTTCGAGGAAAAACTAGAGACTAAAATCTCATATTCTTCCAGAACCAGCAGATTAGCAAACTATTTAGCCCCAGGCCTAGAATCTCTGTCACATAACTTTTCATGATATTTCATTTAATTCAATTTGGTTGGATGTAAGAGACTATAACCTAACAAAATGTTCACTTTCTCCATAAATTTTATCATTATTCATCTTTCTCTCAACAAATTTGTTCTATTCTCTAGAGTGTATCACCATGCTTTACTAAAATCATCCAATGAAGAAGAATCCTGCTTTGTAAGAAATTACACAGAAAGGGAAAGGAGCCCCCTTTTAATTTCACCTGTTACTACCGCATATGCTGAATTATGTAAGAGTGCCTCTGAGATTACAACACAACTGGCTTCCTTTGTACAAATGCCCAGTGCCTGTTCATCTAATACCCTACGACTATGTGGTTTTTTTCTTTGTTTGTTTTCTTTTCGACTATAACAGGGAACAGGGCATGCTACTGCTCAACAATGTTTCCCCTGTGCCTAAACTATTACCCACACTCTAGGAAAGTTGTTCTCTGCCCTTCCCATCTTTCTCCACAACTATCCTTGGCTTGAGGAAAAAATTCAAACTTGCTGTCTCAATAAAACTTTACAAATCTCTGCTTTCCCTTTCCCTTTTAACAATAGGTGTTCATCAGAGAATCAATGATTTCCATGTTGGAGGCAAGTTAACAGAGTCTCAGAGAAATGCAAAACCAAGATCACACAACTTTAAAGAACAAATGGTTGACTTGAAATTTAAGCCAAATGAATCTACCAGATAAACAGTAAAAGAGAAAGAGATTAAAGAGATTAAAATATGAAATAGAAACTCCAATGGGGGAGAATATTTTCTGATTAAAGGAAAGGTCCTTTTTTTTCTCATTAAAAGGGTCCTTGAAGCATGAATGAAACTTCAGATCGTGAAAGATATAGATAGACCAATCCTAAAAATCTTCTAGAAACAAATTACTTAAAGAGGAATGAGAATGATACCACTTCTCAATGGGAGTACTTAAAAAGAAGAAAACAGAGCAACATATTTAAAGTTTTAAGAAAATGGAAGAAAGGAAGTAAGAAGTATGTGAGGTCCACAGGAAAATTGATTCTAAGTAACTGTAGATAATGATAGAAAATTATGTTTTCAATTTTAAGGATAATTACTTTTTTAAATAATCCATGAAAAATGAAAACCTGATCAATCCAAGATAGCATGGTAAATAACACACACAGAGACAGAGGGAGAGAGAAGGGGGGGGGGGGAGAGAGAGAGAGAGAGAGAGAGAGAGAGAGAGAGACAATAAAAGCCTAAAATTATTACCAATAACAATAAATGTCAGGTGATTAGATCATATGCTAAAAGGCAGAGACTCTTAAATTTGGTTTATAAAAATATCAGTATTCTATTTGCAACAGACACTCCTAAAACACACTGACGTGGAAAAGATGTCAGGATGAGGGATGTCAGATGACAGGAAAAGATATACCAGAAAAATACTAACAACAAAAGAGAGGAACAGAAACAGGTTAACATTATTACGAGAATATTCAAAGTGAAAATCATTAAATGTAATTAGTTCATACTACAAATAGTATAATGTGAATAATTTTTCATATTAAAAATAGTATAATAGTATAAAAAGGAATGACATGAACTTTTATGATCATAATGTACAAATTGATAGAAATATTGAAGTGATTGGTGAATGCATGATCTATTAAAATACAGGAGCAAAAGTTCTTCAGATCTAAACAATGTAGAATGTAAGTTGTACTATTTTTGAACACAGGGAATTGCAACACATTCCAAAGAACAGAAAGCATTGATTATATCTTCTTTACAATAAGGTACAGTTAGAAATTAAGGGCAAAAAGATATAAACAGTGGAAATTAAAGATTAAAAAACATATTTAATTAATCCTTGAGAATTTGAGAACAGCCCAGACTCAAATCCGTGCAGTATGATCTTAAATATTTTTATTGGAAAAAGAAAAAAAAAAAGTTTGCAAATAAATGAATTAAAATTTTGAATTGAGAAGCTGGAAAAATAAGAACATAAAGCTGCACCAGTGCCCTATACTTGGTCTTCCCTCTGGTCCACTGGGCTGTACCAAAGCCCAGCTCTCATGCTTCTGCAAGGATGTCACTGATGGAAGAAAGGAGAGGTGATTACTGCACAAATAGTCTACTAGCCATTCCCTTCAGTTTACAAACATGCTGTCATATCTCCCAGGTCAGGAAAAACAAACCTTTCCCTTCACCTTATCTCCAGCTACTGACCTGTTTCTCTGTCTTCCTTTATAATACAACTCCTTACAAGAATTATCCACACTCTGTCTGTTTACTTTCTCACTTCTCTCCTTCTTTCACAAATCGACTCTGATGAGGCTGGAGTCCCGACCATGTCACAGAATCAGTCCTTGTCAAGGACACCACCTTTCTTCTCAGTCTCCTTTGCCTCTGCTTCGTCCTTACCTACTCACTGTCTGCCCCTCACAACAGACTGTGGTTTCCATGGGAGGAAGGCTGCCTCTATCTGCCCATGGTTATGTTATCTCCAGCACTTAAGAGTTGTGCCTGGGACACAGCAGATTCTCAGTAAATATTTATAGAATCAATGACAGGATTACTTCACAAAGATAAAAACAGATGAATAAAATGGAAATAAAAACGTGAAGATAACTTAAAGAACCAATCTCTGGTTTAAAAAAAACATTGGCATAAATCAACTTTTGGCATTACTGGTCAAAAAAGAAGTCACAAAGTCACATTAAAACTCAAAAGCTATGGAGACATTTAAAATATTTTAAGTGACTATTATGTATATTATTGTAAACAATTCAAAAACTTGGAGCAAACACAGCTTTGGAGACAAAGTATAAATTATCAGCATTTGGCCATGCTATAAAAAACAGAAGCAGACCAAACACCATGAAAAAAACCCTGAAATGCTCATTGAGAATCTACACCCAAGTGAATACTACCAAATCACCCAAGGAACAGATACCACTGTGTTCATAGAAAACCCACTGACCAACTATTAGAACTAATAAAAGAACTCAGCAAGCTGACCAGTTACATAATCAGCATATAAAACCACAGTTTCCCTGACACTAGCAATAACCAATGAAAAAATATTTATGAAATAAAGGACCATTGATAGTATCTACTAAAAGGCATTTATTTATGAAGAAAATGACCAAAATTTACTGAACATAAAAAGACAAACTACAAATTGGAGGGGAGTACAATGGTCGTGGAAAGGAACACATATATTAAAGATGCAATTTCTCCTTTGATTAACCTTTTAATTCAAAGCAATCTCAATCAAAATCCCAACAGGATTTTTAATGGAATTTGAGGTGATGATCCTAAGATTCACTCAGAGGAGTAAATGTAAAGAATAGTGTGGACAATTGCATAAAGTTGGGTTTTATAAAAAGGTGGATGAACGAAAGTGGGTTGCCTTAACCAATATCAAAATCCATGAGAAAATTTACAGGAAAAGAACAAAACACAGGGGAACAATTGATTTATATGTACGTATGTACACGTGTGCGTTTGTGTTTACGTACGCGTTTGTGTTTGCGCGTGTACATGTGTTTAATCTCACCAAAAATTAGAGAAATATAAATTAAAATGAAAATAATGAAATGAACTGTTCACCAGCACACTGGCAAAAATTTAAATCTGTGGTAATATCAAATGGTGGAAAGTCTAAAGAAGTGAATGTTATTCTACATTGTTTGTGGGAAAGTGAGCTTTTATAACCATTTGTTATTATTACGATTGATACTATCTTTTTCAGTAGTTTTACTTCTCAGTAAGAGAAACTCTTATTCAGGATCCCAAGAAGTCATGTAGAAAGATGCTCTTGGTAGCATGGTTCATTGAAAAAAGAGAAAAATGAAACCCACCTGAGTGTCCATCAATAAAGGAATGATTAAATAAGTAATAGTAGGTGCTTCTACAGTTTACTTGACACCAGATGAAAGGAGATCTCTATTTACTCTCATGAAAGGCTATCCAAAACAAAGTAAGTGGTAAAATAATGTTGCAAAACTATACATAAAGTATGAATGTTTAAGAATATGAGTATTTAATTCTGCTACAGAGAACAAGGAAAATAAATGGGATGGATAAGACTTATCAGATATATTCGAAATAGATAGCAAATCAGTAAGCATTTCATGGCTCCTGTTAGACATAGAAAGAACAAATGGACTAAAAAAGTAGAACATACGTGAATTGAACACAAATATAAAAGAACAGAACATATGAAGTATCTTCCCATAGCTAAGAAACAATTGAAAGGCCAAGTTAAATTAAATATTTATAAAGCACAGACCCTGTCATCTCCAGACTGATAGCTCTCACCTAAGTCATCGTTCAGTCCACTCATTGGCAAATCCTATTCTCAGCCAGAGACACACAGATACGATTCATGGGTGCTTAGTGAGTTAGAGGCAAGCTACAAACTGGTGCTCCCATCTCTCCAGTGTAACATGTCTGTATTGCCTCCAGGCACCTTCTGTCTGCTGAGCCCACATGCCCACCCTCAAGTCTGATCCTTCTACCACGTCATCAGTGGGAGAGAGAGCAAGAGAGGAAGGGAGAAGAGGGGGAACGAGAAGACTGATGAAACACTTGTCAAGGGAGGCTTGAACTTAATCTGTCATGTTGAAGTTCTTTGTAAGGCAAAAGTGTTCATGTATTCTTAAAACATCTGTAAAATGGAATCTAGGCTAAGCGCAAAGAGTATTGATTATCTCATTTTAGATTAGAGAAAACTAGGACTCAGAGAGGATAAATAAACTCAGATAGAAGCTATATGAATAAGACATAATTGTGTCCATTTTAGAGATAGGGAAACAAGAGGCTAAGTAACTTCCTAGAGTAACAGGGGCGGAGCTCAAGTCTCCAGAGCCCAGGCTATTGTGGGAGCAGACCTCCTGTCCTGTACTGGAATTACTAGCACTCAAGCTCCCTGAGGGCAGATCCAGAGTCATTACTCTTTGCATACTCCATGCTTAATGACAAGTGCAAAATATTACTGGTTTTCACACGTGCACCCTCTTAGTGGAAGGCTCCCCAAGCTTCTCACTAACGCACCACAGCAAACTTCTCTTTTTTCCCCCTCAAATCCTAGGAGATGAAAAGCCCTGCCTGCAGCGATACTGAAAGGAAGGAAAACAACCCCCTACAAAGGATTTGCCAGCGGAAAGATTAACTACTTTTCCATATTTTAAAGACTTACTGTCTGCTTATTAACATGGTGCTTCGGAGGGGTCTGGGCAATGTTAGCTGTACATTTATGTGCACAACGTGTATTTATGGCCCAGGGTGCAGGGTTGAACTTCATAAAACACACCTCTATCCAGCTGGGCCCAGCAGCCAGACTGACATCACCCTGCAGAGGAACCATGGCCTGGTGGGTTTGCCTGGGGGCCCAACACCGCAAGAGGGAAATGCCTCAACAGAGAAGCCCAGCAGTCATTCCTAAGCAGGGATAGGTCAAAATGCGTGAAATAAATTAGGTCCTCGAGGGAAAGAGAGAAGGGAAGAGGGAAGCGGTTTTGATGTGTCCATTGCCGGAACTGAAATAACCCAGTGCTCTCGTTTTCATTCACTACAGACTGAGAAAGACTAGAGAGAAAACAATGATGGCATTTCAAGACAGCCTCCCCTGCTGAGAGAATACTTGCTGCTCGCTATCTACCAAGAGGGGCTTTGCCGACCAGATGAGGAAAGCAACTGTGCTGCCTCCCTAACGCTCCCCCTGAACAAATATGCATAATGGCACGGACCCAGGGATAAGATTCCCAGAGGACCCCAGGATGCACATTTGGAGAACGTGGTTGGCTTGCCTTTATTAATTGGGTACAAAACTGTGATTGAAAAATAACTGGGGCAGTAACAGAATCTTCAAACATGTTGAAGTCTGTCGCTCTTTAGATTTTTCACCACTTATAAATTTTCCAGATTTTATCCAAAGATGAAATAAAAGACAATGAGTAAGTCACAGGGAATTGATTTGAATTTGGCACCGATCCTGTTCTATCTTATACAATTCTCCGGGGGGGGGGTGGGGTAGGTAGGTGCATCGTGGTGAATCTCCAACAGGATCCTATTCTCTCTGAAGATGGGGATATGCCTGTCCTCCTGCGTGTACCCCAAAATGCCCCACACTGACCCAGGCCCATAAGTTGTGCAGAGCAAACATTTTGGTGACTGGATATTTAAATTCAAACTAGAAGTTATATATTGAAGGTGTTTCCAGCATAACTCTATAGCCAAGCTACCGACCGGCATGGGGGAGTGAGAGGGGAACACCAGAACCGACTCAGGCTCAGCCCGAACAACGTAAATGAATGAATAGCAGGGCCTCACGTGTCCACCCCAAAAGTGGTAGGCCTGGGAAATTTCACAGGTGAATCATGTTAGCATGCCAAGGCACATGTACTTCTGAAACATTTAAATTGTTCCAGAGCACAGGAAAAGAAGAAAAATATTTCCAATTTCTTTAATGAAGGACCCTGATATGAAACCTGACCAAGATTATATTTTTTAAAAAGCTACGGAATATCTCTTTTAATGAATATTGATGCAAAGATCCTAAATGAAATGCAGCAATTAGACTTCAGTAGGACATTGAAATAGTAATAAAGCATGCCCCAATGAGGAATAACCTAGGAATTCAAATGAACAAGCTTATTGAGTTGCCTTGGCTTAATAGAAATAGAAATGTGAAACAATTCTTTATTTTTTTTAAGTCTCTGTTTTCTACCCTACTATGTTGAATTCTTGCTTTCTCATCTTTAAATGATATCTTCTATAGATTCCATAACTTTCTGACAACTTTAGTTAATAAAATTAGTCAAGTCTAGTTTAATACTCCACTTTCATCATCTAATTCAAATCTTTACACTTACTGTTCTTCCTTCAAGCTTCTATGTTCTTGCTTCTTCAGAAGTTTGGGGTAGGGGAAATGGGGCAGTAAAGAGGCAGCATTTTCTACTTACCAGGCCATGGTGCAATTCTCTCACCATGGCTTGATGGACCTTTGGTGCCATTCGTGTGGCCCAGCATCCAAATGGTTTTCTTGTAAGGTTATCATGGATTCTTCAGAGGATGGAGAGCTTTCCAACATGGCCCCAACTTGACCCCCCATGCAGTTACTCTACAACTCCTTGCCCTTGGTGTGGACATCACCTGGAGAGCAGCCCTCTTGTTGGCTTTAAGCAAGATGATAGCTATCTTCCATCGTGTCCACCTGACCTTGAGAAACAGTCACATTTGCTGGCAGCAGCATTTCACTGCTGCCCCTTCTCTAAACCTTGCCGTCTCCATTCAGGTCTCTTCCCCTGCTCAAAAGGCACACGAATGTATCAGTATGTCTGCCACCTAGCAGATATTTAACCAGTGCTGGACTTCCCTTCTTTCAAGCAACCCAAAATATAGAGAAAAGTCTGTAAGAGCATTCCGCCACTGCCCTTCTGGCTCCCAGCAGGAAAAAGCACCCCTGGAGGGGAAACCTCTTTCTAAGAACCTTGATCTCTTCTTTGTTAGGCCTCTCACCAGTCTTCAAATGGCAGACAAAAGGTGGGCCAGCTGTCTACCTTCAAATAAGCACGGGGGTGGGCATTGGTGAGGAGGGTTTCCACATCTAAATTAATACCAGTTAAAGGTTGTTGTCTTTAGAACCTGTGGTGTTTAGTGTCATTTTGTCTTCACCTCAATCCGGGGCTACACTACATGACAATCTGTTCGCATATTCCCAGTAAATCTATTTATGTAAGACACCCTGTAAAGAGTTGGAAAAGAGCTGGTGCTATGGGATCTGTTCAATAGGTGCCTGAAAGACATTTGACAAAAATCCCATACCTGAAAACAATGCTGGAGAGAACAGAAATAGGCGCTGGATTGTGGACCAAATTTAGCATCATGCTTCAGGATAAAACACTCAGAATTAATTAGAGTCAGAAGAAGTGGAGGCTCGCTCCCCCCTCTATTATTCATTATTGTTTTAAAACTGTCAGCTCATGCAGTTAAACCAGAGAAAAGAGGGATGATTCAGTGTTGAAACAAAGGAAGAATTCACAGGTACCTAAAACTTGCCCCTGCCCCAATCCCAATAATTATTTCCTGTTTCCCAATATCTCCTAATGGTGCCACCATCTATTGAGTCACACAAGCCAGAGATCTTGAAGTAATTAGTCACATGTTCCTCTTTGAACATCACCATGTGCTGATTTGACCATCTCCTTACTACCTCACCCGTCAACCTTCCATCTCCCATTCCTCAGGGCCAGCTTTATGGGCAAGGGACTAATGCAGTCACACCGGAACCTACACCCCAAAGGGCTTCTCATGTGGCATTTACTGCTCTGCAGGCAGGGTAGGCTTGACAGTTTTAATTTTAACTTTGAATTTGTGTTTTACAAGTGAAGTCCAAGGGACAAGGGAGAATGCATGGGGAGTGGGGTGGGCAGTAGGGAGGGAGGGGAAGGAGGAGGTTCTTAGGTGCCAGCCCAGCCTCCAGCCCTGGCTGAGGCCTAGGTGCAAGCATGGGATGGGTGGAGGCATGGCAGCAGCTGGCAGCACCGCAGCACATTCAGCCTGTGACTTGACGGGGGTGATGCTCGCATCCACTCCCGATCCAGGTACCAAGAGCGCCCTGACGCTAACATAGAAATCCTTTGTTGATTGGCCGTCCACCATGAGTGGGGGTGGTGAGCCTGTGGGAAGGGAAGATTGAGTCCTCTTCTCCAGAGAGGACATGGCACCTCAGTCCAGTGACTAGTGGAAGGGAGAACCCAGCAGCCACTGGGCTGGCTGCACACCCCACTGAGAAATAGGCTTAGGGCCTGGGGGTTCCTGTGAAGGCCTGCATTTAACCCAGTGAGTGTCTCTGTGTCTAAGTAATGGAGCACAATATTAAATAGAAATGCATTTCTCATGACAGGTCAAGAGAGACCACAGAGAGAAGGCAAATGTTTCATCTTTTAGTGCCTTTAGTGGCACCTTTTTCCTGCTTTTTGAGCAAGCATCCCGCATTGTCATTTTGCACTAGGCCTGCCAATTATGTAGGTGGCCTTGCCAACCCGCATCATTCTTTGCATACTTTCCACCTGGTTTCCCTGCCACAGCACACTCTCTATTCCTGAAGGGGTCCTTCCGAAGTGCAAGGCTGATCACTCCATACCCCCTTTACACCTTTCCAGGGCTCCTTCACAGCTTCACAGGGGTCTGCACCTGAGTGAAGCAAAGAAGGCCCTGTATGATCCAGCTGGCTCTCTCTCCACCCTGATGCATTCAACTAAGCCACCTCCCTTCCCAACAACCAGGCATGCTGACCTACTGTGGGCCCGTGAATGCATCGTGCTGCTTCTCCTTCAGTGCTCAACCAAGACGGAGCTCTATTTCTTAGTCTGCGCTGCTCAGGGGAATCACCTGGGGAGCTTTTGCTTTTATTTTGTTTCAACCTATGTGCTTGGGCCACACTTGTAATAAATTACATTAGAATCCGTGGACGTAGGGCCAAGGCTTCTGTATTCTTTTAAGCTACTCACGTGACTCCAATGTGCTGCCAAGACCTACTGGTCTAGAGTCGCCCTCCTCAGACTTAACATGCTCACAATGACCTGAGTGAGGATCTTGTTGAAATGCAGATTGTTCACTGGGTCTAGGGTGAGGCCCAGTGATTCTGTCTTTGTCACCTGCTCCCAGATAACGCTGATACTGCTGGTTCAGAGACCAGCAAGGCTCTGCGTGTGGCAGCTACCTCTTTCTAGACCCTTGGAGAACCCCAATGCAGTTCTAAGAGACATATGTTACTTTCCCCGTGAAACACTCCCTCACATACGGAGAAAGCATTTTCCCTGGCGTGTTGTAGGTACGTGTGTCACCCCTGTAAAATACACACACCTCTCAGTGCATGTGGAACGAGATGCTCACGGCCACCTTATCACCTTGTACTGCACATCGGCAAAGGATGGAAGGATGGACACCACCAGCCTCGGCTGCATTAGAAATGCTCTGAAAACTAAGCTATGGCACGGGTAGGACATTCTCTGGTGGTAACCCAGGGGAACACATGGAACAATTATCCTCTAAAGCAGGAGAAACAAGGTTCAACAAAGGCCCCTCTGGATGTCAGGTAGAAGGCACAGGTCACACACATTTAGAACCATGAACAAAACAAAGAAGAAAAGAAAACAAACATACAATGGTGTCCCAGTAGGAGCTCAAATCAAAAGTCATGAAGGCAGATGCCTCAAATTTCAGGAGTTGATTGGCCACCACGGGCCCCTGACATAGCTTATGCTAAGGCTGCTGGTGGTAGAGACTGATTTACTCAACAATACAGTACTGTGAGGAAGCCAGCTGGGGTCTTCTCTGCTTCCCTTCCTCCTTTCTTTTTTCCTTCTTCTCTCCCTCCCTCTCTCTCTCCTCCCCCATCCCTCCTGTCTCTTTCTAGATAAGCAGACAGAGAGCTATTTAATTTTTAAATTCGAGTCATTTTGTCTTCTACTAGACTTCTGAGATCAAAGCACAGACACACACACACACACACACACACACACACACACATATATGCATCAGCTCAAAACTAAAGCTATTGAATAATAATGGAAAAAGAGTGAACGATAATTCAAAGTAGCAGAAGCTCCCTGGCCAATAAATTGTACAGAATATATATAGTACGAGGTTTAAGCAGCCAAGAATTCTTTATTCTGACAGCTCTTCAAGATGGAAACCTTTTTGCTTCTGGTTGATTTCAGAAAAAAAGAGGAGCCTGCCCTCTATAGCAGTTTTCTTTGATATCCAATCTCCCTTCTTTGGTACCAATATCCTACTCTTCGTTCAAGAATCTACCCTTCCTCCAGGCAGCCCGATGCTTCTAAATACCTAGCCCTGTACAGTTATGTTACCTGGACCTAAGTGATTGGTACAATTCTTTCCCCTAAAGAAAGCAGTTGGTTCAGAGATGAGCATTGCACCGAAGTTATTCCAACCAGACTGAAACCCAGAACTCTTATCTCTACTCCCAACACATGAGAACAAGGAAGCTTTTAGCCTTAAGAGCTACTGACAACTTTCCTGTGCTAATGAATGGAAATGCATACTGGAAAATGCCAATAGAAAACTTAGGTCTTGGTCCTAACCTTTGGGAAAGTAGAATAAACTGTACCTACAGCTTGCATCTCATCTTTTCACTTTATTATTTAAGCTTGCTTGATTTTAGCCATTATTTATAATGAAATGATACTAGGTGATGCTCTCTTAGATTCCTTATGAAGGCCATCATGCTACCTGATCAAATTGTAGTTGGAAAACAGGCATTAGGGACCTGAGCCCTAGAAGCCATGGCTCCTAGGTGTACCTTGGATGGTCCCCCAGGAACCCGACTGCTGCAGGCCTCTGTTGCTCCACTTCACTAGGTAGGAAATGTGCCATGTTTTTACAGTGAAGAAGTGAGATTAAATGGGGCGAACATATTGTCTTTGTTATACTTATTTATTCAAAAATATATATAATGGACACATTATGAAGTTCCATTTGTGAGTTGTTGATGGGTAGAGCACACAAAAATCTCAAATGATGCTTTATCTGCAGGCCACAGGGTCCTGGGGGTGGGATTTATTATATTGTAGACAGAAAGGGTAAAAAAGAGCCATAATAATGACTCCCACTCATCCTCAGCCCCACCAAGGATTTACTGAGGTGTATGATGCTGATCCACAGCTTGAAAAAAATTTGGCAGGAAGTTCTTTGGCATATTAGCCCAAGGCAGGTGGTAAGGAATGGTATTTTGTGTTTGAAATTTGGGGGGTGGGGAGAGTCCCACAGAATGAAAAGCAATAGGGACCTAGTTTTCTTTCTCATCTCAGAAGAAAAATCTCAAAAGAGCTGATAGCAAAAGATATTTTCAAAACTTGGCTATTATTTTAGCTTTTCAAAGGTGTTTTTTTTTTTTGTTTTTTTTTTGGTAGTAGTGTCTTCGGTAAAGCCTCTTAATTATGACATGAACCATTTTCATCTAAGCCCTTAAGAAAAGTAAGGAATTTGTCAAATATTTTCACTGGAACTATTAGTGTCTTTTCTTATAAATAATGAGAATAAGAGCTAACATTTATGGAGTGTTTACTTAGTGCCAAGCACTTTGCTAAGCAGTAAGCAGTTCCCCTTTAATCTTCACACCAACTCAAAGAACTATCATCTTCATTGCACAGATGAAAACATTCAAGCTTTGAGAAGTTAAACAACTTTTCCAAATCCTAAAACTCATCAAGTATCAAAGTATCAGAACTCTACACAACGAGGATTATTTGATTCTAAGCCTTTGTTTTAACCATTAGGCTATAGCTAATCACCACCATCATCCCCATCACCACCCCTGTCATAATAGTTGTTACCATCTACTACTTACATTTACCATATGCAGTCATTGTACAAAGGTGTTTTTACCTCAAACTGACTCGTTTCACAACAACTATAGGAGGCAGGTAATACCATTCCTAAGTTATAAAAGAAATACTCAAGGCATAGGGAACTTAAATAATTTGGTACCATCTTGACTTAAGATAGCATATGTAATAGAGATCAGGATCATAGCCTGAATTTACGCTGTCAGACTTTACAGCCTGCTATCTCATCCATTAAACAATAAAATCTCATGTGGAAAAGCGTTTGGGCAGTAGCAATGCAACAATTCACTGATAAACTGTGACCAAAGAATCTGTCCCTAGATTGAAGGGGGCAAACTGACATTGCCTTGGACTCAGTTACAATCTCCCATTTTCTTGTGTTACATTGTCTTCCACATCGTCTTCCACAATCCCCATGTGAATCGTCAGGTTCATTTATCAAAATAGAACAGCATCATAACAAACCATTATTAGGCCTGAACAGACCTCAAAGTAGAAAGAATTCACTAGGGGATTAAAAATCTAATTTTAAATGATCTGGCAAAGTCAGATTCTGACCGTCAATAACTGCTTGCTAAAAGATTGCCCATCTTGCATTACATGAAAAAAGCATTTTGCCTGGCCTACTATGTGAAGGCCAAGAAAACTATTAGGCTAAGTATGAGGCCAGTTTTGCATAGAAAAAAAGAATGGAAGGTAAGATAGAGCCATTTAAATACTTCTACTTATCCCGCATTTTACAGATGAGGAAACTAAGTAACTTGCCCAAAGTTTTTAAGTGAATGAAATCTGGAGTTGGGATTCAAATACAGGCCAACTGGCTTTAGAGTGTAAGCATGTAACTTCTCTGTTTCAGTCCTGAGATTACAGGTTATTTTTACTTTTTTCTTTATACACTTCTCTATTGTTAAATTTTCTGCAGTAACTAAGAATTACATTTAATACGGACAAAGAACCATGTAATAATAACTTTCTACTCTTTAGACAATAGACGTACAGATTTATAAAACGAAGTCTCAGGGATCATCATTTTGCTCGCCAGTCTCTGTTGCTAACTACCAGAAAAACTAAAATCAGAGTGAAAATTGTTAAATGAAGAAACAAGGAAGTATCTGTTCTTCTCTTCCATGTGTTCAATTTGACTGTATATGCTTGAAACCCACAAAGGAACCCTCTCTGAGCCTTTCTATAGTATCAGCCTGGTCTACAGTTGAAACTCAATACATTTTCACGGATTGAATTAAGGAAGGACTGAATCCGTGCCTTTTGACTTTAAACTTTCTGAATAATATATCTTGTAGCTTTGAATCAGTCTCCTTAGGAGAAAGTCGGACAAATTATGTAGTTTGCTATATTTTGGGATCTGATTTCTAAAACCAATTCTGCTAATAATTCCCACCACTATTAAATAGTCTCTTATCATAAAACAGCTTGATTATTCATTTTGAAGAGTATATGTACTGAGGTGGAGACCTATAGCCACAGGGAAATTTGAAGAGAGACAAGTGTATTATACTGTATCAAAGACAATGTTGTAAATTACTCTTCACACAGATTTTTGTGATGATTGATAGTATACTCCAATACAGAAAAAAAAGTCTCCTAAAACAAAACTCAGAACTATTCTCCCATATTCACACAGAGAATATTGATATGGAGTTCCGGGAAGAATAAAAGAAAAGAGGTGGGTGATAACAGGAGTATTAAAAGTGGTTCAAAAGTCAATGGAATTGAATCAAGCTCCCAGTGTGAAATTAACAGGCAAACCACCTTGGGAATTATCCCGTTCCCTATCTCAGTCTTAGTTTTACTTTCTCAAAAGTGACTTCTAAGGTCCTTTCCCAATCTAACATTCTAAAATACTTGGCTTTCACATCATTGTTTCCTCCTTGCACAAACCTCTTAAATTTATCCGTGCTGAGATAACAGACTTCAATTAGTTGTTACTATCATCTTCTCTTTCCTTTAGATTCCTCCACTGCCAACCCTAAAAAGAACCAGTTTTTTATAAAAAAAAAAAAAAAGAGGTATTCAGACTTAAAAAGTTAAAGTTCAAAAATTCTGAGTGTTAAAGAATACCTATATTTCTCAAACCATTCCCAAAAATTGAAGACGAAGGAATGTTTGCAAACACATTCTATGAAGCCAACATTACCCTGATACCAAAACCAAAGACACTATTAAAGAAAATTACAGGCCAATATCCCTGATAACCATAGATGCAAACATTATCAACAAAATATTAGCAAATCAAATTCAACAATGCGTTAAAAGTATTACACACTATGCTCAAGTGGGATTAATTCCACGGATTCAAGGACGGTTCAATATCTGCAAACCAATCAATGTAAAATACAACATTAACAAAACAAAAGGTACAATTATATGCTTATCTCAACAGACATAGAATAAGCATTTGACAAAATACAACATCCATTTATAATTTAAAAACCCTCAACAACCATGGGTATAGAGGGAACACACCTCAGCATAATAAAGGCCATATATGAAAAACCCACAGCTAGCATCATACTCAACAGTGAAAAGCTAAAAGCTTTCCCCCTAAGATGAAGAATGAAAAATCAGGAACAAGACAAGGTTGCTCCCTCCCACGACTTTTATTTAACATAGTATTGGAAGTCCTAACCACAGCAATCAGATAAGAAAAAGAAATAAAAAGAATCCATATTGGAAAGTAAGTGGTAAAACTGTCACTATTTGCATATGATATAATACTGTCTATAGAAAATCCTAAAGATTCCACCAAAAAACAAAAACAAAAAACCTATTAGAACTAATAATTTAATTCAGTAAAGCTGCATGATCCAAAATCAATATACAGAAATCAGTGGTATTTCTACACACTAATAATGATATATCAGAAGGAAAAATCAAGAAAACAATCTCATTTAATTACATTAAAAAGAATAAAATACCCAAGAATAAATTTAACTGGGAGACAAAAGACCCATACTTTGAAAAGTATAAGATATGGATGAAAGAAATTGAACACAACACATGTAAATGGAAAAATATACCATCCTCATGGATTAGAATTAATATTGTTAAAATGTCCATATTACCCAAATCAATCTACAGATTCAATGCAATCCTTATCGAAACACCAATGGTATTTTTCACAGAAATCGAACAAATAATCCTAAAATTTATATGGAACCACAAAAGACTCAAGTAGCCAAAGCAATCTTGAGAAAGATAAACAAAGCTGGAAGTATCTTGATCCCTGATTTCAAACTATACTACAATGCTATAGTACTGGCGATAAACAGACTGGCACATAAACAGACACATAAATCAATGGAACAGAATAGAGAACCCAGAAATAAACCCATGCTGACTGATATGGTCAATTAATTTATGGCAAAGAAGACAGGACTATACGATGGGGCTAGGGGAGAAGACAGTCTCTTCAATAAATGATATTAAGAAAACTGGACAGATATGTGAAAAAAAAAAAACTAAGCTGGACAACTTTCTTACACCATATACAAAAACTAACTCAAAATGGATTAAAGACTTAAATGGAAGACCTGAAACCATAAAACTTCTAGAAGAAAACATAGGCAGTAACTCTTTGACATCAGTCTTAGCAATATTTTTTCTGAATATGTCTCCTCAGGCAAGGACAACAAAAGCAAAATAAACAAATGGGATTATATCACACTAAAAAGCTTTTGTACAGTGAAGGAAAAAAATCAACAAATACAGAAAAGATAACCTCCTTATTGGGAGAAGATATTTGCAAATGAGATATCCAATAAGGGGTAAATATCCAAAATATATAAAGAACTCATATAACTCAAAAGCAAACAAACAAATAAAACAAAATTATCCGATTAAAAAATGAGCAGAGGATCTGAGCAGACATTTCTCCAAAAAAGACATACAGATGGCCAATAGAAATATGAAAAGATGCTCAACACCACTAATCATCAGAAAAATACAAGTCAAGACAGCAATGAGATATCACCTCTCACCTGTCAGAATGACTATTATAAAAAATCAACAAATAACAAGTATTGGTGAGGATGTGGAGAAAAGGGAACCCACATGCACTGTTGTAGGGATTGCATATTTTAGACACTATGGAAAACAGTATGGAGGTTCCTCAAAAAATTAAAAATAGAACTACCCCACAACCCAGCAATTCCACTTCTGGGTATTTAGCAGAAGAAAATTAAAATACTAGTTTGAAAAGATATATGAACCTCTATGTTCACTGCAGCATAATTTACAATAGCCAAGATATGGAAGCAACCTAGATGGTCATCGCTAGATGAATGAATAAATAAATAAGATGTGATATCTACATATAGATAGATAGATAATAGAATATCTAGATAGATAATGGAATATTACTCAGCCATAAACACACAATCTTACCATTTGCAACAACATAGAGGGTAGTATGCTAAGTGAAATAAGTCAGACAGAGAAAGACAAATATTGTATAATTTCATTTATATGTGGAATAAAAACACACACAAATGAACAAGTAAAACAATAAAAGAAAAGACTCACAGATATATAGAACTGATGGTTGCCAGAGTGGAGGGAAGTGGGTGAATGGGTGAAAAAGGTGAAGAGGAGTAAGAGGTACAAACCTCCAGTTACTGAAAAACAAACAAACAAAAGAACGAAAACAAACAAACAAAAAAACGCAGTAAGTCACAGGTATGTAGTGTACAGCACAGATGACACAGTCAATATTATCATATTAACTTTGTATGGTGACAGATGATTACTAAACTATTGTGGTGCTCACATAATAAAAAATATAAGTGTCAAATCTATATGTGGTAACCCTAAAACTAACATTATATGTCAACTATACTGTATAAAAAAAATTCTGAATGTTAAATGAACCTAGATTGACACCTGTACACCATTTCTAACTAGTAAAGAGAAATTCTATACATGATCAAGGTAAGAAGTTTTAAGGTATAAATACTATATCCCAGGTCTAGGGGCAAAAATGAAACACACTCACCTACTAAAGCCTTAAAACTGAGCAAGGTGATCTACTGGTAATTTAAATGCACGATAAATTGAAACTTAAAATTCTTCAGAGGGAGATAAAATCCATGGTATCTACAATGTACTATTCATACTTTCCAGTGTACCAAAATTATTATATATGTGAAAAAATGGTAAAATGTGACCAGTTAAGATGAAAATCAGTCACTAAAAACAGACCAACATATGGCCCAGATGTTAGAAATAGTAGATAAGTATGTGAGGATATATATTTTTTTTTATCTTGGCTGGTCACATTTTACTATTTTTTCACATGTATAATAATTTTGCTACACTGGAAATTATGGATAGTACATTGTAGATACCCTGGATTTTCATATATGTATATATGAAATGAGTTTAAAGCCGTGTATACATTGAATAAAGAAACAGGGGAGTTTCAGCAGAAATATAGAAATTATGTAAAAAAAAAGCAAATGCAAATCCCAAAACAGAAAGAATTACATATATGAAATCTTAAATTCATTGAATGGCATTAAAAGTAGATTGTACAGAATACAAGAAAAGACCAGTAAATGTGAAGCCAACTCACTAGCAATTATTCAAATTGGAGAACAGAAAGAAAAAAGATGAACAAAACTTCAACAGGCAATGACACAGTATCAAGCAGTTTAACAAACATGCATTTGGAATCCCAGAGTTCAGTAAAGAGAGACTGGGCCAGAAAATATATAGAAGAAATATTGATTGGCCTAAAATGGGAGAAAGGAATTGGGAATACATTATCATAAAATATGTATATTATACAACAAACAATGTATGACTATTTGAAAGTAAACCATTAGTAATTAAAGATGTATGTTGTAAACCTTAACACCACCATTTTAAAAAGTGTTTAAAGAGGTATAAATAATAAGCCATTAGCAGAAAATAAATGGAATCATAAGACAATATAAAAAGGTAGTAGAAAAAGAGGAAAAAAGAAAACAAAGAATAATTCAGATGGAAAACAACCAGGAAGATGGTTGATTTTAAGCCAAACATATCAACAGATACTTTAAAAATAAATGGCCTAACATACCAATTATGAGATAGAGATTAACATCCTGGATAAAAAAGTAGGATCCAACTATATCCTGTCTATAAGAAACCCTCCAATTATAAACACATAGATAAGTTCAACGTAAAAAGACTAAAAGAAATACACCACGAAAATACTAAACAAAAGGAAGCTGCGATGCTTACATTAACATCAGATAAAGTATACTTCAGAACAAGGAATACTATAAGTATAAAGAAGGATATCACAAAATGATAAAGGAGTCAATTTACCAAAAAGTCATAACAATCCTAAATGTGTATGTACCTAACAACCAAATATCAAAATAAAAGAAACAAAAATTAATAAACACTGAAACAACAACAACAAAACAAGGCAAATCCACTATTACAGGTTAAGACTGCAACAGTCTTCTTTTGGTCATCAATAGGATAAGCAGCTTAAAAAGACAGAAAATCGTGAAGGATGTAGAAACACTTTACCTAACTGACATCTTTAGAACATTCCAGTCAACGACAGCACAATAGATATTTTTTTCAAGTGCATGTGGAACATTTACCAAATTAGATCTGGTTATGGGTCATAAAGCAACTCTTCGCAAATTAAAAAAAAAAAATTAAAACTATACAACAAATGTTTCTAAACCATAATGAAATTAAACCCCAAACCAATTAACAAATACTTCTGGAAAATCCCTAAATATTTGAAATTGAACAACCCTAAGGTCAAAGAGGAAATTGCAGGAGAAATGAGAAAATATTTTGAAAATATTTAATGAAAAATAAAATATAAAACACAAATGAAAAATGGTGGGAAGCAGTTAAAGAAGTGCTTCCAGGAAGATTTCTAGTATTAAATGCTTATATTATAAAAGGAAAAAAGGTCTCAAATCAAAATTCATTTTTCATCATAACAAACTAGGAAAAAAAGAAAAAAAATTCAAAGCAAGGAATACAAAGAAAGCAATACAGTTAAGAGGAGAACAATAAATATGAGAACAAAAATCAAATGAAACTAAAAGCTGATTCTTTAAAATGATCAACAAAACTAATAAACCTCTTTTCTTCTATTACCAAGTCAAGAAGAGAGAAGACACAAACTAAAACTATCATTAATGAAAAAGGGACCGTCACTATAGCTCATATAGATATGAAAAGGATAATAAGGGAATACAAAAAACCAACAATGTGTCTATAAATCTGACAACTCAGATGAACTAGACAAATTCCTTGAACGACACGATCTACCAAAACCCACTCAAGAAGAAACAGATAAACTTCAACAGTCCTATATTGATTAAAGTTACTAAATTAGTAGTTAAAATTTTTCCCATAAAGAAATCTTCAGGCCCACAAGTCCACCAGGGAATTCTATGAAACACTTAAGGAAGAAGTCATAGATTCTACACAAAATCTTTTAGAATATAAAAGAGGAGAGAATATTTCACATATCTTTATAGAAGACCAGATTATCCTGATACCCAATCAAGACACAGTACTACAAGAAAAGAACATTACACATCAATAGACCATATTAACATAGAGCAAACACGCCTCAACATAATATTAGCAATTTGAGTCCAGCAATATATGAAAAGAATAATATATCTTGACCACATAAGGTCTACCCCAGCAATGCAAGACTGGTTCAACATTTAAAAACCAATGTAATATTCTATATTAAAAGACTAGGGTATCTAAAACCACTAATAGCTAATACTAGACTTAATAATAAAATTCTAAATGCTTTCCCTCCATGACTGGGAACATAACAAGGTTGCTCATACTCTCCTATTAAACATCACCCTGGAGGTCCTAGTCACTACAAAAAGGCAAGAAAAGAAACAAAAGTCATGCAGCATGGAAAAGAATAAATATAACTCTCTCTAAGCACATATGACCTAAGTTGTCTATATAGCAGATCCTAAAAAGCTACAGAAAAGTAAGCATGATTAATAAGCTTAGGAAGGTGGTAGAATACAAGATCAACATGGAAAAATCAATAATATTCATATATAGTAGCAATGAACAATTGGCAATTAAAATGAAAAGGTATTTAAAATAGCACCAAAGGAACAGCAAAAACTTAAGTATAACTCCAACAAAACATTTAAAAAATCTGTAAGCTGAAAATGGTAAAACACAGATGAAATAAATCAAAGAACACCCAAATCACTGGAGAGGTATGCCATGTTTATACATTGGAAGACTAAGCAGTGTTACGATGTCAATTTTACCCAAGCTGAGCTATATAGTCAACACAATTTCAGACAAAATCCCAGCAGAATTTTTTTAAAAAATTGACAATTTCATTCCAAAATTTACATGGAAAGGTAAATGTACTAGAATAGATAAAGGCATTTGGAGAAAGTGGAGAAATAAAAAAAAACAGTTTACAGATCCTTGTTTCCTGATTTCCAGACTTAATAGAATGCTGTAACAATCAAGATGGCTTGATATCGGAGAAAAGAAACACATGTAGATCAACGGAATAAAATAGAGTCCAGACATAGACACACACAAATGTGGTTGTTTGATTTTCAACAAAGGTATAAAAACAATTCAGCGGAGAAAGAATAAGCTTTTCAACAAATGGTAATGGAATAAGTGAATATCTATATGCAAAAAAAAAAAAATCTGAATTTGTACTTTACACCATGTACAAAAATTAATTCAAAATTGATCACAGATATAAATGTAAAGTTGAAGAGTATATACTTTTTAGAAGAAAGTATAAGAGAAAAATTTTGTGACCTTGGGTTAGGCCAAGATTTTTGAGATATGAAACAAAAGCACAATCCACTAAAAAAATTGATTAATGGGATTTCAACAAAATTAACTGAGTTCTGCTCTCTGAAAGACACTGTTAAGAGAAGGAAAAGACAAGTCACACTCTTGAAGAAAATATTTTCAAATCACACATTTCCACGTATCTAGAATACACAAAAAATTGTCAACACTCAAAACACTCATTTAGAAAACCCCAATGTAAAAAAATGGGCAACATGTAACAAACAAACAACCTGATTTAAAATGGATAGAGGAACTGAATAGATAGTTTTCTAAAGAAGACATACAGACGGCTCACAGGTAGTCAATATCACTCATCTTCAGGGAAATGCAGAAAGAATATAGAGCATTCTCTAGAACAAAGAACCTCCCAGGTAATGGCAATGTGTGCAGTTCATTTGGTTCTGCTTCATACAAACCAAAAATAAAAAGACACTTTGAAACAATGGGGGAATTCTGGATATAGATAGGGCATAATATTTAGGAGTTATGGTTAACATATGATAATGGCATTGTGATTAACCTTTTTAAGTCCTTATCTGTAAGAGATACACTATAAAGTATTTACAGATGAAAAAAAAATATGCTGTCAGGGATTTACTTTAAAATGTTCTGGCAAAACAATAATAATAGTACTACTAATGATTTTAATAATCATAAGGAGAATGTACATGGGGTTAAAATGAGATGGGATCGGTAAAATGCTGATAATTGGTGAAGCTGTGTCATAGGGACACATGGGTCCACTACACTATTCTTCTCAATTTTGTTTATCACATTACCATAAACAAGTTTCCAAATTAATCTTTTCCAATGACCATTAAAAGGTAAAAAAAAAAAAAGTGTCAAATTTTTTTCTTAACTCTGACACTTGTTACATCTTTTCCCTTAAGTTAATTTCCAAGCTATCACTTGTGAGAGATAAAAAAAATACCACAGTAATACAGGCTAGGACATTTTCTGAAGATAAACATTATTGAGAAGGTCCTAACCATGGGACTCATTATTCTTTGGATACTAAGGACAGATAAATGAATGCTTATGCCTCTTTTAGGTCTCCCTATGGTTCTATTGTCAAGAAATGTATTTTGGGACGGTGCCAGAAGAATCTTTCAGGGTAGACAACATGTCTTTCCTTTCTCTTTTTTTTAATTGAACGGGCAAGCAGTTAGCCTCCATTTCACACACCCAGTCAGACATCTGACAACTTCTTTTCTCTATGGCACATGGCTCTCTAGTCTAGACCGTCCAACTAAACATCCTAGCTAAATAAATGTACCTATAGGTTAATATTTACCTATTTGGCATTATGTCTTAGCGTTACATATCTTAGCATTATGTCCAAAGCATTTAATCTCTTATAACTATCTTAATAGTCATGACTAATTTCTATCTCATTCAATCTGTAATGGAAATCATTAGCTTAATAGAGTGGTTCTCAAGATTTGTTTTATAAAACTATTCTGCCAAATATTGATGCATGTTTGGTGAATTCCTGGTTAGAAACAGCTCAGTGGGTAAGTTTACTATAGGACTTCCCAGAACCTTTAACAGGCTAAAATGAATTCTAACTTTCTAAGAGGAATAAGGAATAAATTCATTTTAATCTAGGCATATACTACATTTCATTTCTTTGGATATTCTCATATACATATACAGCATGTGATTTCATGCCTGTAGATGTATATTCATATTTTATTTTGAATTTTTATTGAATTTTATACAGCATTTTATTGAATTTTTTGATGAGTTACATGTGCATATACAGCATTTCATCTTATACCTGTGAATACACCTTCCTACAGCACTTCTCAAACCCACCGGACAAACATGGCCTCAAGATACCCAGGCTATGTCTCCAGCATAAAAATTTTAGGATGAGAAAAGGTAACTGGTATATTCACCTTAATAACTTAAGGGGACAAAAGATAAAAGTTTAAAAGAAAAGGGACACACTCATGACCTTAGTTGGTACGGACTTTACTATGGTTCTTCCAGGTACTGTGACCAAATTTTCCAACCTTAATGGAATTTGGTTGCTTGAGGTTTTCAAGTCCACTTGGACAAAACAGCACAACTTTTAGAAGCAACTACTTTTTCACTGATGTTAGTGAGAGGAAAGGGGAGTCTTAGAAATTAGGCAAAATAAGCTGTTTTGGGGATGCAATGACTTTTCAGGAATGTCATACAACTTGATTACAAGATCGAGGGCAAGAGCCCAATTTATCTGATTTTCAATCCCTGGTGTTTACTACAGTGTATGTCACCACAGGTGTGCACAGTGAACAAATTAGTTCATAAATAGATGCACTTAAAAATATACATTTACTTTGATCTAAAAACAGCAGGGTTGTACCTTATAGTATTTTGCATTAAAACAATGTTAAATACTAGGAAAAAAAAGACTACTTCAGAGGGGAAAAGTGACATCACAGAAGACAAATTAGAAAAAGAAATAAAATATATACTGAAATGAGAGGGGAAATGTCTGCCATGATATACTAGACAGTTAATTTGTCTCATCCTTCAAACATCACTGTACGGTAATCTGGAGGAATCCCCTCCTGTTCCCTTTCTTCCCTTTCTAAATTGAAGGTGATACCTGACATCCTGTATCACCTGGCTTTTGTCTATGGTGGGGCACACCCCTCGCAGGGAGGGATTACCTGCTTTCTCCAAGATCCTGGGACACAGGTTCTGCAATTCTTCCTCCTCAATGTGCCAGTGACGTCTGGGCGGATTCTGTTCAGGTTTTCCCGAAGCTCTGATTCACAGCTCATTTATGATTACTCATCCCTTTTTCACTGTCACTCATTTCCCATAAACTCAACTTTACACCCTGGGTCGGTGATCTATCTCCGAGCCCAGCTGCATTATAACAACACCTCCTATCCTGTTTCCCTGAAAATAAGACCTAGCGGACAATCAGCTCGAAAGTGTCTTTTGGAGCAAAAATTAATATAAGACCCAGTCTTATTTTACTATAAGACCGGGTCTAATATAATATAGTATAATATAATATAATATACATAACACCGGGTCTTATAATAATTTTTGTTCCAAAAGATGCATTAGAGCTGATTGTCTGGCTGGGTCTTATTTACGGGGGAACATGGTAGGTGTGGTCCTGAACACACATTGGTGGGACCTCATTACAAACAACTTCTGAATCTTTGAGGAGGCTACGGTGCAGATGAAACTTTTGGCATTACTTTACCCTTGGTTTCTTCTTCTTTTTTTGTTTTTCTGAGTTATTTCTGGCTTCTTCTTAGTTTATGCCAATAAGAAAGAAAGCGAGAGAATCAAGCTTTTGGCAAAGAAGTGCAGGAAAAGTACTGTCACGTCCTATTGTATTATATCCTAGGAGATCCTGCAGAAGTCTCCCAGCCTGGCTGTACATCAGAAACACCTGGGGGATGTGGCCAAAAATACAGATTCCCAGACTCACCCCCTGGAAACTGGGAAGCAGTAGGATCAGGATGAGGCCCAGGAACCTACATTTCCATAATCGCCCGGGATGATTCTAATGAGCCCCCTCCTGTGTTTGATACCTACTGATAAATGTTCTGAAAGAGAAAACTAATGTAGAAAACTGGCATCATTTTAAAAAGTGGAAAAAAAAAAATTCTTGGCTCATGGTGACCATCTAAAAAATAAATCACAAGGGATGCTCTAATAACGTAAGATGGGAGATAATCACAATATGGCTAGCTAGCCTATTATATGGTTTACTGTCTAAGCCAAATGGTCTAATGAAACTGTCCATGGGTACAGGTGCCCCCAAAAGAAGAGCCATCATTTTGGCCTTGTCCAATTTTACTTTTAAAAACAAGTGGAGACCACGGTTCAGGAAACACCTGATGGATTGATGTTGTATGTACCATAGGAAATTTAAGTGGGGAATTCAAGCTAATGTGCATTCAAGACCTTTCTCTTAATTCATCTCCATCACTAGGCCAACATATGTTAGCCTCTAGCCTAGTCCATGTGCGAATTACTAGATGCTTATCTGAATTCACCACTTCACATAACATGTAGAGACATAGCTTGAAAGCATTTCTAGAATTACCCTAAATGCCCAGACCATTCAACTCTTCTTTCTCTAGCCCGCACAGTTTCCAAACCCAGAAAACAAGATTGTACAGTATCTGTTTTGCCTCTGTTCTTAAAAACCAATTCAGTTTTCAGAGCTTGATAGGCATGCATTTGAAGCCAGAGTTCTTTACAACGCAGAAATGACAAAAGAATAGATGAACAGGCCAGCCAGGAAATGGCTGGAATCAATAGCATTAGCATAATTCATTTGAGAGATTTACCATAGACTAACATAAGCATTGTGGAACACACAGGCCTGCTCAGAGAACTGTGTGACTTTTTATCAACCTTGAGCACTTTATCCTGTTTTAATCAAGGTTCATTAATCTCAACAATTTTTCATGTTGCTTTAATTTTCCTGATTACTTGTACTTATAGCCATGCTCACACATTCAAAAAGTGTTTCTGAAGCTCATTTTTCTATAACCCCTCAACAAGCCTGTGTAATGTCATTTTACTGTTGCTCATTATTAAGTTGAAATAATTAACTTGGCACCCTGCTAGAAGTCAATACCTTTTTTAAAAACTGAGCTTACAAAAAGAAAATGTAAGGAAGTTTATAAATAATTACTAACAAAAGCTTTAAATGTATAAACCTGTCTATCACTACTGCATTTTTTGTTTTTCTTATGTCTTAGGCTAAATTACAAACAGAAGTCTCCTATCTCCTTCACATGAGAAATAAAAATGTACATCACTTACCGTTCCACTCTCAGTTGGCACCATATTTTCCTGGAGGAGTGTTTTTGGAAAATAACTTCTTATTATCTGTTCCTTATAAAAGTTATATCTTATCCACCCCACCGCCCCAATAAGCAAGAGGAAAAGGAATCAAAAGAAACACATCTATATTATGTAACTACCATCATCAAGATTTATCTTAACAAAGAATGATTCTAGGAATTGATACTAAAAATATCACTACGTAGTTTGAGGAGTAAAGACATTCATCTATGATGGCATCGCTTACATAGCAAATATTACAAACAGCATAAATGGGCTGGTTAAAGCAACTAGCAAATCTGCATACTGTGTGGTAATTTTTCAAAATTATGTTGCAGAAATATTTAAGGGCAATGAACTATGCTATGACATTTCAAGTACAAAAAGCCATGCTATAAAACAATATTTATCCCCATAAAAAAAAACCTTACAGAAAACATGAATGAGAGCAAACACACTAAATTTTATCAGTAGTTTTACTCCTCGATGATGAGACTGTAGGTAGTTCTCTACCATTTTCATAACAGCCATGTATTACTTTTGTAATGAAAAAATTGTTATGATGCGCAATGTTTTTGATGCAATAAGTAGGACAAATAGTTAATATTCTTACTATAGAAAGACAATATAAAAGTCTAATACCTTAAAAAAAAAAAGACTAACAACATAAGACTAACAACTTAAGAGAAAAATAGAGGTAAGGACATAATTAGAGTACACAAAAAGAGAAATATAACACACATAAAACATATTCAACCTCAGTCATTAAAAGAAAAATTAAGATAACAATGATATTCTATTTTTCATCTGTCAGATTGGCAAAGGGCAAAACATTTTGATTACACACTTCATCGATAACATATTTTCATAAATTGGTAGGAGGGCAAATTGGTTTAATATCTCCAAAGTGCATATTTGCAGGATCTCCCTAAATTACAAACATGCATATCCTTTGACCCATCAATTCTTCTAGCAATTTATATGGATAAATTACATGTTACACAGGATATTCCTTTCTATTTTGTTTCAAGTAGTCAACATTTTGGAACAACCCAAAAGTCCAATTTGGTGAAATGAAAACATCTTCCAAAATGGAATCGCAGGTAACCATCAAAAACAAACAATCAAAAAAAAAAGACAAATCTACATAATGATGTGAAGATAGTTTCAGATATGTCAAGCGAAAAAAAACACGAAGTACAGTATATATAGTATGTTATCATTCCTGTAAAAAAAAAAAAAATGAGTGGTGAAACATTCAATATACTTGTATGTGTACATTTGCGTCAGGCCTCCCGAGGACCTGGAAATAATGGTTGTCCCTCTAGAGAAGTTGCAGGGGGTCACGGGTGTGGGGAAACTTAATTCTCATTACATGTCCTTCTGTACTACGCAGTCAAATTGCTCACCATGTTTGTGTATCACACTTTGTATAATATTTATTTATGTATTTAGTCAGTCAGTTAATAACTATTTTAGAAGTATCAGCTATGAAGAAGAAGCAATGATGCAGAGAAAGATTCCTGAATCGTGGGGCTGTCCATTGGGCTTTGGGTTTGGCATCAGCTGCTCCATTCTTTCGGGACCTTAGGTAAGCCCCCTCCCTTCTCTGGACCACCTTCTCTTTTCCTAAGGAAAATCACAAAGTGCTCTTTTGGCTCTTGGGAATCTGAGCTTCTAGTTGTTTTCAAAACAGACACTTGTTTTCAAATATCACACTAAATAGCAGGTGTCTCAGATACTAGAATTACACCCCACCACCCCTCCCCTGTTGCTCACGCTTTACAAGGTTATTCTTCTCTTGGGAAACTTTGCTTCAATCAACAATTTTCTGACCATGATTTTATATACGAGGCCCTATGTTAAGCGCTAGGAATATAGGAATTAAACATCACAGGTCCCCATCTACAATGAATTCGATATAAGACCTCTCAGCCATTGAGTGCCAACTAAACGCTAGATGCTGGAAAAAAACCTTTTTTATAATTGTACCTCGTGATGTGTACATCAACCTAACCCCTGCAGGCACTATTAGCATCTTCATTTTACAGACAAGCAGTTGGCAACTGAAAGGAGTGTCACTTGGTGGCAAATATCACCCAGTTAGGAAGTGATGGCACTGAGAACTCAAACCCAAGTTTGTGTGACACCAAAGTCAGAATCACTTTTTACCACTGGGCTAGCCTATTTCACCTGATTTGGTGGGGGAGGAAGAGAAATAAAGAGCTGCTTAGACAGTTATGTGGTAAGTGCTATGAGAGAACCCCCAAGCAGGTCTGATGGAGATCTGCAGGAAATGTGTGGCTCTTGTCCAATTGGATGTTTGTAGATTTCTTCCCATAGGTCAAGTAAATGGTGGAATTGTCAGTTTCCAAAGCAAACCCTGATTGTGAGATGAACTCAGTCTGACATGTGGCTACATAGGTGACTTGGTACCGTAACAGAGAGGCATTTAACTGGATGCCACAGGAATTCTGTATCAGAATTGGAATCAGGCAGACCTTGATCCCACTCAGCTCTATAACACTGGTCAGGAGACTTCAATTCTTTGAGCCTTAGATTCCCACTTGGTGAAATGCACACGAAATGAAAAATTGGAAAGAAACATAAATATGGAAATGGACATGAAGTTCCTGGCAAAAAACAGGCATTCAATAAACAATAATCACATATGAATTCTCATCTAAGCTTGGATTTACCAAAATAATCTAAGATTGCCAGGGCAATCTACTTCAGTAGAAATGGAATCATTCATGAAATATATAATTTGTTTTCTAAAAGTCAGTGTAGCAGTTTTTGTTTGAGAAGCATCTGATAAAATGACTCTCGCCTGAGAATTTCTCCCACATCCTTCCGACTTTGATCATCTACACCTCTAATTATTGTGGCTCATGAGTGATTCTGATCCTCTTTTTGTACCCTCTCCACCTATTTTTCTTCCAAACGCACAAAGAACCTTGGTCATTAGCCAGGGACTGATGCGTCTATGAAGGTTCTTGGGCTACATCTTCCTAGGCATGAAAATCATATTGAGATTAAGGCCTGCTTCTACCCTAGGTTGCCAACGGGTCTTCTTGTAAAAATCATGAGTTATCCTTAAAAGGTGGGAGTGCAGGTCACCTGAAGAAAAAGAGAAATTCCAAGTCCCAAAGAAAAGCTGATCATGAAAACATGAATTTGCTTCTTGAGTATACAAAATATGCCATGAAAAAGTGGTTTGTGTCTAGAAATTTTAAGTCTATATTCAATATGCTGCATTTCAAGCAGCATTTCTACTTTGATCCTTTGAGCTCCTTTAATACATCAGATGGGTTTTTAATACCCATAGGAATATATAAAGTCTTTCCAAGTTAAACAAATGGAGGGCAAGCTGGAGAGTTAATAAACACACATCTATAGGGTTTTGGCAACTCGCTAAGCCACTTCAGGTGCAGCACTGGGCAGCCCAAGGGAGGAGCACAGACTGCTCTTTGAGGTAGGGATGGTGGGCGTCACAGCACAAACAGCCATTGGGATGGAGACAATACACCGCAGAAATGCAGCTTGCACACGTCAATAGTGTGGATACAGCTCTGCACTCCTCCATTCCACATGCAAATAAACATTCTAAAAATATTCCTTGGCTCTGCTGGTCTCCTACCCTCCAGCATGGAAGAGGAAAGCCTCACTCTGTCGAGAGCCCGGCCAGACTTACATGTGCTCCCACCCTGCTTTCCCACACATTAAGAAATGTACAAATGGGAAATTGTTTGTGAGACTAATTCATGTCAGGTAGAGACCTGCCTAGTCATTATAGACATACGCCCCTCTCATTTTGCATCATGGACTTGTGAGGGAAAACAGTAATTTACAACATTTCCTGTACTAAAACCTCTCCAAACACTGCTTATCAAAGGGCAAGTAAAGATAGCAACACTTACACAACAACGGCCATTCTATCTGGGACCTCAAAGTTGTAATCATCATTGCGTCTGGAAATAAGGGCACCTTTTTTTCCTGTGAGCATCTGAGAAAGAGAATCAGTGAAGTCCTGTCTCCAGTAAAGTGCTTCACTGAGTTGAGATTCAGAAGAATTGGTAGAAAAATCAAAAGTTTTTCATCTCAATTATTCTAATGCTTTTGGACTGTTTTCATCTTTTGACACTATTTCAACAATTCAAAATAAAACTCCCAAGATAAGCATTTACCTCCCCCTGCCCTTTTCAAAAGTTTAAAGCCAAATGTTTTAGCAATGTACAACACTAACGAGACTGTTCATTGTAAGAGTTAGCATTGAGTTATTCAGACCTGGTCCCAGACCCATAACATAAAAACATAGACTGGATGAGTGGTATGTCTTCAACATTACATGGCAAATCATTGGAGAGCTTTTAGATTAGATAGAGTCATATTTTAAATCTTCTGTCCTGGAAAGAAACCACCCTTAGGATCCAGAAGTTACTCGTATCATTTTCTGAGATGCAGAACAGCAAGCAAAACTATACAGGGTGAAGGAGGCTGTTTCCTGTACCGTGGCATGGGCGTGACACTGGGAAAGTCAAAGTGACACGAACTATTTTGATTTGGGTGACCCATAGCACTGCACATTACCAGCCAACATAGCAAGGTCTAAGTGAGTAAATGACACCAGTGGAAAACCTGGAGGACAATAAATGTACAGCCCTCAATGTCCAACAGGAAGAATTTGAACCTTGGTGTTAATCTCACTGCAGAATGGAAAGTTGCGTTGTTTAGAAGTGAACTAAACCCATTGGAAAGGGCCAATGATGATTTCATGGGAAACTGAATAACATTTATTTACATGTTTCAAACAAGATTGAGTACAGTAGTTTGGCAGGAGTCTATAGAGCAGGAGATACAAAACTATTTCAACAAATTAGTGTATGCTTGCAAATTAAGTGGTTAAAACCTGTTCTATTTTAATGCCTACAAATTATATTGTTCATGACTCTAATGTACTCCCACTGACAAAGTCTGTGTCTAATTTGTGCCATGAAATATCTGATCACTATTGTGTATGTGTAGTCCCTCATTTAGAATTCCAAATTTTTTACAGACCAAGAGCTCAAATAGATCCAGGAAGTGGTAAAAATCCAAGATCTACTTTATCTAGGACAGTTTCATTGGAGCAAAAACCTCACAAACTACTTTTCCCGACTGATAATATTAGTTGCACCTTCTAGGCTAAGATATCCAGAAGAGGCGACTGACTGGAATTCTGTGGTTTTCCTATATCCCCGTCAACACAGACGGGTCTGTGCATTGTGCTCTATAAAAATATTTGGGAAGCATTTACGCTGTGCTGGGTGCTGTGCTAAGTAGGAGGATTATACATTTTTTTAACCCACATATAGATCTTACGAAGCAGGGATTATGCCTCTTGTGGAGATAAGCAGACTGAAACCCAGAATGTTTAGATAACTGGTTAAAATCTTTGCTCTGTTCAGTGTGGTAGCCCAGACTGTAGTCCAGTCCCAGAGCCCATCCTCTTCGCCATTATTTAGGGAAGACACCATGTCCCCATTATTCAATGGGTCCATTTTACAGGTCATTTCCAGAAGGCCCTGTTGATAAGAACACCTGCAGGACATTTGCTGAGAACAGTCTGAAGACTTGTGGTAAATGGCCCACCCAGCGTGAGACCTCAACAGGAAATTGGAGTAGTTTGTAGGAAAAAGGAATCCCTGAACTATGGTTCTCTGAACTGTAGCCCACGAAACATGTCAACACAGCTTCGAGACCAATTACTTTCTTTCAGCTTAGTAGATAAATGAAAGGCGCGTGGGGAAAAGTGATGAGAGAAGAAAAGTGTAGCCACAACTTTGGGGGCTTCCAGAAAGATGAGCAAAACTTGTGTGCAGATCCCAAAGCGAAACTGATGGCAACATAATTTTTATGAAAAGTGATGAGTGATAGCACTAAAAAAAGAGACACACTCAAAAAAATATATATCTGATTTGCCTTAAAAATTAATATCTTGCCAGCATTGAAATGTGACAAGATTTTTAAAGCTTTAGCATTGCAAATGTTACGTATTTAATTTTATTTTTGATTAAATTACTTTTCTTAACTGGATATTAGTATTTAAGTTAGCAATTGATTTTCATTCCAAGGAAACCTTTGTGGATCCTTTTCTCAGCGAAGGTTGAAGGGGTATCTAGAAGAAAAGCAATGTATTGGAAAATAGTAAAACATTACATTCTTTTCAGATATCCAATTTTGTTAAACTTGTTGACAGTCACAAATGCCCAGAAAATATGGGCTGAGTTGTTTTTGATTGCTGTTTGAGTAACAGATTAATTTAATAATCAGTGGGATATTGAATGACGAAAATTATTGGTTAGAGCAGCCAAACCACCAACCCTAATGACATTCTTATGTAAATTCGTATTTTCTTTTAGGCTCCTGCATTCTTAATAAACCCTATATTTTTGAAAATTCTTTTTCAAACATTGCATACTGTCCCTCTGTTATAATATATCTGTCTATAATATAGACAGATAAATGTCCACTTTTGGAGTCGCCAATTTATATGTTTCTATTTAGAGTAACTGAGTCACTGCGTGATGTATTTTCCACATAAAACCATCAAGTCATTTTGGAAATAGGACACGGAAATGGGGTTGGGGGCAGCCAGTCTTCAAAGATCCTTGGAGACCAAGAAGACTTTCACTATTCAGCTAGAAGCACCTGACATGGTTTCCTGAGTTATAGTAACATGTTTAGGCACCAAGGTCATGTGATTTCTTCCAAGAGATGGAAGGCTGCGAGCACACTGCAACATGAAGCATGGTCTCCTGGGAGGCGCACAGCTCTTAGGGATTGTTGCTCTATGGTTTGCCGTTACTTGTGGAGGGAAGTAATCGCTGCCTTGAGAATGGTTTGTAATGGACATAGTTTTGTATGTTCCATTGTGGGAGGCGAGATGTTTTTCTTTGAAAAAGATCTTAGTGCGTAATTTCTGAAATACTGTAATTTTCACCAAACTCAGTTTCCAACTCGCTTCTGGCCAAATGCTGTAGAATTGTGTTATTTTTGAATGTCACTGCCCCTGACCTGAAGTTCCCTACAAAATTGATCAAAAATTAGTAATTGTCTTAGAGAACTAGTCCTACAAAATCTCATTCTTTCCAGGCAAAGGTTTACAAATTTCTACACGAATTAGATGTAACGTAGACCATGCAAATTTGGCTTCCTGGTTGCCACCAAATGTGTTGGCCATTATACTGAAAGATCTCCTGGCCAAGATCAAGAAGGGAAAGATGACAAAAGTCAGTATTATTTTTTTCCTTAACGTATTGCATTCTAAGAATACAAAGATCATATGAAATGCAAAATGTTATCTTCACAAACGTTTTGGTAAATACTTAGATATATTTTCTAATACACTTTATTTCATAAAATGGAGCAATGCAAGACAGAAAGACAAGAATAAAAGGGTTCACTCCTTCTCAAGCTCCCAAAGTGACTATTTTTATGAGCCTATTTTTACGTGACATGAGCATGATACCATAATTTTATAACAAAGATTTTTGGATTAGAGGAAAAGAAAAAGTTGTGAATTGATTTCTCATTCAACTAGTTACCCAAGCTGATCTATCAATTTCTAATCCTCAAAAGAGAACCTTTCTGTTGTTCCACACTGGTGTCCTTCAACTTCATTTGAAATCATTTGACTTCAGTGTCTGAAGTCTTTCAAAGGACTAGTTGTCTTTGACAAGATTAAAGGGGCAACACAATTTGGCCCTTTCTCATTCCTTGTCTTCTCTCTCATCTCTCCTCAGCCCCAACTCTGTGTTCCAGCTTCCCTGAACTTCTAACAATTTGTTGAACAAACCACAATTTCTCTTGTCTACTTAAGGCTCTTCCTTCTACCTGGATACTCTCACCTGCTAACTCCTCTGTGTGTTGGTGGTACATTAGAGGTCACTTCCAGGAGGCCTTTCCTGACCAACCCAAGGCTCCATTCTATGCTCCCATGTAACCCTCTCTAAGCATGGAGTGTTGATATTGCCTGGTTACTTGTCTGTAAACTCCATGAGGATAGGGATCATGTGTGACTCATTTATCACTGTTTCCCCACAGGGTAGCCCAGTATCCTGGATATAACAGACACTGACGTCCTAAGCTATGTTTAATATTTTTCCCTAAGGCCTTATTTTGTTTTCCAAGTGAATTCCTTAGAAACCTCCCTCAAAGTCAGTCAGACATCTACCATCATGTCTTATGAACTAAATTGCCATCTCACAAGTTGACATTAGAAACAAGTAAAAGCAATCAATGATGTGAGAAATCAATAGAGTGGTTATCTTATGGTAAGTGGGGGTTGTAACTAGAAGGGGGCTGGTGGGGAGCTCCCGGGGGGGGGGGGGGGCTTGCAATGTTCTTTCAGTTCTTAACCTGAGTGCTAGTTATATAAATGTGCCCACCTTGGGAAAACTCATCAAGCTGCAAACATACAGTTTGTACATTTTTCTCTATGTGCTATACGTCAATAAAAAGCTTATGAAAAAAGAAAGGAGCCCTTTCTCCTCTCCCCATTCTGACCCCTGAGCCTTTATGGTTTTGCTTCTGTAGAGTATGACTGAACTGCTGGGGGGTGGTCTTGAAATAAAGCTTTGAAAGGAAAATCCTTCAAAGCCTGCGATCTTTCCACTGCTGCCAGCACATTGTATAAGGTCTTACTCAACTTCTCGACCTCCTGTGAGTCTTCAACCCAGCATGGAATTCAAGATTTGAAACAGACTAGTCATGGTGGGTGTAAACACCTTCAAATCAACTTCGTATCTTCTTTATCCTTGGATTTCCAAGGACCAGCAGTTTCTGGGCCATAGCAGGCAGGCAGTAACCTCTCACTGAATGTAAGGGGGTTTTCTCTTTAGTTTGAAATCGTTAGGTTGCTTATTTTAATCAAACTGCATTCATGTCATTGGTTTCTAATTATGAGTCAATAAGGAAACATATTACTTGCCCTACAATTATCTGTCTCGGTTCTATTTGTTTTCTCATTTAGGATGGAAATAAGAAATCTAACTTACTCCACTAAATACAATTGCCTATCATTCTCTGAAAGATCCTGGCCACCTCATGGCGTTTGTAGTTATGATAATGCAGGATATAATATCCCTCTGGTCAAAAACGTTTGCAATCATTATCGAATCAGTAGAGTCTACTTCACAGAGTCATGAACTGTTAACAATCCTTAAGTCATACATGAACTTTGATCATCTGAGATCTATACATATATATACATATATATTATATATATATGTATATATATACATATATTATCTATCTATCTATCTATCTATCTATCTATCTATCTATCTATCTATCTATATGTTGCACCTTTTGCCACAGGGAATTCTAAAGCAGTGAAGTGATGTTAGACTTACGGAAAGGAAAATTCACATTTCAACAGAATGGTTTATGGCTAAGTTTGTATGGTATTACGCTTGTATTAAATGCAGCCATTGACTGAGTACTTACTCTGTTCTAGGCATTATGCTAAATTCACAACATAAATTTTCCCACTTCATTCTTACAACAAACCTATGATATGCTTACTATTATTATTCCCCAAATTACCCAGGAAGAAGTTGAGTTTCAGAGTGTGTTGGTGCTTGCTCATGGTTACACAGTTAGCAACTGCTAGAGTGAGAACTCACACCCTGAGCTCTCGGATTCCACAGCTCCTGCACTAAACCACAATACTTCACTGCTTTCTTGTGGTTGCTCTCAAAAGTCTTCTGTCAGAATAGTAAAATATAACATGGCAGATTGGGCAAGTATGGAAGCCATTCTGCTCTAAACACTTAGACATGCTGGAAATGAAACAGTAAAACAAAACAAGCATGTTTAAACACACACACACACACACAAACTTACAAGAAAAGATACCAAATGCCAACTTGTACATTTATAACTAAGTGTAAAAAGCTGATAATCTGGGACTCTGAAATCAAACTTTCAGCCTAAACTACATGCTGCTTAGAAAAAATATTTACTATAATTATATGGTGCAGAAACTCCTAAATACAAAAAATTACATAACAATTATCCCCAGACATTCAGTATCAATAGGATATATCATTGAAGCCCAAATGTAAACCTGTTGTGAAGAGAAACTCAAGCTCTATTTTGTCCTCAGAAAAATAATAATTAATGGTAAACATCAGTTTATAGTAAAAAATGACAAAACACATGAGCAAATTATCTACCATGACAGAAAGCAGACACAAGAAAGAAGAGGATCAGTACTCTCAAAATTTAAACTACTAAAACAATCTTAAAAGGCCTTCATAATTAGCTGTAGGAAACTTAAGAATAAGGCTGTCTATAAAAGAATACACAGATTTTTAAAAGAAGCAAATAAACCTTCCAGAAATAAAAAGACATCCGTATTAAAAACTCAATGGATTCTTTAAGCAGCAGCAGACTAGACACAATCAAAAAGAAATTAATGAACTCTAGTATAAGCTGAAGGAAATTATCCAGAATAAAGTACATAAACAAACAGAAATAAATTTATATCTAGACATACTGCAGTGAAACTTCAGAAAATTAAAGAAAGAGTAAACAGTTTACAAGCCATCAGAGAAGGGGAAAAGACAGACTATTTACAAAGGTGCAAAACTAAAAGCCAGAAGACAATGGAATAGTATCTTTAAAATATTTTGATTTACATAGTATGGAGATAAATTATTCCTGCAGAGTACATTTAAAAAATGTGTCTTAGACAAAGAATGAGAGAATTTACAACTCCCAGATCATTCTTGCAACAACTTCCAAAGTACTATAAAACAAAAAAGCAATGGTTTATAAAAAAGCAATGGTGAGTAAACAAATTGGTAAACATTTCATTTATGATAGGCAGAAACAACAATAATACAGTATTTAGTGGATTTAAAAGCACAAAAGAACTAAAATGTTAGAAAATATCACATGAAAGAGATGGGAGGTAATCTAAGTTAGAGGGTTATAAGTTTTTTGTCCTGGAGGAGAGAAGAGATCCTGACCAATTAGAATATGTCAAAAAAGTTAAGGCTAACTACTAAAAGAAAAGACTATACTTCACAAACTAGTAAGGAAAAAAAGGAATAGAGAAAACTCAATAAATCCAATAGAAGGCAGGCAGGCAGGCAGGAAGGAAGAAAGAAAAAAAAAAGGAGAATAGAGCCCACATAAAACGGCAACAGAAATAAATCCAAACTTTTTGGTAACCACAAAATTTTGAAAGATTAAATCTAGTAATAATAGAGATATTTCAAATCAAGTTATAGTCTATTTATAAGATAGAATCCTAACAGAAAATGATTAAAAAACATTGAAAATGGAGGAAAGGGGGAAAATGTTCCTAGAAAGTGTTACCAAAAGAGCTACTGTACCTATGTTATTAGCAAACAAAATAGATATTAAAGTATAAAGCACTTGCATTAAAGAAGGTTATTACATAGTGATAAAGGAATGATTTATTAGAAAGCTATTATCAATGCCAAACAGAGATGTCCATGGTAATAACACTTCAAAATATAAAAAGCAAAATGCATTGAATGACATGAAGGAGTTGAAAAATCCCTAAGTTTAGTAAGAGGTTAAATGCCATTTAAAATAGACCCCATCCCTAAAAAAAAAGGAAATTTTGAAACACAATTAACACACTTGAACCAACAAATACATGCTAATATATTAATCCCTGAACCCAGTTATTAGAGAATGAAACTGCAGTTGCTTTCAAAAACACACGGACAAGTACTAGAATACAAAGTAAGTCTCCACACATATTAAAAAATATGTGTTATGCAGACCACAATGTCATGTAATTAGAGATCCATAAACATAAAAAAATAGTCTCAAAACCCACATATTAAAAAATCTTAAAATACTGTTTTAAAATTTATACATAAAAATTGTGAAAATTAGAAAATTGTTAGAGCTACATAATAATGAAAGCCGTATGTATTAAATTTATGGTGATCAACTGGAATGCAGAAAAAATTACACAAATACATAAAATATATTATACATGAGTGGAGCTGAAAAAGCTAAGTGGCAAACACAAAATGTTAGGAAAAGAAACAACAGAAAACCCCCTAAAACATAGAAGAAATGTAATAAATACAGATAAGAAGCAAAATAAATGAAATAGAAAATCAAAGAAACAACAGAGAATCAGACAAACTAAATGATAATTCTTTGAAAAGAAAAAGAAAACAAATATATCTCTGCTCGTGTAGAGAGGAAAGGAGGAAAAAAACATGGGAGGGAGGGAGGAAGAGAAAGAGGGGAGAGAGAAGAAGAAGAAGGAGAGGGAGGAAGAGGAGGAGAAAGGGAGGGAAAGATTGATTTAAAAGGGGGCAAAATCACAAATATGCCAGCATTTTTAATCAAAAAAGAACACTATTAACAAATGCATGCAACAAACTTGAAAAGTGAGATGAAGTAGGGAATTTTCTAAGATATATAATCACCAAAATCATTTCCAAAAAACCCCTCAGAAATTCCAAAGAGATATGTAACCACTAAAGAAAGTAATTTGGTAGTTGAAAATTTGCTCACACAAAAACAAAGAAATAAAAACCTATCAGTTACTGATAGCATTATGGGTAAGTTTTACTAAACCTACAAGAAACAGTTAAGTTGTTGTAATATACAGTTATTAGAGAAAGACGAAAAACTCTCCAAGTAATTTTGTGACAATAAAATGACCTTAATAGCAAAACCAAATGACAGTACAAGAAAGAAGTATAGCTCACTCCCCTTTTTGGGCACAGATGCAAAAGTTCACAATATAATATGAGCACATGAATCCTGAAATATGGTTTCGTTTTTCATAATAATGACCGTCAATGTCCATCCTGGGAAAGCAAGTATGTTTTCACAATAGACAACCCATCTACTACTAAAGATATTTATATTAATAGTATATATATTTCATGATTTAAAAAATTGAATTATATCAATTTAACTCAACATATTAACACATTAAAATTATTTTAGGAATGAATATAGAAAATGTTTTTTATAAAATTCAACATCCATTCAAATTTCAAACAATAACAACAGCACACTCTTAAAAAGGTTTTCTTTGACTTAATAAATGGTTAACTATCAAAGACCTCTAGTAATTTGGGACACGGATAATAGTTATGGCTGCACAACACTGTGATTGTACTTAATGCCCCTAAATTGTACACTTAAAAATAGTTACAATGGTAAATTTTTTTATTATATTTTACTACAAGTTAAAAAACCCTACAGCAAACATCATACTTAACATAGAATTATTAGAAGCAATTCCTTTAAATTAGGAACAAGACACAGCTGCCTACTCTCACTACTTCTATTCAACTATGTTTCCGAAGTCCAGTGCAATAAAACACAAAATGATAGTTAAGAATGGAGATCAGAAAGGAAAATTTTTACAAGTGATATTACTATCTACACAAAAAGCCCCAGAGAATCTACACAGAAACTATGAGATCTAAAAGAACATTTCTTGGATATAAGGTACTCAATGTACAGAAATCAGTGATGTTCTCATATGCTAGCAATTACCAATTAGAAAATATAGTTTTAAGTATATGCCACTAATGATAGCAAGAAAAACTATAAGCTGTCTAGTTATAAATCTAATAGAAAATTATAAAACTGTATTGAAAGGCATAGAAAAAGATGTATGCAAATAAATAGATCCAGGTAGTTTCTCAGGGAAAAGGTTTACTATCAAAGATAGCAATTACCTTCAAATTAATACATAACATAGCAATTTTAATGAAAACCCTAGCATGGATCATGGGAACTAGTAAGCTGATTCCAGAATTAATATGAAAGAGGAAAGAAGAAAGAAAAACCAAGACAACTTAGAAGAAGAATAAGGAAAGGATATTTGTTCTCCTAAATATAGTCATATTATAAAGCTATAATAATTACAGAGGCATGATGTTAACATAGGTGTACTGATCAACCATAAAACCTGGAAGCAGATCTGCTTATATGTGGGAACTCAGCCTATGGCACAGGTGTTGTAATAAATATATTGGAAAATAAAGACTATTCAATAAAAGTGCTGGTTAAAAGGCCGACTATATGGAGAAGGACCAAATTAGACCCTTCATCGTGCCACACACACAAACAAATTCCAGAAGCATTAAAGTCTTAAATCTGAAAGGCAAGTCTTTAAATCACTCAGGATAAAAATATATGGGGCTATCATTATGACATTAGGGCAGAGACTAATTTCTTAAACAAAGAACGAAATGCACAAATCATAGAAGAAAAGAAGAATAAATTAGACTACGTTAAAATAAAAGCTAAAGAAAATTTCCATGTATCTAAGGACATCTATAAATGTGAAGAGACAGAAAGACACATATGTAAAGTATGCGACTGCAAAGAAATCGCACCCAAAAAACAGAAAGAACAGCCAAATCAGTCCAAATAGATCCACCACCCAACAGAAAACTGCCAACAGGAATGAAAAGGTCAGGAAATCCAAACAAACAAACAAACAAACAAAAATTTAAAAAGAGATCCATCCTCATTAGTAATCAGGAAAATGCATATTAAACCACCAAGAAACGTTTCTAATATATTAGATTTCAGTGAATACTGAAGATTTGGTGCCTTCAGTAAAGATAAGGACTTTCCTAGAACAGAGAGCTGAAATTGCCATCAGTTGAGGAAACACCAATTAAGACTTTTTCCAACCACCAACGAACAGGACTAAAAATTTCCTATATTCAAGGATGCATTCTTACGCATTTTGAATGCTTCCCAAACTCTAAATGATCCAACAAAGCCAAGTGTTTTTCTTCCTTCCGAGCTGGTGGAAATACTTCCTCACACAAGAGGGCAGCCATGCTTCCATCTCTCAAAATATAATCCCGTGCATGCCAGCGGCATTGGCCCATCTGGGAAAGCTCTAAACTGAGGAGGAAGGTGGGGGCCTTACTTGGAGCAGTCTTCACAAGCAATGTTCCCTGAGGTTTCCTTGATGGTACGCTCAGAGACAAATGCTGGATATTCAGTATCGCAAGGTTCCAGGGTCTGTTTCAATTTCTGGGCTGTAGGGATAAGGGAAAAAAAAAAAAAGAAAGAAAGAAAAAGAAAACGTAAGGCACAGGCTTTATTGTGACTGGCAGCCCGTAGTAACTCAGAACACAGTTCCGCTCCTTGTGCTCTGTGATTTTTCTAGGCACAGCATAATGCATTATTTTCTAATTAGTCAATGATTTCATCTGCCAAGCAACTCTATAAGCTATAATTCCTCAAGCAGTTGTGTTGGCTTGATCAGCTATCATTTACGCATCATAAGAATTCTCCTTTCTGGGACATCAGTCATCGGGTCTCTGACCTCAGACTTACTTGAACTTAGCAACAAACACATATGTATATCTAAATAAATGTATAAAATATAAGTTACACCATATTATTTAGGGTGAGACAAAGGTCATGATACAATTGCATGGCTTTATTACAGAAACAAAATTGAAATATGGACTAGTAAAATACGTCATGTCTTTGAACCATAGCCATGAGCCTTATCCTACTATTATGAAGTTCCTTGTCCAGTAATACAGCACTAAATAACCCTGGTATGTAACTGAGTACATAGTAGGCACTTGGTAAAGGCTTGTGGTTGATCACATTATTTAAACAAGTTATGCCCAGCGGGCAACTTCCAAAACCTCTCTAAGTCTCAATTTTTTAAATTTGTAAGTTGGAGATAATATAGTTCTTCTGTCAGAGCTGATGGAGGGGTGAACAGCAAAGAAACAATATATGATGAGTACTTAGCACTGTGCCTGGAATATGAGTGCTAAGTGTCTAATAATAATAGTAATAATACTTAACAATAACTGAAACAATGCTAGCATTCTAATGAAGCCATTGAGACATGCAAACGTGAGGATGACAGATGCCACAGCACAGTGGCACAGTGCTTAAGGGTGAAGGCTCTGAAGCCAGGGAAGCTTTGAGTACGAGTCCCTTCTCCATTGCTTCCAATTAACCCTCAGTATTCTCATCTGTGGGAGACGCCAGTGGTACAGGTATCTTCATTTGGAGGTCTATTCTTCACATTTTCCCAGTAGAACACTCACAGCTTTCCAAACTCTGTACAACGTTTCTGGCTGATGTTTATATAAAATATAAACATACATTTCTAAATATGTATTACCTACCCTATAGGTTATATGCATACAGATAATTTACAACTGCACAACTCAATAGGATTTTAACAAAATGATGTGTGGACAAAGTCTCATGTTATACTCGAAATACAGTTGGTTGGATGTCAGCTCCACGGGTAGATGTTTTGTGGCACGTGTATCTGGAAGCCCACTGGCATTAAGTGAGCCATCACAGGGTTACGGAAAGCAAAACAACTGTTTGGTAACAATCAGATAACCGTTGCGTAATCAGGAAACCATGCTCTAATAAGCATTTATATCATAATGTGATTGTTTTTTATAATATAGGCTTTTCCCTGACCTTTAATTATTTTGAGGAAATTAATTCAGTGTTTGGGATTGAAGTGTAGTACATTGTAATTTTTCCTATTTAAAACAAAAGGAAGTAGACTTTTAATCAGCTTTTTTTTTTTTTTTAATGCAGAACATGTGATTTTCAGGAACTGGTCACTGACATAAACAGGAGGTGCCCATGCTAATTTACACGGTTTTTCTGAGGAATTAATGAACTAAAGCATCATAACTCTCAACAGAATGACACACACGCACTCTTTCTCACACATGCATGCACACACACAATCTTCATGAAATGCTAGCTGTTCTAGTGTTACCATCCACATGCCAGGAGTTGGGCTAATTGCGTAGTAGCTAAGAGCTGAACTTGGGGGGTTGTGTATTTGCTCCCGCTATGTGATCGCAGATGAGTTTTTAATCTCTCTACACCTTGTGTAGAGAGTGTCTTCATGTGCAAAATGGGAATAACAGTACCAGCCTCACAGGGTCGTCTGAGGATCGAATGAATTGATACGTGAAAGGGCTGACACATTGTGAGTGCTATTTGAAGGCCTGCGCTTATTGCCACCATGACAGCTACTGCATATGTCATTTCACCGAATCCTCAGACTGTTGGCCTTGCCAAGCCACATCTTTTTGGTTAGAAAAGGCACGCAGATGGCTGCCTCCCTCACTCCTGACTCCACTGATGGTACAGCGCGGATAGCTGTCAGGCTCCCCAAGGGCCACGTCCCAGACCCGGTCTGTCCCCTTGTGGCCTGCAGTGCTAGCTCAGAGGAAGCACACGTCTGCTGAATAAATGAATAATTCTCCTGAATGGTGCTTTTCAAGCAAATCAAATGGACAAAGGAAACGTGAGACTCTCAGTCCGTAATGACAAACTGCCTGCCTTCAGGTGGAGGGTGAGGTGAGTTTAGGTGGCCCAAGCCCCACAAACAACACAGAGAGGCTTCGGTGGGAATATTTTCCCAGTTCTTTTCCAACGTGTCTGATTTTGTCAGGATGACCCCTTTGCTTTAGGCTAGGGAGCAAATCATCTTTTTAATCATCTTTCTTTCATTTGCTCTTCTATTTTTTTAACCTCGGGAGGCTAAACATAAAGTTGGGAAGCTTCCTTTTAGTATTTACCTTATTTAAATGTCAAAAAGTGAGTCGGATGAAACGAAATAAGGATTAAATAAATAGCATAGATTATAAGTGAATATGGCACAAGCATACAGATGGCCCAATGATGGTAACAGCTAAATTTATTAAGAAATTATTATGTACCAATGATGTCCTGCTTTACATGAATTAATTTATTTGACAGAAAAACAAAAACTATGAGGTAGAAACAATTGTTACCCCTGTTTTGCAGATTAGTGAATGGAGGAAAGGACTGAGTAAATTGCCCCAATTTATCCAGTGAATATGTGGCAGAGCCAAAATTTGAACTTGGGCTGTCTGGCTCCAGCACAGATATATTTAACTGCTCTGTGAAGCTTGGCCAATGAACGAAAGGAAGAAAGGTCTTTAGGGCAGGCTGAGAGAGGCCGCATACGTGATTTAAACAAGCCCGATAATTGCACCATTTCTAATTCTAATTATCTGGGCCCAGTTACCATGGAATGAGTCCAACAAATCCAATGGCAAGACTCATTTGGCTCTGATCCTTTCTGGAGATGAAATTTTTCACAGATACCTGTACCACTGGCGTCTCCCACAGATGAGAATACTGAGGGTTAGTTGGAAGCAATGGAGCAGGGACTCGTACTCCAAGCTTCTCTGGCTTCAGAGCCTTCACCCTTAACCACTGTGCCACTGTGCTGTGGCATCTGCCATCCTCACGTTTGCATGTCTCAATGGCTTTATTAGAATGCTAGCATTGTTTCAGTTATTGTTTAGTATTATTACTATTATTATTAGACACTTAGCACTCATGTTCCAGGCACGGTGCTAAGTACTCATCATATATTGTTTCTTTGCTGTTCACCCCTCCATCAGCTCTGGCAGAAGGACTATATTATCCCCAACTTATAAATTAACCACCCCCCTTTGACAATTGAAAGGTACCCATACTAATGTGGTGATAAACTGTTGAGTCTATTTGCAGCATGACTATAGATTGGCTGGAGGTTGTTTGATGTGCTTTTGGGGAAACACATTAATTATCATATAAAACCATGGCCACATTTAATCTAAATAACATGGTTTATTATAAAGACCTTTCTTTGTCTGGAATACTATGGAAAACACCACTCTATATTTGCCAGTCATTACTATCTAGTCTTGGAATTTCAAACCAATGACCAAGGCTACCAGCGATCCAATGGTACTGTTTTAACTCTTAGGCATTTAAAATTCACTATCTGACAAAGGTCACAGAGCTCAATGAGACTGATTCTTTCCTTTTCCAGAAAGGAAAACTGGGGTTCAGAAAGCAGACATAGCCTTCCTTGAGTCCCACAGAGAGTGACTACTCACCACAATCATAATTGACTTAAACAGCAAAACCATCACAGCCACCACCATCCCAACTGACACTCACTATGCGCTTACTACGTGCCAGACAGCATGCTAGGCCCTTTGATGGATAGAATCTTTGCCATCACATAGTGAGCAAGGCCCTGCTGCTGTCTTGTTTCACAGATGAAGAAACTAAAGCTCAGAAAAATGAAGATGCTTGCCCAAAGTCACACTGCTGTTAAGTGGTGGGGCCCGGATACATACCCAGGTGGTGACATCCTGGAGCCTATGCTCTTTGTCATCACACTGTTTTCCCTTCCGCCCCAGTTACACTGGGTGCAAAGCTGAAGCCACTGTGACCTATCACTCACTCACTCACAATGAAGCACCCACACAATTGAATATCTTTAATTTTCCCTTAGCAACAAATGTCCCTGATGAGAATAACTGACTTGGGTTCACAGTAATTATGTGCAGACAATGGGGAATGAATAGAGTTGCCATTTGAAAAGCTTTCCTCTTCTTTTGTCTCTGTGAATGCACCCCCATTCATAACCGGGTGCCAGCAAGCTCCATTCTCTTTGTGCAACTTCGCCAAAATGATACCTTTGTGATAATCAAGCAGAAATGGGCTTCCACAGTCCCCTTCATTAAGGAAATGAAGCAGATAAACAGTGTAATTATGGATTCCATTTTTAGCTAAACAAAGATGTATGTCTCAGCTCAGGGTCTGTATCTCGTGAGGGAATGGTAAACTTAGAATGAAGAAACCTGGCAAGTCAATATAGTTAACGGTGCTTGAAACTTTTCTCTCCTTACACTGGGTCTAAGATTTACGTTTACATTTAACAAAGACATCCAGGTGACAGCAGCCCCACAGATGAGTTTATTTACTCTCATTTGATTCACTTTCTTCATCTATTAAAGGGAAAAAGTCATAGCTGTGCCTAGCAGAGGGCTTTAGGCCTGAATGTGACATTCTCGGGCAACAGCCTGCCCAACGTGGGGGCTCCCAGAAGGCTAGTTGCCTCTCTCCCCGCTGTCTCGTTGAGGTGGCGGGTCTTGGTTTAGGTAGGAGCCCATTATCTATCTGTCTGACTTAGGAGCTTCATAGAAAGGTTCAGTGACAAATTCTAGCAGTCCCCACCTGTCAGATATGTTGAAGGAATCTGAAGATAATCTAATGCCAGCACTCTGGAAATGGAAAAGCACTATATGTTGACACACTGTGTATCAATGATATAATTATTTGACAAAGTTTTTCGATAGTCTGTGGGGAAAAGTTCTCATGATGTGGCAATGGCATGAGACAACTTGGATTTTTTCCAGAATCTTTTTACAAAGCTTTCAAAAACAGAAACAGAGAACTGAGGCATCACATTATTCCTCTTAGCTAAAATTCTGTCCACTGTTGGTCTGGTGGACAGGGAAGATGGAGAGAGGGGATGTGAAATTTCAGAATGGGGACCTTCACAAGTTGCTGTAACCATCAATGAGTGCAGAGACCATGACCTCCTTCCTTATTCGTCATCCCCTACCCCATCCCCATACTCCTTGGTCGACACCAGGGTTTCTCAACAGTGGCTCTACAGTAGTGCCCCCATACCCATGGTTTTGCTTTCTGCAGTTCCAGTCACCTGCAGTCCATCGTGGTCCGAAAATACTAAATAGAAAATTCCAGAAATGAGCAATTCATTAAGTTTCAAATGGTAGGTAGTATGATGAAATCTCATGCCCTCCGATTTCACCTTGCCTGAAACATTAATTCATCCCTTTGTCTGGTGTACCTGTGCTGTAAACACCACCTGCCTGTTAGTCATTTAGTGGCCATCTCGGTTTTCAGAGAGAGAGAGAGACCACGGTCACATACATTTTATTACAGTATATTGTAATAATTGTACATTTTATTATTAGTTATTGTTGTTAATTTCTTAATGTGCATAAGTTATACATTTAGGTATGTATGTATAGGAAAAAAATATAATATATGTAAATAGGGTTTGGAACTATCCACAGTTTCAGGCATTCACTGGCGTGTTGGAACATATTCTTGGCAGATAACAGGCGACTACTCTATTGACATTTTTTTTTCTATTGACATTCTGAGTCTGATAATTCTGTTGTCAGGGGCTGTGTGTTGTAGGATGTTTAGCAGTATCCCTAACTAGATGTTAGGAGTGCCTCCATCCCCAGGTGTAACTAACAAAAATGTCTCCAGATGTTGCAATGACCAGTGGAAGGCAAAATCACCCCCAGGTTAAAAACTACTGGTTTAGGCAAAGGTCACAGGTACTCAACAGAGACTTAGAAACTAGTTGTCACATCTAAAGGACCAGAACAAGGGTGTGGGCAGGTGCCTGTGTTGGCAGATCACGGGGAAGGTGAGCGGGCCCAGGTGAGAATGTGGGAAGTGGGAATGGAGACTGGCATGAAGAAGGAGATCCTCAGGCTCACCATCAAAGCCCTTCGGCCAGGGAGGGGCAGGCACACCGGTGTGAAGAGGAATGCCCAAAAGTAAAGCACTGAAGACAACCAGCCTGCTGCCCTCAGCACTGAGCACACTCCTAACAGCCAAGCGCCTTCCAGAAAATACCGCCACCACCCAAACACAAGCACCACCCACCAGGTGTAGCATCCTTGAGCTGCATATGTCTTGCCGAGGACTTTGCATGCACTGTGGAATTCATTTCCCACAACCGCATTATGTTATAAGCTGACCAGTGAGGAAGTCAAAGCCCAGAGAGACCACATGATTTGCCCAGAACATCACAACTCGCAAGAGGCAGAGGAAGGCTGCCTGACCCCAAAGCTACAGCTTTTCATTTCTTGGTGAAACAGCCATTCTAGCTCCCAGAGTTCAACGTACGATGCAGAAGGTGGAGTGGCTTGTCCCCAGGCATGGGTGCTACAGAGAGAGCAGCCATTTAACCAACTGGCTCTATTAACCTTCTCTTAGCCTCTATTAACCTTCTTTCTTCCTTTTATCTCTTTGAATCTCATTTATCTTTTCTTAAACCCCTAATAGTAAAAATGTAGAAAAGCTGGTCAAAAGAAAAGTAAATTAAAAAAACAAAACAAAACAAAAAAATGCAAGTACCCACTTAGTAGGTTCCTTCTCGTCTCTTTTTCAAATCATGTGCAATTTTAAACAACAGCAGGTTCACGCCACAGGTGAAATTTTCTTTGGGGTGCATGATAGTCTTTGCTTCCTAATTTACCTGTCGGTCTCTGCTCACTGACTTCCCATTGGCTATCCTGACTGCCGATACTATTTAACTCTACACACTCTTCCTCCAACATTGAATGCTTTTTGGGGGTACATCCAGTTTTGTATATTGTTTTTTCTTGTTGTATTACTTCATTTCATGAGCACTTTTGATCTTGATAAAAAGTTTTCAGAAACAGAATCTTTTAAAAAGTTTTCTATGCCCTTCTATGGATGGGCTGTAATTTATTTTTAAATGTTCCTGTTGTGCATCATTTAAAGATTTGCCAGTATCTGCAATTCTTAAGTCTCAGGTGACGGTCACCCTGTCACAGAATCCCTGTTCCCATCTCAGTTAATTTCCTTAAGCTCTATTTCTAAAAGTGGGATTGTGGGCATTCACTGTCACTCAAAGATGCTACCAACCCAAGAGGAAGAGGCAAGGGTCAGCCCCTGCCTGGAGGGTCACCAGGATAGTGTGTGTGTGTGTGGATGAAAGCAGAGCATCTGGTTCCTGCCCCACTGGGCTGTCAGCCTCCCAGGATGGAGCTGACCTCAGACACACGTGGATCACGTTCATTGTTATCAGACGCTGCTCCATGCAGGTGTACACATGCGTAGAACTCTCTGCATGTGTTACTCCATCTCATATTCCAACTAACAAGAAATTAATGAGTTCCTGAATTTAGGCAAAATGGGTCTAGTTGTAAGTTGCACAGCTATGATGCCAGTGACGCTAACGATCACGCCTGGCAAAAGAAAGATGCGTTAGGGCATTTAGGAAGCAAAGGTAGCGTGCCCGCTATGCACTGAAGAGCAGGTCCGTGTTACGGGATAACAATGCTTAAGACACAGCTCCTGCCACCAAGAAATTCTAGCTCGGTGTGAATCAAACAAACTGAGTCAATAATGGTGAGGAAGGGCTGGGAAATGGGTGAGTTGACTGGGACAGAAGCAAGAAGGAAATGTTGCTAATTCTTCCTGGGAGAATTGAGGGAATTCTCAGTGACTGGGGTCTTAAGGGAAGAGAGAGCAATGCCCTGCTGAAATACAGAGGGCGCCCAAAACATGTATACACATTTGAAGAAAGTAGAACACTGTATTAAAATTGTAATACTCAATATATACCGATAACAAAAGATGAATCCAAGTTATATGTAGACATTTTTGGGGGCACCCCCAGTATATCCAGCACCTGGGGGAATGCTGATATGTTACTAAGCTACCTCTTTTTAAATGGCAGATAATTAAAAATCATCATTGTGGTAGCGGTCTGCTTCTGCCTGGCATCCCAGGTACAAAAAAAAAAAAAAAAAAAAAAAATCAACATGAATAAATGCACAAAGGAAAGAAAGAGCAGAGTGTATCTGAGAAACAGCAAGTGACTTAACAGGCGGGGGGCCAGCTGGGAGACAAGCCTCATTAAAGAGCATTAGTTTGTAGGGCAATGCGGACTCAAGTATTCATCACGGTTGGGGTCAACGCTGTCATCACCATTATCATGAATTAATTACAGCCACCACTTTCTGCGAGCTTACTGTATTCCAGTCACTGTGCTCAGCACGGAACTCAATTTATCTCATTATACACACACACACACACACACACACACACACACACACACAAATGATGGGAGATAAACAGTATTTATTATTTTGCTCTTTGGCTTCCTGCAGGGAAACTGAGCCTCGTCCAGATCAACTAACTTGCCACAGGCCAATCTTGGAGCCAGGATTCAGATCCGGACCGATCTAATGCCCCATGTCCTGCTTTGAAGCGTCTACGCATTACTTGCTCAACTCATGGAAGGTTTTTGTGCAGGAAAAGCAGTATGATCAGATTTATGTCTTGTGAGGGTGATTGTCAAAAAGAAACAAAAACAAAAACAACAGCGCAGTTATCTCTTCCTTCAGGCTGAAAACAGCAGTGTGTCTGTCTCCCTTAGAGTTTGGCAGTGCCTGCGAGCGTTTTGAGGACTTCACCTGTGCAATGTATGACCGGAAAGCCTTAGTTAAGGAAACAGGTCAAAGTGTATACTCAACACGGGCTGAATGAAGCCTGGGGAATTTTTGTCAGGCTGGAAGGTGCTGCACCCAGCACAAAGAATGCCTTTTGTGACAGAAAAATCATCACTTTGTCCTGGGTAGTTTTATACGAGCACATCCCTGATGAAAAGTAGCCAGTGAACCCAGGGTTTATTGCTCTGAGCTTAGAAACAGAAACCAGTTGCTGCTTACCTTTAGCTGTCATATCTGAGTGCCACCAGCTGCAGAGGTTAAATTCCACTAGGAACCTGAACAGGTGATGGAAAAGCCCAAAGTTACTTGGTCATCCACACCCTGAATAGAACGGTGACATCTTGTTATTCAGCAACGCTCACTTCGTTTGAAAGAATAACATCAGCATCTGGAGATATTAACACAGTTGGTCCCGGTATCATTGAGTTTTCACTGGGCTTTATGTGTGATAGGGTATTTTATCACCAATGCCAACCAAATCCTGAAATCAGGTTTTCCTAGTCTCAAGGACTCTGCTGAGAAATATCCTGCTTCATAGGCAAAAACAGTTTCTAGTTAGAGTTTGAATCCATAGTAAAAAGTCAACTTCTAAAGGGCTTCCTTTGCCTTGGTTCAGAAATACAAATAGAATATTCTTTACTAGACTATGATCTGCAGTAATAAAGGATGCTTTCAAACCTTATACTGCAATGCAAACTTGTTTAGCCGTGTGTGATTGTGTGTGTGTGTGGTGGCGGGGGGGGGGGCAGATGGGACAAACTTCTCTTTATGAAATTATACCACAATGCAAATTTAAAACATTAAACTTTCTTGATTGCTCACTAAGAATGCAAATATATATATATATATATAAAAACCATCCTCCAAATGAATGGGACACACCAAAATTCAGCCATTTTCTTTTTTCCAGGCACATGGCTATCTCTAGCAACTAACTCTCAATCAAAATCCTAGTATTACCTGTTACTGTATTTTTTTTGTTTCTTATGTGTATGCAGAACTTAACTCCCCACTTGAATTTATAACCTTGCTAAATGTTAAAGCAATAGAAAGGCAATGTTCATCGATGTCTGTTCATCAAATACTTTCTCCCTTAAACCCACAGAATTGGAACCTTAATGGGGAAAATAAGAAGAGAATTTGGTGCAGCTTAAATGACCTGGTTTCCATGCCTGTCCATTTCTCCCTTTTGTGTGACATAGTGTTTCTGTAATGTGTCATCTGGAAGTCAAGCCTTTCATCTTTGTGCCATTTCAAGTCTGACCTAAGTCACAGATGCATCCAGCTCCCTCCGAACAGGACCGAAAGTTGACAGGGTAAACAATTAAATCACACCTGAGAAAAGTCCCCAGCCCCTGGCCCATGACTACACAATCCCCACTTCTATACATGGCAAGACATCCAAAGTAGCACAGTGGACAGCCCTGGCAATTTGTTCTTTTGACCACAGGCCACCCAGGCTGCATTAAAAACAGCCAGACATCTATGTTAAATTTAACAGTAACCACAATACATAAATTTGGTTTGTGTATTGCAAGCTGTTAGTCTGCTAAACAATTACATAAGGGCAAAAGCAGTGACCATGAATAACTTAATAAAAGATAATTTTTTGGTCTCAGCATTCAATATGCTGAGATTTTCAATGAGGTTATCTCGGAGTATTATGAATCTAATGGTTATTGAAAGCATAAAGCAGAGACTCCCAATGCACTTAATCATACAAAAGAAAAGTGATAATATATTTTTTAAAAAAAATGTAGCAGTTGTACTTACAAGACAAATTCTGTCATTATCCATTTTACTGCAGCAAGGAAGGCATTATAAGGCTGAAGAGAAAAATTTAGTTTATTAAAAAAAGGATCAGACACAAAATGGAGTTTAACTTAAGGCTTTACATAAAGACAATGTTATTCTTTTAGAGAGATTGATATCATGTTAAAAAAAACAGTGAAGCTCTAGCTAAAAGATGAAAATGGTTGGATACTGTATCCCAAAACTAACATTTTAAAACTTTGAACTCCCCTGTAGTGAGATGTGATTTACAAGTAAAATAAACATGATCTAATACAGGGGTTATCTCTGGGAGGAAAAAGGAAGTTCAGCAAAGGATGCTTAAACCTTTACCCTCTAGGGGCTAATATTTCACAGCCTAATGTTGAGGGGCTGGAATCATATAACTAATTTCAAATGGTAATGTACAAGGCTGCCCCTCGGAAAGGTGATTCCCTGTTCTCCATCACTGTATGTCATTCATTGAAATAAGCAAGAATTGCATATACTTGATTTTAATGCCTTCCATGAATTATGTATGATGCAAGCTGCCTTTTCTCACACTTCCATATTTGGACTTGAAAAAATGATAACCATATAAACATGTGATTTTATCCTTCACTCTATAAAAGAAGGCATTGACAGCCTAATCTTTATTTCAGAATATTTTAATTAAGAAAAGTAGTTGGATTGTTTACTCTGTGATATTTCCTATGTGGATAATTCAATTTCCTGGATTCTGGAAAATACCAAGTCTTCCCCTCAGTTAGTTCTTTGTACTTAGGTAGGCCAGATATGTAAGTGGTGGGCAGATTTGAGAGACAGGCAATGACATTGGCAAAGCCCAGGCTCCAGATGGCAGGTTCAGAAAAATCTCAGGACCTTTTCTGGTTGTGTTTAGGTATCAGAGGCCTGAAATGCCTAATCCTGGTTTCTTAAGCAATGACTGCTTAATTTTACCTTCTGAGCATTTTGATGGTAAGGACTAGAACTAGGAATGGGGGCGGGGGGGTATCCAATTTTCAATACAACAAGAATCAGTTTATATCCCCCTAACTATTCTTGAAACATCCCTATTTCAAGCCAGTAAGTAAACTGAACGACAAATATCAACTGGAATTACTCCCAGTCCACCCAGATTTCAGACTGGATCTCTTGCTCTCATTTGATTGAGTGTATCACCATCATTTCCTTAATCACCAAGCCCTCCGGATTAGGGTCAGATAAAGACATGAACTATTAACTATTTCCTAAAATCAAATGCAAGCTTGTAGGCCTGTGGTTTTGACATTTCGAATCGTAGGGCTTGAAAAATAATCATCTTTCTTTCAAATGACCCAGATGGTCAGACCATGGGACAGTTTGTGTCTTTGCAACTGCTGGGATGGGTAGTGACATTTCAGCGGTTCTTGGTAGTGTGAACCTGAGGGAGGAAAGAAGAATAAAGGGATTAAGGAGGTGGGGAGGGACAGGCACTGGGGCAGCTGCCCTGAGGCCAGAGGGACAGCACTGGAGCATTTCCTGCCAGACACTGGCTCAATGTATGGATAAACAAAGGGATTATGTAAATACAGGATTAAAAAATTTAAATGCACATTATCATTCAGAAGAATAAAGCCATTGAGCTTTTAAGCCTAAATGATGAAAACATATCTTGGGAACATTTTAAGTCTGGAAATATTCATGCTAAGGTTAGGAAAGTTGAGTTTGGAAAGACAGGTTGATTCTCACTGAAAAACAGTGGTTTTCAAAATGTCCAATTCTTAGTTCTTAGTTGCTTTGTAAATATTTTCTAGCTCTGACTCATTTCTTGTTCCTTGAGGGTAGGAGAACTGTGTTAAATATTTGGTTTTTAAATAATCCCCTTGCAAGATTGTACATCCGCAAATGAGAAGGTGTGTGTATTTTAAAACCAAAATGAGTCTCAAGTTTTGTGTTTCAAATGAAATTTTAGGTTAATTTTTAGAATTTACAAAATAATAACATGTAAGGGTTATATTTATATACATATGTCCGATTATATTGAAGTATCTATATCTATTTTTGTGTGCGTATGTATATATGTGTTCAAATTATTGGTGGTCAAACTTACATTGCTTACACATTGTAAATTCTATTTTTAAACCGGGAGCAAATGATAGCAGTTAATTTCTAGCAGTCTGAAAAGTCATTTTCTAATGCGACAATAGCTGTCGACCGATTCTCAACTGTGACACCAGCCATGGAAGCAGCTCCAGGGAAAATGATGTTGAAAGTCACTCAGCAACAGCCTCATTAAGGTCGAGAATCTATGATCAAAATATGAATTGGTATAATGGGCTAACAGCTCAATTACAAACCCAAAGGAAGATTTCCGTGGGACCAAACCAAATTGTCTTTTATATAAGACTAAGAGAATCCACAAAACTTGCCCCTTTTTCTGTCCATCAAAAGGGGGCTGCTGTATTCATCCATCAAAGACTTTAGATCTGTTCCTCATTCACATAATAGCTGAATTTGGGTTTAGACAGAAGTGACTTTTCTTAACCAGTAAAGTCAGGAAATACTTTTAAACCTTCATGGTTTTGAAAAAGATAACTTGATTGCCCCAGAGGAAAAGATATGCTCACACACAGAGACAGATGGAAAGGTGCAGCTGGTTTCCGGGTGACTGCACTGTACTTACGTCAAGTAGCCCACGGGCACCATCGCTGCTCTCCTTGTTGGCCCGACACATGGCTTGATAGTCATAAAGGGTAATTCTGTAGGGAAGAACGGAAAGGAGCTTCACTAAAGGGGCAAACACAGGAACCAAACGGTGCCGTGGACCAACCAGCAAGGTCAACAGTCACTAACACTACCATCCAGTGCAGCAGTGACAAACACAAATGTATGCAGACCCAACAGGGATGGCAAAAAGGTAAAGGGGACCAACGTTTTGCCACCCCCAAAATGTGCCTTTTGAGATATTGATTTGAAGCTGGTTATTAAGAAGCACAAGACTCAGAAAGAACCTTTGACCCCTCCCCCTTCCTGTCTAATGGAATTCAGATGGAAAGGCCTTCTTTAGGCGGGGACTTTTAGCATGTTTACCTTAGCCTCTTTGAATTAAGTATAACAGATAGGAAGGATCCACCACACATTTGTTCTACAGGGGAGACCCCATTGTTCCTGGTCTGCCTAGCAGGAATTTGTTTGCCAAGTGTTCCCTCATTCTCCTCTCCCTGTGAACTACCTACTTCCCCCTGGAAATCCTAGACCTCTGCCCCTTCTCCTTTGTCTGGAATGGCATGGAAACCTCAACTGCCCTATGCATTTCAGGTCAAGTTCTTAGGTCCTCCCGAATGTACATTCATAGAATAAACTTGGGACGCTGTCTCCTGTTAATCTGTCTCTGTTAATTTGATTATTAGCCTAGCTAGAAGAACTTAGAAGGTAGGAGGAAAGTTGTATTTTTTTCAGCCCCTACACCAGGAACATGGCCAAGTCCCGTACTGGAGACACAGTCATGCTGCACTTGTGTAAACTCAGAACGAGCTCAAAACGGTCCTGTCTTGATTAGCGAGATACTGAGTAGCCTTTCAGAGACAACAGACCAAAACCACAAGTCACGCAGCTGAGTAGGCACAGAGAAGAGACCTTTGACCTCCAGCTGCACCTGGAACCAGAGTCTTCCCCACCCTTTCCCCAAGCAACCAAAGGATGGGGACATCACCACAACATGAACAGTAGCACCCTTTCAGAAGCAGAGGGTCCGTTGTCCAGGAAGACCCTGTGCTACGGTAACACTTTTTAGCATAAATGGCCAAGCTCCAAGTCCCGCCAATTAAAACTGGCCCTGCCAGCACTTCCACATACCTGTTTCCTCTGTACCTTTAAGAACCATCTCCTGGATCAGGCAGTTGGGCTTCTGAGCTTTAGCTTCCCGTTCTCCTGGGGGAGCCATTCATAATAAAATAGCCAATCTTTCTCCAGTGCAACACTCAGTGTTTAGTGTTTGGCTCTGCTAGCACCAGGTAGACAAACTCTTTCTGGTTTGTAACACTTGAAGAATAGACAAACAATGGTATTGGGGAGGAGAGGAGGAGAAACCCCCCCAAATTGATGAAATAATCATTTTGGTTTGACAGGAATGATTTGCATGAACCAGGATACTCTAGAGCAGGGGTGTCCAAACTTTTTTCAACGTTTTTCACCAAGGGCCATATGTGGTAAAATACACAAACAACCGGGTCACTCACTCGAGGTGAAGTACGTATTGCCTCACCTGGTTTATTTAAGTAAACTAAATATATTTTTGGAATTTGCTGAGGGCCAATAGAACATGGATTGGCCCGTGGGCCGCAGTTTGGACAGCCCTGCTCTAGAGGAACTATGCTGTTCTGAACAGGATTCTGGGGTCTGGATGGAAGGCACCTCAGCCATGTCTCCAAGGTCACGCAGAGCTGGGAAGGGCCATTTCAGATTAAGGAATGGCGGGATTCTGTCTCTCGCAAGCACTAGGAGACATGCCTGGCCCAGGATCAGCCCAGCACTTGGCAACTTGTTGGAAACCAGCTGGCTCATTGGCTTAATTCCCACTTCCAGTCCCACCACCACAATACTGAGTGTATTCTTACTTTTGAAAACAGTGCCGTTTATGAAACAAGAAAATGTGCACTTTTTTCTCCATTGATGATAAGAGTATAGCTTTTCTCTCAATTATGATGGTTATTCAGTTGCAGAGAAGTTCTACTTTATAATCGCTTCAGATATTTTAGTTTCCTATCAACCATTTTACAAAGTAAAGGAGAATGGCAGTTTCTGGGAGCAAGTTAACAGCTTTTAGATGGAGCAAACACCTTATTCCAAAGGAGACATGCATTCCATTCTTCCCCCCAGCTCCCCTTCCCACTATTCTGGGCACCCCAAAGGACAGACACTTAAAGTCCAGCCTGAGTTACATAACAGCTGCCAGATGACATATTAACACTGCAATACTACATGAACTTCCCCATGACTGGAAAGAATTCTCCCCGCAGGAATTCCTTTCTAGAATAATACAATGCTTAATGTGGAGCATACTTAATGCTGTGCTGGAAATGGACAACCAGCCAAGTATCTGGGTCAGGGAAGTCCCCAAACACCCTTCTCACAGAAATCACTGACAGAGCCCTGATAGTAACCCAGCCACAGAGTCAACTGCAGACCACAATTGGTGCCTGCCTGGCCCAGCCTGCCAGTCTGCAAACACATCTACGGGATTTCCACGGGGGACCCTGGAAAGGCTTTCCAGGATTTGGCAAGAATTATTGTTGGCTTCGTCCTTTTCCTACTGCCCGACTCTGTCTCTGGAGCTGAAACTTGGGCCAGAGCCGGGGTGAGAGGCACATGGGTTGAGTGGAACATGCGTGTGCGTGGGGTCTTGTACATGTGGATGCAGCACGCCTTGGTTTGAAACGTTGGTTCTGCCATTCATCCAGGGTGAACTCGTGTGCAGGCTGCTCTCCCTCTTCTGAAGCTCCCTTTTCTCACTTGTAAAGTGACTCAAAGGATGTTCTGAGGTTTAAATGATTAGGTATGTAAAAGTATGCGCACATACTACGACAGAAGGCCTAATTTTGTTCTTTGTTAGAGTCTGGGCTCTTAAAGCTACACTGTTCCCAAAGGCTCAAATGACGAATGGCAGCATGGCCTAATAGTTAGAATGCCAGCTTTGAAGTCTGTGACACCTGAGCATATATCCTTACTCATCAACTTATTACAATTTTTTTTAACTTTCTTGGTGCCTCAGTTCCCTTATCTGTAAAATGGTGAGAGTAATGGCTACCTTATAGGGTGGTTGTGATGATTAACTGAGATTACATATGTGTTGTATTTAGCACAGTGCACGAGACAGAGGAAGCATTCAACAGAAGGCAGAGCTGCAGCTGCTGTTACAATTTATTAGTATGGTTTTCATTGCCATTATTAATTAATGGGGGTGGTGTTTAATGTAATGGGAATTGACTCAGGCTTTACCCAGCTGGTTGGAGGATGGACAGGCCTCTTGGTTTTCTTAGCTCACTGACACATATGATGAACTGTAAAATTCACACATTACTGCAGTAAACTCATAAAGCACCTTCAGAAGCTGTGCTGGGGTTATCAAGAGACGATGCAGGGAATTCTGTTCCTGGGCTTCTTAGCTGAGGACCATGATAACAACTGATGTCTATCGAACTCTATTCGGCAACCATGAGCAAGGTACTCTTCTAAACATGTCCCTACAAGATAGTTTTAATCATCCCCATTTTACAGACAGGCAAGGCAAGTCTCAGCCAGTCGAAACAAGGTACCCAACTCCACATACCTAACAAGTGGCAGAACCAGAATTAGCTGGGGGCCAAGCTGTTCCTACCTCACTGTATCTTCTCCTCAGCAGCAGTCTGACAGATAGAATTCAGCCCTGCGCCTCATCCTAGAGTCCTGGTGGAATGTCCCAGGAAAGGTTGCCCAAGATAAGGTCTCAGAACCAATGTCCAGAATCAACTTTCAACCCAAGCTGAGGGGCCCGGCTGGACCAGCTGGCTGGGCTAGCGAGAGCCTCTTGCCATGGTAACTACCCTGACAGTCAGATGGCAGGAAGCTCAGGATTCTCCTGGGATCACTGTCAAAGGCTGTAGTTTACATGTTGGGGCCAAACTCAGTTGCTCTGCGGCAGCCTCCAGGCCAGGGTTCCTGCCTTTCATTTTACCTGGAAGCTCTCCTGATACCATGGTTGCTACGGAGGTTACAAAACAAGCCTGCCCTGTCTTCTCCACACTTAGACAGCTTTAACTAGATGTTGCAGAAAGAGAGACTTCCAGATTATTACCCTTTTTGAAGTGATTTTGTTACTGTTTTAAACAACTCCATTTTGTGGCTACCTGCATCCTGTTCGGCTGATTATGGTTAAAGAACATGATAATTGCCTGCTTTCATTCGGCTCTAAAATAAGCCCCGAGCATCGGGCGCAGCCCAGGATTGGTGCTGTGCTGCTGCCCTCAGCAGGGGGAGTTTATTCTTATACAGATAACATGCCTTAATCCCTATGGCATCACCACCAGGCAGCTTCAACCCCTGGACCTTATCATTAGCATCTCGTGCTCCCTAGACAGGTCTCTTTGAAACTTTGACAGAAGGCAGATATGGTCTCTGAAGAAGAAGCTCAAAGCGGTACATCCAAAGCCTGGACAACCCTACACGCTCCTGGACCGGGTAGAGCCTGAGATGACAGGCCCATCACATGAGGGCTTGTTGAAAGCCATTTTGCTGATTCTGTTCTTTTCCAACTCAACAAAAATCACAACCAACAAAAACATTTCTTCTAAGAATTAGAAGGTTGAATTTCAAAGGCATGAGCTCAGCTACTTTAGGCTTGTTAGTAACTGTGGCAACCAGCATTTATCAAACATCTATTCTGCGCCTGTGCGGCCAGGTACCTTACCTGTAATAACTCAGCGAGTTAACTCACTTTTCCTAAACAGTATGCCTAAAAACCAAACCTGACACCGCTCAATGATCAAAAATACAGCCCTAAAAGCCAGACAGGGAGGCATCTGACATAGAGGCCTGCTGTGGGACATATTTAAGCCATTTTAAATCTACAGTTATGAGAAGAAAAGTGACTCACGAAGGTAGCATGTAAAATATGTATTCTTTGTTGATCTGTAAAATGTGTTGTCTGGGGCAGCTTTCAACTTGCAAGTGATAGGCTACGGGGCAGGAACAGAGGGTATTCTCAACAGAGCGGCTGTGGCCATGGGAAGCCTGACTCGTTTTTGACCTCTCAGAAAGCCAGGGAAGAGGAAAGCTCAGTCTTTTGATGTGAGTGCTAATAGAAGATCCAAAAGGTACTCTGCCATCTCTCCTTTTTGCATCGGTCGCCACAGCAACTTCTCACAGAAAATGCACTGCTCTGGAAGATGACAGCAGCACATCGAACGCAGCAGAGATGTAAGTTTACACAACCCTGGCCTTGCTGCCTTTGAATGCTCTGATAGGAAATCACTAGAACAAATCTAGTTCGAGCACCCATCATTAGCAGAGAATAAGTGTCATGTAGCTGCACTGGCCCGGACCCCAGCACCCAGGATATTGGGGCCACTCAGGGTGCAGTGCAGGACCAGAGAGAGACGGGAGCTGTGAGAAAAGCCTCACTTATTCTATACATTAAGCTGGTCTGTGAGCACCAAATGCTTTTCATCGACAGGTGCTGATAATATTTCAAAAAGAAAGAAAAAAGGTTTCAGATAGTAATCACATTGGCACCTCACCCAGGTAACAAAAGCAGTAACAGGAAGAAATAATCAGTTACTTCGTGCCAGCAGTGTAGGCATTACCTCTGATGTCAGGGGCATGGTTATATCTGAAGGCTCGGAAAGAGAGCCTGCTCCAGGGTTCTTACAGCGCTGCTAAGTGGAAGGGCTAGGATTTCAATCTAGGTCCCACCTTCTGTAAAGCTGTGCATTTCAACTGCCTCCCAAGCATGGATCCCCACTGGATATCCTGCTCCTTCGGGGGACCTTGGGGATAGGTCTCAGCAGAAGAATCTGGAAACTGGGATATAAGCTCACTCTCAAATCCTAAGGCCACTTGTGAGTATACAGTTGGGCATTTGTTTAAAATAGCAATTCTCAATCCTGCCTGCCCTTTAGAATCATAACCTGGGGGACTTCAAAGATTTTACATACATGTTGATGCCTGGACATCACTCCTCCCCCCAAGATTTCATTGGTCAGGGAACCAGGCATCAGTTATTATTATTAGTTTTTACTAGTTCTGATATTCAGCCAGGGTTGAGAGCCATGAATTTCAGAATGTGATGTGTTCCACTTGCCAATTATATCTTGCGTGTTTTAGTTTTCTCCCCTCTCAAGTTGACTGTAAGTGCCTTACAGAGAGGAACCGAGACTCATACAAACCAGCACATCATCCCTGGGCTGAGGACCAGTCTGGACATGTGTAGGGGTGTGTTATGGGCTGAATTGTGTCCCTGCACATGCCCATGTTGAAGCTCTTACCACCAGTACCTCGGAATGTGACTGTATTTGGAGACAGGGCCTTTAAAGAGGTGATTACATTAAAACGAGGCCCTCAGGGTGGGCTCTAATCCAATTTGACTGGAATCCTTGCAAGAAGAGAAAATGTGGACATAAAGGCCATCTGCAGGTCAAAGACAGGGGCCTCAGGAGAAACCAAATGCTGGACTTCTAGAAGGCACCTGGATGCTGGACTTCTAGACTCCAGAACTGTGAGAAAATAAATTTCTACTGAAGCCACCGGGTCTGTGGTACTTTGTTACGGCAGCGCCAGCAGACTAAGACAGAGCGCTCACTCCACTCGCCAACCAGATGGGTGCCATCTACAAACCTCAAGGATGAACAGAGTTTCTAACTTCCCTGAGGGCAGCAGCGATTTGCTGTGAGTGCTCCCGCGCTGAGAAGAGAAAGTCCTCTGCTAGAACATGGCCCTGGAGAGCCTAAGAAGCTTCCAACATCAGAATCACCTGTGCCCCCTCTCTGAGCAGAGGACAGCTCTCCCAGCCACATCCGCTTCAATTTTGGGTCAAAGGAAACATGGATGCCCAGGGGGCACACCTAGCTGGCCGCTTCTTTGCCCACTCACCTGCCCCTTCCACGAATATTAGCTTTACTTGTTCGACTGAAGGGGAAAATGGAATCAGGATTAATCCCACATAGAAAAGATTAAATTTCTCTTGCTTCTTTGTTTGAGTAAGAAGTAGAAGGAAACGGCTGAATTCCACTTAAGCAATGAGTCAATGCAAAACCCATTTGAGGCCAGCAATATGCATGCTCGGGGAGCTTCCTTGCGCTCTGCCAACGTCATGAAGCCATGTGTACATTTCACAGCCACTGCACCACGGCAATGCCTGGGCTGCACTCAGCACAGTGTGGGGCCCGTAACCGAGGCTCACGGCATCCGTACCTAGGAGGCTGGTGTTGCCATTATCACTGAGTCCAACCCAACAGGTGTTCCTGCTTTCATTGCTTGGGGGCAGGCATCATGGTCAGACCAGTTAGATGGTGGCTCTGACCATCTGTGTCCAGGATTACTCGGGACAGATGGGAAGTGGGGAGACCTAGGAATTGTGAACACAGCCTCATCCTTGGAAGATTTTCAGAGAGGATATCACAGGAAGCCAGGTGCACTGTGGAAAGGACTTGTATGGTCTGAAGCAAACGGGGGAACACTGGATGTGGCAGAGACTATCATCGTTTCCCAATATCCATTCTCTTCTTCTGCCAAGCGGGACCCTGGCTTCTCAATATGCACATTTCCCAGGTTTCTTTGTAGCTACATGAAGCCATGTGATTAAGCAGAAGTATTGCAGGGAGTAAATCCTTTAATGAATAAAGCTTTAATTAATTAATAAAATATATTTATTACAAAATGTTAATAAAGAATTGTAATTGGCCTTTTGGGCCTCCCTGAATCCTCCTTCTGCCAACATTGATTGCAGATGTGATGGCTGGATCTCAGGAGCTATATTGGACCATGAAGTAACCTTGAATTTAACAGCCAACTTGGAGGAAGGTAGATAAAAACAGACATGGTCATACATCCAAAAAGGTGTGGCCATACATTCCTTCACGTAAAAGAGAAAAAGACGCTTATATTCTTTAACCCCTTGTTATTTTGTGATTTCCTATTATTTCTAGTAGGACCAGCTACTAGTTGATACGTTGGACTCCAAATTTGATTGAGAAACTTTCTTTCACTATCTCTTGAAGCAAAACACGCATGTATGTAAACAAATATCTCTGCAGAAAATGCTTTAATTGGTTCCAACTACGGGACAAGATGAGTGGTGATTAACAGACCATGGTGTGGAAGCTGGAATCCAAGACACATGCGTTCAGACTTCATCTTCCTCACTCACTGCTGTAGTGAACTTGGACAGGTTACAACAACGCTTGGAGCCTCTACTTCCAGTTCCACTTTTGTCAAGTGGAAAGAGTGATAGCGGTTTCTTCACGGAGCTGTTACGGGGATTAATTAAGGTAATGTATGTGAACCGCTTGGAATAATGGCTTGCCTGTAGTTAGTATTCAATAAACCAGACATGCTGTAATTATGAGGAAGGTGGTATTGTTGTAATTGGGCATCCTCAAGCAGCAGTTTGAGAATTTTAAAGAACGGTCCATTGGAATCTCCACGTCTCTGCACTCCAGAAAGTTTGGCCCAGAAACGCAGTTGTCCGAGCCAATCTGTCTTCTTGTTCCCTTCAACGCCACCTTTGACAAAGCATACTTCTGTGGACATGGTCAGGTCAACAGGAAGCCAAGAAGCCATTACATTCATTACATGAGTTGCTGAGTATTAGACATCAGTGGGGCAGTCGGCATTAAAGGAGAGCAGACATCCAAACATAACAGACTTCTCTTTTAACACTCTCTAGACTCCAAGGCCGGGGCATTCACTGAAATGTAATGTGATTACCAAGGACAGGGAAAGCTCCCAGTCACCCACCGTCGTGCCAGGGCAGTTCCATCATATAGAAACAAGGGTAGAAATGGTCCAACTCTTGATTTCTACCTGATGTGTCACCTTTTTTTAGAAAGGCAATTAAAATAGCAGAAGGAGCCACCACAGGCAATTCCACACAAGTCAACTATGCTAATAAATGTATGTGTATGGGCCGAGGTGAGGGAGACATTCCCCAGGGCCCGAGGGAAATATGAATGGTCCTGGAGAGGTGAAAGCTCAGGCATGTTGCACCAACTACAAAACAAAGAATACAGAACCAAACAGAAAAGACACGGCCAAGAGAGATAGGAACTATCAGTAGCTCCCAAAACCAAAACAAATTATTAGCAAGTGGTCTGTTTCTCTGTAAGCCAAAGGCCAGGTGTGCCCAATTGGTCTTTCCTTCCTCAAGCTTAATTAGATACACAAAGAACAAGGGAAGACCCCTTGGCAGAAACCACAAGAATGTTTGCTAAAAGCATGCGTTATTCCATTTAACCCTCACTTGCAGGTCGATGAATACTTTTTTCATTTCTACTTTGCTGCAGAGAAAACTGAAATTTAGTGAGTTACAGTTGCCAAAGTTCAGGCAGCTCCGAAGTGGGCAGCATCTCAACAGGTACCCAGGTACTTTCAACTTCGTATTTCTTGTCCTGGGCTATAATGAGAATCACGTGGATGTTTTGAAAAAGCATCAATGCCTGGGCTTCACCCCCGAAAGAATTGAATGTGAATCTCTTGGGGCGCATAGGTGTCTGAAAAGCTTCCCAGGAGATACTAACAGACGCCAGGCCCATGGGCCCACCCCCAAGGTTGTGCTGTGGAGGTAACTGCTATGCAGTAACCACATTTTGGGGGTCATTAGTAGTGACAAAAAAAAAAATGTGAAAAAAGATCTCAGACTTTTGGAGCTCTGATCCAAGAGCTAATCTTATGTCCTTGTTGCAATAGCTTTGTAATTTGCAAAGCATTTTCACATCTTGTTTAGTTGATTCTCACAAAATGCCCCTGAGGTCCGCATTTTGGTGATGAAGAAACAAAACTCGAAGAGGCAAAAGCATCTGTCTGTCCAAGGCCGCACGGTGGTGATTCTGGTGCTCAGCCTGAATCTTCTTATTTCAAGGCCAATGTGTCAGAGGCCCTATCAGGGACCTATCGTACCTAAATACTCGCCTATGACTGGCTATATATAACTTTTCACTTTTCCCTGGATATTCGACATTGAAATTGCATCACTGGAGGCAGAGAAAAGGGGGCAATAAATGAATCCCAATAAAAATATTTTGAAATGAGATTTTCTCCCGCTAGTTGTACGAAGGGCAAAGTCACTGCTAATGACAGCAAAGGCTGTCACAATGTGTGAATTTTGGGAGATGTGACAGTAAGGCTCTTGCTATACATGAACATGGGTGAAAAGGAAAAACAGCTAAAATAAAAAATCCTACATGAGTCACAACTCAGGGAATCCACTTACTTCCCATGACAGGAATGAAGAAGCATTTGAAGCTCTCCATTTGAAACCCAAAAAGCTGACCAGGCATTTGGTATCTTAGGAGAAAACACGTGAAGCCTGGGAACGTGGCTTGGTGCAACGATTTATCAACTTCAGCTAAAAGCAATCGGGGTGATCTTATCACTCAGTGGCCTCCCATCCTGAAAGCTCTGCTTGCCCAGATAAGACATTGCTGAGGCGTCTTCCTTAGCTGCCCTTCACTTCTCAGACAGAACTGAAGGAAGCTCCAGGGACTACACAGTGCTGTTGTACAGAGAACTACGTCAAGGGCAGAAACCAGAAAATTCTCTGTGCTCAGACTGCAGGATGTTTGAACCCAGCTCTGTTGCACAGAGACTTAGGGCAAGTTCTGAATCTTCCCCAGCCTCATCATTTCCATCCATAAAATGGGTATATATATATACCCAGGCCTGGCTTCATGGGCACATGGCCTGTGTAATTGTACAGAAGCCTGCACTTAGAAGGGCCCCATGCTTGGTTAAATGCTCTGCTGCCGCTGTCTTGGAATTCTTGATACTATTTGAACAAGGGGCCCCCTATGTTCATTTTGTTCTGTCCTCTGCAGATTGTGCAGCTGGTCCTGTTTATACCTGTCTCACAGAGTTGTTGGAAAGGATTTCAAGTGGTCAGGTCTCAGGTGCCACCCAGGCCTGGTGTGTGGAAGGGGCTCTGGGAAGGCAGCCACAGTGATCATTATTTTCACACTGCTGAAGTGAGCAGGGTGTTACTTGGCCCCTGGATGCTACGTCATATGCAAGCTGGGTGGACAGAGTCAAGTCAGAGACTCAGCTAAAGCGACCAAGTGGGACCCCTCTGTCTCTTAGATGGTTTGCACACACTACTGCAGAGCCTTCTCAAAGCTCCCTCAAGGTGGTGATGTGCTCACACCCGTCAGTGGCTCTCCTTCCTTCTACATGGCCTTGCAGACGCACAAGTGGATGTTCTTTCACTCTGATGGCACTACTGAGTAGAATGGCCGTCAGGTCACCAGGAAACAATCCAGGAAAGAGTCTGCTACCACATAGACGAGCATCAGAGAGAGAGAGAGTGAGAGAGGCAGCAAATATACACCAGGAGAGGGAGAAAAGAGGGAGGTGGATCAAGGAATGCAACGTTCTCCTCTTTGAACTCTGTCTTTCTGGAGAAGATGATTTGTAGGGCTCTTGTACATGAAACTCACTTCTTTAGAGCTGGGTGTAAGCAGATCAAGTAAAAAAAAAAACTTTGTGCTATTTGGGCACTGATCAAGATGCTGAGATGAGAGGTCCTCTCAGTGAACTGCTCCCAAGCTTTACCTGGGCCATGTCGCCAGAGCGACTCAGCCTCCGTGTGTCCTGTGTGACATGGCATAAGACTTCTGTCCCAGAGCGTCGTCAGTTACTTCTGGCTGCATCCTGTCAGTGCTTCTTCAGGACAGCTCTTCTCTTCATGAAAAGACTGTCAACCTAATGCTGCGAGCAAGCACGGCACACTGGAAAGGGCAAGGCCATGCAGGTCTGATTTCAATGAGGACGGCAGGACCCCAATAGGAGACCCCATCATCAGGTGCCCTGGGAAGTCTGTTGTGAAATGTGTGAGTACTGAAGAAGCCTGGTGCCAAGCCGAAAGCAAAGCCAAGACTGAGCAAGGATCTACAACAACAAAAGTCACAGCAGCAGCTAGCAATTATTGAGTCCTTAATATATGCCAGGCGCTGTGTAAGAACTTTATGCTTATTATTATCTCATTAACTCTGACAGCAACCCATGGAAGTAATCATTATTATCATCTTCATTTGCCCTATAAGGAAACCAAAGCTCGCAGAGGTAACTTAACGTATTCTAAGTCATGCAGCGAGGAAATGTCAGAGCTTGGATTTGAACCCAATCCATCGGACTCCAAAACCCAAACTCTCATTGCTCTTCCTAGCCCCAGGAAGGGGCCCCTTCAAAGAGGCCCAGGGGGTGTGTCTACTAACTCCCACATGACAGCAGTTGTTGTTCAAATGGAGAAAAGTCCCCAGCTCTTCCCTCTTCTCAAATGTGTTAGCAACTCTCATAGTAAAAGAAAGTTCTAGATTCATGCCAACCATACTTTACCCACATTAAGGAGAAGACTAGGAATTTAAAATTCCACTACAACCTTTTTCCCCCCCTCCCAACAAACTATTAAAAGAAATATCCAAGAGGGAAAAGGGGGGAAAAAGATTTTGTTAAAGAAGTTGAAAAATATGCTTTCAAATGAGAAACATGTGTGTGATTATTCTTCCTCTTTTGTCTCCCCCCACTACCAAGTTGAAAACAAGCTAACATGATACAAATGTACACATCCACATAAAGATATGAAAAACCAGTGGTGCCCTGGATGGCAGACAATCCAGAAGCTACCCTGGGAAGCTTTAAGAAGTTCAAGAAAACTCCGTAGCAACTCAAGTCCAGCTCCAAGCAGAGTTTTCAAGCATGTGTATGACTCCTGGCAAAAAAAGTTAAAAACCATACTTGAATTTTAAAAAGGGAATTGAGCAGGAGTGAACATTCTGCTACAGGGCAGGCCTGAAAGCACGTGTGTTAGAGATTGCAGGAGTGCTGGAATTATGCCATGGTTTTTTTTTTTTTTTTTAAATATCATTTCTTGTTTTCCCTCCTTCTGGCACAAACAAGCTATGGAATCTCAAAAATTGGGTCATCATTTTTGAATTCCTTGCTTTCAGCACAGTACTCAGTTGGTCTTGTTGACTGGCTTAAAAGTCTGATTTCCTGAGCTAACACTTCCTGGCCATTCAGCTGCAAGAGAATAATAAACGGGGAGACTGGCTTTCCCACTGGCAGCCAATGTGCAATGGTTCTCACAGGCGAGCTGAGGTCCATCCTTGTGTTTCCTGCTATTATATACTTAACAGCATCCAATATGCCCATGAAAGCAACGCTTCAAAGGCTGCCATTTCCTGGGAAGCCAAGAGAAGGGAGACAAGTTGACTCCCGGAAGACACCCCTGCCATCCTCATCTCTTGGGGTGATGGCTTTTCCCAAGAGCGTGGCTGGCCTTCCCGGGGAGGGACACTGTAAGGAAAATGTCCTCCACAAGTTTTACTTAGGATCAGTGAGAGCTCTCAGGACGCAGCTGAGCAGTACATGCCACCAGTGGAATTTGGCACCATCTGGGTTTTCTTCTAGCAGCAGATGTAAACTTACCTCCATCTGGGAGCAGGTGTTGAGACCTTTCACTTGATTTTCTAAAATTATATCAACAAGTCTCTAAATATCACTTTCCATCCCCGAATCCCAGATTTCTAGCAAGCTTCCCCGGTTTGTCAATGTGAGACAAAATACACACTCCTTCTTTCTGACCAAGTGAAAACGTTTCCCACTCTTTTGCACTCACTTGCTTAGACTGATATATAATAATTGTGTCCCAGTTCAGGCTCCGCTATTGGCCTCCAATAAACTCTATGCTGGGCGAACAGGAAACTCATTGTGAGCTGTGTTTCTAAGACTCTTAACACTCATGCAAGAGGCATCAAATTTCAGCGAGATCTTCTGGAGCATGAACACAAGTACAAACCAGCCACGGGGTCAAGTCTGGGCTTGCTTTATTTGACCTTGGTTTGTTTTATTTTATTTAGGCAAACTTTCTCGGGGGGCGCAGGGGACCATAAAATCCTTACCTTTTAAAGGAGCCCATTGTTAACAATTTGTTCATCACAGCTCCTTCGACCTCACCAAAAAAGTCTCCAGTCTGCGAGGAAGAAAAGAAGACCCATGAGGAAGTGTAGATAAATAATGTGCCCAAATACCAGAGAAGAAAAAGAAAAACGGACATAGTCTGTCCTGGAGCTGACAGGAGCAAAGGCAGGTTTTCAGGACTACTGTTACATACTATACGTGGAAAAGGTCTTAATAGTCATGGGATAACAGAGCAAACTAGGAAGCAGATGTGAATGTCCCACAGTGCATGGCAGGGGTGGGAGGGGGGGGGTTGCCTGTGTAACGTGCTGAGAGCTACACATACACACACACACACACACACACACACCACTACCCTTGGACGGAGTAAGCATTAATCTGCACTCAATCCCTTGTGATTAAAACTACTTCATATAGACAGAAACAGGCTGTGAAAGGGCTTCCTAAGTAGTAATAAAAAAGAATTGTTTATAATTCCTGGATGACCTGTTTAGGGAAATACAGCAGTCCTCTTCATCGGCCCTATAAATTTCCTACAGTTGAGAAAACGTCGTTTTTCAGGATCCCTTTCTGAGGAACACTCCCGTTTTGTCCACAGGCAGTTACTACGTCGACAAGAAGGAAGCCAGTCTGGCCGCTGGAGGAGCCAGCATGGCCAGTCAGGGTTCCAGGGGCCCACGCCTACTCGGGGGCTGGCCTCCAGGCCTGTGAGGACCAGAAGTCCCTCCTCATCACCAGGATGATGCTTTTGCTAGCCTAGTTCGTGGTGCTGGCTGAGATTGGTCAACTGAATGGTGGAAAAAGGATGAACATCCTCGAGCTTTGCTCTAAGCTCCCAGGACCACTATCAGCAGCGTCTCGTTGGGGAGGGTGTATGCAGTACAAGAGAACAGAGTGGGGGCAAAGCCTCCCTCTGCCAACACCCTGCAACGGGCCAGTGTAGACCAGTAGAGAACCCCTATCTCTACTGCGGCTGTTCTGAGGGTTTGTAGCTTATGTGTGGGTGGGTAGAGAAAATTCTCTAAAAGCCTGAATTAACACATTCCATACCGAATCCCAATTCCATTACAAATGAGTGACCTCAACCACGGTCCTCGGAGTTTTGGGGCAGAAAGACCTATATGGACTTTGCCAAAAAGTCAAGAAAGAGAGGCGGAAGAAGGAGGAAAGATGGCACTGACCCTATTTCACTCCAGGGGCACTAGAACCTCTGGGAAAGTCTGTGGGCATGTGCTTTCCCAGCAAGAAGGACATTGGTATTTCATGTGTGTAAATATACCTGTGTCAATGGAACTGGTTGTTAGATGAAGAAGAATGACCCTAACTGGGGTGCAGGAGATCGGACATCAAACAGGCCCAGGCAGAGCAGGCCGGCGGGTTCCCTGGGCAGCACTCTAGGCGTATTCCACAGAGAGACAGCAGGGGACAGAGCAACGTGCAGTGGCCATGGCTTCGTCAGAGCCGCTATGTCTGTGCTCCGTGTCGTTGGCTAGTTCAGCAGTCACCATTGAACCGCATGTGCCATGCCCTTTCTCCCCCAGGATCAGGTTCCTCTCTCTGCCTCTCACTGTTATGGCAGGAGGACTGGGTTCCTCCTCACAGGTGACTAATTTGAGTTCTTGCTCTATCAATGGCTCTTTAAAAAAAAATGTGGTAATGTTGCTTAATATGCTCATATGTTTCCGGTGCACAACATTATAATCTAATATCTGCGTATCCTACAGTGTGCTTGTCACTCAAAGGTCTAGGTTCCATCTGTCACCATACATTGACTATCTCAGTGTTTTTCCTCCCAGCCAAACGGGCATATGACCATAGGCCTATGGACTTCACTACTGCCTCAGAGTCTGGCCTCATTTCATGGGCTCATTCCCCATGTTCTACTAGTAACTGTCCAATGTCCACTGATGTTCAGTAGCTGAGGACATGGGGTGTCAGCAGTTTGAGTCTCAATCGTATGAGTTTTTTCACCCACCAAAGGCACACTTAAAAATCCCACAACAATCTTCTGGATAAGAGAGGAAACAAGCACAGTTCCACATGTTACCTGGGGCCAGTGCTTGTAAATGAAGGAACATTAAGCTCTGACCCTCAGGAGCCACACGCAAGGACAATTAACTAATTTATGAAGCATCAATGGGCCTATTGTACTGCTGACCACTAAAGAATTGTAAATGGTTTAAATGGGACTGCATTATAAAATGTTAGTATCCTCAAATACCAGAGTTAGGAGGAGGTTGACGTAGTCAGCCATCCTCCTTTCACAGAGCCGCCAGATGGCCGGGACAGGTTAAGTGACGTACACAAGATCCCAACACCAGTTAAAAGGAAAGCGAGCTCGGCCAGAAACCCTCTCCCTTCACCTCTATATTAATACCACACTGCTAAGCACGCCTGTATTTTATCTTCTTTTAACATGCTACTTTAATTTATAATTGCCAAAAAGAAAAAAAGAAAGTAACACACACACACACACACACACACACACACACACAGACACACACACACACACACACACACACACACAGGTTTAAAGGAGAAACCCATGCTTCTCTATTAAAATACTATTGATTTTAACTTATTTATAATTTCTGAATACAGTGGAGATTTCTGTGCTCGGCCCCATAACTTGTTTCTCTTCCATCTCTTTCCCTCCTGCCCCACAAGGCTCAGTCAAATGAAGGACATTCTTTGTCTGTCTATGGATCCTTGTTCTTCAGTGTTGAGAGCCCAAGTTAATCTTTGAACTCAGGTAACTGATTTTCAAAAAGCAAAAACCATAAAGAATAATTATGTTGGATATATATCTGTATCTGTGTACATAAAAATTATATATGTGTGTGTATATATATATATATATATATATATATATATATATATATATATGCATACACACACACACACACACACACACACACACACATATGAAGATAAACTATCAAAAGGAGGAAAACTCCTTAAAATTGCCCAAACTCTTTAAGGCACTTCTACCCTTCAGGCAAAGAGATTTATAAATTGAACATTTTATGAGTGAGAGAGCAGACCCTGAGCTCTACAGGACCCCCCTGCCCCCCACTGGGAGGTAAAAACTCTTTGGGGCCTGCTGAGAAGTAGGCTCTGACATTCTTAGAAGGATGGAAATACGGTTTTATAATCTCCTGCTATTACCTCTTAAATATAGATCACTGTCTCAAAGTTTTAACACCATAATTTGTTTTCCTTGACCCAAGCATGTTGTGAACGCCTTACTCTGAGTTGGGAGAAATTTCGCACTCACCTGTGTGTAGTCTTCAGACACCAGAATAAATCCATTATTGTCTATGAGGTAACAGTTCACAGTCTAGAAAATAAAAATACCCCAGGTTCAACTCTGTATCCTCAGACTGCTTTTACACAAAATGACGTACTTCCAACCCGAGCGCAACCTATTTTAGGTTGTTTTTGGGGAATTGGAAATGCCTCTGGCTGTAGGAGGTAATGCCAGGGTGAAGCTAACCCCACTGTTAACATGTGCAGAACTCACCAACAAAAGGAAAACACCAAGCAAACCTGAACACCCCAGATTAGGATAAGAAAGACTATACATTAAAACAATCATTAAGTACAGTTTGTCTTCGTTTTATTTTCTTTATATGACCTGAATAATATTCCCCAGGAAAAGAGCATTCAGAGGCCCCGAGCCCGTATTCATAGCAGTTGAAGTGCAGGCTGTTTGGAAAGCAAAACGCCAGTACAGTGTCATTACTCTAATGATGTATCAATGAAAACACCGCGACAGCTCAGAAGACCATCAGGGGACCAGGTAATATTTTTTAATTTGTTCATAGACTTAGGTGGGGGGCGGGTAAGGGGCTGACTTCTGTTAAAGGGGCCCCTCAGGCCTCCTAAAGGTTTTCAAACTGTGTTTTTAATTGGGAGCTGGATTTGGAGGCAGGGCTGTTAGCTTTTGGTAGCTCAGACTTATAAATTGTGGAAAGCAAGGTAACCCCAAACCTCTGCTTCCCCCACACTACTTTAATCTCAAGTGAATGATTTGCTACAGGCTAAGTTTTAATTACAGTGCTGTGGAGTTTAAACTTAAGGTTTAATTCTGTCCTTGATGTAACTCAGTTTCTATTTATTGCAGCTTTACATACCAACTGCAACATTTAATTTGTAACATATCTTTACCCTGAGCTAAATTCCCCCTCGCTCCAGGTCACCGCAGGGCTGGTGTTTTCTGGGACATTTACCTATCCACGGAGTTGGTTTTAGTCAGACATAAAAAGTGCAGCACTGAGTTGATCAGAAAGATTCATCTTTATTACTACGCAGTGGTGGAGGGTCAGCAGAAAATGAAAAACCCTGCTAGTGCCTTTTATAAGAGACTTGGCTGCTTTGATGAGCAATGGGATGTCTCTCGGTTATTCAAGACGGCCAGATGCATGACTTGGGTAACTTGGTCACACTCTTGCTACCTGAAGAAGCTCTCAGCTGCATGGATACTGCTTTGGCCCGGGTGGGAATTCTGACAAACTCCATTCTCCGTTTTTTGGAGATAGCATTATGGAAGGAATCTCATAGAGCTGTGCTGTCCAATATGGCAACCAAGAACTACATGCTGACTTAAATTTAAGATTAAGTTAATTAAAAATTAAAATTAAAAATCCAGTTTCTCAGTTGCACGAGTCACATTTCAAGTGTTTCACAGTAGCTGTAGCTAATGAGTATACTTTTGGACATTTCCATCACTGTAGAAAGTTCTTTCAGACAGCAGTGGGTTTGTTTGCTTTTGTTTGTTTGTTTTTTTGTTTTTTTTTTCAGATTAGTACGCCAATGAGTTTTAACCCGGTTTACATTGGGTCATATTAGATAAATCCATATCCTTGTTTATTTGAATGTCATGATCCTCATTTTCCAGGTCTAGACACTGAAGCAAAAGGAGGTGACCCTCAATTCAATCAGTGAATACATGTTGAGTATGGGAATGGCCTCCATACTCAGATATTGACTCTCTAAATCCTCCCAGGTGTGTAGAGAATCAAAAGTCATCATAACCCACCCCTCATTATAAAATTGGTTCCTACTCAAACATCCCTAGCCAATCAATAGTACTCTTTATATTAGACATATATCTTTGGTCAGTATCTCTGTTACAAGGCAGGTGCAAAGGAAATAGATTATAAAGTCAATTGAAAATCTTGTGAAAGAGGCAACATTTCATGAAGTCCAAGGGAGTGAGGTTGGAGATCAGCTCCGATCACAGAGGTAGCCATTGGCACATTAGGATCTGTCAGAGGTAACACATGAAGAAAGAAAAGAAAAAAAATCACCACAGATAATATGAAAGAGGCTTCCAAAGAGAATGAGTTCAAAAGTAAGGGACTAAGAAACGCTCCTGGGATAACTGATCAAACTGTACCCTAGTTGACTCTACTGTGATCATTCTGAGAAAATCAAATGTAAAGAATTCTATATCATTTATAATTTTATAATTTTATCAGAAACATTCTATAGTTGACCCTTGCACAACCTGGGTTTGAACGGTGCTGGTGCACTTATATGTGGATTTTTTTCCAATAAATACTGTAAGTGTATTTTTTCTTCCTTATGATTTTCTCACATTGTCTTTTCCTCACCTTACTTTATTGTAAGACTACAGTATATAATACATATACCATACAAAATACGTGTTAATCGACGGTTTATGTCATCAGTAAGGCTTTCACTCAACAGTAGCCTGGCTATTAGTTAAGTTTCTAGAAAGTCAAAAGTTTACACACAGATTTTTCAACTGTGTGTGGGGTCGGAGCCTCCAACCTCTGTGTCGTTCAAGGGTCACCTGTCATTTCAACTCCCAAACCCCACTAAACTTATTTCTTTGTTTGTAGAATTAGAGTACAACTGCAATTATAACCTAAGTTTCTTCAATGAAATACATGTATTTTCACAAGTTCCACTTCATTTAGAGACAACGCTTCAATGAAATGTTTCATTATATGCTGCAAATTAGGACCTCTGTGCTCCTTATATGGGCGAGCAGGGGGTGGAACCGAGGGTGGCTGGCCACTAGGAGACTCGCCTGTCAGGTACCCGCCCTTGCTCCCCACTCTCTTCTGGTGTGGAAGGAACAGAGGTGAGAGTTCAAGAGCAGGAGGTAAGGCTGTTTTAACCCAGAGCTTGGAAAACCAAGCTGTAGGAATAGAAAGATGGCAAGTTTGGGAGAACACCAGTGGAAAACGATCACACCAAGAAGTTTTTCTTAAAACATGTGATCCTCTCTAATAATATGATGACTTAATAGGCTGAATAAAGCAATAATACTACCAAGAAGAAGACAAAGAAAAGAAGAAGAATGGCGGCTACAGGAGGACATCAGCTCATGCAGTTCTTACTTTTCACAACGTCAAGTAGGGATTATCCACTTGGACAGAGGAGAAAACTGAGGCCAGAGATGTTACCTTCCCCAAGGTCACACAGTGAAGCACGTAGACATGAGTCCAGTGCTATGGGACCCCAAAGCTCACTGCTTCTACAGGCCAAGTCATCTTCCTCAGCAAAGACAACAGGACACAATTACGGTCCTGGGGGTCCTGCTGGCTCCTGGAAGGCTTTTCCTGTTAGAGAAAAGTCATCCCTTAACATACATAGAGCTAAGGACATAACTCATCTGCCACATGTCACTAAAGGAAACATGACAAATGACAGAAAAACCTGCCAGACCAGTTAAGACACCTAGTGTCTGGAGTGTTATTATTATGGCTGAAAACAAGTAAGTAAAACCAACAAAAACCAACTGGTGTTTGGGGTCATTTGGTAAAGTGGTATCGACCCCAATTTTAGGTCTCTGGACTCCTCAGTTGCATTATTTTTAAATTAATATCTGAAACCAAGAGACTTAGTCAGATACAGCCGAGGGGGATTTTCTGTATGTCCCCATCCCTTGCTAAGGAACAATCTATGGAAGAAAAAAACACACAAAACAAAACATTATAAGCTACCATCTAAAAATCCACTTGATGATCCACTCATTTTGGTCTGATTGTTCTACATCCTACCAGTCGGTGTTGGGAAGAGGAACAGGAGGGCTGACCGAGGTTCCTGGAGGTCTGCGTGCATGAGCTTCCCCTTGCTCCAAAGGCGCCTCACCTTTGGTCCAGCACAGTGGGCATGTTCTCCTGGGTCAGGACTGGGGAATAGCATTTGCTTCTTCTACATTGAGTACCAATTGGCATTTACTTCTTGGACCATGCTTCCATTTAACATTTTTTTGTTTTTAATTTACTTTCTCTTCCTTACATTAGGATTCCATGACAGGACCTTGGTGGCAGAGAAGATGCCATACTGTACTTACTGATGAGTAAGTTTGCATTTCAATGTTACACAGATAATCCAAAGATCTGGGCACACTACTGAGCAAAAAACAGATACTGTCAACATTACAATTTGCAAATCACTGAGAAAATCACAAGTCAAAAGCAAGGATGCTGTGTCATTGAAGTGGACCTGGATCGCTGACTCTGAAAGATGGTATTAAGTTTTCAGAGGCAATGCTGTTGTGTTAGGTAAATGTAGTCACCACGATGACTTCCTGAACAGACCTCCCTGCCAACAACCACTTGGATTAAATTATTATTGGGACATGCAGGGGAATGGAGTTATCCCACTGCAATTAGGTGAGCAGAGCACTAGGTTATGGCAAAATCAAGACAGAATTAGCTAGATTCCTGTCTGACCAATTGTTTTCTCCATGTCTCTTTACAACAAATAATATTCAGTTGCCTTCTCCACTCCCCCTCCAATAAAAGGAAACGAAGGAGCTATTTTCTTAGCTTTCCCTCATTACACTACTTTTCCTCCATTATTAAGCCAAAGCTCTGAGAAGGTGTCTGCCCATCACCCTGTTCCAAGAGCAGACTGACAGGCTGGAGGGCTTGGAGAAATGGAGCCCTACGTTTTCACAGCTGTTGTGGACGCCAACTCCACAGCCACCTTTGACAAAACATCTAGGGATGTGGTTGTCTGAAAAATGCAGAGATAAAGACAGAGAGGGAGAAAGGCAGAGATAATTTTTTTTTTTTAAAGACATCTTTCTTCAACTATTTGATGACGCAGTATTGCTCAGAAAAGTCTGATTCCAGGTCATAAAGGCAGAACAGGCAGAAGCCAAGGTGAAAGCCCAAAACCAGGCCATGGAAATTGGGCAGTCAGACAGTAAGGAAGGATACCTGGAGGTGAGAAACAGAGCACCAAGCTTGTGTTCTCTGGAAGAAGGTATTAGCCCCGAGGAGGCTAAGATACTAGCTTGAGAATCAGAGACTCTTGATATTTGCTATCAGTGTGAGTTTGCACAAAGTCTGTTAACACTCTGAGTCTCAGTTTTCTTATCTGAAAGATGGAGATAGCAATAATTATTTCATGGGGTTGTTGAGAAGATTAAGTGGGAGGGTGAGCGCAAAGTGCTGAGCACAGTGTGAAGTGCGTAGTGGAGAGTAAGCCCTCAGAGAAACTGTGCTGACATCCTTTCAGCAAATAATGTTTATTGGTCACCTACTATGTGCCAGCTTTATAAGCATCCTAATACTACACATTTAGGGTTTCTCAGAGAGGGAAGTTGTTCCACAATTCATAGCAAAAGGTTGTGGAGGCAGATTGGTTGCCTGTTGTTTTCACGTGTGAGGAGAAAGAGAGAGAAGAGAGAAGGGAGAAGGGGGACGGCTGGGTTCTTACACCTGATGGTGGGGCTTGAGTCTCTGCTTCTCAGGCACACAAGGAGCCACTTCTTGCTACCTTTTCTCCAAGTCTCACAATCAGACCCCTAATAAAATGATTGTGGAACAGCTTGGCCCTTACTTCACATCACTTGGTATATCTTTTCATCATAGGTCAACCATCATGTCAGAATTCTCTCTTCTTAAAAATAATTTTATTTTCTAATGAGAGTCGACATACAATATTATATTAGTTTCACGTGTACAACAGGGTGATTAGACATTTATTTTATTTTATTTTATTTTAGATTAGACATTTATATAACTTATGAAGTGATCACCCGATAAGCCTAGCACCCATCTGATAACTATACATAGTTATTACAATACTATTGACTATATTCCCTGTGCTATCCTTTACATCCCAGTGACTGTTTTAGAACTGCCAATTTGTACCTTCTTAGTCCCTTGACCTTTTGTACCCATCCTCTCAAACCCCCCTCCTATCTGGCAACTATCAATTCATTCTCTGTATCTATGAATTGTTTCTATTTTGATTGTTTGTTTATCAAAATGCAAAGAGGTCACTTTGGACAGACGTACCTAGTAGGAGTCACCTGTGTCCTTGCCCTCAATAGCTATTCCAATGAGGGTGATTCCAGAGATGGAGGCACCTGGCTGCCTGATTTAGCCCTTCCTATAGCCTGTCATACTTCAAAGAAGCATTTCAGATTCCAGAGGAAATGCCCAAAAGGCCTTACAAGTCTAATCACGACTATTAGTCTCTATTCCTTTGGAATCAGAGAGGATGGCAATTGAATTTGAATATGAAAATTTCTACCCACTCATTGCCCCCACATCTCCTCCAAATGCCACAGTAGGTGAGAACCTTCTCATTGTCCACTCTTTTTGCAGAGTGTTGTGTCCTCATCAGAAGATGGTGGCTGTTGGAAAGGTCAGTGGGAGGAGAGAATGAGAGGTTGAGGAGACAATGGTTCCCATGGATCAGACTGACACCAGAGGTGGGCATGGCCTTCTTTCTTCCCTTCCTTCTGAATGCCACCCAGGTGTCCATAGACTACAATAAACCTTTGCTACGTCAGTCCCTTGCATGTGGTAATCGATGCCTGTAAAGCAGTTATGCTCTGGGCATTGTCTTCAATGTCATGCCCTTCTTTATCTTCAGTGACTTAAATGTTACTCCTCAGAGAAGCCTTCCCTGAGCACCCATATTAATTCAATTCGTAGCACTTACTACGGTTGATAATCACACATGGCATCCCCCCTACTAACCACTTAGCTCCTGGAGCACAAGGAGCCATTTCTGACTCTGCTGCCCATTGGCTCCCCAGGGGTCAAGAGGTAGCAGGCACATGAGAAAGGCTCAGTAAACATGTCTTGAAGGAATGAATGAGTATATGAAGTACTGCCTCTACACTCTGAAGTTACCGCTCACCCTGGGTGGACTGGAGCTCCTTAAAAATCTTGTCATTGCCTGGGCCAGCCAAAGATGCATCTCTATAAGATGGGAAGACATCTGGACAGACAGCCTCCACCCACCGGCCCAGGGCACTCCAGCCAATGTCCAAGGAGTCCACTGGTGGGTGAGACAAGGGAGCCAGAGTGGATCCAAGGCAAAGCGTGTCTGATAAGTCTGAGGGAGTTGGGCCAGGTCTTCAGTGCAGAGAAGGCATAAGCATGTGAAATTAATGAGGCCCCACACCTGTTTTTAATGGGGACCTGATCACTTGAGGGCGGTTGGGGGAGAAGAGGGACACAGTCTCAAAGGCTTAATTAGAAGTTATGAAAGTAGAATGACACATGGAAAAAGTCTGCCAAAAGGTTGGAAAGGGGCCTCAGTGGGATGGCAGGGATGGCTTTTCCATTTAAAACAATGTCAACTGGTTGCCTGAAGCCAAAACTGAAGAGTCAAAATGGGAAATGGGTGGCAGTTACAAAGTGCAAAATGAGAACATTCAAGTATCAGATCAAGTTTGGCAATCAGAGCAAATGCAATGCTTAATTTTCAAAGTATGTGAACCTTTAAAAATGACATTTGAATGGAGGTTTATCCCAACAGCTGCTGAAGATAATCATTAGTAATGAGGAAGACATCTCACCTTGTACTTATGACACCAGGGGAAATTGACAATTGCCTAAAGTGCACATTGCTGTTTGACGGTTTAGATTTAGGTGAACCAGTACGCTAAGGGAAGAAAAATTCGGCAGACATTTTTGGTTTGTAGCTAACATTTATCAAGTGCTTAGCAATTGCCAGGAGCTATGCCGGGCATTTTTCATATATCATCCCATCTATTCCTCATGATTGCTCTGTGAGGTGGCTATTTCTATCGCCACTGTAGTGCTGAGGAAACTGAGACACACAGAGGCTCAGAAACTTGCCCAAGTTCACATAGCCTATTACTGTCAGAGTCACACTGCGAAGTTATCTTAGCTCCATGGCTTATACATTTAACTACCTGTGAAATCAGTCATTGAACAACGAGCATATATTAGATGTTTCTAAGTGGGAATTCATTCCCACTTTTAAAAAATGTGCTAATTTTACTTGTGAATTTGATGACTATTCTAGTTGTCATTTGCCTTTGTTTTTGTATGTGAGGATCCACAGGGGTAGAGTGGGTTGTAGGAAGATTATTGCTTTATTCATCAAACTGTTTAACCAACTATCCATCTGCCATCCAACCAACAGATAGCCAACCAATCAACCAACCAACCAACCAGCAACCCACCCAATAAACCAGCCAACTAATTAACCAACCAATCAACCAACTATCCAAACCACATCTACTGCACCAGTCAACCAACCATCTAGTCAGTCACCCAACTACCCAACCAAGTATCCTCAGTTCTGTTGCCATAAATTGGGATTAGTAATTGTACCTTCACTGTATAGGTGAAGGGCTTAATCAATATTATTATTGATCTGTGTTGTCTTGAGCTGAGTACTTCAATATGACAATAAATGTCTCAAAGGCAGAGGAGAGGTTTGAAGCTACTTGTCTATCCTACGGATGGCATTCCCAAACTGACTGAAAGGGTGTTGGTCATAAAACATCACGCGATGCTCCTTCCCAAAGGAAAATTATTTTTCATCTGACAGTCAGAAAAAGTGGGGCTTCTGCTGAAAAGCTGATTGACTGGCTTTTACTCTTCGGATAGCGACTCATATAACAATTATGTTTTGTGCTTTTTTAAAAACTGGCTGCCAGATCTTTGGGGACTGTGCATTGTAGGTTCCAGCTTCTTCCCTTTTACACTTCTCTACTTATTTTGCCATTGCCTACTTTTTTGAAACATACTTCTACACTATGTTTTCTGTGTTGAAATTATGTTTGGCTAGGATTTCTTAAACCCCTGTGGTAACCAGAAGAAATATAAATAAATGATTATTTATAAGTTCCAGTGTACGCATTGACTAATGTTTAGCTAACACAGAGAGAGAAAGGCCACTGGAGCCAAACTGAAAGACCACTACACATCTGCTTGCTCTAAAACATAGGGAAGATGGTGTGTAAAGACGAATGCTGTAAAAACGTAAGTATGATAGGCAGACGTTTGGCAGTGGTACATTTTTGTCTTCCATTGCTCATGTGTGGGATTCAAATTCCTCCTCCCAAAAGAGTAAGAGAGAGATAAAGAGAAAGAAGAAGGGAGGGAAGGGGAGCTGTACGAGAGAAACTTTTTCCAATTTTCAACTCGTAGCTTGTCAACTCATTTCGTACATGACATTAAGCAAATCATTGAATTTCTCGGATCCTCAATTTCCCCCTCTGCAAAACAGGAGAACCATTCCTACCCATTTCTCTGGGTTGTTATGAGGATAACAAGATAACACATGGGAGAAAAAGCTTTGAGCATTGTAACGTGAGCATCAAATGGCAGTAATTTGTATTTTTCTCTTTAAAATGCCAAAATTCCAACAGTGCTGTCCATGGGACATTAAAAGCACATTTCTCCAGCTCTCATAAATTACCTGATTGGAAGGAGAAAGGAAAAAAAAGAAAGAAAGAAAGAAAGAAAGAAAGAAAGAAAGAAAGAAAGAAAGAAAGCAAGCAAGCAAGCAAGCAAATATTCTTGGGTTTTGGGAGATTGGTCCAGAGCAACCTGTCAGACCTGGCTCTGTTTATGGCCGCATTCCCTCTGTGAAAAGGTACCCTCTGTCACCTCCCCTTGGCCAAGAGGCCTTCTTACCTCATCATCGCAGCTGATGGAGCATTTTCCATCCAGAGAGGCACACTGTGGGTGGGGGGAAAGCAGGGGGAAACGTGTTATTTGGACATCCCAGGGTCTGCTAGGCTGCCACTTAGTTACTCAAGGAGCAGCTATCAGAGTCCTTGCCTGTTATGCAAATCCCAGATTTCATCCAAAGGGAATGATCCAAGGTGAGTCTCACCTGCCCTCTCTAGGGTTAATACCAATTCCAAATAGTAATATCATAGACAAATTGGGGCTGGCGGACCTCTTTTTCATTTTCATTCATCTTGTTTTCATTCATATTGCTATCTTTTTAAGATCTCAATTTTTTTAAGGTCTCAAGAAATATAATTATGTAATTATTTATTTTTCAATTAATTAATCGCCAGTGACTTTTCAAAAAATAAACTCTTCGCTGTGTTCTTATAGTTTCCTAAAGTATCTTCATTTAAGAAATGATATTATCATTCAGACATTTAGCACGAAAGCAACATATGTGTTGTCATTTCTGCTGAATTACTGAACAAATACCACTGTGATTACTTAGTACAGACAGCATAGTACCAGGAAAGAATGCTCCAGATTCTCCAAGGCAAAGAAGCCCTCTGGCCTAAGAAGGCAGATGCAGGCATAGCCAGCTCTAGTTATGCAAAGGCCTTCAAAAGTGCGATAAGGAAATTCACAAATAAAGAACCAGGCAGCAGAAGATGAGATGAAAGTCACTATGAAAATTCACAAAAGTCTCCAGCAGTTAAAATAAAAATGCATCCCCTGGAAAGCCACTATGTTGATCTCACAATTAGAACTGTTTACAGGAGCAAATGTCCTGCTTTCCCAGCATGTGGTGTCTAACATGCTGACAGCCCTTTATTTTGCAGTGAAATGAAAGGTAACCTGAGCAGCCGGCAGTTCATTTTACAAACATTCATCGGAAATCTGGCCCTTGTAGGCTCCGGGTACCCAAATGTGAACACCTGTATAATAACAGAGCTGCTGATGCTTCAGCGTGCTGATTACAACTTACCTGTCTGCTGGCAGTCCAGAACTTCCTTTGGAAAAATTCAAGTTTCATCTGAATGCCTACAGCTGGGAGACATTATAAATAAAACAAAGCATTAGAGATCCTTTACACATTTTTTTAAGGTTATCACTGAAAATTATCTGTCACGGCAAGAAGCTGATATAAGCTGCTATCAGATAAGAACATGTAAAAACTAAATTTACAGTGACGCATACAACTGAGACATTTTATCTTTCAGGTAAGGAATTCTCACAATTACCTGTACTCACGGAACTCGACATAGAGCAAAACAAGCACAGTGCAGACAGTTCTTTAGTAGACATATTACTGGGGTATTTCTAAAAGTCATACACTTGTGGTTCGTCCCCCACCCCGACACAAGCTAAAAAGAGGAATAGAAAACAGATATTCAGAAGATCACTGTTTCTTCAGAATTCCTGCTTTAGAAACTTGCATTTGTATAACACATTATACATGTGTTTGTGAGGTATAAAATTTGAAAAGCGCTTGTCCTGAGGCTGGTATTTGGAAGTGAGTCACTTTGCCATGATGTGACTTAGTTTTACTGGCCCCCAGGATTCTCATCTCAATGAGCTTCTCTCCCCAGGAACTCAGGGAATTACACAATTCTGTTTGTGAAAAGCTCCCTAAAGCAACAGTGAATGCTAGTTCTAGTGAAAGCATCATACAGAAAGGGAAGAAGCTAAGAAAGCGACTTGAACTTTGGGAAGTGGGATTTGGTAGAACCTCAGAACTATGACAATATGTTTCTCCATGAAGCCAAGACAACATAAACAACTGTTAACACCGATGCAAAAGTGCTCGAGTCCGGGCTGAAAGCTTGTCAGACGGAGAGAAAACTTTAGAGGAGTTTGAAAAGAAAGAATGAGACTCTGTGCTGGAAATACTGGACTCCCTGTGGGATACCACTTACCCTGGGGCAGTTTTGCAAACTCTAGTCCTCTGCACACATCCTCCCCAATTTTTGCCATATCTATATACCACCAGTATTCTTATTTATCTTCTCATGTTTTTTTTTTTCTTTTAAGTACCTAAAGTAACTTCGACTTACGTAATACAATCTATCAAAAGAAATACACAATTAGAAAAATCATGTTCACTTGATACTCTTAAAATCTGCATGCGACCATGTTGGACTCCCCCACTTGGGTCATCACTGCTGTGCTGGCTACAGGGACTTGAAGATTCATGACGGTCTTGGGCTGTTACCTGTACAACTATCCAGCATGTTCCTATCTCCTAAAGACATTGTTGAAGCAAGGCCTGAGAGTCAAGGCTGACTGGGGTCTGTACATTTGCAGAGACTCATCCTCTATCTTTGCACTTAGAATGTCAGACTCCAGGAAAGGAGTAGCGCTAAGTATGGCTGCCGTTTGCAGAATGGGAAGTCTCTGAGATGAGCTATTTCTGCACTCTGGCTCCATCCTGTTTAGCCTTAAGCATCCTCCGCCCTCTGGACCATGAGCTCCCCAAGGGCAGAGACCTGTTCTTGCTGCCCACTGGATCCCTGCCCCCAGCAAGGTGCGAAGCGCACAGATGACCCATCTGTAAACGCGAGCTTCCTAAAAACCCTTTCAGTTGATATTAGAGTCAGTAATCAGAGAGAGAGAGATGGAGCAGTAACAGTAACATGGATTATAATCTCACCCAGATTAAGGTTTTTCAGTGGCAGTTCTCAACACATTAGAACAACCTGGAGACCTTCAAGGGAAAGTACCGATACCTGTGCTGCTCTCCACCTCCACACCAAGACCAGTTCAATCAGAATTTCTGGGAGTGGCATCTAGGAAAGGGTCATTTAAGAAAAGCACCCCAGGTGACCCAAATGAGCAGCCAGAGGCCAGCACGGCTGTGCTATAGGCCTTAGTGAACTGGTCACCCAGGACCTACCATGATGTGGGCCACTTTGTCAGACAAAAAACATGAGACCCTCTTCCCAGCCCCGGAGAAAATATCAGAGAATACCCAAAGGAAGCTGATTTCACAGCCCGAGGGCTGTTGACTGCATTTTCAGGTGAAACTTGTCTTCCAAAATGCCTGACAGGCGTCATGCCTGCTGGGATGAGCCAATCAAGGAAGCTGTGAACCAGGGTGAAGGCGGGTTTTCTCAGATCCCCCAGCAGGCAGCGCTGAGAGCGGGCCCTGTGCTTTCAAGAAGGGGCTTGTATCTCTGGTTCTACCAAAGATGGGGAGGGCAGAAGAAAACTGGCTCCAGAGCCAGGGCCTCAAAACCGTCTTGAAATCCAATCATCAGTGTCTAAGAGGAGAGTGGTAACTGAGTTTCTATTTCTTTCTCTATGCATCTTTCTCTGCAGCTCCCCTCCTGCATCAGTCTCCAGGCTGGCAGACAGAGAGTATTTCTGAGGCTATGTCTCAGGGCCAAGGCCAGCAGCCATGGCAGGTTTTGAGATCCTACCGGATAAAAGAAGAGGCTTCTCTGAAAGACTCACCCCATGGTGAGCATTCTATGGTATTTCTAGCCCTAGCAGCGCAGAGCAGCCCCTGGCCCATCGATCATCTACTGACTTCCTCCATCAGCGACCCATGCCCTTTCTGAGTACCCCTCCCCTTCTGTGATGGAGCCCTGTTTTCACCTCCCTAATGAAGTTGGTTGCTCCCTCCTGGGTGTTTATCCATCTCACATACTTGCAGCCTGCTATCATCTGCCCCTTTCAGTCTGTACCCCAGCTCCTCAGAGCGCTTTAATCTTTCCTCATGAGTCAGTCCCTCCGTCCCATTAATCATGCGGGCTGCTTCTCTCTGATCTCATTCCAACAGGCTGCATCCTCTCCCTGGTCCTGATGCCCTAAACTAGACACTGCTTCCCTCTCTCCACACCCACTCTTTTGTCTGGGCCATGGGGTTGATGCCAGAGGGCTCACACACAGTCCTGACTGCAGTGGGTCCTCTCAGGTTTGCCCTGGCCTTGCTTTTGCTTGCTGACCCCCATACCCGCTCCAGGAACTCTGGCCCCTGGCTTTCCACAGCATGTCTGGGTTTGTAGTATTTTCACCTACAAGTTAATATACTTCTTTATGCTTAGGAAATTCACAAGGCAATTGGTGTGTCAACTTCATGACTACTTGTTCAGTGGCCTTCTCCCAGCCTAGCTCCAAGCTGGGTACTAAGAGGAATGAGAGCAGACGCTCCCTCCTTTCCAGGTGGGAAGTAGCCATATGGTAAAGAGGACATCAGAGGCATACACAGAGAAGCGTGGAGCACAGAGGGTGGGGTGGCCTCGGCCTGGAGCAATGGTGAGAGCCTAGTGAAAGGTAAGGCATGGCGATCTGACCCGTAGGAAAAGTAAGAACAGAAGAAAAGGTATTCCAAGTGCAGAAACAGCACAGGCAAAGGATGAGCACTTTTTGAAGACCACTGTGTCTTCTGAGGCTTAAAAGAACGGGAATGGGGAATGTGCAGGCTGAGGTCAAATGGCAAAGGGTCTTGAATGTCAGGCCAAGGCATCTGAAGGGTATCCTGGAGGCCAGGGGTTGGCTCAAGCGCCAAATCCAGCCTCTTTTTGTAAATGGACTTTTACTGGAACACAGCCACACTTGTTTGTTTGCACACTGTCTATGGTAAAAAGGCAGAGCTGAGTAGTTGCCACAGAGACTGAATGGCCCCGCAAAGCCTAAAGTACGTACGACTTGGCCCTTTACAAAAAAAGTTTGCTGACTCTTGCTGTAGGGCCTGAGGAACCATTTATGATCTTTAAGTAGAGAAGTAGCAGGACCTCAGATCTACGTTTTAGAAAGTCCGTGACGAAAGCCTTGAAGAGGAAGTACTAGAGAAATGACATGGACAGCGGGTAACGAGGACAATGAGATGAGTTTTTGGCAGCCACAGCCACTTGGGACATTTGGCTAATTAGCTCTTAATCATGAAAATGATGTAAAGTGAAAAAAAAAAAAGCCAGAATAAAAATCCCCCCCGCAAACAAACAAAAATGCTTAAGAATATCCAGACCAGCTCTAGTCAGAAAAACAAATGTGAGCTTCCACAAACAGAAATTTATCTTCCTTTCAGTATTTTCCATTGTTTTGTCCCATATGTTATTTTTTTTTCTTTTTTTTTCAACTTTTATCAGAAAACATCATTATTTCAGCAAGTCCCACTCTCGTTGCCCTCGCCCGACATATTCCAAATGCAACCTGAGGCATTTGTCATGCCGTCTAGTTTGTTCTTTCAATAACATTTCAAGCCATAACAGTATGTTCTGATTCAAGTGAATCTTGCTAATTTAATAAGGAAAACAAGGACAGAAAATACTTTAGTGAAACCCAAGTCCCAAAGAGAATGCAGAAAATAAAAACACCATTCCTGCGTTTGAAATTTTTTAGACAGTCCAGAAAATCATCAACATACTTCTCCTGGAGTTGGTGGTGTGAGTTACTTCCATTTCATTAGGAATGCTCCCAGGCTCCCTGCTAGGAACCGTCCCCAAAAGGATAGAGACAGAGTCCCTTTTCCATAATAGCATCTGGTGGCATCTTAACTCACCTCCCAGGAGCAGAACAGACCCTTGAGATCCTTCCCAATGTGCCAACACATATTGTGTGGGCCTCTTTGACCCCAAGACACTGCAGTGGTCTTTGGAAACCAGCAAAACAGCAGAATCACTGTTACGAAAATTACCATCCCACAGAGCCCCAGAGCCTTTTACGTGAAATACGCAGGCATCTGGATCACTGACATCTCCTTCGGTTATTGAGGCTACTGTTCCTGTAACTCACCCCAACACTCTAAAAGGGCCTGAGTACAGATTTTCAGCACAGCAATACAGACCAGAGACTTTTCATTAACTATGTAACTTCCAGACTCCCTCTTTCCCCAACTTTCTAACTTCCTTTCTACCTATTATTTATGTCTCCTTCTTCCCCCTCATGTTTATCAGAAACCTGGTATGTGCTCGGTGGCGAGTGTGCTGAGATGAAACTGTGAAGGATGCAATAGCCAGGGCAGGGACCCGGGTAGGATAGTCAAATCACTGAAGACAGGATGGCACTTCCACATTCCCAGAGCTGATGGAGACTAGCACACGGCATCATCCAAGCACCAAAACATACAGGCCATTTCAGTCACAGAATGCCAATGCTGAGTGCACCTGAATTGAGACACACAGCCGACCTCAAACGCTCCTGTCCTGTGATGTCCAAATTGATGGCCACTAGCTATATGTGGCTGCTTAAATTAAAATGAAATGAAACGAATAATTTAGTTCCCAAGTTGCAGTAGTCACATTGTAAGTGCTCAATAGCCACACGGGGTTAGCGGCTACTCCCCTGCATCAGGCAGCTCTAGAACATTTCCACTGCAGCAGAGAATTCTATTGCACAGTGATCGGTGACAACAGGGGAAATCACAAAGACGTGGACAAAGACGTGGAGAAGGTCAAGTTCTCCACAGACCTGTCCATGCCACCCACTCCCTGGAGGCGGAAGAAACGGAGAAGACTTAGGTATGAGGATTTAGATCAACTAGAACTGCCAGGGTGAGAAGACCTGGATTTGTGAGGGGAAGTTGGTAATTAGTTTGTGAGAAACCCGAAGAAATCAATGCAATATGCTCAATGTGGCTACCACCCCCAAGATTTATTTATTTTGCTTTAGAAAATTTGAGAATACAAATTACATTTCCAGTGCTATTATATTCAAATGCATTCAAGATGAAATCATGCATGCATCGCATATCAGGTTAATAGACGTACATTCAAGTGTAATCAGAGACTCACCAAAGAACAATGTTACATGTAAAATTAGAAATAAAATAACTTTTTTCATATTGTATTCACTTAGCAATCATTTTCTGTGGACTTGGCCTCCAGTCGCAACATACCCCTAGCAGCACAAATCCCGTTTGTAAAATAGCGCTCACCACGCCTGGCACGCAGGCGTACACAAACATCCCTGCTCCCATTTGCCCAGTCTTCCTGCCGCACAGTATGTTCACATACACATGGAGAGCTCATGCAGGAGACAGAAAAACAATCCTGCCGCCAGCAACGAATCATAGCCAGGAATTTTTTTTTTTTTTTTACCAGGAAAACTAGTTGTGAACCCAGTTTCTAAGACTACAGTCTCGTCATCGTGGGTACATCACTTTACCTACCTGTCTCTACAGAGTCACACTGGCTTCAGCTTCTGAGCCGAACTGTTGTGGGATGGGGATAATTGACACAAAAGAAAATGATGTGTATTAGAACACTCAAAAGGCTTCTAGTACAGACGGTGTTGCCAGAATCAAGTTATAAATCATTCCTAGAGTTTTTATCCTTTATTCTTGTATTTCACCACCAAGTATAGCTTTCTTGCCGATACATTGAGACTGAACAGAAAATTCCTCCATGATAAATGCATACTGTCCACTGTTTGCAATGTCCTTTAGGGTGTAATCTTGATGGGTAAACACGCTAAAAAGTTAGTGTACTGAAGAAGGAAAGAAGATGATGTAGTACAGGCAACGTGAAGCGGAAAACGGACGATGGTTATCTGTACAGCTGGGCAAGCTTTTGAGAATGGATTTTGTTTGCCCTCCAGGATTAATGAAAGATGTGCTCCCCCCTTCAAACCCTGTCCCTCACCCCTTCTGAAACTGTGATCATTTATGCATACTCAGGACAAGGCTAGACGGGTCAGCATCGAGAATCCAGAGGGTTATTGTTCAGGTACTGGCACTGACAGCAACATGTGCTCATCAGCCAGGTTACCTGGACACACAGCTTCTCAGCTGAGGGGCCACTGCTGGCAGCGAGTGGACAATTATTTCATTCTAGTGCACAGGCAGAGAAACAGACCCCAGAGCTGCCCTGAGCTGGCTTGGTTCACAAACAGGAGTGTTTTCTTCTAATAGATTCCCACCCATGGGCAAGGATGTAGTAGAAAACTGTACCTTTATTAGAGAAAATAAAACTATAATAAGTGCATAAATAAAATACAAGTTAGGGATTTCCTATGTATTTCATCAGTGGAATAATTTTTCTTCAAACCCAAATTCTACAAATAAATGCTGGCCATGCATTATCTCATGCAGAAAACAAGCCCCTCACTGGTCATATTTCTCAAGCAGGGTCGTGGCTGTTTTTAAAGGGCTGGGTTAATAATCTCCCACCCCGTCCTCAACCCTGCTTTGACAGTCAAGTCCCTGAATTTCCCCTCCTTTGCGCATGATGGCATGGAATGCTGGAGGTGACAGTAACAAGGCCTGGCATATTTAGATTCCAACTTGCCTTAATTAACGGTCAACTCTAATAGCTGCTAGCCAAGCCACATTTGTTTAAATGTTTCTTCTGTTTGTTTTCAAAACAGTTAATTGCAAGTAGAACTAACAATGCAGCTGAATGTCACTTTTTTGGAATATTTCACGATTAACTGGGGGTTTGGAAGAAGGCCACTATTCTGGAGTGTTGAGGAGGAGAACTCTAACCTTCCTTCCATCAAATACGAGCCCATTCCAGAGGTCTGCTAATGTGCAGGATAAATGACTTACCACATGAATAACAATTTAAAATTGTAATGTGAATTATGACATAGCTCATCTGTTAAATATTTCATGTGAAGATTTTAATGAATTGCATGATGGAATGTTGGACAAAAAAGACAACTGAAATCCTGGGACTAATTTGGGCGAAACTGAGAACAGAGTATCCTCGCGAAGATGAGGGGGAAGAAAAGGCAGCCGCACTCACGTCCCCCTGGGTGTCAGACTGGCAAGTCCAAAGGCTTTCGTATAAGATTATAGGGGAGGGAGAATGATCAGCAACAACCTTTTGAAAACTATTTAGATCAAAGCAATATTCATTTATTATAAGCCTGGTAAAGCCTGAACATTAATCTCCAAGGTATGGTATTATTTCAAAAATTAGGGGAAAAAATACATTCTCACAGCAGCAGACTCACCTCCTAGTTTAGCCTATGCCAAGTGAAGAAACACAATTATAAAAGGGAAGGAGGTATTTTAAATACAGCCCCCTAACTGCTTGCATACTTCGTTTCTGAAGTGTTCCCTGTGGTACGGGGGCGGCGGTGGGCGGGGGGTAATCTTTCTTATACATGCTTTTAAGTAACAAAGAGCTACATGATACATGTCTGTGGTGAGAGAGAGGGAGGAGAACCAGGACTCATTATCACTCAATTGACAACGCGATAGCAGAAGATTTTCTTTGAAGACGCATAGCTGCGGAAGCCTATTTTAATCTAAAACCTTCCCCACCCACTGTCTGGAGCTGGCTTCTGGGAATGTGTGTCGGAAGGCCTGATCCCTTTGCCTACACATTTCTTTCATAATCACTTTGTTTTTGTCCTGTCAGAGTTCCTTGGGAGCGGTCACCTTTGGTAATGTATAATAAATGACAATTATGAATGTTTCCTCCATTTGGGTTCTAATTATTTGACAGAATCAACGTTGAAACGAGTTAGCAAGGCTGTGGAATGGAATAATAATTTTCTTTTCACCCCCGAGCTAATCTGGAAGCATTTTTCCAGACTACATCTGAAGAAACATATATTCCCTCAGCTTTCTGAGGCCAGTGGAGCTGGCATCGAAAAGTTTTTGTCAGATCATTTTATGCTCAAAAAACTCTTCAAATAATATTATTTCAATAAAGTTTTCAAGCCAATACATTTTTAGAGTCAATTCCCATCCTTTCAACCTTTCAGAATAAAACATTTAAGCCTCAGGCTTCATTGTATTTTAATCAGGGTTACACAAATCAATGTCCATTAAGAAACTATAAGCTTGCAAATTATAGCTCCCCAGTTAATAATTTCTTATTAGGTCACCACCTAATAACAGTTACCAAAGAGATTATAACAAAATCAAGAGTCAGATTTCCAAACATTTCAAAACCTATTAAAAGAATAGTCACATATATTTGCCAAGCACCTCTGAGCTGGATGTTTGTGACAATATTTAGTGCCAAGGAGCACTAAAATAGTCATGTGGGTGGCTCATGGAGCTGGAAGGATGTGTCCAGCTCCTCTGATTCTGCAGCTCACGTTCCAGGGCACAGAGAAGCAAAGGGACTTATCCAAGCACACTCAGCTCATTTGAGGGAGCCTCAGTCAGTTCCAGAGCTCCCAAACTCAGGTTCCTCCAGCGCTGGGTGGGAACTGGCGTGACTGAGAGCCCACCTTGTCTGTGCTGGTGTAAAGGGAGCAGCTCAGCTCAGCTCAGCTCAGCTCAGCTCAGCTGATGCCTTGTGGGAACATGGTCTGGATACTGTAAGGTATTCTGATGTTGCAGGAGAAGCTGACAATGTTGATTCAATATGTAGACAATTCACTGAAAAATTCACAGCACTCCGACAGGGTTACCAGATAAAGTACTTCTAATTTGCTAAACCTGGCAACCCTCCACTGAGGGTCACGTGGCAGGGCATACCCCGGGCAATGACCTGTGTTGCATGCTTTGCCCTGAGCGCACTGAGATAGCTTGTGTTCTCTAGCTAAATATCAGCACTGGGAATCAAGGCTGCCTCCAGCAACGTGAGTTTACTATTTGTTTCAGAAAATTCTTACCTAGAGGTAAAGGTCTATAAAGGAGTCAAAATACTTCATGATTTACTTGAGAAAATTCTCTCAAATCAATTTACCTGAACAACAGACTGCTTAGGACAACAGATGGCTCACCTGGGAAAACTGCTCACTTATCAAACAACTATTGATTTGTTAAGACGAGCCAATCACATCCCCCCACGGAGACACCTGCCCAGAACCCGGAACCCTTGCACTGCCTGCCTGACCTTCCCTTTCTGGGACACGACTAAGACGCTGTGAACACGCTGTTCGCCCTCACTGACTGTGCTTGGTCTATGGAGTATTCTGTGATCTTCTTGTCCAGTCAAACCTACTTTATTTTTCTTCAGAGCCTTTATCAGTATTGGGCATTCAATTACATTATGTGTTAATGATTATGTATCATTCCCACCTGACTAGAGGTAAGGTCCTTGAGAGCAAGGGCTGTTTGTCTATATAAGTAGTTTCTACACCTAGAAAAGTGCCCAGCTCAGGCAGGGACTTGTGAATACATGTCAAATGCATGACGGAGTGGTCAGAGGCTGTGCTGATGGGGATATCAGCTATTCTCAAACAGCTTTCTCTCTCAGGAGACCTACGTTCGCCATCCAGGTGGCATGGGCTCTGTCCTGAGGGAAATGGAGAGCCACAAAAAGATTCTCAGCAAGGAATGGATGTGAGAAGTGAGCAGATCTGTGCGGGTAAAGGTGGTGGCTGCATGCTTTATGTGTGTGTGGGGAGGTGGGGGGCAGTTAGGAGTTGGGAGCATTTGTACAACCAGGTAGTTGCAGATGGACTTCCACTGAGCAAGGGCCCAGAGATGGGATGGAGAGGCGTGGTCGTCCTTCCAACCCCCCGCACTGAGGAAAGCCTGGAAGGAACCCTGAGTTTTGCCATGGTGTCAGTCTCATCTACACTTTGCCAGACTGTGGGGGCAGAGCCCCAGAAAGTAGTTTCCAGGCTCTCAGCCTCACACAGACAGGTGCTGGCTCAGGTAGTAAATGGCCATCAACTGTGATTGCATGGCCATCAGCTGTGGCTAGTTGGCCGTCAGCTGTAACCAGTGAGCCATTGGCCACTAATATAACTGCTGTGGCTACGCTAGCAGAGAGAGAAGGGGAAGAGAGAGAATGGGGGCTAGCAAGAAGATGGCGGCTGGGCTGGCAAGCGTGGATGGCGGTTTGAGGACAGTGTGGATCCAGCCTCCAGTGAGAGTATAGTGCCGCCGCCAGAGAGAATATAGTGATATGACTCCCCTACCTATGGCTCCGTGGGTGTTCCTTTTTGGCCTCACCATATCCTGTGTTATGTGGGGAGCGGGAGCAGAGACCCCCAAGGCCACCCTGCATGACAAATGGCGCAGCGAGCAGGGTCTCCCGCACGACACAGACACTGCCCATTCCCCCACTTCAAGGCTTCGTTTTAGCTTGGTAAATTCCAACAGGTTTTGATTTTGCTTGCAAATCAAACACGTTTCCCTGCTCACTAGATACAGCTCAGAATTACTTAAGACCTATGCCATGGTAAAAAATGATTTTATAAAGTGAGTCACAGGCATCTTATCACATAATAATAACAGTAGCATTGATATTGACATTGATTAATAAACGGGGGTTTATTAAACCCCTACCATGTGCCAGGTACCTGCTAGATGCTTTATAACGCACCTTCCCTCACGATACCATGCAAGGTGTGTCGTACTCCCGGCCACACTTTATACATGAGAAGACCAAGGATCAGAGGAGTAAGTTACAGGCCTCAAGTCTCCCTACTAGGAAGTAATCTTCACCCTCATTTTCACCTCATAGAGTGAAGTCAGAGGTTTCCACAACTGTGAGTTCCAACAAGCTCGTCATGTTTTTCCTGTGACATTAAATGCAGACTGGCGGTTTCAGGATACATCACACATCGTTCTCTATTTAAACAATCCAGAATATTCGCACCGATTATAAGACTATTCAAATTGGTTCTATCTTTTCCAGACACCGATGACTAATTAGTTTAGGCGATTGGGCCATTACGTTAAGATGACTCTGAGAACACGTTGCTTCTCTGGAGGTAGAGTTCGGGTAGTATTCAATAAAGAAGCAGGACAGGTAGCAGGAGAAGGCATTCATGAGGACCTCGTGACCAGTGACGAGGGAGGATGAAGAGAGCATGTCAGGCCACTGCAAACTCCCATGCTGCGAATGAGCTTGGAGAGTCTGAGAACGGCAAGACCACCTGCATGGCTGGTGATTGCAAGTAAAGAAGCTGCACTTCCCTAGTTTCTGTAAGACAACGGCCAGGACCTAATGAGGAGGTTGGAACAAAAACTGGTGATCATTCTGGGGATAGCTCATCACTAACAGAATTTCCCTCTCGACGGTGGGTCAACAAGACCATCATTCCCAACCTCGAGCCAGAGTCTCCATTTCAAGTGACCATAGGAAAGACAAAGAAGAGAAACTGGGCAGGGCAGGCCATGTGCCTGGGAGTGTGCTCACGCAGCAGGGCAGCCTGCGAGGGCCGGTCCAGCATGTTATCGGGCCTGGTTCCCTCTGGCCATCCCCAGACCCACTCCAAAGTCAAACACCTGGGTGGCAGATGTGTCCGGCCATAGCAGACCTGGCCCAAGGCAGATCCTCCCAGAACAGCTGCACATGAGGTGATTATGAGCTGGGAGGGAGAAGTGAATGGGGAAGCATTAATGAGAGGGGCAGACAGCATTTTGGAATAATCAAGCACTTTTTTTCCTTCAACCTCTTGGAATCTCAGGAGCTGGGAATATTTGGGAATCAGGCTTGGAGTGAAGGATACCAGTTTTGTCCCCCAATTTAATCAGGCAGATGCTGAGGATGGAAAAGCCGTCTTTCATTATTAAGTGATTGCTCCCAAACACATGCTTGGGGACACCGTGTCTCTCATCTGGGTTCCTGAACGGGCTTTCCGAACAGGCTGCCCTGGTCAGGTCTCTGTGCATCGTGAGGGTGGGCAGTGGGAGCGGGGCTGACAGTGTCCACACCCAAGAGCCCTCAGTGTAGACAGAGGCCTCCGTGGTGAGCCAGGCGGCCTGGCCTCAATATCCCTCAGCTCAGACCTTTATCCTTCCACAAAGGCTCATGGGTGCCCAGCAGGCTTTCAATAAAAACTGAATGAATGAATGAACAAGCAAATGCACTGTATCCCAGGCATTCGGCAGTTAATCAGTTGCTTCTCATGCTTTTCTTTGAGGGCTAACAGTTTGAAACACAGTTGTTCCCAACAGTCTTCCCAGAGTTTCCTGGCACCCCCTGGCTCCTGTCCATTCCCTCAGCTAAAGCATTCCATGCTGAGGGCCTCAGGGAAGGGAGGGCACAGAGGAACTCAGAGAACAAAGAAGTAAATTCTGGATTTTTGTGTCTCAAGTGCTGAGGCCCCAGGAGTCGGGGCTGGAGGGATGATTGGAGAACTGCCTGGGCCAGTTCCTGCCCTCTTCACCTGGCCTCCAGCCACGTAAAATGACCACACAGGAGTGATGATTTGACTGGGAAAAGAAGAGAATCCGAGGAAAAGACCTGCGGGTGTCTCCCTTCTGCTCCTCCCCTGGGTCTAAACCCAAGGTCAGAGTGGACGGTGTGGGGGTCTCCCAGAGCTGGGGGAGTACTCTCCAACACACACTCCTCTTTCCAGCAGGCCTGGGAAGTAGCAGGACACTGGAGCTTGGCTTCTTCCAGCCCTGCTTCTGCTGGAAACAGACCGCTTGGCACAGGCCACAGACAGACACCCCAGCGAAGGCTCACTGCAGGCTTGTCAGTGAGGTCCAGAGACCTGCCCACTGACCTATACGTGGACTGATGACAGAGGACCCTAGGGGATTGGCTGACTCAGGAAATGCCTGCATAATTAGATGAGTAAATGCCTCCTTCCACCCTTCAGCCTTAGGTGGGCTCTGGGGAAAGAGAAGAAAGAGACAGTACATTCACTGAAAGTTCTCTCCCACCAGGATGATTGAGGCTTCTGATATAAATTAATTTTAGTTCAGATAAAGCTACATTGATGACCCACTTGAAATGTGTGGACTGAAATCAGTAGCGCTTTCTCATTGGTGACCCAAGAATAGAAACAACGGAGCATTTAACAAAAGTGGTGACCTCAGGAGTCCAATCAGAAGCCATATCCTAGGCCTTTCCCCACATCCACTCAAGGCCAGCCCTGGACAGAACCCAGGGTCGTGAGCACTGAAATGCATCGCTCTCCTCATGCAGTGATTCAAACAGCTTGCCCGGTCCTCTGCCTGTAATGGCCCTGTGTGCAGGGCTCTGAGGCTGCTGGAGCATCCCAGCGGCTTTCTCCAGAGGCAATGGGAGCAATGGATGCAAAAGCTTTATCATTAACTCCTCCCCTGCTCGGTGGAAACTGGGCCTTCAACATGGGCAAACGTCTTCAAATGGAAAGAATTATGGGGGTCCTCTGAGGCCCCCTGTAATGACCAGTGCCGCTTCTCTACCCATAACACATGTTGGGGCCTCAGCAGTGCCCTCTGATCTTGGCCCAGCGCTGTACTAGGAGGAATTTCATGAGGCTCACCTCCATAGATAGGAAGCCTCAGCAGTGTCTTGAGTCCCCACAATTATAGTAATTTCTTAGTTGCCATATGTATCTATTTCCTATACTTATGTCTAGATTGAAAACTGTCAAACAAACTTGGGTCTGAGTCCTGCCTGTCTCATGTATGGACAGTGTGACCTCCCAGTCCGTTTCCTCCTCTGCACAAGGGAACAGGAATCACGCATACCTCAGAGGGTTGCTGCATTCAGACTCATTAGCTTCAACGAGCAAATGCATGTTGTGAGCCTAGCACAATGTCAAGCATGTAGGGAACATTCAATAAATGTCACATGTCTACACACACAGGGACAGCTATGTACATAAAATATGTGCAATATTTAATATATCTATCTCCCTTGTAGCTGAGTCTCCGCACAGTTTTTCCAAGTCTGATGCACTCTGTGTCACTCGCCAATCTGCCTGCTAAGTAGCCGAGGTTCCTCTATCAGAGACAGGCCTCAGATTAATTGCATTTGCTGGCTAGCCTCCTTGTAGAGTCCATGTTACCTGCAGGAACATTGGGCTTCAACCACTGAGGAATGGTTCATCTTTTTCGCTGCACCTGTTGTAATTGCAACTACCCACCACATTCCCAATTCTGCTGAGAGCTTGTAAAATCTGAAGCTTTGGTAAAATCCTCACAGGTCTATGTGGTCATTGTCACCTCTGTTTTACAGCTGAGGACATGGAGGTTTTTGAGTGGCCCAGCAGGAGGACTCATGATAGAAATTTCCAATTTGGAAGGTGGCAGGGACTCTAGGGAAATGAGGACTTGAACCCAGATCTTTCTGACTTCAAAGTACAAATTACAAAATAAATATCTACCGTGTTTCCCCGAGAATAAGACCTACCTGGACCATCAGCTCTAATGCCTCTTTTGGAGCAAAAATTAATATAAGACCTAGTCTTATTGTACTATAATATAAGACCAGGTCTGATTACATTAATTTTTGCTCCAAAAGACGCATTAGAGCTGATTGTCCAGCTAGGTCTTATTTTCGGAGAAACAGGCTAAAATGAATGACCTAAAGAGAGTCACCCAAAATCACTTAAAAGGAACAGGTATTTAATGAGCCTATCCCTGTAAAAAGACTAATATGAGATTGATAAATCCACATATTTTCTCACAAATTTTGCTTTACATGTGCATTTTCATTTCCAACATCTGTGAACTGATCAGTTTCCTGGAGGCCAACAAGAGCTCCTCCTAAAACGCTCAGGGCACCTTTCAAAGCCTCCAGCCTTCATGCTCGCTGCCTCTCTCTGAAGACAGAACACAGGAGAGGAGGCCCCTGGGAAACAAGGCACTGCCCAGAGGAAACCTTTGATCGTGGGGAGTCCTGCAGAGTAGAGAGATCCTTTGTCTCTATGGAGGCAAGTGACATAGAGAAGACATGGTCCAGGGCATAGAGGGCTGCAGGAGTTGGTCCCAATAACAGGACATGTAGGGCACAGCCTGGGCCAGGCCACCAGCTAGCATTATCCCACTTTAACCTTTCAGCAACCTTAGGGAACAAGATATTCTCACCATTTTAAAGATAAGATGCAGGCCGTTAAGTGACTTCACTAGGGCCACATGGCTGTCAGAACTTGGTGGAACGGGAATTTCAGACCACAGACTGACTCAGAAGTCCCCTGCCCTTTTTACCAGTGATTCTCAATGGGGCTGCATCGCTCCTTAGGGGGCTGTTTTGGAAGTCTGTAGTTTGTCGCAATAACTGGAAGGCCGATAATTCATGGGACAGCCCCCAACAAAGAACGGTTCCATGCCCTCAGTGCCAAGTGCTCGCCCAGTACCGATGTGCTTGGAAAGCATGATCCGTATCTAGGGCTTGGACGGAACTCTGTTTAAATCTAAATACAACGTATGCCTTGCACATGGAATTTTCAAGAAATGTAACTACAGCCTTGAAAGACAGAGAGGAGTACATTTTGTTTTGCCTGCAACTTGATTATTTCAGAGAATTCCATCACCAAGGAGACCTGGTTTGTGGTTGAGATGTCCACACAGCAGCCCCTGCGTTTATGAAGATTCCATGCAAGCTTCTGGCTATTTCCTTTTGTTTCCTCTTGTAGTTGTGTCCAAGCATTTACACACTAAAAATATATATTATCCTATGATAAACTACTCTCCTTTTATTTCTTGATATTATAGTTGCAGTAGTCTATAGATTTTTTTTTTTTTTTTTTTTTTGCAGCATGCAGAGAAACAGTTTATAGTTTCTATATATTTCATTTTGGGATGGTAAAGGGGATGTTATGAATTATTATAAACAAGGGGTCCTGGGTGGGATAGGAATGAGAACTGTCCTGGCTTCAGTTTCTCTTCTGCCACTGAGTCTGGTGGTTATTCTCTCTTTTCTCCAACACCCTCCCCCCCACGTCCGATTTTGTCTGTGGCTCCCCAGCTCTCATCTTGCCTTGAAAACATAGCTTTGGCTGGGCCAAACCTCACATGTCGCCGTGGCTTCCTCTGTGTTTCGCTTCCCGTTTGTTTTGGCTTCGATCAAGGTGTAAGATATTGGTATCTGAGGCGCAGCTCAACTGATGGATTTCCCATCTCAGAGGCGAGCAGTAAAGGAGCAGTTCCCTCTGTGCTGAGAGAATTGAAGTCCTCTACGAGGAAATCCTTCTCTTGGGGCTATACTGCTAGAGCCTGGAGCTGGGCAAGTCAGCTCTGCTGTTGGTGTATTTTCTTTTATCAAACAGCATTGTCTTTGAATTCCAGGCAAGCTGTGAAAGGGAACGGGGCCTTGCAAACGGCTTTTCCTTGCACAAAGCATCTTAATTATAATTATTGTCAGCACTTATGTCATTGCCTTGGGAGATGAAGAGGGAAGCAGGGAATACTATGCAATTTCACAGCACACACCAGTTCCCTAGAATGAGGAGGGGGGTTGCAGAGAGTCAAAGAGCTAGGAACAGAGCCCCCAGTCGATTAAAAGGGGCCTTTGTAGTGGCTGCATCTGTACATTAAAATAAATCTCTCCTAGCACTAAAATAACATCTACATTCATTTGGGCCAGTGCCACATTCAGCATTTAAGAAATTTGACAAAACGTTGCTTGAGCATGTTGAAGTTTGCCAGCTCACAACAAAACAAGAAAGCTACCTCGGCCGCATGGAAATACTTCTCCCTGTTCCCTACTTTCACTTATGACTCCCATTTTCCGGCTGCACTTAAAAGAAAAAGACTGCCCTTTTTTCAGGTGCCAACCACTTAACATGGCCCTGAAATGGGCAGCAAATTGCCGCAGGAGGTGGTAAACTTCAAGAGGAATCTTTTTCTTTTCCCCTAAAGGAAACTGCTAGAGACGCGGCGTGCCTGATAAAGCCTTTAATAGCTAGAGAAACATTATTTGGGGTGGCCCTCAGGTAGACTAGACATGAATAATGCCTCGTAAAAATAATTACTTCTACCCAGAGCACCAGATGAGTTCGGTGGGGGTCCTGTTTCCAAGAGAACTGCAGGCAAAAGAAATCTTCCATCTTAGGCTACAACAGGATGTACCTGTCTGTGGAAGAGACAGTGGTCACTTCGGTGGAGCGTGCCCCTTCAAAACCAGTTTTGAATTTTTCAGAGATCCTAACCAGCAATGTTGCGAGACTTTTCAGGCTGCTTTCTGCTGCTTTATAACACAATTAGGCCTGAAATAAGTAACCAATCCACTTGTTGACAATGTTGTAATAGACCCCGAGCCCAATGCAGTTCATTTGGCTGTGGCATAGGTGGGTAGATTTGCAGTTCAGAGCTGGAATCACGGTGGAGAAGGCCATCAAACCCATCCTATTAATTGCACAAATCAGTAACAAGAAGCTCAAAGAAGTTAGCAACTTGACTGAGATGATTTAGACATGACCTAGACTAATTCTAATTCCAGCTGTGCTGGAATAACAGATAGCTGTGGCTATTGCCAGCTGGGCATGCGTGCCTTCTTTGTTGGGTAGCAGAGCCCCACCCCCCTTGCCCACACCCACACCATTCCCTTTTGGGAACTGTCCTGCCTTCAGTTTCAATCTGTGTGGGTTGTGTACGGTTTGCCCCCTATGCAGTAGGCACAGGAATGCATCCTCCCCTCCTCTGCCATAGTGACGGGCACCTACCCGAGCTTTGCCAAAGCCCTAGGACTTTGAACTGAAACTTTCAGGAAATAAGAGGATTCTTTCCGTTGAGTTTGCCAAGTTGGTCAGATGAGTGCTGGGGGCACTGCTTGCGAATAGGGCTGACAGGGCTGACACAAAGACAAGTGAAACCGGGGACTAAGAACCCTCGTGACTTCACCTGAGCAGTGGACCAACTGTCCCTGAAGCTTTGGACTTTTTACAAAACAGTGAATTTCCGCCCTCCTCAACCATTCAGATAATTAACTTCCTTTCATTTGCTTATTTTGCTTCAGCTGCACTGAATTTGTTTTTTGTTGCTTGCAAGGGATGGCACCCTGACAATGGTAGTCTAGGTTGGTGGCTCCTTCCAATAGCAGAAGGGCAACTTATCTTCATGTACAGAGATCCATCATACAAGCCCCTCCATGCACACAGCCCAATGTGATAGCTGATGACAGCACTGGCACAGAAGGCACGTCTGTGGCACGCATCCTCACCTTCCTGACTTCATGCCAAGCAACACTAATGAAACCTGGTACTCTGTGCTACGGAGCCTCACCCAGTGCAGCTCTCCAGGCAACCCTGGCCACATGGCCATCGTTCCGTGGTGCCAGGTCAGCATGACCACCCTGGTGCTCATGGTAGACTCTTCATAGGAAACATGGTGCCTTTTCCCAGACCAGCTGAACACACATCAGCCCTTGAATTGCTCTCAGGAACCACACTGTGGAGAATGAAGAAGGCAACCATATGCACCTCCATGAATGGCCTGGTCACTAACCTTTCAGGACTATTTCATTTCTTCCTATTGACGATTATCAAGAATTGACAGGAAAGAGACAGAGGCATGTTGCTCTGGAGGCAGTTGCAGGTAGATGTGTTGGCAGAAGTGAAGTCTGAAGCAGCTTGTAAGCGAGTGATTGAGAACCATCTGCATGGATGCTTCCCGACCCACATTCTCTACCCTTCCGTCATCATAAAAGCCTGTGGTTCCTGCCAAGTCCTTAATGCCTAGAGTAGCTTTTGTTCCTAGGATCAAGTCCTGACTGATAGGCTCAGCATCTCCTGTTTTCATGGGGTACAACCAGAGGAAAGATTCCCTTTGCACAATGCTAGGTCTCTACCGTCTCTGCACTGTAAGTAGGGTCCTTCCCCAGGGCACCAGGCCATTGGGCGAGGGTGCCTAGCACTCAGGATGCTATGGATCCATGCTGCTATCCCACAGACACTTTAGATCTTGCAGGTCTTTGGCAAAATGCCCCAGTGATTCATGCAAAGTCCTACCCTGCATTGGTAGCCCACCCTGACTCTGGGACTCCTTTCCTTTCTCTCTGTCCAACAAGTCCTAGCTACAACCTTTTGTCCCCCTTGTGTCCTGTATTTTTTAGGTTTGTTTTAGCACTGCTTGAAAGATTACGCCACCCTTTTTCTGTTCCTTAGTCTATTGAAAAACTCAAATGGCAGCATAGAGTAACGAATGGTTGGCTCTGGATTAGAATGCAGGCTTAAACTCCCTCTGCTTGGTTGTAAACGCTAAGTGATAAGTTAGATCTAGCACAGTGTCTGGCATATAGTGAGAGCTCAATAATTGTTCACTTTGGTATTATAATATTCCCCTAGAGTGGAATATCACTCTCCTCAGAGAGTTCCAGAGAGGATTAATGATGACCCTTCTGCCAGTTGGAGTTGGCAATTTACTGTCCCCTCCCCAGCAACAGGTGCTCAGATCCATAAAGTCCCCTTGGAACTATCTCACTACCTCACCCCCCCTCTGTCATTTTCTCTCTCTCTCTCTCTCTCTCTCTCTCTCTCTCTCTCTCTCTCTCTCTCTCTCTCTCTCACTGTTCCTATAACAAAACATTGAAACCCTCCTTGAATAACTGTTGCTTAGATCAGGCAATAGCAAAGAGCTGCGGGTTCCCTGCCTAAGGCTCTCCAGGTAACTCGAATCCTCTTTAATGCACTATGATAACAGGCAGATTAATTTTTCACAATGCTTAACTTTTTTTTTTTTTTTTTTTTTTAATCAAAAGAGTATTACAATTACAGTTAAAGCTCATTCACACTTGAGCTCTGTGCCTTAAGAGTAATCTCATTTGGGGACTTATTGGTCCCAGAATTTTTTTTTTTTTTTTCATAAACTGCATTTGCTTCCAAGGCCACATTTCTTACCTTTTATCTTTTCCTTTGTTTCACATGTTTAAGAAAGGGTTGGAGTCTTTTCGTTCGACGGAGAAGAGCAAAGCAATGCATTTTTCTAGCATTGGGTAGACTACTTGCTCCTCATAGGTTTGGAGCCGGTCCCCATGCAGTTTACATAGCTGCCATTGTTACTTGGTGTTCTGGAAAAAGGCATTGGTGCAGGCAGACCTGCATTTCCTCTTTGTTAAATGAAACGCTTAATTATGCTTGTCCATTGGAAGGGTTTTTTCTAAGAGGCTTCATCTTGTCTCCTGCTGTTAATGCTTCCTCACATTGCCTCCACCTTTCACGTACCTCCTCTTTCTTTACCTCTCTTCATTCGACAGATGCTGACTATCTTCTGTGCCATGAGATACAGTGAAAGATATGACGGGCACAGCCCAGAGGTTCTTAAGGGGCACAGATATTACTCAACCAGTGACCATTGTGAGTGTTGTGAAAGCCAGGTACAGGATGATATGGGAGGATAAAAGGGGTGCCCAACCAGGCCCTGGGGGTCATGGGAGAAATGATATTTGAGGCTAAGACCATGAGGCAGAAGTCTGAAGAACTGAGAGGCTTTTGGTATGTGTACATCAATGTGTATTGCTTTTTATATGTTTAGAAGCTCCCACTTCTATTTATGGTAACTTAGAATCAAGGGAACGGGATAATGAGGCAGAGCACAAATTTTCCTGCTGTTTGGAAATAGCTGGGTGAATGGGAATGGTGAAGACCTCTGTGAGGAGAAGGAGCTGGAACAGTGGAAAAAGCCCCTCTCTCATTCCAACAAGGAGGACCACCCACCATCTAAAGGGTACCCTGGCCCTCCCCCAGCTTACCTGCACTGCCTATTGACTGCCCAGCGGGAGTCACTTCTCTCCATGCTGCAAACCCTGCCTGGTCTCTGTCTGACTCCCCACATCCTCATAATGTACCAGGACATCTCTAATCTTGAGTAAAGGAAAGGGTGGCTCTAGACATCTAATAGAGTAGTGATAGGGAAGCATTTCACACCTACATTTGTGGGGAAGAGAATGACCAAACTGGACAAGCTTGAGATTCCATTGGGCTAGGCTAAGAGTTAGTGACACTAAAGTTTGGAGATGTTAAATTACTTGCCCCAGGTCACAGTGCTAATAAATGGGAGAGCATGGACTCTAGGTCTCTTCAAAGACTCTGTTCTTTATGACTATATGCCTGTAAAACACTGCCCATCCTCTGCTGATGTTCACAGGCTCCTGGGAGAAAGACAGATACATGCCTGGACTGGGTACAGGAGAGCAGGATCAAATAAGAGGTGGCATCAGGGGACAGGGACAGTTGGCCTCACTGGGCCACTTTTAAGGCCAAGATGTTATAGAATATTGCTTAGAGAGCCAGATTTCCTGGCAATTCTAATCACTGCCACAGTTGGCTAGAAAGCACAGATTAGCAGTTACCAACACATATATTCTGCTGTACATGCTACAAATACCTTTTTTTTTTTTTCCATGTTCCTGAAAACTGCTAATGTCCAGATGAAGGAGGGGTGAGGAGCTGAACTGGGAAAATGAAAACCTGCATGCTCTCTGATGAGACTCTCTAGTCTCCCTTCCCCTGTCCATCTCCCAGGCTGGCAGCCAGGCTTATATCCCCCAAGCAAGCTTTAGAGTTATTAATATCCCTCCCACCCCAAATAGGCTGGGTCTCCATTGATTCACCCAATAGTAAAGCCCATTTGTGGGGAAATTTTCAATCAGCATTTTAGTGCCTCATTCTTAAATAAGAACTAAGGCTACACATACATGTGGAGAGCCTTTGACATGACAAAGGACAAAAACAAACAGAAAAATAAATGAGTTACAGTTAACAGCACAGACAGTAAGAAAAAACAGTCAATATATTCAGAGAGATCAAAGGAGATGCTGTGTCCTTGTAACAAGAACAAGCTGTTGTAAAACAGAACTCTTGAAAATTTTAAAAAATTGAGTCAAAATAAACAAATAAATTTAAGAGTAGAAACAAGTTGGAAAAAGAAAATCTCCCAGAAAATAAAATAAAAAGACTTGGTAAAATAACATAAGAAAATTTCCTAGAACTGAAGGATACGTATTTCTAAATTAAAGCAGCTTGCAAAATGCCCAGCACAATAAATGAAGGGGACCCATGGCATCAAGGAATTTCAGGACACTAGAGCCAAGGAGTACACTCTGAAAGTTTCTGTGATGGAGTTTCGGCAAACGTGGTCATATCAAAGGATCTGGAATTAGAAGGGTATCAGATTCTTTAACAATAATAGTGGAATTCAAATGAAAATGGAGCAACACCTTCACAATTCTGAGGGACAATGATCACCAGTCCAGAATTCTATACCCAGCTAAATGATCAGCATGTGCAGGAGTGGAATTAAGACATTCTCAGAGGTACAAGGACTGAAGGAATGTTATCTCCCTTTCTTAACCACTGGTGAATGTTTGTGAACAAAATGGGTAATTAAGTCAGGAAAAAGGAAGACAGGGCCTAGGGAAAGAGGGCTAAAGCAGAGGAAAGGGATGTGAAGGGATATCTTAGGAGTCCAGCTAACCAACAGGCCTGTAGAGCAACTGTCCAGATGGAAAAGGATTACAGAGGGTGCGTGGAGCAAAGTCTCTCCAGAGAATGACAAAATAGGCAAAAATACTGAATATTTAGAAAATAGTACTAATGGGCATTTGAGATACCTGATGAAACACATGGGGAAAAAACAGTAATGGGTAAAAGGTAAGCTAAACAAATGAAAGGACGGGAATTTTTCAGTCCAGGGAAAAATATCACACAAAAGGAAACATACAATAGCACTCTGTTTAACATAGTAGGGAACATATATAGATGGTCTTAATAATATAATCACTGTCTAATTAATACAAAACTCATAGGTATATAGCTGTGTTGGTGAAATAGGGAGAGGAATAGGAGGGCTGCTGTAAAAAGGCCAAAGCACCCACCTATTAAAATAAGTAAATAAGTCATGCCTGAAAATAAATAAAACATAGTAATCTCAACTTGCTAATGAGAAACAGAGATGCTAAGAAAGGTGGAAGCTGTTGTCTGAAGTGGGACTAGGGTTTGGGAGCAGAGCGGGAGTGATGGGTAGGAACCTGCTTTTTATCTTTGTAAGCTTTTTTGCTATAAAACCAAGTTAACTAGAAATAGAAAGTGAAGCATTAAAGGGGAACAAATAACAAGCAGATTCAATCAAGCTCCTGGCACCAGACCCTGGCCCACACCTACTTCTCACCTTGCCTATTTCTCTCTGTGCCCAAATCAGAAGGTGGGCACACCTGGAAGGTGCAGCCACTCTGGGAGGTGGATGGGAGAACTTAGGGAGAAGTCAGTTCCTGCTGACTTCTTGGGTTAGGGTTGGAATCTTTGTGTTCTGTCTGACTCTCCTTAGCATTTGTCTATCCAGAAGGTGAACCTCAGATATGCTATGGCCCCACATATCAGAGACCAAGGAGATATGAGATGTGCAGACCCATCTGTGCAGGGGTGCATTTGTGAGTCACTGAGCCATCACAGAAGTCTTTCTACAGATGCTTTGGATGGCATGGCTAAGGTACCAGTGATTGCCAGGCTCTTGCTAACAATCACGCAGTAAACCCTATTTGAAGTTCGTACATGACTGGGGACACATTTTTTTGCAGTAAGGAAACTGATCCCACAAATGCTACCTGTGATCTTCTCAGGGTGGAACATAATTCCAAATAAATCAAGTAGGTTTGCTGAAAGACAGCTGTCTTTGCCATTCCACCAGGCTAAAGTTTATCCCATGGTGACCAGTTTCCATTTTTACTACAGTCCAGACAGGTGCAGACTGAGCTGCGGAACTGCACAGTGGGGAGGCCAGACCTTGAAGCTTCTGCCCAGGGTCCCAGGGACACTCACCCCAGCTCTTGGCTTAGTGCCCTTTCCGCTAGAGGTCAAAGACATCCATTTGAAACTGCATAGCTAGAATTCTACCAAAATCCCATTAGCAGGAAGAAATTATTACCTTAATAAAATTTAATCTTGTAATGTCCCACAAACCATTAAATATTATGGGTTATTTTCTCTTGTCACACAAGACAATGAAAACAATATGGGATGTTGTTTGGGGAGCAATGATACATACTGAAAACTCCAAATGTCACTGAGACTTTATTTACTGCTCACCCACATAATCCCAGCATTATGGAAACGATGAACAATGAATGGAGGGGGAAAAAAAAAACAACAGACAAAACCGGAGTCTTAAAGCCCTACTCCTGTGCCAGTAAGTAGTTTGAAAACAGTGTTCGTCAGGATCCATATGTTTTCTGCATGTGGAAGAGTACTTTTACACAGGGGGGCTTACTTCATAACTGAGATTCTTTTTCATTTAATTCAGTCATATTAGATTATGGGGCTGATTATGATCATATCCACAAATCAGTATTTTAACAGAGTTTCCATGGAAACACTATATGCCCCTGTTTTTTAACTTTTTGGACAAGGCTTTGCCTGTTTAACAACTTGAACAAGTTTGACGAGGACAACATGTTTTGTTTAAGTTACATTAACTGGGGCCAATATTTCCTAATTGCATTACCAGGAGAAACATTCACAGCATTACTTGTACCATGGAAAACCTCCCCTAGCCCAGCGTTCGATTGGCTTTAATCTCTGGAGCACAGGAAACATCCCAGGATTGCCTTGTCTTATCAAGTTTTAAATGTGTTAACTGGTTTTACATCTACGAAATAATCTCCCTTATTAAATGACAAAGTTAGTCTTATTAAGAGGCTCGGCATTTATGGCTATATCCATTTATCTCTTCAAAGGCAGACACACAGATACCTTTTACTCCCTTGCTAGAGAACTCAACTCATTGTGCATAAATGCATATCCTTTTATGTACATTCCATCCCCCAAAATGGTGAAACAATTAAAATCAAGCACCGTATTAAGCACAGAATAAATGCAAAAGTGACGTCCAGGAAACATTCTTGTTTTTCACACAACATTTTTTTTGTATTCACACCCACACAACCAGAGATGTTTATTTCCAACAGTCCACAGTTGGGGAGTAGCCTGTAGCAAAGTTTTTGAAAATGCTGCACTTTTAAAAAAAAGAGTTGGGGAGGAGGGGGGTGAAAAAGGGAGGGAGAAGGGGGTTTTAGGGACTGAAGTCAGAGTTCACCCTGACACCATATAAAATATATGGCCTGAAGCTCTGTGAGATGTCTGCGTCTGAAATGCTGGTGGAGCTTAATAAAATATCAGTGAGGAATAGTTTAATTTTACAGCATTAGGCACCGAGGCAGTAATTTGAGTGGGGTGAGCTGTATTTTAATACATCGAAGTATATTATACTACAGGGAAGCTGAATATATTTTTAAAAGACATACATTCCCTATTTGAAATTACTTGACTCAAAAACTTCCCTTTCTGAAGGAGGATACATAGGAAGCAGTCCGTCTCCCATGAGCTACCTGTCTTACTTTTTAAACTGTGGACATATCTCAAAAGCCAGCTGATCTGTTTGCAGGCCAATGTCTTTTATTCGGGGAGTGAAGTTGCAGACGGAGACTGGAAACCAACATGGTGAGTATGAGGTTCTTTCCTGACTATGGAAGTCCAGCTGTCTAGTGGGATGGCCATCAGGTCGGTTCCACCCTCTCCCTCTTCTACCCTCTTTTCGGGCTACTTATCGGTTCAGATCTGAGTTTGGCACCCTCTCCTCTGCATTAGGACCTAGAATTCCTCAGTGTGAAGGGAGCAGTGATTTCACTTCTATTTTCTTGCAGGGCATGCTCTGTCAGGAGTCTGGAGATTCTAAAGCAAGCGTGGCCAAGGGGCTTTGTTCGGATGGCTGTCCAAGCACTCCACCAGGCAGAGGGGCAGGAGCAGGTCCACGAAATGCTATGCTTCTCCTGCTACCGGTCTAGAGATCAAAGGGATCTCTCCTCTTCCTGCCCAGCTCTGAAGAGAGGGCAGGCCTGCAGGGGCAGCTTCTAAACAGGGGAGCAACCATGACAAATGTGTCCGAGATCTGACTGATAGCACCGTTCTGGGGATGGACCAGATTAGTGCTAACTCCACGCACAAAGTGCCCTGCTTCCCTCACTTCCGGCCCCAGAACCCCTTCCCTATAGCTGTAGCCACAGCAGACAGCGTCAGGCTCCGCTTCTCCTGGTGGCCCTTGGCCTGGAGAGGCAAGGGACAATGAAGACCTAGAAGGGCAGAGGTCCCATGGGTAGGGGTGGGAGTCATTTCTATCCCATCTGTTTTTTCTGGGCTAAGTCTCTTTTAAGGCCCTTCCTTTGCTTTTCATCTGATGAAAGGGGAGGGGCTGGGAAGAATAAAATAAAAGAACATAGTAGGTGAAAGGCTTTGAAATCAGGCGGCCACAGGTTCAAGTCCTAGGTCTACTAGTTACAAACTGATCTCTGGCAAGTGACTCATTCTTGCCAAGCAGATGTGAAATAACAGTTCTACGCCTGGGATGGTAGAAGAATTCAGGACTGTTTCCAGGTAAAGCACCCTGTGTGTGAGATTTTCTGCGTGTTCTGTGAGTTTTAGATGTTTGGATTCAGCCCTAGGAATTTAGGGACTTACTGTGTTAGAGCAATTGGATTTCTAGACAGAGGAGCTAAACAGAGAACAAGCTGCCAATTAACAGTGCCAGGTCACCCCAAATGTGGTGAAAGCATGGAGAAATAAACGGGGGCCTAGATTCACAGTTTCCTCTTTGTTCCAGTTTACGGTCCAACATTTGTTACCCTTTCAGACTGACTTCTTCTGGACCGAACACTTGTTTCTTAAGCCACTAGACATGCTTTGCTGGGAGAGAGACATAAGCTCCCTGAGGTTCCTGGCTGGCCCACTGTTCCCAGCAAGCCCTGGTAATCAGAGGAGCTCTACCTGGGGATCCCCCCGGTGCCAAAGTCAGAAACTTGAAATGCCTGTGCCATCCTCCACCTTGTCTGGAATCGTATTTCTAGGCAAGCCATGGGTTTCCTGTGCAAATGCACAGGCCACGACTTCCCTCCTTCAACACATCCTAAAATTGTGTATCTCATTTTTGAAGGCCATTAAAACAACAACCACCACCAAAATAAAAACCCCAAAGAATTAACTTATTTTTATCATTGTGGAAAAATTACCGTGTTCACGAGGACAAGAAGAAAACAGCAAGTTTGCATCAAGATGCAGAAGTTGGGGGGACAGGTGGGGCTCAGTAGCTTTCTAGCACATAATTCAAATTCTCCCATCCGCAAAATGGCTCTTAGCTTTGTAGTCCAGATTTATGACTCAGATTTGCAGAGGACAAGCACCTACTTCAGGAACAGAAACTCGGATCATGTTAGCGTGATGTCTGCTGTTGTCTGCCTCAAGCACTGGGCTGGAGCGGATTCTGAGGCTGTGCTGGGCTCTGTGTGGCTGCTGGGTGGGGCTGTCTCGGTCTACAAAGTAGGTAATCTTGGTGCCCAAGCACTCTGCCATCCCTGGCCTGCGGTGTGTCATATCCACAGTAACACGTACGTGGACGCGCAGGAGGGAAAGTTCTGTTCCACCACCCTCGCCTCCAAGCACCAGGAGGGCTGGCTCTTCCTAAACTGCACTTGACTGGCACACCTGTGTGGGGAGGATGACAGCTCCACTCTGTCACCCCTCAGGCAGGTGTGGAGTGAACTTGCTCACCACTGTGAACTGTAAGTAAATGCTCAGGATTTGATAAATGTGTACTGAGATTTTGTAATGCTTGCAAAATTGCAATTCTCTCTACATCTGTATGGAGGACAGCGAGATGCATCGCTCTAGGTATGGTGAGATGGTGGAGCTGCCAAAGGACACCGCCTGGGAAGTGTCAACACCTCCCAAAGTATATTACAAGGTACAGTGCAGCATCCTAGTCCTGACCCCAACACCAGACAGCAGTATTCTTGCAGAGGTGTGTGTGTGTGTGTGTGTGTGTGTGTGTGTGAGAGAGAGAGAGAGAGAGAGAGAGAGAGAGAGAGCTTTTCAATATTAGTAATACAGTTATAGTGGAAGGTAGGGGTGGGGGACTCAACAACCAGCTTCTTCACCTCTTCTCCAGCATCTTCTCACCTGAGCGCCCCCTCACCCTCTGTGCTATAGTCACACTGGGCTTCCAGTAGCTCCTAGGACACACTGGCATCTCTCCAGCTTCTCAGCCTTCCACATGCCATGTCTTTACCCAGAATGATCCTTGTCCCTTCCCCTCCCTGTAGTAAATTCTAGCCCAGCCTTCCCTTGCAGCCTGGTTATAACATCCATAGGGATGGCTGCCCCAGCCTCCCAAGTCAGATTCCCTAACTGTATCCTCTTATGGTACCAGGTACCTCCTCTTCTTAGCACTTTTCACAGCTGTAGTTTTCATATATTTGTGTGGCTGTATCATGAATGTCTATTTCCTCGCTAGATTGTAGGAGCCATTTGGATTGTAGGTCCATCCATTTTGCTGTTTCTTAGTTTCATGCCCATAGCATTCCCAAACACAGAACTTAACAGTGAAGGAACACAGTAGATGCCTCCTTAATAAGAAAAATAACACCGATTTTCAGAGATGAGATGAGTTGGGGTCAAGAATGAGAGTCCCTCTAATATATCCCATTTTTATATAAGGGTGTTTTCACCTTCAGGAGAAATGTAAAACACCAATAAGTAGAGACACACCAGTCGCTAAGAAGTAAACACCTACATTGCCTATTTTCAGGAATGTCTCAGTACATTTAACAATCATAGCTCTTCACACACAGCAGCAGGGCACAGCTGCATTTCCAAATGTCTTCATGGTAAGAGCAACGCGGGGCCATGGGTAGAAACTTATAAACATCAGCTGTAGCAGTGGAGAGCAGTACACTGAGTTTATTTTCTCCTCGGCCCTCATTAGAATCACAAATGAAATGTTGACAACACATGAAGGAGCCTGCTTGTTGAACACAAATGTTTCCACTCCTATCAACCTCGAAACTCTGATAGTCATGCTTCATGATGAAAGCTAAACAGCCCTGGGGAGGTGACTACATGTTTTCTCTAATTACGCAAGGATGGGGAAAAGGGCCCCTACCAACGAGGGACTGACTAGAGGAAAGCTGGGTAGGTAAACCTTTAAAAATAACAGCACAAGCGTAGTAGGTGGCCCAATATGGGATTCTTGGACTAAAGGATGAGAACATTATTCATCCTTTGCACCAAAATGGGAAGTTTTGCCCATTATAAATCAGGATGGAGGTGCATTGTAGTCAATGCAGGACTTTATTTTGCTAACAAAAGTCCCACATGAAGGTTGCAGTCACATGACACCAACAGCCAACCTTTTTTTGTTTATGGGACTATTTTGATGACAAGCAGAGATATGTAGAGCACAAATTCACTTAGATTGCAGCTGATTCTAGGCAAATACACATTTACACACATGCTTTATAATCCAAAAAGATGGGGAACTCTGTCACACAAGCAAAATGCTCCTTTGCGTTTAACTCACTGTGTTTGTGCCAACCCAGATTAGTGCAAATAGATACAGCCGAATTGCCTAGTCGATACAAACACAATAATAGAGAAGATACTAACTAATGTATATTGGTATGTGCAGAAGCATTTTTTTGCTAAGATTCTTACATAAAAGTATTATTTAACTCTCCCTGCAAATCTGCCAGTTTTGCCAGGGTTCCTTTGTACAGATGATTAAATTGAAGATCAGAGAGGTTAAGTAACTTATTCAAGGTGATACAGCCAGTGAAGGATGGAGGCAGCATTAGAACCTAGATGGTTTCATTCCAGGTTCCATGCTTTTATAACAGGGATACTGGTCTAAGATGAAATGGTGAGACAAATGAACGCTGGAATAACAGAAAGGATTCCTACAGTTCAGGATCTGTAATTGGTGGGTTACAATGTAAGTCCTGCTTGAGACAATTGTGCTTTCCAGAATATTTTCAAGCCACATGTATCAAAGAGCTAATATAGTGCAAACTTTAAAGAGAAAAAGGCACAACACAGATTTATTATTGCATCACAATATACATACACTAAGCTATAACTTGAAAATATGAAAACCACATTGTCATTTATTTCAGAAACTGAACTATCATAATATTCTAGAAGTACAAAAGCAAATAAAGATTCACCAAGAAGAACCGCACAAAACATTCATTTCATGTGTAACATGAGTAAACAATCAAACATAAATTTGATTCCAATTTATATTTTTGGGGCAGGGACAAAAGTAGTCAATCAAAAGATCTAAGTAGAATGAGTCAGGGTGAGTTGGCCAGGCTTCCTATGCTGCCATGTTTCTTGATCTTTCTGTTTCTTTCATTAGCTTTATATCAACCGGCATCTGTCTATGTTTACTCTACCAGCTGCATGAGCTCACTAATTACCTTTAATCATACTTATCTGAAATGCATCTTTATCTTCACATACATCCTGTATGCAGACAAACTGAGTGCTGAAAGGCTGAGGTTGGGAAGACATTGGAATGGGAAGTCTGTACTTCCTCTAACCTTGACAGTGTAGAGTGGATGGACCAAAAAAAAAAAAAGAAAGAAAAGCATCTAGGTCTGCCTTTGCTACCAACCCAAGGACTTCTGAGACTTGGTTTCAGAGCGTTGGACAGTGTCACTATCCAACAAAGTCATATGTAGTCTTTTCACGGGTAACAGATTCAAGGGGATGAGATGATCAGCATAGACTCTGATATGATAAATAAGGATTCCTAAATAGCACCCTACAAACTGGTTACACTCTTTGAAGGCCAAGGGCCAGCAGGCTATGTCTTTTCTAGTTCCCCAGCACCTAGCTCAGACCTGGGCTCCATGGACAAGTGGACATTGAAAAGCAGTCTCATACATTTTGGCCACTGTCTTCCTTAGTTTTAGGAGGTTTGGAGGCCTACATTTCATATGCACAACTCCACTAGTTTTATCAGCTAGCTGAAGGCCAGGTGAAGAGAGTTTAAACTCCACAGTTAGTCCGATTAAGTAAACTGCTTGACTGTAGGTAGCCCTTGAACCTCACTTTTCGCCTTAGCAAAAAGGCAAGCAAGAATGAGGAGGTGCACATATCCTTTCCACCTTCTCATTAGAGAGACCATATGGCTCTTGGTTCGCCATTGATTGCCTCAAAAGGAAACCACGTTCTACTCTTCTGAGTTAGTTAAAGCTCCATACAATTATATTTGTAGCTTACTGTCAAAAAGAATGGATTATATTTTTTAAAAAAAGACCTTAAGACATAAAATACATAAAACTATAGGTTCCCTGAATATTGTACCTAACAATCCATGTGTTTGCAATAAATATGCTGGAGATCTTGGGCAAGTTACTTAACTTTTTTATGCCTCAGTTTTGTCATTCATTCATTCATTCAGCATTTATTTAATAAACCTACTATGTGGTATTGTAGAGACTATGGGAAGAAGTATAAGAAACCATCTTCAGCTTATAGACTAGTGAGTTGTTGTCACTTTTAAGCGAGATATTGCAGATAAAATGTGGAGGCAGAGACTGCTAATGCTCTCCAAAATGTATGATTCCTCATTCCCCTTTTTTTAAGACACATACCTAGACTATGTTTCCCAGCCTTTCTTGTTGTTAGATATGATCATGTGACTTCACTCTGGTCAATGAAATGTAAACAGAAGTGATAAGTACCATGCCCGATCCCATTTTCTTCCCCCATCAGTCAGCTGATGGAGAGGGTTCTGAGAACTAAGAGGAGGGCATAGTGAGAAGAGGAAGGAGCCTGGGTCCCTGAATAACTGCGTGGAGACTGGCCTCCTGTCAAATTGAACTGGACTGTGCTAAGAATAATAAATAAGCTGTTGTGGTGGTAAGCCACTGAGATTTTGTTACAGCAGTTACATGACTTTAACTAATACAAATTCTCAGCAAGCACTGCATAAACATGACTGACATTTTAAAATATATTCCTAGTTCTCTTGCTGTTTTATAATATGAAAGAGAAAAAGAAAAGGAAGGTAGAAGGAAGGTAGAAGGAAGGAAGGAAGGAAGGAAGGAAGGAAGGAAGGAAGGAAGGAAGGAAACAATACTGAGGCCCGTTAAATAGCTCTCTATACATTTTATAACTGGCTGCCATCTAGTCATCCACAATTCCTAGGAAAATGTTCTCCCAGTGCCATATTTCCTCCACAATCAAATACAATGTCTGAGTGGCTTTGTGGTCCTGAGGGCTCACTTCCTCCTGTCTTGGGCTGCAGCTGGCACTCGGCCTGGCTGCCTCCCTGGCATCAAATCACCACAGTACCTGCTTTGGATGGGGACCCACGGGCAGGAATGGGGAAGCACTTTGCTGTGATTTTACCAAAGTCGATGTTAAAACCGGGAGACATGCTTATATGCATGATATAGCTTGGTCACATGCGGAGAGCATTTGGCAGAGAAAGATAGATGTCACCTTTGGGGCGAATCCTTGTGGAGTGAGAGGAGGCGAACTCTCGGAAGCTCCATTTACACATATAACTCAGCTAGTCACTGGAAAATGAGCCATCTGAAATGTTCCGATAAATAAAACGCACCTCTATTTGCTACTTAACGAAGCTATTTTGTATTTTTTAAATTATAGATGTAATAATACATGCTGGTTATAGCACATTGAACATACAGCGGTGTAAACAGAAACATTTAATTTTCCTTTCTTCTCCGTAAATTATCCCTGCCTCTGGGTAATCAGGGTATTCCATCTTCAGACAAACCAATGTACAGTTTCAGGGTGAACCCCTCCACTTTTCTTTTTTGTTTTTTGCAACAGAAATGGGATTACACCACGTGCATTCCTATTCACATTGCTTTATTTAACCTAACAATTTATTACGAGTATCCTCCCAGGTGAGTATATTTAACTCTAACATATTCTTTTAAACTAGCTGTATAACACTACCTGGGAGAAAAAGGATTTGAAGACAGCATCAATTTTAAGAATTAATAATTGTTGCTTTTTTTCTGGGAGTGGGGGAGATGAAATGTTAAATAGACCAATTTATATTAGGAAACATTCTGATTTAACATGGGCAAACGTGCATAGGAAGTAGACAGAATCTAGAAAAGTCTTGAAATCTGAGGGTCATGGTAACCACAAACTCCGAGAGTGTGTCTGAAGCAAGTTTCTGTGTGAGAAACTGGACTCCTTGACTAGGCGTTGGTACCAGGCGCCCCTGACAGTGGAGTCTTCCCCTCTAGGGCGTGGCTTGGCCTCACCTGATATTTGGCATCTTTCCTTGGTCACTTTTTTGCATGCAGAGTTGAGTTGCCACTTCTGGGACCTGGTTCCTCAGGGGAGGGAGGGAGAGAAGGCACTGCCGGCATTAGAATGCAGATCACGAACCCTCCCTTTGTTCTCTGGGCTCAGGTCAGAGGGAATAAATCAGCCTCCGCATCCAAAGTCCTTCAATGTTCAAGTGTGCACTGCCCATCTTTTAATCACCAGTTAGTCAGCAGGGACAAAAGGGAACCAAAGAACCCCTTTGAGCAGTAAGCCATGGCTCCCAGGAACCCACTGCTGTGGGGGTTCTCTGTGCGTTCCCAGGGCATTCACATTTGAAGTAGGAGCAGCCGACCCCAACTCTTTGAGGTCCAAGAATACACACTGCTAATAGGAAATGCCACTGTTGATCACTTTCTTTTCCAGATCTCTACCAGACCCGCGCTGTGCACTTAACACATATCACTGATCCTTTGCGTATCCAATGAGGTGGTATTGTCTGCATTCTACAGATGAGGAAGTGGAGACTCAGAGAGATTCTGGGGTTTGCCTAAGACCACACAGCTTTAGGGTGTAACTAGCATGCACGTGTGCTTCTTCATTTAGCCACCCAGCCTGGCCTTGCAGGTTTCCTGGCAGGTGTCCTGGCCTCTTACACCAGCTGTGCTGTCAATGGATTCATCTTTTTCAGGCCTCTGAGTCCACAAGATGTGGACCCTAGTTGGGCCATGCAGGACACAGCTAAATAGCTCTGCTGTAACCCAAAGAGACACTCAAATTCTTTGTTTGTCCAAGCCCTCCGAAAGTCTGTAAATACAGGGCCTTTTAAGTTCGCTCAGGTGTTCTGACCAGAACGACAAGATTTTACACATAAGAGGGCCCTAAATTCATCCTACCCAGCTTTCTCATTTGATAGATGAGGAGACAGGGTGGTGGGTGCACCCAGATGGGTGGTGGAATTTGGGGGTGGGGAACAGGTGATGGTAATGGAAGAGAGACAACAGTGGCTATAGAATGGGCCAGAGCAGGGTTTGCACACTACGGCCTGTGGGTTGATCCAGTCCTCTCCACTTGCTTTTATTAATATGGTTTTACTGGAGCACAGACTCGCCCTGTTTTTATGGATTGTCTATGGCTGGCTTTGTGCTATATCAGAAGTTGAGTTGTTGTGACAGAGACAGTATAGCCCTCAAAGTCTAAAATATTTACTACTTGGCCCTTTACAAAAAAATGTTTGCCGACCCCTGGGAAAAACAGAGGCACACGAGTCCATGTGAGTTATTGTAACTTTCTGGTTCTTAGAGCAAACTTTAGGTTCATAGGTATTTGTTATATTATGATGAGTTAATGGCTGAAGGATTCACATGGGCCATTGATAGTCATGTGTCATCAAGGAATGATTATTATTAAATTCTCTGCACTGAAAATAGACAGATAGGATGGTGGGAGGGAAGGGAGGAAGGATGGAACCATTTTGCCCTTTTTAGGATTTAAATGGCTCTTGGTCGCCTCCACCTGACTTTCCCCCACTGTATCTCCCATGCTCAAAGAATGTTGGAGAGAGGACAAAAGATGGCAGGCTGAGTAAGCAGGTTTTTCAGGAAGGGGGCAGGATGAGAACGTGGGTCCTCTGAGACATGAAGGGGCTTGGCCAAAAGAGAAGAGGGATCCCAGAGAGCGGGCAGTAAGGATAGTCACAATCTGATTTTTAATCTTCATTCACAAGGGGCCTCTTCCCTTGGTACCTGAGGGGACAGACTTCCTGGTCTTTCATCAGGACCTCCCTCCACCTGTCAAGTCAAGGTTGCTCTTTGAAAGCTAGCAGCACGAAAGTCCTGGAACACATTCTCATGGGTAACGGTTAACATATGAGATCCGACAATTAAGTTCGCGAACTCATCCTAGAAAAAGTGCTACATACCTCATTGCTGAATATTACTATAGTCACCTTCGAAGTACTCTCCTTGGGAAGCTATGCACTGATGCCAGCACCTAGTCCAGTCTTCAAAGCAATTTTGGAACTCTTTTTCTGGAATGGCCATCAGAGCTGTCATCGTATTACCCTTGATGTCCTGAATATCATCAAAATGTCTTCCTTTTAATATTTCCTTTATCTTCAGCTAAAGAAATAAGTCATTGGGGGCCAGATCAAGTGAGTAAGGAGGGTGTTCGACTACAGTTATTTGTTTACTGGCTCAAAACTCCCTCATAGACAGTGCCGTGTGAGCTGGTGCATTGTTGTAATACAACAGTCATGTATTGTTGGTGAAAAATTCAGTCGTCTAACTTTTTCATGCAGCCTTTTCAGCACTTCCAAATAGTAAACTTGGTTAACTGTTTGTCCAGTTGGTACAAATTCGTAATGAATAATCCCTCTGATATCAAAAAAGGTTAGCGACATCATTGCAGCAAGTTTGCGAACTTAATTGTCAGACCTCGTATATTAAGGCCATGACATGCATTGTTTAATCCTGGGAACAATCTTGTGAAGCAAGGACTACCTTTATCCCCATGTTAGAGCTGATGCCAGGAAGCTCCCAGTGGGCAAGTCATTTGTCCAGAGACACTGAGCTAGTAAAGGGTGAAGACAAATTCAAATCCACACTCATCTGATTCCAAATCCCACACTCAGCTGCTCTGTTGCACCATCTGGGGCCAGGGAGTCCACTTCATGCTGGTTCAGGAAAAGCACATGTTTTTTCACCTTTATATGTAGTCACCATGGGCACACAGGACGTTCTAGTATGTTGAAGGGCAGCTTCAGGCACTGACACACCACCTTAGCAGATGGCAGAAGATTTGCACATTTAAAGAAACGTTCCACTCCCTGGTGAAAAGTTCCCAACAGCGTCAATTAGAGGACAGTTACAGTTCATTGATGCCTGATGCTCACAGGGGCAGCTTCATTGTTTTATACGTGAAAAATCAGGGCAACGATGAAAGATTGAGAAGTATTTCCAAAGTCATGTGAACCGAAAGGTCAAGGCAAAGGGGGTGGGGGTGGGGTGGGAGGAGGAGGTAAGGAGAAAGCAAAGACGCAGCGGAGAAGTATTTGTGGCGCCAGGGAGAAGAGACTGTGATGTCCACTAAAGGAAACCATGGCTATGAATTTCAGGGCATCAAGACCCTGTCAACACAGCTAATCCGCACGGATGTTGGCTGAATAAGACTTCGATGACCAAACAAGTGCACTGTGGAAACCATGTCAGCCTCCAGCAGGCCAATTTGTCCTCATATTACACACTCTGCTGGCTCTGTCGCTAGACCCCCAGATCGAGGAGCCACAGTGAGCAGCCCCCAACCCGACAAGGGTTGACACAGCATGGTTAATAAGTCAACAGAATTCAGAAACCATGACCGGATTAAGAAGGCAGTTTTATTTTGGTGCCCTGGACTTCAAGCAGATTAAATAATCAAAAAGGCTGAGCCACCGGGGTCATGTCTGAATGCTACAGCTGTTCACCGAGGTTTGACAAACATTCTTTCGGTGGCTGGTCGCCTGAATGGGAAAGGCAGCGATGATCTCGGGGAGGTCAACACTTTAAGAAAGAAGAGGGGCACAATCAAAAGACCCTCTAAGGGAAAACAATCTCAGCCAGATGGAGACAGGGGACGGACGGCTTAAATAAGTGGTCTCCTGAAAGCAAAATTGTTTTCTGTGTTGAAGAAAAGCACAAGCAAGATTCAGAAGGGAATAAAAAGCTGGATTCCGAGTTTGCCATGCCCGCGGCTTGTTGATCTGCAGATTCATAAAGGTGGGCTACGGGTTCAGCGAGGAAGCCCGTGGAGACTCAGTCATGAAAGGTGAGCCATGATAAATCCCCTTGTGTCTTAGAAAAGTTCCCTGAGAGAGGAATGGGATTCCCCTCAAAAGATGTCTGTGGGAAACCTGTTTTCAAGGTGTCTTTCTCAAAAGACCAAACAGATACAGAAAATGTCTCTGACGAGAGGATTTATGTTTGTGCACTGTTGGGTCAGAGGAAGGGTTTGGGCACAGAGGTACCCAGCCATGATCAGATATGCAGTTGGCATGTCATGGACCATTTCATAGAAAATAGCATGCTTCAGGTTGGAGTTCATATATCATCCACTTTGGAGGAGGTGGACGTGGAACAAAAGAAAGAATGAACAAACTGGCTGCGATCGCAGAAAGACAAGCCTTTCCTTAATAGATTTGTGGGTTCTGTGGAAAACATGTTCTCTCGTTTAAGATTTGATTTCCTACAACTAGTTAAGACTTGAGACCCACAGCTAAAGTGCGGGGTGTCGACTCATCTCTGATGGGTAGACATTTGGCTTTGAAAGGAGTTATTTATGTTACTTGCAAAATTATAGACAGCAAAACAAGAATTTCACTCTTTTGTACTTTGGAAGAGGAAAGGGGACTGCATCCCGTGAGCTAAACGTCCTCAGCAGGCCCTCCAAACGTCTTCTCTATTGCCCCAAAGCACCGATCACACCAGTAGAGAATTCAAGGAAAGGCTCCAGTGCATTTGACAGCCACATTTTCCCTAGTCAAGGCTGAAAACAAACAAACAGACAAACACAAAAGTCTCTTTCAAGGCCATTTTTATGAGCAGATAATTATCTTGCGTTTCAAATATTATTTGTGGCCTTGTGAATTCCTCTACCAATTTAACCAAATATCCTTGACAGATGTTTGCCATATTTTGAAATTCAGTCTCAGGAAAAAAGAAGGGAGTGACATAGCTACTGTGGAGAATGATCCAGCAGAATCTAAGAACAGTCAGCCTCCACCCTGAACGCTGCTAGGGGGCTCCCGTGGCTGCTAGAGACCCTCTTCCATATGTCCACATGGCAAGGAGTGCCGTGCAAGGACGCTCTTGGCAGTATCATTTGTAGCAAAGAAAAACTTCACCAACTCAAATGCTCATCAGTAACAGAGTGCCTAAGTAATAAATGGCATGGTCTCACCATGGAATATTCTAAGCATTAAGAGGAATAAATTAGCCCTCAGTATATGAACATGGACAGATTCATTGTGAAGGAATAAGCTGCAGAATGAAACATGCTGATGCTTACATTTATGTAGGTTTTTTTTTTTTTAAAAGCAGTATAGTGTGTGTGTGTGTGCGTGTGTGTGTGTGTGTGTGTACGCACGTGTGTGTAAAAGTGTTTGACAGGCAGTAAAGCACAGTAGGTAAGAACTCTGACAGACTCTGGAAGCAGACTGCCTGGGTTAGAATCATAACTCTACTAGTTTACTATACGTGTGACCTTGGGCAAGTGATTTGAAGCTATTCTCTGTATCTCAGTTTCCTCACCTTCAAAATGGGGATAATAGTAGAACCAGATTTACAAGGTTATGAGGAGTAAATTAATTAAAATATGTATATAAAGCAGTTAGAATGGTGCCTGGCTGAAAACACATGCTATTTGGTTATTTGCTATTGTTGTTATTAAGACTGTTTTTTAAAAAGCCTAGTGGGATACAACAGTAATGGTGGGAGTGAAGGGTCTTCTTGTAGGAAAACATGACTTGGGTGCTAATCAAGGGAGTTTAACTGTATCAGTGATGCATTGTTTCTTTGAGTTAGAAGAAAAAAGAGAAGAAAGAAACATGATCACTCATGAATGATTGACAGAACTGTGTTATAGGAACATGGGTGTTTATTATGTTATTCTTACTCTGTTAATGTATTTTTATAGAATTCTTGAATTAAAAAGGGGACAATCATGATTCATGGAATTATTAACACCTGCAAAGATGGGCATCAATATATAGGAATGCTTTGGACCTGCCCTATCTAATATGGTACCCATTGACACCATGTGCTGTATAAATTCATTAAAATTAAATGCAAATAAAAATTCAGTTCCTTGACTACAGTAGTCATATTTCAGATCTCCGCAGCCACATGTAGCTAATGGCTACTGCTTTGGACAGTAGATATCAAACGTTTCCATCACCACAGGAAGTTTTATTGGACAGTGCTAAGCTGGAGCATACTTTTCAGAAAAAGTGAATATCTGAACTTCCTGTCACTTTTCCACACTTCTGGCCCCAGATAATTCTACAAAGGGCGTGTGCTCCAGAAAGATTTTTTTATCTTTCTATTTGATATCCTTAAGTTTTCCATCTTCTGATTTCTGAGCTACTGAGGAAGTATCTTTTCCAAGGTCTCTGGCAATAGTTACCAATAGTTTGCAATAGTTATTGAAACTGGGGATGTACCCAGTCCAGGCCCACTCTATGAAAGATGGTGAATGGCAGAACCTCTGTTTCAGGTTGTGGAAGGTGGCTGGCACAGAACCACAGTACCTATGAATTCAAAGTGGGAACAAATGGTGGTGCCACTTACAAACCAGTTCCTATCCCAATTTCTTTCTGTTTGTTACAGGTGAATTGTTCCTGCTTTCAAGTGTGATTTTCGTGCTCCAGGTGGTGGGTGCATGCCCAGAGAAGTGCCGCTGTCACTCATCTTCAAGTTCTGTAGACTGCAGCCAGCAGGGTCTGGCTGAAATTCCTTCCGATTTGCCTCCTCAGACTCTAACACTGCATTTACAAGATAACCAGATACACCAGCTTCCCGCTTTTGCATTTAGGTCAGTGCCACAGCTCACATCCTTGAACTTGTGCAACAATTCTCTTTCAAATCTGGCCCCTGGAGCATTCCATGGACTTCAGCACTTGCAGGTCTTAAACCTAACCCAGAACTCCCTTCATTCCCTGGAAAGCAGACTTTTCCACTCTCTTCCACGCCTGAGGGAGCTTGATTTGTCATCAAACAACATAAGCCACCTTCCCATATCCCTGGGTCAGCGTTGGGAGAACCTAACCATATTTGCAGTCCAACAAAACCAGCTTCAGCAGCTCGATCGAGCGTTCCTAGAATCCATGCCCAGTGTGAAGCTTCTATTTCTCAAGGAGAACCTCTGGAAATGCAATTGCCACTTGCTCAGTCTTAAACTCTGGCTGGAGAAATTTATCTATAAAGGTCAGTAACGTCTATTTAGAAATCCCTATCTGTGTGTTATGAGCCTAGGATGAACTTCATCTGTTCTCTGCATTAGAAGGAACAGTGAGGCGTGTGCAAGGGACCAGTGTAAGCTTTTCTCACATTGATGCCATTTCACGGTATTGCAAAAGAGGCAAGTGAGTCATTAAAGGGTATTTAAAGTCACCTACAAATATGATTCATGGAGATAACATTCCACTTTTTGGTTAACAACAACATTAAGTTATGTATCTGGAAACTATATGCCTTTAAGAAGGATGGAAATTCTATTGCTACCTGAATGGCTGCTCAACTCCAAAGTGGCATCAAATTCTATTTTCAAATATGATCCAACTGGGACATAGTATCTCCCCCGGGACATATTCCCTTCTTTGTCTGCTTCTACTCATTTTCTTTAAAATTATCACTTTGGCTTTAGCAAATACCATTTATTGAAATTGGATGCAACAGGGCCACCTCTCCAAACTTACTTTTTCTTTAACCAGATGTCAAAAGCAAGCGATCCTAACACATGAAAGATGAGGGGCTCTGGAAATCACCCAGGGGTCAGCAAATGACAGCGGAGGGCCAAATCCAGCCCACCTCCTGTTTTGGGTAAAGAAAGTTTAATTGGGACACATCCATGCCAATTATTATTTAGTGTGTGTGGCTGTTTTGCAGAATAAGGGCAAAACTGAAGAGTTTTGACAGAGACTGTATGGCAAAGCTTAAAATATTTATTATCTGGCCATTTACAGAAAAGTTATCCAACACCCTTCTAACTCAATGCTAGCCTGCTATCAAAGGGAAACTGAGGCCCAGAATAATTCAGTAACTTGCCCTAGATGACAGGGTGGAAGCACAGATGAGAAAAGAATGAATGGCTTTTGTGTATTGCCCCTACATTCTTTCCTCTACGTCACAGTGCTTCTTTCCTCCTAACTTTCAAGCATCATTCATTCATTCCTATATTTGAGTGCCCCTTATGTGCCAGGCACCTTTCTAGGCACTGAGAAAAGGTCATTGAACAAAAGATCTCTATTAACATGGAGGTTACATTCTGATAGTAGAAACAGATGTTAAATAAAGTAAAATATATGTTCAGAAAGCTGTTCATACTAGGGAAACGATGAGGCAGGGTAAGGGGAGAGAAAGTGAGAGGGTGGGGGTTCCATTTTAGATAGGAAGAAGGTGACATGGGTGAACAGGACCTGAGCAGTAAGGAGGAATGAGCCATAATTAGGGGAAAGGATGGCAGATGCAAAGGGCCCGACAGGGGAATAAGCTTGGCTTGACAAAAGAGTGCCTACAGCAGAGAAAAGGAGTGAGAGAGCAGATAGAAGGCAACACAAGCGTTCAGGGGCCAAGCCATGTAGGAACATGCAGAAGAGGTTGAGTGAGACATTTGGATTTTATTTTAGGTGAAATGGAAATCTCTTGAATTTTAATCAGGGGAACAATATGATCTAATTACATTTGTAAAGGTCACTCTGGTGACTCTGAGGAGAGCTGTCCAAAGGCTGCAAAAGAAGAAGCTGGGGGACGAGAAAGTGTTTTCAGTCATCCAGGGAGGAGACGGTGGTGGCCCAAACCATGGTGGTGAGAAGTGATCAATGTTGGGAGGTATTTGGAATATTGAACTGATAGAAATTGCTAATGGGTTGGAGTGTGAGATGAAGAAAAGAGAGTAATTATGGGAAATTCATTTTTTTTGGTCCTGCAGGAGTAACCAGATGAATGATGCTGGTAGCTAATAAGTGGCAGACTGGGGAATGGGGGAAATGGGCGTGTGGAAGGTGGCAAATCAAGCATTCAGTTTGGGGCATGTCATGTTTGAGATGCCCATTACATACCAAGGGCAGCTGTTGAATTTGTGGTCGTATGTTTGAGGCTATAACTCAGGAAGACAGGAGAGCTACCGTATTTCCCCGAAAATAAGACCTAGCCAGACCATCAGCTCTAATGCATCCTTTGGAGTAAAAATTAATATAAGACCGGGTCTTATTTTAATATAAGACCCGGTCTTATATAAAATAATATCATATAATACAGGGTCATATAATATAATATAATTAATATAATATAATATAATATAATACCAGGTCTTATATTAATTTTTGCTCAAAAGACGCATTAGAGCTGATGATCCGGCTAGGTCTTATTTTTTGGGGAAACACGGAACAGGCATGAATTAGGGAATCAGCAGAGTCTGGATGGTTGCAGCAGTTACACAGAAGGAAGCAGGTTAGAGTACAACATGAGTTCAAATATGCAATATTGAATGAGAATGCCTCTCAACAATATCATAGCAAATAGCTTATCACTAATTAGCTGATCTTCAAGTTGACTTATAGTAGGGGTTATAGAATCTGGCAAACATATTTCTTATAGGAGGCTGCAAATAAAAGTATTTACATCTAGAGTTGAAGTGGCATTAACTATTGTGTTCTGAACCAAGTGGTAAGCATCATATAAAGATAGTTTTCATCAAAGAAGAACATTCCTTGACAAATAATAGTTCCCAGGTCCGGGACACTAGAAGCAACATGAGATGGAATGAAGTTCCCTCTACCCTGCCACAAAGTTGCTGTAATCTTTGGGCAGATTAGTTGATGAATACTTAATAATATCTGTCTCCTCCACAAAAACATGTGCATAGATTTTATAATTAGTATTCCTCTTTCTCCATTCGTAAGTAAACAAATCATCTTTATGCTAATAGCTAACTGTATTAGACATTTATTCTGGGCTAGGTATTGTGCTAAATATTTGACATACTTTATCCAGTTGAATCCTCAGAGTAATCTTAGGAGGTGAATTTCATTATTTTCCCCTCTCTCACTTTCCAGATAAAAAAGTAGAGGCACAGGATGGTGAAGTAACTTGCTTAGGTTAACACAGCTAAGTAATGGTCAGACTCAAGCTCCAATTTCTTCCAAGATAGTGGTTAAGAGCTACTAGTAGCCAGATGGGGGATAATGAATGCCTCGCAAGTTGGAGCTTCTTCCGTTGTCAGCTTCCATGAATCTAGAAGGGAGTAGGACCCTCAAGGTATCGTCAGCAGACTTTCCTCCAGGGGTGGAAGGGTGGGAGGTGAATCCTAGCTGAGGACACAGATGCACATGGAGCTCTTGGTGGCTATAACCCCGCCCTTCAGCCATGTCTCAGGTTCTAGCCTGTGTATCTCCTTACCTCTGGGCCCAAAAGCTGTGTCCCCCACCCTAACATTGAGCAGCAAGAAGTTGTGGAACTGGAGAAAGACAGCGTTTAAGCCTGGAGCAACTGGGTGAGCCACCCCGGTCTAGCTGTAAGTCAGCTGATGGAACTGATAGAACTGCTGGTCCCATGGCAGGTGGGCTTTCTTCCCCTGGTAGATGTCTAGTGCTCTTTTGCTGGGTGTGCACCATCACTTCCTCTCAAAGCCCCACACTTCATTTCTATCTCTCTGGCCTTCTGCCTTACAACAAACTCCCAAGCAGAGGCATAAAATGGTCCACGAGGCAGGAACCCTTCATCACCATGCAGCCTGACGGCGCCTTGGGCTCATGGAGCAGCCACCCTGCACAGCTGGTCTCCTGCACATCAGCTCAGGAAAGGAGGAAATTCCTCTGTTAACTTTTTGCTTTAAAGTTGGGACTCTTGACTCTGGGGATCCCTGAAGAAGTTAGGAGGGACCCAAGAGTCTCTAGCAGTAGGCGATTCAGTTTCAAACAGTGGCAGAAAAAAAAAGGTGTGGGTTGAATTTTGTCATAGCTACTAACCCTGATATGACCTGGGCTACCGTAACTTTTGCACTGCAAACTGGCTCCAGCTACTAACAAGGCCGTGTAGGACTCGGCTCATAAACCTCAGATAGGATATATGTGAAGGCAGACCCCAAACTCTGAAGTGCTATGCAATAGAAGGTTATAATAACATTGAAGTGATGGCTTCCCACATTTGACTTTCTGGTATAATTTTATAATTGACCTACGGTGTGTACAAAGAATCTCCAATCTAACTTGGCTAAGAGTGGTGCTGGGTTTCATAGCCATCCTTGGGGAGGAGTTCATGGCAGCCGTGGGGGGGAAGTGAGACAGGTCATAGGGGTGAGGTTCTGCCCAGGCAAAGGGCTTTACTGAGGGTCATTGTGTTCACTCTGCTGACCTCAGGACGCTCCTAAGAGGAGGAAGTAGAGACAGGCAGCGAGTGTTGTGGGAAAAACTGGGATCAAGGGGGAGAGCTGGGTTTGGGTGTTGTTCTGTCCACTCATGACCTGGGTGACCTTGGACAAGAATTACCCATTACAGTGGACTTGTGAGGACTTACCTAACCATGCTTTATATACGTATTATCAAGTTGGATACAAATTTGATGTTCTTATGGCAACATTAGTCAGAGAATTCTATTTGCCTGAGGTCACATAGTAAGTTGGTGGTCAGATTTGGCCAGAATGGAATCTGTTAGTTCAGTGCCCTTTGTAGAAAAGAATTCCTAGGCACCCCAACCCTGTAGTCTACATACTCGAGGAAATCAATTGCTTTAAAGAGAATGGAAACTGGGTCTAATAACCCATTGGAAAGTTTGGTACTGGAAGTACTAACTGTTCCAAAGCCTGAGGAGATGCGTTAATTGTACTTAATCCCATGCATTTCAGTAAATGTTACTGCCAAATCTTCAGATACACAGAACACTCAAAGACCATGACCTCCCCATTTGGCATCACTGAAGACTGTTGTTAAACATAGAGCCTTTGTAATTAACATATAACATCACGACAAAGCACATTTGTCTATTTATTTATGTATGTATTTTAGATTTCTGATGGGAACTTGGTACAACAGATTTATCTGTGTGGAGGGGCTCATTAGGGGCATGAGTGGCAGGAATGCACCGGCTACAGTGCCCTCAGGTTGTGCTCCAGTGTCCCTTCTCATCAGCTTTTGCAGTGCTTTTCCCTCGGCATTTGTAAGGTAAAGGTGACTTGGCTTTGCATTCTTGGTCATACATAATTGCCAATTTAGTGTGTGGCATTTTTAGCATTTGGCCAATTTAGAAATCCTAAAATCGTAAACTATGGTTGTCAAGTTCTTTGACTCCAGGAGGGTTAAAAAAAAAAAAAAAAAAAAAAAAAGGTGCTTTATAAATTCCATCTGCCTAAGTTTTTACAGGCTGAAGATTTTGGAATTCAGTTGTATCAGGGTCTGTTATCATCCTTTTGCTTTTGTTTTTTAAAGGTGGAATAATGGACAGTGTCATCTGTGCATCACCGGACACCTGGAAAGGAAAGGACCTCCTCAAAATCCCTCTTGAGCTGTACCAGCCCTGCCCTTTCCCATTTCCAGGTCTGCAGACCTCGCAGCTGCAGCCGCTGGGTTCTGCCCACTGGGCTGTCCCAAGCCCTCCTGACAGCGACAGTGCAGGGGAGCCAGACCACGCAGAGCATGAGCTCAAACCCAAGCCGAGGCCAGCCAATCTGCGTCACGCCATGGCCACCGTCATCATCACCGGGGTTGTGTGTGGGATTGTGTGTCTCATGATGTTGGTAGCCACCATCTATGGCTGCACCTATGCAGCCATTACAGCCCAATACCATGGGGGCCCCTTGGCTCAAACCGAGGAGCCTACGAAGACAGAAGGAAAAGAGCTGCTTGACAGCTCACCAGCCTGACAGCTTCCAATTCAAGCAGGAATAATCACTTTAGAGCAGAAGGAGGTGTCTGAGTAGGGCTGCCATGTTCACTGTGACTGCCTCAGTTTGCTTTTTCCAAAAGAAAAAATTAAAAGGATGTATTCGGGAAAAAAAAAAAAAAAAGAAAAGAAATAAAGAAAAATACTCCTGGGAAGAAATGTATGTTGAGATTTTAAAAATACCACAGGTGAAATAGAGATGGTACTTGTGCTCTGTACCTGAGAAGTTATTAGAATTATTCTCTGTGGGAGAAGGCCATCACAGAGAAAGGGGAGATGCCATCTCTTTAAGGTACTCTTCCCCGCATGAAGTTGCTTTTACAGAGCACAGAAATCAGATACGTGTGCCAGTCAGCACTCCTGGGAGCTTTATGGTCTACTGGAAAACTGTCCAATTTCAACTGCCTGGGAAGAAGCTGGTGATCTTACCCAAGCGGCACTGACTACATCTATAATTCAGTTCATGTTAGATCGGTGATAATTTTAGACGTTGTGTATGTTATATATTTAATGGGAGTGTCTGTTGGTTGAGAATTTCGTAGCTTGCCACAATAGTCAGATTATATTTAATTTTTTAAATCAGAAAACCATTTGGGGCTTTCTAGGCCACAGAGGAAGAGGAGGGTTCCCTGACTGCAGAATGGGACTCAGGCCCAGGGTCTGGGGAAGATTTTTGATGCAAGGGTAAATAACATATACACAAATACAAAGAGGATGGGGAGCCAGAATTTGGGGCATTTATTACTGAAAGGCCATATCTACTAGGCGATTGGAACCTTCCATTTATAATTCTCACAGCAGGAATGAATTGAGGGTGGGCTGAGAGCGAAATAATGGCTTGTGTGTATCTGTATCTACATATACATAGTGTACAGACTCGTACAACCACACCCACACATAAACAAACTCGGAGCAATCAGTTTACCCACTAATGAAATGCAGCCGTGGCAGGGTGGAAGCCAGCAGCTGTTGACCACCACCCAGCTTGTCTACTCAACACTCTGGGATAGGAAGTAAGAAGGAAGTCTGAAGAGAGTGGGAATTATCTAGAGACTCAAGATATGTGGCAGCAGCCATCCTGAACATTATTTAGGCCGTGGTTTAAAAAAGTCAGGTGTGGCTTGCTTTACTCCACAGACGTGGTCCTGAGGAGTTGCATGCAAAGTGAATTTTTTAAAATTGAATCATCATTTTAATGCAGTAGGGGAGCTCACTATTTAAAGGAACCTTTCATGGAATCTTTCTGTAATGACAATAATTGGCTCCAGATTTATGCATTTTGTAAATTGGCATTTTCTCATGCTAGGTTTTCTTAAAGTGGAATCTATCTGCTCTCTCTCTCTCGTGATGCCCCATCTCATACTTAGTCACCTGTTAGTATTAAATGACTTCACATAGAAGAGTTAAGGACAAGTCAAGAGCAGACAATGGCAAATGTAGGGCAAGCTGCTCCTCCAGAGGCTTTGAAAGACATTGCTAATCAATCCCAGCACTTTTCCCAGCTGAGCCTGGATGGACCACAGATGCCGTCTTAAGACAGCACTGTAGGCAACCAGAACTAATCAACTGAAGTTGGTTCAAAGGATAAAACACATTTGCCATTCAGGGCACTGGCTCTGCATTCCCTCCCTCAGGCCATGTAAAAACTGGTTTGAATCCTAAATCAGTAGTCCCTTCCCTAACCTGGAACGGAACGAGAAGTCTCCTCACCCAGCAGTGTAAAGGGCCCAAGGGGAAAAGACCGGTGAACCTACCACAGCCTACCCTGCAGGACACACCGGCGTGCCCCTAAGGGTCACAGAGGCCCACAGTGCTTCACAACTAGTGTGGGCCCCACACACGCCCGCAAGCTAATGATGGACCATCTTTTTGGAGCAGCAATTTGGCTAAATGATTTTTCTGGGGGAAAAGCATAAACTTTGATGTTAATGTTTTCTGCATATTAAAACAAACCTGGATATATTAAAGAGTAGATTGAAAAATGAGCATGGATTTTAAGATCAAAAAGCGACCCCAGAGAAAGCCAGCGGTTGCATCAGCTCCATCCCCAGTCCTGGTGCGTCTTTTCTGGCCTGATTCGTGTGCCACTGTAGTGGACAAGGCGGAGCAACTGGTCAAGGATGTACTGAAACAAATCTTTCTTTCCCTTGCCCTGGCCAAGCAAGCAATATGAGAAAGGAAATTTAGAAGATCCCTTTATATGTCGTGTCCATTTCACCAAATGTTTCTGGAGCTTGCACTATGTGCCAGGCATAGTGAGAGGTGTTCTCGTGAGCATTTGTCATGCAGTCCTGGCAACCACCCCGTGAGATACTTGAACAGATATTACATAAGCTGATAACTACTGAGGCCAATAAGCGTGCTTCCTGTCACTGTGATTTGAGACTGCCAGTGTACAGTGCTCTGCCAGAGGTTTGGTGACATTGCAGGTCAACCCCATCCCCCTGCCCGCAGTGATTACATGAGAAAGCATCCAATATACCACAGAAAACCCTGAACGTGGCTAGAACCCTCACTTGTCAACACCCACGTCCTGTTAGATTTCTAAGTACAGATGATAACTCAGGCAAACAGATTCCTGTTTTATAAGTAGTCTTTAAGGAAAATGATTAAAACAGTGCATACGTATATTCAGATTTCTATCTTTTGCCTACAATCACCACAAACAGCAGTTGGCAATGAAAATAATTACTTACCCTGAAATGTCAACAGCTTCTCAGCGCAGAAAAATATAAATCAAATTGTTTAGATTAACAAATGCAGACTTATCATTTGTTAATATGAGAAATGAAATGTTTTAACTGTAAAAAACATCACAGATGAAAGACCCAATTTGCAGGGTATTCTGCGAGAACCACAAATTATCTTTCACAACCACTACAGCTCATGAGGGGTAATTTGCAAACGCCTCACAGATTAGTTTCAGCTGTTTATTACTGCTGTCATATTCATAGATTCCCCCTATAAAAATGCCCTTCCATCATAGAGCCTTGCTAGGGTACACTGTGAACAAAAATGATGTTGACTGTTGATTGTTTCTGAGAAAACCATCTACAATATAGTATTTTTTCCCCATCATATTTAGTGGGACGGTATGACGATAGCCTGGTGACTTTGGCTCTGCCAGAGGTCACAGATTCACAAGAGCAGCCCCCAGGGATGCTGTAGCTGTCTGGCTTGAGGCCTATATGGACGCAGTATGAAGAATGCACCCTGTCACAGAGGCTGTGGAGAAAGAAGACCTAGGGTCACATCTATACCTGAAGAACTTTTAAATATTAAAGCAAACATCTCTGACCCCGCAGGACAAATCTCGTGTTTCTGATGATAACATGCCAGTGGACAGCTGGGTGTTTTATTTTTCCTTACAAACATGAAAAACTGAAAACTGATTCACACTATTTCCTCCCAAAGGTTCATGAAAATCAAACCTCATTACTCAAGTTAACCAAGTTGCCCCAAGAAGTAAGACACTTCTGTCTTAGATCCTAAATATCAAAGGACGTGGCTAAATCAATTTCTGAAATGATATAGCTATAGCCCACATGAATATAACTGCACAACTGTTAGAAACCTTTCTGTGGCAGATCAGGAAATAAATGTTTACAGTTTGATCAAACCCACCAGTGTGTCCATTGTTAAATACTAGTAGTCAGAAACCTACCAGCAAATGACATTCCACCCCCACAAGGCAGCATTAGGCTGTGAATTATATGTGCAACTTCAGGGAACTATCCTGTTTTCCTTTTTGATGAAAATGCTTCATGATAAGTATTTTTTTATGCTCAAATTGCAATGAGGTCTCAAAGAAACCCCCATCCTATTCAGAGAAGCAGCTTCATAATCTACCAGTCTCCTCTCAGACACTAGACTGGACTATCCACCTACTTTTCACTCTGATGACACTAAATATTCATTTGGGTGAATAGGATGTCACCTAGTTACAAAGTTGTCACCATCAAAGAGACCCTGAAAAAGAACCAGAGGGTTGGGAGGTGGGAAGGTCCTTGGAGAGCATTTAGTCTAGGCCTGGCAGATTTCAGGATAGCTGTGACTAGCCTCCCTGCCCATTTCAGACACTGTTAACAGATGAGGACAAACTTATCTACTGAGCCCAGCTAAGGCCACAGACTCCTTCTAAATCTGTTTCCTAGGTACCCGCTACTGATCAACTGGAGTTGACATACGAGATTAAACCTATTCGTTACCCTGATATAGTTTCATGTCCTTATTTTACAAATGGGAAATTGAAGCATGGAAAAGGAAAGGGACTTTTCCAAAGTCATACAGATAATTAACTGCAGGCATGATAAATACAGTTGCAGGAGCATGTAGGTAGCATGGATGATACACTCCAGCCCCACTATTCTGCACTCGTTCTGTGTGAACTACAACACGAAGACTACGGCATTATTATAGTAATGCTGTGGATAAAGACAATTAGAGTACACCACCACAACATTTACTGAGCACTCGATTTTGTGCCAATTGTTTTCCAAGCATAATATATTCGTTTTCCCTAAGCCTCGTACGGACCAAAACATTTGGGCTTATTATGGCCACATTACAGATGAAAAAGCAGGATGATTGGGTTTGAGTCATTTGTTGAAGGTCACACCACTAGTAAGTAGTGGAGTAGGAACTTGGATGCAAGTCTCTCCAAGGCCAAAACCTGGTCACATTTTGGGATATGAAAGGTCCAAAGAAGTCAGAGTTGGGATCCCTTCCTGGCACTGCCAGCCCTTGATTTAAAATATGGCAGAGAAAGAAATCCAACCACCAACCAGTATGTCCTTGCGAGAGCTGTTCCCACCAACACCCAGGAAGCCAGCTGAAAAAGCCAAGGCAAAATGGGAAAATTAAGATTTTTCTATCACCCAAGACTATGCTAGCCTGGAAAAGATGTTCTAGGCTGGGAGGGGAAGAAACTCCACTGCACTCTCTCGTAGCTATATGAGAAAAACGATAAATTAGGTGCTGGCCAATTCACAGTATTTGCCATTGAAATACTTATGAGTACAATGAGGTTCCTAGAAATTAGGAATACTGGTCAATGATATCCAAGTCTCAAGGAGGAATGCCCACTACCGAAAGTAAAACAAGACCTTCAGACAGATGAGAGTCTGAAGGAAGCGATTAATAGTCTACACTACTCATCCTTATGCTGCTTTTCCTTTCTCTGAGAGAGTGGGCTTCAAAAACCAGAGGGAAACCATTCTCTCCTATATGTAGAGCATCTGAGGACTCCTACAACCCCGGCTATCAAGACCACTTGCTATCTTCATCCACTAGAGATGAAGAATCTCTACAATGTAGCATATAACAGAATGATAACAGGAAGGGAGGACAATAAGATATGCACACTCTAGGGACCATAGTTTTTATCTACTGTTTCTTACAAGGAATGAAAACTACAGACTACTTTGGTTTGTATAGGCTAAGCAGTCAGATCACCACGCAGCAGGAGGTGGCATCCCTTACCAATCCTGCCATGCCACACTCAATGGAAGATATCTGGACACTGGACCTTTGTCTAGGGGCTGTGTGTAACAACCAGCCTTTCATATTAGTCTCCAAGTAGTACTCTAAAGTCAACAATAAAGGACACTCCAGGGAGAGTGATTTATCCTGTTCATTGGCAAATACCCCATACTTTAATGATGATTAAAATTAAGAAAGATACCTAACTTGGAGCCCATTAAAAGATACTTAGGAAAAAAAAGGAAGGAAGGAAACACACTGCCCTCAAGATGCAGAAGAAGTATGAAAAATCTATTTTAAAACATATCCCAATACAACTTTTAAAGTTTCTGAGTGGATTTGGTGCACATTATACCCACTCACAATCCATTGGCCAAATCATGTCATATGACTAAGTTCAGAGTTAATGAGGCACAGAAGCATACAACTCCAGTAGGAAACACTGCAAGTGACATGGCAATGGGCAAGGACATGCCATCTCCTTACAGGGAAGGGAGGAGTTAATAATTGCAAACAATCAGAACATAATAATAAAATAAAATAATGACTAGTGATAGTAAATAATAAGCAAATAAGTAAGTGACAAATGAATAAAATATACCACAGTCATCATCAGAGGTACAAAAGAAACATAGCAACATATTGAATTAGTGATATAGAATACACAATATGGAATACTCCCAGATTATAGAAGGGGGAAAAAAACGTGAAAACAATAGAAGATGATTGAAACAAAGGAGCAAGAGTGAAGAATCAATACGTAGATAACTGGCTTTCTCCATAAACAGATTAGAATATATCAAACAGAAGAAAAAAAAATCGGCCAAGGTATTTTCCTGAGTTACAGAAAAACTCAAGTTATGTAGATCAAGAAAGGCTTACTATAAAACAGATTAATGGGGAAAAAAATCAAAAGTTAGTCTAGGTTAGTGTGTGGCACATATAAGTCTCAATTAGTTTAAATCAGAGAAAATAAATTAACAAATAGATTTGGGTAAAATTTTCAAATTTAAAGAAGAAATTAAAAAAATTTAAACCTAGAAACCAAACAAATAAAGACAAAACTTAACAAGGCACCAAACTGAGATTGCAATGTTCAGACTTGCAAGGACTCAGGGAATACGATAACTTCAGAAAAAAAAAATATATCTCAAGATACACTTTAATTGATTAGGAATGAATTATAAAAAGCTAGAGGAAAGGACGGTGGAGGAAGTATGTGAGAAGGACTTAAAAATGTGGAAGTCATGCCATTAAAGTGACAGCGATAAGCACTAAAATCAGTGAAAGTTAGAGTTAAATCTCAGTGGTTTTGCTAATATGGCTACAAAACAATACAAAGCCAATAATTTAACAAATTTCTAAGCACCAACTTCATGCCAGGCAATTTTCTAAGTATAAGAAATGAAGGAGAGAACAAAAAAATATAAAGTACATGCCCCACAGAACTTAACATCTAGCGGAGGCAGAAGATAAACAAATTAAAAATATATTAGGTGGGAAAAAAGCAGGTGTGAGTGAAAGTTACTGCTGGGGATTTCTTTTTTATATATGATGATCAGAAAAACCCTTGCTGAGAAAATATTTGAGCAGAGACCAGAGGGAAATAATGGAACTGGTGATGAAGATAACTGGAGAAAAATTTTCCCAGGGAGAAGGCATAGCAGATACAAAAGCCTTGAGATAGGAGCAACATTAGTATATTTGAAGAGCAACAAAGAGGCCCTGTGGCTATGTTTGTGTGGACAAAGGCAGAAGTAGAAGGAGATGAAGAGGGGAACTAGGGGTTGGTAGGACCTCATGGGTTGTGGCAGGAAGCTTTTAAGACGATGCTCAATGATTCCCACTTCCTGGTACTCATGCCCTTGTTTAATCAGCTCTCCTTTTTATTTTATTTTATTTTTTTGCCAAAGAAATATGAATGATGTGTCATTTCTGGGTAGAAGCATTCAATTGCTAGACTAAGGAGTCTGGAATGTTGGGTTAATACCTGTAGGTATAAGATAGCTGTCCTTGAGAGTCACCTGTACCGATAAGTGTACTTTTTGAAAGCAAGAGACAAGCTTTTGTTGTGTTAAGTTGCTGAGCCCTTGGGGATTTTTGTTGCTGTAGGCTAACTTATGCTATCCTGACTAATATACCATCTAGTGCACTTGAGGGGAAAATGCCTCTAATAATAAATATATTTTAGTGGCACAAATTATTGACAAATATTTTGTTATCAAAATTAAAATAAAAAACCTCTATTGAAAAATAATCTATTATCGTCCCAGTAATTTAGTGTCAAAATCTTAGAATTATCTGTGATTCTTCAATCTTGATAGTCACATTTAAAGACTGGCTAAGTTCTACTGATGTCAGAAGTGGAGAGTGGAAAGGCTGGAAAACAAGATTGTGGCTCATATTCCTGTTTTCTAAGTTGCTAACAGATGTTTTGGGGCAAGAGAGTTAATATCTATGAGTCTCTGTGTTTCTATTTTTTGTTAATGAAAGTTGGGCTATGATATTAAAATTAATTTTCAGCTCTAATATTCTATGTTTTTTTGAAATGTTTCTCAAATGAGATTTTTGTTTTGTTTGGTTGTGCAATCACCACTCCCTGAGGGTGGGCTGGATTTAGTGCCTTGCTCCTGACAAAAATGGAATATGGCAAAAGTGATAGGACAGCACTTCCAGGATTACATTACCAAAATCCCTGGCTTCCACCTTACTCACCTCTCGTTTGTTCTGAGGGAAGTCAACTAACACATTGTGAACTGCCCAGTGGAAACATCCACGTGCAAAGAAGTGAGGGAGGCCTCTGGCCAACAACCGGGTAGGAACTAAGTCCAACAACCCAGGAGGCGCAGAATCTTGCTGATCTCATGAATGAATGTGGAAGTATTTTCTCTGCTTGTTGAGCCTTCAGATGAGACCACAGGTATCAATAACACTTTTACTCCAGCTTCATGAGGGACCCTGGGCCATAGGACTCAGCTTCACTGATTTCATGCTTCACCCAGATTCCCGCCTCACAGAAATTTCGAGAGTGTAAATGTTTGTAGATTTAAGCTGCTAAGGTTTGGAATGATTTGTTCTGCAGCAGCAACAGATAACTAAAAATGGACCATTGTGAAAATGAATTGTAGCGTTTAACTCTGGGTAAATTGGGAAGTCAATAGAGTTTTGAATAGAGGAGAGACATGATATTACATACCTTTTAATATGATTGCTGTGCGTCCTATGAAGAATAGATTGAAGGGGCCAGAGGTGGAAGAAGTCAGGGGAAGCAGGATGGAAAGCCATGGCAACAATCCAGGGAAGAGATGGGAGTGACCTGGCCCAGTGGGGTAGCACTGGAGGTACTGAGAAGTGGTCAGATTCTGTACATCATTTGAAGAAAGAACCAACAGGATTTATAGATACATTGGTTGTGGGTAGGAGCAAAAGGGAGGAGTCAAGAATGACCTCAAGATCCTGATTCAAACAAAGAGTAAAAAAAAAAAGTGTTTTTGAGACAATGAGGAATTTGAACACTGACTAGGTAATGGGTAATTAGGAATTCTTATTTTTAGGTGTGGCAATGGCATTTTTATATTAAAATACAAAGAAGTCCTTATTCTTTAAAGATATATACTGAAATATTTACGGAGGAAATGATTTAATGACCAAGATTTGACTTAAAGTAATATGGGTGGGGTGGAAGTGTCCTGGGGTGTTGAAAGGCCATGAGGCTGATAGCTCCTGGGATTAGATAAAGACACATGGAGTTTCTTTTTATATTTCTGCTTACTTTTGAGTATATTCAATATTACACAAATAAATTGTTTTCAAAATGACTCCAAAGTTTGTGGACTTGTAAATAACTAGATAAGTAGAATGATCTAGATCAGCAAGGCTGCAGAGAAAGAGAGGAGGGCAAAGATATGAATGGAACTGGGACTTGAACTTGGAATCTACTGCATTTGATAGGCTTATTTGAGAAGGAGTGGAGCCTTTGAGTGGTCAAGGAAGAGTCAAGTGAGAGAGACGTAGGAGAGGTAAGCAGCAAAGTAGGTGAACCAAGTAAAGAGATACTTCAAGGAGAATGTGATCAGCATGACCAGTGCTGCTGATGGACGAAGAAAAATGAACATTTCAGGCAGATGGGTAGCTTAGTTGGTTAGAGCGTGAGGTCTGGGCAACGGGGCTAACAGTTCAATTCCCACATGGGCCAGCGAGCTGCGCCCTCCGCAACTAGAATAAAATCAATGAGCTGCCGCTCAGCTCCTGGGTGGCCAGACGGCTCAGTTGGTTGGAGCGCGTACTCTTACCCACAAGGTTGCCTGTTTGATTCCTCAACTCCCTCAAGGGATGGTGGGCAGCACCCCCTGCAACTAAGATTGAACACAGCACCTTGAGCTGAGCTGCCGCTGAGCTCCCAGATGGCTCAGTTGGTTGGAGCACATCCTCTCAACCACAAGGTTGCTGGTTCGATTCCCGCAAGGGATGGTGGGCTGCATCCCCTGCAACTAAACTTGAAAGGAGAACAACTTGACTTGGAAAAGTCCTGGAAGTACACACAGTTCCCCAATAGGGTCCTGTTCCCCTTCCTCAATTAAAAAAAAAAAGAAATCTTTAAAAAAAAAAAAAGAAGAAAAATGAACATTTGAAGTTCAACTTTGGATTTGGTAATGTGGAAGTTATTGGTAATATGGATGAGAAATGTTTCACTGTGGATGAAACCTGATTGGAATGGGTTCCAGAGAGAATGGGAGACAGGAAGTGGGAAAGGTATACAGCATAAAAGAGTGAGAAATGCATAACACAAATAAAATCACATAACAACAAAAATTATTGTAGCTTAAAAACCTGAATATATCAGCAGAATTCTGGAAGATGGTAGAAGAAGGCTAGTCAAGAAAAAGCATATAAAATGACCATGAACTACATTTTCACTTGGACATTTCTTTTCATTTTCAAAGACAATTGTACACTGTCATCTGCCTGAGCCGGGTTACATATAATTTGTCCTAGAAGTAGGAATGACATTCAGACAGTAATCCTGCCCTCGCGCAGATCTTTTCTAGTCTATGTAGTATAGAACCTAGGAGTTCTTGGGGAGTACGAACTTTGGGAGGCTATGGGAATCAAAAGCCTTTGATCAGCACTGTCCCTTTCCCTCCACAGACTGGCCAAGGCATTTTCCATGAGCAGGGAAGTCCAGGCGGACACTGCCAAGCTTATGTTCCCGCTACAGACTCTGCTCATGCCCGTCCCTTCTTCCCAGGGAGGAGAAATGCACACCAGCTCACTTATCCTTTGCGGGCCCTTCACTTAGCATGAGTCATATATATTCCTGTCTTAACGGAGATCAAAATCCCAACAAGGTCATGAAGAGATTTGCCTGGATAAAGTCAGCTAAATAAATCCCCAAATCTCTTATGAGCCATGGAAAAAAAAAAAAAAAAAAAATCTGAGAAACTGTTTTCCACCAAAGCATGTGAGAGCATTTCCAACGTTCTACCAAGTATTATGCTGATTACATCGTTCAGAGGTTTATAAACCAGAGCGAAGATTAAGTAAATCACTGTCTTGACAATGAGAGCATGCATTTTTAGAAAGCTTAGGATCTCTGATTGGGATTTCTGTGTAACCACGTACACAAAGACATTAGGTGCAACTGATGGACACAGTCTGATACCTGGAGTTCTGTCTTCAGCATCTACTAATATAGCCTCTGATTGAAATATCCACTTCACTTTTATAAGATAGAAGGATGGTGAAAGAAGTGAGGGAACCAGTCAGTGTTTTATTTATTTTTTTAATGGACTGTGATGTAGTTTCATCTACAGCAGGAGTTGGCAAACTATTTTCTGCAAAGGGCTAGGTACTACACATTTTTACCTTTGTAGTCCACCGAGTCTCTCCAACTCCCCAGCTCTGCCGTTTTAGCAAGGTGCCATACACAATACTGGCATGGCTACATGTCAATAACACATTATTTACAAAAAGATGGTAGCTATTTGACGAGGCACTTATCTTCAGAATACATAAAGAACCCTTCTATCTAAACAATAGAAAGGCAAATGACCTAATTTAAATACAGGCAAAGAATCTACATAGACGTTTCTCCACACAAAGATATGCAAGTGGTCAATAGGCGCATGCAGAGATGCTCAGCGTAATCAGTCATTAGGGAAACGCAGATCACGTCACATCCACTAGGATGGCTAAAATAAAACAAGACAGATAATGGTACGTGTTGGTGAAGGTGTGGAAAAACTGACACTGTCATAGGCTGCTGATTGTACAATGGTACAGCCACTTTGGAAAACAGCTCGGCAGTTCTTCAGAATATCAAACATAGAGTTACCACATGATGCAACAATTTCACTCATAGGTCTCTACCCAAGAGAAATGAAAACATATTCACACAAAAACTTGTACATAAATGTTTATATCAACATTATTAATAACAACTAAAAAGTGGGAACAACCCAGATGTCCATGAAATAAAAGAAGAAAACAATTGTGTGTGTGTGTGTGTGTGTGTTTCCATATATATATATATATATATATATATATATGGAAATCTAATTTGGCAATAAAAAAAAAAGTATTAACACATACTACAACATGGATGGACCTCAAACACACAAGCTAAATGACAAGCTGATCACAAAAGGCCACATATTGTGTGATTGCATTTATATTTCGTGTCCTGAATAGGCAAATCCATAGAGACAGAAAGTGGATTAGTGGTTTCCCGGGGCTGGGGTAGTAAGTGGGATATTAAGAATGAAAGTGTGGGTATATGGGGGGTTCTTTTTGGAATGTTGAAATTGTTCTAAAATTATATTGTGGTCATAGTTACATAACTTCGTCAATATACTAAAACCCAATGAACTGTAGACTTTTTTCTTTCATGTTTTCGAATTTATTTAAAGAATACAAAAAAGTGCATCTGAATGATTTAAAAAAAACACACCAAAATTTGTTTTTAAATCAACATATGCTCCTGCACCAGGCCATACGCAGTCTAAAAGATGGCTCAAAGACATGTGCTGACTTCTAGACAAACTGTTTAATATTACTGAATTTGATACAAGAATATGCGAAGTTTCTATTTCTCAAGTGGTGATGGGCACCTCATAACTGCTTGCTCAGAACCACTCACACACCGTTTTCTCTCCCTCTCCCCCACACTCTTGCCTCAGTGACACATAACACAAACTTGGGAGACATGAACTGTATACTTTAAACAAGTAAATCTTATAGTACGTGAAATATGTCTTAAGAGAACTGTAAATAAACAAAACAAGACAAAATAGGTGGTAACCTAGATTTGGTCCAGTGGGCTGTAGTTTGTCAACCTCTGTTTTAAGGCATAGGTACATAAAAGTGTGAGTTTCAAAGTTTTACTACGAAACATGCCAAGATATTATAATGACATTTCCTATGCAAGTTTTCACAGAGAACAGCACATGGCAATAAGTGTGGGCTAGTGAGTGGTGGTGGATGGAACAGTCATTCTTAACAATACAACCACACCAGTAATACTTCAGCAGCTAATCATTACTGAGCACTCAGCTATAAGCATTTACCTAGTACTTTATATATATAACAACATTGTATATTATATGAGTTGTGATAAAAAATATGGTGAATGTTTAAATAAAATAAAAATTATTCCAGTAAAAGACACATTGCCATTAATCCTCCTCAAAAATACTCCCCCTCACTTCAAATACACTTATCCCATCGTTCTTGCCACTTTCTGGAGCAGTTCTGAAAGTCCTCTTTCATGAGTGTCTTTAGTTGTGCTGTCATGGCTGCCTCCGTGTCTTTAATCGATTCAAAACGTTTACCTTTCATGGTCATTTTGACTCTGGGGAAGAGTCAGAAGTCATACGGTGCCAGATCCGGTGAGTAAGATGGATGAGGACACACCGTAATGTTTTTATTTGACAGAAATTGCCGTACCAAAAACGATGTGTGACATGGAGCCTTTCTTTTGTGATCACAAAATATGGTGAATGCTGCTGCTGAGTGCCATCCAACAGAAAGACAGGGATCCTTCAATGTGGGAAACAGTGTGTCGAACCTTAGTAACAGTGTGTGACTAGTTTCAACTTGTTCAGTGCAGTAAGTCAGGTGTGAGTTGAGAGAAAGTGTGTTTTAATATGTGCCATAAATCATCCTCCATCATGACAATGCTCCATGTCACACATCATTTCTGGCATATGGCAATTTCTGTCAAATCAAAACATTATGGTGTATCCTCATCCACCTTATTCACCAGATCTGGCACCTTGCGACTTCTGGCTCTTTCCCAAAGTCAAAATGATTCAGGACATCGAGGCAGCCATGACAGCGCTACTAAAGATACTCACAAAAGAGGACTTCCAGAACTGCTTCAGAAAGTGGCAAAAATGATGGGATAAGTATGTTCGATGCAAGGGGCAGTATTTTGAGGGGGATTAATGGCAATGTGTTTTTCACTGTAATAAATTTTTTTTATTTAAACATTCACCATATTGGTTTATTTTTGTTGTTGTTTTCTTTTTTTGCAAATTAGATAAACACATTTATTTACGTTTAAAACAGAGTCGTGCCAAACACCAAGACGGCCTGTACAAAAGTACTCCATAAATATTCTAAAGCAAACGCAGAGTTGCTTTCCTGTTTATTCAAGTGTAGGTAATGGAGTGGGGATGGATCAGGGGTCTACATGGGCCACAATGGAGCTGGCTCAGAGACAGTGTACTAGGCATACTAGAGACATAGATTCTATTTTTGACTTCAAAAAATTAGGAAACTAGTTTTTTTCCACATAAATGAAACACAGATATATAAAGAAATCAATATAAAAAATCTATTCACATTTTAAAATAGATTAAGAGAGTTTGGGACAATTTTCCAAATGGAGTAGAACTTAGTAGGTGGTTAATGGTGTTATCAATACTTTTTCTCTCAAACCTTTTTCTTAACCATTTTTTCTTATTCTGTTTCTATTTTCCTCTATGAACATTGTTTTAGTTTTTGCTTTCTTTTTCTTTTGGATTTTTATTTATTTTTTAAAAAAAGCATATTGTTTGATAATACCTTGCACATCAATTTATTTCTCTTACAGGAACCAAAGGGGCACCCTAAAGCCAGACAATCTGAGTGTAATAAATATTACATTATTGATTAATGATGAAACAAATATCCATTTCTTAAAAGCTAGGCTATTAGAAATCCAACCAATCAACCTCATTTTACAAACATGAAAACTCTGGCTCAGAGCAGGAGCAGAGAATGGCTCTGTGCTCATTCCTAAATCCTTGGTTCACATAAGCTTTAATGTTTAAATCTCACCATGATCTTCAAAAAAGGGGCCTTAAATTGCTGATACAGAAAATGCAAGCCAGGTATGAGGACCTGTTACCCTAAAATTCGGCTGCTGATTTTTGGGTTGGGAGACGTGTTGGGGCTTTTGACTAAGGTTTATAAAAGGACAGTGACTCTTGGAAGTGAGTGTCCTGGAGAGTTAGCACAGAGGATCCAGTTTCTCAAAATTCTAGGCTATTTTTATTCCTAGAGCGGTAATCTTCACCATGACCTTGTCACTGGCTATTGTGGTATGCAGAACAGCTGTTCTACATGGCAAACGCTAACTCCAATTCTGTTGCAGGCTTAAAATACAATGTGATCAGTAGCTGCTCACTAATCCACTTCTATAAAGTGTGTTGTTGTCAGTCCTACTGGCTTAGCTCTCCTTTTGCTCCTGCATTGCACCCATTTGTCAGATTACAGAAACAAACGCCAAACACATAAAAAGCCACTAATAAGACATATTGCAGAGGATATAAAGCATGAGTACTTTTAGAGCAAAATAATGTTATATAATTTTAAAGTTATGGATATGCTGCATTTTCCTATATTTGTAATTCTCTGTTCTGTTGTAAAGGCCTTTAATATTTAAATAAATAAATACGTGAATAAATGTATAAAATATGAAAGTTGGTAAAAAAAAATAAAGAAAGAAAGAAACCCACCTCAGGGGACATTTTGAGCAAAGGTTTGCCTTGGGTTCCCCTCCTCCCCCCGAGTAATGGGTCATGTGGCCACCTGCCCATCAGTCCTGCTTTTAGATCATCTAAATACACCCGAACCCTGAGAGATTCATTCATTGTCAGAGTACCCACCTGGAACATGGCCACAACATGTATGAGGGGTCTCATTCAAGATTCTTGGAGAAGTCCATTCCCTTTGCCTGGAATGCTCTTCCCACCAGTCTTTCCATAATGGCTGCCTCTCATCATTCAGGACTCTGCTTATGTCACCTCCTTAGGGAGGCCTTCCCTAAGACCCTGCACCCCCAATCTGGAGACGCATTGCCCCACCACACACCCATACACACGTATGTATGAACATGAGCATGCATCCCTGCCTTTACACTGCCAGCCGCATTTCATCTCTTTATCCTGATGTGTTTTCTACAGAGCATTTACCACTACTGGAAATTCCCGCTTCTCTCCTTTCCTTCACTCATGCCATATTTCTCTGTTGTCTTTTATCTCCCACACAAATGGAAGCTCTCCTTTGGCAGCAACTTGGTTTCGCTGTGTTCTCAGGGAGCATTGTAGCATTTGGATGGAATGATTCTTCATGGGGCAGCTGTCACCCCAGCTTCTGGGTGTAGGATACCAATAGTGCCCTCTCATGAATAACAAATAATTCCTCCCCATTCTATAATGCCCACGGGGGTACTTGTTCACAGCTGTATCTCCAGCACTAGGTATACAGCAGGTGCTAGATATATGTGTATTGAATGATTTTATTTAAAAAAGAAGAAATGAAACAAGATCTGTCTGCCTATGAGCCTATAAGGGAAAACACTGAATTTGACACAGCCATGAGCTGGGATTACCTGTCAGTTTAACCCAGCATTTCTAAATTTTGCCCCTACTGACATTTTGGACGAGATAATTCTTTGTTTTTGTGGGGGCTGTGTGTGCCTTGCAGAACGTTTGGCAGCTAATGGTCAATGATGTTAATCAATCTCTTTCCTAGTTAGCTGGTTAAAATGAAATCTTTTGTCCTATCATCAAACCTTTCTCTTCATCACACTGCCTTGAATTATGCAAATGAGACTACATAACCCACATTTTAAAAATTCATTCAAAGAAATGAATCTATTGTGGTCTATATTCCTTGCAAAGGAACAGACCGGCAGATTAGAGCACTCCCGCCCCCAAATTTACTAAAAATCATTGAATTTTGTACTTAAAATAGGTGAATTTTTGGTATGTAAATCAGACCTCAATGAATCTGTTTAAAAAAAGTTTCTGTAAGAAACTGATGCCTAACGGACACATAGACCAATGGAACAGAATAGAGAGATCAGAAATAAACCCACATCTGGATGGTCAATTAATCTACGACAAAGGAGGCAAGAACATACAATGGGGTAAAGAATGTCTCTTCAATAAATGACATTGGGAAAACTGGACAGATACATGCCAAAAAATGAAACTAGACCACTTTCTTATACCATATACAAGAATTAACTCAAAATGGATTAAAAACTTAAATGTAAGACCCCAAACCATAAAACTCCTAGAAGAAAACATAGGCATTAAACTCTCTGACATTGCTCTTAGTAATATTTTTTATGGCTATGTCTCCTTGGGCAAGAGAAACAAAAGAAAAAGTAAACAAATGGGACAACATCAAACTAAATGTTTTTGCACAGCAAAGGAAACCATCAAAAAACCAAAAAGATAACCTACTGAATTGGAGAAGATATTCACCAATGATATATCTGATAAGGGGTTAATATCCAAAATATATACGGAACTCATACAACTCAACACTAAAAGACAAACAGTATAATTAAAAAATGAGCAGAGGGCCTGAATAGACATTTCTCCAAAGAAGACATACAGATGGCCAACAAACATATAAAATGATGTTCAATGTCACTAATCATGAGAGAAATGCAAATTAAAACCATCATGAGATATCATCTCACACCTGACCAAATGGCTATCATTAAAAAATCAACAAACAACAAGTGTTGGCGAGGATGTGGAGAAAAGGGAACCTTGTGCACTGTTGGTGGGATTACAAACTGGTACATCCACTGTGGAAAACTGGAGTTTTCTAAAAAAAAAAATAGAACTGTCCTATGACCCTGCAACCCCACTTCTGGATATTTTTCTGAAGAAATCCTACACACTAATTAGAAAAGATATATGCATCCCTATGCTCGTTGTAGCATTATTTACAACAGCCAAAATATGGAAGCAACTTAAGTGTCCATCGACAGACACTTGGATAAAGAAGAGGTGGTACATATATGCAATGGACTATTATTCGTCCATAAAAAAGAAGAAATCTTACCATTTGTGACAACAAGGATGGACCCAGAGGGTATTATGCAAAGTGAAATATGTCAGACAGAGAAAGACAAATACATGTGATTTTAATTATATGTGGAATTTAAAAAACAAAATACGCAAACAAAATAGCAACAAACTCATAGATACAGAGGACAAACTGATGGTTGCCAGGTGGGAGGAGGGTTGAAGGGATGGATGAAAAATGTGAAGAGATTAAGAAGTACAAATTGACAGCTGCAAAATACTTGCAGGGATGTAAAATACAGCATAGGGAATATAGTCAATAATATGGGTTCTAGATAGGCACTAGACTTACCGGGGAATCACTTCATAAGTTACATAAACATCTAACCACTATGCTGTACACCTGAAACTAATATAATATTGAATGTCAACTGTAATTGAAAAAAATAGAAATTTAAACAAAAGAAACTAATGCCTCATGTCTATAATCTATATCTTTCTGTTGCTTATCAAATTAGCTATTCTAAGCATGACGTTTTATGCTTGGACCTCAGAAAAGACATCTGCTGATGCAGAGATAACTACTGGGCCAACACAGTTGCCACTAGGATGGGACACTAAACAGTTTTATATTCCTTAAAATATCCATTTTGTTCTGTATCATATTACTATGGTGTGGAGTGGAGTTTTATCTGCTGATTGCCTCTCTCAGTGTTTTAGTCAAGTACTGTGTTCCCATGGTCTGGACAGTAAATTTTGTAAGCTGAAGTACCCACATATAGCAGGCGAAAATGAATCCCATATTCCTTGAGTCATTTATTCAGTCAATACTTTTGACAAACTTATCACATGGCAGCCCTTGTACTAGGCACTGGGAATAAAAAGATAACTGGGACAGTCCTTACCTTGGAAATGTTTAATATTTATTCAAGAAACCAAAATGGAACATTGTAAGTAAGGATTGATTTTAGATTCTGAAATGTTAAAATGTACATTTTTAAGTAAACAAAATAATTCAGAATTTATCATCTATTATTTTAAAATTCCATAAATCTGGACTTCCTCACAAAAATTGAGGTGCAGTATTTGTCAGAGGAACAAGTCTAAAAGGAGAACAGGGAGGTCAGGCAAACACTCCAACGAGGACAGGAGTCCCCTGCAGAGTTTCGTTTTCTAACTTGGCTCCCTTCCTCCCCCTGTACATTGCTTTTCTTCTCTAGGTCATTTCCATCGGGGCATGGTAGAAGCAGTGCCTATGACTACTGGTCCCTAGGGCCCTGCCTCCCCATCGAGAGGAAAGTGGAGAACTAATGCCATTAGTTAGACAATGTGTGGAACGTAAGTCAATAATAATTAAGGACCAAACAGGTTTCTACAAGTTCAATTCAATTTACAGAATTCTTAGAGGACCGATCTACCATGCTTCAGGCACTCCTCAGGGTTATGCCGTGAAGGACAGAAGATGAAAAGAACAAAGTCTTTGACCTCTAGGACCTCTTTTTAATTCACTTGCCCTGTGTAGACGTGGCTTTCAAAGTAACTGCTATTTGCAGTCTCGGGGCAATTACAGGGCCTGGTTATGATTCATTTATATCTAGAGTGCCTGGTCAAAGCAAGAGGTGAGGAAATATTTATTGAATAAATGAGTGAATGAATAGATATGCTGCCACCTTGAAGATAAAAATGGGTAACTGCAAATCCTAGCTTTTTTATACTTCTTCATATTCAGGTATTTTCTTGTTTGTTTTCTCATGTTATACCCGAGCCAACCAAGAGTAAGGTGAGAGAGAGAATGAGCCCAATCTTATTTTAGATCGACCTTCAGAGACCCAAGACCACACATTTAACAAGTTATAGAGTCAGTGACAAACCTATGTAGACTTTGCCGTCCAAGGTTTGCATTTCTAATAACAACAGAAAAATGGATAAGGGGCCTGACACACACAGAAGATTCCAGGGCTCTGGAGAGACTTGGTAGGTCATAGAGAAAGTCCTATCACTTCTTTCTTTGCAGTGGGAAAGCAATTAAGAAAATTCAGCACACGAGTGGCAGCTGGAGAGTTGGCAGGTTCCTCAAGAGAAGGGCTGTAAGCAAAGTCATAGGCCAAGAAGATGGATGGGGCCCATTTATGCACCGAGGCTGACACATAAATGGAATCTTGCCCAGTTTGACTGCCCTTTCTTCAAAGATGGCATTGACAGATGGTATCTAAATGTTTTTGTTTAAAAAAGAAAGCAAGAAAAAAGAAAGTAGAGAATAATACTAATAATAAAAACAAAACAAAACAAAACAAGAAACTCTTTCTACTCCAAACAGACACGTCGCCAATGAACATGAGAATACCAGATCAGGTCTGGGAGCAGTGTGGGCCTTTCAAAGTAGTCCTTGATAATTATTTGCAAAGTTGTACACCTTTCCTTTCATATAAATTTCAATTTAACACAAGGATTTCATTGAAACCCCAAATGACTGCCAGTTGGCTGTATCCCATCTGCGGTGGAAGGCACACTGGTGGGGGACATGCCTGCTCACATATTCCATCTTCACCTGCCAAAACAAGGCTTCTTCCCCAATTAAAATGGCCTTTTAAAAAAATTTTAGAATGGTAAACAATGTCTACTTAATTTGAGGAAAATACACAGAAGAAAGTTATGGAACGCACTCATACAGAGTCAGTGAAATTTGGGGGAAGTAGTGAAGAGGCTGCTCAGCTTTCAGAGACAGAAAGGTCCTTCTGAGGTCATTCCGTTCACGGTGCTGCATCCACGGCAGCCTTCGAGATCAAACTGAGCAAATCTATTTTATCTTACATCTACCGAACACACTATAAAAAGGAAAGCTAATAATCACCAGTGTTACAAGGTAAGAACTAAATACAACTCCTCAGATCACCTTGTTTCTTTATCATGCTCTGTCATTACCTTCTGAACATGGGGACCAGTTGACACATACTAAGGAGCAGTAAACAAGAGCATGTCTCTTCCACCAACTCAAGGTGGGCCAAACCTGCCTGTGGTCTCTGGCTAACTGTGGAACGCCATAGTAGATCAACAAACCATTTGGAAAGTTCCCATTCTTCTCCAGACTGGATACGCAGTGCCCAGGCTGAGCCCACGTTTCACCCATACTCAGTCCCAAAGACATTTATTAAATCCGAGGCATCTGGAAATATTTGAGCATAGTCTGTAAAACTTGGACAGAGTGGCTTGGATGGCCACCGCCATCTTAGGGTCAGCACAGAGCATCCTTTGTGATGACTGAATGAGAAACCCAAGGAAAAGATTTTAAAAAGAAATTTCAAACAGACAGACAGCTTCGTCCGATCATGTCTTTGGCGGCTGCTGCATGTGGTACCAGCTCTAGGGAGATAACACGCCTCCAGAACTAGCTGGCGGGTTCAGCCTGGAGGGAACCACATCTGACCTCCTGTAAGCACAAATAAATCTTCCTGAGTTAAGTAATGATCCTGTCTCCTCCTTTCCTCAAGGAACACGAGACACTGAGTGACAAAATTTAAAGACAACAGCCGTGAATCCTCAGACTCCTTATCTCTGAGCTTTAGTTACAGGTCTGCCTAGTTCAAGATGAGCTAAGGTCAGACACATAAGATTGTCTTCCTTGCTATACCAATAACCCAGAAATAACCAGGGCAGTGTCCCCAAATCTTCCAAACCCTGCTAATACAATCAGGATGCATAGGCTAAGTCGGAAATAAGGTGGAAGGAAACCCAGTGTTTCCCAGCCAAAGAACGACCACTTCAAACATGGCTGCTCTGTTTGTATTCCTTCCCACAAACATTTGAGACGACACAGAAGTTGACGTTCAAAGTCACCCTCCAGTACAACTTCTTGAGGGAGGCTGCTCCAAAACCAAATGACTCCCTTTGGTAAATCTAGCCAATATCAGGATGGTGCTTGGAAGGTCTCACCCATCCATCAACCTGTGGATTCAACAATTATTTATCAGAAATAGATGATGTGCCAGATACTCTTTCAGGCTCCATTTTTTCTCAGCAGATCTCCTTCAAAGAGAGCCTGCGGCAGTTTCCGGCCTTTAGGCCAAATACCACCAATGAAAGCTCCCAGCCAGCCACAGACACACTGACACTCCTGAGACTGAGAGATATGGGAAAAGCCAGAAACAAGGTTTCTTTGACGATTCAAGACTCTCAACTGTAAAATGTTTTGGCTTTCTCCTTGTCCCAAACCGGCACCTGCAGATACAGTTAACTCTAATTCCTCAGGGGAATTAGGGTGATGAAAATCTCAGGCTCTCTGGAGAAGGGCACATTACAGCTTGAGCTTGCCTAAAACAAACCCACAATTTCCTTGTAGACCCACTGTTATCCTAATGATGTGGAAATGGGAGGCCGTGCTTACTTTAAATGAGCATGCTACCTACTGTCGAGAAATACTCTTTTGCGCACACCAACAATTTCTTCCTGGCTCACAGTTGAAGAACAAAAGTCCTGGGAAAAATTTCTGTTTTCATATCAAATACAACCAGCTGTCAGACCCTGGGACTGGAGGAGATGACACCAATTTGAGGAGGGAGTAATTAAATTGTTTTTTCCTTCCAAAACCAACTTTCCGGTACACAGAAGTAGTTGACTCACCAGATAAGTGGATGCCATGCTTACTTTATATTCATAAATTGAAATCCATTGTTTACCTGCCACCACGGGAGATTTCCGTTCATCCAGGAGCTGGATGGAAGTACTCGCTGTCACCACATTGCTTTTGTTGACTGTTCCTGTAAGAAGAAAAACGAAAAATGGAGATACAGTGCACGTGTTCAGAGAGTAGTAATGTTGGCTCAGTAACCAATTCTGCAGATGGGACTGGGGCTCACTTCCCAGAACCCAGAGTTGGCCTACTCCGTTAGGCCACAGATGCTGGGTAGCCAGTCCGCTACCCAGGTGAAGGAAGCAAGGCACCAAGTCATGACCACCTACACTGGGAAACGTCCAGCCTGTTCTCATCAAAATTATTGACCACCATGGCGGGACCACATTTTTTTCTAATTTGTGGTTACTAATTGCAGTGTTTACTTGTGTCAGTAATCATATTTATATTGCCTTTCTAAATATAGCTGTGGAGAGCTACATGAGAAAAAAGTTTCGAAATTATTTTACAATGAGTTGAGAACCTCAGCTCTGATTTGTTGGTTAAAACTTTACTGACTTATAAAATTCTAATCCCCAGCCCAGTTTTTCTTAGCAAAATCATTCTGAACAGGAATAGAGCTGGAATGCAATCCTTACTCCAAACTCTTGTTAAGGTGGTAACAATATGGCATTAATATTAAGAGATTTTCAATTACTAACAGTGGGTCCAATACCCACGAATTAAAAGATGCTGAGCACAAATTCCTAATGGCCACAGTCAATCACTGTTAGCCCAGTGCCTAACCTTATAAAAGGTGTTCAATGAACGTAAATGAAATGGAATCGATTGAATTGAGAAGCAGGGAGAAGGCAGACCTGAATTTGAATACACTTATGACCAAACCAATTAAGAATTTCCTTCTGGCCCAAGTCTAAACAGTAATGAAAACCAGCTTGTTTTCCAGTGTGTACAGGTATTCAACACACAGTAGAAAAAAACGAAAGCGCTCCACCACAACACTTGTACTTGGTGAGTTTCAGCATTTTTCCCTGAATCTAAAGGGGCCAAGAAATCTCTTAAGATATTATGTCATCCATAACTTTACCATGAAAAAGGTCAATTCCTTTTCATTATATGATTTCACTGAACGTTCAATGAACACTCCACTTGCCAAAAACCAATTAGACAACGGCCTTAATTAATCAGAATTTGTTTCTTCCAGACATAACTCTTTGTAGGAAAAACCATGAATAAGAAAACAAACAGACGTGAAGGCCATCACACTCACACACACACAACACATTTGGGGGATGCTTGCATCTCCCACAGCTCCTTCTCCCGGTCCAGTTTTGAGCAAACGCCACTTGTCTCAGAAGGATAACTTAATGATTCCAATCCAGATATAACAAAAAGGTTCTATTTTCTTTTCCTTTAGAGAACCGTGAAACAGAAAGCATCATGAGATTGCATGATAAAAGAAGACAGTATTACTGATAAGTTTGCAGCAGAATGAGGAAGTCCAGTTGATATTTTCAGCAATAAACTGTGATAAGTATAATAAAAAGAATGATTTCTGGTCACCTGGAAATTTATGTTTGAGAAAACGCACGTATGGGTGCGGGTACGCATAAGCCTGTCAGCAGAGGAACACAGACTCAAGAATCTCAGTCCTAAAAGGAACCTAATTGATAATCTTGTCAAATATCCTACCTAGCAAGAGAATTTCTACAATAGCGTTTGCCTTTTCTTGAATATCTTCATTAATGAGGGGCCCTCTTCTTAATGAGTCCATTCAATTAACTATTAAACAACTCTTGTCAACATGTCTTGTGCAGATTTCGAAAGCACTTTTGATGAAGGTGTTTTCATTCAGGGACATGAGCAAGTGCCAAGACTCCGGGAAGGGGCTTTGACACCCAGCACTCGGGATCCTCCATTCGGGATAACTTAGGAATGCTTGTAAGAGGTTAATACTAAAGGCTCTGATATAAAACCTAAGCATAGACTGAACTGTGCAGAACATTCCAGATTTACAGAATTGGGTTTTACTGCTTTCTGCAATTTCTGCAGTGCACAGTGCAGACCCATACACAGAATGAACACCAACAATACTGGATGCATGAGACAAGAAAAAGCCAAGGACAATTAAAAAGCATTTCTAGTTTGACTTGCTTCTCAAACTAATTGAAATAAAACAGGATGCAGTTATTTTTTTTGGAGGGAGGCAACCTTATTTGTTTTTTATAATATCATAAAATCTTAGGACTGGAAAAAATATTGGCTGCATGCTCCCCATTGGTTACTGCAGCCTTCCATCAGGATAGCACAAGGCTATACAAATTCTTAGTCCTTACTCCTGCATGTTGATTTTTAAAGCAGTTCAGTTCGGATGCGGAATTGGGGGACTCCAAAGTGATGTGATTTGCTGCAGGTTCTGCCATAGGATGTGCCTGCCTGAACTTTCTCTAAGTAGGGCCATGACAACATTTGAAAAAATCTGAGAAGTTTGTATTCAAATTCCACATGGCACACAATTAACAGTCCTGCTCTCTGAAATGCTCTTTGCACAATCTGGTTAAAGCAAAGTCTTCATTCTATTTGGGGTTGTTACACTTATGGAATAGGTCACTTGTTCAGCACTGGGCCGATATTCAGTATTGGCTCCTGAGGCTGACTGTAACTCTCCGCAGCATCCGGGCAGCTCCCCCACACTCTGCACGCAATGCCCAGGCCAGTAGGACCAGACAGACAGCCCTGCCTCCAACAAGGACACCCACCTGTGCTGAAGGGGATCGAGTAGACGAAGCTCCCTGGAATCTGCTCAGCGGCTCTTCGGTACCACAGAGGGAAATGGTCTGCGTTAAAAATATTCTCCTTGTCTCCAGCTCTCAGGAAGTCCCTTGAAATGGAAAGGAGTAAGAGCATGGTATCAGTCCGCAAGGAAAAGACAGACACGGGTGCATCGCAACTGCCTTTGTTGGATAAAAACCAAAGCGTAGTCAGAAAGCTTTGTCTTGCCTTAAAATCCACACATGGACACATATCCGTGGAAAGATCAACTACTTTTGTAGATCTTAGTCTTAGTGAAAGTGTAAAGGAGGTAAAGTGGGTCATGTGGGGATGTGGGTTCCCTTCTCTCCGCCTCTCCCTACTCTCCAGCCCAACAGGACTGCTCTGGGTTCCCTCAGTAAACCCCCTGTGACCCCCTGCCTCATTGCCTGCTGCCACAGTACTTCTCTCTATCCAGAAGGCTGCATGCACTGTGCCCTGCATCTGTTCTCCCGTTAAAATCACATTCATTTTAAGGTGTGCCTCAAATACCACCTACCATATTCATCCAGAGACACACACAGGTTCTTGCCCCACGTTGGGGCCCCACAGCCTTGGTCACTCTCACACAGCCTTCTTTTCCTTGTCCTTATCAGCACAATTGTCATCCCTCCATCCCAAGCCTTCCAAGATGATTAAGGAAAGGAGGCTTTGTTCGCCTTTTTGCATCCTTCCACAGAACCTTAAATGTACCGAAGCCCCAGTAAGTGCCTGACTTATCTTCCAACTCATGTTTACTCTCCAGCATCTGAGTGCTTTGTCTTGGCTGATATGGTACAACTCAGGGTTGGAAGTGACTATCTGGTTAGCCCAGAGCCTGCAGAGATCTTTCAGGAAGGGAGATCAATCAGGGGACAAGGTGTATGTAGGGAAAACGCCACTAATTGAACCAGAAATGGCACCATTTTCAATCCAGAAGTTTGCAGCATGGAGTTGGTTCATGGCGAGAAATACTCAGATATTCTACATGGCTTTTATATACCAAATTATAACTAGTTGGTTATTAGAAACTACTTGAACTTGGCATCCAGTTCAGGAAAGTATTCTGTAGTTGTAGGGTATGGTCAACCAGTGATCCATTGATAGCTTCCAAAGATGCAGGGCTCACTCCTTTGAGAAGACGCCTATGCCGTCAGAGGTTACCCTCAAAGTCTTAGACAGGACTGAAATATGCCTCCCCGTAACTCGACCTAGCATGTCCTGAGTACTCTCCAAGGGCAGAGGCCTTCTTTTTCTTCACATTCCCAGGGCCTAATACTCATGAGGCACCCAGGGTATGCTTAATGATCACAGAATAAATCAAACCTCATATCCAGATAAGAGCTCCTCAAGTATTAAACACAATTGGCCATGTCTTTTCTAAATAATCCTTCTCAATTCTTCCAGAACCCCTCCTCAGTATGGCCACCAGCCTGTGTAAAGGGCTCTACTTTGTTCACATCCCATGATAATCTGTGCTACTGCACCTGAACAGAGCAGACCAAAAATGGTCGGACCTTCCTGCCTACATTTGTTTACTGATTCTCACCAACAGGACAATATTCCAGAAATTAAAATCTTATTTTGTTTTTAAGTTGGCAAAAGCACTCTGCTCTCACTCAGAAAACCAACTTGGGAGCCTCGGACCAGACTGAGGAGCTGCAGACCTCCCTGTGCCACTCAGGATGCTGCACGTTCGGAGTTCCCGGGTCGACGGCACAGACCAGCTCCCCTTGGCCCTGCTATATTCAGCAGTAATGTATCCCCATCCTAAAATCATCAGGTTGCACTAATATTGAACTGTGAGCTTTTTCATTGTTTTCTTTAGGCCTGAGTTTCTTCAGAAACCTGACTTGGACAGGTGTGTGACGGAGACTGTTGCCCAGACGTAGGTGGGATGAACTGCTGCCTCCCACACTCTGCCACGGGCACAGACATGACATGTTCACTCATGCACTTCTGTTCAGTAGTGAGATGTGTATAACCGTATGGAGGAGGTGACCTTCTCATGCAGCAGTTAATGGTGCTTTAGACGGCCCTTTTCCAGTCATGGTAGGTGGCATGATAGCTTGGTTAGAAGGTGTGAGGTGGTTCTGGCTTAGACTGATGGAGACATCTATGCTTTGGGAATGGCAGGCAATAGTTCTGGAACACTGCACATCTGGCTGGCTAGTGTCTGCTGCCTCGGACCAGACCGGGCTGGCACCCAGGGCAGGAAACAGGAGCCCGCAGCTCATGATCTCTATTAGCTCTGTATGAATGCGAATGGGTCCATGACAATGCCCAAGTAGTGATTCAGAAGGAACCAGGAAGAAGAGACCTGATTCTACAGAATCTCTGAAAATGTTCTTCAGGAAAATAGATCCTTCTTCTGTGTACTAGGGGCTGTTCTGGTGTTGTGTAACCCAGGTCTAGGTTTTAGGCAGAGCTGAATGACCCTGGGTGAGTTACTTGGGTCCGTTACTAAGTCTCTAAGCCCCTTTTGCTCATCGACAAAATGAGAAGAATAAGAATATGACACTTACCAGGATACTATCAGAATTATATAGCACCATAGGTAGAGGGTTATGTCAACTGAAAATGGCTCGAACAAACATATGGGAATCTTAAAGGCCAGCAGTTTCTTTTGTTCTCTGTGGTTCAAATGGGAGCTGTGAAGTGCTCACCCCTTCGGACTTAGGACTGTGGGCGAGAGGGAGAGGCTGACATCACTGGATGTGTCTGTACGTACAATATGTGATCCAAGAGGCCACACTGATGGCTCGGGACATATTAATACTGGGGCTGATGACAGGTTACAGAGGCCACGAACTACAATGAAATGCCTCCAGCAGCAGGTGGTGGGGATAGGAGATGGAATCCCAGTACAGGAGGCTGATGATAGTACTAGTTAGTTCCGGGGGCGGGGGGATCTTGTGTTATACCCAGTACTCCCTCAACACTTTGAACTCTTCCGTGTATGCTTTCTTAAAAAAAAAAAAAAAAAGAAAGAAAGAAAGAAATTCTAAGTGCTTTCTAATCATGGCTAAATAGAGTATGTCCAAGTAGTTGGGTCTCAATGGCTATCATTGCATTGGAGGGGGTAGAGGTCTAAGACCCTAAGACCATAAGACCACAGAACCCAAGTTGCCTCTATATGAATCAGTGATATATGTTTCTTAAAGACAACGGAGTAGTTCATCCATCCAAATATCTAATGAGTACTCAGTCTGAGTCACTGTAATATCACAGAGAATAGAACTCACGGTTGTAGGTATTTCTAGCTTCCCAAAGCAATGTTTTATTTATCATTGTTTTGATCCTCACCATAATGCAGGGGGATCATTATCGTCATTTTTAAAACGCACAGAGTGAATGCAATGAGCGAGCTAAGATAGGTGCACACCCCAGCCGTCCTGAGTGCGGTCCTGCCATCTTTGAACTCTCACGATAACACAGATATCAGACTAGCGAAGGGCCATGTTTTGTGGTTGTTACTGTTTTCCTTGTTTGTTGGCTTTCATCTCAAAACAAACAACAGCCCTCCTCTTTGAGCATGAGACAGTCTCTGTCTTCTTTGCCTCTCTGGATCCTACGGGAAAAGGCAATGGGTGTCTCACATTTCTGTTCCTTCCTGGGAATGTGCCCTCAGGAAAAATAACTGTTCGAAGGCAAAGGGCGAAAGAAGGCTTGAAAAATATCAAGTCACAACTATAGCCAACTTCCTAAATGACAAATGTGAGAGGCTGAGAAAGAGTCCTTGAGTAGGAATTAAGGCAAGTCCACGGAACATCTAAAACTCGATTGACCTGTCATATTCCAGACTTGGTTGTATGAGATCATATGACGGTGTCAGGGCCTCATCTAACAGAGGCAAGAGCACTGCTGAGCTGGGCCTGATGACAAGGAGCATCTCCTGGTAGGGTCCCTGCTGGGTTCTTCCCTCTGAAATTGGCAGCCACCCTGTGGCTTGGTTATTCACCGCCAGGTACCCCAAAGGCCAACGTACATGAGGCTCTCTGGTAACCTCTGAACTACCCCATACACTTTGCACGCTTTCTGAATCTCTGATTCCATTTGTCCCTGGCCTACTAATGCCTCTTACTTCAGAGAAAAGAAGTTGAGAAAACTTATTAATGGGCTCAGAAAAGACGCCCCAGATTCACACCAGCTGTGGACAAATACCCATTTAAAGAGTTAAGGCCCAGTGGCTCTCTGCAGACCCAGGGACTGAGCAGTGCTTTAAAGGGCATCTGGGTACTGGACTCGGTGACTAGGCTGTGCCCACTGTCCCTCTGGGTCTCTCTGGAAGCACAAAGAAGCATTGTCAAACCCGCATGACACCAGATGGCCCACTCCTGGGTGTGGGGCTCTGCAGGCCCTCAGGCTCAGTGAAGAGGCACAGAGGTTTATCAAAACATACACAAACAAATAAACAACAGACTTGAAACACTGATTCTTGGACAAGCAGGAATTCCTCAGCAGAGCTGCACAACAGCTGAACTCCCTGAAGCCATTTGTGGGGGGATGTGCTGTCCCCCCTCTGGCGGCTCCCCCAGCAGCCGCACCATCTCCAGCGTTCTGAAATGACTCACTCAAGAGGGTGGTAGGGGACTCGGGGACAGTGGCCAGAAGGCAGCAAACCTGAAGAACAAAGGGTTGTGGAAGGGCCAACGGGCAGGTGACCAACACACTACAGCCTCTGGGGTACAACGGACAGGACAGTGTCACCAGGCCTGGGGGGCCTGAATTTTGTTTCTGCCAGTGGTGGAAGGAATCAAGAAATGAAACAAGCTTTCCTTTGAACCTCCCCTCTCAGGGTCTCACTGGGCCCCACAGAGAACCCTCCTACTCACTGGTTGGTGAGCTGCTCAGCCCCAACAAACAGGTTGATTCTCGAGAGGCCGGTACGAGTGCCAAGGAAGGCAACTTCCACACCCTTGTCAGAATTCCTGAAACAGAGCAGCAGACATCAGGGGGATTCTTCCAGACAGGAAGCAAGTAACGGCTTCTGCATTTTAAGACTCATGGAATGTTTTACAAAATAGCAGTTTTGAAACCTGAAAATTTAAAAGAAATGATAGAAACACACACACACACACACACACACACACACACACACACACACACAAGCACAGAATACAAACTCTTGTCACTTATAAAAGTTTTTATTGTAATTCGTGCAAGAAAAGTTCAAAACTCCATGACAACAAAAGCACCATGAGAAAATGCACCCTCTATGCTGAATAAACACACCTTTATCTCAAGTTACTGGGTACAAGTTCAGAGGGAGAATGGGAATGACTTTAAGGAAAGGAAGAAAATCCTTACAGCTAGCCTAGCTTTTTGCGTTCATGCTACAAAGTCTATACTTGGTCCAGAGACCACTTGTGGAATCTGGCATTCGTGAAAACAAGCAACTGAGCCACTTGATCAAGGCTGCAGCATGCCCCATTTCCTAGTCTGGAAATGTCCAGAACTTGAATTCTTCACCATTTGGGGGGCACCGACTTATAACTTCAGTCAGAACATAGGCCTTATCCTCACCACCAACCCCAAAGAGAGGAGTAAAGAAACAACTTCTTCAAACAGGCCTACAGAATGCCACGCAGAGGAACCCTGAGAATGGCCTGAGCAAAGAAAAGTCGTTTAAAAATTCACTAAAGATGTTTTTTTCAACTGTCAAGGCAAATTTTGTATGTTTGAGCATGGTTTTCAGGATATTGACAATGCCTACTTCTTTAAAAAAAAGGGAAGCGGTTTTTCTCAACAAACACATAATTTATTCTACAAGTAGGAAGAGCATACTGATTCTTGAGTTCGTCTCCTTGCCCAAGATCCTCGTAGCAATTTGATTTGAAGCACTACCCATGTCATCTGCAATGTAAGATCATTTGGTTACTTGATCTTTGATGGTAGTCGAAGTGGTCAGTACTACCGTTGAGTATTTAAGGGGTGAATAAAACCCAACACTACGCATTTGTTTCTGCTTGTGGCCTATACCAAATTGGAAAGCCAGGCTGCTCAATCAGTTACAGATGTGGGCAAGAAAGCAAGCTACCATTTTGGAAATCTATAGCATGTGTTAGGAGTGAATCAGCAATCTTTGTACAGGATTTTGAGTTTCGTAGGAGCCTGAAAGAAACATTTCCATACCCACCAGAGATTGCAATCACAGGAAAGGCTCTGACTCTTTCCCAACATCCCAGGGAATAAGATCCATGTACGCAAGCAGTCCAAACACACTCCACATATAATGAGAATGGCAGTCTCTCTTTGGTGCTTCAGGCTCATGTATTAAACTACCTACCTGACATCTCCACCTGGGAGACTTATAGTCACTTTAAGTTTAACATGTCTAGAAAAGAACTTTGGCCACGTCCGGTCCCAAACCTGCTCTTCTTTCATTGCCTCCTGTCTTGGGAAACGGTACCACTCTCTACCCAGCTATTCATATCCCAAAGCAGAGACTGATCCTTGACACTTCAGCTGCCCTCCCCTCACACAGCAAACCCGTCATCCAGTCCTGGGGTCTTACTGCTGAGGCGTGCCACAAGTGTATCTCCTCTCTGTGCCCACCGCCACTGCCCTGTGTAAGGGGCACAGCCCTGGGAATGCATGGAGGAGCCTTTACCCCATCACATTCTATTCTCCAGAGCAGTAAAAGGAGCTTCTTTAAAAATACAAATTCAATCATGTCCTTTTAAAAATCCTTCAATGATTTTCCAACACTCTGAGGATAAAATCCAGAATCTTACACTTGACTCCCAAGGTCCTGCCCCTGCCCTGAGCCCCCTGCAGCCTCATCTCCCAGATATCGTATACCCCACCCTCTATATTTGAGTTATGTCGGCCTTCTCTAAATTCCTCAAATGTGTCAAATCCTTTCTCGACTCAGGGCCTTTGCACCTTCTGTTCAATTTCCCTGGAACTTCCCCGACCCTTAAGCCAGTTCCTGCTCAGAAAAACCTTCCCTGTCTTCCATCTCCCCTCTAGGTCTATGTCTTTACTTATCCTTCAAAGTAGTTACCACAATTCTTAATAAGATAGCACACTATATACTACAGATACCATGACGGCAAGAATTATGTTGAACTGAATTACCTTCATTTCACCCACACCTAGCTCAGTGCCTGGCACATAACAAACATGCAATCGACATTTGATGAGTGAATGAATGGACGGAAATGAGAACAGAATGAAGAAGGGATAAGATAAAGAGAATACACAGAAGGGAAGGTACAAGAAGGAATTAAACTAATAAAGAACAGAAAATGAAAGAGAACTGAATAATGTAAGATGCGAAGGTACCAGGAATCATTTTTCTTCTCGTTTTGAATCTAATAATAATAAAACAATACTAATAAGCTGCTGAAGCAGGTCTCGTCCCGGTCTTTGACAACTACCCTGGCCCACTCCCCTCCCTCCACATCCTCCACTTCAGAAATAAAACCACAGGGTTACATCTGACACCCTAATGAAATAGAGCTCTCACTTCCCCGTCCTCTTCACAACCTAACCTGGCCCAGATCCCAAGCTCCCTCCAGACTGTGCAGTAGTGGGAGCCATGGCAGGGCAGGAAGCAAACGCTCCTTCCGCCTCCCTCTCTCTTGGAAGTGTCACCCTACCTCAGCATACCAAATTTCATGTAATGTTAAAACTCAAACAAATTAGATGTCAAACCCAGTAGCTTGCCATCCAAACCCGAGCTGCTAATCTGCTCTAGCTCTTGTGGTTTAGAGCTTTGAAGAAAATTAAAGAACTTTAACACCAGGCACCTAAAACAGTTTAGTTCTTTAAACTATAACCATATTTCGGACTGTTTGTGGGGAAATGGCCATGAAAGGGGGACACGTGCAACCACTTACTCAGATTTGTTGAGGGCAAGGCTGGTCCAATAGGCTTCAATGGGTGCGCTCACCACGGCATCAAAAAGGACCTCCTGGATCAGTTCCTTATCACCTGTTGGGAGGGACACACTTGAGAAGAGAGCTTTGGCCGGGCCCCAAACAAGGGCACGACAGGCACACCCTGGGCTCATTTTGCAGTGTCTGCAGGCAACTTTCTCACATGGGGTGTTCGTTGCTTTACACATTAATCTCCCACCAGCCGAAAATCTGAAACAGTTCTGACACCTGATATGCCCGCAATACAGGAGCCCCCAAAGCATTTGGATGAGATGATAGTAAGTGGAGCGTCTTGGGTATTTCACACTTTACTTTTCTGCTTTCTCTCCCCACCTAGTAGTTCATGCCATATACCTCAGGCCAACTCTGGGAAGCGGAGACCAAGAGGCAGTACTCTCAGAACGTTTGCTCCTCTTGTCCCCATTTCTGTCCTCTATCAAAATCTGTGAGGCTTTGGGGCCCTGTTTTCATCAGTTGTAAGAAGGGAAAGAGACATGATAATTACATAGCTCCTGGGACTCTTATTTTGTGATTCTGCCCATTTGAGACATTTTCCCCCTTCATTTTAGAAGGGGGGAAATGGGTCCCTATGCAAAGGGGCTCTTGGTAGAGCTCTGTGGAAGCAGCTAAGTCATCAGGGGGATATCATGAGTCTAGCAGAGGCATCGTAGCGCTCCCCAATCACTCCCCAAAGGGGGCAACTAATTATCACACACAGCAGGTCTGTCCTCACGTAGGCTAGGGCCCAAGAAGACAGTGGAGCTCTGTGATAAAAGTAAAAACTGAAAACAACTCACCACCAAAAAGACAATGGATAAACTGAGATACAGTCATGTAATGGAATGCTACGTAGTAATTCAAACGAATGCATTAGAGCTAAATCATCAACACAAATACACTTCAAAAATATAACAAGTGAAACACAAGTTGTAGAACAATACATATATTATACCATATCTAATATATAGTATACTATGTATGTGTGTGTGTGTATATATATATATAAATTTTATAGAAAATAATATACAAATATATTTTGTATATAATATATAAAATAATAAAAATAATCGTACATATTGTGTACGGATGCCTATGCATGTAGTAACAGTACACATGGGTGGGTACAAATACAGGACGGCCATTCTCTGGGAGGGAAGTAGGACTGGGCAGGAGCACTCAGGGACTGCAACATCATTCTGTCATGTCTCAGTCCTTAACAAGTACCTGTAGCAAGTATGGGAAATATTAAGACTTGATAAAGCTTGGGTGGTAGATATAAATGCTTTTTACATATTCTTTTTATACTTTTGTTTTCTAAATATGTCATTTAAAAGGTCAAAGGAAATTTAAAAATTGGGCTTATACGATGACCATCTGATCTTTTCTCTACCAGAGCATATCCCGAAAAATGGATTGACAACATGAAGACGTGGTCAGGGGCCGAATAACCTCCTCCTACCTCTCACAGGGTTGCTGTGGTTATTCTAGAAGATAACATGTGTGAAGAACCCTTCACATCACCTAATTAGTGGTATCTGTGAGGGGTACGGGCAGGGGCCATGCTCATCTGTGGTGAGTCTCCCCTGCCCCGTCTATAGCTACTGCTGCTAATTATGCCAGTGCAGGGTCTGACCTTGCACTGGGTGAGTGTCAGGTCTGCTGCTGCTCTTCCAGCCCCTCTGAACCAGCCACCCGACATTTGTGACTCATTGAGCTCCCTCAGGGGGCAGGTGGAGCAAGGAGAGGCAGCAGATCACACCCCACAAGAGGCAACGTGTCACAGTGGTGATCCCACTCTGGAGAGAACCAGAAGACCTTGATCATGGCCTTGAATGAGACAAGTCCTACTCCCAGCTCCCATGTATCATTTGTGGAATGAGGGAGCTGGATGAGCAGATGCGTACTGCCCCTTCCCAGGTGTAACATTTTCATCCTTTTCAGGTATTTGACTAAACAGTTCAGTAGGGGGATAAATCCAATGCATAGGGTTAAACCAGGATTTGGTTTCTGCAGGATTTTCTGTAACCCACATTCTTTCTCCTGGTCCTACAGGAGGCAGACATTGGGCTGGATGTACTATGATGGACAGTCTCTGGCAAAGCAAAGCTTCCCTTGACACTCAGGCAAAGGATGGCTTTGCGTTCGCTCCCCACGCCCGCCACATGCACACAACGCACAGGTGGAAGCACACTCACATTGGAGCAGAGGTTCTCGGCCTTTGAGGTACAGCCTAATAGCTTCTAACTGAGACAGATGACGGTGCTCTGGGTGTAGGTCAGTGTTGCAGTAGGACCTGAGAACATGACATGGCCCAAAACAAGAGCATGTAAATATGCACAGCATCTTCTGCCAACTTGAAATCAAAGAGGGCACCAAATGCCAACACTGAGGACGAGTTAATTCTTACCATTCGTCTGCCAAGGACACATCAGGGTGTTCTAAGTCATGCAGGCCTGGAGGTCAAAAAGAAGACGTTCATGAGTAGGTGCCACCTGTGTGGGGCACAGACCCCCCCCCCACACACACACACACACCCATCCTCTCGTGTGCTTCAAATGTTCTCGGCCAGGGCCACGGGGCGGTTAAGGGTAGACATCATCCCCAAAGATATCTGCCTGGGAAAAGGGACTCTGCACAAAGGAAACACATTCTCCTCCCAGGCAGAACTCTCTCCCCACTCCACCTCACTCAGCCCCCACTGCCACCTTCCCTGGCTGTGTATCCCAGGAAAGCCTTCACTCCCTGGAGAGAAATGACACAGCAGTGAGTCCTGGGAGAGACGCCTTGCATGGTAGTGGAAACACTGATGTTGGAGTCCCGTGCAGCCTAAGCTGGGAACTGGGCTAGGCCACCTAACTCCTGTGTGATGTTAGCCGGTTCCTTTACATTTCTAAATGTCAGTCTCTTCATGTGCAAAGCAGGAATAATGGTCAGTTAGTCCCTAACTGATGTGTGGTTGTGAGGGTGAAATTATAGGTTGAATGATATGAAATTGCTAATACTCAACTGTTTTGACCAGCAAAAATTGCTAGTAGTCACAGAATCTTAAGTAAAAACACATCATCAGTCTGGAAAGGTAGCTAGGAGAACAGGGGCCTTCGGGGAATTTGGGAGTTTTCCTAGACTGCCTGAGACCACCCCGACTCTGTGAAATCACTCTTTCCCTGTGTCTTCATTTCGATGGGTCATCAGCAGACATACAGTTCTGAGTGATGACCTCGGGGACTCCAGTGATGCTTATAGCCTGTTTTAGGATGTCAGAGTTTCCCAAACGACCAAAAATATCTCACTGCACTCAGGGTTCTAGTTTCCTTCTCAGATACAAATGTATGAAATATAGCAAAATAACTGACCTAGCATCACACACTCCTGCTGGATTTCGCAGGAAGTAGGGGATAAATTAGATAGAATATCATCATATATTATCCAATTGGCCACATCCTGGCTCCGACACCTACTGGTTGGATGATCTTGAGAATGTCACTTCAACTCTTTGAGTTATATTCACCAGGAGATGCAGGTACTAATGCCTAACTCACAGACTCCATGAGAGGATTAAAAGGGGTAGTGATTAGTCCCTAGGACAATCCCTGCATCCATCAGTCCTCTTTTCTTCCCCTCCCTCCCCTTCATTTCATTTATTTACTGAGCATCAACTCAGCACTATTGTACAAAGAACTGTCCCAGGCCCTGTGAATATCGCAGTGAATGAAATAAAAATCATTCCTCTCATGGTGTTTACTTTTTAGTGGCAGGAAAGAGATCTAAGTAAATACATTAAAATACATAGCTTATCAGTTAGTGGTGAGGGCTATGAAGGGAACGAGAGAATTGAGCAAGGCTAGGGAATGCCAAGAGATGGGAAGGGTTGAGAAAGAAAGTTTCAATTTTAGCCACGGAAGTCAGGGAAAGCTTCACTGAGAAGGTGACTTTTAAGCAAAACCCTGGAGGTGAGGGAGAGAGTCATGCAAATAAGTGGAGAGAGTGCTCATGGCAGAAGGAATTGCAAGTGCAAAGGCCCTCACGCGGGATCTTACCTTCCTGGAATACTGGATTAATGATGTCAATTTTATCTATTTTTCTAGTTTCTGTTCTCATCAACTCTCATCCACAAAACCCTCTCTGGCTATATTTATAGGACCTATAGATGATACCATGACAGAAAGATCTTTTTGATGGCTTCCTCATTGAGTTCCTAGGGCACCAAAGAAATTTAATTGTTCTCTACTTCTCTCACCTCTTATTTTTGTTACCCTCCTAACAAAATCACATCTCCTGATGATTGATAACATGGACGAAAATGACATAAGCTCTACTTTATTCCACAACTACTGTGTCCTGCATATAAAAGATGCAGATAAAGTGTCAAGGAGATTCAAAAGAGGAATGATTTCAGCAGGTACAAGTACAGCCCATGCCTTCAACCTCAGTAGCGACTCCTTACACTCTGAGCAAAATCTACCTGCTCACCATCTTTGTAATGTCTGGCACTGGCAAAGCCTGTTGAAAATGCCTGCGTTCTGTGGGGCAACATTCCTTATGGAAGGTCCTACAGCAGTGTAGTTGCCATTCCCCAGGTATTCCTTCTTTCTCCAGGAGCAGAACAGAACAATAATCATGCCTTGGCTCTTCCCGATGACAAGACCCTCTCCTAGTTAGCCCAAGGGGAAGCAGCTTTCTCAGGCTCTATTACTCAGCAAAGTTGGCAGGATTAGAAGCCTTCTTATTTATAGAGGACCAACAGAGAGAGGAAGATCTGACCTCATTTGTGTGGATAACCAGACACTCTCCCCCTTGCTGAGAATTCATACTAATTTCTTGCATGGTGGTTATGGTTAGCTCTGAAATTCTCTCTATGTGACCTCTCAGCCTAACAGCTGTGGAACATACAGGGAGAAGATAGTAACTAAAGAAATGATCCAAAAGACAATGAAAATAACTTGCAGGCCCATGCATTGAGGATTGACGGAGGGAATAGACACGAGAGGTAAATAATCCATTAATAATCTCGCCTCCTATTGTTCTGACCATGGGCTATTTCCTCAGCTGACCTCAGATGGCTTAGACATAAATTTTTTGGCTTCATAGGCAGTGATATCCAAAGCTACACATGGCTCAGAGAGCCAGAAAATTCTAGAATTAAAAAAGAAAAATTAAATACTCAACACATCCTGTTGAGTATCTTGCCAAAGTCAAAGTTGCCTGTTTTCTCTTGCATGTCTCTGGGAAGAGAGGCCACACAATTGATTAGCTCTGCAGTGGGCCCACTCTGGGTTCTGCCCCTGTCACAACAACCCCCTTCACTCTCCCTCCTGATCCTTAAGATCGCACAATCACCCAGTAGACAAAAGCCAACATCTGTGAAACAATGCATGGAGTCAGCTGTAAACCAGAATGCTGTCTATGGAACTTGGCACCTCAGAGACAACCAATCCCATTCTTCATTCTCTGCTATATCTGAGCCACAAGGTGGTCCAGCTTCTGGACATTCCCATTCACTTATAACCCGCTCTAACCAATTGAAACCTGACTTGTAACTGACCTTCCTGCCCTTGGTCATACTTCCTGAGGACACCCAGAAAGAACACTGGTCTGGTCCAACTCCTTTTCCGTGGAGATACAAAATTCAACACCCAGACTGGGGAAGGGATGTACTCGAGGTCACTCGGGAGTAAAGCCCTTCGGAGGCCAGCCCCACGTGAGCTGGTGATACTGAGATAGGTAACTTCTCTGAGCTACTGGGTTGTTGGGAGATAAAAAGGACAGTAAGGGTGTGAAGCAATTCTAAAGTTTAAAAGGCTATCCCAACTGCTACCACTTAGTGGGAGTTTACAGTGCACTGATGCTTTATGAAGACAAGAGGATCCGGGATTCGCAAGGTGCTATGTACCCCTCTGAACCATGGAAATCATTTGAATGATCCTATTTCCCTTGGGACCCCGGCTGCCATGAAACACAAGTGAAATTGTGGCTCAACTATGGAGGAGACTAAGCCTTGCATATTTTTGTTTTCATTTTTTTCCTTTCGCTTGAGGCTTTACACACATTTGTATTTCTCCTGGTACGGATTTTTATGGATGAGAAGAATACAGTTAGTGGATGATTCCTACGCGTGGACTCAACAACTCTGTGAATTAAAGCAGAATGTAAATAAATGAAATCGCAAGGAAGGCCACCACCTGTCCGAGTTCCCACCATTCTGAATCAGTCTCGGAAAGTGAGATAGCGTCACGTGGGCCATCCGTCGAGTCAAATGCCCAGGAATTGGACAGAGGGCTGGGCAGATGGGCAAGTTCTTCCTTTAACCCAGGGGTGGGCTCCGGGGCTTTCTTCCCACACTAGACAGTAAGACTGATCAAGGCAGCGTCTTACCTTCTTCGATGGTTACATTTCCTCGGAAGAAATATTTCCCATGGCCTCTGGAGAGCGCCACACCTAAACTGTGCAGAGAAACAAAGCAGACCTTGAAATTCATGGCATTGACTGGAATAGACTTGTGGGCTAACTTTATTTTCCATTTTCACATTTCCATTTCATATTCTGTAAACAATTTTTCCAACAGTTTATTTTGAAAACCCCACTGATTATAGTTGGTGTTGGTTCTTCTTAGGTTCAATCAGCTGCTTCAAAGTAATTTTTCTGATTGGAAGTGCCAGAAACAATTGGCTGCGCTCATGTGTTTTTAAAGAGGTGTGGCAAACTGCTCAGCCCTCCAGCCAGTCCTCTCTTAGACACCCTCAAAGGGGTCACTTGCCCTGCTCTTCACTACCACCTTACACACCCCTGCCCTACACTCAGCCACAGATGGGTCTTTCCAGACCTTAAGAGTTTGGGACCAGGGGAAATTAACCCTTTCTTAAGGACAAAAAGGAAAACTTCTACCACCACTTAAATGTGGCCACATTATTGCGTTGTGGGCTTCTTGCTCAACCCTCTCCCTCATCTAAATAGATTTTTCACACTCACTGGCTTGCTTTAAGCTCCTTTCTGTTTCTGCCGAAAGTAAGAGAATATGTTTTGAAAACACAGTCTCTCCACTTGGCAAACCTACTCAGTGGTCATGTATTCCCTGGATTGCTCTGGTTCCGAATGTAATCCAGCCACGACCCCGGCAGTATCTGACAACAATGCCATAATTTATTTTTCAGATTAATCTATCGTTGGTAAATTCTTTTCTCTCCTTGGCTCTGTGAGGCAGCAGCTCAGGAACATGAAGCAGCCCCAGTGAAACAACTTTTTACAAAAGGTGTTCTATACAACACTAAGCTAACAGTCGTGGGAGACTTTAGAATGCCACACACGCATCTGTAAGCAGGCGATGAGGCAAAGCCATTTTTCAGGACTGTTACAAAGAGAAATAACAGGATTCAAAGGTAGACAAGCACAGAAGGACAGTTCAGGGAAATTAAAATGGAAGCACAACATGGAGGAATGGATATGCTATTCCCAAGTTTGAAGGATTTTATTTTTTTTGGGGGGTCATGGAAATAAAAGGTGAAATGGTACTCACTAGGCAGCAAGTTAGATGGCTAAGGACCCTGATAACCCTCTGAACTTGTCTTTCCACCCTTAGTTGGAACCCCAAAGCTTATTTGCTTGATAATGAGATGCAAAGCCATGACAAATTGAGTGAGTTCTCCTAGGTGAGCCTGAACCATCTTCCCCCTCTGGAAAACAAAAACAAAAGCAGCCTGGGAAAAGCCCCTTCCTCACTCTTTCCAGCCTTTTGGCAGGGTGTTTGGTTATCTTCAGATGATGAGCTCTGAGAGTGTCAGCAGGTTTTGTACAAACACAACTGATGGGTCTGATGGAATGTCCATGTATTATGGTCAGCTCTACCTGAAAGGAGTACCCTTGATGTCTGTATAATAGTAGTCATTTGTCATCACCAAAACCCGTTTCTAGATTGAAAAAAAAAAAGTCGTAGAGAAAAGAAAACATGGTTAGTCTGCTAGGTGAAGTTTTCAGAAATAAATAAAAATAAATGGACACACTATGATTAGGTTAACTACATGAATCTTGTTTGAGATAAGTAAAGACAAGAGAAAAATGATCTCAGCGAAAGATATTTATTCCAGATAGAGCTTTCAAAGCTCATTTTTCACAGTGGTTTGTTTTAAATTAAGCGGCAAGAATGTTTGAGAAAAATATACCCCTTTGTCCACTGTCTTCTTCACCTCCATGGAAAACTTCCCAGTCTTTCGATTCACCATGGCGTTTCTTAACTAACAGGATAAAAGAAAATGGTGTTAGTTCTTCCCCAGGTTACCATGTCATCTGGACACCTTGCATCCTCCAGCTCGGGAACACACTTGACGGCTTGTGTAAAGAGAGGTACGGTGGCACTGGGCTGTTTCTCATTGAACCTTGGGTCCTTTTGCAGTAAGTCTGCATATTACATTCAGAACTCTAAAACAGGGCTTCTGAAGAATAAACAACCAACGGCTGTTGTATAGGGGAGAGAGGCTAACTACAATAAATAAATGACTTTCAACTTCAATTTGGGGTGCTCGTGTAAACCTCAGGGCAACAACGACAAAAAAGCCTGTGCAATGTTGATGAATCCTGAGAGACAGAGAACCAACCCCCAGAAACCCTTGAACACACTCAAGAAGCAAGAATGTCTCTGGGGACAAGTGAACATTTTCAAAAAGGGTATTGGTTTGTCATGGAGAAATCATTTCTCAAAACTTAATCAAGTTGAAGATGTTTTCCTATATAGTAGTTTAAAAACAAAACAGAACGAAAAAGCCAGCCATTTGGAAGACAGGGATGTGATGACTATAGTATGAATAGCATGAATCAGCTTCAAACGCTCTCTTACTCACGCTGAAGGGCAGTGAACAGGGAGACCCTCTATCTGATTTTTGGAGGTCCCATGTGGAACAGTGAGCCTGGCTCCCTCCCCCCACCCCGGCTGACCTCTTCTAATTATGTGTGGCCCTTCCCCGAGTTCAGAGAAGGACAGCAGACACAGTGATGAAAGATGTGCCGTCATGGGCACCAATGGGAGACGACAGGGAAGGCCATTTAATGGACTAGGAGCAAATGCTGACATGCCACAGCCTGTCAGGAAAGGCACTTTCCCAGTCCCGTGCCTTTTTATTTTTTTTATTCTTTCCCTTCTTTCTTCTATCAGGAGCTTGAATAAGATCTGGCCGATAGAAAACTGCAATGCTTGCAAGTAACCTAAATTTGATTCGGGTTTGTCTAGATTTGGGTTCACGTTCCCATCTTCTGTGTGAGAGAGTAAAAGCATAATTTTTAGCTGGAGGCATGTATAAAATAAAACATATATTTTACTCTAGATATTTTTTAACAACACATAATGGGCATTTCTGGAAATATTTTCCCATTTTAACTTTTGTGGTTTTGGATGGGGAGAGCTGGTCCTAATTACGTCTACTTTCTAACTTTTAAGAACGGCTCGATTTATCTTGAACATGGTTTTCATTTTTCCTTTCTCGTGCCTGCCTAAAGCCATTTGGGACCTTCCCCTCTCACATACCCCAGGCAAGTCAGAGATTAGGTAAGCTCTCCATGCCTCCGTGCCACCCCACCCCCAACTCCCAGTAGCACAGAACAATCAGCGTGGGGGGATTCAAGGCCAGGGTCACCAATGCTTTCTAGAGGCAAATGCTTTCATGATTTATGTAGTCTCTCTCTTTTCTTCAATAGTAATGAAAATAGGCCACACCTATTGAACATCTACTTGTGAGGCAGGATAGCACTGCAGTTAAGAAATGGACTGGGGAGCCAAAGCTTTATGATATTGGACACATCACCTACCCTCTCTGTGCCTCAGTTTCCTTGACTGCAAAATGGAACGAATGACAGCAGCTATCTCACAGAGTTGTAGTGAGGATTTGGGGAGTTGATATTTACTAGAGTGCCTGGTACCCCTTAAGCATTCGACATATGTTAGCTACTCTCTACCATCATCATCATCCTCGTCATCCTCACTTTTCTTTACTGTCAGACCTCTCCCAATAGCTTCATGAATCAGCATTCAAACTTGAGCTTGTTTGACACAGATGACCACGCTCGAAAACAATGGTTTTCAAACTGTTTTGATTGTGAGTCACGTAAGAAATACATCTTCTCTGATGATGCCCTCTGACATCTGCTATTGTAATAGATTCCATTGCTTTTAATTGCTGCTCATGAACAACTAAATGGATTTTGTGACTCTCTCCCAACTCCCCAGGTTGAAAACGACTGCTCTTAACTACCTTTGGGTTAGCACAGACTGAAAAAGAGGCAGCCCAAGGTAAAGAGAAATAATCCAGGATATCAAAGGCTCAAGTTTCAAGTTTTACCAATGACACATACCACTGTCCTGTGACCTGTCTGTGGCTCGATTGCTTCTTCTTTCACTCATTCTGTCAAAACTGTTCATGACTGAGGACTTCCAGACCCCCGTCAGGTATGGTATAAACTGTGTTTCTTAGGAGGCTTGGATAATACAGATAGATACTGAGCTCTTACTATGTGCCAGGCACAGGTTTGAAAACGCTCAAAATCATCTCCTAAGGTACCATTATTATCCCTGTTTTATAGGTGGGGAAACTGAGTCACAAAGTTAAGACACTTGCCAAGGTCACACCGGCTCTCTGCCTTGAGCCCATGCTGTGACTTCTAAATCAGGAGAGAATGCATTTGGACAAATTTAAAGCATTAAAATAAAAACTGTGTAGTATGAATATGAAAATTATATATTGTTATTTCTGGATTTTTTTTTTTTTTAATCAACGAAAAAGTTTTAAACATTGACCGTGCAGTAGTCTGAGGTTTTAGTGTCCCAGCAGGCTCTCTCACAGGTTACAGGTCCTGTGGTCTGGGATTGACGGGAACGTGGTTTTCTGTCCTCACTGACAGAGTCTGGATGGTATGTGGGTTGGTGCTTTTTCAATAGACGGGCAAGTGAGAATACAGCCCTGTGAAGCTGGAGCCGTCCAGCAATGTTACTTTTCCATCTGAGGAGAGTGAGGCTTGAGAAGGGAGGGCAACGTGCCCCAAATGCTATGGTAAGTCAGTGGCACCACCAGTCCCAGGGTCTAGGTTCCAAGACGGTACCTGGAGCAGGAGCGGGAGTAGCGGAGAGTACCGTGCTATCCGCCCAGGCGCAGCAGGAAAGGTGTGGCTGACGGTGCTGCTCAGAGCTGTGCGAACATCCCTGGAATGTGCCACGGCCTCGGTTATAGCAACTGAAGAAATGAAAATGGCCTGGCAGAGGAAAATCTCCAAACAGTGTGGGTGTGCTCATATGTTAGAATATTATATAGTTGTCAAAAAGTCACAAGTGCAGATGTTCCACTTACCACATAGTCAAAGCAAAACAAATTAAAGTGTCGATGGTATACCTTTATTTCCCCTATCAGGTATCAAACATCTGTAAGTGTGTTAATGCAGCAGACATGAAAGCAGCTTTCACCACAATGTGGCCGGTAAAATAAAGGTCTCCAGGCCTTGCACAGCAACCTGGAGACTGGGATCAGGCTCCCCGTCTCCTCCCTCTGGCCCTGCATGACTCAGGTCAGACTTGCTTCCCCAGACCCCATAGTGAGTCTGTCTTACGCATCTGCTCCCTGAGGCTGAATCAGTTTCCCTGACCATTCAAAGTACCCTCTGTACTAACGACCATTATAGCTGGTGGCCATGCTTCTGGTTCGACTGGGAACCTACAGCTCTTCTCTTATGTTAGAGTTCCTTAAGGAAGCTTTCCCCAGAGATTCATAGATCACTGAACGTTGTGTTTATAATTACATAATGGTAGCTTGTTCCCCTAATGGTGGTTCAGCATCCACATCAGAACATGAACCTCACCTTCCCGGGGGGAAAGGTGGATGCGATTCCAAGCCCCAGTCACATGCAACCCTGGTGAAGCCACCAGATGAAAGGGGAAGGGAGAAGCACTGGAAAAACAAGTCTGCTATTGCCAAAGCAGCTTCCAACCAGAATATGAAAAGAGACTCGGCACAAAACAGCTACACAACAAAATCCTCTCTCTCTTTCCTTCTGTTTGGGGTTTCAGGGGGCAGGTGGGCTATGCTGGTTTGGGGACTCAGGGCTCAAGCATGAGATGCAGAGATACTGGGACGGGTGTAAAGAAGAATAAACGAAATGGCCAAATGTCTCAGAAATATGCCTTCGGAGAAGAGGTTTATAGGGCTTTGGGAAGAAATGACTCAGAGGAACCTTTCCTTCAGAGTCATCCCAAGTAAGAAGAAAGCGAGTTGACCGGAGGACAGTAGGAAAAATGGCTGACACCGCAACACAAGGATTTCAGCTGGACTGGAGGCAGAACGTGATGGAGCTGTGTTCACAACACCATGTGGCAAGCACTGCTGAGCAGCTACATGCCAGGTACAACCCATCCTTCCTGTACCACTCAGGGAAGGACAACATACACATAAGGTACTGATGGAGAGTCTTCACGGACTTTTGGGCTCAGGAGTTCTGAGGTACACCAACATGGTCAAGAGCTCTGGGGCCAGACTGCCTGGATTGGAATCTACACTCAGTGCTCTTGTACCACTTCAGCAATTCTCTGCCTCAGTTCCCCAGCGTGTAAAATGAGAACAGCAACACCACCAACTTCACAGAACTGTTGTGAGGAATAAACAATTTTGTCCATATAGATAGCACTTAGAATAAGTAGGAAGAACTCAATATGTGGTAATTATTTATATTAGCTTTTTTCTGTCTGTAGAAATAATCGTGTTCATGGTGGTAAGTTTGGGGATGACTAAAAGATAATAGACATAAGATAAAAAATTATCCTTAATTCCTTCAGCCGTCTTTGGGAATTTATAACCAAAGGATAAACACCATTTTAAAGATTTTTTTTTTTCCTTCTAAGAGGTGATCAACACCAATGAGTCAGACTGGGCTTTGCATGTTTCAGGGTCCCTTCCTGGCTCATGTGTCCTCCCCAAATCTGTCCTACTCATTGTATTGTTGACACGATGCCTAACTCATCCTAGAGCCAGGAAGTCCCACCCATTCTCTTCTAAATGATTTCTAATGTTTTTCTTTTTTCTTATTTTAATTTTAACCAGTCTATTTTGCATGTGTATTAATAGTATGTGACTTCACTTCTTTTTGGAAGTGCACAGTGTCTAGGTTATAAATATCGTCATTATTCAACAAAAGCTTCGTTGCCAAGGGAGGTGGGGTGCTCCTTCCGAGAGGTTCTCTGCAGCTAGGCCAACTCATGCTGATTCCTCCTCAATGGCTTTTGCTTGGCTGGTCTTTCCCAGATCTTGATCTAAAGCCTACACCCTCTGCTACTTACACACAAGCCCCAATGGCAGACATATGGACATATAGGATCTTGTGTAGACTTCACAAAGATGCGTTGCCTAGATTTCAGATTTCTCCAATCAATGGAGTGCAAATCCCAAGGAGAGAAATGGTGACTTGGGTTTTCCCAATCAAACATGCTGATCATGAAGGAATTCACATTTCAAGTGGGTCTTGCTTGCAAGGTGACAAGAGACTCAAACCAAAGAGACAACCCCAGACTGATTCGTGCAGAACAAGAGCATGGGACTTGCTGGAGATGTGGGAACCCCACAGGTAGATGGTAGAACCCACTCCTCAGAGTCAGAGGAAGGTGAGGAACGTGCACTCAAGGCTGGGAATCTGAGGTTGTACAGCTCCGAGGAGAAAGGAAGAAAGGGCAAGGAAATAAAAAAGCATTTTCCAAAGCATTATTAGTAAAAGGAGATATTACATCATTAAAAATGAACCGGGGCACAGGTGATGACTAGAGTGAGCCATGCAGTAAATCTCTTCAAATAACAGGCAACGCAGAAGTGAGTGTCAGCTGAGTGTTAACCAGCACAGGGAGGGTTTCCTGGACGTGGGGACTCTGAAGTAAGAACGAGCATAATCAAGTTTGCCTTCCATATTAATTAAAGTGGGGAAGATGAGGGATGGGGAAGTATGTTGACAAGGTACACGCCTTCTGGGAAAGAAAACAAAAAGGCTCGGTTAAGTCAAAATAAAGCAACAGATGAAGATGGAAGAGAAAGGAAAACAATGGCATACACCCTTCAAAGATACATGACAGGTTAGCAACATTCATTAATGAGAAAATCACCTCAGGACTGATGATGCTGAGAATAACGCAAGCGATGGCTGCCACTCACAGAATGCTCACCATGTCCACACAACAATGGAAAACACTTTCATATCGTTCAATATATGAACACATCTAATATTCAAAACAGCCCGATGAGGTAGATGCTATTTATCATCACACTCGTTGCAGCAAAAAACCCAAACAAACAAACAAACAAAACCGAGGCACAGACAGGTTAATTGCTTTCCCAAGACCAACAGCCAGCAAACAGCAGATTTTAACCCAGGAAGACTAATCGCTGAGTTGTGTTCCTCACAACGGGGCTAGTCAGCTTCTTGGTATGAGCAGGTTGGAAAGGTAGGATGTATACATTACAGGCAGCATGATCAAAAGAATCTGGCATGAATCCTGACAATATTTAAAGAACAAGAAAATATAAAACTCTATCAGGCCATTAAGTTGACATGCTGTCAGGCCACTGGCATGTGGGCCGAAAAGTGCAGACGAGGAAGTAGCTTTATCAAACGGAGAAGTTATTTTGTCTGAATTGGGGTTTAAAAAGACAGTACAGATGAAGAAGGAAGTAGGTTAAATTTCTGAAAGAGATGTGACGTCTGCATTTTATAGATGAGGAGGAAAATCAGAGATTTACACTTGCTGAGATGTCCAGGGAGAAGAGGATGTGAGGAGAATAAAAGCTACAGTGAAAGAAGTATAAAGCTGGCCATGTTTCTGGAAGGCGTGAGAACCCAGCCTGGAACTTCAAATGGTTCCCGTCAACATCTCTTTGGAAAGCAGGACAGACTGAGGGATGGAAACAATGCTGACTTGACTAGGAAACTTAAGAAAAGACCCTGGACAAATCAGGGAGGATGCAGGTAGAAGATATGGCCTTGGCAATGCAGAGAAAGTGAAAAGCAAGGATCCGGTCAGAAATACCTGGGTAGTTAGAATTTAAATAAGGATCGTCCGCCTGGATTCACACAAAGGTAGTGAAGGGACCTAAATTTTGCCACCCTGAAGCTGCCTTTTGGGATATTGATTTTAAATTGTTTATTAAGAAACAAGACTCAGAAAGAACCTCTGACCCTCCCTGCTTCCTGTCCAAGAGATTCAGACAGAGAAACCTGCTTCAGGAAGGGAACCTGGGTTTAATCACCTTAAGAATCGTCACCCTAACAATAGTCAGGAAGATTCCAAGCCTCTTAGCTAGATAACCCTGTGTCCCATCTTTCCGAGCTGCCCAGCAAGAATTTCCCTGCCATGTGAGGTCTGCTCTTCCTCAATTACCTGTAAATCACCCATTCTTACGTCTGAAATCTCAGACTCCCATCCTCCCTCTTTTCTCCTTTGTCCAAAATGTTTCATATACCCAATGTTGCTTTGCTGTCTTCGGAATTGTCATGCTTACTTGTATGTGAATTCTCCATGCGCATGATTAAAACTTTGATGTTTCTCCTGTTAATCTGTCTCTGTTAATTTGATTATTAGCCCAGCTAGAAGAACTTAGAAGGTGGGAGGAAACGTTTTAATATAGATATAGATATATACTTTTAGCCCCCAGAGCAACCATGTCTAACAAATCTGATTTAATGAGGAAGTATCAAGATGACGGACGAGAGTGAGTTGTGAATTGTGAGCATAGGAAAGTTTTTGAAACAGTACCAGAGGCTGACTCTGTGTGGGGAATAAGCAAGTGTGCCACTGCAGTGTGGCTGCTGAAGGGGGAAAGGCTGTTACTGCCCAGGAGAAGGGGTGGCCAGCCACGCAGTCCTGGCTGCCCTTCAGAAACATGAATTGTGCCCATGAAATTCTGATAGGTGACTTCTGGCCCTGTCTTCACACAAGGCAGAGCCACAGCCAGACCCCTGATAGTGGCAGGTCCCATCCACTAAAGAAGAGTCTGTATTAATGAGCTGCTGAAGGGACCAGAGCCCACCATGGATGGTTTCTGCAGACTGTGCAAAGCAGGCAGCGGGGTGGCTGTTTGCAACTGGTCTGACCAGCAGGAGAGTATAAAACTCCAAACTCAGTAAAAGGGCCCATTGTCTCCAAGTCCTCTGGTGGCCAGGTGTCGCTCTGGTGGGCCTCTCAGTCTGCTCCTGGGGCAGCCTCCAGGTACAGAAGTGGGTACAGTGGGGCTCCCTCCTCACCAGGCAAGAAAACAAATCACTTACCACATCATCTCGGTCTTCCCATTCCACCTCGGAGAGGTCAACGCTGCTATAGTTAGGTTTCCTTCGCTTTTTTCCTTCTTCGTACTAGCAGTGGGAAGAGACAGAACACACACACACACAAAACATTTCAATGAGATCCCCAGCCGGGGCAACTTTTAAACACTCAAGTCTTGTTTTGAGGACAGAGACTATGAATGGAGGGATACCAGTGAGACAGCCAGTTGGGTGACAGTCCTAGGGGTTTTAAATGGCAGGGACACTGAGGCCAGATGCCTGTAAACATTTGCTCTGAGCTGGGAGAATATACGAGTCAACTCTTGGATTGATATGAATTCACCTAGTGGACTCCTTGGCTCTAAACACACCAGATGCAAAGCAGAGATTTTCTTCTCCTTGGATGGTATGTGTGTGGGTTGGGGGAGAGCCTTTTCCTCTACTCCAAAGCTTTAAAAACCAGCCCTTCATAACACAGGAAAGAGCGTCTTACATATGTTTACCAAATACCTAGTGGTATTGCTCTGTGTTTTATAGTTCTCCCACCCCTACCTCCTGTCTCAAATATACTCCATACTCCTTGGCTAGGCAACAAAAAGCACTGATCTCCGCAGTTGGGTTCAACATCTTGGTAACAGTTTGCAGACACACACACCCTCCTACCTGCCGTCACACTGGTCATAGCAGCCTTGAGCTAAGCACGGCTGCTTCATCCAGAGTAGGTGTGGGTACTGGGAATCACTGCCACATTTAATGGCCATGAGGCCGTTTCTCTGGGAAAGCTGACGAGTGCATTAATAACTATGGATGTCGTTTTGGTTTTTTCCCCCCTAAATCACTGGTGTTAGTCACCCTGTGAGCCTGCCATTTTATCAACTGGACGTTCTTGTGTCCAGACGTTCCTGTGTCTTGGGGCCTTTCGTGTTGGCAGTCGGGGTGTTTATAATGTAGGGAAGTCTGCCCTCTACTGCAGGCTAAGGAAAAGCAACCCTTTTACAAGTTCCTAAGCTATGGCTAAAGGCATATGGGGGGGGGGGGGTGTATATATATATATATATATATATATATATATATATATATATATATGCACACACACACACACTCACCGGAGGTGCCAAAAATGTATATACATGACTTGCATTCAGCTTTTATTATTGATATATATTGAGTATTACAATTTTAATATAGTTTTTTCCTTTCTTAAAATGTGTACACATTTTTTGGCACCCTTTGTGTATGTATATATGTGTGTGTGTGTGTGTGTGTCTGTGTATGGATAGTTTTTTTCTTTTTCACTTTTGTCTCTGAATTGGTCATCTTTTGATTTAATTAGTAAGGTTCTATGTGAGATACAGTGTCCCTCTAAGTGTTTCAAGATCTCAAAACCACAGGTTACCATTTTGGACACTACTTGACTACTATGGAAACAGGTGCTGAAGGCACACCAGACATGAAGGAGAAAATCCCTGCCAATAGCTTGACCTGAACAGGTCTACACTGGCCCCCAGTGAAATCTAGGGGACAGAGACCAGACAGTGAGTCACTATGGGGCGAAACACAGCCAGGGGATGTTTCCTGCTCTCTTTTTTTCTGCATTTCGACTGCATTTCAGGAATCCCGAGACATCTCTGGATTCTGCCCACCCCCAACACCCAGGAAGGACTCCTCGCCTTTAAGGAGCAGTGGGCCTTGACCTCCCCTGGTCAACTGCCCTCCCACTCCTTTCTCTCAGGATTCCAATTAACAGAAGTTCACGGTCAGTTTTATGACATCAGATCCACTCCAGATGAAGAGGAAGGGAAGTGGTTCCCTCAGAAGCTGTTCTAAATGATAGCAGATTCTCAGTTGGATGCTGTTATGGAAAGTTCGTGTATGCATGCAAGCTCTGGTCCTCATGAGAGTCTCAGAGTGAGGCGGCGTGATGGGGGAGGGGCACATCATGCTCAGACTCCTCCCCGTGAGGCGCTAGAGTCGGACATTCTTGGGTCATTGTTGCCTGTGCTAATGGCTCCCAAGCCCCATTTAGTAAGCATGATTACTGAGAGCCGCTAGGCACCCCAGGAGTTCCTGCGGGCCAGCTTCTGACTGCACTTTTACACAAGTTCTCTGACTGCACAAGTTCTCAGGTCGCCTAATGCTACGTCTAAACTGTCTTTTTGGTGAAAGTTCTTCCTTTGGTGGCTTCAAAATGCTCCTTCATTCATTTATTCAACCTTCGTTTACTGGACACCTAGTAAGTTTAAGGTACTAAGGCTAAACAGTCAATTAAACAGTGTTTCATTCTTTCCCAAGGACTTGTGTGCAGTTTATCACCCTTACCTCTGCCTCCGTAAGGTGAATTTATCTCCCATCATGCATAGGGGAAGATGGGCTCCAACAAGATAAATAACAAATTCAATAACAAGTTTGATGAGATCATATTGCCAGCCTAGGGAAGGACACCCCGGCCTACCTCAGCCCTGACCAACTTTTCATGGCTAAGCTTCATGTTATTTCAAACACTGTTAGAGATTAAAAAAAGAAAAAGAAGAAGAAGAAAAGAAAAAAACCCAAGTTCCAGAGTACCAAATGTTCCTTCATCCTTGTAATACTTTTGTATGAAAAAGTGTCCACCTGTCTTTGCCAGAAGAGGAGAGCATAGGGATCCTGCCACTTCCTGGGCGTGTGACTGAACAAGGCGCCAAGCTACTCTAAGCTTCCTTTCTCTCATTTGCAAAATGGGAAAAGTAAGAGCAACTCCACAGCCAACATAGGTTGAGAGGATTAAATAGATACTGTGTGTAAAGTGACAAACACATTTCTAGGCACGAAATAAACCCTTACTATGTAGCGAGCATGATTCCTGAGAGCTGCACCCTTTTTGGGGAAGACACAGGCTCACGGTATACAACTATCTGATGTCTCATTTCCGTGAAACGAAGGGGACCCATTCAGTAAGTTTGCAGGTCACTTCTGCAAACCGTAGGCAGGCAAGTGATGTTTGTTGAAGAGGATGGTGTCAGACAATCACAAATATATGTCTTCCTTTGGTGTGTACCTTACACACCAAGAGTGGTGTACTCAGCACCAATTTGGGACTCAAGGCATTCTTGGCAGAAAAACTTATACATGTGCTAAAGAACCCAAGTCCTTTTAAATGGCATCTGGCAAAAGTGGAATTGCAGTGAACCCTTGACTTCTGACCATTCCTGAAGGTCTTCCTTGATTTTCTTTTTTCTTTTTGTAACCACTCAAGAAATGCAGTATATTATACTACTGGTATTCAAGAAGCTTGGAGAGATTGGAGAGTGAGGGAAAGTAAGATTTCCCAGCATACTGATCAATAAGTCACCATATTCCAGCAAGTCTCTATAATTTAGTTTCACTGAAAGAAACAGACAGGACTGGGGATATTCCCTCTGGACCTGCATTTGAGGAATGCCACATCCCTAATGTCTGCTTAACCAGGTATGTGAAGCAGGTCTAAAACACTTTCCATTGGGGTCTTTATTAATGGGTTAGCGCCTTTAGAATATAAACAGTGATGTAGCACAGTGATTAATTTGGGTGAGAACAGGAAGTCAGTGGGCTGTCGCATGTATAATACAGGTTGAGGGTGATGCGTAAATAGCATAATGACCCCAAATCCACCTTTATCTTTTCCCCCAGTAGGAAACTTATTAAATGGCTAAAGATCAGACCTTCTTTAGGAAGACACCTGTGCTGTGACTTGCCACCACCCAATTCCCCACATTTTCCACGGTAATCATTTTTGTTTTCCTACAGGGAACCCCGTGGACCCTGCTCTCAATATAGTTAGTGAAGGTTTAGAGGTAGGAACATGTCCTGAGCATGTGAAGACCCAGATTACCCCCAGGGTACAGTGCTTAGTTCAGGTCTAGGGACATAACTCAGGCAAACCCAAATGAGACTCCGCCTGGAATGTTTTCCTGGATTTATCTAGAAAAGGGGGTTCTTCACCCATTAGCATCACTAAGGAGGTAGGATGTGAACTTGAACTTTTCATGGCTACCTCTGCCAAAACTTGGAGACGGCCTTTGTGAGAATGAAGCCAGTGCAAAGAAAGTGCAGAACAGCTATGAAAGGAGTCCTGAAAACAGGGTGTGCCCACCCGAATCCAGCAGTGCCTGCAATCCCTGTACTTCTGGATGTTTCATGTACCAATGCATTCTCTCCACATGACCCCCTCTCCCTTTGGAAAGATTCTTTTGAAAGCTGGCTGGACTTCAAGCGTAAGTAGTCAACAGAGTTCCAACTTGTATATATTTAGCGCCTTTATTAGTATTTTTTCAATAGACTACTTTAAAGGTACATTTTCAGTGAAATGTTCGCAAACTTTGGGACTGTTATGATTATTTATGAACATGTGATTTGCAAAATATCTCACTGTTAGTTAAGATAAATTACTGGGTTTAAGCACGGCTTATCCCCTGTACATGTTTTTCCCCTCGAGAGGACACATGTGTGGCCAGAGTGAGAGTGACAGAAAAAGAACTAAACTCTCGAGTCTCTGAATCATAGGCCAGCTTTCCCCCATCCCATGGGATTTGGCCTGGGACAAATCCCAGGTCCACTAGCCTACACTCCCTCTTCCCCTGCGTGAGGCTCTTGTTACTGGGGCTGAAGCATCGTATATGGCATTTGTTAGTGTATCTGTAATCTGTAACTTCCTTTGAAAATGTGATTAACGAATTGCAAACGGTTTCCAAAGGTTTATAAACAGATACTTTGAGAGCCACAGGTAGGTCTGTAGTTTTTGGTGCCTGTTTTATGAAAAAAATATGTGAGGGAGAATTTAATAAGGAAAGATATTCTGTGCTATGAAATACTTTGAGGTGGAGTTTTAAATAAAGGCCAGATGTGGCGAACACACAAACCAGCCTGTGGCCTAGAAGGATGGGACAAGAGGGTATCCATCTGAGGAGTAAGCTGCAACCATCCAGGCGCATGCCTAAGTGCCAGAACCTTCGCTGCAATGTTTAACTGTCTAGCTGTGAGCACCCTTTCGTGTTACACGCAGACTGACATTGGAAGTGTAATGGGATGGGCGAAGGTAATGGCCATGTCAGTGTTGGTTTGAAAAAACCCTCAAATGGCTTTGCTTTTTCTGTGTTCTTTTGGGTAGGCACCAGAGGAAATCAGCTACACACATCCATGTAGCCTCTGCAAAGCAAATATTGTGTGTGTTAATAATTGATAAACTGTACGTGCCGCTCCACGCTGCCAACAGGAAGGAAGGAGATGGGGTTGGGAGGCCCACAACTGGAGAGGAGGGGGCCTGGCCCAAAGCTAATGCCATCTGCAAAAGGGGTGTGGCCAGGGCCGGGAGCCAGCCGTCGTCTGGGCAGATGTTTCTCTCCCAGGGCAGCCACAGTCCTCAGCTGGGAAACACCTTGGCCACTTCCCATGAGGTTCTGGCCTCATCTTGTCTCAGAGGCTGAAGTGGCCATTTCAGGAGGAGAGAAGGAGGCACGTCTTCTTTCCTCCACACACAAGAGAAAAGGCCCTAATGGCCACTGGGCATTTCATCCTTTCCCTCCTTCATCCCCCATTCCCTTACTTGCTCATCTGTTTACTCCCATCCCCCAAAATACTGTTGGACACTGACTATGAGCCTTGGAGACACGGAGAAGCTAGTTGAAGACGATGGTTATCAAGTAGAAGACGATGCTTCACCACCGTGAATCTGGTCACTTAGGAGGACTCTGGAGCCAGGGCCCCAGAGTCAGGCTCACACGCTAACCAGGTTTCCACCGATAGGCTGTGTGCTTCTCTGGGGCTAGCGTGCACTTACTCGTCTATTGGATGAAGGTAAGAGGTTTCAGCGCACAGGGCTGCGTGAGAAACAAACGGATACAAGTGTGACTGAGCACAGACTGACTATGTCCTAACACACAGGGCTGAGACCATGTCCACTGGCCCACACTGACGGCTGATGCTATCTGTCACTGACGTAGGAGACAGGGCAGCCCCAGCCTCACGCACTCATCCCTAGAGAGTACATTCACAGGATAAAATGGGTCTTAACAGCACAGTGGTCTATGAGTTTTATTCCTTGAAAGAGGCAGCTCAACCTGATTTGGTGGCCAGTTCTTGTCAACGTCAAAGAGAAGGTTCTCAGATAAGGATGGGGTTTCCTGGCCAGGTGGCCAGGCAGGCCTGTGACAGAATAATGGTCCCTTCCCTTAGAATTTACGAATTAGCATTTGTGACTGTCACAGCATGTCCAGCCTCAGGGGAGGGGGCCCCAGGGAAAGGGGCTCCGAGTGGCAGTATCAGCCATGACTCTCCTGGCTACAGGCTACACAATCTGAACGTTTGCTGGTTTTTAAGTTTTTGTTTGTTTGTTTGTTTGTTTTCCTGCTTGCCCATGTAACAACTGGTCGTTGTAGAAAAATTGGAAAATATTGAGAAGTGCAAAAAAAAAGAAAAGAAAAAAGAAAAATTGCCGTCACTACTACAATGCAAGGCTCGTCACTGGATACTCAATATTCTGCTATCTTTCCCAAGGGGTAAGCACTTTGAGAAGTTACTGTTTTCATTTTTCTAAGTCATTATTTCTCTAACAAGGAATTTATAAAATGTAGCGACCAATCTGTTTTGCTGTGTAAGTCACAGCCTTAAGCACGCACACACACACACACACACAAAAGCAGAGGTTTCCTGCTGGCCAGCTTCCCCCTCGCCTCTGTCACTTTCATGAAGAGGGTTTCTTGTGCCAGGCACTGTGCCAAGCATTGTGCATATCTCATCTAATTCTCACAACTCCAAGGGAAGGATAATCGCTTCCAAGATGGGAAAATGCAAAACCCAGGGATGTGCATACGTCACTTGGTGACATGCTAATAGGCAGTGGAATCAAGTTCAAAACCAACTCTGCCTGGTTTCTGAGCCTCTGGTCCTCACCACCTTCCACACTGCCATCCTTGCTGTGGTCTCCTGACTACCGCAGGTCCTCAGCCCAGATGGCATGGCATATAGCAGGCATGTTACTGGTTGCAGAACCACTCTGGAAGTCAGATCCCACCCGCTATTCATGTCTCTGTTAACAAGACTCATTTGGGCTGCCCTGAAACTGGCCTTGGTGGCCAAGGATGCAAGCCTCAGTTTTAGATTTAAGAACAACTACAATAGACTGAGTATCATGCCACACACCCGATGTACCATGTGTATTACCCAGTAACCGCTATCCAATTCAGGGCCTCAGAGGAGCCTTGCAGGACCTGGCGATGTGCTGCAGCTGTGATCTCCATGCGAGTTGTGCTGGCCTCTTTGTGTGTGACCCCATAACAGACTTTTCTAGAGAAGATACGTGACGGGATGACCCAGACATTATGCCGAGAGAGAAATTCTGATGAGTCTGTTCATCAGAGGGGAGATGAAATCCTTCATGTTCATGGGAAGATGAAAAGCCCAGATACACCGGAGGGAAACAGGGCCGTGAGGGTGTGTCCAAAAGCAGCCGGAAGGTGGGAGAGAGGCAACAGGGCATGTTGAGACAACAAGCCTTTTCCTTTTTCTAAAAGGTACCATGCTCTTATTAATTAATGTTTTTAAGTGTCTCAAAGATGAAAAGTCCTACGTGCTCTCTTAGTGTGATTACAAAATCCTTTTGATCACTGTAAAACTAAAACAGCTTTGGTATTTTTTAAAGAAACATCAATTAACAGGCTGCTTTGAAAACCCAAATGACCTTTATCTTAATCAGTGTCCTCTGAGTCTCTGTGAGTCATACACACTGTGTGTGGGGAGGAGGTGGCCCAGCCCTGCCACCATTTTTGTAGGTCAAACATGGCTTACTACACAGTGGCTGGATTTAAACTCCCATTCTCAAAAAGTCAACCTGTCCTATAATAGCAAGCTAGTCATGAAAATAAAAATCGTGTTGAGTGATTGGGGTGGGAGGAACTTTTTGTGCCAGCAAAAGGGCAGGGAACAGGGGATTCTGATGCAGGGGGGATAGTGGCCTCTGCCTGCCTGCTGACTCAGGTAAAGGGGGGATGCTAAGAAAAGACCATCTCTCAGCAGATAAAAAACAAGTACATGGATGCTTTGTGCAAAATCAAGATGCAAGTGGGCACCTGGGAGAAAGCTACTCTGGTAAATTAGAACACTTTGAGACAAACCCCTCTCTGAAGTTTCATGAACAAAGGTTAGATACAAGACAGCCTTCAAAATGAATTTCAAATAGCGTTACACTGAGTTCTTGAGCACAGACATGTTCCATATTCCGACTATTTTCTGTATTTCCTATAAAGATTTCCGATACCACGGAGTTGTTAGGAGATTATATTGAGGGTAAAAAGAGGACCTCTATAATTTGAGAGTATGGGACATTTGACAAGCAACTTTTTATTTGGTTTTGCATTTATAGATCTTAAGCTGGCATTATTCCTTTGAGAGATTAACTATTTATCACAAGACCCTTGGGTATGTGGAAGCTGTCAGACCATTTTGAACAAGAGCTAGAACTGGTCAGTTTAGCAACTGCCAAGAGAATGCATTTCCTGATTCACTCAAGGGAAATCAGAAAATAGTGTCAATCAACACTGTGACACGACATTTTCACCTCTGAATGATGCCGTGGAGTGAATTCCGCAGTCAGTAATGTTCCTAATGCCTCGCCCCAGTCCCATCACTGAGAAAAGGAGGCTAGTCTGACGATCTCAGCTTAGGGGGATGGCAGTCAAAACCGAGAGATCTCTCAACTTCAAGATTTTTGTGCTAAATGACATGAAGGGAAGGAAGAGGACAGTGAATTTGCAAGCGAAGTACGAGTAAACAGAAATTTAAAAAAGAGGGAAAAGAATCCTTACTTCAAAGCCAGCTGCCGTTACCCTCGACTCTGCTTTATGCCTGTAACAGTATCAGCCCATGTCAGGCTGCTGCGCCTTCATCAAAGGTGCATGTGTGTGTCCGTGTGTGTCATTTTATTTAGGGAGCTGCTTAACATGATATGATAACATTATTTTGTGTCTCTGTTCCTGCTTACATTTTTATAGATAATCGTGAAGGAGAGGGAGACACAAAGGGCTCCATCTTTCTGGCCATGTCGTCTAAGAGTTTCTCTGACCCTTCCAGCTAAAGTCTGTCTCCCTTCTCTTCTGGGTGGCCCTTGTTCTGTTCCTCCCTGAGGACGCAACTTTGCAGCATAAACATGCATGTGGCCATGTTTTCAACCAGACTGCTCTCTGCCCTAGTTATGCCTTGACCACCAAACTCAACAGGTTCTCATCCATCATTGGTCCATCCAGACCACTGGACTGGCAACTGAGCAAAATGTTCAGTTTTGATTTTTCATTTTTGGCGAGTGATCCTCAATTCTGCTGATGTGTCTTTTAAAAAGTGTTTGTGGATGCATGCTGGTCTGACTAAGGCCAAGAGATTTCTGATGTCACTCGTGACTCATGGGAAAGCCAATGGCACCCTGGTAAGGCTGACTGAGCCCTCTGGATCTTATATTTGTCTGTGATAACAGACATGTGGCAGAGGCTGAAACGGGCAAGTGTAATCAGAGAAAGAGGCCAGTGGGCCTGGCAAAGCAGACAGGGCTCAGCAACAACCACATCCATTGTTTCTAACTAAGTGTCTCTTGTAATTGAATCACATCTCTCCATCCCTCTTGCCACCAACTTATTGTCAGCCACCATGATACCTCTCCCCTTGATGAGGGTGATTGTCTCTAATCACCCTGCCTGGACCCCACCCCTCCAATTCGTTCTCCAGGACCCAGCCAGGCAGATTCTCCTGCTCCCCAAATCAGGTCATACCACTGGTCTGGAATGCTCCTGGCTCCTCACGTCTTATAGGCTGATGTCCAACATTCCAGAATGCCACAAGTTCCCATCACTCTGACTCTGCTGGCTCTTCTGGCCTCTCTCTCTCACCACTTCCTGCTCTCAACATACTCCCCAGCTAGGCTGAACCAGCTGTGAAAAACGTTATTATCATTCCTGCCTTCGGGCCACTGCACACAACACTCCACCTGTTTCCAACATTCTGCACCCCAACTCAAAGTCAAGTGGCCCCTTAGGGCTCAGCAGAGTCAGCTGCTCTGGAAGTCCTCACTGGCCCGTCCTTTCTGCACTCCACTCAGTCTCCCATGGAAGCTCCAGCTCCACACCCATCACGCTGGACTGCCAATGAGTTGCTTACTTGCCTGTCTCCCTGACTGGGTCCCAAGCATCTTTGGGAAAAAGGCTATTTCTTGTTCAGCATCAAACTTCCACTGCCTAGGAGAGCGCCTGGCAAAGAGTGGGTTCTCCATGAATACTTGATGAATGAGTGAACAGAGTAAATGAACAAATTAGGATGTGTATTCACTTAATGAACACCTACTATGTGCCTGGTCCGTTCTAGGCATTTTGTGAACATGAACTCATTGAATCTTCAGAACAAGCCCAGGCAGTAGGCATTCTTTTTGTCGTCATTTTTTAGTGAAGGAAACTGAGTCCAGGGAGGTTGAGTAACTTGTCCAAGGTCACACAGTGGCAGAGCTGAGGTTGACCCCAGACATCTGGCCTCAGAGACTGCTCTGCTCCATGGAGAAATGTGTGCCAGTGGACCTGAGGTTGCTGCCTGGTGCCTGCCTGAGATGTGTCCTGCCAGGGAACAGAAAGGGGATGATGGCAAGGTGACCTGTGGTCATCATCAACCAGCTCCCTGCAAATCCGCATGGAACAGAGCTGAGCTCCAAATTACCTCTCAAAGGAGTGTGTGTGAGTGTGAGTGTGTGTGTGTGTGTGTGTGTGTGTGTGTGATTTATATTTGTATTTGAGCCTGGATGAAATAGGCTTCATTTATGGAGTGGCCAACCCATATTACTCTCAAACCTGCTGCAGTACCAGGAGTCAGATAAATGATTTCCCCCTCTCGGTTACTCCCAAATCCTCTTCCTGGAGTGAGGTGAGAAACTCAGACTTTGGGGGAGAAGTAGGCATTTAGGAGAACTAGAATATCTTAACTGATTCTAAGACACAGATTACATTTCTGAAATCCCTCCCCCTCTTCACTGGGGAGATGCAATAATACTCTGTGATGCCTGTCAGCTTCTGAATATCCCAGTTAAACCCTCTACCTGATTTTTCTCCTCTTCCATCTGTTTAGCCTTCTCATCCCCAAGAAACTGAGCTTAGCTCACTGGGCAATGCCTTCCACTTGGACACGTCTGCCAAGCAGAGACCCTGCCTTGAGCGTTCCTCAGCATAGGGTCTTTGGGCTCTTTACATGGAGTAACTGAGTGTGTGTGTCTTCCTTCTAGATGATGATCTAGATTTGTCTCTTGTCAAGTCTGGCTTCAGCTCTGTCTGGGGTGAACTGTGTGTCTCTGTCTGTTGGACTTTGGTTTCATAGTCACTGGGTCCAAGTGGGAGAAGTCCCTGTGGCTCTGGTCAATGTCCCCTTGTCTTGGTCTTCGGGAGATTCCCATCCTTTCAGGAAGCAACAGATTTCAAACCTGAACCCAGCGCTCCTGGGTTCAGGAATTTTGGTCTTGGCCAGCGGATGCACTAAAGTGCTCAATCCTGAGGAATCCTCAGCCACAGACCAAAGAAACAGCAGCTATCATGTTATCTACCTGGTACGTACATATGTGTGTGTGTGGCGGGGGAGGGGAGCTGTCAGTAGGGCAAGGGCAGGGGTAGACCCTGCCCCAAGGAGAAAGGGGCAAGTGAGACTGAGATCCTCCAAGCAAAACCCTGCCTGGCTTAATGGAATGACTTCCTTGAGTCAAAATTCTAAATGTATTTCATGTTTCCCTGGCCCTGCAAACATCCATGGAGAATGTGGAAATGGCACCTGGGAGGTATGTTCACAAACATACGTGCCTGTGGCAGAGTTATGAAAGTTGAGTGAAGAGCTAATGGTTCCGGCACCTTCTCAATAAAGTGTAATGGTCAGTTCAGGGTGTGATGGGGATTAAATGATTGTACCCAAAAGCCCATGGTCTCAACCTTTTTATTTGCATTCTTTGGGTCTTATCATTTAGGATTATGTAAAAATGACAGCTGCTTATAATTATTTGGAGGTTTGAGCTGCAATAATTAAAAACAGCTGCCTTTATCTTACCGCTACCAGACTTAACCCCGCGAAGTTGGGTCTACTGAACTTCAAAGAAGGAAGCAAGAAATAAAAGAAAACGCCACACATTACTAACAAATTTCTAGTGATTCATTTAAATGTATAACCAGTTATTCCAACAGCCTTCAAACCTTTAATTATCTTTTAAATATATATAATTTGGGACTGCTAATTAGATAGCAATTTAATGCTCTCATGGGGATTCAGATGCACTGTCTTTCTAAAATGTAAACTCGGGGAGGAATAATCATTGGCATTCAAATGATTGAATTCTTCAGTTATTCAAATGAGTGTGGGCATCTACACTGTTGAAATGATCTGAACATTCTGCTGTCAGCCCCAGCTGTAGGTTTGGATGGGCTCCTCCAGAGACGCAGGGTAAGGCTTGGTTTTCTCCTAGTCCAAGTCCAACCCTCTGGAGGGAAACAAGTCAGAGCCTGGGGGAAGCCTAACATCACTCAAGCAGCTCAGTCAAGTCTCCTCTTAGATGCAGATGGCTCTGCTTTCCTTTTTGAAGGAGGGATAAACTTTCCCGGAATTTATAGTTATGAAAGCTTTCATGTTCCCTTCCCAGGAGTTCTCCATGCTGGTAGGCCTGCTATTGTCTGGACAGTTAACATTTTAATTAATAACTCTCTCCCCACAACAGGCTGCTTGCAGAGGGAGGAGGTGAAGATTTCACTCTGCCTTGAGCTTCCACTTCCTGTGTATTCCTACCCCCGTTGAGATGGGCCTTTAAATTATATAAAGATGTGCATCACATGGAGAAAAGCAATTGATCAATTAGATGACATTGGGCAATGATAGAAGCCAGCTCTCCCACCTCAGTCTCACAACATGGCTAGGGTTTGCATTCCTGAGCCGGGGCTAGTAGCTAGCAGCTGAGGCTCATTTCCCCCCGAGGGGAAGGAGGTGCAGACAAATCTATAGGAATTTTTAAGAGATCATTATTCAACACATTGCATGTAATTACATTTTGATGAGCTTTTTATTGCTAATTCATCATCCGAGATGGGGCACTCTAGATATGAAATTAATCTAGTAAAACAAAGGTCAGAGTGTGTCCAGTGAAAAGAAAAGCTTTGTCCGCATCTAATCCTTTTCCAAAACAATAAAGAAGCAGAGTATCCTCTCTCCAACCCAAATTTCCTTAAAGTACCTTCTCGATTACTACCCGCACAAAGCCAAGGCTTCCTGGTACTTCTAAGGGCAAGTGTGGATGCTCCCAGCAGGCTGGGGTGAGGGGAGAACGTGCAGGGGTCTGAAGTAGAGGGAAAATGTGCCTGTGCCATCATGGCATTAATGCAAAAGTCTGTGTGGCTGCACAGAGAACTATAGTTGAAGCGCTAGAGAAAACCAAATTTTGCAAAGAAAGAATCAGTCCAACGGGTATCTTGGCATGAGTTCTTTCTGAAGCAGACCCGAAGACCAGGATTCAAGGGTCAGGTTTTTACTTGAAATGGGTTCCCAGGAAATGCCTGTAGGGACATGACGAAATGACTCAGAGACTGGGAAGGGCAGGCAGCCAACGCAAGGTGCAACATGGAGCATGTCAGCACTGGGCAATGGGAGCTGAGTCCCACCGGGGGCTCTGGGAGCAGGGTGGGGCAGGCCCCTGGAGATATCCCACCTGTGAGGTGGGGGGCTCCCCAGTCTTTGGTGGAGGGATGCTACTCCTGGCCCATCTGGCCTGCTGCATGCCTGAGAAGAGTGGACTCCAGAAGCCAGAGAACATCCTCACTCAGGTGCTGGCAGCTGCAAGCCAGGCTGGCATGTGGGGAAACGGCGAGAGCTGAGGGGACATAGTCAGGCATTCCCAGCAACTGATTTGCTAAGCATGTTCCCAAATAGGAATTTATCAATAAAACCTCAAGTCACTCTTCCTTGTCCTTTGGAAGTCTGTCCTAAATCTACCAATAGATTCCAGACATGACATTGACTATCCTCACACCTTAGGGGCTTAGCATACACTGTTCCCTTTGCCGGAACCAGTCACCACATCCTGGCACAGGGATTTCCCTGAGGGCTTCAGGGCTCAGCTTAAAATGGCACCCCTAAGAAGGGTTCTCCCTGACCATCCAACGAAGCGAGGTGCCTCTCCCCACTTTTTTTTCTCAGATCCTTGTTTTCTTTGGAGAGAGTTTATCCGAAATGTGTAAAACTTTTTGTTTGTTTACTTTTGAGCTTTTAAAAACATCACTTCTCCATGAGATTGCAAACACCAAATGAAGGGGGAATTATGTCTGTCTTGTTTTATCACTAGATCCCAGCATCTAACAGAGTGCTTAGCACTTGAGAGGTGTTCAATAAATACATGCCAGATGAGGGAAGGAGAGAGGGAGGGAGGAAGGAGGGAGGGAGGCTCCAGAAGCACCAGAATGAGCAAGTTACAGTTACCTATCCAGGTGTCTGAAAGCCCCTTGGCTGCTCCCAACTGTGCTGGACTGGATTACAAACTGTGACCTAAAGCTTACAGGCTGCACACCAGCTCCCTGCGCCTTCCCTAGCTACCTCCTCCACAGCTAGACACCAAGTCCTTTTATAAATTCTACTACTTGTCAGCATTTGCACCCTGGTGCCTAATAATATACTGTGTCATTGTGTGATCAATCTCTTCTATGTGGATCTTCTCTCCTCTTTATTTATTATTCCATTTCCTCTGCTAGGTACCTTACCAAGCCCTGGATATACAGGGTGGACAAAACACAATCTGTTCAGTGTCTTCAGTTGCTTGCAGTGCAGTGAGAGGGCACATGTGTCAAAATATTTCTACAGTGTAGTGCGGAGCCCAAATTCTAAGGCCTGAGCAAGGAGTCTGGTGGGATAGAGAGAGACCTCTTTGGGTGCAGGGGTGGGGTGGAGTGGAGAGGAAAGTTTTGTGGGGAGGGAGGGAAGAGGTACAGACTGTGAGCTCCCTTAGAGCAGAGGTCAGAGCTACACCCAACAGTGGTTCACAGACCTGGGGAGCTCATGGGCGTATCAGTCAGGCTGCTCTGGTTGCAAGCAACAGATACCAGTTCTTAATAATCACTTGAGCAAAAGGGTAATTTACTAGAAGTGTAAATTAATAAAGGAACTGATAGAGCATCTTTTCCTCCTGCCTTTCCTTTCCTTTCCTTTCCTTTCCTTTCCTTCCCCTTCCTCCCTCCCTCCCTTCCTTTCTTCCTTTCTTCCTTCCTTCCTTCCTTCGTTCCTTCTTTCCTCCCTCCCTCCTTCCCTCCCTCCCTGTCTTCTTCTTGTCTTCCTTCCTCCCTTCCTTCCTCTCTTGCTTCCCTTTCCTTTTCATTCTTCCTCTTTCCTTCCATTCTTCCTTCTTTCCTCTCCTTCCTTCTTGGCAGAGTAAGGACTTAGGAAAAACAAACCTTCCCTCTACTCTTACATTTGTATCAGTCAGGGCCCCAGCAGGAAGCACATGGCATAGTCAAGCTGGCTAATTAAGGAAAGTTTAATAAAGAGGCTATTGTAACGCTGTGGGTAGGGTGTAGAAAACTACAAAAAAATGGTGCAGTACCCTGAAGCTACAGGCAGTGGAGACCTTTTCTCCCACTCTGCATGAAGGGACAAAGGAAGGAGCAATTACGGGAGCCCACAGAGGGAAAGCCACTGAGTGAGGGAGGCTTTGTGGCTTTAGATTATGTGCGGCCCGTCCCGGAGGATACAGGGCTGAGTCTACACTGACCCCATTCTCCTCTCTCCCTTTCTTGTGGGCACAGCCCAGAGCAGAGGAGACGCTGCTGTGTCCACACAGGTGTGGGTGTGGGGCCGAGAGCAGAGGGAAGGGGAGAGCTGTCTGCAGTAGCGAGGGGAGGCTCTCCAGCTCAACTTTCATTTTGTCAAAGAAGCTCATAACACAGCTTTGGAATTAAGAAAAGTTCTTTCAATTGAATATATTTTATTTTGTGAAAAATGACATTGTCCATAGTCATTCTTTTTTTTTCTTTTTTTCTGAAGACTGATTCCAATTTACTTTCTGACTGGCGGCCCTTGGGCTAGGCATCAGTTATCCCCTCTGAGATGAGTAGGAACATGCAGGATGCTTTGAGGACAGAAGGAGGCAAAACACATAAGGTGCTCAGCATAGAGCCTGGCCATTAACACCCTTTGGGGCAGTTGCACTGTTACTGTTAGTCCTCTATCTGCTAAACCCCATATGCCCTAGGTGTCTAAGCACATACACAGCCACAGAACTCGGGGACCAACAGGCTGTTGAGTTCTTGAGGTTCACAGAACAGAGTGTAGCTCTCAGCAAACAGCAACCAGGCACCCCACTAACTTGCCTAATCCCCAGACTCAGGAGGTGTAAGTGTTCCCAGCTCAGGGCTGCAATGGTTCCATTTAAGTGTCCAGGTCGGGGCAGTTCAAACAGTGCCCTCAACAATTTCATCAAGAGGAAAGCATGCGGGGCTCTGTTTTCTCTTTTGCCAAATGATGTATTTCAAAAGGAACAGGCTCACTACGTGGGGGTCACACAGTCTTGTTTATTTTTTCTCAGAGAACACACTCCTCTGAGCAGATACATTTACTAAGCATCCGTTAATTCTTTCTCTTAAGCGGGATAGATTCAGACCAGGCCTAAGCTGGAGTCGTCTGGGGTCTGTTCAGAGAATGTGTGCTGGCAGGGACGGTATCTTTGGGACCTGGCACACGGCGGTGCCCGGGCGCCACCTACTGGGGAGTCTCCTTCAGTTCAGCAACAGGCTGGGCAGAAGGAGGGCCAGGAAGCTGAGGATTCCAGCATTTGGGAGCCACAGAAAAGTTTGTAAATAATGGTAGTTCCCCACCCCACACACGCTGACAAACTAGGGCAGCAGAATGCATGGTTCTGAGACCAGAGAGAAAACTCATGTCTGGTCTGGTCCGAGACAGCGGTCCTGGAGAGAGCGGGGGGCCCCTGTTAAGTGGGAAGAAATGTCCCCCAGAGTGGACTGTGAATGCAGTTGGCGTGCATGCTACCTCCTCTGGGAAGCCCCCCTGCATTACAAGGCACCTTCCTGGGAAAAAAGCAGACACTTCCCCTGCAAGCCCATAGATCTTCTTGGCCCCTCTGGCCATTGGGGAGTGAGCTTCCTGTGGGCAGGGACATCCTTCTACCTACTTCTATGTCTCCATTAGTTTGCACAGTGCTTGACGCAAGGAACACCTGATGAATGCTTGCAGACAAGCAGGAGGGCAGAGGAACGGCAGAGAATAGGAGGTATTGATCAATCACGCGTGCTTCAATTTCTGCACCTGACATAGGAAGGACTCAGTAAATGTTTCATGAGTGAATGTGTAGCCCCTGCATTTCTCATTTATTGTAAGAAATTGGTACCTAGACATTTAGTCATTAGCATCCATCAAACATCAAAATCATTCGATAAATACTTACTGACTGCATCCTCCATGCAACAGCAAACTCCCAGGAATTCACCAGGGACAGTAGGGGAGAGGATGAACACAGAGACATTTCCCAAGAGTGCTATGTCAACCAAGGGAACTAAAGCAGGGGATGTCATGGGGAGTGACAGAAGCAGAGAGAGGCTCCTTTGGCCAGGGAGCAGGCATCCCTCTCCGCAGGGGTGACACCTGAGATGAGACAGGGGATGAGAACACACCAGTCGTGGGTGTATCTGACACAAGATTCCAGGCAGAGAGATGAGCAGGCACAAAGATTTAAAGCAGGAAGATTTCTGAGAAACCAACAAGAGGACCTCCATGTGGCTGGAGCACAGGGGAGCATGGGCTGCCACACAGCTCAGGCAGGGCAGGGAGGTGGCGACAGATGCAGCAGGGACCGGGCTTACGGCCAGGAGTTTGGGGTTTTCTCTCTATGCAAAGGGAAGCCACGCCATCTGACTGATGTCTGTGAAAGCCCCCCCCCTGCCGAATGAATAGTGCTGGGGTGGGGGGCAAAAACAGGTGCCCAGAGAGGAGCTGAAAGGGAGCTGAAGTCATCCAGGAGAGACAATACGGTGGCCCTAACCAGGGGGTAGTGACAGAGAGAGGCAGATGGGCTTGGGGAGCGTTTTGGAGCCAGATGCAATCGGACATGAGGGTGGATGATGTGGGGGAGGGGCCCAGCAAAAGCCCCACCCACACCTGTTGAACTAACAAGAACCCTTAGCATTTACATTGAGCAGCCGTGGATGGGAAAAAGAAATGGAGGAAAATTAATGGAGGCATTGTTGGTCCAAGAAGTATACAAAAAAGAAAACTGTTAGATGTGCGGGAGACCTTACATAATTGACAATCTGCATAAGGATATAAAAATCACATTTAAACTTCCCATCAAAATTTTTAAACATGATCCAGTCTCCTCACGTTGCCTGAGCCAAATCAGTTGGACTTTGACGAGGATTCTAATAGTGCTGCTACCATTTAAGCTTCTATTTAACTGATATTTGATACGCACTGTCTACTTAGCATTCCACATATATTTACATGTATCCATAGGCATGTCCACTTAATTCCATATGAGAGGACTATGGTATAAGAATATTTATTAGCATGTCCACACGTCAATCCGTGTGTTCACTGACATTCTGCAAAGGTCCATCTGTGACTCACGTGTAATAGCAAAAAGGCCTGGATAAATGACCTGCCTGGCCATACCTAAGAACAAAACAGCAGAATCAACGTTCACAGTGGGACAGGGACAGTCAGAGAGTGACAGAAGTAAAAGGCTGTTGACATCAGACAGAGTTCAGGCTGTGGAGAGCTAGTGGCTGGGACAACAGCAAAGTTGGATTCTAGAGGGAGTCGGAAGATTCTGCAATAGGTTAGGAACATGCCACAGTGATTGCAGAGTTTGGGCTGGTTAAAGAGCTCACCCGAGTTTTACAGAATGACAGAAACGGTTTGAGTGTCTGAATATTCTGATTAGATCAGCTGACAGCTCAGGCTCACCCCGTGCGGCTAACGCTTCCCGCCACTGGCTCATGCTGCACAGTTTGGTGCGGGACTGAACCCACATTGCTGAAACAGGCAGAGATGTGCGGCCAAACCAGAGAGGTCATCTGCCCTGGCCATCGGCTCGCTGCCCTGAATTCTGGACAGTTCCCCACTTTCACTCTCTGAGAGGCCACAGCCTGCGAGGGAGGGGCCACGGCCACCAGAGAGGAGGCTAAGAAGCCACCCACTGTTTGCAGTGACTCCCAGGATGGAAAAGTGATGGGTGGTGGTAGTGGTGAAGTTTGTTGTCATGTACTTTAAGGAAAGAGGAGGTCCTACGATCAGTCCCTTTTATCTAGAAGGGTCCACAATGTCTGGTCACACTCTAGAGACCTGTGCTGTCACGTGCGGCTCATCAGCACCTGAAATGTCGCTCGTCAGAACAGAAATGAGCTGTGTGTGTAAAATACATACCAGATTTCAAAGATAAGTATGTAAAGAATGTAAAATAGCGCATTAATAATTTTTTATATTATTGTATATTAAAACAATGTGATTGTGGATATACTGTGTTCAATAAAATATATTCTTAAACTTAATTTCATCCATTTCTTTTTTGCTTTTTTAGATGTGGCTACTAGAAAAATTGTAAATTACACAGGCAGCTCGTGTTTGTGGTTCACATGATATGCTTACTGGACCGTGCCCGTCTAGACAGATTCTAACTATAATCACCCAGTGATGACTCTCTTACTCATCCATGTGGCTGTAGAGACCAGGCCTCCTGGTCAGTCCCACCTCCAACCACTCTGCCTCCTATCTTCTGAAGAACCAACCAGCATAGCAGAGTGAATTTCACACGTCTCAACTGATCTGGGTTAGAGCTCCAGGCTCTGGCACTTTCTAGTCCCCTCACCACCTTATCAATTAGTGCCTCGACTTCCTGTATGCAACCTGGGGACATCTGCCTTCCTCGCAGAGAACCCCAGTACCTCAGCCTGGCACTCACAGTTGGCTACAGTCAGACTCCAGGTGCCAACTAGATCCATCTTCCACCCAGGCCTGCCCTCACACACACCCTTCCCTTGAGCCTCTGGGCTTTCCACCGCACCTATATCCTAGGCTTGCTATTAAATGAGTTAACGATTAAAAGCTTTAACACATGTAAAACACTTCAAACAGTGCCTGTCACATAAAAAGGAATCGACAAATGTGTTTTTTTTAAAAAAAAAACATACTAAGGCCAACAATAACAATCATACAAAAATGCATCTTCCTGAGTAGTGTCTACAGTTACTCACACTCCTTAAATATTAAATGTTACGCATCGCATTAGACTGTGAGTTTTCTGAGGGGGGGCACATCTCTGTAACCTCTCCAAGCAGCTTGCTCAGGCCTAGAGCACAGTGGACATTCAGCAAATGCTGGAGGAATGAATGGAGGTTTCTCTCCATTATCCCCAGCTCCTATCTCATCTACCACCACATCCAGTGGCCCAAGCGACTGGCAACATTTCATCCAGAATAAAAACCCACCAGCATCCTTCCCCATCTCCTGGGCTTGCAGACGCAGAATGAACAGCCTTTGGCAGGTGTCACCATGGGCTTCGTGGGAACAAGTCCTAGGTTTTGCCTGCCTCAGACTCTTCTGTGGAGCCCTGCCTGCCCTGTGGCTGCTAGAAGGAGGCCTTCTTCATGTTCTTTTGGTGATCGGACCAGGCCCACATTCCAGGCCCCCTTGGGGGAAGGAAATCAACTCAAATATCCCTTTGTTCTAACATGGAAGGGGAGATGGATCACCAAAATATATACAAAAAAAGGATAAAACAAAAATCTGATCATGCTAAAGATGGTACCTTCCCTCAATGCCCTATTGGGCAAAATGAAAAGAGAGAGATTCAGGGCTCCACATTTTAAGAAAAAAATCATAAAGCTCTCAAAGACATGGGAAGCATAAAGTGGAAAACAAATCAATCTAGACAGTAACTCTAGGTAACTATACTTTGAAATAGTTTTAACCTGAATGTTAAAGAGTGGTAGAGACCAAGGAAAAAATTCCAGACATTTAATAACCACGCAAAACACATTCTTCAGGGTCTAACTTGAATCCCACTTGCTGTGTTGCCATCCTGTTCCCCATCCAGAGAATAGGTACTGGCCCCCATCTGTGAGACGGCCCCTGGCGCCCTGGAAGACAGCTACATGCAGCTGCAGCCTAACACAGGACCCAGCACACCAGGAACCGGGTACATATTTGTTGACTCAATGTCACTTCGTGTACCAGAAGTCAAGCTGGTGGCAAGGACAGACTGGTTGAGAAACAATTGGAGAAAGACTAGGGTAGCCCGATTGTCAACAGAAAAGTATTCCTGTAGCAGTTCTGCCAATTAAACCAAAGCGAGTCTGCTGAGTAAGGCCCCTACCTCTGCGCTGTTTTTGGAGACATTTCATGATTCACACCCAAGTCATACAAGATTAAAGGAAATACTGGATAAAATCAAGCCAAACATTAAGTTCAGGGGGAAGATTTTATTGGACAAATTAGAAAAATATTGGTATTGTGCTTCAGAGAAACCCACCTCTTTCCTCTGGCTGCAGGGGCAGAAAAACTCTCGGTGGCAGATGGGGAGGGAATATGAGTTGTTTTAAGTGAGCTTGATCCATCCTCTCGCACTGGCCACAACCCCACACTCACACCCAATGTGCTAATCTGGTAGCCTTGGCCAAAACCAAGGGGAACGTGCATTTATAATAAGGATTTGATTATGTGGCTGGGCTTGGGAGAAGGCGAGGCAGGTTTGAATGAGGATTCCCTGCCCGAACCCTTAGCCAGCCAAGGAAGCTGCTGGCAGCTGGTTGTCCTTAGCCACGCAGGAGGGTTCTGACCAGGCTGGATCATGTCTGGTGCAGATATGTTTCCGGGGGAAGCTCCCAAATTACATTATCCCGAAGGACGCAAGGTAAGTGAACATGAAAACATTAGCTTTGGAGATCCCTTCGTTCATTCATCTCTGGGGTCCCTACTATGTGCCGGGTGGACTGGTGATCGGGGAGAAGGGAGAAAGCTTTCTGCTTTTGTCATTCAGGTGAACAAATGTACATGCCAGAGCCTGGAGTGGTCTATCCTTGAAGATTGGCTCTTAACTAATATTCTTCAGTTACTGCAGCTTCTAGTATTATGCTTATTGCTGCCTTAAAAACAAACAACAAAACTTTGGTTCCCTTACATGGTAGGGCTCACATAGCAATTTATAGCACAGTTGTTAACTGTCTTCTAGACCAGAGTTGGCCAAGAAAACTGATAGTGTGTGTGTCTGTGTGTGTGTGTGTGTGTGTGTGTGTGTGTGTGTGTTTGTGTGTGAGAGAGAGAGGGAGACAGGCACAGACAGGTTGAGCCAAGGTTTCACAGACTAAGTTGATGGGAGACTGAAATTAGCATTGCGTGAGCCCAAGGACTCTGCATCTGTTCACTTGTGTGCGCGTGTGTGTACAATCCCTCATCAATGTTTATCCTAATAACCTGAACAGAGTGAATAATCAAGAAGTGTTCTTTAGCTCCTCCCTAAGCATCCACCACCACATCCTCCCAACCTTTCTAGCAGCTGAGCTTCGATCAATGGAGCTAATACAACACAAACAGGGTGCTGGGTTCACCACCACTGTCTGCACCATGTCCTGGGGACTGCTTTGTCACACAAGGCTCTTTGGTGGCATTATCCCATTTATTCTGACAACCAAGCTGTGATTTATACACTATAGTTATGGCAGGATTACAAGGGAGGCTGTGTGACTTGCCCAAAAACACACAGTTCAGATGTGGCAGGACTAGGGGTCAAGGGCAACCTGTGTGTTGCTGAAGTTGCGTTCCTTCCACTTCACTGCTGTCTTTTTCCCAGAAGGAAAACATAAAACTCAAGGCACAGTCAACATCCACTTACTGATAACATTCAGATGGGTTAGTTCATGAACTCCTCAATGGTGGGCATCGCTCCAAACCTCTCCTAAAGATTGTGTGGCCTTAGGGTCAGAGACAGACAACTGGCCTGGCCATTCCTTATGCTTTTATCATAGATCAACTGCAAGATGGTTCATATGGTTTGAGTTCCCACAGGTGAGATATAGAGCATTTGCTTGGGCCATTCCCTTTATGGGAACTTGACCTTGGCTACCACTTTTGGTGAAATCATTCAGTACAATGATTCAACAGTGAGAAGAACAGAAATTACATGTGGTTGTGAATATTTGCACTGGTAGATGATCGTGTGACCTGGTTGGGCTACTTTTCTAAGAGCCTTTCGGCTGCCCTCTCAGTGGCTATAGCTCTGGAAAGTGCATCAGATAGACTCTTCGCAAACAGATCATTTGCTGCATGACCAGAAGATATAAAAAAGCAGAAAGATGTTGTGAGTTGAGTGTGCAATGGGAGCAGCTCATTTCCACTGCAGCACAGAGAGGGAAAGTACCTTGGTGACTTCTGACATCTGGTTCCATTTCATTCCTTCTTTAAAGGCTGATAAATGGGAAGATAATTCACTCACTGGCAGAAGATCCAGGTTTGATTGTTTCATTTACTCTGTTCCACTCCAACTTGGAATAAATAAGCACTAGGAGCCCAGTCTCGGCCACACCAAGCACGTAACTCCTACCACTCCCAACAGACAACCCTACTGGGTGGCTTAGAAATGGGTCAAATGCCAAGCTGTTAGACTTATATGTTTTTAGACTTAAATGTCCTTACAAAGTCAGTAGCTTTTTTCAGTCAGACTTTTCAATAATTCTGAGTTACGTTTGGAATTAGCTAGCTAGTTAACCCAATGCTTTTCTGATTAAAAAAAAAAAAAAAGATTGTTGATATCAAATATTACCATAATTCCCATCTTAAAGTGTGCATATGGGATCCACATGATGTGGCCATGACTCCATTAATACCAGGGCGATTAGAGCAAAGTTGGATGATGATGGAGCTCAAACATGAACTTTTCTAAACAATGATTCAAGTGAGAAGCAAACTGGTTCCCACAATGCTTCTCCAATAAACATTTGCATAGCAGGCACTGCCTCTATTTTCTAATCTCGATGAAAGAGAAAAAGGCATTTGGGTGGATGGGTATGTGTGAATATATATGTGTGTATGTGGATTGCTACAAGAAACAACCTATACATTAACTTTCCAAAGCAGAATTTACTGTATTACTCTTTATATCTTTGTATCTGCTTTCAAATTATCTAAACACACACACACACACCGAAAGAGACCCAAACCCATGGCAGTCACCGCTGATGCCCTTCCAGCATCCACAGGAGATACTCAGTGGACCAGGGCCTCCTATCCGACAAGCCTGGCTGCCCTTCAGTGTTCTCCTCCACACAGTGCTCTAGACAGCCTCTCCCCAAAGGTTGAGCTGGACAAAGATATCATGAGCTGTTCTAGGTTGGGCCTAACCTCACACACTTCAGAGAAAGTGCAAATGATGCTGAAAGAAAATGGTTGACACATCAGGTCTCCAAACATGCTACTGCATATGGCTTAGGCAGGAAACGGAGAAAATCTCAACCATTTCAATGAAACCAAAAAGGTACTGTTGAATCCCTTCAACGCAGGAGGCACTGGGCTTAGGCAATGTAATTTGGGGGCAAATCCCATTGTAGTGAATTTCCAGGAATCCTGGGTCTAATTTGTTGTATCAAATGTGACCTGCAATAACTCAGTCTCAGGTTGGAGTGAGAGAGACCATTTGTCATACAAAGGTACCCATTATTATATGTTTCAAACTGTCTAGAGTTAAAAAAAAAAACACAAAAAAAAACATATACTGGCAGATGTAAAATAAATAAATACATGCATATAACTATATATGAATTTATATACAAAAGGGAGATAGTAAATATATCTATCCAACATTATTTATGTATCATGTGTCAAAATACTAGTTATAAACTATTAACAACCTTTAGGAGACAATATTATAAATTGAGCTTTTAAGGTAAAAACTGCTACAAAGTATTGCCACTGAAGAACTGAACAAAATATCTTCAAATCATAAAAGGAGAAACACAGAAATAAGTATTCCTCTTACCAGTGGTCTGAGTTCTGGATGCGTCAGGATATATCCATTATTTGTGATTGCAAAGGCATAACCGTGAATCCCTAACTGTAAGAGGAAGTGAGAAAGAAACCTTCATTAGCTTGCTCCCTGGTGAATTCACAAAGCATAAAGCAGCCCGACATTTAGTAATTTACAGCTTAAACTTGGCATTCATAACCCTTATCAGCACAATATTTCATTAAAATGAATGCAAGGCACTGATCCTTGACATTTGGTGGAAATGAAGACCTGTCACAGTATAAGCTCAGCAAATAGCACAATTTAAAATGTCACATCCCCATGTTGGCATCCAAAGGCCTTACTTTGATTTATTTAAAACAAAAACAATTACATTAAAAAAAAAAGAAAAAAAAAAAGAAAATGGCTAATGTTTCTGGAAAGACGCTGTGCCCAAGTGAATAGAATTTTATCAACCTCAGTGTCTTCTCTCTACCTTTCTAAGGAAAGAGGGGGGCCTGACTCTGATTCACATCCAGGCTTCCTATAATTCCACACCCATACGGGCCATCTCAAACCTGCACTCTCCCAGGCAGTCATTTTTCATAATTCTTCAAGGATAAGAGTGTCCCTCCCCCCAGCCTACGGAGGAGCCTGCCAACCCCTTTTATATCCTTTCCTCTTTAAATTGTGAGGGTGCCAAGCTTTTCCATGCATGCTTCCATCGACACAAAGCCTGGGTAATTTTCGATGCAGAACCTCACTTAATTTATGTTTTCTGACTAAATGGGACTATGGGAAATACTTTGAGAGCAATGAAATGTTTTATTAGCTTTAAAAAGTATGTAATCAAATTTAACACTGCACTTATTTAAATAATAATCCCAGCTTTTTGACAATATTTCTATTACACAGTTGACTGCACCCATTGGCTACAATAAATTTACCTACAAATCATTCATGTATTAAAATGGCCTCTGGCATAAAACTCATACTGATCTCTCCCTCTCTGAAGAAAGAAAATGTAACCCACTTTTGCCAGAGCAGTGAAAGGGGAGAAGAAAAAAAAAAATCCTCTATTTTTTTCTGACAAGTTATTTCATAGTTCTGAGCCTTCACTGTTACTTTTCTTTAAAATTCTCTGCCACTCACATTCTTGACTATGATACTATTATATGATCCAGACAACAGAGTTTACAAACCAAGAATGACCCTGTCTGCTTCTTAGCTTAACGAATTTAACACCGACAATTAAAAGTTTCCCTTGCATTACACAAAGCAAATATGCACATGGTAGTCAAGGGCAACCGATGTTTTCTCCTGGAGTTACCTTGCACAGCAAGTTTTAATAAGAGTCTACTTGACTCCAATGATAAAAGTATATTTCGTTATGCTGTGAAAGATAAACCAGAGATTTCCTATCCTTTGAGATGTATATCGTCTCTTTCATCCTGTCTCTTGGAAAAATGTCAGACACAGTAAACACTGCATTAATTACCATTACTGTGTTCCTGTCTAATACAAACTGGAGGGGTCAAAAAGGACTTGGAGAGTCTGACTTTTTCCATTCAAGGCAAAAGTGGTATTTGATTGGAAATTCGAACTCAAAATGAGACCAAATGATATTTTACAGTCAGCTAATGCAGTCAGTGCGTTCTGAAGGAACACTACTTCAGTTCTTGGCTTGCTTACGGGAAGTAAGACTTAAGAGAAGGTAGGGTTCCTTGCATATGCTCCCTTAATGCCCTTTCCTTTTCCTATATAGCATTTATCAAAATGATAATAATCAATTATTTGTGAGTTAGATTATAATAAGTAATCAAGGAATCAGTCAAAGCCTTTGGTTATTTAATGCCTGTCTCCCCATCAGAATATAAGTTCCACGATGACCAAGGTCATGCCATGTGGTTAAAACTATGTGGCGGGGTGGCTGGGATGGAAGAAAGAGGATGGGGAGAAGGAAAAAGAGGAAAAGGAGGGAGCAGGGAAACAATAAAAGACATTGAATTGAATGCAGATCCTCCAAGGCTAACCCGAACTCTGCTTCGTCCCCTGGAAACGCAGAGGCTAAGCTGACCTTCCCACCAACGTCCTATGCTTATTGTTTAAATGCCATTTCCACTTCCTTGCTGCTCCTTTATGCCTCAGCCTACTAGGATCTCCCTTTGCTGTCCCCTCCCCACCCCCACCTGCCAAGATGCCACTGGAACACCTTTCTCTACTGTTGCCAGTGGCCTCCTAATTACCAAGCCCTATAGAAAACTCTCTCTTGCATCTTCCCGGTTGTATTAGCCACTGCACCCTCTTCCTTTACACTCTTCATTCCCTCAGCTTCCAGACTCCACACGCCTGGGTTTGCTCCTTTTCATAGGATTCTCATAGGAGTGTTGTCTCCCCCAGTAAGTTTCAGCAGCCACCTGGATGCTGTTGATCTCCAGGTCTGTGGTCCAGCCTTGGCCTCGCCCCTCAGTGGCAGATGCACGTATCCAACTGCATGTCAGTCAGCTCCACCTGGGTATCCCTCAGGCTGTTGGACTCTCCTGGTCCATCATGGCAGCGCTTCCCTCAGCACGGCTCTTTCTGCTCTTCTCTCTCTGTCGGTGGCACTACCACCTGCCCACACTCCCAAGTTCGATATGACAGCGTCATCCTTAGACTTCTTTCTTTCATCCCCAACTTCTTGATCCAAGTAATCACTAATTTTTCTTCCAGAAATTACTCAGCTTCAACTTGGCTTCCCCACCCTACCATCCGTGAAGACTTAATGTAATAGATTTCCACAATGGTGCTAACTGCTCTTCCTGCCTCAAAGGTCAGCCCCATTGAAGTCATCTTCCAGATCAAAGTCAAAGATACCTCTGGCTCTGTTGCCCCCTGTGTAAAATCCACTAAAGACCTCTTTCATGTGTAAGATAAAAATCCACGGGCCTGTCCATCAGGTGTCCCTGGGGTCTGGCTCCTACCTGGGCACCCAGTCTTACCTCCTTCCCCTCGTTGCCTCTCAGGGAACATGGCAGCAACAACAACCCCCCTGCAGTTTTCTCTCCTCCCAAGACCCTCACTCACACAGCACTAGCGGCCTAGAGCCCCGCTCCTTCCCATCTCCCCCTAGCTAATTCTCATCCATGCTGTAAGCTCAGCCTCAGGTTCATCACCTACAAAAAGGTTCTCCTGGTTCTCCCATTGTTTCTTCCTTTGCATACCATGTTTCCATAAAACCCCAAGATTTCTCCCACGACTACCTTCACTGTTATGCATGAAAACGCTACACCTGACTTCCCATCTCTCAGCCCAGCTGGCTGTCTTTCCTTCCCTTGCCTCATTCTAGATAAGGTAGTACCTCTCCCATCAGAACGGGCTTTGTGGGGAAGGAGCCATTTTACTGATCTTTGACTTCTACGTCCTTAGCATACTGTCTGGCACATGGCAGGGGCTGCGGTGAAGGTTTGTGTTTATTCAAGACAGTCTTCCCTTTACCCAATATTATTTAATTCATCTTTAAAGTCTGAACTATAGTAAGTATCAAAAGTGAGCCAAAAAGGAGAAGCTGACTTGCTATGGCAGGTGCATAGCCAGTTCTTCTCAAGCTATATCTGAGAAAGTCTTCCTGACGTTCAGAAACTATCTGGTTAAAATCCTTCCCGGGAGAACAATCTGAGAAAATGACATCAGAATTTTTTGTTGTTTGGTTGGTGACATATGGATATAACTTAATATAGATGTAAGAAGAGAAAGTCTGAGCAAATCTCAAAATACACTCGGTGGATGAATCTCTCAGAAAACCAAAAGCTTCTAATATGACAATGTCCAACATTTGCTTTTGGCCACAAATCAATATCCTGATGAAATCTCTAATTTTTATTTCATCTGAAATAGAACCAGTCTTCCTGTCCATTCTAATGTGCCGTTCCGTGGAGTAATAGAGAACAGATCGGACACGAGGCGTTCCAGCACTTGGGGCTGCCAGAGGCCTTCATCCTGAAGCATGGTCTCCCGGAGACCAGCAGTCTCGTGGTCCAACAGCTGGGAAGGAGGTGCTTCCCTTCCAAGTGCAGGGGCTTTGGGCTAATGAAGTGAACCCAATTATAAAATGGCTTGTTACCTTCACAGAGGCCATGGTGTCTGGAAATTATTGCTGGGGTGTCTGGAATTCTTAATAAAAATTACAGGAAGTCTGATTGCTTATGGGAAAAATCTATGAAGCTAAGGGAAAAGAAAGAATTCTATCTTCTGGGAAAACCCCAAGAGCCAAGAGCTGACTCATCTTTACAAGGTGTTAATCAGGAGGGAAAGGTGTGATCCCCACTCTCCTCCCTGCAGCGCGCCTCTCCTGGATGAGAGGGGCCTGTCCCGCCACGGCTGTCCCTGGCTGACAGGCACACCTTTTCCCAAGGCGTGTTATGGGAACCAGAGGCGGACTGACTGGGGTTTACGCATGTTCTATCTCTGTCTCCGGTTCCCGGCCTGACCCTTGGGAAAGATTAAAACAGAAGTGCCTGTATTTCAGGCATTGCTGCTTAAATTTCTGTAGTTGCTCTTCCTCTATTCTCTTGTTACACAGTGTTTCACTCATCATTCCCTAGATGAGTTACATTGAGAAAGTTATTTCAAGTTTCCTCAACTAAAAACGGGCCAAGCTGCACCTACTTCATGGGAGCACAATAAGGATTCCAAGGGAATCATGCACACAAAGCACTTTTACCATACCAGACACATAGTAAAAAGTTCAATACATGTTTTCTTGTTTTATTTTATTTGAACTCTTACTGTTATTGTTAATATTCTAACTATTATTTCAACTATGATGATGATTACTATTGTCATTTATTGTTCCTAATGGTTTTAGGGTAATAAATAGCAGCTAAAATCATGGCTTGCTAGCTGTGAGACTTGGTGAGATAGTTAAACTCTCTGTTTCTCAGTTTCTGTAGCTATAAAATGGGTGTAATGGCAGCGTCTACCTGTTATCACGTACAACACGGCCATAAAGAGCTGAGCTTCTGGTAGAGGAAGCTTTGAGAAATAGATCCACAGGGTAATTGGTATCAGTGCCATATTATGTTCATACTTTCTTGTTCTATTGGGCATATATCAAGTAGTGACATTGTACGTAGGTTTCCACATCTTCTCATGTGAAATAAGAGGCTTAAGAATTGCTTGGACTCATTCTGTAAGTGTAGGATACCCTTCCTCAGACAGTGAGCCTGCAGTTCTGGGCATGTAGGTCTGGGGACTTCAATGAAATGAAGTGCACCTCCTTCAGGGAGCTCACCTCTCTCCCTCAGCCCCTCTGCCTTCAGTCTCAGGGCAGTGATAGCATTTCCAGCACTTGATGATGTGGGTTTGGATCAACCAGATGTCCCATCGGGCCTCTGGAAACATAACCCCAACTGTGAAAGCCTTTGAGGTGGAAGAGGCTGGATGTCAGGGCCCTGGGTGGCAGTAGGAAGAAGGCCTTTCTCACCTCAAGAAACCAGAACAGGAGAGTTTTTGCTGGAGGCCACCTTTTATGAGCCTGGACACCTGATTTTAAGTTAGAGTTCATTTTTTTCTTTTCTTTCTTATGAAGGTGATTTTTGGACCAGACAGGAAGCACTGGGTGAAGTCAAATCCTCTGGGGACTCTGAGAAGCCTGGGCTGCCAGGTGGGGGTGCAGCACAGGCGTAGGGATGCTGGTGATGACACTGATGCCCAGACCGGAGGGGAGCCCCAGACGGCAGGGGTACCCACCACCTCAGGATGAACAACCCCCATGGTCCTCACTCTGCAGCCCTCCATCATCTTCTCCTGGACTGTTTTGATTTCTCAGGAAAAATAGAGTACAGAGCAAGATAATTTTAGGTGGCATATGGGTCTGGTATTAAACTTACTCTTAGTTACTGAGAGTCAGCCCTTTTAAAATGTCTTCTACCCTTCCAATTCTATCAAAAAGAAAGTTTCCATTTAATATACAGCTTTAACAGTCGCCTTTAATACTACCTTAAAGAGAACAGACTCAAATTCAGAAACAGATTACAAAGCAATCATTTAATGCTATTAGTTTTATGATTTTTTTTTTTTTTTACAATTATATCTATTATAATGGCAAATCACACTGGTTTTTCTTTTTAAATGGTGCTATGGTGTTTCCTATTAAAATCTATTGAAGTGAAGAAAGTTTTGAGCTGATTTACAAATGAAGTATTAAGTAAATAATGATACAGATGGTATATGAACACGGCAACAAATCACGAAGTGGTGTGTGAGTGGCTTACGTCAGTTCCAAGCACGTGGGTCTAGGACTCATATGGTCCTGGCTCAAAGTCCACTCACTACTTCCTACTCATGTGGCCCTGAGCTCTGTGAACACACTCCCTATGGACTTGCGTTTCCTTATGTGTAGAATGAGTACAACAGCACTGCACTGCTCTGACAAAGCTTTGCTAACATGAAGTGGGAAATGCATTCTGCACGGCGTCAAGTACCCGGCCAATGTTATCTGCTAATCCTGTACCACGAGGCGCCCTGTCTCGTGCTGCAAAATGGTGGTTTTTTTAAACAGCCATTTCTGCACCTCTCATTTTGCATCCAACCCCCTGTGGGGTGACCTGATCGCTTTGGCTGCAGCCATCCGTTCAGCTGACTTGCTTGGACAAGAGTTTGCTGTGATGCCTGGTGACTGGTTAATCCACTCCCTTGTTCTTAGTCCAACCCTCTGTCAAAAGGTACGCCTAGCCCTGTCATCCAACTTAAGAATCCTGCCTAATGCACATGACCTTGTATCATAAGCCTTTCCCCAGGCATTTTTAAAAGTCTTGGAAAACCCCATTTTTATTTTTTAATTAGTTTCAGGTGTACAAAGCAACATAATAGTTATATCCCCCCATAAGTGGTAGTCCCCCCATCTGAAAAACCCCATTTTTAAAGACGGCAGAGAATCCCAGCATGCACTCGCCTAGTCATTCAGTTAACCCATCATTCTTTGGGGCATTCTAGGTAGCACAGGCCGAGTGGCTATGAAGCCCACAGGTACCTGAACCCGGGATGGGAAAGGTTCAGCATCCCACGCGGACGAGGGCTGTGGGTACCAGGAGGCTGGAGGTCACGTTGAATGCCCTGTAAGCTGTTCTAAACTCCCAAAGCAGTGGCCTACCAAGGCCTGCTCTATCTTCTTTGTTCCAAAATTTCCTACTTCACCCCTTCAATCAGGTTCAAAGTTAAAAAGACAAACCAAAAAAACAAAACAAAACAAAAACAAACAAAAAAACACCTTATAATTCTCTTAGTTCTATGGATTTTAATTTAGCATTAAGAAAGAAATATTAATTTATACCTCATCACCTTTCAAGATAGAGGGAATACTCATTCAATAGAGTCAGAGGCCATTTTTCTTTGTGCCTCATTGGGTTTCTGCTAAGAGGTAACAGATGTTAGAGGGTCCACAGACTGGGGTGAGTCAGGAGACCATCAGAGAAGTTAGACCCGCGTAGACCTGTATAGACCTACTTAGATCTTCACAGACTGTTACTGTTTTTTTTGTTTGTTTGTTTTTGTTTTTGTTTTAAGCATGCCAGAAAGAGAGTAGAAGGGTAGAACGGCCTCTTTACTTTGTGTTTTTATCATTACTATGGCAGGTTGTAATGTCCAAGATAATTTATCTTGGACATTTGGCGCTTGACTATTAAATAAATGATGCAGTACCTTGTATTTGGGGATGGTCTTCAGAAGCTCTTTCACTGGGACATCTGTGCCAACCACGCCCAGAAGAATGCCCTTTGATCTCTGTTGAAAACAAACATTAAACAAAACAATAGTAAGTTAATTGGGTAGAAAAAGTAGAACCTTGTGAGAAGCCACATCCCACAGATCACTGTCTGATGCCTTCTCCAAACGAACAGAGGTTGAGGATTAACCCAAATCTCCTAGAGGAAGCTTCTTCTATTCCCACCCCCCAAAAAATGTATTACTAGACAAGAATGGCAGCTTCTCAGGCCAAACATTAACAACTACAATCTAAACACACCCATACCAAGAAGCTAGTTTTCTTCTGTCTGCTGAAAATAAAGAATGGACGTGCAGAAGCACTAAAGTTTCAGCAGCTAAGGACTGCGATCATTAATCAGTTTCTCTTATGGAAGCTTTCTACAGGAAAGACTTATAGTGTGTTAACTGCTTTCTCAATTTACACTGCCATCTGGTGCCCAGGAGAGAGAGACTAAATAGTCAGAGAAAGAAGAAAATAATCCTAACAGTTTTAGCAGTCAGTTGAAACCAAGAACTAAGGTGAAGGAATAGGCCTCTAGGGTCCCAGTTTCCAAGGTCAACGTGATGTGCTGAAACTGTCCGATACCAGAAATGCCTTCCCGAAGACGCTATGTGCTACTATTTGCTATTATTCATTGTTTTACCCACATTCAAGTCCACCCAGAACCTCACACTGTGACTGTGTCTGGAAAAAGCGTTATTGCAGGTGTAATTAGTTAAGGATCTCGAGCTCTGAAATCATCCTGGATTTAGGATGGGCCCTATATCCAACGACTGGTGTCCTTATAAGAAGAGGAGAGGATAGAGACACGTGAGAGAAAAAGGTCATGTGAAGACTGAGGCAAAGATTGGAGTTGTGCTGCCAGAAGCCAAGGGAAGTCTGGGGCCATGGAAGAGGCAGAGAAGGATTCTTCCCTAGAGCCTTCAGAGGAAGCATGGCCCTGCCGACACCTTGATTTTGGACTTCTAGCCTCCAGAATTGTAAGAACAAACGTCTATTGTTTTAAGCCACCCTGTTTGTGGCACTTTGTTGCCACAGCCCTAGGAAGCTAACACAACGCTGTTAACTATAAATCATAGAACAGCTGTCCACCATAATCCAGGATTCTTCCTGTGGTTTACCTTCCTCTGGTTATTGAACACTTCAATTTTGGAAAAGTGATGCACATTGTAAAACGATGCCTGCTTACGTTCCTCTCATCTGTGCTTGAGTTCATGATTCTAACAGAAGGATTAGACATGAGGAGAAATTATATACCTTCTATCCTTAAAATAAATGAATAAAGGTCACCAGAACTTGAGTCAGAAGGGGTCTCAGAAAACAACCCTCCTAAAGCATCGAGCAGGAAGCACAGCCACTGTACTCACGGTTTCGTTCTGCTTACTAAACACGGGCATGGCGACAGTGGTCATCAGGACCAGGCCCTGATCATCGGCCAGCTGGATGGAGAGAGAAAAGCCAGTTACCTGAGAATGATCTAAAAACCACAGGGTGGGAGGCCATCCTCCCTGTCTTATCCTTTCCTCACCGGGGGTTATTGGGAATGGACCAGTGCCCACTAGAGCCTTTGGCTCGAGAAAGTATAATGTCCCTTCACCCTGACCTGAAGGTGAGGATCCCAGCCCCTGGTTGGGGAAACAAAGTCAGTCGCCATCAGTCACTCCAGCTGATATGGTTACTACATTCAGCCGTATTGGTTCAAATAAAGCCTTGTTGGAGCTTCGTTAATTCATTTTATTTTATTAACATAGATTAATTTTATATTTTTACTCTGCAGACATTTATGTTCAATGTGTGCAATGTTAATGCTTCTCCTTAATCTGAAAATTAAGGATCAGAAAGCATGAGTGTAAGGGGTCTTATGAGTTGTCCCTGCTGAGAACAATGGAATCTGGAAACATTTATTCTCCTCAATGTAGTTGAGTCAAGACTTTTTTGGACCTCTACGGATCTTTGCATGCCAGTCCCAGATGAAAAACAAACAACACAGAAATACAAAAATAACTTGATCATCCAATCCCTAAAATCACTGCTAAGAAACTAAACATTTCTCATGGAAGAACAACCCTTGATATATTGCACACAAAACACTTCTGTAACCCTTTGAGTCGCATACAAATGCATCGAGACCCACCATCTTATCTGCTTTTCACACAGTGTTGGGAGACAGACAAGGACCCCTACTCCACCTCAATAACAAATGAGGAAACAGACTTCTAGACCACAGCAGGCTTTGGTCCAAGACAAACCTGGTTCTAATTCTCAGCTTTGAATCTTTGTTATCTGTGTGAGCTAAGCCTCCATGTTCTCAGATAATATAATCCCAGTAATTCCCCAGCATTGTTGCCATGATGATAGAATGTGAAACTGTCCAGCATGGTACCTGGCATAAGAAGGTGCTCAAAGGATGCTAGTTTCCTTCCCCTGCCTTTAAGGTCACATGGCTAGTCAATAGCAGAGTCCAAAGTGAAATCAAGGCACTGCTGTGAGGAACCCACACTGGCCTGGCATGTCTGGGGGGAGAGGGATCCTTTCTGTTTACATAGCCCACTGAAGCCTCATGGGAAGCAATTTGTGAAGGAGAATCCACTGTCTTCAGTCTAGAGAGTTTTCTGATGTTTAGGTACTTCTCCATAGCTTTAATTCCACAACAAAATCAGGCGCTGCTCCCTCAGTCTTTTTGGACAGAGGCATTATAAAGAGAAGATCCTAAAATCTAGAACCCCCCCATGGACTGAAGTCCCCCTGGATGGGCTGGCCTCTTGAGGAAAGGTTATTAAACTCAGTCCATCATCCACCATTCTTGCTCTTCCCGTAGATTCTTCGAGCTACTGGCCCTCACTACTCATAGTGTAGTACGTAGAATAGCAGCACTTGAGTGCATTAGAAATGTATAATCCCAAGCCCCACTCGAGGCCCTCTGAGTCAAATCTTTATTTTAATAATTAGTATATTAAAACTTGAGAAGCACCATTGTAGCATAATCCTTGCCACCCTCAATCATCAGAATACCTAAGGAGAAGCTTGTAGTAGTTGGGGAAACGTGTAACAGGAATAGAGGGGTCGTGTTTTTATGAGTTTTACATCCACATCAAGATGGGCCTACATTCCCCCATGAGAAATATGCGAGATGAGGCAAAAACCTCATGGTCCCTCAAGAACTGAGGATTCATGGTGTGATGGTTAATTTTCTGTGTCGACTTGGCCTGGCCATGGTGCCGAACTGTTTGGTCAAACACCAGTCTGAATGTTAATGGAGATTTTCTCATGAATTTCTAGATATGATTAACATTTAAATCAGTAGACACTGATAAAGCAGGTTACCCTTCTGTCCCCTCCACAATGTAGGTGTGTCTTACTCAGTCAGTCCAAGGTCTTAAGAGAAAACACCGATGCCCTAAGGAAGAAGGAATTCTGCTTCCAGACTGCCTCCAGACTCAAGACTGCAACCTCAACTTTTCCTGGATTTCCAGCCTGCCCTACAGATTTCAGACATGTCAGCCCCCATGATTCTGTGAGGTAATTCCTTAAAATCTCTCTCTCTCTCTCTCTCTCTCTCTCTCTCTCTCTCTCTCTCTCTCTCTCTCTGTCTCTCTTTCTCTCTCAATAAATATGCAAAGAAAATGATATAGAAAAAATATATACATATATGTCTCCTATCATTCTATTTCTCTGGAGAACCTTTACTAATACATGTGGCAATTATGTAATTTATTATTTGGGGCAGCCTAATTTGGATGGCAGATTAAAAAAACAAAACTTTATCATAATATTAATAATTAAATAAAATTAACTATGAGATGATGCTGATAGTTATTATTGCCAACCAGTGTGTGAAAACATGGTTCCAACATCTTGCTAAAATACATGAAGTATAATATGGCTGCCACTGAGGGCATGCAAGGCCATTTTCAAAGGCACAACAAACCCACAGTAAACATTTCTCTCAGAATCAAACGTGTCCCCACATTCTGACTCGTTATGTAATCTTACCGCTATAAAGAAAACTGATTTGAGCTGATCCATAACCCTGGGCAACTTCCGCTTTGCAACTCAAATCGAAATTTCAAGCAATGCCAACAAGTATCATGAATGAAATCAAAACATATGATTGACAATAAGAAATGTAGCTTTTTTCTTATAACCAGTAAAAATAAATTATAAATCATTGGTCATTAATCTGGCACAAACATAAGATCATGAGAAGCTAACTTCCAAATATTAAGCCATAATATAGTGACAACTCCATTCTGGGGTTAATTCCAAATGTAATTACTGCATCATGACCTAAAAAAAAAAAAATTCCCATAATATTACATTTGTACTGAAACCATTCATTTGTAACCAGCCCCAGGTAAACAGAGGAAATGCAGTGAGCTCAGTCTAACTACTATGCTATGAGCTCACCTGCTCTCCTACGGGCAGTTCTGGGCCAGATTGGGACTGGCTTGGCCGGAACCCTAATCTGTACCTGCCTGACGTATAAGCTTACCAGTATGGCCACGAGGGCTGGCAGGGACCTGGAAATAGCACTTGCACAACATAAAGATGCCCTTCTGTACCCACCAGCTCCATCTTTCCCAGTCTCCACAGGTCTGGGTTCTGTGAACCTTAAACACTTCATGGAGAACGAACATCAATTTGAAAGTTAATTTGCACTGTAAGTACTTTATGATCGAAAGGCATTTTGTACTCCTGCCATAGGAAAGAGCAGCCAGTGGCAAAAGTTTTTTTTTTTTTTTTCAGACCACCAAGCAGAAGTTATGCAGTCAACCACAGCCAGACACACTCTGTCCCCAAACACTAGGGGGTCCCTGCTTTTCTGTGGCCCCTTAACCTGTAGCAGCTGCTGAGGCAAGAGCTGCTTATGATTCATACATGTTGCTTCCAAGAAAAACGCAGACGTAGAGTCAACAGTCATTTTCTAAAGGGTAGAAATGGGAGCGGGGGGGATCACCATGGTCCATCTGGGCAAAATCCCATTAACGTAAGTCCAAGTAGGAATCCTAAAATGAACTGCCATTCAATTACACTTGCCCAGGCTTTGAACAGGCCTCCAAAATGCGTGGTTGTGGTGCTCTGCTGTATAATACGTGTATATTATGCCATTTCCTTCATTTCCTATGCTACATAATGGGGACCATTCTGGTATCAAAGGAAATGATGAATAATAATACCGAACACCTGGTTTATAAAACACAAACTTGCTCAACAGATTGACTGCTTCCTGTTAGCTTCCCAAGTTAATCATACATGTGCTCTCATATGAATATGCATTTAGATTCATGTGTGAGGTACACACCATGATGCCAAGCCTCTCATTCTAATGCTCGATGAGTTGCCCACTGATGACACTAGTTGGCAATGCAGACGGCTTTCAGGTGTGGCCCCAGATAGGGTAACAGCACATTTGTGGGGTTTGCTGCTGGCCTCGTCATTATTATTCATTGATTCCTTTGATAAACATTCTTTGAGCATCAGCTGTGTGCCAAGTTCCATGCCACGTTCTGGAAGACAACTAGCAATCAGACACAGGTCTTACCCCAAAGAACCCCAAGTCCTTTAGGGAAGACAGAAAAGCTAAGGAGGCAGATGCAGAGGGCGGTTGGGGTGGGTACACTGGCTCTCATTACAGAGGAGATATCTTCTTCAGGACTAGCTTGAACCAAAGTAAAAAAAAACTGTATTTACTGATATGTGTCAGAGGTTATGCGACAGGTTCAGAATTCTTCCTGAAAGTCAGCTTATCGACATCAGGCATAAGTTCCCTGCTGCACTGCAGTCTCATCCACAGGTTTTATACTTAAGAATAGTTATGAATGGTACCATGCAGGGAAACATTTTTAAAAATTGCCCTGCATCCTTCTTCTCTTCTTTTTCAAATAGTACCTCCTTCTTTTAGGGAAATCCTCTTCAGCCCTTCCACACACAAGTTCTCTTGGCAGCTAAACTCTTCCATCCTGCATACGGTTGGGCATTAAACCCAGGTTGAGCCAACCAGAGCACGACACACACACACACACACACACACACACACACACACACACACACGCATGCGTCCTGCCCAGACCACACTGATTAATTTATTAATTAGTCACATAATTCAAGATAGGCTACCTGTTTTTTTTTCCTTTTTTCCTACCTGTAGCAAATAAGGAAAACTCTCTATTCTCTTTTGTGTACAATCTTAGGAATGTAAGCCTGACAACCTTGTCCGCTCCCCACAGAGCAGTGACTGGGAAAATAAATAAAGCCAACCAAGAGATAGGAGGAAAGGGGTGTGTGTGTGTGTGTGTGTGTGTGTGTGTGTGTGTGTGTGTGTGTGTGTGATGAAGGAGAAGGAGAGGGAGGGGCAGAGAGGGAGAAGAAGGAAGAGAAAGAGGGAGGGAGGGTACCAGTCCCTAGATACCTTTGCCTCTAAGATCAGCTCTACCCATGTTTTTTCCCTATTATTGAGTTATTTGAGGCAGTAAGTGATTTTTCGTTTTCCCCAAATGAGCATGGATTGGATTTGCAACTCTTACAACAGAAGAGTCCTGATTTGTACAAGTGTCAGTATCAGCCATAAGGACCCAGGTAGCTCTAGATATCCCTGGAGAGGGCCACAAGTGCCACATGCCACCCACACAGGGGGGCACAGCTGAGGCCAGAAAGGCCAAAGGGAAAATGGCTCCAACATTCCTAAGGTGAGTGGTTGTGTGTCCTTCCCACCAGGCAAGAAATTTAGGTACCCCCAAAGTACCCAAATACTACATGGCAATAGATAGTAATTTGGGGCAATGGCGACTCTTTAGGATTGCATGAAAAACCAGTCATTAGAACTTTGTGTAAAACCTTCATAATAAATAGAAGTTTTTCTTCTTTGAAAAAAGAGCCTGAGCTAGAAGTCACAGAACCAGTCTTCTTTGGACTGCACCAGGGCAGAGATGTACGAAAACGCAGGAAAGAGGACAGGAAGGGAGACCGGTTGCAAGCACTGCCAGTATCCCAGCCGGCCCCGCTACACTGGGGCTAGTTGTGGCTACAGTGCTGCTACCTTTGAAGGGCACCTGCTATGATAGCTTCTTCACATCTCCAATTGAGGGAGCTTGCCAGGGCCGGTGGCAGGATCCTCTGTTTCTCCTGCTGCTGGAGGCTCCTGCGGGTGAGGGCCCAACCCCAGAGAAAGGAGGCAAGCTGGATGCCAGACCCTGAGCAGATATTTGAGTTAAGGGCAGCATGTCTGGCACCCCAATTGAGGGCTAGCAGGTGGTTTTCAGCAGAGCCTCCTGCCAGATCTGCTTAGGCCTGGAGGCTTGTGCTCCAAGAGAAGGTTGGGCATAAACAGGGAACTCAGCTCAGGAAGAGACGGGCTCTAAGCCAAGAACAAAGGCCAGCTCATTAACTCTCCTCAAATATCAGATTTCTTCTCTACTTTGCTTCTCTTACGTTTCCTTTTCTTTTCTTATTAAAGTTGATCAACATATTGACTACTTTAACAGAGGACATCATATAAATGTATAACATAATAAATATTTGTGTATATATTGTGTATATAATATATATGTGTGTATATATTATATATAATTTGCGAGCACACAGCTGTATTTTTGCTGGGTCTTCCTTCTAACAACTGGTGTGAACACCAACTTGCACTCCATGAAAAGACATTGCCACCTTCTAGTGGCAGTTGGGGTAAATTGCAGGCATAAGGTCCTGGGAGATAAGCCATTTTGAGAGTATAGCCTTACCAATAAAAAGGTATTTAAATGGCAGCCAGTGTCACTTAATTCCCCTCCAGTGGAAGCAAAGACAGGTTGTTCAACTGTTGGTTCTGTCAATAACCTTTGCTTTGATAGGAAAAGTATAGTACAATGAGGTGGGAAAACACATCTGAGAACATTTTTAAATAGCAGATGGAACATTTTGAAAGAAGTACCATTGATTCTTTAAGGTATGTAGGATCTGGGAATGTGAGAGAGGAATGCAGGAAAAGAGATTCTTTTTTCTTGCACTTTCTCAAATATAGCTTGAACAGAAGGAAACTAACCCCTTGGCATTCTCTCCTTTCTCCATGAGCTGAAGTTTACCAATGACCTGGGAATCCCCAAAGGCCATTCTCTGGTATCACATGCCAAGGAGCAGTGGGCACAGAATGGAAACAGATGGCACCCATGTCTTCCAGTTTTCACACTCCATGGCAAGGAGAGAGCTGATAGTAGAAGGTCACGGCAATAACACTGTACAAATTAGTTGGTAAAAGCATCAGGGCAAAAAGGCTGGACACATAGATCTGGGAAAGGTGACATGAGCAGAATACGTGGCTATGCAGAGACCCTCCTCCAAAAAATCCCTGGGCCTTCCCTCCTATTCCTAGACAAAAAAAGTCTTCTGTACCTACCCCTTTCAATGACCAATTCCTTCCCCTCCCCCATATCTTCCACTCCTTCTACTATTGCAACATCCCTTATCCTCAATACTGGAACAAGATATCAGGAAAAAATAATCTAGTAAAAACCAGACTCCATCTGTCTTAACTTTTTGGACTGGGTGTATGCAGAAGGACCTTTTTCTCTGGAGACACACCCTGGTGGAGATATAGACACTTTTCAGGAACTAACACAGGTGAAACCCACTGAAATGTGGAAAGTAAATCCTACTGGTGCATTTGATGCCTGAAAGGGAGCGCGGCATTATCCCATTGTCTGTTTGGCTAATGTTAACATTATCTGACTCCATGAATTTTACTCTCATTTAGATTTTTACAGCTGTTCGAGATAATCATGACATTTGCTGGCTGTTTCAATAGTGGTCAGTTTTAAACAAGAGGCTTTACACATGTATGCATATGTAAAAGTGAAAAAGGAAAGAAAGAATAACTTACTTCAATGATAAAATCAAAAGACTTATAAATCACCATTGGCTGAAGTGTATGTGTGTGTGTGTCTGTGTGTGTGTGTGTCTGTGTGTGTGTGTGTCTGTGTGTGTGTGTCTCATTGGTTTTTATTTATCTCTTTTCTGTATGGTGGAAGTTTTTAATAATAAGAACATTCCTGTAAATTCTCATCTACAGAAAGCATTGTATCAATAAAACCACCAACAGTATATGCTTGCCATAAATACTAATGCCTAAAAATAAATAATGATTGTAATTCTTTTTTAAAAGTCCTTTTTTGCATAAAGATCAAAATAGTCCTTTAAATGAACTATTTTAACATTTTCACATGAAACTGCTATCACAATAAAGTTTCCATATTCTTAGTTAAATGGATTATATTTGATTATCAATATTTTGGATATTCTTTATAGCAAGAGGTTTAGAAAAAGCAGGCATTATTATTTTTAATTGAAGAGCTGGTTCTTTCAATGTAAGCAATATGAATTGTCTGTCTTTTATAATACTACTCAGATGAACTGTTTCTCTTAAAAGCTAGACAAATTACAAACAACAATCATTATTTAGATTCCCATTTTGCACTGGCATTTTTCAACATTTTTTGCAAGATGCCTGAATCCTAAGTAATATAAAGCATTAACAAAGTAGCGAATAAGAATGAAAATATGAAAAAATAAACTTTCCAAATGACATTTCCCCTTGTTTTGCATTTGATTGTCTTGGTAAATTGTAGTCACTGGGTCCTAGAGTATAATATATAAATGGCATTTCACTTTTAGCAAAGACATTTGCTCTTCTTATTAAATCACTATTCCTTGCACCTGAGATTTGGATGAACTAAGTTGTAGAATTTGTTTTTAATCTTCTCCTTTTTAATAACTGAAGACAACATTGTGGATGATGACAACACTGGACAATGTTGGAACATCTGTATGAGAATCTCAAAACAACTTTCTTCTAATAAATTTGTTATTATTTAGGGAAATGTTTACGTTGTTGCCTTTCCCCCAGTATTTCTAAGATGTCAGTCATTAAGCAGGGAAATATGCTTTGTGAGTAAACATCTAGAAAGAGGAGGATGTTGTGTTTGACTAAGGACACATGGGCAAGAAAATATTGCAGATTAAAACATCTGAAAGCTGTCTTAGGAAACTTCTTTGTTTGTGTATTAGGGTAAAACATGCTTATTTCAAGAATTCTCTGAAATAATGAAAATGAGAATTATCCTGGGGCATTAGGTTTTGGCCAATATTCACAATGAGCTATGACACATCACTGACCCCCTCCCCCCCGCCCCAGCCCCGTCATGGCCGAACATTTATATTTTCACAGACGTGGTTTAGCCACCTCTCAAATCGATGCCTGAAAACACAGCCAACTGTCGGAGCTTCGGGGCCCTGAGACAAAGCCTTCCCCTTGTTTAAAGACCCCCTGAAATGCCGCTTCCTCCATAAAACCTTCCCTAATGAAGTGGAAATTGGAACCAGATGTTCTTCAACTTCCCTACAAAGATAATCATATTCACTCTACAACCTAAGATACCATCGAGGACCAAATCTGTGCAAACTCGTAATACAACAGAGTCACTAAACATTGTGGCTGGAGGAAAAGCTGGGGATTCTGTAGAGCCTGTGAACTCGAGAGGCAGAAGCTGGGAAGGAATGCCTCCTCTTTTTATCCACAGCGTTTATGATAGAGCTGGTGCATAAGAAGTGCTCAGCAAATAATCCTGGAATGAATTTATCCAATTCCATCTTTTTATTGATTTTATAAATGAGGTCCAGAGAGGAAAAGGAGTCACAGAGAGCTGCTGCCAGAGTTCAGACACTAAGGTTAGCGCTGTCCCTTTTCTGGTATGTGGCCTCTACTTGCTCCTTCAGCAAGTATCTCTGTGTACTGTGCCTGTGCCAGTGTGGTCAGACTTAGATGGGAAAGAGGTTCTGAGAAGCTGCTGCCCACATGCTGCTGTTGCCAATAGGGGCAGAAGATTCATGCTGTCCAGCTGATGTCACAGAGGTAAAGGGAAAGGACTTTTTTTTTTTAACAGCTTGGTTGAATGCTGTGACTTCCTTGGAAAGCGGTATAGAGAGGAGAAATGAGCTACAGAACCAAATAGACCTGAATTAACATCCCAGAGCAAGTTATTCAAACTTTTAGTCATTTTTATCTATCCATCCTTCCATTCATTCATCCATCCATCCATCCATCCATCCATCCATCCATCCATCCATCCATCCATCCACATCTATTCCCAAATGTGGCTTGCTATTATTAAACATTTTGTTAAATGTTTTATATTTATACAGTATTATTTAACCCTGACACAGACCTTGCAAAGTGTCTCTGCCCATCTTACATGTGAAGCAATTAAAGATAAAGGGGCAAGATAGCTTTGCCCCTGGACCCAGAAGGCAGCAGGGGATGTGAGCCTTGGCCCACCTGATCCGAGAGGCCCTGTCCTAATCATGCTGTCATCAACTTCCCACTTCAGGGGTAAGACAAATGCCATGTTTTGCTATAAGGAGCTTTGAGTGTGATGAAAGAAGCAACTAAGCAAATTATCCCTAAAATAGGAATATCCCCTGGAGTTCTTGGGAGGATTAACAAGAATTATAGATGTGAAACATCTAGTACAGTGCCTGTCACACCCGACAACTATGATTGATCTCATAAGGACCGTTCTAGGCTTGGAGAGAGAAGTTCATCAGCTTCTTTGAAATCTGCCCACTGCTCTACCAAATTATAACTTCATCCATTTCTCTATTCAAATTACATAAGAAACATAGAAAAAGATTTCTCATTTATCCCAGGAGAGGACATCACAGTTTTAAGTAGTTAAATGATGTGCTTTGGGAAACAGCTGGGGTGGTGGTGATTGTAATTGTCAGTGTTAAAGGAGGTTGGGAAGGATGCACATTGGGAAGGACATTGTTGGGGAGGAAGGGGGTCGAGGAAGAAGGGACAGAGGCTTCAGAAGCACCCAGTTTCCCAATCATCTAATGTGTCCCAGGCCTGGACGAACACGGTTGGGTCAAATCCAAGTGCACTGGGCTCATGATTCAGCAAGTGGTTTAATTCCATGAGTCATTTCTGGAAAAAGAAAATCCATACTGCGGCATTGGTCCTTTGCCTGACATCTTTCTACCTCATGAAACTAGGTTGGGTTTTTTCAAAAATCCTTCCAGTTAATTTGAAGGGATAAACATCTAACTTTCCATTTTTGGACTTCTTAGTAGCATTGCTATTCACAATTGCTCAATGGCTCTAATTTACCTCAGAGGGTCATTTCAGTTGAATCCTTTAGCATGGGATCTCTGGAAGCTCGCATAGAGCCATTTCTCCAATTCTCATGGAACTGGGCTACATTTGAGTTTGCAATGAATATATCCATTAATTGGAGGTCTGGCTAATCGTGTGACTGGAAAAAGGATCAGGCACCGAACTAGACCAACACATATGTGATGAGCTGAGTAAGAAAAACTGAAAAGGCATTTGCTTCATTAAAATGACCAATTTTCCAATTTTAACATGCAGAAAAAATACAGGTAGACAAATTCTGCAGATAAAAATTAGAGTTGTTTGTATTAAAAAAAAATATGTCAAAAAAAAAAATTAAGGAAAGGAAAGGCTATGCCTGAGTGCATGGTGCATGTGTGTGTTTTCTCTTGAGTAACTCATGGTGCTTACTTACTCTAGGTGCCACTCAGAAATTCCCCTTCTGTGAGGACCTACAAAAGCAGATTAAAGTCACTGATAGTGGTTTGATATTGACTTGATATAGACTTGGACTTAGACTTCATTTTCACATAGATTTGGTTTTCAAATTAGTCACTGAATTGTATTGATTTTGATTAGCCCTGTGTTGGAAGGGTGTTCTTCATTGTTCTCTCTCTTCCTCTCTCCTCTGTACTAATGGAAATATAATAATTAAATTTAAAAAAATACACATTTATGACTGAGGTCCACACATTCTGGGTTCCTAATTCTTTACTTCATTAAGGTATGCTTTGCAGTTGTCCTTTAAAGAATGCTCTCTTCCAGGATCTTGACCAATAAAGTCTAGATTCATATACTACTTTTTCTGGAAACATATCTAGTGCGTTATATGATAGATATAGGCATTTTAAACCCATCAATACATACAGAGGAGACCCAAAAAATGGCAATCCAACTCTTTGAGTTCAAGATCATCGTTGGGTCAATAAGAACGACCTACAGCTCGCATCTAGAAGCAAAGGAATAGAAACACTGGGAGTCCTGTGCTGTTTTCTTCAAGCCCCTTGGCTTAACGTGGGCTACGCTGACAGTAACGTCATAGTAGCCCAGTCATTTGGAGTGTTTGAAATAACTTCTCTCAATCCTCTGCTTTCCTTTCCTTATAAAAGGAAAATGGATACACACACACACACACAAACACACACACACACACACACACACACACACACACACTCACACATTTCTTTGGGAATGTAAGAACAATTGTAATAAAAATGGTTTTTAAAATTCCATTGCTTTTTATTCAGATCTTTCTTTGACTTTCAAAAGAAAAGGCAGTTTAATTTTAGCAACGTTAAGAATAGAGTTTGTATTGTTTTAACGCCTCCAGAAAGTCCTATTTTATAGTTGTGTTTGACTTAAGTAAGTAATAGAAAACATTCAAACAAATGAAAATCTTTGAAAGAAGACTTTGAATTCCTAAGACACTAAAAATTAAGTCTGGGACTAGAAATCTTTGAGATAGTAGGGATTTTTAAATCAATTATTGGTTTCTGTCTTTACTAGTATCTAGTCTTTTTTTTTTTTTTTAAGAATACCAGACTATATCAGTGTTTTAAAGCCATTTCTACTGTATTTTTAACAAATGCGTCTCTATTAAACAAGGTGTAATGCTATTAGCATTATCAGTAGTACTAACACCCCGCCATGCCCTCCAGCTGAGCAGTGGCATGGATGGGCCCTGGCAAGCACGGCTCATGAACTTCTCAGGAGAGTCCTGAAAGGACGATGTTTTTATCCCATTATGACAATGAGAAAACCAAGGCTAAGGATGGTAGCATCCTGGGCCCAAGGTTACCAGGGAGAGCTGGCAGGGCTGGACCTCACCTCCACCTCTACTCAAGCCTGAAGTTGGCCTTCAAACTACTGGGCTGTCCTGACTCTGCCCCGAGAGTGGAACGACTCCATTCTGTCATATGCGCACAGCACCAAGAGCTTTACTGTGCAGTCACAGCACCCTCCAAACAGCAACTTGGGCAAATACCATTTTCACCAGCTCCACTTTTCTCATTTTTAAGCCAAGGCTGCCCTTCCTTCCAGCCAGCCCTCCAATGAAGTATGAGTAAGGCAGGCAACACCTCCAACTGAGGTGTGGTTGCCTTGGTGACCTCCAGAGTGTAAGCATGCACCTACCATTTCCATGGGTTTCCCAGACTCGGATCAATGTTGCTCTAAGTATCTGGCATGGACTGGGCCTTTGACTAAATAGAGACCAAAACTGACCTCTCTTTCTGGTAGGAAGAAAGTTTTGATAAACAAAGGTACTTTTATAATCGGTCCCATGTGAGATACCCCATCCTTTATATACCATCATCCTTATGAAGAGAACTGTCTGTACCAAGAAACAATGTAATTGGATGTGTGTTTTCACAACTGAAGTTGGGTTTCCCACTTGTTTGTTTGTTTATGGGGAAACAATTGTTTCAGCAAACAACTGTTAGGCTAACCCTTGTTAGTCTATCCATTCAATGTATTCGTAATACATTTAGTTCTTTATTATTATAAACGTAATAATAATAATAATAATAATAATATATCCTAATTGTACAGGATAAGAAAAGTACAGAACTGTACTAAGAAGAAAACAAAATAAATACTTGTTCAAAACTACTCTATTTTCTTATGTTATTAAATCTCCTTTTGGCCCATAATTTTGTAATTGCTTCCTAATATTCTGTCTTTTGGAACTTCAGTAACTTGGGCAACCACTTTCCTACTGCTAAATATTTTGGCTCTTCTTTCCCTCATTATAAATAAAATTGCAAGTCACAGGCCAATTTAGGCTAGATTCTCCAAAAGTGGATAATGAGGTCAAAGCATACAAATGTGAAAGTTCCCGATATGTACTAGCAATGTTTTCTTGAAAGCTTTGTCAATTTTCATTCTTAGTAGTGTACAAACTAAATAAACAAACAGACTTATTTTCTCATAATGAAATTGCATCCTTGTTATTTCCTTGCTATTTCCCTTATTACGAAGTAGAACCTAAATGTTACAAAAGGTCAGATATATGTGAAAACGTGGTAAAACATGAATATTTTTAATATATACAGGTAGACAAACATTATGAGACTGTTTAAAATTCAAAGTATTTCTTTTAAATAAGAAATGCAAACAGCATCCCTGGTGACCCATCAGCCCCCATGGGGCTTCAGCTGGAGGCCCTGTGTACTGCTCTGCTGGCCAGCCCACCATCAGAAAACCATACACTTTGAGCGTCTTGCACTCATGTATTTCTGTTCTCAAACACAGAGTTGGACAGGGCCACGGGAGCGGGGTTGGCCAAGGCTCACATGGGTATGACACATGCAAAAGTTCACCTCCTTCCTCAGCAGCCGAGCAGCTTGTCTGGACCACCGCGGACTCACTCATACAGAATTACAGCGGAGAACACAATACTTGGTTCTGTGATCATCATTATGGTTGAGCAATAAGCTGTAACTCCGATTTCCACAGAGTCCAACACACTGGCCACTGGAAGAACTCAAGTGACTAGACTTGCTCTAGTTTCTATTTCCCTTGCTTTTTCACAAAATAGATCTACAAAATTAAGCTGTAGCCCACCATGCTGCTATCATCTTTCAGACTCTGAGTAGAGTCAATCTTAACAGCCCCAGCTTGAGAATGCATATGAAAGATGCCTATATAGGTTCCTACAAAACAGGAAATGATAAGGAAGAAAACAGGGTTATCAAAACAAGACATAATAGTTTGCACACAAAGCAAGTAAAGGTTAAAAACAAATGAGTCATAAACCAGAACCAAATGGAAATAGTTATCACCCCGGTTTTGCACTTCATTTACATTGATTTAGCTGGTTATGTAACTGTAATGAAACACTAAAATCACTAGACCTACAGTTCTATGAAAATAGCAGCTTTGCAAGCTTTCAATTTTCTATTTTCAATGACAGTTAATTCAACATTTCAAAGTATACAAGTTAAATGAGACAAAGAATGATAAATAATGCTGCACAATTGCTGAAATCTGATTACACTGGGATAAGAGCAGGCCAAATTCTACTTACACAAGTTTGGAGAGAGAGAGAGAGAGAGAGAGAGAGAGAGAGAGAGAGAGAGAGAGAGAGAGAGAGAGAGGAAAATAAAAGGGGAAGAAAAACTTTAGATAAATAAATGCTTCCAGTTATTCTTGCATTAATAGATATAATACAAACAAGGAAACAAAGAAAATGCAAATGGTTCAGGATCCCATTTTACACTTAGGGGTGGAAATTAGTAAAACAGTTCCATCTTGAAAAAAAAAGACAACAACAAAAATCGACTTCCATTTAAAAAGCTAATTTATGCACTCCTGAGTCCTCATACAAGTTAAGCAGCACAGAATATCACAGCAGGCATAGAACAACAGATCTTGAACCCTGCTGTGTTTGTTCAAGAAGGCAAGTTAAGCTATTCCTAACAGGAAACAAAAACAGGCAGTCAAGCTATTAAACAGGGATCCTTTTGCCACACCGTGCAGTCCTGAATGCATCAATTGCTGTTCCAAACAGGATTAGAGATGTGGTTTTCTTTAACTATGGTTTTGAGAAAAATGTTTATGCCTGCTCAGAATTCTCAGGCTGATATTAACTAATACAATACAAGCAAGACATAAAGCACTTTTGAAAACTCTAAGAAACTGTCTTTGACAAACTCCAAAGTTGTGTGAAGGTGGCATAAAACGAAGACAAGGGGGTACCAGTGTGTGGAAAAGTTAACCCACATACACAGCTAAATCTGGAATTCTCTGCCTTTTAAGTACTCAAGGCCCCATTCTACAGTAAGTCAATCACACAGTAAACAACTGGAGATTAGTCCCTACTGAATAGGCACCTTGAAAAATGGACCACTTTTTTTTTTTTTTTTTTTGCCACGTATGACTAGCAAATGTGCATTTGCAAATGGCTTTGGGTAATTCTGCTATGTTATAATAATAAAATGGAATCTCCCAGATATTTCTGAAGAAATCAAGATGTACCATGTAAGGAAACAAAGGGAACTCTTTCTCACATATGGACCTCTCTTCATTTTTGAATTCAAGGAGAATCAGTCCAATGGAGAAAGTGGTTCAATTCCCACCAAAAAGAACAGATCTGTGATGGCTTGAAGGCATCTGGTCAATTGCTACATGGTTTTTAACCAAGACTTCAGGACGCTGCCTATGTCTTTGGTAAAAATATTTAATGTTGATTAGGTGTCTCACCAGTTAGTATTACAATCTTATACCAAGGGTTGAAATTTATAGTCTAGAAATTATCTTAGCGGTGCTTAAGAATCACAGGAAAAGCAAAACAAAACACTTGTTTTTCAAACCGTTCTTCCAGAAAATAGTCACAAAGGATTAGGAGATAAGTTTTGTTAAGACCGTCGAAATATTAGAATCATGAAAACCGTAGCTTATAGACAGCAACCATTAATGAGTGCTACACATGAGAGGGACATTTTTCGCTGCAGATGAGTGGAGAGATTAAAATAAGCATGTTTACAGAGACATAACTATTTAAAATATTTATAGAGAAAACAGTTGCAGATGATACAAAGAGAGATTCCAACAAAAACACAGCACGGATGCAGACACCATATGGTCCAATGTATGCGCTCATGACCTCATGTGAAAAGCAGACTAAAGACGTAACAGCTGGAGATGCAGACCTTTTACCCTCCGAACAACAACCTCTTGGGCTTGGAAGGGGCTCATTATAGTCATGTCCATGGATGGGTGAAATCTACGGGCAATGTCAAAGGCTTTGGGAAGAAATCTCTCAAACAATTGTCCCTGGAAGACTTTGCTTTGTTGGGATGTCAGTCTGCATTTCTTCTGACTCCGCGTAAAAGGAGCAGTCAGGTAATGCGCAGAGTTTCCAGTGAAATAGGAGGAGCGCCCCACACCTCCTGGGCTCTCTTTTTCATCTCCTGATTATTCACTGGGCTTGAGTCAGAACCACAAACTACTGTAGAGGTCCCAGACCACCACATTACGTATGACTGTCCCCCGGATCTGCTCTAGAGCATCACGAGCCAAGACAAACAAATGGTCGTAGGGACTCTAAATTGTGCGAGTGTCCAGCATGTCAGGCTCTGTGCTAGGCACAAGCAAGAGAAATAACTCTCCTAAGAAAACTGGAAGATTAACCTTTCATTCTTGTTAAAGAAACAAGAATCCTAAGGCTTCGAGAGGTTCAGTAACTTGCTCCCGGTCACAAATGGCTGGAGGCGGGACGACAGCCCACCACATTCCTCTGCCGACCAAGCGGCAAGACAGCACATCTGAGGAGCCTTGCTGCTTGTAAAGACCTCATCCTTCTAGTAAAGGACTCTGCTAGTGCCACTGAGGTAACACTGGGGAGAGGAAGGGAGAGAGTGTGAGGGGCAGGGATGCTCATACCCCACCAGTTGACAGCGGCAGCTCCGAGGGACGCTGCCTTCCATCTGCAATGTGTTTCTGCACACCTGCTCTCACCTTCCAGCCCAGATACCTGAGGTTTATGTTTAAACTGCTTCTCCAGAGAGCTGAGTTGTCCAGAAAGTACCCCCAAGGAGTTCTGAAACCATTTCCTGCAGGGCTCTTAATAATTTTTAAGGTACGCTAAGTACCTTTTTCTATTTTAATAGAAAAGAAGGTAACGTGTAGCCACGGTGTGAGGACTAGGAGGCAAAGCAATGTCTTATTATACAGGGCAGCAGAAAAAGGCCCTGGGCCGGTCCACTGTCTTTTGGAGAAGGGGAAGCCACTGTGGAATGCTCCTCAATTCTGCATTTTCTATGATCACAATACCATGCTGCACTTGGCAGGGCACATGAAGTGAGTCAGTATCTAATGACAGAAGGAAAGCGAGCAGTGGGTTAAGTGCTAGTGAAGAATCACACATTCCAGCAGCGTTTGTTCTCACCATATTCTGTGCTGGTTTGTTCTGAACTTTGTTTTAAAATTCCACGCTGATGGCCCCTAAATTCATGAGGAATCTTCTATAACAAAGTGCCTTTGAATATGGATCAGTGGAAATTTGATGAGTAAATGCCAGTAAGTTGAGGTTGGTTCGTTTTTAGGCACTGAATTTGTTAAGTCTCTTTACAAAGAAATTTCAAATGTGGGCAATTAAGTAAGCATGACCTATCAAAGATGCTGAGTCTTCCAGATAATCTGGAATTCTGATCATATGTTTACCCTGGAAGCTGTTGCTCTACTCAAATACTTTAACTTTAAATGAAGTGTTCAGTCCTTTTGTGATGGCACTGAAGTGTAATCAAACATTTCCACAAGCCAAGTCACACACTAGCACGTCTCTCTTTGTTTAAATATCTCAAATATATTTGAGTAATTGTGTAATGATTTCTAGGCCTCTGGTTGTCCATATGGTCTGAACAGACTGTCTTTTGTAGAGCAACTGTGCTATGTCTCTCAACGAGGAGAAACCAAATGATCTCTGCTCCAAACTGGAGCGTTTGGGAGGTACTGCTTAAATTTCAGAGTGGCTCCCTACGTCAACTCCTGAAACAGAACCAACCCACATCTGACCCCCAGAAATCACTGTCTTCTGGAAATCTTGCTTGTGTTTGTGAAATATACAAGAACAATGCAGCAGGCATCACGTGACATTTTTTCTGCCATAACTGTCCTTAGGATACAATGACATGCCATGGAGACGATACAGCAAAGCCAGCACTGCAACCACATGGAATCTTTCTGGACAGAGAACATTCTAGATGGTGAACCAGATCATCTCAGACAGACATGAGGACCAGTGAAAGGGTCTGGCCATTGGTAAGAACTGTGCTCCGATGCACTCTGGGTGGTATGAGTGATGAGGCAAGCGAAGGAGCTGCTGATTTTGCAAATAATGAAACCCAAGGGCACTTTTCAGAGATTTGGCTAAACTTGGTTGATGGATCTTACTAATTATTCACATTGTCCGTCTTCCTAGGAAAGTATCCCAGGGGAAGACCTGGAATGCTACATCTGAAGGAATGTGCCAAACTTACTCTTGACCTATTGTTTGAGAATTCTCAGCAAAATGGTTGGGCATAGATTCACCCCCAAACCACTGGCCACTGTAGGATTCTTTGGTGGGATTAGCTTGGCAGGAGACAGTGGACAACTGCCTCTGTTGGCCTTTCCGTTCCTGTCCAACTTCTGAAGTTGTAAGAGGAAAACCATTTCACTGGTCATGAGCAGTGCTTAGTGCACAAGACCATGAAGACATGCACGACTGGGGATGGCTGGAATGTGATGGAGAAGAGTTTACCTTTTGTGCCTGAGGGAGCTGAAAAGTAAGGGGAAAACAAAACAAAAGAAAAAAGAAAGAAAAATGCCATCATTACATAAGAAGGTAAGATTAACTGTAAAACTTCATTCAGCTGCCATTGGAAAATGGAAATACCAATAATGAGAGAAAAAGAGGAAAATAAAACCAAAGCCAGGTCATTTCCCAAAACAAAGCTTTAGTGTTGATGATTTCACCTGCTATGTGAATCTGTAGTATCAACAGCTAATCTGTGAGCACATGTTTTGGGAATGACCATGCCCAGGCAGTTTGATAACCTCCTAAAAGCTGGACCTGAGGTTCTTCTGTCCAGCGGCCCAAAGCACACACTTCCCAGAGCTGATCCCTTCTTCCTGTATGCCAACAGTTCCCACTGGAGGATGACTGGAGACATTTGGAGGTGTCAAAACTGGGGGGATGGGCAGGAACAAGTGCTATTGGCCTCTAGCGGTTAGAGACCAGAGATGCTGCTAAATTGCTTACAATACACAGGACAGCCCCCACAACAAAGACCTCTCTGGCCCAAATGTCGATTACACCAAAGTTGAGAAACCCTGCTGCACATAAAGGTAAGACCATTAGAAGTAGCTTATGCTCTTAAAGTCAATTTTTCTTGCTTTGTAGCACATTAACTGTTTCCTTTATTGGTGGCTAAGGAAGCACGCTCAAGAATTTGTGCATTTGAAGTAAGCTAATGTTCTAAGAACAACAAAAAGGCAGTCAGTCACTCCATAAAATAAGACATAATAGCTTTCCCAATGGCACAGGCAAGGAACGGAAGTCATAGATATGTGGAAAAGATGAACATTTATGAGACACATTTGTCTATTTTCCTACATGGAGACAATTAGGCGGTGGTTTAATGCCACAGTATTTGTGACTGCCATTATAGATAGCATGCAGTGTTTTAATAAACATCTTTCTAATCTGGAGTGGAATTACTATTATCCACATATTAAATACCAAATCTAGGAATTACATCATTTTCAAGACATACTTCTTGTCATACAGATGAACATTTATTGAGTGTGAACTTGTCATCAGGCACTGTGTTACGCCCTTTATTTATATTATGAAACAAAATCGTAGCAACCCAGTACTAGGTACCCTTATTACCCCCATTTTACAGATGAAACATAAAATGGAAGTTTGAGGTGAAGTAATTGTACAATGTCCCATAGATACATTAGAAAGCTGGGTTGCCTGACTTTAGAATATACAAATTCAGTTCAACCCCCACACTCTTAAAAGCCACAAACACTTGGAAATTGTGACTGCAGACTTCCTGTTTCTCTCCAGTTTATAACATCAGAAATACTAGAAGATGCAAGACAACTGAACCAGACATCCAAGGTCCCCATTTGAATCTTCTGCCTTTACCATTCTTTTTTTCACCCTGGGTGGTGTGCTCTCTCTATATATGCCCTAAGACCAAGCCTTTCTTGAAACTATTCTAAGCTTCTGCCCATGTGGATGGAGCCCAGCAAAGGGCAGAAGGGATTAATCCACACCAACAAAATGTATTGGATCTTAGAGACTTCTCCAGAATGGTCTAAAGAATTTTCATGAAGGGCAGACCCCAACCTCTCCAACACTCGCTTTTCAAGCAATTTTATCCTAAAAGGTCTACCAATTTAAGAAGACAGTAATACAAGCATGTTTTTCTGATTTTTTCCTCCTGGTTATGGCTGCCACTATTCAAAAAGGAAGTTCACAAGTTCCTCCAGGGCTTCTCAAGAGTTCAGAAAAAATGCATCAAGAGGTGAGAAATTGAGCCTAAAATGAGGAATCACTTAAAGAAAAGTCTCTTAAATATTAAACATCTTTTCACACAACGGAAAAGAAACCTTGGGGAGGTGAACATTAAGGGATAATGATAAATGTATGTTTCCTTAGGAAAGCATTTGTATTGAATCACAGCTTATGTCATATGAAATGCACGGGGGGGGGGTGAGAATTATAAATGTTTGATGAACCATAAAATAAATACCAAAGTTAAGTCTTGCACACACTGCCGGACTTGACAGGTTTCTTTGAAAGAAGAGCTGTCCTTTCTCTCTCTCTCTCTCTCTCTCTCTCTCTCTCTCTCTCTCTCTCCTCCCACCCCCTCTCTCTCTCGCTTTCTCTGTCTCTCTCAAAGTTTTATCTTAGCTGAGCAGAAAACACTACTTTTTAAGTCACCCATTTAAGCACATGAGAAGAAATCCTGGGAAGGAAAATGAGAGACTAGGCTTTGTGGTGATGTCTTCAGTTTAAGACTGCCCTCAAACTCTCCACAAAACATATATTTTCCTCAAGAAATAACTCATGAGAACAAAGAGCAACTTTCCTATCGGAGCTTTAAAATACCATAAATTACAGCTTGCAATGCCCTAAACAGGTCAGACTTCTGAAAAGCAGCCTCAGAATAGAACATAACAAATTTAGGTGCTACTGCTTGGGGGTTGGCTTTCTGGAGGACACACCACCCACCCGACATTCACAAACAGTGCGCAGAGCCCTGAGCAGGGAGCCAGACCAGCCGGACATTGGTCTACCCCGGTCTCTGGCTGCAGTCTTGAGGCCCATGCCTTCCAGCCTTTGGCCAGGGCGCTTGTCTGTAAAAAGGGATGGCGGAGAGAGGACTGGAGAATGGGCCAGATCTTGGGAGGCCAATAGGTTTTGCCTTGAGAGCCAAGTCTGACTGATTAGTAATGGCTGTCTGGAGGGCCATGTTGAGAAGGGTTCTGCAGTTATGTCTGAGTTGTGTTGGAAAGAATGTAATAGCCAATTAGCAATGTCTGTTGTGGGCCAAAAAAATAAGGAATAGCAAAACATATTCCTGGCCATGATGATCTCTAAAGGTCTTACTGTACTTTTCCTTTGCAGTTCTGAGCACATATATGATTTTTCTGTGATTTATTTGTTGAGTGTCTCTCCTCTACTAGGTTGCAGGCTCCATTAGGGCATGAGGGTATCTGCCCTGAATGTAAGTCTCTATGAAGTTCTCTAAGCTGTGCCTGTGATTGGTGCTCACCTTGTTAAGGAAGGTATCTTATTAGTAGGGTATACGTAGGGTGAATGCCAGGCAAACATAATGGGGTACCTGCCTTGAATCCACTTCCTTGCACCCACACGCATACCAAGTTGATAACCAAAGCTGACGGCTTTCAAGAGAAAAATAAATATCTCTGCCAGAAGGACACATATGAAACCCTCGGATTCTCATGCCAGGCACCGGTTTCTGTATATGTGCAGACAGTCTCCCTGACCCATGGGTGTGCATAAAACCAGCCTGGGAACTGCCCATCATCGCATGGCCAGAGGGGAGGCAACTTCTCTTCTGCAAAGGCCTTTCCTTCTTCAAAGCCACTTTGTCCTGCATTGTCAGGCTCTGGGTCTGTTTTCTCACTCACTACATCAAGGTCTCCACAGCCAGCTTCAGGATCTTTGTAGGACAAATCTCCCCAGTTTGGATGATTCTATACCCAACGGTACACATCTTCTTGTCACTTTTTAAAAGGAGGGGCAAAGAAAGAAAGAAGTTATGGTAGGCTGTGTGCGTGCACATTCCTAGAGAAAAGCTGTTGCAGGATACATTCATGTGATACTTCATATTCGAACATAGAAAGATGGAGACTTTGTCATTCAAGATAGAATGGAGGAGAGGAAAGGACTAAAGATGAAGGTGGCAGTAATATTAGGAACAGCTCCCCTTTAGTGAACATTCTCAAAGGACCAGGTTTGGCTAAATGTTTCACCATCTTGAGCAATGCTGGTTCTCACAGAGGAACCCTGGGTTAGATACAGTATTCTTCGCAGTTTATAGATGAGGAAATAGATAATGCACTTGACCCTTGAACAGCAAAAGTTTGAACAGCATGGGTCCACTTATATGTGGATGTGTTTTTAATAACTACTGTAAATGTATTTTTTCTTCCTATGATTTTTACTAACATTTTCTTTTCTCTAGCATTTTTTATTGTAAGAATACAGACATAATAAATATAACATACAAAATATGCGTTACTTGATGGTTTCTGCTATTGGTAAAGCTTCTGGTCAATAGTAGGCTAAAAAGTTATATGGGGAGTTTTGACCATGTGGGGGTCAGGGGAGGTTGGTGCCCCAGCCCCCTGCACTGTTCAAGGGTCCACTGTATTTAGAATAGCTAAGTACAGGGGGGTGGTAGATGAGGGTAAAGGGGATCAAATATATGGTGATAGAAAGAGAACTGATGCTGGGTGGTGAACACACAATGGGATTTATATAGATGATGTATTACAGAATGGTACACCTAAAATCTATGTAACTTTATTAACAATTGTCACCCCAATAAACTTTAATTTAAAAAAAATAGCTAAGTACAAGTTTATCTAGCCAAGAAATGCTTGAGCTGAGGGTCAAAGTCAAGTCTCTCTGCAGCCCCACCTTTGCTTTAAACGTCAGGTTCAAGGGGCTGCTTCTCATGAAGATGAAGGGTGATAAAGCCCACTTAGTCTCCTGCAGGACTTGGGGCCTGTTGGACAATTCCATCTGGACTTCTCCCATATAAGAAAACGGCAATGAGAAACCCTGGTACTATGCTTTAGGGGAGAGTCTGGATAGAAGACAGAGAACGCAGCCTACCATGTTTCTCAGCATGTGATATGATGTATGGTGTAGCCTAATTGTTTACCATGCCCTCTCCTGTCACAGACATTGACATCTGTTCTTTCTTCCTCCTAGAACCCTCATTCTACACGTCCTCCCCTGCTGAGCTAACACCTCTACTTCTTTGATCAGTTGTCACTGTCTCAGAGAAGGCTTGTCTGACTCCGTATCACATGCCCTCCTCACATGCCCTCATAACACCACATACCTCCATTTCATAGCATAGCTACTGCCAGTTGCAGTAGCTGCTATTTTGCCCTTTTCTATTGGTAACAGAAACCCAACTTTTAGAGTTTAGGGTTTAGCTAAGCCAAGCTCAGCTAATGGACTTTATTGGAACTTGGTATGGCTAAGTGATTCAGTTGTGGCCCACCCATGGATGTGGCTTTTCCAGATAGTGTCCTTAAAAGGACTCCCTTCATCCTGCTGCCAGGAATGTTGATATGATGGCTGGTGCTCTAGTAGTTATTCTGGACGATGAAGTTATTTTGAGGATGGAAAGCACTCACTAGGACGTTGAGGACAACCGCCAGCGCATGCTATGCCCCATTCCAAGTGTTTTACCTATATTAATTTATTGAAACCTCACAAACACCTTATTAGGCAAGTTCTATTATTACCCCAGTTTTGCAGATGATAGAACTACAGGGTCACACAGCCAGAGAGCAGCAAAGACAGGATTTGAGAAGGGAGGCTAGTGAAAAGGTTATTAAATAATTTAGAGGAGAGATGGTGTAGAAATGGATCAAGGTGCTGGTGGTGAAGGTGGCAGGAGGTGCCACCTAGATCTATTGGAGAGCAGAGATGACAGACTGGATGATAATATGAGAAGAGAGACATCAACGGTGTGTCCAAGGTTTTTGGCCCAGGTAAATGCAAAAATGGAACAGCCATTTTCTGAGAAGAGGAAGACTATGGGAGAAGCATATCTGAGGGAAAATATCAGAAGTTCAGTTTTGTCTAAAACTGACAACGTTAGAACGTCCACTGACCTTGCAGGCAGAGGTGTAGGGTACGCGGTATGGCCACTGTCCGCATGGAAACAAGGTCACCTAAGGGAGTGGAGTGAGTGCAGGTAGAAGAGAGTTGACATCTGGGGACTGAATCATGGGGTGGGGGTGGGGGTGGGGTGCCACCAGTTCAAGACTACTTGCTGAGGTGGGCTGGGAGAGGGGCCGTGAGGCATCGCGGGTGAACAGAAAGAGATGCAAGTGAGTACTGAGTCCCTGCGGCTAAATAAAGGTGTCTCAAGATGAGACAGTGCGTCCAGCGAGGAAAGGGAGTGTTTTTGTTTTAACTTCCCTCATTTGCTTCGTTTCAATGGCACAGTTCCACGGAGAGTCATGGGGACAACTGAGTGGACATCCATTGCTCTTGCTCAACAAAGTTCCAGAACTCGTTGGACTTTTTCAAAAATAAAACTCCAATTAAAGATCTATTGATCAAAACAACACATTTCACTATAAAATATATAAAGACCAAATGGGAAACAAAGTGTTTTCCTGCCAACTGTGTAAAACAAAAAACGCCTGGCCTACATATGTTTATTCCATTTGTAAAACTGGCCCTTTGCCTCAGGCCTTATGAATGAGCGATAGATCCCTGTTCGCTGCAAAGGTTCCTTGTGTTTATTTTTTTCTTGTTCATGTTTGCATTTATAATCTTCCATTCTTCCTCATTAAGCAAAGTGGGATAAAGAGCCCACTCTTCTATATATCAGAGGAAGTTCTGTTAATTGGCTTTAACTCCAAAACCTATGCCAAGGAGGGGAAGCTCTCTGGTGAGCTAAGACTTGGTGGTGCAAGTTCTGTCCCACATCCATCCACTTCTGCCACCCCCCCGGGCGAGCCACCATTGTTACTCATCTGTCTCCTCACTTATATTCCACCCCCAATCCTTTCTCTACACTGCATCCAGAATGATCTAACAGTGTAAGCCTGGTACTTTGTCAGCCCTGTTGTCCAAACCTTGCTTGCTAACCTCAAAGCCTTTGTGGGGCTTTCTGTGATTGGCTGATGCTCTGCCCTCCTGCCCATGTCAATTCCCTGACACCCTCCCACAGCCCCCACACCTCACTGATTCCAATACATCTGTCAGATTTCAGCTCTGATGGCACCTCCTCTGACAGGAGCCCTTATCTTAACTCAAGTGTCTTTCTATGACATCATCTTGTTTATTCCTGTTTCACGATTTATTACATTCTGTAATCTTCTTGTTTATTTTTTTATTACCTCTCCAGCTAAGAACTTAAGATACATCCAGGGGCCACATGTATCTTATTCATTGTTTATCACTAAGGACTACACATGCACTATAAGAATGTAGTACATATTTGTTGAAGGGGTAGGGGAAAGAGAAGGGAAGGGAAGGAAAGGGAAGGAGGACGGAAGAAGGAAGGAAGGAGGAAGAAGGAGGGAGAGAAAAACAAAGTTAAAACTAGAAGAAAAAAGGAAGAAAGGAAACAGAAAGGAGGGAGGAAGTAAAGGAAGGAAAAGGGAAGAAGGAAATGGAGCAGAAATGAAGGAAGGAGGGAGGGCCTTGGAGTTCAGTAGATCAGGTATCCAATCCTACCCCTACCACTAACCAGCTGTGAAGACTTGGGCAACAATATATCATCTTTGAATTTCTCATCTCTACGGTGGTAGCAATAACACCATTTTATCGGACTAAGGCGAGGATCTAATGAGATAAATACACGTTGAGAACCTACTAAAGCCTCTGGCAAGTAATGGTTGCTGTCTATACCTCCTGACCTTGAAACCTCTAGTTTTCAGGGTTGGTCCCAAGCTCATGGTATGTCAGAGTTTAACTAATAACCAACTACCTCATGGTCCACAGAGAAGTCCATGGGCCTGAGCTCACAAGCCCCCTCAATGGGCCATCACTCCTTCCCAGTGGCTTACGTAAAGAAGTGGTAAGGACTGAATAAGGTGCTTTAGACAGTGTGTAACTCTGATAGTGGACATGTGTCTCTTTGTTCTCATCGTAATGCCTTTCTTTCATAGCAGTCCCCATGCTCTGGGTAAGGAAGGCTCTGCTCCAAGCCCCACAATGTGGACAGTGCCCAGACCTAAGTCAATCAACTCATCACCCTTTCTTGGCTATATTAATTAGCTCAGAGTAGACATGTGATCTAACCTAATCTAATAAGGACTTCTATAGAAGTAATCAAAAGTTATATCCCTCTCACCCTTTCTCTCCTCTTCCAACTAGAGCCTGCACTGCTGGGGACAGATTATCAAATGGGGCCTGAGAGTGAAGCCAATATCATGGAAGGCGGGGCAGTCAGATGGAAAAAACTCAGCGCCAATGATATCATTTGAGCTCCATGTGCATCCATGGGACTTAGCTTCTAGTGGCTTCCAGCTTGGTACGAGCCATGGAGGCATCCTGAAAACACTGAGTTTTCCCATTATTTCCATAGATACCTGCAGCTGGCCATCTCTAGTACATGCCATGGCTGCTCACAATTAAATTTTACTCGTACAAATCAAGGGATTCATCAAAATATTTCCATACTGTTTGCTCAGCTTCAGAATTACTCAGGAGTAATCGCCTCAAAAGATTTCCAATGCAATGTGTGAAATTTCCTTACAACCACACAGGGCATCATATTTCTCAAAAGTCTGGAAGCCATTTTGGTCTTTATGATAATATTAGGTAAGTCATGAGACAAAAGGGTATCTCTTTGTGCCATTCTCTTTGTCCTTAGAATCTCCTTTTCCCCTGGCCTTCGCATGAGGGTCAGTTTACTTTCTTTACTCCATACTCCTTCTCTCTCTTCTTAAATGTTGGAACTCTGCTGCTTATTCTATAATCCCTAATAGAGGCGACTGCCCCAAGTCTCATGGCTTCAATCAATTCTTTGTTATGGTAGTGTTGATGAAGGAGGAAAGAATGGAAGTTCTCTAGAGATAGAAAACCTTGCAGAGTAGAAGGCAAGAACAAAAACAAGGTCAATTTAAAAAAAATACATATATAACTGACTTTTCTACTTCAAAATTACTCAAATCCTCATTCAAATTTTTGCTTCATATCCTATAAATCCTTCAAACCTTGTTAGAAAGACACATGGGGAGCACGGTGTCTATGCATTCCATATTGTCTTGCTATTATCAGCTTGGGTGTTATCTTACCTGACCATATGCAATTTATTAGTGATTTCTCAACATCTAGTTTGGAGTACAGATGGAACTTTATTTTTCCAACAGTATGTTTAAAAGCAAGAAAAATATGGACAGAAACACTCTTCTTTGCAACACATATACTTTTTAAAGTGTTTCTTAAAAAAAAAATCTCACAAGCAATACATTTTCCTTGTAGAAAATTAGATATAAGATATAGGCAAAAGGAGACATTTAGAGCCACCTATGGTGGTAATATCCTTGTTGACCTCAGTCAACAGGATGTTAAATAACTGCACAAGATTCAATTATTTGAAGGTATAATAAATTACTTATTGAATTCCTTATTATTAGCTGAGTTAGATTCACCTTGTCACTAACACAAATGACAGTGTAATAAACATCCTCATAGTGTAAACATCCCTGTAATAATAAACATCGTTGTAGTGAAATTGTTTATACACATTTTCAACTTCTCAAGAAGCTGAATTATTAGTTAAGAGCATTGTATATTTCAATCCAAATGTTCTCCAGAAAAGTTGTCCTAATTTACCCTCTGACCAGGATTCTCTCTTTCTAATGTTCATTTCACCACCCCTAAGCCAACACTATGTATAATCAACTCAAAAAACTTCCCAGTAATTTTTAAAAATAGATTATATGGATGGGTCTTTTCTGCGGTCCAAATAAGTTGAAGACAAAGAGAATATTCAAATTCAAAATTCCTGAATGGCCAAAGGTCAGATTTTTCAAACTTCACTTCAGATGAAAAAATCTAATGTTTTTGTTATAGCAGTAGAGCCATGCCTAGATGAAAGGCAAGCCTGCATAAATTCTTCACTTGATGGCAGACATTTTTTGGGACGCTGGAAATGTGGATTATTAATGGGCAGACCAGAACAATTCTCACATTACATATAGCTAAGGACTATCGGCTGGGGGAAAACCCCAGACATTTTGCTCATTATAATGTTCTGAAAATTCTCACAATAAGAAGTCATTTCTCATCAGGCTTGAACTCTGCATTGTATTGTAAAAATAAGTTTCCAATTAAAATTGTCATTCTTCAACATTATTTTGGGTGGTAATCTTGCTGATAAATTGTCTGGACTTCTGGCAGTGTTGGGGAGCCTGTGGTCCTGCTTGTTCCCTATGAGAACACAGGTTGGTAGAAGCAGAGGAAATTTGGCGAAGTCCAGATAAAACCACCACCATGATGCATTTGTATTTCCTGCTTGGGAACCACATTGGTCCACATGGCAATCCAGGGATCAGTTTAGATTAAGGAAAGTCTGATAGGGAAGGAAGTTCTTTTCTGCAGGATTCATTTTGGAAATATCTGAGCAGGATGCAAACCCACTCAGACCTTCTCCTGAACTCCCACCCGACCAGTGTCACTTTTCAACTTTGTGACTACTTCCAGTTGGATGTTCTAAGCTTCTGGTTTTAATTAAAACTTAATTTGCAAAAATGTTTCATAATTTATGCATGTCATGCAATTCCTCTGAGACTATGAACCTGGAGCCAACTCAGGGCTATATAAGGAAACACTGTAGTGAGAAGGTTGAGGGAGGAAAGGGAAGTAGGAAGAAAAGTACCAACCGAGGTGTAACAGAGGAAGGTACTGATACTTTCCTTCCGCCTCTCACCATCTGGATCTGCAGCCACCTGGGAGAGACATGGGCCTTGATGTCTGAAAGCAGAGAGCACATACGACATTGCATAGACTCAGAGAACCAGAAGAATCAGCAATGAGCAGAATGGCCTTCCAAGGAAGGCCTTACAAGGGGAGACAGTGAGCAAAGATCTTGAAACCCTCCAAAACAGATGAATTGGTTCCCACCCTCCCCACAAAAGGAGGCATAAGAAACCCTCAGAGGAGGGGCAGGGATTGGTGGGAACTCTCTCTTTGGAGAGAAGCTCTGGTGGGTGCCACTGTTTCTTTCTTTCTTTTCTTGTGCTCTTTTCCCATATGGATGGCTTGGTGCAGGTGGGCACTGAATCTATCCCTCTCCACTAACCTGGCTAACATCATTCACCCTGCCCTGCCATTCCTCTTGAGATCCAGCCAGCCCCGCCCAATCCACTTGTCCTGGTCAGAATCTCTTCCAAGCAGCTCCAGACCCACCACACACAGTGACCAGCCTCAATTCCCATCGAAGGTTTTTCCAAGTGGGTCCAAGCCATGCAAAAGTAGCAGCTGGCCTTGGCTTACATCACAGCCTTCCCCAAGCAACCCCAAGCCCAGCATAAGCCTTGGCTAGCATTGCAGCTCTTACCAAGTGGCCCCAAGCCCAACACAAGGGGCAGCCTTCCTTGGCTCACACTGTAACCTTTCCAAAGCAGCACAAGCCTGGCACAAGCAGCAGCCAGCAGTGGCTCATACCAGAGCCCCTCCTAAGAGGCTCAAGGCCTGGCACACCTGGCAGCCAGCCTTGACCTGCACCAGAGCCACACCTCCAACAACCAACACACCTGACAGACAGCCTCAGTGGTACCAGAGCTCCTCTAAAGTAGCTCCTACTCCAGGGGGCAAGCCCTCAAACACCAGATTGTCCAAAGTAATCATAGCTGGTCCTTGCATCCAGTCCACCTGAGGGTCAACCCCATCCACCGTGATTGCAGTGGGCATGCCCATAGGTGATTGCAGCTCTACTACAGTAGGAAGACATATGCAATCAAACCGGGGATATCCCTGGAGCACTTGGCTTTGATGAGCAGGGGGATTGTGGCACTGAAACTCACAAAATACCTTCTATAAAAGGCCATTTTTTTTCAAGACCTGCAAATGCAGTGGATCTACCTAACACATACAAACAAACATAGAGAGACAGCCAAAATGAGATAAAGGAATATGTTCCAAATGAAAGGTCAGGACAAAACCCCAGAAAAATAACTAAACAAAATGGAGATAATTGATCTATCAGATAAAGCGTTCAAAACAACGGTTACAAAAATGTTCAATGAACTCAGGAGAAAAATGAATGAACTTAGTGAGAACTTTAACAAAGAGGCAGAAAACAAAAAAAAGGACCAAAAAGAACTGAAGAATACAATAACTGAAATGAAAAGAAAAATGCATTAGAGGAAATCAACAACAGATTAGATGATGCATAAGAATGGATCAGAAATCTGGTAGACAAGGTAGTAGAAATCACCCAATCAGAACAGCAAAAAATAAAAATAAAATAAAAATAGTCTAAGGGACCTCTGGAACATTCAAGCATACCAACATTCACATTATAGGGGTCCCAGAATGAGAAGAGAGAGAGAAAGGGACAGAAAACCTATTTGAAGAAATAATGGTTGAAAAACTCTCTAACCAGGTGAAGGAAACATACATCTAAATCCGGGAAGCAATTGAGTCGCAAACAAGATGAACCCGAAGAGGCCACACTAAGATACAATGTAATTAAAATCCCCAAAGTTAAAGATAAAGAAAGAATCTTAAAAGCAGCAAAAGAAAAGTAGATAGTTGCACACAAGGGAACCCCAATAAAGCTATCAGGTGATGTTTCAGCAGAAACTTTGCATGCCATAAGGGAATGCCACAATATATTCAAAGTGATAAAAGGATAAAACCTACAACCAAGAATACTCTAACTAGCAGGGTCATCATTCAGAATTTAGGGAATAAAGAGTTTCCCAAAAAAGTGATAGCTAAGAAGTTCATCATTACTAAACCAGCACTACAAGAAATGTTAAAAGGACTTCTTTAAACAAAAAAAGAAATGGCAAAACTAAAATTAATAAAGTGTAGGGAAAAAAAAAAACAATCTCATTGATAAATGCAAACATTTCATAAAAATAGTGGCTCAACCAATTAAAAAGTTAGTATTAAGGTTAAAAGACAAAAGAAGTAAGATAATGTGTAACTACAATCATAAATTAAAGAATACACACACACAGAAGATGTAAAATATGATGTCAAAAATGTAAATGTGAGTAAAAAAAATTAATGGTTTTGAAATGCATTCAAACTTAAGCAATAATCAACTTAAAATAGACTGCTATAAACATAGGCTCTTATATATGAATCTCATGGCAGCCACAAACCAAAAAACTATAATATGTATACAAAAACATAAAGAAATCCAGACATATCACTAAAGAAAATCATCAATATATAACAGCATAGAATAACAGAAGAAGAAAGAAACAGAGAAGACCTATACAAACAACCAGAAAACAATTTACAAAATGGCAAAAGTACATACCTATCTATAATTACTTTAAATGTAAATGGACTAAATACTCCAATCAAAATACACAGGGTGGCTGGATGCAAGAAAACAAGACTCATATGCTTGCTGTCTACAAGACACTCATTCTGATTGAAAGACACACACAGACTGAAAGTGAAGGTATGGAAAAAGATATTTCATGCACATTGAAACAAAAGGAAAGCTGGGGCATAAGTACTTTTTTATCAGGAAAAACAGACTTTAAAACAAAGACCATAATAGAAGGACATAACATAAAGATAAAGAGATCAATCCAACAAGAGGATATAACACTTATTAAAAACACACCCAACATAGAAGCACTTAAATACATAAAACAAATATTAACTGACAAAAAGGCAGACACTGATAATACAAACAATAATCACAGGGGACTTTAACACCGCACTTACATCAATGGATAAATGATCCAGACAGAAAATCAACAAGGAAACAGTGACCTTAAACAAACAAAAAATGAGCTTAATAGATATTTTTAGAACATTTCAACCAAAACCAACATAATACATATTCTTATCAACTGAACATGAAACATGCTCTAGGATAAACTTAATGTTAGGCCATAAAACAAGTCCCAATAAATTTAAGAAGATTGAAATCATATCAAACATCTTTTTCAATTACAACAGTATGATACTAGAAATCAAATACAATGAGAAAGCTGGAAAAAAGCACAAACACATAGAGCCTGAACAACATGCTACTAAACAATAAGTGGGATAATGAAGAAATCAAAGGGGAAAAATCTTAAGACTAATGAAAATGGAAACACAATGCTCCAAAATATATGGGACACAGGAAGAGCAGTCCTAAGAGGGAAATTCATAGTGATTCAAGGCTTACATCAAGAAACAAGAAAAATCTCAAACAAACATTCTCACCTTACATGTAAAGAAACTAGGAAAATAACAACAAACAAAGCACAAAATTAGCAGAAGGAAGGAAATAATAAAGATCAGAGTGGAAAAAAAATATTATATAGAGACTAAAAAACAATAGAAAAGATCAATGACACCAAAAGTTGATTCTATGAAAAGATAAACAAAATTGAAAACCTATAGCCAGACTCATCAAAAAAAAAAAAAGAAAAGAGAGAACCCAAATAAATGTAATAAGAAACGAAACAGAAGTGACAACTGACACCAGAGAAATACAAAGAATCATAACTGAATACCACAAACAACAATATGCCAACAAATAGGACAACCAGAGAAATGCATAAATTCCTAAAAGCATACAATCTTCCTAGACTGAATCAGGAAGAAAAAGAAATCAGACCAATTACTAGTAAGAAAACTGAATCAATAATAAAAAACTCCCAACAAACAAAAGTCCAGGACCAGACAGTTTAAAAGGTGAATTCTATCAAACATTTAAAGAAGAATTAATGCTATTTCAGAAAAAAAACTATTCCAAAGAATTGAAAAGTTAGCAATACTTCTAAATTCATTATATGAAGCCAGCATTACCCTGTTACCAAAACCAGACAAAAACACTACAGAGAAAGAAAATTACAGACCAATACCTCTGATGAATATAGGCACAAAAATTCTCAGCAAAATATTAGCAAACTGAATTCAACTATACTTTAAAAGGATCATACAACATGATCAAGTATGGTTCAAAATAGGCACATCAATAAATGTGATACACTGCATCAGCAAAACAAAGGATAAAAATCAAATGATCACCTTAATAGATACAGAAAAAGCATCTGACAAAATACAGCATCCATTTATATTAACCCCCTCAAGAAAGTGGGAATAGATGGAATTTAGCTCAACATAATAAAGGCCACATATGACAAACCCACAGCTAGCATCATACTCAATGGCGAAAAGCTAACAGAGTTCCCTTAATACCAGGATTAAGACAAATATGCCCACTCTCACCAGTTTTATCCAGCATAGGTATTGGAAGTCCTAGCCACAGCAATCAGACAAGAAAAATAAATAAAAGGCATCAAAATTGGAAAGGAAGCGGTAAAACTGTCACTATTCACAGATGACACTATACTACACATAGAAATACCTAAAGACTCCACAAAAAAAAGTATTAGAGTAAATGAATTCAGGAAAGTTGAAGTTTACAAAATTAATATACAGAAATCAGTGGCATTTCCATACACTAATAATAAACTATCAGAAACAGAAATTCAGGGAACCAGCTTATTTACAATTACATCAATCAATCAATAAACATGCCTAGGGATAAATTTAACCAAGGAGATAAAAGAGCTGTACTCTGAAAACTATAACACATTAATGAAAGAAATTGAAGAATACACAAATAAATGGAAGGATATACCATGCTCATAGATTGTAAGAATTAATATCACTAAAAGGTCTATACTACCCAAAAAAATATACAGATTCAATGCAATTCCTATCAAAATAGCAATGGTATTTTTCACAGAACTAGAACATATAATTCTAAAATTTACATAGAACCACAAAAGACTCCAAATAGCCAAAGCATTCTTGATAAAGAAGAAAAAAGCTGGAGATATCACATTGCCTGATTTCAAACTACAAAGTTATAGTAATCAAAACAGCTTACTGGCACAAAAACAGACACATAGATCAATGGAGCAGAATAGAAAGCCCAGAAATTAACCCACATTTACATGATCATTAATCCATGACAAAGGACACAGGAATATACAATGGGGAAAAGATAGTCTCTTCAATAAACAGTGTTGGGAGAAATGGATAGATACATGCAAAAAAAGAAAGACTAGATCAGTTTTTTACACCATCCATGGATTAAAGACTTACATGTAAGACCTGAAACCATAAATCTCGAAGAAGAAAACATAGGCAGTAAACTCTTTGAAACTAGTCTTAGGAATATTTTTCTGGATATGTCTCTTCAGGCAAGGATAACAAAAGAAAAAAAATAAGCAAATGAACTGTATGAAACTAAAAAGCACTTGCACAGCAAAGGAAACCATCAACAAAACAAAAAGACAACCTACTAAATGGGAAAAAATATTTGCAAATGATATATTCCAGAAGGGGTTAATAGCCAAAATATATTTTTAAAAAAACAACAACAAAAAACTCATAAAACTTAAAACCAAAAAAAAAAAAAAAAATCAAATTAAAAAAGGGCAGAAGACCTGAACAGTCATTTCTCCAAAGAAAACATACAGATGGCCAACAGACATATGAAAAGATGTTCAAGATCACTAATCACCAGGAAATGCAAATCAAAATCACAGTAAGATATCACCTCACATTTGTCATAATGGGTATTATAAAAGTCAACAAAAAGCAAGTGTTCATGAAGATGTGGAGAAAAAGGCAACCCTCATGAACTGTTGATGGGATTGTAAATTGGTACAGCCACTATCGAAGACAGTATAGACATGCCTCAAAATTTAAAAATGTAACTATCATACGATCCAGCATTTCCACATCTGGGTATTTATTAGAAGAAAACGAAAACACCAATTTCAAAAGAAATATGCGTCTCATGTTCATTACAGTATTACTTACAATAGCCAAAATATGGCAACTGCGTAGGTGTCTATTGATAGATGAATGGATACATGCATCCATACTCCCTCACCACGCACATGCAATGGAATATTACTCAGTCATAAAATAAAATGAAATCTTGCCATATGCGATAACATGTATGAACCAAGAGGGTATTGTGCTAAGTGAAATAAGTCAGACAAAGACAAATATCCTATGATTTCAGAGGTTATATATGAAATCTAAATAGAACAAAACAAATGAACAAATAAAACAAACAGAAACAGACTCATTATACAGAGAACAAAGGGATGGTTACCAGAAATGGAGTAGGGGATTATGTGAAAAAGGTGAAAGGGAATAAGAGTTGTAAACTGGAACAAACATCCAGTTTACAAAAAAAATAATAATAATAAGTCATGGGTATGTAATGTATAGCATAGGAAAAATAGTCAATATTATCATAATAACTTTGTTTGGTGACATATGGTTACTAGACTTACTGTGATCACATGGTAAGGAATATAAATGTTGAATCACTATGTTGTACACCTGAAACTAATATAATATTGTATGTCAACTTTACTTTAAAAAAAAAAAAAACCCTCAGAGGAAAACTAATGAAAACTCAAGAGTTTGCAATGAAACCATTACTTCACTCAACAGATGTCTTCAAGAGAGAATTTTCAGGGATCTGCCAAACTGTTGAATCACAAAGAAATCTGTGTAACAACTTAACTAGAAATATTGTGTACCCAAGAAAGAGGACTAGAAAGGCCCTCCCCTCAACATACATCCTTTGTTAATTGTAAAATGAATGAATCTCCAATCACCTTTCATATCTACGGTAGGAGTATAGAGACAGTATATGACATAGTAAACAAAATCAAAGGGGCCAGAAATGAAGGTAAACATGGATTCTGCACACTCACAAAGAATGGGCCAGAATGTCAGTGCTATATTTTTTAGTGGCCAATCTGGTAAATTACACATTTCATTGATAGATTAACTCTATATCTATAACTCAAAGTTACAATTTGGCCCTTCCATTTTCTATCTCCTATGAAAAACTTAATCTATTAAGTAAGAGCAAAAGACTATGCCGTTCTTTCATCCATTAAGCCTGTATCTCCATGAGTTGAATGCATTATATAGTCAACGGCAAAGGTGTGAGCTAGGGGTAACAGACAATCCTCTGTAGATATTCTCAACTAGGGGATCCTTCAGGAAACTCCCAGCTCTGTGATTCTAGTCTGTGATGAGTCCATGATTCTAGCCTATGAGAAATTCTTTCTATGAAAAATCTATGAACATTTCCTTCTCTTACATATTGTTTTCACCTGGGCCCATCAGTAAATATATTTTATATTTACCTGAACACAGAAAATGTCGCCAAAGCTATGTGTTGAATGACATTAGTTCTCTTTTTGCATCTAAGCACTGTTCAAATCAAGACTGAATCTTATTTACTAACAATAAGAGCTTGTACAGTCAGCGCTTACTGTATGTCAGGCCAGGAGCTAAGGCATCTGGATGCATCCTCATGAGAAATTCTCATGACAATTCGAGGGGTCAAATACAATCACCTACATTATAAAAATGGGAAAATTGAGACTGACCCCAACCCCCGTTTTTTTGACCCAACAGGATAAACAAGTAAAATAATTCAATTGGTCTTTTCCTAAAAACTCAAAATAATATTCATGGATAATGAAGTGAATACGAAGTAAAAATAAAAATGAAATGGTCTGCTTGCCAGTAGAGTAGGAGAGGGTTTTGTCCCCCACTCAAGTCTACTGACACACTGAATTCCATACTACTTCAGACTTATTTTGGTCATGTCTAGAAAAGAAGAGGTCTATTAATATGCTGGGACTGCTGATCTCTCAAACTACATTTTACACCCCAACCCCCAAATCTGGGGTTTGGCAATTTTTAAAACACATTTTGCCAAACACATGTTCCTATAATTTTGAAGTCCATGTGTATTTCCATTGGAATTTTTCTTATGGTTTTGATTAGCTTACAATTAAATCATAAAACAGAGTAACTCTTGTCTTATATCTTTATTTCCTAGTGACTTTTTTGTCATTTTATAGGACTTTTTTTTCTCTTAAGTTAAGAAAGTCAGGTCTTATCAGTAACACTTGGGCCCACATCTCTAAGAGACCAATAGGCTTCTGAAATTTACACTTAAGAACTAGAGGAATCCACATGCCAAGACCTGAGCTACAAAATGCTGTCATTTATATTGAGTAGATAAGTTAGGTACCATGGATAAGAAATTTTTAAAAAAGAAAGAAAAAAAAAAGGAGAAGTATAAAAATGGAGGGCTATCACACAACTAAAATGACTTGGTATAGTATCATATTCAAATACAAATTATCTGAATGTCACATCCAATAAATTGCCACTGTCTTAAAAACGTTTTTCAAAAAGATGAGCATTATTCTCTGGTAAAAATTAATTCAAACCCAGTATGTTTTTAAATCTTGAATACAAATGAACAAATTAAATAATTTAATGCAACAATCTAGAAGATAAAATAATCATTGTCATCTTTTATTTTTAAATTTTTACTGTGGTCACATGGAATTAAGTACTATTGGATTAGCCCTCCTGACACAAACAGCTAGAAAACTGGACACAATGCAAAAAAAAAAAAAAGAAAAGAAAAGAAAAGAAAAAGTGTCCTTTGATATTGGTCAACAATCAGCACAGACTTTGCTTGTGAAAGAAGGCAGAAAAGTGAGGTGAGACTCATGATCATTTCAATACTCTATGTGGAGGTGTTTATAAGACCCCAGAGCAGGGCAGTGAACCCAAGCAAGGGCTGGTAGTTGTGCTGAACTGAGGAGGAAAGAATCAGAGTTGAAGGCTGAGGTGGCTATAATTTGCAATGTAGAACACCAGAGAGAAAACTATACAGAGAAAGAGCTCCAGAAATCTAGGGAGAGGTCCTCTTGCATCTTTAATTTAATACTAAAATGTGCACGTATAGGGTGAGACTCCATGAGGCTGGGCAAAGCACAATTACAGAAGAGAGAGGAGGGGAACTGTAATGAAGCTGTAAGTGAAAAAAAAAATCTATTGGACCTCAAACATGGCTGGGAATTTATAAATTCCAAGCAGCCAGTATAGAATACCATGTTAAACACCTGGGGCACTCAATAAGAACCCCTGCAAGTCTGTGGCTCGGATTAAAACTAAACTAACCCTAGCGTGAAAGATGCACCTTATCTGCCTAACCAAAGCTTAAGATAAAAAATGTAAAGGGCCAATCTGATACATAAGTAAATTAACTGACAACCAGAGCAGAACTCAATACTTGTTAAAGGAAGACAACAAAATCCAGACACTCAAAAACATAATGCCCACTATCATGTCATTATGTTCAACAGCTAATAAAAATTACTAGACATAGAAAAAGAAAAATGTGACTCATGAGAGGAAAAAAAAAATCAATCAGTAGAAATATACCCAGGAATGATATAATTGGAAAACATGGACTTCGAATCGGCTATTACAGATATAATCAAGAACATAAAGGAAAACTGAACATTATGAAGGGAGAAATAAAATCTAAAAACAATGCCAAAAAACACTAAAAACCAAAACCAAATAGGACTCAGATTTGAAAAATACAATACTTAAATAAAAAAAGTCACCAGATGGGCTTAACAGCAAATTAGACATTTCAGGGGAAAAGATCAGTGATCCTGAAAGCAAAGCAATTAAAGTAATTGAAACTGAAATAAAGCAAGAGAGAAAAAAGGAAGGTTAAAGAACAACATTATAATACAATTTCTGAAAACCAACCATAACAACAAAATCTTAAAAGCAACCGAAGTAAAGCACATAGGTATAGAGGATCAAAGGTAATTATCATTAACTTCTCACTAGAAACAACTCAAACCAGATGATGAGAGAACATTTGCTTTAAAGTACTGCAAGAAAAAAATGTAAACTTAAAATTCTATATCCAGTGAAAATATCTCTCCAAAAGGTGGTGAAATAAAATGTTTTCAGACAAAAAAAAAAAAAAAAAGAAAGAAAGAAAGAAAGAAAGAAATCACTGCTAGTAGAGTTACAGTTTAGAAAAGAATGAAGTTCTTCAGGCCAAATGAAAATGATTCCAGACGGAAGCTTCAATCTATACAAAAGAATAAATAGTATCAGAAATGGAAAAGAAAAAAATTGGGTAAATAATGAAATTTTTCCCCTCACTTTTTAATTAAATGTTTTAAGCAAAATAAAAACAGTGCATTGTGTTGGGTGTTGGGTTTAGAATATACGTAGGAGTAAAAAGTATAATAATAACTTCACAGAGGATGGAGGGGGGGCATGGCATATACGATTGTTAAGTTCCTTCCATTATAAGGAAGGTAGATGGTGAGAAGTTGAAGATGCAAATTATTACAACAGAACAACCACTCAAAAGACACAACTACCATGTTTCCCCCAAAAAAAGACCTAGCTGGACAATCAGCTCTAATGCATCTTTTGGAGCAAAAATTATTATAAGACCCGGTCTTATTTTACTATACTATAAGACCAGGTCTTATATAATATAATAATATAATATAATATAATATAATATAATATAATATAATATAATATAATACTGGGTCTTATATTAATTTTTGCTCCAAAACGCACATTAGAACTGATTGTCCAGCTAGGTCTTATTTTTGGGGAACAGGGTAAAAAGTATAGCTAATAGGCCAATAGTGATGATAAAATGGAATTTAGAACACTCAATTAATTCAAAAGGAGGACAAAAAAGAAGCAAAATAAAAGAATGTATATATGTATACATATTATAAATATATATAAATACATGTACTTATCTATGATGGTAAGTAAGCAAAAAAATGAACAGATGAGATAGATATTTATAACAATATGGTAGACTTAAAACTCAACAATAAAGATAATACATTAAAGGTAAATGGATTAAATGCACCAATTAAAAAGAGATTGTCAAGTTGCATTAAAAAGATCCAACTATATTTTGCTATAAAGGTATGCTTTAAATAAAAAAGATATGTAAGTTAAAGGTAAAAGTATGAAAAATATATACCACAAAACAATAGTCAGAAGAAAGTTGGATTGGTTATATTTATATCAAACTAAATAGACTTTAGGACAAGGAATATTATGAGAGATAAACAAAAATATTTTACAGTAACAAAATGGCCTATTAATCACAAGGATATAGTATATGCTACTAATAATAGAGCTTCAAAATATATGACACAAAAATTGACAATCAAAAAATGAAATAGATGAGTTTAGAATTTTCATTGGTGATTTCAACAGTCCTCTCTTGGTAATTGATGAAACAACTAGACAGAAAATCAGTAACTATAGAAAAGACTTGAACAATACTAGCAACCAATTTCATCCAATTGATAGTTCTAGAACAGTATGCACAATAACTACAGAATATATATTCTTTTCCAGTGCCTATGAAATATGCACCAAGAAAGACCATATGCTGGGACATAAAACAAGTGTCAAGAAACAAAATTATTGACATCATAGGATATAGTCTCTGAACACAAGAGAATCAAATTAGAACTCAGTAACAATAATATGCCTACTAATATGAAGGTATTTGAAAAATAACACACTTCTAAATAACCCATAAGTCATAAAATCCATAAGTCACAAGTGACATCAGAAAATATTTTGAACTGAATGAAAATGAAAACATAGTATATCAAAAGTTGTGAGATGCAGCTAAAATAGTTCTCAGAAAGAAACATGTAACTTTAAATGCTTATAATGAAAAAGGAGAAAGGTTTAATATCAATCGTAAAGGCTTCATCTAAAGAAGCTAGAAAAAAAGACCAAATTAAACACCAAATAATCAGAGAAAAAAAACAAACAAAAAACTAAAAAATAAGAGCAAAATCAAGCAACAGAAATTTAACAAAAGAGTAAAACTGATGCAACCAAAGGCTACTTTTTCAGAAATATATTAAAAAATTGAAAAACAGATAGCTACACTGATAGCAAATTGCTAATATCAGCAATGAAAGAGGGGATATCACCATAGATCCTAAGTACACGAAAAGGGTAAGAGAACATCATGAACATCCTTATGCCAATAAATTCAGCAACTTAAATGAAATGGACAAATTCCTTAAAACACAAATGAGGAAAATTGCTATAAGAAATACAAAATCTAAAAGCCCTACATCTATGAAAGAAAATGAATGTGGAATTAAAATCGTCCCCCTAAGAAAGCTCTAGGCCCAAATGGTTTCATTAGTGAATTCTAACAATATTTAAGGAGAAATACATCAAAGTTACACAAACTTTTTCATAAGATAAAGATGGAAATACTCCTCAACACATTGTATTAATTTACAATGATCAAAACTTGACAGATTACAAGAAAAAACAAACTACAGACTAAAATCCCTTGTGAACATAGAAACAAAAATCCTTAATTAAATGTTAGCAAACGGACTCTAGCAATATATAAAAAGAAAAAAAAATCATGACCAAATAGTGTTTATCACATGAATGCAGTTATTATAATATTTTTATAACTGATATCCATTGATATAATTTATCACATATGGAAGATTGCATTTTCCAGGGTGAGCCATACCAGCATCTCCATGCCATGTTCTATTTACAATGTAATGTTGTCATTCCTCCTCTAAAGTATTGGGATCTATGTTTCCACCCCCTGAAATCAGGAGGATCTTTGTGACTGCCTCAGTCTAGAGAGTATGGGGGAGATGTCAGCATGTAACTTCCAGGGATAGGCTATAAATGTCATACACTTCCGCCTTGCTGTGTGGAAGCTCAAATTGGCTCATACAAAGCAACCACATGGAGGGGTGATGTCCGTGTGGCCAGCATGGGTATCCTGCTGACAGCTCACCTGATGCTGAACCTTAGTCAACAGCCAGTAGTCACCACCCAACATGTGAATGATGACGCCTCCCGGTGACGCTAGTCCCCAGCAATCAATGCACCCTGACCTTTGAGTGTCCTCAGCCAAGTTCCCAGACGTCTTGGAGTAAACGTTAGCTATCCTTCATGTTTCCTGTCCAGATTCCTGCCGCAGCATTTGTGAGCATCTGAAAATGGTTGCTTCACAACACTATGTTTTGGGGTGTTCATTAAGCAGCAATAGTAACAGAAGGTTGGTATTGTGAAACTGTACCTTTTGAGCGTGACGCGAACAAGTTAGTGTGGGTGGCAAATGGCAAAGCTAAGGTATCAACTTAGCTTTCTCGGTGAAGTCATTGCATTATACTGACCTAGACAAAAAGGTTCCTGAGTGTGGCACCTCCTTATTTAGTAGGGTTTTAGCTCAGGGCTGTAAGAGGCTTTGGCTCCATCATCATCAAGATTGTGATCTGGTCCCCTAACTCTGCTTCTCTCAGGAAGACACCTGAGGTCAGGGTTTGGTATGCATGGGTCACACAATCCAAACTACCTTAATATTAAACCTTAAGCAAAGATATATCACCAATGTCTTCATTTGCAAAGCTCAAGTAGCTCAATCAGCCATGAATTCTGGGCATTTATACAAAAGTTGGTTGAAACATGAGCTTTAAGGAACACTTGCCAAACAGCTGCAAAGAGCATAGGAAGTAGAGGAATAAAACCTGTTACACTCTTGGCTCCCACTTCAATGTAGCACAGGAGATATGGGGTGGGCGGGGGGATGGTGGTGAACCAACAAATCTTTACGATAACAGGACAAAAATAATTGATTCATTTCCTTCCTAGAAAGATGACTGAACTCAGGATTGTTGAGATAGGTTGGCATTTTCTATTTTCTATCATCTTCTTCTGTGTTCCCCCTACATCTACCTGTCCTTTTTTCCCTTTGTACAAACATTGGTTTATTCTCCACAGAGGTACAAGTCCTCTATCACTAGGCTTGAACAAAATCTCCACAGATAACAGAAGAAAAATAATAGGATTTGCTTAGACTCACAGGTTTTTAGAACTGTAAGGGAGGTGGAGAGAATGGCTTCTTTTTGCCTAAACAGAATATGTCCCTTCCTTTGATAACAGCACTTTGTTTTGTCTGTGAGACAAAACCTATCTCCTACTCTCAGGTCTTTCTCAACACAGCAAGAGAACAAGAATCTCACCTGATAATAAAGCTAAACAGAATAAAATAGAGCCAAGAGATGGCAAGAGACAGATTCTCAACAACCTTTGAGCACCTAAATCCAGCCATACCTGAAGAGATACACACTTTGCCACTTTAGTTTTATGGTTCAATAGATGCTCCTTAATCACACAAGTCTGGCTGAGCTGCATTTCCTTTACAACCAGAGACCTGATTCACTAAGACATTTTACCAACTCTATACCAGTGGTTCATGAAATCTGCTCTGTGGAACCCTAAATTCTGTGAACCTCAGAGAGACTGAGCAATAGGGGCCCAATTTAATCAGAACTGCTCTTTATTTTATAGATGATGACTGTTATGATTTCATTTGAGTAAAAGAACTTTGCTAATTAAGGAAAAAAAAGACAGCTATTTAGTTCAACCATCATATTTGAGAGGTCTAGACAATCCGAGTGGCTTTCACAAAGTAAGCTCCTGACAGGAGTATACCTGGTCTCTACTGCTCCATCTGCACACTTCCTAATATCCCCTAGAGTCATGTCTGCCAACGCTGCTCACACCAGCTTTGGGTCTGGTTTCTGGGATGGAAGTGGGTCTGTGGCTTCTAGGCATTTCATCCCAACATGTAAGAGGGTCCAACATGAACCCTGGCGTTGAGTGCATGCTCCGGGAAAATGCTCCAGGTGTCACTCTTCCCAGAGTGTACCATGGACCATACACATTCAGGGAAGCAGTCAGTAAGTCAAAGACAGTCACCTCCTGAAATCATGGTAGGCTTCCGTGAAACAGCCTCTTTAACTACTGTGGATGGTACCACTGACAAAAGCACCAAGCAGTTCCAATGGTTTTGTATTTTTAAAGATCCCAGTATGGGAGAGCTTCGATTGGAACCATCTCTGACTCCACTGGACTCGTGAGGAAGTCCCACATATTTGTCTGGGCGCAAAATAATTTCTGTACCCACTGCCTGTCAGAGTAAAGGGTAGAATTCTTTTCAGTATTCTGAAATACTGGTTTGGTTTTTGAGAAGCCTTTTGGAATCTATCATCTTTAAAATTTTCTTTTAAAAAGCAACATCGGGTCATTTTTGAGACAAGTTAATTAAGTTACATCTGTCTCAATGTGGCAGTCCTCTATTTTGAAGTCAAATAAAAAAAGAGAGAATCCACACTGGCAATAATGTCCTTTTAATTGAATAAACCAACAGTTTTCTCATTCTGATGAGCATAAACTGTTTACAGAAAAGATTTTATTTAAATTACCCAGAATGATTACTTTAAATGCACAGTTTGGTTAAAAGCTATAGTCATAAATAATTAATTTTTCTTTTAAAAGAATTATGCAAATGTAAGCCATGAGCTAAAAATGGAAAGTGTCTAATCACATGTGAATTGAGCTAGCATTTCACTTCCTTGCTACTTGTCTCCGTGTTTCTGTCTTTGCACCTGCTCTGCATATAAACAATGCCGGCCCTCACTCACCATGGTCTAGGGTAGTTCTTACACCCTTTGCCAACTCTTTAGATTCCTATTGAATATTGAGTGAGGCCAAGAAATGGGTATAAACAGCCTGGTGTCATGCCATGCTCATGTAAACATCAGCAAATTCTTGGTGAAGGAGGGAAGACAATACCAACCGATCAGGACATGTTTCCTAAGCATCTGTCCTGTGCAGGCATTCTGCTGAGTGAGCAGAGCTCAGAGGAATAAACTCCTCTCTGAGGAACGTCACAGACTGTCTATAACAGAAAGTCAATTAAAAGTACAAGGATCAAGACTAGACAGAAACATCTTCAAGTGGTCAGAGGCATCGGCTGGTAAGCAATGTACGGTGAGGGGTACCACAGAAGCCAGGCTTCTGAGCTTTGGGTCAGACGATCTGAGATTCTACAATCCCTTTTCCCTTGTCTGGCACTGCCTAGCAACAGAGACACCCCTGAGCCTAGTCAAGAAAGAAAAGGCCTTTCTAGATGGTTGGCTGCTGCCACAGGACTGCCCAACACACCAAGCAGTGCCTGCTCCATGTGGCAAGAGGAGCGCAGCGGCAGGAAGATCAGGCTCCGGAGGTGGGAGCGCCAATGGATGTGAAAGGGGAGTTCTAAGTGCTGAGAGCCTGCGATGTGTCCCGTTGCTATTCTAGCTGCCAGAGTTCTGGTTTACAGGAAGGGAGGTGCCAGGGGCTTCAGTAACTGAGGAAGACAGAAGTGGATTCTGGAGGGCAGGAGGGAAAGGGGACAAAGAAGAAGCTGTGAATGGCATAGTCAGGCATAAGGAATTTCCAGCCCCCACAGACTATGCCTGTAGAGTTTCATTTGGCCATCGGGTGTTTTTAAAGTGTTTGAAATGAATACCTTGAGATGGCATGCGTGTGCGATAGGTCATCACTCCATTCCCTGTTTTCTTATACCCAGAGTTCTACACACACTCCCTTCACCAGCCTGGTCCCTGGGAACATTCACTTTTGCGCTCTCTGACGTGCATGATAAACAACACGTATTAATAGATGATAAATTGGTGGTTTGTAGTGGCGGCAGGCAACCCTGCTTCAAGGGCTGCCTCTAAACCAGAAGGTGAGAGGGGAGAAGGCCCGTCCCGGGGAGAGGACACTGCATCAGTTATCCCTGCAGAATCCGCGGGGCAGAGTCTGTCATTATTCCCCTTTGATATATGATGACACTACAGGCGCAGAAGGGCTAAGCAAACAGTCCCAGATGACACATCTGCTAAGTGGCAGAGCCTTGGAACCCAGGCCCTCTGGCTCCAGGGCTGTTTTCTTAGCCAGCATGGTACACCCCTGCCACCTGCAAAAGTGACACAAATACCTTATTAAAAAGGAAAGAGCAAACATTCCTCATTCTATGAGAAGTTTGTTTGGTCCTTTCTCCAAAATCTCCACATTGCAATTCTTTGGGAGAACAAAGGGGGCGTAGCTGAACACAGAGGGCTCAGTGCTGCTGCCTGCCAGGCCTGTTTGCTTCTCTCCCTCAGCCTCACTGGCAGAACCCTCAAGCCCCAGCTCGCGTTCACTTTAGATGTGACTCAAACTGGTCTCACTGAACACGGCCATAATTCACTTTGGTTTAGAGGAGCTTTAGAGAAAGCTCTAGCAGCTCATACAGTTAGAACTAAATAGCTAGAACTAAATAGCAGTTTAATGAGTAATGAGTAAATGAATCAGAGGCACAGATTAAATTTCCATCCAAATAACCATAGGCTTCTCAATTAAGGGTGAGGGAGAAAGCACGCTTGGCAAAACAGTTTGGTTTGGCCATAGCCACACGGATTTTCCCAGCCAACTTACTGCATATGTCAGTGCACACAGATCTGAGAGAACCTGGGCCTTGGATGTGCTCACAAACCTTACTCAGAACCAAGCGCGGGCTGGTAACTTTACAGGGCCAGCAGTCTCCTGTTGGTTATCCGAATGGCAAGTCAGCATCACGTCACTCAATGTTTACGCAGAAAGCAGCCCAGAGGTGTTCAGGACGAGGGCAAGTGCATCAATGCTCAGATAATTCACCGGTTTCATTTTAAAACATTTACCTTCCACTGCAGAAAGAACAGTTGTTGTTCTTAAAACAAATACCTCTAAGGGATATTTGGGAAAGTTATTCAACCTTTCAATGTTTCGGTTTCATCATCTGCAAATGGAGAAAATGGTAGCACCTATCTTGTAAGATTTATATATTTATGCTTCATGACATATTTAATTTTATAATTAAATGTGATATTAATGCTACATTATTTAGAGATAATTTGACATACAGTTATGTGTCAAGCTCTTTGAACTGTGCCTGGACAAGAGTGAGTATTCAATAAATGTGGATGCAATTTTCATTATTTTGGGTTGCTCAATCAGTATTGCAGAGACCTAGGGAATGGTATGTGTTTTTTCACTTACTAAAGCTTAGTAAATGTCTCTTACATACCAGATACTGAGAATCGATGGAGAAACCTTTCACAAGTAAATATCGGGGAATATTTACTTGGGGCAAATTCAGTCCCCTGAGCCATTACTGCCATGGCTATCATAACGTGAATTTTTTAAACTCCACATTATCAACACCTTAATTTTTTGTCACACATTACAGCTCACATAGCGTCTGACCTATGAAATAGGGAAACTGAGGCCCAGAAAAGCAAAGTGATTTATGTAAGGGCACACAGCCAGTAAGCAGTGGAGCCAAGACTTGAACTTCAGGTTTCAAACTCCAAGTTCAGTGATTCTTTTTCCAGTGTCCATTCAATGGTCAAGGGCCTCAGACATTCAGTGGGGGGTAGTCACTGATAGCATAGAGTTCAGAGGGACAATGGTCAGTTCCTTGGTATCCCCAGGCTTCGCCCTCATCTTCCTTGGGAGAATTTCACAAGCGATTTTTTGAGACACCGCTGAGAATTCCTCCAATGGACATTAAGAGGAAGGCAATCACTGCAGAGATATCAGGAGAGTTGAGGGCACAAAGGTGTTGGGGTACCCTGACACATCTTCCCCCACACTTAGACACTGAGTAGTGGGACTTTCCTGAACAATCAGGCAAGGGGTATTCGGGCAAAGCCTGTAGGGGGAATCAGCCAAGCTGACTGAGAAGTGGTAGACAATGATTCACTACGTTGAGGAACACCCTTCCTTCGGACCATGAATGCCCAATATTGGTGCAAAAATAAAAGGATTTTCAAAGCCCTTATGACCCACAGCTATGTTATGATTGACACATGAGATGTGATGGTTAAAAAATTAAAGACCACATGGAGTCACAGAATACAGCAGGATTCCCATTAATAAAGAAATTCATGGCACCTACAGTAACAGTGTTGGGGACAGAGAAATTTACAATGGTTATCATCAGAAGCCAACATTAAGAAGTAGGGAATTGCTAAGAGAAAGAAGACTATAAGTAGCTACCTTCCAGTTACATAGACACAAATCATTTGTGCTTCTGGTCCATATACTTAAGAGAAAATTAAAGATTCATGGTGATTTAGATTAAACAAAAAAACCTGTGTCCTAAGTTAATGGTAGGGGCCTCACAGATTTTATGAAGCAATGGATTTGGACTGATAAGGTGGTGTAATCCAAGAGGTTCGGGTCATAGTGTTACCTTGATTGCCTGTTACCTATAACTAACTCAGATGAGCTACTTCAGAATTTAGTTGCGCAATTGTCATTAAATGCGTTGTGACTTTTGTAAACACACTCAAATACAAGTATGCGTGTGCATGAAACACCCACAAGAAAAGAAACACTCTGAAACATGTGGCAATGGTAAAATTTGGTTGTTTTCATCTTCCTCTTTGGTAATTGAAATTAATGAATAAAACCCACAGAGTTCTTTCAAATAACAATGGCTTCCACATCTCCATATTGGAAAATTTAAAAATCTAATATAATAAAAGATAACAAGCATAGGTCATACATTCACGAACTCATTCACTTAATGACACAATGAACATTCATATGCACATTGGGTATGCTGGCCACATGCAAATATAAATAAGACACATGCTCTTGGAGGTGGCACTGTATCTGTCCCCAGTTTTAATATTCCATATGTAAAATCTGTTGTGATTTTTTTTTTTAACTACGAATGGATAAGATGGGTGCGAAATGGCAAAATTGCAAACTATTCACTGGGATACAACTGAGTGATAAACATCACATTCACTTTTGTTTTTTCATTTTAAACCTATAATAATGTAGTTCTTGGCTAATTACTTATCCACAAACTATCTACTAAGCATCAACCCTTGGGCTGGGGAAGACTAGAGGACATGAGACTTGGTTATCACTCCGTACTGTGATGTTACAAACTGGAGACCTAGGCGTAAAGTAAAGATAACAATACTGGGCCGTGAAGCTAGAGCAGGGAAGGGAGAAGTACGTACGTAATAGAGACTTGAAGAATGAATAAGTGTTAGGCAAGTAGATTCAACTACACTGAGAATCAAACCATGTTCCCCCAAGTGGAGATTATTTTACCTGGAGGGGATCAGAGCATACCACTCCAAAATATGTCACTTTGGCATAAGGATTATTTTGAGCTGAAAGCAAATGAGAAACTGTACACAGGAAAAGCTCTCTACCCCTCCCCCACCCTTTTCAGGCTAAAGGCTGAGTATAAATTTCCCTTTTGAAGATTTCCCCCTTCCTTCTCCCATGCCAGGAATAGGACATGACTCTTAATCATGGGAAATACTCTTATCACCCTGGATACTGCAGGGGATTGAGTCTATACAATAAACCTCACTAAAATAGCACTTGTCTTCCATTTGTTTCCCCCATATATTTACATTCTTCCTGTCTGGGGACGACCTCAACACCCCCACAGGCACCCTCCTCATACCCTTCCCTAGGGGTTAAAGATGTAGAAAATTGGAACTTTCCCCCCAACACCCTTCTTCTGATGCCTTCGAGAAAATGTGGTAAACTTCTGTAAGAGGCAGGGGGTTACACTGTAGTGAAGAAAACAACATAATATTAAGTAAGAGCTACCCCTGTCCTTGAAAAGACCTTGAGTCACTTTGTCCATCTGGAGTCAGGCACTTCCCCCCCACCCCCATCCCCCTGCTGAGTCTGCTGTCCCCTCTATTGTCTCAGGAGACAAACCTGTTTTTTCATTTGTCCTATTTTCTCATACAGAGCAAATTCATTCTGCCCCCTCTTTCATTCCAGGCACTGCCCTGAGGCCATATTTTTACATCTGAGTGGCCCCACATCTTTACTGAGGAACTCTGATTTGGAGGTGAACACTGGCAGTGATTGGATATGGAGGGAAGAGGGTAAATTTGATCATTTATTCTTAAAAAGGAAAAGCAGCTAAAAGTTGATTATTTGGGGGAAGAAAAAGCAGTAAAAGTTCAGTAAAGAAAGGTCTGATGACGTCACTGCTTCCCCTCCAAAGCAATGTTTGATCAGCGGTTCAACCTGGAGGCAAGTTTCTGAGACACCATCTCGCTCCAAGGTTAGCTGGAAGGCCACTGGGAAGGCCTTGAACGTGAGCACAGATCTCCGCTGCTCTGTTTAATGCAGGGCTCCCGGATTGGTGACCTTCCTTTCCTAGGTTCAAACACCCCACTGCAGCCTGCCTTCAGAACACTTTGACTTGTTCAATTGTGTACTTAAAGTTTTGATCTACTTATTAACTCACTGCTTGACTCGCCTGACTACCCATCAAGGTTGCCAGACTTTTCTGTTCAAAGTCATTACCAGTGCCCCCAAGGAGTCTGATTCAGGATGCTCAATATCCTGTAAGAGAGAGGCTGTGTGTATCAGGAATAACATATCATGATTCTGACATAGTGACAGCGATGGAGTTATAGAAATTATAGGATGTGATTACAGTGTTTGCTGTGATAACACCATCAAAATCCTTTTGTGATGTATAACACATTCGAAATGCAAATTCCAGGATATTTAAAAGTCCATGAAATAGAATTGTTTTGACTCAAGATTTAAGCCCAGGAATGCTGTGGCTTTTTGTATAGGGTGATGAGCTGAGTTTTCCTTCTACCACTTAATATAGCACAGAGAACTCTCCATATGAGAGATCTGTGTTGCAAAATTTACGGTTTCCTATCTTGGGTTGTCAACACTATGGGGAACATGATTCAGGACAAGTCAAGCTCCTGGGTCTTCACAGCTCAAAGCAGGCACCATGAGTTTTTCAAAATTCAGTAGAAGCAGTATAACTCAGGCATGTGGGAACCCAAGGACACTTCTAATCACACAGCAGGCATTTGAAAGACTTTGGCACAACACAAAGCAATCTGGGGGGCTTGATCCTCCTCAGCGCTCAGGCACATATGTCAGACCTACCCAAGGGCAACATTGCATCAGAGAACAGACCTCACACCAGGCAGGCAACCTAGGTTTGGATCCTATTTGTTCCACTAAGTGTCCCATCTCCTTGGGCAAATTCTCTATTTCCCTATGACTCAGCTTCCTCTGGAAATGGAGACCATAGGACCTACCTGGCAGGGATGCAGAGGCACTGAGCACAGGTGCATTTAACTGCCCCATACTGGTGGCTCTAGCATCCCAATCATTCTTACTGTGCTGCTCAAATGAGGCCTGGCCTGCAGCATCTTTCGGAAGATGCTTCTGAAAATCACCATTCGTTCTCATAGCCCAGCTTTCCCTCACAAGCTTCCTGGTTCATACCCACCAGCCACTGCATTAGATTAGCAGGGGCAAGGCAGATTCCAGCACTGTGATTACTTTTTACTCTAGTTGTTTCTAAATGATACGGCCGGAAAGACATCTGAGAGAACCGGGGGCAATGATATCAGTAGACTGTTTTTTGTTTTTTTCTTTTTCATTCCCAAGCATGGAATGGAGCTTCCAGGCAGGACAAGCTGGACACACCACTCAGGGTAGGGTGCACAGCTGCAAGGACTGACGTGACTTGGGGATGCCTTCCTGCTGGGAAGGAGAATACACGTACCAGCCTCTTTATCCCCTTTCTTCTGAGACTGTAACTTTTTTAGCAAGTACAAAAAAAAAAAAAAAGGCATAATTAATTCCACAAGGCTGTATGCATAGAACAATAAGTAATAATATTATTCTGAATCTCTAGATAATAATGATTAGCATTTATAGAGGACCATGTGCCTAGCACGGTGCTAATCAATATCACCTTTTTAAATATTCACAACTCTATGAGATCAGCAATATCATTATTACCATTTTGCAAAGAATAAACCTTGATTGCATCTAGTATATAATGCTGTGATGTGGCATGTAATTTACGGTAGCACACTTCATAAATGTGATAGGAATGTGTGTGCTCATTTTCACTGTATCTCAGACGCAGTCAATTGACCTAATCAGGAATATGCATTCTGGCTTATTAATATTTAAGTAATAGGTGAGATGTGTTACAACTATTTATTTCTGACCAACACAAGAGCTTTTGGCAATTACCATGATGGACATTAGAAATGATTTTTTTTTACTGGTCAATTGGAGGTGTCCACTCTGTGTGGACTGGTCCAATGAATTGCAGAGTCCCTCCCTGCTTTTCCCTGTGTGAAGCCACAAAAGGACTTGGGGAGCTCAGTGGCCCCTGTCTTTAGGAATAGAGTCCCGGGCCTGAATGTCAAGCAACCTTGTCTTCAGCTGCTGACTCAGGCTTCTCAGTCAGCTGACTCCAAGTAGAACGTTGACTGACTCCTGTAAACGATGCCTTTGTTCTGATGCAAGATGTCATCAGAAGCACTAAAATGATAGAGAGCTGGGGCTTCCTTGAGCTTTCACAACAGTTAGTTGGCTCTTGTGAATGCTGGTAATAAATGTTTGTATGGATGACAGAATTTGTCTGAGATTTTGTTTTCACCATAGCCTGGTAACAAGATTCTGAGGGAGAGAATGTAAAGCCTTCACTACTCAATGCTGGAGGCTACCACGAACAACCAAAATTAATTTAATAATTTAAAATTACCTAACTGGCTTGGATTGTTCATTACAAGGACGCAAACTGTATTTCCAAAAAATGAAAGCTATGACACCTTCGTGCCTAGCATAGGGACCGTCCTTCAACTTGGTAGGGTCTGGTCAATGAACTAGGTACCTGTTCCTCTGGTTTCACAAGTGTCCCCAGAACAATGATGGCCGAAGAGTAAACCCTCGTGTGTGCTGACAGCTAGAGAGAGAGGCAATCCAGCTGGCTAAGTAGGCCATGAAGTCCATATACTCGGTCTCCTGCTTCAGTCTGAGGTTGGATTATCATTGCAAGAGAAATGGGAAATGGACAAACTTGATCTGGATTCCATGAAGTCTGGGGAAATCAACAGACCTTACAAAAATGTATGGTTCTGCCAACCCAGCAAAGGGCTGCTGTGAACCTATGTGCTGTGGCCAAGACACAGCCCTCCATGTGTTTCTGCATTCCCAGCCGCCGATTTTCTTTTCCAAGTTTGTTCTTGCCTTGCATTCAGTTGTACTTGGTTGAAAATCTGTTCTTAATAATATTAATAGTTAAAAATTAAGATTATTTTAACCTTTAAATAACTTATGTTTAACAAAACCACATTATTTTCTAAGTAAAAAGATCCACACATTTTAATAACAAAAGAGAGTCAGTAATCTCACTCTAAAAGGAGAGCTTTTTCAATACAATACAGTTTTGTTACATATGTATTGTCATGCAGTGATCAATATTTCTTAACTTGAGAATTCCATGCTTTTACATAACAGTAAACTAAATAAGAAGCAGATTGTCTAGGGCTAGGATGGTCAACAGCTGCCAAAAATCTATGATTCCCTCCCCCTATTCCCTTAGTATTCTGTTGCAAAAATTATATTGAAACAGTAACTCATTAAGGATTTCTCAGTATCTTCTTCAGAAAACACACTACCATTCTATCATATCAGACTTTCTGGGAATTTTCCTTTCCAGTCTGGCCCAGAGTAATTAACTTGGCTTGAATAAGGACGGTAATTAAAAGCAGACAGCATTTGTATTTTGATGGAGAATTGAGTGCTAATGCTAAAGAAGCTCCATGGACCTGAATATTTTTCCTGGCCTCTCCCAATATCAAGTTTCTTTGGAGTCCACCTAAATTATGATGATACCCTACCAAAAAATCACATTCCACTCTTCATCCATAAACCGTATCTTTAGCAAGAAAACCACTGTTAGGAACTTTTCCATCAGACCTAAGTAATGTAGTATAAACAATGTGCCTTAAGCAATCAACCCTTTGCCCAACATACTGCTTTTAACAACATGCACAAAAACGGAGCATTACAGAACTCCGGTTCACCCCCGAAAGTTCCCTGTTCTTCCATCTAAAATCAGTAACTCTCCCTGAGTAGATGAAGTTGGCATTCATCAAAATCAGTTGCTTCAGACCTGAACTTGACCATTCAGATAGATTTTTCAAAAGGAAGGACAAATATCACATTTGCACTTTGGGGAAAATATTTTAAACTCCATCTTGGCACCACCATCCACTTTGTAGTCAATGTTCTTAATGATTTTTTCCCTAATTCTTGGTGCCTCATTGTATCTTTTCAGGAGAAGTGTAGTGCTGACTGGGAACAACAAACCAGTGAACAGTAAAAGTAAATTGGTGGTATGACTAAGAACAAGCCCCTTAGCCTCTCGGTGTAGCTACTGAGTGTGTAGTACTATGTGCCAGGCACAGTACTGGGTCGTAGGGATCCAATACAGACTTGCCCCCATCCTCCCATTATTTTTGGGAAGACAGACAAAAAATAATTTTTCAAGAGAAAAAAAATATCAAAGGACTTCATTGAAATAATTACAAATGATTACAACTTCTGTGAAGAAAAGGGATAGAGATCTGTGGTGGAAAGTCAATGGGTGCATGAGGAATAACATTCCAGCTACAACTTGGAGAATGGGAAAGAGTCTCTCCTTCCGGACAGGAGCAGAGTGGAAGCGCCATGTTTCCCGCTCAGAAGGAGAAGCATGTTCCAAAGCCTGGAGGAGGGAGAAAGTTTGGGGATGCTAAAGCACCACAAAGGGAACCAGCATGGCTGATGTTTCGAGAGTGAGGGGAGAGTGGCCAGTGATGCTGAGGCTCTGATGACCATGGTAAGACACTTGGAGACAATATATAGGGAAGCACACTGAAAGCCAGGAAATGAAAAACAAATGTAAGCGGTTATTTTTAAAGATTCTGCGAATGCCCAATGTATGCCCAAGAATCAGATATGATTCCAACAGCATCAATACCATTTACAAAATTCTTGTATTTTAACAGTAGGTAAGTATTTGTAGCATGAAATTGTATATGGCAAAAGCACCATCAATTTTATCTTAACCAGGACATAGCGGATATTAAACCCTGTTTGCCATTCAGAACTCCATTATCCTAGCTCCTCAAAGCATGCACACACGAATTCAGACCCCTTTGATGTAAGTGGCAAATGCTTCCTTGGATTGGCGGTGGTGGCTGCCTGAGAGAGAATCCCAGTGATGTAGTCAAGATGAATCCACTGACCGTGTGTATAACCAAGAGGGCCTTTAGCAACTTTGCAGCAGACTCACTGAAATGTTGGAGATGGTGCCATTCTCACCTGACATCTACGAAACATAGATACTTTGAGATGCTCTCTAACCTTGAGACGTGTAATCTATGAGATTCCTACAGCCCCGTATTGCATATGCCCATCCCTGAACTCAGGATCAGAGTGAACAGGACATCGTGCCTCTCCACAAAGAGTTTATAATTCAGTTGGATAAAAGATATGGAACTTTTTTATATAGGACAAAAAGTTCCAGGACGGTGCTAAATGCTTTGGAAGCATATCATGAGGACCCCACTCTAGATCGGGGGGGTGGGGTGGATCAGAGGGGATCAGGCGGGGCTTCCCAGAGGAGACGGTGATGAAACTGAGCACAAGGGATAATAAGCCCTGAGGCTTCCAGATGGGATAGGAGGAAGCGGCTGGTTCTTGCAGAGAGAACAGGTGCAGTGGTTAGGTACTGGAGAATATCAGGGGTCGTTCTTGAGACTGGGTTTGTGAGTAGGGGAAGGCTGGGTGGTCGCACTGAATGGGGAAAGGAAAGACTGAGGGTAAACAGGGATCAGGTTACCAAGTGATTCAAATGCCTAAACTTTAGGTTCCCCGGGAAGATTTTGAGCCAGTGGTGATCCTACCTGCATTTTTAGATCCTCTGGCTTACTGGTTGACAACGAAAATAGCTCAACCATTTGTGAAACCCTTTCAAACTGGGCCTTGAAATGCTTTACAAAGCAGACAGAAAGTCATCTAATTTGGTCTCATGATGGCCTTGTCCTTGTAAGGTGTGAGGGCAGTCCTGCCCATGCGTCCCTTCTACTGGACCAACTGATGACCACACAGTGCATTTGACACCTGTCTTCCTCATAGGAAGGATTCTTCCCATGCAAAGAAATGCTCTTTAACAGGGGGCAGAGGGAAAGAGAAACAGGCTGGGATGGTGCTCAGCTCTTGCTTCATCTCAGCCCCCCCCCCTTAATTTGGTCACTTCAGAAGAGAAATCAATGACTAGAGTGTTGAATAGTTGTTTCCATCAATTGGCAAAGATGTTGATGTTTCAGATGTTTTCATTAAACGTACTGGAAATTGATTCGAAAACATGTTCCTTTTGCCTGAATAAACAATTGTCTTTGCTTGTCCTTTCTGTGTTCAGAACAAGAGAGAATTTCCCCAGGGGAACTGGCACTGAGCATCATCAGCAGAATAAGGCTGAAGGAGATTCCTGACTCCTGTATCTCTCTCAGAAGCAGGTGTGAAAGGTCATAAAGGAATAACCTTTTAAGAGCAAGAGGAGGCAAAGGAGCGGCCTTCTGCCATTTTTAAATAGAAGCAGCATAAGAGCACAAGTCAGGTGAAATATTCTTACGTACGGTATCTTTAAGCCCTAGCTGCACAGACAGACAACACATTTATCACTGGCACAATAATCCTTATGGAATAAGAGCAAAAGAATTAAATATTTTACGTGGAAGAAGTTCTTTCTCTAGCAAGAGAAGAGCAACTAGCATCTGATATCAAACCACAGCCTGGTTCTCTGGGATTATTTTAATTATTCTTCATGTTGATAATAAGAGGAATGTGCTCATTTTTGTTTAAACCATGTCAAAGCATGAGAATCAGCTCTGAGAATCTAAATTGCCTAAATATCTGGGCTGTGAAAGTGGAAAAAGCAGCACAAAGTTGGTTGTGATGTCCAAAATACCTCGCTCAGCTCTCAGACAGCACAAGAGAGAGGGGTTCCTACCACCCATGAGGCAGGATGTTGGGTGGAGGAAAGGCAGGGTCAAAGACGTGGGAGGCAGGGAGAGGATTGGGGGGACACTTGTTGGAGCAATTGGGGCTAAAAGGAAGCCATGAGCCTGGGGCTCAGAGAAGAAGAAAGAGGACATATTCCCGAGAGTTAATATTAGAGCCCAGCTGGAGATACAACTTACCGAAGCCTTAGATAGAAAAGTCTAGAAATGCCAACTACTTCAGACTCCAGCCATTTCCTCCCACCCATACTTTTTTCTTACATAATCTATTATCCACAGGCCTGGCTGATCTGCTTTTATCATATGACCTGTGTCACATGACCCTTCCCCAGCCATAGCTGATTGGTTAAGGGGCAGGCATCTGACTCAATGGAAGGAACCATGGGCTAGAGCAAGTTCTGTAATTTGCTCAGACATGAACTCAGATACACAAACACTGAGTTAATCTCTGCTTGGTTTGAACTGGGATGTCATATAAAGTAGAGTTGGAGGGGACCATGTTTCACCCACGAGTGAGGGGAGACAAGAGAACTAGTTCACAGAGAATATAAAAAATACAGCTGACATGTGAGGTGGCAAACACAGGCAAAAGGCCGTGTGGCTCCAAAAAGAAGGAACAAAGGAAGCGATTGTTTGTTCAAGATGATTTCCTATTCTCTTGATGATTCTGGCCTCTGCTGAGGCTGCTCCTATATCCATCTAATAAGTTTCTCCTAGCGTGAGTGGGTTCTCCGCCTAGAGCCAATGTTTTCTAAGAAGTGATTAAAGTATGGTGAGTCAACTTTTGATTATCTGCAGTAAAGAAGAGAAATAAGGCAGAAATATTATGAAATATTAGTAGTATCATTATAAGAACGCTTCCACTTTGGTTTTCTAATACAACCACAGACACAGCCTGCCCATCCCCATAACCATCTTCCCTAACTAGACCCAGACCAGTACCTTGTTGTAAACTCCGGGCACAACAGATCATCTACAGCAGAAAATCCCACTTTGCCATTCTCAGAGGTTGACTCAATGATTACTCAGGATCCTACCCAGGCTCTGCAATGCCAGGAAAGAGCACAAAAAGTGCTTCAGATTCTCCCTTATGCTCTGTACTTTCACCCCGATATCTACCAGAGCAGCTCTGCCTCTGTACATGTTATATATGAAGGGTCCATGGAAATATTTGACTAGATAAAGAGCACCACTGGTTAAAAAATGGTACCAAAATGAGTACCATACTGATGGGATACATGGTCTTTGGCTTGGGTTATTTTGAGTTCTACAAACAAGTGCTATGGAGGACTTTGCTACTTCTCAGTCCTCCCAGTATCCATTTTCTTTGAGACTGGTTTCTTCCCCACTCTGTGAGATTCGGGATATCAATTAGTAGCTCCATCTAACTTCTCAGTATGGGGTTCTGACCCAAACAGGCCTATCCTAGGCTTGACATAGATACCATAAGAGTAAAGGAGGCAAGGACTACAAACATAATGAAATCTAATGGATGGTAGAGGCCATCGCTACTACCCTGTAGAGAGAAACTGCCTGGGAATTAACTTAGTAAGAATCAAGGGATAAGTCTAAATAACATGGAACTGAACCCTAAATCTAGTCATGCCTCAAGACAAAACTATATAGATGTCTTGGTTCCAAGAGTCAACAAATTCCTTTTTGACCTTGGCTAGAGTTGGGCGCTGTCACTTACTAACAAAGAACGCTGAATAATCTATCATGCTAAATGATTATTTAGACTTAATGGTCTTATCCATTTCTATAAGGTCTTAAATCTATTTCTAGAGGCTTTCCTTTCATTATAGACAATTGTAAATTATTATGCCACAATAGCAGAAACAATAATAAATCTAAAAATCTGAAAAAAACCACTTGAAATCTAACTTTCATTTTTAGCCTTAAGCTTTTCTACTAGTTGACTGTCATCCATACAGAGTGTTAATATATCTTCCCTGAAGATAATAATTTTATACTTTTGATTCATAGTTTTGTAACACTAACTCAAAGAAAAGAAGGTTAAGCTTAGGGAAAAAAAAAAAAGAAACAGAAATCTAGACTCAAAGGGAAGAAAAAAATATTTGGATGAATATAAATGGTACCAGCAATCAAGAATGCACTCATTTTTTAACATCACCATCTCGTGGCAAAATAAAATTTAAAATAATAATAATAATAATTATTATAATAGTAATCTGTTTCAATGGAAATCAAGTACTATAATATTTATAGTCTGTGCCAGAGTTAAAATGACTGCAGGGCCAGAAGTGAAGTGTCACAGCATGCTCCACATGTTTTTAACACGGTTTCTAAAGGCTCTGGAGGCTATTAAATTTAATGAACCCATCTGCTATGAAATAGAGGTCCCATCGTAATCAGTTTCCTCCATGCCATGTAATGCAGATGGCATTCTCAGTTCCGCAACCCAGCAGGATGGTTTATGTTTCTCTTTATGTGTGTCTTTTTGTTTTGACGATTTGAACTTCTTTGATATGCAGTGGTGTCTTGGGAAAATACTGTAAATTCAGTTTCCAAGCCCCAACAACTTCCTTATGATGGCTTGGACCCCCTGAGTAATTGCTTCTAGGCAGTAAGATGTTGTAGCTTAAAGCAATCACCTAAATGACTCCTAAATGGCCTAGGTGCCATTCCTAGATGGGAAACTGAAACAAATGTGTAATTTATCAAATGCAAAGCATTTTCTCCAAGTTGGACTTAGTGGGAGGTAAGGACGAGGGACACAGGTCCAATTTGCAAATGCAACTAAATGGGTTTGAAAGTTCCTACAAATTGCAGACTGAAGAGCATTACTAGCAAAGGGGAGGGCCAGGAGGCCTTGGTAATGAATTCTCATTATTTTAAATGGTCACATTCCCACTGATTCTAAAAGAATTTTTTGCTTCCCTTCTGTGTGTCACTGTGGTCTATGCTAACTCCCCTGGAGGGGTCGATCAGGATGGGGGTGTGTCCTCAGTTTAATGCAGGTTCCGCCCTGCACAGCAAGTTGGGGAGCATTCCCAGGATGACTAAGATCCAATTGGAAAGCACCAGCTGTTTGCTTACAAAATGGAACAAATTCCATTGTTAAAGATTTTTCGCTCTGCACCTAAGAGATAATGACTGTGCATGACTAGTATTCAAATAAGAAGCCCATGCATTTCAGAATTTTGGTGTTTGCTGTTTTATCAATTAATACATGAGATCTTATTTGATTAAACATAATTAATGTTGTTAACATTAATTCATTTATTTGGGCTTCACTAGGAAAGCAAATGGAATAGAACAGCCAGGCAGGAGACAGAATATTTAATCAGACTGGTAGTAACAGGCAGGGAGGATGGGCCCTGAAAGCAAAGTTTTGTCAGTGTCCATTCTACAACACCAGGCTTGGTTACATGGAATCCTTGACTTTCATGTGTAAGAATCCAAACTCAGCTTATGCTCACACACTTTTATCTTGAGCTTGTTCAGACCCAGAACTGTAGGAATCAATGCATAATTAATAAAAAGGGAAAGCACTGTACTTGCAGGTTACCTTAAGCTATTCATTTAAGTATTAAATCAATTACATAATTATATTTGTTGCTGCTGGGTTTTAAGCCATAGTAACTGATGAGTCAAGTAAACAGAAATCTTTTCGCCTTAACCACCAGATAATTAAGGAGAAAGAAGATGTTTAAGGCCATATTAAGCAAACTTGTAGGATCAAGTGTCCAAATTTCCTAGATAATTAACGAATACCTATTTTCTTAGTATTTTATAGAAGTGACGTAAATCAGCAGGGTCAGAAGTTATCTGATTCCTAAAGAAATCAAAGCCAGTTTCCGACTGCAATGTCACAAAGAGAACCAGGCCCCTTGAGACATCAGTGGTGAGCAGACATGGTGACCCTGAGACTTTCTCTTGACAGAGTTTGCAGGAGGAGGCTCTGGTTGTATTTCCCGCTGGCATTATCTTTCCCTCTGAGACCACAGAAGGACAGAGGCTGCTGCAGTAGGCAGGATTCTAAAATGGCTCCCGAGATTTCTGCCTCCACAAGTACATGTCCCATAAAATCCCCTCCCTTGGAGTACGAGTATGATGAGATATCACTCCCATGGTTAGTGACTATCATTCAACTTTAAGTTAATTAAAAGAGAGATTACCCTGGGTGGGCCTGACCTACTCAAAGAAGCCTTTAAAGGGAGGTGAGGCATCAGAGAGGTGAACTCCTGGGGGCCTGGAAGAAAGCAAACGGCATTGTATGAACTGCCTGTAGTGGCCATGTGATAAAGAACTGTGGGTTATAAGAGCTGAGAGCAATCTCCAGTGGATGACAAGCAAGAAAACGGGACCCTCAGTCTAACGACTGCAAGGGACTGAATTCTGCCAATAATCTGAATGAGCTTGGAAGAGGCCCCTAAACTGCAGATGAGAACTGTAGTGCAGCCAACACTTAATTGCAGTCTTGTAAAACCCTCAGCTGAGGGTCCAGCTAGCTTGTGCCCGGACTCCTGACCCATGGGAACCACACATTTTGTTGTTTTAAGCAGATAAGTTTTTGGTCATCGGTTTCATGGAAATAGAAAACGATTACGGGTGTCCCAGTGATGCTGACCCATTTTATAGAGTGTTGGCAGTTCTAGCTGGGAATAGCAACTGCCCTCACACCAGTTGGTGGCCCTCTTCTCTGTGTCTGGGGAGGTCATTCTCCTTCATGGAGCACAGGGCTCCCGCAGGCTACCAAGTGGCAATAAGACAATAACCAGAAACTAACCTGGCCACCAGATTTACTGCATCAACCTAGGATGACACAAATCAAGGTAAACTGTAAGAGAGAGAGAGAGAGAGAGACAGAGAGACAGAGAGAGACAGAGAGAGACAGAGAGGAAGAAGGGAGGAAGGGAGGGAGGGAGGGAGGGAGGGAGGGAGGGAGGGAGGGAGGGAGGGAGGGAGGAAGGAAGATTAAGTGTCAATTTCCTTGAATGAAGGAAAGACTTTTCCTCCCCAGTCTTTTATGATTGCTTTGCTCACGCTTAACACATTGGAATTTTTTTTTAGCAACTTTCTTTACAGCCTTTCCAAGGCATTCCTTTACATAGTCACAGAAGTAACACTTTCTTTTCCCATTCATGATTCATTGGTTGAAATAATCTTTAACTAATTTATGCAATTATGATAAAATTACAACTGGCATCAATAGATGGGGGAATGAAGAGGATTGGTTTCCAGTAAGCTTGCAACTCAACTGGGGGCACAGTTGTGTGTATGATTCTTGTGCCGACATGGCCTTCAGACCAAACGTCCGGTGTGCTGTTCAGAGCAGAGAGAGGGCACTGAAGCCATTCAGTGCAGTCGGTTAAGAGGGCTCCTACTATGTTTCCCTTTCCTTGGGCAAGGCAGCCATTTTTACACCTCAGTGAGGCTAGGAGGGACCCTCCTTGGCTGGTGCCTGCAGCATAACAGTCTTCCTTAGGGACACGGACCCGAGGCACCAACACCAGACATTAGTGCCTGGCCCACAACACGCAACTGCAGCAAAAGTAATTCCAAAGGATTAAAGTGTATCTTTAGGGGAACAGTGCTTTCAAAGTACACATCCTTCTTACGTCTCAAATTCAGAATGGTACAAGCCATACTTAGTTACCATGAAGTTTCTTTGAGACCCAGCACCCAATGCTAAGTGCTTCTGAGTTTGGTTTTCATCATTGCAAGCTCAATTGGGACTGTCCTCGAGGTGTCGGGACAGTCATGAGCTTGCCATCATCTTCTGGGTGGTTCCAAATTTGGTGGGTTCATCTTAGAATGTAGACTCTGCAGAAGTTTGGTATACAAATCCTATTTTGATTCTCCCTAAATGACAGGATATTTTTTTGTTTGTTTGTTTTTGTTTTTTGTCTTGGCAGAATCCAGGCCCAGATAAGGAGTTTGAAGAGACTGTTGCTTCCTGGCCCAAGAAGCACATATTAGAACAGCAGATGCCCTCTCCTCACTGACCTGGCCCACAAAAGAGGAAGAGATTCTCCAGTGTCCTCACTGTCCCAACAGGTTTCTCAATACCACTAAGATGAGAAGGAGCCCTCCAAACATTCTACTAGGGGATTTATTTATCAGGGCTATTTGCAAAGCTACAACAGGAGCTAGGAAAGCACAGAAGTGACACTGAGCTATCATTTCAGCACAGGCATACTGGTGGGGGGGAGAGTGTTAGTTTTACGCATGTCAAAGGGTTCTTGATGAGGTGGAATAAATGAGCTGTTACCTTGGTATACCATTTTACTCAATAATGAGCCATTTAAAACATCATTTTATTTTAAGGTAAGTAAAGGTGATTGTGGCACAGAATGAAGATTTCACGTAAATACTTAAGCTAAAGCACAAGGCTTCGAAGACATTTCCATTGCACTGCTCATCTAGGGTTGCTCCCAGACCATTTACTTTGCCTTTCTTGTCAGAAGTTCTTTCAGGGAAAAGCTACAGTAGCAATGGGTTCCCCTCCCTCTTATTGCCCTCCGTATATAAACATAAATATAAATATGCATGTATATAATTAGTAAATCTAAAACAATTGATTTAAGTGATTAACATTATTTAAAGCCAGACATCATATTAATGCAAAGCTTTATTCTCCGCCTCACCATGACCTCTAGGTTGCATATGCCCAGCCAGGATACTCTATCATGTGATGTGTTCTTTTCTGAAAGCGTGCCATGTTTATTTTCTTCTCATTGGTGATGCTGCGTTTTCTGATGACTCACCAAGATTTTTGTCTGGATTGATCCCACTATAGATACTCTTTTCACCCCTCTCACAACTTGTCAAAAAGCTCTGAGAAAGCGCTTTGAGACCATGAAAATACTTTGCTCAAAATTTCCCCCTAGATTTCTCCTAGGGCTGGGGCACCCCTTCTTATCCGGTTCATATTCCCACAGTCCCACTGTGTACCTGAAGGCTGAGAAGGGGCAGGCTGCTGTGATGGCCCCCAAGATGGGTTCCCCTCTGTTGTTCCTGCCCTGTGTTTGCTTGTAGCTGCCAGAAATGCAGCCAGAATGAGAGATCTCATGGAGAGAAAAGCTGGCCCACAGCAGCCATTGAGATCACTCTGGAGAACAGCTATGTCTGGGTTACAGTGATTAATGTGATGTTAATCCCAACAAAAACGATGGGAGAGAGGCCCTGTGGGAACATTTAAAATCAATTAATGAAAAACGCCACTCCCATCAGACTCATTATCACTATGAAAAATCACCCTGAAAATACACAAGAAACCAGGCCATTCACTGAGCCATTGTTTGATGACTGGCAAAGCTCCTCTTTTTAAAACGAGTTCAGCATCAGAATCTTTTGCTTGGAATTCAGCTGTAGAAGGAGCCCTGGCCAGAGTTCTCACAACGATGCGGTGCCGATATGACCACCATATTCTCACTTGTCTATGGGAAGAAAATGCCTGTGGCCTCTAGCGTGACTCCTATTTGAGTTACACTTGAGCTCCAGTCACCTTCCCAAGTTGAAACCTAAAGATTCATCCCCACCCAGGACTGGGTCTCTCAGATGGCGAGGACTGAATCTAATATGCTTATAATCATTGCCACAGTGACAGAATTTGTACACATGTGGGAAGGAAAAAACAAGGAACTAAAGAAGATGCAATCAAAAAAGTGAGTTTTCTGTCCTGACCAGACACTTTCCAGAAGTGCCGGTGACAGTGATTTTTCACCAACCTTGTTTGCCAAGGGGACCAGTGCAAACTCTACAACAAGGGAAAATGTCATTGAACCCCATTATTGAGGAAGAGTGATACAATTGCTGTCTTCTGGTATCACCACAGGAAAACCCTCCCATCTCAGGAGGAGCCCTCGGGCTGTCCCCCAGGGGCCCTGTGAACTCACGGTGCTGTCGATGTAAGCTTCCGTCCACACGACGTCGTGCTCCTGGTCAATCACTTTGGGCCGGCTGAGCACGTGGAGGTATTCCATGACATTTTCCTGCACATCAGCCAAGGTGGAGATCTGGGTGAAAAATCCTGCCAAGGGAAAACCCAGTTTAGTAACAGATGGGGGTGGGAGGGCGGGCCATGCACATACCATGCCGTTTTGGCCTCCAGTTAATTTCTTTCTTTTCTTTTCCTTTTTAAACGGTATTATCTCCTCTCTGCCATCACCCACTTCATGAGAATGTGTTCACGTTAGAAAAAATAGTCAAACTAAAGGAATAAGATCAGACATAAACCCACCTCCCAGATGGAGCCCCTGTTGACCCTTTAGATAATGTCTTCCCAGATATATGTAACATACATACATACATACATACATACATACATACGGACATACACCTTCCTGGCAGAAATGGGAGTCCGCTCAACATGCCATTTTATAACCTTTTATTTTTTACTTTACTGAGTTTATTTCCAATGGGAAAACTATGAACCCCAAAATTGAAAGTCTATTCCATTTTTATCATATAACAACAATAGTCATGACGAATTTTTGAGTGCTTCCTAAGGGACATGGAATTTGCTGAACACTTGATAAGCTTTGTCTCATGTATTCTTGACAACACGAGGAAGTGGGGATAACTGTACCCACTTTTAAGAGAAGATGACTGAGCCAGACTGAGAATATGTGTTTCCCCCATGTTCTCATAGGTGTCAAGCAGCAAATACAGAAGGTGAACCAGGCTTGAGTCTCTTAATCTCATCTTTTTGCTTTTACAAAATTTTGCCCTTTGTGTGTTGGAGGCTGAAATGCTAGCTCATGGCCTCCTGTGGTTACCAGACCTGCCTCTTGAATATGCTGGGTTAGCCATGGTTTCTAAGCAACAGAAAAACTCTAATCATGCTACTGTCTTGTGAATGGGGATGCCATTTTGATCTCGAGTTCAGGGCGCAGCTATACTCCTCTTCCATTTGGGGTCCCGTTGGTGTTGCTGTGGGTTAAGAGACGCTAGAAAGGATGAATTGGGCACAGGAGGGTACCCTTCGTTGAAACATTTACGGAAGGCTTTCTTGGTGCCCAGCACTGGAGAAGCAGAGATTCACAAGATGAGCAGGACCCCTGTCTCCTGGGCCCTGAAAGGGCTGAGTGAACAACGACAAAACAGCACAATCAACTTGACCCTACAGTGCACAGCAGGGCCAGCCCATGACTTGGCTACCCTGAGACAGGGTCAGTCCCACTGAACGCTGAAGGATGAGGAACAGTGAACTAGAGGAAGAGGGCTTAAAGAGTGTGTCCAGCAAAGCAAGGAATGCAAATAAAGGCCCAAGGTCAGAGTCAGGTCCTTTCTAGGAACTGGTAATAGCTCCGAATGGTTGGGATAAAGAGCTGGGGAAGAGAGAATACAAGTAAGGTACTACCAGATCAGAGGAAATGAGCAGGGCGATGGCACATAGGACCGTGGGAAGGAGTTTAGACTTTATCCTACAGGCAGATAGTCGTGGAAGAATTTTAAGCAGGATAGACAGTTACGTTTCCTCCCCATGTATTTAAATAAGGACCCTGATAACTAGGCTCATGCCAGATCCATTGCCAACAAATCAGAGAGGGTATGTATGCCTCTGAAGCCAGATCTGTCACAGCACTTGCTACGGTGTTTATAAAATCTCTTAGTGTCTAAAACAGGGCTCAGGGTAAGGAAATGCCAGACTTCCCGTTGTCCAGAAAGGACTGGGACCCTCCCAGGGCATTTCCAAACAAAGACCAGCTGGTTTGAATTTGGTATGCCAACTCCAAACCAGGTTGGGACCATGTGGCTTCTGGCTTCCTGATGACAGTTCTGTACAGTGCTAATTAACATGCACTGTCACTCCTGCCCGCCCCCACCCTGCCGGCCAGGGCCAGAGCCTCGCCCATCCGAGGGGAACCGGGGCCCCAAAGGAGCAGGCTCTGAGCGCCTGTTTGAGTACGCAGCCCTGGAGTGGGGCTCCTGTACACCGTGGATCTCCCTCAGAGGTCAGGCGTCACAGTCAGGGAGACCCATTGGGACACCGCTGTCACAAGACTTCCAGGTGGCCCCTCTTGGAGGCATGGTGGGAAAGACAAGCTTTAAAGAGGGTCACTGGATGAAAGGGGGTATCCATAGTGATCTCTCCAAGCAAGGTGGCTGCAATCAGTGTTTGAAAAAGAAAGGAAACATTTCATCTCCTCTCAAGTAGGCGAAGTTAGTCGGGCTCTGAGGAAAAGGTCTTAGAAAGACAAACATGACAAAGAGAACAAGCTGAGAGGTATTGCCATAGTGGTGAGAGGAGGAGAGAGCGCGATGATTCTGGAACATCGGGGTACATGGGTGAGTGATTCTCAGTGTAGAACAATTCCCATTTGGGGTTCCTGTGCCCAATGTGCAATAAAGACAACATCTCTTAGGAGGAGTTCTTCTTGGCTGTCTACATTTTCTTTCTAATCTTCAAAGCCAACAGCAAAAATCCTTGGTTTGGGGTTTCTCAAATAGGGCCAAGAGAGGAAAGGGAATGAACGCAGGGAGGAGGATGGGGGAGACAGGTCATTAGCATAGAGGGGAGTAGAAAGGAAAAACCACCACACATTTGGACAGGGATTGAGCTGAGATCATCCTCACTTGGCCTTGCATATCACAGTCAAAATTCTGAAAATACAAAAAGCTGGCTTCTCCCCAGAGCCACAGACCCATAGCCAACTGTACACCTGACACCTCCACAGGGTGACTAACAGGATCCTCAGACTGAACTCATTGAAAGCCAACTCCTGATTTCCCTCACCAAACTCATTCCTCCCCCATGTGTCTTTCCCATCTCAGCAAATGGCGCCACTCCCTGACTTAGGCCCCAAACCTAAGAACTATCCTTGATAGCCATCATTACTTCCCCCACTGCGTAGCTAATGCACCGCCGTCTTCGTCTGGCCCTATCTCTAAAATCTATCTAAACTCCACTTCCTTATCTCTCCTGCTCCCAGCCCACGCCAGACTCCACTGTCTCTCCCCAAGTATAGCAACAGCCTCCCCCCAAGACCCCCTCCTCATCATCTCGGCTCCTTACAGCAGCCAGAGGGATTGGCTGAAAGTGTAAAGCAGATCATCATGTCCCTGCATACGATCCCCAAACAGATTCTATTTAGTTAGAATAAAATCCACGTGTCTTACCCTGACTTCCAAGACTCTCCTTCAGTTTCCCCCCAGCACTGACCTGCATGACCTCACCCCCTTTTGTTTTCTTACCATTGCTCTCATTGTTTCAGCTCCCTGGCCGTTCTCTTCCTCTCATGTGCCAAGGTCATTCCCCTCTCAGGCTTTTGCCCTTGCTGTACCCTCTGCCTGGCACACCTTTTATCTAGTTTCTCCATGGCTGGTGCTTGTTTATCACTCAGGATTCAGCTGTCTGAACTTATTTCATCTTATTTCACCCCACCTTCACTTCCTTCAGAAGATTAATCCAGTGCTGAACTCTGAGTTACTAGTTTACTATGTTCTCTTTCATCATTATACTAGTTCCACAAAATGTGACATAAAGCTGGCGCCAGTCTTGTCCGGAGTGGTATTCTCAGAGCTGGGAGCATGGCTTTGTGGGAGCCATTTGTAATGCAGGGACACTCACTGAGGTCGCACTGTGAGTCACCTTGCCCCTGGGTACTTGGGCACCACAAGAGCCCAACTCGTGTGCTCATTATACAGGGAGGAAACAGAACACAGAGAGGTCAGTGATTTGTCCCAGATCGATTTGAATCGAGGTTCATCTGATTCTGAAATCTTTGCTCTTGACCACTGAAGACACAGCCTCTTCCTGTTTTAGAAAAGGACAGGATGGGATGCTCAGGAGTCCTCCTCCAGGAGGAAGAGCTGCCCATGTCTCTGTGGTCGGGAAAGGTTGAGGATGGGATGGGGGCATATATGGTTCTCTTCTGAAGGTCCTGAAAAATGCTCAATAATTAGTACCAAAGATCCACTCAAAACCCAGGCCACAGTTCTAACTTATATTTCAATATATAGACCAGGGATACAGATGTATAAAAGGTAAGAAAAGCTAAAATTATAAAAATAATATTAATAATGTATATTGTAAAGTTTAATGCAATTTTAATTCATCTAACCCCAATCCATTAAAACCTCAAACCTTTCTGAAAGACTCTTCTGTTTTTAAATGTTTTCATCTAAGTTTTAGTTAACAAATGTACCTTTTGATGGATAACAGGAAGTCGCAGAGGGCTGGACGCTTTGGCTGTAACCATAGACACTTCCCTTGTTTTCCCTCTGCGTTCTCTGAGCTGCCCCTTCCCTCCTCCCCACCCCTTTTTAAATTTCTTTTAAATTCTAGCTCTTGAATGTTTATTCTCTTCTTTAATGTGCCTTTTTGGACTTCATATATCATGTAAGAAAACAGAATCAGCAATCATTCGGTAATTACCAAGGAGTAATTAATGCTGAAATTAGCCACCTATTACAAATGGTCTTCTCATTTTTCTAAGTAACATCGATTTATTTACCTTATTCCCTTGCAGGGTCTCCTGTGAACTCTGGGTTACAAACTAGTCAGTGCGATAAAGGACATGCAGCCTGGTACTTTGTATTTCTGAGATTCTACCACCCTCACTTCGAGATTTCTTGAGTCCCTTGTCTAAAAGGTGCCTTTGCATGAAATGCCCCATCAGCACATCTTTCCATTTTCCACCTTATGAAGATGCCAGAGCCGAGGGCCCCTGAGTTTGCTCCTCCATGGGAGACCCTGGCTGGGGACCTCACATGCCAAGATCCTCGTTCTGCCTTTGGTGTGAGTGGTTCTACTCCCTTTGAGTCTTGACAGACACCCTTTTCCCCTCCAAACAAGATAAGCTGAAAACAAAGCCAGTGCTCAGATTTCAGTCTTCGCGGGGTAATGGGTTGGGCAGGAATGTCAATGGTGTGACCTTGTTTGTATTCCGTATGGATGAGTGTTCTGGAAAGACCCTGACAATATTCTCTTTCATCTTCCTCCACCCCATCAACATCACAGACTATTGAAAAAACACTTACTTCTGTAGAAAAATGTATAACGTATAAACAACTTTCTATCTCCACATCTCCTTGGACATTCATTAAGGTCTGTTGGGCCCTGAGAGCCAACGGCACATGTCTGATGAGCCAACCAACCAGGAGAGAATGACCATGAAGGCAGGAGCCGCACAGCCTTGGTGGGCATGTGCCCACCTGGAGAATAAGGCTCTCAAGTGTGAAGCCATCTGAATAATCAGCCAGACTCTCAAATTTAGGAACAAACCTTTTCCTTTGTGAAACTGGGGGCTGGAAATTAGGGGAATTGGAGAGATATTGGTCAAAGGATACCAAAAAAAAATTACACAAAGTTATCTGAATAACTTTCATTTTTGCCTTCTTCCACGTGTTCCAAAATACGAAAAGTTTTAAATGCCGCTTTCCCCCTACCCTCACCTACAACCATTCTAGCCTCATAAATCTGAATCTATCTTTTAGTGGACAAGACACTTGAAAAGGTAGAGTGAGGGTAAGAATTTTTTGATGGGAAAAAGGCTTTGGGTCTGAACTTCTGGGGAGGGCTCAGGCCACTAGTTCTCTTTCAAAGAAGGAGAGAATAACCATTAACCTATCAAAGAGGGCCAAGCTGAGCAGACAACCAAGAGAGACTCATGTGGAGTTTCCATTCGACCTAACGATGACTGATTGGTTGAGAACCCAAACACGGAGGCCCTTCTTTATTTGCACAGCTGGAAAACACTCCATTCACCGTGATTTCTGAAGGAGAATCAGGCAGTACTTCTTTAACATCTTGGCACACCGAACATTAGAGGTCATCACGGCATTATGGCATATCTGGACTAGTGAGCCCCTCTGTTCAGTTTTCCCAGTTCACTTATTTATCCAACAGTGTGAACGCAGAACTTTATATTCCACAAGCCATTGTACAGTGGCAATGATTGTTCTAATGTGTTTAAAATGGTTTGCTGCTTTGCCTCATTAGGGCTGGTTCCCTCAAGATAAGACTTAGTTATGCATAAAATGAAACAAACCAAGGAGCTCCAGGCCTCTCTAGATTTTGCTAGTCGATTGGAGGAGGCAGAGAACAACCATTTCCCAGGGACAGTGTCTGAGGTCCACTGGCTGAGAACCATCTCCATGGCTACCAGACTTCCAAGCAAAAAGTTCTGTACCAACAGAGGGTCCTCGACCACTGACCAGGGGAGAGGTGCTGGCCTGATGATTCCTGCTCCTCCCCAGGGTCACTCTGGCCAAGCCTGGCCAGTCAGCCAACAGGCTTCTTCTTGCGCTCCCCTGGGCAATCCCTGGGTCTGCTCTGGCCTCTGAATGCTAATGCTTCATTTCACCGAAGAACTTGTCTGAGTCAGGACGAAAATATGTAAGGGGGCCCCTCTGGACCTCATGTCACTTGAGATGAAAAATGTTATGCTGCCTCCATACTATAACAATCTGAGACTATAAACAATGATTTAATTAATGACCATAGAAGAATACTTGCTCACTGATGTTACGTGGTCTAAAACCCCATAACTGACGCAACGTGAAGCCAGTGTTTATATGGGCACAGATGACTGGAACCTAGCGTTCTGATGGCAACTGCTACTTTGAAGGGTGGTAAACAATGGCATTTTATCCCCAAGGCCCTTTACAGTGCGGAAGGTGAAACTATGGAGAGGGACTGGCTCTGGCAGGGAAGGAAACAACTGGATTCAGACAGGAAGAGAAGGAGAATCGCTGTGGAATCCAACAGCCCGGCCAGCTAAGCAGCTACTATTACCTTCTTGGATTTTCCAAGTCGCTGTGCTCAGAACTTTTAAATCTAGAGGGCTGTATTCTATAGCCAGGCCCTGAAGTACTCTGAATTGACAAAACTATCTTCAAAAGGATGCTTCAAAGATTCTTATAAACAATGACTAAAACTAAATTATGGTGTAATATTAGTTGATTAAGACAAGACTTCAATTTGAGTAATTTTCATCAGCTGGACACAGACAGTGGTAAAAACAATAACCCGTGACTAAATGCATACTAGCTGATGGGAAGAACTACAATCTGATGTGGCAGGAATAACAGCAAAATTTTTCAAAAATGGACAGGAACTCTTCCCCCCCCCCCCCAAGACCACAGGATAAAGAAAAAAAAAGGGAAAAGTATAGTTCACTCAAGATTTTTAAATGTCAACAAAGTCCCCCCAATTTTTTCATAATGGCCCCTTTACCCAGAGGACATCAGGGACGCACTCAGCCCCCATTCCTCCTACAGGTCCCCCTGAAATGAAGCCAAAGGCATGACTCTGAAACAATCAGAATCACCGATACCTTTTAGTGAGGCAAGAAAGCCAATAAACCACAATAATTGTAGGATGTGTTATTTTAGAACTTCAAGGAAATGTAAAAAACTCTATGCAGCTCTCCACTTTTTAGATGAGGAAATTGAGACTTGCTTACAAGACTGTTCCAAGTAGAAACAGATCATTAAAGGCAATGCTAAGTAAAGGAAAACCTAAGCAGAGGTTTATTTGCCTGGTTGTACATGTACTCGCTGAGAACGTCCCACACCCAACCCACACACAATGCTTAGCCCATCTAAGCACATGTATTTTTTTTTCTCCATGGGCTTACCTCTGCCATACCAAATTTGGCAGGGGAGAGACCTGGCCCAAGCTGGGTGTCATAATTTATTTTGGGAGGGAGGTCGGGCACTTGAAATCAGAACTTAAGAGTTGCTGATCAGTCTCAAATGGAGAAGATATAAACTCTTTTTCTAATATCATTCCTTAGCCACAATATGTGTTGTGTAGGTAGATGGGTGTACATGGTATGGGGTGACCATTTCTGGATGTGCATACTCCAGAGCAGAGAAAGTCTATCTGCAGAGGAGAAGAATGCCATGGAGTGTATAAAGAAACCAAGAAGGGAAAGAAAAACAAAAACACAGCTCCCTGGTCCCTCATGAGACACGAGCTTCCCCTCCCACTGTGGAAGCTGAGTCACTCCCCTCTCACTCCAAAACATTCCTCTTTTTAATTTCAGGGAACAACATTGGTTGCTTGCAACTAAAATAACTTTGTCTTAAGTCACTAAAACTAGATCTGAGATCTCCAAAGCCTTCATTGCGTCCCCTTGCCTCCACTAATGTACAAACACTTCCACTTTTATAAAGGATGGCTTAGGAGACAATATAAAAATAGACCACTGAAATCCATCAATGCCAATGTATGAGCAACAAGAAAGATCTTTCTTTATTAGTATTTGCAGTCAGGTTACTCATTTTTTGAGCATCCAATGATCACTCTGAGTAAGGTAGGAGGCTGGGGTCTGTTAGTGCTCAGAGTCAAAGCCTGCCCTCACAGAGTGTGTAGCCTCAGAAGGGAGATAAGTCATGTCTGCAGGTCAATAAACACCAGGAAATAATATCGGGCATTTATGTGCCAGGCACTGAGCTACCAGCTTTACTTGCACAGCCTCATTTCATGCCCACAGTATCTGTATGGGGCAGGTATCATTTCCCCTGTTCTGTAGGTGACATAACTCAGACCCAGACAGGTTGGGTAACTTTCACATGGTTGGTAGATGACGGAGGCTGGATTTGGACTCAAGGAGTCTGGACTTTATTACCTATTTGCCTCCTATGCTTTGCCTTATGGGTTGATCTAGAATGAAAATAAGCTTTCCATAGACTGCAGGGCCCTGTTCCTTGTCTCCCTGTACCTTTCCCCAAAGCATTACTTCTTACACACAACAGGGGATCATCCATCAATTAACTTGTGAATATAGAAAACCCAACAATCATCGAGCTCTTACTATGTACCAGCATTGAACCAGGCACCTAACATGCATCATTTCATTAAGCCTTATATTTAATAAGAGTCACAGGAAGAACTATTATCACCATTTCCATTTTTAAGATTAGAACATTTTAAGGCAGGTTAGAGTTAACTGACTTAATTAGTTGTACAGGCTAAGTCACGCTACGGGAACTTATCAAACCAGAAATCTCAGTGGCTTAACACAAAGGTTTATCACACATACTATACATCCAGTATGGGCTGGTAGATGGCAGGGGACAGGATAAGTGGAAAGGCATCTGGTCCATGTGGTCACTCAGGGACCCAGGCTAATGAAGTTTGCTCTATTTCATGACTATCCCATCATGTAGCTTCAGAGTTTATAAGAGCAGAAGAGAGTATAGACACCACCACACCAGCTCTCAAATACTTTAACCCAGAAATGGCCCAGGTTGGTTTTGCTTAAAGCCTATTGGCCAGAACCAGTGTTGAGGCCCCTTGGGAATGGTGAATGAGCACATGGATATTTGGTGCACAGTAAATTCTCCCAATGTCACGCAGCTACTAAGCAGTAGAGTGGAAAGGCTTCACCACTCCATTTGACGATGTCCTCCAAATTTATAAACATATTTTGGAAGAAGCTGTTAGAAGCCTATCAATAATCATTCAGAAACACCCAGACCTTATCTTAGAATTCACAGTCTTCTAGAACTCTCTACTTTCTCGGGGTTTGTTGCACACAATGAGATAGTCATCTCAATTTCTGCATCTCCAAGGAGAAGTTATTCAGATTCAAGCACATTAGAGAGACCTACCTTTGTTGGCACAGGCCATCCACTTGAGATTGTCTGCAAAAGCTGCCTCTCGTCCAATGAGGTACGTAAAGATGCGAACCTGAGAGGAAGACAAACACATGGATCAATGGTATTCACTGTTCACTGTCCTGCACAGACCACATGCATGGCTCACACACATGTGGTTTACCTCTTTAATGCTCCATGCTTCCCATCTGTAGGAACATATTTAAAACATTTGAAGTACAGTCAGCTAGAAATATATTCAAAACCGGGGCCTTTGATCTTTTCAACCATATGGCACTGGTGGTGGTTGTTTTTCGGTGTGGAACTTGTGACAGAGGAGAATAAGTTGCAATGGGAGGCTGGCAGCATCACGGGCCGGGGTTTGTTGCACACATATGGACAAGGAGCATCAGGTCTGGACCAAATCCGCAACCATTTTCCTCATCCACACAGGAAATGCAGAGTGTGCACTTCTTGGGAATAAAAACGCCACTGAAAGACCCTTAACATTTCCCCCCAATGGTGAGGACAGGCTGCAGACACTCTCTTGCCATCTGTGGTGTCTGGTGTGATTTTAGGAGGTAATTAACTGGGACAAGAGGTACAGCCTGTAGCCAGGAGACCAATGGAGACACTCTCAAGCCTTCCTAAGTTTTTGGTGCCCATAGAGCAGAGAACACATGTAAAGCCTTGGCTGTTTTGTTTGCTATTGCTTTCTCAACTGTCTCTCATGAGAGGCCAGAACACTTTGTTTGTTTGTTTATTTTTTATTAAAGTATTGTTGACATGCAACATATATTATTTTCAGGTGTACAACATAGTGATTTGACATTTATATTTCTTATGATGTGATCACCCCAGTAAGTCCAGTAACCATCTGTCACTATACGGTTATTACTATCATACCAAATATTTTCCCTATGCTTTATATTACATCCCCGTGATTTTTTTTGAAACTGGAGGTTTGTACCTCCTATTCCCCTTCGTCCTTTTCACCCATCCCCTTACTCCTTTCCTTTCTGGCAACCAACAGTTTGTGCTCGGCATCTATGAGTCTGTTTCTGTTTGTTTTGTTCGTTTGTTTTGTTTTTTAGATTCCACAGGGGAAATAATACAGTATCTGGAGAGGATGTGGAAAAAAGGGAATCCTCGTGCACTGTCGGTGGGATTGTAAATTGGTGCAGCCACTATAGAAAAAGAGTATAGAGATGCCTCAAAAAATTAAAAATAGAACTACCATACAACCCAGAAATTCCACTTCTGGGTATCTACCTAAAGAAAACAAAAACACTAATTCCAAAAGATATATGCACCCCAATGCTCACTGCAGCATTATTTACCATAGCCAAGATATGGAGGCAAAGTAGATGGCCATCGATAGATGAATGAATGAACAAGATGTGATATATATATATATATATATATATATATATATATATATATATATATGTAAAACTCAGCCATAAAAAAGAATGAAATCTTGCTATAACAACATGGATGGACCTATTAATAGGAGGTATTATGGTATTATGTTAAGTGAAATTGTCAAACAGAATTCTTTGAAGTAAACCAAAACGCACCTCCCAGAGTAGTACTTGAGAGTTAGATGGAAGAAAGATGGGAATTAAAAGGGCTAAGACCCATTCATTCAAATTTAAAATGGTATGTGGGTCAATACTGCACATCCAAATAAAACTCTACTGGCAGGACAAGGACAGTCCTTTGGTCACCTCTTGGAGACTGAGTTCAATGAAGACATGGTGGTAGATGAACAACGCTTGACATATGGCACCAAAGCTTTACCAGCTGACATCCCCTCAGCTCCTCCAGATCGGGTAAGGTGCCCCTACTGCTCCTCTAGAGCCTTTATTGTAGTTTCCTAGCATCTTGTGTGGTTACATCTGGGAGCCTGATCTCCACTAGACTATGTACTTGATGAGGGGAAAGAAAGGCGAGGTCTCTTCCCCCTGGCTGTGACCGGAGGGCGCACAGTATTTGGAACATTACAACTCAATACATCAATGGGTAAAAATATGTGAGTGCTCATAGCTGGCTGTAAAAATGAAGATTTTATTTTAATGATGAATATCCTCTTATCTGGGAATTATAACTTGAAGACTCGTTTTTAGGTGATGGCTTATTTCCAACTAAAGAGATGTTTAAATACACATTATCATGATGTAGCCTTAGTCCGTCCTCATCTGTGTTCAGTAATGCAGCCATTTCCCCCATCACAGCAACTGCAAGAGGGCTTCCTGGGTGGATGACAGGCAGAGAAGCCTTTGCCTCTTTTCACTCCCTTAGCTTTTTTCCACATTATTCCCACTGGAGTCACATTGGGAGGAAGACTTTTTTTCTTTTCTTTTTTAATTGGGAGATTCTGGTTTGTCTTGGGAGATGGGGGGGGGGGCGGGGAGAAAGGGAAGATTCAGCCTCATATAGCCAAAGGTGGTTACCCTTTACACCCCTACAGAGAGCTGTCCTTCTTCACTTTTCCTGCCTGACCGCTGCTGGCATTTAGCTGATGATTTCTGATTTGGGGGAAACTGAGGCCCAGTGAAGTAAAGTGATTTGCTTAGTTTCATCAAATCCTGATCTAATCAGAGCGGTCTTCTGAGACTTCAGGACAACACTGGGGGTTCCTCTTCACCTCCTGGAGATGCTGGTTCTGTGAACGCAGAAAACCCCAACCAGCTCCAAGGCCCAGAGCCAGCACCCACAGCAGCCAGAACTGGAATCTAGTCTCTTGAGACCAGACCTGTGATTTTTTTTTCCTCATAACATGTTGCCTTTCCTTTCAAATTTTTTTTTTTTTTTTAGTTCAAGTTTATTGGAGTGACAATTGTTAGTAAAGTTACATAGATTTCAGGTGTATAATTCTGTATTACATCATCTATAAATCCCATTGTGTTTTCACCACCCAGAGTCAGTTCTCCTTCCATCACCATATATTTGATCCCCTTTACCCTCATCTACCAACTCCTTCGCCCCTTACCTTCTGGTAGCCATTAAACTATTGTCTGTGTCTATGAGTTTTTGTTTCTCATTTGTTTGTCTTGTTCTTTTGTTGTTTGTGGTTTATGAAATCATATGGTTCTCTGCTTTTTCTGTCTGACTTACTTCCGTTAGTATTATAATCTCAAGATCCATCCATGTTGTCACAAATGGTCCTATTTCATCTTTTCTTACTGCCGAATAGTATTCCATTATGTATATATACCACAACTTCTTTCTTTTTTTTTGCTGTTTTTTTTATTTATTATTATTATTAGTTTCAGGTGCACAAGACAAAGCAAAACTTAGACGTTTCTCATTTATATCCCTCACACTGTGTGAACCCACCCCCCCCATCCACTATCCCTCTGTACGTTCCCCAAATTAATTTTCAAAACCCCGTGGTCATCTTGTGGTTACTGACTATTTTCTAAACCTCTCACCTTCCCCTTATCCTCATCCCCTCCTTTCAAATTTAAAGGCAACACTAGACTGATACAAACTTGCATCCCCCTGGCTCTTAACCAAGCAGAGGGCACAATAGATAATTTTTAGGAAATGAAGCTGTGAGTCCATCTTTGTAGGCAAAGAGGAGAGACTGACACAGACCAACCCATTTGTTTTTGAGTAAAGGTAACTGTGTGCACCAAACCTCCTCTGCTGTCCGGATCCAGAACCAGAGGATTCCCTGAGCGCTCTCGGAGACATAGTTAAAACTCCAGAACAATGCCAGGAATCACTGACAAAGCTGCTCTAATTCCTGATTTTAAAAGATGGCAACCCATTTGGAAAACCAGTAGAATTGTGCCAAACTTCAGACCAGACATGATTGCTCAAGAATAATCGTGCTAACAACAATCACAATAATAAAAACCAGCACTACGACCACCCCCCCAACCCCGCCGCCACCACAGCCACACACACGCCACTGTGGCCTGTATGGCCAGTATCATCCCCTGGGTCAGGCAGGCGCTAAGGGATTTACAGCATTACACTTGTTTTGGTGGCTTCTATTTATCTTATTACTTAGGAGAGAAAAAAAGAATGTTTAATATTTCCATTTATGTGCAGTCCTCGGCTTCGAGTGATGGCCTGGCGTCCTTATCTGACTAGAAATGGCATGGGAGTGACTTGTATCTCTGCCTATAAAGTAAACATAACCAAATAATACTGGGTTCTCGCCCTGGATTTCTCACAGTAATGCTTTTCAATTGGCAATGAAAGAAAAGGGATTTTACCCCAAAATAAATATTTTGGAGAGAAATTGAACAATATCTATAGCCTTTTATAATTGTAATTTTTTTCAGAACCAGTCAGTCCGTCTCTTGGCATTTATCTTATAGCCAGGATAACGAATAAAACGCCTATGGGGACCAAGCCCGTAACAAAGATGACAGGAAGTGATAGGAGTATGCAGAAGTGTAGAGTGCATATCTTCTTAAAGCCCTGCAATTTACTTTTACACATTTTCACAAATACACACAAGTGATCAAAGTACAAGGATGTTTACATTCATTATTTGTAATGGACTTAAAAACCGGTAAATCCTAAGTGTCTCTTGATAGTTGATTGGCTAAAAAAAACCTTATAGTACATTTATACAGTGGAATACCACACAGTTATGTACTCCTGCAGAAAGACGTTCATTTAAACCAGTAAGGGGAAAAAAGCAAGTGGTGGGATATTGTGTAGCACAGAATCGCACTTTTTTCTAAAAAGGGACTTGCTCTTTTGACTTCATAAATTTCAATTTCATTCGAATGCTTTTACAAATAAACAAGTACTGCTTTAATCATTAAAGATCACTTTGAATGAAAAAGGAATGGCTGCTACTTCTTAAACCATTCTGTAAGGACATAGGAAGAATAAACACAGCAGTGAAAATCAAACAGAAGAGATGACACGTGGAAATTAAGTCCGGCTTGGCACCGTTCAGGTGGACTGTTTTAGTCCAGTGCTCGATGAACTGAGTGCAAATCTCTCTGAGCAACACCGCCAACGGCTCATTTCCATCACTAACAGATCATGGAACCTGATGAACTTTATTTCCAATGGCTGGACGTTTCTTCCCTAAGAAGTGCCATCAAACAAACTTTTGCAAGGACTTGGACCCAACTCCTTTTCTGACATGCCAAGGCGCCTCGGCAGAGGACACTGAATATCATGCGCGGGAAGGAGTCATGGCACAGGTCAGACCAGCGCAGGCATCAGGACACACCAGTTCCCCAGAAAGGCCGGCCTTTGTGCTCATCCTGCAGGCATGAAGGCACCACTTGCATTAACGCAGCACAAAGTTGGTTGGAAAAAGTCTGCACCAACCTATTAGTAGTTCGTTTTGATGCCCCACTTAAGTTCGGATGGTCTTTAAATGTTCTACAAACCCAAGGAAGCTTAATAAAATGTTAAGATGTGGACATTCCAAAGTTCAAAGTCGCATAATTTAATCGACTTAGTATAAAATTTCCCAAATGAAACAAACAAAAAACTCAATCCAGTTTCTCCAAAAAACAGATTTATGCTTCTTACTCATATAGATAGATGCAATTCCCATGAAAAACAGCGGGGCATCACTCCTCCCCACCTTTGGTGAGCGGAGGTAGTTTGAGTTTACAAAGATAATGACTCAAATTCTCCCCCGTCTGCAGCCAATTAAAATAGAGGAAAGGAAGTAGCTGCTAGCAGGGCAATAATGGGACAATGCACAGCCAGGACACAGGCTGCTGCCGCTTCCACAGGTCCCGACAGTAATAAATGGAAGGTCACCAATACCCATGCTTTGGAGACAGTCCAAGAGTAGCAGCTCACCATCCATCTGCCACCAGTAACTTCTGAGCACTTACTATGTGCCAGGACCATTCTTAGGGATACAATTACAATGAATAAACAAAACGCATTCTCGGTCCTTAAGGAGTTTACATTTTCATGAGTGTAAAACAGATAATACATGTCAAATTCACATATAATGTTTATGTATTTGTTGGATTAAATGCTTATGGAGAAAATAAAACGGGGTAAGGTAATGGTGAGTAATGGGGGTTGCTGTTTTAGAAAGGAAGGGAGGGAAGGTCTCCCTGATAAGGTGATACCTGAGCAGGGATCTGGACAAAATGGGATGGGGGAGGGGAACAAGACATACGGCTATTGGGGAAGAATGTTCCAGACACAGGGATCAGAAGGTACAAAGCCCTTGAGATAGGGATGCTTAGGGATAATAAAGAGACCAGTGGGGATGGAGTGGAGTCTACTAGAAGGGGTTTTAAGGGATGGCTTAGATTGACCACAGGTGCTGAATCACAGGAAACTTTGGGGGCCATTTAGAGAGCGGGATTTTTCATTTTTGCAGTGAGAAGAGAAGCCCCCGGGGGCACTGAATAGAACCCTGACATGAGACACATATAATATTGTAAACAGTCATTCTGTCTGCCATGTGGAGAATCGGCCATGTACTGTTGTGCTCAACCAGGCTGCCCATTTGATTTCCCTGTGATGATTTTATTATTCTGAATGCCCTGGTCCCATCTAAGAATAATTAAATCAGAACCTCTGGAAGCAGGGCCCAATTTTTAATCTCCTTATGGAGGTTGCAATGTGCAGCCAAGTTTGAGAACCACAGTCATAGGGAGATAAAGAGAAACAGAGATACTAAGTAGGAGGCCACCGGAACGTTCCAGGTGAGAGATGACAGGCTCTGGCCAGGGTGCTGAGAGTTGTCAGACTTCCCTGGGCATTGGATTCACTAGGAGTGTTGAACTGCCTGTTAGAGGTGGAGTCCCCAGCACCTACCCTCCAGAGATTCAGATTAAGTAGGCCCAGGGACCTAGATTTTTTTAAGAGCACCCATGATGGGTCTGATACAAGTGCTCTGAGGTCAACACTTAAAAAAAAAAAAATACCACCGAGAAGATGAGGCCTGAGCAAAGAGAAGTGGGGCTGGGAATTTCTTGTTTCCCCGAAAATAAGACCTAACCAGAAAATAAACTAGACTTCCGGAAAAATGGCGGCGTGAGGTGAGCCTCTGTAAAGCTCCCCTGGAATTTACAAAGAATCGAACAACAAAAACTCCACAAAGGACTCCCTGCACAGCAGACAAGCAACACGAAGAGGCCCACTACCGACTGAAATCACCTACAGGTGGGAGATTCGCGCGAGTGGAGGGAGGAGGAAAGGGAGAAGCGCGCGGAGACGGAACCGCGCGGGCGCAGGACGCAGACCCAGCTCAGTGCGCCGAGCTCGCTGCTTCCCGGAACTACCGCAGCTGCGGGAGATCGGACTGCTAGGGCTCCGCCAGGGCTCCACAGGGCTGAGGGGACAGCATATAACACGGCTGAACCCAACGCTCATGGCAGAGACCTCGGAGAAAAGACTGAGGGAAAAAGGCTGAAAACGGTGGTTTAAGCCCGCACTGCCGAGCAGAGAACGGAGCCTTAGGCACTGAGACTAGCCGCCCCCTCCCTCCCCTCCCAGAGCTCGCCCCGCCCCCACCTGCCCGGTGCTAGAAGCGAAACAGTAGCAGTGTCAGATCAAAACAACAGAAAATTTGCTGTTTTGAGATCTGTGGACCGCAAACACAAATTCACAGCCCAACTAGTTCCAGCAAAGGGGAGAGAGCAGTGGAAGCAGGACCGGCTGTGGTGGTGGTCGCCGCCATTGCTCTGGGCCACCTCTCACAACTCACCCCGCCCCTGACCCCACCTATCTGGGCGGATCCCTGCAGGAGTAAACAGAACTGCTGAAATATACGGGCTCTGAATCAGCAGCTGGAAGAGCTTTCGAACATCAAAAGCTCTCCGCATACCCACCGGGACACTGCGCCCTGTGACCTAGACGAACTATTAACAGAGGAGAAGCCCGTCTCCCAGGGAATCCCCCCATTGCGTGAGAAGTTGGAATAGTGCAGAGAAAACATAGCACTACTGTGTGGGAGAAGAAAAATAAGTTGCAGTTGGAGAAATAATAAAACATTCTACCAACAAGTACTGGCAAACAAAAGAAAGACCGCTTTCTATCAACCTGTTGCAGAAGTCACTCCTGTAGATGTCTAGGAAGAGAAATAGTAAACCAGTAATCGCCATGAATAACCAAGGCAACAAGATAGCTCAGAAAGAAAGTGAAAAATCTCCAGAGAAGGCACTTAAAGATACAGAAATATGTGACTTAAATGACAGAGAATTCAAGATTGCAGTTCTGAAAAAACTCAACGAGATACAAGAAAACACAGATAGGCAGTTAAAGGAACTCAGAAACTCAATCAAAGAACAGCATGAACATTTTACGAAAGAGATTGAAATCTTAAAAAAGAACCAAATAGAATTTCTGGAGATTAAGAACTCAATAGAAGAAATTAAGAATGAAATAACCAGCTTAGGTAGTAGAGTTGACCAGATGGAGCAAAGAATCAGTGACATCGAAGATAGAAACCTGGAAATGACACAAATTGAAGAAGAAAGAGACTTGAGACTTAAAAGAAATGAAAGAACTCTACAAGAACTTTCTGACTTCATCAGAAAGAGCAATATAAGAATAATGGGCATACCAGAAGGAGAAGAAAGAGAGAAGGGAACAGAGAATATATTCAAACAAATTGTCGATGAGAACTTCCCAAATTTGTGGACAGAACTGGACCCTCGAATCCAAGAAGCAAATAGAACACCTAGTTACCTCAATCCCAACAGACCTTCTCCAAGGCACATTGTATTGAAGATGTCTAAAATCAACGACAAAGAAAGAATCCTCAAGGCAGCCAGGGAAAAGAAGACGGTAACTTACAAAGGAAAGCCCATTAGATTATCATCAGATTTTTCAGCAGAAACTCTACAAGCCAGGAGAGAGTGGAACCAAATATTCAAACTATTGAAAGAGAGAAACCATGAGCCAAGAATAATATATCCAGCAAAGATATCCTTTAGATATGAAGGAGGAATAAAGACCTTTCCAGACATACAGAAGCTGAGGGAATTTTCTAATACACGACCTGCACTACAAGAAATACTAAAGGAGGCCATTCGACCACCATCAACAGGGACAATTTGTGGCAAACAAAACTCAAAAAGGGGGAGAGTAAAGGCTTGAACCGGAATATGGGAATGGAGAAAGTAAGCGTGCTGAAGAAAATGGAATACTCTAAATATCAAACTTTCTTTTACATAAACTTAAGGGTAACCACTCAAAATAAATCCAGAATTGAAATACATACTGAAATAAAAAAAGAAACAGAGGGAAACATCATAGAATACCACCACACAGAAATAATAGACAACAACAAAAAGGCAAAGAAACAATGGAGACACAACCTTACCAGAAAACTAAGGATAGAATGACAGGAAATCCTCACATATCAATAATTACTCTAAATGTAAATGGACTGAACTCACCAATAAAAAGGCACAGAGTAGCAGATTGGATCAAAAAACTAAACCCAACCATATGCTGTCTCCAAGAGACACATCTCAGCTACAAGGACAAGCATAGACTCAAAGTGAAAGGGTGGAAATTGACACTCCAAGCAAATGGTACCCAGAGAAAATCAGGTGTAGCCATACTGATATCAGATGAAACAGACTTCAAGGTGAAAAAGATAACAAGAGACAAAGATGGACATTTCATAATGGTGAAGGGGACTGTACAACAAGAAGACATAACAGTCATCAATATTTATGCCCCCAATCAGGGAGCACCGAAATACACCAAGCAACTACTAACAGAACTAAAGGGAGAAATTGACCAAAACACAATTATACTAGGGGACTTAAATACATCATTGACAGCTATGGATAGATCATCCAAACAGAAAATAAATAACGAAATAGTAGCCCTAAATGACACATTAGATGAAATGGACATAATTGACATTTATAGAGCACTTCATCCTAAAACATCAGACTATACATTCTTTTCTAGTGTACATGGAACATTCTCAAGGATAGACCATATATTGGGACATAAAATCAGTCTCAACAAATTTAAGAAGATTGAAATCATACCATGCATATTCTCTGATCACAAGGCTTTGAAATTGGATATCAACTGTAAAAAGAAAGCGGGAAAAAACACAAATACATGGAGACTAAACAACATACTTTTAAAGAAGGACTGGGTCAAAGAAGAAATTAGAGGAGAGATCAAAAGATACATTGAAACAAATGACAATGAAAATACATCCTACCAAAATTTTTGGGATGCAGCGAAAGCAGTTTTAAGAGGGAAATTTATCTCATTACAGGCCTATCTCAAGAAACAAGAAAACTCCCAAGTAAATAACCTCATGTTACACCTTAAAGAACTAGAAAAAGAAGAACAAGTAAAACCCAAGGTCAGCAGAAGAAAGGAAATAACAAAAATTAGAGCAGAACTAAATGAAATAGAGAACAAAAAGACAATAGAAAAAATTAATATGACAAAGAGCTGGTTCTTTGAAAAGATTAACAAAATTGACAAACCCTTGGCTAGACTTACTAAGATAAAAAGAGAGAAGACGCTGATTAACAAAATCAGAAACGTAAAAGGGGAAGTTATCACGGACACCACAGAAATACAAAGGATCATCCAAGAATACTATGAAGGACTATATGCCACCAAATTCAACAACCTAGAAGAAATGGACAAGTTCTTAGAAACATATAGCCTTCCAAGGCTGAACCATGAAGAACTGGAAAATCTAAACAGACCGATCACCAGTAACGAAATTGAATCAGTCATCCAAAACCTTCCCAAAAGCAAAAGTCCGGGACCAGATGGCTTCACTAGTGAATTCTACCAAACCTTCAAAGAGGATCTAATACCAATTCTGCACAAACTCTTCCAAAAAATTGAAGAAGAGACAGTACTCCCTAACTCATTTTATGAGGCCAACATTACCCTGATACCAAAACCTGGTAAGGACAGCACAAAAAAAGAAAACTACAGACCAATATCTCTAATGAATACCGATGCAAAAATCCTAAATAAAATTCTAGCAAATCGAATACAACAATGCATTAAAAAGATTATTCATCACGACCAAGTGGGGTTCATCCCCGGGGCACAAGGATGGTTCAACATACGCAAATCCATCAATGTGATACATCACATAAACAAAATAAAGGACAAAAATCATATGATTATATCAATTGATGCAGAAAAAGCATTTGACAAGATACAACATCCATTTATGATTAAAACACTTAATAAAATGGGTATAGAAGGAAAATACCTTAACATAATAAAGGCCATATATGACAAGCCCTCTGCTAATCTCATAATTAATGGAGAAAAACTGAAGCCCTTTGCTCTACGTTCAGGAACACGACAGGGATGTCCCCTATCACCTCTGCTTTTCAACATAGTGTTGGAAGTCCTTGCCAGAGCAATCAGGCAAGAGAAAGAAATAAAAGGCATCCAAATTGGGAATGAAGAAGTTAAATTATCACTCTTTGCAGATGACATGATGCTATATATAGAAAACCCTAAAGACTCCACCAAAAAGCTATTAGAAACAATCAACGAATACAGTAAAGTTGCCGGCTACAAAATCAACGCACAAAAGTCCATTGCCTTCCTATATACTAACAATGAAATCTCAGAAAAAGAAATACAAAAAACAATTCCTTTTGCAATTGCAGCAAAAAGAATAAAATACCTAGGAATAAACTTAACCAAGGATGTGAAAGACCTATATGCTGAAAACTATAAGACATTTTTGAAAGAAATTGAAGAAGACACAAAGAAATGGAAAGACATTCCGTGCTCATGGATTGGAAGAATCAACATAGTTAAAATGGCCATATTACCCAAAGCAATATACAGATTCAATGCAATCCCCATCAAAATCCCAATGGAATTTTTTAAAGAAAAATAGAACAAAAAATCATCAGATTTGTTTGGAACCACAAAAGACCCCGAATAGCCAAAGCAATCTTAAGGAAAAAGAACAATAATGGAGGTATCACACTTCCTGACTTTGGCTTGTACTACAGGGCTACAATAATCAAAACAGCATGGTATTGGCAGAAAAACAGACACATAGACCAATGGAATAGAATTGAGAACCCAGAAATAAAACCACATAAATATGGACAGATAATTTTTGACAAAGAAGCTAAAAACATACAATGGAGCAAAGACAGCCTCTTCAATAAATGGTGCTGGGAGAATTGGATAGCCACGTGCAAAAGAATGAAACTGGACTGCTATTTGTCACCATGTACCAAAGTTAATTCAAAATGGATCAAAGACTTAAGCATAAGACCTGACACAATAAACTGCATAGAAGAAAACATAGGTACTAAACTTATGGACCTTGGGTTCAAAGAGCATTTTATGAACTTGACTCCAAAGGCAATGGAAGTAAAAGCTAAAATAAACAAATGGGACTATATGAAACTTAAAAGCTTCTGCACAGCAAAAGAAACCATTGACAAAATAAAGAGGCCACCAACTGAATGGGAGAAGATTTTTGCAAACAGTGCCTCCGATAAGGGGCTAGTATCCAGAATATACAAGGAACTCATGCAACTCAACAACAAAAAGACAAACAACCCAATTGAAAAATGGGCAGAGGACTTGAAGAGACATTTCTCCAAAGAGGACATACAAATGGCAAATAGACATATGAAAAAATGCTCAACATCACTAATCATCAGAGAAATGCAAATCAAAACCACAATGAGATATCACCTCACCCCAGTCAGAATGGCTATCATCAACAAGACAAACAATAACAAATGTTGGAGAGGCTGTGGAGAAAAAGGAACCCTCATACACTGTTGGTGGGAATGCAGACTGGTGCAGCCGTTATGGAAGGCAGTGTGGAGGTTTCTCAAAGAATTACGAATAGAATTGCCATATGACCCAGCAATCCCTCTTCTGGGTATCTACCCAAAAAATCTGAAAACATTTAGAGATAAAGACACGTGTGCTCCAATGTTCATTGCAGCTTTGTTTACAGTGGCCAAGACATGGAAACAACCAAAATGTCCTTCGATAGATGAATGGATAAAAAAGTTGTGGTATATATACACAATGGAATACTATTCGGCAGTAAGAAAAGATGATATAGGAACATTTGTGACAACATGGATGGATCTTGAGAGAGTAATGCTGAGCGAAACAAGTCAGACAGAAAAAGCAGAGAACCATGTGATTTCACTGATATGTGGTATATAAACCAAAAACAACAAAAGAACAAGACAAACAAATGAGAAACAGAAACTCATAGACACAGACAATAGTTTAGTGGTTGCCAGAGGGTAACGGGGGCAGTGGGTGGGGGGTGGGAGATGAGGGTAAGGGGGATCGAATATATGGTGATGGAAGGAGAACTGACTCTAGGTGGTGAACACACAATGGGATTTATAGATGATGTAATACAGAATTGTACACCTGAAATCTATGTAATTTTACTAACAATTGTCACCCCAATAAATTTAATTAAAAAACAAACAAACAAACAAACAAACAAAACAAAAAAGAAAATAAACTACGTTCTTAATCTGTAGCTTCACAAAAGATATTTTTAACCAGCTTCTGTTATTATGTGCTCATTCCTATGACTGCAAATGCAGGGGAACATTTCTGAATAAAAATCTTAATCTCTAAGCAGAAGATGAGGGTTAGAACTTGATTATTCACAAAAGTGCTTCATAAATCACTGCCAATCTGTGTCTTCATGAAAAGGCTGCAAGAGCAGAGGTGGACTCAGGGAGGGTTGACACCAGTGGAAACAGTTATAGTGAGCAGGCTGCTTCAATCTAGAAGCTATCATGCTCATAATAAAAGAAGAAACATCCTTATCCAAAGGGACGAGAAAGGCGAGTAAGGTAACGCTGTCCTGTGCAGCGATAAAGAGGGAAAAATGAATTAAATTACAAAAGTAATAAAATTTCAACAAATGAATACCATAGATCATTATGAAAAATGAACTGTCATTTTGGGGATGCTCTAAGAGTCTGTATAATCTCCTTCCTCTCAAGCACAGACCCTAATACCTCATGTGTGATATTGAAAATATTCTAAATGAGGAACAAAAAAAATATCACCAGTTGTAATTTCTGGCCAGGGCTATAGAAGTCCAGTTTAATGGTCATGTTTTTTTGTCAAAGTGAAGGAGATGGGTGTCTGTGGGTCACCCAGAGACTGTGACCTGGGTTAGCACAGTGGAACAGAGGGGGTTACACACCACTTAAAGTAGCAATAAAAAGCCAAGCTGCAAACCTTCTGCGGGGGGGTGGGGGGTTGGAGGAGGGTAAACTTCACTCAGGGAGCAGAACCAGTACACTAACTATATCTCTTTATTTTCTGTATTTCTGGTGCTCTGATATCTAGAGCCTTGCTGCCCTGGAGGGACTGTCTGTCCCAGAGTTAGCCAATTCCTGGAGATAGTATACAACTCACCTCCAAGTGCACCTTTGATATACAACCAAACACCCCAGAGCCCAAGTCTCCAACCACTTGCTTCTATCAGGTGCTCACACGCTTGGCCACTATCCACCTGCCCTAATCACCCCAGGGCCTGGTGCCCGACAAGGAGGGACAGCACCCCCCTACACCCAGAGCCACTGTAATGCTTCAGTCGTAAACCTGCCTTCCCTGCTTTGCCTCTTTCTTCTCATGAAAACCACAAGAGTCTTCAGTCCACTGCCTGCCCCACCCCTGTGCCCACTCATCTTGCCTTGCTGCTCCCGCATGCCCCTTCGGGCTATGGCATGCCTCTTGCTTCTACAGGTCTATGAGCCTAATAAACTTCCTCCTTCATGACAGTCATTTCCATGTCTGTGTGCTTTGCCATATCTGATGAAACCAAATCCTGAGTACCTGTAAAACAGCTGGGAATCAGAAGACTTGGGTTCCACTTACTGGCGTGGTGACCTGAGTAAGTCAGTTAAACCCCCTAAGTTCATTAAACCCTCTGCTGTCTACCTATAACATGTGGATCGTCCCGCGACCCTGCTCACTGTGATTGACAGAAAATGAGATAATAAATGAAAAAACAGGTCAGCAGCAATGAATTCCAGGAAGCTAGGGCTGTATTCCACTGGTGTTTCAGATAATTTTTCTTCGGTCAGAACTAAACAAGGTCAGCCGAGGAAGGCCAAATTTCTTATCCATAGATGTGCCCCTCATACTGCCCAGAAGTTTGGTTGGAGAAGAAATTGACACTGGTGAGCGAAGAAGAGGTTTTGTATTGTTCCCCCCCAGGGGAGGGTGTTCCAGTCATCACTGATATTTGTCGTTACCAGGGACAATACGATTGACAGTTTCTAACACAGTTAGAGTAATATTAGCGGTATAACAATAACAACCTCTATTAATCTTTGGAGAATAATAAGATCCACAAGAATTCAGCAAGGGCTACGGACTTTTGCCCTACCAGAAAATGCCCAAGGCTGTGTACATTTGCAATTTCCAACAAGATGCATGAGGTTTGGGGCATTTCCTCCACAAAAACCCACACCTGGATTCTCTAGGAACCTCTGGGTCCCAGGTTAAGAACTTCTGTCTTATAGTCTTCTTGTATTCTACACTATAAATTCCTAAAACCACAAATTGTGTTCTTTGGACAATCAAGATGGGCTCTCTCGTCTGAAGTGCTTGCCAAATGGAGAGAGAAGTTCGTACGTCTACTCGCGTGGCCATTCTCTGATTTACTGTGTACCAGATACTGGCATCCATGACCAGCTCCAGAAAAGTCATGTTGGGAATGAGTTCTCAACATGCAGGAACAAGGTGGACATGTTAGGAGCTCTGAGACTAAATGGGCATCACTGTGGTTCTTATGACATCACATCATGAAGCCTTTGAATGATCACATTTAAAGGGGCAGGAATGGAATGGACAAACACACAGGACCCCACTTCATTCATTTTTGAATCCATAGAATCCAGCACAATGCTTGGCAGTACCATACAAAAACCCCCTCTGCTGATACTAGAGCTCTTGAAACAAACTCATCTCCAAGCTTCATGCTGCTGGCCACCACACAAGCCACGGATTCCTATGGCTGGGAGACCCCTCCCTGTGACCCTGGCCCTCTCAGACCTGAAGAGATCAAGTGGTGACAGTTACTTCTTCAAAGAGCCATGAACAGAAGACACCATGAACAAAAAGACAAACTCACATGTGTAAAGCTGTTAAATTAAGCAAAATGGATCAGAAAACCTCTAATGGAAAAGGGAAAGGGATTGTTATAAAAATCGAAATGGTGAGTTATGCTCATGAAACATCATGGGATCACGTCACTCCCAAGCTTAATAACTTCCAATGCCATCCCACTGCATTTGGGATATATTCCAAACTCGTAATCACAGCAAACATGCCCTGGAAGATCTGGAAACTCTTTCTGGCTTTAGGGTCTTTGCATCCACCTTTGCCACTTCTGGAATGTTCCTCACTTCCCACTTTGCATGGCTAACTCCCTTTCACCCCAGTTATCCTCCTTCCCATCAGCTCACTTGTCTTCTTCATGACCCTTGGTACATTTTTCAGTTATCTTCACAATTTGTTTGTTTACTTGCATTATGTCTATTTTTCTCTCTAAGCAGAAATGTAGATGGGGGACGGAACTATGCCTAATTCAGTGTCCAGCATGTAGTAGGTTCTTACTAAATATCAGTTTCTCACTTTCTCTCCATTTCTTTTCATACATTTTGGAAGTCAAAAGAAGTCAACACAGAACACACTTGAATGTACCAGAATTAAAGTTCTTTCTTTCATTACCCACGCCACTGTAAATAACTTTCCTATTTTTCTAGACTGCTATGCTATCTATCAATCAGCTGAAGTTGCATTTTCCCTCTGCTCACTTCCCTTGATTTCTTTTTACACGAAGCTCAGTGATAAAATAGGAAGAAATGGAGAGGTGTCTTTGTAGTCTCGTCTCAGGGGCAGAAAACGGTGTCTTATTTCAGGCCTCGCACAGAGTGATGATTAGTTTTATGTTTTTTCCCAGGTGCTACCCCTTGATTCTAGATGGAAGCCATGCAAAGATGGAAGACAACTGTATTTTCAATAACTGCCTGCCTCAGCGATTACCTCATAGGGAAAATACTACATCTTAAAATAACGGTGTGCCAATTGCTATTCCAAGCAACTTCCCATGAAGTCTCTCCTTTCCCCTCGCGCTTTGTGACAGTTTGGACAGATGGCATCATTTCATGGAATGGAGAGACGACTGGATAGACAGGTAGCCAGAATGCAGTGGATACAAGACAGAGTTGAGAATTGGACACACCTAGTTTTAGAATCTGGGTCTTCCCACATGAGCTGGGAGGCCTTGGGTGAATTACTTGACCTTTTTGAACCCCATTTTCTTTATTTGTAAGTATCATGGTTAACATAATAGTATCCACACTGCAGGATTGCTGATAAATGGAATGAATAAATAAAATGGTAGGGCTTGGGGGGTGGGGTCATGCTGCAAAAAAGTGTGTGTGTGTGTGTGTGTGTGTGTGTGTGTGTGTGTGTGTGTGAATTCATTCTAAGGGGAAACCCCCATTAGTTATCTTGTCTAGACCCTAAACAGAAAATGTATGGGAGAAAGCCCAAGGGTACAAAGCTTGAAGACATACTTGGCCTGCCTTTTTCTGGACCTTAGAAAAAAGTTCCTTTTCCTGAAGTTCGTCCACCCCTGACTTGGTCTCCCTTTGCCTCCCTCCACTACTGGATTGGTGAGACCCCAAGGGTGCAGATCGGGGTGCAGAACCAAGGCCCACTCGGCCTTGGGCACAGACGTGCTGCTCGTGTGTTCTCACTGGGATGTGGGGTCAAAGCCGCACTGTAAGAAGCAGCACACATTTGGAGACAGCAGCCCCTCCACACACCATCCTGCTGGATCCGCACCACGGCCGAGAATAGGGCTAGGATTTAGGATACGGGAATTCTGCCCAAATCATTCTCAAACACATTAAAACCAAGCAGCTTGTGAACTCTAAACTAGCACAGTTGCTTTCTCCCAAGGTTCCTGTCACTTCTATTTTCCCAACCAATCCTCTCTGTCACTAAGAATTAGTCCAAAATAGCAGTTTCCACTGTCACCTCCGCCTGCCTTCTGGGGCTTACTTGTCAGTAAGAAAGTCAAGGACTCATCAGACAATGGCAAGGATATTGTTGAGGACAGTGTTCATTCCATTTAACTGTGATTCTCCAGGAGGCAGAGAGGCAGGGGCATGATGCTGGGGTGCAGGGCAGGGGCTCGTGTAACAGAATCACCTGTGGGGTTTCGGCCATCTATAGATTCTCATTACTGGACACCAAGCCCGACCCTGCCAGGGGTTCCAGTGTTCCCAAGATCTGCAACTCCCACTACAGGAGCATGTCCCCTGGATGAAGACCACTATTTTGGAATCAATGAGTAGTAGCCTCAGATGGATGAGGCGGGAAAGGGAGGGAAAGCTCTGGAGGAATCTGGGGGACCATTATCTTCTTTTTGAGGAACTCCAGGGGAAAATTAGTCTTTTCTTCCATTTTAATTTTATCCTAAGCAATTTGTATGTTTTAATCTTACAGACTGTGAATCCTGCAGCTCTCTCGGGTTCCCTCTTCACATTGGCTGTCCTCAAGCAGTGGGCTCACACACCTCAGAGATTAGGTGCTTTTTGGCTCCAGTTTTATACCCCTGCGTTTGGTGTCCCCTCTCCTTCCTTCTGATCTCCAATTTGTGTTAGTACATTTTCGGTTTTCCATCCACCCAGTCTCCTACCCACTCTTCCATCCATCAAGTATGAACTGGGTACCCACTAGATACTAAATCTCTTGCTTAATGCTGGAGACGGAGTGGAGAGGAAAAGCCCATATAGTCTCTACCCTCATTGAAGTTGTTAAGTGTTGGAAACACTTTTTATAGACGAAGGAAGGCAAAACGATATGAAGTAAGAGGACATGGGGGGACAAGAGCTGTCGCTGTTATTTACTACTCTTGACTCCTCAAAAGTCGCTCGTTGGACATCTCCCTCAATTTTTATACTGTCACTGTCCTAACTTTGTGACCTCCGCCAGGGACACAGGCTTGTTTTCTCTCTTCGGGTAAGGAGGCTGTGGTAGAACCCGAAAGAGGATCATCTCCTTCCAGAACTGCTTCATTCTTGCACTATGCCCCCAAACAGCTTAGCTTCCTTGAATAGGACACATGCCACCTAGTGCTCTGACTCAAACTCCAGTTGTTGAGGAGTAACTTGGGTTTTTGTTTTTGTCTTCAATCTGTAATGTATTGTGTTATGGTGCATTATACAAAGAAAGGTATATTTGTTTATTATTTTAATAGCCAAAATATGTCTTTTTTATAAACACTGAATATTCTTTCAAGCTGTAGTGAGCTATCATCAACCACGTTTCCCCGAAAATAAGACCAGGTCTTATATTAATTGTTGCTCCAAAAGATGCAGTAGGGCTTACGTTCAGCGGTATCATCCTGAAAAATCATGCTACGGCTTATTTTCTGGTTAGGTCTGATTTTCAGGGAAACATGGTTTATCACTATAAGTTTAAGGTCTACAGTGTGATAATTTGATACACAGATACATTGCAAAATGATCACCACAATAAGGTTAGTTAACACATCCATCACCGCATATACTACTGTATCTTTTCTTCGGTAGTGAGGACATTTAAGATTTACTCTTAGCAATTCTCAAGTATATAATACAATATTGTTAACTATAGTCACCAAGCTGTATATTAATTACAGAATTTTTTTCTTGTGATGAGAACTTTTAGGATCTAATCTCTTAGCAACTTTCAAATATGCAATATAGTGATATTAACTATAGTCGCCACAGCGTACGTTACATTCCCGTGGCTTATTTATTTTATAACTGAAAGTTTGTACCTCTGACTCCCTCACCCAACTCATTTTGTTCAACTCCCTCCCCCTGTCGCTGGCAACCACATATGTATGAGCATTAAGCTGTATATTAGATCTCAAGAATTTATTCATTTTACATACACACACACGCACACACATACAACAACAAATCCATTCACTTGTTGATGGACACTTATTGTTTCCATGCCTTGGCTATTGTGAATAATGCTGCAATGAACATGGGGCACAGATATCTCCATGAGACGCTGATTTCATTTCCTTTGGATACATACCCAGAAGTGGGATTGTTGGATCATATCGTAGTTTATTCTTATTTTTAATTTTTTGAAGACTCGCCATACTGTTTTCCATTGTGGTTGTACCAATTTACATTCCCACCAATAGTGCACAAGAGTTCCTTTTTCTCCATATCCTCTCCAGTACTTGTTATCTCTTATCTTTTTTATAATAGCCATTCTAACATGTGTGAGGTGATATCTCATTGTGGTTTTGATTTGCATTTCCCTGATGATTAGTGACAGCTGAGCATCTTTTCATATATCTATTTGATATCTGTAAGTCTTCTTTGGAGAAATGTCTGTTCAGGTCCTCTGACCCATTTTAATTCGGCTATTAGTCTTTTTGCTTTGAGTTATATGCTTCCTTGTATATTTGGGAAAGTAATCCCTTATCTGATATAAGGTTTGCAAATATTTTCTCCTATTCCATAGGTTACCTCTTCATTTTGTTGATTGTTTCATTTGCTGTACAGGAGATTTTTAGTTTGATGTAGTCCTACTTGTTTATTTCTGCTTTTGTTGCTTCTGCCTTTTAGTGTCATATCTAAGACAAATGTCAAGGAGATTTTTGCCTATGTTTTCTTCTAGTTTTATAGTTTCAGGTTTTACAGTTAAGTCTTTAATCCAATTCAAGTTAATTTTTGTGAGTGGGGTCCGATTTCATTATTTTACATATGGACATCCAGTTTTCACAACTCCGTTTATGGAAAAGACATTCCTTTCCTCATTCAGTATTCTTGGCTCCCTTGTCAAATATTAGTTGACCATATACAGGATGTTTCTGGGCTCTTGATTTTGTTTCATTGGTCTGTTTTTATGACAGGTAATTCTTTTTAAATTAAAGTTTATTGGGGTGACAATGGTTAGTAAAGTTACATAGGTTTCAGGTGTACAATTCTGTATTACATCATCTATATATTACATTGTGTGTTCTCCATCCAGAGTCAGTTCTCCTTCCATCACCATATATTTGATCCCATTTATCCTCATCTAGTCCCATACTGTTTCCATTACTATAGCTTTGTAGTATAATTTGAAATCAATCAGTGGGATGTCTTCACCTTTCCTCTTCTTTCTCAAGATTGCTTTGGCTATTCTGGGTCTTTTGTGGTTTCATAAGAATTTTAGAATTGTTTTTTCTATTCCTGTGGAAAATGCTACTGGAATTTTGATAGGTGTTACGTTAAATATGGAGATTGCTTTCAGTAGTACAGACGTTTCAACAATATTAATTCATCCAGTTCATGAACACAAGATATCTTTGCATTTATTTCTGTTTTCTTCAATTTCTTTCATCAATGTCTTCTAATTTTCAGTATACACATCTTTCACCTTTTTGGTTAAATTTATTCCTAAGTATTTTACTGTTTTTATGCTGTTGTAAATGGAATGGTTTTCTTTATTTCTTTTTCAGATAGATTGCTGCTAGTGTATACAAGTGCAACTGATTTTTTTTTTATGTTGATCATGTGCCCTACAACTTCACTGAATTCATTTTATTACTTCTAACAATTTTTTGGAGGAATCTTTAGGGTTTTCTGTATATAGTATCATCTCATCTGCAAACAGAGACAATTTTACACCATTCTTTTGTATTTGGATAATACGTATTTATTTGTTTGTTTGTTTGTTTGCTTATAACCTAATTGCTCTGGCCAGGACTTCAGGTACTATGGTGAAGAGGAGTGGTAAGGATGGGCACCCTTGTGCTATTTCTGATTTTAGAGAAAACGCTTTCAGTCTTTCACCATTGAGTATGATGTTAGCTTTGGGTTTTCATATACGGCCATTATTATGTCGAGGTATGTTCCTTCTATATCCAATTAATTGAGAGCTTTTATCATTAAAGGGTTTTGGATTTTGTCAAATGCCCAATTGTAAAGTCATCATATTATTTCTCTTAGCTTGGTCCACTGGTAAGAGGAACATTAGAGGCCAAAAATTCCTTCCTACTTCTTTTCCCAAATTCTTTGTTCCTGGATATAAATGCTCATTCTTTTTCCCCCTACATCTTTCATGTAAGAGAAAACAACTGAAAGTTAAGTAGTATTGGTCATGCAAATAAGTTGGTGAAAAAAAGCATTTGACAGACAAGCACTGAGGAAGGTGAGGTCACACAGGAAAATAGATCATCCCTGTCCCCAAGGAGCTTTCATGCAGTATAAAAGTTATAAACCCATAAGAAGATTTAAATGGAATGCAAAGGAATGATGGAAAACTGCTCTGGGAGGCAGCAGAAACATCTGATGAAATATAAACCAAGAAAAGCGATGTATTTGAATAGAAAAAAATATATATACAAACTAAAAAAAACATATAAAAACTATTTTTGTTTGTTCTTTTGCTATCAAATTGAAAATAACTGGTTAATAAAATGAGAGTATTGGGAAACAGCCTTTCTGCTGGTGTGAATATAAACGTGCATAAGCTTTCTGACAATAACTTGGTTATACTTTCAAATATTTAAAATGTGCATAACCTGTGACAGCAATTCTACTTCTAGGAAATCACTTCTGGGATTTTTTTTTTTTTTTTTTTTTTTTTTTTTTTTTTACCAAGTGGAAATTTTTTATTTTGCTAAAATGTACAAATAGAATTAATAATATAACAGGCCACAGCCTATGGTTTCTAAACTTTTATTCATTGATGATTTCCATAACATGCTGTTGTCTTTCATAGTTCAGAGAAAGTTCACATGGCTGATGCTCTGTGAAAGCCCAATTTGCCTTCCTTCCTAACCACCAAATTAATTTGTCTTTTCAGAAGTCTTGCCAGATGTTTTTTTTGCTTGCCTTTCCATGTTGCCCAAGGAAACCATCATACAGTGAAACAAAGATTTAACATAAAGGATATATGTTGCAGCACTGTTCATAATAGAGAAAATTATAACTTGAAGGTACCCACAGAAGGGAATTATAGTGCATTTGTTCATGAACTTTCAGGAAGCCATCACAAATAATGCTAAAGCTGATCACTTAATGAATTGAAAAGATATCACTAAATAAACAAAATAGGCTCCAAAACACCATGGACATCCTTATCCAATCCATAAAAAAATATAAATATACATGCACAGAAAAATAATGGAAAGATACAGGCGAAAAAGTGCTTAATGCCGTAATCTCTGGTGGTTGAATAACAGGTGATACTTATTTCTTTCCTGTTATCTGCTTTTTTTTTTACAAATATTATTCAGTGAACATGTATCATAATATTATTATAAGAAATTTTTTTTCAGAAAAAGACAGTAAGAAATTTCGATTCAATTCCATTCGATAGATATTTATAGAGCATCTATGTGACAAGCTCTGTGCAAAGCTCTACGGTACAATGTTGACCCAATACCTAACTCCATGCAGGTAGGAAATACACAGTTTAGGCTTAAGCATTATAGAGATTCTATGCTATTGAACCGGTCTCATGGGGGTGTTTCACTGAAAACTAGAAGCAGCACCATTCCACGGGACATAAAAAATGGAAGTTACATTAAGGATTACCCAGAGCTGTTAAGAATAGGCAAGTTCTGATTCCTCTGCATGTTTGCAGCTGAAAGTTTATTTCTGAGGGTATCCAATCATCATTTTATTTCATGCTTCTCCTCTTTGGAAAACGCCTGACCTCAAAAATGTCTCGAGCCCAAGGTAACATGTCAACGCTGACAGTGAATGTGGGTACCTGAGACATTACAGCAGAGCCTCCCAGAGGACACCTCTGAAGTCCCACCATCCACATTGATCATCTTCAGGTAACTAGAGAACATAATCTAGACTCCCAAAAAGTGATGGGAGGATCCACCAAATTCTATGACTATAGAAGACTGCCCAAGAGGTAGAGCTGCCATTAAGAAATCAGAAAATGAGTGAATGCTCTTGCAGTGCAGCTTTGCAGCTGACTATGGTTAACGCAGCATACTTTGATTTTCTTCAGAAGTGTTAGAACAGAGAAGAAATGCTGGAGTGCTACTTGTCTGTCTCCACACTAAGGCAGAGAAGGACTGGAGGTAGTGGCTTCCCAGTTATAACTGGAGCTTTGCAGCCCCAGGCCTGAGGCTGGCCGCCTACTTCAGCATATAATGAGTTTGGCAATCTCTGATGGTCTTTTCTGAATGCTAATCCCCATCACAGAACTTCTGTAATGCATGATATAATTTAATACACCTGGCAGACTCACCACCAGTTCATTCTTTTGTTATGTAATAGCCCAAAGTGAAGTCGAGGGTGGTTAATGCTCTGAAAACTAGCTATTATCCCCAATAACAGGCGATTTTCAAAGGATTATTGCCGTCAGAAACCATTTTGCAATAATTGGCAAATGGGAGCCAATGTAGCACAGTAAGATGGTCTTTGGGAGTTGCCATTTATTTTGTACAGATCTGCAAAGATGCTTCAAGCATCCCCCAAAGGAAACAACTGGAGTAGTGATGGAGTTTCCAGGGCCACATCACTAGAAAAGTTAGAAGGATGTAGACCTTAAAGTTACTCTTCGAATCTCTCTATTTTTGTAAGACTTTTCATCATTCCCCCTCATCATTGCCCTTTTCAAATATTCTGGACTCCTAAAAGCTTACTTCTGGGTAAGTGACAGAAATCCTTGGAGCTTTCTGTGAACTAATTTCACTCTGAAGATGTGTAACCTTTGTGTCAGGCCAAGAAGGGAAGATCAGTCATGGAGCTGATTCGGAGGGATTTACTTCTGATATGCACATCCTGACTTAACTGAATCTCACTTTAGGAAGATAATGTCAGTTGGGTTATGACAAGAGAAGCATGACTCACTGTCCTCAGTGTGCAGGAGTTTGGCTATCAGTCTACAGCCAAGTCAGAGTTTTATTCAACACAATGCCACCCTATTACCAAGTAAGTCCTGCCTCGTGGGGGAAGACTTCCTTTCAGGTTGCAGTTTTGTTAGACATATGAGTACTCTCTTAAAAGAAAGGCCTATGAATAATATATCTCCTTAGGATAGTTCCCCTAAAACACATTCATATCCTCCAAACTCAAACTCCAAATTCTGCAACATCAAGAAGGTAGGTTTTTTTTATGTCACTGCTATGATAAAAATCATCGAGTTCTTTGTACTTTACACAGATTGCATAAATCCCAGCTGTTTGAACTTGGGAAACGTGTTCAGTGATGAAATTAAATTGACATCATCTTCCTTTATCTTGACAGTTCAGACGACTGGAGGCAATTGCTGCTCTGGCTGTCAGGTTAGGAGAGTCAGTAGCACAATTATTATACTGCCTAAAGTTTATCTTTGATTAAAAATTAAATTTTACTTCCCTTTATCATTTTCCATAGCCCAACAACATGCATGTGTTCTCTAAGTTAAATCAAAATGGACTAAATATTTAATAACCTATTCTAATTAGCTACAACTGTTACCTAATTTCTCTATGTAAATGAACGTGAAAGGGCCCAGGAGGCCTAACGTTAACCTTCATCCACTCGTTATAGGAGAGAAATTATAGGCTCTAATTAGATGCTTCAAATTGCAAAGAAATAGAATTTTCATAACTAGCTTATTAAAATCCCAGGGCCCCTTTGGGACAGGGCAAATTGCTTCTACTCTGATCTGCTTATCCCTGTACAACACCATACAGAAGACTCGTGTTGTCTGCCTTACACGGCTCATATTTCTCCCAAATTAATGAGTACTCAAATTATTCCAGCTGCCCTCTTGGCACAAGGAAAAATTGAAAATCTATGACTGCCAAGTGACGTGGATAACTCAGCTGCTAAATAAAATACGCTTAAGGGGACACAGCTGCTGGGGTGCCTATTTACATTAAAATTACTAAATCCATGAACACAGAACAAATGTCCCAAGACAGCTAAACAGTGTTCAACACTTGGGTTAACCCTTTTATTAGTCCAGGGCCCTCAAGATGCAAGTATCTCATGTAGTGGGGCAGAAACATGGAGTTTTTAATCAAATACCCTAATTCCCACAAAACAAACCCCTAAGTATTACGGTGGGAGAAACAGTGGGGATAGCCCCTAGTGAGTCCCTACTCTTGAAAGTTCTTACTTCCATTGACTGGCTTTACATCCGTTCATGTCTTCATATAAGCCAATGAAAGCTTTCATTCTCACTAAAATTAAATGTAGATCTTAGATTTACTAAATTTTGACATTTCATAAATCTTTAACAAAATTGTCTTCTGTGCTCTGACCGCTTAATTGTTTAAAGAGTCTAATAAAGCTCAAATGACCAAGACATGGAAGTCTTAGGAAATGATTCCCCAAAGGTCAGCAATGAATGGTATCTCAAATAGAAGTACTCAGCCTTTCAGTGCAACTTATTAAGGAGGTCGCTGGTTAACCAATTCAGACAGCGAGAACAAGACAGCATGAGAGAATAAAGAACCAGAACAAAGTATGGGGGGAAATGGTTCAAATATATATTTGCAGAGGGTGCCAAAAATGTATACACATTTTAAGAAAGGAAAACTGTATTAAAATTGTATTACTCAATATATACTGATAACAAAATATGACTACAAGTCACATTTGACTTCTGCAATTACGAGAGGTGCTCAAAGTGGTTACCATCAGCATCTAGACACTTCTGATTACAGCAAACTACTGCTTGAGCAACATTGACCAAAGTGTCCGCTTTGTATACATTTTTTGGCACCCCCAATATATATCTATATCTATCTCTCTATATATTCATACATATATATATTCATTCAGCACTCATTAATATAAAATTAATGAGCTGCCATTACTATCACAAAATTTCAGACACTAAGGGATTTTGCTCAACTGTCTCCAAAATCCCTAATCATTGATAATGTCAGTCACCTCATCCAGATAAAAATTCTTAACCCGGAGTTCAAAAGTTAAACCCCCATCCAGGTCCATGTCTCAACCACACACACACATTCAAGCAGCGAAATACTCCTCAAAGTCAGTCTTGGGTCATCAAAGAATGTATCAGCAAAGACCATCTTCTCTCATTGGATTTGGAAGTGGTTTTTTTTTGTTTTGTTTTGTTTTTTAAAAAAAATATCACAAGTCATAGCCTGGGTTGTGTGGCTAATTACAAAAGTATGTTCTGTTTGCCGTCCTCAACATTCTGCCTGGCACACTTTGCATTGTCCAAATCATGTAAAATTATAGAGTGATGTCATCAAACAGATCAGGCTCAGGGGAAACAGATGAAGATTCTATAAACACGTTTCACCCTTAAACACATAGCCTAAGCAGGATACTTCCTCTCTGTGAGAGAAAAATGGCAACGGATGAGATTTAAAAAACAGAATGGGCCATGTGAACATCAACCCACAAACATTTGAAGATGATTAAAGCAGCACAGACATAAATGAAGATAAGAGGGAAAATATTGCTCTTAGAAATAAAGGCCTCGACACTGAAGGAGACCAATACAAAGTCAGTTTCAATTACACAGTGATGCTTTTGCTCCACGCAGTTGCCTTACATACTTTGCTTGTACTGAAGTATTTGCCTAAATACGTGGTATCTCCACAGAAGACATTACCTGCCTTTGAATCGTCCTGCCTCATTGAGAACCTGAGGACGCAGACATTTTTAACACATAGTCACAGAGTCCTGTATCCTGCTGAAAACCAAACATTTTGGAGATGTGAGCTTTGTAGTTATTTCCCTAGGATGTGTGTCAAAAGACAGGATTCTTACAAAACCTTCGCTGTCACATTTGTCATGACACTTCTGATTCTTCTAGGGCCACTACAAGCCGTGGACATGTTCTGGATAAAATGCAAAATCAGCACACACAATGTGATCTTAAAGAAAGATCAGACAATGGAAATGACCGTGACCTGGAAAAGCATATTTACAATTCATCCTGCCTTTGACACCTTACATATAAACAAAAGTGGTCCTCAACAACTCTGGGGTTACATATAGTCTTCAAAATAGCTCTGATATATTGGGTCAGGTGACCTTGTTAAATGAGAAAGATAGAATCACGTGACAATTATCCATGTTGATAACAGGAACAGTGCCATGGGTAGTATAAAACATCACAGGCTCTCAGTGTCTATTTCAGAGGAAAGAATACCTTTCCTAATTATCTAAGAGGAACATTACTCTAGGAATGTGAAAGGAAAGTACACGTAGGTGGTGTATGACATGTGATCAAAAAATATGGCGAATACTGCTGCCGAGTGCCATCCAACGGAAAGACAGGAATCTTCAATACAAGGAACGGTGCCTCGAACCTTTCTAACAGTGTGTGACAAGTTTCAACTTGTTCGGTGCAGTCAGTCAGGTGTGAGCTATGGTTGAGAGAAGGTGTGTTTTAAAGTGTGCCGTAAATCATCCTCCATCACGACAACACTCCGTGTCACACATTGCTTCTGGTACGGCAATTTCTATCAGATAAAAATATTACAGTGTGTCCTCAACCACTTTATTCACTGGATCTGACACCATGCAACTTCTAGCTGTTCCCTGAAGTCAATACGACCATGAAAGGTAAATGTTTTGAATCAATTCAGGACATGGAGGCAGCCATGAGAGCACAACTAAAGACACTCATGAAAGAGGACTTCCAGAACTGCTTCAGAAAGTGGCAAGAATGGTGGGATAAGTGTGCTCAAAGTGAGGGGGGTATTTTGAGGGGGATTAATGGCAACGTGTCTTTTACTGTAATACATTTTTATATTTAAACATTCACTGTATTTTTTATCACACCTCGTATGTTTATGTGTATACGTGCAGTCATTTAGATATATAACTACATAAAATCAGAAGACAGATTGACATGCAATCACTGACTGACTTCAGATTCTTTTATTTTATTTTTACCATGTTGACTCTTTTACGATAATAGTCAACCTAGTTCTGTAAGGTAGATTGAATGAACTGACCATCTTTAAAACACAGTTTCCTACCTTTTGCTATAATGACACTGTTATTTGATCTCTTGACAGTTTCAATTTAGGAAAACAAACCAAAAGATGTGTTTAAAGAGAATATAAATTAATTTTGTTTCAATAATACAGCAATACTTGCTGAAAAGTGTGACAATGCATAGTTAAGAGTCAAACTCACCGTGGTAAATTAAATATTCTGTTTCAATCTGATATATTCCCTTGAGGAGTCAAATGACCATTTCTATTGGATATTATTTCATATGTACATGCGCTAGCTAGCTTTTTAAAAATAGGAACTTGACCAATGGAAGCAGAAGTAAGGCCTAGCAGACTATTTGTCTCTATGTCCATAGAGACTAATCTTAATTCAAAGTTTCACAAACATGTCATAGTAAAATTCTAAAAATGAAAGAAAAAATCTTAATGTCAGCTAAAGAAAAAAAGACTGTACTCTCTAAGGAGTAATAAATAATAAGACTGACAACTGTCTTTTCAATAAAAACAATAAAAGCCAGAGGCAACAGAACACCTTGTGTTCTGGGCTGAAAACACTGAAAAAGGGCTGAAAGAACCTAAGTTTTGAATTAGAATTCTATACTTTGTAAAAATATCTTTTAAAATGAGAGAAATATTAAAAATTTCAGACAAATTTGTTATCAGCACAATTCAAAGAAATACTTTATGCAGAAGGTCCTATCTTTTTACTTTCAGATCTTGTCAGTACAATGTAACTGTAAATAATACTATCTTTTAATAGATGTAATAATAAAAGGACTGATTTAACAGGAAAACATAACAACCCTAATTTGGTATACTGGTAACAATACAGATAAAACAATACATAAGACAAAAACTGACTGGAATAAAAGAGAGATAAATATAACACTGTAGTGGGGGATTTTTAACACAACTCTCTGTAACCGATAGAAATAAGCAAACAGTAATCAGTACCGACATAGAAGATCTGAATATTACAATTAGTCAATTTGACCTAATTGACACATATAAAACAGTATATTCGTCAACTGCGGAATACATTTTGTTTACAAGTACTGAAGGATCATTAACCAAAACCCATCAACGTTTGTCTATAAAGTAAGTCTAAATGTATTTGAAAGGGTAGAAATCACACAAAATCTATTCACTATCTTATGGAATAAGTTAAAAATCATAAAACATTAACTGGAAAATTTGGAATCCAAACTGCTTCAAAATTAAATAATACACTTTAAATAATCCATGGAACAAAGAAGAGCTCACAAATGAAAATTAGAAAATAGTTTGAATTAAATGATAATGAAAATATATCAAAAAGCATGTGGGATATCACTAAAGCAACTAGAAGGAAACTGATAGTTCTGCATGCATATAATACAAAAGAAGACTGAAAATCAATGATCTAAGTTTCCATTTTAACAAACTATAAAAATGTCAAGGAAATTGTAAGGAAAGAGATTAAAAAAAAAAGAACAGAAATCAATGACAGAGAAAACAGATGTACAATGCCAAAAGTTGCTTCTTGAAAATCCAATAAAATTGATCAATCCTTAAAAAGATAGATTGAGGAAAAATGAGTGAAAACAGAAGTTAACCATAGTAGGAATGGAAAAGAGAAAGTCCTATAGATCTTTTATATATTAAAAAGAAAATGAAGGGAATTTATAAATAATTTTAGGCCTACAAGTATGAGAATTTGAGGGAAATGAACACATTCTTTGAAAAGCATAATTTAGCAAATCTGATTCAAGAAGGAATTTTAAAATCAGAAAGCCTACCTCTATTAAAGTGATTGACTCTGTAAGGAAAAATCTTCCCTCAAAGTAAAACTACAGTCCCTGGAAGGATTTATGTAAGATTGTTCTTCCTTCCAAAGAACAGCAACAGAAGAAACATTGCCCAATTTAATTTGAGGCTAGCATATTCTAATCAAACACCTGAAAAAGGGATTACAAAAAAGGAAAATTTCAAACTGATATCTTCCCTGAACATAAATACAAAGATCTTTAAAATTGCAGCAAATCAGTGTCAGTGAAATGTAAGAGCTTAATATATTATGACAAAGTAGGTTTAATGCCATAAACCCAGTTAGTTTGACTTTTGAAAATGAAACACTACAATTCATGGCATTAAAACAAAAAATATGGTAATCTCAGTAGATGCAGAGGAAGCACTTGATAAAATTCAACACCCATTCAACTAAATTCTTACCAAGCTAAAAACAAGCTCTTCCTTAACCTTAAAATGAGTAAGTACAAAACCAACAGCAACATAATATTTAATGGTTAAACCATTAACAATGTTCACTCTGAGCTCATGGATAAAAATATCTACTAATCTTTATCTTTGCAACATTTGTATGGAAATGCAAAAGACCAATAAGAGCAAAGATCATTTTGAAGAACCAAAATAACATCAGATAACTTACGCTACCAGATATTAAAACTTATAAAGCTCAAGTAATTAAAACAGAGGATTTAGTATAAGCATAGACAAATAGGCCAATAGCATAAAACCAGAGTACCTAGGAAAAATATATATATATATATATATATATATATATATATATATATATATATATATATATATTTTTTTTTTTTTTTTTAAGTTCTACTATTACACAATAAGGGAAGGGTGTTTTTTTTCATAAATGGTGCTGGATCAACTGACAATCCATGTGGAAAAAAATAAACCTTAATTAAGTTCAGATGGATCTTGAAAATAAAGTTTAATAATGAAGCTTAATAATGAAGCTTCTAAAAAATAACATGGAGAATTTGGGTGGGGAAATATGTCTTAAATAGTACATAGAAAGTGTTATCCATAAAGGAAAAGATCGATACACTGAACTTTAGCAAAACTAGAAAACTTCTGTTTGTCAAAGATAGCATTTAAGAGAGACAAAGGAAGCCACAGAATGAGAGAAGATATTTGCAGTATATATATCCAATGAAGAACTAGTAGCTAGAATATATAAAAAACTATTACACATTAATAAAAAAAGGCTAATAATTTTTATGGGCAAAAAAAAACTTGAATAGATACTTTACAAAAGAGGATATCCAAATAGCCAATAAACACATATAGCCAATAAGCATATGGAAAACTGATCAACATTAGTCATCATGGAAACACAAATTAAAATGACACTTAGATACTAAAACACACACACACACACACACACACACACACATTCCAGAATGGCTAAAATTAAAAAAAAAGAAAAAAAAAAAGAATATCAAGTATTGGTGGAGAGGAGTAGAACTCCCATTGCTGCAATCACTTTGGAAAACTCTTTGGTGGTATCTACTAATGACAACCATATGCATAAGTTATAGGTCGATTATTCTACTCCTAGTTATACCCTCAACAGCAATGCATACACAAGGGTGCAATAAAAGTAATGTAGAATAATTTTTATAGCAGCATAATTTGAAATAGCCAACGTTGGAAATACTCTGTGTCCATCTAAGTAGAAAAGATAAATAAATTATGATAGATCCACACTACAGAGTACAACATGGCAGTGACAAGAACAAACCAAACCTCACTGGCACACACAACAACCTGAATGAATCTCACAGACATAATATGGCGCAAAAGAAGCCAAACACAGAAGAAGAGTACATACCAAACTGTTCCATTTATACAAAGTTCAGTCATAGTTGAAACTAATCCATGGTGATACAAGTCAGAAAAGTAATTATGTTTGGGGACATCATGACTGGAAGGAGGTATGATGAGGGACGTTTGGGGGGTGCTGGTAGGTTCTGGTTAATGTATATGGTTCACATGTGAGGGGTCACTTGGTAAAAAATCATAGATCTATACACAAGGTTTTTGTAACTTCTCGCATGTTATTTTTGAAACCTTCCATATATAAGGTCTAAAAAGTTAACTGACTATGCTTACCTAAGATTGTATCATTATAAGTTGAGAGAAGGGTACAAAGGAACACTCTACACGATGTATTTCTTGCGAGTCTAAAATTACTTCACAATGATTTTTCTTTAAGGCTTTTTGGTAACACAGTGCTACCATCATCCTCATGAAGATAAGCATAAATGAATCAGAGCTGAGGAGCTGGCCTAGTGAGGGAAGAATCTATGATTGCAATATCTTTGCCAAAAGCAAGAATACGCCAGGGAACCTGGAAAAGTGGGACAGAATCACAGTGGCCCGAGGTGAAACTCACTGACCTTACCATCTTCTACTTTCCAAACATGGCCATTGCTCTTACCATTAGAAATCTAAAGAATCCTGGGGTGCGTCAAGCCTATGTGGGAATCCTGAGTGTGGCTAAGAGGCAGATTTGAAAGGTGGATTCTATGGCTTGTCCACTGGGTAAGCCATCCCGTTAAGACAGCTCACATGGAAAGAGGCCACGGCCTCAGAGCACAGTACCGCCCCCCTCCACCCCAGAGTTGGTACAATGTGCTCAATAAATGAAAGAACTTCAGCTTTGATGACTTTCCTTCTGGACTGTATTCTTGAATAAATTAATGCCATTGCTAATCTCACACAGATGAACAAAGGCTGTCTGAAAACAATAGCCCTCTTATTTCCAGGCCCGGTGACATTAAAATATCATCTTGTCTTTCATCATCTGTCTTTATCTTCAGTTATCCCTGCTATGGTATGAACACAGCCCAAGACAAGATATTAACCCCCATTGAATTCAGGTCTTGCAATATATTTCTTTCTAACCAAGAAGCTGAAGCTTTCTGCTGTCTGTCCCTTGGCCCAATTGTCATAATCCACTTCAACCAACAAATCCAGCCTCCTTCCCACAAGGAAGATTCAAAAACCATCATCACATATGTAAAATTTGAACAATGGCTATGTTCATTCTCCAGACCACATTTTCATCTCGTAATTACATATGATGCAATCTGGGGAGGGAATTTTAATGGAATAAACATTTACTCTAAGATTTAACTACACGAGAATAGGATTTTGAAGAGAACACTCAGAATCCTGCTAGTTTGGCCCCAGGCTAGCAGCACAATGGCTCTCAACTTCATTTTCAGTGAGGTCCTTAGTGCCTACAAAGGATCCCAAAGCCATCCCCACCCAGCACTTACTGCCAGGCCCTCCCTGTGCCAAGCACTTGGACTGTTAACTCAAGTAGTCCTCGTCTCTTGTTCAGGTAAGTACTGTTTTTGTCTAGATCAGACAAATGAGGAAACTAAGGCTTACGATCACCCAACTAGTGAGGGGAAGGGGAAGGGGAGGGAAGGGGAAGGGAGGGGAGAAGGGAGAGGGGAGGAGAGGGGAGGGGAGGGAAGGGGAGGGGAGAGGAGGGAAGGGGAAGGGAGGTGAGGGGAGGACAGGAAAGGGGAGGGAGGGGAGGGGAGGGGAGGAGGGAGAGGAGAGGAGAGGAGAGGAGAGGAGAGGAGAGGAGAGGAGAGGAGAGGAGAGGAGAGGAGAGGAGAGGAGAGGAGGAGGAGAGGAGAGAAGTCTAACTCTAGAGTCCTTTGTCTTAACTGCATCCTGGACTCCTGTTCCTTCCAGGGTAATGTGATTCCAGATCGAGTGCCTCTTCACCTTTCTAATAGTCACTTTTCTATGAGGATAATGTTATCTGTTTGGATCTTGCCCAGTTTTTTCATTCTTGTTATTCATAAAATTGGCTTTGCACAAACCACATGTTTTCTATGATGAACCACATAATTCCACAGGGATTTCAGACCTTGGGCTTTGGTTTCAAAAAGCAAAGTGCAGGGCCCAAAAAGGAATTGGCTTTTATTCTTATCGATACCTTTTATCATCACTTCTAGCAGTGAGCAAGGTGGCATCAGATTCTTCCTCAAGACAGAACCAGCAGCAGCTTGCCCCGCTGCAAAGCAATCGCATTAAATGGTATGAATTAATGGGGTCACGTCTGACATTTATTGAGCATTTACGTATGTGACTGGCAGTGTTCTAAGCCATTTTAGGCGTCATCTTATTTAATCATCGCAACATCGCTATGGGGTAATGTGGTAGGCAGAATAACACTGTCCTCCTACACTGACATGATGTCTACATTCTAATCCCTGGAATCTGTGATGATGTTATGTTACATGACAAAGGGGTGTTAAAGTTGCAGATGGAACTAAGATGGCTAATCTGCTGATCTTAAAATAGGGAGATTGTTCTGAATTATCCCACTGGGCCAACACGGTCACTAGGGTCCTTTAAAGTAGAAGAGGGTGTCAGAATCAGAGAGCTGTGATGTAAGAAAGACTCAACAGGCCATTACTGGCTATGCAGATGGAAGGGGGCCATGAGCCAAGTAATGGGGGCAGCCTCTAGAAATTGGAAAAGACAAGAAAACTCATTATCTCCTAGGCTCTTCGGAAAAGAATACAGCCCTGCTGACACTTTTAATATAATCCAATAAGACCCGTGTCAGATTTCTGACCTATGAACTATTAACTTAATAAATCTGATTTGTTTTAAGCCACTACATTGGTGGTAATTTGCCACAACAGAAAAAGGGAACTAATACAGGTAGGTTTTATTATGATGTTGATCTCTGTTTTCCAGATGAAGAAACCAGCACTGAGAGTTTTAGAATCGTATCTGTGGTTACCCAACTAGTAAGTAATAGCATCAGAATCTGAACTAGCCGGGCCAGAGCCCTCACTCTTACTATATGCCTTCCCACCAAGGAAACGCCTTGTACTATCAAAATTGTCCCTATTATTTCTTTCATTAAAACAGAGGCTTTGTTTAACAAGTTTAATATTCATTATGTAGCATTAGAAAGATAAGGGAGAAGAAGGAAACAACTTTTATGTAGTTTTTCAATATACAAGTGCTTCACCCTCTTAGTATTTTATTCTTTTTTATGCTATTATATATGAGATTGCTTATTTTTGTAATTATTTATTTACTTTTTGGCTACAGTTGTATAGTTGTGGGGAAAAAAATGAAATCGTTTTCCTAATTTTCTTTTTCAAATAGTTCATTGCTAAAGTATAGAAACACAACTGATTTTTAAATATTGATTCTGTATCCTGCAACTTTATTAAATTTGTTTATTAGTTCTAACAAGGTTTTATTTATTCATTTTTTAATTTTTAAAATGTTTTTGAGTCTTTAGGGTTTTCTACATATAAGATCATGTCATCCAGAAACAGAGATAATTTTACTTTTTCTTTTCTGATTTGAATGACTTTTATTTCTTTTTCTTACCTAATCGCTTAGGCTAGGACTTCCAGTATCATGTTGAATAGAACTGGTGGGAATATGCATCCTTGCCTTGTTCCTGATCTTAGAGAAAAGAACTTTCAATTTTTCACCATTGTGTATGATGTTAGCTGTGGGTTTGTCATATATGACCTTGATTATGCTATGTTCCCTCTATACCAATTGATTGACAGTATCATGATAGGGTGCTGAATTTTAACAATGCCTTTTCTGTATCTATTGATGCCTCATCTGTATCACATGATCTTCTGATCATGTGATTTTTATCCTTCATTCTGTTAAATCAAATGTCACATTGATTTGCATATGTTGAACCATCCTTGCATACCAGGGATAAATCTTATTTAATCATAGTGTATGATTTTTTTTAATGTGCTTTTGAATTTGCTTTGCTAGTATTTTACTGAAGATTTTTCATGTATTCATCAGGGATATTGGCCTGCAGCTTTCTTTCTTTACAGAGTCTTTGGTTTGGGTATCAGAGTACCACTGGCCTCATAAAATTAGTTTGGAAGTGTATCCTTCCCTTCAAAGTTTCAGAAGTTTGAGAAGAACTGATGTTAATTTTTCTTTAAATATCTGGTAGAATTCATTAGTGAAGACATCTGGTCTTGGGCTTTCCTTTTGTTGGGAGGTTTTTGATTGCTGATTCAATCTCCCTACTAGTTATTGGTCTGTTCAAACTTTTTATTCATGATTCAATCTTGGTAGGTTGTACGTTTCTAGGAATTTATTCATTTCTTCTAGGTTATACAGTTTGATGGTGTATAATTATTCATAGTAATCTCTTATAATCCTTTGTATCTCTTTGGCATCAGTTGTAAAGTCTCCTCTTTCATTTCTGGCTTTATTTATCTTCTTTGTTTTTTGTTAGTCTAACTAAAAGTCAATTTTATTTATGTGTTCCAAAAACCAATTCCCAGTTTCATTGATTTTTTTTCATTGATTGTTTTTTCTCTATTTATTTTATTTCTGCTCTAATCTTTATTTGCTTTCTTTTGCTAACTTTGGACTTAGTTTGTTCTCTTATTGTAGTTCTTTGAGGTATAAAGTTAGGTTATTTATTTGACATCTTGCTTCTTTTTTTAGTGTAGGTGTTTATCGCTATAAACTTCCCTCTTAATACTGCTTTTGCTGCGTCCCATAAGCTTTGACATGTTGTATTTTCATTTTCATCTGTCTCTAGATGTTTTCTAATTTCCATTTTGATTTTTTCTTTGACCCATTGGTTGTTCAAAAGTGTGCTGTTTAGTTTCCACATATTTGTGAATTTTCCAGTTTTCCTTCTGCTATTGATTTCTAGTTTCATTTATTGTGGTTGGAAAGACATTTGGTATGATTTCAACATTCTTAAATTTATTAAGACTTGTTTGGTGATTAGGCATTTGCTCTATCCTGCAAAATGTTCTATTTGTTCTTGAGAAGAATATTATATTCTGCTAATGCAGCTACATTTAATATTCTAATTACCAGTTAAAAATCACTTCTATAGAGAGATCCTCCTGGAGCCTCTAATCTAACTGAGTTCTTCCATTTAAATCAAGATGCTCTCCAATCCCATTTTCTCTTTCTGGGCCCTCTGTTTTCTCTTTCTGGGCCCTGTGTTTCCCAGTCTCACTTGTAGTCAAGTTAGGTCCATGTGGCTAGATTCTGGCCAATGGAATATGAACAGAAATGATATAACACTTCCTAGCTGGCCAAAAGCATGCCTGTATAATACTCCTCAATCTTTCTCTCCCTTCTATTACAATTATGGAGACCACTTTTAAAGTGGTACCAATATGGAAAGAGTCTAGACAGTCACATTACAAGAGAACTAGCTAACCTGCATCATACTGGAAAGTGAGAAGAAATAAGCCTTTGTTTTCACTGAGCCATTTAAATGTATTATTTATTGTATTGCAATACAACCCAGCCTAACCTTATTAATATTTATTATCTCTCATCGAGACATTTAGTTTTCCTTCATCAGGCTTACCACAATTTACTATGAAATACGTAATTTGGAGTTTGCTTGTTTATTTCCTGACTCCTCAGTAACCACTGTTTACCTGTGATATCCATTGGCTGGATAGTTCAGTGCCAGGTACACAATATTTGCTCAATAAATATTTGTACAACGCATAAATAAATGGGTGTTTAGCAAATAAATGAAACCACTCTGTGATTTTTGTCTCCCACATCTCTGCATTTTTTTTCCCCCTGTGAAAACCAAAGGCATATTTTCTTGTTGAAAGACATGTCGCACCTCTACAGGGTGCTAGGCATTAAACTTTTTTTTTCTTTTTTAAGATTTAAAAATTCAGTCTACAACTGTTAAGGACAGGTGTGGAGTCACATTTTAGGGTTATAAATAGATGTAAATAATAGTTATTTAAAATTGGTCCCATCTCATCATACCAGAATTAGTGGAAAACCAAAAGAAAACAATGTATCTTTTCAATTGATCGGGTTACAGAAAAAGAGGGAATCTTAAGACCCAAGATTGAGAAGCCAAACTGGGCTAGTGGAAAATAAACAAGTAACTGAAAACCTATGTAAGCTTGTTAGGATCTCACTTCTTCACCAGGAACTCAGGTGCTGGAGGAAATTCTAGGGTCTCCAGGGATCTAGGCATTCAAATTATGGCTTAATTTACAAATGTGCATTTAAAAGCATTCTTCTCTAAAAGATTTAGTTATCTTTCTCTTTTCCAAATAGCCCTAGCCCTCCACCTCCTGCATACTTGGGGCCAAGGCTGGGGGCATTTAGTTTTCATGAGTCTCTGCCCAAGCAACATGTATCGATTATAAACAACCCAAAATTCAGTTTGGCAGGAATCCCAAGGTCTCCAATCAAAAGGACCTTATTCAATTCCATCCTTTTGAACAAGAGTTTATTTGGGTGATTTTCTGTCACTTTGTCTTTGGTAGCTCAACAGAGAAAGCTGGCTGTTAATCTAAACCTCAAAACTTACCTCATTGAATTGAAATTTCCATTTTTTATTATAACATGCAAGCAAAACAGTGGTAGCCTGCTATCAAATTAGACAATACCTTTGTAAATATAATGTGATACCATCCAGCTACTTCTCATTCTCAGAGATTATAGATCAGTAAATTCGAATGGATTTTTCAGTTGCAAACCCAGAAAAGTTTCACTTGATGGTTTTGTAAGTTCTTCAGCTGAGTTGAGGCAAGGCCCCCGGGCTCCTTAAATTATGGCTCCCACATCTCTAACTTTTGGCTTCAAATAAACAATTATCCTTTTTTAGGCCATAACCTTGTCCATTGTTCAACATGGGCAGTACTTCAAAGCTTTAAACAATGCATATCTATAGCCTCTCTGTGGACACAGATGGACCTGAAGTCACACACCCAAGTCATGATTATTATATCTGAGATCCGACTCCAACGGGAAAAAGGGAATGAAAACAGGATTAGGAAGAGCCTTTCCATAAGATGAATGGTTGCTCTGATTGACAAATAAAACATTCTACTCACTGTCCTCACTTCCCTGCTGAAGTAGACAAGAAGATAAACTCAGGCAGCAGTATCCCCCAGAATTCCCCCCTCACTCCAGCTACCCCACGCAGTGAAATTCTGGGATGAGCAGACCATGGGAATGCAATAGGTCAGCAAGAATCCTAAGGAGCTCTGCCCTTACTCAAAGCCTTTTGCATAATATAACTTCCTGGTAAGCCTTGGAGACATTAGCCACACTGTGGTACTAAGACTGCAAAGAAAATTCCACCGATGAAAGACAGAGGCAGGGTTCTTTATCAGCCAACAAAACCAATGTCATTCTTAATCCATAACCCAGAGTCTTTTTCCCATTCAAACTTTAGGTTGCTCTGTGAACCCTTTTCATGTTTCAGGACAAGGGTGAAGATATCTCCTGCATTGAGATACTGGATTGATGGCATAATGACCCAGGGTGGACCAATTTATCTGACCTTCATCTAGAAAGTAAAAGGCAATAGGCACATCCGAAAACTGTAGTAAACAATCTTAAATATAATATGTGGGAAGCACACATTACAAGATTCAAATCAAATCTCTCCTCTGACCTCCAAAATGCCAAGAATGTCTCCCTTAGAACTGGTCTGGACTGTGGCCAATTAGGTCTGAATTCATTACATATGTTTTGGGGGATGGGGTTTTTGCCTGGACTCAGTCTAATGAATTGTTGGAGCTTCATGGAAATGCTCTAACGATAAGAATTTTCAGAAAGTTGCTGGCTCTTGCCTTCTTTCACTTGTTTCCCCTTAATTCACCTTCTATGCATTACTTATATTAAGGACTTTGTAAAGGAGGCCTTTGTAAGGGAAATAACTGGGGCAACAGTGCAGCAGAGCATGAAATCCCAATCTGGATGGTTGGCTGCTTCGTGAAATGTGACCAAGAATGGAGAAGCCAAAAACGGAGGTAGGGAACAGAGTGATGGAGCTCACAGTAGCTGATGGAAAGCTTCCCAACCATATCACGACAGTTGGCCTGAGCAGGACTCGGAATAAAATCCATTATGTTGCCCACAGAGCACGGGATTCTGGCACAGTCATTGCAGAAATGTTTCCCTCTGTGAGCTTTAGAAGTTAGCAAAGCCTTCTTCCATTGCTCCTCATCCTGGGAGTGAGAGTCTAAAGCTGGAGAGCACCAGTTCCCACAGTGCCACTGACAATCAGTTAAAAGCTCATTTTGAAGGGAACCAAAGATGTAGCCCTTCGGGAAAAGGTACATTGTCTCCAGAGGCATCGTTGCTCAAGGATGTCCAGTCTCAATGGCAACACACTGAGTCATGGGTGACTAATAGCTAATGACAGTCCAAGCATCAAATTCTGAGAATAGATACCATTTTAAACAAATACAGATTTTAATCGAACTGTTAATAATATCATCCCATACACTTGCATTCTAAAGGACGTTCCTGAATGGAAGGGAAAGAGGCAACTGATGCATAACTCTAGGCAAGCACTGGCTTGTGTCAAATGTGGCAATATCATACATTACTTATTCCATCTTTGAAAATGTTGATGAGAACTACCACTCCTTTGAGGAGAAAATGTTCTATTGTGGGTGCAGCACCCTATGTCAGCCTTCTGTTGAAATGTTGACCCCAGCAACAGAGCCAGTACATGGCTTTACCCCAACTCCCTTTTAGCTGAAGAACATGGAGGAAGCTCTCTCTTTGTGTTAAAAGACGGCTTTACTTGGCTACAATAAATTAATGCATTGTTTGGTCTTGATGGGCATCGTACTAGTCAAAGAAACACAGGCTCCAGGGAAGAATTGGACTTAAATGTGGAAAGACGGCTCTAGCTGATTTGATTTATGGTGTGTGAACAGGATGGTGCTTACAACATATGAATGAGCTTGTGATGCGATCTCCAAAGAAGCAGAGAAACCCAAACGATCAGTTATCCTTTTATGACAATTATGTGATGAGATAAGGGGACGTGGGCATCACCTCCTCACCACTTCATTAAGGATGAGCTTCAGTATCACTGAAATGCTCATTTTGGAAGATGTTCATTTTCAGGTTTGAGCAAGATAATAGTCTTCAAACACAAATCCTCGTATCAGATTACAAACTCATTGAGTTAGGATCAGCACATTATTTAAAGCAACTTACATACTTCTAACTAGGAAGACGCCCTATTATTTTATAACTATATCTGATAATCCAAACTGGGTTAATTTGAAGGATATATATATATATATATATATATATATATATATATATGACATTATTTGGGAGGTTCAGACTATTGCATTAATTAAATAACTGTGATCCTGTGCTAAAAACACTCATTAAAAATATTGTTCTTCGATGGCAAGAGAGGCTGTCGATATTTGAGAATCTGTCTGAAGCCCTTGAGTTTGCTGGTTTTTCGACTGTGGAATCATCCACTTACTCAAAACAAACAAACATGAACAACACAAACAAACAAAAACTCATAGACACAGACAACAGTTTAGTGGTTACCAGAGGGAAAGAGAGTAGGGGGGAGGTAGAAAAAGGTCAAAGGGGTCAAATATATGGTGACGGAGACACGATTTGAGTGGTGAACACATAATGCAATATATAGCTGATATATTATAGAACTGTACACTTGAAACCTATGTGATTTTATTAACCAATGTCACTCCAATAAATTTCATAAAAATGAAAATAAAAACAATTTACAACAAACAAACAAAAACAATAACAACAAAAAACTTTTAAGAACCAACTGCAGTGCTAGCCATGTCACCAAGGGCTAAGGAAAAACAAGCTGAAAAAAATCAAGTTTTTGTTCTCAAGTTACCTTACAGCTCTAGTTCAATAACATAATTCCAAAGACTCTGATACAACACTAAAATTTGGCAACACCAAGAGCTAACACTGTCTGGGGACAGAAATAATGTGACCCCTGGAGAAAGAGCAAGGAAGTGAAGACAGAAAAGAAGGCCAAAGAATTGAAATAAATATGACAAAATGTGAACATTTGCTAATGCCAGATAGTGGGTATTTGGTATATTTGAAATACTTTGCAAATTAAAAACAATGACTCAATTTCTTGGAGACAGAGCCACCTTCAGAAATAAACAGGTAGGACGACCTGTGCAGGTGACGGTGCAGAGGTGGCACTAGCTACACCTGCAGGGTGTGTGGGACCCTGTGCCCAGCAGAGCATGGGGAGCCCACACAAATGTCTGTTGCTTTGACTTCAGTTCACTCACCACTCTCTACAAGGATGCTTCCCGTTGAAAACAATCTCCTACTTGGTTCAAGGAGATAAATGTTCCTGAGGTCTGTGTTGGAGGGGGCTGCCATGCTCATCAACAACAACTGGACCTGAGTCATTTCTTTCTAAAAGTATTAAGAGATTTTAACCAGTGGGAAGGGAGGCCCACATCTGGGCCCCTCCCTTACATTGGGTGAGTTACGTTTGTGTCTCTTGGCCTAAACACATCATGATAAAGGGATTCCACCCCAGTGCTGTTTCTGATATCACCTCAACATCTGGGTGATCAAGAAGACTGTTCTTTATGACATCAAAAAAGAAAATTCCTAGCTCACCAAATTTTTATCAAGACACAGAGCCCACAGAGATCACTGAGCCTGCAGCCAGCAACATGGGGGGAAGGCGAAAACCCATTTGCCAGGTATCAAAAATTAGAACAAAATTAAGAAATGGAAACTATTTACGGACTGGAGCTCCAGCAGCCCCCCACCCCCACCCCACCCCAATAGAAGATTTTAGCTGTCAGTTAAAAATGTTTAAGGAACATACTTGGACTGCAGCATTTCTAATGCGGCTGTCACACTACATTTAATGCAGAAAAGATGTATTTTTAAATGATCCGGTTACTCCGAGGGCTTTGGCTTATAAAAGCCTTTTTTATTGAGATTCTAAATTCCAGTCTGAATAACCTTTCAATTTGTTCCAGTAATTTTTTCCCCTCCTGCATTTGCATTGGCAATACAGCTGGAGTCATTTCAAAGACTGGGCTCTGAGCACGGGGCCTTTTGTACCAAGCCTCCCCCTTCAGCATGGACTGTGGGTGCCAGATTTGACATTTCTATGAAGCTGTTTGCACAAGAAAACCACTTGCCTTTCAAAAAGCAAGATTAAAGTGGGTTTAGGAAAAGAAAGAGAGCATGTAGGATTTTTCATCACTCTTATGATTACCTGGGGCTTGAGGTAGGGGTTTGGACTACGAATTGAGTCACTTCAAAATTCCTTGAGTAGTTCGAGTGCTGCAAACAAATGTGGCTCTCGGTTAATATCTCTGAGTACATCCCAAAGCCCATGTTTTAGTATCTAACCATCACTTCCCTTTGGGCTCTACTGTGAGCAATGTGACTCGAACGTCTTCCAACCTGGAGTGGGGTGACACTCATGACAAAACTTCCATGCAAAGATACAAACGATGTGTAAACTCTACTGGTTTTCATGGGACTCTACCTAAATATTGAAAAGAAAAAGAACCCACTGCAAAGATGGGAAAATTGTGCACGGATTCTAGAATATTCCAATCAAAACTTGGTAAGAGGATAGCAAATGTTGATTAAATCCATGCTATGTGCCCAGCACTGAGCTATATGCTTTCAAAAATATTTTTGTCCAAAACAAAACATCTCAGTAACAGGCCACCACTCCAATCATGGAGAATGGAGACATTAGATATTTTGAAGAAAATTTAATACTACCCCCAAATCTAGAAACTACTTTTACACTTAATTTGTTGGAGTAGAATTAGGCCTATAAATTCTTAAACGTAAATTCTAGCCCCAAATGGCTAAAATGAAACTTGTGTAGGTTACTTTGAATAGTGCCAATTTGATGACATCTTGTCTAACCTAAAACTTTTCAAAGACCTTTCCTAGGGAATGAATGTTCATGACATGTATTTACATCTTTTAAGCCCATCTTGTGAACAAGAGCTCGGTATACTGGGTGCAAAGAGAATGGGGAAAAGAACTCACTAAAATTCCTGCAATTTCTTGCAAACGGCTGTTAGGCTTCTTTCACGTAATAGGGCTCATTTAATTTTCATTAAGATCACTAGTTTTCAGAATCTGATGACACACACAACCAGTTTCTCATATTCTTTGTTCCTGATCCACTTGTAAACATAAGATAATCTTTTTTTTGTGTGTGAACTGCACGCATTGTTGCTCGTAGAGATAAAGACAATTTATAGGACCAGAGATGATTTTTAAAGCTTAGAAGAAAATTTTAGTTTTGCCAAATTGGTTTCTTTCAGAAATCAGACATACTTAAGCACTATGACAAGAAGCTGACTTGTTGCATCCACTGTGGCTTCAGTTCCATTGACATTACGAACAGACAATTCTGCTGCCTCTGCCTTTGGAAGAGACAACTCACTCATACTTTTTGAGAATATGCTGTGACTTTGGGCAACGAAGTGCAAGGGCAAGGGATTAGTGCTCTGGAGTCCAGTGGATTGGCGTTAGGTCCATGTTCCTGCCCTGACCAGTTCTGAGGCCTGGAACATATGACTTTCTAACCCTGTATAACAGAGGAGTGACAGCACCTACCTCAATGAGCTGCTATAATAACTGCATGAGACAACTCATAGAAAACACATTGCATGGAGCCCAACACATAGTACAGTCAATTAATTAAAAATGGAATCCTTTTATAGTATAACTACCATGTTTCTACCGACTGGTTTTCCAATGTCTCATAAATTATAAAACCCTAAAGGTATAACCACATATGTCAGGAAACAAACAAACAAACAAAAACTCAGCATCTTGACTGTTATTTATCTGAGGTATTCTGTGGAGACGTGCTGGCCAACATAACTTTCTACAAGGATGAAAATATTATATATCCGTGCTAATATGGTTGTCAGGAGCTAAATGTAACTACCTACGGAACACTTGAAATGTAGCTAGTGTGATGAAGGAACTAAATTTTAAATCAAATTTTTAACTAACTTAAATGTCAATTTCAGTAGTTTTACGTGGCTAATGGCCACCATATTGAACAGCACAGTCAGCCCTGGAGTGAGAGAAAATCAGCTGAAGAGCATAAATAGACAAGGAAATGCATACTGGTGGGAAAAGGCCCATTAGGATTTAATGATCATTTAGCGCTCCCCCAGCAAACATTCAAGGAGTCACATGGGGTTAGACATGTGAGGGTGAGCTGGGAATCAGACTGCCCTGAGTTCAAATTCTGGACGCACCATTTACTAGTTGTGTGAGTCGGGGTGAACTATTAGCGTCTCTAAACCTTGGTTGTTCCTGGCTGTGATTAAGTGGTGCAGGCAGATAATTCAGGCTCGGAATGGGCTCTGTTACCTAAGGAAACCATCAGTGACAACCTCGTGTGTGCCTGTGTCACACACAGGTTGTAAACACACAAACACCCACACAATTTTACATCATGGTTAATATGCTGGTTTGGGTTGGCATAATTTTTGGTCATTCACTCAACAAGGGTCTAAATTGTCTAATAAACACTGTGGCTGTGAGGTGAGACTTACAGGGATAGAGGAAAAGCTAAACTCACATTACTTAACACATGCTAAGTACTTTCCTGAAGCCCCTCATTTAGTCTCATGGCAGCTCAGGATGGAGTCAATATTGCAGTCTTCATTTTTTGTGCCCCATAAACTGAGGCACAGAGTGCTTAAATAGCTCACTCAAAGGCACACAGCAAAGCAGGAATGCAAACCCAGTTTGATAAAGTCTCAATTCAAAATACACTGCTGAGAACTATAGCAATAAATGGAGTATGCCCGTGTAATAAAATGCTACTAGGCTAACAGGGAAAGTAAGACAAACACAAGACAAAGTAAAAAGTGTTGTCACGGGATAGGGGAAGAGGCCACAAAGAAATGCTGGCTTCTAGGCAATTTGGATGTGGAACAAGTGGCTAAATGAACAAGCCCGTTGTTTTCCAAAGGAGGGGGCAACTCTGGTTCCCAAAAACAAGAGTGGGACACTCTTTGCCCTATTAAAGGAAGAGCTCATACACATATCTGCACATCTCGGCCCCTTTCTCCCTGGCTCCTCCAGAACCCTGTCAGCCATCCCCCTCCTCTGCTTCTCTCCTGCTGCTGCTTCTCCCAAGCATCCTAGCACGGTCTGGCTCCACCAGAGACAGGCTGGCATGGGGTCAAAAGAAAGGAAAAACATTTTTTTAAAACTGGAAAACAGATGCTACCAGTTACCTATGACTTGAGTTATTTTTCACACGCTTGGGTTTTGTCATGTCTTGATAACTTTGTCTTATTTTCATCTTAAGTCTTTTGGGCAAGTTCAGCAGCTTCTCTGTGTCTAATGAAGCACACTGTCAACATTCAGTAACCACTGAATAATAGCAGTAATTGCAGCCTTCTTACCTAAATGCCTCCTATGGTTTCAATAATCTTTGATTCTCGTCTAAAACCCTTGCTGAGCTGCCTGCATTTACCTAGTTGTTAGTGATTTGTACAAGCTCTCACTCTCTCTCCCATACCTCCTTATATTTGTAGAAATGGTTATATTTGGGAGAAAACACACAGAAGAAGAATACACGCAGGCCATTGCCCATGTATCAATTTATAAAATGAATCAGAGAGATGAAAAGTGTTAGGCAAATGTATTTATTATTTCTATGTTGTTAACATTTTCTCCAGTCACACTGCATCTCGTTCCCCAAATGTTTTAATCATGTTTTATTCTGACTGTAAGAATTCTGCTTACTTGAACGTTTTCATCTCTTCAAACACAACTGCAAGCAGGAGGCAGAGATTCTGTTTTAATCCTTTGCTTGCCCTCCTGAATGTCAAGTATTTGTGTTCAGCATTTTCAAAATCAATAGGGACCAAGAACATATCAAAATGAATATCAGATAGTTCAGAGCGGAATATTAAACATGTCTTATGTTTTTCTAAAGCAACTTTTAAAAACAGGACCGTCAACAAAGCAAGTTGAAAGTTTATGAAAACAGACAACTCTTGCTGTATTCTATTTCCCTTTGTCTGGAAGCCAGTTCTCTTGAAAGAGTTCAAAGGAAAAGAGAATTGTGACTCATCTTCTAAACAAACAACACCACCCCTGTATGTCAATAAGTTAACCTCCCCCCAGATTGTGATGTCCAAACTTATTCCCCCTAATTTGCTATTCAAATTCCTGAGCCTACTCCTTGGTTACAAATCTGCTATTGTTGAGATTAATTCTACATCCACAGGCAGTTTCCTGGGAAGCACCCCGAGTAATCAACTGTCGCTGTGATCTGACAATAGCTTGAAATATTGTTATTTGGCTTGCTTGAAGCTGATTGTTTTAAATGCAGGTAAGGAGAGAGCAGCAACAATGATAGCAGAGAGCTCAGAAAGGGGCAATAAACATTATTTTGTTTGTGGAAAGTGTTAAGATAACATCTTGTGCATAATTTTAAAAAATAAGAATGAGTGATAGGCCAACAATGCAGATCACCATGCTCACTGGTGAAATGAGACTCTAGAAAAAAAAAAAAAAGTCTGGCTAAGGGAAAAATAAATTAACTGCTCCATCTTAAAAATACTTAGCAAGTATTCTTCTTTCTTCCCTCCCTGACCCCCTTCTCAGGAGCGGCTTTGGTATCCATTAAATGGGTGATTTGAATTCATGGAAGGTAGTTAGGAAAAGGACTAGAAGTATCTAGCCTACAGCTACTCTTGCTCCAACTTCATCTCTCTGGAATGCATGAAAAATAAGTTAAGTATGTATACTGCTCCACTCTCTTCCAGGCCATCGGGATAGGGGGCACCTTGCAGCCAGGGGGAGGGAAATTACAGGAAAGAGGAGAGGCCGGGAAAGGGTAATGAACACGTGTGACTGTGAGCAAGGTTTCCATCCAGACGGCCAAGGAGGGATTTTCCTCCACAAACTCAGAATCTTTACTTGTCCCTTGAAACTGGGGGGATTAGGAGCTGCTGATGCTACTGCTACCAAGAGTCCACCTTCGAACAGAAGACTGTTCTTCTCAGTCCTGCTTTAAGGAAATTGAACTGCGGTGGTTAAGAGCCTTCCTGGAAGCACATAGATTTCTTGTTCCTCTTTGAGTCTCAGGTGGGAATTCAAAGAAGATGCCAAGGGATTAGGCTCCCACAGGAGGTGCCTCTGTCACTTGCTCAAATCAGAGGCCCTCTCTCCTGGGAGGCCGTCTCTTGGCCCACGTGGCCTAAGCCCAGTCCAGATGGAATATGTGAAAGCAACTGCACTGGCCAGTAAAGCTTACCATGTGCTTACAAAGTCACTGTGCTCAAAAATCGGTCCCCTGATTATTCCATGGATCTCGAAATGTGGAAAGGAAGTGTGAAAGAAGAGCCACGTGACCTCATAAGCACCTTGCCTCCCAGCAATTCTTCTGCCTCATGGTCTGATTTTCCCCAAACCTTCAGCCCCCTTCCACCTTCTCTAAGAGGTCTTTCTGAAGAGGAAAGACCACACACACACACACACACACACACACACACACACACACGTGCTTCAGAGTGAGACAGACCTGAGTCCGAAGGGTTGGTGGAGTGACCCTAGAGGAGGGGTGCGATTCTGTCCTTACCCACATATTCCTTATGTGGGAAATGATGAGAGATGAAAACCACCTTCTCACTGAAGCTGGCTTAGCTGACCCCACAGTGGCAGCCTGGGCGGGGGTGGCTACCGGGACTCTGTTGGCAAATGAAGGGGGCTTCCTAAAGTATTGAGTCTCAAACTGTGCATAGACTCACTTGGATGCCTGTTAAAATGCAGATACCTGGGACAGACCCCTGACTGAGTTAGAAATTTGGGGAGGAGGCCAGGAATCTGACATTTTTAGAGCGCTCCAGTAGACTCCAAAGCTAGGAGCCCTCAAATCATGGACTCAGAAACACTGCTTCTCCCCAGTGAAGCCCCAAGCAGAAGAACTCTGGACACTCTTGGAGCTGTAGAAAACAAGCTGAGAGACAATAGAAAGTAAGAAAGGATGATTTTTAACATGATGCTGGCTAATTTAAGAGACCACATCCATTTGAGCATCCTTGTAATGTCATCTGGAGAGGTCAGTGGGCAGAGAATCAGGGTCTTTCATGAAGTAGAACCACAGGAAGAAGGGTTTGCCAAGTGATGTGGTGATGGTTGGTGCATGTGCGCCCATAGGCCGGATACATTCTACCAGAGAAACAAAACCCTCTCTGAAGGAAAGAGCCTATGACAAGGAAAAGCAAACAACTGGAATTAGAAACTCAGCTGATGAAGGAAGGTAAATGCATTTCTGTACTTTGCAGATAGCATCGCACCTCAGAGGCATCTGCAAATAGTTTCTTAATATCCGTGTAGCAGCAAGTAGACTCCTCCCTGCCATGCAGACCATCAGTGCTCCTGGAATAAGGATCTTCTCACCAACCATCTCGAGATGAACTGTGAAGGCTGCAGGAGTCCACCCCAATCTGCTGACCTGGGGAGGCGCTCACCCAAAGAACAGATAACACCAGGAATTACTTGTAAAGTTACAGCTGTCAGCGGCTGTAATTAAGGCTACCAGAAGATGTTGATCTGATTATAATTATGGAGTTACCAGAAGCCAGAAGCAGAGATTTGAGAAGAAGTGAATCCCAAAGCAGTAGAGGAGTCAAATCAGAGAGAAAAATAACAAATAGGAGCACACCCGCTCCTTGACCTTGGCCATGACTCCCACCTCTTTCCCAGCCCCTCAGATGATACTGGGGAGAGAAGTAAAGAGAGAAAAGAGAAAGAGAGGCAGAAAGAAGAGAGATTTAAAAAGCAAAGTCCTTTTCAGAAACATTAGCCAAAGCAGAGCCGGAAAGAAAATGATTGATCATCTGACTTCACAACATTTTTAATTGTTGACATGGCAATTGCCACCAAGAAAATCAGAAGGTAAACAAAAAAGAGAAGTATATTTGTGGAGGATGACAAAAGTTAGTATCCTTATACAAAAAGAAATCAATAAAGATTGATATAAATCAATAACGAAAAAGATGAAGTCCTTAATTTACAACAAAAGGAGGCAAAGAGTTTGGTGAGTCATTCACAGAGAAGGAAACAAAAATGATTGTATAAAATCATATTAGTGATTAAAGAATTGCAAATTAAGAGGAGGTTCCACTTATTCTGCAATCGGATTGGCTAGGTATTTTACATTATTTTAAAAATAGCTTTATTAAGGTATAATTAATATAGAAAGAACTGCACATATTTCATGTGTACAATTTGATGAGTTTGGACATGTGAAAACTCCCATGATACCATCACCACAATCAAGGTAATAAACAAATCCAACAGCTAAGGGTTTTCTCAAAGTTCATCTCTAGCAACAGCTGGTGAGTGGAGGGAAGATGACACTGGTACACTGTAAGTGGAGTTGTGTATTGGAAGGACTGGCCCCGAGGCCATTTGGAAAGAGGTAACCATAGCTTTAAAATGCTCCACTTTGGAACCAGTCATTGAACTTCTATGTATCCTAGAAACAACTCATGAGATGCACAAGATTTTGATTTTTTAAAAAGCAAAGAAGAAAAATCCTACACACAAATACCAGTCCTCACTGAAATTATGTGTTTATAAAGTATTTCATGACATGACAAAGTGGCAATGATGTAATAGAAAGGAAGGAGTGATCAAAATACAAAATTATATAGCATGATCCTCATTTTTTGAAACACATACATGGAAAAAACGCTAGGAAAACTACGTCAGCATTTTAGCTGTGTGTTCTCTAGGAGACACACTGATAGGAAGATTTTATTTTTCTCCTTATATTTTTTCCAACACTTCTTAAAACAAAACAAACAAACAAACAAACAAAAAATATATATATATATATACACACACACACACATATACACATATATATACATACATACATATATATGTATGTGTGATATATATATATATATATATATATATATATATATATATATATATATCAAGGTGTAAAAATACACTACAAAAAAGGGAGTAGAATTAGTAGAGAGAAATTACCCACCCACAGGCAGAGGAGTGGGTAGGCAGGATGAAGCCCCTCAAAAGAAGGGAGAAACAGCCAACAGAACTGCAGGTTTTTTCTCAAAGTACAATAGCTCCTTGAGTCCGTGATTTTTGGTGTTTGGAGTGTGTTGATCCAAAAGCCTCCCCCACAGGATCTAAGTGGCAGGCCCACTGGATCCTCTCATTACCCAGTCCCAAGATCACCAATGCCACCAGGCAAAGCAGCCAATCTGTGAGAACACGTCTTCACCAGTCCAAGGGAAACGAGGAAAGTAACACGAGGAAAACAGAGTTTTCCATAAAGTTCAGTGTCCTTCATTCAAGGATTGTCTTTTATTTTAAGATTATATCCCGCCTACATTTCAGTGTTAAAATGTTCATTCTTCTTTGACATGATAAATAACAGACAATCGTTGTTCTATTTTGTTTATTTTAACATCCTGACCAAGCAAAATAAAAATCTGCCAACCCATGCTACTGTACACATTTTTTCTTTTCTTTTGACATTTTACTGGTCTGTGAAATCCAGATATATGGTAGCCAATTTTCCAATCTGTAAGTCCTTATTCAAAAGAGTTGGCAATTGCATTTGTGGGAGCGAAACCTCAATGGCTTTTTCCTTCAGGCTCTCGCTGGGTAAATTTTCAGCAGAGAATGATAGATAACTGTGTTCAAGTTAAACAGGTTTGGCCAGGCACACACATCTGTAGAATAAAAGTAACTCTTTCCAAAAAGGCTGCTAGAGACACGCAAATCTGCCTGCAGAATGAAAGAAACAGGTAACTGGGCTGCAGCCCATCCTGGCTGTTGGTGAGTTAAAACAGGTAACTGGGCTGGAGTCCATCTTGCTTGTTGATGGGTTGTATTCAAAGAGCTGAGGCCTGGTAGTTGCTAAGAAATTTTGGTAGAATCCAGAGCTGAAATAGAAACTCAGTTTTAACTACTATCTGGAGAGTCATCTGTCTCTGACCAGAGAAGAAAGGAAGCAGGGGGCCTGGGAACCCGCAGCTCAGCACTCAGGCCAGCATCCGGCACAGCTGTCTACGCTCCCTGCTACCTCGGAAGGCACAGCGCCCGGCTGTGCGGGGGACCAGGAAAAAGGGGGTGTGTGAGGTGGCACTGTCCTGAAAGGCTCTCCTCACTAGGTGGGCTTGGTTTCAAAGGAATTCTTCGAGGGGGAGAGGGAAAAAGAAATCTGACCACAGGATCAATAGAAATTCATATGCCTCGTTTAGTTATCAGCCGTTTGTGATGACTGGCATAGCGGCCACTTGTGGGCTATCCACAGAGTCCAAAAGAAAAGATACACACAGACTGATGGAGACCTCCAGTACATTCCTACCCAAGAATCAGGTCTTGAGGCTTACAAAACAACAGAAAAACCCTGCTAACGTGAACATCTTACTAAGCACACATTAAATAAGTTAAAAACTACGTCCCACAGCAAAGGCAGCAATAGGCCCTAGAGCGGGACCCGTCTCCATGCCTCCGGGATATGAAGGAATTCAGCATTTGCTCATTTTTATGTTAATAAACTAAGGACTTTGAGCTAGAGATTACTATAATTACTTTTCTTTCTAAGCTGTCTGCTGGGAATACACTTCCGGCACCTTCCTTTGGCATTCTGATAACCTCTTCCCAGCGAGGCAAGCTACATATGGCCAGGCTTCCATCACACAGCCCTCTCTCTTCCCCTTCTCCCTGCACTGAACGCTGCCACCATGTGTGACTGGAAGCTAGTCAAGTGAACCCTGCAATATGTTCCTTTGCTGATTATGCTCATTGCACTATGGGTACGGCATCCTAGAGCGTCAGGAATTCACACAGTAGCATAGTCCCCACTGCTGCCCAAACCTGAACAGGATAGATATCCTGGGCAGGAGGCAGGAAAGTCCGCCCTGTGTGGGACCACACATTTAGCCAAGGGGGAAGCGATTTCTGTGGTCTGACATATATTCATTAATATTTCAAAGAAATGTAGAACTCCGCGATGCAGCTTCATTTTTCTTTCACTCCAGGGTTGGCCATCACAGGGCAGGAAAGGGCTTTGGATTGTTGGAACCCATATCTCTTTTCTTAAGAACTGACGGAGCCCTACCCATTAGAACAGAGGGTTAAAATATTTGTAAAGTCATCTTTAAACATGTGAAAAAAATAGAGAAAAGCTTAATTGAGAAACTTTATGTTTCTTGCCATTTGTAGGACACTCGATACCATAAAATGTAATTAATCATAGGATAAGAAGGAGGGATACTTGAGTGGGTCTTCGCGGCATTACCCCCTAACAGGTAACGTTCTCTAGAGGACTAGCCTAAATCCCTGTAGGACCAGCTTAGAGGTTTTCCCTCTTATTCTAGACGCAGAGGAAATGAAAAAGCAAAACAATTAAATGACACAAAAATCTATTCATCATGCCCTGATGAATAAATTATACCTATGAAGTCACATTTTACTAATTTTCGATATCATTTCAAATGATCATATTTCTTTCTCAATCAGATACAATTCTGCTATCAAATCATATGCTGCCTGAAAAAAAAAAAAAGGATAATTGGTCTAATTAACTGTCCATATAACAATGACGATCCAATACGGATGACACGAGCCAGATAACGTACTCCATGCAATGTGTGAAAAAATGAGCTGTTGACACAAATGAGATGATAAAAGTGATGATGATGATGATGATGGTAGTAACAATGATTCAACAGATACATGTTGAACATTTAGTATAGATGGAGCTCTGTTCTGAGCACTTAGGATTCATCGATGAACAAGCTATAGAGAGCCCCATCCTGTGGTGCTAATGTTCTATAGGAGAGGTACAAACAACAAACCCCACAAATAAGGAAAAAACTGAATAGTGTGTGAGAAGATAACAGTACTATGGGGGGGGGCAAAGCAAATTAAGTCAGGAGGGTAGTGGATGGGGGAGGGGGTTGTCACTGTGTGAGGGATATAAATGATAAATGTCTAGCTATTACATTGTTCTGTGCACCTGAAACTAATAAAAAGGAAAAAGAGAGGCACTGGGAGCTATAAAACCAGAGTCATTGGGGAGATGCAATTTTAAATAGGGCGGTCACGGTTGGCATTATGGAAAAAGGGAGTTCTGGGCAAAGACGTACAGGAGGTAAGAAAGCCACTCAGACATCTGGAGGAAAAGTGTCTCAGGCAGAGGGAACAGGCAGTGCAAAGGCCCTGAGGTTGGAAAGTACTCGCTTCTCTCAGAGTAGCAAGGAGGCCAGCCAGGCTGGAGACACAGAAATGGACAGAAGAATGGGAGGAGGAGAAGTCAGAGAGATGCCAGGTGGGTAGGGACAGCGGGACAAGTAGAGATGAGGCTTCCTTATAAGAAATCGGCTTCTACTCTGAGAAAATGGGAACCACCCGAGGACTGTGAGCAGAGGAGAAACACGAACGGACACAGGATCACTCTGGCTGCTGGGCTGAGAACAGATTACGTAGGGAGGGGTGCCAAGGAGGCAAGGAGACCAGTTGGGTGGCTCGTGGAGTAGGCCAGGTGAGTGGACCAGGGTGTTGGCATGGGGCAGTGTATGTGTGTCGGAGTCTGGGGATATGTGAAATAGAGCCCACAGGAGTTACTGATTGGCTGGATGGGGGTGTGTGGGAGAGAGGCTTCAGGGATGACTCCGAGCTTCTGGCCTGTACAACTAGGACAGTGTCACCATGAAACACAAGGGGGTGGGGCCGATGCGAGGAGAGCATGTTGGGAGGTAGATGAGGAGCTGACCTTTGCACAGGAGAAGTCTGAGATGCCCACTGGACAACCAGGTGGAGGTGTGGAGCCACGGCTGGATGTACAGGTCTGAGCCTCAGAAGAGACGTATACCCTGGAGATATACACTTGGGAGCTGTCAACGGGAATATGGAATTGAAAGAAATGAGCCCAGATAAGTTCACCACCCACGGGAGTGATTGTAGATTGCGAAGAAAGCAGCACCAAGCACTGCACACGCACATTTAAGGTCAAAGATACGAAAGGGAACCGGAAAAAGAGACTGAGAAGGAAAGGCTGGTGAGAGGAGGAAAACCAAGAGCCAAGTAAAGACAATACCTCATGGAGGGGGAGAGATCAACTTGCTGCTGCTAGTGAAGCAAGAGAAAGACTGCAAGATTTAACAACTGTCACTATAATTATTAGCATTAGTAAGAGCAGATATGACTTTTGAACTCTTTCTGTGTCAAGAACTCTGTCAAGTGCTTTATGCATATTAGATCATTCAATCAACCATAGAGCACATTTCACTGTCACCATAATGCAGATTGAAACCTGACATCTGGAGATGTGTGTGCAGCCAAGGGGGAGTAAACAGATACAAATATAAACCTCACTGAATCCAAAGTTGGTGCTTGTAACAGCTGTGCAACCTGCCTTTCTCCCTCTTCCCTTCTTCCTGGATATTCAGGGGAAAGAAAACAGAAGGGAAGAAGGAAAGGAGAAAGTGAAAAAGGCAACAAATGCAACATGAGTTATGGAGAAGAAGGAGGAAAGAAGGAAATAAATGAAGGGCTCTTTATAGATACAAATGGCTTCTATTTGGGCTAACATCAGCAGGTAATTTAGAAGACATAGTGTATTGATAATGCATACTCGACCAATTAATAATAGAAAGTAAGGAAAAAGAGCTCCATGCTTTTGGGAACAGAGAGCCATATCTGCCATTAATAAAAGATTTATCTACTAATCCCTTTCTTCCATTTTTAAAGGCCAGTGTGAATCTTATAAACAATAAGAAAATACGACACATAAGAAGTTGCTTATATAACAAGAAAGAAAATAAAACATATCATCAAGTAAGAGCATTCTGGTTAATGGCAGTGCAAAGACAAAACATTCCAAGTTTTACTTATTAAAAAAAAAAAAAAATCCATTGGGCAAGATCTTGAGACAGAGGGTGCCTGTGGGGCATTTGAATACAGAAGAATCATTCTCACTAGTGGAGTTTTCTAGTGATTGTGTGTATCTAATATACTGTGATTTCTCTTGTAAAGCACTGCACTAAATATCCATTCAGCCGGGTCTGGGAGAGACTCACAACCTTTAGAAAACCAAGTTTCTTTGTCAAAATGATTCCTACAATGACTCCTGCAAGCACATGCCTTTCTGTTTAGTGTCGTGTCTCCAACATATAATAAGCATTAAATTATTATTTATTGAAGAAGCCGAATCCAAGTGATTCCTTTTGGTTTAGGTACTTCATTCCAAAACTTTTGGATATATTAACCAGCTAGTTTTAAGATGATCAATTTCCTGTTTTCCCTTCTATATACCAGAATTTTTATTTCCTTAAAAAAAAAAAAAAAAAAAAATGTGGAGACTGTTTTCCCAAGAAAAAGAAAAGCCCCATTTGAATACCAGAATATATTGAGTGCTTCTTCTTGGCACTCAGATAAGCCATTTATAAAGACCATAGATCAGAGGTGCCATAACTTTCTTGATTATCAATAACCCCAGGCCAAAATACCTAATTGTTCCGTTCATTAAGTAGTTATGTCCTAACAACTTCATAGGCATTTGAAAAAAATAGTAACATTTTATATCATTCTTAAATCACCATATTTATACCTGATGGACCAGGCACAAATTCTCAAGCCTTGAAATCAGACTGGATACTAACACCCTCATTTCCTGTCCCACATGATTTTCCCATGGTACTTGCTGTTTTGATCACGGCAACTGCCAAAAACACCCGTCCTCCCAAAATGCGACACGACTGAGAGAGAAGTAGCATGAGCCACTGAAGCTATAGTGGATGCAATGTCAGTGCTGAGTGTCTCCGTGCTTCCCTTGGAATTTTAAAATATTCTGCAGAGCTCCTGGGATTCCTCTGCCATGCCCTCGGGTGCCTTGGTGCACAATTTGGGAAGCATAGCCATGAACTCAGCTTAAATTTCAGCGTGTCTGAAACCCATAGTGAAAACTAGGAAGACATTTAAACTTAAACCCAGTAATTGAAACTTTCTTCTACCCTCTGTTGGTTAGTATATCCAACCTTAATATTACTTTCACACTTGACCACGGATCTTGAGACTGGAAGGCAACTTAATATCTCTGTGTACAGTGTCTAAAGCACTTGGTCTGAATCACCGGCAGTTTCATGACAAGAGTTAGAGCACTAATGAAGAGTTAGCCTGGGGTAAACCAACTTCTTCTGTAAATGTTCTAGGCCATATGGTCTCTGTTGGAGCTACTCAACTCAGCTGCTTAATGAAAAGGCAGCTAGAGACGATATGTAAGTGAATGAGTGTGGCTGTGTTCCAATAAAACTTTATTTATAAGAACATGTGACGGGCCAGATTTGGCCCATAGGTTGTATTTTGGCAAACTCTGGTCTAGCTAAATAGGGAGATTGCTCTATTTCCTGATTTGAATTAATACAGTCCTGCTATGAGAAACAGGACAATTCAAAACACCCTAGTAAAAACTATTTCTGTAATAGCCAGGTGATTCAGCAAGGGCTTGTTGAACACTGTTTGAGGTAGGTGATGGAGACTTTAGGGCACTCCTTGCTAGGTAGCATCCCACAGACTAAGAGGACATACAGATATAAGTTAATAATTATAGCATGAAAGCCCAGAAGAAAGTGGGATTTTCACCTCATGAGATGGAAAAGGAGTCAGGTGACAGCAACTGAAAAAACTCCACAAAACACAAAATGATCCATCCAGGGGTGACCTTTATTAACAAGAGGTCTTTCTGCAATTGTTGGTAGTAGTAGCTAGCCACCAACGGTTATTATGTAGTTATTATGAGTCAGCTCCCATGCTAAGCACTTTATAAGTATTGTATTATTTCCCCAGAGGAGAAACAGAGGTTAAGGTTATACTGCAAGTCAACAGCGGCAGCAGGATTTGAACCCAGGTTTTCTTTTTCTAGAATCTGGCTTTTAATCACTGCACTAAATAGCTTCTAGAAAAAGGAAGACAATGAGCATCTAGAATACAGAAGGAAATGTAGGAAACAGCTTCTAGAAATCAGAAGGAAAATAATTAGATTGACGGATTCATTCCAGGGGTTGGCAAACTATGGTTCATGAGCCAAACCTGGCCCACAGCCTATTTTTGCAAATAAAGTTTTATTGGAACACAGTCATGCCCATGTGTGTACATACTGCCTTTGGCTGCTTTCATGCTACAATAGTAGAGCTGAGTAGCTGTCACAGAGACCATAACAGCCTGTAAAACATAAAGCATTTACTATCAGGCACTTTGCAGAAAAACTTTGAGCACCCCAACTCACTCATTCAGTTCAAGGTGTTTTTATTTATTTGCTCATTTTCTTCTTTTTTTAAAAAATTCAGTTCAAGGTGTTTTTATTTGTTTTGTTTTGTTCTGTTTTGTTTTTCCCTTTCTCATGTTTCAGAGCCAGTCCATAAACTCTCGGCCTCACAGTGGCTGTCCCTCTGCACTCTCCACTGCTGAGCAGTCCTCTGAGACAGCCCATAGGCCTTTGCTCTCTGGAACGTTGTCATTTTCCATATTTGGCTCAGCTGCCAAGATGCATGCAGGAGTTGATAGAACGTAAGGTGACATTTAATCAAAGTCAGGACTTTCCAGTCTTGCTGAATTTGAAGGTAAACAGATGTCTCTGCAGATTCCTATACTCCACGCGGGTGGGACACATACATCAAGCAAACAGGAAGGATTGAAGGATGAGGCAACTTTGCAGACCCTACTCTTATTTGGCTGGTAGTCGCACCATTCAGCCAATACTCACCTTTATCAGACTGGACCCACTAAGCTGCCCTCACCATTTCTGTGATCGGCTGAGAGCTTCTCAGTGCAGAGCAGATTTTTTTTTTTTTTTTTGAACATGACAAACATTTAATAATGTTTTTCCAATTTTGCATGTTGTCTCCTGGGCCTCAAAAGAAATGAGGGAGGTAGGAGTATCTTTTACCATTTTATCAGGTATCTACAGTATCTGCTCAAACCACAAAATACATCAAGGGAAAACAAGACAGAATGAGTCCCATGAAGAAATTGCTAAGCACATGTTAGCTCTGTTGGCCAGGCCCACTCCTGGGCAGGCAACAAGGAGAAGCTATGCAGCTGGCAAAGCAGGTGACTTCAGTCAATGTGTCTGATCTGGGACGAAGTCAAGTCTCCGTCATGCCTAAGACAAAGATGGCGTTTGTTGTGGATTGAATTCTGTTGCCCAAAAAGGTATGCGGAAGTCCTAATCACTGGTACCTGTGATCGTGGCCTTAGTTGGAAAAGGGGTCTTTGCAGATATAATCAAGTTAAGATGAGGTCATACTGGATTAAAGTCACCCCTAATCCAATGACTGCTGTCCTTATAACAAGAGGGAAATAACAAGAGGCATGGAGCAGAGTCTTCTCTAGAGCCTGCAGCGGGAGCATCGTCCTGATGACATTTGATTTATGAATCTGTTGCTTTAGATCACTTCATTTGAAGTATTTTGTTACAGCTGCCTAAGAAACGAATAGCATCGATGGTGGTGGTGGACTTAGAATTGGGAGCAGAGGAAGACTAGTAGCGAGCATTGAGGAATAGCTTTCCATGTCCCAAGTGCTGTGCTAGACGTGTGTTGTATGCATTCATTTAATCCCCACCATCTTTGAGATAAGTCTTGGTTATCCATGTTAAAGTTGAAGGCACTTCCCTTGGAGAGCTTGTCCAGTCTCAGGGCACCAGCAAGGTCTGGATTTGAATGTGGATCCCTGGGCTCCAAACCCATGCTCGGAACCACTACTTCCTACTGTTGCTCATGTCCACATGGGAAGTTTTAGCCCGTGTGTGTGTGTGGTTACATTTCAGGACCTAGCCTGCTGGTCCACACAAAGAAGCTGGCTCCAAGAGCCCTCACCCACAGGAACAGAGGGCTAGGAACTCCTACTTGTGGGCAGCTGCCATCTCACACAAATTGTCTCCCAGCAACTTTAGGTGGGAGAAGGCTGGTGGCACCTATGAAATTCATGTAGAAATCTAACATGGAACGTTCCATGTCAGAAATGAACTTCTGGTTCTCTTTCCTTTTTATTCCTGTCACTGAGAAACATTTTAGAGAGAGGGCAAGGGAAGAGGATACAATCTATATTGGTTTGTTTCTCAGAACCTTTATCTAGTTGCCTTTGCCAGGCCAGATAACTGGGATACAATTTTTGCTTTTCGTATTTTCACTGCATTGTCATACAATGTAATCAACTCAGGAACTAAAATGAATAGCTCAGCGGCAAAGATGTCACCTTTGAAGGGCTGTGTAGGAGGCAGTGGATATTGGGGTAGCAAGAGCACATTCTCAAGTCGGATCCCCCCAAGCAGTGTACATGCAACGGCTTACCCTGGCTCCTTCCTAAGCTGCTGCTCTGGAACCACTGTTGACAGCCTTGTGAGAAGAAAATAAATCTGCATTTTCATGTGGCCAGACATGTTTATGAAAAGGGGTATATTTAAAGACCATCATCCTGAGAGCGTGAACAATATTTGCTTTTTGAACTTAAAATTCTGTAATTCTATTCCTTACTGATTTCATTCTCAATGTTTCAACAATATAAAACAAGAACTTATGGTCCACACACATACTAATTATGCATCTCCGTTTTCTTCTCGTCTTTCTATTGAAATACTTTCATTATCATTACATTACTAGGGTTTTGGTGTGTGTGTGTGTGTGTGTGTGTGTGTGTGTGTGTGTGTACCCAGTGGGGGTATTTTGTTTTGTTTTATATAAATGAGACACAAAAGGGAGGCAACCCCACATAGTAGAAACATAAAACTTTGCAATCATGCCAACATGGATTCAAATTCTCTATATTAGTTCTGTAGCTTTGGGCAAGTCACTTATTTCCTCTGAGCCCAACTTGTTCATAAATTAAAAGCTTGGAGCATATAGACATTTCAGTGTGAATTCATGTTCTCCTGCTCACGCCGTCTGCCACCTTCTTCTATGTTGCCTCTGTTCAGTATTTTCACCGTCCTTTTGATCCGCACACAGGATGATGTGGTGTCACAGACTTACGAGACTTGGTCAGGAGAAGCTAGGGCTCTCGTCTGTTTGTTTCTCTCTCACACCTAGGTAGTCTTACATACGAGAATAGAACGGGAACGTTTCACACATAGGAATTTCCTATGGCTAGAAGGTGTTGGATGGGAAATGCCATTAGATAATAATTGAACAAACGGAAAAGATATGTTCTCTCTCTCTTGACAGCAGAGCTCTCCCACCAAGCAACACTCCATGGCCCATGTCATCTACAGGTCCTGGGGCTGCTGTCCCTTGCCTAGCACTGTGCCTAGAACTCAGGAAGTAAGTGCTCACTAAGACACCTGGGGAGTAACAGACCCAGAGGGAGGGCTCTCTTACCGCTACCCCCTGTTGATTATAATTCCATTAAAAAAAATTAACAAAATGGCTATGATGCCCCAAACCTCCCAAGCATTCAAAGGTCCTAATTGTAACTAGAAGTATTAGGTTGGTGTGAAAGTCATTGTGGTTTAAAAGGTTAAAAATCATTGCAAAAGCCACAATGAATTTTGCACTAACATAATAAATGTTCTTCTCCATAGATGATGGGATAATGTGATGCTCATTGAGGACCACCTCTGCTGGGTCAATTCTTGCCATTCAAGGAGAAACCGATCAGGAGTGAATCCAGCATCTCACAATCCTGCCACTAAATTCACAAACGCCATTTCTCCCCTTTCACATATTTTAATTACAGTAGCATATGGAGGCACAGATCAGGGAAACCCTGCAGATACTAAGACAGTAGAATAAGTTTCCTCAGACAAGACCCAGACTGGGGGAAAGGGGCAAGCTGAAGAAGCTTAAGCACATTTTTACTATCTGAAAGCTACATATAAATTCAATAAAAACTCCATTCATCAGCACAGCCTCAGAAACTTGCAAACATATAAACACACCCAGAAAAATTAAAAACATCTGTGCAGCCAACAGAACAAAACCTTAAAATAAAAAGGAAACGTTGTTGAGCTGGGCAAGATTATCAGCTTCTCCTTTTCCACAATTATGTGAAGGCATATCTTTGGAAGTATCTATACATTTGATCCAGGGACATAGTTGGTGAATTTTTTCCCTGGTAAACAATTTTTTCACCTCTAAATGAATTTGGAGGCTATTTTACAATTTCAGCCTCCCCTCATCACGTCCTATAACCCACCCTTACAAAAATGATTTGCATAAGAAAATTATTCCTACATGATAGATGAAGAACTGAAATATCTCTTTCTACTGTTATCAGTGTTCATTAAGTATCAGTTTTAGAATTTAAATTAACAGCAACAAAAAAATTTACTCAGATTTATCTCACTGGTTCAGGGTCAGACAGGCAATAAAAGATTGGATTTTACATTTTCAAAGTTTCAAAATTTGAATTAATTTGTAAATTTGGCAATTGCCAAAAAGGTAATTTTATTCACTGTGGAAATATTTAGGTTTGCCATTTTACTTAAATATAAGAAATGGTTTCTCCTTTGAATCCAATTCTTCTTGATGCTGACCAGGTCTTTCATCTGTTGATCTTGAACCCAAAGTGAAGCATATTTTCAAGGAATAGTCTGCATGGACTCCTGAATCCATTTTCTTAAGTCAGCAATTACCAGTGACTAAGGCATTTCTGAGTGGGGACTTGAAGGAGGAATAGGAGTCTGACAGAGAGCTAAATGGTCATCCTAGGCAGACGGTGTGATGTTGAGCACACACATGGAGGTAAAGCACGTTTGGGGAAAGCACAAGGGGCTTGACCATGGCTTAGATCCATTGCTGCTCCAGCTGCCTTGGAGACTGATGCACATAGAGAGGCTCCTCATTCTGGATTTGGAGTCGTCAGTCTCTGCCTCCATACTCCCTGAACTTCTTCCTATCTCCTCAACCTCTGTCCCTGGCATTGACCTAAGGCAGTATGAGGAAAGCACTTGGAGAAGACCTAGGAAGAGTCGAGCCTCTTTGACTATATTAATACCAAGGAATATGATGAAAGCAGGACTATGCTGAGAATCTTGGCAGCCTTGAAGGTCTGATGATTTTGCAGTTGTTCCACTATGGGGTTCAAAGGGCACCAAGTCCCCTCCACCTTTACTCTGGCGCCTGAGGGAGCCTTAGGGAGGCTAAGAAGAAAGATCCATGGGACTCCAGCAGAAGGGAACCCTCGAGAGAGAGAGGAATTTGGTTCCCAAAGAGCATGAGGGTGTTTGTTCTCTACAGAGCATGGCTAACAGTTCAGTCTTGAGCCTTTTTATCCACGTTCTGGACTCTTTGTGTTCTTGGCTGACCAAATGTAAGGTTACTTGTGCCACTATCCACTAAAAAGAGGCATACGCCTGAATTTTGAATACTTTAAACAAGTATTCCTTGAGCTTCCAATACAGCCCCTTACTTGAGCTGCTACCATATATTTTCCCCATCTGATCAGACAGCCAGTGATTTTCTTTTTTTTTGCCTGTAATTCTCCGTAAACTGTAGAAAACATCATTTATATTTTTAAACATGAGGCAAAAGCAAATTTCCCTGAACACAGAAATTTTTATGCAGTTAATTAACTTGTTTATCTTTTTCTTTTTCTTTTTTTTTTTTTGCTGTTTACCGTCCTCATGTGTGACTGAATTTCTGCGATTTCCCAGATGTCCCTCTTTTCCTATTAAATTCTCTCTCTTGAATTCTTCAGTTTGCAGTCTCCCTTCTTGCCGTCTTATTCTACATGGATAGCAAACTTGAAACCACACAGGCAACAAATCTTAAAGCAGAGGCACTTCTACTCCAGCCATGGCCACACCCCTTCACTCCTGTCACCCTCTAGCCTAGGATTCCCTCCCACCCTTCCTTCCCCACTGATCTCAGCCCCTAGGACGTTTTTCAGATCCTTCAGTTCAGATTATTATATTCAACAAGAAGTTGGTCCATCTACAGCTACCTCCATTTACTTCTTGTGTGTTTAAAGTAATTGGCATTTTTGATTTTTGTTTTGTGAATTTTCACCTCTTGCTTCATTTCTTATTACAAATGTATTGCTCAAGATTCTAAAGGTAACTCAACTTTCCCTTCTAAGTACTGTAGTCCTTTGCCCTTTATCTCTGATGAAGATCTATTTTTAAGCCTAAAATTCCCCTCTTCTCCCCCTCCTGTCATGTCTTAATCAATCAAACTCCATGTCTATGGCCACTCGCATGATTCCAATATTCTCCTGGGTTCAGGGATTTGACTATTTTCCCACCCAAATAGTGAATCAACTGGGATAAAAATTATAATATTTCATAATAATAAAACATGATTTATAACATATTCCTGAGACAGAAGAGTAAAAGAGAAAGTACTTTGGCTTCAAAAGACAATTCTTCAAATACCACTGAATTGTTTCAAACCATTACTAATTGAATTGTCATCTAGTTACTCTATACAATTCATGATTCACACATTGCTCTTGAAGATTGTTAAATCTTGACACCTATTTGAAGAGAATTTACATCTATTTGTCTTGAAATAGAGGCCAATTCTTTTTATTGATGATTACTATTTATAAGCTTAGGTGATGAGAGCAATTTTTTTCCTTCGTTCAAATATCAAATTAATCTTTCCATTTACAGTTCTTGGCCTTGATAAAAGAAAACTTGGAAGACATTGCATATGCTCAGGTCTGTCTTTCCTTTTTATTTTTCATTCTCCTATAGAACTACCCAAATTAGGCTTCCTTGCATAAAATAAGCCTGCTGAGTTTGCCTTCTAGCAAGTGGCTATAAGGCTCAGTGCACCAAATACTGGTACTACTTCTTATTCAAGAACATGCAATATTATAATGGTTTTAAGTGTAACATGTAAAGTTATATATTTTGAGGTACAAATAAGAAAACACAAGCTTTAACGTAAATTGGATATGTTTTGTTCCTGGGACATCTATTTAACTGCAGGGCTACACTAAAGGGCACGTATATATCTACTCCTTTCTGACTCTCAAGTACCACACATCATTTCAGTTTAAAAAGGAAAAAAAAGAAAAAAACAGTATAGCTGACTACCAGCTCCCTAAACATACTGAACCAGAACTAATGAAGTACGGATGTCGGATGGCTTACCTGGTACCCAAAATAATTCCTCTGCCTCAGCCATTTTAGAGGTCAATGTGAAATGCAAGGGATGTGGTCCTGAAAATCTCAGCTCTGGCCAATCTACCGTGTTTCCCCGAAAATAAGACCAAGCCGACAATCAACTCTAATGCATCTTTAGAACAAAAATGAATATAAGACCCAGATTTATATTATATTCTGTTAGATAAGACCTGGTCTTATATCATAGTAAAATAAGACCGGGTCTTATGTTAAATTTTGCTCCAAAAGACGCATAAAGCTGATTGTCCGGCTAGGTCTTATTTTCAGGGAAACAGGGTATCTTCCCCCCACCTATAAGAGCAATTACAGCTGAGGTTTATTTTTTGTTTTAATGAGCCCACTCTGCCCTCTCATTGGCAGGCAGCTGGCAGTGCTTCTCTGACCTTTGCCTACCAGAATGGCAGGAGTACTCCTTGGAGAAAGCAGACTGGGTCTCTGCTCCTTGCGATTCCTGCCAGCCCACAGGAAGAACAATCCTTATGACCTCGATATCAAAATGAAGCAGAAGGTTGTTTCCCCAAATGCCACCCAGCTGGCTCATTTGTCTGAACCTTTTTGACTTGCAAACAGCCCAGCATGTAGGGCCCATGGACACCCATGTTCACTGCTCCACAACATACACCCTGTGGCGGGAGGGACTGAACAACCCACCTGTGCCCAGATACAGAGTCAGCATCTATCAAAGTCCTACCAAGACTCAGGCACAAGCTGGCAATGAAACCAATGTATCCATTCCAACATCCATTCACCATTCCTTCGATTAGCTCTGTTATGTGTAAAGAGCACGGTTTCTTTAACAGATGGAGTATGTAATTTACGTTCCAACATCAAGATATCCCACAGGCTGTTGGGAAGAAGTGAAGAAAGGGACTAACATTTACTGAACAGCCGCTATAAGTCAAGCACTGGGTCAGGGCTATTACATGTGCTAACACACAATTCCCACAGCCACGCTGCATGATCCATGTTGGGTAGAGCCTCACCATGTAGGTGAGGAACCGAAAGCTCAGGGAATTAAGGGATGGGCAGCTGTTTGTTGCACTGGGATTCAAACCCAGTGCTTCCAGAAGCATGTTCCAGAAAAGGATACTTCTGCCGAATATCAATAGGGGTTCTATGGAAGAATAAATGGTCCAAAGTCTAGGATATAACCACGGGAGTGGATGGTTGAAATGGGTAGAGGACATCATCTTTGGGAGGGATGGTGTTAAGGGAATCCGACACCAGGATATCAGATGATCTATCTCTGTGGTTGTTAATGTCACCAAGAATGACTGTAGGAAGATAGTGGAGAGAAAGGCAACCAGCCCAATGCTAATCCCTGAGTGATCGGGAGATCAGGACGACAGCACAAGAGAACACATGGATGGTCTAGCCTGAGAGAAGGCCACTGTCATTGTCAATACTTAATTATTGTCAGTACCGTGTTATCTCCCAAATCTCCATTTTCTGCATTCAATTCTCAGACCACCAGCTCACATCCCTCTGCCGTCTATCACCGCCTCTTATCTTCATTGCCTTCCTTACCCACTTTAGATGCCAAGACTCATTCCCTTTGAACCCAGTTTGAATTCAATTCATTCTCCTTCCACCTCACTTGTAGCCGCCACCCCTGATTAGATACAACTTTCTACCTCCTCCATGACTATACCCAAGCAGCTAATCCAGCTGCAGAAAAACTACAACTGGGTTGACCAGTCCCACTTTAAATTTATAATTAAAAACCTCAAGTGGGCTCTCCCACTGCTGGGCATCCTGCTACTTTTCCCTTGGTCTATTCTCTGTTCAACTTTCCTGAGACAACAATGCACCCATTTCTTTCCTCAAACCTCCATCCTCCTTCCCCTTCTTACTCTCAACCTCCAACATTCCTCTCCCTCCTTTTCCTCACTCCCTCATGAATAAATGAATGGAAGGGGCCTGTGCTCTGTGAGACCCCTTTGGGGAAATAATATTCTGTGTCTTCCGCAGAAGAAAGAAACTTTGGGGACCGTGTCTATAAATCAAGCATGGAGCATGTTCTAAGTTTCTGCTTGCTAAAAGAGACCGATAACCTAAAGTTACTGGATAGCATTATTGCTACCAAAAAATAGCTTTAACAACCTCAGGGATGACACGAAAGAGAAAGTTATGTATTAATGACACATGGGAAATCAACAAAAACCTTTAGATTTCCAGTGTCATCGGGCTGCTTCCCTTGCTAACCGGCACCTGCCATGGAAGACACAGATGCTGGCCTGGGCGAGTGTAAAGACAGCCAGGGCTCTCCTTGGTCTCTCAGGCAGGCTGCCAAAGCCACTGGAGTCTAAGGCAGAGAGGAGAGAGTAGAGTGCTCCCACTCCACAGGTCCTCAGTGCAGACCAGCTCTGAGCAAGGTCCAATATTGAGAAGGAAGTATTTTAGCTAAGGTGAGCCAAACCCATCAGAATGACTTGCAACTAAAATTGAGATTTAGAATGAAGGGTTTCTGAACATTAAGGATTAGTGTTTTACCAATGACCTTTGGTATTTTTCAAAGTTATTCCAAGCAATGAAGAATCACCTTATAAATGTACTTTTTTGATAAGATGTGAGAAGTTCATGGTGGGGAGAGGCAGTCATTAAATTATATGAGTTTTTAAGACTTAATAGATTTCAACACCGGAGAGAAAAAAGAAATGGCCCTTGGGGATAACCTAATTTCTCAAAGTCCATTCTGTGTAACACTAGTCTCACAGGTTGCTATTGTTATAAAAACAATGTGTTCATGGTCAGTTTTGTTTGGGAAGAATGTCCTCTCTTGGAGTTTTCAAGCACACTAAAGGTTCTGAGAAGTTCTGCAATAAAGAACTTTGTCGTAATTCGTTATATTATACATAGCATTTCCAAAACCTACTCAAAGAACATTTCTTCCACCCCCCTAATGCCTTCTAACATTCAACTAAACACCTCCAAGAAATTGATCTGGCCCAACCTTCCCATTTTATAGCTTTTAAAAAGTAATAGATTCTAAGAGATGTGGATTTAACCCAGATTATACAGCTGTTTGGGGCAGCAGTGAAATGTGAAAAAGAGAGCAGAGTCATGGTGGGTCATCACACCTGATTCTATCTCCAAAGGCAAATATCCCTAATTGATTCTCCCACTGAGCCCATATGCAGTCTCAGAATCTTGCTTAACACACTCAGCCCATCAATAGAAGCTGGCATGTGAAATTAAGTCCATTTGCCATCTGTAAATTAGCATCCAGGTCTTTGGACTCTGGGTTCCCAAAGTGACAACGTCATCATCGTCATCATCATCACAGCTGTCATCTATTGAGTGTTTATTTTGTGCCAGCCACCATGCTATGGGTTTTACAAGCAGTCTCTGCTTTAATCCTCACAAGAACCCTAAGAGAGAGTTAACAAGGCGATTCCCGTTCACACACAGGAGAGCCGAAGCACAGATGCCTTATATATCCTGCACAAGGTCACCCAGTTTGAAAGTGGCTTAGCTGGCAACTTGGCTATGCCAAGCATGTACCCCCAGGATATATCCTTAGTCCTGACCAAGCCATAAATGTGATGCTGAGTTAGGCCTGGGAAAGTACAGACTATTGCCAACAAACCCTTTTGATCTTTAATTTTTCTTTGAGAAACGATCCCCTAAGATGAGGCTAGGGTATCCATCAGCAGATTTTAGAGAAGAGAAATGTGATATATGAACAAGTGGTGGGGTCTGCCCAAGATCTCAGAGGAAGAAAAAGGCCTCGGTGGGGTGAGAACATGGCACTGAGGGTGGGGCACTGAACCAAGTCCCTTTGGCTGTTTTCTCAGCTTGGCCCCGTCCCCTGGGACATGCAGAATCTCCAGCTCTCTCTCTCTCTCTAGACCCTCTTACCAAGAAATGCAAAGTGATCAACCTGATTAAGAAACTCCAACCAATAAAAGAACTGCTTGCTCTAATAGCAAAGGTGCTAATTATCTGCTAGGGCTCAGCCAGTTTCAAATGGAAACCTTAAAAAAATGCAGCTGTGCGTGTTCAACATCCTGTACCAAATGAGGTCTCCTGACACATACTCAGCCCCAGAATGAAGGCCCAGACAGAACAGGTGCCTCATTTGATGCTGGGATCTTGATAAAGCAGGACGATGAGAGAACTTTCAGTTTACATGGAGAATCCCTTTGAAGGGTAGATTCTTTGTTTCCCTTGGCAAGGCAGTCATCTCGGTCAAGGAATTCATGTGCCTTTGTGACCGGATCAAGTCTCACTAAGCTTCCCATTACAGCAGGGCAGACAGGGGCAGACCCACTTGTGGTCAGTTACTGACTCCTACAGGATCTGACTTTCTCCCTGAGTCTTGGGGCGCTGGGCCTTGGCAACCTCTCCATCTGCAAGCCGCACTTGGCTTCCAGTCTACATTTCCAGGGCTTCTTCAGCTAGGGAGTGACTCTGCCTCCTCCTTCCCTCCCTCCCTCCATAGACTGTTGCGTAATTCTGCTGGGAGAGAGGCCAAAATATCCTGGTGCCTGCCCCGAGCAGCTGCATTTCCGCAGAGTCCGTGAACCTCACCTGGCCATCTGCTGGGGAAAACACTGGAAGGAAGGTGTTATGTAAATATGAGAGTAGCTGAGACTGATGGAGCAGCTCTGTTCTCCTTGTCACTTTTGATAAATCGCATACTCCCCTGCTTCTCCTCTGCCTTCCCAGCAGCAAAGTGATTACTGAAGAAGCACCAGGAAAGCCTTTATGGAATAGAAATAGGTGCAGCCGGATAGATTCCGCCCTCCAAGGGCTCCCACAAGCCTCTCTGTAAACAAAAACAAGCAGCCCAGGCACCTCCGAAGTGCCTCCACAGCCCTGCAAAGCGCAGGACCAGCGAGGGTGGAGGAACAAGAAAAGACAAGATGGCTTCCTTGATTTAACCAGATGTAAATATTTCTCCAATGAAATGAGAACCCAGTTACCAGGTACAAAGGAAATGATCAATACTTGTTTACTTCTAAAATGGGTGATGGGTCCCTTGTGAAAATGCATAAACATCAAAAACAAATTCCTCAGTTATTTCTAGGCACTGTTTTTAATATGATTCATACCCCTCTCTCCCCCTCCCCCACTTTTTAACATCTGGTAAACCTCCACTAGAGACAAGTTGATTTCCTAGCCAGAATAATGCATTTCTGTCCATCACAACATAATTAATAATAATTTCCATATTTACTTGGCTTTCATCACATATCTCTTTGCACTGGTGAGGGAAGGCAGAGAGAGCAGGTAATCCCCCCTCAATCTGCTTGGCAACCATTCCCAGTTAGCTAAGAGTGCACCTTATTAAGATAATGGAACGTAAATCAAAGTGAATAGGTCCACACGCCATGCTGAGGGTCTGTGTCCACTTGCACTGCTTGCCAGACAGCAAACAGGTCTGCAAATTAAACGTGAAAAATCAGTGAAGACAAGAGGCCCATCACAGGAAGGGAGAACCCTGACAGTTCAGCTAATGCCTATAATTACCATGATAAAGGCTTCTAAATGGCTTCATTCCACCTTGTCACTCAAAACCTTAGCTGCCACCCCTCACTCCTGCTACCTGCAGTGACCTTTGTCATGCTCGAGAAAACAGCTCCCATTCTGTGTTCTCTCTTACAGAGTGGCCAGATGGGGCGGTTTTGCTCCATTATTTGCGCCTGTAAAGGGAAAATGCCAACAGAAAGATTCATTATGGTCCAGCCCATCTCCACAAAGCTTCTCTGATTTATTAGGGCATAAACTGCTGTACGGGCTATAATGAGACATAAATGTTCTGGAAGGCCTATGAACTCCACGAGGAAACGCCTTGCCATCACACTTCTGTGCACCTAATTTATTAACAGCTTGTGCCGGCACAGCCTGGAAAATCCTGCCAACTCCACAATCTGCAGCAGTCACCTTTGGGGTGGGCAAGGGAGAGAGGGAAAAATGTGTCCAACGTAGACAAATGACAGAAAACTTATGGGCACACTACACAAAATGGTGAAGTTGTGCATTTTCTCCCTGAGCTCCTCAGCAGATATCTGGCCAAGCTTGCCATGTGGGAGAGCAAGGTTTCCTCAAAGAAGTGAGGGCAAGATCACTCTGGACGTGTTGTTATTTCAGGGTTTTCTTGGCCCTGATGGAACACAGGGGAAAACATTTATATTTATTTCAGAGGATCCCCAACCACTGCTTCAACTATCATCTGAAGAATACTTTCTCCAAGGCAGTGTTCGCCCCAGCTTATTACAGCACGTTTTGCAAGATGATTAGCATTTTTGCTCTCTACACATCACCCTTTCGGTTCTAAATATAGAACAAAAAATTAACAACAGACCAGCCCATTTTTATACTTCCTTTTTATACAACCAATTTTTTTCTTAGATCATAATATGCATGTCTCTTTAATTCAAGTTTGGTTGCATGTGCCAAACTTTATGAAAAGAGTAAGATTAAGTAGTGAGCTGCCAAGAAAATATATAACATACTGACTTAATATTAGGTATTAGGCATTTTATACTCGTGCACTAATGAAAGGAGATCATCTTTTGTCACTGAACATTAATTTACAAAATACTTCTTGAGCATATACCAAGTCCTGGAGATCCAATAGAAACAGACGTGGCCCCAATCCAGGGCAGACTACATGATTTGTGGGGCCCAGTGCAAAATAAAATTGTGGGGCCTATTGTTCAAAAAAGTATTAAGGATTTCAAGATGGCAAGAGAGCAGAGCATGAAGCCAAACACGGAGCCCTTCCAACCCGGGGCCCCGAGCAATGGCATGGTGGCACGTCCATGGAGACGGCCTGGCACTGCCCTGGGGAACATCTAGCTGAGAAAAGGAGCCAAACAATAAGACAACGCCACTGATGAGAATGTAAGAAACATACTTGGTAATGCTCAGAGGAAAGGCATACTGTCCCATGGAAAAGCAGGACAAAGGAATACGCAACCTAGGCTGGGGCACAGGGGACAGGAAAGATGCCTGAGTTGAAATCTGAAAGGTGTGTGTGTTGTTGAGTAATGAACAGGAGCATCACCAGGGATAAAGCAGCACATGCCAGTGTCCCCAGGGGAGGGAGAACAGTGCCTCAGCACAGGAAAGCCCAGGTTTGAGGGGAAGTCAGAGCGAGCCTAGATGCCAGACCTCAGTGGGGCATTGCAGGCCGCATGAGATTGAGGCCTGCAAGGAGTGTTTACAGCAAACACAGATAGACTGGTTCTCTAGCAACCGTACGGCTCCTCTTCCAAGGTCCTCGTCCCCTGCGTCGACTGACTGACGACGGAAGTAACTAACCCATTTACCACCAGAGCAGTCCATGCAGGCGTGGTGAAAATATTTACTTTTATGATACCAGAAGGAACAGAATGATTTTGTTTTTAATTTACAAGACAAAAAACTCTCCTTGCTGCAAAGCCAGGCGTGTGCTCACAGTGCATTTGTACACCTGAGGAATACGCCTGTGTAAACAGTGATTGAGATTTGTTGCTAAAATTAAACACAGCAAAAGGCCTAGAGTGCCTCCTTGAAAATGGCAGAGACCAGCCCACCCATTAACTTCCCCGTTCTCCATGCCCAGAATGTTGGTCCAATAATCCTGAAAGCACCCCTGCTGGCAGGTCCCAGCCTCCTGGACTCTGCCAGGCTGTTCACACGTGATTAAATATTATTGTGCAGAGGAAAGGAAGAAGGCAGGCGAGGGTCCTTTGTCTCTCAGCCACATGCTAATGACTCAGCGTGGAAAAAAAGTAGGAATTCAAGGCACTGTATGTTTAATTGACCTACTTTTTTAAAAATTAGGCTTAATTGGTTATTAATATTTAAAATATTCTCTCCCACACCCAGGGAATTTGCTTTTTTGGTCTTGAATCTTGAGGCCTACTGATGATATTTGTTCCTAAAATAGAAGTTTTCCTTAAACATTGTATAATAAATAGTTATAAATAGTCCTTTGAATTTTTGAATAAGAAAATGCTTTTTTTCATGCCAAATCTGATTTTCTTTTTTTCTTTTTTTTGCCATCTCAAGTTGATATAGAACTCAAATTTTAAAATGCCTATTTTGACTCTTAATACATGGTCCAAATATTTATCACCAATTTTCAACAAACTAGACTGTGTCTCTTCTTACAACTTAATAGAACGTGATCTGTTGATAACAGGCAATGCATCAGTTTTCAGGGTTCAACACTGGCATTGAGTGAAAGGAGGGATGCTGTTTTTTGAAAGAACGGACATAAAATGAAAACATGTTTGTCCAACCAATACAAGCACATGTGTCCCCTCCAAGTGGCCTTTGGCCTTATCAATTTTGCTTCCTTCCAGCCACTGCCTTAGAAGATTGTTACTGATTATGTATCTGATTAGCAGAAAACAAAACTCACCTGCAGATGTCACATTTTTAGTCTTAGAAACCACTACATATCTCTTACTCTTTTAAGGTATCTTCAAATCTTTAGCTTCTAGGACCCCAACAATATGTTCGAAAAAATAGTTCAAGGAAGGGTCTTTTTCATGTAAGCATCTTCTGAATGGATCCAATTCAGAAGTTTTTAGAACACTGTGCATGCAGTCATTGTGCTGTGCCCGCCAGGATATAGATAAGTGACTAACACAAGGGGGACCTGATCTTTGGGAATTTAAGCCAGAGTAAGCTGCTTCTGCTAAAAGCAGGAACGAACTAACCCTTTGGTCAACAGAGTTCACAAATGACTCTTCTGCTGGAAGGAAAATCCAATCCTAGAGCCAGAGAACTGTCTACAGATGTTCCACTGGAATTCAGCCACCAACCACATGGGCAGGTTCTTGTAAGGATTCCGCTGCCACAGGTGCTGGGCCAGACGGAAGGTGTTCCATCGCACAAAGCATTTCTAACGGTGCTGGGGATAGTGTAAGGCTAGGTTCCCCTCACACTACCAGGCAATCCTTCAGTCACTTTGCAACATGGGCCATAAAACAAGATTCACCTTTTCTCTTAGGAAAACCTGGTTTAACATCTTTCCAGGACTTCTTTTCTATGTGTTATTTCAAGGGACAAATTTGAAGAGGAGGCGGCTTCACAGCAAACAGCAAAAAAGCCTTTGGTGCCTGTGGCCATTGGAAGAGATTCATGATGGCTTAAATGGGAGGAGGAAAGCCAGTGGGCATCTCTGCATTTTCTCTAGGGCTGTGTCAGTAATAGGGTTGAATGGACACCCTCTTCATACTGGGCACCTTTATTATTAAATGTAGACATTGAAATACTTCATAAGTCTCATGCTGAATGGCTCCTTCCTGGCTTGGGTTCCACTCACTAATGTGATACGGAACAATATATTTTTCAGGAAAGTTTAAGCAGAGCTTTGTTCTTTGTTTGTTTACAAATGACTTGTTACACAGAATAATTTATTTCATATTTTATGCTATTGGAATGGAAGGCTATCTCTTAGTTTGTCTCAGAGACATTTCTTCTATTTTCCTGCAAGTCAACTTTCCCTACATCATTGCTGTGACCTTTCAAAGCTGAGTATTGAGACATTGAAAGAATTTTCAGTTTCCTTTTGGCAAATAAGGAATTATTAGAAAAATTATTCCTTCTTTCTCCTTGTATCTTTCTCTAACAATCAAATACACAATAATATATCCAAGGGTAGATTTTTCTCAGTTAGTCTCTTCCATCTATATCCCTTCCTGATTAAATATGCAGCCATCCGTTTAAGTATACATCTGCACTCTCATCCAACCATCCACTCACTTATCTACCCATCCATCCATCCATCCATCCATTTACCCACCCACCCACCCATCTATCCAACTGTTTAAGCAGTAATGTCACAGATAATGAAATTCTGGGTCAAAGAACTCATTCCCTTTGGCCTTCTCATAATTCTCTTTCTATTTCTGACAGGGCTTTTTGTTTCCTTTTTTGTGTGTGTGTTTGTGTGTGTGTGTGTGTGTGTGTGTGTGTGTGTGTGTGTGTGTTATAAGCCTTAATAATGCATTTGTGGGAGAATCTTGGAATTAGCATAGCTACTTTACATATGGCCATTTGCAAGTATATGGAGCTAACTGACTTTTCTTAGAGGGAATAAAAAAGAAGTATATCATAACTTTGTATTTCATTTCCAAGTTCTGTGGCTGTAAATAAAGCTTTGTTCGTTGAGCTTGAAGGCGAACCCCACAGGACTAGGAGCTCAGTGCGAAGAGACAGACGGCTTGCCAGAGAGATGAATGCATTTCATTATCTTGAGCTTATTCCATAGGCATAATTAGAACTCTTTTGAGAAGTCAACTAATTATGTAATATCCAGCAAAATATGTGAGGATTTCATTTTGGCATTAAGTAGAATCTATCAAGCTCTGTTCTAATTTATGATTTCCTATTAGAAGGGGGAGCAAACAGGACCAGTCATTTCCACAGCAATGGTTTCTGATTAGTACTACCGGATAATATAAAGGCAGAGTATATATCTTCCCCTTGGGCCATCGCTGGAGAAAAGGCAGCTTAGATCAGCCCTATATATTATTAGATGTCCCCGTTGTCCTACAGAAACACAGCTGCAGGTATATTACTTCTGGCTGGGACGACGGTAATGTGAGGCATCAGCAGAGACATCAGATGAACAACCTTTACTAGCAGGCTCGCTTTTTCCTTTCTATGCGTAGCCTGTGTGGAGCAGGGCGGCATGGTCCCAGGCTCAGAGGTTCCAGCTGAAACCTCAGTATGACCCAGCCCCCAGCCAGCAGTACCTCCATCTCCGGCCATCTCTCCTGGCCTAGCTTTCACTCTGACAAGACACTTCAGCAACCTCCTCGCTGGCCCTATGGAGAATGCACCAGCCTGTGGACCCTCCTGCTCTGTCATTTCCCATCACCGGGGTGGGGGTGGGGTCTCACCTCTTGTCTAGGGCCAGGCAACGGCTTTGACACTCCTCCTCCTCCCCCCCGAGAAAGTAAGGTGAGGAAAATAACATTGCATAACTCTTTAAGCTGCATTCCTGAGAATTTCTCAAGTTTGTCTATAAAGAAAGGCAAAAACGGAATAACGATGACATTCTTTTTCAAGAAGAGGAAAATGAGAAGCACAACCGGGTAGTCTCATTTGCAGGTAATTTGCAAAACGAATTTGACTTTCCCTTCCAAAGCCCAAGTTATTCCTGGATAAATTAGTTTCAGAGGATGCTTAAAAAACAATGGTGGGGAAGTAAGCAATCCCAATGCTATATGGCTGTCAAGTAGCCAAAAGTGGTTCAACAGGTTTTTGAAAATTTTGAATGACAGAATATTTTCGAAGATGCAGATATGGCTTTGCAAGCTCAGAAAGGCAAAGTTGGGTCTTTAGGTTCCGAAGGAACCACAGAGAACAGGGATGGCAGACATGTGGCACAGGGGACACCACGGGCTTCTTATGCAAGGAAGACAAGGCTCCCTGGTCACAGCCCTATCCCTTCCCAGCTACATGCGCTCTTACAACACTTCCCAAGGTAGCACTGCAGAGAGCCACCTCCGTAGGCCCAGAACTGGCCCTCGAGATAAAACCTCCTTGCCATCTTGGATTCGGCACAGACAGCTGGAGTTAATGAAAGAGTTAATGCGATTTTCCACTCTCCCCACTTGCTTTGAGGGACTCTGGTGAGAACCGGCCTGATCAAATCACCTTTAGGGAATGGAAAAATCTAACTCACCACACATGAAGGCAAGCATAGAAAGGAATGCTGGAGATGAACCAAGGACAGGCTGAACAGAACTGCACCATCAGGCCGCAAGAAAGGAAAACACAGACCCGAGAAGAAAAAAAAGGTGGCAGTGAAGCAGCCATCTTCCTAACTCTGTAGAGACGACCCTGTCTCTCACATGTCCAAATCCCCATCCTTGGGGTGCGGGATTCGAGGCCTGGTGTGCACATGGCAAGGAGGGGGCTCAGCCCCCATTCCCTTATGCATCTCACAGATGTGTCAGCTGGTATGAGTTAGCCAGGCAGTGACCACATTTTGGGGAGAAATCATCCATTGATTTATCACAGGGGGCATAAATCATAAATGCATTTAGTTGTCTTCATCGCCTTTCTTGTCATCCTGCCCCTCTGAAGTGAAATTAAGAGGCAGATGTATTATCTGGGATCAATTCCAGATCCCATTTGTGTTTTAAAAAAAGAAATCCAGGAAGGATTTCGCACAGCCCTTCTGTCACAGGTTGATCAAAGTCTCGGGGTCTTGCAGGCCAAGTCCCCACACAGGTAATGCTGAGAAGCCTGGTGATGAGGGCTGCAGACCTCGGCCCACACGAGCCCCTTGGCCCAGATGGGGCTGAGGGCAACAGGAGTTCTGCACTGTCCCTAAGAAAAGCCAACCCCCTCTTGGGCTCGCAGACACCAAGGCCTGCACAGCCTCCCCCAGTGAGCCAGGCAGGTCATCGAGGCAACAGGAGAACAGGTGGTGGGTGTCAGTCATGGCTGCAAATTTGAAAATTAAGTCAATGATAAAACTGGTCACAGCAAAGACAGAGAGGGATCCTTCCAGAAAGGTCTGGAGGAGTCCTCTCAAATGCTATTGCATTCTCAGGTCTCAGGTTTCATCTAGGCCTTTTCAGGGATCCTGCCTCATTCCCTCCATTCTCCTTCCTCAAGAATGTTGCTCCATTTACCTCACTGGTTCCATGGACCACAAGGTAGTGCTCTATGCCTTTTTTCATGGTGTTTGCAAGAAAAGTAGGAAGGAGTTTTGAGATCACAGCCTGAGACCAAGTTGGACATCAAACTGAGCTTCTCTGTCCTTCAAAATAAGACTTTCTGACTCTGGGTTACTCCTAGGAGTTGTCCTCTTCTAAATCGGCACTGAGAAAATTGTTCTTTCCTGTCTCTTCTACGTACTCTGACACATCCCACCAAGCACCTCTGCCACGTGCGCTCCAGGAAAGAAGAAAGCACAGCGAGCTCCTCACCTTGGGTCACGAGGTAGGATCAGCACCTGTGCTTGCTGGCCTGAGGCGAGGGAGCAGTAAAGGGTCAAGACAGAAGGAGGTAAGGGCCTTTGGAAGATGAGGGACAGAGGGCCACCAGCAGCGCCCAAAGGAACTCATGGCTGGCCCTGTCCAAGAGGATTCCTGCATCCTTCACATCTATCTGAGTCAGGCACATTGCGTCTAACCCCTGCTGGGAGGCGTGCACAGTATTCAGTCTCTCAGGACTGGGCTGGCTCCCTTGAGACTTCTCTTTGTTGTGGTCCATGGGCCTCATCTCCCAGGAATCACAGGTAAGCCATTTGAGTGCAATGTCAAGCCTCATGCCTGAAAGTTATTCCAGCTCTGCTAGCACATCATCTGTGTTGAGTCTGCAGTCTCTCTCTCTCTCTCTCTCTCTCTCTCTCTCTCTCTCTCTCTCTCTCTCTCTGTCTCTCTCTCTCTCTCTCTGTCTTGCTCATATTAAGCAGCTATTCCATGCCAACATCCCAAGTGCTAGATATATGCTGGTGACCAAGAGAGACATGGCGTCCACCCTCAAGGAGTTTATATTGTGCAAAGAGTTAATAATCAAGTAAACCCCAAAATGAATACATAATTTAACTATAATTGATAATGTCAGTAAGGAAAATAGCAGGTAGTACGAAAGCCTTAGCAGGAAGGGAAGTGGTGGTCAAGGAATGCATCACTGAAAAAGTAGTTATATTTTTTTAATGTGTGTGTGCGTGTGTGTGTGCAGGTGTGTGCGTGCATATGTGTGTGTGTGTGTGTGCATGCATGTGTGCATGCATATGTGTGTGCACACGTGTGTGTGTGTGTGCGTGTGTGTGCGTGTGTGTGCGTGCGTGTGTGGGTGTATAAACACACAGCTCAAGTCAGAACTTCAAACTGTAAGATGGCTGTGTGTGCCATATGCCTGTTCCTCTAAGAATTTCTTGAAGGCCTGGAGAGACCCTATGTCAGATTTTTAACACGCCCAGGAAATCTATGGCAGCAATAAGGGTATTTTTAAGTGTCTGCCTGGAAGAGACAGAAGCAGAGAGACCCACACCCCACACCCCTTTCTCCTGATGTTAGGAAGCCAGTGGCTGGTCCCTAGCCTAACACAACTCTCGCTGGATTTTTTTTTGTTTGATTGAAATTTATTGGGGTGACAATGGTTAGTAAAATTACCTAGGTTTCAAGCGTACAATTCTGTAATACCTCTCACTGATATGTGGAATATAAAATTGGATTTTCTTTTTTGAAGGAGGTCTAGAATTTTTCTTTTTTTTTTAATGAGAAGAGCTCATAATAGGCCATTTCCTAAGTTAAGAAAAAGGGAAGGAAAGGATCAATATTTTTAGAAAGGTTAAGATAATTATTCTGTGAGGAGAAAACAAATTTCTGTAAGTATCTCTGGCTCACGCAGACATCCTTCTGTTTTGAGTCTGAACTGCAACAGTCTTCTCTGAAAATCTAAAACTATCACTTTTTATCTGTGTTCCATCGAGGCACAGAAACAAATCACGGGAAAACAAAATTAAAATGATCCAAATCTTAAAAGCCCTAAAGTTTTCATGAGTTCTGAGGGTCAGATTTATAGAACCAAGGCTTAGCAGTGCCAAATACTCAGGCTTCTGACCCAAACGGCACTAGACACTTGCCTCCACCCAGGTCAACCGTCTCCAAATCACAGGGCACCTTGGAAACTGGCTCCAGGGCCTGATGTGGCCCAGGAGGCATGTGGCATTTAGCGAATCCTCCCTGTACACCTCACTTTCAGTTTGTGTCCCAGCACGGATTTCCACAGGGGCCCCTGAGCTGTCCAGTAAGGCCTGCCAGGCAACGGGCTTCCTGCCGGAGAGCTAACATGCACCTCATCCGTGTCTCCCCCAAAGAGGCCCCATTAGTCACCATCATCAGCTGTTCAGTATTTGAGATACGAATCCCCAAGGAGTGAAGAGGACAGGACAAAATCTTTATTACGTTATGGAAGAGCAAGCAATGAACCAATGTCAACTGGAACGTGGAGATCTTGGGAGGGAGTGGAAAGGCTCTTGTGGGAGGCAGATCTACGCTGACAGAAGGGTCCGAAGTGCTGGGCTGCAGTAACAGATCATGTTCACTAAGCCCTATAAATCTCCTCCCTCCATATATTTTATAGAAATGATTAAGGCAAAGGTAGTCAGGCTACAGGTCTATGGCCAACAGCATTTGGCATTGGGAGCCTCCAGTTTTATCCCCAGATGTTTGAGGAGGTAATACAGAGGTCAGGCTATGGAGAATACCAGATTTCCCAAAATCTATTGGAAGAAAGAGCTTCACTGATGAGAGCCAGAGGTGATTTCTCCACCAACAAAGTTAGCTGAACAAGCCCAGGGCCCCTCTGTGATGAAGACCTAGCACTGTGAGATAAGAGTGAAGCACCAGGAGGTACACGGCTCAGGTCCGGTTTTGGGTTGGGGATCCTTCCTGTTGGACTGTCGGGATCAAGGTCAAAGGGTAGGTCATTCCTCTGTGTCTCTAGCACTGAAAACAAGGCTGTTAGGGATGCATGGAGGGCACGGAAAGTTTGCCTTGATTAAATCTACTTGTTCTTCCCTCCCTTCCACAAATGTTTACTGAGCACCTACTATGCACCCAGCACCGTGTCAGGTACTAAGCTTTGCGGAGAACTAAACAGGAAGTGATCTTAGGTCTACTGGAGAAGATAAACATTGCAGAGATAATGACACCAGTCATCAACCAGCACTGCATTAAGTGCTACTGAGACACTCCAGGTGCTGGGAATTCCACTCCCTACAGGCCATTCACCAGGTGCCTGGGCCCTCTCTGCCTTCCAAAGGAAGCTTGACAGGGAAGCCCTAGGCAGGTTCTATCTACTCCAGGGCCTCAGACCAGGGAGGGGCGCTGGGGAGCAAGTTAAAGCTAGGGCTTTGCGATCAAGTTACTTAGCTTGCTCTCTAGTTGGTTTGCTCACTGATAAAAGGGATGTACCGTAAATGTCTACAACCATAAAAGTGCTGTGAGAATCACAAAGATGGTACTTACACCGTGCTCAGCCAAGTGCTGGGTAGCATTCCCTCCTTCCTTCAGGGAAGGCTCCCTGAGCCCACGCTGTGTGTTGGGCACTTGGGTACACCGAAGGACAAAGCAAACATAGCACCCTGCTCTCATAGTGCCATGTTTCCAGCGAACGGGACAAGCACAGTTTACTTGCTTGCTCTGTACATCTCATATGTTCCAAGATGAAGAATGCTATCACTAGAAGGAAAGCAGTAACTAAGCTTGCTCAGGTCACGTCAGGGGTAACTTTGAATGAGGTCGTGAGGGTAGATCTCAGTGAAAAGGGAGTATCTGGGGAAGCACATGAAGGCAGTGAGGCGTGAGGCAGTGTAGAAATCAGAGGCAAAGTGTCCCACGCAGAGGGAACAGGAACTGGCTCCAAAGGTGTCGTGCACCCAGCATGCCTGAGAGCAGTGGGTTGTGCGGATAGCACGAGGGGAGAGCAGCGAGAACAGGACGGAACAGACACCTATCCGGCCATGCCCTGTCGGCCTAAACTCAGCACAGAGTGGGAGACAGTGGAGGTTTACTGGCATAATTTACCTTTAGTTTCCAAAGTGCCTGGCTGCTGTGTGGTGAACAAGCTGTGGAGTGCCTATTTCTGATGGAATAGATGTGAGAACTGAGAAGAAATGTGATTTGATTACAATTGACGTGCAGGTATAAGAGTGGCAGGGCTGGCGAAGCGAGTCGGCTTCCAGTCCTACAGGCCACTGGGTCCCGGCACACTGGGTACCTTTCCCAACAGCAGGGGGGTGTTGTGCCCTCTCCACCATCCTGCTAAGTTCCCCTTCCTGATCATCCTACAAAGGAAATGCAGGACAGCGGGCAACAGAGGGTGAGCCTCCTGGCAGTTTCCGGCTAACAGAGGCACAGAACCCCTGGTGGAAGAGCCATCCATCTACTTGGCCAGCCCAGTTCACAGCCAATTCACAAACAGGTTGCTGTGAGGCTTTCCACCAAATCACCTACAGGGGGAGTTTTACGAAGGAAGCAAATGAGGTGAGGAAAGAATATGAGGCTGCTTAAGAGAAAACAAAATAAAAACAAACTCATAGATACAGACAACAGACTGGTGGTTACCAGAGGGAAGGGGAGGGCGAAATGGGTAAATAGGGTCAAATGTATGGTGACAGATTAAAAACTAGACTTTTGGGTGGTGAACACAAAGAGCATGCAGGTATGGAAGTCTAATGTCGCACACCTGAAATTTGCATAATGTTATTAACCAGTGTTACCTCAATACATAATAAAAAGTAAAAACCAAAATAAGTAAATAAACAAAGCTAACATGATATTCACATGAAGAAGAGAAAAACTAAAACTGACCAGTTGCCCACCCACTTCACCAGCCACATGGGTTCCCAAACCCACTGTGCCCAGTCATGTCCTCTTCTGTTTCACAGCAGAGCAGGCTGCCCAAGGACCTTGGGTGGATGCACCTGCCGTGCCTGGCCCAGGACCCTGCAGACCAGGATCTCGCCATCACTAACACGCCTGAAGCACTTGCTGCCCCCAAGGCCTTGCTGGGCTCTGGCACTGTTCAGCCAGCCCTCACAGCAACCACTGAAAGGGTTGGTCCCTGTCCCTACACTTCATTTCCCAGGTGAGGATACTAAGCACCAGAAGATTCAATCACTGGCCCAACGCCACCCAGCTCAGAAACGGTAACAGCTGGACACCCGCCCAGGCGTCTGAGCTACGACCACAACTCTAGAAAAGGAACCCCTAATATAAAAGCAACACTACTTCTCAAATCTCCTTTGCATGTTTCACTAATACAGAGAGGCTGCTCCTCTGGATTGAGGAACATTAGCTTTTATCTATCATTAATTAATGACAGTGAGTGGTTAAATAGATCTCAGAATATTGTGATAGGCGCCAGAAGTTCAGGTAAACAGGACAACGCATGCATATATGTAAAAGGCCTGGAAAAGTTTTTAAAATGCAGCTGCACACTTAAACCTTCTTATAAGTCAACCAAGACACCACATAAGCTTAATCCATATTCAGGAATAAAAGAGTACTTTCTACACCACCTTGAATTCATCTAGTACAACTGCACTGGAACTATACCAGTGAAATAAAACCAATGTGAGTGGTTGGCAATCATGGTGGCAATGCTGATGATAACAACATCGTGTACCCACCCACTCTGTGCCCAGCACTGAGCTTGGTAGCGTCATCTTGTTTAATTCTAAGCAACACTGCAAGGTGTGTATAATTAGCCTCATTTTACAAATGGGGGGAAGCAGATTTGTCAGCATCCAGACACCACCCTCCTTCCATTAGGCACCACTGCTTCCCTACCCACATCCACTCCCCAAGAGCCCTAGTCAATAGTCCAAGAGAAATAAAAACCCAGGAAATAAGAACTTGACATGTCATTAGCCTGCAAATAATGCTGAACTTATTCAGCAAGCTTCTAGTTATCCCTGGGTGTGCCACTTACTAAGCTAACGTGCCTCAACACCACATCCACTGGGCTTTGTGAGGCCGGCTGGGGCTCTGCTAACCACATTTCTGCTTCGTTGGAGGTTTCTGGCAAGGCTCTGCCAAAAGGCTCATTAGGGGAGGCTACGGGGATGGAGAAAGGGGAAGGGACTTGCTCCTTTCTGTTTGCTGCCTGGTGGCTTCTTGTTCCCAGTACCATCAGTCCAGCAAGCCTTCTTCACTCTGGCCAGGATGGTTCATTCCAGTAGCAGTGAATGAATCCAGTTTGTAGATTTTCCAACACTCATAAAAGCATTTTCAACCCCTGCAGAGACCCCAGCACCTCATCCTCAAATGCCTGGGTCCTAGCCCCGCAGGACCCTCCTCTGGGCTCAGAGATCCCAACACCTTTCAGCCAGCGTGCCTTCCACCAAGGTCTGGGTCCCAGCTCTCCTCTCAGCTTCTGAGTTTTAATGACCTCTTCTCTTCCCTGCCCCTCCGTGCTCTCCCCCACGAGCCGTAGGGGTGGCCACTGTTGCCTGCAGTTGCCACTTCCATGGTACCCTGGACTTCTCTTTTTGCCCTTCCTGGTTAACAATTTTTAACATTAAATTCTCTTCTCTCATTAAAATAACTGGTGGATTTCTGCCCCCTGACTGGACCCTGCCTGATGCACTGGGGCCATAACTTTTCCCAGTGGCATTTCTCAGAGTGCTTTAGCTGGGGCAGTCTTCACCCACTGAGCCGTGGAGAGGGCACTAAAATCCTCATCACTCACATAGTGCGGTCTAGGAGCTGCCTGCCAAATTGCCTATTCCAGGGCCACACCTGCAGAGAATGGAACTCAGGAAACATTTTGTTACAAGTCCCCCTCACCCCCAAACCTTCAACCCCTCAGTTCCAGGCACAGGTGTGGAGACAGTCTGCCGTGGCTAAGGATCAAAGCCCCCACCTTCATAATTGCCGGCTCTGGGCAAGTGACTTAATCGCCCTGAGCCTGAGTTCCTTCCCATTTAAGAAGAGAATGACAATAGGAGTGTCTACCCATAGGGAGGAGCTGAGAATCAATGACAGAAAGCAGGTACTAAGTCTGACTCTGCGCCTAGCATGGGGGTGGAGTGGCTTTGGCTCTCCATTTACTGGAGGACAGTGGGGGCCACTAGGGAATGCACACTGTCCCCTCTATCTGCTTTCTGAAGCTAGGGGAGCCTGGGTGGAGCCCACTGAGCCCACTGAGGAGAAACAGCACTCGCGGCAGCAGGGGAGGGCCCACGAGGCCGTCTCGAGCCCCTGACATGAAGTGATATTTCAATGGCTGGCAGCAGCCATGCATCAGTAGGCCCCGTTCCTGACTTTGTCTCGTCATGTTCTCGCCCGAGTGACAAGATGTCTAATACCAGCAGAAGTAATTAAAAATAAACTGGGAGACAGCGAACCATTTCAGCTCTGCCTTCAGCAGCGAGGAGGGCCCGCGTGAGCTCTCACCACGGTGACTGAAAATGCCTTTTCCTGTCATACCGTTGACTGACCACGAGAAATGAATGTTCCTGCTATTTCCCTAAGACAGCTTTAGGATTTATCGCCCTGGAAAAATTACAGCAACAACACAAACTCGCCCAAAACTTTCAGACCAAAATGTGACTTCAGCCGGGAGGGAGAGAAAAGAGAGAGGGAGGGAGGGGACAGAGAAATGTAACAACCCAACTAAGCCCTGAATTAAAATGGGACAATCTTGGAAGAGGAAGAAGAGGAAGAGGAAGAGGAGGAGGAGGAGGAGGAGGAAGAAGAACCCATTTCCCAGTCCCCCACCCAACTGAAATCAATGATGAGGAGAATCAGTAGCCAGACTGCACCCAGCCACAGTCCAGCTCCATGCCTCGTGGACTGATTCCTCACACAGTAGTCAGAGAGAACTTGGGGAAACAATCAGCTCACGTCTCTCTATTCAAGAGCCTCCCACAGCTCCCCGCTACCCTTGGATCACAGTCCTAACCCCTATGCCCACCGAACGCCAAAGGAGCTGGCCCCTGCCTCTCCTGCCAGCCACCCCTGTCACGACGCCCCTTCAGCAGCCAGGTCCCAGTGCTGCGCTTCATTTAGCTCTTCACACACACAGCCAACTTCGCTTCCTCTGGGCCTTGAAAATGCTATTTCCTCTGCCCTTCCCCCAGCTCCTTTCACTGACATGTGCTCTCTTCAGAGAGGCTTCGCTGGGCCACCCCATTCTCTGTGTCGGGCCCTGCTTGTCTCCTTCAGGAGATTTATCATGCTCTCTAATGAATTGCTCTTTTCACTTGTTATCTGCGATCTGTTTTCTGCTCTCTGGGAGCTCCTCGGAGCTGCCATGTCAGCCCCATACTCCCGAGTTCTGGTATAATGACCTGGGACAGAGTGTGGGCCTCAGGAAAACTCTGTTGAATGAATTACCCTCCATATGGCTACTCCCTTCCATTTGCTTCCCCTGCCAACAGCCCCTGCCACCCTCAAGCCCCCATGTTAATCTGCTTCTATGGAACGCAGAACAGACAGAGCCAGAGAGGAGGTGTTGGGGGAGGGGGTTGCATTTTGAGACCCCTTGGCCTCCTCTACAGGCAGTATGACCTTATCTCCTTCCCCAGTGGTATGTGGTATTGGATAAATCCCTTCTCCTCTCAACTGGCTCAAAGGAAGGCAAAGGAAATGCTTTATAAATTCATTTGAAAGTCAGAAAAGGCAACAGTGTAGTTTAGGAAAAAAGAAAGAAGAAAAAAATTCCTTCCAAATTGCTTAAGATTCTTTAAGGGTTGGGTTCTTAAGAGAATAAACGCTAACTCTGCTCAGAAATTCTGCTCCCCTGAGAGGCCCATACCCCATGGAAAGAGGAATTCCTGAGCTTTTGCAAACCAGAAAACGCCCCAGAGCACCCCCGGCAGAGCTAAGCCTTTCTGCACCTCTGAGACCTCTAGGACCTGGCGCGTTTAAAGCTTTAGTTCGCAAATTATGCCAAGGAAGGAAGGCCTGGGGCAAAACCCCCAAGAGCGCCCCTTTTTGGAGATGCAGGTGACATGCGCTCAAAAGACAGTGATTTCCAACGGTGTTTACAAAAGTGCTCCAAAGCCAGGCCCCCAAACCATTCTGTGATCAAGGACTTCTCTGTCCTCATAGAAGAGCTTCTTTTGTCTCACCCCTCTTGTCATCCCTACCAGGCCACTGAGGAGCCTCCCAGGGCCCTGAGCCCTGGTTGGTTCTTGAAGGGCTGTGCCTTGCTTTTGTTCTAGAGATAACTGATAACAAAACACAGAGCACACATAACTGAAATAGCATTCACCTTAGAAGTCCTCCTGTCCCCCTAAAAGAGGGAAATCCCTTAGTTACACCCAGGCAGCCCCTTCCTGTGGCTGACAATTTTCTCCCCTCTTCCTCTCTGCCTGCAGTCCTGATGGGTTCTGAGATGGCCAACTCTCTGACATCCTGCAGACCCTAGTGCACTTTGGGGTGGGAAGGCCAAGGAAACAAACTTATTGTCTGGGTGACAATGTATGCAGCATGACAGTTCTTTCTCAGACCTAAGATCATTTTATTTTGCTTTTACCCTCAAGATATCTACATGCTGGTTAAGGGTACAGCCTCAGCATTTGAGGCTGCGTTGTCATTTCAGTTCCACCAAATGCTAGTTACGAAACCCTGAATCAGTTATGTAACCGCTTGCTGCCTCAGTTTCCTCATTTGTGAAAAGGAGGTAATAACATTACCTGCTTCATGGGGTTTCTGTACGAATTAAATACACATGATGCATTTAGAACAGTGCCTGACACCCGGCACTCAATAAGAATAGCTCTTATTAGTTTTGTTTTATATATTTAACTATAGGAAACCAGTGTAAAGCATTCTCTTGTTGAGGGAGATTCTGGTTTAGAGAAATATACTGAGCATTCTAGTGCTACCTGTATTTCTTATCACAAGGAAAGGGCAGTAGCACAGGAACATCTAACAGGTACAGAAGGATTATTGTCTAATACAAAACAAAATAAGAGTTATGAACCCATAACTAGGTCAATTCTGGCCCCACTGTGATGGGGGTTCCACGGGTTCCATTGTATTTGGATTCAGGGCTTCCTGGGACTTGAAAATGAGGAAATCTGATTCTCTCCAGGGTTTCCTGGGACTTGAAAATGAGGAAATCTGATTCTCTGTTACTCCAGTGACCTCTGCCATGGGCCCATGTCACCACAAAACCGGGTTCCAGGGTCAGGTAGGGCTAACATTTATGAAGATCCAACATTCCAGCCACTGGGTGCAGCAACCCCCATCACTATGTACTGTATTGCAACCCTGAGGGCAGCACTGGAGGAAAAGAGGGAGGACAGAAAAGGCTCATGACAGAAAAGCAAAAGGGGGGCTCCAGATGTTGAGGAAGAGATAACCTACAGCACAAAGAGAAGTATTTGCCGTCAAGTCTCCTCCCCCCTCCACCATTTATTATGTGGCTAGTATAGTTTAATCAAGTATAAAAAGCAATGGAAAGATAGGAAAAAACTACTACTACCATCTTGAATTCAGCCAATATATAAAATTCCAAGGGCATCTCAATGACTTTCAACAATACACCAGTTGGTTCCTTTAGATCGGGGGTTGGCCAACATATTTTTAAAGGGCCAAATAGTAACTATTTCAGGCTGTGGACCACATGGTCTCCGTCATAACTATTCAGCAGGAGACAACATACGTAGAAACAAATGGGGATGGCTGTGTTACAATAATACTTTATTTATGGACAGTAAAATTTGAATTTTATATAATTTTTATGAGTCATGAAATATTCTTTCTTCTTTTTTATTTATTTATTTCTGACCATTTAAAAGTGTGAAAATAATTCATAGCTTAGGCCATACAAAGTAGGCAATGAGCCAGATTTGGTCCATGGGCTGTAATTTTCCAACCCGTTCTTTAAATCACTAACTTACCATTTCACACTTATCCTCTCTACCTCATGCATCAGGGGAAGTAATGATAAATAATTCCATGACCTTTTTTTTTTTTTTTTTTGTAGTTCACTTGGAAGAGCGACTACATAGATGGCAGGTATGACCATTTTTCTAATTTAAATGTAGGCAGCTTTATTTCTTGAGCAGATCCTGGAATGAGTCCCTTTCGTGTTGAGAAGTTCACGTTTTATTCCAAGTGTGTAAGAGCTGCTGTTAAGCCACAAACCAATGGATATCAGGCAAAAGTAAATGGCACCCAATAAATGAATAAATAGCTCATTTCTGCTCTCAGAAATAAAATACTGGTAAGGGACACACTGCGTAGGCAATCAACATGTGGCCTCCGTAGACTCGCATAATGCATTCCTTCTTCCAACTCATTCTAAAATGATTTCTTAAGCAGTTGCCTTGAGCAAAGCCCTGGTAGGTGGTAGACAGCTTTGAAAAATGACACCCCGAGTGCTCCCCCGGCCTTCTCCCTACTTCTACCTCCTTTCCTTTTCTGGGAACCCAGCTGCCATACTGTGAGGAAGTCCAGGGTACTGTGCTGAGGAGAGGGGACTCACATTATGGCCCTGGACGATGCGACGCCACCTGGAGAAAGAGGCCATGGCAAGGAGAACCAAGGCAGCCCAGCGCAGCTCCTGGCTGCATGCAGCGTCATTAGAGCCCCCACCTGACACCATGTGGTGCAGAATCACCACCAAGTTAAACCACAGAATTGCAAGAAGTAGCTGTTATTTTAAGCTACTATGTGTGGGAATGTTTTATAGTACAACTACGATAAGTGATTGTCTTTCCTTTCTCCCTTCCCCTTGCTTCTATTAGTTTTCTATTGCTGTATAGCAAGTTACCACAACTATAGTGGCTTAAATCAACACATTTGTTATCTCACAGTTTCTTTGGGTCCAGAGTCTGGGCACAGCTTCGCTCGGTATTCTGTTCATGGTCTCACAAAGCTGCAGTCAAGGTGCTAACTGAGCTGTGTTTGCATCTGGAGGTCTGACTAGGGAAGAATCTATGTCCAAGCTCATTGGGATTGTTGGAAGGATGCAATTCCTTGTGGCTATAAGACTGAGGGCCTAGCCTTTTGCTGACAGTTGGCTGGAGGATGCCATCAGGTCCCTATCACCTGGGCTGCTCCAAAAAGCAGCTTACTTCATCAAACTGGCAAGGAGAGTCATTCTGCCCTCAGGGAGTGTCCCATCCCCCTTTTAAGATTAAATAAGGCTGGCCAGCGATAAAAATACCTTTTGATTATCTCAAAATCAACGATTTGAGACCCTGATTGCATCTGCAAAATACCCTCACCTTTGCCATATTCTATTTGTTAGCAGCAAATCACAGGTCTCACCCATACTCCAGGTGAGGAGATGATACAGGGTGTAAACACCAGGGGGCAGAAATCATGACACTACCCTAGGGTGTTTATGACATGCCTCTCAGCCGGGCTGGGATAAGGTGCATGGTGGTAGGAATATTCAGAGATACAGAATCTCGGAAGGACTCACCAATCCAATGAAGATGAGAGAGAGGCTCAGAAATAATCATATTACTAGACATGAAGCTATGTTTGCCTAATAACAATTCTGAGAGAGTTTGAAGTCTAGGGCACAGACCAGGACAAGATGGCCTGGAGGGAAAGAGGAAAGCTGCGGGCAGACCCGAGAGAAAGGAACAAATGCCCAGAGGCTGAGTAACAGAGGCCATGCCTGTGAAATAGCAAGTACCTGTTAATCCAGAACTCCATACTAGGGGCATGGAAAGCATATGAGTGAAGTGGGCTTAGAGGAAATGACCGAGTAGTGAAGGTCATGGTCAAAGAGAGCATGCGTTTGCCCTCTAAGGAAGCAGTCATTTTTCAGCTCTAGCCATTTTTTGTCATATGAGAATGTTGGCTCCAATGTGCCAAGAGTATCTTTTTATGAGAAAAAACTAAAACTTTCAAATTTTATATACAATAACCAGATTTTTAAATGATCAGTAATTGGCAATATTTTAAACAAAGTATGGGCCAAGAAACATACCTGTGCACTCGATTTGACTGAAGGAATAGGTCCTTGTAAAGGTTAACAGTGGGAAACAAAAGTGGCAGAGCCCATGGAGTAACCAACCCTTACTCCTTGGACTATGTCTTATGGTAGTAGTTCCCCAGCTGTGACTTCCCCACCAGTAGCAATGACAACACTGGGGAACTTGTTAGAAATGCACATTCTCAGGCCGCCCAGCTCCACTGAAGCAGCAACACTGGGGATGGGGCAAGCAATGATTGTTGAAACAAGCCCTCTAGGCGACTCTGATGATTACTCAAGTTTGAGAAAGACTGTCTGATGGGAATCAGATTCCAGCCTTCCGATCATTTTTCCTTCTCCTGAATCCATTTCCTATTTCTAGAATCTAAAAGATTACCAACTACAGTGTGACACAACTGTCTACTAAATATCTAATGTTCAAAATAATGGAGAAAGATGACTGCTTAGACACTGCCCATCATCTCCCTCTAACACAGGGCTAAACCACACGGGGTTTCATGCACATTTATTCACCTGCACCTTCACAGAGAAGTCCTCAAGAGGAGAAAGTATGTACACATGCATATGTCTGTCATGGAACTCTCCAGAATGGTGCAGAAAGGAAAGGGATCTTGCTATTAACTTTTAATCATAAAGAAAGACCCTCTTGCTACAGAAAGAAAATCTGCTTCTGCTCGATAATCCTTTATAAGAAGATGAAACTGTTCTGTGCAACGTTGAAATTTCCAGGATACTGGTTCCAATTAATCCAAGGAAGCACCTGGCCTAAAGTCAATATTATTTCTTTGGAAAGATATGTTGAAATTTGTGTTTTGTCTGAAGAATTATGACTTTGCAGCCCTCATCCTATGCCTCTCTCTGCAAGAAGGCCAGAATGTTTAAATACGAATATTCCTGGGCAACTGCTATCCATCGAGAATCACCAAGCAGGAGGGATTCATGTGAGTCTGCGCCCTCATATGATAACACATTTGGTGTTAAAGGAGCTGCTTATTAAAAGTCCGGTTCACCTCCTTCATTTATTTAAGATGATCCGAAATAATTCAAAATATCCTTCAACATACCGTGAAATGTCAGGGCATCTACCAACATTCTAGTTGACTAAAATGCCCATAAACTTACCCACGCTTATTAGTACTGTGACCCCCTCCTAGGGCTGTGCACTAGGTACCGGCCCAGTCCCCAGCCCTGCACTAGATGCTGCAGGCACGCACGTCTACCGCTTGTTCCTCCCGTCACATCACACACATTTACCAGGAATTTACTCTGGAGTCCACCTGTCCCTGGAAATCATCACCCGAAATACTGCTTCAAAAATTACAGTCAGTGCTTAGTGTGGGAGTTGCATTCTGCCAGATTTATTCCTAGATATCCCTGAGGCAGGTGCCATGTCAAAATCCCACATTCTCTTAGTAAGCCCAGCACAGCTAGCTTTTCCTCCAGCCTCAGAAATGATGGCTGTTTCTAAGGTTGAACATGAGGGGAAGGAGTTGGTGTCCATTTGGGGACCATGTCATACAAAATGTATGTATCTTTAAACACCAGACTCAGATCTGGTGAGGTGAGGTGCCTATGCTACCAGAGACGCGTGGGGACCACAATTGTCCAAGGGAATATGAAACAACATCTCATGTCCCCTCAAGGGTACATGCTCTCTGGATACAGCGGAGAGCACAGTTGTCATTTGTCTTCTGTTTCTTTTTGCCAAATGTATATGGTTAGTTAAAATCCCCAGAAGTTAAATATACAAAATAGAAAAAGCAGGCTGGTCTTGTTCTGGATGGTCTCACACACCTATAGAGACCGTTAGAGTGACGCCATTGGCACACGGGATAGGAAAGCACCTTTGTGATACCCCCAGGTTAACACCCTCACTGACTGAGCTCTTTTTCCTGCTGAAATTCCACCATTGAGGTAACACTGTGATCCACAACTGCCCATCTGCTGGTTGGCATCCACTTGAGGAACTTACTAAAAACACGAATTACTGGGTCTCATCCTCAGAGATTCCGATGCTATAGGCATAGAGCAGGGCCCAAGTGTCCATATTTAAAAGGTCTCCCCAGGGAGTTCAGAATGGCTCATAGCTTGAGGAACCTCTGAATTAAGGCACTCAAAAGGCATCAGTAATATTAATATCTGTCATTGACACCCTAACACACAGGTTAACCAGATAAATAAATGTCAACTTGGAAAGCAAAGAAGAAATCAGCACAGACAATAAGCTTTGACAAGGGTGTGAACAGCACTGGAGGAATAGAGAAAGCTTCTGGGTGGCAATGAGGGCTCAGGGAGGAACTATAGAAACATAAACCATAACGGAGATGGCTGCAGGGCCACCACGGCTGACTTCACCGTTCTATGGAGGCTGGGCCCACCAAGTAACTCTGGCTCCATGGAAAACAGAAAGAAAGACACACGTTGCTCACAGAGGACAAAGCACACTTCACAATGAATCTTTTCCCTGAACATGTCGAACATGTCTTTACGGGCTTCTTCTCTCCTCCAAAAACGTTTCCCTTTGAGAACAAAGATAGCCATACTATTCGGCTTTGGTGAACCAAAAAACACAAGGCTGAGAAACTATAGGTCGTGATGAGATTGAATCCACGTGGGCACTCATTTCAGGACAATCATCCAAGGACTGCACTGCATGGCTGGCATCCGCGGCAGCTTACCTTTCGATCGGGCCAATTGTATTTTGCGAAGATGGTATCATAGGTGTCCACGGCCCCATCGGTGATGAGCATGATGGCCTGGCTGCAGATGCTTCCCTGTCCTGTATGGTTGAACTGTGGAAAGAAAGAAGTTCAAAACAAACACATGTCAGAGAGCTCTGATTATCCACGAGACTTCAGAGGCAGAAGGTCCAGGGTTTAGGAAGCCTCTCCAAAGGAGAGCTCATCATCTGCAAGACCAAACCAGAACCTACACGATAAGCCTTTCCCCACACATGAATCACCAAATTTACTCTGACAACTTGGAATGAAATACAGACCACAGAAGGGATTTCTGAAAAACACACACCGGGTGGGAAGTGAGATTCTAAGGCACATAACCTCTCTTACCGTCAAGTGTGGACAGCACTTCAGAATACAAGCCCAAAGGAGTTGGCACGACAACCTTTTAGGAACACATTATATGGGCAGCAGAATAGGTGCCAGGCAACGTCTCGTTCAACATCTAAATGAGTCTGGTTTGGATGGGGCTAATGGGTACAAGCTGTACCATGTAACAAAATCAAGGGGGTTTCGGCCATATAGAGGAGAAAGTCAAGAACATGACAATTCAGATTAGAACCTTACAGCACTCTTTGTGGGGGTTGGTTTTAAATGTGTATTTGTTAGTGTGTAACATTATGTATTAGTTTATATATGTTAGCATGTACAGTATGCTGAAGTTTCAAAATGATACCCTCCGGTGTATAAAACCCTACCTTTCTTCAACTTTCAGTTTTGCATAACATTTAAAAAAATCCCTGCCCTTGTGAGTGGCAGCAAAGGTGACCAGATTGCACTTGCCAGAGCTTTGTGTCCTTCCCTTAAATCAGGAATGAAGAATTCCCTTAATGAAGGCTATTAATGCTACACTTCAAAGCAACCCCCTGTCCTTCCAAAACCCTACAACTGCATGATAATGGCAAGGCATGGAAGCATGCAAAAAGTCTTTAACCTTCATAAGTGAGACTCCCTCCATTATAATCTGTGAAGTGTATTCATTTATTCTAAGCGCCCACACATTGATGGCAATGTAATGTACACAAATTTCTTCCCTCGTGTAGTTCATATTCTATTTGGAGAGACATATAAAGCAAAGTAAATAAGTAAAGGATGTTATACGGTATGTTTGATAATAGTGATGCTAAGGGGGAAAAAAAGAAAGCAGATAAAGGAAATAAGAAATGGGGAGGGAGCAGCTTTAGAAAAAGCAGTCAGGGAATGCCTCACTGAGAAGGTGGCATTTGGGTAATATTCGAAGGAGGTGAGTATCTGGGGGAAGGGCATCCCAGAGAGGGCAAACAAAACAGTACATAAGGGGCGCTGAGTGGGAATGTGGCAGCATGGTCAAACTGTTGACCATGAAACTGGGGAAGGATGGAAGTGCTTTTGAATTTGCTGTGGCGTCCTGATGAACCAGAGAGCTCACAGAACATTCGACTTGATGTTTAATCCTAGTCTCTATGCACAGAATTCTGATGTGGAGTTTGAAGGTGCCATAACACGAGCGAAGACTATAACTGGATGTATGGATGTATGGGATGGATGGATGGATGGATGGATGGATGGATGGATGGATGGATGGAATGCCTTGTGGCCATATTGGGACAGATCAAAGTCAACTCAAAACATTCAAGGGTACCATGGTATAGTGGAAAGCACTCAATCCTATCCCATCACCACAAACTGTGTGGTGCCTGAGGTAAGTTCTCTTTTCAGTGTCCTTTTCTTCATTTATAAGATGGGAATACCATGCTTACATGGTTGTTATAACAAAGGCTAAATATTCATCATACACTGGGATACAAGTATAAACTTAATCTTTACTAGCCTCTGAAGTAGGTACTCTCATTACTCCCATTTTACAGGTGGGAAAACTGAGGCACAGGGAGCTTAGCTAAGTTGCCCAAGGTCACACAGCTGCTATCATAGCTGGAATTTGTACTCAGGACGTCCACCTCCAGAATCTACTCTCAGCCTCAGCACACTCTACTGCACTCCCTATAAGGAGATGAAGGTCCTCGAGCAGACAGTGATATATGGTAGGTTTCCACAAATGTTCATTTCCTTCTCTTTCCTCTTCCTCTCTCTAATCTTTCCAGTGTTCCATGGTCACTTGGCAGACACCAGGGACACCACCGTGAGAGTAAATGAGGTTTCTTAAATTTTGTGCCCTAAGCACTTCCCTCACTTAAGTCCCGGTGCAGACAGCCATTCTTGCAACTCAGAGTGGGCAGGTGTCCTTGAATTAATGAACACAGATAGCCCATGACACACCACAAACCTTTCCACATAACTACTATTCTACTGTCTTTATCGATATAATTTACTATCCCAGAAAAACTCTTGCTGAGGAGGATAAAAATTACAAATAAGTTTATTGCTTATTCCAGGAACGTCCTGAAAAACCCATCAACTCTTAAGTAGAAAGCATCAAAGGGCAATTAATATTCTCAAAATTCTTTCAACCCATGATCTCAAAATCTTCCCCTAGCTGCATCCATCAATCCTACACTGTAATATTGGGATCCTTTCCCGATCTTAACCAGGACTCTTCCTTCTAATCCACCCTGAAAGACCCGCCTTCAACTAGACCTCACAATCCCAATCCCAAGGACTTTGTCCTTTCCACACTGACACAGTACTAAGACTCTGTCGTCATAATGCATTTTCTACCTTATTGCTGTAAGAAAAAGCAGCCTTGTAGCCTTGTCTTATCAACAGGCTGTTCTGGAGATATTTTGGGGAGCCTGAATTCGACAAAACCTTCCCAGTTGCTGCATAAACCCAGCAGTGGGCCACTGAATAAAGGGATCTATGCTTCAGGTCCCAGAGACTGCAGAAGGTGAAAAACTCAGGACACAGTGAGAGAGAAAGAGAGAGAGGGGGAGGGAGAGAGGGAGGGAGGGAGGGAGGGAGGGAGGGAGAGAGAGAGAGAGAGAGAGAGAGAGAGAGAGAGAATGTGTTTGTGTATTTGAGAAATAACTTTTTATTTCACAAAACAGTTGTGTGAGTTCATGCAACTCATTTGAAAACATCCCAGAGAAACTCTCTCTAACAAAAGGCAAGAAAGAGGGGGAAATGAAGATATCTGAGTAACGCAGACTGGGAAAAACGGGCTGCCTAGAGCTGTTTATTTAAAAACATCACTTTCCTCCCCGGCTAAGTCCTTGGTATTCTCTGCAGCAATCTGCAGTTGGAGAATTTTGAAGAATGCAATTAAATTCAAATGCTTTGATGAGTAATATCTCTTCTCTTCATATTTGTCTAGAACTTTTTTTATTGAATAGCAAGAGTGATGAAAGTGTTTTCCATAATAATAACAATGACAAGGGCCTGATGATGAACTGCAATTAGCTCCGTGATTCATCAGTTAGCAGCAACAATTTCAATGCATCCTGACATTTAAAGCATTTGGTTGTGATTAACAGTCTTTGAAATGTCACCAAATTTTATTTAATTGGCTAAGAAAAATTTTTAAAAGGTAATCACTGCAAAGATCATATTCATCGCCAAAAAAGATAATTGCAGTTGTCACATGACAAGGTAGACGCTAACTACTGTAGCAAGCTGGCTCTGTGTTCTTACAGAGTCTAATGAATGCAGCCGAGATCAATAGCCAGAAGGGTCTCAGAAGTCTATTTGAATGCTCCTTTCAAAGTTGTTTGGACAATAACGGCAAGCCTTTAGTCATCTGAGCAAATACTGAAGCTGAAATGCAGGTAGTGGCAAAACGGAATTAACTTCATTTAGTTATAGTAATCTCTAAACCACTCTAAGTTCCAGCCACAATCAAAATTTCGTGTGTGTGTGTGTGTGTGTGTGTGTGTGTGTGTGTGAGAGAGAGAGAGAGAGAGAGAGAGAGAGAGAGAGAGAGAGAGAGAGAGAGAGAGAGAGAGAGAGAGAGAGATTGTATATTTGAGAAATAACTTTTTTTTCCGCATTGGCTTACAAAGGCAGGAAGAGAACTCTATCACTGAAAGGTCATATTGGTGAAGTGGAAAATAGCTAAAGCTTCATTTTCATGGGAGATTAACCATCTCTGCGTTGTTTCAAACTGTTTGGCTATTTACAAGCCCAATGGCAAGAGATAGGATGGAAATGTTTCTCTCCTTGGGATGAATGTGCACTAAAAAAATAGGGTGTCAACTATCAACAATCTCAAGCAGGGACATTTTGTCACATTTTTTGATCCTTCTGTTTCTTGCTTTCCAGAATTTATATTCTGCCCATAACATTTTCTGATTGGCTAAGCCCCAGAGGTGTTTTTACAGGTGAAGGCAGAGCAGGTAGGTTATATGGAAGGTTTCCCGGGTTCAAAACTACGCTCTCACCAGGATTAAAGGAAGAAAATACACCATGTGTTGGTGATTCTCTGGATCTTCGGGGTGTTGGGAGCGTAACCTGGCCTCTCAGAGTCGGGCCTAGATATGATCCCTGAAGCTGTGCTCTTTGAACTGTGTCTTTTACATGATTCAAATCCTGAGATTACGACATGGTATAAAGCGTTCCTGGGTCAGTAATTTGAGGATGGGTATAAACGCATTCTGAAAGGGTTGTTCACCGCAGGGCTTCCTGGTCTTTACTGTGTACAAGGGCATCATGCGTCTCCCCACCTGACCGCAGCTCCTACGTGGGAGTCGCGTGGCAAACCAGCATTCAAATGGACACGCAATGGGAAACACTGGCGTAGGGATAGCTGAAAGCAAAACTGGTAAGTGGAAGGGATGGGGAGAGAAAAGATACATGGCCAGGAAAAGAAGAGAGAAGAAGACAAGGGAAGCAGCTGTTCCTGAGGCCTTGGGCAGGGAGTAGGGTGAAAGCATCTGGAGTCGGAGCTGCTCCCAGAAACCACAGGCAGCCTCACAAGAGGTGAGCCGCCTGGTGTTTCCTTGGTCACAGAGATGGCACTTCCCACCCAGCCCGGCACTGCTGAGAGCGGGCTGGCACCCTTCACCATGCTGAGTTCTCAGTCCCACTCTACCAGGTGACAGACTTCATGTGACAGCGATGTGACAGCTCTTCAGGGACCCACACTTACTTGGCTTATTGCTCTGCTGTCACTCTCTTAAAATTCTTAGTAACTTTCAAGCCAGGAGCCTGCCTTTTCCTTTTGCACTGGGCCTCACAAATTATGTGGCCAATTCTGGGTCTATTCCTATCCTCATTTTACAGAAGAGGAAAATAAAGGTGAAACTGAGCATAGTTCTCTCAAGGCCACAGATAGAATCCAGCTTCTCAGCCCAGCCTGCCTGACGCCAGGGACCACAGACTTAACCCCACGGCGAACGTCTTCTAACTGCCACGCCTTCACCAGCTCTGCCAAGGAGTGGGGAAACAGAAATTCACTGCAGGCAGATTTCCAGACAAGTAGCCTCCCCCTACTCTAGACACTATCGGCTTTTGAGATAAAAAGAGCCAATTTTCCAGTTGGGAAAAGCCCTCTCAGTATTGCCCCCTAGAAAGAGCCTGCTGAGACACAGAGCTTGGCGTCTCCAAGCCCTGAGGAGGCACCTATCCAGGGTTCAATCAGAATTTGAAGGTCTAGCTTGGCCCTTTGCTTAGGCCAGCTAAGTTTATAAATTATTAATAAGCTGTTAAGAGGAATGTGCTGTCCTAGACACTGAGGCCTACATGAATGTTAATTACCTGTAGCCGACAGCCCCTTGGAGAGAGGTGAGAGGGAATGGCCTCAGGTTTATATTGAGGAAGCTGGTGTGGCACCTTCCCTCCCTTTGTATCTCTGCTTTGCCATCATGGCACTGGCTCAGGGCTGAGACCTATGTGGCCTTCTGGGTACCAACAGATTTTCTCGGTAAAAGAGAGACTAGAATCAGGTCCTACCCTTAGCTTGAGAGGCCAATGTCGCTGACTAAGAACAACTCGAGTTTTGGAGTCAGGAAAACTGACCACCACCTATGACCCATGCAATGGTGGGGAATGCTCCCCTGCAAACTGACAACAGCCTGCCCTGCAGAGCCGCCTGGTGACTCAGTGCAGTGAGGCTTCTGCACATACATCGAGCTGGGCTCCCAGCTCCTGCGACACCTCAGCGTAATGATTGCTCCTTTTACTGCCTGTTTGCTCTCAGCCTCAATCCCATGCCTTTTCCCTACAGAACACATTTCCCAGGCTCCCCAACAGTTTTGACAAGATTCACCTGAAGGAGAACACTGCAGGACACAAGCGAGAAGCCAAGGTATTTCTCCATTTCTCTCTGCTTTAGGGGTGGGGGTCTTTTCTGGCAATGGCTGCATCCCCTCCACAGTGCTGGCTTCCATGGGAACAGGCCCTGCCCTCCATGATCCCAGCTCTTGCTGGGCAGCCCCCTCCGTGGTTCTGTTCCCATCTGGATGGCCACAGCGAGGAGGCTCTGATGGAGTCCCTCCCTCCTGCCACAGACAGGAGCTGCCTCCAGCCAGCACTAATCTGTGGATTGTTTCATTCCCTGTTTGGCTTTTCAGCTTTCCATCCCCTGTGCAACCAATTTCCTGAATTAAACTCCTGCTGTTTGAAATACCTAGAGTGGTTTCTATTTCTCTGCTCCTTAACATCTTAACTGCTGGCCCAAGCCACCATTATAATTGAATGGCCTTCCTGATACTGTCCCTGCCCTTCTACAGTTGCTTCTAAATACAGCAGCCAGCCAAATGCTGCTAAAACCCAGCTTGGATCATGTCATTCTCTGCTCAGACTCTAGTGACTTTCCAACCAGCGCAGAGCAAGAGCCAAAGTCCTCACATGGCTCCCCATGATCCAGCGTCTGCTACCGCCATGATCTCATTCCCGAGCACTCTCTCTCTGCCCCACCTTGCTCCTGGTAGACTGGGCTCCTTGCTGCACTGCACATATGCCAAACATCCCTGCCTCAGGGCCTTTGCATTTGTTGTTCCTCTTTCTGGAAATTCTCCCTCAAGACATCCACATGGCTGCTCCCTCACTTCCTTTAGGTCTCTACTCCAACATCAGCTCATCAGAGATTTTCCCTGGGTCGCTGTATAAAGCAACAACTCCTTACATGCTGAAACAATGCTGCTATTGTTCTCCGTCAGACTACTCACTTCATCTGCCTCTTCTCATTAGAACGGGGCTCAGCAAACTTCTGTAAAAGGCCACATAGTAAATATTTTAAGTTTTATAGGCCATGTGGTCTCCACTGCAACTAATCAACCCTGCCACTGCAGTGAAAAGCAGCCATGGACAACACATACTCAGGTGGGCATGGCTACATTCCAATAAACATTTACAAAAACAGGATGCAGGCTGGGTTTGGCTCACAGGCCATAATTTGCTGACCTTTGCACTAGAACGTAAGGTCCTGTAAGGCAAACACTTTGCCTATTCTGTTCTCTGGTGTATCCCCAGTGCCTGACATTAAAAAGCACACGATATATACTAGCTAATTAAATGATACAGAACCTGCATTGATAAAGTTAGTCATTATTTTTCCTGCTACCCTCCCAGAGTAACAAGAACACAAAAGCACATGCTACTCGAAGCTTAACATAACTGGATTCAAGGGGAAGAATCACCAGGCTAGGACTCCCCAACGTATTTCATGGGATGTTAACAGGTACTACTTGAGAAATGCATTTCTGTTCAAAGTGTGAGAAACAGGAGGTTAAGAGCAGTTGTTCCTGCAGTACTTATTGGAGACTTAAATATGCTACTGCGTGTTGTCCAAGGGGCTGAAAGAGAGGGAAAGATAGGAATAGCACTCTCTAAACATACTGCACAGAGAAACCCTTCACCCTTGCAACATGATCACATTCAGGGATTCAGTGTGACACCCAATGAGAAATGGATCTACTCTATGAAGACACTGAGAGTTTCTTCGGTGAAAACAAATCTGCATTAGAAGGTGTCCAAGTGTTAAGATGCTGATGGCCCCGGAGTCCATGAGTATGGCAGAGAAGTCCCCTGACCAGACGGCACCCTCAAGTCTGCCCAGCAGGGGGCTGGTCTCGCCTCACTGGCTGGACGTGGTGCCCCAGATGTTGTAAATGGCCAGCTTCACCCTGCCATCCCGTGCTTGTGGGTACTGCTCAGTGATCGCCAAGGCTAATAATAACAACACTATTCAGCAACTAGAAAAATAACCCTATCTAGTCTGCTGGACACGAGAAAGGCAAATCAAAGAGGGGCTTACATCGCTGAGAATGTTGAAGGCCTCGTTCAGAGCTATATCCAGCATTCCGATTCCTTTGGCAAAAAGTTTGTCCAGGTGTTCCCTGAAGTGCTGAAATAACAAAGCAGAAAATCCATTAGCATCTGTCCTGTTACTATGTGAAATGCCAACCTTGAATGAACAGGTGTATGCTAACAGAAGGCCAATGAACCTAAGACCCAAATGGTCATAATTTGGTTTTTCCTTCTAAATTTAAAATGAAAGACACATTCAATGTAAAATTTACCTTCCATATGCATTTCTGTTAGCTTTGATTAGATTGTAGAAAAAAAATTGTTGAATTCTGGTGAAAAGCACAGAATTCATCTAAAAATCCCTGCTTTCTTTTCCAGTTTCATCTCCCATGACTCTCTCCCCTTCTATTACATATTTTCCCATTCTTGATTGCTTTTAGGACTCAGTGCATGCTCCCCTTTCTACAAACCCACTCTCCATCCATTCTCTGGCTCCCCTGCCAGGCTCCCTCCCACCTATTTTGGGGACTCAGTTTGAACACCATCCCCTTCCTGCCCGAAAAGCCTTCCCAGACCACCTGCCCTACAGACTGGCTTAGAATGCTTCATTGGGACCCTCTGCTACATCCCATGCTCAGATCACCATGTACTTAGCACTCCAGGCATGTTATCTGCCTGATTAGATTCTGTCCCTACTCAAGACTGTGACATCTCTAAGACCGGGTATGTCTGGTTGCCCACTCTGTCTGTCTCCCATGACTACCACATATCTGATATACAGAAGGTACTCACATATCCAAAGAGCAAGGATAAAAACTAGATCACAACATGAGAGTTGTGATTATACAAATGAGACACAGGCTAGAAATCAGAAGAGATTCGAGGAACAAGAGAAATGGAAGCGAGTCTCTTCAGAACTAGTCTAAGGCCCTTCTGACTATGTTGGTTCCACAGAAGCCCCACATCTGCTGGAGAGTAAAGGGGACAAAAGAAAGTACCGTGAAACCCCACACATTTCTGCTTCCAACCAGGGGGCAAGAGCAAGTCCAGGCACATGCGTAGGGATATGTGAGTGTGTGCAGTGTCCACTGACCCAAAGCCCATGTCCACAGTGACACAGCTGCCTGGCATGATTTTCCAATTGATCTATTCCAAAACCACTTCTTTTCCATGGAAATGCCCTATTCTCTCCCCAAGGCATCCATACCCGTGTCTGCTGGGTTAACTGGCAGGAGGAGTCACCAGGAGAGAGAGGAGCAGGAAGCGTGGGCTCACTCATCAGAGACATTGCCGGTGATTTCTGGCCTGGGAGTGGCTTTCTTTCTCTTACGATGCCCTGGGAACCAACGGTGCCCCAAGCATGCCATCATCGTTTAGATGATGCATCTCGTTGTAGACTCAGAACAGGTCATCAAGACCAATCCTAGGGCATGGCTTCTGGTCCTAAGATATGGTTTTGCCTGGGCCCCCTCAGGAGGCATCAGTGGCTGCTGGTCATGGGCGTGGGCTGCAGGCTTGCTGGTAAACTGGACTGGAGTTTGGGGGGACTCCTCACAGTGCTTCAGCTTTAATGACACCCAGGCCTAACACGAGTCAAGGCTGGAGTTGATCTGTCACATTGGGAATATTCATACAGCCCACAAGACCCTTCCCTGGCCCAACCCTCCCTCATAGTAACCACAGGCTGGTGTTCACCGCAGCAGCCACAGTTATCAAAGCTGACTCTACGGCAGATGCCTAACAAATACCAGGCCAGTAAGTCTTCCAACAGCCACCTTTCAGAGGGGAGACTGAGGCTCAGCACTGTGTTCACACACCTCCCAACTGCCTGGACCAGGGCCCACCCAGCTCAGCTGCATCCACTCTAATACCCTCCTTCTTTCCATAATACACCTGCTTTTTTTTTTTTTTTTTTTTTTGGTGGGGGGAGTACCTTGTATGCCAGGCACTAGCCATGAGCTTGATATACACCTGGCCAGGCTGGTCTATGTCCTAAGAAATGCTTTTTCTTAATTTCTGTGCTGGGCTGTGTCTGAGGCTACAGGCGATTATCAATTGCTGGAGCGATGGAGGCGAGGAATGCTAAAGGTCAGAGAAGCAGGCAAACCACAGGGCCAGGAACCAAACCTTCTGCTTCTCTGTTCTTCCTGCCTGACGCCCAAGGCCGAGCAGGATACTAAGCACAGGGCGGGTCCTCCATGAGCACTTGGTGAGCAAATCCAGGCAGTTAACTGAATGTGAGGAAGCCTGGGGTCCTGGCTGTGGGTGGCCGGAGGAGATCAGGACAGATCAGTCTGCCTTCACCAAGGACAACTTCCCTGGGAAACCTGACTGTGGATGAGTGTTGACCACCGAGAAAACTTAGATCAGCCAGCGGCACCCCACACATCCCACAGGACACAGGCCATGATGAAACACCCATCACACAGCTTGCAGAGAGGCTGGTCTTTAACCAGCCCCAGGCTCACATGGCAGTGATCAGACCCTGCCTCGACAAGTTCATTCTATTCATCTGATGTCATTTCTGTCAACTGCATTTAATTGTGTCAGTCACACAAGTTTACACAGTATTTTTTTTTAAGAACACAGAAACCCCATTTAATTTTTCTTTTAATCCATGTGTAGCTGTGTGTCACGTGGAGAAAGGCCCTTCAGGCAATGGTTGCTTTTATTGTTGGGCATTTAAGAGTAAAATGTAACAACATGTCATAGACTTCCCCTCGATTCACTTTTATAACAAGGTCAGTGGTGATTCTGTTTTTTCCTGGTACAAATCTGGTCCGTATATTACATGGAAAAAATATTTCCTCAGGTTAAGAGTTTCCAAACGATATCACAGATGAAGAACTCTTTCTCTGTTTCTTTCTCTCCAGTCTCCCTCGTGCCCAAACTCCCTTTTCTCCTGCTCCCTAACTTGGTCTTCCAGGCTGCACTTAACTCTCAGCCCAACTCTCTTACCCAAAACCGGATCTTGCCATCCAGGGAACATCCTCCCATGATGTGACTACTAAGAACTGCTTTGTTCACTACGGTAGCCACGAGCTACGTGTAACTCTTTACAATTAAATTTAATTAAAATTACCTCAAATGAAAAACTCGTTCCTCAGTCTCAGTAGCCACATTTCAAGCACTCAGTCGCCGCGTATGGCTCGTGGCTGCTGCGTTGGACAGTGGAGATTAAAGAGCATCTCCAGCAAGGCAGAAATTTCCGTTGGATAGTGCTGACCTAGAGACGTGAGGGCTCAACTGGACCTTCCTCCTCACCAAGCCACTGACCAACGGTCAGTCCGAGGAAACTCTAAGGCTTGTTATACCCAGTGGATACATGTGATTTTTGCTTGTCCAACATCCAGTCCTCTTCTGATTTCCCTTCTGTCCCACTGCCAAGGATTTATATGATTTGGGGAAGGCTAACCTCTTTCTCCCTCCTTCCCAGATCAAGGGGTGGGCCCATTTATCAGGCCTGTCCAATCTGTGAATTCCATACCATTGGCCACAGTCAGCCATGGGCACATGAGCCAATCCCTGAGCTTCTGCTGAAATGTGGGGAAGAAGACTCTCTCTCTACCGAGATTACTGAACAGTCAGGAAGGAAGCTTGGTGCTATTACACAGGAAGAGCTCATCTGAATAAAGGTAACAGCCAAGCAGAAAAAAGCCCACAATGGAAGGGGCAAGACAGAATCATGACAACATGATTTGAGCCTCTGAATCCAGCCATATTTAGCTTTTTCAGGCAAGTGAGCTAATAAATTTGCTTCTTTGTCTGACCAAGTTTAGCTGGATTTGGACCACTTAATGGAAAGGACCTTGATGACCATGACCATCACCATGACCCCGGCTGAGACAATACCTTCCCCAAACGCCCCCTGCATTACAAGGATCCTCCCAAGCTCAGGTATGCTCTCGCGCTCCTCGCCTTCCCGACCACCGTCATTGCAACTGCCTGGTTTTCACACACTGTAGGAAATGCCTATGGCAAGGCACTTCCTACCCAGTGTGCTGCACGGGCACATGGATTTAACAGCAGTGCTTTCACCACCATGGCACCGAGTCACCCGCTGAAGAGGAATCCTAACTGTGTGCACTCCGAGGGCGGTGTCTGGAAGGAACGAAGGGGCCTGGCTGACTGCCCCACAGCCTCCTCACCAACACAGATTTCGTTTTCTTGACTCCCAGTCGTACCTGTTCTCAGATTCAAAAACTGTTATATTTAATGCAATCATAGTATAACCATTGTGTGTAAGCAATTGGTATATAGACCCCATGGACTCTGGGAGAAAAAAAACTGAACTAGGATTAAGGAGACTGAATTCTAGTTCTGCTTATACCATTTACCAACTATGAAACCCTGAAGGCAAGTAGCTTTGGCTTTCAGGCCTCAGTTTTGCCCCCTGTAAAATGGGAATGGGAAAGCTCCTGCAGAGGGGTGGAACAGAGAGGGCACCAGTGCCTCCGAGCAGCAGGCAGAATGGGTGGTCTGAATTTCAAGTCCTGACCTACCACTTACCCTCTCTGTCAGTCCGGGTAAGAGACTTCCTTCATTTGTGCCCTCATTTTCCTCCTAATGCAAGAGGGATTGAACTGACCTCTCACTAATATTACAGAAAAAAAGAAATCATCTGAAAGAACCATGATGGCAGGAAAATGAGAGACTATTTTAATTTCATATTCACTAAAACAAGTATTTTTTAAAAAATCCTACAAAATTATACATCAAACATCTTCTATGCCAACTTCCTTACTTGCAACTTTACAATCTAATACACCTTGAAAAATGACTTATTTTGCCCTTCAAAGTCCAGGTTTTATTAAATGGAGAGAGGCACGTGGTTGATTTCACTGACACCAAGCCCTGCGTGTCTTCCAGAGTAAGCTACAGAGAACAGAAGATTGCCCAAGCCAGGAAGACACTCCTCAACAACTGTGTGCCAGAAGGTGGCCCGTTTTCATTATTTTTCTAAATTAAAATAAACAATTTATTGGAAGTGGTGACAGTTCCATTTTATTATTAAACTTCAATAAAGGAGGAGGAGGGTGGCTTTTTATCTTTGCTTCAGGCACTCATGAAGCATATGCGGCTGCCCGGGAAAAGGCCTTGCTTCCAAAGCAATTAAGGCCGCTTAATGCCTGGGGAGATGAACCAACACACGCACCACGGCTTCCTGTGCCCCAGTGCCAGCCGGCACAGTGAGTCCGCTTATCTCTGTGAAACACTCACAACATCCAGGACAGCAGAGGGTCCCGGTGAAATAACCCTCTCCCTCCACCAGCATTTGATTTAGTTGAATCAATAGTGATAAGTCACTCTGCGATAACAGCAATCATGTTTGTTTCCTGTCTGTATAATTATAATGAATGTATGAGTCCTCCCCAGTAAGAGCAGGGGATTAATATGAAAGCAGACATCAGGACACAAACCCATCCCCCACCCACATAGCCCCTGAGAACAGGGGGCCTTGCCGGGGCTATCTGCGGGGGGGAAGGCTAACAGCCACTTTCTCAGTGATGCCCATCTAGCCATTCCAGTTCAGCAGATCTGAATTTTGTGCCTACTGGATGCGGACAATGGTCACTGCAGCACCTCAGCCTCGGGAAGGCTTTCGGAAACTGCCACCCCCAAGTCCTCCAATGGCAGCCAACGCTGGCTGAATGACAGCTGGATGCCAGCCACTGTGTGCTTTTCATGCAATATCTCACTTGATCCTCCTAACACCCCTCAAAAACAGGTACTATTATGTTCCTGTTTTATATAAAGCAAACGGAGACTCAGAACGGAGCAATATTTGTCCACGCTGGCAGGGCAAGTAGGAGGAAGGTGGGTTTCGAAGTGCTGAGCTCCATATCTGAACCCCTATGCAACACAGCCCCTCCCAACACCCAGGGCACAGCGCTCAGAATTTCTGGTAAAGTACAGAAGACAGGGGCACAGACTCGGGGGGCCACGTGCAAAGCCACGATCCCACTCAGGGCTGGCTTCACCGGCGTGTGACCTATGCAGCTGCACAGGGGCCCATGACCAGAAGGTCTCCATGCTTCCTTTAATAGTTTACTGTCACTGTCTTGAAATTCTTAACACTTTTGCTTTGGAATTTGTGATTTGTAAAGGCAGTCCATTAGAACAAGAGCACGTGTGTGAACAAAGGCGGTAAGGGAGGGAGGCATGTCCCCGGATCCTATTCAGGTGTTTATCAGTGCAGACATTCCTAAAACGTGCTTGACTTTATGAGGTTACTTTGCACTGTGGCTGTCAGGTCACAAACTAAAATGAAGGAGCAAAGGTAAGAATCCCCTACAGAGGCTGTCCAATTTTCAGCTCTGTCAGTAACAGACGTGGAACCACTTGCCTTCCCCTAAAACAGGGATATTGCTCACAGCAGTTACGTCTGCCTGAATAGACGAGCAATGTCCCATTGATCATGTCCATTTCATTCTGATGTAAAACTCCTCATTGAAACTTCCAAATAAGCCTTCACAATTCTCTGTGAGAGGTCCCGCTGCCCCTGAGTGCCAAACCCAAACTGTAGAGGCTCATTTATCAGAGACTCAGAGGGTGTCCACACCTGGCCTCTGATCTGACTGGGATACCAGGCCAGAGGATGATTCAATATAAACATGGACTCTTTCTCCTGGCATCCCCTTCCCAACCCCAACCCTGGGATGACTCCCCCGGGCTCCAGTTCAGTCTGAGAAATCTGCTGGCTGAATTTTACTGCATCTTTTGGGCATATACAATAGGGACCCAGGGCAATGCCCAGTCAACGCACTTTATAGGAAAGACACAAATCTCGTGACATTGCTTCTTCAAAGCCTGGCCTCCAGTTAATCAGACTCTCATTTGTTTCCAGTGGGGAAAGTAGGCAGGGACATGGTGTTTCTCAAACATAAAAACAGAATGGCCCAAGAAAGCTGGTATGAAAGAGTCAGGCCCAGATGTTTGCAATTTGGGAGAGAAAGTACAGACCCTGATAGAACCTTGTCTGAGCCAGTCCCCGTTTCTCCTTAATGTTGTCTATAACAAATTGAAGTGTCTGAAGGTAGCAGCTGTTTAATGCTAATGCCAAATTAGAGACATGATAGATCTCCTGGATGTGAACACTGAATGTTATTTCATACCAGGTAGTCAGATTAGCTACAACCTCATTGCGATGGCAAGAACACTAATTATGCCATGTAAGATGGTGGTGATGACTCCGGAATTGGAGATTCTCTGCAATCAGGAAATAGCTAACGTGGAACGGGCACCTCTGCCAAAGCGGTCCATGGTGGGGCAAAGCTGGGTCCAGGAGGTCTCACTGCCATCTCGAATTCGCTCATTGTCCTCCTCGTGGGGTGTCTGAAGAGCCAGCTCTGTGAACCTGTGAGACACCGAGGAAAGCCACGGCCCAGAAACGTCTGCTTTGTGTCTTGGCTTGCTGCGAGGGCATGTGTGTAAATAGCACGCCTCACCCTTCATGTCTTTCTGACATTTCTGAAGGTCCAAGTTCTCTTTTATAAACTTTATGAAAACCTTGATTTGATTCAATTTTATTTCTTGGAGGAAGAATGCTTTCATCAGCTGTGGTATACGCGAGCAGTCAGGAGTCACCGTTTCAGTTAATTCTAAACACGGTGCCAAGCTCTGTAGAAGTTTCGACTTCGAAGAGATGTGTATTTATAATCAGATCCAGGAAGAATGGAATGCAGACGCAGTCCTGTGGATGCCGTGGGCTTGTCTTCACCAAACCACCCCTTCAAAGTCGGGCTGACAGCCCTTTGCACCCAAATGCAAAGCTACAGCCCAGCGTGGAAGGTGCTAGGTGCTAAGGGCATGCCTTTGGAGCAGGGTCCCTACATTTGCCCATTCAGTGGCGGAAACATTCATTTTCAGGACAGCTTGGCAAAGACGTGTGACCCATGCTAAATTAGAACTTTTTTCTGTATGATCACTTGGAAGATTCGGATTATTTTCAATTACGATATACTTGTTTCAGTGATCTCTGTCTTTTGCCAAATTAATTACATATGGGTATTGAACTTAATTGTCTAAATTTCTTCTGACCTCATTCAAGTCTGTAAATAAGCAAATACACTGTATGACTCTGATTTTTTCTTTTTTCTTTTTTAGGGCTATAGCAACATTTATTTGACCAATCACCTACTGATGAAATTTTAGGTTTTCAGTGTCTTATTTTTTCCAGCCATTTCTACAGTAAACATCTTTGTACACACATCGGGGTGTCACAGTGCATATGTATAGTAATGTCAGGACAATGACTTCCTAGAAGGGAAATTATTGGGTCAATAACCTCTTCATTTATACCATGCAGAGTTACTGCGAGAATTTAATGAGACAATTCAAAGTCCAGCATATGGTAAGCACTCAGTAAAGGTTAGGTCTTATTAGCAGGGCACCAAAAGCACTGTATTTTGAGCCTATTAAAGTATCCACATAGAAATTCTAAAATCAAAAACCAAAACAGCCACACACCCTCCCCCCCAACACACACACACACACAACTCTACATATAGCAAAAGGAGAGCTATTGGTTCCTAAGGAAAGACTGGGAATTCAGGTAGGGACCAGGGACTCAAAAATGCTCTCAGGGGCTGGGTCTCCCTGTGTCCAGCTCCTGGTTCTCTGTGTCTTTCATTCCACCTGTAGGCTCATGACCACAGAGCGGCCTACATCACTGGTCTTACATGGTCCTGGCCTAGCCTGCCCAGTGGTCAGAGCTGGGGTTGCCAGACAAAATACAGGACACTTAGTTCACTTTGAATTTCAGATAAAAACCAAATAATATACTAAAAGTTTATTATCTGAAATTCAGAGTTAATTGGGCATCCTGTTTATTTGTTTGTTTTGCTAAATTTGGCAACTCTACACCAGACCAATGTCAACAATATGTCTATCAGAAAAGTTCCCAGAAACGTTCTGATTTGCCCAGCTGAGGTTATGTGTCTGGGCCTGAACTAACCAGATGGCCAAAGAAGGGGGTCCTTGACTTACCCAGTCTAGATCATTCAGCCTAGATGTGCCCATTTCTGAACTTGAGGTCAACAGCAAGAACTGGGGAAAATCCCACCTAACCTTCACCAAATGAATCTGCTAAGGACAGAGAGCTTTCATTGGCATGAGGAGGGAGGGGGGATGCTGAAAAGATAAAAACTATGAAACAGTCAACTTATAAGCAGCTTGTGGAAAAGCTGCAGCCTTTCACTGGCTTAGATCACATTCTCAGAAAAATGACACGGCCAGGGCAGCAAAGACACACACACACACACACACACACACACACACACACACACTTTTCCACATGGAGTCATTGCTTTACTTTGCAGCATGTTGAGCGGGGACACATGTAATAAGGAGATAAGAAACAAATGGCAGCTTTTCCCAGGAAAAAATCACCATATGATCTAAAATGTTAGAGAAAAGTGTGTCTAGAAAATAGGTGGTCCTGGGGAGGGTTTGAGGCCTAGCAGAAAGAGAGTGACTGAAACAAAAGAGAAGATGATACTGCTGACAACTAGTATTTATTGGGTGCTGTCTCCACACCAGCTGTGGCCTGAACACCCATGAGTAGAGTTTCCTTCAAGCTTAACAACAAGGCAAGAGACATGGCACCCTCATTACCGTCATTTTATAAACGAAGAAATAGATTCAAAGGATTCTCATCACTTGACAAGATCTCACAGCTAATAAATGGCAGAGCTGGGACTTAAATCCAAGCATCCTTTCTCTAAAATATATACTTGCCCCTCCCCCATCAAAAAATTTTGTTATACAAAATGTCCATATCAACTCATGGCAAATCTTGTTTTACCAATATCCCACCACCACCTACTTCGTCTCCCCGTGGTAGCCAGCTCCCAAGATGGCCTCTAATGAGCCTCACCATCTGATATTCACAGCCTTGGGTAGGGCCCTCCCACACTGTGCCAGGGTTGGGCTCTGGGACCAACTAAAGACAAAGAAGTGATGGTATGCCACTTGCAAGATTAGGAGCTAAATGACTCTATGGTTTCCATCATGGCTGCTTTCCTGATCTCTGCTGGATAACTCAGTCTATGGGAAGCCAACTTTTTGGTTGGGAACCGTCCTCTGCAGGTGCCCATGCAGTGAGAAACTGAAGCTTCCAACTGACAGATATCAAGGAACTGAGATCTCTTGCCAACAGCCACATAAAGGAGATCAGCAGTAGGTCTTCCATCATAGTCAAGAGATCAGAAGACTGCAGACCTCAGCTATGTATTCAATGAAACCTCATGAAAGACCCTAAGACAGAACCACCCAGCTAAGCCACTCCAGAATTCCTGACCCTCGGAAACTCTGTGAGACGATCAATGTCTGTCATTAGCAGCTATCAAATTTGGGGAAATTTGTTCCACAATAATAGATAATTAATACATCTTCATCCACATTTGTTTTGAAGAACACCCCAGACATCATATTATTTCATCAGTGAACATGACCATATAATGTCTCTGAAAGATAAAGACTTTTACAAACAAATGCACGATACACATTTTATATTGTGTCGATCACAATCACACAGTTTGAACCAGGATCCAAATCAGGTTCATACATTGTGATTGGTTGAAGATTCTCTTAAGTCTTTCATTCCAGAGTTCCCTCTCTATTATTTTATTTATAATCTGTTGCTGAAGAAACAAATTTCTTTGTGATTAAGTGCCCAGAATCTGAATTTTGCTGACTGCATTCCTGAGGTGCTATATAACATGTTCCTCTGTCCCCTGTGTTTTAGTAAATAGATCAGAATCGGGCATGATAACAATGAGGTTTGACTACTCATGCATGCATGTATGTACGTATGTATGTATGCATGCATGTATGTACATAGGTAGGTATGTGTGTGATATGTATGTAGGTAGGTAGGTAGGTAGGCAGGTATATATTTGGCATTTACTCCATTTATGGTGCTATTACTTCTTTCAGACAAATGTCTGGTAGTCTCCTTGTGATCCTGGCAGCCATCAACGTTCAATGCCTAGGTTCATTAGCTCATTAGAAGTGACATATTAATTCTATCAGCCCTCTTTATTCGACGAAAAATTTCTAGAAATAGGAACTTCCCTCTTACAGTATTTAGTTATCTGAGGAACATTTGTAGAGGAAAGTTGAATAAATGCTGGTTGTCCTTTGTCTATTTACTAGTTTTCAAGATAAAGATTGGTCCAAAGGTAACTAATGAGGGGTCCCCTCCCTCTTTTCTTTTTTGTATCATCATGCTCTTATGGTATTTCTGCTTCACTTGTTTAGTGTCAGCAGGGATTATAGCATATATTTTGTATTTCAATCTGTTGATAGTTTTGCTTTGAGGGGTATGTTCAATTTAACCCATGTTTGGATAGTGGGAGCCTCTTCTCTTCAGGTTTGTACCCACATCCTTTTATAGAAAGTAGTGAATAGATTCCAGCTGTCACAACAGACAAGATATGCTGTGTTCATCTTGTTCATTTTCTTCCCCGACCTAGAATCGGGCATTTCTCCAAGAGCCCAGTGAAACCCCCATTATTAAACACTCCCAATGTAGAGCCTCTGTGTTTTCCTTGGGTACATATCTGGGAAATGAGGGGGAAGGACAAGCAGAAGAAAGAACACAATGAGGCCGATGGAAGGGGCAGAGAAGTAAACGGCAGTCTGAGCAGCTCCTCAAGAGCGTCAAACGTGGTGCGAATCATTCCATTTCTGTGATGGGCTGACAGGGAAATAAGGTAGGGAAATACCGCTAGACACAGGTCAGGAATTTATTCCAATAACAGGAAACATGGTAAAGGAAAGAAAGGTTGGAGTTAGATGAAGAGTTTGGTGAAAGAGGCAGGAGGTGTGTACTTTATAAGTCAGGCTCTAAGCTTGCTTAGGACCATAATGAGAATCCAAATTCCATCAGTCAGGAGGGGAATGGGCCTCCAAGGGCATCCATTCTATCCAACCCCCATCTGTGTTGTATGAAGTAAAGTCTGACTGTCTGAACCCCACATCTTCCCTGTCATGGTCTCTGCTTTGCTTTTCCCATGGCACACATTTTATCCCAATCTTCTTAGCCTGCTGGCTTGTCTTCATTCATTAAGTCACCAAATATTGATTAGGAATCAATCAAACGTCAGGTACTATACCTGATCAACTGAGGAAAACCAGGTCTGGTCTCTGCCCACAGAGTTCATATACCAACGGGGGGAGACAGACCACAATCAATAAGCACACAGATACCTTCAAGAGTAACAAGTGCCATCAAGGAAAGGCTCATGGTACTTTGGGAGCATACAACAAAGGCCCTGGGGGAGGGCCCAGAGATGAAATAGGCAATGGCAAGAGCACAGGGGCATGAGAGTGATAGGTAGAGAAACAGCACATGCCAAGGCCCTGTGGCAGGAGGAAACAGAGCACATGAAAATTACTCTGGTCCCTGAGAACAGAGCACAGAGGGGGAAGGGACATGGTGGACCATGGACCTGGAGAGCCAGGAAGGAACCAAACCTGGCAGGAACTTGAGGCCACATTCGGGGCTTGTGTTCAATAAAATTATTAGCTAGAATGATTGTTTAAAAAACCAAGGAGACTCCGAGCTAAGATGGAATAACAGGTAGTGAGGCTCTTAAACAGGACAGGAAACCCTTCTCCAAATCAGCAGCAGGTGGGCCAGGACCCTCACAGAACAGGGTGACAGAAGCCTGGGGCCATTCCCACACTATAAAAGGAAATAGGAACAACCAACCAGAAATGAACTGATAGGTTTTCAATCATAGGACATGAAATCAACAGACAGCTTTATAGACAACACACTCCCAGTCCAGGAAAATTAAGATTCAATCACTGGTGAGGTGAACACAACTGCAGAAGACATCTCCCCAGTGGTGTGGGTGCCTGACCACTGCAGTGTACACCTGAAGCTGAAGCTGAATAATAATGAATGTCAACTATATATATATATATATATATATATATATATATATATATATATATATATATATATATATATTCACAGGAAGCGGAGTACAGCATAGGGAATAGAGTCAGTGGAAATGTAACAGCTGTGTCCGATGTCAGAGGGGTAGTAGATTGGGGGAAGGGAGATTATCACTTTGTGAGGGATATAAATGTCTAACTATTACATTGTTTTGTATACCTGAAATTAATTAAAAAAGAAATCTCCCCAAGAAGTAATTTTATGAATTAAAAAATAATAATAATTCACTGTCATTGTAAGAATAAAGATAAACCTCTTTTAAATACCCAAGTTGTTTGTCTTTAGGAAAACGCTTCCTTACAAATGTGCAGTATGCCTGACAGGTAAAAATGCAAATCAATAAACATATGTATATTGTAAGAGGTCTTTTGGCTCAAAGTCACAGATCAACTAAATCCCAACCATGCTAAGTTCTGCTCCTTCGATCCACTGTCGGTGGACGGTCTCACGGTGTTTCTCAGTGTCCGCCTGTGCAGGCTCCCCATGCTGCTCTTCTTCATGTCCAGCCCTGGCACAGTCTGCACTCACACCCAGACCACTCCCCTCGTCTCCCAGCTGCAGGAAACGCAGGGGACTCTCTTCAGCACGCAGACCACCCGCCTGAAGGCAGAAATTGCTGTCCAGTCCTATCTGCGGTTGTGGTCCAGGCATCTCAGCTGGCTCAGAAATGAGGTTCTCACTGGTTATCAGCCACTAAACATCCTCAACTAAGTAGCTGGCCTTTTCCATTTGTTAGGGAACCTTCCCAGAGCCCTGGAGGTTATCTGCTTCTCAGCCTGGCAAGCAGTAGATTTCATGAGTTTAATTAACATGTCTCTACTCACCTCCAATTGAAATTAAAGGAACTTTAGAAAGATCATTATTTGCATCATGCAGAGAAAAAATAGCAAATTATGCTAATCATCTGACATCTGGATAGTGTTCCTCCCAAATCTAATAAAGGCAGGAGCTGGAGTAGGTCCATGAGGTGGGGTTCAAGCCCTCCCTGAGCCCCCCGACATCACCTTCACAAAGTCCATTTGGCATTTGCCTCTGTTACTCAGGGTCGTCAGGCCGCTCTGATTTCAGGTGGGCTACAATCATGAGCCACCAGGACAATGATTCATGTGATGACAATACAGGGTGAGTCCACCACAGCATTTTCTGAGTAAATCTGGAGGTAAAGGGCCTTACAGCCTACCTAAGTCAAAGGTGCGCTGACCAGGAAATACCTGGCCATTAAAGAAAAAGAGATTCTCCTCCAATAGGGGCGCTTTATGGAAAGCACTTTCTCAGTTACACTGGGTGTCAGTGAGCCCTACTTCACTCCCTGTGGATCCCTGAGAAGAGCAGAGGAAGGGCAAGGGGGCCAAGCCTGGGATGAGACAATGAAGGTACAGCACACTTTCCCTATGACAGGGAAGATGTGGGGTTGTCAGACTTCACTTCATACAACACAGATGGGGGTTGGACAGAATGGATGCCCTTGGAGGCCCATTCCCCTCGTGAGTGATGGAATGTGAATTCTCATTATGGTCCTAAGCAAGCTTAGAGCCTGACTTAGTAATGTGCTCCGTTCTGGATTCATTTATTTAAGAAAATGCCACATGACTTTGGAATTCTACAACAGGCACCAAAGTTCTTCTTTTTAATCTTCTCCCTCTGCATCCTGCCAAAATCTGAATGGCATTTTCAAGGAAGCACCATGTATAAAATACTGCCTTCCCTGAGATGGTAATTCTTGACCAAGTTTGCAGGGATTCTTCTGTGTATTCCACTCCTTTTTGGTACCAAGTTAGAGAAGAGACTGGGCACCCATGTGCCCTAGGCCTCATCATTCTATGTTCCTATGGAACATCATTCCAAACTAGGAAAATCATTCCATGTTCCTAGTTTCATTTGAGCACAAGAGCAGACATACTAAATTAACAAAATGGCCCATTCTGGTCAGTATTTTAGAAGAAGAACGACTTCACTGCTGAATGATTCAAGTCTAAGCATCATCCTGAGGATGTTGGGAACAAGGACAGAAGACCGCCTGGCTGCAGGGATGCTGTCTGTGAGGGACATTGTGGCAGGTCTGAATCCATGAAGTGGGGCAGAAAATGACACACAGAGAATTCAGAGAGTCATGTAAAAGCTGTTTAGCAAGGATCTATCAAATTACTTCCTGAAACAAACACAATCCTAGAAATGGTCAGCAGTTCGAAATGTCACATGCCTCACAACCCAGCTCACGTCTGTGCCATCCCCACGCATGGAACACATGCCCAAAGTACTACTCTAACCCACACTTCAGTCTAGCGTGACTGTGTTACACTTTACCCAGGCCCAGTCGGGACTTGGAGGGGAAACTCTCAAAGGTTATTGCTGCAGGAGACTTGGCTGAGCCCCTGGATCTGGAGCCCAGACATAACCCTCACCTGCCCAGTCTTCCCTGGGTTCTAGGATGAGCCTGGGAAATACATCCTGATCACAAACCTGCAAGGAGGACAATGCTATCTTTTGGCGAAGGAGAAACTATGAAAGCCAGACATCAGAGGTGTTTGAAAAACATCCCAAATACGAGCCCTTGAAAACTCTGGAAGAAAGGAGCCAGACAGAGTCATGTGTATCGAGTTTCTCAAATGCGGTGAATGCCACTGGATCAGAGGGAATCTTGAGGTGGAGAGGGAATAGCAATAAGCTTTTTAAAGTATTATATGTGACTCTGCTATGTGCTACTGACTGAAAGCTGCTACTCTAAAGAATGTAAGATTAAAATGAGCAGCTTGTACTGAAAAACAAAAATAAAAAAACAACAAAGGAAAATGTAGGGTATTCATTACAATAGTTGTCAAGCACTTCTAACAACTTGTATTGTAAGTTAAATTGTGTCCCCCCAACACAAACGGTGCAGTCCTAACCTTATTTGGAAATATGGACATCGTAGGTGTAATTAGTTAAGATGAGGCCATTAGGATCGGCCCCCTAATCCAGCACGACTGGTGTGCTTATTAGAAACACAGGCACACACAGGGAGAAGTTCTCCACGTGAAGACAGAGGCAGAGATTGCGATGATGCAGCTACAGGCCAAGGATGCCAAGGACGGCCAGTAACTGCCAGAAGCTAGAACACACATGGAAGGAACTTCCCCTACAGGCTTCAGAGGAAGCGTGGCTCTGCTGATACCTCGATTTGGGGCTTCTAGCCTCCAGACCTGTGAGACAATAAACTCCTGTTGTTTGAAGCTGGTTTGTGGTGCTTTGCTAGTGCAGCCCTAGCAAACTGACACAAGAGCATTTCCCCAATTGCTACGTACTAAACTTACTTCATTAAATGGTGTGCCCAGAAAAAGATCAGGAATGCTGCAAAACGAAACCATCTAACTCTTCTGAAGAGTCACAATGCATGTGATCACCTTAGAAGGCTCTGAGAAGTCCTGCGAACAAGAAGCTTATTTACACTTGTCATGTCTCTCCTCCCTGCTCCTCATCAGGACATTTACTAATATTAACATCTTGTCAAGGAACTGTTGTTTCCTCAAATACATATTTGAGAAACACTGGCTTGGACAATAAAAAAAGAAAAAGGGAGAAGCCTAGTAAGACTTGCTCTTTTAAAGAAAACTGATTGGATGCTAGATTTCCACAGCCACTCTGATCACTTGATATGCAAGAAACAATACGTTTGCTTCTAACACTTTCAGATCCTATATGAATTATCATCTATTTTGTTTGCTAGAGCTATGTGATATTTTGATTTATAATAAGAAATATATATTTGGTCTTTGTCCATCCTCATTTCTGGCACAAATCTCCTAAAACCCTTGGAATGTCCAGAGTGGTGAGAGCTGTAAAGTCAAAAGAGACTTTTTGTTATTTATAACAAGCCCCTTTCAACCACACCTGAATTTATGCTAATGAGGTGAATTTTGGAAAGCCCCAAAGGATGCTGGCTGGTTGCCAGGGAAACCAACCTTGATTAGAGGGTTGGAAGTTTCAGCACTACCCCCACCCCCGACCTCCTAGGAGGGCCTGAAGATGGAGTTCAATCACCAGCTGCCAATGATTTAATCAATGATATCTATGTAATGAAACCTCCATAGAAACACAAAAGGACAAGGTATGGAGAGCTTACACACTATGGAGGGCCACACATTAGCTTGCACAGGGCCACCTGCTCGCTCTGTGCCCTCACAGGGTTTTTTCTCTGGGCATGTACTTTCCTGGTGTCTCTTCTTATAAGGACAGCCTTCATATTGGATTATGGCCCCTCCCTTATGACCTCATTTAACCTTAGTTACCTCTTTTAAGGCCCCAACTCCAAATACACCCACACTGAGAGTTAGGGCATCAACATATGGATTTTGGGGAGGACACAATTCAGTCCATGCCTTTTCAATGGCTCAGTCAGGGGACGTAGGTCCCTGTTTTGCTGGTAAGAAAACAGGCCAGAAAGGTTAAGGAAGTTGCCCAAGGTCACCAGCAAGTATCAGAGCCCAGATCAGAACTCAACAGCCTCCAAGTCAAGGGTTCCTTGCACCTCTCCACACTGCTCGGTCCCCTACTCCCAGCAAGCTGCTTCCATGGCCAGAGAGTCTCATAATACATGTCTGCCCTACACAACGCATTCCTATTACCTTGTTGTGAGAAGAAATTTGAGCCATGACACTTTTAAATATGCAAGAGCCATGTGCATTGCAGCAAGCCACATCCTTCAGGGGTACCATGGAGACCCCAGGCAGGTGTGGCCTACAGTCTTGGAAAGCTTGGTAAGGGAGGAAGAACCTTGTAATGACTGAACGCACAGATTCTGGGGCCTGACCACAGGTGTTCAAATCCTAGCCCTGTTACTCTATCGAGTATATGATGTTGGTAAAGCCTCACCAACAAAATGGGGAAAATAGAAGACATCAGGCAGGGCTGTTGGGAAGGTCAGATGAGATTATAGATATACAGTACTCAGCAAATGGCCTGAAACTAGTGAATACTGAGAAATTGTTTGCTGCTATTTAGGGAATCTTTTAACCCCTTTTAAGTGATTGCAGACTCACAGAGAAGTTGCAAACTTAATAACAGAGAGTTCTCAAACCCTTCACTCAATGATAATAGCTTTACTCTAGTACAATTATCAAAACCAGGAAATTGACCGTGGAATAATACTATTAATTAAACTACAGGCCTTATTTGGATTTTACCAGGTTTTACACACATAATTTCACTGATGTATGGTTTTATGGCATCTTATCACACGAACAGACAGATGTAGCCATCACCATAATCAGGATACTGAACTGCTCTATCACCACAAAGAAACTCCCTGAAAAATCCATATATGTCGTGTTACTATTGGGATTTTAAACCACTTGGGGCATGTGCTGGGGGATATCTGAGGGACATCTATGATGCTGGGAGTCTGAACAAAAACAGCCTCATGCTAGGAGCCCCTCCACAGTAAGAACCTGCCATACTGTGCACACTGATGAATTTAGGGGCGTCCTCAGGAGCCCGGGAGAAAGAAATCCATGTGGAAGTGAACATGCCCACTAAAGGCGGAAAAAGCATGTTCTCCTTTGGCATGGCCCCAGTTACTCTGCCTGGGAATTTCTCCAATATTGTTTAATCTCAGTGGCAATAATAAAACACTATTTTAGTCACAACCTTAAAATTGGGGTTTTATCCACTTTGCTCCTCTGGTTCCAAGGACTACGCATGGGAAAGATTTTTAACTTCACTTCCAAGGCAAACTGAAAATGCTCTCTCCAAAAAAGCATACAAGGGAGTGGAGGTCTGAATAGTATCACAGCAGAGTGTTGGCAAGCATGAAGCAGATATCCACACTGGGGACCGGGAGGCAGGAGCGTTTGTTTAAAAAGGATGCAGAAATCATGCAGTAAGTGTTTATTTCAGCCTTTTATATTCAGCGGTGATGCAAAGAGGAATTGCAGAGGGGGTGAGCAGCAGGGGCTGTGTCTTGTTCATGTCCCCAACACAGGGATGCAGTCCCCCCATTTGTGCTGCACGGAGCTGTGTCTGCAGGACCACAGCACCACAAATGCAGGCAGCCGTGGGCTAGGGGAGCCTCTGAGAATGTGACTCTCTCCATGTGCCTCAGAGTCCTGGAGCTCAGTGGGGCTTCCTGTATCAACACTCCAACCTCCTTGTACCGAGACTAACTCCTGTAGCCACTTCTCCCCAAAGTGTAAAATAAGAAGCTTACAGGAGAAATGCACTGGTTGTTGTGATGTGACCAGTGAATGGAAAAATACATAAAAAGGAAACAAAAACAGGAAAGAAAGTCTGCTTGACATGGTCAAGTGAGAAGAGCAACTGATTCTAAACAACACAGAAAACCTTCTCCTCCTAATTTTTTGCTATTGTTCTACCTTAATGTCCAGACAAGGAGGTCTAGTTAACCTAGGCTGGAGAAAATAATCAGACTCTGTTTTCATTTCATAATTAAAGCGCACTTTTATCTGCCAGCAAAGGACACTCTGTTTTAATGTAAAGAAGACAAAGTCACTTAAGTGAGCTGGAATGAAATTTCACAAATTCATATGAAATAAGTTCTCCTCTAGTTTGTACATGATACACAACTGTCAATCAGCTTTTACCTGTATTTAATGCCAATTCACTTAGCTGACTGATGGGCACTGGAATTCACAACACTGCTCAATTAAAGAGTTATTAGCACACACTTTCTTGGGATCTTTACATCTATTACATCTATTACCGATGCTGGGAGAACTAGACAAGGTCGCTGGCTTCATAGGGGTTATGTCTTTATTTGAGATGGTGTCAAGAGAGAGACAAGACAATAAATGAATTTTTAAAAATGTTAAAGATAAAATAACTTGTGATAGGAGTCCTGGAGGGTGTGTCTGGTGAGAAAAAGAGTGAACTAGGGAACACGGGTGACCTTGAGTTGGATGATCAGAGAAGTCTCCCTAAAGAAGACAGGGAGTACTCCAGACAGCGCAGAGCAAGTCCTAGGGCTGAAAGAAGACCACAGTGTGTCTGAAAGGCAGCCCACGTCCCTCTAGTACGAACACCAGAGGCTGGTGCTAAATGACATTAAAGGGTGAGTCCACACTGGGGCAAGAGCTTAAAGATTCTTATGACTGTCACAGGAGTATGGGCTTTAACCAGTGCTGTGGGTTGAATTGTGTCCCTCAAAAAAGATATGTTGACATCCTAATCCCCAGAATCTTAGAACATGACTTTATTTGCAAGTGTTATTTCCGATGTAATTAGTTAAGATGAGGGCACACTGGAGAAGGGTGGACCCCTAATCCAAGATGACTGATGCCCTTATGCTATAGACTGAATGTCTGTGTCTCCTCAAAGTTCATATGCTGAAATCAAATCCCCAATGTGATGATGTTTGGAGGTGGGGCCTTTGGAAGTGTTTAGGTTATGAGGGCAGAGCCTTATAGAGGAGGCTCCAGAGAGCTCCATCACCCCTTCTCACAAGACAGCCATCTATGAACCAGGAAGTGGGCTCTCACCAGACACTAAATCTGCTGACACCTTGATCTTGGACTTCCCAGCCTCCAGATCTGGGAGAAATGAATGTTTGCTGTCAACGTCCCCTAGTCTGTGCTATTTTTGTTATAGCAACCTGAATGTAGTAAGATACCTTATTAAAAAATGCCATCTGAGGACAGAAATACAGGAAGAACACTACGTGAAGACAGATTGAAATGATGTAGCTACAAGCCAAGGAATGCTGAAGATTGTCAGCAAACCACCAAAATTAGGAAAATGCCAGGACAGATTCCCCTACAGATTTCAGGGGGAGCATGGCCCTGCCAACACTTTGATTTGTCAGACTCCTCACCTCCATCACTCTTGAGACAACAAATTCCTACTGTTTTAAGCAATCCATTTGGAGGTACTTTAATTTTATGAAGGAGAGCAAGAGACCGTGATTTATCAATATATGGTCCTGCCAACATTTCAAACTAAGGGTTCTACAAAAACTCAACCAAGTAAAACATATCCTTAATATTTTCCTCTCTCAGACAACATCACGACTCCATAATAGACCTTCAAATTCACATCTCTTTAGTTCTGTACGAATAGTATGAGTCTCCCTTTTCTGGGACGCCCCTTGTTTTCAAAAATGGATCTCTGAATCTCTTAAAACATAGTAACTTCCTGAAGTTTATTTACCTGTGAATGTAAGGCCCTTCCTTCTCTGCAGATCTTAAGCAATTCCTTGGGGGGAGTGGGAAATATTGGCTCATATTCACGTATAAAGAAAAACTTGTAAAATGACATGTCACAATCTGGGGTGGGGGGAGAGGGGTCTGGGCCTCTGGTTGATGGTCCTCTCATTTCTTCCTACATATGGATCTTTAGCAAATTTCTCAAGTCATTTTTTAAAACTCCAAGCCAGTGACCCTTTCCCCACAACACTGATAATCACTTTTCTATAAATCTACAGTTTCAAAAGTTGTTACAAGCTCATTACAAATGAACCCAGTTGTCCAAATTAGCAGTACTGCAGTTAAGATCTAAAGCAGATTGAGAGATTTTAACTATTTCAGTAGATAAAAATGAGCTTTATTTTGACTTAGCAGGATAAAATTTAAATGTTGTTAAATGCATCATCCATGTTTCTGAAACCCCTTCCATAAACCAAATTTAGTTACAATCATGGCAACAGATATTTCAGTGTTGGAAGCGATCTCTTATGTTGACCCATGAATAGGAAAATCACCTGCTAGTGAAATCACCACCATCTTGTATTTACTTAAAACTAGGTATACCCAGAAATAAATTACAAAAGTAATGATTTACATTAGTCTAGTTCTTTACAGTTTATAATGACCTTTCATATATCTGGTCCCTTCAAGTTCTCTCAGTGACAGCTTCTGTTCCTCAAAGAATCATGCCCTCATCTTTATTCACTTGTTTCAATACTCTTCTCCTTCCATTATTTTCCTCCTCCTTTCATTTATTATTTACATAGAGAGAGTCATATTACTTCTGAAATCCAAGCTCTCTTCTTTCCTCTTTCCAGGAGAATTTGGGGAGTGATATAATCTATCCTGATTGGTCCTTGGAATTACCCAGGCTTCCTAATGTGGACACTGTGGAACAACTGAAAACACTATATGCCGAAGCTTTCTGGGGAAGGAATAGGAGGGTCCCCACTCAAAGATAACCAAGCTAATCTATTTTGACATTCATCTGTATGTAGTCATATAGAGTCCTGTATGTATAGTGTATATTCATATAGTATGTAGATACTCTACAGTCTATATTAATATAGTATATATGAAGAGTCAACCTTACCAGGGCATGGGCACTCCCATATATTACCACGAGAACAAGCACAATTCCCATGAACAGTACATAATCTCCTTCTGTCATTGTCCACATTCAATCCACCAGTAGGTCCTGCCAAGTCTATTTCCAGAAGATGCTCCAAACCCATTCATGCTTCACCACCTTCCAGAGCACCATCCTGGTCAAGACCCCACTCATGCTTATAGCCTCAGAGAAGGACGCTCCTCTGTGATCATCTGCTTCTATTCTGACCTGACGTGGCCATGCTTCTCATAGCACTCTAAGGGAGTTAAAAAAATGTACATCACATCACGCCACTCTCCTATATAACATATACCAATGGCTTCCAGAAACTTTTTCTATGGAATGGGAACTCCTCAGAATGGCCACGACGTGGCCTGGGCCCCTCTCTGACAACACCAGCAGGACGCGGCCTTCTCTCATGCAGGTCTCCTTTCAATGGCAGCACCTCAGAGAGGCCCTTCCTGACTGCCAACCCATCCATCCCCACCAAGTTACTCTCTGCCACCTTATTCTGCTGTATTCTTTTACAGCACTTAGCTCTTTCCTGCCACGTTTGTTTGATTCATTCAGTAGGTATTTATTAGTACCTGTTATGAGCCAGATCCTCGTGGAGTTCATATTCCAATGTATGAAGTAGAAAATAGATGACTGAGTACAAGACAGAATTCATGATGATAAGTGCTTTGCACAAGTATAACATAGGGCAAGAGGGTAACGAGGCTGCAGTTTTAAACAGGAAGGTCAGGAAGGTGGCTCTGAGGAGGCGGCATTTGACTAGAGACCTGAGGCGGTGAGGGAGCTCGTCACATGGGCACCTGGGAAGATCCCTCCAAGCGTAAGAAACACAAGTGCCCAGACCTGAGCGTGGCAAGTCTTCTGGGCCCAAGGAACAGGCTGGAGGCCAGCATGGCTGGAACTGGGTGAGTGGAAGGTAATGGAAAGATGAGGTCTGAGAGATAAGGAGAGACCAGTAATGCAGCCCTCACTGGCTTTATTCTAAGACCCTGAGCCACTGTAGGATGTTGAATACAGAAGAGGTATGATCTGACATCTATGTTAAAAAGATAAAGCATCACTCTGCCCTGAGCGGGTGTGGGGCAGAGGAGCTAGGGGTGCTGGGAGGAGCTAGGGGTGGAGAAGGGTGGAGGCAGGGAGACCAGTTAGGAGACTGTTGGTCACACTTCAGGGAACAGGATAATGATTCAGCCTAGGGTGGGAATGGTGGACCATGGTCAGATTCTGGGTCTTTGAAGACAGAGGTGACAGGACTTCCTGGAAGCATCTTCTCTAGGGAAGGAGAAGGGACAAAGATAACGCCAGGTTTGGTGGCCTGAATCTAGGAGGTCTGGGACCACCATTTGCTGAGATAAGGGAGACTGAGGGAAGAGTAGTTTTAGAAGGTAAAACCAAAGTCTGATTTTAGATGCAAGAAACTTGAGCCTCCTGGTTGACATTCCACAGAGCCCCTGAGAAGTTAGGAGGGGCTGAGATCGGATGGAGATGTGACGGTTGGTATTATTGGGGTCTAACGTCTGAGTCTGATCATCGCTTTGGTTATTATCTGTCTCACACCAGAGCTAACACCTCCATAGGAGAAAGGACTCCATCAGTCTTGCTTACATTACACGCCTAACGCCTTAATGGTGCTTAGCCCAAGGCAGACACTCAAATATTTGTTGAGTCGACACACAAACTAATACATATAAAAAGCCTTACATGTGTGCAAATGTTAAATATTATTTGACCCAATTTCAATTCTATAAATTTATTCTAAGGAATTAATCAAGCAAAGGCTCAAATATTTATATACAGATGCTCATGCCAGCATTGTTTATAATAGCAAAAAAAAGAAAAAAGAAAAGCAAACTGTATTTTCAACAATAAGGGGGTTGGAATGCCGCACACCCATCTAAAATATTGCAGAAGAATATTTCAGGGCCTGGAAGGGTAATGACAACTTACTGTTAACTGTAAAAGACACTTAAAGAACTCATAATCTGCCTTTTTTTTAAAGCACAGGTATCTGATATGATAAAGCCTTCAGAACAAACACAAAAATATTACAGTTGTTCTTTTTGATAACAGGATTATAATGTGGCTTTAAATGTTTTCTTCCTGTTGCTTATCCATATTCTTGATTATCTTGTACAATAAGAAATGATAAAACAATGTTTTTAAAAAACTATATGAAAGCATCATTACACAGACAAAGCCTCACTGCTGGGAACGAGGCCCTCTTCTCAGTATGTCTACATTCGTGAAATAATTCCATGTTTTGGAATCGTAGCCTCAAAGCCACCTAACAACCTGCCACCAATACCAGTTGCTCTATATGACAGACTGACATGCTATCAAGTACTCATTGGGTGGCAGACCCTGGAGCAGTGGGGCTAGGGGAAGGAAAAATGGAGCCAGAAAGACCTCCGATGACATCTCAGAGGAGCAGGCCCTTGAAAGAAAGGAAGAGATTGGATAGATGGTTTGGAGAGAGCCTGGCAGGTAGGAGGAATGCTTGGAAAATAAGAGCTGAAAACCGCTGGGGGGGACCCATGAGTCCTGGAGCCTTATTTGGTTGGGGGCCATCACACCACCTCTTCCTCTCTGGTGGAGCCACCATAGGAGCTCTGGCAGGGGGGGCGGCAGGGTCAGTGCTGCCTTTGAGTCCAGCTCCCTAATTGATTCTGCCTGTGCTACAAATGCAACTGACTTGCCAATTAAGGCAGAGCTGATTGAAGCTTGCCCGCATCTCGGGTTATTTCTTCTTTCCACACGTTTGTTGATAGTGACACCAAACAGAGGGGGACCACCCACAAAAACCTTCAACTTCAGACAAGGGGAATGTCTAAACAACAGCAGACACTGCACTGCTTCAACTCCAGTTTGAAATTCCAGGTTATGGGGCTGGTGTTTTTTAAAGGGTCCCGATCCAGGTCCCTTCTGAGGTGTGAGTAAAGAAGAGTGGCCTCCTCTAGTGGTCAGACAGACTTTCACATCATCACAAGTGAAGTGGAAACCAATTTAATACTGGTTAAAAAAACAATACTAAAGACAGAACCCTAAGTCTCAGTCTACCTACCTCAAAAGCCTCTATAATTATTCAGGACTCTTCTTATTAGCCCTTACCTGTTCTTTTGCAGGCACCATGCAACCAGGTAGAAAAGGGGAAATACTTATTCTCAGAGCTAGCAAATGTGAGATCAATTCCAGGGTGGGCTTCACACAGGAACCCGTGTTTAGCAGGGCCCAGTACTCGGTTTAATGCTGTTCTGTCACCATCTTGAAATTCTTAATTTTTAAACCAAGGTCCCTGCATTTTCGTTCTGCACTAGGCCTGCACATTTTGCAGCCAGTCCTGATGGAGGATGGGCCTTGGACCCTGGCATTGCCTGAGAAGACTGCCAGCACTCACAGACTCTTTCGTCATTACACAAATGTCTATCCGTGTTCATCAATGTCTGTTTTTATTTCCCAGCACCCCAAAAGGCTAAAATAAGAACACAGCATGTCTTCCTTAACTGGGAACCGCACATAGAGTCCTTCACAACTATTAGTTTGATGTGCTAGCTATTAAAATTAAGTGCTGTCAAACATCAGGAAAACATGAAATGATTTAGAAGGCAACTCCTAACAGTGAAAACATTTAACATTGTAACTCTATAAATGAGCTATCCATTTAAATCGGGCTCCCAACACTTGGAAATGAGAGCTCGGGAGGTACATGCTCATTAAGCTTCCTCATTCAAACAAACCCAGGCAGAATTGCTAGTTTCTGTAGGGTGACTAGAGCACAAATTTGGGATTCTACTAGGCCCCAGTGGCGTTTAGTAGTAGGTTCGTGGGCTGACTACAATAGAATTTCCTGGAAACTTGTTTAAAAACATCCTGGGTTCCAGGCTGAGAGGTTCTGATCTGGCACATTTCAGATGGGCTCAGGAATCTACTTCTTCTTCTTTTTTTTAAAAATGTTATCCATGGGATTCTTAGGCCCAGATGCCAAATTTTGGTCATCTACCACCTCGATGACCAGAATGGGAATTTAGAAAATACTCAGGTCAAAATGCTTTTAGTCAAATATGACCAATCTCAACTAGCATGATGTGTCTATGACGAAAATGTGGTGAGAGTGTAGTCTTGCCTAGCTACTCTGGATCACACCACTGCAAGTCTTCGGGCACGTGATCTGAGCATCACCAAAATAATAGTAACATTTGATTATCAACGAAAATGAGTCAGAAGCGAAGAAACCTATGGGCAGAGAGATGAAGTACAGCATCCCATCCCGGGAGGGTCGTGACCGGGAGGGCTCCGGGTCACAGTCCTGGACTGCTCCTTCTAAGACCCGCAGCTTCCACACACAGCTCATTAGATGTACACACAATGAAATCATGGCGTAGGAGACTCATACAGACAGCTGGTGAGAAAGGAAAGCCAAAATCAAGTACAGCAGGAGGCTCCATTTACGAGCAGCTCCCTGGGTGCCTCATAGCACACTACATTATCTCGGTTACTTGGCAGTCTGCAGTTCCCAAAACCAGTCCTTGAGGAAAAGCCAGGCATGTAGCTTCTGACTCCCCACCCCCCAGTGGAATGATCATGAGAAATCATCTCCAACCAGGACACACTGATTTGTGCAACATGCTCTCCTGGAAGACCCAGCCAGCTGTTACATGAGGTCAATCCAACTAGATCCAGCATGAGCTCGCTGCAAATACCCAAGAAAGCTGCTAGCCTGTAAGGCAAATCCTTTAAGTATTACCCATACAGGAACATCTTCTCTCTAAAGATAAGAAAGAGGCAGGGACACAAGTTGAAAATACCTTCTGCTTTGTGCTGCAAAGATATTTAAGGAAACTGCTCCGGAATTAGCAACAGGACCCAAATAATGACTAACTGGAGCTCAAAGGGCTTAGGTGGAAGGGAGTAAGGCTGCAGGAAGTTCCTTCCATTGTTTTTCAGGTCTTCTACCCAAGGGTGCCATTTGATCTCATCCCCCAGGGAGGTGACAGGCTGCATCACACACTGCTGAGGAGGCAGACCTGGCAAGGTTTGAATTAAACAACAGCTCCTCCACGGCAAATGCCTTCAGCACCAAGCCCTGATCCTAAAGTGTTTCAAGTAACCAAATGACTCTAAACTTGGGGGCTGTGTGCAGCCCACGCCAGCTGGCTTACACTGCCAGGGCTCTTGATTGGCAAAGCCAAGGTCCTCCTTAGGCTCAGGGATTACAGCTGAGGCAGAGACCCTGGCAGCTGCCCCACCTCCCAGGCTCTGCCCCTGGGGCCAGTTAATGCTGCCATGACCTGGCGTCCAGACCCAGACCTAAGAAACAAGCACAGGGTAAAGTAACGTGGCATTAAAACCTTCAGTGATTTCTCATAGCTCACCTTAACCAGGTTTGGTAAAAGCAACTGGTTTCTTCGCTCAGAAATCATTGAAGTTAGAGGGCAGATCACAGGGCTGCTTTCCCACACTCAAGGGGTAATCTGCATATGAAAGCCCAGTGTTTTGGCTGCCAGGTTTGGTTTTTTATTGTTTTATTGATTAGTTCCTTTACTTGTAGGCTCCTGTACAATTAATAGTGATATTAATACAATTAATAGTAATAGTAACTGAAACCTTAATATGACCAATTGGAACACCCAGGCTAATGGGTTACACCTGAGGTCACCTGGAATGAACAGGGGTGGCCATAGCAAAATCTAAGAGAAACACTGAACTGTCAGGGTGCACTCACATGAAACTGCTAACATTTTACCACGTTTTGATCGACAAACAGCAGTTTAATGTCGTTCCTCCTAAATAGCTTTTTATTCTGAACAAGTCGCTCTGGATTCATCCAATATAAAAATATGAGATCGCACGGCATGATTTCCTCTCCCATAGAGCTGGTGATGACCAAAGGAAAGGAGAGAGATGAGGCTCGGGAAAGTAAGGAGCCAGTGACCAAGCGTGAGGGAGGTGTGATGTTGTCCCTGATATCTTGGTCACACGGGCAATGCTCTCTCATCCGCTGTAAACAGAAGAGCCAAGATGACTACACCTGCTGGGCCATTCAAGAGGATGGGACTTTAAAATGCAACCTCTTCAGGTGTATGGCACAGTGATCAGGCATCTACAGCAGCCCTGAAGTGGTCTCCATAATAAGACAAGTGTCACCTGAAGCTGAAGCTGAATAGTTGTCAACAAATGTCAACTATAATTTAATATATATAAATATGTGTGTGTGTGTGTATATATATATATATATATATATACACACACACACACATATGGTCACAAGAAGTGGAGTACAGCATAAGGAATAGAGACAGTGCAAATGTAATGGTTGTATGCGATGTCAGAGGGGTAGTAGATTGGGGGCGGGGGGTTATCACTTTGTGAGGGATATAAATGATAAATGTCTAACTATTACAGTGTTTTATACACATGAAGCTAAAAAAAATGCAACTTCTTGCTAGTTGCACTTTCTTTTGTATCTTCCCAGCAGTGGCACCTGTCATAAAAATAATATGGGTTTTAATGTAAGGCAGGAGTTTCTTGTGGACATTAGATGCTGTCCAAAACCCCAGTGTCTCACAACTGTAGTCCCAACAGTATTATTCTCACAAGTCTCTGGAGTGGCCTATAGGGGGAGCTAGCTGCTCTGAGTCATTTAGTCACAGTTGACTCAGGAATTGTTCTGTTTACTGATGGCCAAGGACATATGTGTGCATTCAAGTGCTGACCTATTTCCGTGCCACATTCTAAGGTAAAATTCCCATTAGTGGCTAAATATTTGTGAAATCATGGGCCGCACATTGCAGTTCAGTGGTTTGGGTGTTTCCATTAAAAATATCTAAAAGTGGATACGCTGATGATAATGTAAGCACATGAGAACTCGATGCAGAAGGGCTGGTCTCTCTGGCGGAAATGCTCTGGGAAGTGGCCTGCTCTGAAAACTACAGTTTATCCTTTATATTATCTTTCTATTGGTTAACCATTTGGGGCCAAACCACTTCGTACAAAAGCATTAATAATCATTAGTGCGTAAGGAAGTAATTAACCACTCCCATTTGTTAAGATGCTGGGCATTGTGCAAGTGCTCTAAAGCTCTCATTCCAGTACATCTTCCCCGAGCCCTGTGTGATAGTCTAGGAAGAGTCCTATTGCTCCTCATTCTATGGATGGGAAGAGACAGGCCAGCTTGCAGACGCGAGGGGACACACACACTGCCCCACAGCTAGTCACCACCGCTAAAATTACTCATCTCCTCCATCCAAAGTAAAGACTACTGAACAGAATTTAAATTCAAATCGTCGTGCTGAACAGTAACTCTAATGGATATATGTATGTTGCTATAACTTTTACCCAAATCCTAGACACCCGGGCTGTGGCCTGAGTACTCCTGGCTGTTTGATCTAAATGCTTTTTGGTCTCTCCCCCACCCCCAAACACCAGGCTATCAGCTTTCATTTTTCAGCTGTCAGTGTGCCTACCTCTAGCTTTTCCGTTTACTCTCAAGACCTGAGACACCGTTTTAAACAACAGCAGGATGAGAAAACTAATATCCCTTTCTCCATTCACCCACCTATTTAGTCAATATGATCTGAGCACCCCTGATGGCTTAGGGCTCCTTCTAGGAGCTGCAACAGAAATAAACTGCAGAGTATTTGTGTCTACGGAGAGCACTTTCAGGTTGTGGTGAAGGTGGGTGAGAGGCAGACAAATGAACACGTAAATAAAAAGACAGAAATATCTGTCACCAGGCTTCACAAGAGTCAGAGCAGGGTGACGTAGAGGAGGGGTTCTGGGAAAGTGAGCTTGGGGCTGAGACCTGAAAAAGGAGTATTTCTCCTTCTTTCTGGCAGAAGAGTTGTAGTGAAGCCCTAAGCTGGGGATGGGCATGGAGTAAAGCAGGATGCCAAAGAAACGGACAGGAGGCTCTGCATGCCCAGAACAGAAGGAGAGCACAGACCGGCAGGCAGGGCAATATCACCCAAGGTCTCGCACCCACTGGAAAGGAGGTCAGATTTCATTCCAGGTGGAATAGGAGACCTTGGGAGGGTTTTGCTCAGAGACTGACTTGATTTGATGTGCTCCTTCCTTCCTTCCTTCATTTAATCTTCTTTATGGACAGCCTGGTCTGACGCTGGAGGACGTGGGAATGGTGGTGAATATAACATCGTCCAGGACATCATGGCCAGTGGGGAAGACAGAGGGAAACCAGGTCACTACGTGGCCTCCAGGGGAAACTGCAGTGGGTACTGAGTCCTTAGGTTGGAAGGAAAAGTGTTCTACAGAGAATGTGGTTTTATCTGAGATCAGAGGGTGAAAAATAGTTAACTGGGCAAAGAAGGTGTGGGAGAATAGGAAGGAAAGAGGTAGTATGCTCCAGATGGTGAAACAGAGCTTATGAAAAGACCTGGTTTTAAGAGGGTGGATGGTGACTTCAAGAATAGAGGTATTTCAATATGGCTGGATTAAGAAGAAAGAGGGAAGGAAGGAGGGAGGGTAAAAACATTGGTGAAAAGGAGGGATTGAGAAATGTCATCATAGCAAGAGATGATAAACAGGAGGTAAACATGGAAGACTTGATACTAAGGGGCCTAAAAAAATTCAATCTTCCAAGTGGGGACACTTCTGACAGTGAAAGGTAGCACTCTCACAAATTAGAACCTGACAACGGATATATAGGGACTGCCCCACTGGGTCGACAGGGATGTATCCCCTCTCTAGCCATTAATAGGGAGTTTGCCCTACACAAAGAGCAATGGGGAGGTCATAAAGGAATGTAAGCAGGTAGCTCTGAGGTTCCCCGGGTCCCTGGGCCTATGGCACAGAAGCACATCCGTTTTAGGTCAGGACTGTAGGCAGCGAACTCTGCAAGGAGGCCACCACGGGGCAAGATGATTAGGACCGGAACTGGGAACTGGGGAGGGGCAGCTGGAGCAGAGATGTGGGAGAGATTGGAGACCACTGAGGAGGAAGAATGCGTGGGACTCAGAGACTGAGGAAGGGATGCGGGATGGCTTGCGGGTTGATGTTTGTCTTGGGCATCTGGATAAATGGTGGAACCATTCCTGGGATAGGAAGTGCTGAAAGAGAACGATGTCTTTCGATAGTTCTTCTAGTCCCACCCAGTCATTTTTCCTTTAATGTTGCCTAATAATCAAATTGGTTAAAATCATGTGACAAGTAAGAGTAAACAGTCTCTAAGTGAGAGTAAATAGCTTTGCTCACCTACTGTAACCTAAACAGTGAAAGAATCTGTGAGCTCTGGGTAAATGAGGTGTGAACATTCATGATAAAGCAGCCAAGAGTATGTGGGAACATAACTACCCACTGGGGTCTCAGGATTTGATCAGCTTTTTATCAATGCTACCCCAGAGCTCTACAGAACTTGAGACATCATGACCACGAACCAGGGGAGAAGCTTCTAGAAGAGGGTCGTCTGTGTGTTTGATGGGATGCTGAGGTGAAACATGGGCAAGGCACAGATGTCACTTGGACCCAAACAGCTGTCATGGGGAAAAACAGGGCATGGTCACTGAAAGCATGGGGATTAGAGGATGAATTTGCAAAAGGCAATCCCCATGGTGTTCCCTGGCTGGGAACTGGGGGAAATGGCAGGAGCACAATCACCAGGCCACTGTCAAGCAATAACAGGAAAGCAGTTCTCTTGAATAGTCACCTCCTTAGCTGAGTGATAGAACCAAGAGGAACACACACACACACCTTACGGCGGAACTGCCATGCGCAGCCACAGAGATGTCCCAGATAAAGAACTCAACAAATTTCCACTTGGGTAGAGATAAATGATGAACGAACGTTTGGATTATCATTGAATTCACACTTCATACAAGCAAGCGGCTCAGCCCTTTCTACTAAGGTAGGCAACCCAGCTCCATAAGGATAGCTTATCACATCGATCTCCCATCACATCACATTCAACGGTGCTCCTTTAAAATTTAAATCTGAATTAGGCTTAGCTCTACACAGCAAGACTTTAGAAGAATGAAGTAGTGTTGAACTATATCGGAAAGGTAAGCCTACCTGCTCAGGTAGTGAGGATAGTGGAAGGATAGTATCGGGAACATAAGATACATATCAGTGACATGATTGTGTGTGCCCGTGTGAGTCATTTAAGCAAGCTCTGACTCTCCATCTATTATTCCCCTGCTCAATCAACTGACCATATACATCCGGGCCCAGGACTCCCGATGTATAAGTTAAGAAGAATAACGGTAATAATCATGAGAATCAAATTAGAAGTATTTTCTAAATTATAAGGCACTATATTATTGATGTTATTATTTCTAATATCTACCTCTATTTACAGTACATATCCATGTCTTCTTGCCTTCAGGTTAAATGTAGACAAATTGAGAAATCAGGAATCAGTTCCCTGGCAAGTCTATCCAAGGTTGAAAGTCGGCCCAAGGTAGAAATCCAGCCTAAACCCTCATTTATCGAAAGAGTTAAAATGAGAAGAGTGAAAGAATATTAGCCAATCTACTCTAGCTCTCAACCACCGATTTCCATGGGGCCGTTTCACAAAGATTTTAACCTTAGTGTAATGTAAGTTCTTTGTTTAATAACAGACTGCTCTTCTTAGTCTTGTCCAAAGTCTAGACCAGGGGCCATAGGGGCCTGCACCAATTGTTGTAAATACATTTTTATTGGAACACAGCCATGCCCACTTGTTTCTGTATTGCCTATGGCTGCTTTCATGTCACAATGGCAACGTTGAGTAGACAAAGCAGAGACCACATGGCCCACAAAGCCTAATGCTTACTACGTTGCCCTTAATAAAAAAAACAGTTTGCTGGACCCCTGATCTGGACTCATACAAGAAATTCACCATCAGCACAGTATACCAAAGTGAAGATTAACAAGAACGTTTTTATACTACATTAATGGTTTTAACCCAAACTGCATCGGGGAATCCTAGCTAATCTAGGTAGTTCCCCACTGATGGCTTGACTATTTTCACAAGTGAATTTTATCAAATTAATATACATATATAACAAAGTATAAAAAGGGAAATAATTGAGCATAGTTTCCAGGATAAAGCTCCCATGGAAACAGTCCCTAGACCATCATTTTGGTAACTTTATCTCTACAAAACTACTGTACAAGGAATTAGGAAACATTTGTTTTATGAATCATTTGAGTCACTGTAAAGTAGCAGTATTTTAACTCATTTAAGCCAGAGGGGTGATATGGATTTAAAATACGGCTATATCCCTGGTCCTTGATAAGCAGAAATCAATCTACTTGCCAAGGGAAAAAACCTATCTGGAAATTAGCAGGAAGGACGTCCTCATAATCATAGCAAAACAATTGGATTCGTATTTCCAGACTGACTCTAATAGTTAAAAAAAAAAAAAAAAGTTTGTATTAATTTCCAGAATAGGAAACTGATAATAAAAATATTTCACTTCTGACTGCAAAAATATTTGGGGCTCAGCGTGAAGACATTTGCTATTCAACAGGTTTCAGCCATATACTATGAGTAAGCTCTAGAAATCTGCTGTACAACATAGCGCTTACAGTTCCCAATACTGTACTGAATACTCAACAATTTGTTAAATGACTAGATCTCATGTTAAACGTTCTTAGTACATTTTTTAAACAGAAATATATGCAACATACTTCCTGAATCCCTCTCCTACTTCCCTCCCTCCCTTCCTCACCTTCCTTCCCTCTCGCCTTCCATTTCCTATCCTTTCCTCCTTCTCTCCTTTATTTCGTTCTATCTTTAAGCAATATAGAGACCGCAAAGTATACTATTCTTGAAGTTACTTTTTTCAAAACTAATTGTACACCATGGTTACTCTTTCATGGTAATATATACAGAGGGTGCCAAAAAAAATGTATACACATTTTAAGAAAGGAAAAAACTGTATTAAAATTGTAATATCCAATAAATACTGACAACAGAAGATGAATACAAATCCTGTGTATACATTTTTTTGGCACCCCTGGTATATAAGCCTGCTTATTCCTATTTAAAGTTGCATTGCATTAAGTTATATTGGATTGAGAAGAATTTGTGTACATTTAACTTGCTCAAGAGTTTTTTCTATGTAAGTTACTTTTAATGTACTCATGACATTTAAAAAGCAATGCAATTCTTACTACCCCTTATGAGTTTTGAATTGAATAAACGTGGGTCAGTGTTGTTCTCTGCAAACTTTATCTCCTTTGGCATTTGGGAGGCAACATTCCTTGATCTGCACAAGGGCTACTTTCTGCGTACAGTTCATAACACGCCCCTCACCCCCATGTCATTGGCAAACTGCACCTTGGATGCCCGTAAAGCCATGAGAGGTGGGGAGTATTAGAATCCAAAGGTGCTTCCTTTGACAAAACTTTGACAAAGTCTGGGGGAAATACAGCAACTCTGATGTGTACTTCGGTGAATTAATGGACACTCAGGGAGCCCCTGGGGAAATATCAAAGCTACTGAGGAAGATGAGAGGTACATGGGTTTCTAAGATCCGTTGATTTTGCAACAAATATTCACAAATGAATCTCAGAGCCATGAAATCCAGTGGGTTTTAGAACATTTTCATTACAAAACCAGAAAAACACCATATTACTCTCCTTCCTCCCTTGCCCCAGAAAGACCACAGGAGGTTCATTTTAAGGTCTGATGAATGGTTCAGAAGGTCTGAAGTAGATTACGATGCTAGTTTATTCATTTAAATTCTATATTTGAGCTCCAGGCTCACCCAATTTGTCATGGTTTCTTTTTCCTTAAAGAAAAAAAAGTGAGTTATTTGGTACATAAAGCAGCAAAACAAAATTCTCTCCAGACAGTAAACAATACTTTTAAGACAAAAACAAAAACTTAGAACCTCAACATCGCTTGCTCAGGGATGGTGTGTCATGTGCTATTTTCAGCAAAATCACAGGAAATCTGTGAACCAGGACAATTTAGTTTGACCAAGGCCAGTATTTTTACCCTAATGCTTTCTTCTATTTCAAGACTCATTGAGATTATCTCACTCTTCTTTCGAATTTTTTCAATAAATTTTATCAAATGCTGTTTTCATTAAAATTATCTACTTCTGATCTTTTTAAGCTACATTCTGTGAAACCAGAGTTAGCTGTCATTGAACTAAAGGTATATGACATAATAATCCCAGATGTCACCTTCAGGAAGCCCTTTCATGCCCTTTCATTAACAGGAAGTAATATTACAGTGGTCACTAGGGAAACTGTCAGAAGATGAAAAAGTATAGGTAGAAAAGAATCTCACGTATTTGTCGTCATGAGAACTTGTCACTATACACATGGATATTGAAAAATGAATCATCCCAAAGGATTCAGCCCACTCTAGTCAGAATTATGAACTCAGCGGATGGAAGACTAGCACCAATGTGCACAGTGCCAGTTCTACACAGGTTTATAAAGAAGGTCAGAGTCTTCTGTCCCCTTTTCACACAGAACATGAGAAAATGGCTTCCAAGCTGCCATTCAACACATTTGGCCTGAACTAAGCAGACTAGTGAGGATTGCCAACCCTGGAATCAGATCCTTTCACCCATGATCTAATTCAGATTGTCCTGATTCTATTTAAAACATAATGAGTTTTATGCTTTTGCTTTCAATGTTTTGTGGATATTCTATTGAAACGAACAAAACACTTTTTTCAACCAGAATCCTCTTCCAGGTGGCTCATTCATTCATTTGACCGACCATCCATCCTTCCATCCACCCATCCATCCATCTATCCATCATCCTTCATAATGCTTCTACTGAGTATCTATCTTGTAGGTCATGGCCTAGTTGCCCTGTCTTTTCCTCCTGGGTAACTAAGCAGGTCTGTATAACACAGGCCTGCCTCTAAGCTATAGTTGCAAACACCTGGACCAGGCTGGCTGGCTGCCTCTCCACCCACAGAAGATGCACTTATGGCTCCAGAATGGGCACCTGACCTAGCAGAATCAATCGGAGTCCAAAGAAGACACATAGGGGAGGTAGCTGGACAGAAAATGGACGATTCCTGACATTACATTTAGGTCCTGGGTGCAGTCTTTTCCATCCTAGAACGCTGTAAGTAGGTGGGCAGACATAAATTCCCGTTTTGCCTTTCATGAATTTGCTAATCTCTGTCACATGCCACTAAGTGAGTGCTGAATGTCCATGGCCTAACATCATTTGTTGATAAAAATGGAAATTGATTCAAATTAGTCAAAGGAGCTCATCTTTGTTTTAAAATATCCCAAAATTGCAATGAAAAATAAATGCTTTGTCTTCTGAGGTTTTCTCCAAATAAAAAGGTAAGAACACTGCAACTTCAATCGACGTTATTTTACATATATACCGTGTTTCCCCAAAAATAAGACCTAACCGGAAAATAAGCCCTAGCCTGATTTTTCAGGATGACATCCCCTGAGCATAAGCCCTAATGTGTCATTTGGAGCAACAATTAATATAAGATCCGGTCTTATTTTTGGGGAAACACGGTAACTAAAGCAACTTTACATACATTGTTCAACTGTTCACACTAGTTTGACAAAGCCCAGTTTTTAAGAGTTCCTCATATACTTCAGATTATTTTTAATTAACCTTTTCATTTTCAGGTCATTATAGATCCACACGCAGTTGTCAGAAATAACACAGAAAGATGCCATATACCCTTTACCCAGTATTCTCTAATAACATGTTGCAAAACCATAGTCAAACATCACAACCAGGTGTTGACATTGATACAATTGAGATACAGACCAGCCCCATCACCACAGGAACCCTCAGGCTGCCCTTTTATAGCCACTGACCTTTCCCCACTCCCACCTCTAACCCCTGGCAACCTAATCTAGTCTCCATTTCCATAATTGTGTCATTTCAAGAATAGTATATGAAAGGAATCACGCAGTATATATTATTTAGGGATTGACTTTTTTTTCCCTCAGGATAATTCCTCAAAAATTTAAAGATTCATCTAAGTTACTGGGTGTATTAATAGTTTTTTTTTTTCATTGATAAGTAGTATTCCATGGTACATCTATACCACAGTTTGTTCAACCATTCACCTACCGAAGGATGTATAGGTTGTTTCCAGTTTGGGGCTATTATGAATAAAGCTGCTATGAATATTGGTGTACAGGTTTTTGTGTAAATATAAGTGTTCATTTCGCTGAGATAAATAAATGCCCAAGAGTGCAAATGTTGGGTCATACCGTAATTGCCAAATGTCCTGAGTGGTCATATCATCTTACATTCCCTCCAGCAGTGTGTGGTATGAGTGAGCCAAACTCTCCACATGCTCATCAGCATTTAGTGTTTTTCATTCTTTTAACTCTTTTATTCTAGCCATTCTGATAGATGTGTAGTGATATCTCATTGTGGTTTTAGTTAGCATTTCTCTAATTGCCAGTGATGTTGAGTATCTTTTCATGCACTTATCTGTCATTTGTATATCCTTTCAGTACAATGTCTCTTCATGTCTTCTGCCCATTCTCTTAATTGGATTGTTTGTTTTCACAGCTGAGTTTTGAAAGTTATTTCTAAATTATCTGTATACTCGTTGTTTATCCGATATGTGGTTTACAAATATATTCTTCCAATCTATAATATTGGGAGAAGGTATTTTATAGCTTGGGAGAAGACATTTGCCAACCACATATCTTTTCATCCTTTCAGCAGGCAGTGTCTTTCATATAGCAAAAGTGTTGTTTTTTTGTTTTTTTCCCCCTAATTTTGAGGAGATTCGTTATATCAAATTTTCTTTTTATGGTTTGTGGTGTCAAACCACAAGAACTCTTTGTCTAGCCATAGATTCTGAAGATTTTTCTCCTACTTTTTTTTTTTTTTCAGAGAGTGTTACAGTTGTACATTTCAGATTTATGTCTGATCCATTTGAGTTAAGTTTTGTTTAAGTTGTGAGATGTGGGTCAAAATGGAGGTGTTTTGGGTTTTTTCTGCCCTTGTGTTTGTTGTTGTTTGTGCTTATGGATGTTCAATTGCTTTGGTACCGTTCATTGAAAGGATATCTTTCCTTCATTGAATTGTTTTTGTATCTTTGTCAAAAATCAGTTGGGCATATTTGCATGGGTATATTTCTGAATTCTCTCTTCTATTCCATTGATTTATATTCTATTATACTTCTCCGTCAGTACCACACTGTCTTGATTACTAGACCTTAACATTGGGTAGATTGAGGCCTCCCATTTATTCTTTTTCAAGATTGTTTTACTATTCTAGGTCCTATGCCTTTCTATGTAAAATTTAGAATGTCCTTGTATATGTCTATAAAAACCTTGTTGGGATTGATAGCAATTCCATTCAATTTACCGATCAATTTGAAGAGAACTGACATCTTTACTATGTTGAGTCTTCCCGTCAATGAACTTGGTAAGTCCCTCCATTTATTTAGGCCTTCTTTGGTTTCTTTCATCAGCATTTTCTAATTGACAGCATCCAGAGCCTGTACATGTTTTACTAAGTTTATTTCTGTGGAGCAATTGTAAATGGTATTGTTTTTTAAATTTAAGCTTCCATATGTTCATTGTTAGTATACAGAAATGCGATTGGTTCTTGCATGTTTATCTCGTATATGTGACTTTGTTGAACTCATTTATTAGCTAGGAGTTTTTTGGGCTTTGCATTTTTGGTATATTCTTTGGGATTTTCTATATATACAATCATGTCATCTAAAAATAGGGATAGTTTAGTTTCTTCCTGCCTAACCTGTATGCCCTTCATTTACTTTCCTAATTTTATCAAGTTCCCAATTATAACTATAGGTTTTTCTATTTCTGCTCACAGCTGTATTAATTTTTTTAAATTTATTTTTCAAGTATAATTGACATACAATACTATATTAGTTTCAGGTGTACAACATAGTGGTTAGACATTTATATAACTTACGAAATAATCACCCCAATAAATCCACTACCCATCTGACACCATACATAGCTATTAAAATATTGTTGACTATATTCCCTATGCTTTATGTTACCTCCCTGTGACTGTTTTTATAACTGGCAATTTGTACTTCTTAATCCCTTTCACCTTTTCACTCATTCCCCCAACCCTTCTCCCATCTGGCAACCATCAATTTGTTCTCTGTATCTACAAGTTTTCTATTTTGTTCATTTGTTTTCTTTTTTTAGATTCCACATATAGTGAAATCATATGGTTTTTGCTTTCTCTGTCTTATTTCACTTAGCATAATACCCTCTAGGTCCATCCATATTGTCTCAAGTGGCAAGATTTCATTCCTTTATATGGCTGAGTAATACTCTATGGTATATATGTACCATATCTTTGTAATCCATTCATTTATTGATGGACACTTAGCCAATGACACACCCAATAAAGTGTTAATACCCAAAATACGCATATATGAGGAACTCATACAAATTAACGTCCCCCAGAAGCAATACGATTGAAAAATGGGCGGAGAACCTAACTGGACATTTCTTCAAAGGGGACATACAGATGGCCAATAGACATATGAAAAGATGCTTAACATCACTGATCACTAGCTCCGTAATTTTTGTTTCATGTGTTTCGAAGCGCTGCAGTTTGGTCCAAACACATTTACGATGCTTATATCTTCCTGGAGGATTGATTCTCTTATCATTCCGTATTTTTCCTGATTGTCTTTAATAATTTTTCTTTGCTCTGAAGATGACTACCTGGAATTAATGTAGCCACTCCTATTTTTGTACTTAATGTTTGCATTGTATATCCTTTCCTATCCTTTTACATTCAAAATACCTATGTCATTGTATTTCAAGTGAATTTCTTGTAGTCAGCATATGGTTGGATCATTTTTTTTCATTCACTAGGCTAGTCTCTATTTTTTAATTGGTGTGTCTTAGACCATTTATGTATAAGATATTTAGTGATATGTTAGGGCTTAAGTCTGCCAATATATGTCTTTTTCCTGTTCATTCCTGTTTCTTATTCCTGTTCTCTTTTCTTAAACTCCTGTGAGTCACTTTATAAGTATACCTCTTTTTATTGTTTCCTTTATAGTTGCTCTAGTCATTATAAATATGTAACATCAATGGTATCAGCATTTCCACTTCCAGTGAAATGAAAAAATTACTCCTAATTAGGTCCCTTTACCCTCCATACTTTTAAAATGTAATTGTCTTAAGTATTTCCTCAACAAACATTGGACACCACATCAGCTGATGCTATAATTTTTGCTTTAACTATCAAATATGATTTAAGAATCTCCTGAAAATTAGCATACTCTATTATATTTACTCCTAATTTACTCATTCCAATATTCTTTCCTTTCTGAAGTTTCATGTCTTTTTCTGTTATTTCCTTTCTGTTTGGAGAACTTGTCTAGCATTCTTTAAGGGTAGATTTCCTGGTAACAAATTTCATAGTTTTCATTCACCTGAAAATTTCTTTATTTCCTCATCATTCATGAAAGATATTTTCACTGAATATAGACTCCTGGGTTGACAGTTGTTTTCTTGAGAAATGCTATGCCACTTCCTTCCGGTCTCCACGATTTCACATGAGGAATTCCCTATCATTCAAATGAATAATGTAAGTAATATGCCCTTTCTCTCTGCCTGCTATCAAGTCTTCTATTCCTTGTTTAATTATATTTAATTAGGATGTGTCTTGCATGGATTTACCTTTTTGGAATTTGCTCAGCCTCTTGAATATACATGTTTATTCCTTTCACTAATTTGGGGATGTTTTCAGCCAATACATCTTCAGATATTTATCTAGTCTCACTCTCTTCTCTCCTCTCCTGGGACTTTCATGACATGAATGCTGGCTCTTTTGTTTTTGTCCCACACGTCCCTGGGATTCTTTTCATTTTGTTCCAGTCCATTTTCTCTCTGTTGTTCAGATTGGGTAGTTTCTATTGATCTGTCCTGACATGCACTGATTTTATCACTGTTTCACTCTACTATTGAGGCTAATTCAGGGAATTTTCTATTTGGGTAACTGTATTTTTCAGTTCTATAATTTCCACTTGGCTCTTTTTTATAACTTCTTTTTCTTTGCTGAGATTTGCTATTTTTGCATTTGCTTCAAGAGAATTCCTAATTGCTTGTTGGAAACATTTAACAAGTTCAGCATCTGATTCATGTCAATATTGGTTTCTGTTGATCGTCTTTTTTCACTCATGCTGTGATTTTCCTGGTTTTAGCGATGACAAGAAATTTTTTTATTGCATTCTGGGCATTTTGGATTGTATATTATGAGACTTTGAGGCCTGTTTAATCTTTTTTTCCTTGGTAGTCAGTCTCTCCATTGAAGTGTAGCACAAGGGTCAAGTGGGTGTGGGTAGGATGCAAAAGTAACTTCCTATTCGGCCCCACTGAACCTGTCTGTGGTTGTCTCATTGGCATAGGAAAGGTCTTATCTCAAAGGTTTTCTTTTGATAGGCCACCTTTTCCTGGTCTTTAAGCTAGAGGGAACAGGCTTTTCTTGATTTTTTCTTTTTTTTTTTTTTTTTTTTTTTTTTTAATCTGTGCCTTTTGTTGGTTCAGATGGAAGGCATCTGGATTGTTCTATTCAGGATATGTGGGAATCAATAAGGAAATCCAGGGAACTCACTTTCATGGCTTTAGTCTAGGCAGTTCACTTTCTTTCCACCTTGTAGAGTATTAGTTTATGCACAGGGATTTTTAGTTCTAAGGGGAGAATCTAATTGAAATGTAGCTACTCCATACTGGCAGAATCAGAGTTTGGGTTAATTTTTATGTTAAAAAAATATTCCAGTCTTCAATACCCATAAATTCAAAGGCACTTTTAAATAAATTCTTAGCCCACCTTCTCTAACAATTTTTTCATTCATAAGACTTTGTATCTCCAAATAGCAAACTTCCCCTTGATCATTTGTGAAGTCACCTAAAGGAAGGCCTTGATCATTTTCAGCATCTTTTCTAGTTAATGTAAGCACAACCACTGGACACCTATTTGAGGCTTGAAAGATATTCCAATGCTACTATACTGAGAACGGGATGGAATCCAGACCCAGGCAAGGCCCAAACAAAGGGAAAGTCCCTAAAGAAACTTGCCGGTAAGTTTATGTCATTTTTTCCTACCTTAGCCTAGAAAATGATCATAAACACTCTCTGGATATACTTGTTCTTTGAACTACAATGTACCTGTTTCTCTCTCCTAAAAACAAAGCTTCATATGGTGTTTCTTCCCCTCAAATTGAAGCTTGGATATTAACTCTGGTATAATTTTTCCTTCTCACTCAGTGTTCCAGTTGTAATTCATTTTTCTCAATCCTCTGTTGTTCACTCTCTCAGCGATGCCCAAACCAAGTGCTTCTACCAGCTGCATCTCAGAGCACCAGTGCCACTCCCTGCCCATTTGGGCCAGCGGTTCTCCCCAGTACACGCATAGTGTCACACAGAGGCCTACCTTGGCCGCTGTCCTCGGCCACCTCACGAGGGCTGCTCTCCAAGGGAGGAGCATTATTTTATTGTCCCACATAACATGTACAACAAAACAATGGGAATAATGGCAGCTCTGTGTCCCAGGGGGTGTGACATTGTTGCACTCACAGCTACGCTTTCAGCCTGAATTGTCACCGGGTTCTGTAGCAGTGATGTTGGTAGCTGTGGTTGTTGTTCTGACAAATTTAAAGATAGCCAAAGGGACACAAGATTTATTTTCTAGAAATCTATTGTGGGGATTTTCCTAGAATGCTCCAACTGGAATGAAAATTTCCACCCCATTTCTTAAGGCCCTCCTGTATCCTATCTTCCTTTTGTTCTGCGATATTTATGGACCAGGCAACCCTGGGAGCATTGAAGATACAGAGGAGAGCAGACATTGTTCCTATCCTTATAAAGCTTACCTTCTGACCTGGGAGACAAGTTACCCCAATAGCTACCCCAACAAGTATTTAATCAATTGTATTAAATGCAATAATAATATAACAAGTGGCTTCAATTTTCTTTAAGATCTCAGCAAGTCATATTTTTTCAGTAGTGTCAACACAGGTGTCAAGCACAAAAGAGGATGTGCGTAGAGCAAGAAAAAAGAAAAAAGGAAATGCAATTGTTTTAGAATTAGCGAGCATTTGAATTCAATGTCATTATTTTACTGTCATGAGTTCATTTGTACCTTTTCCTAAATGTTCTCTATGCTGGGTTCTGAGGCCCTCAATGAAAAAGCAGTACATCTGATGAGCTTCTAAAAACCAGGTGCGAATTATTATAAGCGATTCCCCATGAGGGAGGCAGGAGGTGCCTGGACCCCCAATGTGCCCGCCCAGCAGGAGGCCCTACCTCCTTGTTTGTCCTGTCGGCTTGCACCAGCGTCCCGTTCAGGCAAGGTTCCACGTAGTGAAGCTCTTCGTTATACTGCGAAGGGAAGAAAGAGCCAAGAGGAAACAATTAAGCATTGGAAGAGTACTAAATAATTTAAGGATACACACACACAAACGAAATAGCAGTGTGGTCACAGGCTCAATTCACTCACATAAGGTGAATTTCTCAACTGGTGCCCCTATAGAAAATCACGCTTAAGTGCCCAAGACAGACTTCATTCTTTTCTTGTTTGAAGAAACTTCTAGAGCACATGTTGGTGTAGGGCAGTGTTCAGATTGTGCCCAGTTACATGACAATCCTTCAGGGGTGGCTCCAAACACTGGGGCTCCCTGGGTATGGCTGACAGCACATAGCCTAAGTGGGATCTAGAGAGCATCCCACACCTGGGCAGATAGAACGCTAGCGCCTGTCTTTGGCTTCACAGAGCCAAGGGAATCACATGCGGGTCACGTGTGCGGGTCACACGTGCATGAGGACAGACTGGAGGAGTGCCCTTGATGTTCCCTGGTTCCCCCGGGAGGTTGTGTGGGTTTGGGCAGGACGTTGCTCATGCACAGTGACACCATCTTCCACAAAGGCCAGTGCCGGTCTTCCAATCATTTTTAAGCCCAGAATACCCAGAATAAGACCATTCGTTTTTATCCAAAGCCCACAAGTAGGGAGTGGAAATGTGAGTGTTCTTATCTTCATTTCTCGCTTCAAACACTATTCTCTGCACTGTAGTTAGGCTGGTCCTTTCAAAATATAAATCTGATGATGTCACCTCTTGTCACTCGCATTCACTGCCCCCCATTACTCCTCAGAGGAATCTTCCCAGGGGTCTGCAAGGCTCTGGCCACTTGGCATCTGTTGCCCGTTGCAGTATCTTCACTCACTAGTCCTCCCCATGAACTCAGCACCAGCCAGCCCTATTCCCTTCCTGTCCTCTGACATTTCCTGTCCTTCCCTCGAGCCTTCCAGCACTGGGCCCTCTGCCTGGAGCCCTCACTCCAGCGTCTCCCCGCTGACCCCTGCTCATCCTCTGCGTCATCTCATTCCTGCGTCCTCTGGGAAGCCGCCCCTGGTGCAGGTGAGGCTCCTCTCAGCATACTCCCAAATTCTACTTATCTGGTGCCTGGATCTCTCACCCCAAGGTGAGGCAATATTGTTAGAGCCCATGTCTGGTTACTCAGGTGTATTTCACATGATAACCCCAGGGCTGGGCCCATGAGAAGTGCCTGAGAACAGTTTGGTCAATGAGAGCGTCATGGCATTTCCACTTCATTGACCAAAGACCCAGCCCATATCTCCAGAGGGAAGGAACCGGAACTCTCTCTCACAGGCCCAGATCTCGCACAAAGTCTGGCTAAGGAGTTTGGACTTCAAGTCTGTGGCACCAAGGAGCAGCGGCGTGAATGCAATAGAGATGACCTTGTGACAACTGCTTGGACACACTGCAGGGAGAGACTGAAGAGGACCAGAGCTGCAGCTGCTGCAATAGCGACTAAGACGCAGCAGGTTTCACATGCCGAGACGCTTATAAGCAAATACTAATATCAGCAGTTGACTGTAATTGAGCACTTCCTTCATCTAGACATAGGCTGGACTTCATCCACAGACTAGTTCAGCCTCACGTGCTAAGTGCTTCCAATTACTCTCCCTTTCCAGATGGGGAAACCGAGGTAGAGCAAGGATGACCAACTTGCCCAAAGTTACCAGGGAGCACATAAGGGTGGAGTCCAGATTCAAAGCCAGGCAGTCTAACTTCATAGTCATTGGTCTCAGGACGTCAAGACCCAATTTCTCCCCTTTGGCCCCCAAGTCTCTGCTTCCCATCAGTCTGGTTTTTGCTCCTTCTGTAACCTCCATTCTTAGTCTAGTCATATAAAGGCATTTGAAAAAGTATAGTTCAATGGTCTTAGAGCTTAAATCTCCTCTGATGAGGCGTGGAGAAAAACTACACTTGTGCAATTCTGAAATTTAGGCCATTGACAAATGGGAGTGCAACTTTTCGTCAACAAATGGAACATCATCTCAGGATCCAGAGAGTGACTGCAATCCAAGCTGAAGAAGAGCTTCTCCAAAGTTCTTAGTTTATATTAGTCTGACACTGGAAAAAAAAACAACAAGAAACCCAACCCAGCCATTCCCCTCTCCTACCTCCCCTGTTGACTGATTTGGTCCAGGGCAACAATGTATCCATTCCCAAAGCCTGAAGCATAACCAGGCTTAGCCCATCACAGCTCCCCGCTCACCCTCTGCTGGATACAGGCTTCCATAGCTTGTCTTAGCAGCTAGTGGTGGTGAAGTAACTCAGTCTCTGCCAATGAAACATAAGGGGTAGTTTTCTGGGCAGTTTCAATGATTTTTTTTTTCTTTCCATTAAAGGAAAACTTCTATATCTACTGCCTTCCTTCTCACTTGGGATGCAATTATGCAGTTGCGACAGTCATTTGCAACCATGAGGTGACAAGATTAAAAGTGGAGAGCAAAGTTCAAGGAAGACAGAGCAGGGAGATGGAGCCGGAGGGGGTTGCTGATGACCCTGTGGAACCACTGACCCAAAACTGCAGCTGCCGTCCTGCAGGCTCTTCCATGAGACTATGAGACGCGGGTATGCTGAAGCAACCTTTATTCAATTGTTCCATACTTGCCGCCCAAAACTTTCCAAGTCCATTTTCCAGCTAAATTTACAAACTTCATCTGCATTCGGCCTAATACACACTCTCAAAGTTGATTTTTGGGGTTGGACAGTCTGAGCCGGGAGTCAGGAGACAGGTCCAAGTGTGCCACATACTCACTGTGTGGCCTTGAGGAAGTCACTAAACCTCTCTGATCCCAGGTTGTTATGCATAGGAAGGTGCTAATTCATCTTGGGTTTAGTCTCCAGGGCTCCCTGTGAGGACCCAATGGGACAATAGACCTGAAACTGCTTTGCTAATGAAAAGGCCTGTGCATGTGGGGCGGGCTGCAGAGGGGGCTTTAAAGTAAAGAAGACCAAGAAGTTCTTGCCCTCATCAGGGAGGAACATGTGCAGTAATCAAAACCACGCTCGCCGTCACTGTGAGCCGGGGCCACAGTGGAGGGATGTGCTCTTCTGAACCCCCGCCAGCTTGTTAGTGGCATCATCCAAGCTTGCAGTTGACTAATTTCCCTTGACTGCATCAGGGTAAAGCTATGCTGAGCAATCTGGTCTGTATCACCAAAGGGAGCTGGGTTCAGCCGTCTGTGTGAGGGAATGGTGCACGCCAGGCAGCGGTGCCAAGGAGGCCCAGTGGCTGTGCACGCTCGCCACGCTACCCACAGCCCCTCCCGAGGGGGGTACCAAGGGCACCCTGCATGTGAAAATGCGTCCCGGCTCCCAGCAGCTCTCCATTTGGAAACCTTGCCGTTCTGCATTTTTATGGATGGTCCCTAGATTTCTACTTTGTGAAACTGTAATGTGGGATGGCCAAATCAATTTACAATTGGAGATCTGGTCACCTCAGCCCTTAGAAAGCATTCTCCTTCATCCTCACTTAAACAATCAGATATCAACAGTCTAAGAAAGAAAAGGATGCAATGCACATTATCACTAAGCAGATGAAATTTTCTTCTGCCATTTGCTTTTACTCCTTCCTGCTACCAGGATTGAACCCTAAAGAGGAACGCCACCAAAGTGGTAGGTTGTTCTTGCAAATTTCTGGGAAATGGGAAGAATCTCTTAGCAGAACAGGAGAGGGCCCAGGCAGCCCTGGAGATGGTCCAGCCAGCCCACCAACCACACAGTAAGGACATGGACAAAGAATTTTCACCCCTTGAAGAGCTTATAAGTGGCCATATAGACACAGGACCCATTGGTTTCCTTCTACCCTTCCCTTGCCTGGCTCTTCTCCTCTAATTCACAGAAGGGTAGAGCAGTAGAGCTAAAGCCTGAGGCAGACCGGCTGGCTCTGCCACAAACTAGCTGGGTGAACTTGTCCAAGGCATCTCAGCTTTGTGAGCCTCACTGTTTATATTGAGTATTATCACTGTACCTCCCTCCTGATCTCACAGTGAGGACAGAATGAGATAATTTAGTCAAGAGTTAACACAGAGCCTGGCATGTCAGCAAGAGAAAGAAAACAGCTAGTGCACGTGCACAAGAAAGAAAGAAAATACATACATCAGTGTGACGAGTGCTACATTGAGACAGACTGACAGGTATACTCTCCACCTGGAGCTGGTACTAGCTAAGTAGGAAGGGGGTGCAGGTGATGGCAGTGATCTCCCCTTTGGAACAGTGCTCACATGCCCCTGACCTCCTCCAGAGAGCACAGACTCTGCATTTGCTGGAAAGAAGGGCTTCACCAGTAGATACAAGTGACTGCCTAAAAACCTGAGACAGAAACCACCATGGTGTAGGGACACACACTGTCCCACTCCGTGCCACACTCGGAACCCTCTCAGTGACTGGGGTCTTTGGCAGACTGGGCGCCGAGACAGTGCAGCCAGCTTACTGCCAAGTCCCCTCCCAGGAAGGCATCTGCCAGGGAACCCTTTGTGCCTGCGTTTGCTCACTGAATATTAACTAAGCACCTGCTATATGCCAGGGACATCGAATACTGGCTAAATGTGCACGATTGTCATTGTGGCGTGGTCATGAACCACTTTTTCTTGCTTTCATTAGTAAAAGAATATGTTCATTATATCTGAACATAATGTCTGTGTCTCCTTTTCATGATAAAAAGTGCTTATCTGCGATGCTGTAGTGGTCCATCCAAAAACAAAAACAGGCCTGAGATAAACCCATGATCTTCATCACGGGAACTAACCCTCCGTCTCCAACCACCAATCTCTACTCCCTGCAGCAAGGGACACATCACCACCCTCCGTTTCCTTCTTTTTGCCCCGTCTCTGTAGGCATTCCCTATCTTTCCCATTTTACAGATACAGCAAAATCCTCAATGGGAATTTTAATGAAGATCTAAAATAGGAAAGGTGAGTTTTAAGTTTCACTAAATGAATGGCTAGAGGGATCTAAAAGCAAAGAACAAAGAGCTGGACTCGCCCACCAAGAATCGTGCATCCTTCAGCACTGGTGGGGAATCATGTCACACACTGGCTCCTGCAAATCACAGCCCAGGGGCCAGAGAGCAGAGGACCGCTGACTCTGGGTTCTGGATGATACTGAAAACTGAACGCTGCTTAGTGTCAGAAACTGGATTTGATCGAAGAAAGCAGTGGAGCTTTCAGGCCTAACAGAAGCTCATCATCAGTTGCCTGAAAAAGAGAGTGAGGGAAGACCTAGCTAAGAAGGGAGGGACTTTAGGGCAACATGTCAACACATCGCCCTGGAGCTGAGACTCCTTCTGCGTCCTCCACTGCCTCCAGATGAAGTCCCAGTGCCTCTGCATGGCTGACCAGACGTGTTTGATCTGGCCCGCCCCTCTCAATCCAGTCCCATTCTATTCATCAATACCCCCATCCACCTATTCCACCTCTTACATTCACCCCGACTCCAATATGTCCAAGTACTGAACTCCTGTCAGTCAATCCAACCAGACCAGCATTTCCTGGGGATAGGACAGGAGTTACTACAACCCACAAACAGCACTTTCTCTGTAATTCTCCTTCCTCCTGCCCTAACTTACTGCACATACCTGACCAATGCCTACCTATCTTAACTGTTCACGTAGTCAGCACTCAGCCAAGAAGCCATCACTGAGTCCCCAGTGGGTTACATGCCCCATCTCTGTGCTCTCCCGGCCTCCCTCTCTGCCCTTCTCCAAGACAGCACTAGCCACACTCCATAGTGAGCAGCTGCTTCCTGTTTGCTCCCACACCCAGCTCTCTCACACAGGAAACATCAATGTCCTCAAGGGAAGACAACTTGCTTTCCTTATTTACAAAGACAGCCCCAGGACTTAACTCTTAGCACTCAACAGTATTTGCTGAATGAATAAATCATCAGAAAGAAGAACCAAAAAAGCAGAATTGTAGAGAAGTTTACTGATAGAAAAGAAGAACAAAGCCTAGAAAAAAAATTGACACAGAGACAAAAAAAAAAAAAAAAAGAAGACAGAATCTCTACTGCTTCCAAAAAACAGATAAACAAAAAGTAAAGGAAGTAAGTGGGTATATTTTAGAGAATCCTACATTCCACAGAACCCCACAGAATTAGAATGTTGGCATGCCATACAATGCAAGAAAACTAATGTAGAATTACTGGAATGCCATTAAATACTTTTATGGTTTTATTGGTGCACTTTTGATTAAATAACCTTTCAAAAGAAAATATGTAGGGATTATGCAGTGAAGCAGATGAACCCACAATATTTTCACCAACACAAGGAATCCCAGAGATCTTTTGCATTATAAAAGCTTCTTCTGTAATTTGAAACACGACTGGACATAATTAGTAGTACAGGACAAATGAGCACTGAAAGAAAATACCATTCTCATACTTTTAATACGGAATCGATTACTTTAAAAAGCAAATCCACAGCAGGCAAAGCACTGGAGAAACGGTTTTAAAGCAAATTCTGCAAATTAAAACCAGGGCACCAGAAAGTTCTGGGTTGAACTAACAAATGATGCTCTTCTCTATTCAACTCTGCACAAGCAAGCGCGGCTGCAGGAGGCATTTAAATTGATTTAACAATATCAGCCCAGTTAATACTGTATTCATTTAATGCATAGTTCTTGACTTCTGTAAAATCATTTTTCAAATTTCAGCATCAGACAGGACAGAATTAGCACCCTCATTTTTATGATAATATTGTTAATTTAATGCATGGCTTGAAGTTAGACTTCAAAGTGAATCAGAAAAATATGCCTTCTCTCTCTCGTCAGAGACATCTCTCTTCATGCACCAGTGGTTTGACCTTAAATTTTAGCTTCCAATGCACAGTCACTCTCATATTTCAACTATCCTTTTATAATTCAATCATTTAGTTCATCAGTCTTAGATAGATTTTGTAATACCCTGTCCATGAAAGCTAAAACAATTTTTAACATTACTTTTTCATGTTTATTCTCTGGAAAGACCTTCATTGGAAGATTTCAATACAATACATAAGCTGCATTTAGCAACGAACTTAATACAAAGATGCAAAAATGACTGGAATGGCCAAGGAAAGCCTTTTCCACTATTTAAATCTCCCTCTTCCCTTCCCAATTATGGCATTGAAAATCAAATGGCAATGATAAATCACATGTGTACAAGCAAAAACCTACAATGCATAAGGGCTTCCAACACTGAAAATAAAGATTGCATTCTATACTTTCTCTCTAAAACACTGAAACGTCTCCTTAAACATCTACCCAGCAAGCAAGAGAAAGCTAACAGTGTAATGAAGGGTGAAATGATAATGTCCTCTCCCGTACACGGAAGCCAGCCCACAAGAACAATGTATTCAAACAGACTGTCAGGACATTGTAGATGGAGTTTCAAATATTCCAACCCCTTGCACTTAATAGCCTGCAGTGGGGGTGCCCCTCTAGACAGAGGGTAGTGACCATTCTAAAGAAACTGAAGAAAAACTTACACCATATTCCTGGAGCAATTTTGCCACTGTGAAAACAGGAGGTGATGGAGAAAACCAAAACAAAACAGCGCCACAATTTGGAAAGGCAAAATTGGTGAAATACACTTAGGATTGGGAGAGAGAATTAAAGGGAAGGCAAATGAAGATTTGCCAATTACAAATCTCCCAGTTAGGAACTCAAAATGTTGGTGTTATGGACTCAATGTTTGTGTCCCCCCCTAAATTCCCAGGTTGAAGACGACCCCCCAAAGTGGTGGTATTTGGGGATGGGGCTTTGGGATGTAACTAGGGTTGGATGAGGTCATGAGGGTGGGGTCCTCGTGATAGGCTCACGCCCTTCTAAGAGGAGACATGAGAGAGCTTGCTCGCTGTTTCTCTCTCTGTGAGCACATACAAGGAAAAGGCCACATGAGCACACAGAGAGAATGAGGCTGTCTGCAAGCCAGAAAAGGAATCCTCACCAGAAGCCAAACCCTTCCTGACCTTGATCTTGGACTTTCCAGCCTCTTGAACTGAAAGAAAATAAATTTCTGTTGTTGAAGCTACCCAGTCTATGGTATTTCGTGACAGAAGACGGAGCTAAAACAGTTTCTAAGTGTGTAAACATTATAACCTACTTAGCAGACATTCCGATAATACCTATGTGCATGTCCTTCAGTACAGCAATTTCTCTTCTAGATTTTATTCAATAGAAGCACACCCAACCCTGCAAAAATATGTGCATGCATCCATTCACTGCAGCAGTCTTGCATAGAAAAGAGATGAGTACAGCATAATGTCCAGCAAAGAGAACAGGTTAAAAACTTAACGACAACCATAGGTGACAGAATACACTGCTCGTCAAATACACGCGATTACAATGTGAGTATAAGAGCAAGTTGCTGAATATTCTCTAAAATATGATTCGATTTTTGTGGGGAAAACTATGTACGTTCACATACATAGAAAAATTCGGAAGAATATGTGCCAAATGAAAAGGGAATGGGAACATTTCTGAATTGTTTAAATTTTTACATATGTTGCCTATATTAAAAACAATCAACATGTAAAAGTTACTGTTAATTAGTGGTTCCTTTTATGACCTCGGGTTTTTGATATAAATCCACTAACATATTTGATCCATTCCCTTACCCACTAGGGGAACAGAAGTCATGATATTAATATAGAGGCTTCAAATAAAAATGTTCAGAGTATCTTTCTAGTTATTGAAATAATAATGCATGTAATCTTAAAGCTGATCATTTATGTTGAAAACTAACAAACAGATGTACAATGAGGGTTAATGGGAATTCTAATGGGTTTCTTTATATAGCGGGACAATTTGGGGTAAAAAAATTTTTCCTTGATGTTCTATGCTAACTGGCATGTCTACTTTTAATTATCTTAATCACCCTCTCTTCATTATTGAGTTGACACTGTTTGTATATCTTAATGAACTTAGAGATTTTTTCAATCGATTTCTTTTGTTAACAGAACAATAAATCCTGACTGATAAAGGATTCGGGATGTAATTAGTTAGCTCTTCTTATTATGCAAATTTCTGATATGTCTGTAATGAGTAATTAAAGATTAATAAGAAAGATAGTCTCAAATTAGTTGCTTTTAATCTGTAAATGCTTTAGGATCTGTGGGGATCAGACCACATTTGCATATTCACAGTGAGACTGGGAACTAGAGTAACTTCTCTTGATTTGGAAACCCAAAGTTCTAACTGAGTGTCTCCTTGGAAAGAACTGTCCCCTTAGCCATAGAGTTTCACAGTAAGACGGTTGAGTGATTCAACTTACATTCCCTTCACTTCAGTTCAGGAAGCCAGAGGAGGTAAAGCCAGACCGTTTCTGAGTCCTCACTGTGCCACTTTTTCTGGCTATGTGACCTTAAGAGTTGTTTCTACATCTTGGTGCCCGTGTCTCCATGGCACTTAGCACAGAGTTGGGAGAAGATCCAATGAGAGAATCCACATGGGACATTTAGCAAGGGGCTTGCACACAGTGGGCACTCTATGGAAGGCAGCTGCTCACATCATCCATTCAACATGTATTTAAACTCCTACTATGTGCCAGGCACTGAAGGTAGTTCCATAAATGAATGAGACTAACCCTAGCTCCCATGGAATTTATGATTCTTTCTTTGCCCTTTCTTCTTTAGGGCTTTTCAAAATATGAAGCTAAAATCATCATTACCTGTGGTTGTGTCCTTTTGCTCAGAGTTTCATCAGAAGCACATAAAGGCAGGACACTAATTCAAGAAAACCCAATGTCATTTAAACGTCCCTGCCCTCCGCCTAGTGAACAAAAGTGGGTGTCATGCCCACAAAGAAGGCTGTGCAGAAATGGGGTCCCTTGATGACACATTCTGCTCAGGGGCTCAAGGAAGCCAGGCAGACCACAGCAACAGCGTTCTTAGAGCACACCCACACCACTCTTCAAATAGCTCTCCTTCTTCCATACGCTACCACTGGCCATGCCTCTTGTGCACTGGCTCAGCTAATCCTGGCAGCAACCCTGTGGGCGATGTGATTATACAAGCTTCACAGCTGGCGGGCTAATGATCAGATTCAAGTGCTTTGCCCCAACACTACAGCTGTATATGGCAGAACTAGGATTCAAAACCTATGTCCCAACTCCAAAGCCCAAGTTCTGTCCCCTCACCACGCTGCCGCCCCTGCCTGTTTGCCGCGACACCAGGTCCCCCATCCAGGTGAGGTGACAAAGCACAGGTGACCCCATGTACTGGGCTAAGTACTCAAGGAAACAAGCCAGGCTCATTGTGGCTACCATCTTTGGGAAAAGAGTGGGAGGGACATAGGGGATGTGATGAGAATCATACCAGAGAACTGGGGAGAAGAGGAAAGAAAACTAGAGACAGAAAGCTGAATCAGTACTCATTCCAGAGAGGCTGTTACTGCCCGGCTTGGTTTCTGGATCTTCCACTTCCCAGCTCTGTGACCTCAGACAAGTTACAAACACTCTTAGGATCTCAGCAGCTTCGTTGGGGAAAATGGGAGAACCACCCCTACCACCTAGAATTTCTGTGATGAACAAAGATAATGCAAATATGAAGAGTAAACTAAATGGCACACAGGAGGCACTTAATAAATGCCGCTTTGGTTTCTGAAGCTGAGATAAAGTGTTCTCTGAGTCTTCAACTGTTCTCCACATTTTAGTTATTTGACCATGATCATTCCCATCAAGATAAAGTTAATTTCCACATGAGAAAATCTAGCGATTTGAGGAAAGTCTTCCCAGGCCCAATTCCTAAGTTCTGAAAAGGCTGCCTCCCCAGGAAAACCAAATCTGGTGCTACTCCTCCAGGGGACAGAAGCTGCCTGCATGGCCAGTAGAGGAAATGTGCTCAACTGCATTACCATCTCCCAAAGCCCCTTGAGTATCAGGATGCAGTAAACTCACAGAGGACTCACTGGGCCTCTAAGGCAGTGCGCACACAAGCAGTCACAGTGTAACCATTACTGCTAAGAGCTCCGATGCACCCCAAGAGCACAGAAAGCCCCCAACAGCCACACTCACAGCAATTATGTTGAAGAAGTCATCATCCCCCAGTGTGTCCAAAATCGATGAGACTGTTTGCTTGGCGATAGTCAGACGGAGACCCTTCATGCTGCCACTGACGTCAACTAAAATGACCACGTCTTTCGGAGAAGTCGCTGCCTGGATGTACCTAGATCAGCGGAAAATTAAGTAGAAATGAGTCCTGAACCTCCCTGCAACGTTTCTCTTTAAAAAATAACTGAGCCGTGTGACCGTTTCCTACCATTTTCGGTTCCTGCAGTCAAAGGCGATGACTCCATTCTCATCTGGTTCCCATTTAATCCCTAGAAGAAAAATGGAGTCGTAAGAAACCCCGAAACTTCAAATATTTACTCATAGCATTTCAAGGCTGCTCTGCTTTGCTGATTTAACGGACAGGGTGACAAATCACATGCAAAGACCAACCCTAGAGCTTCTCACATGCTCCATCACACGCAGGGCCATAAGACGACAGCAAAACGCCCTGAGCTCACTTGCTCCAAGACCTGCTGGAGAAGGGTGACGTGTTTGCAACGCGCTGTCCATTAAAAAAGGACACGACTCCAGTCCCTTCCCAGGGCTAATGATAAAGTTAGCCAAGGTCACTTCTCACTGTCCCTCAAGTCGTTAGACCTAGTGGCATCATTCCTAGATCTCCGGGCAGAGTTAGGCCCCATCCCCGGACCTGAGCAAGGTAATCTCTATTGCATAGTGGGTAGAAAGCACTTGGTATGTTTCTATCTCAGAATATGCACAGGTGTGTTCTCTCCTCATTCCTGTTTTTAAAATCAGGAATTTTGGCCTGGCTTTGCACAATGAAATGAAATAAAATTCCCCTAGTTATACTATACAATGAAGTTGGAATTTCAGGCTTTGAAGCCTGGAGGGTTTTCCCCGTGTGCAAACTGGGATTCAACACCCTTAGTCTCATGGTTTGCAGACCGGTTGGGATATGTCCCAGGTGTACAGTCTCTATTTACAACTTAGTTTTTAAGAATAAAATTTCATTTAAAAAGAAAAGTGTTTGCTGCCTAAAAGTAAGATAGAAAAATCATTGTTTTCAACCATCAGTGCTGATTAGGGATGGAGGATTTGAAACATAGACTTTGGAGTTACGAAAATTAGGAAAGAAAAATTACAGCTCAGGAGAAAATGATGGCTCAGAATATGTCACTGAGAGTCTCCATTCCAATTAATAATGGCCAGCTTTCTGGACCAGACTGCGCTAATAATTGGCATGTACTTAAGATAACATCCCCAAATTGTTACACAGAGACCTGTGAGATGGCAGTTTGTAACTCAAAGAACCATGTTGTTCTGTCCTCCTTATATCTATATTTCCCACCTGCAAATGTGCCTAATTTAAGGAGTTCCCTGTAACAAACCAGAAAAAAAGAAGTATGAGAAGCCATTGCCAATTGAAGGTCATTAGGAACAAAGATAAAACAAACTGACATGATATTGTACACTAAGGGACAAGACACAATTTGTTTGAAACACATTTGACACACTGCTTTGCAGAGAGCCAATGCAGCTCGGATCACACAGTTTTGACACATAAAGCAATTATATCCATGGTGAGGCTAGGTAATGTTCCAATTTATAATTCTACAAAGAATTGCTTTGAGTTCAATACTGTGTTTCCTCGAAAATAAGACCGGGTCTTATATTAATTTTTGCTCCAAAAGACACATTAGGGTTTATGTTCAGGGGATGTCCTCCTGAAAAAACATGCTAGGGCTTATTTTCCGGTTGGGTCTTATTTTCAGGGAAACATGGCATAAAGCGATTTTTTTTTTTTTTTTAATGTTTTGACTCATGGTAGGCATTAGTGGATATTTTTGAGTTGAATGACGGAAAGTGTTCTTAGACCATGAGCACATGCGGCCATCCTCCACTCAGCCACCCACTCTGCCATCTGTAGGCCTCCCTGGCACTGTGTGCTCCACTGGGAGGAGAAAATGTATTTATTGCCCCAGCATTCAGGCCAAGGCCTGAGGGAAAGGAATTAATGACAGTCCATGCTCTCCTATTGGATTGAGATCATTTCCATGTAAATGAGCTTGCAACTCCTCCCAGGTGCTGCTGAAACAGTGCTTTTTGAAAAGCTGATATGACATAGTCTGCTGGGTCAACCTGTAAGGGATACAATTCCAGAGAGAAACTGGATCAAACGGGATGACCCCAGACCCTTATTGTCTCTGAATCACAATGTTCATGAAACTCCAAGCATTCTGCCAGTTGATGGACCCACAGCAGTGACTGAGAAAGACGGGCCTAGCCTCCGCCCCCCGCCCTCAGGAAGCCCCACATCTAGCAGACAGGCAGACACGAGGTAAGAAATCACAAGAACCAGAGATGTCAGGAAGAAGTAGCTCAGACTATGTTAGTGTATAAAAGTGATTCTAATTCCTAATGTGAAGAAGGCATCTTCTTTAAGCTGAGAGCAGAATGACGGTGTATTAGTTTTCTAATATAGAGAGAGTCCTACAAACTGGGTGGCTTGACAGAAATGATTCTCACACAGTTTTGGAGGATAGATGCCCAAAATTAAGGCGCTGACAGGGCCGTGCTCCCTCTGAAGGCTCTTGGGAAGAATTTTTCCTTGCTTCTTCTTAGCTTCTGGTGGCTGCCAGAAATCCTTGGTGTTCCTTGAACTGTGGCTAGACCTCTTCCTCCATCTTCATATGGCTATCTTCCCTCTATGTCCCTGTGTCATCTCCTCTTATAAAAGCCACCAGTCATCTTGGATTTACGTCCCATCCTAATCCAGTATGATCTCATCCCATCTTACCTAATTACATCTACAAAGACCTGATTTTCCAAGTGGAAATTGGGTCTTTGTAGATGTAATTAGGTAAGATGGGGTGAGATCATTCTGTCACATTCTGGGGCTCCGAGTGGACATGAATTTCGGGTGGAAACACTATTTAACCCACTACCTGTGGGTAGGATTTGTAAAACATGTGAGGGGTGGCCACAGGGTGAAAAACACCCCAGGCAGAGAGAACAATGTTTGCAAAGCTCCTGAGGCTGAGAAGAGTTCAAGTTCAAGGAACGGAAGGACTGCCGGTGTGGCCATGCACAGAGAGCGTCTGTCCCATGGAAAGGATGACGGCAGGAACCTCGAGGCCCAGGCCCTCCCAGTCAGGACAAAAGGTACAGGCTGCGTGGGGCTGAAGACAGTGCCTCAAGGCAGCTCTGGGCACCTCTGCTCGGGATGTAACAACAAAGGTCGCACCTGGTCTCAAAGTCAGGGCTGGATGGGCCCGGAGGTCAACTTGCTCAAACCTGACATGTTTGAGCAAGAAGCTTCATCTCACAGCAGGGACTTCAAGGTTCTCAGGCTTCAACACGTTTCCCTGCGATTTCTAATTAGGACAAGGACGTGAGCTCCCAAACCCCACGCCACTGTTCTCTTCCTCACACAGGCCGTTCCATGAGGGTGTCCCATGGGAAGTTCTCCGGGATGTTAGGATGAGTTAAGTGAATGAAAGTCAAACTGGTTTCTATGCCATGGAAAGAACGTAATCTGTCATTGTGCATCTTGAATCTCTGTGATTGGGACAGCAGAAGTGGCATTTACCAAACTAATTTGACCACTGAGCTTTTCTCTCCCTACCCCCAACCCCCAAAAAAAAATCTCACAACAAAATGTTTTAGGAGATAAACTTCAGGAAACCTGATTCCAGATGGTACCGATTCCCCAAGGACATATCAACTTTTTAGTAGGTAATTTTTGTACACACAGATATTTTGAAAATCTTCAAGTAACTTTGAATCCCAGAGAAATAATAGTTGGCTCATCTCAAATGTGCCAACTTTGAGACCCAGGGAATCATCACGTAACCAAGAAGTACCCTCAGGAGCCACATAATTTCTGGAAGTGCCAATGTCCCTTTTGGGATCCCTCCCAGATTAGATGGGTGTGAATCACAAGATGAATGATGCAGTTCAGCAGAATGTAGCTGCCATTCAGCCTTTTCTCTGAGGGACTCCAGGCCTCCTTACTACCATCAGTGATGGCTAGCCTGCCTTCTTCAACTCTCTGAGGACAAAGTCTCTAGAACATTCAGCATATCCCTAAGTGAAATTGAAAATAATGTTAGAATATCCATGGCAGATTCAAATGTTCAAAACTTACTGATTTTAAAATGTGATACAACATTCTTCTGTCACATCGTTTTTCCCCCAACATCATTATAAACTAATATTGCAGGGAAATTAATGTCATCTAAAACAACATACAACTTCCTGATCCCCTTCAGCACATGCAAAGAAACAGTAGAGCCATACAACATTGTCCAAAAATCAAGCCACACACTGCCAGTATAATTCCATGTGGCAAAAGGGTTTAAGACTGTCCAAAAAAGCTAAGAAGAACTACAACAAATAGCACGGTAAAAATTCAAGTATCTTTTTGGCCTTGGAATTTCTTTCTGCTTGACACTCATCTCCCCTTTTCATAACCTCCACCTCTAACAAAGGGTGTCTTGGCCCACTGCTTCTTTTCTCTCTTCAGTGCCAAATCTTTTTCATAAAACGTCCCTGGCACTGCCAATGACATCCAAGCCATTTCCATAACCCACCACCTGAACCAACACTAACTATCCCATTGCAACCTGGGATTTCTCTTCCCTATCTCAGAGTAAAAAGTCCAGATAGATGCAGAGAGAAAGGAAGGAAAATCAAGAGGTAGCAGACGCAGGTTTATCCCTAACTGGATAAGTTCTGCCCAATTCCTTCCTCAACAAGTTGTTTTTCACTTGGCCCAAAATCTAAAGTTTGAATAACTTTAAACTTTAACAAGATTTTAAATCTCTTCCAATATAACTTTAGCTCTAAAATAGCTGATCTATAATGAAATGCCAGCTTCTAATGTGAGTTGAGCTGTAGTCAAATTGGGCCTAAGGTATTTTCTGCAATATTGGCTGTGCATTCCTCCAGAAAACAAACAAACAAACAAACAAACAAAAACTCCTTCATTCAACCAATGCTATTTCCCTTAACAATCTCTTGAGCAATCATTCACCATGACAAATGAGTACATAACAAGAGAATTGCTATGAAAATTATGAACTGTGGTTTCCCATGATCATTCATTGGGGTGGCCCTGTTGAGCTGTCAAGAAGAGAACTCCAATATGAACCACACGTTATCCATTGCTAAACCTGAGCTTGGTGAGGAAGATGGGCAAGAGGACAAACACAAAGTAATGCTGTGCACAGAACCTACACTTGATATACGAGTATTACTAGCCAACAGCTTGCCTGAGTCCAGACTTGCAGAGAGCTCTTTACTTAGCCATCTGTTTCCCTCCTCGTGACTATACTGTGCCCCAGCTTTCACTTTCATATGGCACAGAAATCACGACAGAAGGTTAAGAAAATCAATTCCCTTTGTGATCATCAAGTCTTCTACTGGAACAAGCTCCCTGAGATGTGGCTCTGGAATGGTGAGAATCTGATGTTGGAGAAGTGACTGAGCCTCTTACAAGCATCATACATAAATTTAATTAGTGTCCTATATTTGATTAGATATTTATCTCTCTATGCTGTACAGATAGTTTTCTCTCCATATAGTTAAGGACTGTTAAATACAGGGAACTGCCAGCCAGCCATATCATTTTGGATAAAGATAAGAATTGGCCAAAACAGGAAGGATGGCTCAGCACTGGTGACCCTATCCAGGTAGAAACTGGGATCCACACAGGATTTTAAAATCATGAACTGGACAAGGCTCCCAGGTAAAAGGCTCACTGTGCAGGTATGAGTCTGCCTCCTAGGAGATGATGAGCCTGGGAACCCTACTAACCATAATGAGGCATCACTAGGCAAATGGTAAACAGAGGGAACTTTCAGTGTCCAGGGCTTGGTGGATATTGGGATCGAAAGGGTGAGGGCTTAGAAGGACTCGGAGAAGAGGAAGCGATGGGGAAAAGAAAGGGACCATGACTCTACACTGTATCTATGCCAGTTCCCTGCTTGTTCACTTAGACCGACTGGACTGCAGCCAGTAACCCAGACAGACAGTAGCTCGATTATTTCTGAGGAGTGAAGGCTGCTACTACCAGTGTGATGGGGGACACCAGGTCTGGTGGACTTTGATCCACTGAGTGATACATCCATGTAACAATACACACTGAGTACCTAGTGTGCTATTCTTGGTGCTGGTGACAGAGTGATGGACAAAACAAATGTGCCTGTCCCCCTGAAGGCAGATATCCTAGGAAAAGAGGCAGGGATTGCAAGCCTGATGGCTCAGGATTGCAGGCCAGCATTTATATTTTATAGGGTAAGAAGCATCATGAAAACAAAGGAAGAAAGGTAGCTGAAGAATTAACACTATCACCAACTCCCTTTTACCGTCGGTGTGACTTAAGGTAGTCAGTTGATCTCTAGGCCTCTGTTTCCTTATTTGTAAAATGAGGATTATAGAAGCTCCAGCCCATAGAATCATCGTGAGGATCAAATCAGACAACGCGTATATAAGCACCCAGCAGAGCTCTCCATAAACAGGGGCCATTACCACTATCATGAGTATGAATGTTACTATTCACAGCACCCCGAAATGCTCCCAAGGGTGAAACTGAAATTAGCAGAGCTTCGATAAGCCCTGAGTAACCAGTCCTGCAGCTCCCAAAGGCCCTTTAATAGCATTTTATTCTGTTGCTGTTGTTTGGAAGGGCCTATCTGAAGTTCTCTGCTCAGGGAGACCTTTTGCAATGCAGGCACTAAAAGACAAGACCAGTAGGACCTTGGAAGACTGGGCATCGGGCTACAGAAAAGTCTTCCTACAGAATTATACTGTTCATCATAGTGGATACTAGCCCCCTGTGGCTATTGATTTTAAATTTAAATTAATTAAAGGTAAATAAAATTCAAATTTTAGTTCCTCAGTCTCACTAGGCACATTGCAAGTGCTCAATAGCCACATGGGGTCGGTGGCTACCATCTTAGACATTATAGATACAGACTATTTCCATCATCGCAGAAAGTTCTTTAGACAGCACAACAAAAGTGCAGACACATGCCCACAGGACATAGGGTGAACTTGTGGAGGCCTATGTAAATCTTTACAGAAATGGACATCATCACAGGTGTGCTACAGGGGTAGTGATGACTACAATTCTCCTTCCAGTAAGAACTTCTTCCCACTTCCAGAAGTTGGGATTGGTGCTCCTTTAACGTGATTTCCCCAGCATCTTCTATTCCCCCCACTTTAGCAAGAAACACACTGTACCATGCTGATTTGTTCATCTGTCTTTCTTCCCATAATGGCCACTGTCCCTTCCTTTGGGTATCCACTCGAGGTAAGGCTGCAGTAATCCTGACTAACCCCCATGGTTCCAGATGACTGGCCTTACACACTGTCCAAGTCCACCTGGCTGTAGCATGTGGGCACGTGACCCAGACCAGACTAACCCTTGGACTTCCATTCAAACTATTGAAACAGATGCTCTCTCTTCCCATCAGACCATAACTAAAAAAGAATTCTGCAAGCCCACAGCCATGTTCCCCATCACGAGGAGATAGCCTGCTGGTGAAATAGGTCAGAATAGAGGAAGGTAGAAATGACAGATGAAAGGAAAGATTCAAAATCCAAATGACATTGCTGAGTCCTGGAATCCAGCTGTGTCTCAAAACAGCCCATTCCCTGGATTTCAAGTTACATGAGGCAATAGCGTGTTTCTTGCTGGAGCTAGTTGTAACTGGGTTTCTGTCGCTTGCCACCAAAGTCCCTGATGCATGCATTTCCCCACAAGAAGGAGCTTCACAGGGGCAAAGAGCTTCTATGTCTAGTTCATTTTATCCTCAGGGCCTCACATGGAGCTTAGAATAAAGCAAGAACTCAAGACAGACGTGTGTGTGCTTATCATGGATTTATACTATTATACCACTCTAAACATGGAAATATGCAACCTGAAAAGAAACCCATCCTGGCGGAAGATGCCCATGGATCACTTTTCCAGCAATCATGTTGTGTCCAGGAGACAAGAGATGTGCTCCTGTTCAGAACTAAGTACTGACTGACCATATGACATTTATCAGGGCATGAAACACCTTTGGAAGAATGTGATCTATGGCTATATTAACATAGAAAAAAATGAAGAAATTTTACAAAGTCAAAATTTTGCCACGGTGTCATTAAAAAACTAATCATTTCTGAGTCAACTGACTGATGAAAACTTTGTACATAATCTCCTTTATTACACAAACCCTTTCTGAGGATTCCCTTTTGTTATGGACTGAGTGTGTCTTCTGCCCCCCAAATTCCTATGTAGAAGCTCCAAGCCCCCATATGATGGTTTTAAGCAGTGTGGTCCTTGGCAGTTAATTAGGTTTAAATGAGGACATGGGTTAGAGCCCCATGATGGGATTTGTGCCCTTCTAGGAAGAGTAAGAACTACAAGAGCTTGCTCTCCCTACCATGTGAGGGCTCAGGAACAAGGCGGCCATCTGCAAGCCAGAGAGATGAGTCTCACCAAGAACCAAATCTGGTGGCATCCTGATCTTAGACTTCCCAGCCTCCAGAATGATGAGAAATAAATGTCTGCTGTTTAAATCACTCAGTCTATGATTATGCTATGGCCACCTGAGATGACTACACCTTCATTTTAAAATTTCCTCATGACCACCGTTTTAGGACTTCCTGCTGGTGGAGACAACAGATGACCTGTGGTTTCTTATCTGCTCCACCTTCATCTAAATGCCACATGGTAAGATGTAAGACGTTTCTGTGGCTTCCTCAGTGGATCAGCCACCCACCATGCTCTCATTTCAGCCACATCTGCGTTACATTTACTCTCTGTTTTGTGGATCAAAGCAGATTGCAATTTGGTGACATTGGAACTGTAATAGGCCACTGTTTATTATAACATTATCTTTAATAAGATGCTTATTGTTTAAATTTCTGGGAGCTCCAGGAGGAACCATGTACGCCCTGCTGAACACAGCTCTTGGGAAATGTTGACTAATCTGGCGAAGCAGATTGGGCCGGTGAATCTCAGGGGACAGATGCTGTGTGCAGGGCAAACGTCTCTTCTAGGCAGAGGCTGGCAGTCTCTGGGCCTCAAAGTGGGAAGACATCAGGTGCCTAATGTTACTTAATGAAAACATAAAAGACTCCACTTAATTGTTCCAAGATTATACAGGGTGTTTTTTATTTTCTCCTTTTTTTTTAGGGTGAGCTTGTTAATTTCTACAGCTGTGTTGCTGGCACAATTGCAGCCTCGAGTCTTGTTTTCACAACTTACAAGCAAAATTAAAACTTCCCTTTTTAATTAAAATTCAAACCAAGCCAGAATGAAATTCCTATTGCAAAGTAGAGGCCTTGGAGGGCCCCAGAAGAAACACCTGTTCCACAGGCATGATGGCCAAACTCTGGTAAATACACTCATTTGAAGAGGCTGCCGGTGGCTCTTAAGGATGGGGTGCTGACCTCAGCGTTGCTTTGGCCATTTCAACCTCTTCTTCCAAGGGCACTCAGCTCTAGAGTGGGGACAGCCAAGTGCAGATTTTCCATTTCTTATATCTGTTGGTCAGAATTTAACTCTGCCCAATTATGACTTGCTCCATTCCCTGATTATAATAACAGTAACAGTAATAATAATAGTAGTAATGGTAACAAAAGCAAACTCTTGTCCAGGAAGATTCAATATGGTATGTTTCACACTTCAATTCCCCACTTTTGGTGGCAGCTCTATGAATTACTCTATTGAAAAACATGCTAAAACCACATACAGGTTCAAATGCCGTGTGTGTGCGCACACACATGCAAATGCCACACTGCCACCCGTCTTGCACCCTGATTTAACAGTTTTTTCTTTAATTCAAGACATGACAATACTGTATTAGTTTCAAGTATACAACAGAGTGATTCAACATTTAAATACCTTACAAATGATCACCACATTAAGTAGTAACCGTCGGTCACCGTACAAAGTTATTACGGTACTACTAGCTCTATTCGCAATGCTGTCCATTACATTCCCATGACTTATTTATTAAATAACTGGAAGTTTGAACTTCTGAATCCCCTTCACCTCTTTTGCCCATGCCCCCTCCCCTTCTGACAACCATCAGTTTGATGTCTGTGTCTATAAGTCGTTTCTGTTTCATTTTGTTTGTTCATTTCTTTTGCTTTTTAGAAACTTTCATTTTCTCCTAAGGGAAGGGAAAAAAATTTTAACCCTGAACCCTAAAGGAAAATATTACAGGATCATTCATCTGAATCATGGTCCTTCATGCAGGGTACTCACCTGGATACTGCCTGAAAAAGCCCTTTGCACTTCCAAAGTATTGCCAAATGAGAGATGGGTCACGGTCAAAGTTATCTACAAAAACTTTGTTTAGAGATTCGGACCAATAAACCCCATTGACAATCGCTGGGTCTGAAACAAAAGAGAGAGAAGAGGGCTGTTACAAACCAAAGTGAGATAACAACTGGCTGGCATCCCACATAGCTGGCAGTTATCAGCACAGGCCTATCTTGCAGGAAGCTGTGAAGAAAGACACAGCCCCCGAAATGCTTAGCTCTTGGGAATTCCACACATTAGGGCTTCCCCATCCTATCTGAGCCCTTCAAGCCACTCAGGAGCCTCTACGGATGGCTCCTTACTTGAAAGGCACATCCCTTTATTTTTAGCTTTCAATCTTGCATAGCCCATAGTCCTTGAGAAAGCGAAGAGAGACCATCTTAGCGTCATTTTCCCCTTTCCCCCCTCCTGAGGCAGAACTCAGCATTAAAAACAGGAACAATGTGTTTTCTCTCACTGCAATTACCTCAGCCAACTAGCTTGTTCCAACTTTCTCCACCTCAGACTTAGAAGTTTGCTTAAAAAAAAAGAAATAAAAGTAAGTAAATTAGAATTATGTAACTAAATCGCTCTACTTCTTTTATTCAGCAGAATGTGGGCTCTGTGAGGGAAGAAACCGCCTGGCGTTGGTCTTCTGCTGTACTCCTTTGACCAGCATGTGGCAGAAACTCCAAAAACTGATGGATTGATGATAAGATGCATGGATGAATGAATGGATAGTTAAAACGGAAGGTTTCTCTCCAGATTCTAGACAAACATCTACCCTTCTGCCCTGCTGTCCCATCAGCCAGTCTCTTTTCCTCCCCCTTGACAGCCCGAAGATAACCCCATCTTCTGTCCGTAGATGTGGATTAAGGGCTCAGACACAGAGGGAGAATAAACAAGTATGTCTCACATACTGGCGGAAGCAGGGCTCTGTGGTCACTGAGGATGCACCATGACAGTCCACTTTTTGTTTTGGTTTTTAACTTCTGAAGCGCCCGTTTCAAAATGATGCCACATGAAGCAACATTCTGCTCTAAGAGGAGAACTAACTGCCCGGTATGGTGAGGCTAAGAACAACAACAGGATGAGCATGTATGTCATTAGGAAGAGCTGGAGGAGAAGCCCGAGTCCTTCTGTGGCGCACTTACTGTGCTGATCTTCGTTCCTGTCGCCTCACCACAGCCCCCCAAGGCAGGTTGCCTTGTTACCCTCCACGCTACACAAGTGGACACTACGTCCCAGAAACTGAGTCTCAGAGTCCCAGGACTGAGTCCCTTTCCTAGAAGCTCCCAACTAGTAAAGGACAGAGCCTCCGATCTGTGTTTGCCTTATTTGTAAAATGGGGTCAAAGTGTTGTGGGGACAGAGCCCCAGAGAGTAGTTTACAGGCTCTTGGCCTCACGTGAAGGGGTACTGGCTCGGGTGGTGAATGGCCGTCGGCTGTGGCTGATTAGCCATCGGCTGTGGCCGGTTAGCCAATTGGCCACTGGTATAACTGCTGCGACTACGGAGGACTGCCGAGGATTGCCGAGGAGCCGAGCAGAGTCGAGCAGAGCCGAGGAGAGCTGAGGAGAGCCGAGGAGAGCGGAAGAGGAGAGCCGAGAGAGAGGAACAGAGGAGAGAGTGGAGAAGAGTCCTAGGTTGGTCGGTCGGTTGGCGGAAAAGCGGACGGCAGGTCGGCGTCCAGTGAGCCCAGCCTCCAGTGAGACCGTGGTGGTATGGCTCCCCTACCTATGGCTCCGTGGGTGTTCCTTGTTGGCCTCACCGTATCCTGCATTCTTATGTGGGGAGCGGGACCAGAGACCCCGCAGGCCGCCCCGCACGACAAATGGCGGAGCGAGCAGGGTCCCCCGCACGACAAGTGTCTACCTGAAAAGGCTGTTTGGAAGGTTAAACAAGTTGACAGAAAGGGACTAATGGTAAAAGGCATTCACAAAGCCATCAGTGGAGTTATTCCACTGGCCTGGAGTTCCTGCGCCCTCACCAGAGCTCCTGGGGTACTGAGTTAGAGCAATCCCACTGCGATGTCCTTATTACAAAGATTCCTCCATACTACACAGCTAGGGGCATGAGGAGAGATTGGGTCACACCGCTCCTCAAGCCTCACAGCAAGCCAATGAGCAAAATCATGCAAGAAATGTGTATATAAATTAGGTACACTGACAGGGAAATTCACTCTTGGACCCCACCCCTCTTCCACACTGTCTGGCCTTTGTCCCCAAGATGTTCATCTGGAGAGATCTGAGGCAGAGCCCACACAATGGCGCCTGACCCAGTGGGCAGACATGGCCTCTTGTCTTACTGCCTCATCTCCGGCTGCCTTATTTTTTCAGATCACTTACTCAGATTCCATAGGCAACTGGGATTCTGACTCTCACCTCAAGGGTAAATCTTCTAACTCTTGTGAACAATAATAATCACATCATCACCTGGGAGAATGAAAATGACCAATTCAACCTTTTACCGCAAAGCAATTTTGAGAAAGACTTTATCTTCACAATCCTGGAAAACGGAGTCCTTTATTGTTCCTGTCTAAGCTTGACAATAATTACTGACTCACTTTCTCCCACAAAAGCCTCTTACATTAATCCACAAAGATGCAAATACAATAGTGACACTGAAAAAATCTATGGTTCTTGCCTCCTCCATCAATGGCCTCAACTATGTCATGTAAAAATCTTCCACAATTAGAAGCAAAAATTCCATTTCACTAGGTCACTGTCTCAACATGTGAAGGAGTCAAACAGTTTCCAGTTAGACCATTATTTCTGTTAAGTGTGGTTTCTTTGGGGGTAGTAAAAGGCTTCCGATGCCTCAAGGCGGTACTGGAAATCTACAGTTATCCCCTCGGGAACTGTGAGCACATTCAGAAATGCAAAAAGAATTGTGGTGGGCTGAGGATCATTTTGCCGGCTTCATTTGGGCATCAAATCTTGCTCTGAACTTATGCCTCTTCAAGAAAAGGGGGCTTCAATTCCCAAAGGGCATGGTGAACGAGAGACGTAAAATCACTCAGACATGATCTAGCTAAAACGGGGGGCTGTCGCACACACCCATTTGATCAAATATTTGAAATAATACTTCTGTTGACTTTTAAAATAATCACAGTGTATTGACTGCACAAGCTTGCTTAGCAAGCAAATTAATAAAAGGGAAAATCTTGAATTGCCATCCATTGTTACTGTCATCGAAGAGATAAAAGGAAAACAAACAAACAAACAATAAACCCCAAAACAGAAAAATCATGACATTATTAAGTGTCATGGTCATCTAAATGTTTAGGTTTAGGTTAAAAAAAAAAAAATACTTAAGTTAAAAATAATTTTTCCAATATCACTGTCAGAGAGTGGACGTGAAGTAGCCCAAAGGGCCAGTGCTTTCCATTGCACCCCATATATCCAGGTCCCCAGCCCCTTCCACCATATACTGAGGAGGTGAACGTACATTGGAGTGTGGACCAGAACCCCAACCTGATGCCCCCTCTGTGGTTGCTGAGCAGATTTGCTTTCTTATGGTCACTTGTGGAAATGACAGCTTCCTCCTAAGTAGCAGGCTTACTTTCTCCCTTGTTTGTGTTTTGTTTCAAAATTTGTTTAAAAGCCCCACTTGCTTCTTTTAGGATTCTCTAAGAGTCTTAGATTAAGCTCAGCTTTGGCTTCTACCTCCACCCTAATCTTCTTAGATATTTAAAGTACTATATTAGCTTCCTGTGGCTGCTATAACAAAATACCACAAACTGGGTGGCTTAAAACAACAGATTTATTCCAGAGGCTGGAAGTCCAAAGTTAAAGTGTCAGCAGGATTGGTTCCTTCTGAAGGCTCTGAGGAAGAATCTGTCCCATGCTTCTCTCCTAGCTTCTGGTGGTCGCCAGCAGTTCTTCATGCTTCTTGCCTTGTAGGTGCATCATTCCCATTTCTGCCTCCATCTTCACATGTCCTTTCTCCTCTGTGTGCCTCTGTGTCAAATCTCCCTCTCCATTTCTTTGAAGAAGCCAGTCATTGGATTTAAGGTCCATGCTAAAGTCAAGATGATTTCTCTCAAAATCTTTAAATTAATTTCATCTGCAAAGATCCTATTTCCAAAATAGGTCACATTTGCAGGATGTACTAGAGGACAACATTCGACACTGTACATGTACTTGTACTTTCTATATAGTATGTCCATGTTTCATAGTTTGTACGTATTCTTTTTAAAATCTGAGTTTAATAAATGCAGGCTTTTTGCCCTATGAAAGCTGTTTAAAGCCCTTCTCCCTTTTCTTCTTTATGGGCACAACTCAGATTTTTACGTCTGCATTAGAATTTTATGAGCTTACCATTCTTCCTGACCTCTGTCAATGGATCCTACCTGTACTGCATCAAGTTGGATTAAAATCATTTTGCTTAATGTCTAGTGTATGTGTCAATGCTCAGCTTTCTCTGCTCAATAAAGTGAACTCCACATAACACGGTCATTTTCTCCAATGTTCCTGTCCAGTCCACATCAACTTATTATTCATGTTGGTCAATCTGAAGTCCAGGAATAGCAGTTCTGCTTCCTGCTTCCTCCACCTTTTGAGAGATTAAATTACCTCCGAGGCCAGTTGAAAATGTATCAGATGTTCAGCTCTTAGCGAAACAGACGACGAGCAGATGTTTAGAGAGTAGGAGTCCCACACCACCTTTGTGACCAATTTGCAATTTGTATCAGAAAAACATCTCACACATCCCTGATCTGTCTTTGTAATGTATCATATAACCCATCGAAAAATCACCTTTGTAGTTTCCTTCTTTTATTTCCACCCAAATAACTGCTCTCACCTGTGCTTTCCCCGCAGGTTGGCACTTTGCTACACGGGGGTCACCTGGTGTTACAGATGGCTAACATTCTCTCTGCATACTCCCTCTTACACATACTCACACAACTTTCCACTTTAGTTCTGCATTTTTGAATGAGTAGCCCCTCCTGTCATCATATTTCAGTCACCAATTCCATCCTCTTGAGTCCTGCCTGAGACAAGAAGTCCCTTGGGTTCAAACAAATTAATGGATGCAAGCACTTAGCACAGCAATTGGCACATACAAAATGCTCCCAAAATAGTGGCCGTGCATTAGTAAATGAATAAATAGGTCCTGAGAACTCCCAACTTTCATCCCTGTTCTCTACAGCAGGTGTCACTGAGCGGCACCCTCACATTGCCACGAATGAGTCTGGAACTCAGGCTTTGGAGTTCTGGGCTTGAGACCACATTGGGCACTTGTTAGCTAATAGCGTTGGACTTGTGACTTAAATTCCCTGAGCCCAGTGGCCTCATCTACAGAAGGAGATAGAAGAGCCTACCCTCAACGGCTGCTGAGAGAAGGCACGTAAGCTGCTCAGCAGCGGGAGAGGTCTATAACCATCAGCAGTACCTCACTAATAGCACGGAGTTCTGTGGTGAGCCCCCAACCCCCAAACCAGAGCAGTCCAGCCGTCTTAACACTCTCCAGGTGAGGCTCTACCTAAGTCTCTTCCTCCCTTCCTCACATTTCCAGGGCAAGTCACTCTCGATAAGTCTTTCATTCATTTGTCCATTCAATGAATATTATTGAGCACCTACTATATCAAGCATCAGCAGTGAACTAACAGACCATGAAGCTGACGTTTCAGTCTGAGCAGGGGAGACAATGGACAAATAAATGAGAATTCCAAATAGAAATGGGTGTGACAAAGACAATAAAAAGGGATGGCAGGCTTGAGAGTTAGCTTGTTTGGGAAGGGTGAAGGGGAGTAACTCAAATTGGGTGGTCGAAGATGACCTGTTTGAGGAGAGAGATGAATGCTAAGTAGACAACAGTCCCAAAATGTCTAGGCAAACTAGAACATTCTAGGCAGGGGCAACAGCAAGTTCAAAATTCCTGAGCTGAGAAGAAACCAGTGTCTTGAGCAACAGCGAGTCAACGAGCATTGCTGGGACCTTGTAGACAAGAGGGAGAGGTACAAGCTGGCACTGGAGAGGTGGGCAGGCCCTGGAGATGGTTTTAGCAGATCAGCAGTTTCCTGACAAGCATACATTTTCTAAGAGACACAATCCGTGTTCCAGGAACGCCAAGGCGCATCATGGTTTTATTCATGGCTCCAAAATCAAGTTTACTTTCTTCTGACATCTACAGGGAGCATAGCCTGCTTCCTCTTTCCAGGACACACCCGTCAAGCAATCAGGAGCGTCATGCCTTAATACATGAGTTTCTTCCCTGGACCTCAAAGTCATCTGATACGCAGTCCATCTTTTTTCTCAGTATTATTTACTCTCCAGTGGATTAGCAACACTGTATTAATTTAAACTTGCTATTTTCTACCAAAAACTATGAATCCATTTCTAGAGAATTTGAGTGAACTTGGACAATGATAGGCTAATACAGAATCATAAACTACTGTTATCCAAAAACCATTGCTTGAAGGGAAGGGACTGAGTTCAGGTTCAACTGGGTTTTTAAAGTGTGGCCTTTGTAGAAAAGGTGTTTACTGCCTCGGACAAGGCTGGAGAAAGGATCTCTGGCTTTCCTAAAGGTCTTTGAAGGTCTGTGTCTCCTGAATATGAAATTAGACCGAGCAAAGGGAGAGGGTCTGAGTCCATACAGGAGTTTTCCTCAGTGCTGCATGTTGGACTAGATTCAAGAAAAGAATGGCTGAATAGTTTTCATGTCTCCCATTTCAGCAAGTAAATGACATCTCTCCCATTCATTCCAAATAGATTATAGATTAAATAATGAATAGTTTCAATGCTAATTATGAAGCACTTATATGTATTGGAAAATAGCCCTTAATGTGTGTTGAATTATAAAGTAGGTTTATTTGCCAAACATTTACCCTTCCTCTAAACTTAGTGATGTGCTAGATATTAAATGCAGGTTTTACATTTAATTCACAAAGCTGGAGCCAATCTCTGGCAGCCCTGGGATGGGAGGGATGAGGGGAACTCATGGCCCAATGTTGAACCACTCTTGATGGCAGTTGGGAAGCAAAACGAATGGTAAACACACACACCTACCAGTCTGGCCAATCCTAGAGGGCGCTCTAGACTCTCTCCGCTGGATGCCTCAGTGCGCTAGACGACAGGGTGAATTCCCAAGTGAGATTTCACATCATTGATTAAACCTGTTTTTGTTTTTGTTTTTTTTATGCCTTAAAGATATGATCTTTAAAGAGTCCTCCTCCCTTAACATATTTTAAATTTTGTGGAGAAACTTGCATTTGTTTCCCTCCTTGTCACTCCTTATTCTCCTGGAATAAACCATTCCCAAGTCTCTGTCAGAGAGATTCAAAAGGAGACGATTATATAATAGAAATGAGAATGATGACGATAATGATGATGACGACGATGATGACAGCAGCAGAGGCTGCCATTCTGGAACATTTATATTGTGCCATGCACGACGCAGGACCCTTTCCAGGCAGTTACAACTACTCTTCCCAGCCCCATTTTACAGATGAGAACACTGATCCTCAGAGTACTGAAGTCTGTTGCCCAAGTACCTCACCCTGCCTGAGGTAGAGATTATCTAAATTCCTGCCCAAGTTATTCGATGGAAGAAGTCTTGACCAGAGGCCTTGGATTCTATTTACTGCCACCAGACAGTAAGTAAGGGGTAGATGAATGGGATAGCACTAACGGTACAGTCTAGACACCAGGTAACAGGTGGCTCAAAGCAGGCTGTCTGCCCCAGATGTCAACAAATAAATTGGGTGGGCCCTGCAGGAGGGGCTGAGATTAGCTTTTGTTGGGCCCTGACATAGCAGATCTGCATCCAATGCTGGGACGTGAGTGTGAGTTGAACGGGACATGGTGGATAGGATAGTGCTGGGGACCAATGCTGAGCCCCTCTGCAAGAGCCCCCTAACACCTCCCCCTTGGGATCTCTGCGGAAAATGGCCAGTGAGATTGTTTTGTCACCAGCAGCATTTAGATTTGGGATCTGCTTGCAGAGAGGACATTGACAAGGCCTAAAATCTTAGATACAAACTCTAGAGTGAAGATATGCACATCTCAAAGCACTTCTGATTCTGAAGTGGCATTTGATAAACTGTAGTTAAGCGGGTATTCTCTACTGTAAACCACCTCTTTCGATATGTGGTATTTCCCTACTGGGTCTCCCTGCAGGTCTCAAACAAAAAGCTGAAGAACCAGAACCTACCTCCTTCCCGAGGTTTTGCTCCAGTTAGAAAGGGAATAAGATTCATCTTGGACAGGTGTAGAGATGGGGTGACACAGAATCACCCTTTTCCCACCAGCAAGTACTACCATGTTTCCCCGAAAATAGGACCTAGCCAGACAATCAGCTCTAATGCGTCTTTTGGAGTAAAAATTAATATAAGATGCGGTCTTATTTTACTATAATATAAGACCGAGTCTTATATAATATAATATAATATAATATCATATCATATCATATCATATCATATCATATCATATCATATAATATCATATAATATAATATCATATAATATAATATCATATAATATAATATCATATAATATAATTAATATAATATCATATAATATAATATAATACAATACAATACCGGGTCTTATATCAATTTTTGCTCCAAAAGACGCATTAGAGCTGATTGTCTGGCTAGGTCTTATTTTCGGGGAAACACGGTAGAACATCAGCCTTGCAAGACCCTTGCAGTGGCTCCCTGGAACTCAGCGTCCTACCCTCAGATCGTGCTAATCAGTCAGACTGCCGCCCTGCTCCAGAAGCATCCATCGTCCCCGCTAACCCATCATGCAGAGATTAAGCAGCATTGCCTGGCGGCCCAAGCCTCTCTGACCTGGCCCAGGACCCCTTTTCAAATGCTTTTCCCTTCCGGCTGCCAACATACACTCACATCGGCACCCTGACCAGTCTCGCGGAGGCTTTTCCTTTCTTCTAATTGTTTTACTTATTGTAGCTCTTACTACTACCGTTGGACAACCCACTTAAAGGGTGTAAACCATGTCATAGTTTCTAATATCCCAGGAGCACTTAGCACCTGTACTAGATGCAGTACGCATTTATTCATTCACTTAGAAGATACTCGTTCTATGTTTACTGGGTTGCCAGGCACTGAGACAGGATTTGAAGATAAAGCAGTGGGCATAACCAGACCTGGCCTTTAACTCAATGGAGCACACAGTCCACGGGAGAAGCAGAGAACCCAATAATTATCTAATTATGTATAAAATTAGAGTTGTAATTAGCACAAGAAGGGACAGAACGTGATGCTGGGAAACATATTCTTGGAGAAGGTCATCCTACCAGCACTGATCAGCTGGAACCTTCAGAATGAAGAGGCATTAAGGGGATGGGGAGTGGGGGGCAGAATGTTCCTGGCAGAGCCAACCGCACCTTTAGACACTGGTAATCCAGAGACCAAAAAGGAAGCTGAGGTGTGTGTGTGGGGGTGGGGAGGGGGGGGACAGGGGGGCAGGCACCTAGCAAGGCGTTGAAGACCCCAATCCACAGGCTGCCCTCAATCTCAATAGCAATGAAGGCCCCTGGAGGGTTGGAAGAGAGGGTGGGTATACACTGATGTCATTTGGAGACCAATCCAGCCAAAGCAGGCAGACTCCTGCAGCTGCTCTACGGGAACATAATGGTGCTGACGCTGGGGCAGCAGAGTGAGAGAAGCCAGTGGCATCGAGAGAGGACGTGCTCACCAAACACGTGCTGGCCTAGGTTGTGTACACTGAAGGCAGGCATCTATGCCTGGGCTAGGAGCTCTCCTGTGCATTGTCCAGGCATCCCAGCAAGGAGTCCAAACAGCAGGAAGCCTGGAGGGCAGGGCTCCAGAGCAGTGCACCCTGGGGGAGTACACTCACAGGCACCTGGCGTGCTCCTTAGATCACACCCAAATGCAAAACAGCGACTGATGGCAGCTGGATTGTTCAAACAGCTGGACTGTCCAAGATTTGCTGCCTAACCCCCATTTCTCTGTAGTAACCATCCGCAGAATGGACATCCCTCCCAGCCATTCTCGCAGCGTGGCTCTACTTGACAGAACTTATTCATTCACAGCATGAAAGAATAGACGTGAAAAGAAAAAGAAATCCTTGACCACCCACATTTGGGTGTTGGACCTTTCAGCGATGCTCTCTTGCTGGGCGCTGCCACATAACACATGGCACCCGCTGCCCCATGGCCCTCATCTCCATCACACTCACTGCTCCTGGGAAGGCTCACTATTTCTCCAGGATGAGGGGACCAAGATCTGGCAAGGGGCAGACACAGAACAAGTGAGAAATACGCTGTCCTTTACTCGAGGTGTTCCTTGGAGGATGGCTGTGCAGGGAGTGGGGGTGGGGATGGGAGTGGGGATGGGAGTGGGGATGGGGGTAGGGTGGGCTCGGGCTCAGAGCCCCCAATCCCTGGGCCTCCATCCCAAACACGCTCTCCCTCAAAGTAAAGCCAAATAAACTCTTACTCATTCGGTCAAAAAGCACCTAAAAATATGTACGTTAGCTGAAGCCTTATCCTATGTTCCATGGGGAAGGAGGGAGAGGGGGGACACAAAGAAGCAATTCTAGAGAAAATGGATGTTATGACAAGTCACATACAATAAAGAACAACACCCAGTTAGAGAATACATAGCTGTCATCATTCAGTAAGAACCCATTTCTGATACTTACTCAGAAAGTCTCCTCTCATTTCAACTGTTCAGAAGAGAGAAAGAAATTTAAACGGTCCTTTCTTCCATCTTTCGGACAGGCCTGGCTCCCAGTAAAATATGATTTTGTGAGCCTGCCATCTGCGCTGATGCTATCAGCTTTTTATTGATATTTAATATAAACACAGCCCCGAGGCTAGCAGGTACCTTGACAGGGTCTGAAATATAATTGCCAGGGAACTGTACAAATGCGTGTAGCAATTAAGGAGCTGTCAGGGATATTGCTGGTGTGAAGACACAGAGCTTGGGGCTGGACAAAGGAAGACCGGCTGAGCAGGGAGGCGAGGGAACCCAGGGCTGCGAGCAGAAAACAGGGCAGCAGACTCACACATCACAAGTGCTGTGGGCTCAGAAGTCACATGCAGTGAGATAAGTGAACTAAGGATTTTCAAAAAGGGAAATGGAGCCAAGTTTGACTATGCTGCTTGCTTTCAACACCTAAAGGCTGAGAGCTGTCTCTCCTGCCACTGCTCTGAGATATATATTGTAGAGACAACTTGCAGCCTTGAGTCTGGCTTTCCAGAGAAGACTGGGTGAGGGGACATGAGGGCGGAATGGAAAGGGGGCATGGAAAGGAATTTGTATTCTGCACTGCTTTTAACATCTGGCACAGTGATACTAGCCTGAAAAACTGTCTTATGGGTGAGAAAGATAGGGGAAATGGGGATGAAAGGGGAGTTCTGAGTTGGGAAGAAGGGAAGATGCACCAACTGGAGGGCAAGGTCCAACAGGAGGGTGATCTGAGGTGAGCCCGTGGAGGACCAAAGAATGCCTCTGTGCCGACTTCTCCTTGCAAGTCCTGTGTTGTTACTGATTTAACAGGCGATGCAGTGGTGGTGGGGATGGGATGGTCATGGTGATGGGGGAGTAGGCACAATCTCCTCCCTGTACCCAGATCTCTTGTCTTCTCTGAGATGCCTTGGAGGCTTGGTTTTGGTGACTGGAAAAGGCGGGGTGAGAAAGGGAGTGTTACTTGATGAATGGCTGGGGTTTGGGGATCAGAATGACCAAGTCTAGTAAGACTAAAAAGCACCATAATTGGCTTTTCAATTCCTATGAGGAGAGCACCCTTTTTCTTTTCTTTTTTTTTTTTTTAAATAGAAGCGTTTAATTGCTTTATGTTTACAGTTTTAAAAGTCTTAAATGTACTGAGGGAAAATCTGAGAAAGCCAGATTTAACATGTTTTAGGGAGTAAACTTTCTTTTTTCTCTTTTTTATTTTATTTTATTTTATTATTTTATTTTATTTTTAATTTTATTAAATTTATTGGGGTGACAATTGTTACTAAAATTACATAGATTTCAGGTGTACAATTCTGTATTACATCATCTATAAATCCCATTGTGTGTACGCTGCTGCCTGAGATTAGGGATACCAATAGCCAACAGCGTAGTTAGCATAAAAATATCCTGATTTCCTTTTTCTTGAGGGAAAGGAATGGATGGAAAGAGGCTTATGCTATCCCCTCACCCCTCCAAACACACACACACACACACACACACACACACACACACACACACACTCCACAGCCCATCCTAGGTAAGTGCTTTCAAGCAGCACACAAAGAAACCTTTCGAATCTTTATTAGTTATATATTTCATGATGTTAGAGAAATTTTAACCAACACACCCATGGATACTCAGATTATTGTGCAGAATGATGCTAAATTTATTTAGGTAAAAAATGAGTGAGTGCATTAATTTAAAGAAAAGCATTAAGTAATTACACAGGTGTTGAGCAGAAACAGATGAAGTCATAAGTGTGGCCCATGAGTGACAGACTGGGGAAATGCCGCTCCAATGGCTCAATGCAGTGACGCTCATCATCGGCTCCCACAGTTTCCTTCCCAGGTAACTCACACCAAAACCTTAACAGCGTCTAGACCAGTGTGCGTGATGGCAGGTGACATATGAACCTACTCCTTGTATAACGAAAACCATGTATTTCCCCTCAATAAAATCCTCTATGTCTTCCTGCTCTGAAACTGACAAACTCCTGAAGGCATTCAACCCCAAGGATATGAAAGTGTAGATGTGGTCATCCAGCAAAGGGCATTTCTAGTTCTACAACCCTAGGAGCATGTAAACAGAAGTCAGAAGTATGACTGAGAAAGTACAGAAAGATACTCTAAGTAGCAGACGATGTTCTCTGCAAGTAAACAGCAGGGAAGATCCGCCCTCTCACAGACCTCCGGGGAGGAAGCCAATTTTGTACCGAGGTGGTTTTGATGGATATGGCACCAAAGGGACTGGGCTCACATGGCGAGAACACTATAAGGATTCGCTTTTGATGCCCAATTTCATGTGAATATCTACAGGTCGTAAACCCTCTGGATTGTATCACTGGATGTTCAAACTGCTCCCAAAGAGCATGATACACACTAGGAATAATGCCAGCTTCTAATAATATTGGCCAAGAACTATTAACAAGGAGGCTCCAGCCATCTTTCCACCAGACCTCACTCACCCTATGAATTCTTTTATCAACTATTTATTTGGCTTGTTGAACAATAGCAGTTGGGCCAAATTAATTGAGACCAAATGATGGTGTTTATGGACCTTCAGTAGCTGGTGCACCCTAATTCCTGAGTGGCAGGAACCAATGCTCAAAGATCCCTCCTCTTGTCATATAATGGCTCATGAAAGATCAAAGGGGATAGGTTCAATTCTATGAAGTGATTTATAACTAGGATGCCCATACAATTGGCCATCTGAACTGGATCACTTGCGGGGGTGTCTTTTTATTACTATATAGGGACCACCACTGTAAAGTGGGTCTTTCCTCAGCAAACCAGAATGGATGGGCACCCCATTTATAACTCACCCCATTCCACAGGGCATAGAACTGATTGCTTGATTGTGTGTGTGTGTGTGTGTGTGTGTGTGTGTGTGTGTGTAAAATTGTTAATCTCTGATGTGATCGTGACGTGTAGTAGGTTGGTTAACCAAAAAGGATTAGAACACGGAGTCCTTTTTAAAATAATACACCAAATGCCTTCTTTTAACACTTAGCCAATTATTACCTTTTAACACTTAGGACCATGGCCTTTTGAGTATTGTGCTAGCTGTGGGCATTCAGCATGCTCTAGACACCAGAAATAGAAAACATTAATTAATCCACTAAATTGCTTAACTGGAAGCTACTTAAGAGTTTCTACTGTAATTATGTCAATGTAACCTTGATTCTTCAAGTTGTGGATCTGCCCAGTTTAGGGAACCAAACACCATACTCAAAATACCTTAAAAAATACTGGACCCCAGAACGAAGAAGATGAGGGGTAGGAATGGCTTAAAAGATAGATTGATCCATAGATTACCAGTGATTTCACCAACGCCCTGGCTTCCATCTTTCTTTCCAGTGTGTATCCTACTGGGCTGGCTCCATCCTCAGACCCTTCTTGTCACATAGCCTGGCCTTTCACGTTACAGCCCTCACCCCAGCACCTGCAGCCTTTCCCCTTACGGGGCCACAAAGTAGCTACAGCACTTACAGTCATCAAATCTGATGCCCTTCTCAGGGTTAGAATGAGATCTTCAAATATTTCCTTACTTTTCATTGACTTTGACCATCCCTGAACTAGTCAGCATGGGAGAGGAATGCGGCATGCTGATCAATTGGCTTAAACCTGTTAAGCCCTGAATTCTAAAGAATTCAGTGTGCCACTAGGGGGAAGAGGACGTAAAGTGCCAAACCATAAACATCTCCAAGTTTTCAATATGGTCACAAACACCCGAAGAGTCACCTCAGAGGCCACAAAACCCTTATGACTCAGGATTTCACCAAGCACTAATTCAGTTAAAGAATTTAAATTTGGCAGAATCATTCCCCAAGTGAAGCATTTCCATACCATACTGCTGTACAAGAAAGATGTTAAACATCTATTTGTCATTGCATGACAGCTAGAAGGAACTTTATCAAGAAAGGTTTGATGTAAAAGACAGATCACTGGGGATGCAAAGAAAAAAAAATCAAAGAAGAGAGAAAGATGTGCTTCATGGGAAATAATTCTGCAAGTCCAGCAGATTACATGCTACAAATGACAATGGAAAAGAAAAAAAAATGTTATTGCTACTAAAATAAACCCAACCAGGACATACATATTTAATAGGAACTGTACGAAGAGAGAAGAAGCCAACTGCTACAGAAATGATGTATAACAAGGACTGGCCTTCAGACATGGAAGTGAATCTCCAAAAACATTCAAGGACAGAGCTATTTACAAATTTTAGCTGGAATTGCTTAAATAAGGGAATGCTTTTAAGTCAAGGTTTAAGAAATGTTTTCTTAAAAATGTTGGTAGTCTAAACATTATTTTCATATTTGTAGAATAAACCTATTCAAAAAGATCTAGCAATAAAGATGGTAAAACTCATATATTATGATGGTGGTTTGATTAAATAGTTTGGAACATATTTTTAACTGCCAGAAGTACAGAGTACATCAAAACTCCAGTAACATTTTAGAGACCTAACACATCTGATCAACGAATTTTATGACAGCGGCTAACTAGAAATAAGACAAGCCATCTTATGCAGGTAGTTTCCAATTAAGCTTTTTTACTTAATCTGCCATGATTTCATTCCGTGGTCTGTTTGATTATTTTTAAATAGTTTGGTTCTATTTTGTATGTGAATTAAAGGTCATATAAATTTAAAGTTGCTGCTATTTCGATAGCATTTATATGATCAGAATATAATGAAATTATAAGAACTGGAAGATATGTTACTCATGGAATGTCCCAAAGCAAGGACCATCCATGATGCCACGTCATAGTTAACAAGGTCAAAATAATGAAGGCTAGCATGGTCACCGTGAGGTCAGGAGGTGGGCAGACTCAACCATAACAAGACCAAAAGATGCCAAGAGAAGATAATAAGCTAGTTTCAAAACAATGGTCTATCATAAAGGGTTCTATTTAAGAGAGAAGATATTACTTAAAATAGATATTTAATTTTTAGTTGATCAATATTTGTTCTCTAAGACATATTATGTACTTACCATGTATATGGTAGATCTTATCTCTCACAATTGAATTAGGCATATGCATGGTTAATTAGCATATGGAATCAGTATAAATTCATACCAGAAGGTCAATCCAATCCTCTTGATTAATGTAAAGTCTATTTAAGAAGGAAAGGAAAGGAAAGAGGGACAAGAAAACATGGGCCCTTTCGTCTTGAAAGTAGCTGACTACAGTGCAATGAGGGGTACAAAAAAATTAATAACGTTCTGGGTTCTTAACTTTCTCCAGACATTGTCTTTAAAACAAGAAACAAAGTTCAAATGTTTAAAATCTCTCCAAAACTATTAGCAAAAACAATATGGAAATATATAACAGATGCACAAAGGCATCTTGGGATGAATATATTAAGGCCCCACAACTGCACATTCTAAAATCTATTGAATGGTGCCAAAGAGAAATATAAGAAAGACATTTTGAAAAACAAAATGCAATGTTTCAAAAAACAACAACAAAAATCTTGAGGTCTTGAGCCAAGAACTAACCCTCAGATGGCTATTTCAGACGCTGACTAGACCACCAAAACAGGTCATGCTGTCACACTGGCTACCCTTGAGAACAGTGACAGGGCTCCAGCCTCAGCCCTATGTGGGAAGAGAGTGCAATAGTAAATGTATTCTGCAAGAAGTTTCCACTTGGGGCTTTTTATCTTAAATCAAACATAGAGCTCTATTTCAGGGGGAGAGTGGAAATCACTCTCTTAAAATAGTTTTATTTTTTTTCCCTTAAAAGAATAACGTCATGTAATGAACAAAAAATATCCTCAACATTTGAAAAAATTAAATAATCAGAAAAAAATTAAAATCACCCGAATCCCATCAATAACTACTGCTAACATCCTGATGTAAAACCGTCTCTTCCCTTCTCCGTCTATGGTAAGACATTTTGTACTAACATGGAATTGTGCTGTATGTACTTCTTTATAACCTAAACCCTCCTGTTTGGTTCCATTTACCAATTTCCCAAGTCACATACATCCCCCTCATCTGTAATAGCAGAATAGCATTTATTTCCAGTGGCGAGAAGTAAAGCAGCTCATTTTCATGAGTGGCATCTTTCGTACCAGGGATTTAGTTTAAAGTAAACAAATACAATTTCCTCACAAGTGTAAAGAGAAACACGTTGGGGAACTGAGAAATAATGCATGTGTCTTTACTCTAAAAATGTACACAAGCTAGCTCACTAGTTTTAACATGTCCAACCTCTTTCTTGCCCACCTTTCTCCTATAAGACAAACAGTATCACTATTTTAAGTTTTCATTATGAAATACTTTCTGACTTTAAAACACTTGCAAAAATTGTAAAAAAAAAAAAAAAAAAAAAAAAAATTATATGCCCTACACCTGGCTTCCCCAAATATTAACCTCTTATTTAACCACAATCCAATAAACAAAACCACAACCTAACGTTGATACAATACTAGCATCTAATCTATAGATCTCATTTAAATTTCATCAACTACCCAACCAGTGTCCTTTGGGCCTAATCCAGGGTCGCACATGACATTAGTTGTCCTATCTCTTTAGTCTCCTCTAATTCAGGGCAGTTCCTCAGTCTTTCTTTGTCTCTCAGGACGTTGATGCTCTCCACTTCCCCATGCAGTCCTGTATGAAGGTGACAAACTTGTCTAAGGATTCAAAAGAGCTCTGGTGAGTATGTTAGGTTCCTAGGGCTGCCATAACAAACGACAACCATCCGGGGGTCTTAAAACAACAGAATTCTATTCTTCCACAGTTCCTGAGGCCAGAAGTCTGAAATCAAGGCGTCAGCAGTGCTGGTTCCTTCTGGAGGCTCTGAGGGACAAAGTGTCCCAATGCTCTCTTCTACGTTCTGGCGGTTGCTGGCGGTCCTTGGCATTCCTTGGCTTGTCTACACATAACTCCAATCTCTACCTCTACGTATGTGGCTTTCCTCTCTGAGTGTCCCTGTGGCCTCCCCCTATTCTTATAAAGACACCTGTCGTTGCATTTAGGGCTCACCCTAAAATCTAGGATGATCTCATCTTGATATCCTTAACTAATTACATCTGCAAAGACTCTATTTCCAAAAAAAAGGTCATTCGTTATCTGAGATTCTGCATACACATCCATTTTGGAAGGGAACATCATTCAACCCACTATGATGTCCTTCAATTAGGTTGTTTCAAAATGTGTATTTTTTGGACAATAAACATTATTGTTACTGAGTCCTGTTAGATAATTTCTCATATTGCCTTAATATGAGACAGTCTGAGCAGGTGAGAAGGATTATTGTATTTGTTAAATTAGGGTCAAACAAACTCAAAACACCCATGGTATCTCGGGGGAAGATAATGGGAAATTGTATTTAGTTTTACATTTTATATTTCAATTCTAGATACAACTCAGCATCCGCTTCACAGTTCACTGCTGTTTCTTACTCTAGGTGAAAATGTAGCCAGGCTGGACAGGGCATGCCTGGGTGTGAAATGACAGCGAACGAGGCGGGCATGGCCACAGTCCTGGGCATGGGTCACAGAAAAGGAATGAGTGGCCTCTACCACAGACCTCTGCACTAACAGGGGTGTCACAGCAGTAACTGATCCAGGCCAGGAAAAGGACTGAGGTGCTGTCTCAGTCATCAGTCTGTTGACTAGCGGGGGAATGTAAACACTTTTGTCCAGGAAGGCATCGGGAGTTTGCAGCTGCTTCTGAATTGGATATTCTTGTAAGAACTCATTATTTCCAAGAACCACCAAGACGCCACCTCTGCCTCGCAGGCCAGGTGAAAAGGATAATTGGGACAATGACCGTGTTCAACAGCCTGGCTGCTACTCGATTAGAGAAGGAGATGAGGTTGGCTCGGCAGGATTCGTTCTCTGCAGAAATCCACTACGGGAGAGACAGCAGCTTGCCCTTTCCAAGAGGACTGCAAATTGAGTTGGTGGTAATTTCACTACTAGCCACAGGATTTCCGGGCTGAGTAAAATGAACGGTGGTTAATCGCTTCCAGCACAGCAGCAGCGCCCACTCCACAGCAGACTCTCCTACCTGGTCCTGAGGTGCCCGCCACAAACGGGATGAGCCTGAGATTGCTCTCCAACACATTCATCAGCCTCACAGTGTAACATGTCTTTCTTCGCAATATTCTTTAATCGAGCAGATGAGACCCCTCATGCTCACAGTTTGTGAGCTGCCTGGCCCAGCCTCAAGTTTACCAATTTCGAAAAGATAAAGCTTTGAAAAGAGCGATAAATATTCAAAGCACGCACACATAGTTAACCTATGTAAGCACCATCACGCATGTGTGTCCACATGGAGGTTAATTTGGATTGAAATGTCTTTGGCCTGGGAAGGCAGCGCAGAGGAAGGCAAAGAGATCCAAGTCTTCAGATGGAAGTAGGTGCACACCATATGAATGGCCAAGTAGCAGAAATCATTCACAGGCACTTGCATTTCTCTCTCTCTCTCTCTCTCTCTCTCTCTCTCTCTCTCTCTCTCACACACACACACACACACACACACACACACACACACACTCGAACTACAACCGAATATAAACAATATTGATGGTCCTGGAAAACGCACCATAACCTGTCCCCTAAGTGTTATTTGAATAGGAATTAACACAAGAAAAGAGAAAAAGGGGCTCAATTTCAAAAACACATCTCCCTAAAAACAAAGACACATACGCAGTACTTCCACTTTCCATGCTTTGGCTCACCTTATCCTTTATAACATAGGTCCCCTATGCACATTTACAAATGGAGGTCGGGGCAATAGACAGCACAGGTAATTTGCACAAGGCGTCAGCTTTAAAAAGGTAGCAGAACCTGAACATGGTCAACAGGTATTGAGTACTCCGGATGTACCAGGAATTATTGTAAGACATCCATGTATAGTAATAACACATTTGATTCTCAAAACAACTCTGGGGTAGGGATGAATGTAATCCCCATTTTACAGATGGGGAAACAGCTTAAGCTGCTGAGTGAGGTGTCCAAGGTCACACAGTCAGTAGCACAGCCACTAGGTAGGTCTCTTTGAACACATTTTATCAACAGAAACCAATGCAAAGAGAGAATAAGTACACTATCATGTCACATTTCCATAAATTCAAACTAAAAACAAATTCATAGATTCAGAATGTGGACCCCTAAGGGCAAACGAAAGCGCCAGCCTTAAGAGAGGTGGGCCTGGGATCTCACATACACACGCGGGTGCACCTTGAACAGAACCAGATGGGGACCCTAAGAATTCCGTGCATCTTTGTATGACGGCCAAGAAGAAGGAAGACAGAGCAGGATGGGATGGCCCCAAATAACTCAGACACTGGCTCAGTCTGTGAGGATGAGGGCGGTCTTCCCTGCAGGGAATGGCGATGAATAACCTTGGCATCCTCTCTCCCTGTTCTCCTGAATCCTCAAGTCCCCTCTGCATTGTCAGAGGGGGATTCTAGCTCACGAGGCCAGGGAAAGAGGCTGCACAGCAGCCAGCACGCTGTCTTTCCTCAACTGTGAGAGGCCGAGTCCTCCACTGACGACAGAGGACTCCTTGACGGGTTGCTGAGAGGAAGGGGAAGGAAGAGGCATTGAGAAAGAAGATGCTGAGTGTCCTGGATGTACAAGTACACATGGTATAGTGGTACTTCATTCATTGATCGATGAGTTGGGGTTAGTGTCCATCCACATCATCTAAGTGACCGAATGTTGCTCTTACTCAAGCATCTCCGGGTGCTGAAGGGCAGCCCACAGTGAGGACAATGGCAGTGCCAGCAGATCTTTAAATAAGCTGGAAGGCCCAGGGAAGGGATGTGACTTGTCCAAAGCCAGTTGTCAGCAGTTTAAGACCAGAGCCCAGATCACCTCCTGGGTTCTACTCCCCAAGTGGACACAGGGTGGTCATGTAGCTGGGCTGGATGGGACACGCATGGGTGTGAAATGACAATGAACGAGGAGGGCATGGCCACAGCCCTGGGCATGGGTCATAGAAAAGGAATGAGTGGTCTCCACCACAGACCTCGCACTAACGGGGATGTCACAACAGTTACTGACCCAGGCCAGGAAAATGGCTGTGGTGCTGCCTCCCAGCTCCGGTCTGTCACCCCTGCAATCAGCAGCCAGCATTTTCCAAATGCTCTCTGTCACAATCTGCTCTGGCGTTGCCTCATCATGGGGAGTGGGGACCTCACATCAAAGAGCCGAAGTTCAAATTCCCACTTGACTGGCCGAGTGCCCTTGTACCTGTTCACACCTGTAGGAACATCTGAGTCCCTGCACCACAGGTACCCCGTGTCTTCTCCCCACTGTGGCCGTGAGCACGGGGGGGGGGGGGCTGCCTGAGGAGAGCACTCAGCACAGGGCCGATGGCAGGCTCTCACGTAACTGCTGCTGTTATTCTCTAACCTGTGAGGCGAGCTTCAGACGTGACCTACACTCCTTGTGGGGATAACTGCCGCCCATTTATCTTCCTAGTGGGAGATGCAAGCTGAGGACAGAGCTGATTTCCCATGACCGGGTTATGGAGGAGACTTGGGAAAGAGCGAAGATGCTGAGTGGGGATGGGTGGAGCTTTATTGCACGGCATGGTCTGTAATCTTCCTATGACAAGTCAGTCAAGGCTTGTTCTCAGAGGAGCTCTTACCTGGGTTGTGAGGAAGCCCTGACTTGGCCTCCATGTGGGCAGAGCACATCCTAAGGAGCTTGACCATGTGAGTTGTTACTGATGTTGCCATATGTTGCCCGCCCACTTAGAACCACCAAGAAGGTGAGACTTAGCCCAGGAGCCAGACCAGCATGGTGTCAGGCATGCAAATTCTCAAAAAGCCTCTGTGGAAAGAGTCACTTCACATGACTGTGTACTCTACACCACGTTTGAGATTCCAGAACCAAGGCTGGCGAAAGGGCTTGGGGAGGGAGTCGGCGGGGAGCCAAAGGATCCATTTGCTGAGTGCTTACACAGGATGGTAAGTGCTTTCAATACATTATCACGAAGCACCTGCCTCATTTGGATTTATGCATTTATGTGTGTGTTGACTTGTTTATTTGCCATCTCCCTCTGAGGCTGGAAACTCCATGAGAGCAGAGAACCATGGTCATTATACTTTCCATTGTACGTGGAGACTGCGTATACATCCAGACAAAGCAGGGCAAAGCCAAGGCCTGAATGATTTACGAAGCCTTAGATGTGGACAGTGTATTGCTTACCTAGACATGGAGAGGAAGCCACAGTGCCAGCCAGCTCCTTGAGGTCCTTGTCTCACATGACAAAAGGAGTAACATGAAACCAAAGGGGCCAGATGACCCTTTTGGGACAAGCTGTGGGACACTCTGTTGCCAAGGAGCCACATCTAGATTGCAGCAAAGCAGTTTTATGTCCTGTAGCTCCATTCTGAGGGTGCGGGGCAGGGATCCTCACTCCTCATCAGAACCCCGGAGGAGGTGACATGGGAACTGTCTCATGACTACCTCCCCGCAGCTCCTTACGAGCCTTCCCTCCTCTCCTGTCCAGGAGGATCCCAGGCGTCCAGCCCAGACTCAGCTTCATTTTGGCTCAAGCCTTTACCTAAGCAGTCGACCTGGGTCCAAACAAAGTCTCCAGGGCATCCTGGTGGAAACTGGTCCTAGCAAGTGCATGATACACAGTAAGTATTCAATAAATGTTTGTTAAATACTCATAAGTGGCTCCTAGGAAGTGGTGCTATTAACAGCCCTGTTTACAGAGGGCAGGTGAGGGATGGGGTAGGGGTGCAGTAATCCCCCTAAGGTCACACAGCTTGGGAATGAGAATGAGGAAAGATTTAACCACGCCCTCCACACGCTTCCGGCCCACCACATGCTGTCCTCTGCACTGGGAGCCAGAGCGTGAGTGATGAGTTAACCCTACTCACTCCCACGGCCCATCCAGGAACTCTTCAGTAGGTGCCGACCCACACACTAGCATCCCTGTCCCTCCATGTCCCTGTCCCTCCCTCCCTCCCTCCATCCTTCCCTCCCTTTCTCTCTCTTTCCCTCCATCTCTCTCTCTCTCTGACTTAATTTCTTCATCTGTAAAATAAGGATAACAATCCTTAGCTGATAGAAGTGGGGGAAGATTATGGCTATTATCGAGTCATATCATTTATTAAACATTTATTAATACATGCCAGTCTCTACCGGGCCTAGCTGTATATCTCCTTCACTGAGACATGGTGGTGACAGCCCCATTTCACCAGTAAGTGAGGTTAAGAGACTTCTCCAGAGTTAACACAGTACTGGGCACTTGTGAACACTCAATGCATGGCAGCTGCTCTTGTAATAGTACCACTGCTGCTGCTGCTGCTACTACTACTACTACTAGTACTACTGGTATTACTTAGAACAGAATAGGCTCCAGCTCATCTATTAGAGTGAGAGAAAAGACAATGAAAGAAAAAGAGACAGAGGAGAGCTGGGAAGACTGTTTTCACCCATGTCCAGAGTCCTCATCTGGTCCTGTTCTCAGTTGGGATCGCTCCTCCAGCACACGGCATCATGTGCTGGCTGAGGCCCAGCCTGCACACCAGCCACCCACCTAACTCGGCTCCCAGAGCAGCAGCAAAGTGAGCCATGGAAACCCGAGTGCATGGGGACATTCGGTCACCCTGTGAAGAACACACTCGTTCATGACTGGTCTGCTGGCATGGCTGCTTACTGGAGGACTTTCAACCAGGAGAGCTCGGAAGATCCCTAGTGGGGGGGCTCCAAACTGTCCTTGAGATTGTTCTGCTCGCTCTCTGCATATCTCAGTTCATACACAGATGAAAAGTGGTCCAGCTGAATCAAATAAATGTCTAAGCACGCTCACAAGATCTTAAAAAAATATGTTCACTGTAGAAAATCCAGAAAGTACAGAGAGGGACAAAGAAGACAATAATGCCACCCATAATCTACTCGGAATGCCCACCTAGTCTACCACCCCCAACCCTATTGCCTAAAACATGCCATTACTGCATGCAACATGCCAACTTCAGCTTGGTCATTTCCTACCAGGATTAGAGGGAGAAGCTCAAAACCGGACGTTTTTAATAACTTTTTTTTCTGCTCTAGGGTAATTCAAGCGGAAAGCCCACATTTTTAGATGGAATACATAAAGCACAACCTCAGACACTCATGTGTAAATAGCTCGTAGCAATGCCATTGCTGAGAGATTCTCTAAAAGTTGAAACTTTAAATTTTCCAACAAATAACCTTTCAGTCCCTTTGATTTCGGCCGTTCTACCTAGTGGCCACTTCATCTGTTCTCTAGACAAGAATGAGTTCAGAGGTGACACTGACAAATTGGCCAGCAGAGGTCTGGTCACACCAGACATTATTCAGCATCCTGACAGGTGACCTGTCTACCTGAAAGCTTCTACTTTTAGCTCAGCAGTGAGACCTGATATGAATCCTAGCTCGAGCATGTCCACCAGCTCAGACACAGCCTGCCATCATATGTTCTTTCAACACACATGCAGCCATACAAAGTTTTTCAATAATTATCCATAATTGGAGCTATCAATATTCCTGTTACCCAACAACCATTATCGGAAATGTAAGTCAAGGAAGCATATGACAGCTTTTAGCATCAACATAAAACAAAAGGAGGCAGCAGGGACAGAGAATACAAAAAGTCATGTTTTAATCTGAATCCTCACAAAGCCCCAAATTAAATATTAACATTGTTATAATGAAAAACTTATGTTTTTATAGAATAGAATTTTAAAGTTTTGAATCCAGAAAGTAAAAGAAAGCTGGGATTATAATATAGATGAGCACTAAGTATTTGTTTATTCATTTAAGTATTTCTTAGAACTTGCTTTACGGGAGGCACTGTAGGAAAGCAGTGATTGTCAAATTTTAAAATGCATCAGAGTCAGTTAGACAACCTGTAAAACACAGATTGCTGCCCCCCACCCCTACCTATCCCAGAGGACCTGATTCAATAGATCTGGGGAAGGACACACGGGTTTCCCTTTGTAACAAGTTCCCAGATGATACTGACGCTGCTATTCTGGGACCACAGTATGATAACCACTGTTCCAAGCTATGAAAACAAAACAGAACAAACCAAAGCCCTCTTTCCCTGGAGCATACATTCTGTTAGAGTGATAACCATTAAGTATAAAATAATTTCATTAGTGGCAAACACACCACTTCTACCATGAAAAATAAAGTAAAAAAAATAAAAAATAAAAAGAATCGGGGACGATAGAGGAGGTAAGGATCATTTTTAAAAAGATGGTCAGAGAAGACATCTCTGAGGAAGTGACATTCAAACACACGAAGTAAATGAGTGAAGAGAGAGATAGCCATGTAAAATCAGCGCAGAAGACATCCCAGGCAAAGGAGCATCTCATGAGAAGAACCCGCATGCCCTTGAACACCGAAACCAGTCTAAACAGAGCAGAGAGATCATGGGAGGGGAAATCTGAGTAGGAAGGAGAAAAGATTAGATTGATACAATTTTGTACGCGGAAGTGAAGAGTAGAGAAATTGTGTGATCTGGTTCATGTTTTAAAAAGAACCCCCTGGCTATTAAGAGGTGTGGAGACAACGATGGAAGCAAAAAGACCCAAGTTAGGAGGCAATTAGAGAAGACAGCAGCTTGGACTACCAGCTTTGCTGGTTACCAGCAGATCCAGCAAGGTGGGGGGAAAAGGGAGGTGGTCCAGCAGGGGCCGCAGACAGGCACCTGTGGTACAGGATGTGGATGGGGGTGGGGGAGTGGGGGGGAGGGCTGCAGGACAACCACAGTGTTTCGTCTTGTTTTTATTGGAGGCGGGGGCAGCAGGTGGAAATAAAACATTTATTTGAAAATATTCTCAAGACTCCAAAAAAGTTGCAGGACTTAAAATAGTATAAAGGACACCTGTAAAGCCTTCTAGATTCTTCCATTCTTAAAATGTTATCCCATTTGCTTTAACATTTGCACACACTACACACACACACACACACACACACACACACACGCGCGCACACACACATACTTTTCCTTTCCAAACCACTTGAGGACAAGCCACACACACCATGGCCCTTCCTCCCTACATTCCTCAGAACCACAGCACTTCAACCTGTATGTTCAGTTGTACTTATGCACCATCTCTTTTGAGTCTTCACCCCGAGTTCAGTAGAAACACATCAGCCCATGACCCGACCTAGCTAGGAACCACCACAGTCGGAACAATGCGTGAAAGGCAGTAAGCCTGGGATACATGATTCCACCAGCAAGTTGTACAATCACTCCAAAAAGATCAACAGGACGTGGGCGGCTTCAGGAACATGGCAGAGCCCAGAATGAGGCTTGGGGGCCTTGCAAGTGGACAGGATTTAGACAGACAGGATTCGATTAGGGGAGGGCAGTCTGCATGGCACATGAGGAGAAACTGAGAATGGAATACACGGTGACAGACAGAAGGCCGCCCTGTACTGGCAGGCACTTGACGGCAGGGGTAGAAAACGAGGTCAGATGGGCACATCAGAGAAAAGGCATGGACAGCCAGCCCGATGACAGACTGAGAAAGGGGACAGCTCTGGGTCTGCTAGTTCCAGGCACTGATTACCTGCGGAGGGACTTTAAGTTTGGAACAGGAAGCTTGACTTGACTAGCACAGTGACAAACTGACCCAAGTTCCCTCTTCTACATTTGCCAATGTTGCAAATTTCTAATATTACCTCCTCTGCCTCAAAGTCCTCTCGGTCAGGGTCCCACCCAAGCAACTCATGTTTCTCAGTGACTAGCCAACCCTTCCGCCTTTGAACGATGACACTGATGTTCCCAACTTGGATGTCACAGAAATGCACTTAACTTTGCTTTTCTCGAAGTCTGAAGCCCAGCTAGCAATGCCGTCCTCCTCTGAATGACATTTCCAGAGCCCGACTCTCAATTCCATCCTCAGAGACGAGCTGATTCACTGCAAGCTGATAAATGCAGGCAGTAATCCAAAATTCTGCTTGCACAGGGGAGAAATATATTGAGGGTATAGAGACAGCTCAAAACAAGATTGAAATGTGATGAACCACTTACTTTTTTTTTTTATTAAGTAGGGTTTTTCAATGTGCCACTTAAAGGGATTTATGACTACCCTTCCATCATACACCCCTACCAAATTCATCCAAGAGGTGGCCGGGCCAAGAGTTCCTGTAATTCTGAAGCGCTGGAACTCCCAGGCCAAGTAGATCCCCAGTGGGTGTACACAGATGATCATCTACAACCAGAAGGTACGTAAAACTCCTCCTTCAGAATGCAGGAATCGGCATCAGACCAACTGCTGGAGCGTGGCAGCTGTTCCCACAGATTCTGATCATCTATCCTCGACCAGAACACAAGGCAGAGCACACAACATCTTGAAAGCCATGGCAGCTGCCAGCCTATGTTTCTGCAGGCTTTTAAAGGGCTTTAATTTGGGTGTCCTGGAGTCTGCGTCACTTGAACCAAAAGTGGATCTATCTCCTTTGGATTCCACATGGGAGGAAGGTACCCTCAGGCTTGTTAAGGACGCCTGTGCTGAGGTAGTGGTGGTGTGTGTGTCTGGAGGACGGACCACAACAGGACACATCTATTCTTAGCTCAGCCAACACAGCGCAATCTCCCAGGTGTCTATTTTCTACAAAGGATGTCACATTTCAGGCAATACTGCATATGGTTAAGTGTATCAGGGGGCTGGCTGTGTGACGCTGGGCAAGTTACTCTGGGTCTCTGCACTCCACCCTTCATCTATAAAACGATGATCTATAAAACAGAACTGACCTTCACAGCATTCCTGGGGAGATTAAAGGAGATGTGCATTTAAAACGCTTAGCCTGGAGCATAATAAATTCTTCAAAAATGTTAATATAACATTAGTTGAGTTCAACTTTCCTATCTTACTTTGAAGACACATGAGGCCTGGTCTGGAGTATTCCTGTGAGGAGGTAAGGAAGGGAAGCAAGGATTTCCCTGGGGTTGCTTCTGTTTTACATTATACATGTGTGCTCAGTGCCTTTCAGAGTAGCAAGAAACACGCTTTTCTTATTCCCTTCCAAGTTAATTACACACATGGAACATTAGCCCTTTCCAGAGTCAAGGGGCTCATCAAATCACCTGCATCCTCATTCAAACAGCAACTGCAGAGCACCCACCAAGTATGGGGCCGCGGCACTCAGCCTGCGGAAGGGGTGGCAGAACAGCCCCAAAGGTGACAACACATGGCACAGTGTCAACAAAACCGGGGCACTGGAGGTAGCACAGGAGGGACACCTAGGCTTATCTGTGCAATCGGGAGGGTCTTCTAGAAGGAAGCAACCAAAGAACTGAGATGTGCTAAGATGCTCCAGGGAGTGAACCCTCAGCCGAAGATCTTCTCGTTCTCAAGCCTTTGACCTGAGTGCTGTGAGACCTTCCCTGCCGGCTGCTTGGAATCTAGGACCTCACCTAAGGCGGAAGTGCAGGGTCTATACCAGCTCCAGAGGGGCTCTGGCAGCTGGCTGCCTCTATTTCCAACACAGACATTCTCACAGCCGCAGATGCTGCCCACCTGCCCACCCAAAATAAGACCCGTGTATCCCTGATAGCCACTTAAAAACCTAAAATAGCCAAAGTAAAGCAATTTAAAATTTTTACCAGTGTACATCTCAAACTGGGTAAGAAAGAACAAAAATAAGTGTTACCAAAAAAGTGAGAGTTACAAAAAAAGTAAGAATATGGCCCTTTTTTTTCCCTTTAAGCTCAAAATTTACCAATTCAAAGAAATATTAATAATAGTTTTATTATTATACAATAGATATACCGTTATAATTACAATATTTTTATTTCTTCTATGTATGTGCTTTGTTGTGTTTCTCATTCAATCCTCATAACAACCTTTGGGGTTAGGAACCATTCTCATTGCCACTTTATAAATCAAGAAACTAATCTATAAGCAATACTCTGCCCATGGTTTCAAAGCGTTAAACGTCAGGGCTGCGACTCATACCCAAAACCCGTGCTCCCACTCATATTGCACTAATAACCCTCACGCTGGCTGCACACCCAAACCTCCTGGGTTTTTCCAAGCCTTATCCACACCGCTTTCTGATTTTCCAGAGGGGAAATTAGAAACTGGGTGTTTTAGAAGGACCCTGAGAAGCTCCACTGAGAGCACAACACACGAGGAGCCCCTCAGACATGCTCCACAGTTAAATTGGCACAAATTATTTTTAAAACGATCAGTTAAAGTTTCTAGAAATGATCCCAAAGGCATACAGCAAATGAAGAAACATTTATTCAAGAACATTTACTAAAATTCAGTAAGAAAAACAAAAATTGACTGTATTTGAACCATGACCTGCTTGCTCTCACTCCCTTCCCAGCTCAGCAAGACAGAAACTCCACTCCAGACGGATAAAGCCAAGAACACAAGGCTGTCTCTCTCCCCAATTTGCAGTTGTGGGGCATTCAGTCTGAGAGGGTAAGACATCAGCATTTCTCACCCTGCTACCAGGTACCTGTCACTGAGGCTAAGTTCTAAGTAAGTGCAGCTGTGAGGTGAGGGCTCCCTTCTTCCACGCAGCCTACATTCCCATGATGGAGGATCCACCTTGGGCATAGCAGGCTGAGAAGACTAGGGCTTTGATTGCCCTTGACCAGACTTGTAAGGTGAAGAAGGTTCCGTGCTAGGAGAGGCAAGCTGGAAAGACTTGAGGTTACTGCTCCCCCTATCCAGTGAGCATTTAGCTCCTAAAGCATAGGTGTCACTCAGAGAGAATAGTGCCATCGTCCCACCACCAGTCCCAAAGTCATCACTCAGAGATTTTGCCAAGGGAACTGATTTCATGTACAACTGAGTGTGGAGAAGTTCAAGCCTAAGGGCTCAGCAGAATATAGCGTAGTCCCGCCGCCTTTTATCTGTGGGAATACATTCCAAGACCCCCAGTGTATGCCTAAAATCACAGAGAGTACCGAACCCTATGTATACTATGTGTTTTTTTTCTATAAATGTGTAGCTATAATAAAGTTTAATTTATAAATTAGGAACAATAGAGACTAAGAACAATAACTAATAATAAAATAGTATAATTATAACAATATATTATAATAAAAGTTACGTGAGTGTGGTTTCTCTCTCTCAAAATGTCTTATTGTACTGTACACACCATTCTTCTTATGATGACATGAGATGATACAATGCCTACATGATGAGATGAAGTGAGGTGGATGACCTAGGCATTGTGACATGGCATTTGGCTATTGTAAGGGTTACTTGAACATAAGCACTGCAATGCTATGACAATTGATCTGATAACTGAGACAGCTACTAAGTGACTAATGGCTGAGTAGCATATACAGACAGCATGGATATACCAGACAAAGGGATGATTCACATCCTAGGTGGATGGAGCAGGACAGCGTGAGATTTCATCATGCTATTCAGAATGGGGCACAATTTAAAACTTACGAATTGTTTATGTCTGAAATTTTCCATTTAATATTTTCAGATTGTTGTTGCCTGTGGGTAACTGAAACCGTGAAAAGCAAAACCGCAGATAAGGGAGACTACTATACATTCTCCTCCATACACATGGAAAATTCTTCAAGATAAAACATTGGCTAGGCAACAAAAATATATCTCATTGAATTTTTAAAAGGGTAGACATAACAAAGAGTAGATTTTCTGACCACAATGGAATAAAATTAGGAATCAATAACAGAAATAAATTTGGGAAATTAACAAATATATGGAAATTAAGAAGCACACTCCTAAATAACAAATGGATCAAGGAATAAATCAAAAGGGAAAAATACTTTGCTATGAAGAAAAATATACAACCGACCAAAACTTATGGGGTGCAACCAAATCAGTGCTTAGAGAGAAATGTAGAGCTACAGTATCTTATGTTAAGAAAGAAGATCTCAAATCAATAAGCTAAACTTCCACTCTAAAACAATGTAAAAAGAAAAGTAAATAAACCTAAAGCAAGCAGAAAGAAAAAAATAATAAAGATTGGAATGAAAATCAATGAAATAGAGAATATAAAAGTAGTTAAGAAAAGGAATGAAACAAAAATCTTATTTTTTGAAAAGATCATCAAACTTGATAAATCTTTATCTAGATTGAACAAGAAAAGAGAAAAATTCAAATAACTAAAATCAGAAATGAAAGAGGGGGCATTACTACCAACTTTATAGTAATAAAAATAATTAGAAATAAATACTATGAACAATTATACATCAATAAAATAAATAAGTTAGATGAAGTAAAGAGATTCCTAATAAGATATAAACTACTGAAACTGACTCAGGAAGAAATAACCTGAATAGACCTGTGACAAGCAGAGATGAATTATTAATTTAAAAAATACTCCCTAAGGAAAAGCCATAGCCAAGATAGTTTCATTTGTAAATCCTATCAAACATTTAAATAGCAATTTTTCACATATTCTTCCAAAAGAATAGAAGAGGAGGGAGAACTTCCCAGCACGTTTTATGATACCACACACTACCCCGTCAAAGACATCATAAATAAAGAATACTATAGAACAATATCTCTTAGGAATGTGGATTCAAAAATCCAATACTAGCAAACCAAATCAAGCAACACATAAAAAGGATTATATACTATGACTAAGTGCAATTTATCTCAGGAATGCAAGGTTAGTTTAATATCTTAAAATCAATAAATGTAAGGTACCATGTAATTATAATAAAAAACAAAAGTCATATGATCATCTCAATTGATACAGAAAAGTCATTTGACAAAATTGAACTCTTTCATGATTAAAAACACCAAATAAACTAGAAGAGAATTCCTCAATCTCATAAAGGGCATCTATAAAAAAAACCCTACAGCTAACATCATAGTGGATGAAATACTGGATGATTTCCCTTAACTTCAAGAACAAGACAAGAATGTCTGCTCTCACTACTTTTATTCAACATTATACTGAAGGTTCTTGCCAGGATGATTAGGCAGACAGATGAGAGAGGGAGAGGGAGAGAGGGAGAGAGGGAGAGAGGGAGAGAGGGAGAGAGGGAGAGAGGGAGAGAGGGAGAGAGGGAGAGAGGGAGAGAGGGAGAGAGGGAGAGAGAGAGAGAGAGAGAGAGAGAGAGAGAGAGAGAGAGAGAGAGAGAGATTATCCAGATTGGAAAGGACAAAGTAAAATTATCTTTTCACTGATGACATGAGATTATACACAGAAGATCCTAAGAAATTCACTAAAAACCTATTAGATTTAATAAACAAGTTCAGCAATGCTGCAGAATTTAAGATCAATATATAAAAATCAATCGTATTTCTAGATACTTGCAATAAACAACCCCAAAAAATGAATTACAAAAACAATTTCACTTACAATAGCATCGAAAAGAATAAATACCTTGGAATAAATTTAACAAAGAAATGGAATCCAGAATAGCCAAAACAATCTTGAGAAAGAACTAAGTTGGAGGGTTCACGCTTGCCAATTTCAAAATTTAATACAAACCAATAGTATTCATGGCTAGAATAAGGGTAGACATACAGATCAATGGAATAGAAGTGAGAGCCAAAAAATAAACTGGTGCATCTATGGTGAACTGATTTTCCACAAGGGGTGCCATGACCATTCAATGGAAGAAAGAATAGTCTTTTCAACAAATAGTGCTAGGACAACTGGATAGCCACACCCAAAAGAATGAAGTTGGAATCTTACCGTACACCATATAATATAAACTAAAACTGGATCAAACACCTCAATTTAAGGGCTAAAATTATAAAACTTTTAGGAAAAAACATAAGGCGAATCTTCATCATCTGAGATTTAGCAATGAATTCTTAGCTATTACACAAAAGCATAAGCAACAAAATAAATATAGACAAATTGCTCTTCATCAAAATTGAAAACCTTTGTGCTTCAAAGAACACCATCAAAAGTGAAAAGACAACACACAGAATGAGAGAACATATTTACAAATCATATATGATAAGCAAATCATATATCTATACCTAGACTATATAAAGAACTCTTACAATTCAATAATAAAACCACAAATAACCCAATTAAAATAGAAAAAAATTCTAAATAGACATTTTTCTGAAGAAGATATACAAATGGCCAGTGAGCATATGCTTGAAATCATCAGTTGTCAGGGAAATGTACATCAAAACCACAATTAATATCATTTCTCATAAACTAGAATGGCTGTAACCCAAAACCAGATAACAAATATTAGCAAGAATGTGGAGAAATCAGAACCCTCATACATTGCTGGTGGGAATGGAAGAACGGTGCAACCGGTTTGGAAAACAATCTGTTCATCTCTCAAAAAGTTATACATAGAATTACCTTATGATCCACCAATTCGAGTCCTAGGTATATAACCATGAGAAATCAAAATATATGTCCACACAAAAACGTGTATATGAGTATTTATCGCAGTGTTATTTGTAATAGTCAAAAGGTAAAAACAACCTACATATTCATCAGCCGCTGAATGGATAAACAAAATGTAGCATAGGCCTGCAATGAAATATTATTCAGCCATAAAAAGGAATGAATATGATACATGTTACAGCATGGATGGATCTTGAAAACATTATGCTAAGTGAAATAATCCAGTCATAAAGGACCACACATTATATGATTACATTTATATGAAATGTCCAGAAAAGTTAAATCTATAGAGACGGAAAGTGTATTAGTGTTTGCTTAGGGCTGGGAGGAATGAAGGGGGTAGGTGGGTGATCCCTAAAGGGTATAGGGTTTCTTCCTGAGGTGATAAAAATGTTCTAAAATTGATGTGGTGATGGTTACACAAATCTGTGAACATAGCAAAAACCATAGAATGGTACATTTATGGGAAATTGTATGATATGTGAATTATATCTCACTAAAGCTGTTTTCTTTTTTTTTTTTTTTTTCTTCCAAAAAGCAGCTTGGAATGCTGTGATCATTAGATGGAGATAACCATTGCCTCACCCTCTGGAGTCTCCCCAGGTTCTATCTCTGCAGCAACTCCAGTTCCTGAATACCTTCATGATGCTGGCTTTGGACTGAGTCAGTTCTGGATTTTGTGAACAGCTGTGTTTGGGCCAAACACACTGACACATGAGCTGTGTGAAGCCCCAGCCTCATCTGCTTCTAAGATTTAAACAGCTTCTGGTCCTGGACACTGTCCCCTCAGCTCTCAGGATGGAAGAGGTGCCACTGACAAAGAGTTCTCTCTACTTGGTTGTCTGTGTTACCATATGAGTGGTGCTGGGGAGACTGCACTGAGGCACTTGCGAAATACCAGCTGATGTACATGTAATGAATTTCAGTCTTTCTAAGTATCTATGGGGAGGGTTACTGGAACTATTAAGAATTTCATTTGTCCTGGGAAACCAGCTTCCTCACAACTAACCATTTCAACTTCCACAGTATTGCAACCTCCCCTCCTAGTATTTTTAACTCAGACACACCAACACATAATAGACGTGCTCAAACTCCTTGTTTGCTTCTTGGGTGGTGATATCCTGGCCCCAAGTGTCCCCACCCCACCACAAACCCCAGTGGCCTTGATTTAAGCCACTCAGTGACAGCTATGGTTGTGCTTCTCACCAACCAAGTTAATAATCAGTCCCCATTTAAAATCAGACCTTGGTCTCCATCCTTTGTCAACAGCATGTTTGACTTAGATTTCTGTCAGTTGAGCTAATATAAACATCCCTCAGAGACAGAGTACTTCTCAAACAATTCCTCCTAACTTGGCCATCCTTTAGACAGAAGTATATGCCTATAAAGGAAGATAAGGCCCTTTCTGGCACAACCCAAAAGTGTACTATGTGTTTCCTGAGACTAAGCTATTTATTAAGAGGGGTTGCCTAAAATGGGACGAGCATATTATCTTTGCTGTCATATTGTCTGACAAGGGGGCAAAGCTCAGAGCAGACTCCCTACTCTACTGTTCAAAGGTCTGACTTCTATTTGAATTCACACTGGTGTGGGTCTGCTGGTCTCTAGATTCTGATCCCATGAAGAGGACCATCGCTGCTTTTCAGATGCTGGTGTGTATGACCAAGAACATGGTGACATCCTGGAGGATGGAAGGGAGTGTCCCCGGGACTGCATCTGGGCTGAAAGTGGTCCAGGCCCATCACATCTCTTCACCAGATCTTCTTCCTTGGCAAGAGTCACTACTGTGAATACCAGGAAACGGACCTCTAACTCATAAACAGGTCCCTGAGCAGTACCTTTCTTTAGGACAAACTTGGTGAGTGTGGAACAGCTGACCTTCATAACAGACACACTGCAGATACGTGTTGGTATTTCATTTCTCACCACCTGTCACCTGATGGAAGATAGCACTTGGAGGCCCCTCTCTGCAGTTACACGCGGAGCCCATCCATCACCACACAGCACACTGGGCCCCCCACACCCAGGAATGTTCATTAGTTTTCCATCCTCACACTCCAAATCTTTTTTAAGCTCAAGGTGACAATGTACTTGTTAATTCCTAACATTAGCTAATAAATGTCATTTTCAAATATTTTATGTGACTCTGAATTTGAAGGATGAAGATGGCTTTTCCTGTGTAAGTAAAAAATAATCACCAAACCCCAGGTCCTGCCTCCTTTTTATCATCTCTAGTGAGACTTGGGAGAAAAAAACAGGGTAAAAAGTGACAAAAGATATTTCATATCTTGACAGTTGAAACAACTTCTAGTCATATCTTCTTCAGCAGACACCTTAGAATGAGCTACAGGGGAAGGAAATCTAAAAGTCTAGAGTGAAATGTGTCAGGATAAGCAGAGAACATTTCTGGAGTCGGATTATCAATAATACCAGCCATAAAAATAACTAGCCTGGTGGCTGAGGCTGAGAGAAGCAAGCCTGGCATAAACTTTCTCTCTCCCCTTCTCCCTCCACCCTCTCTCTACCATTCCTCTCCATTCCTCTCAGGTAGTTTCTCCCCAGCAGACTATGAAATTGACTAACTCTCAGAGATTCAGGAACGTGTCCAGTCTGACAGCCAGGGAGGAGCGGAGACTGGACCCCAAGCCTGTGCTCCTAACCACCCAGATATCTGCAGCAGGCAACCACCCAGATTAGTGCTGGCTCTACACCTGCTAGTGAAAGATTCCACTACCACCCCAACCCACCCATTTAAAATAAAGAAATCTCTGCAGACCAGGGTACTCCCCGAAAATATTCCATCCAGGACAACAATGGGAGCCCACTGTGCTTCCTTAGAAGGATGCCAGGAAGATCCACTCCAAGAATGAGAACCCCAGGGCAACCAAGGGCTACACGACTGGCATGCAGGCGGCTGGCTATCCTGGTCCTCTGCTAAGATGCCCAGGGGGACCCTAGACTCGTTCCTCAACTGAGTTGGGTCCTAGCCCACTGACTATGAGAGAGCCCTGAGGCCTCTGAGGCCAGCTTCCAGGGTGTGTGGACCCAGCAGGGGGACAGAGCAGCAGGGACACAGGACCGAGGCCAGACAGTCAAGTGGTGCATCAGAAGAGAAGAGGCAAAGGGCCTGGACCCCCTGCGAGACTCTCAGGATTGCCATTCAGAGAAGCTTTAGAGCCCCTAGGGGTGAACAGAAGTCACACATTTACCCACTGCTGGGGTCACTGCCGTGAGCCATGCTACATTATAGCCAAGGGAATGCAGTGCCGCTACACCTGGCAGCACCACTCAGTGTCTGCAACCTGTGTGCCAGGTGCTGACCCACCTACACTGGCGCTAGTAGCCTCAGCTCAGCCGCAGGGCTCAGCTTTAGCTGTGGGAAGAGACTGGCGTGGACAAGGGGGCCTGGGAGGGGCCCTGGAGCAGTGGATGTCCACCAACTGCACCCACTGTTTCCACATTCAGGCCACCAACCAGCCAACCTGATGCTTCCTGGCAGGAGGTCAGCCCGGGCTGCAGGAACTCATTGCTGATCAAGTTGGGATCAGGCTGACCCAAGAAATCCTTTCCTCATTGTCAGTGAGGAGCAAACTGGCTTCATCCAGGCCCCTCTCTTGGTTGTTCCCTAAAGCCTGGCAGGTAAAACAACTGACTCTGGAGTCAGGCAGGACTGAATCTGAATTCAGATTTGGACAAGTAACTTAGCCTCCCTGAGCTTCATTCAGTCTTCTCAGCTATAAATGGGCGACCAAGAACAACATTAGTGGCGAATGCTTTCTGAGCCTACTGATATGCTGAAGTCTGTCTGTCTGCCTGTCTGTTTCTCTCATCTAGTCCTCACGAAAACTTCATGTGTTGAGGTGGGTACAATTATTCTCCTCAGAGGCCCAGAGTGGTTAAATACTTTGTCTGAAATCACAGCACAGTGGAAGAGGGGAGCCTGGATTCTAACTCGGGCTGTTTGGCTTCGGAGCCCATCCACTGACCCACGGACCACCCAACCAATGACCTCCTGCTCCTAGGGGTGCTGCGGGCGTCCAGGGAGCCAGTGGTGATAGAGCCCTTCACGCAGCACCTGCCACAGTCAGCACACATGCATGGCTGCTGGCCTAGTTAGCGACTGTTATCCCTTCAGCGACAGGCGTGGCTTAGTGGGTCTTACGTTGATACCTGCTGGGTTTTTCTCTCAAAAAGAGTGAACAGGATGAAGCTTCTCTGTGAGCTAAATGGTGGTTCTTACACAGAAAACTGACAGTTCTATTCTTCAGTATCTTTCTTTTCATTCAACACAATAGCCCCAAACTACTTAAAAACTAGTGCCATTGGGCGTATTCGAATATCACTCAGCCACTTGCTAGACTAGTCACAAAAGAGAGGGTGGAGCAAGAAGGACAAAAGAAGAAGAGACCATTTGGCCCACTTTCAGTACCCCTGCCTCAAATCCGCTGTGAAAGAAAGCGTTAACTGGCAAATAAGAAAAGAATAAAACATTATACATTGATTCAGTTGAGACACGCAGATATTCTGTAAAGGGAGATAATCCACTGCTACCGAGAGAAGGCTGGGGAAGCATCCTGCGCTAGGTGCTGCCAATGGACTGGAGAAAACGAAGGAGATAACAGAGTATGACAACCTGTCCTTGAAATCCAAGAGAGTGTTCCAGGAACACTATAAAACCTTATGGAGCATTTATCTTCTAGGCATCCTTTAAAGTCTGGTTGGTGAAAAAGCAAACCAGCACCAACTAATTCTGTGCGCACCTTAGGAAGGCGTGACCAGCGCTACCCTTTTCTCAGGGCTCCACTCAGCCAAGAAAATGTTACCCTGTGACAGGCCTGCAGAGTCTGCCTGAAAGCCTAAGAGGCCTGGCTGAACCTCTCCGCCACTGTAACTCTATCTCTGAGAACAGGGAGGCCCAAGGTCAGCAGTTAGGAACTTGTCAAGACTAACTGAAACCAGTCAAAACCAAGATGACTGTCTAAATGACCTCCAAAAAATTTTAAAGCTCATTATAATATAATCTCCATGCTAAATAATACACCTACTAGTGCCATGACAATTGACAATTGCCATGACAACGGTGGAAAAGACCACAAAGGAACAAAAAGAGGGTGTAATCCTGATGAGAGAGAGAGAGAGAGAGAGAGAGAGAGAGAGAGAGAGAGAGAGAGAGGCCCCTTTCCCAGAAAAACCCGTGACTATTCCTTTTATCTATTTACTTAAACCTCCCTTTCATTTCACTGTCCTATTTTAGCCACCTTTCGACCACTAAGGGACAAGAAGCTGATTTGAGAGCTGTGCTCCAGCTTCTCCATCCTCTGGCCCTAGAATAAAAAAAAAGCTTGTGCTGCTAACACTCTCTTTTGGTCTCATAATTGGCTTAGGGACAGCGAATGGGACAAGAACGCAGCTTGGGGTCCTCCCAAAGGGCATTTTGCCCCCTTGTAACAGAAACTTCCCCATTGTCTCCCTAATGCTAGCCCATTACAGGCATACCGACTGGTCCTGAGCCTGTGCCCCAAAAGACAGCCCCTCACCATCTCTTCACCCAGGTACCCGAGGCGCTTGGCCCTGCTATTTCCCTCCTCCACTCTGATTTGACAGCAGTAAACTCCCCACATCAAAACCAACCCCAGAAAAGTCTCTAAAGGATGAAAATGGTTGGACCATTCCTCCCAGCACCCAGCCCTGGGCTTTAAATAAAGTAAACCCGAGAGAAGACGTGCCCAAGTGGATTCAGCTGCAGAGACTCTGCTTCAAAGCTCTAGCGAGAAACTACAGATTTGGAACCAGGAGACTTTTGACTCCAGTCTTGTGTCCCACCATGTAGAGTTACATGCCTTCCGTCTCTCTGGATTAATCCACCTGCCAAAAGAGAAAGGCACAGTGTGTTCTCTCTACCTGAGTATGGAGATATACAAACATGCACCTAGGTGAGCATGTCACAGGAAGCAGCAGTTGTTGAGGTAGAAACCACCCCAGAGTTGTTCTACTGTCGTGAAGTGAGAGGTTGGGGGGAAGAATAGGATTAGAAATGTACAAAAATAACTTATTCTCCCACTTCAGAATGGAGAGAGACTACAAAATGGCGGCTGTTTGGAGATTATAAAATGGAGCTGCCCATATTAAACAGAGAATGACGTTTTGAAAGATAAATAATATAATCAAAGTGATTTTTACTAGAAACCCACCCAAAATATCGGAAGCATGAACTTTTGCATGTCACAGCCTTCACGAGCAGGCATTTGGAGGAACTGGTGGTGTGAGCAGAGAATAAACCTGAGAGTGGATGTGACCCCCACGGCCTACCTGTGCTGTCGGGCATTCTTTAGATAATGAAGATGCAACGTCTGGCCCCAGTACTATGTGACTCATGTCACCAACGCAGGTCAGGCTTGAGGAGGGGGCCTGGCAGGGGGTTAAGCAGTGAGGACTGGCTGGGTACTTCAGCCCTGGGCAACTCCTGCACCTTTAGAGGGACCATTGAGGCCCAGGAACAGATGCTTCAAAAGGCCCTCTTTCAAGCAACCTGTGGCAATGCCAATGAGAGCACAAAACAGGACTGCACGGCCACCTGCCTTTGGCTTCAGACCAGAAAACCACACTTCTAATCCTGGTTTTCAGCCTGACCCTTGGAAACACTGATATAGTTTATTCCAAGTGAAGAACGTTCTTCATATTTGACGCAGGGTATCCCCATGTCTGTGACACCCATCAGTGGCTGGTGGGAGTTTTATGGAATCATTTTAGAGGGAAACAATTCCTCCTTTCCCACGCCAACATTATTTGTATGAAAATAACTCCTGCCACCATAAGGATACAATATGATACTAAATACAATCTCCAGCAAAGTCAGTGTCTGTGCATAAGTTTACTCGATGGTCCTCCTGCCTCAAACAAAACCACTGTCACCATGCCAACCACAAGCCAAAAGGACTATCAACTGGGAAGCCACTAACAATTGACATGCAGGTGTGTTTCCTTTTGTCAGACAGCTGTGTACCTGAAAATGACTTGTAGATGAGTGGCTTTTGTAGATCAAATACTCTTGTTCCTTTGTTTTTAACTCCTAAAAAAGCAACACATGTTCATGGTAAAACACTTAAATTGAACAGAGGGTGGAAAGTGGGAAGTAAGTACTTTAATTTCCTGTATATCCTTCCAGAAATGTTTTGCATATACAACCACTTATGAATATCCTCTAAATACACACACACATGCATTGTACTATTCATTTTCCTCTGCATCTTGGCCACTTATTGGTGGACATTTGAGCCTTTTCACCTGAGCACACAGAGATTCAGCTCATAAAGTCTTCCAGTCCCAGGGAACGCCCATGCCTTCTGTGATGCTAGTGGCTGTTCCATGACAAAAGGACACCATCATCAAGTAAGTTTTGAGAAAGCTGACTCATACCAATACATGGATTTCTCTATGATAGAAACTCATATTCCTTGAGTATCTCATATACACAGTGGACCAATAGTGGCAGATTTTATGTGGCATCTCCCTCCCTTATTTCACCACAAAACATTTTTTCAAGGATGACTTACTAACATCTTGTGCAATGTGATCTCTCTTCCTGCAACACTCCCCACCTCCCATGCTGCCTCAGTCCTTGGCTAAATTATTTCCTACGCATCTTTCAGACCTCAGCCAAGCTCATCTTCCTCAGGAACATGTCCTCCGACCATGGCCATCGCCCACCCCTAACCAGGCTGAGCTCTGGGACACACTCTTGCCGAACCACCACCCTCTCCTCCACTGCATTCCCTCAGACTGCATCAAATGCTCAGTGGTGTGATTCCTCTCTGCTGCCTCCCACCGGCCTGTAAGCTGATCCATCACCACACCTTCTTATGCTCATGCCTACGGCTGGCACACAACAGGTGCTCTGTGAATACCTATTAAGTCAATATATGATGGTGGTGTCCCCAGAACCCAGCTCTGTGCATGTCACTCTGGTTGCTACTGTGAAGGAATTCACTTCTCCTAAACACACCATAGAGAACTTTCTGGTGAGGCGAAGAGCCATTTTGCATTGTGCCTCATTACCTCCTTACTCACTTGCCTCGTATGCATTTTGGTCTGGCAGGTTTGCAGGATTAAATGTGGGACCTTCTTGTCTCAGACAGAAATATCCCCAATGTGTGAGCAGTTGGTACCCACTGACATTCTGATACAGGATTTGCTTTATATTTTTAGAGACTTTCTGCTCCAACATTTATTTTGCTCAGGGAAAGAGATTGGAGTGTTTATATAAAATAAGACTAGTTTTCATTTATGATGGGTTTTCACATTCTGAGAAGAGCACAATTTGACAAAAATGGGGTCTTCCACTTACCACACATGTGAAGGGTGCATGTAAACAGGCATGACACAGCCAACGGAACACTGGGGCATAGCCACAGGGTGCTAGGGCTGGTGGCATGTAGGACACAGTATAAAGAGGTGGTTCTGAAGTCAATGTGTCCGGCTCATGTGCTGACTCACCCATTTTCCTAGCTGTGTCACCTAGCTCTAAGCCTCAGTTTTCTCACTGTAAAATGGGAATAATAATTGTTCCTACTTTACTGACTTGCAGGTTGGATTGTATCGTATTAGACCATGCTTGTGCATGCCTGACAATCAACACCTCATAAATGTTATCCAAAGGAAGAAAACTGATAGAGGGAGATATCAGCAGACTAATGCACAGGGGAACACCTCCAAGGACAAGGGGTTGTATGTTCTGAACAGAAGATTCCATCAGCTGGGAGCTGGAAAGAGAGGAGAGAGTGAGAGAAGGGAAAAGGAAGATTTCCTTCATGCTTCTGCCAAGACTAGTACCACCAAACAGCTGAGGGACCCCCAGGCCCTCCGGAGAGCCCTGGGTCGCAGACGAAAGGAAAGCAAAGACGTTATTTGAAGCCCGATAGCATTTCATTGACTCCACCACCAAGGTTCTTGCAGCCATGTGGCCCCAGCAGTGGGACTTGAACACAAAGGGGCTCCCACGTCTGAACATGATGAGCAAAGGGAAGGCAGGGGAGGGGGTCCAACGGCTTCAGACACCCGCAAGCAACTGGCTCCACACGTTTCCTGTTCATTGAATTTCCACTGGTGAAAGGGGTCCCAAGGTGCAGGAGAAAAATAAATGTCATCTGGTTCAGGCTCATAGATATTCCTAGGCATCAGCCATGACCCTGTCGGCTTTTCAGTATTGTCTTTGTCATAATGACACTAAGAGTGATTCTTAGTAAGCATTTAGCACCTGCTAACCACAGTGCTAAAGGCTTAACACTATTGTTGCATTTAATCCTCATAAACCCCCATGAGATAGATGTTATCATGATGCTTACTTTACAGATAAGCAATCAGCTTAGCCTTAACCCTTGTGGCAACAAGCATAAGTCACACTTACACCTAGACCACATACCCTTGAATAAGCCCCATGGCTGACTCAGTGCATCCCAGGGAGGGCTGCTGAGGAGGCCTGGGCCCAACTACAGTTCTATTTGCACGCCTCCCCTGCTCTTCCAAAATCCTGGAGGCCCAGTCTGCATTTCCTCAGCAAAGCCACCCCTTTCTCATTCTTATCTTGGCTGGTTGAGTCAGTCCGGGACAGTGGTTGTTACCCTATTCACCCTACGGAAACACACTGGACTGTCAGCCAGGCTGTGACGCTCACTGCTCTAATTTCCAGAGAGTTGAAGATGACTCCATCCTTCTCCCTCATAATCAAAGCATGGATCAGAAAATATACGCTAAGTGTGACACTATTGTAGGAATGATGTCGAGTTCCCCCTCAGTCATTAAAAAAATGTAAATTACCTACAAATTCTACTCTCTACTATTAATGTCACATTTCACAAATATAGAGACACCAGGTTAAAAAAAAAGTTAACTATCGTTCTTGCTTTTTTTTTCTTTTGTAGAGTGATCTGTTTATTTCACACGGATCTTTTTCATTCATATCTATCTATCTATCTATCTATCTATCTATCTATATATATATATATATATATATATATCATATACTATACATGTATGTATTTTATTAGTTCTTGCTCTTACATTGTCCTTTACTGCTTTACTGCCCTGGCCCCTCCTTTTAGAATTCCCTAACCTAGATTCAGCTCCTATCCTACTGCAAGCCTCCACCTTGATTTCTATTATTCTGGAAAAAAATTAGAGAGAGATTAAAAACTACAAACAAATTAATAGACATGAATGTAGTATTATGTCATTAGGAATGCATCTAAAACTATTGTCTTCAAAAGCAAACAAACAAAAAAATCAAATCCAAATACAAGTAGAACTGACAGACCAACAAGTAGAAGGAAACAATGATCTATTTGTAATGACCTATAGTCATGTAGGAATCAGGCAGTAATGCAGTGGTGCAGGATTTAGGTACTAATGTAGTCATGGAGAACTCAGGTAGTAATGTGTAGTATGGAGGATTCAGGTAGTAATTTCTAACTCAGGATTCAGGCAGCAATGCAGTAATGGAGGCTTTGGTAGTAATGCAGGAGCCAGGTGGCAATGTAGGATTCAGATGGTAACGCAGTAGCATAGGATCCTGTTAGTACTGTAGGGATGCAGGATTCAGGTGGTAATAGAGTAGCACAGGATTCAGGTAGTAATGTAGTAATGAAGGTTTCGGGTAGTAACATAGCAGTATGTAATACAGTTCAACAAACACCTTGGAAGAGCTTTTCTATCCCAGGCATTCTGCTAGGTTCCCAAAGGGATGAAAATATCACAGCCCATGACTCCAAGGAAAGCGAACCCAGTGAAAAAGAAACCACTACATTGTGGGGTCATAAATGAGGGGGCTGGTGACTGACTGTCCTGGAGAGGAGGGCTGAGACCACAGGGAAAGACAAGGCAGCTGTGAAGCTGGGTTCTCAGGAAAGGACGAGTCTGGCCAGGGCGATGGGCAGAGCAGGCTGGAGGGCAGACCTAAGGGAAGGCCATTCTGGGAGCTGGAGTCCTGGCATCTCACGTGACAGGGAGAGGAGGAGATGGCTGGCTAGTGAAAGAGGGCAGTGAACCAGCATCAATTTGAGAGAGTGTTTACACCTCACCCTACAAACAAAGCTGATGAGAAGGATGGGTTTGGGGAAGGGCCACATCAGGAACCCATCTGGGGAGCTGGGAGCTGCAAATTGGTTCAGCGTGAGGAGACTGTATATAAATCAAGTGCCTCCAATGTGCAGGCACCTTTACCTCCTCAAAGGCTCACAATGACAGTCACACTGTACTGATGGGGAAACTGAGGCTCAGACAGTAGAATGCTCTTCCCCACTTTACCCAGCTGGTACTCATAGAATTGTGATACATGTCCAGGCCTGCTGCACTCCAAAGACTCGCTGATGACTCTGGAAAGCACCCAGAAATAGGCCAGGATGAAGATGACGGGGGCCACACGGGTCAGTGTCAGGGTGAAAAGGGACCAGAGCAACAGCTAAGTGTTTCAGAGAACCTTAGGCGGGAGGTGTAAACGCCTTTCCCACTTGCCTTTCAGGAAACCATCCACTAGCACCTAAAGCCATGCATTTGCATTTTACCCCATTTAACATGGTGACCAGACTCTAGAACAAAGGCTATGGAAGGTTTTGCCTTGGAATTCTTTCCCAGTAGGTTGTGGAAGATGGTGGTCCCTACTGCTGCCTATACACATGGGGTAGTAGTAAATGAGAAAATGCAGCTAAGGTGCTACGTATAGAGCATGGCAGCATGGCTCTTGATAAGTAAGCAATTCATTCATTCATTCATTCACTCATTCATTCATTCACTCAACAAGTACACCTTCTGGGCTAAACATAAGCCCAAGCACAGGGTTAAGGGATCACATAACACCCTCCCCGCACTAATACTAATTCTGAGGAAATACAGACACAAACCTATGCACACACATACACATATGCAGCTGTGTAAACCTATGTTGGTGTCATGTAAGTGCATGCATGGGTGTGCTCACACACACACACACACACACACAATCAGAAGTGTAAAGGAAATGCCAAAAGCACTTGAACTTGGCTACTCCAATTTAGTCCAATTTTGAATTTTAAGACAGGGATAGTTATTCTGTGACACAAAAATTAACTTCCAAACTACAAGAGAAAAACTGTGAGCACTTTGGGACAACTGTGGAGACACCCCAGTGGCACTACCTTGCGTGTGTCATACCAAACACGTTGGTCCTGCAGTGATCACACTAATGGAACAGGGTTGGGAAAGTTCACCTGGCGCTGGTGGGAACTGCAGGTGCGAGAGGGCCAAGCGTTGATGGTGCTGGTGGTGCTGGGGGGGAGGGGGGCACAGGGGGGATCCTGGTGACTTTCTCCCAGGCCAAGGCCACGTGTTCAGGCCTGATTCTCTGATCTGGACCCTGATTCCCATTTACAACCACAGCACCATCACATTCAGTTAGTGTAGGGAGACTGACGTGAACACAAGATCCGAGCCAACTCCAAAAGCTTCAGTTCAGAATTCCAAGGAGAAAACAAACCATTGAGAGTCTTAATTTGTATTTGATATCCCGGAGTATCTCAGTTTCTCTCTCTCTCTCTCTCTCTCTCTCTCTCTCTCTCTCTCACACACACACACACACACACACACACACACAGGGAAGAGAAACAACTTTCAAACACAGCATTTTGAAAGGTTCATGAGCCTTCTTGCACATCAAATGGCTCTTAGAAAACATTTTAATGATTTCCGTGTAAACAAATCAGAAACATATGGATTAAATTTCCCTTAAAATATACACATGTAATTAAGGGGAAAAGTGCTTGGCAAAACGCATTTTGCATTTTATCAAACCCAACATTTGAAAAATAGGTTGAGACATCTGACAAATCTAAACCCAGCTATCCTGCCCATCCCGATGGCAGCACACATACTCTGTACCTATGCAGGGGCCCACGTCCACCTCACCAGACCTCTGCCCTTTCCTGGGGTTTTTAGAGGAACCTACTGGATTGTAAGAGACAGACTGATTCCTTGGGCTCTGCAAGAATGGTTATCTGTCTCCCTTTTCCTGGACCTGTTTTCATATTCCAAGGCTGGGCTCCCAGGCCCAGCCCAGTCTTGCCTAACTGGAGGCCCTGCTGGGGAAGTCTAGGAGATAAAGGGGTGACCCAGGCCACGTCCTGCAATTCACGTCTCTCCTACCTCTGCCAGGCTGGCCACCTCTCCCCATGCCCTCCATCACCAGTGGAGGAAGGAGAATGAAAATTGAGAGCTATTTCTGTTGTCATTTCTTCATCCGTATCAAATCAAAGTAGAAAGATTTTTTTAAAATTGCACTCTTTTTTCATTCACTCACCTTGCAGTATTTATTGCACCTACTGTGTGCTAGGTATCATGCCAGGGCTGGGCAATCATCAGAAAACAGATAAGGTCCTTGCTCTTATGGAGCTAACGCTCTCAATGGAGCTTGCTCTCTGGTGCCTGGGCCCAAGAGCTCTGACCTTAGCCGTCCAATGGGCCATGCCCCATTCCTCTCACCTGTGTTTTCTCCACACTGGGTCCTGGATTCCTTTTGTCCCTTCTTCCTTTTCTCACTTCAGTGTGGGTGGGACCAGTGTTCCAACACAGACCTGTTCCCAGCTAAGCAGCTAACCGCACTGTACCTGTCCCCAGTTTCCATGATCTCCTGATGACTCTCACAGCCTCTCACCACTGGCCAGCCTCCCAGGTCCCATTGCTACCTTCCTGACTCCCACAGAGGGGTGGCTGCTGCTGCTGCTTCCACTGGGGGCCAGCCCTGCGCAGCCCACTCCACAGCCATCCAGACTGCATGCGTCCTCACTCTTCTCCCACCCCCACGCTCTCCCACCTGGACACCTGCAAAAGGTTGGGTGCTCCTGTGAACACTCTTCACTACCAGCCAGCCCTTGCCTGACTAACTCCTTCCTATCCTTCTCCTCTTAGAAAGACCTTTTTTGATGCCCAGGACCAGGTCAGGCCCCTGTTACATGCTCTTTAGTACCATACCCTGCCATTTGTAACTCTTGTCACTCTGATCATACTTGTTCAGCACCCATCTTCCCCCACTGCCCAGGGAACAGGGCCCATGTCTGTCTGACTCATGGTCATATCTCTAGAGCGTGGCACAGTCAACATTTGATGAATGAATGGATAAAAAAATGAAGGAACAAATGGATGAGATATTCTTTGAGTGAGACAATATTTTGTCGTTCTCCCTATTTCCCCCTTTGTGTCCCAAGCAGATAATCAAAGTCTTTGTAATTCTTGCTTCCAGGATGTTTGCAGGGCTGACATGTAAAAGCTACATAAATCAGAAATTCCCCAGCTCATGTGGCAACCTCAGCTCAGTGAAGTTATTGAGCTGGGTGTCATGGAGTGCAGAGGAGAGAGGGCCACAGGTCAGCGAGAGAAATCAGACTCTGGATATGGGTCTGGGGTCTTCCTACGGTGGGATCTTGTCCCTACCGCCTGGCAGAACCAGGAAAGTTAGAGCTTCAGAAGGAAGTCTCGCGACGGACCTAACGTGGTAGAACCCAACGCCTGCGGTTCTCCGCCTGCTCAGAAATTCCCATACCCCAAGGTGACCTGAAAGTAATTGAGTCCCAGACACCAGAGGATCCTGAGGGACCAGGTTCCTATTCTCTCAAAGCTCACACCCAGAGAGGCAGCCAAATAAGCTGGACTTGTTATCAGGAAACCAAGGTCGACCTTGGCACAGACCTTCCTACCTGTGTGACCTGGAGTAAGTCATTTCGCCCCCCTGACCTTTAGTTTCTTGGACTGAAAATGGGAGATGAGAACACTGCCTGACCTCTCTCATGGGGCTGCAGAAGGAATAAGATGAGGACAAGTTGTAAAATGATATAAAAGACTAAACCAATTAACCTCCAAAATTTGCATTTTGCTCTATCCAGCCTAAAACATCTGAAAAGCAATCTACTATCTGCCGCTTTTCTGCTTGGATCTAACATAGTCACATGCTACGGGCTCCTGTTCCTCTCCTCTCCCTCTCCCTCACCTCACAGCCAAATTATAGAATCATTTTTGTTTAATGTTGTCCACGGGCACATTTGTAAGCCATCACCTTTTTTATTACAATTTTGTCAACTGCCTTTCCTCTGTCTCTGCAACGTCGTGGTTACTGTCCAGTGATGGGGAGAAGGAAGATGATCTTGAGGGGGAAAACCCTCAAGATCAGTGGCCCAAAATCCAAAACAACACAGAGCCCATCTGTGTTCATCAGCAGCCACGCGAGAAGATACAAGCAGAGGATTATAGCCCAAACCCTGATCTATTTCCAGTTCTTGGGTTTCAAGTACATTGAAACAAAAATATTTGGGAGACAAATTATTGCCTTTTCCTCTGTAGGTGCCTTGAAAACAATGTCTCACAGCCCAACAGCCCAGGCACTGAGGTGGTATGTGATCTAGAGAGACACGATGAATGAAAACGCTGGGTTCTAGTCCTGCTTCTACCACCTGTTGTCACTTGCTCTGAGTTTAGGTTCTCCCTGTTTGACCTATAACTGCCTGTGAGACTCAAACAAATGAACGTGGTCACTGATAACAGCAGAATGTGTTGGCATTTGTCAAGTCCCAGGCTCCCTGAGAAGGCACATGTCTTACCAGTGCTATCTGACTGCAACCACATGTCGTGGGTCTTACTGCCTCTCCTACAGGCGACAAAAGCTAATGCCAGTGGGTCACCACTGCACCCCAGCCCACACGAGCACTCTTCCTGCAGGGCTCATGGTAAGCCCGTGAGGTCAGAAGTGTGCTTGTCTCCACTTTACAGCCAAGGATGCTGAGATTGGAGGGGAAGAGGAAGCTGCCCGCACACGTGTACCAGGTGGCACAGTATGCCAGGTGTCCTTCTCAGTGTTTCATCTGCACCACAGCCCCGAGGCAGGTCATGTGATTGTCATCTCCAGTTTGTGGATGTGACAAGGACACACAGGCATTTTATGCAGTTACAGATGCGCCGGTGAGCACAAGCCATGGAGGCGGGGTCGTCACCAGGCTGGCTCTGGACGTGGCTCTGGCCCTTGGCCACCCTCCCTCACCACCATTTCCCAAACATTACTTGCTCTCCAGCTTTCTTAGGGAGATTGTGAGCCACCCAATGTCCTTCCAAAGTGTTTCTTTCCATTGAAATCAGCGCAGTATGTTTCTGCTGCTTGCAAACACCCTAGTAACACTACTGCCCTGGTTATTTCTCACAGCCCAGGAAGCATAGACACTGGTGCGTCCCAGCTCATCCCACATCTGTGGGAAACCCATGAAGAGCCTGGCAAAGAGCGGGCACCAGGCTGTATCAGCAGGGTCCCTACCCTCGGAGAACACAAAGCAGAGAAGGAAAAGAACGCAACCCATGCGCTTCTGAGACAAAGCAATGATAGAACAAAGGAATAAATCAAAGTCACTTACATCACAAAAGACTGAAGGAATTGAAGAGGTTGTATTGAGATGGTTTTTAAGAATGAGCATTTGGATAAACAGGAAAACAGGAGGCAGGGACAATAGGAATGGAGGAAAATGAGATATAATGGAGGAAAAGAAAGGTGTACTCAGTGAACAGAATGGGGGCTCAGTGAACAGAATGGGGGCTCAGTGGACAGAATGTGTACAGAAGGGACAAGTGAGAATGAAGGGGTAGGTTGGGAATAGAACATTCTTCTTTCACACACACATACACAGATATACATATGCATAATATATACTATGTGTGCAGGTATATATGGGCATGTGTGTATATAATGTGTGTGTGTGAATTTTATACGGCTTCAGCCTAGAAAGTACTTAACAAAGAGTTCAGCTTTATCTGAATCCACTGTCAGACCATCACTAGTTCTCACAAAAGCATCTGCCCCAAGCTTGACTCAGAGGAAATGGAGTTGGTCACGGCTCCGAAGGCATGAGCAGCTAGTCTTCAAAGAAGTCCCACTGACAGTACGACTCTCAGGCTGGAGAAACCAGAGCTTCCCCTCCTCACATATCCATTGAAGGGTTTTCAGGAAGAAGCTGCTGCTTCGGGCACCAGGAGGCCCCTAAGACACATGGCTAAAGGTTCCGGGAACACGGCTCTTTGAATTCTTACGGGCCGTCGGGCGGCTTGCACACGTTAACAAGCCTGACCCCGAAGTGTCTCTCAGTGACGTGGGGAAAGGCACCTCAAGCACCCAGGTTAAGTGCTGGCCTGACTGAGCAGCCTGGTTGCAAGGCCCAGCCAAGGAGGCAGAAAGCAGATTGCAGAAAACAGGTCGATTTTCCCAGTTTCATTTATGACTAGATGTTAGACCCAAGAGCACTGCTCACAGCAGCTCCAAGGCAAATCTCAGATCACTCTGCCATGTACCCTGGGGCGGGGGGCGGGGGCGGTCCAAGCTGCCAGGAGACCATGACCCTGTATTGGTTTCCTTTGTTGGGGGTAAGATTTCTAACTGAGGAACATTACAGCCAGTGACCAAGCTCTGAGCATGTGTTTTAAGTACATGTCATCAACAACTAGATCTGAGCTGGAGGGCCCTCTAAACATAAAATGCATTTCTGCAGCTTGAAAAGAAAAAAAGACTGTTTGGGGCTGGTTTGAATTAGGTAGAATGGAGACAGGAATTTTCCTGAAGTCCCCTCCCCTTTCCCTTGGGCAGCTACTCACTGCCTCGCAGAGATAAGATTGGGAGCCTGACTGACCTTGGCCCGAGGCTGCAGCCTGGCCAGGGGACCGCTGAGTCTGGGTAGGAGCAGCAGGCAGACCCCACGAGGACTGCCTAGAACGACTGTTCATATCATCACCTACCTCCCACGGCTCGGGCCACTTGACTTGTCGTTTAGGATTCTGCCTAGCCAGGCTCGCAGCCACACACCGTAGCCTGTGTGATCAGCGGCAGTCCCTTATGTGTGGCACAAAGCACAATTATGCCTTCAAGCTCAGGTGCAATTAAATCTTTATAATGGTGCTAATGGCTCAAGCAACCTTGAAGCAGCTGCCATATTTTAAAAAAATCATTCTGAGTTGTTTTATATCTGAAATTGCTCTGTAAAATCTTGTTAATTTTTCATCTTCAGTTGAGAATGCATTTAATGCTGAGAGGATGGCTTCCTTCCAGCCACACTGTACAAAAGCGGATTTCCTTGCTCAGCTGACAAGCCTGCCCTGGAGAACTAACCTCCGCCGGACAAAGCTGAACTCAACCCTCTGAGGCTCAAGTTCCCAGGGATTTGCCTCCTACGGAAGAGGCCAAAGAGAAGATTAGGTCACAGGATAGAGCACAGTCCAGAGCCCACTAGGGGCCGTTCAGACTGACATCACTGTCTCCAAGAGGGAGAGAGAACAAAGACAAATGTGTGGCTGCCCACATGAGCGCGTGGTCAGGTCCCCTCCTTGGCACTCCCCCTGCCCCTGACTTTCCATAAAGGTGACCAGTCACTTACGATCTTACTACCTGTCTGCTCCCCAAATAAACTGCAAATCCCTCAGGGGAGGGGCTGTGTCTGGTTCACCACCCGGTCCCTGATAACCATCAGAACAATGAATGAGTGGGGCACGCCCTCCACTGAATTAAGGATGGGTAACAGGTAGACAAAGAAAGGAAGACAGTAGGTATCCAACCACAAAAACAGGCATGAGAAGAATGTTTCAGAGACCCGTGAGTTGGATGTTCTTCCATCATTGACCAACCTCTTTAAACAATGAACTAGAACAACTTAGAAAAGCAATTTATATTCCTGTTCTATCCCAGTGATAACAATGACAGCACATGGCTGACAACTTTCTGCCAGCAACCGTGTGCTCAGACTGCACCCAAGTCATTTGACATCCTCACTATAACCCTCTGAGGGAGGAGGTAGCCTTATCTCTATCTTACAAAGACGGAAACGGAGGCTGAGGGACGCAAACTTACTGGCTGAGGCTCACAGGGCCAGCAAGGGGAAGAGCAGGAGACCTTCTCTTGACACTGCGCTCTTGTATCTGATACTGAAAAGGGTAGGTGGTGGAAACAGGACCCTGATATTTTTGAAACTTCAATGGTAGACAATAGGGCAGATTTTTACTTTGGAGGTACCATTGCTTTCTGAATTATTTTTTCGGGGAGGACGGCTCTTTGTTTAGGAGCCTCTCAGGTATGACAAAGCAGAGCAAAATCCTACTCAACAATGGTGACAATAACGAGGGTAACGTCACTGACTTAAACTCTTTCTACACATCATCTGTTTAGTCCCCACAATCACCAATGTGGTAGACACATATTATCCACATCCTACAGACGAGGAAACTGAGATCTGAAGAAAGGAGGTGGTGTGCCGAAGGGCACAGCCAGTGAGAGGTGGAACCATGGGTCTAACCAGAGTCTGACTGACGCCAAAGCCCAGTCTTTGAGAAGAGAGAGAGAGAGAGAGAGACAGAGAGAGACAGAGAGAGAGAGAGAGAGAGAGAGAGAGAGAGAGAGAGAGAGAGAGAGAGACTGACTACACCAGGGGTTAGTAAATGACCTCCTACAGGTCAAATCTGACCATCTGTTTTTGTAGATAAAAAGTTTTACTGGAACACAGCCAACAGCCATATCCGCTGACTTCCATATTGTCTATGGCTGCTTTTGTGCCAGAACAGCGGAGATGAGCAGCTGCAACAGAGACTGTATGGTCTGCAAAGCCTGAGATACTTACTATCTGGGCCTTTACAGAAAACAAGTTTGCCAACCCCTGTACTACACATTAGAGAGCTTCATGGAAACAGCAAGCCATAGTCTCCAGGCAGAACAGGCACACGCTTCACCTGTCCAGCTTATACTGATACACCCAGCTTATAATTGTGTTTTCCAAACCAACACACTATCCCAAACCAGCCAGCCGTACCCCCACACCCCCTTCTCTCCTCTCTCCCAAAGGAGCAGTCCTATGAGTCTTACCTTTGTTGTACATGTTCGTTGGCACCTGGACGTCACTCAGGCTGATGTTCACAGGCAAGTTATTGAAATGGTCATTTGGAGCTAAGATGAATTCCTTCCCCAGCTCCAAAAAATTCCCGTCTTTGTCCCTTTCATTTATCAGCACAGCATTGAAGTATTCATACTGAAAGAGAAAGTCAGAAACATTCCATGAGGCTCAGGGCCGAGGGCTGTGGACTCCGACAGACCTGAGCCTGGGCCTGGGCTGCAGGTCGTCATCTACCCTGCGAATCCTACTCTGGTCACGGAATCCCTGTCAGTCTTTCGTATCATCGGGTGTGATAGCACTATGTAAATACTTCCCAATGTCATTACACATTCTGGGAAAACATAAATTGGAGGAGCTGCACAGGACTTCATTATGTGAATACAGAGAAAACTGCCTTAAAAATATTTTAATTCTTTAAATTCTGAAGACAGACCCTGTCTTTGTGCAGCCTCCACTTAAGTCGGAGAAGATTGGAACACATCAAAAAATAACAAGTAACTATAGAGAGCCATACTTGCTATGGAACAATAGTAAAACAGGCGATGGGGAAAACAGCAGTGGAAGGGCTGTGTTTTTATACATGAGGCTCGGGGAAGGTCTCACTGCTCTGGTGACACAGAAGGAATGAAAGGGGGAAGTGAATTGTGTGGACATGTGGGGGGAAACATCCCAGGCAGAGGGGACAGCAAGGGCAAAGGGCCGCGATGGGAGTGTGTTGGCATGTTTTACAAATGGCTGTTTCATCGTCATCACCATCATCATCACCATCTAAGATACACAAGGCTTGCTTTGTTCCAGAAATTATTCCACATGCTTTTCATGTGTTAACTCTCCTTTCATGTATTGATTCTTATAACAACTCAATGGAAAAGGTTTTAGGAGAATTTCCACTTCACAAATGAGGAAACTGAGGTATAGAGCATTTAGGCACCCTGTCATCTCAACTGGCTTTTTCTAGGAATTGCCAAGCTAATTTTAAGTTTTACACAGAAATGAAAGGGATCTAGAATATTGAAAACAATTTTTAAAAAAGAACAGAGTCCAAGGACTCATATTTCCGGATTTTAAGTCTTACCATAAACCTAATTAATCAAAACAGTGTGGTATTGGCATTAGAATAGACAAACAGATCAATGGAACAGAAACAGAGAGAGTCGAGAAATAAAGCCACACATATATAGTAAATTGATTTTCAATAAAGGTGCCTAGATAATTCAATGGGGGAAAGTAATTTCAATAAACTGTTCTGGAACAAATGATTAATCATATGAAAACAACATCCTCAACCACTAATTCACAATACAGACATATTAATTCAAGATGGATGACAGACTTAAATGTAAAAGCTAAATCTATAATTCTTTTAAAAAATGATGAATGTCTTTTGGCCTTCAGATATGCAATGATTTCTTAGGACAGAGAAAGCACATACAATTTTAAAAATTGGTAATTTCCACTTTATGAAAATTCAAATGATCTGATCATCAAATTCACTATTATTAAAACAATTAGGAAAGCAATTGTTGAGGAAAAGTATTTATAATACACATCTGACAAATGACTTGTAGCCAGGATATGTAAAGAACTCCTGTAACTCCACTTAAAACATTAAGGAAAATACAGGAAAAGATCTGACCAGATACCTTGCAAAGGAAGGTATAGGAATGGTCGCTATGCAAACCAAAAAGTGTTCAACATCATTAGGGAGGGGAAGAGCAAAACAGAACTCCAACCAGACGCAATTTTATACCCACTAGAATAGCTAACATTAAAATTTCTGAAAATAATAAATGTTGGCAAGAATGTGGAGTAACCAGAAATCCCATACATTGCTCTTGGAAACATAAATGTTACAAACACCTTGAAAATTCATTTTGTAGTTTCTTGTACAGTTAAACACATATGTACCTTATGACCTAGTAATTTCACTCGTAGGTATTTATTGAAGAGAACTTAAAACATATAGCCACAAAAACGTTTGTATAAATGGGCATGGAAGACAACAGCCAAAACTAGAAGCAACCCAAATGTCTGTTAATAGGTCAAAGGATAAACATATCTGTGATACATTCATACAATGGATTACTACTCAGGAACAAATTACTGACACATTCAAAATACGGATGGATCTCAAAAACATTTTGAAAAAAGAAGCCAGAATCAAGAGTACATATGTGTGGTCCTATTTATATGAAGTTGTATAACAGGCAAAATTATTCCATAGTGACAGCTAGCAGGGGGTTGCTTCTGGGAGGGACAGTGGGGATCCACTGGAAAGAGACATAAGAGAATATCCTGGTGGCTAGAACAAGCTGGGTCTTGATGGGGTGTGGATTAGTCCGGTGTATTCATTTGTCAGTACTCATTGAATTGTATGTTAAAGAACTATATTTTACTATATATGCCTCAATAAGAAAATTAATCACAAAAGACTTTTTCCACTTTTTAAAAAATTACTAATTTTAAAACTTTATAGAAACGAAACTCGATTTAACAAATTCCACTCCCAGCCATTTTTTTGAAGCATGATTTACTGTGATATGACACCCAGAAACAAAAAAAAATCATAGCATGGGGTTACTGAACTCAAGGGGTTCACCGCTTGCAGTGTCCCATTCAAGAATGAGACATGGTGGTCTTAGGTAGTTTTATTTCCTAGCAGCAAGTAAAGGAGAGAGAGGATTCACATTCAAAGCTCTGTGACCCCCAAGGGAGGCTTAGCCATTGCTTCTATACACTATTTGGTTAATTACATGTTGATTTTTTTCTTTGCTGTTGGTTACACTTATGGTTTGGGTTCCTGTCAAGCTCAGCCTGTTTATACAGCTATGTCTGCAAAATACTGTGCTACATTTTAAGATTTAGCATGAACAGTCCTTAGTTAAGAACCACCCAGACCTGCATACCCTTGTCCTAGCAAGTGGAGCACCTTTGCAGGCAGAAACACTGTGACTGGCCCATGAACTGTCCATGCAAAGGGGGAGTCCCTTTCTTCGGAAGGGATCTGCTTTCTAAGGAACATGGACGTGTGGCTTCCTCCCACAGCTCCATTTTGAGTAAGGTCTGAATCTTCCACAGACTCACATGCTTCCCAGAATATTATCAACACTTTTAAAAACTCAAGCCTTCAATGCCATTATTTTATTGTAACGATGGTAAAGGAACAAAACAAAGCCTCGGCCTGCTTGGCAAAGGCCAATACAATCGGGGTTCAGGCACAGGTTCTTTGGAGGCAGCTTCAAAACTGCTGTTTAGTTGAAAAATCTGTACAGCCCAGGATGTAAATGAAGGGAGGATGGAAACAGGCGAGCAGGCTTTTGTTCAATGGGGCTCATCATTTACGACCACGGGCGACTGTGTGTGCCACTTCCCCTCCCAAATCCATGTGTCCATTCCATATGAATTTTGAAAAGGCTGACTCAGTGCAAACAAGAAGACTCATTCCTTAGTCTTTGGAATTCATTGCTATAGTGATGAGGTTTGGTGGCTTTGCCCACATGTTCAGGAGAAGGTATGCTTAGCCCAAGTCACCTTATGATTTCTGAATCCCTGTCACCCATGGAGTCCAAGTAAATTAATGACGTTGTGAGCACATCTGATAACCTACTAAGTGTGAGGGGGCACAAAGGAAACTAACCCAGGGGACAGGCGGTGGCATATAAAAGTGGTGGCTGGGCTGGTCACCAGAACCTGACCTGAACCTGGCCCTGGCTCAGAAGGAGAAAGTCCAATGAGTATGTGTCTAAAACTGATTCAGTAGGGCAGGGGTAGACACAGTTTTCTGTAGAGTCAGGTACTCAATATTTTAGGCTTTGTGAGCTCTAGACGCTTGTTTGCAATGCCTGTTGTTCCAGCAGGACAGTGGCTACACACACAATATAACCCAACAGGCCTGGCTGTGTGCCAAACTTTACCAAAATTTACAAAATTACAGAAGAGATTTGGTCTGCAGGCTGTAGTTTGCCATGCCCTGCAGTAGTGTGTTAGGAGAGTTTCAAGAGACAGAAAGAAAAAAAAACCTTGGGTTGGAAGGAATCAGGCATTTCTTTCACTAAAAACTTTTTGAGCATAAGATTGAAAAAAAACGAACAAAGTTGAAGGACTGATGTAACCCAACTTTAAGACTTATTATAAAGCTACAGTAATAAAGGCATTGTGGTATTGGCGAAAGAATAGACAAACAGATCAATGAAACAGAATGGAGATCCGAGAAATAACCTCCCATAAATACAGTCAACTGATCTTTGACAAAGGAGAATAGATAGTCTCTTCAACAAATGGTGCTAGGACAACTGAACATCCACATGCAAAAAGAAAAAAAAAAAATCTAAACACAGACCTTAAACCCTTCACAAAAAAATTAACTCAAAATCAATCACAGGTCTAAATATAAAATGAAAACCACAAATCTCTTAAAAGATAACAAGGGAGGAAACATAGACGACCTTGGGTATGGTGATGCCTTTTCAGATAGAACACCAAAGATGCAATCCATGAAAGAAATACTTAATACACTGGACTTCATTCAAATTGACAATTTCAGCTCTATGAAAGACAATGTCAATAGAATTAGAAGCCAAGCTACAGACTGGGAGGAAATATTTGCAAAAGACACATATGATAAAGAACTGTTATCTTAAATATACAAAGAATTCTCAAACCTAAACAATAAGGAAACACAACTCAATCAAAAAACGGGTCAACGACCTTAAAAGACCCTTCATCAAAGAAGATATAAAGATGGCAAATAAGCATATAAAAAAGTGTTCCACATCACACATCATCAGGGAAATGTGAATTAAAATAACAGTGAGATACCACTACACACCTGTTAGAATGGCCAAAATCCAAAACACTGACAGCACCAAAGGCTGGCGAGAAAGTGGAACAACAAGAACTCTTACATTGTTGGTGGGAATGCAAAATGGCACAACCACTTTGGAAGACAGTTTGGCAGCTTCTTGCAAAAGTAAACATACTCTTACCATATGGTCCAGCAATCATGCATGCTCCTTGGCATTTATACAAAAGAGCTGAAAACATGTCCACACGAAAACCTGCACACAGATGTCTACAGAAGCTTTATTTGTAATTGACAAAACTTGGAACTAACCAAGATGTCCTTCAGAGGGTGAATGGACAAATAAATCATGGTACATCCAGACAATGGACTATTTAGCACTAAAAAGAAATGAGCTATCAAGCATGAAAAACATGGAGGAACCTAAATGCATATTACTAAGTGAAAGACACCAGTCTGAGACGGCTACATACTGCATGATCCCAACTCTGTAACCTTCTGGAAAAGGCAAAACTGTGGAGACAATACAAGATTAGTGGTTGCCAGGGGTGTGATAGGGGAGAGGGATGAATAGGCAGAGCACAGAGATTTTTAGGGCAGTGAAAATAGTCTGTAAGATACTAGGTTTATGCAAAAGTAATTATGGTTTAAAAGGTTAAAAAAAAATTTGCCAAAATCGCAATTAGTTTTGCACCAACCTAATACAATGATAAATATGTGTCATTATACATTTGTCCAAACCCATAGAATGTACAACAGCAAGAGTGAACCCTAAACTAAACTACAGACTCTGGGTGATTAGGTGTCAAATATAGGTTCACCCCTGGTAACAAACGTACCGCTCTGATGAGTGACGTGGGACTGAGGAAACAGCAGGTAGCTCTCTCTGTACCTTCCTTTCCATTGTTTTTAAGCCTAAAACTGCTCTAAATAATAGTCTTTAAAAAAATGTTTTTGAGCAGCATCTCCTAGCTACATGTTTATAGGCATATGTACTACTTACCAATGTTATACTAATGTGCACATTCCAAAACAAACTACAATGATTATATTAAAAGTAAGTGACGTATTCCCACTGGGCGTCCAGGGCCTTGCTTGTGCCCCCCTGGCTGCACCACTTCTCTGCAGAGCCCCAAAGCAGCGTTTCCAAAATACAATGTGTGTGACACAAAGCCATTCCACGGGACAAGTGTGCGGAGTCATTTGTTAAATGTGTGCCAGGGCAAACAAAGGTTTGGCAATATAAGGGGAGCTGGGGTTTACAGCAAGGCAAAGAGGTTTCTTCACTCCGGGGCTTCTCAGGTCCGGGGCTTTAACTCACTCTGAGAATATACTGTGCTAACTTTGAATGTCTGGGGGAGGGGTGTTGAATGCAACACTCCTCAAATACGCTGCTCATGTAGGCGTCCTCCTCGGCATGGACAGTGGGGTCACAGGTGCTTGTGCCATGGTTTTATCAATGGGCAGCTCCCCGTGAGACGAGTTCGCCAACTGTAGGAATTGAGTCCCTGTTAGGTGCTGTTGTGTCCCCAGCCTGTAGCACTGGTCAGTTGGCCAACTGACCATCTGTTCATCTGGTCTCCCTCACAGGCCACGTGGTACCAGGGTATGTTCTCAGCAGGTTAAGGACATCATGTTGTAAGCCGTGTCTCCTGTGGCCCAGGGAAAGGGAAGTTGTAGAAGGCCAAGGTCATGCTGCTGCACTGCCTCTGTCACAAATTCAGAGAGAAGAGTGTGTCCAGAGTAATGGGGTAAAGGTGACTCCAGAAGTGGCCAGAATTGCTGGTCTGCACCCATCGTCCTAAGATGAAGGGGACAGGGCAGGAGTTGCGATACCCCCACAACCTGCAGCTTCCCCAAGGGCTGCCTGGGCATCACCCTGCAGGTAGAGTCCCTCTCCTTCAATGCCACGGTCACATACATGGCAGTTTTCAGTTCTGATAGAGCTGCCACCCGGGAAAATAATTCACTCTCCACCCCTCCACCAACTATAGAATCCAACAGGTCAGGACTTCTCTCACCAGGCAGAGTCAGGCGTCAGATTCAAGAGGAAATATCACCAGACAGCAAAAACAGTTCAGTTTGTGCGCCCTTTCTGCTTAGTGGATGGTGACTGCCGCTATGTGTTGAGAAGGAAACTATGCTCTCCTCTAACAGTGGCCGCGCCTCTCCCACACCACCTGCATCTTTGAAAACCCCTCACTCCCTTTTTAGGAGTTGATGCACTTCCTATAAAGAGCAAGATAGGACATATTTTAGGTTTTGCCAGACAGTCTCTTATTCAATTCTGTTATTTTAGCAAAAATAGTCAAATGCAAGATGTCAACAAATGGGTGTGGCTGAGTGCCAATAAAACTTTATTTACAAAACAGGCACTTTCAGGATCTGCAGCCTGCAAGCCATTGCTTCCTGAATCTTGCCCTAGTTCCCCAGTTCCTTACTCTTTCCAGGTGAGAGGCACCTAATTTCCTAAATGAAGGTGTCTTACTGCAGTGCTTCTCAACTCCCGCTGGGGAGCTTTTCAACATCCCAGTGCCCAGGCCAAATCTCAGGACGATTAAATCCGAATCCCAACGTGGTATGTTTTCAGTTTCCCAGGGTGACTCCTGCCTTCCCTTCTGGCAAGGTAAGCTGTATAACAGAACCACAGCTGCAGAGGGCCTGCTTCACAGGCCGGAAGTATGTGCTCCACTAATTTTGGCTTTAATTAGATCCTGCCTAGAAAGTTCTCCAATTGTTTATTCTCTGTGTGTGCTGTGGGACAACCAACTGTAAAGTCCCTGGGAGGTGGGCCTGTGCTGTGCTCCAGTCCCCTCGTACTCGCCACTGACCCCAAGGATAATTCCAACCCCCAAAACCCAGCCTGCACAAAGCCAGTGCCTACTCAGTCAATTGCCAGGTTAGTCAGGATGGGCCAGAAACACAGAACCAAGGGGAGAGAAGGAGGGAGGAAGGGAGAGGACGAGAGGGAGGGAGAAAAAGAAATTGATTAAATGAATTGGCTCATTTGATTGTGGGAACTGGCAATTCCAAAAATCTGTAGAGTGAACTGAAAGGCTGCATATTCAGGTAAGAGTTGATGCAGCAATCTTGAGTCCAAATTCCACAGGGCAGGCCAGGCAAGCTGGAAACAGGCAGGGTTTTCATGATGCAATCCTGAGGTAGAATTGTTTCTTGCTCAGGAAAACTGTCTTTGCTCTGAAAGCCTTAAGCTGCCTGGGCGAGGCACCGCCCTCACCAGGAGGGTGATCTGCTTCACTGTGGTTGTAAATGTTAATCACATCTAAAGAAAAGCTTCCCAGCAACATAGAAACGTGTTTGACCAAACAACTGGGTACCACAGCCTAAAATTAACCATCACCACGGTCTCTCTCAATGGACTGTGGCAGCAGTTTGTCAGCTGGACTCCCAGCTGTCTCCTTGTTTCCTGCCACCCATCCAAGCAGCAGCCAGGGTGACTGTTCAGAAATGTGAATTGGACTGTTACTCTCCAGTGGGTTCCTGCCACCCTCAGAATAAACCCTTCCCCAGGCTTTGAAAGGCTCTCCGGTCCAGCTGCTACCCACCTTGCCCACTTGGTCTCCTCCACTGACCAGCCTCTCACCCCACTCCAGCCTAGCTGCCAACTTGCTACTGTTTAAACAAGTTTGTTTCCACTTCGGGCCTTAGCCCAGGTGGCTAACCCTTGCAGGCAGGCTGAACCAGTGCCCTGGGATTGCCTTCGGCAGCCACACCCCTCAGTCTATATAACAAACTCAAGGTGGCTAAGCTAACTTGAGTGGGTTTCTGTTACTTGCAAGTGCAGAGTCCTAACTAGTACACTCTTTGCATCCTGATCGTGCAAAACCTCCAGGATCCCACCAGGAAGACTTGCTCTCAGCACCTCCAGGCGCCACATGGAGGTGTCCCTCTCGCCTGGTGGGCTATCCTTGTGTTCACTCCCCACCTGGCCCTGTGACTGGCTTCTTCCTGTTGGCACAATCACCACCCATCTTTCTCTATCTGATCTTTAAGTGCCTCAATTTCCTCCCTTGTAAGTGAAGCAATTATGAACTCCTTCGCAGCTGCATGTGAAACTCAGGTAAGAACTGAAAGGGCAGCTGTAGTTAAGTGCTCAATCCCATCCCCAAGGCCCAGGGCTCCCCATGTCCCCCAAAGCCTTTCTCCTTTCCAGTTACCCCGTCTCCCCTGAGCTCTTCTCCCAACTCAGGAAATCAGTGGGTTCTTTGGCCCTTTTCTTCGCAGTATTTTCTCCCCTGGAAGTCCTTGGAGGGTTCCTATTGGGTGGTGAGTCCCCTAAGGGCAGGCAGGAGGGCAGGCAGGCAGGCACCCATCTGTCCTTGGGTTTCAGAAGCATCCGTCCTTCCCAGAGACACTGAGCCTTTCTCACCTCCACCTCCCATACCAAGCAGTGACTGGGTCCTTGGCAGGTGGTGGGGTGAAAACAACACTCCTCTTCTGGATCGCTCAGGTAAACATTTCTACAATCCACCACCAGATGGGAAGAGCCTCCCTACTCCCTGCCTGGAAGTTAGTTCCAAGCCACGGGGGGACATCTGGGTGGGTCTCCTGATTCCATCCCTCCCTCTGCCTGCATTTCACCCTGTATTTCATTCATGAAGCAAGAAACCAGCCAAATGTGGCTAGAAGGGGAGGGGCTTTGGGGCCTGATGCCCAGGGTTGAAACGGGTGCTTGCTTCCTAAGGGCATTCCAACATCTCTGCTACTACTCGGTTTCTTTCTCTGTGAAAAGGGAGTGGTGACGCCTACCTCCTCAGGTCTAAGGATTGAATGGGATAAAATGTACAAAAACAATGGGCGCAGTGCCCAGAGCAGGCTCTTAATATGTTTTGGTTCTCCCCTCTTTTCCTTATTATTTTCCTCTTCTGTGCTCTGGGAGAATGGCCAGCTTTTTACAACTTAGATTAAAAAATAAAAATTAGTAGGAGTATTAGCTCCAAATGAGCCAAGCGAATACCCAATCCCCAGCACATGTGAGTGCTGTGGGGAAGTGACATATATTCCTGCTCATCCATGCCTCTCTCCGAAGGTCTAGGGCTGTCTGGTTACTACTCAATAATCTCATTTTCTCTTCATATGTGAAAATTGATTTTTTAACGATCTGTTCCAGAATATTTCTAGCTATTAATGTTACATTAACTCATTTATAATTCCCCAAGTGCCACAGTTCCTTTTTAAAAAAAGCAGATAATGAATATCCCTCTCCCAGCCATCTGGAATCTCTAGCCTCTGAGAATACTCAAATATGAGTATTAATGGCCTACTTAACAAGCTACTTATGCGAGCCATGGACTGCAGCTTTCTGCACGTCGGTCTCGGTGGCCACTTGGCATTTAAGTCGAAGCGCCTTGGAATGGAACATTTAACTGCAGCATGTTGGGTTCAAATCCCCACTCTGCTGCTTAGCCACAGTCTCTCTGCTACCTCACCCATACAATGTGATTACAGCCACTCACATTACAGTGGAGTCATTTCGGGGAAGAAACGCTTCCAGGATAAAAAGCCCTCGGTTCACTGACTGACTCATAGTGTTAGGTTGAAGTGTATAGTCCTGCTTTTTTTGGGAGGTCATAAATGGCTGTCTATTGGTAATGTCATACAGTTCCACCGAACAGGTGATGGGCCAACAGTAGTAATCACTATTGTGGTATCGCTGATTGGCAGACCAGGGCAGAGGGAAATGTTTGAAAAGACACGGCGAGACCACTGCCATCTCCCACTCACGGGTGATGGGTTTCCCCTCAGCACCCACCCACATTGCCTATCCCCCACTCTCGTCTCCTAGGGCAGTGTGAGCTTCCTGAAACGCCAAGCTGATTGGGCCATGACCCTGCACGCAATCCCCCAGGGACTTTGCACCGTTCTTAGGACAAAGGACACATTCCTTACCATGGCAGACAAGTACCCGCAGCTCTGGCCCAGTCCTCCTGGCTGGCACACCTAGCACCATACAGCCTCCTTCCTTGTGCCTCGGTCAGTCCCTCCGCTGCTCCGGGATCCCAGGTCCATGTGGCCTCTGCCCGTGCTGCCCGGCCACCCCTGCTGACAACACTTTCTCCAGCTGACACTTTCATGAGCCCATTCCTCCTTAGATCCAGTTCAATTATCACACCCTCGGGGCAGCCGCGTCTGATCTCCCTGACTGGGGACATCGCTATTGGGTGCCCTTGGAATCTCACAGGTCTCTCGTGCATAGGACTTCTCCCAGGGGACATAGCATACTTATCTGAGTGACTATTTGGTTGAAATGGCCTCTACTCTACCATGTGAGATATACTCGTATGTTTGCAGGGACCACTGCTGTTTCTTCTTGTGCCTTGGTAATCCAAGCATCTAATACGATACCTGGCACCCTGATTACTGAAGGGATATGAAGGGAGTGAGTATCGTACCACAGCAGTGCCCTCCAGTGGTCCCCAAGACATAACAGGAGCTCAGAGGAGCTGAGGGCACAACAGTGAGCCAAGCTCTGCCCTAGAGAGACGGGGGGGAGGGGGGGGGGCAGTTGGGGGACCCGCATAGGGTCTGAGGGCTCAGGCTCCCTTGGGGCTTGTCTGGTTGGCTGCTCAGTCTAACACTATGGTAGGGGACCTCTCCAGGCAGCTGAGAACCCCTCTGTGGGCTCAGTCAGGGTCCAATGAACCCTGGCAAAGTAACATCAGACTAACGGACATCCCAGCCTGGCTGGGCCTTCCATCAGTTTTTTCATTCATCAAATGGCTATAAAGGTCCTCTCTGTGCTGCTTCTACCCTAGCACCTCCTCTTCCCAGCAGCCAGAATGATTCTTTAAATAAAGCTGTCACTACTTCACTTAAGCAACGGCTTCCCAGTAAGTAGAATACAACCCAAGGTGGAATTCTTCATCTAACTCTTTCCAGCTCCTTCAGCTCAATCAGACACACTGGCCATCTTTGGAACTGCAATAGGCCAAGGCCACTTCCATCTCAGGGTCTCTGCATTTATTGTTCGCCCTGCCTGGGATGCTATGTCCCTTGACCTTTGCATGGCTGGCTTTAGGTCTTAGTATAAACGTTGGCTTCACAGCAAGATCTTCCCTAAACACCCCGACTGTATGTCTCTAGTTACTGCCAAGCCTAATGCAACAGAATTTTGTGCAATGACGAACAAGTTCTACATCTGTACTAATACACTAGCTCCCAGCCACTTATGTTTACTGGGCACATGAAATGTCACGGGTGAGACTAAAGAACTGACTTTTTCATTCGATTTTATTTAAATACATTTTAATTTTAAATAGCCACACACAACTAGCAGTTACCAAACTGAACAGGCCCACTACCCTGTTCTATTTTCTTTTTTGCATTCAATATCTGAAGTTTTTTTTTTATTTGTTCATAAATGTATGTGCATCTCCTCCCCTTAGAAACTTGAACTCCATAGGTAAGGAGGACTCTTTCTGTTTTGTTCATAGCTGGAGCTCCAGTGCCTACAACAGTGCCTGGCTATTGGGAAGCACTCAAGTGCTTTAAATAGGTCGACATGTGTCACAAAAAGATGTTGATACAATTATCCTCATAACATCCACCCAAGAGTGGGGGTTTTCACCCCAGGATTTGTGCCTCTAGCAATCGTGAGATGTGTCACACTTGTTACTGGTAATGGTGGAAGTACATTTGCAAAGGACTGCCTTTCCTAGTTAGTTAGAGTAGATTTAAGGTTATCTGAATAATAAGCTCATGCTCAATCATCTGTATCCAGATTGATTTTCTTGAGTGGGAGGGAGAGGAGGCCACTACCAGCTGGAGGAGAAAATCTGCATATGGGAGTGTGTCACACATATCAGTATCATCTGTCACTTCTACTTGGGTAGGAAAAAAACGTCAAATGTGGTGAATAAGATTGCTTTGCTCTGTTTAGCTTCTCTTCTCCTCTATTTCGGTAATGGAACCCCAAATCTCTGATAGAGGGGGAGGTGTCAATCCAGGGGGCGCTGTCAGCCACACTCCAGCATGGGATCCAGCTGGCGAGTAAGAGTCTTTTTTCAGGCAATGCTATGAATGCTGGGAGACTGAGGTTCCCGCATCCTTTCTCAAGGGTCGCACGTTACAATGTTGCTGCTTTTGGCTGCCAGTGGCCAGCTTGCTCCCCACACCGATCACTCTTCAGAGAACAAATCCACACAGAAACAGAGCCAACAGCTGGCAAGGAGAGAGCCAAGTTTGAGCAAGTGATTCTGTTCAAATCCTTGACTCCAGTCATGCTTAAAGGCAGAGTTGTACCTTAGAATACCCAGATAAGTGTGTCCAAAAAAATGCCCTTTTTGTTCCGGATTCTGATCTGACATGGGTTGCTAGAGCCCTAACCGAGTTCAGAAACACTGTCATCACCACGTGCAATAAGATCGGCTTCCCTGAACCTCAGTTTTCTTTACATGCGAAAGAGGGACAAAAACATCCACTTGTGTTAGTTGTTTTTTTTCAGAAGTGATAAAATGTATCCTAAGATATGAGAGTATTTGATGGAATTCGGAGAACTAATACAGCCAGGCCCCAGGAAAGGCCTGGAACCAGCATCAGGGTCCAAGTTCTCTCACTTCTCCTTTCTGCTCCTGTCTAGGTGTTTGCACCAGTCTCCTCTCTACAGACTGGCTTTCTTGGCCCATTGGTTCACACAGTACAGAGAAACACCCATAGCTTCTCCTTGTTTACACCTTTCTAGTCAGTGATTAGCGCAGGAGAAACTGAAATTTTTTATCCAATTCCCAGATCCTAGGAGAGGGAATCTAATTTGTCCACCATGTGTCAGAAGACCACCCATGATCCAATCAATTGCAACAGGGCAGGTGAGAGGGTGATGGAGCCAAGTTTTACAAACATGGTTCTTGGGACCCATCCTCATGAATAAAGGGGCTGTTTCAGTGGGCGGAGGAGGCATCTTTGTTACCTGGCAGGGACCTCAAAAGGTGTCTATACTACACTATAGAGGATTTTCATAAAAACTAACTGGGCTAACAAACTGTATGAAATCATTGTGGAGATTAGTCACTTGTTATATGGCTTATGCTCAAGAACTATAAATTGAATCTGAACACGTGGCCTTTCAGTCCAAATCAGAAAAGCAGCTTACAAGAATAACCATCCAATAATGAACTCCTTTAGTGTCCAAAAACTAGACTTCCTTGGTTCAAGTGAAAACATTTTGAATCCATAACCGAGTAGCCAAATGTGAAAGAATAAGACGCAGTTAGGGTACTTGGGTTTTAGAGCGTAATTCTTTATGCACGACCATACAATGCCTCCTGACTCTAAGCAAAATCCATATTTTTGGTGCTGCATATTAATAGTATTAAATTATATTTAAAATTATCTACCTAAGTTGTTCTTCAAAGGAACTCTCACAACTCCCAATAGACGAAAAACAGCTTCTTCACAATGCCCAGTTGCAGTAAGAGATAAATTACCCCCTCTCATTTCCACATCATAACTTTGTTATTCCCACTTAGAATAGTTAAGAAGCAATTAAAAGATAAACACAGACTATGTGGCCTCATTATCATGATTATTACTGCAATTTAGAATGTTCTAGCACTTAATATTGCAGTGGTCCAGTTGCTCTGGTGATTTACTTCTGAATTTCTCACAGGAGAAATTAGGGGAAGAGGCATCCAAAGCCACAACAGACACACCACAAAAAAGAGGTGACATCCATCTCTAGTTACCAAGGTAAAACATTATACTAACGTCTTTTCCATCACTACCTAGCATCTTAAAACACAGAACGGCTTCTCTAATACAGAAAAAAAAAAAAAATGTGATAACAAATGTAGTTACCACTAGTATGCCTAATGTGCAGAGCTGGATTTCCCAAAGCCTAAGTATATACTTGGGGTGGAGAAGATCGTGGGAGAAGACAGGGTGGAAAATGCAACGGAGAGGAAATGTAAGATTTTCTAGACATATCTAGAATATGTAGGAATTTTGCAAAATCCAGAAAAAAAATGTTATTTCATTTTCAGCACAGTAAGTTCTGCGTCATTTTAAAAAGTGCCAGAATTATTTATTTATTTATTTATTTATTTATTTATTTATTTATTTATTTTAAGGAGAGCGCAGCTCACAGTGGCCCATGCAGGGATCGAACCGGCAACCTTGGTGCTACCAGCACCACTCTCTAACCAACTGAGCTAACCAACCACCCCGCCAGAATTATTTAAAATTCTGCTGAAGGTGATGTACCCAGGTACTGTAGTATTTCATTGCTTAGGACCCCTTACGCTCTTACTCAGACTCTCCTACCCGTCTTACCCCATGAGGAAACTGCAGCTCAGCAGGATTAAGTAATTGTCTGAAGAGCCCACAGCTAGGAGGTGGCAGAATCTACCTGGACATCTCATGTGACTAACTTCATCACCTACTCCATGTTTTGTTGCTCGGGGCTGCTTTTCAAAATTGCACCTTCACAAGATACCATGGAAACAGTCATCTACTTCAGTGCACCAATATCATACATTATCTTGTATTTACTGAGGGTTCTGAATATGTTTGAGTAAATGGACCTATTATCTGAATTATAATAAGTTGTGGAAATGAGATGTCGTGAGTCAGGAACACAAAAACTAGAAATTAAATAAAATGGCATTCCTTAAGGATTCTGCAACAACTTCTCAGGAATTAGATGGAAGGTTGTGAGGCTGTCATCTTTTTCTCATTCAGCCCTCCCTATTTATTTTTGTGTTATTGTTTTAACCTCATATGACAATAAGTAAGTGGGATAAAAAAATTAAACATCAAATGAAAAATAATACAAGACGGTAAATCCATTTAGTGCCCTGACACCTCATTTGAGATAATGCTCTGGAGAAAATGGATCAACTCTTCCATGCTGACAATACAGATCGGGAACTACTCTATGGCCAGAGCAAACGACTTCAATTTTGTCTTGTCAATGGAGGTTAACCTTCTATGTAACCTTAACAAGCTCTGTTCCCATCATGCACACTATGAAAGCTCTGAAACACTTCCACCTAATCAACTGCAAGATGTTATTTGCTTTAGAGGCGTTTAGGATCAGAAAATAGAATTTTTCAGGCCCCATGTGTCAGGACCTTGAAAAAAAAAATCATTGTGTGGCATAGCAGAGAAATCGAGACGTAAACCAGCAACAAGCTCTTAAAGCTCTCAGTGATGCAAAGAAAGAAACACACACGCACACGCACACACACACACACACACACACACACACACAAACATCTTTTAAAGTTAATATTCCTCATGATTTCCAATCCCTCTATCAATTTAACATGACACTAGCATTCTGACTGCTAGGCTGTTTCCAGGAGTCATGATTCATTTATTCATTTTCTCAGGTCACATTTGCTGGCACCTATGATGTGTCAGGGTGGGCAGAGCAGTCATGCTCACTGAGCATCCCATATAATCTCAGTATTTCCCAGCTTCCCTTGTAGTTGGTGTGGGGCATGTAACCAGTTTGGTCAATATGCAGTGAGCAGATGTGCTGTGTCACTTTCTATCTAAAGCATCTGGGAGGGGGACTGTGAGTACCCCACACTGTCTGTCCTCCCTTGTGGCAATTCCAGAAGCTACATATTCCAGATGACAGAATGGCAGGTGCCTGGGTCCCTGAGTTGCCCACTAGAAGAGAAGTTCCCAGGAAAACCTCTGGACCTACAGTGTCTTTTACATAAGCAAGGAATAAACTTCTATGTGTTACTCCCCTGAGGTTTCAGGTTGTTATACTGACTCATGCAGTTGGGCACTGGGGTAGGCGTGTGAAGAAAAAGAAAAGAAAAAAATATATAAATCCCTACCCTAATTTATTCAAATCAAAGAAAACTGAAAATAAACATATAAACTGTGGGCATTTGTCTTTTATAAAAATGTTTTCTTAGATGAGTTTAAACCACCTCAATTCGCGTTCATATCTCCCTGCTCACTAGTAATGAAGGCATTCTATGTGGTTGAAAGCCTTCCATTAGTTTAAAAGCTCCAATTGTTGAACCATCCACATCAATAAACGTGTAATAAAGGACAGAATAACTAAGTGTTATGTAAGCAGAAACTATAGCCATATTAACATTCATGAGTCTACCCACCACAGTTCCATTCAGAGTCATTTAGAAATATAAATACAATAATAAAATTTCAACTTGCAAAGAACACAAATGATCTCCAGTTCCCCTCCCCATCCCCCTTCAATGACAACTAAGTCGGTAGTATCAGTTTCTTTTATGACATCTCAGTTCTGCCCTAATTATTATGGAAAGAAACTATTAAAGAGTTAGCAAATACAGCAAATGCAATTTGTTGGGAACTGTAATTGTAACTTACATACCTATGGATACATATTTCTCCCAAATGTTACCTTTAAAGGTGAAAATATATTTATCAGCTAATGCGCCCCAAAGAAACATAAATATTTGGCTGTTCGAAAAGAAAAACTCCTTTCAGAAATCCCCTTGTGCATATTTTAGCATCACCTAATGAAAATTTTATATAAACCAATAGAGTCAATCTAGTATCATTGTGTGAGTACGTTTATAGCCCTAAAGATCCACTTACATAAACAAACGCAGGCTTTGCTTAACCCCTCAAAGCATAACTTCCCTCTTTTCAGAAAGCTACACATTAATTCAAATGTATTCACTTCATAAGGTCTAGGCAAATGGATTTCAGACAAACTCATCTAGCAATAGAGTTGCCGGTAGTCGGGGGTGGAATAAAATGAGAACGTCTATTAGCTTTTCAACCGCTCTGAAGAATGAATGCTATGTACACTTTTGGGAAAAAGCTGTAAGGCTGGGCTTGCGAGAGCAAGTAGCTGGGGAAGACCTGAGCACAGGTACCACACGTTTCACATGCTTGGGCTATTTTGAAGTCTTTGATCTTTCCCAAAGAAGCCAAGGAAGCCAGGTCACCTAGAAGCCAGCTCAGATTCCAGGGCCATTGCGGAATATTAGCCACAGGTTTTCCAGGGGGTGGGAATGGAGATCACACAACTTAGCCATCTGCGTGAGGTTTCCGAGAAATCCTGCAGGCTTCCTAGGAACACACTGAAAGCACAACTCCACTTTGGCTGTTGGCTGTACAAATGAAACACCAGAGGGGAATGAAGGTTTGGGCGGGGGGAGCTGGTGATTGTCCCAAAGCTTTGAAAGACAAAATACATGTGTGGCTTCTCATCAAATGTCTTTCTTATTTCATCACCCAAGTGCGGCCTAGCCAGAGGCCACGTTTTCATGTCTGACTTCTACATTCCCCTTCCTATAAGCAATAGCAGAAGTGCTGTCCACCTCCAGGGAACTTGGATACCCGGAGGCCATCAGGAAATGAGCATCTCCAGATCTTGCTGCTTCTCTCAGACAGAGGCAAAGCCACACACAGGATTAGAAAGTGCCCCAGGACCCAGGGATTCCTGTGGTCATCACGGGAGGGGTGATCTCAGGCCTGAGTCAGAAGCCTGGGATTGTCTGCTCTGGATTGTTTTTTCACCTGGACAAGTCTTCAACTTTCTGAGCCTCTGTCTCCCCATCTATCAAAAAGACATTTCTATCAGATGACCCAAGGGGTTCCCTCCCTGGTTCCACACACTTCAGATTCTGGAGCTTGTTCCCAGGCTTTTCAGACATTTTACACCATCTATCACCCTGGTATATGGAAACACAAGTCCACGTTTTCCACCCAAATTGCCCCAAATGGAAAAGACATTAAAACATCCTTGGAAATCAGGAGGCAGACCAAACTGACCAGCCACAATCATTAAATTCTTGAAAGCTCTATGTTAAGCTTAAAATTTCCATGCACATTTCATATTCTATAACTCGTGTTTACAACCCTGGTCCTACATTTTTCCTTATTAGAAGCCCTCACTTCTGCAACCGAAACATGAACTACCCAGGAAGTGAAAACAGCATCGGTGGTGGGCCAAGGAAGTACAATACAATGGGGAAGCATAGTGAAGTAATCCAAAAAGTAGAGACACTCCTGAATGTGGATGCAGGCTCATTGGCTACAAATCCACACGGGGCTCTACAGCAAGCAACAAAAATCTCAGCAAAAGCATTTTACCTTCAGACCCCTGAGAAGAGGTGTGATGAGCACTCTGTGTGTTTGCTTCAGGAGGGGTGCTTGTATGATCCATTTCAGGGTCAGGGAGACGTTTCAAACCCTATGATACACTCTACTTGTGTGAGCCTGTGTAGGGGAAGTTGGGGGATGAGCAGTTTCCTGTGATTTTCATATTGTGACAAACGATTGAGAGGAGAAGAAAATTCTCCTGGATTTTTATAAAAATTAACCCAAAAGGAAAAGACAGCCTGCTAAAAAGAGATGGAATTCCCAGTTTCTAAAGATGGTATAATGTTCGATTGAATAAATAACTATAAAAAGCTTGACTAACAGCTGCCCGCTGAACATGTATTACTATAAGATCTTAAAATACATAGCTCAATTGCTTGCTTTCAAATGTTTGTCCCCATATGTAATAACACTGCCCAATGTCTTCTTCTAATGAAACTTTAGTAAAATAATGCCTATCAATGATGGTTCTGTGCTTGCAGGACACACCGGCTAAGATGAAACCTTTTCTCCTATTGAGTTCTGATGTCTCCAAAAAAGGAGAGAGAAAAAGTGGAGCCACCACATGCCTCAGGACTGTCATCATTTTCATGGAACAATCCAAAATGGGGAAATACGGGAGAACTGAGGCAGGTAACACAGGCAGAGAGCAGGTTCCAGAAAGTTCTGTAATTAAGCTGCCTGCTAAAAACCAGACTCCAGGTTTTCTTGTGTCATGATCATTTTTTTCTGTGCTATTTCACCTGGGTTTTGCTCATTAATAATTTTATTATGCTGTTATTTTAAAATTTAAACATACTCCTTTTAAAAAGGTAACTTTGTATCACTAGTATAACTGGGAAAACTTGTATCATGAGCCATAAAGTAGAAAGAAGCCATAAAAATACAATAAAAGCAAGCAGTGGCATTAAATTCTAGTTAACTGTAGCTGCTGGTTTTCTCTTGGTTAAAAATGGAGGTAATCAAGAATTAGAAAGATGTTGAACATTTATTAACACTAAATTGAGACTTTATCCCTGAGGTTGTCAAAGGGATTAATTGAAGAGGAATAACTCTGTCATCATTGGTTCAATGTCCCTCTCTATGAAAGTCCCACCCACTTCTCTCAGGTACCACCCATGTAGCAATCATGCAAAGGGACAGTGGGGATGATGGCTATGTTATGAGACAGAAAACCCATTGAGGAGTCTGAACTTCAGAAAGGGGCAGATATGAAGTATAGACATCTCCAGGGAATCTGTGGAGATCAGATTGGAAGAGAGACCACCAGAAGACAAGCTAGGAGACAGAGGCAGAAAGTCGGGCAACAGACAATGATGGCTTCAATGAGATTGTGGCCGTGGGCTGCAGAGAAATGGACAGGTGAGAGATCGTAGGGATGTGTAGTTTCACCAAAGTTGGTAACTGATTAATGTGGGGAGCATGGGACGTGCTCAAGGATGATTCTCAGATTCCCGGTTTTTGTAAGTGAATGGACGGTGGAGCTGCTCTAAGGGAAAGGAAACACATGAAGAGAAGCAGGTTGGGGTGGGGGAAAGGACGGCTGTTCACTTTTAAAAGTGCTGTAATGAGAGACATCTGGCATCGTGGGTAAACACGTGGGCCCTAGAGTTGGGTTGCATGGTTTCAAATCCCTGCTCGGCCACATACTACATATTCTTGTAATGACCTTGGTCAAGCTACTCTTCCATTTTATGCCTCAGTTTCCCAATCGCAAAAAAAAAAAATAAATGACGATAGTTTTTTTCCTCCCAGGGTAAGGTCCTCTATCCAGGTACCTATCTAATCACTTACATGTATCCAGTACCTATGAGTATTAGCTGTCCAGTATCATTCCCAGAAACACAGTTTATCCTGATAATATCTGCTGGTTAACAACCATGCCCAGAGTGACCAATAGGAACCCTGGGCTGCTCTCTGCTGACCTTCCCCCCAGGCTCAGCCTCCCCTCTGCATTCGTCGATGAGGGCATCCAGCCACTAAATCGCCATTGAGGGGAAGCAGAGCTTGCCACCCTAAAATATACGTTTGGGAATATTATTAAGCTGGTTATTTCTAAGAAAAGACTCAAGAAAAACCTTTGATCCTTCCTCTAAGTGCCTAAAATAATTTAGATAGAGGACCTGCTCCAGGAAGGGAAATATCATCATAGAGAACTATACTTTAACATGAACCAGTGTGTGATTGGGAAGAACCTAGCAAGGTCCATTTGTTCAGAGTCCTCTCTGTGTCCCCTTGTTAGAAATGGCCCAGCAAACATTTATTTACCAAACATTTGCTTTTCCATTTCCATGTGAATTGCCCTCCTGACCTCTGAAGCGCCAAACCACAACCACCTCCTCCATTCTGCTTAGCTCAAAATGGCATATAAGCCTTAACTGCCCCCTATTAACTGCCTTGGGCCCTATACTCTCAGGAAGTGCCACTCCCCCCCACCCCACAAGTACATATGTAATCAATTTGGTCATTTTCTTCTGTTAATCTGTCTCATGGTTATGTGATTATTAGTCCAAACAGAAGAACTTAGAAGGATAGAAGGAAAATTATTTTTCTCCCCGCCCCGCCCCACCATTCTATCTACTGCTTCTTTACAGCCAGACTAGAGAGGGGTGTCCAGGTTCCTATCTACCACCCACTTACATCTTTAAGAATAAAAAGCAAAGGAGTTATTGAAGCTTTAAAAATTAAGAAACAGCCTTCAAATCTAGGCAAAGGATTTAGTTATAAACTAAAAAGCTGTTTTTCAGTGATTTGATTCACAAAGCAGAATTGAACTGGAGACAGAGTTAGAGGCAGAAACTAATAGTTGATCTTGGTGGGCCTGGCCAGGCCTCAGCAGCTCCCCCAGGATCCTAAGATGAACCCAAAGAAAGTGATGAGATCTCCCAACCTTCTTGGCTAACTTTCTTACAAGGATATTTCTTCATTTGTTTTAAATGAATACATTTCTGTACCAAACTCCAAAAGCAAACCAAAGCAAAAAAGCCCTTTAGTCTTGTTTTTCCCCTTGCTGCAACAGAGACTTTTCATGCCACTTGCAATTTCTCTGAAGGAGGTAATTCAATTATTTTATTCTCTAAAAAGCTGAATCACAGGCAAGCCTTGGAGGTAATCTACCTCCGATTAAATCAGAGCTCTGGGGCTCGTGGGGAGTGTGTTCTTTCCCTTGCAACTCACAAAAGGGACAACTGTAGTGGCAGTGAATCCAGGAGAAAAGCTGGGTGCTAGGAGAGGAACATATCCCAACCCTTTGATCCCAGGCTCCACCAAGGCAAGCTCCATCTCCCGAGTTACTTCATTCATTCCCAACAGTGACTGGCTATTCAGGGTAACATTTTACTTAGATTTCTCTTTAATTAGCTCTCCTGGGAGTCTGTGCTCAGAGTTGGAGTGAAAAGATTGATGCCAACATCTTCTGTGTAGAGTGAGTTTGCAAATAAAAAGACTGGTGGTCATAAAATATTTCCCAGACTCCTCTAATACCACCACTGGATTACAAAGGAATCCTGTGGGTTATGGTCCCTAGTCCCTTAAAGTTTCAATTAAAGGATAGAGAAACTCAGCATCTAAAGGGATGTATGCAGTAGACAGTGTTCACTCTAGAACTCAACTTCACTTGGGCAATGAAATAATTCAATTCCAACTTAAATTATTCTAAGTGCATTGAATCCCGGTGACCTAGACCACCTCCTTCTTGTATCTGCCCCCAACAGTTTCATTTTCTCCTATTCCCTTTCTTCCTCTCTCTCTCTCTCTCTCTCTCTCTCTCTCTCTCTCTCTCTCTCTCTCTCTCTCTCTCTCTCTCTCTCCTGCTTCCTTCTTTTATGAATCTCCTTTAATTACAGCCAACATTTGCTACGTACTTGCATGTCAGATGCTCTGCTAAGTGCTTTTATGCATGACTCAATATAATCATCGAAGGATAAGAAGTATTGTCTTAGTCCCTGTGGATTGCTATAACAAAATACCTTATATAAGACTGGGTGACTCATAAACAATAGAAACTTATTTCTCATGGTTCTCAGTCTGGGAAGTCCAAGGTCAAGGCACTGGCAGATTCCGTGTCTGGTGAGAGCCCACTTCCTAGGTGACTATCTTTCTCCTGAAACCTCACATGGTGGAAGGGGTGAGGAAGCCCTCTGGGGTGTCTTTTATAAGGGCACTAATCCTATTCATGAGGGCTCCAACCTCACGACCTAATTACCTCCTAACATCCTCACCTCCAAATATCATCACATTGGGGATTAGGTTTCAAAATACAAATTTTGGTGAAAGGACACAAATATTCAGTCCATATCAGGTATTATTATTATTACTACTACTACTATTACTATTATTATTATCTCTATTGTACAGACAAGGACACCAGAGATTGAGAGATAAAGCAACTTGCCCAAAGTCTTACAACAACCTTGCCCAGATCTCATTCAAGCTAAGACGTAAAGCCCAATATGGCTAACTCCGTAACTATCACTCCTCACCGACTAAGCTTCTCTCTCTCCCTCACTTCCTCCTGCTCCTCTTTCACAAGCCCAAGTGGGTTTAGGCAGCATTGATGTATTTCCAAGACTTCCCAGGTTCACAGTTCACAGCACAGAAAGGAGCCCAAATGGCTTGTCAAGGGTAGCCCACAGAGTTGGTGCCTTTTGCCAGTTTCAATTGGTTAAACCCCCATTCAGACGCCATTTGCTGCTCTGCTTTGAACTTATTTTCCTGGAGACAGATCAACTGAGGCAGTGGTCTATCTCGTTTTGCCAGCCAAGACTCCTATTGTTGTTTATTTGATACGGGGAAAGAACCCGCCCTGGACCTTTCACTCTAAAACAACACATGAAAAATAGTCACTTTTCAATTTGAAAGTTAATTGAAGTTGATTTTTAGTACTGAAAGCTTCATGGTGTTTCCAGCAAATAGGCTACAAGCCCCAGAATGACAAAATCCACCAGGACTCTAAACTTTTCTCTTTAGATGACCCTTGATTCTCAACCCAAAGATAACACCACAAAATGATGAAGCAAAGCTTTCAACAGCGGATTGCCTACAAAAATCCCAACTAACTGTCCCAACATTTTGAAGGGCATCCACTTTTCTAGCTACACTTATAATTATAGTGTTGGGCAACTAATGAAACTCAATACATTCAGAAATCACAACATTATAATGAGGTGGTTCACTTTTTACAACCATTTTACATCGATTGTACTAACCTTCTTCTTTTAAACTTTTCCACATGTTTAAATCCATTTTCTTAAAAAAAAAAAAAAAAAAAGTTAACTTTTTTACCCAAGACCCCAAAAGAAATAAACACTATATATGAATAACACTTGTAATGTTACTGAGCAGTGCCAGCCATTGAGGGGAAAAAGTTGGCCGAGATCAGCAGATTTCTCTTCCTTCTAAAAATAAAAAAGGCAACAACATCAGCATAATTTACTGGTTTCTTTCTTTCTTTTTTTTCTCTGTTAGGTTGTGGTTTTCTTAGTCACAACAATGGGCAGTATAACCAGAGTAACACTGACATCATATTGAAGGAGTCCTGAAATTATAACAGGTAAAACTTAATTTGATATTTTAATTTCTTTTTCTATTTGCTCCTTGATTCAGTACCAAAAATAAGTAAATAAGTTTATACAAACAACACCTAGTGTGGTAATCAGAATTCTAAAGATGGCCCATCAGAAATTCCTGTCCCCTGATGATTCAAACATTAATCTGGGAGTATTTTGCCAATAGAATCTCAATTGAAATCTCAAGTCAGCTGACCTTAAAATAATGAGATTTGGGCAGGACTCCATCAGGCAAGGTCTTTAAAAGCAGAGAACTTTTGCCAGCTGTTAGCAGAAGGAGAAATCAGACGGATTCAAAGCACAAGAAGAATTCAGCATGCCCTTGGTGGTTTTAAAGATGTAGGGGCCGTATATAAAGGCTTTCAAAGGGCAGCTTCTAGTTGCTGAGAGCAGCCCCCAGCTTACAGCCAGCTAGGCAGTCAGGACCCTAGTCCTACAACCACATAAATTTTAATTCTCCCAACAACTTGAATGAGTTTGTAAAAGGATTCTTCCCAGCACCTCTAGATGAGAACCCAGCCCAGCCGACACCTGGATTTCAGCTCTGAGACCCAGAAAACCAGCCAAGCCTACCCAGACTTCTGACTTAAAGAACTGTGAGGTAATAAATGAGCATTGTTTTAAGAGCTGTGGCAATGTGTGATGCACCCAGAGAAAAGTAACGCACCTACTATGTGCATGGCTCTTTGCTAGAAGGTTCCCAGATGAAGTGTACAGATTTTGATGTCATCAGTATGGGAGAGTTTTCCTCCCAGAACACGAGCTAAGAGCATCCCTGCCTTCTTTTCCACAAGTCCAAAGAGCTGTGTGGCATAAAGTTCTTTAGTGAAATGTCATGAAAACGACCAGAAGCAAATGTACGCTAGGAAGGGTTTCATTCAGATGACAAATAGCCGATCAAAAGCCTTCTAGGACTCAGCAGATTGGAGGATAACAGCGTCCTGAAAAAGTGACTGTTCATTGAAAAACCAGGATTTGTCAGGCAGTGAGCTAAGAATTAACTTCACAGAGATATTTTGAGGATTAAATGAAAATAAATAAATATGGGTCAGTTATTAGGGTCAGAATTCCTGAGTCTAAATGGCTTAAACAAATAGGGAAGTGTATTCTGTGACATAACAGGGAGCCCCAAGTTAGGGCAGACTAAAGGTGATCCAGTCGACAATGCCTTTGAAGACCCAGATTTTTTCTGCCTCTCTGCTCTGTCAATCTGTGATAAATTTGTTCTCTAGTTGGTAGTAAGATGGTTACAGCTGCTTTGGTGTTTGAATCCAAAAACAATGCTGTCCAGAGAAAGAAGAGTAGGGTCAAGGGAGACTCTCTATCAGATTTCTCCTCAAGTTTCATTGGCCAGAGCTTCGTCTCACATCCAAGTCTGAACCAATCCTCGGCAAAGGAAATAGAGGAATGATAAGCTTCCCCCCAAAGGAAGAGAGTCTTGGAAAAACATGTAGGGCTTTCTGGAGAGGGAATAAATTCCTGAATCAAATCAGCATCCCATTAGCATGGAAGAGATGGGTAAGGATGCTGGGTGTGCAACCAAGAGTATCATGTAGAAGCTCACAGCACAGGGCTGGCACAAAGTACAGTTGTCCCTTGGTATCCACTGGGGACTGGTTCCAGGACCCCCATAGATACCCAAGTCTGCAGATGTTTAAGGCCCCTAATGAGCCCTCTGTATCCACAGGTTCTGCATCTGCAGATTCAAACACAACTGAAAATGGTTGGTTGAATCTTGGGATGCAGAAGCTCAGAATCTTCAGATCCAGAAGGCCAACTATATGCACTCAAATTTTGCCTGTAACATTCATTATTTAAGCCTTATCTCACTTAATCCTCACAATGATTCTATAGAACTGCTGTTGTCATTATTATTATTAAAAACATTACAGATAAATGAAACATGGTTCAAAGAGAAGGAGTTACCCAGTCAAGGAACACTCCTAGCACGTACTAGCAGAGCCAGGATTCGGATCTAGGGCCAACTGGCGCTAACTGATTCAGAAAAAGCATTTGCTCTGCTGGAAAAGCATAGCTCCAAGGGTCTACTGCAAAGTTTTCTAGCCTCTTTCAGTCAGGCTGAGTGACAATGACATACATTTGGATGAGAATTAGGACACTGTGGGGACAGGACACTGGTGAGACCCCACACCCCATACCCAGCCTCATGAGAAGAGAGCACTGGAACAGACTGACAGAGGAAAATACAATCTCTGTGGGCACAATTCACTCCCAAGAGGAACCCTGGGCCTTCCTCAGGCTGCTGCCTTGATCCTACTTTGTCCTTGTAAATTAGGAGATGCAAAGGTCCACAACGCCTCATGTTTTGCTCCCACCACCAATGTTCCAGTGGTGCTTCAAAGCATTATTACAGCTGAAACTATGAACGGAAGCAAAAAGACTTTTTCTCTTCAAATGCTTGTGTCTTATCTTAGAGAAAGACAGTGCTAGACTTTCTCTTAATTAACAAGTTCCACCAATTTCCTTTCCGGTTTGTATTAAAAAGGATGGATTCTTACCACATTCTTGGTTTTAATATCTGTTGAGGACACAGTTTAAATTAATAATTTCTGGAGATAGGGTCATATACATATCTCCTTGGGATGGCATGCTGTAACAGGAATGCAGCAGTTGCAAGTGACAGGAAAAGGAAGGAAGGAAGGAAGGAAGGAAGGAAGGAAGGAAGGAAGGAAGGAAGGAAGGAAGGAAGGAAGGAAGGAAGGAAGGAAGGAAGACAAAAAGACAGAAAGGAAGGAAGGGAAGGGAAGGGAAGGGAAGGGAAGGGAAGGGAAGGGAAGGGAAGGGAAGAAAGACAAAAAGAAAAAAGAAAAGCCCCACTGGTTTGAGTAAAGAACAAGAAGGCACTGGTCCATGTCACTGAGGTGTCGGGGAGGACATCTGACCCTGAGGCACAGCTGGATATGACACAGCCTCCAATAATGTTGTCTGGATTCTGTCTCGCCCAGCCTCTAGCTCTACTTTTTTCTGTGTAGGCTTGTCTCAGACGGCCTTCTCCACAGAATTGCAGGATAGGTCTCACAGCCCTAGGCTTAAACTTCCGCGGTAGAAGATAGCATGTCTTCCCCAACAGCTCCAGCAAAACCCCAGGGCTGGGCTCTGATTGGCGCTAACAGGGTCACATGTCCAACCTTGAATCAATCTCTGTAGCCAGGAAAATATCACGCTTTGATTGAGTTGGGGAGCAGTGGGTCCCCAAGGAAAATCAGGGAGATATTACTAAAAGAGGCAGGAAGAATGGATACTGGGCAGGCAAACCACAAACGTCCACCATATGGCCCGATGCTTACACCCTCGATAAGATAGCTTCCTTCTTACAGTGACAGCCCACTCTTTATCATATCACTGCTGGCCTGGATGGTGACCCAAAAATCCATCACCTGGCATGAAGCCATACATATCAAATAGTAAAAAAGAGACAATTCCCTTTGCACCAATCATTAGGACTAGTTTGAAAGATTTTATCTTCTTATCAGTTTCTTATCAGGTTGACTCCTACAAAACCCTATGAAACTGACACTTTTCATAAGTTAAAAACCTATCAAATATCAGTGATTTCATATGGTTTCTCCTAAAATGATGAGTGGGTTCTGTCTGACTTCACCAAGCCCATCCATATTCATAAAAGCTAATATTTATTTAGAACATGAACCACACCTTTAACTCTAGCCCTAAAAGTTTAATACCGAGTATTTTAATAGATTACCTTTAAAAAAAAAAAAAAAAAAAAGCCCTCTAGGCAAAGCTATAATAACAGAAAGCAAATCAACAGCTGCCTGCGGTGAGGGACGGGGGTAAGGATATTGATTATAAAGGGGTACAAGAGAACTTTGGGGGTGAAGGAAATGCTCTGTATAATGCTTGTGGTGGTGGCTACACAACTAAATGCATTTGTCAAAAGTCATCAAATTGTACACTTAAAATTGCTGGATTTTACTACATGTCAATTATACTTCAACACAGCCGACCTTCCAAAAAGTTAAATTAAAAAAAAAACCAAAAAACATGTTATGACGTAGTATTTGATTGATGAAGACACTAAAGCTACACATACAACTGTGTGTGGTGAGATTCATGGCCGAGATAGAACTGAAGAGCCCTTTGAGACCAACTAGTTCACACCCCTTCATGTACTGAGCGAGGTGGACATCTCTCTGTGCTAGCCTCTCTGGCAGGCTCTCCCCCTTCTCATGGTAATGGCCGCCTGACTCTGTGACCGCAGCCTATGTAGTTTGGGGAGCACTGACTGCATCTCTGGATCCAGGAGTGAACTCACAATAAGCCACTCAGCAAAGTCCATCACCCCAGTATGTGAGGTAGGTACTTTGTATGGTTAGAGCTAATAAAAATAAGGCTTAGGAGTTTTGTGCAAGTATTACTAGAAGATATACCATTTTCTATGGGGTCTAAGCAGTTGGGAAGCCAGCGGGGACAACTGCAGGGACATAATTAACCTGAGAGTGAAGCCAATAGAGAGGAATAAGGCAGTGAGAGAGCAGGAGTATCCATGTCCTGATGACAATGAGTTCCTATGGCAGCCATCCCTGAGATACTATGAACTACCCATGACAATATTAGTTACAAGAGCCAAACAGGCTCATTTTGCCCAAGCCAGCTAGATTTGTGTTTTCTGTCATTTGCCACCCAAAAGGTGCTGTTTGTATAAATATGGAAACTGGAAGCTCTGAGGATAGTGCTGTGAGTTGAATTTTGTCCCCCAAGAGGTATGCTGAGGTTCTAACCTGAGGTACCTGTGAATGTGGCCTTATTTGGAAGTAGGGCCTTTGCAGATATGAGAAGTTAAGATGAGGTCACACTAGATTAGGATGGGCCCTAAGTCCAACATGACCTGTGTCCTTATAAGAGGAGGAGGAGACACAGAGACATGGACCAACACAGCGGGAAGATGGCCATGAGGCTGGAATTGGAACGACGCAGCTGCAAGCCAAGGTCAAGAATTGCCTGCAACCACCAGAAGCTAGAAGAGGCAAGAAGAACTCTTCCTGAGAGCCTTCAGAGGGAGCATGGCCCTGCTAACATCTTGATTTCAGACTTCTAGTCTCCAGAGCCCTGAGATAATAAGTTCCTATTGTTTGAAGCCACCTGTCGGTGGTACTTTGTGACGCAGCCCTAAAAACTAACACAGATTTTGGTACCAGGAAGTGGAGTGCTGCTGTAACAAATACCTAAAAATGTGGAAGTGCCTTTGGAATCAGGTAAGGAGTTGAGGCTGGAAGAACTTTGAGGTGCATAATAGAAAAGCTCAGGTTGCCTTGAGCAGACCATTGGTGGAAATAAAGACATTAAAAGCAATACCAGTGAGGGCTCAGGAAGAAGAGAGGAAAACGAGATAAAGAGCCTATCATCTTAGAGACTACATATAGCATGAACAGACTGTTGCTAGAAATACGGATGTTAATGATACTTCCGGTGAGACATTAAAAGGAAATTATAAACACGCTATGGCCACTGGAGGAAAAGCTATCCTTGTTAAAAAGTGGCAAAAAACTTGGTTAAGTTATATTTGACCTTTGAGTGGAAAGTAGAATTTGTGATGATGAAATTGGATATTTAGCAGAGGAAACATCAGAGCAATGTGTGGAAAGTACGGCCTGGTTTCTCCTTGCTGCTTATAGTAAAATTTGAGAGGGAAGAGATAAATCGAGGAAACTGTTAAACAAAAAGGAACCAGCAGTTGGTGATTTGGAAAATTTTTAGCCTATTCAGATAAGGAAGATTAGAGATTAGTCCCCCCGTGACTCATGGATCCAGTCAACCATCTAAGCGAAAGCCAGGAACAAAGATGGGATTATGCAGGAAGACTCTGTGGGGAACCCTTCTATACAGTCATGGATCCCCAGGACATTCAAGGAAGGTTAAACGTTTTTTAAGACTTTTATAATAAGCAGAAACACTGTCAGCCTGGACTGAAAGACCGAGATGGGGTGAAATAAAGGAAAAATGACTTCAAGGGCAGAGCTACAGATTCAGAGGTGAAAGAAGATGGGACTGAAAGGGTGGGGTTGCCATGTGGTACCCAGAGGGTGGAGCCTTAAGTCACAGAGCATTATTCGCAGGTTCTGAAACCTACTAGGACTTGCCCTGGGTTGCCAACTTGCTTACAACTCCTGATCCCTTTATTCCTTCCAATTTCTCCCCTTTGGAATGGGAACATCTGTCCTATTCCTGTTCCACCATTGTATTTTGGGAAGTGGATAATTTGTTTCACAGGTCCATAGATGGAGAAAATTTTTCCCCAGGATGGATTATACTTGGACTCTCACCCATGATAAGCCATATTTAGGCCAGGAGCAGAAACCTTATCTTAAAAACCATCTTGTCTTGATCCTGACTTGCTGAATCTTCTAGGGGCCTGTGATCCGCAGGCCTGGGTGTGGAGCTGGAGGGCCTGCCTGTGCCCTGAAACCCTTTGTCAATGAAAACCCCCTGAAGCACTGAAAGGGGAACAGCCTCGTTCACCCCCTCCTATAAAAGTCCACACCCCTCTTTGCTCAGGGGAGGTTATGATCGTCTCCCTCTGCTCTAGCCTGACCTCCCGCAGCTGAAACATGCCCAATAAATTCTGATAGACCGATTTTGGTCTCCCTCCACTCATTCTTCCTGCTGTGCCTAACAACCCATACCTGATTTAGATGATTTAGAAGATAAGACTTGAGACCTTTTGAGTTGATTATATTTAGATAAGTTATTTTGATTTAGAGTTGATGCTGGAATGGGTTAAGATTTGAGGAATGATGGGATGGAGTTAAATGCATTTTCCACATGGGAAGACCCTAAATTTTGGGGGTGGGGGGTGGGGGAGAATGGATAAGAGGGCAGACTGTTGTGGGGTGAACTGCATCCCTTCAAAAGATGTGTTGAAGTCCTAACGCCAGATACCTGAGAATGTGAGTTCTGTCTTCCAGAATCATGAGATGATAAATTCTTGTTGTTTAAGCCAGTTTGCAGCACTTTGTTATGGCACTCCTAGGAAATTAATATAGATTAAGACTTGCCCAGCTCCCCAGAGCCAATCAGCGGCACAACTATGAACTGTGAACTTAATTTATATATTGAGTTAGCTTACAAAGGAAAAAGAAAAACACAGAAATTACTAAGTAAGTATTTTAATAACTATTTTTTTCAAAAACAACCAGTCGTCCCAATTATTGAATTTATAGATGAAATGTCCAAGAGAGAGAATAAACTAGAGTTTGTATGTGTATATTTATGTAGATACAGAATGACATAAAATTGGCACCGAATTTACTTTCCTTCATATAAAGAAAAGCACACTTGAAACAAAACTTAAAGCAACAAATCAGCAAATCTCTTTCATTGAAACATGAACATACTATGTTCTTTAAATGGAGTCAATTTGACTTGCCCTATATATTCAGCAATTCCTAGAGACAAATTCCTATATTTAGTCAATTGTTCAATATTAGCCAACAGGAAAAATTATTTTCCTTTTATACTGTTTATGGCACAAGAAGCCAGAACTCTCTTTCCTTTGTGTCGTACAGGCCACTCTATGAGAAGTATTAACTAAGTGTGATTAATAACAGATTCTTGAATCTAGCTCCTCTGCTCCACGATAGTCCAACACCGCATGCATAACTGAAGGATTTAAAAATATAATTCAACTAATTAAAAGCTAGTTTGCCTTTTTTTGTAATGTTAATTTTTTATTAGTGTCAGGTGTACATGGGACTATGAAATACAGTATGGGGACTATAGACATTACAATGAATTTTAAATGACATACTTAAGATTGGAGAAACCTGTGGCAACCCCAAGCTCCAACAACTCATTCTGGGCCGGTGAAGATGAAGCAAAGCCATCAGAAGGAACACAGGCTCCTTAAGAGCAGTGGCAATCAGAAGCCATTGATGCCCATCATTGCTTTTACATGGCTCTCGTGTTCGTAAATCCAAATAAATTCCCCTTCAAGTTAATCTTGAAAGCAGTATAGTTTGCTTTCTCTTGTTTTTCACTGAAGCGTTGATTGAGTGACATTGACCAGTCTAAAAGAAATAAATATAAGATCAAGTCTCATATGGTTCCAAAGTACTCATTACTGAATTCATCTTTAGTCAAATTTGGAAGTGAATAGACACAAAATAACTGAAGACGAAGTATCTCTGCAGAGAAGATAGATGATCCCCTGACAAACAGAAGACACGGCTCACCTTGCAGTTAGAAAACTAAGACACTCTCCTGATGAAATAATGCAGAAGTGAAGCGCCTGTCACAAGGCCTGAGTTCGGGACGATAGAAAAAGCTGAGTCTGTCTGGTTCACAAACACACTAGATGTCTAAGGTGTTTTGATACACAATTCAGTGGTGACCAAAGAGGTGAAGACAGATCACATTGGTGGGAACATGAGCACGGCTCACTCATTTTTCCACTTCTTAGTTCACTGGCACTTTTCTATAAAGAACATTTGTAGGTGTGGGCCTTTTAGCAGCCCTTGTCCTAGCTTTTGTTTCAGTCTCCAGTTTTCTGAAGGTCAACTAGGGACCTGGTGGGCACATAACTTATCTGAGCATGAAGACAACACACAGGAAGAGGAAAAGGAGGGACAGCAAAGTGTGCAGGTCCTGATGACATTGTTCGAATCCCTGGATAGAACAGAGTCTAGACCACAGGTCTAGAGGACAAGGCTCCTCCTTTGCCAGGGGAGAGGCTCATGACCCAGACTTGGGCGATCAGCTTAGAGCTGAGCATGTGACTGAGGCTGAATTTGCCAGGTCAACTGGAGGCCACCGTCCTGAGTTCTGAGACCTTTCAGATGTAGAGTTTTCTTTCCCACTGGGGTTGGGCCTGGGAGGAGGTGGGGCTGGCCCTGTGGTACCCAGCCTGCTTAAGAACAGACTCGCCCAGGAAGATGGGGCTTAAACATAAAGACACGGAAGCAAGAGTCAGATGTTCTTTTGACATCATCTGAGCCCCTGTCTTCATCCTTGCTTGAAGCCAGAGCTCCCCTGAACATTTTTTGTAAAATTTCTTCTCATTGGATTGAATTTTCTGTCACAACCCAAACAGATATCATCAATAGACAAGGCCTTTTCTACTGTTAAATTCCATATGAGCTGGTTCTTTCTGGAACTTTCTCCCAGAGGTATTATTAAAGGCCTTGAGTCCATTGCCAACTACTCCAAGGCCAAGATTAGAATTATCCAGCCTGGAAGGACCAGAAATGCCATCTAAAATAGCTCAAAGGTTAGTGCACAGTAACATGTGTCCTCATAACAGAGACGACTCCTCACAGCTTTCTTTCACCATCGCCGAAGCATCATTTTCAAAAGAATAGGGAAGTCGGGCTCTCTGGCCTGATGCATAACTGTGACTTAACAGGAACCAAGCAGTGTCTTGCCTGAGTGTCAGCAGGAGCAACAGATGGGTGCCCTCCTGTCATCGTTCAAGGCCCAGCAAGAATCCAAACAAACAAAAGGTCTGTACAGCTCCCAGGCCACAGAAGGCCCGCCACACCACATGAGATGGAGAGTCTTCATTTCTGTGGTCTGGCTTACAAGCCCTGTGTATACTCCATTTGACTGACATGAATACAAAACACTGGAAATAGTTCACTTTCTGGAAACTTCCTCTCACAGCCATTGGAGGCCCTTAGACTTGAACTAGTACCCTTCCTAAAATAGCCTTTGAAACTACTGATGTTCTCTTCTGACAACTTCCTCTACCAGGATGTATCTTTTATTTTCTCTTTCCTATTTTCCCAATTTTAATCGTCTTGGCAAAGAACTCTTCATTAACATTTTCACCCAGCATAATACAGTTTTTCAGATTGTTTTCCTCTCAGATAATTTTTAAGAAAAACAAAAACCCGCAGCTGCCATTCATGTTGTGGTTTTAATCTATTTTGAATTGGAACAGATTAGCACTCAGAAAAGTTATGTAACACTGATCAAAAAAAAAAGGAGTTCAGAATGTCTGGTTTGCAACATTTGAAAACAAGGACAGTCTTGTTGGCTAAAAAAAAAGGTATCTACTGTGTAATGAACCGAGCTGTCAGCCCAGGACTAAAAGAATGTTCCTCCTCGGGTGTCTTCCTCCCAGATCCCACCTTGAAGAATCTGGAATGTGGAAGAAGCCTTATCTGTGGACCGGACAGTTCAGAGAGACTCCATTCTGGGACCCTCCATTCCAGGGAGTCAGTGGTGCAGAGAACCCTCGTAGGGGGTTGGGGCGGGAATGCTAGGGAAGACATGTCAGATCCAACACACTGCAGGCGCCCAGCACGCACAATGGAGTGAAGAAGTCACCCTGAGCCTGGATTCTGAGGTGGCTTAGACATCACTGTCACGATGGTTCCTTACATATCATCATTTAGGATTACCATTGTGAGGCCTACACCACAAACAAGATTTGATCAAAGAGGAGTACTCAAAGAAAAAAATAAAACAGAGGGACACCCCAAAAAGGGACAAGGACAAAGAAGAACATCCATTCATTCTGGGTGGTAATCTTAGTGTTTATTATATTACTCATTGTCCTTTTCTGAAAGGTTTGAAAGATCAGGCAACAGCACCCAGTGAAAGAGCCTTGTCTCGTGAGCCCAGACACCTGGCCTCTCCCTTTCCTCTCCCCCTGGCCACCTGTGATGCTTTAGCTAAGTCAGGTCCATCTCGAGGCCTCGCTGTTCCCATCTGTGCAATGAGAGGTCTATCCTCTCTCTACGCTCTATGGATTTATCCCCCATGAATGTTCTTGACCAAATTGGCCAAAGTTTGGGAACTGAGAATCTGAACAGGGAAGGGCATTGATTCTGATCATGTGTGGATGTCAAAAGAAGAGAGACAGCAGATCAATTAGGAGCCATGGAAAGTGTCAAACTTGAAGCATCTTGTAAAACTGCAGATCGGGCAAAAACATCTTCTAGCAAGACATAAAAATGCCTCCTATTAGGAACACAGGTGGATGAACCCCAGTGCTGAGGAAATCACACAATCAATGCAGGCAGTCCAAACCTGCTCTCAGGATTCTTATTGCCAGAGCTGCTTCTATCAACCTACTTCAGCCATTCATTCAGGCCGTTCAGGGCACACCGACAGTCACCGACGTGCTAGGGCAGGTTCTATGACAGACACTGGAGACACAACAAAAAACAGGGCAGCTCCTGCCTTCAGGGAGCTCTGAGACAAGCAGGCCTCACAGACACAAAACAAGGGAGTGGCTGAAGTCATCTTCCAAATACAGCACTATGAGGCCCCACCTACTCTCCGGCTATTTTAGTTGTATCCTTTGTGTTTTTCTGAATACCAAAACAGGACATGTTTCTAACCAAAAACTTACATATTACAGAAATGAGACATGAAAACTGTGAGTGTCCCAACACTCCCCTCTATGAGATAATTGCTGGCGATAATGATGTGCAGTCTCCACTTCCTCCCCCGGTCATAGATGAATGCGCATGTATATTTAGATGTAGATGTCGATATATACATTTGATGCATGCATATCTATAAAATGTCTATAGCTATATCTCTATCTATAAATAGATAGAGATATAGACATAGCTATGGATATAAATATGTTCTATGCATTCAGTATGCAAGCATTTTATTTCTTTGAGGGGGTTTTTGGACTCAAATAGTGAGCTCTGCACAACGTTTTAAATTTCAATTTGTTGCCAACATTTTTAAAATCTAATGGATAGTTCACTTCAAAATATGGATTTCCAGCTCTGATAGCAGTGGACCTCACATTTGCACATGGCAGCAATGGCCATAGAGCCGTGGCCCACCTAAGATGGGGCATGTGTCGTGTTTGTCCCAGTCCCTTCCCCTGACCGTATGGCCCTGACCTGAGGCTGAACATCACTACCATTTGTCATCTGCCACCTGGCTGACCCCACTCCGATCTGCTCCGTGCCTGGCCCAGGTGGGTTCCGCAGGTTTCAGCCTTTGGCACATTTAGTTCAGACCCATTCATGGTAGGCAGAGGCTCACTCTGTTCAGGGTGAGGGGAGGGATGAGGAGAGGATGATTGCATGGAGAATGTGGAATTTGGGCTGCACTTGGAGAGGTAGATTTCTCCCTCAAGAAAGAGAATCTTAATCCCTAAAGCAATAGTAAAAGGAGTTCAGTTATTTCTAATAAGGAAATCCTAAAAGCAGTACTCACTGAGCAATGAGCTAAGTTCTAAGTGAGAATTCATTAGCCCCTATGGCCATGTTATTCAGAATTATTAGCTCTGAGTGCCTCAAAATTTAGGCCAACCATGAACTTGAAACCAACAAAATCAAAAGCTTCATGCTATTGGCAGCTCCGAGTGCCCCCCCTGGAGAGAAAAGGTTAGTAGCTATACAGGGTGGGCAGTAATTCACGTTACTTGGTCTTCTTGATGTGTTTCCCATCTCAGGAGGTAGTATCCATGGACAAAATGAGACAGAAAGTTCATGGAAAGGAACAGGCTAGTTTATGTAAAGGTCTATTGCATCAGCCAGGGTTCTTTGGTTTCAAAAAACACTCACCATAGCAATTTAAATCAAATGGGAATGTTTTGAAAGCATACAAGGACTTCACAGAATCAACAAGACTGGAGAACAAAACTTCAGAGAGAAGGGACAAGGGCCACCATGGGTTTCCAAGTGGCAAGAATTATTCCATAGCACAGTCAGGAAACCACCAAAGAAAGAGTACTGGGGACTTTCTGCTCCCAGTGAGGTCCTGGGAGAAGCTGACAGGCCAGGTCTGAGCCAGGGGTTTCCCTCCGCTTAGGGGAAAGCTGGGCACCTTGGTTAATATTTCCGGCCATGGACATTCATTGAGGAAGCATCCAAAAGAAGATGGGAATAGGTGATAAGGGCGAAAACAGTGTGTCAAATTCATTGTCTTTGTGACGCTGAAGGTGGCCAGCTCTCCGTTCTTTCCTTGCATTGCAGGGATACATGGGACATCATCTGGTGGCTTCAAGTCCACTGCCAATATTGAACACCATGATGAGGAAGACAGAAGTCAGGCAAAGAGAACTGGAGGACAAAGAACCAAATCCTCAGCTTGCTCTCCTCAACAACAACAACACAAAAGACGCAGCATGTGTCACAATAGAACTCTACAAAGCCAAGAGGACTGTGTGGTCACTTTGATCTGTGACCCACGACTCAGATCAAAGGAGGAAACCGTGAAAGTCGGTCTCCTTCCCAAGCTTTTCTATCTTCCTGTATGAAAGACAAGACATGACAAGACAAACACGAAGGCTGAACACATGTGACTGACCCTGTGAGGAGCAGACGCCAAATCCCCGCAGGCCAGCTGCAGCTGGAGAACAGAGCGCGGGGCTGGGCGGTCTGCCGACCTGTCTCTGTTCCTCCTGGAAGCACTGGCCAGGCACGTAGGTGAGGGGGAGGACGAAAGCATCCCCCATGCAGGAGGTCCTTCCCCTCCCATCTTCCTAATTCTCCCCAGTGAAGAAGCCTGAAAGAATGAACAGTCCTAGACAGAGATGCCTTGTAGAGCGATCAATATACAAAAACTGGAGTCTTCCAGTCAAGAGTTTTGCAACAAATTGACCACAACCGGAGACATTGCCTAAAGCGAACTGTGTCTCATTACCATGCCTTCCCGCCTGCCTCCCCACCACACACACCCACACACACACACACACACATACACACACACACACACACACACACACACACACACACACGTAGACGACAAAACTAAACCATTCGGGGAAAGGCAGACGGCTGGTGGTATGGAAGGATTCCTGGTCTAGCCTGAATTCCCTATTGACTGGTTCTGGCTTATAAAGCTGCCCCTTATCCCTCTGACTCCCTGACTGTATGTAGACTCTTTCACCAATAAAATACGAGAAGTGCTTATTTTCAAGGTGCTTTTCGTCATCAGTAGTTTCCTGTTGCTTCTTTCCCCATTGACTTTCATTCAGCACTGTGTGTGGCAGGGGACATATTGTGTCTTCCATATAGCCCTTCCCCATATATAGGTAGGTATTAATAACCATTTCTACAGACAAGACAGGCTCAGGGAGATGTGGATCACAGTCAAGTTCCCAAGCAGCTAGCAAGTAGTGGGATGGTTTCACATCCACCAAGAGCCCAAGCTCTTTCCCCACTGGGCCTCTGACCTCCATCTCAGCAGCGACTCACAAAGCAGGTGGCCACCAGTAAGCCGGGGACCCTGTTTCTCAGAGGACGTGGCCCAGTGCTGCATATACAGTAGGCCACCGTTCTGTTCATGTATAGCGAATGGACATACAGAGGGTTGACTGAATTAATGAATAAATTAAATGGATGAATGAATGAATGAAGTGCTGACTTGGGGAGCAACTGAATTAAGCTGTCTCAACTAAGTAGCCTGAATTTTATCACTGTTCAGATAAAGATGTGATGCTGCTATTGACTCTCAGCCCATTGACGACGCATTCAACTGCAAGGAAGGGAAAAGCCATCGAATAAGAGCTTAAACTCAGAGCTCACTTAATAACAATGTCCAGAAGTAGGTAGTGCAGGGCAGGTGCAGCTGTTCCAAGACGCCACCGAGGTACCAGCTTTTCCCATCGTGCTAGGCCACCATCCTTAGCCTGTGGCTTTCATTATCATGGTGGCAGAATCCTGCTGCATCTCCAGGCATAGCATCTGTGTGCCACGTAGGAAAAAGGCAGAAGGGGAAAATCCTTCTCTTTACAAATCTTCATGTTTTTAAGTGATGGGAGAAATCTCCTCTAGGAGTGTCTGCCAATATCCCGTTGGCCAGAACTCGGTCACACAGGCATTCATAGATGGAAGGGAGGTTGAAAGATCACGGAGACGAAGACGAGGGAGAACGGGGCAGGGGGGCGGGGGAAGGGGGGGTTGAAACAGGCTCTGTGAGTCATCTTATAAAGTCTACCATGATGGGTTCATTACTTAAGTCCGTATCAATAATTTAAGCACACTCAAGCAAAGGGAAAAGTTCTTTGTGGTTTTCTTTGTTCAAGAGCCAGTATAAAACCATGCATAATTAGAGACTTGAAAGTAAAAGTTTGTGTCATCACAATGCCAATCAAATATATCATCCTTCATAATTTATTCACTCCATGGGCCCTTGATGGGTCAATTTTTTTTCAATGAATGATATCTGACATATAAAAGGCACTTAGAAATGTTTATTGAGTTAAACCAGATCATGTTTGTCTAATAGTGAAGGAAAGCATCTCCTGAGTGCTGAGTGCACTGGATTCAAAACAAACCGAAGACAGCATTCCCACTTTTAAGGAGTTTGCAACACAGCAAGGGGGCTCAGGAAAACCAGTGCCAACTACAGAACAGTTACCTGCTAAACTGTGTTAGAGACAGAGGCAGCTTGAAAACAGAAAGGAGGAGCGTGGCTCAGGTAGGCTTCTTGGCGAGGGTGGAGCTTCATCTGGGCCTTAAAGGAAAACACCTACTGCTCTGACATCCCTCCTAACAGAACTGGCACACTGAGAGAAAGGCTTAGAGCTGGCTGTGTTTCATACCTATCCTTCAAGGTAGGTGTAACCCCTTCCACTCCAAATGCTTCAACCCAGGTCTGCCTCGGCTGAGCTGGATCTCTGTAACTGGAGGAGGAACGTAAAGGGCACCCCAGACAAGGCACAAAGCGGAAGCACAGGTCCAGAGTGTGGGTAAGAAAATGATGGACCACAAGCCAGCCCTGCTGGGTGCTAGAATGGTCCACAGCGGAGGAAAGACGAGGCTGGCCAGATAAGATAAGGTCAGAGAACCATTGGAATGCAAGAGTAGATCTGGACTCAGAGTATCGGAAAGATCCTAGATAATTACATGTGACAGTGACATGATGTAAATGTCACACTGGAAAAGCACAGCAGACAGCTGCGAGGCAGGGATGAGGGGAAGGGGCAGATTGGAAGGAAGGAAAGCAGTGCGACTTGGCTCCGCCCTTCCTGATGGGACTGGAGAACTTGGTATCCATGGTGAGGGGAGTTATGTCTCACAGGACAACAGCAGACTTACTGAGGGAGTTTGCCAGCCACCAGCCTTCTCTGCAACTGCCTCCCCTAAGGCGTGCTTTATGACGTGACCCTATCACCTGGCCATGGCTTTGAACCACGTTTGTCTAATAATGAAGGAAAGCATTTCCTGAGTGCTGGGTGCATGGTAAAAACAGACACAGTTTCTCCCCCCTAGGCATCTGGGATTGGGACTCAAGCCCTCTAGTCCATGAACTGCCAGCACTGGCCTCAGAAAGAAACATAAATTCAGGGCTGGGGCCCACATTCCTGGCAAAGCAGAGAAACCAGGTCTGAAAGAGACCAAAAGAAAAGCAGCAGATGCCAGTGGATGGGAGAAGCAGCCTTGGTTGCTAAGAACTCCTCTCTTCTCTGCCCCAGGCCCTCAGGAGGCTGGTTATTCTGCTTCCCTAGGGTTCCATAAGATTTATATCCTGATTTAAAAAACTAAATCTAGTTTATGCAGGCTAGCTTGAGTGGGTGTCTTTCATTTGCAAGCAAAGTAACCCCACTGGAGACAAAGATATTTCAAAACAAGACACAAGAAGGGCTAGCTAAAGGTGACTCCAGGCTGCCAGTTGTGACGTGCAGAAGGTGGAAAGTGGACATCTCCAACTGCCATAGGTTAATTGTGTGTGTTGGGGGGGGGGGGAGGACGGGCACTGGGGAGTAATGAGGCTGCTTTTATAACTGTTGAACTTGAGACAATGGCGAGGTTTCTCACCCATGGCAGGTGGAAATATGGATCCAGCCAGCCAGCATGACCACCCCATATCTGGTCAACGATTTGGTCCTGGTATTCCCATGCATCTTCTGCAAAGTTTTAGAACAGGTACAGAACGTATGCTTACTCATCCATGCCAATATTTAATTCTTAGCAGAAGCTACCAGAAAACTAAAACAAAATGTATATTTTACCAAAGTAAAAATAACAGATTAACCTTTTTGGTGTTATATAAAGCTTAGATCAAGCACATCATTTGTAAAGATGATCACCAATCTATTAGTGCCTCCCTTAATGATTGTTAAATTACCCCTTTAGTGGATAATTAATGCATTTAATGTCTCTCAGTATTATGATTACTTTTATGCAAATTTAGAATGATAATAGCTGACAAACACAATACTCCCTTTATCATAATTTAGCCATCTAAATGCCCTTGATACAAAAAACAGGTCACCTGAAATACTTTTAATAATAATTCAATTCAGTCTTTCCTTTAAGCAAAGAAATATGCATTAATTATACTTTGATTTCTCGAGGAAGTTTTCCATCTCCCAGGGAGTTGCTCTGACAATCTGCAACAAGAGGTCATCCTAATTTCTCAAAGCAACATTTTTTCAGGAAGATTTTAAGAACTGAAAATTGTTTGTAAAAGTCTTCATGTCCCTTATTTGGGAGCTGATAAAGGGAAGTCAACCATCTTAAGGCATATCATGAAACACAAATTAGTAACTAAACCCTCTGCACGCCAGCTTCCAAATTATTTTACTATCATATTCAGGAATTAAACCACAAGGAAGTTAAACAAATAGATTTCCTTAGAAACCAACAGATTGTCCTCATGCAAAGAGCATTGTAGTAATAAAGCAGTGACTCTGCTCCCCTCCTGTAATCCTTCTCGTGGAGTTCACAAAGACCTTCACATCCTCAGACAAATTTTCATTAGCCATTTAAACATCACTAATTCATTACAATTGCATTCATCCCTAATATTTTCCTTAATACAACCCCTACAGAACATACACACATACACTGTATGCATCTATATCCATGCATCCTCCCCCACCTCACCAGTGAGGGTCCAGCATCAACACTGTCCGTCCACTCCTGGCCAATGAGTGACAGCGTACCAACCTGCAAATACTCTCAGGCATGGAGCATCTGTCTCCCTTGCTACCTAAGAGCAGTGCTGACACCTCTGGCCACCACTCACTTGGTTTCCTGACTAGCTGTGTTTAACCATCTTGGCGGACCAGAGAGGCACAAAGGTTATGTCCGTCCATGCTCTAAGGAATCAAGAAAGCAAAGAAAGGAACACGTTTTCTAGGGCCTCCGGGAATCCTCAAGGAAATGGAACTGTAGCTAATCATGAACTCTTGGAGATAATGAAAAGATTATTTTTTCTTTTCTTTTTTTAAGAAAAAAAAAATCCGTTTATTTAAACAAAAATAATAATAATAATAATCTCATCCAAAGATTTCCTGACCCTCCTTGTGGTCTGGGAGGAGTGACCAGAAATGTCTATCTGAACTCCTTGGCTGAAGACCTACCATGATGCACTAGCACATCTGATTCTCACAGAGCTTGCATTTCCAGGAAAGCTATCCCCTGCTCAATGGAATCTGTAAGAATCTGACTTAGCATATGGGCCAGAATGAGCCAAGGAAACAGTACAGGGGGAAATACCCAAGGGGCTTTATTTCAATTTGAAACATTCAAAAAGAAACAAACACACACACGTGTACTCAAGGAGCCTCCAACAAGCATGTCCATTATGAAACGCTTATAGCAACTAATCCAGAAAAATGTGTTGAAAAATCTCTCTCAGTAAAGAAACAGAAAAACAAAGCAGTGCATTCACATCAAACACAGTAGTTATGAGAAATCGTAATAAAAACATATTGAATGTAAAAAATTTGCAGAATGCCATGTAGAATATAGAAGCATTTATGTAAAATCCTCATGAGCCAACACTCTGCATTTTGTAAGATACATGCATATACTGGTGTGCAACCATGTTTAAAAAAAAAATGTTAGGAAGGAGAATTACCAGATTGAAACAGTGGTTGTAGGCATTACAACACAGAAGCATAATTTATCAGTCTACTAGTAGAGCTGTTTCTAGTGAAGTGTTACATCTAGGAGCCTTTAACCACCCCACGTTTTAAGTATAATTGTCTCAATTGTTCCCTCTATATACATCGAGCAACACATTAGGTTTTATCATTTTTGCTTCAACCATAAAACATGGTTTAAGAAATACATGAGAAGTATGGTCTATTATATTCATTTGCCCTTATTTTTACCCATCCTGATGTTCTTTCTTTTCTGAAGTTCCAAGCCTCCTCTGCTATCATTTCCTTTCTGTTTAGACAGTTTCTTTTAGCCATTCTTTAAAGGTAGATCTGACAGCAACAAATGCTCTTATTCCTTAATCTGAGAACTTCGTTTTTCCCTTTATTCTTGAGGGATATGTTTGTTGCAATTAATAGTCCTTTTCTTTATTATATCACTTCCTCTGGCCTCCATGGTTTAAGATGATAAATCTGCAGTAATTCAAATAGGTGCCTCCCTATAAATGATGAGTCAATTTTTCTTTGCCTTAGTTTTCAAAAGTTTAATTCTGATATATTGTCATGTAAATTTCTTTCAGTGTGCCTTATTTGGGGTTCGCCCAGCTTCAGCTTCTTGGATCTTCAGGTCTATGTCTTTCACGAAATTTAGATAGCAGTCAGCCATTATTTCTTTGAATGCTTTTTCAGTCTCACTTTCTCCTTGCCTTCTGAATCTCTGATGATATGAATGCTAGTTCTTTTTTTTTTAATTGTTATTGTCCTATAGACTCATCCACCCCAGGCTCGGTTCTTCTTTTTCCCCCAACTTATTTTTCTTTTTTTCAGCCTGGGTAAACTCTAGGATAGTTTCTATTGATGTGCCGTCAAGTTCACTGATTCTATCCTCTGTCACCTCCACTCTACTACTTAGCCTGTCCAGCAAGGTTTTTGTTTTGTTTTGTTTTTTCCGTGTGTGTGTGTGTGTGTGTGTGTGTGTGTGTGTGTGAGAGAGAGAGAGAGAGAGAGAGAGAGAGAGAGAGAGAGAGAGAGAACGAGAGAGAGATTGTAGTTTTCAGTTCTATAACTTCCATTTGATTCTTTTTTTATAACTTCTATTTCTTGGTTGAGATTTTTGAATTTTCATTTGTTTCAAAAAAACTTACAGTAGCTTATTGAAGTATTTTTCTGATGGCTTCTTTAAAATCCTCTATGATAATTCCAACAACCAATTCATTCTGGATTCATGTAGTCTTTTCTCATTCAAGTTGTTCTTTTTCTTGGTTCTTTGTAGGATGAGTGATTTTTCAATTGTATCTTGAACATTTTCGATATTATGGGACTCTGGATCCTATTCAATCTTCTCATTTAGCAGCCTTTCCCCCTGTGCAGGTCTAGGAAAAGGGCTGGATAAGTGTGTACGTAGCTTCTCACTGGGCCCTGTCATCACTATCTCAGCAAAAGTGCTGCACCGAGTCCCATTACCTTATTGTATTCAGGTGGGGTGGCAGTTCAGCTCGCCCCTCTGCCCTGCTGACACCTTCCCATTAAAGTAGGGCTCTAACTCACATGGCCTGTTGGCTCTAAGAAGGCTAGTAAGCTCAACTCCTTATAGGACTCCACTGCCCCTGGAGAAGTGAGGGAGAGAAAAGGTGACATACTACTTTGTTGCTGTGGAACGAACACAGAAGCTCAGCTCCCCACTGGGTCCTAGTAACCCGGAGGGAGAGAGGAGCAGTGCACTCACTAGCCGGCCTCCCACCACCTCATTCAACTTCATGGACGCCAGGTGGAGGTCAAAGTTTAGCCTGGTACTGGGTCCTACTCACATGAAGCTGGGGACACTGCAATACTGACAGCCTCACCGCACACCACTTTGATCAGTCTCACTGATGCTACATGGGACCCAGCCGGCACTGGTGCAGGGTGGGGGTGGGCCAAAAACAGAGTACCAACTATCTTCTCTTTTCACCATCTCATTAAGTGTTGTGGCTGCTGTTTGGGTGTGGAGTGTGGAGGTTAAGTTTCCCACTGGAGTGGGCAAAAAGAGAATGCTAATGAACCTCATCTTGCCTCATTTAGTCTTATTGATACTGGGTGGGGATGGGGGTTCAGCTTACTCTGGACCCCCACTGTCAGTGTTCAGCAGGGGAACAGGATCATGGCCTGTGTCCATGGAAGCGATGGAAGATCAGATTCCCACTCAGCCACACGAACACTACCCTGTGGGAGAGGCGGACACTCCCTGACTGCCTCAAATGCGAGATTAGTCCTTGCTCAGGTCCGCCAACACCAGCAGGTGGGGGAAATCAAAGCTCTGCTGCTTGATTCTGCTGTTTGGGAACCTTGGGTGGAAGACTGGTTCTCTGCTTGGCCCTGCTAACACCATAGGGAGGAGGGGGATTATTTTTTCCATTGGTGTTTGGCTGGTGTAAAGTGAACATTGCTAAAAAGGTTTCTGCTGTTAGACCATCCTTTTCCCAGTCTTCTGTTTAGAAGGAACAGGCTTTTCTTGCAGTCTGTGCTCATTAGAGGTCCAAGTGGGAGGCTTCTGGAGTGCTCTGTTCATGATGTATGAGAAGTAATAAGGCAACCCAGGGGACCCACAGCCATGTGGTTCCTCACGTCTGAAGGTCCGTAGGCAGTCCATCTTCTGCCTTCTACCTTTCCAAGTCTTCCTATGCTCATTTTTTATGTAATGTCTAGAGTTTTTAGTTCTAAGAGGGAGGACCTGGGTGTAATGAGGCTACTCCATCTTTGCTGGAACTGGATGGATCAGTAACGTTCTAATGATTCTTAAGTAGATCAGGCATTCATTTGTACAATTCCAATTTTCATTTTACGAAAGCTTAAGAATATCCAGTCAAAGGAAAACTAACTCCTGGCAGAAATATCAGAAAAATGACAACTCTACCATTTCCCAAATATACTCATTTATTTGATATGTATATACTGAGCATCTACTCAGTTGCAGGCACTGGCTAGTCCCTGGAGTTACAACAGCAAAGAAGATTAACAGACACTGTCTCCATTCGCATAGAGTTCACAACTAGAAAGAGAGACAGGCATTGGACAAGTACATAAATACCCAGCTACTCACAACCTCGATAAGCAACAGTCATTGTGCTAATGAGCTCTATTCATTTCTCCTCTTCCCAGTGTTTAATGTGAAATTAAGCTCAACATAGGACCATTTTATTATCCATTTCACAAGTGGATTTGTGTTCATTTTTTTGCTTTGAATCAAAACATCAGCTCATAATATTCTGATTAAAAAGTGTTAGCTTACCCAAATTAAAACCTTTTGATTTCTTTTCTTTTTTTATGAAAGAATTCCACCACTTAATTACTTTGGCCCAAGCAAAAGGCATGGTGAAAAAGGCTATGACATCAAGTAAGACCTAGTAATCCTTAGTCTTCATCTGTGACTGGAAATCAGAAGATACAATGCAGACAACATATTAGGGGAACTTCCCAAAATGTCAACCTTTACTCCATTTGCTCATTTTACTCATTTTATATTTTAATTAAAATAAATTGAATCCAGGCAGGCTTTCTTAAAATTAATGCCTGAAGTAATTTAGAAAAAAAAACCCCACAAAAAACCATAATAAACAGCAGCAGCAATATGAGCATGCCGAAAGCTTCACATTCCTAATCTATTTGTAATGTTTCGATAAAACCTTAGCAGAATCCTAACCAAGCCTGGGTGGGAAGAAACACTAAAAATGGGCCCACTGGCACTGAACACTTTGAGAAAGGGATTTCAATGCTTTTGTTTTCAGTGGGAAACTCACAGATAGTTAGAAAAGAGCATGTTTTTACTTCCTCCTTCTTTAAAATGAATTGCACTATTTTGGAGAAAGACATATTCTAGAATTCACTTGGTTACAGAAATGCATCTGCATTTTTTGCTCAAGTCATATTTCGATATCAGCATCTGAAAACACCAAGTGAACTGAGGAGCTAAAACAAGAACGCCTTTTATTTATCCCCGACAAGGAAGAGCTTCGTTATTGATTTTATGATAATAAAACTAATATAATTTCATTTTAAAAATTAGAAGAGACTGAAGTATCAACAATTTTAAAGAGCTATAATTCCACGGTTGTAGTGAAATATATAGTCTTTTAGCTGTATATCTATGAACAGACAGATTAATAAAAACGGGACCACAATAGTACAGAGCGTTTTGCAGTTTCTATTTCATTTTGTTTTGCCTGAAAATGCAACATGGCCATCTTCCACATTAATGAACACAGACCCTCATCATGGTTTTTATGGCTATAATTTATCTAAGGAGTCTCCTATGGAAGGACATTCGGTTTGAACAACCAACTTTATCAATACGTTTATATATAGTATATATTACATATAATATGTATGTTTATGTATATTATGTATACTATATATAATATATATTACATACATCATTTTATATATAATATATATGTATATATCAATGCATTACATATACGTATATATACATACATATATATAAAATTTCATGAAATATTTCTCAAGCAAATTTTCACGATAATCAGGTAAGTGTAGAGAAGCAGAGTCTTCACTAACAGAGTCTTCATTGATTGAAAGCATTTACTCTAATATGAAAGTGCTTGTCTTGTTGAAGGTCATAGGCTGGGAGGAAACTCAAGGGTCCAGCTGCTCCTAGAAATTACCGCAAGGGAGACCCGGGGCATACCTGATGGACTCAGAATACCTAAGGCCCATCAAGAAATCACGTCTAGGATTAGGCCAACTTCTAAGTATGCTGAGTTGGAAGAGGAACTTTAATCAAAAATGGCTACTTGGTGGTGTGAATTCCAAGTGTTGGCTCTGGGGACAAAGTTATAAATTACAAAAGTCAAACAATTCAGTGGGGATCTTAATAATATATGCACAAATAATTCTAAACAAGCCCAACAACTCAATCAAAGCTGTATTATTCATCCAACCCAGTATTTTAAACACTTAGAAGGATAGGGAAAATAACAGTAATTTTTTCTGAAAGTGAAAAATAGCAACACTGCATCTTGGTAAATCTGCAGAGAATAATTTGTATTGAAAGGGACACCCAACAAATAACAAATTCATATATACAAGCTCATTGTAAAACTTGCTTGGGGCTAGGAAATGTTTTCATATTTTCCCACAATTGACACAGGAAGTTGTTGTATAGCAAGGACATAATTAGTATTAAATATGATTAATTCTTACTGTGGAGAAACTCAGGAAGTGTTTTGTGTTTTGATACTGCATTGTGGCTTCTTTTTCCCCTATCTCCATCCACAGCGCAGTCAAGTAGACATTTTTAGGACATTCATTCCCAGAATTCTAAACAGCATGTCAGATTATAATCAGGGAACTTGGGCCTTTTTCTTCCAGTGACTGGGAAATCTAACTCTCTTGTGATTACATCATTCTTATTTCATGGATGTTAAATTTTCTGCAATATAATGAAATCCATAGAAGACTATTTAAAATTAACTCAAGCAAATGCTTCATTCCACCATCCAAGAAAAATCCATGGCAAAAACAACTACTTTACATTTTAGAGGGCTTCAAAGCTGGATACCAAGGTAGGCATAGGAGTTTGGCAAAGTGCCATTCACGATACAGTTGTCCACCATGGCATAAGCCCCAGGAAATCTATTAGTCCCTTCCCATTCTTACTGAAATTTCAGCTACAGCTGAGAAGCATTAAGACCACTCTTACAGAAGGTACTACCACATGGGGGGAAGACAGGGTTTAGGCCAAATTCCCAATCTAATATAGGGCTCTAACATACCCTCTCCAACCAGGTGGTTTGCTGTTTAAAAGGAGGAGACTTCTCTCCTTTTTAATTAGAAAAAAAAAAAAAAAGGAAAAACTGCTTGCCATTATAATACTTACAAGAGAACTTTCCATGGGTCTCAGGCTTTTCTGAAAATTAGTTTTATGATTTTTTTGGTTGATTAAAGCTAACCTTACTCCCTTTAAACATTCCTTTTTTAAATTTAAGGCTCCTATCCCATATTAGCCATGCTCTGGGGGAAAAATGTAGCTCATTAGGAGTGGAAATCTATAGCAGCTGCCAGTCTTTCTGTTTTTGTTGTTGTTGCCCAACCTAGAACTTACTCTGTATTCCACAGGGACTGGCTTCACGTCCTCCACATTCTGCCATCCTACCGTCCTCCACGAGCGCCCGTCCAGCTGGACTCTGTAAACCAGAAAGGCTGACCAGGGATTTACCTTCCTCAGACTACAGCGGGCACCTGATCCCTCCTACCGTCAGAGGCAAATCCTCCTGCTAAAGATATTTTCCTTCCCAATGTAAATCAAGCATAGATCTGTAAAAGGAACATCGACTTCACTGGGTATAGGAAACCTACAGTAACTAGATAAGTTCTGTTAATACACACTAACCAAATTCATCAAGGAAATGAAGTCTGACGAGTTTCACGAAAATTTGAAAAAAGCAACATACACAAAGGGCAAGATGGTTTAAATACGAGCCTCGCTTATCCTCAACTTGTTTTTTGCTAATTTAGAAAGGTAAAAGAGATCACTTGAAAGAGGAAGAAGGCCCATTTGGATGAACACAAAGAAGATATTAAAAAGTAAAAGGTAAAAAAAAAGAAAAGAAAGAAAGAGAAAAAAGAAATACTTGGGAGTTCCACATTTTTAACTCTGGCTTGACATTTTTAAGGACTTCAAATGGGCTTGCAGTTGCACTGGTGTGAATCACCAGCGACATCTAGTGGATGGAAATGTTATGGTGTCTGGCTGCTGCTCAAATTCAAATCAGATCTGGGACCTCAGTGCCTTGCCCTATCTTAACATATTTTTTTGTTTGCAGAAAAAACATAGGTAACCTTCATTTACTTTAATTCAATAAGTCTGTCTGAGTTTAGTCTGAAGATATGAACATGGGAGAAACTCAAGTTGCTTCGTCAACCTGGCAAGGATCACGCGTATGAAGAACCTGAGAAAATCTAACAGTTGGACATGCTGAGACCTGGGTTTTATAAAGCTGCATTGTTGCTCAGATTGATTTAATTCAAGTGAAGAAGAAAGGGCTGTACGGTAAACAAACACTGAAGTAGTAATTATGTGACTATGGCCAATGCTATTTCACCCCTGTCAAGCACATTATGCTTCAGACATTTTTCAAAATGACTTGACATTTTTTCTGCGTGACATGTTTTGGGTTTGATACAGTGAAAACAGCTGTTTGCCTCCTGCTGCCTGGAAAATCCAGCAGTGGAGAAGTAACACTGAAGACTCTTCACTTTCCTGCAGGATCTCTTTAAAAACTTGCAAAAAGAGCTCACGGCTGTCACATGCTGGTCGGAGGGTATGGTGGGTGAGGGCAAAGCCTTCACAGGTGGCAGGATAGGATCTGAGGTCCTGGCCCTGACTCCTCATGGCCTACCCCGCCCTCCAGGTCCTAGCCGTCTGACCTTGGGGATGTTATTACCCTGTCAATCCTCTCCTGTGACGTGGAAACGCACCACCCACCTCCCAGGGTTGTGTGGGCATGTTAAGTAATTGGTGTAGTACCCGAGGTCAATAACCTGGAGTTATGATTACTAGACTATAAACTCCGGGCTGGCACGGCAGAGCACATCTCATGTGTTTATAACTACAGATAGGGTCGCCAGAAGAAATAAAAATACAGGATGCCCAGTTACATTTAAATTTCAAATTTAACTAGGTGTCCTATGTTTTATCTGGCAATCCTACCATTTGCCTAGGGGAGCCCTGCTTTACAACTGTTGCCCAAGAGTAATTATTAATAGATCCTCTTTCGCTTTTAAAAGTATCTCGATTTGAAGATAACTACTTTGGGACCCCTAATTCCAAGCCCACACCAAGCATAACGCCATGCATGTAAGAGGATATTAAACAAAGCATGTCTTAGCCAAATGAACAGCTATTTTCTGGATGGGTGATCTAAGGAAAGCACATGTGCCCTGGATGTTTGCTCATTTAAAAACTGTTCTCTGCTACACACTTTGAAAAAAATCTGTTTTATGAAAAATTTCATTAGTCAACAGATATGTATCGACAATCCACACATACAGGACTTTCTGGCACTCCACAATGCCCAATGACTGGGCAGAAAGCATTTCCAGTTCATCTGGGCTGCGTGCAGCATAAGCTTTAGTAAAGAAAGACTCAGTTCTGACTTCCAATAACACATTCCAAAGCAAAGAAAACGGGACAAAAGGACATAAAGAAAGGGAGAGGGAGGGGAAAAGGGAGGAAGGAGGGAAAGATAAAGAATGAAGGGGGGGAAAGAGAGAGAAAAGGAAAGGAAAAAACATCAAGAGTAAAGGAAGACACAAGTAAAGACAGTACATGCAGACTTGTGAATAGGGAGCTACATGGCATGATCTATTTGAATCAAAAAGGATTTTCTGATTGAACAGAATGGAAAGAAATCAAAGGACAAGGCTTTGCAAACAGACATCACTGCCAACTGTGGTTCCAAACTATTTTGTAAAATGGAAAAAAAAATCAAAGAATGCATATTTATACACACAGAACTATTAGGAATGCAGATGTGACAGTTGACAAATTCAGTTGTTCCTCAGGGAAAGACACAGCATCTACCCTCTGTTTGCTGCACATACATTTCACTCCTCAACTGACTTCACTTCTGCACACTAATTGGGGCTGGTATTTATGATGGGTTAATGGCAGAGCCAATCAGGAATGTCGAAACACTATCATTAATCTCACTGGGAAAAATAGCTCAGCAAGATGTGCATCATAATTAATGTCACCGAAAAAATTGTTTTCAATATTCAAAATATTTAAGGGAAGCATTGGTGGTACATTAACATGTGAAACAAAGGTACTATGTGAGTGATTCCAAAATATCCTAACCCATTAAAAGGAGTGGGAAGGTAAATATTATGACAGACATGTAAAGTGCAGTGTATAACACAAATGGAAAGCTGAAAAAGATCAAAATAATTTGGAGCTATAAAAATTATTGCTAGTTTATAGCATTCTTGAAAAATAAGTATATTTTCTATAAGAGTTTGGTGCTTGACGTAAACTTTGCAAACATCCTGTATCTTGCGAATACAAATACAAATGTGTGTACCAACTAGTGTATCTGTGATACGGACATGCCCCGGTCTCTTCTCTTGCCCACTATAAGCCAGAAATACACATCTGTGTTAAAAGTTATCCAGGATACACACCTGGGTTAGTCTTACACTGAACTGTCTAACAGAAGAAACAACTCATTTAAACCAACCAACCTCCCATGCACCCTGAAGTGGCTGATGTCTCATAGGCTAGGAACATGCTGACCTTCACTGCTCTGGTGAAACCTGGGCTACCAATAAGCCCATGTGTCCATCTCCAGTCTAGGTCCATGGAAGGCCAGCAAGATCACTCATTGAACCAGGTCTCCCAAAGGCTGTGCTCTCTGCCGGTTAACAAGGCAAAGCTGTAAGATGCTCAAGGGCTGGTGACTGGCCCCTCCCCCATCCTCAGTGCCTGACCCGAGGCCTGATGCCTCAGAGTTGCTCACATGTCCATGCTTGCTCACTGAAACCACAGAAAATACTGCCCTTGCCCCCCGCCCCAAATGATAGCGTGCATTGATTTATCTACATTTGGGAGGAAACCCCAAGCCCACTTTGCCTTGACCGTATCTGGTATCCCCAGAGCTGTGCAGATAGGGCAGACCTGGAGATGGGAGAGTGGATGACAAGGATACTAGTGGAAAATTCCAGAGAAAGCGCAGCACAGGGATACGGTGCTTAAACAACTCTGAGCCTGGTGCCTTAGATCCCTTTCTCATAATCTTAACCGGTGGCTCGGAGGCGTGAAGTACCTTGCCTAAGAACTTGCCCACCTATTAAACGGCCACACTGAGCTTTGAAATTAGATCTTTCTGACGTGTAAATCTATGATCCTTCATCAGCTGAGGCTGCCTCAAGAAGAACTAGCTGTAGGTACATCTCTTCTCTTCCTGCATCCCTGAGACCAGTGCTGTGAACGAGGCAGAGGGGATGCAGAGATGCTGGGATGTGGGATATGTGAGGTATGGAGGATGCAGGGATGCAGGGAGAATATGGAAGTGGTGAGCAGAGGCAGTGTGAAGACATCCAAGTCCAATGGACCACCACAGACCAGGAGTTGCTGGGGAAGTGGCAGAGGCTGCCTCCTGGCTACTTGATCCATCACCCAGAATGCAGAGCCCTCCCAAGGTCCTGGCTCCATCTGCAGCTCGGGATGGGACTGACATGGAAAACAGTCATTCAGCAGAAGGATGAAAGCCTTGTCATCTTCAGCAGCCATGTAGTCAAGCCTTCCTTCACAGAGGTACTGACTCATCAGGAGCTCTAGTCCTCCAGGATGCATTCAGGCACAAAGGGAGGAAGCAGTTTTTGCCCTTGGAGCAAAAACCCAGATTCCCTAGCCTCCTTTGAGAAACATGAAAGTCCATCGTGTCATAAAGAGCTCCTTTTGTTGCTTCAACACCAGAGCTGTCTGCTTCCCAAGGAGCCACAAGCCACAAGCTTCCCTCCAACGTGGCTCCAGGGTTCTCATTAGCTACCCTCACCACCTGGCCAAGGGTAGGCCCCATAAGTCGTTCTAACCATGACCGAATACTTAATTTGCAGGTTCCCGTGCACAAGGAAAATGCAGGGCCTCTCGTGTTCAATTATTATTAAGTATTTCAAGACAGAATCAGCAGAGCATTAAACCAAGCGTGGGCCCTTCTGAGCATGGGGCCTTGTGTGCCCACACAGGCTGCAGGCCCACGAAGCTGTCCGAGGTTCTACTGCTCCAGGCAGGTCAGAGAAAAGCCTCAGCCTGGGAGTGTGGGAAGCCCTCTCTTACACAGGCTAAGGGACTTTCTGCTCAGAAGGTCAAGCAGAGGCTTAGGTAAACCCAGGGCCTGTGTACGGGGTCCGCTCTCCAGACTCGGAAGCCGAGGACACCTCCGACTGAAAAGCAGATGATGAAAACCTATCACCAGTTACACGCTTGTGGCCACAGTCAACAAAACACTGCGCACACAAGCTCTCCAAGTTCAATACAAAGTCAACACACTATTCAGTGCCAGCTCCATGGGAGGCTCTGTGCAGGGGCTGAGGAAGCAGGGGAGAGCAACACACACAGTCTCACGTGATCTTCACCAGCGCCCCTCAGGGAGGTGGCATCCTGATACCTAACGAGAGAGTGAAAAGACGCGGGTGCAAGCACTCTGCTGTTGCTGCCTCTGATCTCTGCCTTCCCTCTCTGGCTATGGTAAGGCACGTAGCAGACACTAAGGGATGTTTACCCACTAATTAATTCCTTCATTTCTCTTTTAAAAAAAAATAACTTATAAAAATTCAATTTTGATTATCCCAAACAATTTCCTTATAAAAAAGTCTAATCAGCATCGCAGATAAAACTCCCCTTTAACCACGTCTCTGTCCAGATGCTACAAACACATCATTCCCACTGTAATAACAAAGACATAGAGACCCTCAGTACTTATAGGATCATTTTCCCTTTTAACCTACATTATGTGACATTGTACAAATAATTCTAAACCCTGCCTTGGATTTTTAAAGTTAACAATACACGTTCTGGGCACTGCCCTTGCCATTACCTGGATGTGCTTAATGCCTTTCAGCTACTACCTAGAACCTCATTCCATGGATATGCCACAGTCTCATCAGCCTTTCCCGGACAGGCAGACATTTAGGCAGTTTGCGGATTTTTGCTGAATCCAGCCCCGCTGCCTTCGAGTGCACATGTGCGCGTGTCTCTGTAAGCAGCTGCAAGACGGGGAACTGCCGTTGCACAGGCCCGGTGCACTTGCAGGCGTACAGGCTCCTGTGGTGTGGCTGCACCACCGGAGACCCACTTCCCCAGGTCTCACCCACATTTGATATCACCATCGTCATCATCATCATCAGTATCATCATCATCACTTTGCCAACTGATTGGTACAAATGGTACTTCCCTGCTTTAATTTACTTTTCCTTGATGACTAGTGAGATTGAGCATCTTCTCTTCGTCCATGAAATTCTACTCCTGTCAACTGACTGTTCATATCTTTTGCCCATTTTTCTCCTGCTTCTTTGCAGTAGATTGATATGGAGGAGTGTTTATAGTGATATTTTTGTGATTGAGGTGGAAGCATTCTGTGTCTATCCTGGTCCTTTGTTTGTTGCCTGTATTGCACACATTTTTTTAAACCTTTCAACATTAGAAACCTTCCCTTCAGAAGTCTCCAGCACCAGAGACTGGTACAAACCCAGGAAAGGTTACTAGTATTTCTGCAGTCGGGGTCTACAGTACACAAACTGCAATTTGCTGTTTCCTTTTGGAAAATCTTCAGTGTGCCAGCACAATGGATGCCGAAAACCACCCTGAGGGATGCTGCTCCGGGACCAGCACCACCCCGGGGCGTTTCTGACAGGAATCATTCCCAGGTTCAATGAACTGCTTTACAAAAGCACGGCTGGTTCTCTCTCTCGCCAGTGAACCCTGACATGCAGACACTACAATTAGGAGCAAAGAATAAATTAAAAGCACGTCCTCTCCGTAGCGTAGAATAACCAGTGCAGGGGCAGGACGGATCGTATTTTTTTAAATGATGTGTGAATTATAAAAATAAAGACAATGGACAAAACTGAGAGGTGATTCATAAGGTTCTCAGTGAGGCAGACCACCCACCAGCTGTTGAAAACATAGGTAAGAAATACCTCTCAACCCAGTGTCCCTTGAATATCTTTTCTTCCATGATCTTCTGAAATTCAGTCCCCTAAATATCTCACCATCCTGAAATGGGAAGTGGCCCAGGGTGATACGCTGCTCAGTGGCTTGAATCTCCTCTTCTCATGTGTATTCATTAAATCCTTATCTCCAGCATGCCTTGGTTCGCAACCCTTAACATGATGGCCATGCAGCAGGAAACAGTTACCTCTCCCAGAAAAGCAAATACACTAACAACAGCTCCCCAGCCTCCCACACCCCCACTCCCGTGGTGTCCAGGTGAACTTCTCAAGTCCACAGCTGGTGTCTGCCACTTTGGAAAAATATACATCAATAACTGGAATCCCATCCAGACACTTCCAAGGGACCCCTAAGACCCTCCTGGCTCAAGAGCAGCGTCACCTGCTCTGTCTTTTTTCCTATTAAACTTAAAGGTCATAGAAAAAAAGGCAGAGGAAGGAAACAAAGAGAGCACCGTGTGTCTGACTCACTGTATCAGGCCCCTCCAGTTGTTGCTGGCTCCCTGCCTGCTGTCTCGAGTCTCAGGGGAAATAGTCTAGAATCTTTTCCTTTGCAGGTAGATCCAAGGAAATAATGAATGAATCAATCACTGACTACTCAGAGCCCTTGGTAGAGAGATGCTGCAGATTACAGATGTTCCCACAAACCACCACCACGCTCACTGCCTGAACATCATGCCAACGGTGCCTCTTGCTTCATCTGAGAGCAGAGCCTCTCCCACCCCGAAAGAGTGTCCTGTGGCATGTAGTAAAGGGTGACTTCAGGAAATATAGGGACCATAGCATCAAATACTGCAGGCGACAATGCTGTAAGCCCAGTGGAGTAGGAAATACTCACAACCCCTACCTGACTCAACTAAATTCAACCTGTACCTTTGATAGTCTGTCTGCTTTCCAAATTCATCACAACTTCCAATCACCCATCAATACCAGATCAAAGAAAGACCTGGAAAATAAATATTCATAAACAAAGGCTGCTTTCTGGAAACTCTATTTAAGCACCGTTCACAGAATCAGAACCAGTTAATTTCTGATCCTGGATCTGTCATGTCCTCCATGTGACTTGGGTAATTTATTTAACTTTTTTGAATGTCAGTTTTATCCTTCGTGAAGTGAGGGCAATAATAGCACATATCTACCCCCACCAGATTGGTACGAGGATTAAATGCCAAAGTCAGAGCTCTCAAAATGCTACCCCACCTGACAGTTTAAAGTTTAAAACATATCTTGTAGTTCTGAGTCCAGATCCTGTAACTTCTCTCAAACAATGACCTGAGATTGGATTGGACCTGGCTGGGATGCGCCTCAGATTCAAGGTCAAAACCTGCCGTTGGGGTTGGGACATATGAGACCTGTAAAGTACAACTGAAATATCTCCAAACCAAAGAGAATTTTGCTGATTTAAACCTAATAGTTAACGTTGTCTTTGAAAGTTGAATGAATAAATCCCTAGACTCCAGACATCTGTCTTGCTAAGACATTTCTAAGAGCGTGGTGGTGCTCCTGGAAATTTATGTGGAAGCACATGTTCCCAGAACCACCTGTCTTATAGTTCAATGCCACTTTTAATTCAGAAGATCCCAGAAAAAAATGGCACACAGTGTCAAAAAAGAAGCATAGACTATAATAAATGGCTGGCATTTAATAATGAAGACAAAATGCTTAAGGCAATAATGAGAGAGATTTCCTTTAACACTGCTAATAAAATTGGAATAGAAATATAAAATATGACCTAGTAGCAGTTTCTCATTTGTGTTTCTCTTCTGACACAAAGGAACCTGTTTAAAATAATAACGAAAGCAAACTAAACAATTAGCTAACCTACTGTTCCCAAACCGGCTGACCACTGTTCCAGGTCTTCTGTCTCTCTCTGCCTACTTAGTTAGATAGGGACCTCTCACTGTCTGCCACACACACCCAGGAGGGTACAGGTGTGGCTTGAGTTCAGCCCCTCTGTGGGCCCGAAACACCCAATCCTGTAGCCCACCTGCATCCCAAAGAGGCTTGAAATGGCTCAGATTCTGCACCTGGGCAGCCCTCTTGCTGGGAAGTTACTATCAATTCTGCAAGCAGCATCTTATTTTTTTCTCTTTGGCAAATGATGCTTTTCACCTCCTTCCTAAAGGGTATCTAACTCTGAGATGACTCTTCATTTTCTTCTTCAGTCAGTCCTTCACAGAGTTATTGAGTGCCAGCTGTGTGCCTAAGTCCCAGTTACAACACTGGAAAACATACATGGTCCCTGCCTCACAGCTCACAGTTCTTGAAGAAGGTAGAGACTAGACATGCAATTATAAATGTAATTAATCTCTTTGTGTTTCAAGAGTATTGGTCAAAATAATGATCACAATAATAATAAGGGTTACCCTGAACTGGAATCACCTTTTGCACCAGACAGTGTGCTAAGTACTTCATGTAGGTAAACAAGCCCATGGAAGGCTGACACCCTTACAAGAGAGCATCATCCTGCAAATTATACAGAGGAAGAAAAAGAGGCTCCAACGTGCTAAGAAATTTGGTGCTGGTCTGACCAGTAGTTAGAAAACAGAGCCAGGATTCAAATCTGTTTTTCTGTCTCCAGAAGACATTCTCTCAACAGCTATATCTACCTCACCCAGAATGTCAATGAGCAAACATAATCAGACATAACAAATCCTCTTTTATTTCCTTGTAATCAAAGAGGTATTTTGACCAGACAAGACTGTTTGTGGCCCATCATTCTCCTGACATGGGTTTCAGAAAATATTACTATTAAATTATAATTCCACCTCCTCTCCCTCTCCAGTTTAATCAGAACAACCTCTACAATTCAGCCAATCTCACATAGAACAAGATGACAAAAGACTTTAACCCTCCCCCCAAAAAAAAATTTTTTTTTTTTCATGGTGGTTGTAATATTCTCAGCCACCTGAAACCTTTTAGGAAGAAAGTTATGAATACAGTCAGATGCACGACACAATCACTTCCAAATAAGTCAAAGCAAAGGTTTAATTTGGTTCTGAATTTCTTTAACTATACAGAAAACTATGGTTTGGTATAAATCAAGTAATTTCAGTTCCAGAGTTAAGTTCTTAAAATCACACACACACACACACACACACACACACACACACAAAATGTCCTTGTATATTATTCAGAAGAACCCCTTTAAATCGAAAATAACAAAATTATTTACAGGAGGGTCTATGAATGATCCAATCAACAGATCTTTCCTTGAAATTTCCTTTTCACAGTGTTAAAGTGGAAAGTTTATGTCTATTTGAAGGGAGAAAAGAATAGAGAGAGGATTTTGTCCTCAGAGATATTTCCCATAGGACAATAGTATGTCTATAGAAGTTGCTGGATTTCCTAAAAGAATTAGTGCATCCCTTATGGAAAATAACTGCTCTCCTTTCCATGTAAAAAATCACAATCTCAGAAACTTAGGTAGTTCTAGATCAAGAAGGAAAATCAAACCAGTCCCATCCCCTCATTTACCTGAGAAAACATGAAATCTGAAAGGAAACATGACTTCCACAAGTCTGCACAGATAATTAGCAAAACTTCAAAGCTCTTGCATATTAGTGTAATACTCCAAGGAAGACAATTACTTTTTCCCCACCATTAATGACCACCAGCTTGAGAAAGGGCATTTTTTAAGGTTGCTTATTTATTTTGATGTTGTTTTATTTTGCTAAGAACAAGTGAAATGCAAATTTAGGATTTTCCATGGGCGCTGACAATTATGGCTTTTATAGCTATTCTAAGGAGATGATATTAGAAGTTTGCTTTCTGCTAGACACAAAGATTGAGATACGACTTCAAATCACACCCATATTTGCTGGTAAATACCCATTCTTAGAGGCTAGTTGTGTATATCTCCCAATTCCTACTTGTATTGTAAGAGGTTACCCTTGCCACAAACACACTATCTACAGCTCTGATTATCAGAGCTGGGAAGGTAGTTGGGAATCTGCCCAAGAAGGCAAATCCGAGTTGCAAGAGCATGTTTCCCTTCTAATTTGTCTCCTTTCTAATTTTAAAGATGTTTTCTCTATAAGCACTTTTCTGTTAAATAAAATAATTTGACAGCTATTCATTTAATATATTGATTAAATATAATTAATCAATTATCTTGTTCATAATTAATTAGTATATTCATATATTTGTCACTGTATATTAAATGGCAGAAAAACATCACTTGAATGAGGAAAATTAGCATATTCATGAATTTATTACAAGTAACAACAAAAGCCAACTGTTTCACTAAAAAGTTGCCATTAGTATAGAGAAAGATATTTGAATACTACAGCAATAATTGAATCATTTCTGGTCAAACATCAGTATTTGTTTTAAGAAAGAATAACTTCTTCTAATTGAAATACACAGATGACAACTTCATGAATTACTAACAACGCACAACTATGGTGATCCCCAGTCAGCTGTGGATTTTAGTAATTGTATTGCCATGACAAATTTCAATTAATTCTAACAAATATCTGTGGACGTCTGACTAGATGTCAGGTGCCCGCTCTCACGGAGCTTACATTTTGTTGGAGAAGACAGAAAATAAACAAAAAATCCTACTTGGGAGCTCAAAAAACAGAGGGGGACAGGAGCATAGCAGGTGGCTGATAATCTATGCGTAATCTTGGGCAAGTTATGTGGTGCTCTGTAAGGTACATGGGAGTTCAGATTTTACTCTAAGTGTGAGCAAAGCATAAGTGCAGGCACATAAGTAACTTGAACCTATTTGTGTTACTGTGTAGAGAAGATGATCCAATTGCCAAATGAGGGAACGTCTCACTTCTGTACGTTTCTAATAATATCAGCAAACTGATGTTTAATCATTTTTACCAAATCATTCTATTTTATTAAGATAATTTTTTCTTTTTTTTAAATTTTATAGATATCTAGGTTAGAATTTACTATTCTAGAAAATTTCCTTTGGAAGTATTTGATAGACCATGGTAAGTTTCATCTTAAATTTATTTCCTTGTAAGATTTTGTCCATGCAAATTAAACTCAGTGCTGCAACCTGTAGTTCGGTGAGGCAACATAACTTATTGGTCTTTGGAGTTAGACAAACTTGGTTGTGAATTCTGACACATACACCCACTGTTGTAAACCCTGGGCTCATCACATGACCTCTCAATCTTCAGTTTCTCCATGTGTAAAACAGAGATAACAGTATCCATCCCCCAGGATTGTGGGGAGGAGAATAAATAAAATAATGCCTGTGAAGCACTTAAACCACCATCTGCACTTAATACAGTTTTGGTAATGGCATCTATTACTCTTATCATTGTTACCTTTATCTATTAGTATTGATTAGCCAACAAAGAGAAATGTCCTGAAATTGTTAGTCATGAAAGAATTTTTAAATGAAAGAATTAGGATTACCATATCAAAGGTGTGTGCTTGAATCTACGTATATATTATGAAAACATGCATCAAAAACTAACCTGAAAGTAGAAAAGGTGAGAAATAATTCATCTATGTACATATCGGGTGCTTTATGAATAAGTTTAAATGAGATTAGGAAATTTCTGTTGAGTTGTGTACTTTCTGGATTGCCATTGGATTCAAGTTTTACTTTAAGAATTCAACAGCAGTTGGCAAATCCCTATACCACAAGATCCTTAGTGAAAAATCAGCAACCTAAGGGCATTTTCCATAACTGCCAAAAAATTTGATGCAGAAAGATCCCAAGGCAATGACCTCTGCAGTCAGCCATCTTAATGCAAGACACTAAGGTTTCTGGAAATGTACTACGGGACTCCAAATATTATGATTAACAGAACCACTAAGTGTTTATCTCATGAATGTAGCTCTGTAAACAGGGCACCGGTGTCCCCAGATGCCCCCTTTCCAACCTGGCTGATGTCTGATACATCAGAATCACACTGTGCATATTTAAAAAATAATAATAAATAATAAAGCTGAACTTTAAAAGTATTTGTTAATTGGAATATTTAATAAAGTTTGAATTTGTGCTTTTTATTGTGTTTAAAATATATATTTGAAACAAATGTGTTTTAAACAAATATTTATTTAAAATAAATATCCCCAGCTTGGAGAAAGCCCAATTGAGAAAAATCCAAGAGTTAAAAGAATCACATAAGAAGTGATGACTTTTTAGTAGGAAAGAAAGTGCTTTCTAAAGCAATAATTCAGAATTCAATAACCTTTATTGTCTACAAATTGAGGTACATATGGTCATGATAGAAAAAAGAACATTGTAGCTAAAACACTAGGACAATTAAGAAAACACATAGGGGTTTTACTAGGTTGTTCATTTTTATGAAATTAGAGATAAAAGACCAAGAGTTTCTAAACTCAACCTGTTTAAAAAGAGGGTTTTTATAAAGACTCTTTAAAAAGAGGGTCGTTAATGTGGAAATGTTGTATAGGCAAATAAAACATAATTTTGGAAGGACAAAGAATGCCATTATTTCTTTATGGATTTCTTTATGGATTCAAACAAAACCAAATCATTATCATTGCTATAAAGGTGCACTTTTGTCTTTAAATTTGTTGATATTAATATCTTTATCTGCATTTATAACAGGGGATGGTACCAACATAATTAAGAAATGATAAACTTTAGAGAAACAATGTTTGCTTTACATTTCAAGATTCTTTATTTTTTTATTTAATTTTATTATTTCCAAGTGTATAAAACAACATAATGATTAGACATTTATTCCCCTCACAAAACGATACCCCACCCCCAAGTCTACCATGCCTCTGACATCATACATAACTATTACAATACCACTGACTACAGTCTAGATTCTGTTTAAGAAATGCATTTTTCTCTTTCTGGAAGATGGCCTTGTATGTTTCTTTTGGAACAAATAAGTCAATATTGTACTCAGCTTACATGATGTTAAAATGCAAAAGATCAAATCACTGGAGGCTACCCTGTTATGTATAGTTTATAATTCTCTTCATCTCTTTAATAACTGTTTAATACCAATTTAATTGATTCAATAAATTTGGTATTTTTAGAATACCTGATACATGGATGGAACTATACTAAATTACAATGAAGAAATTTATAAAAGTCAGTCAGACATACTCACAATGTCAATCATATAACAAAAAATAACTAGACATGAAGCAAGAAATGAATTTTTAAAAAGTGACTTCAAAAAAAAAAAGTTAACAAAAACAGAAATGACCTAGATGTTGGAATTAGCAAAGAAGGAATTTAAAATAGCTATTATAGATATGTTTGAGAACTTTAAACATGAATATAACTGGTGCATAGATGAGGAATTTCAGCAGGAAATGAAAAGTATAAAATTTTTAATGAAAATTCTGGAACTGAAAGTACAATATATGAAATAAAACATTTACCAGATATGTTTAAATAGCAATTTGCAGACTAGAGAAGAAAAGAGTTAGTGAACTTGGAGACCAATTAATAGAACACAGATTGGAAACAAAAACAAATTAAAAAAGAGCCACAATGACCTATGGGACAATATTTAGCAATATAACATAGATGTGACTTAAGTTCCACAAGGAAATGTAAAGAGAAGCAGGCACATAAATTTTGAGGAAATAATCATTAAATTTTTTTTCAAATATGGTGAGAATATTCAAGAACCTTGGCAAGCTCCAAAGCAGAATCAATACAAAGAAAATCACATGTAGGAATATCCTTAACATATCACACTGTATAATATACTGAAAATCAAAGATAAGGAGAAAATTCTTGAAAGCAGTAGAGAAAAATGACTCACTGTATTCAGAGGAACAGAGATAAGAATGATGGCTGGCATTTCATCAGAAGCATTAAAGATCAGAAGAGAATGGGATTACATCTTCAAAGTGCTAACAGAAAAAATAAGCTGTCAAGTAAAAATTCTATATCCAGCAAAATTATCCTTCAACAATGAGGGCGGAATAAAGATATTTTTCAGATAAACAGAAGTTGAGAGAAGCTGTTGCTACCAGACTTGCAACGCAAAAATGCTAAGAGAAGTGCTTCAGGCTGAAGAAAAGATAACAGATGGAAATTCTAATCTATAGGAAGGAATGAAGAATGCCAGAAATAGTAAATGTGTGGGTAAATATATTACTATCTTTTTTCCTATTTATTTATTTTTTTATAATATGACTATTTAAAGCAAAAAATAAAACAAAATAAAAATAACATTTTATTATGGTGTTTATAACACATAGAGGTAAAATACATGACAACACCACAAAAAGGATGGTGGTAGGTAGAAACACACTGTTTCAAAGTGCTTGTTTCAGGTGAAGTAGTACTTTACACACTAAATTAAGGCTAGAGACACTATATGCTTATATTAAAGATGCTTATGTAATCAAAGCAGCAACTAAAAAAAAAAAAAATGTTTAAAAAGGTAGATTAGAACTTTCCTGGAAAATACAAGTCACCTCGAAGTTTGCAGAAGTCCCACAACCTAAAACAAGGCCTAACATATACTGAACTCTGAATAAATGTTAAATTAAGCAATAGACACTTCTGTAATAAAATTAACAGGATCGGAAGTGATAAGCATCATAAAAGTGGCAAAACAAAATATCATTTGAGTTCAGAGGTGAGAAAGATTATTAGGTAGAAAGCAGATAAAATAATTTTAATTTTGTACTTGTGGAAAATAAAAATCTTACGGGTTCCCTGTGTTGAGGGAGATTTCTTCTAACTGTGGTAGGTGAACCTAGAATCTCCACTTAATCAAGATATAGTCCTTGGGGATTTACTCCAAGGTCCCTTGAACTCCCAGACTAGGTGAGATCTCCTGTGTGCCCTGTGACAATACCCTGTGTTTCTCTTTCATGTCATTGATCATGATGCAAATTTAACAATTATGTCGTCATGTCTTTAACATGTGTCTCTCCCATGATATGGTGAGCTCTGTGAGAATACAGACAGGGCAGTGTCCACAGGGCAGTGCTGACACACAGGAGGTCACTGATGACAATTTGTTGAATGAATTACAGCCCATGAGAGATGGGCGAGATCTTAGAACTCATCTAGATATTGTAAGTATGTCATTTTACAGGTGAGCAAAGAGTCCATAGCAACAGATCTTTGAGCATGTAAATGGTCCAATTGGGACTGGAACTGCTCGAAACTAAATTTGCAGATCTCTAGGCCAAAGCTCTCTCTGTTGGATCAAGATGAGGCTTCACCCTTTGCTCCATCTTATATTTTGGTATGAACAACAGTCTGGGTCGGGAGCATAACATCTGACGACCAAACAACTGATGAACACAAATCTCAAAGTCATGACATTGGTCTTATAAAAAGTTACAATGTTGTAGCCAAATGAACAAAAATGATAGCGTGTGTGCATAGGGTGTGTGTGTCTGAAAAAGGTCAACTGAAAAATGACTTTGATTTTAAAATGCTCACACTTTAAGTTTCCTCAGAAACTATTTACACATCAATCTTGTGAATAAATGACAAGTCCCAACGAAGAACATCTAAGGCAAGACCTTAAAATGCAGCAGACTAACTGTGACCCCCTGCCAAGCTGATAAAAGAAAAAGACAAAAACAATAGGCATATTCTCATAAATTAGATTACAAAAAGAGACACTTATTGGAATGCAGAGTGTGAAAATTTCCTTCTCTTTTCATTTCTTACTCCTATAGATGTGACCCCTCTCTTTCTTATTTACTGTGTGAAGTCAGTTAACGATCGCTATGAAAACCACCATTTCTAATTCTGAGAGCTGAGTCTTCTCTGCTCCACCAGCACCTCCCTCCGAAAGGAGCTCAACACATCCCTCAGTCAAAGAGGACCAGAATGGATTAGGGCTTGACAGGAATACATGAAACCCCCCTTATCCCCCAGGACAGTCGTTTCCTCCACTCAGGAAGTACCTTTACTAAACCAGTGCTTTGCTCTTGTTCACAACAGTTTTTCCCCAGGGCAAAGGCTCACTTGCCAGCCGGGGGCCACCATCAGGAAAAGGACAGCATTGCTTGCTGCTTGCTGCTCCATTGCCTTTTCCAATCCTTTCCGGGAATGGCTTCCTTCTCCCAGTGGATGGTGTCAGAAGTTCTAAGGCAGCCGCTGGGTCTCCTTCAACACAAACCTCCCACTGCAACAGGCAGTGGCCAGGAGGGAGAGGAAGTCGATCCAACACGTATCATAAGTCATCCCGACCCGAGATTTCCCATCAGCGGCCTTTGCATCATTTCCATTCCAAATCCTTCATTCCAACTCTGAAATCAGGCCACTGTGCTTGCAGGATAGGCAACGGCAGCTTGGTGATGACCGGGAGGGGCTATTCAGGACACCCTACATCCCCCCAGCTCCTTCCCACTCTCACATGTTTGTTATCCCTCTAAATGTCACCGGGCTTCTTTTTTTCCTATCACTTACAAAAACACAAAGAAAAACAATATTATAGAAAACTTTGTAATGGAAAAGACTTCTGTAGGATACACAATTCAAAACCACAATTCCTTTTTTTTTTTTTTTTTTTCCCACTGCGCACCAGCTTTGTGCAATTGGCACTTATTTGGGACAGATTTCAAAGAAAATGTTTTTGCAGTTCAAAGATAAACAGGTTTTTAGTAAACTGTTAAAAAGATTTTTTTCTTCTTCTTCATTGCCAGTGGAACATACTCAAAAAGTAAGAGTGGGAAGACATTCTCCCTGAGTTACACTACATGTGTAGACCTAGTTTTCTGGAAATTAAACAGTACATAGGATAATCAGGGCTTAGAGTCCACCCCCAACACCCTGTCCCCGCCCCAAGTTAGGTTTTATTATCAAAATAATGAGGGTGAAACACTAAAATAATCATATGTGATAATAAAGACACAGTGTTTTTGGGGTTTTTTTTAAGCTCTATTTTTGTTATAATATTAATCTCATATGGGCTTCACATTAAAAACCTATGTTAATTCAAAGCATAAAATAAAAAAGGGTACATGCCATGTTAACAAGGCCTCTGTTTATATCAACTACAACTGAAAATGACCCAAATGGATCTATCAGGGAATAAAGAACAAAATGAGAAGAAGGCCAATCTGGAATCCACAGGCCATCAGAAAGGGGGACAGGCCAGCGGGCTGAACTGACACCAGCGTCCAAGGAAGCTTTCAAGCCCACTCTGGGGTCTGTGGAGGACACTGTGTTGGGCAGTCTCACACATGCTACCCTTCAAAGGCTGGATTTTGCCTCTTGCCTCATATAGCTTTTGTTAGGAACTAATAATCTCATGTCATATGTAAGGAACTTACAGAAGGGGCTGCCGACTTCAAGGCCATAAGCCCCTGGGGGAAGAGTTAAACCTCTGGAGAGACCGTAAGAGGAAATTTAAACGGAAACTAAAATTCTGACAATGGAGGCATGACTTTCCTTTGGTAACTTTTGATGATTCTACCAATGGAAAATCAAATCCTTCCCCTTTAAAGCACACGAATGCGAATGGTGCAATAACGCAAAGACTCCAAGCTAAAGTAACAGGGCAGATACATCCTGTCTTTTCTTTTTGAGGAATGGGGCAAAGGGTGGCTAAGCCTATATAACTTGAAGCTACATTGTTTAAGAAATTTCACAAAAACACTATACACACACACACACACACACACACACACATTTGTATATATATGCACTTATACATATATATGTATAATATACATATATACATATGTGTGTGTGTGTGTGTGTGTATATATATATATATATATATATATATATATATATATAGTGTATATATATATGTATGTGTGTGTGTGTGTGTGTGTGTATTTTTTTTTTTTCCTTGTAGGAAAATAGACTCTCAGGTCCCTCTGCTCTTCCTGAGCTAACAGTGCGGGGACCTCCTCAGCATTATTTCACGGTGAGCAGATGGTAGTCTGAAATTTTTTTGATAAAAACAATCCACTGGCAGGGGTTGCCAAGAGGTCAGTGGAACCCAGATTAACAATTGATCAGCTCTAATGGACCATCATAGCAATCAACTCAGAGCCGTACACAGACCTGCTACCCCAGGAATAGCAATGGGGCTGACACCCAAGCTATTAACAGACTTACGCTTAATAGCATCAATGCTTTGCAGCTTCAAAGCCTTCACCTGAGCAGACATGCAGTTTTCAATACACATCCATTCTCTCAAAGGCCTCCCTCTTACAGGTTTCCACAAAAGAGCACTCGGTTTACTCTGACGCGGAGAAGATTTCACTGAGGTCTGAGGGCCGGGCAGTGAAAGACACTCTGCAATATTGACTGATTATTTAAACATCTACTCATGTGTTCCTACCACAGCTGTAGCCTCTGATATTTCTCATGTACTCATACAGAACACACGACTGGGGAGGAAAAAACTGGGCTCCCCCTCTTTGTTCGCAAGAGCACAAAAGCTATACTACGGCGGAGACTCATTTTCTCCCCCTCCATTTTTTTTCAAGAGGCTGATGCTGCACTCGTGTTTACAGCACCACATTTGACGAGGAATCAGTTGTGCTACACGAGGATTTTTATTGTAAAGCTTTGATAATGGGAAAGAAGTCAGAACACTCTTGAAAGATAACAATAGCTCCAGACAGACAAAAAAAGAGCAGCTCGAGGTCAGTTGAGCTAAACCACAGAGCATTTTTCCTCTGCTGAAGAATAAAAACCCCGTAAAGTCAATTAAATCATTCCTTCTCTTGCCCACCTACTTTTATTAGACAACCGTTCTAAGAATAAAATTAACTATATGAGCCATAAACACCACATTTTCCCAAACAGTCCTGACTTCCAAGAATCTTTTTGGCTCTCCTGCAAATTCACTCCTTCCTATTGGACCAATGGATTCAAACAGACTCCAATTCAAACAGAATTCCATCTGTCTGGTCCAGAAAAACCCACGATCAAGGACATTCTCTTACAGAAACACAATACAAGGGGCAAAATCAGAAAATTCCACATTGATGCAATATTATTATCTAAATGGACAGTCCATATTCAAATCTCTGTTTCTGGTTCAGAATCCAATTTAGGATCACACATTGCATTTAGTTGTCATGTGTCTTTAACGTCCTTTAGTCTGGAACAAGTCCTCAATGTTTCTTTGTCTTCCTTGACCTTGACATTTTTGAAGAGTCCAGCCAGTTTCTTTGTGGACTGTTCCTTAATCCAGATTTCGCTGATGTTTTATGACGATTAGACTCAGGCTATACATTTCAGACACACTGTGGACGAATTCTATATAAGTGATGTTGTTTTCTTTCTGGTCATCATATCGACTTTGTTTCATCACTGATGATATTAACTTTGATTACCTATTTAAGATGTCTGCAATTTTTCTCCATAATAAAGTTCTATTTTCCCCTTTTAATTAATAAGTAGACTAATAAGTAATTTGTGGGTAGATGCTTCAAGACTGTCAATGTCCTGCTCTTCATCAAACTTACTTGCTAGTTTTGCACCCATTGAAGATGCTTGTCTGAATCAGTTACCATAATTCTCTAACGACATCATTTCTTCTATAGTAGTTGACATTCAACTGTAGGAACTTTCCCTTCTCATTTATTTATGTACTTATATATTTATCTGTTTATTTATTGTCAGAGCGGACTCTTGGATTATTTTATTCAACGTTATAATCTAATTTAACTTGATTTCAGTTGAGTTTCTGTCATACAGTACCAGAATATTCCTGGAAAGGCTTCAGGAAATCCTGAGGTGAGGGAGACAGTTTCCCTTGGCCATGAACTCAAGAGGTCCTCCCAATCTTCACATTAACAAAGGTGCTTCCTGACGCCTCATTAAATCCCTCTGGCCCACTCTAGACAATGCAAACCCTCTGAAAAGGAGGCACAGTAAAGGCGAGTGTGACCAGTAAATGGTCCCTGGCTCTTCCTGGAGCCACACCGTGGTTGTGGCTGTAGGAAGACAAGGTGCTTCTCTGTGGATCCAGCTGACCCCTCTGCTCCTTCTCTTGCTGCGCTGCTCAAAGAGCTGGGCTGGCCTCCTCACTCAACTCCCAGTGGCGCCAACAGTCCCCGAACGGCTCCACCTTCCCCTGGAACCTCTTGTGCTTGCTACACTCCTGGCTCTACTTGCTTCATATTTTGGGTATTATGCCTGAAATTGAAACCCAGGTGGTAGGCTTGATATTTTCTACTTCCCCTCTGGACCCATTCTTTTATTTTTTTCCTAGTTCTTTTCAATTTTATTTTTTTATATTAGTTTCAGGTCTACAAAACGACATAATGATGAGACATTTATACTACTCACAAAGTGATAACTGCCCCCCAAGTCTACCACCCCTCTGACATCACATAAAGCTGTTACGATAAAGCTGTTGACTATATTCCCTATGCTGTACTTTACATCCTGTGACTGTACACACACACACACACACACACACACACACACACACACACAGACACGTATTATTCTACTTCAGTTTCAGGTGTACAGCACAGTGGTCAGCATCTACACAATCTATGAAGTGATCGCTCCAATAAGTCCAGTACCCATCTGGAACCCTACATCGTCTTTACAACATTATTGATTATATTCTGCATACTGTACTTCACATCCCCGTGACTATTTTGTAACTACCAATTTGTACTTTCTAATCCCTTCAAAAACTATGGAACGCTTCACAATGTGTGTGTCATCCTTGCGCAGGGTCCATGCTCATCTTCTCTGTGTCATACCAATTTTAGTATATGTGCTGCCACGGCCGAGCCCTCCAGGCCCATTCTTCACCCTTCTCCACCCAGTGCAATGTCTCAGGAGGCTGAATCAAATCAACTACACCAACAGCTGGATTCAGCCAAAGGTGGGTACCAGAAAGAGATCAAAAGGCTAGAGATAGTTATTGGGGTACCTTCCCCTGAAATTCCACCCCTGCCAGCTCAGCAAGGGGGACTGCACCCCTCTGTCAAGTGCCCTTTCCATAGAGCTACGACCCCTGGCTTCTAAAGACCGCTTCCCTCACCTCTCTGCTTCTGGTTAGGAGGTGGGCTTGCCCTGGGGTACAACACCCCTGCTTATTGGTTGCTCTTACCATACGTTTTTAAATATTCCATTTATTACGCTTTCCTCAATTATCCCATTTGATTGTGAATTCTTTTATCCAGAAGGCAAAAAATATAGATGGGAATGATGACAAGAGGTACATCCATGAGATGGAGCCACAGGCTATCTTAGGTACCACCGTCTTTTTCTGTGTGTGCTTGAAGATTTATGGCTGTCTTTATCTTTTCCAGGTAAATGAAAAATGTGACCACATGCCATTAAAAAAGCTATATTCTATCAAAGCACTGCTGTGAGAAAAGCCACAGAACTCAACATGACAATACAGTAGGGGCCCAAAGGAACTTCTAAATATTATTCAGTTCACTTGTTGCCTTTTACTATGCTTTCTATGTACAAGACAACATCAAAAGGCTTCTCAACCAGACACAGGTGTGCCATGACTACATATGAGATCCAGTGAAAGAAATTTATTAAGTGGATGTCCAAACCCCACATCTGTGAATGACTTAATTTTTAAATATAATTAACAGTCAATTCAACATTAGCCCCATCACAACATTGCTTTCCATGACTTAAAATGCAGCGAGAGATGTGTCTACATCCTGCTATCTGTCTTATCAATTTACCATTCAGAGTTCTGGTAATTACTGACACTTGACTGAATAACTCCCCCAGAATCGGGGAGGAGTTCATCAAAATCTGGGTACATGCATGTGAGCATGTGTGATCACCCATTATGTGTCATGGTGGAAAATGGTTGAGGACTGCTATCCCACCTTATCAAAAAACAGGCAAAGTTATTTCACCACTGTACTCCCTCCTCCAAAGCTTTTCTTTCCCAACCCCTAGTGCCTAGTATTCTTGGTACACCTAGCATTTCTCCTCTGGCAGCGAACACAGGAAACAACTGAACTCAAGTGATAATCAGTTACCTGCAAATCTGCATCGAATTCGTGTTTCAGGTGTGCTTCTTCTGCAGCCTCCACAAGACGCTGAAAAGACAGAAAGCAACATGACGAATTACAAGTGTGGTCTGCACCCCATTTCAACAAAGTGAAAAGACTGAGGTTTCTCCACTGCCCCAAAATGAAAGATTATATCATGGCATGTTCACTGTGACATGTGCCTTTGCTCCCATAAAAATGAAAATAATAACATCAATGTCAAAATCCAGTTTTTGCCTTCATCATTCCACAAAACAACATTCTTCCAAAAACCATTTATTGTTATGTGTGTATAAAACACACATGTTCTACACCCATTTTCATAACAATTTAAAGACACTGACCCTTGAGGTCCTATATGGATTCCAAAACCTACCTAGAAAAATGCATTCCTTAGGTAGACAAGGCCCTTCGTCAAGATTTATTGAATTGAATTGAGTCCAACTTTAAGTGGGTTAACTTTTTTCCCCAGTGGTTTGGAAAACACTACTTATTTTAATTCCCTCAATCATTCAAGGTCAATTCTTTCTGTCCCAGTTCTAGTATGTAATTATCAGGTGACAGTTATTTGAATTTTATGGTACATCAATGCCATTTTGACAATCTGCCTCCCAATAAGAAAATCACTGAAATTAATCAATAAGCAGTAATCATAAATACACAACTGCTATTCTTATTAGCCAACTAAATCCAACCAATTCATACTCTTATGAAAAATACTTAATGAAGTCCCATTTAATAATTATTCAACTACCAAAGTCATTTTTATCGTTACTTCCCACCATGAAAATATAGGCTAGGAGATTTTGCAGAAAACTCCTTTAGTTAAATAATATTTCACTGAATTTTCATAGAACTAAGAGCAAAACCTTTAGACCCAAGTAAAAATTTGAACCATGTCTATTTTTCCATCATTAATCTGGCAGCCTCTGCTGCCTTTACCTTGCTTTTCCTTGGAATACAGACTTGAGTTTAATAGGCCTTGTTTCAAAAAATGACGACATTAGTATTAATCTCCAAATGATCACAAATCCACAGACAAATGTTCCATGAATAATTATTAAATTAGACATAAAAATGAAAAGGCTGAAACATATTTAGATAACTTTAGGCTCCAGTATAGAGCACTGAAGCCCTCTCTCTCTCTAGGCCATACAATGAAAGAGAGAGGCCAGCCAGAGACAGTGTTATACAAAGACAGGAACCTGGAAGGGGTCAGATTGGTCAGGAAGGGACTTCTCCTTCTCTGGTCAATCAAAGGACAGACTCCAGGAAATATTACAGGGCCGGAAACAGAAGACTTAGTTCTAATTCTAGCCTTGATGCAACCCATTATAATTGTGAGATCTTGGGCAAGTCCCTTCCTCTCTGGGCCTAGTTTCCTCATCCCAGACACATGATAAAGTGACCCCAGAACAGTGGTTCTCAAAAGTGTGCCCTTTCCCACTGGAGCATCAGTTTCACCTGAAAATTTGTTAGCAATGCATATTCTCAGGCCCCATCCCCATCCTACAGAATCAAAAGCTCTGGGGGTGGGCCCAGCAATCTGTTTTAACAAGCTCTCCAGATGATCCTGATGCCACCGAGGGTTGAGAACCCATGGCTAAAACCACCACTTATCCCAGACCGCATCCCTGATGCCTTGATTAATGAGCTCCATCAACCCTCCAAGGTATTTCAACTCTCATTTATCTCTTCAAAACCTGTGTACATATGTGTTTTCACAGTGGGACACATGAAATACTTTACAGAAGAGAGGCATGAACTGGAGAGGATGAGAAATAGAGAAAGAAAAATAAGGAGAGACAATATCTATGTAGACCGTTGGCCCCAAGCTTTCACTGGGTCAGCCTTCAATGGATCGTGGTCTTCTTGGAAACATCCCAGTAATGAAGCCTGTCAGCCTCCAGGGAGCACGATACAATTTGCAAACATATTGCTGTGGACCCTAACAGATGAGTGACAGGCAGTGATATAAGAGATCTACATATTTGTGAAAGTTCATTCTCTTAATCTTTTTGTAATAGACTTAGAATTTCTATGCATGTATCATAAAATCAGTTACATATTGAGCTTTATGGAGTGCACATAAATATTACACATGTCTGAATATTTACATTATCGAAAAATGTCATGCATTTATGTATTTACTTAAACACATAGAAGTTGCTTTTTCATGGTGTCTAAGCATTCTGAGAATCCAGGGAATAAATGTCAATGAAATACATAAATGATCAAAAGATAAGAACAAAATAAAATTTCACAATAACCAGGACAGATAATACTGGAAAAAGTGAAGAATTGTAAATGTACAAAAACAAAAAAGCAGTGTAGGACCAATAAATAAGAGAACAAGATGGAAATGAAAGGCATATTGAAACTATTATGAAAGAGCACAGCATGAAATGCATTTCATATATATCATTTTATTTACATTTGTGTGTATGTATGTATATGTATATCATACATACCATATAACATTCAAATATAACATAACATGAAATGTATTTCAACCACAAATACTGTAATACAACACATGGAGTACCAGAAGGTAACACACTAGAAACAATTCAGTAAAATTGCAGTAATTACTGAGATTAGCCAGAATATTGTTCTCTGTGTGGAGCAGTGAGTACATGAGAATTTGAACCCTGCTGCCAGTTTTTATGTTCTTTTTCAGGTTAAATTTGCTGCATGGCTTTTTTAACTTAACTTATCTCACACATTTCTTGTTTCCATGAAGATACCGTCCCATCATAGTCACCATTAAGCTTTAGGAAATATGATTCAGAAAAAGGTAGTCAACTGTTAGCTACATAATAGTTGCCTCATGGAAAACAAATGAATACTTTGGAACAGGGTTTTTTGAAAGGATATGCTCTTTGTGCAGTCAGCCACGGGGTTATCCCAACCTGCTCTTTGATGCCATGAGAGACAGGCCTACATTTTATGGGATAATTCAGGGGGAAAGTCCCCAAGAACAGGCTCAGCTGTTAGACAGTATAGTAATGAGTAGCAGGACCTCAAGAACCACGTGCCTTTTAGAAAGAACAAAGGATAGATGGTCTTTCCTCTGCAACACTCTTATAAAGATAAACGGGTTAAAAGAAATAGTATCTAAGAAGAAAATCATGTGTTATAAATCTGCTAAAACAGAGTCCTGGGGACAGACGTTTCTACTGTTAATAAAATAAAAATAAATTGAATCATCATTTAAAAAAGCGAAACCACTCAACTTCCAACTCTTACGTTTGTCTGCCAGTAGAAAACAACCTATAATGTCTCTTTCCTACACAAATATCCTTATTATCTAATTCAAATTAAGTATGTTTTAAAAATAAGTTTGATTATCACTTGTAGGTAAGAAAACTAAACTTAAATGTGCTGATATTTTAGTTATATAAGGAACTGCCACTGAACCTGAGGAAAACTGTTATTTTATTGTACCTATTAAAAAGGCAGTATGTTTTTAATAAAGTTGATTTTCTCTTGTATGAATTCCCCTTTTGGATCTGCTGATGAAATTATAAAATTGTGACTGTGGTTTTTAATTAAAACTGAGCACTGGAAATAAAAATGGCTTTGAAGACTAGTATTCAAAACTGAGTTTTGAGGTAAGAAAAAACAGTTTTGTCCACAGGTTTCCCCTCCCCATTTAACGCCCAAAACATTTCTTTACTCAACAAAACTGACAACAGTATACTGGAATGTACATCCTAGAATTGGAACAAAGCACCTAAAAGCTCAAAAGCTGTAATTCATGAGTTGATGTACATTTCATTGACTTTTATATTTCTAAGTAACTCCTCCTCTTTGAAATAAATACAAACAAAAGCTATCTCCGTAGATAAGAAATGCTAGAAGCCATGGGCCATGGATAGTATTTATGGCTGAAGTGAAGGCAAAACTGCCAAGGGGGATACAAGGATATTAAAGCACTGCATTTAATATCATATCTCATTTCTTGTTACAATGGCCCCACATTTTCCCTACTACACTGCAGAATGCACAGTCTCCCAGCTCCTCCCCCAAAACACTTAAATCACCGCTAGGGTTAAAGACATCATAGAGGTCAAACTTTCTGTCATGGTCCAGAACGGAGAAAATAGGACACCATGTCAAACTAAAAATTGGATCAGAAGAAGAAAATGATTTTTTGTTCTATTTGTATTTCATCTTTTTGTTCCTGGTCATTTTGGCTTAACAGAAGAAAAGATAGAAAGACATGTACAGTGAGAGGTGGGGAACGTAATGGAAAATGTGATTACACAACCAAAATAACTTACTACTGGACTCCTGCTGATTATGTCAGAATGAACAAATTGTGTACAAATGGAAAAAAATTTAAATAAAAATTCCTAAAATTTGGGGGAGAGGGGAGCAGACAATTATGGACTAAAAGTCTTAAAGCAAAACAAATATAAAAACTATATGGAGTAGCGAAGAAAAAAGTTGTTTCTATTTCTCATGATAAAACTAAAAAGTGTTGGCTTGTAAAACTGTCATAATGGGATATTGGAAAACTTCAAAGCACTTAATATCATTTAGTGGTTTTCATTTAATGTTTTGCAACAACATTTAATACTCATACCAGGGTTTTTACTGCCTTTTTTTCTGGAATGAATACATAATTCTTTCTCAAAGAATGTTTACGCTCAACTCAGGGGATTAAAAAAAAATCTATAATCATTATCATGGATTTAGCTGCATTGATAATTAACTTGGAGCTAGTTTGTGAATTGCCATTAATACCAGAGTTGGAGATCATATGAGTTTTCCTTCAAATCAAAAGAGCCAAATGCATAGAAAAACAACCAAAGGCATTATCAAGAAGTAATAATTACCACCACAACCATACCCAGTGTGGCATGCATCATTCATCTTTTCCTTACACTAGGTTTAGTGGTTTTTGTTTTAAAAGCTACAATTTGATGGAGTAAAAGTTACACCTTTCGCCAACCAGCATGTACATTGGGTTAATGATATCCTAGCATCGTGTTTCATGGCACTGCTTGAACTCTGCATGCTGACCATCTACACAGGTGAGAACATAGGAAACCCAAATCCTCTCTATAGTCACAGATTTCAAACTCATTTGATCCCAGAAACAAAATGAAAAATCTCTATCTTTATTAAATGCCATCAGCACATCAAAAGATGTCTCTAGGAATCTGGACAAAATGAGACTGATTTGTTCCCAGGACTAATTTCAAGCACTCTTCCTGTATGAATGGTCAGAAAAAAAATAAAAAACAACAACAACCCCCCCAAAAAAAAAATTTAACAACCATTAAGTTAAAAATCAAAGAGTAAATGTTCAAATTTACATTTTCATTCCTTCTGTCATTGAAATCCCTTCCATTCTGTTCTCTGGCTAGAGTTTCTATCACTCTGTAATACTGTAGATTAATCTTTGGTGCTTTTGTAGCTAGAGTTATCGGTTGATTATTTCTCAAAGTGTGGAACTCATAGCACCAGTGAGCCATGAAACAACAGGAGGTGGTTTACAGAAGGTGAGGGACACATGCAAGGAAAATAGCTGTTTCAACATAAAGGGATAAGTGACAAAGAACGCTAACAGTAGTCCAGGAAGCTTCCGAGAAGTGACATTTAAGCTGAGCCCTACAAGAGAACAGGAGGTTTTTCCAGAAGAAAGAAAGGTGCTGAAAGTGTGTTCCAGCCTATGGAAACATTGCAAACAAAGTTTGGGAAGCAAGAAAAAGTTTGGGAAACAGCTGGATCTCAAGACCTACACAGAGGCCCTCTCATGGACGAGGTAACCATCAGGCAACAAACCAGGGCAAAAGGAATAACCGAGAGAGATGGACACAGTTAGACAAGAAGAACTCCAAGACATTTTTTTCCCTTCCATCCTGAAATGCTAAAACTGCAGTCATATCTGAGAGCTTAATAATATTCAGTAATCCTTATTGATACAAATGTTTTTACTTTTCAATTCCAATAGAAATGGCACAAATAACTCACCAACTATCAAGATGATTGTTTTTTTCTCTAAAGAAAGGAGCCTCTAAGGAGCCTTCATTATTTCTTTGTTCCTTGAGAAGAAATAAGCTTTGTAGCACATGAATGACCATTTTGTATAAAATGACCTTCTGCCTGAAAGCTGCAAAGATTGCTTCGGCTTTAAAAACAGCAAACATCTCAAAGTGGATTCTAAAAACTAATCTATAAAATTTCCAGAGAAAGCAGGTAACAGAACAATAGAGCAAACACATCTTGTGTGTATGCAGGGCGCTCTCTTCCCTCTTTCTGTCTGCTTCAGATTGCATGAGGTTATCCCAGTCTTTTAGGACAAAATAAGCCTAGAATTTACATCAGAAGACAGGACCACAATCAATAACCAACTATCGTTGTTTCCACAAGAGATACCTGTTATCAATTTCAGGCTGATTAAATTAATACCTGTTATCAACGTGAATGGCCTATTTCCAAATGAAAGCCATCTAATCTAGTCCTACATCTAAGGCTACCTTTGCCAATGTGCAACATTTGCAGAGCTACTGAAGATGGAAACAACCAAACATTGCTCAAAGGGCTGCTCATGGGCCAAGGCAGCTGGAGCGGAGCTAGGAAGAGAAGTCAACATTATCTTTCAGTCCGAGTAATTTGTCCAAGTGATTCAGCATTTTAAAGCACGGTCTTCTGATTATGTAACCCTCCTGGGAACGGTTTAGAGTTTGATTATCAAAATCAAGGCCATTTAACCATAAACCTTGTAAAGTTTCCTCAGGACCCTTCAGTTCTGAGATGTCTGAACTAATTCCTTGGTGGGCAATAGAACTGTCATTAACTTCCCAAGAGGGTAGTCAGGATGGACAAGACTACGAGTATGACATTATGTCAGCTTGAGGATAAATATTTGTTTTACACACTGGAAATCATCTATCACTGAGGGCTCTGACAGTGGTGAATAAAATTATGTTCTAACCTTTACTTACATCCTCTCCAGGACCTACGCAGAGATTTTTGACTGGAACCCACAATAGGCAGAGTTTTGAAGGTATTGTCCATTTAGCTATGGAAGATGAGAACATCTGCTTAAAACAAGATAGATACGATAAGGCACAGCCAAGTGAAGAAGGTGAGCATGTTGGTGAGCTAGTCTGTCCTACAGAGAGCTTCCATTTCTGGTGGCAACAAGTTCCCATCACTTTTGTTCAGTTTAGTTTGACAAGTATTTTTTGAGAACCTATTAAGTAACCAGAACAGCAACAGGAACTAAGGGGGACACCAAGACTCATCAGTGAGTCTTGGCTCTCAAGCAGCTTTTGGTATTTTAAGCACGATGGCCCCGGTGAATCAGAACAGTCTCCGAGCCCAAGGACAAGGGTTGGAATCAGGTCATCCTCCTCACCAGCTGCCTGACTCTGGGAAAATCTTATCTTCCCTGAGTCTCGATTTTCTTATCTGATGAACTGAAAAAATATCATCGTTAGTCTATACCTCTGTGTGTGAATTTGATGAGAATGTACACACAAAACATTTCCTAAAGGATTCCACACAAGTGTAAGATATTATTGTGACGGAGCAGGGGAAGAGATGAGATTTTCCAGCATAAACAGCTTGATTGGAACAAGGAAACTTCACAGAGTCTGTGCCTGCCACAGTTGGCTGTCATGTGGGGAGAACTTGGAACAACTCAAGTTCACAGTTACATGGAGGTTATGTGAAAGTGAATTCTGCTGCCAAGGAAAGGCCTCCAAACCTTGTGTTCTCAAACACGTGGCTATGCACCTGCTCCTTAAGGACTGGTGTGCAGAATCTACCACTCTCTTTCAGCTTCAGCAGCAAAATCTGTGATCACTGAGGCTGAAAATGGAATGAGGCAAGGGCCTTTATCGAAAGGTTTGACTGATGTCCTCAGAATGGCACAATCACAGAAATTAAGCTGTTTGCCAAAGCCAGCTCCTTTGATGAATAGCACTGTGAGACATGGAACAGGACAGAGTGTGGCAGGATGGCAAGTGTGGCAGGCAGTTCCCAGCCCTGGGGCCCCAACCATGGCCAGCAAAGGAAAATTACCTTTCTCCTTGAACTTGGACAAATGTGGAACAATTCCCATGTCCACTCACACTTTATCTACTCAAATTGATTTTTATGTAAATTTGATACAGGGAAAAATCTATTTCAATTTCCGTTATATGCTTTCCTTCTATGCATCCATCCAGATGTTTACCAGGTAACTTCAGTTTGGGAGAGAACCACCATGTTGGTCCAGAGAGCAAGCTCTGGGGTCAGACAGCCTGACTTTGAATCTTGGCTCCAGCTACTTAATGAGAATACTCTGGGCAAAAGTTCTTAAAACACAGTAAATGTCCATCAATGTTAGCTCTTCTGATTGTCGATGATAATGACAGTGACAAGTAGGTGAGAAGCACTATGCTAGCGGCTCAGGCCATGAAGCTCACCCACACTCTCATAGCTCAGTTGGGAGGAGAAGCAAGAAATAAGACAATGTGGCCTGGGCTATCACAGGAGGTGGTGTAAGCTGATAACGGCAAACAATTAGTGGGTTTCACACTTCCTATCATAGTGTCAAACTGTTCCAAGTGCTTTAGTCAATTAATCCAGTTAAATCCTCACCACCATTCTATACAGGAAAGCACAGATAACATCGCAACTTTACACATGGGGAAACCAAAGAGCAGGGAGGTTCAAGTGTTATGAAAACTCAAGGAAGGGAGCAGATAACCCTGCCAGGGTCCGGGGCACCAGTGTGGGGCTGGTCTCACAAATGACGTGACAGTGAGCCTGAGTGAATGGATGAGTGGAGGTCAGCCAAGTGGCCAAGCAAAATGACAGAAGAACAAACATCAAAGGCTCCAGGTAGAAGCCTCATGTGCCTACAGAGTGGCAGGTGGTTTGGAATGGGGAAGGTCAGTGGTGTTGGGGGAAGGGTGCTAAAAGGGGGGCAGTGAGGTTCAGACAAGCAAGGGCCAGGAACAAGGCAAAGGGAGACCACGTCCTGTGCACAGCGGGGATGGGAGCTGAAGTCTGACGGGCATAAAAGCGACATGATCAGTTCTGAGACTTCAGTCACTTTTACATTAATCTGGTAGCAGTGTTAAAAAATAAATTGCAAGGAGATAAACCTGAAACAAAGAGAGGCTGTAGCAGGGAAACCACTAACTTTAATGCCACTCATTCCACAAGTCTCCCAATCCATCAGTGAGTCCTGTAGGCAATTCCTCTAGAAATGGCCCATGTTTTTCCACGTTTATCATAACCTCGCCTGTTCCCTGTTACAACCCTAATCAGAGCCACAGCTTTCTCCCTGCGGAATCCCCACACTCCAACATGTCTTCAGCTTCTGCTCTATGCCCTACAGTCCATTCTCCACACAACTGCCAGAAGACGACTTTCAAGAATAATTCTGACGTTGGTTGCCTTTTGAAACCCTCCAGTGACTTCCCGTCAATCATGACCAAGACCCACATGCCCCTCGTGACCCGGCCCTGCACCCTCAGCGCACCCCCTCCCCTACAAGCCCCAGACTCCCGGACATCTTTCTGGCCCCAGACCACCATATACTTGTCTCTGCCACTCCTACTGTTCTCTTGGCCTAGAATGTTCTTTTCCCAGATCCTCAGTTGTTTGCCCCACCCTTATCATTCATTCTGCTGCTTAAATGACTCCTCCTTTAAGATTCAATCCCCACGCCACCTCCAATAAAACAGTAACTTGCTTCACGCTAAAATAGTACCAAGAACACGACCGATGCTCCAAATATTAACTGTATTGTGTGTGTTCCAAGAACTGTGTTTGGTTGGGAATATAAATGTGATAAGATGCATCTCCTTCCTTTGAGGATGTTACAGTCTAGGGAGGGAAATCAACCAACAGAACCACAACTCAATGTGATAAAAGTTCCAAGAGCAGGAAGCAAGGGATACTATGGATGCCCACTGACAGATCAACTAGACCTGGCTGACGGGGGCACATGGAGGCGTCTCATCGATGCTGACACCTGAACGACAGGAGTTAGCCCAGAAAACTGAGGAAGGACATTCCAGGATAAGGACACTACAAGTGAAAGGCCCAAAGGCAAAAGAGAACCTGATATAGTCAGGCAATTACAGGTAGTTCAGTGCATCGCGTGGGGGTGGAAAATAAGGAGGCTGCAGAGTTTTAAGCAGCTAAATATTATGAAAGTAATCCAGACTTTTAAAATTGTCAAAAGGTAATCCAAGGCAATAAAGAGAAAGACTGTAGAGAAGGCATGCTAAAGCTATTTAGGAAAGAGAACCTGCAAGACTCAGAGGCCGACAGGACTTAGAAAATGAGGGTGAAAGTGGAGTAGAGGTCATTAGCTCTGGTGCTGTTCACCACTACCCAGTAGTGCCCCCAGGAGATATCCAAGGATGGGAAGAGAGGGAGTTGGGGCTCAGGAGGAACATCTGAGAAAACAAAGGCAGGCAGATGCTGCAAAATCTCACAGTAAGACCCAGTAACACAATGACAGAAAATCCGGTGATTCAGGGTATGTGTTGGATGGTGCCTGTTGATTTTCAGCACCACGTAAGCTGTCCCTTCTACAGCGCAAGCTGGAAGCCTACATGCTACATGTTCTAGAGCTCTCTGCCAACACGGCTTCATGTTAGACTTGTGAGCGACTGCAAGGCAAGAAGAGGAGATGCCAGCATTCTCCAGCTGAAGCTACGGCCAAGTACGTGGGCATTTGCAGATGACAGGTATCTTCTGCCAGTGTCCTCCAGATGCCCTCCTGAGAATTACCCACTGTGCCTGCAGACAGCTGAGGCCACCGGTGGTGACTCCCTGTGACCTGGGCACTTCCTGAATCTATAAACTTGGGCAGTGTCTTCCCTGGCCCTCATGTTCCCAGTTCTCCCAACTATCAAATGAGCTTTAAATTCCTGATGTTAAATCCCTGCCCACTTGGAACACCCAAAAGGTGTTTTGCTTTTCTGATCAAACCTGACGGGGTGAGCCAGAGGGTGACTGTGTAACACCAGGTCAGAGCAGAGGTAGGGGCAAGGGCCAAAGTGCAGACAGCAGAGAAGTGGAAGTGAAGGAAGTTTGGAAAAAGAAGTCTGGCCTCCTATATCAAAAAACTTAGAAAAAAAGGAAGGAGGAAGGTCAGGTGATGGAAGGAGGAGGAAGGAGAGATTTGGGCCATAACAGGAAGGAAATGCAGAGTGAAGGCAGGCTTTAAGATGAAAACATGCTCACATTAACAAGGCAGTAAGAAGAACTGTGCTGGGAAGCTTGCTGTAGGCCCAGCTCAGGACAGCTCTAGGATCCTTCCCAGGGGCCTCAAAGCCATTGGGCCCAGGCCTCCAATTCAAGGACCTTAAACTTAGAGTTTCCACATTACCTCCTAAAGCGGTTACAGGTAAAGTCCTATAGAAACCATAGCACTGGAAGGAGAAGTCATTTAAAGGTGCATCCCTTTCTTGGACCTCACGCCTATGGTGTATTATCATTTTTCTTTACTGTATCCTTAATTTGCCCGGGAAGAGCTCAATTATATTGTATAGGCACTCTTTACTAAAACAAACAAATAAACATACAAAAATAAACAGTAATTTGTTAAATGTAAATATTTAAAATACACCACAATTTTCAATGATGTTTTGTCATTTCTTCATTTTATAACATAATGGGGGCCTTGAAAAACAGAAAATCCAAATGGCCTGGGTCTCTCTTCACTTTTGAAGGGCCTGCGAAATAGGACCAAGCCGGCTTCTTTGCTTTAAGATAGAGGCAACCACATGTATTTTGTGTCAAGCTTATTTCAGATGAAATCAAGAATGAATAAAAAATAAGGCTGTTTCCAGGATCTTGTCCCCAAGCCTTTTATACAAGTCCCTTGCTTCAATGGCCTCCGAAAAAGGCCCTCCCCGCCGCAATGGAGAAATAAAATCCTGAAGCCAACACTCTGAACCTTGCTGATCTTTTCAAGAAAATGACTGTTTCAACTCAAAATGCAGGGTGGCAAGAGAACCAGCCCTGCTCACGTGATGCTCTGTGCGTGAGCTTTGGAGTCCACAGGTTGCTGGGTAAACCAAGAGGCAGGTTCTGAAGTGTGTTCTTACACTCACTTTCGGTTATTTTTCCTTCTATTTCTCTTACTATGAAACGGACACCCAGGCGTTCCTTTTGCATGCAAGAAATGACACTTTCACCCTCCGGAAGCAGACATAACATTTCTACATTTCCAAGGATGAGAACCTAGCTTAAAGGATAAAGTGTCTCTAGCTCTTTTAATGCCCAGATAATGAACTGAAGTCACACGTGAGGTTTGCATTTTGATGGAAAGTTATTCATATGTTTTACTCTCGCAGCTTCAACTCTATTTCTCTTCTGTCAACTCTTAATTATAACTTTATGTCCAAATGACAATGAAATAAGTAGATGTATGAACAAATGCTAGTGGTAAAAGAATTGAAGAATTGAGGATTTTTTTTTTTTTTTTTAATGAAGCACTGAATCCATTTTACATCAAAGTAAACTAGAGCAAAAACTTCACTTCCCTCAGGTGTCTATGTAATGCCGCATTTGTACGCCATGCCGGCTCCTAACAGTCATCATTTTTCACACACGCCCTCCACGTCACCCATGCCCTGCCGTCTGAACTCCTGTAACTTTCCGATGCTCTGACCGGACCAAACAAAATTGAGTCTTCCTTTCAGCACAATGCACTGACGCTCCATGTTCCCCTTTCTGTGAACACTCACCCCTCTTCTTTTACTACAAAACGGACACACAGAGAAGCAACAAATTCAACCAAATTAAATTTCCACTGTGTGAATCAAAAGCAGGTAAATAAGTATCAGTAACTCTACATCGTTTGAGCAAATTCGTAAAATATAGTTGGACTCTCATGGTTTTTAAATTCCCTTACATTTCTGAAGGAGCGAAATGACTGTGAGCAAATGAAGAGTCCTAGGAAGATACAGAAGATGGGAGTGAACATGATCAAGGCCCTTCTCTGTGTCAGGCACTGTACCGATGTTGGCCCACTTCAGCCACACAATATGCCCTAGGGAGTTACCACATCCCCATTGCACAGACAAGAAACAGTCTCAAAGGGACACAGCGACTGGGTTATGGAGCTAAGAATGCAACTCAAGGCACTCTCCCTTGATTCAACTATTATGAAGACTCAAACCGTAGATGCCATAATGGATGCCCACTGGAGTGACATAGGCCCTTCGAAAGATGGCCATTAGCAGCTGCCTCAACTGGTCCTTAAGAAAAGATACTTAAATCCAACATGCAAATAAATTGAGGCCATGATCTCTTGATTGAAGCCTGTCATGAGCATTATGCTTTCAAACCAGGTGTAAATCAAGGGGCAAAAGGCCTAGCTTGGAGGAAATTACACATTCTCATATCTTTTGCACTGTGTCAGAAAGCATGCTTGCCATCTATTCACCCACCAAGAGAAAAGCAGACTGATGTTCTGCTCACAACTTTCTTCCTGTCCTAAAAACATGGATGAAAATCTATCTTTGAAGAAAAAAGAAAACAATCTGAAAGTGGATGATTGTCTAATATCTCTCATGCCAAGTGGTCCTCCCTTTCAGGCCGGGAGACCACTTAGAGAATTTCCTGTCTCCATCTCCATGGCGACAGGAGGTTGGTACAAGAGTCAAGACCAAGCATTTACTTTCTGCTGCGCTGGGAAAGGTGGCAGCCTTATGTATTCTGATAGCAGCTCCTCAGTGGCATCCTTTGAGGTCAAGTACAGCTCAGTCTCCACAGGGCACTGAGCAGAATCAGTTCAGTAGCAGCGGTACACATCAGCAGGGATATAGACAGCAAACAAGGAAACAAATGTATTAGATCACATCAGGTAAGTAAGTACCACGAAGATGATAAAACCAGGAGACATGGTAGAGAGTGACAGGACATGCACACTTGGGTGGTCAGGAAAGGAATCCCTGCAAAGTCAATACCTGAATAATAAGAAGAAGCCCAGAGACTACCTGGAGGAAGAGCTTTCTGTGAAGAAGAGCAAGTAAAGGCCCTGAGATGCTGGCTATTAAAGCTGAACACAGGTCCACCAAAGGACCAGGCCAGGTATGCTTTGCTAGTTTAGGATTATTTGGATTTTAGAAACGTAAAATGATGCATACTCATGTATCACCTATTTATTGCAAATCATCCCCAGTGAGGGCTAGGGCAGCACCCCACGTTCAAATATTAATATTTCTGTAGTAAGACATAATTATTCACACTTAGAATAAATATTATGCATCGTCACATGTCAGTTCAGGTCAGGTTTTTCACCAAAGGAGTTATGAAAAGATTTTCAATGTTCAGAGCTTTCTAGATTTCAAAATTACAAAGGGGGCTTGTGAGCCCACTCGGACTTGAAAAAAAATCAAATTGATAGATGATTCTGAATCTTATGTTTGTTAGCAACAAAGTTTTCTCAGGCCTTTGGCTCAGCAACCACCTGGGCCAACAAATCATAAAATTAATGAGTAAGGATAGATCCAATAACTGGCAATGGGAGGAGGGATCTCACTGAAGTGATGAAAATGCACACAAAATGTAACGTGCATCAATGACCACATTATGGTGATACACGCACAACTTGGCAAATCTACTAAAATCATTGAATTATACACCTAAAATGGTGAATTGTATTGGATATTATAGCTCCATAAAGTGGTTAGAACAAACATCAATGGGAGAAACTCAGAAATGTGAATTAATGTACCAGTTTTCAAGTGCAGAAATCTGCTTATGAATAATATGATCACATTTTCTCACAGTGAAAGTATTGCTAGTATTGTAAAATGATGCAGCCACTTTGGAAAACAATCTGGCTTGTCCTCAAAACGTTCAACAGAGACTTAACATGTGACCTAGGAATTTCACTCCTAGGTATATACACAAGAAAAATGAAAACCTATGACCACACAAAAACTTATAAATGTTTGTAGCTGTGATATTCCTAATAGCCCAAACATAGAAACAATCCAAATGCCATCAACTGATGAATGAATAAACAAAATGTGGTATATTCATGCAGTAGAACATTATTAGGCAATAAAAAGGAATGAAACACTGATACATGCTACAACATGGATGAAACTCGCGACTATCACACTAAGTGAAAGGAGTCAGGCACCAAAGACCACGTATTGTATGATTCTGTGTATGTGAAATGTCCAAAAGAGGCAAATAGAAACAGAAAGTAGATTAGAGGGTGTATAGTGCTGAAGAGAATGATAAGATTAAGGGCTGACGTCTAAAGGCACTGGGTTTCTTTTTGGGGGTGATGAAAATATTCTAAAAATAATTGTGGTCATGGTTGTACAACTGTAAATATACTAAAAACCCATTGAATTGTATACTTTAAATGGGTAAATGATATGGAACGTGAATTATATTTCAATTAAACTGTTACCAAAAAAAACAGATCTTCAGTATTTTAGGATGAAAGTAAATATGTAGTGCTGTCCCATGTTCCTTCAAGCACACGATGACTCCTTGGAGGCTGCCAACTTAGCACATGCAACCTGTATTCATAGAATGTGACTTGGTGACCGCCAATCACCATCAAAAGAGGGAAACTGCTCATCTGCCAACTATGAGACTGGTCGAATCTGCACAGAAATTTAAATCTGCTTTAAAGCATTACTTATTTACTTGGTGCTTAAGTAGGATCTTTTCTGCACCTTCAGCACAACAGCCCATTTCATATTAACTAGCGGAATTGCTGTTACTTATGAGAACTGTGATTAGAAAAACTAAAAACACTAAATAAATATTATTGAGATAAGTGTAAGTTAAATATATTAAAACGATCCCTAGAAATGTGTTATACTGTGAATTTTCAACTAGTACAGTCTAAGAATGATGACTCTGATGGCATCTAGACTAATTCTAGGTCTAAGAGCTAACATACAAATAATGCTAATTAAAAACTTTCTCACTTCTTGGAAAGTAAACACCAAATGGAGGAAAAGATCATAGATTTGCCTCATTTTGGAAGGCTTATAACAATTTATTACTTTTTATTTATACTCCACCACATTCCAAAAAGATTTGCCCATTGCTTGTATGCTACATCAAGAAAAAAACAAACAAAAAGCCCTCAATTATTAAATTAATTAAGAACATCTGATCTTAAGGGGCATGAAACCAATTAGCCACCAAATATTTATTAAGCATCCACTATACACAAAGAATGTGGCCTGGCACTGAAGGGAGCTACAAAATACTTTGACAGTCTCTGCCCTCTAGGAATTTGTAGTCACATCTAGAAATAATAAATTACTCTCCCTGATGCTGTTTGCCAGATTTCAAATAAGGGGTCTAGTTAATAAGAGGCGTAAGAGCCAAGCGAAGGAGTGACGACTTCCCACAACGGAGGCTAGGAAGAAAGAAGAGATGAATTTTAAACTAACTGTAAAAGGTGCCCAGGACATAGATAGTTCCAGAGGAAAGAGGCGGATAGCTCGAGTGGGAAAGGTCAAGGTGTACTTTGGGAACAAAGGGCCCCAAGTCCAGGCAGAGAGCTCATCTAGGTAAGGCCAGACAGCAGAACCGCAGCCAGATAGGGCAAGCATGAAGACTGAACTTCATTCTAAATGAGCTCAAAGGGGAAGTGATCCAGGGCACTGAGAGACTCGGGTCCACAGAGGATCGTGGCAGGACAGAAGAGATGCTGAGAAAGCACAGGCCTTGACGTGTCCCTCCGCCAGCTGCTTGGAGCAGTGTGTACATCACCGAACACCATGCGAATGGCTCCCCAGCAGAGCCATGGCTTCCTGTCACTGTCAAGTCTAATCACAACCACCAAAAATAAACTTAATCCTATTCTATACTGCTATTAATATCAAAACACCTCTATGTCACGAATTATTTTACAAGTTTCTTAAAGAACAATGTTCCTTTATAAAGTCTCAGGCCGGGGGGCAGGGGGGGGGGCGCGGGGGAAGAAAATCTTCTTGGTGACCTGCCATAGCCCTGAGATATTGATATATTATATGTATACATATCTGTGATTACTTCTATGATGTTAATTAAGCTTTCACTGTTTGGGAAGAAATGTAGGCAGGTTGATGAACAGAGCAAAAAGGGTAGGTTAAAAGCAAACCACCCCTCCAAATATTAGCTTGCTTCAGGAGACATAGCTCATTATTAAACTGACTATGTCATTATTTGCTGGTTATGTGCTGGTTTGGTTACATTTGCTGATTATGTCATATTTGCTGGTTATGAAAATGAAATTTTATGTGAACCAGAGAAGATCAGTGACTTACGTGGGTTTTCTCTCCATCTCTGTCTCTCTCCCTTTGTCTCTCTCTCTTTCTCTCTCTCAGAAGAAGGTAAGTTCAACCATTATTTATTAAGCAAAGATTAATAAGACACAACCCTTCTTCTTGAAGATTGTACAAAATAATAAAGAAAAGATATGTAACCAAATAACTATTATTTGATATGATGAGTATTATAGGTAACTCAGAATTGGTAACTTTACATAAGCATTAAAATGATAATTGTTAATAAGTCAAAACAAGCATATCAACTTGTGCCTATATATTCTAACAAAATCTTGCTTCTTATATAATTTCCCTCATTTACCAACATGTCTTTAAGACAAAGCACTGAACTTACACTGTATAATAAATCATAGCTTTTAATTTTCGGGTACTCAATGAAAACCATCAATAGTGCATCCTGCTTTGCTGATAACTAATATTATAAGCAACAGCCAGACAGTAGATGGTGAATCATAGGACAGATCAATATCAGAGGTCAAGGTGCGTAGGCATCTAAACCATGCAGATGGCAGGAAATGTTTTACAAGGTCAGGAGCAAGGAGAGATCAAAAATGTGTCCCAAAGTCCAAAGGGACCAGTAAGAGCACTCAGAACACTCAGGGAAAACATGATGCTGGAGCAAGATCCTGGCCCAATTAAGGTCAACCAACCTACACAGGAAGACAAGTTGGCGTGGTTTATTTAAAAAGGGACTACTGCAACACTGGATGAGCTCTTCTGGGCACTGAGTGAGGGGGCAGAGTGTGTGGTCTGGGCTCTTTCAAGCCTGTACTTCTGTCTTGCCTTAATCGCCTGGAACGGTGTTTTTACCATTCTCAGATGGGTTCCATTCCCTAGGATCCCTGCATTCCCTTTAACTAGGGACATTTGATAGCTGCTTCTTGTAATTAGGTGATGGACAGTCAGAAGTAGACTCATCAACTTCCCATTCTCTAAAGGCTGGCTCTCACGGAAGCCACTCGGGGCTGGAAATAACATCTTTGGGGACAATAAAGTGGGAGCACCTCAAACAAGATAGGGACACTTGAGTACTGATAGCCAGAGAATCCCAGTATCCACAGCAGGTTGGGAGCAGAGCTGACATCCACAGGAGTTGTCCACCCATTGGTCATTTAATTGTTTTTAAAGAAATGTCTTCCTTGTTGGAGGATCAAGTAAGTGAGTCCATTGAATAAAATTTAGTGGGTGGTGAGGGGAGAACACCTCTAAGCAATCTGACTGGACAGCTGTTGGAGTAGAAAATTATCAGAAAAGTAAGTTGGTACTAAGAGAATTAGACTTGGCAGTTTATCAAATGTGAATAAGAGAGGATGGATGAATTCTAAGTCAATAACCATTTTATCATTCCTAACAACTTGCACCTGGCAGGTGCCTGGATGCCAGCCAAGGCATTTACTTGCAAAATACGTTTTCTTTGTCTCCTGTTTTCTTTGCTCTTGCTTTGTATTTGTAGTACCCTTCTGTTTTTGAGGTTGCTTTTCTTTTTACCAGCATTGTAGCCTCTTGTAAGAATCTTAACCATAATTGCAAAGATCGTTTGAGACAATACAAATATGTATAGAGTTAAACAAGCAGCTGCTTTTTTCTCATCAAGAGACATCTGGAAAAAGAAGGAATGTTAAGAAAAGCTGAGTCCAAATCCAGGAACCATGTCTACTGAATATTTAAGCCGGTGGTTTCCGAGGTGAAACGCATAGGCCCTTCTCAAAGATTTCTCTCCTAGTTTTTCAGTTGTATCAAAAGCCTTACTCTAGTTTATGGGCAAAGTGCCTAAATCATTTCAAAAAATAATCTAGTACATATGTGGAGCTGGCATATCTCCTGTGAATCCAATTTAAGCTCCTAATCTTTGCATCCTAATGGGTTTATACATTTTCTGACGAGGGGGAAAAATGTATTTTACGTTTGCTTTCCAAGTTTCAGAGAAAACTATTTTCTAGCCTCAGGGTTATTAATCCTCAAAAGGAAAGCCCAACTCTTCCTTCATTTTGAGAAGTTATCTAGATAAAGTGCAGAGCAGCGGGAAAAGTAAGTCCTGTGCCATAATCACTGTGCACTACGTGTTATCCAAACCAACAACAAGCAGGTGTGTCTTTTCCACATGTGATGCTCTGGCTAAACTCCTCTCATCCCTGACCAGGAGTTCCTAGCCCTCCTTCAACACCCTCATCAAATCTCCTCTGTTCTGTGAAATCCTTGTTGAACACTCCATAGCAGAATAAATGGCTCCGACTCTGGGGCCCCAGAACCCTTTCACTGGACTATCTGACAAATCTGTACGGAGCTTCATCTGTACTGTATCGTGCACATCAGCCACAGAACCGGCCCTCCCCTCCTTGTTATCTCTGGGTACCTAGGACTTACCCACAGCTGTATGCTCAGGGTATAGGTGACATTCTGTGATGGTGTTCCATCAGTGTCAGTTCAACAGTGAATGACCCTTCCCGTCTTTCCCTGGCCCACCCCTCTTCTATTAGTGCGAACTCTGGGATAATAGATTGCCCATTCACCTGGGCTCTTCCAACTTCTGGCACATAGTAATTACTCAGTAAATGTATGAGTGAATGAATGAAGGAATGAATGAAAACACATAAAAGCAAACAGTCTCCACCAAACATTCAACACATTTGTTGAATTAATAGCTCCCTCCTCAGAACTTCTTTATCTGCTTATCCCTCCTTGCCATTCTATATTTTCTGCCTTGTATTCTATAGATTTATAGATAGATTTTTTCTCCTGGAGTAGAAAGCCCCTAAGGTCTAGGTCTTGCTTGATTGCTCAGTGCCCATACTGGAGCATATTAAGCCCAGAAGTCATTCAAATGTCAGATTACTAAATAATTATATGAGGTTACAGGATATCTGAGGTGGCCCCACTTCACTCAAAGAAGAAAGTCCAAATCGTGAGCCACATTAAGGGTTCAACATCATAAATTGGTGAGTTGAGTTCAGGTTTCAGAAACACAAGTTTCACTATCTCCAGACCACAAATCTCGGTGACTGCTGCCAACCATGTCATTTCCCCCATTTCTCTCCTATCAGACAGAAAAGACACAAAATTTGTCTCCAACCTACTATAGAAAATAAAGGGAAATGCATGAAATTGTATATATTAAGAAATCTGAGTTTCTCTGACAAGAGTTCAATATATTATTAGTCAAATACAATGCTTAGAAAAGCTAAATATGATTATTTACTTGATGGTTATTCACTGCTGTCAAAAATGCAACTTTTCATTCACCACCTTCCTCATTCCGCTTCCTGGCACTTATTTTTAGTTGAGAACAAAGGCAGTCTATGAATTACAATCCATATTGTAATAGACAGCTGAAGAGAGTCACTGTAATCAAGCGAAAAATAATCAATATTGGAAAACACAATTGTCTTACTCCAAAAGTCTAAAATTGTTATATAATTGGCTTTTTTCCATTTGCCATCCTTTTTTATTCACAACTTTTTTTTTAGACTGAAGAAGTAACATGACCTACATGTGTTAAGAGGAAAGGAAATCATTTAAGTAGCAGTAAATGAGATACTATTATCACAATTTAATATAAAATTGCCGTCTATCATTTAAACAATTTGATCTGTGTCAGGAACAGGAAATTTCCATAGACATTCTTAAAGACTACAAACATTTTTCAAGCTATCAAATTAAGAGACACAGAAATAATTAGATGTTGCCCAAGGTCTTTCAATTCTGAAGGGAGAGATTTTTCAGGAAGATAAAATTGTGTGTCACTGTTGTTTTAATATTTGGTCTTAATGAAAACAGGGCCATGTTTCAGACAATGATTGAGTTACAAAGTGTCAAAAAGGTCTTCACTAATTATTTTTTTAGGTAGCTAATCAACATTTCCTACATGCAGAGAATGTTAATGTGCCCTCTTGAGGGCTACACATGGCTCAATTTCAAAGGCGTCCTGCAGTATGTGCCCAGTCCATCCGCCCCCGTCTGAGACCTACGGGGGCCCAGCTGCCATATTGTACTAATCAACCTTTCCTCCAGCATGAATATGTGATTGAACTGGGCTCCTCAGGCACTCTTCCCTAAGAATTTGGTATTGGAGGCTGGGACTTTCAGCAGTCTCTATGCGACATTAGAAGTAAGACGTGAACTTGGAAAAGGGGTTTGAGCCACGGTCAACAACAGTGCCCAGAGACCCAGAGAAAGCCCGGGTGCTGAGAGGAGAATGCAGGGTGAGGTGGAGCAGCAGAGGTGAAAGGCTGAGGGTGGCTCCTCAGCTCCTGGTCACTGCCTGACCCCAACCTCTCTGTCCGTCACACACCTCTGTTGCTTCACCATCAAATCCTCATGTTTACCAGCGCTGCTTCCTATGGGTGTTGGTGCCTTGTCACCAAAAGAACCCTGAGACAACTTTTACAACCAACCCTGACTGCTTGGAAAGCCAGCAAGACAGCTTCTCTATAAACTTTAAAAAACAACAACACAGCAATGACCATGAGGGGCTTCTAAATACTCTGATTCAAACGGCACCCCCAAATCCTTGGAAATTCGGTTCGAGCCATTTTCAGGCTTCACTTAGCAAGAAACACTGTGTAAGAGCAGCTGGCCAGAAAGAGCAGTCAGAGATCTCAGCCATTGTTTTAACATAGGAGGCCATCGTGTCTCATCCCCAGGTAGATTCCATTCTCAGCTCTGGAGCGAGAGGCATTGGGACCCCATCCTAGACAGTAGGGCCGACAAAATGCGCTCCACACCAGGTCTCCTCACCCTGTATTTAAGTGGTCAAAGGGCCTAATTCTTTTTTGTTTTGGTTTGGTTTGGGTTTTATCCTGTTGTGTGTGCATTATCCAACCCATCAGTCCAATAACTTTTGTAAAACACAGAAGTATAGTGTGCTTCATGGCACAGCAATGTCATATCGTTATAAATATCTGAACACTTGTTCTCAGTTTCTATTATTTCATTGCAATAATAAGCAGTTCATGAACCAACACCAGCCTGTGAGCCACACTTTGAGGAGCTCCGGTCTACCCTGCAGTTATAGCCCTCCAGGACTGTTCAGTTGTCGCCACCCAGTGCTTTCCTGAAGACACTGTGACAGCCCCCGGTATGAAATGGGGGTGCAGGGCAGAATTCTAAGATGGTTCCCCAGATCCTACTCCTCTGGTCAGTAATATTCCTTTCCCTCGAGTGCAGACAGGGCTTGTGAATATGATGGGGTAACCACCCCCTCGATTAGGTTATGTTATATAAGCAGAAAGGGGTGAGACGCTTCACTGCTGGCTTTGAAGAAGCTGCCTTACTGTGAGAAAGCCACATGGCCAGGATCTGAGGGTGGCCTGTAGAAGCTGAGAACAACCACTGACCAACAGCCAGCAAGAAAATAGGGCCCTCAGTCCTAGCACCTCAAGGGACTCAGTTCTGTCAACAACGTGAATGAGGCTGGAAGAGAAGCTGAGCCTCCAACAAAACCGCAGCCCCTGCCAACACTTTGGTTTCAGCCTGGTCAGCCTGAGCAGACAACCCAGCTGTGTTGTGCCGGGACCTCTGACCTATGGATAATAACAGTAAACAGGTGCTGCTTTTCTTATGCAGGAATAGAAAACTAATACAGTGGTATATTACTAATTGTGGGGTTGTTGCAAGGATTAAAAATCATTTATGGGAAGTGCCGAGCGTATCGTAACTGTTCAGCTCACAGTAGCTATTGTTGATGATTAGTTTTCCTAATGCATGTAGGCCTGTGCGCAATGAGTAAAGTATATGGACGTACAAGCTTACACGTTCACATACATGAAATCCGAACAGAGTTCATAATCTTCCCACAGAGGACAGTCTGACTATCATTTTGAAAAACTACACCTTACATCCCTTAGATCCCTCTCATATCTCTCGCTTTTGATCATTGTCATAAGCCTGGGACGCAAATACTACCATTTCCATTACACCAGGGAAGAATCTGCAGCTCAGACTGACATAGCCAGTTGGCTCCTAGCAGAACCAGATAATAAGCCTAGTCTTTTTAAAATCTACAGCAGCCTTACTTTTAAATGTAAAGATGTCCTGGGCTGCCATAAGCTGCCTCCAACAGTTTCAAAAACTAAACGTTCATCGTAGATGTCATTGATTATAATGTAGGTCTCTGTCCATCCTGAAATCGCAGGGTAAACCGTATTTTCTGGTTCTCAAATGAAAATAAAAGAAAGAAATAAAGTGGATATTCCCATAAGCAAAATCCAAGAAGTTACGTCAGGCCTAAAAGCATCATTCTTAGATGCTGCCTTTTGCAATGAGAATTAAAACCCAGCCTGACCATGCTGGGGATGTGAAGACATACAGCGCACAGCTCAGACCTGCTCTGTTTGACCTGCGCATGATATTTAGAGCTTCTAGCCAGGTATGCAGTGTTTTCAATTTACTTCACAGGTTCCACATCAACTTTCGCACTTCATTTACAACCACCTATTTTATAAGCTGTGGAATTCTTTGCCAGTACTTAATTTTCTGTAAAAACAAATATTCAAATCATGACTGGATGCGAACATTTTCACTGGCATGTTTCACAGCTAAGAAACATTAAATTTTTATATTTTGTGTGCAGCTATCTGAGAGTATGGGATTCTTTTAAATACTTGCTAACACATATAAAGTGACAAATATTAGCAATTCTTGTAGAATTTTTTTACTACCTTTTGTAGACTCTCAAATACATCAGCACCAGTGAAACAATACATTTTCAAATTTTTGGATAGCTTACACATGAGACAAAATAAAAGAAAATCAAACAAAGCATATACTGGGTGTTAGGCAGCCCAAGCCTTGAATGGACCACATAAATCTGGAATTGAATGGCTCCACTCTACCTTTTGGGGCAACCACATACTTTATCATCACAAGACTTTACATTATAAATGGTGTATAAATATATGTGCCCCAAGAAATATGTGTAGAAAGTTGCTCTCCAAGGGAGAGAGCAGACAATGTCTGCCAGTATCAACAGTATGTAGAGGAAACTGGGCTCAGAGGAACCAGAAACTGCAGCTGGATTCCTATGGGGTTGTGACATAGCCTGAGGTTGTGCCAAGAGTAATGATGGATAGCTTACAGGGATTAAAATCGGAGGACACAAGTGGCCTCCCAATCCCCTGCAGGCTGGGTCCCACCATGGGAGGGACAACAGCCCACCAGAGATGAAGGCAGGTCTTTAGTTTTCTTGGACCTTCAGAGCTAAAAAGGTCCATGAGGATCCCAGGCTCTACCCCTTTCATTAAGCATTCGAGTTAGAGCTGACTGCTAGAATTTGGTATTTGAGATTTTGTCTGTACATACATTTTTATTCATTCATCTGTTGGAAGAAACTGGAACCAAAAAAAACCCAGGTAATTCTCTTACATTTGCATAACCCAAACTAATCCAATCCGGGGTCAGCAAAAGTTTCTATAAAGAGGCAGATGGTAAATATTTTGGGCTTTGCAGGCCACGTGGTCTCTGCCTCAACTACCCAACTCTGTTGTTCTAGTGCAAAGACAACATGTGAAGGAGTGGGTGTGGCTGTGTTCCAATAAAACTTTATTTATCAAAACCCAGATTTGGCCCACGGGCTCTCATTTGCTGACTCCTCAGTCTCTGATAACATAACTACAACCCTCATAACTTTTGCATTGATGTAGCCCCTGGTTCTCAAATGGTGTTCTAACAGATGTCCTTCTTCCCACTCCATCCTCCACCTGCCACCAGATGTCTACAGCAGAGATCTAAGCACATCCCTCTCCTGTCAAACTTTAAGTGCCTCCGTAGCCTGGAGCAGTACCCCAAATCTATACCAGGGATTCCCTGGTATTAGTCCAGCTACTCATGGGTGAGTTACACACAAAATGGTACTATCTTCAATATCATGTGTTTGAGAAATGCCAGCTTCAGCTTTGACAGTTATAGATTCCTTTACCACAGAACATGTGCGGTCCACACACTAATAGGCATCATGCAGCTATAAAGTCGCAAGAATCATTTCGGAACCATGTTTGACCATGGAGCCCTTCATTTCCACAGAATACCACTCAGAACTTGTGTCTGGGGGATAAACCTTAGGAAATACACCCACATGACTGTAATCTAGCCCTCAGTTCCCGTTTAGCATCTGCCAGGACCCTCCCAGAATACCCTCTACCCCACCCCCTGAGCTGTGCATCACGTCACACTGCAACACACGCCACAACACAACCCGTGCCTGACAAATTCTATGCTGCAGGGACCAGCTCAATGTTTCAGCAGCCTCTTCCATAAAGTTTATCTCCCAGACTTTATGCCCAGAGAATATTTGAAATAACTCAATTATCCGATGTTTGATTTATTCCTAACCTGATGGTGAGCAACATCATCCTGGAGGAAGTGATGCTTCCCACTTGACCTCATGACCCTGGTGACTAATTGGAGAAGAGACTTTGAATCGTTCCCTATTAGTTTCCCTGATCTGATCCAGTAGATTGAGTGCAATGAAACGTCATTTCCTCAATAATGCATATGTTATGAATATACCAAATATATTCCCTCATTTCTTCCTTCACCCCATGTTATTTACTGGGGACTCCTCAGACAACAGACAGGGATGGTTGAGGGAAGGAGAGGAGGAAATTATCCTAAAACATGTCCAACAAATACCAAGTACAAACTATTAAAATTAATGATCTTATTTGCTTCCCAGACTTTTCCCATTACCTTTTGCCTTTTAATAACTGAATATTGGTCTTCTAGCTTGCTTCTGGTTGATACCCAATTTGCCGTGTTGTTGATTCATAGGTAATTTCACACTCTAACTACCAGAATAGGAATTACTGGACGCCAGTGCTGGAGGGAAAAACATGATCATTTTTCAGATAAGGAAACTACGGGCCAGCAGGGAGGTGTCTTGTCCCCGCAGCTCTCCCACGTTTGCTTCACGTCTCAGGAGATTGTTCAAGGGCCATGAGATGCCCTTCTTATCTTTCCACAGACTTCTGATTTTAAGTATCCTCAGGCTTTTTCATCCTAATTTTACAGATGATGAAACCAGGGCCAGGAGAAATTGATTGGCCTGCCCAAGTGACTCACTTAAACACTGCATGTTAATGCCAAAACATCACAATTGGTCCTTCTTGCAGTTGTGGCCGCAAACGGAGAACATTTCCTTTACTTAAATGAACCCACATATTCTTCTTTACAAAGAAACAAGGTAATGAATTCTGGACTCAGATATAAATAATGCTTTTTTAGTAAATTCAATGGCAAAAAAGATATCAACCCTCTCCTTGCCATCCTTTAGGTTTCTACAACATTTTATTTAAAAAAAAAATAGATTTTATATTTCAGAGCAGTTTTAGGTTTACAGAAAAATTAATAGGAAAGTACAGAGAACTCCCAAAGACCACCTCACCCCCCCCCCCACATTCAATTTCCCCTATTACTAATATCTTGCATTAGTATGCTAACATATGTTACAACTGGTGAGCCAATACATTATTAACTAACGTTCATAGCTTACATTAGGGTTCATTCTTTGTGTTGTACATTCTATGGGTTTTGCCACATATATAATGACGTGCATCCATCATTCCAGTGTCACACAGACAGTTTCACTGCCCTAAAAACTCCCTGGACTCCACCTATTCATTCCTCCCTTTCTCCAAACCCCTAGTAACCACTGATCATTTTACTGTCTCTATAGTTTTGCTTTTGCCACCATGTCATATAGCTGGAATTAGGCAATATGTATGGAGCCTTTCATACGGCCTTCTTTCACTTATCAATATGTATTTAAAGTGACTCCATGACTTTTCATAGCTTGATGGTTTTTTGTTTTATCACTAAATAATATTCCATTGTCTGGACATACCACCGTTTTTCCATTCACCTATTAAAGGATATCTTGATTGGTTCCAAGTTTGGGCAATTATGAATAAAGCTTCTATAAACATTCATGTGCAGGTTTTTGTGAAGACATAAGTTTTCAACTTATTTGAGTAAATACCAAGAAGCACAATCCCTGGATTGTATGGTCAGAGTATGTTGAGTTTTGTAAGAAAAGACCAAACTGTCTTCCGAAGCGGCTGCACCATTTTGTGTTCCCCCCAGCAGTAGACCGGAGTTCCTGATGCTCCCCTTGCTCACCATCATTTGATGTTGAGCCTGTTACATTTTTATAAACGATGTGCATGTGACCGCCTCACTTTACAACAGCTTTCATGGGCTCTACTGTTGTATTCCAAGGGTCAGGATCTGATGTTCAATATACCTGAATCCATATCATAATGATTTGTTTATTCCAGGGTTCTAAAGGGCTAATTGTATCCACTGACCACATCTCATTCACTTAATAAATATTCATTAAACATCCCCTATGCACTGTGCAACATGAGGGCACTGAGGGCAGAGTAATTAACAAGACATATGGTTCCTGCACTCACAGAGGTCATGGCATAGCACAGACTGGAGGGTCAACTCCCACGGTCCATCACGTCAAAAGAAATCAAAGGTAAGGGAGGGGATGCGGTCACCTCTCCTGATGAGTCCTCAATCATGGCACCCCACAAGGAGGGGGTCCTCTAGGATGACAAAACAAAGCGCCTAAACGTCTCGCAATTGTGTTTTAGTAAAGTTGCCGGAAGAATTTGCTCTCCCAGAAAACCCAAGGAGAAAAGTGACACAGAAGCGAAAATAAATAAGTGTGGGTAGAGGTTTCTGAATCAAGAGTATGTATCATTTCTGAAAGTGTTTTTGACAAACACTAAGGCTGCAGGAATGTTCCTTTTTATTATTAATACCACTGTTATGGACTTTATAGGTTCATATGGCCCATTTTCAATAAATTACACTAACAAAAAATATTTAATATTTTGGCGGGATATTCATTAGCATGTAATACTGAACACTCCTTATATTTTAAGGTTACCATCCCACCTTGCTTCTATTCTTAAAGACTACTCATCGACTCCGCGGTGCTGGTAGCACCTCTGGGCCAGTCCGCATTATTTATAAAGGGTTTCACAGGAACAGAAATGTAGTGCCTAAGAGTGGCTGCCAAGACGTAAGTCCCCACGCTGTGTCAAGGTTAGACATCGATGCCAATAAAGATTCATTAGGTACAAAAAACTGAATCAGCAGTGTCTTTGCAGTGACCTGAGCCCTCATGTTGGCGCAGAGCTCTAGAAGTTCTCAGCAAAGAAGAAAAATGAGACTAAAAGATAATTCACATACAACATGACAAAGATAAAGAACAGCAGGCCTCACAAACAGGGATGACCAAAAAGGAACATTAAAATGACTTTAGAACCATCACCCCATGAGCTCATCTGAGGTTCCTTCCACGCGCTCGCGCTCGCGCTCTCTCGGGAATGACAGTTAGCCTACATTGCATTGACCATGGCCTTGCACAGAGCTGTCCAGATTGCATTCTGGGAGCTGCCTTCCATGTCTGGACATTGGGGAATAGTTATCACAGAGCATTTCAGGAGGGGCCTCTGCAATTTGTAAGCAAATCAAACCAGGATATGGCTGATCCAGCCAGTCTTTGGGAACCTCCAGATATCTGACTGATGAAGAACTGAGCAATTCTAAACTTCAGAGCAATTAAGGAGAGCAGAGCAGTGAACAGCGTAGCTATATGTGCACTTGTACAATGGAGTTTCCAGTATACCTACAGTGCATGAGGTGAAAGGTATGTAAATTCAACAGGGCTCTTTTTCTCTCTGCTACACATCTGTAGACTCTCCCCATTAACATGACTTACTATACCACCTAAATGTCAGTCCTTCCAAGCTTCCACCTCCAGCCTGGATTCTTACCCTGGGCTTAAGCCTTATAGCGCTAGTGGTGTTTTTAACATCTCCACTGACATGTCTGATAAACATCTCAAATTTAAGATGGTCAAAGTGGAACTGAAGGCTGTAAAGTTAAATCTAGGAGTTATTTGTTTCTCTTCTTCCCTCAACCCCTCCAGCACATACTGCCCTCTGGCCAACCTATCAGCAATTCCTGACGACTCTAACTTCAAAAGTACCTTGACCGGAACTCTCTCCATCTCTACTGATACCCTATTTCCAGATTTCTTCATTGATGAATGTAAGAGCCGCCTAGCTGCCCTGTGTTTCCAGTCTCACCCCCTACACACTAGCCTCCACATAGCAGCTGGAATAACCTGAACGTAAACCAGATCACATCTCTTACTGCTTGAAACCCTTCACTGGCCTCCAGTTGTACTTCAGGTAAAATCTATACTCCCAGCCAAGCCTGCAAAGATGTGTACAACCCAACCCCGTCCATCGCTTCAATTTCATCCTTCCAGTCATGCAGATCCCACTGTCACACTGTCACATTTGCAGAGAGACTGACCCTTATCCCCAATCTAAAGAGATCACAATCCAATCACTCTCTCATGCTGTGTTATTTTCATTCTCTGAAGTACACTTATCACTATTTTTTCATACACACACACACTTATAAAGTTTGTCTACAACAGTATCTCCACTACCCAGAAGTATACCCAGGACAGAAGAGGTCCTCAATAAATACTCAGGAAATATTTTATTGAAGAAATAGAAACTGATAAGCCATCACTCAGCTAAATCCAACATAGTCATCTCCCTGTCTAGTGTTGCAAATGATTTTTGTTTTTGTTATTGCTATTGAGTAAAAGATGGAGTAACTGGCTTACATTTATGGACCATGGTGTACAAAAGATGTATTAATATCATTAAATACGAGAATCCCACTCAAAGTCAAGGAAAGGCATGTGAGAACCAAGTAGCCCAAGGGGTCCAGCAGACACGTCTTAGATCTCACATTGTAGCCTCTGAGTAGAATGACAAGTGAAATTAAATTTAATATTTAAATAGTTTTGCCCTTTTTTTTTCCCTGTTGGATGATTTTGCATGAGTTAAACTGTCTTTGCTGAGAATTAAAAGCATAGACAGAAAACCCTGAATGCACAATAGAGAGACTCAAAGACACTCAGGAGGAGTTCACAGATGGAAACCGCTGGAATCCCATTAAACTTGCAGCTCACTACAGCACTGTTTGTCATATTTTTATTATACTTGCAATTTTTTCGTTTTTGGTTTTAGGCCTTAAAAAAAAAAAGTTCATACTTTAGAAGCTTTAAAGTAATGGAAACACTAGTCGTTGTTGACTTTTGTCCATGCCTCAAATTCAATTTAAAGAGATATCATCAGGGGGCTAAAAGGCCCTGTACTTAAAACAATAGTAAACGGGATCCTGTCTCCGTAATTCCCTGTGTGAGTGTGTTTGTGGCAGACTTATAAAGTGCACACCGATGCCAGTAATTCTAAGGAGAAAAATTCCTCCACTTCCAACATGCAATCCAAAGCAAACACTGCACAGCACGTATGGGTAAGTGTTGAGGGGCTGGAAGGCTGAGATTTATGTGCAAAGATGAAAAGACCCTGAGTGTGTATAGCTTGGCGAAAGAGACATGATAACTGCCCTTAAATATGTGACAAAGTAAACACCAAAGGGGAACAAAAATAATGGCCAAAGCTACACAAAGGAGGCAATTAGGGGTAATGGGAATCTTGGGCAAACATGATAAAAAGCCGTCCTGGCAGGAAGACTTTCTAGATGGAAGGATAGTTTTCTGGGACCAAGCACTACCCGCGGGGGTGTCTCCTGAGACTCCCCACCTTGCCTGCCGCAAGGCTGGCTGGCCTTTCAGACCGGGTCATGATGGCAATAAGCCCGAATCTGCGGGGAGGTGGCTTGGCCAGTCACTCGGGCATCTCATCACCCCACTCCACTGCCCTCTCTGAAGCCTGCCAGGGGAGAGTGGAAGGTTCCCAAGGGGTCACTTCAGGTTCTGGGGTTGAGACTGGTGTTTTCATACATTACTCTGGTCCACTGCATTACTGGTTCCCTTGTACTCACCAAAAAGCCCTGCCATTTATGACACCTTTGCTTAGAGCTGTGGTTCCCAAACTTGACTGATCATCAAAACCACCGTGAAGTGGGAACAGATGGTAAATTTATACAAGTACCATCCAGGACCTCCCCACACCCACACCTGCTGAACCAGGGCCATCAAATTACTGGGACAGGGCAGAGGCGGGATTCAAACCTACGTCAGTCTGGCTCCAAGACTCTGCACTCAGCTGCTAGTCATGGGCCTTAAAGAGATGGCTACCTTTCCCAACAATTTCAAATTTCAATCTACGTTTCTTTCCGAGTTACACAGGAATTCTGCTGCCCTCATTGCCCTGCTATTTCTGACTTTGAGGAAGCAGAGTATCAGTAACCTCATGACTTAAGTGGGGTGACTAGAAAACCACCAGATTTATCGGCCAGAACTCAGGATTTACTACCAGTTACATCCCCCAAGCATCTAGAAGTGACTGTTTCTAACTTTGGTGGATATTTCCTTAGAATAAAGTACCACTGCATCCCTACCCATTCACATCTGAAAGTGAATATTTTGGGGGTGGATGGTAATTTCTGAAGTAAGCCTAACTTGCTGGGTAGCCTTCAGAGTGGACTCCACTGTTGCCCAAGAGACCAGGAGGTGCCTAATCTGATTGGGAGGAGATTTTAAACACCTTAGTGGTCACTGCTTTCTTGTTTGTGATCTTTCCACACATTGGCCTATGGGTGGGTGACCCCATGAGTTACAATGGACTTTCCCCAGGTTTATGTCTATGATTGGCATATACCAATTTATTCAGATTCAAATCACTTTACAGGTATTTACTGAATATCTTGCAGGAGTAATACTGCTACTACTACTAGGAGTCGTAACAATAGCACAACCACCCTCTTTAATTATACTGGACCCTGGGACTCTATCTTCACAATAATCCTATGAAGTAAATCCCTTCTGTAAATGGCTCAATAGTGCCTCATGGATATGAAGTAGCTTGCATGGTGAGGGGCAAAGAGGCAGCCAGACTAGAAATCAATTGTACATGCCATTCTCTCACCCTTATGCTATGTGACCTTCTATTAAGCAAAGTGCAAGGGGATTATAAGAACAAAGGAGAATGCCCAACTCACAAAGCACCTGCCATCAACTGGGAAACAAGAACAGCACATGTATCCGTGCATCAATGCACCACAGGCCACCGAAAGCAAAGCACCAAGAGCCATGCGGACCGGGAGGAAGGAGACTCACTGCCAGCTCTGAGAGAAGTGCAGCAAAGGGGGAATCAGACTCTGAAGAAGAAGGATCTGACATGAGTGAAGGTGAATCAGATGAGCAGCGTGGAAGCACTCTGCGGGAAGCCAGGAGGCCGCTGAGCAAGGCATCACATCACGGGATGTGCTTTAGCAAAGTTACCTGGCAGCAGGGCACAGACTTGAGAATGGGATGGGAGGCAGGGGGCCAGCATTCAGTTTCCAAGAACTCTTACTCTCCCTTTACAAACAGTAACGTGCTTGGCAGTGACAGTGAGTCTAAAAAGGAGGCCACCACCTGGCTTGCTGAAAGAGTTTCTCACCTTGGAACACAAGGTGGAACCACACAAACTGTTGAGATGAATCACTCTTTAAAGTTATTACATCCCAACTACCCTTGGTTACCTAGAACATTCAAACATGTAGATAAAGCTGAGAACGAAAGAGTTGTACAAAGCAAGGAATATAAACACGCAAACGTCTTTTGAATCTTAGTTTCAACCCCATTCTAACAAAATTGAAAATGGTAGCCAGCAGCAGCAACAAACCACCAATGGCTACCTGACAAGGAATAAAAGGAGACAGAAAATATTTAGAACCAAACTCAGGAACACAAAATCCATAGCAGTCTGGTCACATTTGACCCAGAAACAAACAACCTCTGTATGTTTTACTAAATGATTGTGTCACAAGTAATGGCTGTTAAAAGTCATTGATGAGCCCACAGGGAAATATTAAATTACAATACCATTCAAATAGGCACACAGGTAAAGAATACATTCAAAGCACAAGTCCCACAATATTCATGACATTTTACAATACCCAATGCTTTGAGTATCTAGAAAGCTGTCTCCCACAGAACATTTACCTGGAAGGTGAGCAAGAGGATACCATATGACTAGGTTGATAATAGATGTTTTGAGCAGGTCATGCTGAAACTTCTAGATGTTTCTGACTGTTCAGTAAAGCATGCATGAAATGTGAAAGTGTAAATTATTTTATTGTTAGCTTAGAAGAATCTAAAATCTCTACCACTTTGCAGTAGAGTCCCTGTGGTCAATTATATTGACTCCACCCACACCCAGACCTCAAGCTCAATGAGGAAAACGCCGGTTTATCTTGTTCATTTTTCTATCTCTAGCTCCAGGCCTGGCACAGTACTTGAAGTGTAACAGATGCTTAATAAAGGTCAGATTAATAAAAAATAGAGAAATTGTAAGCATCAATCAGGAAAATACTACACTGATCTGAAATAACCATTTAAACAAATAAAATAACTAACATTAAACTGCGCAACTGAAAACCCATTTGGTATTTCTACAAAGCATGATGTCATTTGAACACCTTAAATTTTATTCTATACAAAGGAAGGGGGGAGGGTGGTCCACTTCCCATCCAAAGATCTGTTTATCCCCTCAAAATACAAGGTGAATTGGAAGGAAGGGTGAAGGCAACACTACCCATTGGGCAGATCAGCTAAGTCCACCCCGATGAGCAGCCAGAGCTGACGGTAAAACTGAATTCAGCTCTTTCGGTTATAAAATGTCAAAAGATGTACAAACAGCCAAAACACAGCACAACTACATGGGCAACATCTAAACCAAAGGTCTCTCTGTCCAAGGAACGTATTAAAGAAAACTTGCATCATGGCAGCCAGCACGTACAGACACATCGCAGAAGGCAAGCCACTGTTCTGAACAATGGGGTAAAGAACAGAGGTTTCTGATGCTCAGATACAAGAAGGAGTGTTGGGGTTGAAAGCTGAGGTAAGAATTTGAAGAAGTCACATTGGACAGAGCGGGCCATCCACCCTAACAAAGAAGAGACTCTGGGATGGAGCCCACTATCCCCTAACAAAGCCGAGCTATGGGCTGCTATGATAGACGCCCGGGTAGTATGATTTTTCAGGAAACTTTGTGGACAAAAGAGGCTTCAACCTAATTAAAAAGGAAAAAAAGAAGCTCACTGGTGATTTTAAAGATAAGGAAGCTAATAATGAAAAGTGAGACAGACAAAAATTAAAGGAGCATAGTGAAATAAAGATAAACACAGCAATGTTCTGAACAGATAAGAAACAAACAGCTTGGCTCAGTCAGGGGAGCCGTTAAGAGCTATTGGGAGGAGGAGTGACAGATGGGGCTGGAACTGCTGATGGGCTCCATGAAGTCTTTGCTTCGGAATTCCTAAAAGGAGCCTCCTCTTAGGAATGTCTCCTAATGAGACATTCCTAATGAGAAAGTGCAACGTTCAGAACGAATGGTTGCAGGAGGCCAGGCTGGGACAGATTCAATCTACAGGCCCAGTGGGCTTGGGGTGTGTGGGCACTTCACTTCCTACTTTGCCTCATGCTAAGTCCCTCTTCTTGGGTTCTGCAGTGTGATTGTGGAGCTGAGAGCTGCAACTGGGAGAACAGCTCAGAAACTCAGCACACTGCTCCCTGAAATGACTCTTGTGCTTGCCCCCTTCACCACCATCCTCATCACTACCTCAGACCCATTTTCTCTCTCCTTCCCTGGGACAGAGCTAGGAGCCTCTTACTTCCTATGCAGGGTGCTAATCGAAAAAGCCACAGTTGCAATTAGGTACATTTCGAACAAAAGAATCTTTTTTCTTGACAGAAAAAAAAAACCGAACAAATAATTTTAATGTCATTTGCAATAATCCACAAAATGAGAGAAACAAGTCATGGGTAGAGAAATAACAGTGTTTCTTCTGAGAACAAGAGACTCCTGATAATGTGTGTTGAATTTCCATTTAAAAGGAAATAGATGTCTCTGTGAGTTCATAGTATCAAGCATTTTCTAACCAAACCATAATATTGTAGATATCAGAGCACTGGCAATTAAATTACTAGAAAATTACCCATTTCGACTTGCATATGGAGAGTCTATAAAGTAAAAAAATATTTTATCTTGCAGTTAAGATGTTTCAATGAACAGCCAAAATGCCAGCCAATGAAACTTAAAAAAAAAAAAAAAAAAAAACCTTCAAAATGTATCAATATGTGCTCAGGCTGAGAACAAAGAGGACTAAATTCCAAACAGAACAATAATTGGCTATGTTGAACCCATTCACAGAGCAAGAAAGGGTGTGTGGTTAGAGAACTGGATTATAGTCAAGATGTGGAAGTTTATTCCTGGCTGGCACACTGGGTATTCTTGATCAAGCCTTGTGCTGTAATCAACTCATCAATCCAATGAACCCAAGAGCAGAACAGTCAAGGAATTTTCTTTCAAGAAATAGTAACGTCTTTGTATTAACATATGAGAATCAAATTAATGCAAGATATGACTTTTTGTATATGGGCCTGCTTTGAAAAGCATATAGCCTTATATAATTACATTTATTAAATAAACACGTATTGAGTGCCTACAGTGTAGCAGGCCCTGTGGTCTGCAGGCACAGTGGTCCCCAAGTAAAGAGGCACCAGTTCTACCTGGGATGGGGCAGAGGAAAGCCTGGAGTTATCTTACCACAGCCACAGGGTCATCTGGCAAATGGACCCCAAAAGAGTCTTCTATAAAGGAGCTAGTAATAAAAACAAATTTAGCCAAAACAAGTTATTTCTGATCCTGACTCAGCATAATCTAATTGTTTATTGTGTTCCCTCAAACTTCTGGTATACATACTGTATTAAGGGTATTTACTGATAAAGACATCTATTAAATCTGATAGAAACACAAGGAACAAATAACTCTGAAGCATCTTCCTCACTTATCTAAAGAACTTATTAATAAGGCAGAATAAAGATCTCCATTTCAGAGATCCAAGATGGCAGAGTAGGTAAACACTGTGCCTGTTTCCTCCCATGAACTCATTAAAATTACAACTAAATTATATAACAATAAACCTAGAGAACCAGCTGAAGTCTAGATGAACAGAAATTTTGTAACTAAGGATATAAATAAGAAGCCACATCAAGACTGGTAGGAGGGGTGGAGAAGGAAAATGGGCTGCCCCCAAAACTCTGTGTGGCAGTTGAAAATTAGGAGGGATATCTTGGCCACAGAAGTTCCCCCCTGGAGAAGTGAGGGACCACAGTCCTACACCAGGCTCCCAAGTCTGGAGTATGGATGCCAGGAATAGGAGCCCCCAGAACAGCTGGCTGTGAAAAACAGTGGGGATTCCGACCATCCAAGTGGGATGGAGGATGCAGGAAACCCAGACATCCTCTTAAAGGGCCTGTGCACAGACTTACTTGCTTGCAGGCATTATCCTGAGCTCTGGTGGAGGGACAGTAACTTGGGGAGCATCAAAGGCATACAGGGAGCAGATGGAGGTGTGTGGCTTCAGGGCAAGGGCTGGAAGACTGTCACCATTTTCCTTCTGTGGGGTCGTCTTTCTATGCAGCTGGAAGGCAGACACCATCTTTCCTGTGTTGAGACCTTTCCAACAGGGCCAAATCTAAATCTGATCAGTCTGGTGAGCTCTGCTGGGACCCCACCCTACCCAACACCCCCAATGCTGAAGGCACTTTATTGGCAAGCAGCTGGCCCTGCCCATATTGCACTTTTTCTTGGAAAACTATCCAAGTCTGTGGGCCCCAAACTGGCAGCAACTGGCCTTGGTGTGCTCTGAAACTTTTGCTGAGTAGCTCCAGGCTCAGCATTGGCACAAAACCAGAATCTACATTAACCTGAGATTCTGCCGTACCCAACTAGTGTACTGCAAGAGACTTTATCAGTGGCTGAACTTTAAGAGAGCTGGCAGATGGCAGCAGGCCTCGGGTTGTCTTTTTTCTTTGTTGAGCTACCCCAGGCCCAGTACTGGTGACAGACATCCTCAGTGCACAGTGTGGCCTCTCCCACAGGCCTCCAGGTTAGCACATGCAGAAAACAACCATGGATCACTTTGTAACTCCTACTAGGTAGTCCCCAGAGAGTCACAGCAGGGGGTGACCTGGGCTTGCACAAGAGGCCCTCCCAAAAGGCCCCAGAAGCAACATACTTGGAGGTAGGCTTCAGATCACAGCACAACACTGCCCAATTAGCCCCAAAAGTGATACACGCAAAAAGCAGTCTCAACAGGCACCAGAGCCCACTGGGGTGAATCCTACTCAGTGGGGTAAGGGTCCCACACAGCAATTTGTAACCTGTGGACATGGCCAAACCCCACAGCCAATCAGCCTGAGGGTCAGTCCCATCCACTGATGTGCCAAGGTCAATCAAGGCTCAAATATAACAGGAAGGCACACAAAACCCACACAAGGGACATGCCTGGAGCACCCGGAACAGGTGACCAGGAGACTGTGCCAGGGCCCCATAGGGCACCAACTACATAAGGCCACTGGTCAAGACTGGGAGACATAGCAGATCTATCTAATACATAGAAACAAACACAAAGAGATGGCCAAAATGAGGAAACAAAGAAATACATCCCAAATGAAAGAATAGGAGAAAACGCCAGAAAAAGAATTAAACAAAATTGAGGCAAGCAACCTACCAGAGACAGAGTTCAAAACAATGGTTGTAAGGGTGCTTGGGAACTTAGTGAGAACTTCAACACTGAGATAGCAAGCATAAAAAAGGACACAGAAACAATAAAAAAGAACAAGTCAGAAGTGAAGAATAAAATAACTGAAATGAAGAATGCACTAGAAGGAAGCACCAGCAGACTAGATGAAGCAGAGGATCTAATCAGCGATTTGGAAGACAAGGTATCATAAAACATCCAATCAGAACAGAAAAAAAGAAGAAGAAAATCCAAAAAAATAGGGATAGTCTGAGAGATCTCTGGGACAACATCAAGCATAACAACATGCAAATCATATGGGTACCAGAAGAAGAAAGAAAGCAAGGGATAAAGAAATAATGATTGAAAACCTCCCTCACCTGGAAAAGAAAATAGACATACAAGTCCAGAAAGTGCAGAGGGTCACAAACAAGACAAACCCAAACAGGTCCACACCAAAACACAATATAATTAAAACGGCAAAGATTAAAGACAAAAAGAGAATCCTAAAAGCAGCAACAGAAAGGCAATTAGTAATTTATAAGGGAGCTCCCATAAGATTGTCAGCTGATTTCTCAACAGAAACTTTGCAGGCCAGAAGGGACTGGCAGAAAATATTCAACATGATGAAATGCAAAGACCTACAACCAAGGGTACTCTACCCAACAAGACTATCATTTAAAAATTAAAGGACAGATAAAGATCTTACCAGACAAGAAAAAGCTAAAGGAGTTCATCACCACCAAACAGTGTTAGAAGAAATGTTAGAGGGCCTTCTTTAAAATGGAAAATAAAATCAAAATTATGAATAAAATGGCAATAGCTACATATCCATCAACAATTACTTTCAATGTAAATGGATTCAAAACTCCAATCAAAAGATATAGGAGAACTGAATGGATAAGAAAACAAAACCCTTACATATGCTGCCTACAAAAGACACTTCAGATTGAAAGACACACATAGACTGAAAGTTAAGGGATGGAAAAAAGTTACTTCATAAAAACAGAAATGAAAAACAACAAAAAATGCTGGGTAGCAATACTTATACCAGACAAAATAGACTTTAAAACAAAGGTTATAACAACAAACAAGGACGAAACAATCCCCCTTCTGGGCATTTATCTGAAGAAACCCAAAACACTACTTTGAGGGGACGAATGCATCCATATGTTCATTGCAGCATTGTTTACAATGGCCAAGATGTGGAGGAAGCCTGGGTGTCCATCAATGGATGAATGGATAAAGATGGTATATATATACAATGGAATATTGCTCAGTCTTGGAAGGGAATGGATTCGTGCCATCTCCAGCAGCATGGTTGGACCTGGAAGGTATTGTGCTGTGTTAGACACAGAAAGACAGATGCAATATGATTTCACTTATACGTGGAATCTAAACAAATAAAGTCATAGATATAGAAAATATTTTGATGGTTGCCAGATGGGAGGGGTTTGGGGGTATGGCTGAAAAAAATGGGGAAGGGATTAAGAAATACAAATTTGTTGTTACACAGTAGTCATAGAGATGTAGGGTATAGCATAAGGAATATAGTCAATAATATTGTAAAAACTATGTATGGGTACTAGATTTATTGGGGTGATAGATGGGAGGGAGTTGAGGGGGAAGGGTGAAAAGGGGGAAGGGTGAGAAGGGGGAAGGGATTAAGAAGTACAAATTGGTAATTACAAAATATACATGGGTATGTAAAGCATAGGGAATATAGTCAATAATATGGTAATAACTATGTACGGTGCCAGGTGGGTACTAGACTAGTCAGGAGGATCACTTCTTAAATCATATAAATATCTAACCACTATGCTGTACACCTGAATTTAATATAAAATAATATTGAATGTCAACTGTAATTGAAAAATTTTTAAAGGGTGGAAAAGGTGAGGGGGAATAAGAGGTCCAAATTTCCAGGTACAAAACAAATAAGTCATGGGGATGTAATATACAGCACAAGGAATATAGTCAATAATATTGTGATAGTGTGGTACGGTGTCAGCTGGTTGCTGGACTTATCATGGTGATCACTTCTTTAGGTATATAAATGTTAATTAATTATGATGTACACCTGAAACTAATATATTATATGTTACCTGTATTTTAATAAAAATCTCAAAAAAAAAAAAAAATCCCCATTTCAGCTAGTCTTCAAAATAAAATGGAGTATTATAACCCTCAAAAGAGCACTTAAATCACTCCATCCAGTTTCCACACCAGCAGAAAAGTGCACTGGTGAAGAAAGGGAGCTGTGGAGTTGGGCAGATGGGGGTTTAATCTCCACTTTGCCATTTCTGGGCTCAGCTACGGGTCTCCCGGCCTCTCCTTCTTTATGTAAGGCAGCATCTGCCTTTCTTGTGGGCATGAGGAGTCAACGTGGATGTGCACATAAAAAGTGTGGCACAGGACTCATGTGTGGTCAAAGCTCCATCGACATTCAACATGACCGCAGGCATGAGTGATACATCTGGCTTTTCATTTTCTCTGTCACATGCGTGGCTCCAAAGTCAGCCAGCTGGCAAATCTCTACCCCACTAAAAATGCACATGAAGAAATTGTACACTTAAAAATAGTTAAATAGTAAATTTGTTATGTATATTCAATCACATTTTTGTTTTTTAAATCTAGGAAAAGGAAAAAGTATGGAGACAGTAAAAAGATCACTGGTTGCCAGGAGCATGAGACATTTTTACAGCAGTGAAGGTGTTTTGCGCAACTATGAAATGGTGAATACATGGCATTATACATTTGTGAAAACCCATAGGACTGTATGTTATAGAATGAATGTTCGTGTCTTTGCAAAATTTCTATGTTTAAATCGAATCCCCAACATGATGGTATTTGGAGGTGGGGCTTTGGGGAAGGAATAGGTCATAAGGGTGGGATCCTCAGTAATGGGATTAGTGCCCGTGTAAGAAGAGGCCCCAGAGAGCTAGCTTGCTCTCTTTCTGCCTGGTGAGGAAACAAGGAAACGTAGGCCGTCTGCAACACTGGAGAAGGCTCTCCGCAGAACCCAGCCCTGCTGGCAGCATGATCTCAGACATCCAGCCTCCAGAACTGTGACAAATACACTTTTGTGGTGTACAAGCCTCTTAGTCTACAGTACTTTGTTACCTCAGCCCCAACTGATTAAGACACTGAATAACACAAAAAGTGAAGCTTCATGTAAACTATGGACTTTAGTTAATAATAAGGTATCAATATGTATTCATCAATTTTCACAAATCCACCACACTAATGCAAGATGATAATAAGCGGGCACTTTCCCGCGAAATCGCGTCGTAACGCAGGGCTTTTTTGACATTTTCTCGCCAAAATTAGACTTTCTGTAAAATATTCATATCTTTCGATCTATTTGATATTTTTCTATGAAACTTTCAGTGTTTTAGTTTAAAAAGAGGTCTCTATTTATTTACTTTGCAAAATTTTTGCCGGTTCCAACTAGAGGCGATATGACGAGTTTACTCCTTTCCCACAAACAATGTGTTAATAAAAGGAGAAACTACGTGGGGTTGGGGACGGAAGGGGTATATGGGAACACTGTACTTTCTGCTCCATTTCTCTGTGAATCTAAAACTGCTCTAAAAATAAAGTTTATCAATTTAAAAGCTGCATGAGGAGAGTAACAGGCAACAATTATGCTACGTCAAACCACCAATTCACAGAGATCCCAAGTACAATTAACATCTAAATATTGTGGACAGGAAAGAGAAAACTATTGCAAGGGCCATTGGGTATTCTGAAGGAGAAATCAATTTCATACCACGCTCCCTGATGCAGGCTATTCTTACAGCCCAGAAGGATCTCTTCAGACTAATCCTCCCTGGCACGGAGCTCAACCAGACCCTGGGTGAGATGTGGTGCATGGAACTAGGGAGGAGCCTTCTCTGTGCTGTCATCTCTCTCCACTGCCATGTGATGCACGATTATCTCACGAAGTAACACTTACTAATGGGTTGCTATAAATCAGGCCTAAACTAACAATACCCCAACCCGGAGGCAGGGTCGTCCAACCTCTTGAGCCAGGATATGGCTTCCCCCTCCTCCAGGATGGCAGCCTTTTTTTAACCCTCTTTCTTACCCCCAGCCTCCAGCAAGGTCTAAGGCAAGCAATACACTCAGTCCAGAGACATGGGGGCAGCGTCCTACAAATCTCGGCATGTCATGATACAAGTGGGATCTTTGCAGCCCCTTACAGTTCTTTAAACTGAAAACATCTGTAACAGACACCTGGTTCCCTGAAAAGCTGTGATTCAAACACTAAACATGCAATTTTGAGGAAAAAGAAAAGCAACAAGAGAGACCCATTAACTAATCATGTTCTAAGGTAGGAAAGGCCTGGAACCCTCCGTGGCCAGAGAGCAAGGCCAGTGGGATGACATAAGACCTAAGGTGCTTTGAGAAGTGACAGTGGATCGTCACTAGACACCCTATTTAATAACACTGAACCTCAGAGAGAGAACAGTATTTCTTTTCCAGGTCTCCTTCAAGCCTCCTGCTTGAAGACAAGGAGAGGGAAAGTCTCAGCCCAGCGTCTGCTTCTCTAACACCTTTTAGAGCTGAACTCATCTCCCCTCACCACACGCCTCTGGCTTAAAGCCCCGCAGGCCTCAGCAATGAGCTAGAACTGAGGAAGCCTGTCTGGGGTTCACTCTACTTCCTTAAGTATCTTTTATGGCCAGCTGGTTTTCCTTCAACACTAGTGATTTAAAGGCTGTTTTTAAAATAAATTTAAGGAGAAAGGAAGTCAATGTAAAGAAAAACATCCTGTGAAACATTTCTATAGGTGCTACTCGGATTAGGCAAAAATTATGAAGGCAAAACAGAAGTAGCTGGAGTTTGGGTTATTCCAACTCCCTTATTTCACTGTTGGGGAAACTAAGATCCCCAGAGGAGGAGCAATTTATATAAAAGTCTCAGAAATAATAAGCAGCCGAGCTGGAACCCAAACCAGGTCCCGTGACTCCATCCAAAGAGAAGTTCCCTGCGGAATAGAAACCTTCTGATCAGATGGGCTGTTAGGCAGAAAAGGATAGTATAGGGATAAATGACTTCGTGTTGCCAAAACGCAATTTGCTCTTGTTTATGGTTCCCAGCATGCCAAGGGCAATGATGGAAAGGAATGGACAGTCTTTTCCTCCCTCCCTCTCTCCCTCCCTCCTTCCGTCAGTCACCAAACATTTGGGGAGCCAAGCACTGCGGTGGGGAGACACCCAAAGAATAAAGATGCAGTGGCTCAGCTCTGAAGGAACTCAGAATGTAATCAGAGGTCCAGATCCCAGGTAATGAAGCACTGCCCGCTGTAATGCCAGGAAGACGGGCCCACAGGGCTCCCCGAAACAGGCGAGCGAGAGAGAGGCCGCGCAAGCCTAATTCAGCAATACACCTTACTAACAATGCTTGTCTCTCACTAATTACAAGTGAAATGGAATACTCTATTATTATTTCCTCTCCTAATTATCTGTGACATGGTATGCCTGGCCTGTTTCAGCAAGATAAATCCTAAAGAAATTCCTTCAAACTGTCTGAATTTTTTAAAATACGTATTCTTATCAGCAAAAAAGTGAGCATATGCCTGCAAATAGGTACATGGATATACACATTACATACATATCATTATTATGTACATTCTCTTAATGTACTACTGCTCTACTGTGTACATTATAATACCTACACAAAATAGGCACTTTAAAGGAGACATGCTGATATTTCCTACCCACATGGCAGAGCAGCAGCCCATGCACCCCGCTTTAGAAATTACTGCTCTGGCTCAAGGCTTCTCAGCATGAGATCCCAAGACTGCAGGGGCTGCAGTCTGCCCGGGGCTCTGGCGTGGAGAGTGGCAGCGAGGACAGTAAAAGTCCAGCTCCAGTCCTCCTCTAAGCTAACTGAACAACGCTCCATGCAGGGCCCAGGAATCTGAATGTAACAAACTTCTCAGGGGAGCCTGAAATTCCCTGATGGTCTGCAAGTGCTTCTCCGGATGAAATACATTTTCCCAAGAGGAAACAAAAGTTTAGGAACTTCTTGAATGCAAGCAATCTGTTTCAAGTGCTCACTATCCAACAACTATCATCCTGAACAACAGGGAAAGTAAGCTGCGGTGATGGGTCGGAGGCATCTGTCCCCATGCAGCGACACAGGGAGGGCCTCCACGGACCCCAAGGTCCTGGGGCTCTGAGAAGGCTGCCTGCCAAGCCCCAGACAACCAGAGCGCCCCAGCCTGGTGGCTCCCCTTTGAGGCGGCTCAGGCTTTGGTGGGCACCTTGGCTGGTCGCCAATTATCCATCTTGTCAACTTCAAACCTGTCCTGGTCCAACCACCTCAGACACTCTCTTCATTGATGCCAGTTTTACCTCCTGGGTTCCAGGAGGCATTTTCTAAGTTTAAACTGGTCCGTAACTTGTTCAATGCTGTTCTTATCAATGATTTGTCATCTAATCTACTAGTTTGGAGGCAGCACAAGGCTCCAGGTTCTGAAGTGTCGTTTTCACACAGGAAGATGTTCTGCTCCCGTGACTGATCACTGTTTTCCCTCCCACCCACCCTGCCAGTCCCACCGCCCAGAGTGCTCCCAGCCAGGCGCCAGGCTACAGGGCACCTCTGCGCAGGGCACCTCTGCACAGCCCAGCATCAATCACCATCTCCTGTGTGCTTCAACAGAAGCGCGTGTCTTTATGATAATACTCAGACCCATCACCTCATGGGACAGCTTCCTGCACAGATTTCTATCGCTGCCTCCAGACTATAAGCTTCTCCAATCCTGACACAGCCTCACTCGTCTTTAAATCCCTCTAATGACGATCATTTACACATAAGCATGGTTCAATAAATGTTCAATGGATAAACAGCCTATGCTACTCTGTTACAAACATCCTTAATACAAGTTTAGGTGACACAGCATAACATTGTATGACTGCTCTATTATTCTGGCACATTATTAAAATAAGTATTATATAGATATTTATGGGCTCAAGTCCAAGCTCCACCACTTGCCAGCTGTGTGATCTTTGGCAAGCAATTCATAGCTTTGTGAGTCCGTTTCCTCCTCTACAAAACAGGGAAATAGTACTACCACCCCTTTTTACTGTTTTGATGGTTAAATAAGTTTATATGTGTAATAGGATTTGAATCATGCCTGGCCATGGCAAACAATAAATGTTATTTATTATTCTTTTAATTTAACAATTATTGACTATTATTACTGACTCAGGCATTATGCTACACATTTAGACCAAAAAAAAAGCCTCACTCTAGTTTGGAAGGCAGAGGGAATACAGTTCATTACATACACTATGCAAGTGTCATACCAGGAGCAAAGCCGACGTAAAGATGTGAATCGACCAATCAGCAGATGGATAAATGAAGAGTTCTCAGTGCCTGGCAGCAGCCAATTGCTGGAGACACTCCTAACAGTTCCAGCCTGGCAGGGCTTTGAGTTCCTAGAGCAGGGGATGCTGATGATAATAATACTGGTCCCCCTTTACCAGGCTTCCCCTATGTCACATCATCCCACCTGTGTGTACAAGATGTTAAGGTGAACCAACCTCCTCAGTCCCTACAGGTCAGAGGGAAGGCTGGGTGCCACTGCCCTGAATTTATCTCTCTATTGCACCTCGAGGTCTCCTCTCCGCAAAGCCTGCTGCTACATCTCCATCAAACTACCGAGCTGGGAGCCGATGGGCACTGGAGATAGCTCATAGCTCTGACTCGGGCACTCGGTCAGGGGTCTACCTGGGCTCTAGGATGGGGCTGCCAGATCAGTCATGGGTGGAGTCTGAGTGCTGGGAACCTTGGAGGGTAACGAGAACTTACACGGAAGGGGCTGGAACAAATTCAGTCTTCTCCACTGGACCTCTTTAGTAGTAAGGAAAGGACGTCTAACACAGAGGTGCTACACAACATAGGGAATGTATTAGCTCGAGTGACTGAAGGGATGCTATCTTAGGAGAATGACCAGGGAAAGTGTCTGAGAATTGCCATTTGAACAGAGACCAGAATAAAGTGCCAGGTAAAGCCACGTGGCTGTCTGTGGGAAGAGCAGACCCAGTGAAGGGAACAACAGGCACGAGGGCTCAGAGGTGGGGCGTGAAGCACAGTGAGTGAAGAAGAAAACGGTGAGAAGTGAGGTCAGGGCACAGATGTGGCCAAAGCTCCTTGGACTTTGTACACTGCGGTGAGGAGCACACCCTACCGAACACACACATCCTGGCCATATGCTCATTGCTGGGATCCGCTCCACCCAAACCTTATGGAAGGGGTCAGGAAGGGCAGGTTCCCACAGGAAATCAAGAACTACAGTACCAGGAAGTAGAGTAATTGCTGTTGCACAGAAAAAAGGATTAGGAAAAACAGCACCACATCCATTACCAGAAAAACAGAAATCCAAAAGCCAACCGCAGTTGGAACAAGCTCCACTTTCCCAATCACATTACATTTTACAATCATTGCACAGTGTGGTGATGATTTGAGGGTCTCTGAATCATAGCACTAACACAGACCTCTCTGTATAATGCAAATCTGAATGAACCAACTCAAATGTCCAAAATGGAACATGAGCGCGCGCACACACGAGTCTGACAAAAACAACTTGGTGAAACATTAAGACTACACTGTGATGCTTTCACAGCTTTGTTCATGCCTGCTTATAATTACTTTGCTACTCCCTTCTAAAGGACGGGAAGCAACACGTATTTATGTCTGTTTCAGTTTGGGCACTGTTTAGTAGATGATGTAGGTTTTACGCTAGAGATTAGAAATAAAAATGTGATTTTGTGTGTGTGTGATCTGAGTCAGAGGCACAAACAGGAGGTCAGTAAGAGTCCTGTTAGTTTGGTGTTCACACTGTAGCCAGGATTTACGCAAACGTTAAACAAGTTCTGAGGCCGAGGTGGCCTGTGCAGAGGACCCTCGTGCAGATGAGGGTCAGGGGGACCCCTAACTCTCACAAAGCTTCAATCAGTCACAGCCTAGAGGTCCATCCTAAAAGCAGAGGAATAGCTATTCATTCATTCAAAGTAGACTCGATTCCAACTGTGAAGAGCTCACAATTCTGTCAGGTATTAAAGAGAAGGACGCCAAGCCTGTTCTAGGGAATACAGCCCAGCTGGGCACCAAAGAAGGAGCTGGCAGAGTCTCAGAGACGATCCATGCTCAGACGAAGTGTCCCATGGTAAAAGCATAGGATGGTTTAAGGTTGGGTGATTTTTTTGTTGTTGTCGTTTGCTTGTTTGTTTGTTTGTTTTTTTATAAGAAGTCTATAGGACATATTTAGTCACAAGTGACAGATATACAGCAAACTGACTCAACTAAAGAAGAGGGGCAAGTAATTGGCCCATAAAAGTAAACCTCTAGACTAGCTAGCTACATCCACAGCTAGATTCAGTGTCAAACCCTATCACCATGTACCTCCACATCCGCACGTGTGAGCCTGCACACACGGCCTGTATCAGTGGTGGGCTTTGTTCTCAGGCAGCCCTGCCCTCATGGGGCTAAAGGAATATAGCTGAGGCAGCCCCATATCATAGCCTAGCAGCTCAGCCACCCTGGTGAAAAGAGAGTACCTTTGTCTTCATCTTTCCTGAACAAGTCTCCAGTGGGGGTTTCTTTGGGCTGACTCAGGTCAAGTGCCCATCCTGCAAATGACTAAGACAGAGAGAGGAAGTATACAGACTGTCTAGGCCTGAGTCATGTGTCACCCATAACCCCCCACCCCCACCCATAGAGTAGAATGAGGAAAGAAAGTCAGGGTACAGCTGCCTGAGCAAGGGGGATGGCTACTTGGAAGGCAGAACACAGCAGACATCCATGCCAGGAGGGTCAGGTGTCCTCTGAGCTCAAACCTGTCCTCTGAAAAACACCTCTACAGTCTCATTAAATAAACACATGTAAACTTCATAATTAATTTTCAATAAATATTTACAGTTCATTGCAAATTATATTCTCTAAAGCCACAGAAAATTAGGGTTTGATGATTAAATTTCATACTACTTTCCACCCTGCAATTACCAGGAGCTGGTGGTGTCATTAGTAGTTTTAATTCTACCCACTAGAGTGCATCTTGCAACTCACTGGCAAAGAACAGTGCTATTGCCTAATACTTTAAAAGGCTATTAATTAATGAGGATTTATTTTAATTGCTTGAGTTTCTAATACTTTTGTAGGGAAAATATTCTGATCTGATCTGCACATCAAAAAACATCTATTCCTCATTCAACGAATACTTTCTGGGTATCTGTGCTACAGAAGGTACTGTCCTAGGTGAACAAATCCTCCTCAGGGAGCTTCAATTCCAGCAGGGGAAGAAATAAAAGCCAGATACATAAAAACGTAATCTGAGATACTGATTTGTTCCGTGAGAAAAGGCATAAACAAGGCAACGTGAGAGAAAATGACAGGGCAGTGGGTGGGAGGAAAAGGGGAGGGAGGACGGGATTTTGGGGTAGGGGGGAAAGGGTTCTGTCTTGGGCAATGTGGCCAAGCAAGGCTGCCTTAAGGAGAATCTGAGCTGAACCTTGAATAACAAGGAGGAACCAAAGTCTGGCAAAGGAAATTCCACTCCGAGAGAACACCACACACAAGGGCAGTGCAGAGAGAACGGCTTGGCATGTTCAAGGAACCAGCAGGAGGTTCATGCGGGAACTCGGCAGGAGGGGGGCCTGGGAGAGGCGCGCAGAGCCAAGATCATGCAATGGCCTTGCCAGTGGGTTTCAGTTTCATTGTAAATGAAATGAGAAATAATGGAGGGCGATGTGCTGTCTGCAATAACAAAATGAACCTGCAGTGTTAACACAGTTGCCTTTATGTATAAATTCTAAAGGCTGCAAAATAATCCTAAGGTTAATGAAAATAATGAGGGGATGGGGATGCCAGGATATCTGTGGTGATGCTACTAATTGCTGCTGCTGCTGCTGCTAGACAATAATAATGAGCAGGAACAATTATTAGGCACTTACTGTGTGACCAGAATTGGGACATGTTTTACGGACCCCCAAGGGGGAGGTAAGTCACTGGTCTCATTTACAGTTAATGACTCTGAGGCTCAGAGAGGGAAATCACCTTCCCTAAGAGTCACACAGCTGTCAAGAGGCAGTCAGGATTTGAACAAGGAGTCAGGAAGCTCCAAAATCCATCCTTTTCAGTACTGAGTCAAGTGACCCATTTTTTATATATATATATATATATATATACACACACACACACACACACACACACACACACACACACACACATATATACACACACATATATATATATATATATATACACACACATATATATACATACATATATACATACATATATATACACACATATATAATATATATATATATATATATATATATATATATATATATATCAATCACACACGCACACACATGGGTGGGGGTCAGGGGAGAAGATATAGAAAGAAGCAAAACATGGCTGGGAGTTGTCTTCCAGTACAGTTTACCATCTTTCCCTGCGGGAACAGAAGCACGCTCACAAGCTGCTTGGTTCATAAAAGAAAAAGAGAGAGCACACCTTGCATTGGTCTCGAGTTCATATTTTCCTTTCCGGTCCATGGTAAACAAGTTACTGTGTTTTATTCCTACTAACCCATCACCCAAGCCAGAGGAGAAAAAATTGTTCCCAAATGTTTTCTGCACAGCCTTTGTGCATTGGTGATTGCTGTAATTTAACCTCTATAATAAAACAGAATCATCACTGGATGACAATTTATAGCACAGTTTCAGGACTGTTTACTTCTTCCATCATGCTCCATTGTGATTACGATTTACTGGTGTTGTCTGCCCTGGCGGAACACCCGCACAGCTCTGCCCACAGCCATCAGGCCAGACAAGGCACTTACTTAAGGCACCCAAAGGCTCTGGATGCAAGAGCCAGACTACATCTTAATGACCAGGAAGGGTTCCAGGTCTTGATCCACTAGTGTGGACAATGAAATAAACTATAAAGCATTCCGGGTGATTTCAGCTGTCCGCTGTAGTCGTGCATCTTCCTGGTAAGTCATTTTGAAAACACTCCCATGGAGGCCGGGTGCTATGCAATCACCCACTACAGACATGGAGCGTCATGATGCTGTATGGAAGGAGGCCATCTGTCTGGCCAGGTCATAGGGCTGCGGTGGAGGGAAGAGCACTGGGGTAATACCGAAAAACTGTCAATGACACAGAAGGAAAGGTAGAGGTAAAATGACAAGACATGGGGCTTCAGAGGCACAAAATCAAGTATCAGGAGTGGCAGAGTGCTGCAGCAACAAGTCTTCTCTACCCAGAAAGGCCCAACCTCATATTCCCTACACGGCCTTCAACTGCTGAGGGATGAGTCTGTTTTCAGCTAACGTCGAGATGGCAGAACTCGAGCGATGCAGGTATGAACCAGGGTGCTAACGGAGGACCCATTTTAAAGGAATTCTTCAGCTAAAGTAAGTGACAGACATGGGCTTCGGAGCCACGCTGGGTCGCTGACTGTCCTACCATGTTTTCAACCTCCATGACCCAGGACCTGCCTTTGTTTACTCATCTGTAAAAAAAAGGGGTGATAGTACTACCTACCTCTAAGGTTGCTGGAACTTCATACATGTGCATGACCCCATTACCATCTGCTGTCTCAGCCTGCCATCCTGTATGGGCATCTCCATCTATATCTCACTGTGTGTGTACCTACCCCTCATACAGAAGGATGAGTTATTCATATTCAGCATACCATCATCACTGGTCCACACAAGGCCCCCCTCTTGATTTCTAGTTTCCCCTTCAGCCCTGACCTATATTCTACTTCCTCTAATTCCACACCCCCACTGGCACCCACTCTAATGAATTTGATAGACCTTCACTGTGCCTGAGTTTATGTAAAATGCATGCTGTTTTATATGTTTTTAATTTACGTAGATGCTGTTTTGCTATAAATCTGATTCTATTTCTTATTCATTGCTTCACTCGAGATCAGCGTGGGCTGTTTTGTGGAAATCTAGTTCACTGCTTTTCATGATCACACCCAGCACATTTGACCTGTCCCCTTCCCAAATGACGGGATCCTGGAGAGTTTCCAACCGGCCCCAAAACCATGCTGCAACTGTCCACCTCATCTCACCTTAATTTGTTATATTTCTTTAAATCAACTCACATAACTTATATAAATTTGCTTTAAAAGGCAGTTATATGTGCTCAAATATAGATTAAATACACATATAAATGTTAAAATTGTCAGGCAGCGATGCCCCTGTGACCCCTGGGCTTCCCCAAGTGCATCACCACACCCTAAAAGGCTGGCCTACTGCTGTCCCACTGGACACTGGCTGAAAGGCTGGAGCTGATGAGTTCAGGTTATCAGTCTAGTTTTCTTTCTCGAAATGTTCTCTGTAATGGGCAGCTCTGCCTCTCCTCAGACAAGCAAGGCCTACGAGAGAATTGAGTAAAGCCCTGGAGCAGCGTCCTCAGGCCTCGGGGGAAAAACTGCAACGCGAGGCCCATTCCCGCGGCCTTTCCTCCCCTGAGGAGCTGCAGATGGCCCGCTGTCCACTCAGGAACCCTGTCTGGCTGACTACTCCTGAGGAAGTGGGCCTAAGCAGGGCAGGAGGCTTCACAGCTGACAGAAGACAGAGTAGAAGAGCTCTCCACAATCCACTGGTGCCTGCCCTGCAAACAAAAGCCACCTGGGTTCTGAGGAGGGAGAATTTCTCCTAAGCTTCCTCCCTGAAATAGAAGCGCTAGTCAAAGAAGTCCTTTTTTAAAACTTCCTAAAATGTGACCACTAAGTATTCTGTCACACTCATGCTTTCTGTCTGACCGTGTTTCCCCGAAAATAAGACCTAGACATACAATCAGCTCTAATGCATCTTTTGGAGCAAAAATTAATATAAGACCCGGTATTATATTACATTATATAAGACCCAGTCTTATATTATATTGCATTATATTGCATTATATTGCATTATATTGCATTATATTGCATTATATTGCATTATATTGCATTATATTGCATTATATTGCATTATATTGCATTATATTGCATTATATTATATTATATTATACCCGGTCTTATATTATAGTAAAATAAGACTGGGTCTTATATTAATTTTTGCTCCAAAAGACGAATTAGAGCTGATTGTATGGCTAGGTCTTATTTTCGGGGAAACACGGGATTACATTAACAAATAGAGCTAAATAATAATAGCAACCAATAACGAAGGCACTGGGCTAAAATGCTGATTTTCTCATTTGACCCTCCAAATAACTCCATTACATGGGTATTTTAATCCCCATTTTATAGATAAGGAAACTAAGGTTTAGGGAGCCTATGTAAACAGGGCCAGATTATTCAGCTATTAAGCAACCGAGATAGGGTTTGAACTGAGGGAGTTCCACACCAGAACCAGAGACTGTTTCCATCAAGCTGCTAGTATAACATGCATATTTATGTATGCAAATAAAAATAAATTACCATTTACAAAATAGTCACTATGTCTGACACCAGGATTAATGTCGCATCCATGTTTTTCATTTGATCCTCACATCAGTTCTGAGGTCAGCTGTATGACCATCTCCATCCAAAAAGGAAGAGACCTGGGTTCAGGGAGCCAGCCTCAAACCCAGCACTACCTGTAGTGTAAGAGTCACAATTCCTGTCATGTGTTCCCACATCCATTTCACAGATGAAAAGACGGAGTCTTAGAGAGAGTAAGGTCTCACACTCAGTAAATGATGGCTAACCCATGGTGTGCAAGGCTCCACAGCCTAGGTAAGTATACTACCTACCAAAAAAGAAATGAACCAATTTCCAGAGAGCTCACTGAATATCAAGTGCATCGAAACTCTACAGGCCAAACAAATGGTGTGGGCCAAGGCCTTGTACTCCCCCTGGAACAAGAGAAGATAATTCTCAGGGCTGGTCTTCAATTGCTGGGGCCACTGAGACAAAGGGAACATGCTTCCAGAAGCCATTCCTGAAAGCAAGCAGATCATATGCTGTCTCCTTAAAACTGCCTCACAGGAGTGAGACCCAATGGGAAGCAAGCTTGGAGAATTAATGGGTGACTGTACCTCCTGGGCTAGCCCCTAGAATGTGTCCCACCCACTTACTGCCAAGTGGTGGATCAGACTCCCCAAAATAGGACAATCCAGAACTGATCCACCTGTAAATGCAGCTGGAAAAAAAAACAGCAGTGCTTTTTGCTTCCACGGAGAACAGACCTCATGGTGTCTCCCAGCACAACAGAGGCTGCAGCACTTCACAGCCCCCTCCTTGGGAGTGCTCCCTGGGGGACTTCACACACCTGGGGCTGTACAAAGGATCTGTTCTCTCTAACCACCAAAGTGCGCTCAGCGGGAGGAGGGACTGGCGACAAAGGAGCCAAACCTCACACTGCGATTTGAAGGAGCCACCTCACAGCACTGCTGCTGATTAGAGACAGCAAAATGCATTTTGGAGGGAAGGGATGAGTGAATATAAATCAAATACACAGAGAAAAGTGGGGAAGATGGCAGCATTACCCTCGGCACAATGGGAAAGGGAGCCAGCCAGCGAGCTGTGCAGAGACAGAAACTCACTGCCCTTCTGGTTCCTGAATCGTTTGGTGTGACACCAAACTTTCCAGTGAACACCTACTGCCCGCCCAGCCAGGGGTGCAAGGTGCTGGGATTCACACTAGGAGCAAAATGGACACAACCACCACCCTGGTGGGTGGCAAGGGAAGCATTCAAATAACCACACAAATCGGACCCCCTTCATCCCCCTGCACCAGGTCCCCGGACACCACTCTCACCTCCTGGACCTCACAGCGGCCCCCTTGTCTTGCTTTCTCCATTCTAATCCCAACCCCCACTCCATCCTCCTTTCCATTCCTTCAACTCGCCCCACCTGCTCCCTCTCCAGCTTCAGACATGCTGTTCCTTCTGCCTGCAGCCCCTTCTTTGCCATCTGCTGGGTTCTGGGGTACATTCCTCATCACTCAGTTCCCCAGGGGGCACCACCTGAGCAGCCAGTACCTCCCACCTCTAAGACTTCCCCACTCCCCTGACTTCGACTCAGTAGCTGTCTCCTCCAATAGGCTGCAAACTCCCTGGGGGGAGGGAGCCTGCATTTCTTCCTGTGGCTGTCAGTCTAGTTCCGACAGTGTCCAACGCGGAGATCCCAGGCTGTCCATTTCATGGGATACAGCTCACAGTCCACAAGACAGATAGGATGGTAAAAGCAGCCACGGCCAAGGACAGACAAGGCAGGTAGGGTAAGTGCTCACCCCCACACACAGGCCTTATAGGGATGAAGGCAGGAAGAGAAGACAAATCACACCCATACTCTCAAGCTTTTATTTTCTCCTCCTTGAAATGGGAGGAATTCTCAAAGAAATGAGAACTTTGTCCCACTCCCAACAGGCATTAGTTCACCTTGTCCAATTTCCTGCTGAAATAACCAGATAAATGAGAGAACTTGAACTTGATTTATAAGGACTGTGACCCCACCTTCGGATTGTTTCCAAGCAGCAGGAAGTGAGTGATGTGTACACGTCCCACAGGCACACTCTGATGAGAACGGAGGCCCCTACGTGAGGAGGGTACGGAAGTGGCCCAGCAGCCGCTCAGGCCATGGGAAGTCACCCACTTCTCTCAGGCTCCCTTTCAAACGGACTCCAACTGAGAGGCTATCCTAGGGTAGAATCCAAGGGCTGGAATCAGACAGGCCTGGATTAGAATCCCAGCTCTACCACTTAGCAGCTGTGTGATTATGGACACGTCAGCTAGAAGCTGGAAACCAACCTCTAAAATTAGATGAAAGTGCCTACCTGTGATGCTCCCTGGAGGACAGGATGAGATAAGTCAATGCTGGTCAGACTTGGTTGCACATTCGAACCTCCCAGGAGGTTTTGAAAAACCCCCATGCCGAGGCCACGCCCAGACCAGGTCAATTAGAACCCCTGTGGGAGGGGCTGGGCTTATATAGATTTTAAGCTTCCAGGTGATTCCAACATGTAGCCAAGTTTGAGAACGAGTAAGCTAGTTCCTTTCAATACAGAGCGTGATCTCTTGAGGAGAACCATCTCAGCTTCACCCGTAAGCTCATTGGCAATGCAGACTCTCAAACTACTGAAATGGAATCTTCACTCTAACAATATTCCTGGGCTGTTCTGACAAACTTTATACTCTGAAAAGTGCTAAGATGATACACCTTAAGTGCTTAGCCAGGTTCCTGGGCTCTGGCAGCCACTGTTTATGGGCTCTTAGTAAAACCTGAGGAGAGGCACTACAACAAAAGGGTTGAGAGAAGGCCGGCTGGGTTGAAACCTCAACTCCCTAATACCAGTAATAAGAAAGTGGGCCTCAGTTGCTTCACCTGTAGCATGGGTTGATGACTGGTAATAACTCTACCCAACTCAGACAGGGGTTGTGAATATTAAATCAGATAACATACAGTGCTTAATGCATTCTTGTCAGAGTGAGCATGACAGTGATGTTCTGATTACAGCTATAATGATCCAGCCTCTTGAGATGATAGCACTGGGTAGATTAAATGTCAGGGCTGAAAGGAATGCACCTTAAATTGCAAAAGTATTTTTCAACAAATGATACTGGGATAATTGATACCCACATGCAAAGAAGGAAGTTGGAACCTTACCTCACACCATATACAAAAATTAATTCAAAAGTATCAAAGACCTAAATATAAGGGCTAAAGCTAAAATTCTTAGAAAATGATGTAGGCACACACCTTCATGACCTTGGATTAGACAATGATTTCTTCGATATGACACCAAAAATACAAGCGACGAAAAGGAAAAATAAATAAACTAGACTTTGTCAAAATAAAAACTTTTGTGCTACAAAGGATAGCAACAAGGAAGTGAAAAGACAACCCTTATAATGGGAGAAAATATTTGCAAATCATGTATCTTATAAGGGACTAGTATCTAGAATATACAAAGAATTCTTACAATACAATAATTAAAAGACAACACAATTTAAAAATGGGCAAAGGATCTGAATAGGCATTTTTCCAAGGAAGATCTATAAATGGCCAATAAGCACATGAAAAGATGCTTCACATCATTAGTCATCAGGGAAATGCAAGTCAAAACCACAATGAGACACCACTTCACACTCAGTAGGATGGCTGCAGTGGAAAAACAGATATCCTGCATCAGAAAGACAGAAAGTCAAGTGTTGGCAAAGATATGGAGCAGTCAGAACTCTCACACATTGCTGGTAGGGATGTAAAATGGTATGGCCACTTTTAAAAACAGTCTGGCCGTTCTTCAATAAGTTCAACATAGAATTTGCATGTCACCCGGCAATTCCATTCCTAGATATACCCAAGAAAAATGAAAACATGTCCACACAAAAACTAGTGAACAAACGTTAACAGCAGCATTAGTCATTACAGCCAAAAAAATGAAAACAGCCCAAATGACTATCAACTGATGAATGGATAAAGAAAATGTGGTCTATCCATATAATAGAATATTATCTGACCATAACAAAGAATAAAGTATTAATACATGTTACAAAACAGATAAACCTTGAAAACATTATGCTCGGTGAAAGAAATCACTCACAAAGACCACACACTGTTATGATTCCATGTATATGAAATGTCCTGAATAGGTAAATCTTTGGAAACAAAGTAGAATAGGGTTTGCCTAATCTCCGTGGCAGAAGAAGATTTGGGGAGGAATAGGGAGTGACCGCTAATGGATACAGGATTTTCTCCTTGGGTTGATGAAAATCTACAGTTGATTGGGGTGATGGCTGTATAATTCTGTGTGTATACTAAAAAACATTGAATTATACACTTTAAATGAGTAAATTATACCGTATGTATTTTATATCTCACTAGAACTACTAAAAAATTGCAAAGGTAAACCGGGTGCTGTGTTTCCAAGGTTAGGCTGATGATTAGATATCTGTTTTTTAAATGCAAACAACACAGTTAATAAGACAAGTTATACCCATGACAAACATCAGAGAGGAAATGTGAGAATCTAATTTAAAATCATTGACTATGCAAATGTAAAATTTCAAAATATGTAAATGTACCACACTGCGATAAAAAGGAAGGATGTATGGGGCTAATTTCTTCCTGTTAATTCTGCTAAAATCACTCCTTTATTGTCCTGTTCCTGCCATGGTGAGCTTTTGATGTTGTTGTTGATGAAGGCTTAGTGCTCTTTTTTCTTGAATGCAATTTGATGAATTATTTTTTCAGTAAGGTGCCTGCACAGAGAGATAAGTGCCACATATTCAAATGTCACCACTTTGAGCATTTGTCATCCCCTTCTCCTCATGAGATAGTGTCTCAGTCATCGTTCTAATAGGAAAATGTGTTCTGGGGGAGGGGTTGGGAGAGAGGGTATCACTTGATTTGAGTTTCCTGATTCTGTGCATGAAACCAGATCGGTAATTATTTACATAGATCAGGTCTTATTAGAGTTTGGAAAAAATACACAACAAATAGGACTTCTTATGGGTAAGAGCCTTAAAACAAGGGCTAAAATCCTAAAATGTTAAAGGTAAAGAAAATCTCAGAAACAGTTCCATGTGGTGGCTCTGAGAGAGAGAGAGAGAGAGAGAGAGAGAGAGAGAGAGATCCCCTGCCCCCTTATCTGGTGTCCTGTGAATAATCTTCCCCCACCTCCAACCAAGAACTGTTTGAATCCAACCTCAGAAAGGCTGTAACATTTAAATGAGGTACTATATGTAAAGCAAAGCATGTGGCGTGACAGATGAGAAACACCAAAAATGTGATGATGATGATGATGATGATGATGGTGATGATGAAACAATGGCAACGATCCCAGCTTACTTTCTGTAGAGTGAACTTTAAAAACTGTGAGTGACCTGCCTATGAGCTTTCCAACTTCAAACACTCAGCTACTCTGTTATGTCCCCTAAAAGAGGTGGTGGCCCTGATCTGACTAATCCAGGGGTTGCAAACTCCATGCTTTTTGGGGCCAGAGGGGCAAAATAAACGACTGGGCAACAGCATGGAAATCAGCAAACTGGGCAGTTCACGCTGAGTGCTGCCATGTGGGAATGGGGGCCTAGGCCTCTCAATTTTTCAAGCTTTAAATCTGGATATTTTTATATCACTTCATATTTTTCTATGTGAGTTTACTTTTTTTTCTCAAAGCCCACACAAATCCAGTAAAACCTGTCTGTGTCCAGGACGCGCCCAGGGGCCACAGCTGTGATACAGATGCTTTATTCTGATTTCCCCATCTCCACTGAAACATCTTTACTGAAAATTCCTAAGAGTGTGAACAGCAAGGCCTCCTCTTGTGCTCACAGGAGAGCTGAACATACCTCTGGAGTAAATCATCTCCACCATGTCTGGCCTCAGAGGCCACCTCTGATTTCCTGATGAGAACTGTACTGTCCCCAGACTATGGTCACAGAGACTGCAACGACAGGCTCCCAGCACAGCCAGGGAGGGGGTGCACTGAGCCCTTTGGGGTAAGTCCTCACAGAGACAGGCTGCCCGGCTCAACAAACATTTGAACAGAGGCCACCATGTAGCTGGCCAAAAAGCTGCCTGCAAGCCTCGCTCCCCTGCAAACCTGGCCATGCTCCTGCCTGGGGCTGCGTCCACGGCCACTTCCATGCCCCCCATCAGATCACCTTAGTGAAAGCGCTGAGGGCCAGTACCTTTGCCTGGGCTGAAGTTCTTACAGAGACACCTGCTTAAGGGAGGGAGTCTCCTCCTCACTGACGGTGTTGGGATATTTATAAGCAACTCCCCATTGTGACCAAGATGAGGGTCTACTTTCTGACGGCCACCACGGGCTTCTCGGGGCCCCTGGAGAAGTTCCTCTCTACAAAACCTATCAGTGATGAGATGCACGGGGATACCATTGAGGGAGTCTTTCTAAACATATTCCCAAGGGTATTATTTTCCTCCCCAACTGACATGCAGAAAATCAGTTAAAAAGCACACAAGAAAAAAAAGTCCACATTTGCCCCTTAGAGTACACTGCATTACATGTTGTCTGTTCATGCAGCCAGTACAGCTTGGGATGTGCAATCAACGATATCCTAGCTGATTTTTCACAAAGACTCTGATTACTTGAAAGGGCTGCCATCCCTCCGCTGAATGCAGTGTAAATGAAATGCCAATGAATTCCTAACTACCGTTTCATTTTCCCCTCATAACCCAATTTAGAAAATGTAAATAATCTCCCTGTGTTTGCAAGACCAGCTGTTCCTTACCTCCATATAGAAAACTGAGCAAAGACCAAAAAAAAAAAAAAAAAAAAATCAACTGATGCCACTAACAGTCCTTGGTTAAACATACTAACTATGCATTCAAAATATTTCTGAAAACCTTTATTTTGTTGCCAGTAATTTATACAATTATAGCCAGTGGTCTTTTATTGTTGTTATTATTGTTATTAATATTATTATTATGGCTTTATTCTGTCATTTGGACCTATTGATGATGACACTTCAGTGATTCACAATAATTTCTTCCTCCCCCATGGGCCTTATAAGATTTCTTTTGCCTCGCTTGAGTATAAATTAGGTGGCATTATTACCTACTTGGTCCAACATGCTGAAATAAGCATGTAATGCTCTGAAAAATCAGAACAGGAACCAGCACCTTGTGGCAACACTACTGCACTGAGCTACCCCCGTCCCTTCCAACCCACCTACTTTGGTTCAGACGGTGTCCTGCACATCTTCCTCCTACAAAAGACACCTCACTCTTCTAGTTCTAGTGGCTGAGGCCCTCAGACCACTTCAGGGGGAGCCCGGCGTCTCTGCATGAGCTGCCTGATGGAGCGTAATTGCTATTTGGGCTAAAGGCAGGGACCTGCACTATAATTTCCTACGGGAGCTTGTGACCATGAGCCTCTCTTCTCCAGGCTGTTTGGTCCATGCACTCAGTGTTGACCAAAGCAATAGGAAATCTTTCAACACTGGATTTTTTTTAACAGAAAAGAAAAATAGGCAATGAAAATGAAAAATACAATTTTAAATGACATTTTACTTTGAATGCAAAAGCAATGTTTTTCTTTTTCTTTTTTTCTTTCCTCATCATTGTGTAACATAAACTAAATCCAAATTTCACTTGTGAGACAGAGGAGAAATGGATCATTTAGTGAGAAACAGGCAGCAGGACAGGTGTAAACACACAGGAAATGTTTGGGACCCCACGTCCTGGTGACTATATGGTCTTTCCAAGCCTGGGGCATTTACCCCCAGGACAGCATCATTACCAGTGTAGCAAGTTCATTCACGGACACTCACCATACACCCTACCTGGTCTTGGGGATATAGTGGAAGCATGACTGTCATGGTCCCTGCCCTCATGACACTGGGGTTCTAGGGCAGAGTCTGGCCATTTGCAAGTCAACACTGAGATAAACAGAATAAATACAACTTCTTTCAAGAGGAGTATAAAGGGAATAAGCAGGATGTCATGATAGACAATGCTGGGAGGGGTGAGGCAGGGCTCCAGATGAGTGCCCTGACCCAGCCACGCTACAGCAGGGACAACACCAATCAGCCAATCAGCCTAAGGGTCAATCCCACCCACTAATGTGCCAATAGAAATCCAGGCTCAACTACAACAGGAGGGCACACACAACCCACACAAGGGACACTCCTGGAGCACCTAAAAGAGGTGACCAGGGAGACTGTGCCAGGGCCCCACAGGGCTCCTACTACACCAGACTGGGAGACATAGCAGATCTACCTAATACATAGAAACCAACACAGGGAGGTGGCCAAAATGAGGAAACAAAGAAATACATCCCAAATGAAAGTCCTAAAAAAGAACTACACGAAATGGAGATAAGCAGCCTACCATAGACAGAGTTCAAAACAATGGTTGTAAGGATGCTCAAGGAACATAGTGAGAACTTCAACAAAGAGATAGCAAGCATAAAAATGACACAGAAACCATAAAAAGAACCAGTCAGAAGTGAAAAATACAGTAACTGAAACAAAAAATACACTAGAAGGAATCACCAGCAGACTAGATGAAGCAGAGGATCGAATCAGTGATTCGGAAGACGAAGTAGCAGAAAACACCCAATCAGAAAAGATAAAATATGAAAGAATCCAAAAAATTAGGGATACTTTAAAAGAACTCTGGGACAACATCAAGTATAAAAACATTCACATCATATGGGTACCAGAAGGAGAAAAGAGAAAGCAAAGGATTGAGAACCTATTTGAAGAAATAATGACTGAAAACTTTCCTCACCTGCAAAAGGAAATAGACATACATGTCCAGGAAATGCAGAGAGTCCCAAATAAGATGAACCCAAACATGCCCACACCTAGACACATTATAATTAAAATGGCAAAGGTTAAAGACAAAGCGAGAGTCCTAACAGCAGAACAGAAAGGCAACTAGTAACTTCCAAGGGAGACCCCACAAGATTGTCAGCTGAATTATGAACAGAAACTTTGCAGGGCAGAAGGGATCGATGCAAAATATTCAAAGTGATGAAAAGCAAGGACCTACAACCAAGGGTACTTTACCCAGCAAGGCTATCACTAAAAAATCGAAGGAAAGATAAATAGCTTCCCAGACAAGAAGAAGCTAAAGGAGTTCATCGCCACCAAACCAGTATTACAAGGAATGTTACGGGGCCTTTTAAGATTAAAAAAAAAATCAAAATTATGAACAAAATGGTAATAGCTACATATCTATCAACAATTACTTTCAATGCAAATGGATTAAATGCTCCAATCAAAAGATGTAGGGTGGCTGAATGGATAAAAAACAAGACCCTTACATATGCTGCCTACAAGAGACACACTTCAGATTGAAAGATACATACAGACTGAAAGTAAAGGAATGGAAAAAGTTACTTCATGAAAATGGAAATGAAAAAAACAAAAAGAAAAAAACACTAGGGTAGCAATACTTATACCAAACAAAACAGACTTAAAAACAAGGCTATAACAACAGACAAAGAAAGACCCAGTAATCACCCTTCCGGGTATTTATCCGAAGAAACTCAAAGCACTACTTTGATGGGTTGAGTGCATCCATATGTTTATTGCAGCATTGTTTACAATGGCCAAGATGTGGAGGCAGTCTGGGTGCCCATTGATAGAAGAATGGATAAAGAGGAGGTGGTATATATATACAGTGGACTGCTGCTCAACCTGCAGCAGCATGAATGGGCCTGGAAGGTATTGTGCTGAGAGGAGTGTCAGACAGAGAAAGACAGATGCATTGTGATTTAGTTTATACATGGAATCTAAAGAAAAAATAAGCAAAAAGAACAAAAACAAACTCATAGATACAGAAAACATTTTGATGGTTGCTAGATGGAAAGGGAGTGGGGAGTGTGGGCGAAAAAAAGGGAAGGGATTAAGAAGTACGAATTGGTTATTAGGAAGTAGTCATGGGGATGTAGGGTGTAGCATAAGAAATATAGTCAATAATATTATAATAACTATGTATGGTGTCAGAGAGGTACTAGGTTTATTGGGGTGATAGATGGGAGGAATTTGGGGGCAGGGTGGAAAAGGTGAAGGGATTAAGAAGTACAAATTGGTAGTTACGAAATAGTCATGGGGATGTAAAGTAAAGCATAGGGAATATAGTCAATAATATAGTAATAAGTATGTGTAGTGCCAGGTGGGTACTAGACTAGTCAGGGGATCACTTCTTAAGTTATAGAAATGTCTAACCACTATGCTGTACACCTGAAATTAATATAAAATAATACTGAATGTCAATTGTAATTGAAAAATTTAAAAAGGAGGGGAACAAGTGAAAGGGAATAAGAGGTTCAAATTTCCAGGTATAAAAAACGTATGGGGATGTAACATACAGCATAGAGAAGATAGTCAATAATATTGTGATAGCGTGGTACGGTGTCAGATGGTTGCTGGACTTATCATGGTGATCAGTTCTTTAAGTATGTAAATGTAGAGTAACTATGGTGTACCCCTGAAACTAATATAATATTGTATGTTAGCTACATTATTAAAAGACTTTTAAAAAGAGGTTTAAAAGCAAAAGGTATTGAAAAATGTTGTGCCTTTTAATACTTCTTGGTGTTATGATCTCGACTTTCTCCTTTATCGTTTCCTTCATTCTTTCTTTCTATTACAATAAACATGTATAATCAGTAAAAACAAAACAAAAAGCATACGAAAACAAACATGATTGAGATGAGTTACATAGAAAACCCCACTAAATCTTCCATAAAGCTCTGAAAATGAAGAGCTTTTAGTCAAATACTTGGGACTGGGACAAAAACCCATGAAGTTGGGGAAGGTTTGGTGCAGTGGTTCTACCAAGAAAGAAGAACTTTCTATAGGTCAACATCCCCAAAATAATCAGGAAACCTGGGGTACAGTGCACCAAGCCAACCCTACTGCCATAAGTGAGGCTGATGGAATAGGAAGGAGCCTGAGGAGACAGGAGATAAAAAGCACATCCAACATCTCCTGCGGTTCTCCCCTCTTCCCTTAGCAGGAAGCTCATCCCCCTCAGGAGGCAGGCAAGTTGCTCACTCTCAGTGTGGATGGCAGAGCAGCCTTCTGGGCCTCTCTGTGAGGCTCAGGTTGACACAATCCAAAGTATGTTAGCGGAAACCCTAAACCCATTTGGGCTGAAGTCCACGAAGACCACACAGTTCCATGTGGTTTTACCATCAACCATTAACCAAGAATGGTTCGCTGACCTCATCAGAATTGGTAAATCCAGATCGTTGCTTTTTTTTTTGTTTCTTCTGGTTTGAGGTTTCTGCTCTAAATTTTCTTACATATGTGTATGAGATTTAGCAATCCAGTTTACCAAATAAAAGAAAGAGAGAGGGGAGAGGGAGGGAGGAAAGGAGGGAGACAAACAGCAAATAAGCCGCAAGATACAGCAACATAAAAAATAATCGTCTCTTCCTTGTTCATTTGTGATTTAAAAAACTTTTTTTTTTCTGAAACAGATTTACTCCTCTTTCAAGGAAAAAGTTTTGAAATTTTGAGATGAGATCAGATATGAACAGAAGGCAGAACAATATTTTAGATATGTCCAGTCCCCTCTATTGGCTGAGAAGAAATGCCATCCTAACAATATTAGGTCAACTCAGCTCCTAAGAGCTCTACAGCTCATTTTGGACTTAATAGCTAAAAAGCCCTTATGATCTAAGAATAATTTTATATGGGGAGAATGAATTCTGTCTTAAGAACTTTTACTTAATTTAGACATTTATAAACAAAATGATTGATTTCATTTCCAACTTAATGGATGTCCGTCTGAAAGTACGCCTCACTAATAATTTTCACCATGCTTACAGATATATAAGTATATGTGTGGTTTTTAAACCAGAAGTATTCGTATAGTCCTGTAGACATCAATCCTTCTATAGCATATATTCTTTGGTACAGAGCATGCTCTCCTTGGGTGCACCCTGATTTTCATGCCTCAGTGTACATATATTTGCATAAAAACATAGATGTGTTTTATAGTCATACATATATAGATATGCACCAGTCGAAAAACAGCTAGAGAAAGTCGCTTTAATAGTACCCTCTAGCTTTTTGGAAGATTGGTGTAAATCTCTTCTGCAGGGGGAAAAAAATCCATCTTTCTGAGAAGGTAAATGTTTATTAAATGCAAATACTGATATTCGTTACCTAGGAAAAAACGTCTTGCTACATGTGAAATTTCTCGATAAAAAGCTTTCAAGTCCCGGGTTCCTCCAGATAAACCCCTATCGGTGAACTGATGCGTGAATGCACTGAAATTGAATTACTGTACAACAGCAATTACTTTCCGTGGTACAGCTATAATGGGAATCGGTTCTGCAATGAACAGCAGGTAGCTATAGGAAAGGGGAACTTCATATACAATCTAGTCTCTTTCAGCTTTTCCCAAGAGCAAGCATGTTTATTTTTAAGCAAAACATTCTTTTCTGAGTGCCCGATTTATCATTTTATCAATGTAAATCGAAAATAAATGAAAGAAGATTAAGTTTATTTACAGGTATGAGCTTCAGAGTGCTTTCAACATTTATTCAGTATCTTACCGAAGGTTTGAAAACAACACACGCTTCACTTAGTGAGTGTAGCTACAACTTATTTTTCATATCTGTTCATTATGTCTCTTTGTTGTCCCCATTGAAGTTCATTCTTTTAGACACTTAAAATTAACTGTTTTGGGGAGGAAATGAATGTGAACAGCAAATAATATACTTAATATTTTGGTTGATATGCTACTAAAATCGATATCATCTCTCTTCGTGAAATGTGTTTAAATTTGTGGAGGCCAGACCTCTGTAGAGCCCAGTAGTGAAAGCCGTGTGGGTCAGTGCCTGGCCCTGAAACCACAACCAACTGGGAAGACATAAAGATGTTACAATTCTGGCCCAAATCAGAATAATAAAGGCAGTGGCCGCCCCTGAGCCACACCACACAATCAACGGCAATCATCCTCTGGAGAACCCACCCTTACAAAGCCCTTCTGGAGAATCCTAGTGTAAATTTATAAATTCTCCGAAGCCCCTCTTCTTGTCATTTCCTGGTTTATCTACTTTTTTCAGGTTGCGCTGCTCATCTCAAGCATATGGACCTTTCTGAAGTCCTGGGATCATTACCTCCCGCTGGCTGTGCTGGAATCTGCCCTAAAAGTACATCCCTATAATCAGAGAAACCCATGGTTACTCAGCTCCTTGCTCCAGATTCTCCTCCGACTGCAGGCTGCGCGGTGCCTGCGTGGAGGTCCCTGGAGCTTCTTATGATCCTTGCAGCTGTGTGATGGTTTGTGCTACTCTGAGTGGAGGCTCAGATTTTAAAGACAAAGGAAAGGCTGGGCAGCCTGTCCATATAACCCAACCCATGGAATGCACATCCTTTCCTGTCCCCTCTCCTCAAATCAGAGAAAAGGGTTTGTCACCATCGGCAAGTCAGAGGAAAGGGGAGCTGTGTCAAATGTGCCTCCCATCAATAGTTCAGATGAGCTCTGTGACACAGTCGAGCACTTCCAGGTCATTTAGGAATGGCCCAACAGGAGTCTGCAGCAGGCAGAGCACTGACACACATCACTTCCCCCATGTCCAGCATGTGAAATATCTCCCTTAAATGTTAATGAATTGAAAGCAAATTGATTCCATTTCTTGTCCGTTCGTAGGACTTACGACTTGATAAACCACTCAGCAACATTAATTGAGGGCTTGGTCGCATGAATATGTTTGAACAAGGAAGTTGGGAGATAATGCTTTGGGCACAATCATACACAAAAGCGGCATCACTACCTCAAACCCGATTTGGCTTCAGGATAAAAGAATCTACATCAAGCCTCCCCGTGGATTGAGGGAAAAAAATTATTTAAACTACCAATGGCATTAAAACGTACTAGAAAATATTAGTTAAGAAATGCTACCATAATGATGGCACCATTATGTTAATGGCAATTATTGAAGCTAAGGTTATTTGTAATTCGCTGGCCTGAAAAAAAAATGAAAGTTACATATAGTCCATTACCAACCAGATGACAGAGGTTATGTAATGGGCAGGCCACTTTAGGTTTCACATTTACTTCAGACATCTGACGGGGAGAAAATAGGACTTTCTGTGATAGGATAATTGCATAGTGGAGAGTAATTCAAATAGGGGACGAATATGATAAAATCACTCTGATTCAACTAATCACTGGGGAAAGTGATGGGGTAAAATGATGAAATCAAGCCAGAAGAGACAGAAAAAGATCAACACTGTTTAACAGCCAAGGGATGGCAGGCATATTAAAGGCCTGGGTTACTCCAGTTTTTTCCCCTGGCACTAACTGAAGCTAACTAATGGTGTTAGTATGCTCGTAGTTTTCTAAATTGCTATTGCCAGTCTCATAAACACTTTACATACATGAAAGGAAGTTTTATTAATCAGTGTTGTTTGTTTTTCCACCATCCATAAGCACTTGGTACTGAATCAATTACTGGCAGGAAGACACTTGGAGAGGCGCTAGAACCTCTGACCTGACTCAGATTGCTGGAGGTGTGCATGGCGGCTTGGAAATGGAAGATTGCTAGGGATGGTGCATCGTGGTGATGGAGCGCATTCTAAATTCCATTCTTTTCCTGGGCCATTTGAGCGGGGGCAGGGGTGGGGTTCGCTGCGTGGTGGGTGGCATGGGAAAGAGAGGGCCTTGGTGCAGTGAGGGGCCTCCTAGGGCAACACCACAAATAATGACTCTACTGCAAACACACAGGAAAATTTGGATTTCACGTCTTTGATCTCCAAATGCTCACAAATCCCACGGGCAAATAGCAACCCTTCCTTTTCAAGAAGTAAGGTGTCATTAGAGGATGAAAAACAGTCACACCCACTGCTCTCAGGCCTCAACATACACCAACACCCGGTGGCCTCTCTGTGGCCACCTCATCTCACGCCAAATGCCATATGGCTCATGACTGCTGCCCACAGAGCCGCTCGGCTGACAACGGAGCCCAGGCCAATCTCAACGACAAAACTGTCTCAAGACCAAACCTCAACTTGACATATAAGCCTTCTTTCTTGTTTAAAGATTGGGAGCAGGGGAGAGCCACGTATCACTGGACTGTGCTTGCAAAGGATCTTGTACATCTATTTTAAATACATGAAATACACATTTCTGAGAATCCTGGATAGCTTTACTCTGGGAATATTTCAATGCAAACAGAGCAATTTTCTTTTTTTCCTTTACAAAGGAATCACACCAACCATATCAGTCTTTTTTTTTTTTTTTTCCAACTTCACTAATTTCAAGCAAAAAGGTTTCAAAATTTGGTTCCCTCCTGTCCTCACCCAGGGCCTTCCTGAAGCTTGAAGATTCAAGATTCCCTCACTATTAAATGCTCACAGGCTGGAAGGCCACTTAACCGGCAGTAACGGGAAACATTGGCCAAATGTTGACTGTTTGCCAGGCACTGTGCTAAACACTTTACACAGATACACACAGAGGCAGTGCCATTCTACCACCTGGGTGCTAAAGAAACCACCGAGCCTGCCCATGGGACCTGGGCAAATGACTTTGCCCTGCCAAGCCCCTTTGCTCATTTCTAAAACAATGGTGGTGACAGTGTCTCACTCCCAGGGTTGATTGGAGACTGAAATGAGAGGACACATGTAATGTGCTTAGCACAGGGTCTGGTGCACACTGAGCTCAGTAAACTCAAGCACAGGTTTAGTAAATCACTGACCCCTTCCACCATCTCCAGGGAGGTAAGTGAGGAAAAGTGGTCGGCGGGGTTACTTAGCTTTTCTCATCAGCCTCTCCCACCTGGGACAGAACTGAGACGCACCCTCGGCTTCCCTACCACGTGGGCCCCTCGTCCAGCCCCCGGTGCTGGCGGGACCTCCCTGTTTGCGTGCCACACACGAGGGCTTCCTCGTCTGTCAACCACAGAGGCAGAAGCTTGGGACATTTATGTCTCTCTCTCTCTCTCTCTGCTCTAAAATTCTGTGATTCACAAGGAAATAGGTTAAAACAACTATTTTCCCCCTCTCAGATCGACAATGTCATTACTAGTATTTAAAACAGAATAAAACTTTTTTTTTTTTTTGGTAAGGATTCAGGAAAAGGGGCACTCACATACCACTCCTGCTGGAGGGGCTGCTACTGGCCTAGCCTTATCTGGACAGAAATGTTTCCATATGCAAAGAGCCTTGAAGATTGGTTCAGAGCCTCTGAACTGTCTTCCCGATCCGGAATTCATCTGAAGGAAACTGGTGCAGGATGCTGTGCACTCCGGGGTCTCCGTGTGCCTGGAGCCCACCCCTCAATCCCCATGTGAACTTGGAAAGTGACTTACCTTCTGCCTCAATCTCCTTTTTTGTCAAATGGGGGAAATGATAGTAACCTCCATCACGGGGCTGCTAAGCTGGTGTTAGGATAAGTGAGTGTGTGTAAGATCCTAAGAGGAGCACCCAATGTAGGAAGTGCTGAGTCACTTCATCTATTGTTAATATACAAGAGATTCACTGCAGAATTCTTTACATCAAAGCTTGCAAACCACTTAAATATCCAGATACAGAGGAGCAAATGGATCAGTTATGACACACCCACAGATTGCAATATTATGCAGCCACTTAAGAAAATCACAAAATACAGTGATGCAAGAAAAGGTTCATATTATAATGATACAAAGAAGTAAAAAAAAAGCTGGATAAGAAACACAATTGCAAATTAAACACACACACATATACATGCATAGAAATGCAAAGAAAAAGGAAGGAAGGAAATATACAGGAACACAAGCTGTGGTTTCCTGCTGGGTGTTGGGACTTCAGATGATTTTTCCCCCTCTGTTTGACAACTTTTCGATATATTCTTAAAGTTCCACCAAAGGGATGTGCATTTTATAAATAAAAATGATAACTATGGTGGACTTTTTTTTTTTTTTTTTTAAATTTCAGGTTTCTGACTGTTAGATTTGAATGGCTACCATGCTGCCTGTAAAGAATACCACTTGCTTCAAAGTAGGGGCATAATCAGAGGCTACCATGAAGCTCCCAGGGCTGGCTCTCAGTGCAATATTTCTGTGGCAGATAAAAGTATTTCTTTCTTCCGAGACACTTCAGAGTTTCCACCAAACATGTCTCAACTTTTTAAAGTTAATAATCATAGTACCATGATTCCCCGAAAATAAGACCGGGTCTTAAATTAATTTTGGCTCCAAAAGATGCAGTAGGGCTTAGGTTCAAGAGATGTCATCCTGAAAAATCATGCAAGGGCTTATTTTCCGGTTAGGTCTTATTTTTGGGGAAATACGGTAGCAGCAGAAGTTACCATTTACTGAACACCGTTTATGTGCCAGGGTCTGTGCTAAGTGGCTCAAAATCATAGCTTTGTTTAATCTTCATACTTCCTGTGTGTTTTTCCCACTTACAGATAAGGAAACTGAAGCTGCTTTACCAGAGGCCAAAGCTGAGGAAGTGACAAAGGCAGGCACTGAACCTGCTCAAACTCATGCTCTCACCTACTAAATTACAATCCCTCCTTCCCTGAATCAAAACGGTACAAAAATGTTTTAGAGACAAGCAAATGTATGGGATCATCAGGTCTAAAACAAAACTAACCTGTGGAAATCTGATTTGGCCAATGAAGTGTGAGAGAAGCTAAAGTAAGAAATAGTCTTTTGTAACAAAGTGATTTTGGAGAAAATTATTAAAACCGAAAAGGAAGCAAACTATACATTAGAAATAATGAACTCTGTCGATTGCAATTATTTCCCATAATCCTGTGCCAATATGGCATTAATGTAAGATACTGCACCATCCAAAAGCCCTAAAGCAAGAACGGAAGATGCCCTCTTTAGCTGGCTATAAGGAACAAAGTCAGGAACCGCTTTGGAAATCCAAAATGATATATCTGTGCACCGTCGCTCCATGTATTCTGCTGTTAATAAGAAATTTCAGGAAGCTCTTATCAGTCAAGACAAACATTATAATTACAGCGATATTCCAATAGCGAACAAGAGAACTCCTGACTTCATCTTGACTTATTTAACTCCATTGAGATTTTCAATTCCACATTTTGGCAAGCATTGCTTAAATTTTTTACAGTCACTTAGGTGAACCACAATGTACCTTTGAAGGATTTTTGGCAATTAGGGAATGCATCACACAGTCATAAGCCATCCTCTCTGGCTGTGTAATTAGTGCTCCTTCTGCTGAAGGCATAAAATTATAAGACAAAAACTGGCATCTGAACCATATATGGAAAGGGCAGTTGGATCCCTAGTAACTACTTGTCCTGGTTAACTAGACTTAAGAAAAGAACATGTTTATGTAACAGTGGAGTTAACTTGACCTTGGAGAGTTGGTCCCTGAAACTGCCTTTGGGTCCTCGGACAATCCAGAGCAGAAAGCAGAGTCACTTACCCTTACTGCTTCAGACTTTTTGTGAAACATCTCTTCCATGTTCTTTGCCAGTTTCTTCACCAGTTGGAGGCCATCGATTTCTTCTATGGCGACATCTTTCTCATATTCTTTGTATTTCTGTAAGGAGGGAGGGCAACAATAAAGGCATGTGATTCCACAAAACACCACACCCAGGATGTCACAGCACATCTACCTACAAGGAGTAAGTAAAAAAAAAAGTTATAATAGGACTGTCTGTTGGATTTGGGGAGAATGGACTGCGCTTCAAAATCATTAAACCAACTAGGGAGAAATGTGAAAATTAGCTCTGACTCGCTTGGAAACTTAACTGGCACCCAGGAAAAGAATAAAGTCTAAAGCACATAAACTCTTTATCAGTCATCCTCTTCCAATTTGACCACAGTCAGCCATTCTCCTGGAGGACTGCCCCAGATTTATTAGCAGCCAGGAAAATGACTATTCCAGATGTGTCACAAAATAAAAATGAAGAAATTCAACTTTTGTGGATTTTTTTTTTTTTTCTTCCCTTGAACATCACTGACTTAATTTTTTCATGGTCAAAGACTGGGACTTAGGGGAAAACAGTTTCAAGGCTGTGACTCTAAAGTATAACTACAGCAGGAGTCAGCAATCTATAACCCTTGGGCCAAATCCAATCTGTCACCTATTTTTATAAATAAAGTATTATTGGGACAAAACCGTACCCATTTGTTTACATACTCAATCAAGTTAGTAGTCACAACACAGACCAGATGACCCACAAAATCTAAAAGACTTATTCTGATCATTTACAGAAAAAGCTTGCCAACTCCTAAACTGGAGTAGGAATTAAAGAAAGTTAACACGGCAGAGCATTTTACAAACATTTTATAACGATAGAGCCCTTGCTATGGGTTTTAGTAGTTTGACTCAATTATTAAGGACTTCTTATGAGCTCATAGAAAGGAATATGTATAATAAGTACAACAACAAAACAAAACAAAAAACAATACATAGTATTTCATAGTAATTGGTTAGTCTGTTCATAAGGGACTGATTTGACACATAGTTTACCCAAATTCTCAAAAACAATTTTTCATTTAAAAACCATCACACACCCTGGTCATTTATCTGTTTAAACCAGCAGTTCTCAAAGTGGTCCAAGAACTCCTGCAAGGTCCCTACGACCTTTTCAGGAAGACATGAAGTCCTCCCTTTTCTAACAGCATATCTATGTGAAGCCGGTTTTTTTCATAGATTTTAACAAATCACAGTCGATTTAAGACAGAGGCACATATGAGAATCACCTATCTTCTCTTAAACCAAACATTAAAAAGATTTGCAAAAATGAAACACAAATGCCACTCCTCTAATGAACTCTTGCTCTTTTGACAAAGGGAGTTGTTTTTCATAAAATGCTATTTATGTTAACATATAAGGAGTTTTTATGTTTTGAATTAATTTTTAAATGTCTTGGTTTTAATTTCTAATATGGCAAATATGAATAAACATAATCCACATAAACAGAAGGTCTTAGGGATTCTCGATATTTTGTAAGAGTGTAAAGGGGTCCTGAGTCCAAAAGTTTGGCTTCACTGAAGATTTAATTTTAGTCCCACTGGAAAGAAATATTGTTTATTAATAAAAACCTTCCAAATGGAGTTCCAAATACTTCTAATGTCAACAGGAACCCATTCATGTAGCTATCAAAACGCCGGGGAACTGAAAATATCGAGGGCTTTACATTTACTCTATTTATGGGGAAAACCTGAATCAGTTACTAATCCCTCACCCCAAGCTCCTACTTAGGAAAAACAAAGGGCTCCACATCTTATTTTGGCTTTAGTGACCTTGAGAATCATTTTTGAAGTGGAAAATATAAAAGCATTTTAACAGCAGAATCATTTATGAGATATAAATTTATATTTTCTCCCCATTCCTCTTCCTGTACCTTTAAAAATGTAAATTGGAAGGAGGCTCAGTCATTCCTTGACCCAAAGAAGGGGGAGTGTGTGTGTGTGTGTGTGTGTGTGTGTGTGTGACACAAAATGCTTCCCTTTCTAGCTTAGATTCCCACTGGGTGTCTGAAAGGAAAAGATTAGAATTTGAGGACAGAGGGAGTGACTAAGGAAACAAACGTAAAAAGAGTATTCCTCTGATCCCTAAAACTAAAACTAAATCCCCAGCGTTTGGGGGCATCTGGCCACACAGTCCCCAGGGCCCACCGCCAGACACTAGCAGAGCAGGAGGTGGGAAGGGCAGGAAGGGGTACTGGGGCCCCTGACATGAACATGAGGTCCAAGGACTTGGCACTTCTCAGAATTAAGGCGATCCTAAAGAAATAAACCAAGTGCTATTCTGGACAACCTGAGTCTGCACCAAGACAGACATCTGCTACATTATTTATAAGATGCTCTGAGCTGCTCTGTGTGGTCCTATAATGGACCATGAGTTGTGACATGTTTCTCCCTGCGCCCTGAAAACATCCATAAAAATCTTACATGTTTGTCTTGACAGTCTCTCTCTTACGTCTCACCTGGAAAACCAGTATTCCTTCTCCTAGCCCTCCCCTTATCCTCAACAAGGGTGTTCTGCTGCTCCAAGACAAGGACGCTGCACCTTCCCTTCGAGCCCCCAGAGTTATCTCTCCTGGCATTGTCACTTGCGTGGTCCTGGTCCTACGGTCACCCACTGGCCCACAGCACACACTCACAAGACTCTTCCAGGCAAAGCTTGTTGCAGAACAATTGCGATGTTACAAGTAATGCAGCTGCATTTGTCCTATGGTTCTGTAAGGGTGACCTCCCCACCCTTTGGGAGGTTGACTGGATTGGCCTGGGATGTGGGAATCCAGCCAGCCCAAGCCTGGCTCAAGCTAACAGCGTCCTCTGCTGTATGAATAAAACTTCAATGACAATCACTGGAAACTTTCCCTAAGTTCAAATACAAGCCAATGTCTTTGGAGCCAAAAATCCTGGGGGTTCTCTGCTGCCTGCCAGATGTGCTCCAAAAGCCAACAGCTGAGGCCAGCTTATAGCCAAGGCTGATTCACCATCAAAAATACAAAGTTCAAAAAGTGAATAAAACAAAATAAAACGAATGTCAGTCTAATATTTACAGAGTCAGTGAAATCAATCTCTGTCTTAAGTAATTCTGTTACTAAAGGTAATTTAGAGGCTTCAGATAAAGAAAAATAAAATGGATTTCACTTAGCCTTTACTTGAATCTTTTGGTTTTTATATAGGGGCCATTATTCTGGCTATATCTGTTACTCGCACGTGTTCCTCTCCCAATAGACTTCTAAAAGGGAATCAATTTATTTAATCCTCACCATCTCCCAAGGTGTCAATAAGATCTTGCTTCATCTTCTCTTCTTCTGAGTCTGCTCTGTGAAAAGGAGCCACTGACTTTCTGGAGGGTTCGGTCTCCCAGGACTATTTGTACCTGGTGAACTAGCTTACCAATCTCAACGTGAAGCTCTCTGCCAAGCCAAGGACTCCAGATCTGGGACAAACATAGCAGTTCACTGGTTCCATTCCTCTGCCAGCCTAAGTCTTCTCCCTTCAAGACATGTGACAACGGGTCCTCTTGGCCAATGAGCCAAGCCCAGACTACTTTCTCACCACCCTGGGGAAGTCATCCCATAAGCAAAAAACACTCTGCTTTGCAAAATGTGTTAATGCCTGTTGGAATCAGGTCAGAACAACCTAATGCCTCACTCTTACCAGGAAACGTTACACTTTGCGGGAATCAAAGGATTTTGAAGAACAGAGAGATTAACCCAGTGATAGCCATTAATCAACCCCAAGTCTTTAGCAGCTTAGAATGGTGATACACATCAAACCGTTTAAAACTGTGCCTATAGTATGACACCAAGCAATGTGACCTCCAGTACAACTGAATTCCACACCGGCATCCCCAATTGTGTAAAAGAATGTGGGAAGTGTGCACACAGCACGGTATGAATAGTAATCGGTGACATTTTATTTTCAATTGGTAATCTGCACACACACGCATACACATAAGCACACACACAAACACACTGCTAGAAGAACACGAGAAGTGTGGAAAGCTGGTTGTGCAACTAGAAATGGTTATTTTATTTTTTTATTTTTTTTTTTGGCTTACCTGTATTTTCTAATTTTTATAATAAGCATACTATTTTGGAGATTAGCAAATGTAACAGTTGTGGTTATACGTAGAATAACATATGAGCACCTAGTAAACAGGTTTCTTTAGGGGAACGTGGTCCCAATTAGAATCTGTGTAATTAAGCGGCACGTCTTCATTAGCAGAGCCTAAGGAAGTCAGTACAATGCGTCTTCTGTGAAGCCCAGGCCCAGCGCGGTGCCGGAAGCTTTTCACATATTAATTCGTCTAATTCTCACAGCTACACTGAGAGGTTGGCATTATCCCCATGTTGCAGATGGTGAACTGAGGCACAGAGACGTTTAGTCAATTGCTAGAAATCAAATGGATAGAGAGTGAGTTTTAAACCCAGCAAGGTCTAACTTCTGGTCGCTTGGTCATTTGAACTTGGAGGGTAAAGTACTGACTAAATATTTGCAAGCCTGTTTCAGGGGAACCATTTCACTGCCAGTAACAGCCCCTGTTCCATTGATTTTTCTAGGCAACAGTGGCTTGGACTCGCCAAGAGAGTCAAATATCAAACACTGGCGACATGGTTAGTTCATAAGGGCTGCAGCTCCTCACAAGGCTGCCAAGTGAGCAAAAGCCATGAAGCCAGGGCACACTGGATGTGACAGGCGTGGATTCGGTCCCTCCCCAGGGTCAAAGAGGGCGAGTGAGAAGCCTGGTCTCAAAGGAGCACAGGCAGCTCCTGACAATAAAACTACCTGGAGGTGGCCCTGGAGCCTTAATTATAAATCACTGGTTGTGTTTGGGCGACAAATCATCTTTTGTTCTCCAAGGTACCAACAAGCACTGGAGGCAAAGTCCCCAAGCTCCTCTTCCTCCAGCCTTCCACACAGCTGCACAGGCAATGGTGCTTTGTCTTCTGTAGCTTCAAGGATTGTGCGGGCAATTACGTTATGTAACAATAGTCGACCTTCAACTGGGAAGAGGAGTTAGGAAAGTATCAACAGGTCCCTGCAAACACATATGAGGAAGGAAGGAGAGGGGAAGAAGAACATGGAAGAGACATTGTGCCACTTGATTACAGATTCAGGCCAGTCTGGACTGGAATCCTGTCTCCAGTACTCCATTTATTTGTTCCGCTAGCATCTACCTCGTGTCTCTGGTATAACAGGCAGGGTACTAGACACCAAGCACGGTGATAAGTAAAGCAAAATGGAAGAAAGCTGGCAGTCAGATGGTCCGGAGTGTTCTGATGAGTAAACAGGCAAAGATACCGCACAGTGGTAGGTTGGACCGCCTGGTGGGAGTGGTCAAGGCAGTGACTCCCATTTGGCTGGACTTTTAAAGGATGATTAGGCTGGGAAGATGGGAGACACCATAGGGGATGAACAAGCCAGGCGAGGGTGAGGCAGTTATGGAGGCCCAGGGACAAGAAGCTATCTGGGACTAAAGGAACTACCTCCTACTCTATTTCATTGGCACATGGATGGCCACAGTGGGGGATTCTGGTGAGAGATGAGGTCAAAGCAGTGAGGAAGGCGAGGCCATCAAGCACAGTGTTCTAGGATTAAGAGTCTGGACCTTATCCTTACTTGGGTAGGAGGCTGGGGCATGGACACAGGCAACAGCCAGAGCCACTGAAGGGTCTTTAGATGTTGGGACTCAATGATCAGATGTGTCCTTTGAAAAACTTTAGTGTGCAGAACGGGTAGGAGGGCGTAAAGCTGGGTGGCGACCAGGAGCTGGAGACTGAAGCAGCCAGAACTTAGAAGACAGCAATGGGGAGAAGCCCGAGAGTCAGGGGAGCGAGAGGCGGGCTCTCTGGGAGCCATGCAGACGTCGATGGTCAGACGCAGCAGCCGTTTGGGAGGGTGGGTCGTGTCACTTTAAGGAAATCACTTAACCTCCTGGGTCTCGGTGTCCTAGTTCAGAATGCCAGGGATAATGACGTCCACCTTCCAGGGCTGCTCTGGAGGGTCCTGGGAGGACATCGGTAAAAGCCCCCTGCACAGTGCCTGCATGGAACGGGCCACTCCAAATTCTTGTGCTCCCCTGATTTTCCCACTGGGCATTTCTGCTACAGAGGATTCTAGTAAATGTATTTTCATGCTAATGTCTTTCTGAATGGAAGCCCTTAATGTAAGAGACAAACTCCAACTGGGTGGTTGATGATGCCCAGGCTCTTCAGTCTGCTACCCCTGTCCCCTGCCGCCCCCCTAGCCTCTGCCCACCCGTCTCCTGACCCTCCCCTCACCCCACAGCCTGTGGCTTTAGCCAAGAACACGGCCAAGGCAGATCACAGCCCTTCACAAAAGCGCCTCTCAGTATTCACGACACAGAAGGCAGGCAAGCCTGAGCAACTTTGTATTCCCTCTGTCTCAGGAGAACATCTGAAGCTTCCATTCCTTCTGTTAGCAGAATCAGCATTTGGCAAGAAATCTTGTGATGAGCCAAGAACATTTATCATTTGCGAAGGGAGACACAGAAACGCATTATTTCTGCAGCATCTATTTTGCCAGATCATTTCACACAAACACCAGGAAGAGAAAAGCACTACTTCACTGTCAGAACACTTAATGTTGTTCATACATTGGGGTCATTTTTCTCCTACGTGATAACTACATATCTAGGAGTGAGTCGCCTGGAACAGCCCCCAGAGAGGGGCTCCAGTCAGGAGACTTCTGACCAATCATAATTAATTGGGATGAAAGCCAAACATGAAAGAGGGGCTCTGAGTACACTCAACACCAACAGAAACAAATGCCCTCTGTAGAGAACGGATGCAGGGACTATCCTTAGCCAAAGAGCTGGTGTATCTGAACGTGGTCTCTTGGCCAAATTTTTCATCAAAAACTGAAATTACATCTCACAGTCAGCATCATTAAATCACTAGATGAGGAGTGACCGAAGCCCTAAGGAAGGAGATAGCAAAGCAAGGACCTGTCCATCTCCAAGTGAGAATCCCGGGGGTTTGCCTCAGAGCCCACGACTTGAGAGAAACTGGCCTGCTTCTCCATCCCTGCCCTAAGCCTCTGGCGCTTCCCTTGGAACCCTTGACCTAGATCCCTAATCAAACCTGTTACTGGGAAAGCACCTTGGAGACAAGCTAAGCCCAGAACCCTTACAGGTGGCTTGTTATATAAGAGCAGGAGATGCCTCCTGTTCTTAACTTACAGTTCAATTTTCAGTCTTGTTCTCATTCCTACAAGTTCTAAAATAGCCACAGGGCAAAAGTTCATGAAACCAATCATTTAAATAAGGATCACACCAACACAAAAAAAAGGAACCTAATTGAAATCACTTCTACTTTCATTCATGCAACAAATATGTACAAATCACCTGCCGTGTGCCAGATGGGTGGGTGGGTGGCTGGGGGAACTACTGGCAAATACACATGTTCCCTTGGGGTATAAAGAAGCTAATTTTTGCATTCATTTTACTAAAAATCAGTAATAAATAAGTTGGAGCAGAGCTGCGTGGATCACTTTAATCTAAACTTGAGGCGTGAAAACCCACACAGCCCTTCTGTGTATGCGTCCACCCGATGTCACACCTGTCTGCAGTGCAGGTAAATCATTTCTGCCAGAGGTGGGAGGGTGTTCTTTCTACTGAGGGTGTAACAAGTCTATAAAGCACAGACATATTTTCTCCCCGAGGAGGGAGGGGTTAGTACGAGGTATTGTGGGCAACCCAACACTTGTGTAAACACTGAAAACTTGGCCTGGACCAGGAAAGAATCACAGTCAACAGGTAGGAAGAGGGTCCCAGGGAGGGATGTAAAACAATGAATGGGCCAAGGCGCCTAGAAAAGCGAATGGCTGTGAAGCACATGCAGTCCCCTGCCTCTTGGGCAATGAAGCCGACAAAGCATCCTCTTCATGTGATGAGACGGTCATGCGCCATCACAAGGAGGTGGCTGGAAAGCAGAGGCAGGACATCTCTGACCAAGGCCTGAAGGACAGTGGGAATAAAAGGAGGGGGGGTCGGAGGGGGGGCAGTCTCTTTAGACTGCATGTGAGCCACTCCGCGTACATGCACATGGAAGCATGCATGTCCCTCGAGCATGGACAGGGATGCACTTCCTAGTCTGTCTTCTCTCTTACTCCGGGCAAAGAGGGCTGACCACGATGGGATGGGTGGGAAAGGATCCACGTGGATTTTGCTGGAAAGCTATTGATTTGGGGCCTGGTAGCAGCATCCTTGTTGGCTTAGAATCACTGGCCGGGGTTAAAGTCAGAGGAAGATCAACAACGTGTATTCCACTTTCTGAGCAGTTCAGCGTGGTGCTAAGACCAGGGACTCTTCAGCCAGATGTACTAAGTTCAAGTCCGAGCGTCACCACTTACTGGCGATGTGACAAGTCGCCTAGACTCCATCAGCTTCCTTTCCTTCAGCAGTAAAGTGGATGACACAAGACCTCATATTGTTGTTGGGATGATCAAAGGAGGTCACGTGTGTCAAGTTCCTAGCCAACTGCTGGACACCACATACTGAAAAATGGCAAAGGGTGGTAATAAATTCTGACATACGGGGTCTGACAATTAAGTTCGTGAACTTGATGCCACGATGTTGCTAACCTTTTTTGAGATCAGAGGGATTATTCATTCTGAATTTGGACCAACTGGACAAACAGTAACCAAGTTTACTATTTGGAAGTGCTGAAAAAGCTGCATGCAAAAGTTAGACAACCTGAACTTTCCGCCAACAATTCATGGCTCTTGCATCACGACAATGCACCAGCTCACACAGCACTGTCTGCGAGGGAGTTTTTAGCCAGTAAACAAATAACTGTATTGGAACACCCTCCCTACTCACCTGATCTGGCTCCCAATGACTTCTTTTTTTACCGAAAGATAAAGGAAATATTGACAGGAAGACATTTTGATGACATTCAGGACATCAAGGGTAATACAATGACAACTCTGATGGCCATTCCAGAAAAAGAGTTCCAAAATTGCTTTGAAGGGTGGACTAGGCACTGGCATCGGTGCATAGCTTCCCAAGGGGAGTACTTCAAAGGTGACCATAGTGACATTCAGCAATGAGGTATGTAACACTTTTTCTAGGATGAGTTCACGAACTTAATTGTCTGATCTCGTATGTTCTGTGTCTTCTGAAAAAGGTTGTTATTTCGTCTCAACAAGAAGAAACTCTTAACCAACCCAGTCCACAGCCTCACAGATGAACTAGCTCTGAATGCTGCTCTGGGCAATGGTAGTTTCCAAATATACTCACAAGGCACTGAAGAGTCTTCTTTGAGGATGGCTCCTTTCTGGCAGAAATTGGATGCTAGAAGCCTGTATTTGTGTGTGTGTGGGGGGGGGAGGGGGCGGGAGGGAATGACAGTTTTTAGATATGTTACTAAAGATGTTGCCATAAAAACAAATCATCTACAATTTTTGGATTCTCTCCTTATAGACAGTGTCATTTTCTTATTATGACATAAATGTACTTAGTATTCCTCTCGACTCTATTGCATACAGAAGTGTCACTTCAAAATACAACACTCCAAAGCAATTATGTTTCCAAGTAAATATATTTCTAAATCCTTTAAGCTGATGTTAGGAACGCTTCTTCTTAACCATAACAACAAACCTAACTAAATTCACGGAGCTCTAGGTCACAGAATATTTTTCTGTTTGAAAATGGAAAGTGACGTTTTGTACAAATAATTCTGTTTCACACAGGTATTCTGATCAAGTGTCCAAGGTCAAAAAAAAAAAAAAAAGAAAAAGGAAAAAAGAAAAGAAAAAACCCACCCACTATTAATACTGTGCTCTTCCAGATCTAGTTAAGTTCAGAAAAAAATCCTTGAAGAATGCAGTTTTTCCCTATCAAAGCCATCAGAACAAGAGACAATTTGCATAAGAAGAAGCGAGCTTGTTTAGAATTGACAGAAGAGAGAGGAGAACAGGGTATTAAATTACAACCCAAAGAACAGAGAGGAGGCAGAGAGCAGCTGGGCTCCCACTTGAGCAAGGCTGTGGCAAATGGAGACCACTCTGGGATATTGGACTATCTCCTGTAGGCAGTTCTTACTCTGTGGGGTGAGAAGCATGGCTGCGGACTGCTACTGAGAGCAGCAGTTACTAAGAAGTTCCAGGGACAGGGGAAGAAGTGGTATGGCCTAAATGACTTCTCAGGGTGCCTTCTGGTACTCACCTCAAGGGAGCCCTGTCACAAGAATTAGCAGGGTCCCTGGGGCCCTTGTTCTCTTTGGCGTGTCCTCCTAAGTCACACAGTTCCAGGGAGACTGTGAGCAGCTGGCTCAGCAATGGGTGGTCTCTGATAGGTTCCTACTACTTCCTGATTGTCAGGTTCTGAATTAAAAGATGAATATCTCTCCTCTCCTTGTTTCATTGTCTACACTCCTTTTTTAAAAAAAAATCTTGATAAGTATCATAAGCATTTTCTGTTCACTGCAGTCTGTGAACAGAAAATTTTTGTTCTGTGATGATAAAATTAAGTGTGGATGTTGCATTAGAACCCTGTTTTATATAAGGGAAATTAAGTCAGAGGCAAGCTACTAACCAGCTGTTGACACAACCATCCTTGCCCTATCATGGCGGCATAACATACTGCTTTAAAACTGGGAAATTCATCTATCTACTGAACAAAATCAAATGGTCTCAGTGATTATTAAAAAATCCAATTCCTGGGTATTTTCTGGATTACTGCCTGGGGGATCTGAAGCTCTGAAATTCAAATATTGATGCTATACATACACCCTCTCAAAACTAAAAGCCAAAATAATGATTACAGGTCCATGTGTGTTAGAGAAGAAAAATCTCATTGTACGCATTTATGAGTGTGCTTTATGTACACTAACCAATTTAACTACAGCCAAACTGCAAATAATAAAACATTACTTGACAAAGCCTGCATTACTTGATATAGATTATTTTCTACAGGCCACTTTTTTCAAACACAGTTTTCTGATATTTCAATTTAAAATAATTCATCTGTCTTGCTCCCTAAGGATCAGACAGGATAGAATAACAACAATAAATTATTGATAATAGAACCAGCATTTATTGAACACTTACATTGGGTCAAATAGATATTATTTCCTCCCATTTTACAGGTTAGGGAACTGAGGCACAGAGAGATTAGGTAACTTATCCAAGGTTATACCACCAGTAAGTGGTAGTATTAGTTAGGAGGACACAAGCTAATGTAATACAAATATCCCAAAATCTAAGTGGCTTCACTCAATAGAAGTTTATTTCTTGTTCATGTAACCATCCCATGAAGAGGATCTATGTCATCCGACAGCCTTCCACACTGGGGAAGGGACCCAGTGATTCAGGGACCCAGGATTCTCCGCTTGTGTGTCTGCTCTCCCCTCAAGCTTTGGAGTCTTCTGCATTCAGCCAGCAGATGGGGGAAGAGGACGTGCAGATGGGGGAAGAGGAAGTGCAGATGGGGGAAGAGGAAGTGCAGATGGGGGAAGAGGAAGTGGAGAAACTGCTTCCTGAACTCCTTCAAGTGCAAGTGACACGCATGAGCCCTGCTCACATTCCACTGGCAGTAACTGGCCGCATGGCCCAACCCAGTGTAAGAGAGCCTGGGAAATGGAACCTGTGGCTGGAAAGCCATACCCAGGAGCTATGTCAACACTACGGAAATAGATGCTTAAATCATCAGGGGTCTGTTAGCTGTCTGTGCTGCTGTCACAGAATCAGGAATCGAACCCAGGAGGCATAGCTCCAGAGTCCGTGCTCTTAAATGCCACACTTTAGTATAAAAGATTAATAAACTGTTAATTAATAAACTGATAGGTGAAACCTCAGATTAAAATGTGGCTAGGAACCATCTGCATGATGGATACATTAGAACTGGTACAACCAAGTCCCAGTCTACAGAAAGGAGCATAAGACCCAATCACTTGTATGTGTAATTATGGCCAGGCTCAGATGTTAGAAGCCAAGTTACTGCAACACAGAAAGGAATACATTACAAACAATTCTTAGCCCTTTTGTCCAATTTCCTTAATCCCAGCTCAAATAAAACTGCTATTTGATTAACATCAATGACCTTCTCTAGCATGCAATATCAGTTGCCTAGGCCCCAGGAAAGTTAATTGGCTTAACTAAAGTCTTTTTAATTCTATATCCAAGATGTCCTGGACATCGAAGGCAATCAATGAATAAATCTGCAAGATGCATAACAAGCTTAGAGCTAATACTATTTGCAGCTGTTCAAGTGGTTTCCATCCTCTCAGAGACAAACACTGGAATGAGTGTTAGGACAATGCATCTGAATGAATCTTTAACTCCATCAACTCCAAAATGGACACAGAGACACCAATTTATGGCACTGCCAGACCCTAGCTTATTGTTGGGAGAATGTAGAGAACCATGATGACATCGTGCTTAATAGTTATGAACCCGCCCATCCTCCTGTGCAAAGGAAGAGCTGAAGTCTGAGTGAGCCTCCCTTCTCGTGTTGGAAAGCTTCCTTTGTAAGAAGTTGGGAAGATTCTGTTCCCTACTGCAGATATCAGAAGGAGGCTAAGGAAAATGACCCATAACATCGGCACCCTTTATGGAAACATCACCTTGCCTCACATTTGCTCACAGGTGCTCTAGGAGTTTGCAGCCGACGGCCCCTCCCATTTTACCTGTCATAAACAGTACCCAAAAGTGCAGGTGTTGCAGCCGAGGCACCCTCTGCTGAGATGCAAAACATAATCTGAGCCTTCTATGAAATTCAATGTCACCAACTTCAGAATCTAATGATTTTTTTACATACTTCACCAACCCTGGCACACTAGACTTCTTCCTACTCAATATCTTTAAAATCAGTGTTAGCATCCAAAAAGAATTTAGAAATAATCTATTTCAGAAGCCACAAACTCAAATGCCTGCAGAGACCAGACAGGTCAGACCAGGTGAGGGAATCGAGCCAGTCTGGGGCTTGTGTCAAATAGCAGCAATTCTGTCCTATCTCAAACGGTGGCCACTTTTGGGCATCTGCTGATCTTCGTGAGTGAGGTGCACACTATAATTATCCAATCCTCCATGTGTTAAGAGAAGCCAGAAAACTATGTTTTTATGTGACATCTCCCATTGAGTCCCTTTCTTTGAACTCTCCAGGGCCCAGATACAAAATGTCAGCACACATCTTTCTCCTCATTTGTCTTCGCATGAGGAGACCGAGACAGAATGCCAAGGGCTCGTGTCTCCCACAGGCAGTGATGTGCGGGACAGTGTGTGGACTGCTCCTGGGCATCTAACACTAACCCTTGAACCAGCACTGCTGGGATCTCCATCATAACGTGAGTCTGAGGCACCAACAGGACACAGCCAGCTCTGGCCAGTAGGGGACAGGTGCCCACCTGGCTCACGAGGGGCCCAGCCCATGAGGACAGTTCCAGGGCCCTCCTCACCATTCATGCTCCTTGACGATGCAGGGGCTCAGAACCGGAAGCTGCCTCCCCTAGAGACTGCTGTGTACGACCGAAAGCACTTGGTTCTTCATGCATTGGGGGCTGCTAGGCCTAGAAACAGGATGCTGAAATTGAAAACTCTGAATAGATTGAGAATCCCACATACTACTCTTGAAATAGGGTTTTTCCTATGGTGGTTTGAAGACTCTTATAGTCCTAGGAAATGTTATCTAATATCTCGGTCTCTGTCTCACACACACACACACACACACACACACACACACACAATCACTATGATACCAGTACTTTTTCTCTTAAAATGTGGTTAGGAGATTACTCATCACATCCACCTTACTATAATTATCATGCTAAGATACGACTCTAAGATGTGAATTTGGGGGAGTTGGGGAGAGAGGACGTTCTGGCATTCAGTGAAGTCCTTGGACCCCTCTCAGAATGACATTTTACATGCAAAAACTTAAACACATAGAAAGGAAACCAACTACATTGAAATTCAGTTTTCAAATGTCTAAAACATACATTTGTACTGTAGTAATGCAGGCGTTCCTTCACTAGTGCGTTAAATAACAAGATCTAGTGGTGAGTGTTAGCTGCCGTAATCTCGGAGTCGAGGATGAGCGGCAACAGCAAGGAGGTATCTGCAGTGACTAAGACACGATATGAAAACACCCTTGATTTCTGCTGGTGACAAAGTCACAGGCACTGCTCTGAGTTGTTACCTACGTGGAGGATAAAAGTAATAAATTTCAGTTAGAGGCTAGTGAAAATAGAAGACGTCATTTTTTCCCCACCTTGGTTCATAGCCCCCTGAATTCTCACCAAGGCTGTGCACACAGGCTAAGCACCCCTATGTACTACCCAGGAACAGCTAGAGGCCCCAGAAAAGACCACCTGATGTGTGAATAGTAACAGCGATCTGCCCCCACTCACACGCCGCGTCTGGATGTTCAATACCTGTTGATGGCTGCTGGTCTGCCTCACATGTACTGTCTGATCGTTAGCATACATTTCCCATCCAATGTAAGGTTTCTGTATATTAAACATATGACACATCAAATTATGGACATTTTCTGCAGTAGTCAATTTTGGCAGATGGCTTTGCTGTCTACATTATGTGTAGATTACAGCTCATGAGTTCTCTGGGTGCTCTGTCAATAAGTAATAATTTCTCAAATGGATCATGGAAGGGTAAACACTAAACTGGAAACAACAGCTCAAGCCAGGGTCTTAGAGCAGAATTCATGGGAACTACAATTTCTCCCCTATATAATACTGGGTTATTAGAATTCTACACAAAGAGCATACATTCATGTATTATTTGTGTGATTAAAAATATATAAACACAAATTCAAAGGAATTTAGTAATCACAGATATAAAAATATAATAAATGTCTCATAATGTGCAAAGAAGAATGTGACTGACTCAAAAGGTTTACACTTGAGAAATGAATTAAACAGCCTATTCAACAAGACTGGCTGTCGTCTACAGCTACTAGATGACTGTGTCAAAAAAATGTTTCACCCAATGCATATACGACTGTACTATCACAGAAGTCTGTTCCTGAAAGAACGCTAAGTGAAGTACATTATGTTTATAATTAAAGCCATGTCAAAGCACAAAGCAAAAGACCCTGAGAGGAACAATAAAATTCTGACCATGGCTGGGTTATGGTGGCAAACTTTTAGACGAATTTTTTCAGTTTTCTGAATTGTTTTGTTTTATGATATTGCTTTTCAAATGGGAAAAGTAAAGTCTAAGATGGAGAAAAACAGAAATGTAAGAGTGGGATTCAAATCCAGGCAGGCCAGCTCCAGAGCCCATGTTCTGAGCTCCCCAATAACTCTCCTAAAATAGGTGATGGTCGAATGAGACTTTTTACTTATTACTAAAGCAAAATGTTCTCACTACAGGAGGAAAAATCAGGAGGCGGATATAAGCAAATAGAAGAAAACAAGAACCCTTAATCCCACTTCCCCAAAATACGATGGGTTAGCCTTTGATTTATATCTTTACAGATTTTGTTTATTTTTTCAGTGTATGATTACACGTGTATTTTTTTCTTTACAATCAAAACAAGGTCATCCTATATATGCCAATGGGCTATATTTTCAAATTACTTCCCCAAGAAACTTAAATACAAAACAGTTCATCTTTCAGACCAGCAAAATAATGAAGGCGAATATTCAAGGGTCCGAAAACCCCAGGGCTCTGACACCAATGGCCTGGCGCCCTTGGGACAGCCATAGTCAAGACAATAAAACACAGGCTTCTCATGAAAAAGAGGGGCAGTGAATTTACAGCAGTGGTTCTTACCCAGGGACTATTATGTCCCCCAGGGACATCTGGCAGCATTTCTGTTTTGCACAATGGCGGTGGGAGAAGAGCAGGGAATGCCACTGGTATCTGGTGGGTGCATGCTAGGGATGCTGCTAAACATCCCACAAAGCACAGGCTAGTCTCTCACAACAAAGAATCACCCAGTCGAGTATGTCAAGGTGCCGAGGTTGCAAACGCCCAGGTAAGAGAATCATTTTCAACACCGAATGCACATAACACAAATCCTAATGGCCACCAAGCCTAATCTCCCTCCAAAGTCTGAACTTCTGTTCAAGGCAGCTTGGACAAGGGGCTCGGGACTCTTCCAGGGAGAGCCTCCTGCAGCCCCACTGCTGGGCAGCACTGAGCAACAGACTTTCTCAACTTGAACTCACTCTGCCTCCCTGTAATATCTGCCCTTAGAACCCAGTTATGCAGCCTAATTGTACAGACTGAGTCTCATCCTGCATTGAAATGTTTTAAGAGAGAGATGGAAGAGGCCATCTGGCATAGGTTAAGAGCATGGACTGCCCGGATGGGAATCCCGACCCCACCACTTACTCTCCATTTACTCTCCATGGATCCTTGGATAAGGTGTCACAGACATCCTCGGCCTCAGTTTCCTCATCTGAAAAATGGGGGTAATAATAATAACGAACTCATGGGGTTTGCTGTGAAGATGACATGAGTTTCTATATACAATTGCTTAAAGCAGTGCTTGGCACCATCTGCCACATTTTGTTTCAGGCTAAATATATCCCCATGGGCCCTCAGGAGACATGGATTCTCGACCCCTCTCCTACCCTGTCTGCCCTCTCCAAGCATTCCTGTTTGTCTCTGTTCCTCTTCAAACCCAGAGAATCCATCTTCCAACCACACCCCTGGGTGTGTTCTGACCACTGCAGGACCCGGTGCAGCTCTGGCATCTCTGCACTCCTCATCAGCATCCAACACTGCACCCTGGGAAGCACTGGGTCTGGGACAGCTGCTGAACGCACAGATGGGCCCAGATGGGCCCAGAGCAGGCACACCAAAAAACAGATGAGCTACATGAGTCAAAGATTCAAGGAACCTCCAGAGACTAATAATTTTTCGGTCAAGGCTTCTTGGAGGAAAGTGTCCTTTACATGAGCTCTTAGAGTGAGGCCCTACAAATGGCGGAAAAAAGAAGAAGTTCCTGGATTCCTGGACTAGAGAACATGAAGTCACTGATGAGGTTGACAGTAGATGAGCTTACTTTTCACCCAAAGTCAATCATCTAATCAATCGTGATAGGACCTAACAATATCAGAGCACTTGTGATGAACTAGTTGAGTATTTCATGCAGCATTGCCTTCTCCTAACAACTCTAGAGACGCATGCTACTCTTAACAAGCAAGAAAGCTGAGGCCCCAGGAGCTAACACCCTGGGTGTGGGTATCATAATTTGAAAGCTCAGAAGGGCCACCAAACTGCATAGACTCCAGCAACACATTTCATAGCACAGTGCATATATGCGTATGTGAACACACTCTCTCATGAAAATTAGGCTTTTGGAGATGACCCCAGTGAGAGATTTCATATATGAAATTCTTCAGTACAATGAGGAACTTTTCTCAATCAATTTCTTCTCAGGAAACAAACCAGCAGCATCCATTAGGAAATCAAGTATAATTAGAAGAAAACTATTTCAACAAGGTCATGACATTGTCAAGACAGACTGTAGAATCAAGTCAACTACAGGTTGTCTTACTCAATGGATATTATGAAACATTATCTGTCAGATACAAGGCTAAGTGATGGGACTGCTCCAGACATTAAAAACAATAGATTCTCCCCCTCTCAAAGAGCTTAGAGTCTATTGAGGAGATATTAACCAAATAAAAGCAAAGAACACACACGTTATTATACACTGACAAGTAGCACCCAAGTGCTATGACTCCAACAAGGGAGACCCTAATTAGATTGAGAGAAAAGGCCTCTCTGAGGAATTGCTGTTACCACAGAGACTGAAAGGGCGAATTGAAAGGAGACGGGGACACTGAAGGGAAGAGACTAGTAGGCAAAGGGAATGCCCACACGCTCAGCTAAGTGGACTGTGAAATAAAGAGAGCACTGAAAAATGAGTGAGGTTACTCACAGTAACAGAGGGCAGAGGCAAAAGGACGAGGTGAGAGCAGGGGAGAGGGAAAATAAGTCCCAGAACCAAGCCAAGTACACACCTCTCTGTACAAATGGATGGAGGAGGAAGAGAGAAACAGATGAAAGAGGAGTAGACAGACAGGAGAGGGTGAGGTCATGGAGATCAGGTACAAAAGGCCAATCCAGCCTGTAGCTCATGGTGACAGGGGCATAGTCTCCTCCTATGTAATTAGACTTTGTGAAAGGCCATCTCATTTTGAGTACTGAAAACTATTAAAAGGTCCTGGTAGGTGAGGGAATATGTATATGGATGAAGAGTGCTTGCTCAGCAGCCATGGTGCTTTTGGCACAAATTAAACTCAAGATCGAGAATCAGAAGGTACCCCAACTGCTGTTTCCATTCCGTGCTTGAGGTCCTACAGAATTTTTCCATGGAAACTTTAGTAATGTTCTGAGAAACACATTCTGCTAGAAAAAAAATTGCTTTCCAAATGCCGGAAAGACGGCATTCTCTCCACAAACCAAAGTTGTTTTTAAAACAGACTCCTGAGCTCTACCAACCACTTGCAGATCTCAATTCCTTAGCTCTCACGGAGGGATTGAACTCCCCAGAGGCTGAACATCCATGTTACTGCACCTGAGAGATACTGGAATTGTTCTCAGCAGAGAAACTGTAAGGCTAGAAGCCTTGGCTGACAGACTTTACCAGGGAGAGGAGAGTGTGTTGCACACAGCTTTGGTATAAAACTGAATACAATGCTAAGAGTGTTCAGTAAATCCGAGCTTGGTGAACTTAGGCCTAGAATCAAAAAAGTGACAAAGTGAGATCAGAGCTGTTAATATTGCCTAGTTGTTCCACAAGCGTTTATCGTTCGATTTTAAGAAAGTATTTTCTTTTCTTCCCTTAAATTACATATTCTGTAATCTACGCTAAATCTGCATAAGGAATCTTAAACAATGGTCAGGTGGGAGACATATGTCTGCTGGAGTCATGACTCATCTTTTCCGAACACGGGATGATCCAAAAGCAATACAGCCCCAAGGGAATTAGCAGCCTTCTCTCCTCTCCTCCCGAAACGTGTGTGGTGATGTACGCACATGTGCACGCCGTGTTTCATGAGCTACAGTGGGATACACTTGGGGAACAAAGAAAACTAGAACAAGCACAGGAAATTAAGGATTATTTCAGTTGGGAGAATAACCAAGTTTTGTTTGCAAAACCCTAACTAATAAATGCAGTACTTCTGCAATTTTCATAATATTAAATAATTCCTATTAAAATGATATCTATCTAATCCTGTATAACTATTATATCTGCAATTATAATCTGAGTGTTTGTTAAATATGATTTCTTTTCCCTTTTCTTATCTTTGGATATAAATAATTACATCTTAATATAAAGAGACCCATTCACCCAATGGACCATCAAATGTAAGAATCGATGACAATGACATTATTGGTAACCCTTGTACCCAGAAAGCAGCATAGTCAAAAGCCAAATATATAACCAGACACCAATTTCCTATATTAATAGAAAAAAAGAGAAATGAATAAAAAATAATAGTGGGGGATTGAAATTAAGTCAGGGGGCAACACACATGGTCACTTTTTTCTTCTAACAACCTCCACCCCCTTTCCATTCTACAGCACAGCCTATATCCTAAAGACGAAAAAGCTATAGATCATCAGAAAATCAATAATCCTTTGTGAATTAATGAGTCAAACAACCCAACCCAACATTCTCTGGAAGGGTTAGATACAGAAATCTAGACAAGGGCCATTTCAGAGAATGGGCCATGTGACAGGGATTGCCCATGGCATTTTCTACATCAAGTCCATCACTTGGCAACAGGACATCACATCCTATAACACTTCCATCGGGTAAACTGCCATGTCCTGCTGTCAACAGACAAGATGAGTCCCAGGGCACTCCTCTGAAACCAACAGAAATGCATTCACGGAATTCAGGTGAAGTTCAGGAGGTAAAGATGGAATGAACAAAAATTGAACACAAGTCTCTTATTAGAAGAACATCCTCTCATAAAAAAATGATTTTTAGCTTCTACTCCAAATTATTATTAAGTTTGAAACTAACTCCTCTGATTAGAGGGAAAATTCTTTGAATTACTAAAATAGAAAAAAGATGCATCTGAGACATACAGAGACAAATGCTAAGAGTAAAAGAGATCTGGCAGCCTTGTTTATAGTATCTACACCATTCCATGTTCATCAGCCATAAGATTTTCACAGGGAACACAGCTTCACTAGGGAAAAATCAGCAACAAAACACAGGTTTCAATTACCAAATATTTATCTTCCAAATAAATCTTGTGTCTTCTAACCCTTACAGAAAATCGATTTGTTAATTCACTTCTGTTTCATTCTATAATGTCTCCTTTTGTTAATCCTCTTTCCCTAGGGGACTCCTTTCAAATCCTGTCACTTATCCTTTACTGAAAACGTTCCCTTTTCTGAATTCAAGGTGAATTGTACTTAATAAACGAGCCCTAAATTTATCTGCCTTTTCTTGCATTCATTTTGTGTTCCACGGTCTCTCTCACTAATTGAATGCTTTTTTAGCTGTTCCATTTCCTTGTTATTACCATGCTTCCTTTAATCCATTCATCTTTCATTAAACATAGTGGGGGTGAGGGGGGTCTACATAAGGTTAACCAAGAAAAAGGAAAGCAAAAGGAAAAAATTGGACTATCAACCAAAAACAGAGAGTGAAACAATTTTAAAAGGATGATGTACATGTTAGTTAAAGAAGCTCTCAAATGTAAGGCACTTGGGCAAACACTCTCCTTGCAAAAAGCACTGAGGATAACTAGCCTACAGCCCCCCGGACCAGGAGTGTGATGTATGGCCCTGTACCCTCCTCTACACCTTTATAATGTTTCGGTTAGGCTATAAAGTGCTGGTTAATACATACATACCGTGTTTCCCAAAAAATAAGACCTAGCCGGACAATCAGCTCTAATGCATCTTTTGGAGCAAAAATTAATAGAAGACCTGGTCTTATAGCAAAATAAGACTGGACCTGATATTAACTTTGCTCCAAAAGATGCATTACAGCTGATTGTCCGGCTAGGTCTTATTTTCGGGGAAACACAGTGTGTGTGTGTGTGTGTGTGTGTGTGTGTGTGTATTATATAATTTATATAATATTATATAATTTATATATGTGTGTGTACATATATATCTGTATATGTATATATGTGTGTGTATATATATATATATATATATATATATATATATATATATGTATATATATATATATATATACACACACACACACATACACATATGGTACCACATATCTCAAGGCCAATAGCATGCATTTCATGACTCTCATCACAAACTAAGTTTTCCCAGCAACCAAGTGAAATATCCAAAGCTACATGTCACAAATGAAGACTCAGAAATTCGCAGAGGCTACTAACTGGCCCACGTTTCCAAAAATGGCAGAGTCTAGGTCCAGACCTAGACAGAGGACTCCAAAGCAAACCCATATTCTTGCCTCCTTATTCCCAAGGAATCAATCGGTAAGTTAAGTCAATTCATTGCAAAATGGTAACACCTCTCCGTCTGTCTGTTTTATGAGTCCATATTCATATATCAGAGTTTGGGGAGCAAAGTACTTCTGAATTGTTGAAAAATTATTACATATGACACAAGCACATGACCTGTGTAAATGCTATAAAGGACTCAGGAAACGATAAATGCCAAGTTGAGAAAAGTGAAGGCAGGTCAAATGATCCTGCCCTCATTGTCTTTGCACACCTGTTCTTTTTTCTATTGAAAGTCTCCCCTACCCTTTATTTGCCCCCACCCCTCCCTCTCCCTAGCTAACTCCTATTCCTTCATCAATACCCTGATCAAGGGTCATTGCCTGTAGGAAGCCCATTCATCCCCCAAGCCAAGACTTTGGTCCCCCTCACTAGTATTTACTCTTTGGCTCATTGACCTACCCTCCCAGGGTAGATATCACAGCACCTGACATATTTGAAAATGTATATGAATATCATGAGGAGTTTGATTAAAATGAGGATTCTGATTCAGTTCTGGGGTGCGGCTGAAGACTCTGCGTTTCTAACAAGTCCCAGGTGATGCCAATGCTATTGCTCCATGGACCATAATCTGAGTTCTAAAAGAAAGAGACGCTGGGTTTTGCCTCCACATTCTAATAATGGGGCAGCAGGAAGGCAGGGTGAGAAGGCAGACTTGTTGAGGAAATAATGGGTAATATTTCCCACCTCGGTAGGTCAGGAATGCTGTTTAGTGGTGCTGCAATTTGGTCGGCTTTGTTTTTTCTTTTAACGTTCAACATTAATACAAAAAGTACCCTGATTTATGAAGATGCACTAAGGCCTCAGTCTAACTTCAAAGTGATTTCCTACTATATTCAGGAGACTTGAAAGAAAACACCATCTTTAGCATCTCAAGGAGCTCAGAAGTCAAAAACAACAGGTGAGGAGGATTTCCAGTCAAGATGACAGAGTAGGTAAATGCTGTGCTTACCTCCCCTCATGACTACATCAAAATTACAACTAAAATACAGAACAATCATCATTGACAATCACCTGAAGTCTAGCTGAACCAAAGCCCTTCAAGTAAGGACATACAGAAGAAATCACTGCAAGACTAGTAGGAGGGGAAGAAATGCAGAACAGGCTAGTCCCACACCTGTGAAGAACCATTTAAAAAAAAAAAAATCTGGAGGGATATCTCAGCTGCAGAGGTGTCCCAGGCCCACACCAACCTCCTTAGCTCAGGGTTCCAGTGCCAGAGAGAGAAGTCCCCATAACTTCTGACTGTGAAAACCAGAGGAGACTGTGGCCGAGTGAGACTATGGTGGCTGCAGTCCCAGGTAGTCCTCTTAAAAGGCCTGTGCATAGACTTAACTCACTGATGAAGTCACTCGCCCTGAGCTCCAGCACTGGGGCAGCAGCACTAAAGCCACCAAGGACATATGGGGAAGAACTCAGTTATCTGGCTTCGGGGCAAGGACTGGAGTGGCAGCTTTCTCCTGATAGAAGCCACTGTTCCTTTGTTGAGCCCTCCCCACTTCTGGCATGCAAATGCAGGTGGCCACCGTCTCTGAGTTTCCATCAACCTGGCTAACACACCCAACTTTCAGGCACACCCAAGCCACATCTAATGGCTTTTCCACACAAACAGCCTGTCTTGGCTCATGCTGCAGACTTTCCTAAAATCTCTCAAAGGTTCACAAAACCCAAACAAGCAGCATCTGGCTTCTGCACGTCCCATACCACTTTGTGAGCTGCCCTAAGCCTGGCACTAGCCACAGCCAGTCTCAGTTTATGGCTGGGCTTCTTGAGGGTCTCCCAAGCCCAACACAAGTGGTAGCCATCTGAGGGTTAGTTTGTGGCTCATACCAAGTGGCTCTGGGCAGGGTGCAGGCTGTGGCTGAACTTGGCCTGCAGTGAGGCCCCTCCCAGGAGGCCCTGAGAACAGGCACAACCGGAAGCCAGTTTCAGACCAAACCAGAGCATCAACCGCCACCTCTAAGGATGGCAAGCCCAAAGGGCACACTGGGCAGGACCAGAGCCCTGCTACAGTGAATCCTGTGTAGGGTCAGCCCCTGTGCAACAGCTCCTCCACTGTAGTCATGGCTAGTCCTCACAAGCAATCAGCCTGAGGATGAATCCTGCCTATTGACATGCAAACACCAACCAAGGCTCAACTACAACAGAAGGGCACATGCAACCCACACAAGGGACACACCTGGAGCACTGGGCTCAGGTGACCAAGGAAACTATACCACTGGGCCCCACAGGATGCCTGCTACATAAGAGCACTCTACTAAGACCAGAAGGCATAGCAGCCCTACCTAACACATAGAAACAAACACAGGGAGGCAGCTAAAATGGGGAGACAAAAAAATATGTCCTAAATAACAAACAAACAAAAAACCAAACCTCCACAAAAAGAACTAAACAAAATGGAGACAAGCAATCTACCAGATGCAGAGTTCCAAACACTGGTTATAAGGATGTTCAGTGATCTCAGGGAGAACATCAACAAAGAGATAGAAAATGTAAAAATGGAGATAGAAAACATAACAAAGAACCAGTCAGAAATAAAGAATACATAACTGAAATGAAGACCACATTAGAGGGACTCAACAGATTAGATGAAGCAGAGGATCAAATCAATGATTTAGAAGGTAGCAGAAAACACCCAAACAGAACAACATAAAGAAAATAGAATCCGAAAAAAAAAAAAAAAAAAAAAAAAATGAGGCGAGTATAATGGGCCTCTTAGACAATATCAAGCATACCAGCAGTCACACCATAGTGGTAACATAGAAGGAGAAGAGAGAGAACAAGGAATCCAAAACCTATTCAAAAAATAAGTAATAATGGAAAACTTCCCTAACCTGGTGAAGGAAATAAACATACAAGCCCAGGAAACACAGAAAGACCCAAACAAGATGAACCCAAAGATGCCCACACCAAGAAACATCACAATTAAAATACCAAAGTTTAAAGACAAAGAAACAATCTTAAAAGCAGCAAGAGAAAAGCAGTTAGTTACCTATAAGGGCGCTCCCGTAAGACTGTCAGCAGATTTCTCAACAGAAACTTTGCAGACCAGAAGGGATTCACAGGAAATATTCAAAGTGATGAAAAGCAAAGAACTACAACCAAGACTACTCTACCCAGCAAGGCTATCATTTAGAATCAAAGGGCAGATAAAGAGATTCCCAGACAAGTAAAAGCTAAAGGGTTTCATCACCACCAAACTAGTATTACAATGAATCTTAGAGGGACTTCTTTATGAAAAAGAAAGAAAAAGAAAGGAAGGAAGGAAGGAAGGAAGGAAGGAAGGAAGGAAGGAAGGAAGGAAGGAAGGAAAGATATATGAATAATAAAATAATACACATTTATCAACAATTACTTTAAATGTAACTAGATTAAATGCTCCAGTAGTGTACCTGAATGGATAAGAAAACACGACTCTTACATAGCCTGCCTACAGGAAACTCACTTCAGATTCAAAGACACACAGAGACTGTGTGAGTCTTGTAAAGGGATAGAAAGAGATATTTCATGAAAATGGAAACAAACAAAAAGCTGGGGTACCAATACTTACCAGATAAAATAGAGTTTAAAACAAAGGATATAAGAAGAGGCAAAGAAAGACCCAGTAATCCCACTTCTGGGTATTTATCCAAAGAAACACAAGACACTACTTTGAGGAGATGAGTGCATCCATATGTTCATTGTAGCAGTCCTTACAATGGCCAAGATGTGGAGGCAGCATGGTGTCTATTGATTGATGAATGGATAAAGAGGAGGTGGTACATATATACAATGGAATATTGCTCAGTCATGGATGGAATGGGTTCTTGACATCTTCATCAGCATGGATAGACCTGGAGGGTATCGTGCTGAGTAGTGTATGTCAGACAGAGAAAGACATGCAATGTGATTTCATTTGTACGTGTAATCTAAAGAACAAAATGAACAAACAAGCAAAACAGAAACAAACTCAGATACAGAGAACATTTTGATGGTTACCAGATGGGAGGGGGTTTGAAGGGATGGGTGAAAAGGGGAAAGGGATTATGAAGCACAAATTGGTTGTTACAAAGTAGTCATGTGGATGTAGGGTATAGCATAAGGAATATAATCGATAATATTGTAATAACTATGTATGGTGTCAGATGGACACTAGATTTATCAGGGTGATAGATGGGAGGCGGGTTGGAGGGCAGGGAGAAAAAGGCGAAGGGATTAAGATGTATAAATTGGTAGTTACAAATGGGGATGTAAAGTACAGCATAGGGAATCTAGTCAATAATATGGAAATAATTATGTATAGTGCCAGGTGGGTACTAGACTAGTCAAGGGGAGACCACTTTTAAATTATATAAATGTCTAACCATTGTTGTACACCTGAAATTAATATAAAATAATATTGAGTGGCAACTGTAATTGAAAATTTCAAAAAAGGGGGAAAAGATTAAAGGGAATAAGTGGTTCAAATTTCCAAGTATAAAACAAATAAGTCACGGGGATGTAACATACAGCACAAGGAATATAGTCAATAGTATTGTGATAACGTGGTACAGTATCAGATGGTTACTGGACTTATCACATTGATCACTTCTCTAGGTATATAAATGTAGAATAACTATGCTGCACACCTGAACCTAATACAATATTTTATGTTAGCTATATTTTAATAAAAATCTTTTAAAAATTTAAAAAATGAAAAAAATTTTAAAGTGAGAAAACAGGATAATTCTGAGAAAATAAATTAGGTTGTCAATGTTCTCTAATTTCTGACTCCACCATGCCAATTCCTTTCCCTCACTATGGACTGGGTTATGAAACAACAATAGTGTATCTGTCTTAAAGCCTCTGCTAGGATTCTTCCTCAAAGACTAATAATAATGATAATAATAATAATAATAATAATAACCACAGCAGCTGCAGCAGCCCGGAGCTTAACTGAGCACTCATCCTGTCCCATGCACTGTTCTAAGGGTTTCACATAAAAAGTAAGTAGTTTAATTTAATACCACAACCACCCTGCAAAGTTGCTGCTATACAACGAACAACCTGGGGCTATGAGGAATGCCATGGTTTGCCCAAGGTCTCAGAGCTGGTTCACAGCAGGGCAGGCATCGAACCCAAGCTGTCTGACTCCCAAGTGTGAGATACGCTGCCAAGGTCATTTCATCGTAGAATGAAGGAAAAGGTGACCCTAGAGACAAATTCTGAGAACCGGATCATAAACTTTAGATACGAAGTAGGGGAGGTATTCCCTGGAGTGTGCACAAAGGTCCCCCTGACCTCAAAAGTTGCTGAATTCAGCTCAGACACAAGCCCAGCTCTGCCCAAGTTGGCTTGCTCATCAGGGCATCCACTGATCTCCCGTTTTACTCATTTGCTTCTTACTTTGTATGGAACACATTCCTCTCCTTTTCCCCCACAATACAATTTGTCTCTCTCTCACTTGGCTTTTTAGTTAAAAACAAGAGAGATGAAGCTTGAAACCTAATTAAGGAAATGGCCCGTGTACAAAGAAAACAGCCAGGGATCATTATTCAAACAGCAGCCTCTCTTTTTATTTTTGAGGGAAAGCTAATGACTGCTCTGCAGCCCAGTGGCCTCTATATCATATCGAATACACATCCCGTTACTAGAGGATAATGCCAGCAATTGGAAAACACGCTGAATAAAAGCATGCATGGATCCCTCTTCTCACTTAAACGTTGTTTTGATGATTTAAAATAAAGACAAATGTTATCCTGGGAAACGCAAAGTTCCCTGTAGCCAAACCCATCCATTTTATGTTAGTAAGATTCCCTCTCCAGTAGAGCTGGGTCTGTGTGATGGGGGCCAAGGGCAAGAAAACAGAAAGCAACAAGACTGAGTGTACCTTCCTGTGAAACTGCTGTTCTGGGGTGGCTGGGAAGGGAGAGAAAGACAATGACGGAAAGGAAGAAAGCAAAAGAAATACTCTGGAAAACTCCTGGTTGTATCTCCCTGCCCCCGCGGCCCCCGGATTTTGATGAAATGTGTTCACTTCTAACCATTCCAACTGCCAATGCTAATTCACACCCATCTCTCTACCTCAGGACCTCAGGCACCTTCCCAACATCCTGCCATCCTTGCCCCATCCAATTGTTTCTCCATATGGCTCCTGCAATGTGCATCCTGGAATGCACGCCCTTCTAGGCTGGACGAAGGCAAATGCTGCCCACAGGATTTCCTCCACCTGAAACCCGTCAGCCTTTCCTTCATCCATCATCACACCTCTTATACTCCACACATACTTGTACTCCAGCCACACGGAACTCCGTCCTCTTCCATCCAAGCCCAGTAATTCCTTGAACCTAAGAAGGGAGGTCCCACAGAGTTCACTATATCTGGACCACTCTCCATGTTCCACACTCCCCCATCACCTGCCTGTCTCCTACAAGGCAGGTGTACTCTGGGACACCTCTTCCTTTACAAGGCCTCCTTGCACCTCCAACCAGATGAAGCCTCCACTGTGACCTTAGAACCCTGGAAACCCCAATTATTTCCATCATAGCCCTCGCCACCCTTCCAGGGTTTTTGGCTATTATTAATAAATGTGCTATGACCATTCAGGCACAGGTATTTATGTGAACGTAAGTTTTCATTTCTCTTTATAAATGCCTAGGAGTGCAATGCGCAGGTCATATGGTATGTGTATGCTTAACTTATAAGAAACTGTCAAACTGTTTTCCAAAATGGTTGTACCATTTCACAATCCTACTAGCAATGTACAACAGTCCCATTTGCTCTGCATCCTTACCAACATTCGGTATTGCCAGGTTTTGTTGTTTTGGGTTTTGAGGGAGGGAGAGAATATTACCCATTCTCATAGGTGTGTAGTAATCTCTCACTGTATTATTATTTTTTTATTAGTTTCAGGTGTACAAAACAATGTAATAACTAGACATTTATCACTTATTGTCGTGCAGGGCGGCCTGCGGGGTCTCTGATCCCGCTCCCCATACAAGAACGCAGGATATGGTGAGGCCAAAAAGGAACACTCACGGCGCCATAGGTAGGGGAGTCATACCACTACGGTCTCACTGGAGGCTGGGTTCACTGGACGTGCGACCTGCCGTCCGTTTTGTCTGCAACCCACCGACGACTCTCTTTCACTCTCCTCGGCTCTCCTCCGTAGCCGCAGCAGTTATATTAGCGGCCAATTGGCCAACTGGCTACAGCTGACGGCCAATCAGCCACAGCTGACGGCCATCTACTACCCGAGCCAGCACTCCTCCACGTGAGGCCGAGAGCCTGGAAACTACTTTCTGGGGCTCTTCCCCCACACTTATACCCCTCACAAAGTTATAACCTCCCTCCCCCAATCTTTTACCCCTCTGACATCCCACACAGCCGTTACATTTCCACTGTCTCTATTCCTAATGCTGTGCTCCTTTACTTGTACATATATATACATATATATACATATATATATATGTATTTATATAAAGTTATAGTTGACATTCATTATTGTTCAGCTTCAGCTTCAAGCGCACAGCACAGTGATCAGGCATCTACAACATCCCTGAAGTGGTCTCCCTAATAAGACACATAGAGTTTCCAGGTGGAAATTCCCACCCGTTCTCAGGAATATTTTTCACTTTCCTGTTCCCGAATCCAGAGACATAAACTTTTTTCTGTTTTCCACCATAAATCATTTCCACAAAGTGACGCCCGATACTACCAACCACCTGGGTTCAAGGAGCCGATTTTCCAGATTTCCTGACCAACTTTTCTCGGAATTTGGGAACAGAAAAGTGAAAAGAATTCCTGAGAACAGGTGGGAATTCCCACCAGGAAACCCTTAAGACAATTGTCCAGCTGATACCCTACAAAATCTTTACAACATTATTGATTACATTTCCCAAATTGACTTTTGTAGCCCCATGGCTCACTGTATTATTAACTTGCATTCCTCTAATGACTGACAATGCTAAGCACCATTTCATATGCTTCTTTACCACCCATATATCTTTGGTGAAATGTCTGTTCAAATCTTGCCCAATTTAATTCAGCTGTTTGTTTTCTCATTCTTGAGTTTTTAGAGTTCTTTATATATTTTAGACACAAGTCTTTTGTTATATGCATGAATTGCAAATATTTTTCTCCTAGTCTGTGGTTTGTCCTTTCACTATTTTAACAGTGTCTTTCACAAAGAAAAATTTTAAATTTTGATGAATTCCAATTTGTTCTTTTATTTTAGTGAACCATGTTGGGGATGTCACGTCTAAGACTGTTGTGTCTAATCCATAGTCACAAAGATTTTTTCCTATGTTTACTTTTGGAAGTTTTATAGTTTTACAATTTATTCTGAGTTCTATGATTCATTTTAATTTAATTTTTCTAAAAGATGTAAAGGTCAAAGTTCATTTACTTTTGTTCCAAGCCTCATTTGTTACAAATTAATGCTTGTTTTGGGAGAGTGTGCTTTTAAAAAATTTAATGTTAACACATTAATAATATCAGCAGCTAATTTTATGTAACAAAATTCTTTTTTTAATTAAATTTATTGGGGTGACAATGGTTAGTCATATTACATAGGTTTCAAGTGTACAATTCTAAAATACATCATCTATATATCATATTGTGTACTCACCACCCAGAGTCAGTTCTCCTTCTATCACCATATATTTGACCCCTTTACCCTTTTCTACCTCTTCTGAGCCCTCTTTCCCCTTACCCTCTGATAACCACTAAACTTTTGTCTGTGTCTATGAGTTTTGTTTCTTTATTTGTTTGTCTTGTTCCTTTATTGCCTTCAGTTTTATATCCCACATATGAGTGAAGTCATATGGTTCTCGACTATTTCAGTCTGACAAAATTCTTGTAATTGCCAATAAAATACACATATTATGTAAAGTGAGAGAATGTGGAACAAAAATCTGCCTTGGAAAACTCAAGGATCCTCTCATACTCATCTTGTTTGAGAGAGGACTTTATAAGTTATTTTTTGCATGTATGGTAAAATATCATAGCATAAAATGTATCATTTTAGCCATTTTTAAGCATACCATTCAATGACATTAAATACATTCACAAAGTTGTGCCACCATCACCACTATCTAGAACATTTTTTCATCCCAAACTGAAACTCCATATCCATTAAACAGTAAAGCCCCATTCTCATTTCCACCAGCCCCTAATAACCTCTATTCTACTTTCTTTCTCTATGAATTTGCTTATTCTGGGTACTTCAGATAAGTGGATTCATGCAATATTTCTCCTTCTGTGTCTAGTTTATTTCACTTAACATAATGTTTTCAAGATTCATCCATGTGGTAGCATTATCAGAATTTTGTTCCTTTTTAAGGCTGAATAATATTCCATTGAATGTATTTTACGACATTTTGTTTATCTAGACATCTGTAGATGAACAGTTGAGTTTCTTCCCTCTTTTGGCTATTGTAAATATTGCTACTATGAACCCCGGTGTACAAGTGTCTGAGTCCCTTCGTTCAATTATTTTGGGTATATTCCTAGGAGTAGAATCATTGGGTTATATGATAAAGCTATGTTCAACTTTTTAAGGAATTGCCAAACCATTTCCCACAGCAACTGCACCATTTTACATACCCGCCAGCAATGTATGAGGGTTCTGATTTTCCCACATCCTTGCCAACACTTATCATCTGACATTTGGGTTATAGTCATCCTAGTGGGTGTGAAGTGGTACCTGTGGCTTTCATTTATGTTTCCCTGATGATGAATGATTTCAAGCATATATTCATGTAATACTTTCATGTGTTTATTGACTATTTGTATATTTTCTTTGGAGAAATGTCTATTCAGAACCTTTGTCTTTTTTTCATTTGGGTTGTTTTTCTTTATATTATTGAGTTGTAAAAGTTTTTTACATATTCTAGATACAAATCCTTTCTAAGACACATGATTTGCAAGTATTTTCTCTTATTTGATGGGCTGTCTTTTCACTTTTTTAATGCCATCCTTTGAAGCACAAAAGGTTTTAATGTTGATGAATTCCAATTTATGTATCTTTTCTTTTTTTATTGTAGTGCTCACACTTTTGGTGTTACATCTAAGAATCCATTGCCAAATTTGAGGATATAAAGATTTAGCCCTAAAAAAATGATTTAGCCCTATATTTTCATCTAAAAGTTTTTTGTTTTCACCCTTACCTATAGGTCTTTAATCCACTGTGAGTTAGTGTTTGTATTTGGAGTGAGGTAAGGGCCCAACTTCATTCTCCTGAATGTGGCTGTCCAGTTGTCCCAGCATTGCTTGTTGAAAAGACTATTCTTTTTCCATTGCTTGGTCTTAGCACCCTTACTGTAAATCAACTGATGATATATGTGAGGTTTTTTGGTTCTTTTTCTGGCCTCTCTATTGAACTAATGCTTTTTTTAAAGTTTATTTATGGATTTATTTTTGGTCAATAATCACTCTATTAACACACATATGTTTATCTTCCTTCCCAGATTGTGTTATGTTCCACAATTTCTAACACAGTGTCCTGCACATAACATGAATTCACTCAATACTTGAGTAAATGAATAAATATGTGAATGAATGAATGAATGAATGAATGAATGAATGAATGAATAATGTAAATACTCCTTCCCTAGACATTTTTATGAATCTGTCCAGCACACTCACTCTCTAGGGTAACTGTCACCACCAAACATCCCCTCCCTGATCCAGGGACAGATCATAATTTGGGTTTTAGGAAATGTCAGAAATGTACCACTAAGCCATATCAGGTAAACCATATACACTGCAAATAAAAGTTACAGAAAACCAATTGCTCCAGCCAGGTTCTGTTCGTGCCAGCGGGAAAAGGCACACTTTTTCTTTAGTCTGAGGTCATTAATGTTTAGCTTTGCTTTTAAAAGATTACAGATTCAGATCACATGTGACATAAAACCTCAATGGCTAAAATGACAAGAGGTTCTGATGAACTGTTTAAGCTTTCAGAAACAAGAAGGAAAGCCAGAAGAAAAAAGACGGTATGTTTCAAGAAAAAGGAGCCTTCAGGGTTATGTTTAAGGGACAAAATTCAGACAGTGTTTACATATGGACAGGTCATTTTTACTGCCTGTCTGAAATAAAGGATATTAATCATTCCTATAAGTGCTTTTTAAATTTGTGTGCTGATGGTGGGGGCAATGACTTTTTTTTCTTTATTAAACAAATAATGTATGTTCATGGCAGGTAATGTAGGAAATTAACATAAGCAAAATATAAATAAGGATCACTCATAACTTACAAGCTACTTAGACACAATTTGTATTTTGGTACATGGCCTGCCAGAATGTTTTCTACCCTCTTGAGTATGTAGGTATGTATTTTATTCACATAGTCCTTTATGACCTACTTTTTCCACATATCAAGAACATTATTAATGTCAAATATATTCCACCCCGTCATTGTTATTGCTGTATAGCATTCCAGGATATTGAAGGACCTTTATGTGATTAACCAATCACTTATTTGAGAACACCCTTTACTTGTATCAATAATGCTGCAATGAACATCCTCCTCTAATTCTGATTTTAGAAAAATTACCGAGGCAGGCAATCTGATGACTATTTTTATTAAGACCCTCTGGTATTGAAAGGTTTCTTGCAACTAAATTGCTTTTTTACAATTTATTCTCACACTGAAATTCACCAAGACACAGAGGTTTACTACTCAGAATATACTCGTATTAGATAGCCTTACAATGAAGACATTTTAATAAAAATTTTTCCTTAAGTCTTTACAACATTATTGATTATATTCCCCAAACTGTCTTTCATATCCCCATGGCAATATTGTGACTACTAATTTGTACTTTCTAATCCCTTCACCTTCTCCCCCATCCCCACCCCCCTTCCATCTAGCAGCCATCAGTTTTTTCTCTATATCTCTGAGTCTGTTTCTGTTTACTTTGCTCATTTATTGTTGTAAAGATTTTTTATTTGTCTTACCAGGAAGACCACTTCATGGACTGTGTAGATGCCTGACAACTGCACTGTACACCTGAAGCTGAAGCTGAATAATATTGAATGTCAACTATATAATCAAATATATATATATATATATATATATATATATATATATATATAGTCACGGGATGTGGAGCATAGCATAGTAAATAGAGTCAGTGGAACTATAACAACTATATAGTCTATGTCAGAAGGGTAGTAAATTGGGGGTGAGGGCTTATCACTTTGTGAGGGGTATAAATGTTTAACTATTACATTGTACACCTGAAACTAATAAAAAGTAAAATTAAAATAAGTAAAGAAATAAACACTCTCATGCATTATTGCTGGGAGTGTAAATTGCTGTATTTTTTTTTTTAATTTTCCTTAAGTAGATTTATTTTGAAATAATTCTAATTGATAGAAAAGTAACAAAAGAAGTAGAACTCCCACATGCCCTTCACTCAATGTGCCCTAATATAACATTATACCTAACTGTGGCACATTTGTCAAAACTAAAACATTAACATTGGTACAAAACCCAATAAACTTTTTAATGATATAAAAGGAAAAAAGAAAAAAGGTTTTCATACAGCTGATATGTATGTAAATACACATCTCAGGATGGTAGTAAAAAAAAAACCATCAGCCTTTTCCCTTGGGGATAGGTCTATACATGGAAACCTCTCCAGTGTTAGAAGATCTGGAACAACGCTGCTATGATCAGATTTCACACTGTACAATGGGTGTGTGATTCACCCATGGTTTCTCCCAACTCTTGGAACTAATCATATGCACAACACTTGCTTTCTGATAACATTGATTAAATCATATCCCCAGAGCATCACTCTGTACAACGAAAGCCAGGTGCAGAGAATGAACCACTAAAGCAATTTCTTTCCCTTGCTATGAACACTTCCTAAAGAACTTTACCTACTCTTATTCTTAAGTATCTAAACTCAAGACATTTATCCACTAAGAATCTTGTTCCAGTGTTTAACATTCAAATCAAATAACCCAGAAACTCAAACTTCACATCATATTCTGTGACCAAAAACACTGCCTAGCATCATGGGCTACTGGTGGAGGGAATACTCTGAAAGTCTCTCTCTCCCTATGCAGAGGGGTCTCTCTGACCCTGTAAAGGGGAGGGATTTATTCCAGGGAGGTCAATAGCTGATATTCCTGCAAGGATTAGAACCCAGAACTTGGGAAAGTTAGACTGGCCTCTTTTCCACTACACGATTCCGCCTTCCCTACTAATTCTCTCTTTGGACAAGACTTCTTCTCACAGAAATTCTGCAATTTGTATATTATAACTAGAATCACATTTTTAAGTCCTGTTAGCTCAAAGCCCATATCAATCTTTTTTTTTTTTTAAGGTAAAAATTAGTGTCATGTAAAGCCATATCCTTCAGCACAAAACTGCTTCATCACAAGGTAAATTTGCCCTCAGAAGAAGTCCTATTTCTCACGTACATTTCTCATTGTTTGATAACAGATTTTAATCGACAAGCACAAACAATGCTAACTACCATGCTACGATTTGTGATCCAGCTAATAATGACCATATTTGACTGCAAAAAAGAAAAAAGAAATCCAACCAGAAGGTCTGTTCTCATCCTAGAATGCTAATTCCTAGAGAAAGAGATGACACTTATTCTCTCACCTTGCAACCTGTTTTCTTTTTCATAACACTTATTGCAATTTGTAATGTTTACACATTGTTTGTTGAAAGTCTTTTAAATCATTACACTGTAAGCTCATGAACGTATAAATGACAGCTGCCCCCTCAGAGCCCAGTGCATAGATTGGTGACATCACATCGAGAAGAGCACGCATCCCTCGACAGTCACTTCTGTTCCTAGATCACTTTCGATGTCTAGAAATGTACACGATATTGACATGAAGATGCCTCAGCTTCCATGCCTCAGGTGCACACATGCCCATTTACTGTGAGGGTGTTAGAACACCAGAATGAACCACACAGGAGCCCTGCGTCTCTATGTTAACACATCATCTGTTCTTCCCATGTAATGTTTGTTACTTAACCAGAGGGGCTATTAGCATGTCAACCTAGTCTTATAAGGTGGCATAAGGCGCTTATATTTACTCAATTCCAAAGTCTACTTCTCTATACCTTTGTTCGTTTATTACAAAACTGATAAATGCTCATTGAAAAAAATGACAGGTAATCAAAATAAAAAATCTGGTGATAATTCCACCAACCTGCCACCCCCCACCAAGAAAAAAAAAGAAAAAACTTAATATTTTGATGTGTGTCCTTCATTTTTTCTCTATGTTTAATATATATTTTAACAAATTGAAATTGTACCATATATGTCATTTTATGAGGTATATTTTAAGTACTTTGTGATGAAAAGCTTTCTATGTCAATACTTTTGCTGTCACCATTGCTTATGTTAGTCATACATTGATTTGCTGTCACCACTGAAAGAATAAACCCTTTTTAATATTATAAATGCTGAGAGAGAGAAAGAAAGAGAGAGACAGAGACAGAGAGAGAGAAAGAGAGAGAGAAAAAAGAAAGAAAGAAAGGGAAAGAGAGAGAGAGAGAGAGAGAGAGAGAGAGAGAGAGAGAGAGAGAGAGAGAGAGAAAGGGAAAGAAAGAGGGAAAAAAGAAAGAAAGAAAACTAGTTTACTTTAACGTGGAAGCAAGCCTCCACTTTGTCCTATTCGGTGAGCAGTGCTAACACAGGACAGGACATGGTAGCAATCCCGTGTCACACGGTCACATAGGGCCACTGGGACTGCACATCTCCCAGAGGCGTGTATCTATTCCGAACTGCTGGAAAATCCTATTGATTCAGATTCTCCTCGCTTCCTGATCCACTGCACTAACACAGAGTTTAAGCTCCTGATTTGGAGCTTTAATTCTATACAACAAAATATAATTTATTTTTCCCTGCAAGAATCTGCAGAGGAGGGAAGACATCAATAAAACATAAACGCACCAATTGGACATTCTGTGGGTTCTGAGGTGTACGAGGCTCCCGTGTGACCACCATGGGCACACATCTGTTTTTGCAGTTCTCGCTCAGCAGTTTAAGGAATGAAGAATCACCTCATTACAGAGCTGCCATGTTTGAGTGAGCTCTGGGGTCTGGGGTCTGCCTTCCCTCCTCAGAGCCTGGCCTCTGCCCTTCCACTACGGCACGTCATGACATGGGGGACAGAGAGGGGTAGGTTTGCCACGCCTCCCTACACATCACCCAGTTGGTCTAACACTTAGGTACTCGTATGCTCTCTGGCTACCTGGATGCACAACGGGAAAGATTAGGAGTCACAAAATGTGTGGGAATCTGCACAAAAACAGTGATGCCTTCCTATTTTAGAAATCATGAAACATTCCTGCTGGCTCAAAGCCAGGGGGAGAGGGCACTGTTCTTGATGTTGTTTTATCCTGCACTGCTTTTCCCACACCTAATTGAGATGGGTGAATTGTCTGCATGCACTACCAGACATCCTGCAGCCCCCCACGGTGCCACCTTCTTCCTCCCAACGCCAAGGCTTCTAGGTGCCACGGTCTCATCCAGCACTCACTCACACATGTCTAAGTGTGCCAGCCACTAGGGTGGCTGCTGGAGATAGAGAAATGAATGAGATATCCACAATCCCTGTCCTCTGGAGCTCACAACCTCCCCAAGGAGGAAAAATAAGAGAGCTCAACACCACGATAAGGGAAGTAGGGGATATGCAGACCATACCTGGGAGTGGCACCCGGTCCAGACTTGAGAGTCACAAAGGGCTATCCAGAGGAACGCTGCCTAAGCTGAGATCCAAAGGCTGAGTACCAGCTGGTTAAGAAAGATGAGGATGAGAGGGAATGAGAGAATGATGCAGAGGGAACAGCAATGCGAACGTGAACAGACAAGAGACTGACGAGCAGAAGACAGAAAGTAGGCTGGGAGGGGTGTCACCACTGAGCTCAAGGGGGAAAGTGTCGGCACGGCGCCAAGAGGAGACATGGCCCACACCTGACTTACAATCAGGCCGTGGCTTCCATGCCACCTCTCTGAGGCCTGCCCTGACTACCACCACCCCACCCCAGCCCCCTCCTTCTCTCTCCTCAGGACAGTGTTCATGGACTTCATAGCACTTCACATTTGTATTTACCCATTTACTTGTGTCCTCCCTGCACTGGATCAGCACTGCCACAAATGCAAGAACTTTTGTGTGTTTCTCCCCACTGTACACCAGCACCAAACCTGGGTCCCGAGAGGCCCGGTGCTCAGCAAATTCACGTTAAATGAACACCAAGTCATCTTTCTTGGTTTCATTTATGCATAGTCGCTGTGTCAAAGAAATGGCTGTTAGAATTCTCCACAGGTAGAACTAACCTTGGATTGCCTCTACTACTGGAAACTCAGCGTAGAAAATGTATTTTGGGGAACCTTTGTTTCAGGCTATAGAAAACCAACACTAAACAGGTGACTTGGGTCATATCCTGATCATGGCCACTTCCAGTAGTTGAGGCAGCTGCTCAAAGCACAAGCCCCGAAGCCAGGTTCTCAGTCCTGGGTTGGAGGGCAGAGGCAGGTCCACGTATAAGATGTGCGGACTCAGTTTCGGTTATTAGGATGAACCCCGAGTTCTGCTCAGGCCTGCAGGTGTAGTGATACTCACACTACATAGAGCTCTCCGGCAGCAAAGACAGCAGGCTGAGGAAGGGAAGTTCGAGAAAACCAAACCTCCTCTTGCCTCATGTAGACAAGGCCTCTCTGTGAAAGCCCCCACTTGCAAGGTACAAACTATGTTTAGTCTCAGCATAGTCAAGGTCATCTTCAGGCAGGACACACCACCAGGGAAAGGGAGCGACGAACTTGTCAGGATTCCAATATGTAATAAATCCACTGTCCCTGGGGAAATTACTCAGCTCTACTTACATATGCATAATAGTTGGGCCATCCTGTTTGGTCCACCTTCGTGCACACACAGCCAAGGTCATAACTACCTGCCCGGAACTGTGGCTGAGAGGTGCCACTGAAATCACTTGTGATGTTTCAATTCCTTAGTCAGAATCTGTACTTCACCCTTGCCTTGGACTTGTGCATTCCCCTCGTGTAACTGGGAATTAAATGAGTCATCAAAGTGACACAGCCAATCTCTTCATCGCTGGGCCTCGCAAGGGAGGGAGAAGCTTTGGGGAATGTGGAAACAAGTTCATTTATATCAGTGAAGTAGATATCTTCGAGGATCCGTGTACATTAAAGAATGCTAATTTGATTCTGTCGGCTCTGTGGCTGGGCTTTCGATACTAGCATGTTTTCAAGAGGTAAGAAGAGTGCAGAAGTTTTTAAAAATGGTAGCGGCAGAGTCCTGCAGGGTGGCTTTGATGCAAAGGACAGGATGCTGGAGGACATTTCCCAGGGAGACTCACTGGGTCTTTAAGTGCTACCCCCAAGCCATGGAGCAGAGCCCGAGCAATACAGCATCCGGAAAAGAATGGTGCCCCAAATTGGAAAACTGGAGCTATACAGAAACAGGTGCCTGGCCAGATTTGGTCTGAGGGCAGTGGTACATTGGCCCTGGTCTACATAAATAATCGTAGTACGTGGTCATGAGAGAGAAATTGGCTGAGAGACAGGGTTAAAGACACAATGGTTGGGCAGGCAGAAAACACAGGGTTTGAACCTTTACCTCAACCTGACAGATACGTAGGAAAACGTCTTCCATATCCTCTTTCCCCATCTCTTGCATTCTCTCTCACCCAACGCCTTTCAGTCTTGTTTCTACCTCTCTCCCACCCCACTCTGCCCCGCCACAGAACACCAAACTCCCAGCTAGTCAGCGTGGACTTCCTCAGCCATCGCATCCTCTTTCATTTTCTTATCAAACTGCTCTTCCTTTTCTCTCAGGTCATTTTCATATTTTGGATGGGCCCCTGGTGGCCATTCCACTCTGCAGCAAGAGGTCAGACAAGGATGCCGTAACCTGGGGACTGCAGGAGCAGGAGCACATGGGGCACATGGAGGCAGCGAACGCATTCCTGCAGGTGGGGGTTCTTACTCAGCGCTTCAGAATGGCCCAAAGAGAATGACACCTTGATTTTCACTGACATCTCACCAAAATTTAGCATTCCCTTGAATTTTGAATAACAAATAGTCATGTTAGAAGAAACTGAGATTTTATCACCAATAGAAATCATATATTTTCCTACCACAAATTAGTTGTTGCCAGTATCTCAAAATGCATTTACTTTCATCACTATTTTGAAATTAAACCTGCTGTTGGATCTTGATATTTAAGGTGTTAATAAATAAGCACATATATTACTATATCATACATTTGGGGGGCGGGTATTTTGATAACTGTATGTCATTATAATTGGGCTTCCTTATAATTCTATGCATTTCATTTTATGAATGTGAAAGTTTTTTGTTTTGTTTTTTTTTCCCTAAGAAAGAGTGTTAGACTGTCAAAGTGATTGATGGCTTAAGAGAAGTTAAGAACCGCCTGCCTGGGAGAGGGGTCCATGAGATGAGGCTTGGAGGACTGAGAATTATCCAGCAAAGGCATAGAGGTGGGAAGGGGCAGCGGCCACTGAGAAGAGGGCACATGCTATGAAAGCCCCAATGGCCACAGCTAAGCAGGTTTCCAAGTGCCAAATATACCATGTGACTCAGCCATGGAGGGCAGAGATATGAAGGTCATCAGAGAGGGCTCTGCCCAAGATGCCACACAGTCCAGTGCCGCACAGACAGCAGGCTCAGAAATAAGCCTGTCTGGGGGGCGGGAGGCAGCTTCAGGGATGGTTCCCAATCCTGCTTTCTGGTATTGGGGCCTTCGTGGAATCCCTTCCTGGGAATGTGGCTGCAGCTGGTGACTTCTTTCTAATGAACAGAATGTAAAAAAAGTAATGTGACGCCACTTTCAAAATTAGATGATTAAAAGATTCTGGCTCCTCTTTTGCTTGCCTCGCTTGCTCTCTCACGTGCCTGTGAGGCTCACATGGTGAACACCTGAGGGACGCCTCCAGCTAACAACCAGCAAGGAACTGAGCTCCTCAGCCCAACGAGCACGCCAGTGAGCTTGGGGCAGATCTCCCCAGGGTTGAGCCTTCAGACAAGACTGACATCTGGCTGGCATCCTGTAAGAGACCCTCAGGCAGAGGACTCAGGTGGCTGATTCCTGACCCACCGAGATGGTGAGGGACGAACCATTTGTTGTTGTAAACCACTATGTTGGGGGTAACCTGTTAGATGACGGCCCAGAGCACACTGTGATGAGGAGAACCAACATTCTAGGGGCGCTGAGGAAGCGGTCATCTCCTAGCTGGGAGGATGTCTCAGGAGACTTGCACTGGAAGTGAGCCGCAAAAACAAGGATATCACAAAGTTATTAGAGTTTTTAACAAAGAGTAAAAATGAAGTCAAAAGAAAATAAATAAAAATGGTTCTAGCCAGATGATAAAGTTATGAGTTTCTGCTTTCTACCTTATACTTTTCTACAATTCTTAGATGTATCTATATAGACAGAAGCGATCCTATAAATATAGAAATATATATTTATATATTTTCCAGAACTTTCTACATTTTATACTAGCTTTATGCAAGATGATTTTAAAGAATGGGGAAGATTTAGACTTAGATATCTAAATAAGAGAAAGTCCTTTCCAGTAGACTAAATGACATAAAGAGGAACATGAAAGGTACAGAAAGTGATTTAATTTATCTGGATGATTAGTAGGTTAAAGAAAGTACTAGGAAATAAATCAGGGAAGTTAGAATGGGATCGGAGGTGGAGAGGTGTGTGTGTGTGTGTGTGTGTGTGTGTGTGTGTGTATGTGAGGCAGAGGCAGAGGCAGAGGCAGAGGGAGACAAGGGGAAACCAAGACAGAGAGACAGGGAAAGCGAGAAAGAGGGAGAGAAAACTCTCTTTTTCAGCTTCTAACCAGTTGAAAAAGGAAAAAGAGCCCAGCAGCCAAGAGGAATGAGATGGATCCAGCCCCTTCTTTCCAACCAGTAATCACAGCCGGATGAGAGGAAAGAACAAACCTGAGACCTTCACAAATTCCACAGCATTTCCTCACCAAAGGATAGCCTTGTGGTGGGCATGTGGAACCACAAAAATCTGCTTTTCCTTCTCAAGTGACAGGTTTACAATGAGCAAGATAGGATAAGAGCTGGAAATATGACGTAGCAGCCAGGAGGAGAGGCTGGCTCTCCTCGTAGCCATAGCAGGACCCAGAACAAGGGAGTCCAAGGGTCGGCTTTGAACACTCTCACACGGAAAACCTGGGATAAACTAAGCCAGGGAAGAATGGGTCAGAGGCAGGCGGAGCCACTTCTGCCCACTCGCCCTGCTCACCATGCTCACCAGTGCCCTTGGAATGCTGGCAAGTTCCCAGGGCAAGCCAAGCAGTGTCCCTAAGGAGAGTCTGTAGGAAGAAGCCCGAGTCCTCACCAGCCCATGTTGGCCAAGTGAGAGATGGAGGATGGGAACAAAAGAAGCCCCAGATAAGTGTAGGGAACCTGCAAACAAGGGCACCTGCATCTGCTGCTCCCACAGCAGTGTAGGAGCCAGTCTATGACCAGTACTATTTTTTTTAATTAAAGTTTATTGGGGTGACAATTGTTAGTAAAGTTACATAGATTTCAGGTGTACAATTCTGTATTACATCATCTATAAATCACACTGTGTGTTCACCCCCCAGAGTCAGTTCTCTTTCCATCACCATGTATTTGATCCCCTTTACCCTCATCTACTATCCCCCTCTATGAGTTTTTGTGTGTCTATGAGTTTTTGTTTCTCATTTGTTTGTCTTGTTCTTTTGTTGTTTTTTGGTTTATATACCACCTGAAGAGACATTTCTCCAAAGAGGACATACAAATGGCAAATAGACATATGAAAAAATGCTCAACATCACTAATCATCAGAGAAATGCAAATCAAAACCACAATGAGATATCACCTCACCCCAGTCAGAATGGCTATCATCAACAAGACAAATAGTAACAAGTGTTGGAGAGGCTGTGGAGAAAAAGGAACCCTCATACACTGTTGGTGGGAATGCAGACTGGTGCAGCCGTTATGGAAGGCAGTGTGGAGGTTCCTCAAAAAATTACGAATAGAATTACCATATGACCCAGCAATACCTCTCCTGGGTATCCACCCAAATAATCTGAAAACATTTATACATAAAGACACGTGTGCTCCAATGTTCATTGCAGCTTTGTTTACTGTGGCCAAGACATGGAAACAACCAAAACGTCCTTCGATAGATGAATGGATAAAGAAGTTGTGGTATCTATACACAATGGAATACTATTTGGCAGTAAGAAAATATGATATAGGAACATTTGTGACAACATGGATGGATCTTGAGATTATAATGCTAAGCAAAATAAGTCAGACAAAAAAAGCAGAGAACCATATGACTTCACAGTACTTTATTTTATTAGGAAAAAACAGGTTATTTCTCTAACTCACAGTTCTAGGGACATTTATGTTAAGTCACACATAATTTGAGAAATACCAGAAATCTTCTTAATTTTGGCGACCATCTTTACCACCACCAGGGATCTCATTGCCAGGTATTGCAGGTATGTCAGTCATGAAATCCCCAGTAATCAAGATTCAAATAACCACCCATCTCTGGCATAAAGACCGCCTCTGAACTGGGCTCAATCAAAAGGTAACACTGTCTAAATCACCAACATCTGCCTGATTTTTCCCCGCATACTCAGACTCTCAGAGAATGTCATGAGCCTCAAAATCTGCTTGGCATAAAGTACTGAGCACCCTCATTGTCAAAAAAGTGGGCAAAAGACATACATGTGTTGTAGAGGTGGGCTGAAGCACACAGAAAACCCCAGCACCCACCCCCCCCCAGCACAGAAAAAAGGCACAGGAAGAACACAAAGCTTCCCTCGCTGGCTGAGAGCAGCTTGCGCAGAGCACGGAGCTGGCAACCTGCTCAAGACTTACAGGAAAGAAGAGAAAATGTAGAATCACCTCTAAAAGAGTCAACAACTCTGACAGCTACTGGTAATGCTCATCTGACATGAACATGTCACACACACACATCTTCTAAGCTTCCCTCTGGATGGGTAGGGCAATGTGTCCAGCCCCGGCCAAAGGATATGGGAAGGCAGGGGTCACATCCAGACCAACACATTTAAGAGCCACCCAGTGACCTTCCAGCTCTGTCTTCTCTGCCTGAGGAACTAGAGGCTTCATGCTGAAACCAGATGGAAACAGCTAGTTCCTTGATCACTGTATGGTTGAAAGGTGCCCAGGCTAACTGCCTACGCCATGGAAGACTTTGCCTGAGTAAGAAGATGAATAAGGGTTACTGTGTTTGGGGGTTAATTTGTTAACCTAGTCTCTCCTGACAAAATCAACAACTAGGAGCAAGGCTGTCTCCACAGATGCCATCACAAACAGGTGACAGCAAAGTACCAGCAGCCCCTCCACCTGCTGACTGGGCTCTACATGGACCCATGGAACTTGGAGCAACCCCAGGGAGAGCCAGAGGGAGTACTGTGAATTGAGTGGGATTTCATTTCAACAACTTGGCAGAACAGGGGCTCAAACTAGAAATGAAGTTCAATTAGAGAGAAAGAAAGTGACTTGTTCTGAACACCTCAATTTGTGGAAACGGAACCCGCTCCCCAGATGTCTGTGTGACAAGTGAAGCAAAGGCCAACTGGCTCTTCTCTGGCTGTCTGCAATTTGGCCGAGGGAGTTGATAATTTCTCATTTCAGAGAATTATCGCATTTCAGGATGAAATGGGACCTCCAAGTGCTGGGATGACACACAGGTTTCATCTCCAGTGCCAACTCCAGTGAATTGTGGGTGACTTCCTGGAGGGTCACGTCAAAGGGATTCTAGGACTGTGTCCAGGCTCAGTGGGGAAGAGGTGGATAGCTGATTACAGAGGTCTGCCAAAGGAAGGCAGAATGAGCAGGAGAATGGCAAGGGCACAGGAAGAAAAAAGGGAAAAAAAAAAAGCTGACCCTGACCCTAAAAGCCCCTCTATCTCATTTTACAGATGATGAAATCAAGTCCCAGAAAACATGCCCGAAGCTCTCCAGACACATGGTCCTAGACAGGAGACTTGAACTCCCATCTCTCAAGTCCCATTTATTAGCGTTCTATTACCACCAGCTGTGGTTTAGAAATAATTACTTCTAAAAATGCAAATGAATGCATCCCTCCTGCTTTTCTCCAGGGTATCTTGGTAGCTCACTTTTCCTGATTTTATATAAAAACAATGCATACAAGTAAATCTTCTCTTAAAAGCAGATCATTTGCTCCGACAAAAGGGAAAGCCAGAAGCTTGAGAGAGCCCCAATGCGCTATTGTGTCTCGGAAGAGGGAGGGGCTACATGAGAAGCCTTGCGGGCAGCCGAGGGAGCTGAGAAACGGCCTGGACTGAGAGCCAGGAAAGAAACAGACACCTGAGTCCTACAACTGCGAGGAACAGATTCCAGCTGACAAGCTGACTGAGCACGCAAGAGCCTTCTTCCCCTGAAACCCCAGACTGTAGCATAACCAGGATGGTACCTTGATTTTGGCTGCGCGCCGATTTCACCAAGCCCCCCTGGACTGCTGAGACATGGAACCGTGCGATAGTAAATGGAAGTTGTTTTAAGCCGCTAAGTTTCTGGTAAACTGTTTGTTATGCAGGAAGAGAAGCCAATACAGCTGGCAGTTGAGTGGCGCCTCCTGTGGATGGCTGGCAAGGCCACATTTGAGGAATGGGGACTGTCAACATCTTAAGTGGTGGCAATGGTGGAAAGCAACTTCTGTAGTAAATTCAAGAAAAGTGTCAGGGCACTTGCTGGACCAGACCAATTAATTCCTGTAACACTCAATATACAGTATTTCTATATTTTGCATTTAAATAAAGTCAATTTCTGTATTTTGTATTTAAATAAAGTAAGGATTGTACGGTAATGACACAAAAAACAATCTTCAAAGTGGAGGCCGAATAAAACAGAGAAAAGAAACTACTTTTCTCATTCATATTTGCAAATTCAGCACATAGGTAATTTTGCTAAAGGCTGCTTTAACAATTAAATCCGCAGTTCACTTGAGGAGAATGCTAAATGCAGGGAGAATAAGACAATTTCAAAAACACTTTTAAGCTCAAGCATCACAAGGTCTGAATTAAATGGTGCCCACATACGATTTCTGCCCACCCTCAAACTCAGACCAGCTGCTTCCGGTTCTGGTATAACAAGCCAAGAAAAACTTGTATGTGTCTCTTCTCCAGGGCTAAAATACGATCGATACTAATATTATTATTACTAAATAATAACAATGCAGCAGATACTATGTACTGAGGTCTTCTCTCATGGGCCAGGCACTTTTCTAAGTATCTGACATAGTGTTAAGTCTCTTTCATCAAATCAAATTCATGAAACAAAAAATAAATGGTTTCAGAGCCACTGCCTCCAAAGGTTACAGTTTCCAAGTGCTTTGTTTCTTCCTGTCTCCTATTACATAATGGTTAGACTAGAAAGAGAGCCCTGGATTCAAGTCCCAACTTTGCCCCTCACCATCTAGCTGAGGGACCTTGAGCAAGTTCTTTTTCCCCTCTTCAAACCTCCGTTTTCTCATCTCTAAAATGTTGACAATAATTGCCCTTCATTCACAATTTGCCATTGTGAGGGCAAAGTGAGATCAGGCACACATCTCAGGTCAGTGGCTAGCAGGAGGTCACAGCTCAATAATGGCAGCTATTGGCCACGCTACCAGCAGAGGTGGAATGTTCCCTGAATGGCCATCCATATAAAGGTGGCCCCACCTAGAACAGACAAGCAGTATTTCTTATACATGGGCAGTGGCTTCTTTCTCATTAAAAATTTGTCATATGAGCATTTTCTTTAAACCTTTAAAATTTCTTTCCAAATCCCCATGCCACAGCTCGGAATATTAATATTTCCCAACTGCCAAAGCTAGCACACTGTTCTGACTCTGAATATAAACACATACCAAGCCTAGGTTTCAGACCATTAACTTCTTTTCCCTTTTCTTCTTTTTATTTTATCATTTCTAACTTGGAGCAAGCAAAGAGATTTCTATTTTAAACATTATGAAAAATACCCCCAAAATATCCCTTGCCTCCCAGGCTGAAACCTTTTTATGCCATTAGATTAAGCCCCCAAATTGTTTTATGAATGAATTGCAAACCCCTGAAAATCACATATGTTTAGGATGGAAAAAATAACTCAGAGCACCAGGCTCTAGAATAATCACTTGGAATACCCTGCCCCATTGCCACCAATCACTACAGGTACCTCATCTTCTATATCCCATTTAGGACGTACTTTCTAAGGTTTAAGAAAAGCTTCAAGCAGCCCGGGATTTGGTGTTCATTTCCCTGAACATCAGCCTTAGTGCAACAAAAACATCACATAATTTCAGACTCACATCCAACTTTGGGCTCCTGAAAAAGTAACTAAAATCCATTCCATTCAGAAAGGATAACTTTAATCCTGTTTTTAAAAATAGAGTAGTGGGTATCTACTGCCTGCTGACCATATTTCTGAGCTCTCATCTCAGGGACAGGAAGACAAGGTCCACCCTGCACCTCCAATGGAACTCGTGTACTCCCTAAAAAAAGCCTATTTAAAGTGGACTGAGAAACCCAGAACGGGAGGTTCTAGGTTGTCATAGCCTCCTTTGCAACTCCAAACTCACTGTCATTAAAGAGTATTTGTGAGGGGTTATTTCAAAAAGGTGAGTACACATTTCATACTAAAGATATCACTTTACAAGATCCAAGCCTTAAAAGGTAAAAATATACAACTTAGTATGAATGTATGCCAGTGTCTCCACACTCCTATTATTTGAGTTGCACTGTCACACTTGGAATGTCTGAAAACCACCTGCAATCTTTGTTGTTGTTTTTCCAATACACTCACGTTTTCTTCTTACTGCCTACTTTAGGCTAATCCTTAAGCCCAAATGGCAGTGACATCACGAGTGTACTGGTTATATTTCTCCCCATTTCGCATTACAATAAATACAAACTACTGAAATGTAAAACATCTGTGGTCTCTGCTCAGAGCAAAGCTAAGATGAAGTGTATACAGGATTAAACCATTTAAATGTGCCCAAGTTTCTGCTGATTGGGTCACTTAGTGTCACTAAAATGAGAGGGGAATAAACCTGTCACAGACTCATGGTAACTGAGAGCTAGCAGGAGGCCTAGTCAGGCTGGATGTCATCCCATGTCATCAACTTACCCTTTCTGCCAGTGGTGGCTCTTCCTAAATTGGTAGCTAAGGCAACAAAGGGCATACACTAACTCTGCCAGTGTCACTCCCTCCAGCCTTTTGTAAGGAACAATTCTGTTCCTTAAGCATGGACTGACTAGGCAGCTACTACAATCATTATTCAGTTACCTATTCACTCATTCAGCACATAGCATAATTACATGAGAGGTCTTTGTGTGAGACTGAAGACCCTAATGGCAGTGAACTGGACAAAATACCCTTTGATGTGCATGAGTAAAACGTTTTTGGGGCCCTCGGTGTTTGTATTCCTGTAGAGATGTCCCACTTTGAGCCAGCGATGTAACAACAGAGCCCTATGTTCTCTGCAACTATAATCCAACACCTTTAGCCAGAAGGCAGAGTTAACTTCAGGCAACCTTAAATTCTAAAATCCAAAAGACGTGAATTCAGGAAGTTGGTGCTCTTGGGAAAGTTTAGCAGATTCCTTAATGTCCTAGCTCATTTTTTTCAACCTTGTTTTCCATTTCAGTTATCTGGAATAATAGCAAAAAAAAAAAAAAAAAAAAAAAATCAGTAAATTTACTATTGACAGCAGCTAGCAGACTATCCAATTCCAATTAGAAGAGATATTATGGAGAGCTCATGTTCCAACATCGCTCATGTTAATTTCACTCATCATCGAGACGGCTAAAGGATGTTTCACGTCTGTGAGGCTCAAGCCAAACTGGTCCATTTTCTGTGTTTGGCAACAACCAAAATTTTCCAAGAGCCACTGATTTAAGTCCCAATTCTCTAGACCTAAGAACTTTTTCCACTGCTTTTAAATATGATTATATATAAAGAAACATGGGCCCATGTTTTTCTAATTCCTATGTCCTTCATTCATCAAATGCTTTCTCTGAGAGCTATTTGATATCTAAGAAGCCTTCTGAGTATTTTTAAGTCTTTAAATTTCCCCGCCTCTTTGAACTAGGAAGCTGCATTTTTTGCTAACAGCAAACTAAACTTGAACCTCAAAAGGCTTTAGGTCAGTTTGAAATTTAAACCTCCTCAAAGTACAAGTGGGTTCTATCCCAAGAGAAAAAATATGCTTTCTTCTTTTAAATATATTTTTTAATTTCCCCCTCATATGCAAACCAAAATGAGAAAGATGTTGTTTAAAAGGACAATGTGTCTCTAAAAATGTGGTCTTTAAGAAATGAAAGAAACTTTGGTAGTTTTCTGTCCAACAGACTGAAAAGTAGAAGGTCGTAATTCAATTTACCTAAGTCTTCCCCAAGTAAATAGACAGGTAGGTAGGTAAATAAATAAGTAAATAAATTAATAAAGATTCATGTATCTCTCACAGCAGCTGCTACAAATCCACCAGACACAATGAGCCCATTACAAACTAAAATACTGAATGAAAACTCTGGTCAACATCTCCCAGGGTCTCCCCTTCCACTTCATTGTATATAGTAAAAAAAACAAACCAACAAAGAGAGAGAAAACATGAAACATTAAACCTTTTCCACTCTGAAGCTAATAGATTATTCTAGGTCCAAATAAAGAGAGAAAGATAAGCACGCCCCCTTCCTCTGAGCCTTCAGGACAATTAACGCATCTTAGAATTCAAAGGCAATTCATTCATATTTCTGTCTGTCCTTAACTGGTCTCCTGATTGTCAAAGAAAGAACTCACAGGCACTGTGATTATCCTTCATCATCACACAAGGCACAGTGAATATAAGAGAACCTCAACACAAGAGCAGAAACATCAACACACAGAAGTGCTAGGAGGACAGGAAGTAGGAGCAGTTTCCCCAAAATGCCTGGGATGCAATCTTTGTAATCAGTCAGGGATACCACCCACCACATCTGGGTGGGCACCAGAGCCGATTATGCTAATTATGATTGAGCTGGATGAATAGCAAATCTGTCATATTGTGGCTGGGCAGCCACTGGGGATAAAACACCAGGGTGCAAGACACGCTGTTGGGTCGCTTCCTCCTGCCTGTACAGACATGGAAGGCAGTCATGTCACTACAGAAAGGCTAATCTCCTCTAAATATGCTGAGGGACCCATGTTAATAACACAGCTTAACAAACGTCACTAACATGCAAGAAAATGAAACATAACAAAACACAGGGCTCAGACCACATTACATAACCCCAGAGGGGACAAGGTTCCCACTCTACCAGGTACATCATGCATGCCTCACGTAGATGGTCACTCGGCACCACCCTAGCTCACTGGGAGCTTCGGGAGGTACGGATGTATGTATGTCTCTTTGCTGTGTTGCTGGGGACTCACACAGAAGCAGACATGCTCAATAGGTGTTACCTGAATCAATGACCTGACACACCCCCAAACCACCCACGGGTCCCTCTGTGAGTCACATACCATCCTGTTACACACTGCTTCCTCAGTTGCATTGAGCATCTAAATTCCCAGAAACCATAGGTGCTCAAGAACCAAGAAATACCGGGCTCTGGCTTTGCACTATATGGCTTCAAATCTTGGCATCACTTCCTAGTTGTGTGACCTCGGGAAAATTACCTTAGTTCTCCATGCCTCAACTTCCCTCTCCTGTAAAAATGATGACTAAAAGCACCACTTAGCTCACTGAGGTGCTCTTGTGATTAAATCAGATAATCCATGCGAGAGACTTAGAACTGTTTGGCAAACAGTAAGCACTCAATACATGCAAACTCAGTAATTAAAATTAATCAACTTCATTTCCAGGTATTAACATGAACTAATGTAAAAATATACTACAGAATAAAAAAAGCAAGTTGCACAATGATATACGAAGTCTGACAATTACGTTCATGAACTCATCCTAGAAAAAGTGCTACATACCTCATTGCTGAACATCACTAAGGTCACCATCAAAGTACTCCCCTTGGGAAGCTACGCACCCACGCCAGCGCCTACTCCACCCTTCAAAGCAATTTTGGAACTCTTTTCCTGGAATGGCCATCAGAGCTATTGTCGTATTACCCTTAATGTCCTGTCATCAAAATGTCTTCCTGTCAATATTTCCTTTATCTTTCGGTAAAAAAAGAAGTCATTGGGAGCCAGATCAGGTGAGTAGGGAGGGTGTTCCAATACAGTTATTTGTTTACTGGCTTAAAACTCCCTCACAGGCAGTGCCGTGTGAGCTGGTGCATTGATGTGATGCAAGAGCCATGAATTGTTGGCGAAAAGTGCAGGTCATTTTCGTCTGACTTTTTCACACAGCCTTTTCAGCACTTTCAAATAGTAAACATGATTAACTATTGTCCAGTTGGTACAAATTCATAAGAATAATCCCTCTGATATCAAAGGAGGTTAGCAACATCATTTTGACTCTTGATTTTGACTGACAGAACTTTTTTGGTCCTGGAGAATTGGCTGCCTTCCATTGTTAACGCTTTGTTTCAGAGTCGTATTGGTGCACCTATATTTCATCACCAGTGATAACACAGCCCAAAACATCATCTTGCCTCTCCAAAAGGTCTTGGCAAACTTCAACTCTCCTTTGCTTTTGTGTATCGGTGAGCTCCCTCGGGACCATTTTTGCACACACCTTTCTCATGCCAAGATTTTCAGTTAAGATTTTCCTGTTTCTCTACTGATGTTTACTTGGTCTGCTATGCTTCTCACAGTCAAGCCGACAATTTTGACACACAATTTGACACATTTTTGCAATGTTTTCACAAGTTCTACTAGTTACTGGCTGCCCTGACCTCTCAGTGACGTGTTCTCTTCCCTCAGAAAAACGTTTAATCCATTTGTACACTGCCATTTTCTTCATGGCATTATCCCCATAAACTTGGACTAACTGATCTCACTTCCACTCTTGCCAAGTTTAACAAGGAATTTCATGTTTGTTCATTGCTCTAATTCAAGCTCAGACATTCTTGTGACAGCACACAAAAACATGCAACAACAATAATGAACCCCCACTCAGCAAGATACCGCCACACGTCGACACGAGCACAGCTGTGAGACACTGATATACCAAGGTTATGAAACTTTACCGAGCTGTTTGTACAGTGCTGCCAATGTGAGTGCACAGTGGCAAGTACACAAACTTAATTCTCAGACCCATATGTAGAGTATGTATTAGAAAGACAGTAGTAGCTTTCTCTGGAGGTAAACACACACGTATGTACAAGTGTAACTAAAATTCTCTGCAAAGCCATACTATAAATCTATGGTTACCCAGGATTGGGGGAGTCTAATGGAGCTTAAGTTTTATCTGTAATGTTTTCACTATAATGCAAGTGGATTCTTGAATTATTTTCTTAAATTATCATTAAAAACTTAAAACAAACTTTTAAAATGTATACCAAAAATAAAAACAAAAATGAGACAAGGGAAATTGTTTCCACTGAGAGAACTGGTAGGGGGCTCTCCCTGTAGTTGCTGGAGGAGGGAGCTGTGATCACGTGGTTAATGGCTTCTTCTCGGCTGGATCACAACATCTGCCTGACCAGGGTCTCACCTGCCTCACCTTCCCTCTTGCATCCCCAGCACCAATCACGGCACTAGGCACACAGTGGGTGCTCAGCACATAGCAAGAGACCAAATGAATGCATTTAAGAAACAAAACTCAAAATTGCTTTAAGCAATTTGATAAGGTTTCATTTTTCAACATCTGCTTTGAAAGCCTAAGCACATTTAATTATTTAACTTTCAAACTATGAGGAAAGAATTTTGATCAGTTGGGAGTTTAGCCAGTGCATTTAAATCACAGATATTTGGGGAACTCTCTCTGCCAAAATAATGCTCCTTTTATTATGACCCCCCCACCCCCATCTCACATCATGACCTTGGAGGCACAATAAATAGCTTTCCTTCCCCATCCTACCACAGCCTGAGATTGTGATACGATATGCAGACGTGGTCTACAGAGTCTTGCAGGCCAAAGCAAGCACGTCAGCAAAACTACCCATCATTGCTATAGATTTATGTCAGTCCAGCAATTATACAGCCTGTCACGGGTTCTGGGAACATGCTAAAGTGAAATATAAAAGAACTCCTTAGAGAGCAGCAGCAAAAAATCGAAACTCTGGCTCCTTCCCCCCAACCACCTCTCCTCTTCCACTGAGGTCACAGCCCCTTGTGGGGCTGCAAAAAGCCACCCACCCCAGCTGGCCTATCAGGCGGATCATATTCAAGCATCACAGAGACATTTGTGCAATTCCGATGAGGGAAGCACAGGACATTCAAACTTTCCAGCATGTTGCCCCTTGAAGCACATTTGTATATTTTGGACCACGTCCCTGACTATCACCCTCCATAAAGCTGGGGTGATGTGGGGTAGAATCTAAGACCCTGTGTCACTAAACACACAAGACCATGGATCTTTCTGGACGTAGGTTGCTCATGCTAAAGGTGAAAAAGACTTTACATTTCTTTCAGTCCCTGCAAAAAAACAGGTGAACGAGGAATTTTCAAATGCTCTCCCAGCCATGAGGAAACACAAATTAGTTCACAGAGAGTCCTGTGGTCACAAAATCATGTATGCAGGCCAGGCAGAGTAAGGCGTTCAGCCAGGAACCTCCTTCTTCCCCCCCTCATCACTCGCCCCAAGGCCTTGAGCACCCACTATGTGACAACCGTCTGCAGGCTCGAAGGGTTCAGCAGTGAACACGGCAGTCCTGCCACCATGCTTAATGGTCCAGCAGGGGAAGGAGACACGTATGCAGGCGGCCATTGCACAGCATGGGTTTGAACTGCGTAGATCCTCTTACACATGGATTTTTTTTCAATAAATATACAGTGGGTCCTCAGTACCCTAGTTTTGTATCTGCAGATTCAACCAACCATGGATCAAAACAGTATTGTCAATCCACGGTTGGGAATCCGCAGATGCAGAGGTCCAACTGTTTTCATTTTTCTACGCCACTCTGTATACGGGACTTGAGCAGCCATGGATTTTGGTATCCGCGGGCTGGTCCCAGAACCAATCCCCCATGAATACTGAGGGACAACGGTAGTTAAGTTTTGGGGAGTCAAAACTTATGCAGATTCTCGACTGCCTTGGAGTCGGTGCCCCCAATCCTCGTGTTGTTCAAGGGTCAACTGTAATCACAAAATCAGTGAATCATGATGGTAGTAAGTGCCAGGAGGGAATCTCGGTGCCACAGACTGAAACCAGACTTCAGGTGTGGACAAAATATGGGCTTTATTAGTGTTGGCTCCTCAGATTTTGGATTAAATGAGATCATTAAAGCATTCAGCTTAATGTGGAGTCTCAAACTTCAGTATCCTACCGTATTCCACCTCCCCCTTTATATCAGAGAAGTGGGGAGAAAGAGAGAACATGCAGGAAATGAGTTCAAATTTCAGGCAAAGTTATTATGGAGAAAAGGAGTCAGGGTCACATCATACGGGGCAAAGGATGTAAGATCATCTGATCAGTGCAGACTCCTCTACAGAGATGACATATGAGCTGAAACCTGCGTGATATGTCAGCTGAGCAAAGAAAAGTAGGGGAAGTGTATTCAAGACAGAGGAAATGTGAGCGTGAAGGTCCTCAGCAGAAAGAGGTGGGCTTGTTTAAGGAAGAAAAAGAAGGCCAGCATGGCCAAAGCCTTGCTGAACACTGGGGAGAAGGAACAGGAGACCTAAAAGGCAAGGGACACAACCGGAGGCCTTGTAAGCCAACGTGGGAATTTGAGGCACTCAATTCTAGGGGCCTAGTCCCCAGAGGGAAAAAACAAATAGATGAATACAGGAAGCTCCAAAGAGTGACATCTCAGCATGGATACAAGAAATGTAGTTTCTGTTAGAAAGCAGACAATTTGTCACATGCCGGTTCCATATAAGGAATGGGTTAAGTATTATAACTAACTGGCTGACTCATCGTTTATGAATATCACACGATACTGGGTTCAACTCTTGGAAGGAGTTAAGTCTAAAGATCTTGGACTTCCAAGGAGGAGGAGGAGGAGGAAGCATATTTATACACGACTCCTCTGCCCATGTATTACTAAATCTTAGCAGAGCAGCTGGTCCATAATCACAACTGAAAATTCCTGAGCATCGCAAAAGCTGAGTGGCTAGGATGCAGTGCTTTGCTTAAGCAGCTGCAAATTTTGTCTCTCTTCTCAGAAGTCCCTATTTTGCAACTACATAAACGTACTGGCAGGCTTCTGTTTTAACTAAATGGACTTTTAATTGTGTGTGTTTCCTTCACAGAAAGCCTTTATGACATATATTCACGATGCTGTCATCGTAAAAGTTACTTAAGAGGACTTTTTCATTCACAGTGAGTGCTTCCAGAGGCGACAGCACGGTTTCAGTTCAACATTTCCCTTCTGGAAGAGTTCTTTCAATCCCACTGCCCAGTAAGAGCATGTCTACCTGGCTTTCCAGACCATGGAAATGAAATCTCACCAATTTGGCTTAAGTGGAAGCAAATTGTCATGCAGAGTGTCATGTGGGGTCTCTGGTCCCGCTCCCTGCACAAGAACTCAGGACATGGTGAGGCCCAAAAGGCACACCCACGGAGCCATAGATGGGGGAGTCATACCACTATATTCTCACTGGCACCTGGGTTGGAGACACAGGAAGCACGAGCCACACGATGCGCAATCCGCCATCTGCTTCTCTGCCAACCTACCAACCAACCAACCAACCAACCAACAAACCTTGCGAGCTGCAATCCATGCTTGCTAGCATAGCCACGGCAGTTATATTAGTGGCTAATGGCTAACCAGTAACAGCTGATGGCCAACTAGTCACAGCTGATGACCATTTACTACCTGAGTGAGCACCTTTCCACGTGAGGCCAAGAGCCTGGAAACTGCTCTCTGGGACGCTGGCACCACACATATTTTGATTTTTTTGTTTTTAGGAGCTTTTTTTTTCCCATTGAGCAGGTTAAACAAGGCAACTGAAAACATCCAGAACTCACAACTGTATCTACATCTGCTGTGTTTGTTTCTCTCTCCATCACAGCTCTTAGCTCTGCTTGACTTCCTTCCATACAAGCAGGTCGTTCCAGTGGCCTGTTCAGTCCATGTCACCATGCCAAACTCTCATCCTATCAGCTTAGCCACACTGGTAGGAAAAAGTCCAGGAAGGCTGAGTCACAAGCCCTTTGGGGGCAATTCCTGTATCCAGGATGATCTGGGACCTCTGTGTGCTGAGCCTGAACATCCTCCCACCTTGTTGCTGGACCTTACAGGGCTCCAGCACCAAAAGAAAAGAGGACATGATCCCCCAAAGAAACCCAAAACTGGGAGCTAGGAAAGCATGATGACCGGGTGAATACTTTAGCCACTTCAGTCCGCTGCGGTGGGAGTTAACGAGGTCACATGCTGATCTGATCACATGCACTGAGTGACGTGCAATCCTCCTCCCTAAGCGGCAGCCATCTGGGGCTCGACAGTTCTCTGAGTTCCGCTTTCGTAGGTTATTTATTATTAATCGCTCCTGGTCCCCTCAGGTGTTATGAAAGTGTTCAATCAATACTTTCAAACACTTACATGACTGAGCAGAAATGGAATCACTTACCTCTAAAGCCATTTCCAACATCTCAATTGGGTATTTCATATTGGCTCTTTCCCCTGCGCTGACTGCTGATGGCATAAAATCCCCTCCTTCCAAAGTGTAAAAGGAAAGCTCTGCTACTAGAACGTCTCCAAGACAAAGCAAGTTGAACGGTGAAAGTGGCTTCAAGCCTGTGAGCTGGGTTGGAGTCAAACCTACCTTACCTATCCTTTCTTGGCCTTTGTTCTCCAACATCAGACAGAGTTGCCACCTTCTGTCACGCGCCACCCCTCCCCATCTGATACTTTCTTACATATTTGAGTGCACAGTTATTGTCTGTCTCCTTAAGCTTCCCATGAAACTGAAAGCTTCAGAGGCCCAGGAAGTCATTGACTTGGGTAGCCCCAGGGCCTAAATAACATTTACACACAACAGGTGCTCAATAAATATTGGCTGGTTATAGGATTAGTTGTTCATAGAATCCCCCTTTTCACCAATCCATTCCCATAGGATCCAAATTGGAATGCTATCATAAGTAACTATTAAATTAAAAAGCACTGCCACGCCTACAAGTACTAGCTTCTGACTCACCCCCAGAGTCTAAGAGTCCCACCTCCCGTAGGACAGCCATCTGCCCAGGGTTGCAAAAAGCCCTTGAGGCCATGACGGTGACTGTACTTTGATGCCCCTCCATTTCTATAGCTCTTTTACCTTCTGGCACCCACTATGAACTTGTGTCCTTGATTTTCTGCTAAAGATATTAGCAGAAACCCTCCTCTCAAGTTCTACTGAGATCTTGATTTTATGCAACCTAATGGTTAGTTGGTGGATGAGGAATGAATGACCAGCCATTGCTGGTACTGTCCCCATTGTCCAATGTACTCAGTGGTCCTTGGCTTCCTACCTGAAATGCCCTAGTCATTTCTCCATTTACAGGCCCCCGAAAGCAAGCGTGCTCAGAAGACTCTCAGCAAAATGAGCACGCTGCTTGAATTAGCCTATTGCCACCATGGAAGACCACTGGTCCCACTGCCATTGAATTATGCTCTTGCCTTCACTGAAATGCGTCTGAAGTTGTCTTGCTTTCATGTTGTCCAACAAACCCTCTCTTTTTATGAACAAGCTTTTCAGAAAAGAAATGTACTCTAGCTGCAATCAACCTTTCTAGAAAGAAACCATTCTCTCTGACATGACAAAACCCACTAAAAAACAACAACAACAACAACAACAACAGCAGGAACAGCAGCTGTACAACACTGCTGACACCTAAAAGAGTAGGAAAAAAATAGCTGGTGGAGGAAAAACTAAGTCCATAAACATTGCAGGGAGGTAAGGCTCCCCCAGCTCTCACGCTACGTGCGGCAACCAATTACTCTCTCAAAAGAAGAATGCAGGTCTTACACGAAGTGGAACAATTAATTTCACGCTTGTCATCCTGGCCTCAATAGTAAGTTGATTTGAATCAGATATTTGTGGTGCATTACAGCTTGCACAGGACAGTTCTGGTGCCTCCTGAGCTGCCGGACTGCCTTGATGGCTACCATTGTAAAACGATCCATCAATAAGAGTGATTACGGTATTGATCAAAGTGGTTGGCTGCTTCAGAGTGGAATCAATTCTCAGGAGTTGCTGGGAACAGAAATGTCTAATGGACTATTCCATCACTAGTCACTGCAGCAACTAAAACAGCTAATATTCTGGAAAGTTCTTAACAATCACTCATTGAATCTGCATTTCTGCTTCGCTGGCCATAACTAGACCCTGCTGGCTGTAGTCTGAAAGTCAGTCCAAGTGGATGAAGAGAGGGCCAACAGCAGATTTTTAAAAGTGTCGGCATCGGCCAAGAAAAGTAGAATAGGTAATGTGGAGAACTACCTTCAATAATTTTATTGTGTCCTAATTACAGAAGTTTATGATTTTTCTCAGAGTGAGAAAGTGCACTGGGAAGAAAACAGCTTATGTTATAGATGCTGTTCTTACAATGACAAGAGAAGAAAATTCTGCTTTGCAATGTTGATGGCATCAGTGACAGAGAGCACAATGTCATCAGTGTGAAATGCTCAAGCATGTGTCACTCGCCATATTCTAGCCCCTGAGGGAAAATGTGGACATTCTAGGAAACAGCATAAACGTGGGGAATGCAACAGTGGCCCACATACCTATAAACCTACTTTCTCTTTCCTTCCCTCATATAAATGCTGATTGATTATAGCGGCTCTGCCACATCCAGGGCAGCCCCTGCATGGAATAAGAAGGCACCAGAAGCTGCCACACTCCTTGTCAGAGGGTCCCTTGCTCAGCACTGTCAGAGAAAGGGTAGCTGTTCAGCCTTGAGAACTTCCTCTTCTGGTCTTCTGCTTCCAGTCCTGGCCACACCCGGCACGGCGCTTCCCGGCACACACAGCACAGAATGCCCACTTCCTAACTGATAGGATTACGGGTCCAGCAGAAAAAGTGTTGCCAACCTCAGGCTTGGGGCTAGGGATAGTTCTCACTGAGCCCTAGGACAGCTCTTGGAAAGGGAAATGGAAAGGCAGGAAGGAAGCAGTGGATGGTTAGATAAAGAACCACCACTTAACCCATTTCCTATCTGGAAATGGACAAGGACCCTGGAGAGATCGGACAATCCCTGACAAAGCCAAACCTGTCATCTGACGAGAGAGCAGCCCTCCTCAGAGCAGTGCTTCTCAAGTGGTCTCTGACAGCCTCAACATCATCCCACAAAAGGGAAACATCCATATTTAGGAGTCAGGACTCAACTTAGACAACCTTTCAGGGTGTATTCATAGTAAGTAAGACCTCACAAAGCCTACTTTTTGACCCTAAATTTGACAATGACATCCTGTTTCCAACTATGCTTTTGCATTTCCATATTTTTCATTAAGTATTTCATTGCTCACCCCAGCTCTGACACTTAACAGATGTACAACTTTGGGTACGTTATTTGACCTCTCTGCCTCTGTGTCTCCATGCCTACCCCTGTAACGGAGGATGAAATAATTAATTCTGAGGGCAGAGTGTTCAGAAAAGTCTTTACTGAAAGACGCTGGAGATGACCTCAGGGATCCCCAAAGTACTTGGCAGTGGAGGTAGGGAAGGGCTGTCAGGCAGAATAAACAAGGCAAGTAAAGCCTAGAAGGGCAAACACAGGGCCGACCAGTGCTGTCTGGAGCACCGGAGTGCTGGGGTAGAAACTACCCAAGTCAAGTGGGAAGCAGACACAGAAGGACCTGGAAGACAGCGTTCCGAAGATTATACTTCTGTTAGAGGCAGTGAGGGCTGCCCTGGGCCTCTAAGCAAAGGGGCGAGCTGACAGAAACACTGGTTCAGAAAAGGTAACCCCAAATCATTGTGCAAGAAGGATTGAAGTAACAAGGGAAAAGGAGAATGAAGACCAGGTAGGAGATTGCTGCAATCATTCAGAGGAGAGATGATAAAACACCAAATTCTTCCAAAATAAATCTTCTGTAATTGGGACATTATTTCAAAGAGTAAGTTGATTAATACTCGTGCGGACATTGCCAATGCATGCCCTTGCGCTGCATTTCATTTTGTTATTTGCAAGAGTGGAAGTGGCATTATTAGGAATTTACAGGATCATTAGTTGTCCACCTCTTATATATCAAAGCTCTATAAGACGCCTGAGTGAATTCCGAGTTCAGTTTGGAAAGCTTCAAGATAACAACAATATATTTATTTAAAAGCTTAGAAGGTTTTAACGCCAGAATGACTCTTAACTCTCCTTTGCACTATAAACATTACCATTAAATCAAACAGGATTCCATTTTTAAAAGGGGAAAATCCGGTTTAGACCGTTTTTAACCTGAGAGAAAAATGTGTGCAATAGAAACAAACAGCCATTCAACAAGGGAAAAGTTACAGATGTTTGTCTTCTGTCAGCAACCAAATATTAATTTCACTGATGGCGAGATTAAGGAGGCAGACAATAGTCAACTGAGATTACACCAGTGCTTTTATCTGAAATTGGCAGCACCTTTGAGCTGGGGCTGGAGGACAGGGAAATGTCCTATTAATACTTTGCACAATAGATTGGCTGATAAACTCTCCACTTTGCAGATAAGGACCGTGTTCGTCCCAGAAATTGCATCGACGCCCTTAGAGCATGCAAGCTGCTGCGTATACGGTTCTCCCAGATCTTTCTTCCTGATTCCTATATATTTCTGAGTAAGGAGATTTTTACTTTAACTCAAATTAATTAGTAACAATAGTAATGAAAACAATAATACTAATAGCAAATTACATAGCACTTATTACATGCTAGGTTCTGTTCTTAACGTTTAGCATTTAATTGTTACACAATAACCCTGCACATTAGGTACTATTATCATCTCCATTTTCATACTGGGGAACTGAAGCTCAGAGAGGTGAAGTAATTTGCCCAAGTCCTTATCTTCTCCCATTAACACACACAGGCACCTACCTGTGACCACAGAGAATCTAACAGAAGACTGTACTCAGTGGATACATCATTGCTCTCCTACAGAGTAAATACAGTGTATTGTTCCAAAAAGCAACAACAGTTTATTAGAAGCTACTTGACAGTTCTCACCAAGCCCTAGGACAGCTCTTGGAAGGGTAGGAAGGAAGCAGTGGATGGTTAGATAAAGAACCACCACTTAACCCATTTCCTATCTGGAAATGGAAAAGGACCCTCGAGAGATCGGACAATCCCTGACAAAGCCAAAACTGTCCTCTGACGAGAGAGCAGCCCTCCTCAGAGAAGTGCTTCTCAAGTGGTCTCTGACAGCCTCAACGTCATCCCACAAAAGGGAAATATCCATATTTCCAAGCCCAGCTCAGACCTAGCCCGGTGACTCGTGCTGAGGAAACGGGACACTGCATTTTAAACAAGATCCCTGTGCGATTTTATGCAGATTCCTGGTTTAAAAACCAAAGTTATCCTGATCTTGCTACGTAAGGGGTCCCCTAAAAGTCATGCACACATACACACGCTCAGCACTACTTCCTCCAAATCAAAGTGTGTGTGTGAGATGGGAATAAAGAGACCCACTCACAATGTCTCATTCACAAAAGAATTCACAAGTCTGGTTGAGCAGAGCAAAGAAACACTTTAACAACACAGCCCTGATACAGTATTTCACAGCGTCGTACCAACACGAAGGTACTCTGGGCAGCAGTGCTGGGGAGCGGGTCAAAGTCGGGGCAGTTTTGAATCTTCACCATTAAAGGTTCAATTTCAGAGCAGCGGGTAAACAAGATGGGCACAGAATGATTCAGTGAGAATATTACTCAAATTTAGCCTTAAAAGACCAGCCAAAACCACAGGGTCATAGAAAAAGCCAAAGTCATTTTACTTTAGGATGGCCTGCAAAGTCTCAGGAAGTGCGGCCCAGAAATGATTTAAAGTGGGAGCCACGGAGCCTCAAAGCTAAGATCCACTGTGTTTACTCACAGTCTAGTCCTCCGACCGGCTCTGCTTTCCCAGATGCCCCCAAACTTCTCCTCCAATGCCCCTCTCATGGAGCCCTCTGTCCATGGCGGGCTCTAAGACGGTCAGAACACAGAATAACTTAATCATACTGTAGACATAGGACAGTAGTAACTCAGGAAGCATCACTCAGAAACCTGGCACAGACGAGCCGGGGGGTCACAGACACCTGGCAGGGGATAAATGGCAGGGGACAGATGACGAATGCCTGGTCCAGGCTGAGAACAGAACAGAAAGCAGAGAAAGGCAGTTCTGAGTCCCAGGTTTGGCACCCTATGCAGAAGACACCACAGAGAGGTGAGTGATGACAAAAGTCCTGGCATAGAATGGACAGAAACTGCTAGAGACAAAAAAGTCTAATTTTAAGAAACTGTAGCCAAGTCCTTGTAATATAGTCACTGGCCAGTTAAGTCTTTATAGAAGCCCCTAAAACACTTCTAAAATAAAGAAAAGAAATAGTTAAAAAAAAAAAAAAAATCTCGTATACAGGAGAGAGCCGAGACACTGGCCCACTGCCCTGCGCCACAGAAATAAGACAACTCCTTGCTCACAACGATTCCATGCTATCACATTTCTGTAATAGGTACGCTGATATTATCTACTGGTAAGTCTATGTATATCCATAGTATGATTAAGTTATTCTAAAATAAATTTTAGTGTGAAATCCAGTACAAGAAACTCAACTTAACGCTAGGGATAGTGGTCCAACAATCTATTCACCAGACAACCATCCTCCAAGAAAGCAGAGGTTTTTCCTGTAAGGATCTGCTTGTCCTTTAGTAAAACTTTATAAAGGGAATTTAAAAAAAAAAAAAACAGAGGTATTTGGTACCAAAAAAGCAGCTCTGTAAAAACAGAAATAGGTACCACTAGGATCCAGGCACTTTACATAGATGCATCATGGGATCCCAATTAAAAAGGATTTCTGGAGAGATACTGAATGAATAAAATATTTCAAAAGCTGCTAATAGACATAAATACTGGAAGCAAGCAGAGTTCACCAGGAAAACCAGGAAAACATCAGGGCTTCTCTATAACCCAGCGTGTCCTCAAATTTCACGCCATTGTTCTGCCCTGTAAGTGACATCATTTTATGATAATATCATTTTGATATTTTTCTACCTAGCCCCTTGGAGCCAGGTCACTTATTACGAATTCCGCTCTATGTCGGTGCCACATTCACGAGTATGTTCTAAAGGAACAATATTCATTCAGATTCACGAGAGAAGATACAGACTTCAAGAGCCAGAGCAGACGTAAGACAAACATTGCTCAGGGAAGCAATAAGCCTCTCCAGTTCTGAAACTGTTGGAAGAGCTGAATGAGATCTGATCAGCATAGAGGGGAAGCTTCCAAGAGCCATTTCTGACCAAAATCGGTTGACATTTGAGATTTCCACTCATTTGTACTACAATGCCACGGTCTGCAGATTCTAAATAAACTGTGGCAGATGGCAGTAATAATATAGCTTCCACAAAGAATCCTGGATTGTCACCTTATTCCATCCTAAATAATCTACGTTTTCAAATTAAATTGGTTATACAGATATACTTGTTTTCTCTTAACCTCAAAATACAAAAATACTGCCTTTCATAAGAGTAAGAGATGCTCCGCAATTGTGTTTTAGAGGCTGACTCTCCTTCTTTCCATCTCTTACAACATGACTTGAGTCTCACTCCCTTTCTTCTCTTGCAGAAGCCTCATCACTGGTGTCCCCGTTTTCCTCCTGCCCCCCAAATCCATCCCATCTCCTTTTTCAAAACCCAGCAGCAGGACCAGTGCCATGCAGGTCCCAAACCTGGCTGGACTTCCTCCTGAGCACACATTTCCCTGCCTGTCTACCTGATCTGGCCCTCCCTCAATCTCCTGCCTAACCCCTTACCACGCCCCCAGACCCTCCAAGGAGAATCTGTCTCCTAAAACAGACTGTACCTCACAATCTGCAAGCTGGTGCTGCCTTGGGGTCTTTGCACCAGCTGTTTCTTCTACCGAAATGCTCTTTGCTCAGATCTTTACTCCTTCTTGTCAGTAGATCTCAGATTGTACGTTACCTTCATTGCAGATTAAATGGTACCTTCCCTAAATGCGCAGACCGAATCACTACCTACTATCTAGCATATCGCCTATTTCCCTCCTAGAACTTACCAGGGTCTGATGTTTTCTTGCTCACTTGTTTCTTGCCCTCCCCCTACTAGACTGTAAGCCCCCTAGGAGTAACACCCTTATCACCTGTGTAAATACAATGGATCTATAATTCTGTTTGTCACTTATCAACCACACATTACTGACCACAAAACAGGATTCTGCCTAATCCAGTATGTATATGAAAACAAAATAAACCCATCATGAAAATCAAGTAAGAAAAAAAGTGATAGTGACACTAAATGGACTAGTAGACTCTTGTTGATCGTAGCTGTTTCCTATCACACTTCACACTTTACAAGCATTGTATCCCAAGATTACATAATGGTTCCAAGAAAAGCAGGCTTCTCTAAGGAAGCCTATTAGATGCATTTGCCCACTGCATCTTCAGAGAAGTCCTGACTATTCCCACACTGAGTGAGAGCTCAGGGCACTGACTCCATGGTAGTAAAGCTCCATAATATGATTTTTTCAAATAACAAAAAGGCAATTAAAGAGTTGTCTGTATCTATTTGCGGACTACTTTTATATTATTAAGAGACAAAGGAAGAATGATCCCACTCACACCAAAAAACCCCACAGAGTTTTAGCACAGAATGTTGAATCCTTGTGTGTTAGGGTTCTCCAGAAAAACAGAACTAATATAATATAATAAATATAATATAATATAATATAATATAATATAATATAATATAATATAATATAATATAATATAATATAATATAATATAATATAATATAATATATAGATAGATAAATATAGATATAGATATATAGCTATATAGCTGTACAGATATATTCTCAGATACGAGATCCTAATATTGAATTTCAAATTATTTTTGTTTCAGGTAATTTTCCTTGAATTATAGGTTTAGTGTTCTGTTCTGTGCTTTAGTTTACTTTTTCAGGGCCTCCTATTAGTTATATGTTAGCTCTCCTTTGCTTATCTTCAGTGTTTGTCCCTTTCTCTTGAATTTTTTTTGTTTCTTCCTATTAAAAATGTTCCTAATTTTTATCTTCTGTTTCTTTTAAAGCATTATCTGTTGTGTTTATTTGCTCTTATGTTCCTTCTAGTTTAATCTTTATTTCTAAAATAGTTTTCTTTTATTTCCAATACTTTCCTCACTTCTGTCACTACATTTCTTAGAGTTTCCTATTTTGATTCATGCTGTTCTCTTATACTTTTGATCACTTTCTTAACGAATTTTATCTCATTTTGACAATAGTAGGTTATATTTTCAATCTGTTTTGTGGGCACATCTATTTGGTGTGTTATATGTAGAGATGTTGCTCTGCTCTTTATTCTTTCTATCTTATTTTGTCTTTGTATGAGATTTTGCCTCCATCTTTTTCTGTGGCTTGTATTTATGTGAAATTAATTTTCCTAAACTTTTAGGAGGAAGCATGGTCCACAGGAGCTTTTCTAGCTTCAGAGCTCCCTCTTCTGTTGTTTTCATGTAGTGTCAAAAAAACATGTTGGGTGCTTTCTGAGACATCCTGGCTCTATTCCTACCCACATGTCCTCTTCTATTACCAAAACTTAAAGAGGAAGAAAAATCTCTGTGATCCTCTGGGCAAAGCAAACAGTGACATATAAGGGAAAAAATGTTACAATCAGACTTTGAAAGTAATGATTTTAGCAAAAGAAAATAGAGTAACATATTTAAAATATTCAAGGAAATAAAATATGAACCAGGGACTTTATATTCAGAAAAACTACTTCCAAGTATAAAGGGCATATGCAACATATATTAACTCAGCGAGTATGGTTCCCTTGACTCATTTCTGAGGAATATACAACAGAATAAGCTTCAGACCATCAAAATGGCTAAAGAGCAGAGATAAGGACTGGTAGTGAAAATTAAATATATAGATGCTTGAAAAATTAAGACCAAACAAGGGTTAAATGGAAGAGTATAATATGTAATGTTGTATGCTTTCAAAAATGTAGATATGATAAAACTATTTTTTAAAACAGAATGGGGGAAAAATGCAAAAATATTTTAAGTATTTTGTGCTTTTTTGTTTGTTTTTTAATTAAAGTTTATCGGAGTGACAATTGTTAGTAAAGTTACATAGATTTCAGGTCTGCAATTCTGTAATACATTATCTATATATCACGTTGTGTATTTACCACCCAGAGTCAGTTCTCTTTCCATCACCACATATTGGATCATTTTAAGTATTTTGAGTAATAATATTCATGGTGAAATACTGTTCTGAGATGTTTTATGTATAATATGAGGTCAAACAAATAAATTGTCATGAGTTATGAGATATTCTAGTTCTATCATTCTTATATCCTTAGAACCAAGTTTCTAGGTTCTAAGGAACTTGGTTCTAAGATAGGAGATACAGATATAATACATAAAAGGTTAAAAACTCTATGGTCTTGTATTTGAATTGCAAGTATCAGTATTGAATCATAAAGTAATAAAGTACACACACACACACACACACACACACACACACACACACACTCATATCTATACCCCGGCCAGCTTCCAGCTTTGTCCCTTAAAAAGGCCTAGAAACAATGACTAACCAAGTAACACTGAGCACTTACAGCTCCCAGATTGTGGCCTTGATAAACTATTTCTCACTGAAAGAAATCAGAATATCTCAGAGAAATGGTTGATTCCAGGTTTGAGGCAGGAAATGCACAAGATAAGCCTGAAGAATCCTGTCATTCCATGTAGCAGGGAAGCTATCAAAGACTCCAAGGGCCATAAAAATGGAGCCAACTTGAAGAGGCTCTCCCAGGGCAAAGATGAGAGCTTCAGTAAAGATGATAACTGCAATTGATTAAAACCCATAAACTATGTTTAAATCCATTTGTTCATAAAGATACAGGGGGAAAAAAAGAACCCTCAATGGGTGCCTTCAAAGGATGATGGGGGAAGATTGCCTGCCTTGAAGCTGGTGAACAAAGGCAAACAGATTTATCTTGCTTGTCTTTTATGAACTATACTGAATTAGAAACCAAAGGGGAGACGAGGAGAACACTTCTTTATGGAGCTACTCTAGCTAATAAAGGAAAACTAAATGATACAATCAGAGTATCACTGCTTTGGAATCCTAGTGAATTAATGAATGTAGGCACTGAACACTCACAGCTGTCAACAACACAGAGGGCAGCAGGTGCCATGTGACTCCTGGTGAGCGAACACTCGGCCACTACCTGGAGTCCTGCCAAGGAATGAACCTGAATTTGGTCAATCCTGTGGATTGCAGCTGCCAATTAATTTACAGGAAATACCAAGGGCAGAAGAATAGGATGAACTCCACCATGACCGAGCAAACAGCAAAATGTAAACTGTGGGAAATTCTATAAGTTAAATGGTCTGATTTTTCACAGATAAATTTTAAGGGGGAAGAGAAACCTGCAGATTGAAAAAAGGCATAATACATATCAAACATATCAAGGAAGAAATGGGTGAGACTAAACTGTAATGTTTAGGATACACATGTGAGTGGACAAACTACAAAGAAATGCAAGAACAAAATTAAAGCGAGAGAGAGAGAGAGAGAGAGAGAGAGAGAGAGAGAGAGAACTTATGGTCTGACAGGTGAGAGGAAGACAAATAAAAATAAATTTTAAAACACATTAAAAAATCCCGTGTTGAAATTATCAGGTGACAATGACAATAGAGAAGCAAATCCCAAACTAATCATGACTATTTGCTCTTTCAAAAGGATCCATTCTTGTATTACATTCCATTTGGTGAATAGACAAGGGGGCGAGGGCACTGGTGACATAATGTTTAGATGAGCCTACTTTTCATCAGCAGCATTCACTCATGGCGGCCCTGGTGAGGGGCTGGGAGAGAGCAGTGTGGACAAAGGCAGGCTTTCTGAATAGATGCTGTTTCTCAAGCTCTGCATTATACTACCAACCGCATTACACAGAGGGTCCAAACTTGGCTGATGAAACCCATGTCCAAGGCCGAGGTGCTTGAAAGACCGTTGCCAAATCAACGCCGTGGGAGACAATCCAATATACCAGGTTTGGGATGAAGGATGAGAGGGCAGGCCCAGCCTCAGGCCAACAGCCCTAATCTTCAGATATGATGCAAACTCAGAGCCAGGACTCTACTTCCTCTGTTCAGCACACGTTACCTTTTGATGGTTCCAGCCAGGGAGTCCCCAAGGGAATAATTATTCATAGACACACACACAAACACACACTCACCCATTCACAACAATTAGAAAACAAACAAAAACCCTGTGTTCTTTGATAACCCAGTTACTTGTAGACTATGACCACATATGTAATGTATTGTCCAAACGAAGACACTGTTGAATATGAAAAGGGGTGACATTAACAATTATGCAAGATAACTGGTATAAACTGGCCCTGTCCTGGGTGAAGGAGGACAAAAGTTTACTTTAGGTATGTCCCACCCAACACAGTTTAAACTGCTCAGACGTCACCTAAATCCTTGCAAAATTCTTGTTTTGGCCTCCACACAAAAGGTGATTACCAGACTCTCAATGGCTCCCCAAAGGTAGGAACAAGATGATTTGGGGAGGAACCTTGGCAAACATGTACTGTTTGTTAGTCAAACATGTAAAATGGGGGTTGAATAATGTACAGACAGCACATTATACATGATTCCATATACCATTGCTTACAATGAAATTAAAGACTTTCAGCATGTTGGTTGATTGAAATTAAAAATGACTGGTAAATGCCTCTACAGACAGTATCAGTAATGACACACACACAGAGACTGTAAATGTCGGACGCAGATGCCTACTTTTGAAAATTACGGGCATATCCAAGCGATGCTTCTTTTTTTTTCCTTCAGCCAATCAATCAGTAACAAATCTTTGCTGAGCCTCACTGTGAACAGAGCATTCTGAGGCCACAGTGGTCACTTTAGTCCCTACTCAGGGAACTCACCAGCCAGTGAGTCTTTGGCACAAATGTGATTTTTAAAGCTAATGAAGCATTTGATAGTTTGATTAAATAACAATGAATGTATACTGTGTTTCATAGTTGACAGTTTGAACATATTCAATCTCATTCAACTAATAGCTGTCAGTTTCCTTTAAAGTTGAAGAGGAAACATTCTTCTTTAAGATCACCTCGAACGCCAGCTGCTTCTGGCTCACAGGTGCTCTCCCCAGGTGACAGGTGACAGGTGACAGGCATTTCCCACCCCCTGCCCAGATCAGTGTGGGTCATCTATAGCTTTGGGGGCCACTTCTCTCAGCAGCTGAGTGTTTTCTCAAAGGCACACACTGCGGCCCTGCTTGGACTCCATGGTTTCTCCACTACCTCCCAACGGCGTCCTAGGCTGAGAAGGATGGAGGGGCAGTAGTAGGCTCTGGGAAGAAGCGCTGTCATGAATTAGTTAGGGGGTTCCCCAGCAGAGAATGGGGGACGACTGTCGCCTGAATCGACAGAGGGGAAGCAGGCGCTCAGAGGTTCATCCACATGGTGTGTCTAAGACACATGTCAGGCACTAGATGTGCCTTTTCCATGGGCCACTGCCGGCTGACTCTATGTTATATATGACACACAGGTTACAGCATGAAGGCTAAGCTCTGTGACCTCCGGGAAAAAACAAAAAAAAAACAGAATGAGTCAAAACTGGAACGGTACAATTTGGAAAGAGTCTCTAGATACATTCTAATTTCAGTGTCTTTATGAAATCAGTCAGGAATACAGGGCACATATTATTATCCGTATTTAGAGCAAAGGATAATAACACTTGGAGGAATTAGTGACTTGTCCAAAGCCACACTTCCAAAATGTCACAAAGCTTAGTCAGAGCTCAAGAACTTTCCACTCGGCTGTTTTAAGTGGAAACTGCAGTCTGGAAGCTGGTAATCAGAATGACGTGGAGGTCCCTCCCCCCACCCCGCCCCGCCAGGGGTGCTTTATGTATGTGTGGGAGGGGATGTTTGTTTTTGTTTGTTTTCCCCCTTTTAATTCTAATTAACTAACCATTTTCAGTCAGAACTATCGAATGCTTCGTTGGCCTTAAGAACGAGTATAAGGAAGAAAACACTGTTATTTGCGCTGCATGTAAAGACATCCTGTTCCTCCTGTGATATGAACAATCGCCAAGGCTGCAGTTTTTGTCCTAATCCCATACAAGCTGTCCCAGCTGTGTCAACGACTTGGCTTCAAGAACAGGAAAGAAATGAAGAGCAAAGGATAAAAAAAAGGAGGATGGGGGAAGGAAAGCAAAAAAAAGAGTGCTGAGAATAATCTGGAACCATGGGAACTTACAGTAAAAGACTAAACACTGAAGAGAGTTAACAGCACCCATTCCCTTCTCATCCAGGTTCATCGGGCATCACCCAGTGTTTGCCAGACGGCGCCCTCAGTCTTGGGTCTTCTCATGCTATGTACCCCCTGACCTTCCTGGGGAGTAAACCCACGCTCTCCACAGCCTTGGATTTCCAGAACTCCAGGAATGAAGGGAAAAGCACTGCTGAGCTAGAGCATAAAAGAACTGGAGGCAGAGGGCACAATCCTGGAGGAGGTCTGGAACTGGGGGCACGGGTTTAGGCTCTGAACTTGGGGTCCGGCTGACTGTTGAAGCTGACTGCAGTTCACCTGGAACTCAAGCTCCTCAGGTACCTCTGTTGTTAGGACGAGTATTTTCCACAGAGCACTTCCAAATTTGGAAAATTGGTACAAGGTGCTTTATTGTCAATTATCTTCCAAACTCCCTCCTGGCACCAGTACCAACCAAACAAAATCAACCACCTCCATCATTAAACACCCTGTTCCAGGCCCCGTGTTGAAGGTTTTACCTGTTTTCTCTCACTTGATCCTCACAGCAACACTGTTTCATGAGTACTCTTACCATTCTATTTTAGATGGGGAAACTGAGGCTTAGGAAGTTGACATAACTTGCCCAAGGTCACACAGGAAGCAAGTTAGGAACTACCAACCACCTACCACCAACAACACACTCAGCATTTGAAGCTGGGAACATGTGTCTCCAGAGGTCAAGCTTGTAACCACTGCCCCATCCTGACGCCCTCTGCCCCAGGAGCTTCCCAATATTTCCAGCCCACCACACACTCTGCCACCTGCCACCTCCGAAACAGCCACATGGGCAGCATACCATGCGCACAGCAGCCTCCAGTGTCTCACATGCACTGTGAGTTGGGGGTGCCTGACTTGGTCTCCATGAGCCCCGTTTGCTCAGACTGTTCTGCAGGCCTTGTCTCCATCTCAAAGCTGCCCAGAAGGCCGTTTGTGATTTACATGCCTTCTTAGCCTGTGGACTCTGCAGCCAGCTGGCTAGGGGGTTAAAACCTGGCTCTACCACTTAGCAGCTGTGTGGCCTTGGGCAACACGCTTAGCCTCACTGGGCTACTTTTTCTCATCTCTAACATAGATACTCATGATAGGGGAGGTGGTGTGCTACGAGAATTATGTAAAGTTCAGCTCATGAAGTGCTTACAATAGTACCTGGCAAGAAGGAGGACCCAGTCACGGTCACCTAGACAACAGCACTGAGATCTGCTGGATCAAGGTTTAGATTTCTCCTAGCCCCTGAATGTCTGGCAGCCAATAAAAGCAATGATACGGAGGGATCCCAAGGGGCTGGCTCTTAGCTCCATGCCCAAGAAGACTCATGTGCCACTGGATTCAGGTTCCATTTTGAGGCCACCCGAAAGAAAGGAGAAGTGGACAAAAGAATAAAGACTTTAGTCTTTATTTTTAGACAGTTTTTCCCCCAGGAAGTTGGATGATAACAGCTGGCCTGGGTCCAAAGGTAATTTTTTTCTTTGTACCAAGATATTTCCAGGAATGACAGAAAAAGTTTCTGAGAGAAAGGTCAACCTTTACTCTTCTGTGGCGGCTCCAAGTATCTCTTTACAAAACCAACCGAAGAGGACAATTAAGAGTCTGAAATCAATGCAGAGAATCACATCATGAACCATAACACAAGGAAGCCAAATTCTTCTTTCTACTACTTCCTTCCTGGGCTTCACTTACTAGAGGGAAATGCATCTCTCAGCTGCTAATCCATATTCCCTTTAGTTCACCTCATTAGCATTCTGAGGGGATGCCTCTCAGAAGGAAAATCACCCTGCAACTTCTGTCGTCCTGATTATGCTGAGGCAGCAGAGGGTTTTCAGTAACCGTCTTTGACAAGCATTACTATATCTGGTAATTACTGTTCTCTTGGGTAGGTTGGAACAAAACACACTGGCTTTTCATTGCTGATCTTTCAGCCTAAGTTGCTGGACTTCTGACCTGCAACAACCAAACAACAGAATCTGTCAGCCACCCTTCGTGGCCCCTGTCTGGGTTAGTTTTCACTTAAAAGAAAAAAAAAATCCACCTAAAATATGACCATCACCAGTCAATTCTTTTCTCATATCTTGATGGGTTGAATATTCCCTCTTACAAATTCCTTCTTGCTTGGAGAGCCCCCATAATTTCTTGGACCACTACAGATAGTCCTGGGTAGTTTGTTGGAAATGCCAAAAGGACAGTTTATATTTTAAAATTAGAAATTAAGTTCTTTAAGTATATAATTCTGTTTTCTGTTCTGTAAACTTTATTCCTGGCCCCAAATAAGATTCCACAGGTGTCGTTTACAGTGATTCTTATAGCAGCTAATGTTTAGTGAGACTTTACCAAGTGTGTAGCACAGCATAAAGTACTTGGATTTTAAGTGCCATCTGGTTTTATTCTTATAGAAACCAAGTTGGCAGTTAATAGAGTTGTATTATATTTTCACTACCCTATTTTAATGATGAATAAAGTGAGAATTAGATACTCAAATAACCTGCCCTAAATTCCACCTAAGTTTGACTGGAAGCTCTGATGTTTACACACAATACACTATTACCTCCGTTGCCATTATTCTGAGCCAAGCTCAGATGTTTTGTTTTTCAGGAAGTGAAGTTGTAAGTTATGATTCTGAGCCACAGCAGCTAGTAGAACCACATTTGTCCTTCCCAAACCTCTTCAGGACACAGTGATCTTCCTATAACACAGCCCTTTGGGCTTGGACTCCTCATTTAGTAATTGGAGTCACAAGAGACAGAATAATCCTTTTCAAATGCAGTTACTGAAAACCCAGGGCTCCTTCAGCATTCTTTGATCCTTGCACTGGCAATGAACTCTATCAATGAGTTTATGTCTTGTCTGTCCATCGGAATTACGAAATCTTCAAAGGCTAGAAGAGTTAGGCTTGTTTCTCTACACACTTCCCTTGGGACGGTGGTTACCCTATAAATAGCCACTAATTGATTTATTTCCACATTTAACTAATGCAATAACTGCGTTCTTGCTTATAGGGCTGCAAGCAAAGCATCTCAAAAACTTCAACCCCTACTTTTTCCTGTTCTTCAAGAGCCTCGGAAAGGTCTTAACCACACTCCCAGCCAAGTCCCACCCCAGAGCTAGGACTTAGCTGTCTCAATAGTTACTGTCCAGCACTGCCAGTATGTCAGCCACAGGGCCAGATACCCACTCATTTTTACGTATCAAATAACAATATTTTGACAAGCATTAGGGAGAATAACTGACGACGAATTTGTGAGCATCACATCCCCAATATGTTTCCCTTTGACAACAATAAACACATCTGTTGGTTTAGATGTTGCTAATAAATAAAATACTCAAAACGACCTGAAGACCTTAAATGAGTTTATTAGTGCTGTGGCTCATATTTTTGGTGACCATCACTTTGGAGGCATAAAATATTACTTTCCTTGAACCACAGGAAGAGTCATTCGGAATCACTGTACCATGTTCCCATTGGTCCCATCATGGACAGTTTAGGCCACAGTAGGGAGGTAACTCTCTCATGTTTTGGGGTCTTCTTTTCAGCACCGCTTGCAAAACCTCATATTTCTTTTATCCTTAAATTGGGAATATACTTTCGTGCTTTTCCTTCTCAAAAAAAGCAGGATATATTTGCTTGATTGTATCCACTTCTCTACCAGGTACTGTCACATATAAAAACTAACACCATAAAAACTAGAGATAATCTTTTTGAGATTTACTATTTTCTCCCCAATAGTAAGAAGATCTATGATAATAGAAAGACGGTATCTTAGCAATCGTTTGAGGTGTTTGGTTTTTTTTCTATTAAAATCAGTCCACATAGTGGCATGGCCGTAAGAAAGCAATTAAAAGACACAATTGGATTTTTTTTTTCAGCATAATCATTTGAGGTGATGTGCTATACCTCTGGTTCAGCAGCAATTTACTTCTGCCTCCTTAAAATGCACAGGTGACTGACAACCGACAAGTGTCAACACAGACAATTACGTGACCAAAATAAAACCCAAAGTTCTACAGAGGTTCAACCATGTTCTTTTTAAAAATTACAATCATATATATTGGAGGGGGATGACATTACGGGAAAATTTAATAACATACAAATTATGCTACAGATGACCTGTGGAAATAAGAAAGACAAATCTGATGAGTACAAAGAAATTGAAAAACAGTATGGAACGGTGTTTTTCAAGTGTGCACTTTGAAACACTCCCTCAGCATCAATCTGGAGAGCCTCTGCAAGAGGCAGGTTTCATGGGGTTTTGGAGATAAGCCATACCACTCTCAAAGACTCACAGTGTACATCAGGAAAATCAAGGCTCTGAAAATTCCTGTATTAAAAAAAACCTGCTTAACTTGGCTTAACTCTATTTCCTAAACCTATTTACACATGAAGCCAATTTTTTTCCTACTTAACATCTATTAAAACTTGTTGAACTCGTGGAGCTTTGGGGAAATCCTGCAGTAGAAAGAAGAAAACACTGCAAAATGTAGCCAGGGGAAAATTGAGCCAAAGCTGGCATGCTTTGCTGCATGCAACACATGCTGACAGCAGACACACTCAGGTTTTCAATTGAGGTAAAAGATATTGATGTAATAATTCCTAAGAGGCAGGGAAAAGGCAATTAAAAAGTTGAGTCCATTAAATAAAGTCTTCGTAGGTCAGCTCGAATTCCTCTACTGCTTGGGTCAAGATTTAACTTTACCATGAAAATACGTCCAAATGCTTTTGACCTACATTTTATTTGTATAATTTAGATAAAGCCAAACTACACAAATACTTAGGTTTTCAGGGAATATAGAATACTAACTTCTTAGATAAACAGCAACAGGGCCACCCCTTGGTAGATGTTGATAGATTTGGGAAGTAAACTGAGTGCTTTTACCCTCCTTTCTGAACCCTCTTCTCTCCAAGCCTCTGCCCCAAATGATCCAAGGTTCTCGTGCTCTGTTTCCCCTGCACGGCGAAACTTGTAAGCCCTTTTACACCAGATGTGTTATTCCTCCTGGGTACACGAGCAGCTTGAAAGAGGTATGGTAATGTGTAACACAAATTATTTAACACAAGCAACTCTTCCAGGTTGATAACAGACACTTTGTAGGGGAAGGACTGCCTCCTATGCTTGAAATCAAATCGAAGTAACCACTGGCATCATCTACCACCATTAAGCAGAATCATTGGAGCTGTGTTAACGGAATGGTTTTTACAAGTGAAAAAAAAAGAGACGTTATCATTAGCAACAACAGCAGCTGCCATTTAAGGAAGGGCTAATGAGTACCACCTACTGTGCTAAGTGCTTTACATATATTATCACTTTCATTTTATCCTTGAAACCATCAGTGATACGGTGTTACTGTGATACTCATCTGATTGAGGAGGAAACCGAGGTTCAGAGTGTAAAACCTCCTGTGCAAAAATCTGTTACCTACCTGGATTTGAACCCAGGACACTTTGGCTTGGCTGCTATGTTGTACAACAGGCTTGGTTTGGCTTGCTTGGAACAACGGTATTTCAAATGAGCTTTGCATTAGTTTAAGAATTCCCCAGTTGGCCCAGGCCCAAAATTTCCACATCCCTAACAGTCAATTTCTATGTAGAGAGTCTGCATTTTTTGCGCTAAGGTTTTTAAGCCACCAACTCAACTTTCATCCACAGAACACATACAGGCATGTTGACTTGGCATCCTACTGTTCAATCAAAAGGGACAATAATCCAGAGTTTAGCTCAGTAGGTATTTTTAAATAAATTTTTTGTCTTAGAATAGTTTTAGGTTTACAGAACAATTGCAAAGATAGTACAGGTTCCTCTATTGTTAACCTCTTACATTCGCATGAGATCTTTGTCTGCGCTAAGGAACCAATATTGATACACTATTATTAACTAAAAATCTGTATCTTAGTCAGGTTTCCTTAGTCTTTACCTAATGTGATTTTCCTCTTCTTGTATCTCGTTTAGGAGATCACATCACATTTAATCATCATGTCTCCTCAGAGTCTTCTTGGTTGTGGTACTTTCTCTTAGACTTTCCTTGTTTTGATGATCTTGGCAGTTTTGAGGAGTAGTGGTCAGCTATTTCATGGAATGTTCTTTAAGTGGGATTTTTCTGATGTTTTTCTCATGACTAGAATGGAGTTGATGGGTTCTGAGGAGGAAGTGCCTTTTGCATCACATCATGTCATAGAAATATGTGCCATTATCATCACATCATTTGACTTACCACTGTAGACATTAACCTTCATCGCTTGGCTGAGGTGGTGGCTGTTAACCTTCTCCACGGGAATATTATTCCTTCTTTTCTCCCTTTCCATACTGTAGTCTTTGGAAGGAGGTTGACAGCCAACAGGTGAGGCATGGGAGTTATGTTCCAACTTCCTTGAGGTGCAGTAGCTACATACACTATATCGAATTCTTCCGCATGCAAGATTTGTCTACACTCTCCCCATTTCTACATATCATGGATATTTGTGCTTTGAGTTACAATCCGATACTACTTTATTTTGTTATTAAAAGTATTCCAGTTTGGCCATTGGGAGCTGTTTCAGTTGACTCCAGTGTCTCTACAGAAAAAAAAACTCACCATTGAGTTTTTATGTGTTTTGTGAGTACTTGTTTATTACTTTCTGACACTACAAATGCCCCAGGATCATCTTACAAATTATCTGCCCCAGCCCTAGAAGCTGCTATTTCTCTAGGGAGCCCTGGTTCCTTTTACTGGGAAATGGTATTAGAAACCAAGATCTCGGAAAGTAGGTATTTTTCTAAATGTTCATGAAAACCTGCTTAGTTTCATTTATAGCAATAGTCAACACATCCTTAGTCTTCTAAATAGAATCAGTTCCTGTGTAATTCAGGCATACAAGACAACTGAAAGCAAAGTGTGTGAAGATCAAAGAGAAAATGTAAGTCCTCCATGCCTAATGATTCCCAACTTCCCTCCGACTGCGAAGGGATCCAGATTTTGTGCTTACAGACAACTCCTCCTTAGGTTAGATTGTCAAGAAGTCCACTATGGCCAGATTGCTCATTTTCCCAACGCTATATGAATTTTGTACCGAACAGCAAACATTTCTACACTCTTTCATAAAATGTAGAGCAAAGAGCCACGTCCTGCATTACCTGTGCTGTGTCATTGGATGTGTTTCTGAGGGAGAAGGCCACAGAGGCCAAAAAGACAAGGCAGTCTCTTTAAAAATGTACACTCAGAGCACACCCATCCATGGCGTCTTGAGGCTCTGTGCCTTTGGATCAGCTGTTCCTGTGGCCTGCGTGGCCTTTGCGCACCCTCTGTGTTGGGGGGGCTCACCCTTGCCTAAGCAATAACCTCTTATGTATGGTCCACAGCCTGTGGATGACTTTCCTGTGGCTTCCAGCTAACAGCTCCATCTATCATTCCTTTATTCCACACTGTGGCAGGCTAGTCCAAGCCCTGGGACCTGGGATACAACAGTGAATGCTAACAGACTAAGGTCCTGTTCTCACAGACTTAATATTCCAGGGGAGTAAGAGAGGGGCAGAAGAATGTCAGCTGGTGGCAAGTGCTAAGAAGAAAAGGAGAGTGAATGTGGAAGAGATATCTAGTCTCTAGTCAATGGCCACCTTATCGGACGGGCCTTCCCGAACACACTCCCATCACTTCCCTCTCCTTAGCCTACTATATTTGTCTTTCTAGTACCGTCAGAGTGTCCACCATGTTGAGTATAACTCTGTCTGTCATTGTGTCTCCCCCAGTAGACTGACAACTCCTTGGGAGCAGGGGTGGGTTACATTTATGTTGTAAGCAGAGAGTTTTGCAGAGATCCAGCACCCAGTGAGGACCAGTCAAACTCCAAGGCAACTGACTAATATGAGGCTGTGCAAACAACAGGGGCCTGGACCACAACATGGCTTTGTATCCTAATTATACAATATGAAGCATAGTCCTTCTATTATCATAAATCAAAATGTCCATGTCTATATCTGCATTTCAAGGAATAAGCTATTCAGTATTAGGAAAAGACTTACGAAGAGCCACCGAGGGCAAAATCCAAACAACTAATGCGAAAGGAACAGACCTTGAAAGCATGGTGGGGTGGGGTATTATATTGAATGCGGAGCTGGAGGTCAGAGATGATCTGAATATGATATATCTAAAAAGGAAGTTCATTTGGTCAAAACAAAGAAAAAACATCTTCATGCAATTCACCACTGTGACATGTTTCCTTTAGGGCTTAAAAACCTGCCTCACAGTATCACTATGAAAATTCAGAAAGATTACGTGCGTAAGAGTCTTAGCCCCCGACCCAGCTCCTAGTAATTTTACAATGAGTGGTATTAATAAGAGAACAGTGACAGCTAAATACATCCTACCACTCAACTCGTTAAACTCTTATGGGCATTAACTCATTTAATGCTCTCAGTAACCCTATGAACCAGGGTTATCATCACCTCCCTGTAGCTGAAAACCCAAGCTCCAAGAGATTCAGTAACTTTTCTGAGAGCATGAAGCCAGCAAATGGCTAATCCAAGATTGGAACCCTCAAAATGTTTGATTCTATAGCTGACTCTTCATTTCAGACAGACACACACAGCACGCCTGTACATCACATATGTATACAGATGGTACACACACACACACGTCTTGTAGTTCTCATAAAACAGGTCTGTGCTGGACAATGAAGCAGTGGACCCACGAGTTGGGCTGGCGCCAAGGCATGCCACATGGGAATAAGCCACCCCATGTGCACTAAGGGCGAGGGGTCACATCCAGTGCAACAGCTTCGGCACTGCTACCTGAGTTCCTGTGAAATGCCCTCCCACCCCATCCCAGGACCACCACTTCTATTCATCATGCAGGTAATTGACATGAGGCAGCTGCTTGTCTCCATGGAATGGAATATGATAAATATGTCTTTACAACCTTGAAACCTATAACCTTGGCCTTGAGAAAACTGTGTACGATTAACTATAATGCCTGTGCAAATCATTCATTCTTTCATTCCACAAATGTATGGAACCACTAGTATATGTCAGGTACTTTATTACACACTGGAAATATACAAGTGAATCTGGACAAAAATCCCTTTCAGCTTCACAACAGCATTATAGCAGCATCTAAAAACATTCTTAGAACACAACCACACATTAATTACACATATATGGGAGCCCCTTGCTCACAAGGCTGGCCTGCTTTGCTAGCAGATGCTCACAGAGTATTTGATGAATCAATCAACATAGTAAGAAACATACTGCTTTAGGTTTTTCAAGGAACTCTAACAATCATTTCTAAGGACTCATCACATTTACCCTAAAAGGTAGAAACAAGTAACACTGACCCTACCTTACAGATGGTGGATCTCTGGTTGCATGTGGTTAGCTGTCAGAGTAAGGACCAGAAGGTACGCTTTCGAATTCCTGCTTAAGAATCTCTTCTCCCCAAGCGAGGTAGAGCACGTTGGATTTCAGTGAACAGAAACCCTTATCAATACCCAGATGTCTGACACCTATGACATTTGAGCCACCGATTATCTAGAGACCTAAGCCCCCTACCAAGAGCTCACCTCTTGTCGTCTCAATGTGACAGACCCCAAAGACATCGCATGGAAACACTGAGCACCGAGCCCTGGCTGATATGTTGGCAGAGCGGATATTTTTTGTAAACCACGGGCTATAGACAACACTCAGGCAGACCTAGAAATGAAGTCTGTCCAAGTCACCATGTGTCCCCATCACTGTCTATCATGTTTACCAGAGCTGGATATCTTTTGGCATCTGATTCAATTTACGCAATTAAAAAGAAGCTTGGAAATTTTAGATCATTTAATTAAACTTTCTGAATTTTGTCCTATTAAGCAGCAGAGAAAATGTTTACAACTCAATTGAATGAATTAGCATTTATAATTCTTCCTTTTGCAAAGAGATTTATCTACAGCTATATAAAATAGTGCTGAAATAAAAATGGCAAATCTAGATTCTTTGGCAAGATAGAAGGAATTTTATAAGATTGTAGAGGTGACATGTGGCCTAAACCTCTCACACAAATTTATTACATATCTTGAGCTGTAAGTATAATATGTTTAATGAAGCTAAACATTGGCAACCTGCCTCCCACAGAGTCCGGAAGAGTTTGCCTTTAAAATCTCCTGCGTCTAACTGTGGCTCAGAAACTATGTACATGCTAAAATTAGCTTTTCATTCATAGATCATAGAATACACTCTTCAAAATTATCTACAAAAATTACTACACCTTTTCAGAAATTAATGACCCTCACAATCTACCAATTTCAACAGGTGTTCGCTTAGATAATTCTTATGAGATTTGGGAGACATTTTCTGGAATGTGACTAAGGTAAGTCAGTGTCTCAGTGGCGTTGGGCTACTATGACAATATCCACCAGGAACTGGGGGGTGTAAATAACAGATACTTATTTCTCACAATTCTGGAGGCTGAGGAAGCCCAGACCAAAGTGCCAGCATATGCAGTGTCTGGTGAGAGCCCTCTTCCTAGTTTGCAGAGAACTGTCTTCTTGTTGTATCCTCGGCTGGGGTGCAGGAGGGGTAGAGGCCACACTACTCCGGCCTCTTTGTATAAGAGCACTAATCTCATCACAAAGACCCCGCCTGCATGACCTCATCTAAACCTAATTACCTCCCTGAGGCTCCGTCTCCAAATACTATCACATTGGGGGGTAGGACTTTGACATATCAATTTTGGGGAGACACAAACATTGAGCCCAAAGCAGTCAGGAAGGAGAATTTTACAAACTCTTGGAGCTTCATCTTTTGGGGAGCCCAAAGAAGAGTCCAGAAAATACTCCACTGGCAAGAATGGGGAAAAATTAAATCTGGTATAAAATCCCTACAATAAAATTATGCTACCTTTTAAATTTATGTCTGTTTTTTAGGATCAGAAACTGGGAACACTAATAATTCAAAAATGCATTAAACCACATGACAAAAGAAACAATTAAGACTTCTCATAGTTAGGCCTATCGTGAGTAGGTCTGATACTTACTTCTGTATGCATGTATGTATGTATGTATGTATGTATTTTTGCTTAAAATTAAACTTAGCTTTGGCAAAATTTTCAACTTGCACAGTACTTTGCCATGGTTGATACTTCTTTTACCCTGGGTTATTTAGAATCATCATATGTTGAAGTGAGAAAGAACAGACAGAAATTACATAAAGATGAGAAAAGGAGGAAGGTTTCTGTAATCTGCAGCCATCCAAATGACTAAAATTTTCCTACCTATTGAAATGAGTGCGGGAGACATCATCAAAATGGCGGCATGAGGTAAGCCTCTGTAAATCTCCCCTGGAATTTACAACAAATTGAACAACTATAACTCCACAAAGGACTCCCTGTACAGCAGACAGGCAACACGAAGAGGCCCACTACTGAATTCACCTAAAGGTGGGCATATCATGCGAGCAGGGGAGGAGGGAAGGGAGAAGGGCGGAGATGGAGCCGCGCAGGCACAGGACACAGACCTAGCTCAGTGCGCCGAGCTCCCTGCATCCCGGAACTACCGCAGCTGTGGGAGAGGGAAGAACTCGGACTGCTAGAACTCCGCTTTTGACCCACAGGGCTGAGGGGGCAGCATATAACACGGCTGAACCCAATGCTCACGGCAGAGACCTCGGAGAAAAGACTGAGGGAAGAAGGCTTAAAACAGTGGTTTAAGCCCTCACTGCTGAGCAGAAAACAGAAGCCTTAGGCACTGAGACTAGCCGCCCCCTCCTTACCCTCCCAGAGCTCGCCCCGCCCCCACCTGCCCGGTGCTAAAAGCGGAACAGTAGCAGTGTCAGATCAAAAGAACAGAATACTTGCTGTCCTGAGAACTGTGGACCGCAGACACAGATTCACAACCCAACTAGTTCCAGCAAAGGGGAGGGAGCTGTGGAAGCAGGACAGGCTGTGGCAGTGGTCGCTGCCATTGCTCTGGGCCACCTCTCACAACTCACCCCGCCCCTGGCCCCACCTGTCTGGGCAGATCCCTGCAGGAGTAAACAGAGCTGCTGAAACACATGGGCTCTGAATCTGGTGCAGGAAGAGCTTTGGAACTTCAAAAGCTCTCCACATACCCACACAGACATGCACCCTGTGACCTGGGCGAACTGTCAACGGAAGAGAAGCCCATCTCCCAGGGAATCCCCCCATTGTGTGAGAAGCGGGACTAGTGCAGAGAAAACATAGCACTACAGTGTTAGAGAGGAAAAAAGGCTGCAGTTGGAGAGAAAATAAAACATTCTACCAACAAGCACTGGAAAACAAAAGAAAGACCTCTTCCTATCAATCTGTTGCAGAAACCACTCCTGTAGATGTCTAGGAGGAGAAATAATACATCAGTAATTGCCATGAATAACCAAGGCAACAGGACAGCCCAGAAAGAAAGTGAAAAGTCTCCAGAAAAGGAACTTAACGATATGGAAATATGTGACTTAAATGACAGAGAATTCAAGATTGCAGTTCTGAAAAAACTCAACAAGATGCAAGAAAACACAGAAAGGCAGTTTAATGAACTCAGAAACACAATCAAAGAACAACATGAACATTTTACAAAAGAGATTGAAATTTTTAAAAAGAACTAAATAGAATTTCTGGAGATTAAGAACTCAATAGAAGAAATTAAGAATGAAATAGCCAGCTTAGGTAGTAGAGTTGACCAGATGGAGGAAAGAATCAGTGACATCAAAGATAGAAACCTGGAAATGACATGGATGGAAGAAGAAAGAGACTTGAGATTTAAAAGAAATGAAAGAACTCTACAAGAACTTTCTGACTCCATCAGAAAGAGCAATATAAAAATAATGGGCATACCAGAAGGAGAAGAAAGAGAGAAGGGAACAGAGAATATATTCAAACAAATGGTCGATGAGAACTTCCTAAACTTGTGGACAGAACTGGATCATCGAATCCAAGAACCAAATAGAACACCTAATTACCTCAATCCCAACAGGCCTTCTCCAAGGCACATTGTATTGAAGCTGTCTAAAATCAACGACAAAGAAAGAATCCTCAAGGCAGCCAGGGAAAAGAAGATGGTAACCTAAAAAGGAAAGTCCATTAGATTATCATCAGATTTTTCAGCAGAAACTCTATTAGCCAGGAGGGAGTGGAACCAAACATTCCAACTATTGAAAGAGAGAAATTATGAGCCAAGAATAATATATCCAGCAAAGATATCCTTTAGATATGAAGGAGGAATAAAAACCTTTCCAGACATACAGAAGCTGAGGGAATTTTCTAATACACGACCTGCACTACAAGAAATACTAAAGGAGGCTATTCGATTACCATGAACAGGGACAATTTGTGGCAACCGAAACATAAAAAGGCAGAGAGTAAAGGCCTGAACTGGAACATGGGAATGGAGAAAGTAAGCGTGCTGAAGAAAATGGAATACTCTAAATATCAAACTTTCTTTTACATAAACTTAAGGGTAAACACTCAAAAAAAATCCAGAACTGAAATACTGTAATAAAAGAAGAAACAGAGGGAAACATCATAGAATACCACCACACAGAAATACTAGAAAACAACTAAAAAGGCAAAGAAACAATGGAGACACAGCCTTACCAGAAAACTAAAGATAGAATGACAGGAAATCCTCATATATCAATAATCACCCTAAATGTAAATGGACTGAACTGACCAATAAAAAGGCACAGTGCAGCAGATTGGATCAAAAAACTAAACCCAACCATATGCTGTCTCCAAGAGACACATCTCAGCTACAAGGACAAGAATAGACTCAAAGTGAAAGGGTGGAAATTGACACTCCAAGCAAATGGTATCCAGAGAAAATCAGATGTAGCCATACTGATATCAGATAAAACAGACTTCAGAGTGAAAAAGGTAACAAGAGACAAAGATGGATTTCATAATGGTAAAGGGGACTATACAACAAGAAGATATAAAACTCATCAATATTTATGCCCCCAAACAGGGAGCACCGAAATCTACCATGCAACTACTAAGTGAACTAAACGGAGAAACTGACCAAAACACAATTATACTAGAGGACTTAAATACATCATTGACAGCTATGGATAAATCATCCAAACAGAAAATAAATAATAAAATAGCAGCCCTAAATGACACATTAGATGAAATGGACACAATTGACATATATAGAGCACTTCATCCTAAAACATCAGACTATAAATTTTTTTCTAGTGTACACGGAACATTCTCAAGGATAGACCATATTTTGGGACATAAAATCAGCCTCAGCAAATTTAAGAAGATTGAAATTATACCAAGCATATTCTCTGATCACAAGGCTTTGAAATTGGATATCAACTGCAAAAAGAAAGTAGGAAAAAACACAAATACATGGAGATTAAACAACATATTTTAAAGAACGACCGGGCCAAAGAAGAAATTAGAGGAGAGATCAAAAGATACATAGAAACGAATAACAACGAAAATAACATCCTACCAAAATTTTGGGGATGCAGCGAAAGCAGTTTTAAGAGGGAAATTTATATCATTACAGGCCTATCTCAAGAAACAAGAAAAATCCCAAATAAATAACCTCATGTTACACCTTAAAGAACTAGAAAAAGAAGAACAAATGAAACCCAAGGTCAGCAGAAGAAAGGAAATAACAAAACTCAGAGCAGAACTAAATGAAATAGAGAACAATTTCATTGAAGAAAAAATTAATGTGACAAAGAGCTGGTTCTTTGAAAAGATTAACAAAATTTACAAACCCTTGGCTAGACTCACTAAGATAAAAACAGAGAAGACACTAATTAACAAAATCAGAAATGAAACAGGGAAAGCTTTACTATATACTACCAATGAAATCTCAGAAAAAGAAGTACAAAAAACAATTCCTTTTGCAATTGCAGCAAAAAGAATAAAATACCTAGGAATAAACTTAAGCAAAGATGTGAAGGACCTATATGCTGAAAACTATAAGACATTTTTGAAAGAAATTGAAGAAGACACAAAGAAATGGAAAGACATTCCATACTCATGGATTGGAAGAACCAACATAGTTAAAATGGCCATATTACCCAAAGCAATATACACATTTAATGCAATCCCCATCAAAATCCCAATGGCATTTTTTTAAAGAAATAGAACCAAAAAAAAAATCATCAGATTTGTTTGGAACCACAAAAGACCCTGAAAAGCCAAAGCAATCTTAAGGAAAAAGAACAATACTGGAGGTATCACACTCCCTGACTTACCTTGTACTACAGGGCTACAATAATCAAAATGGCATGGTATTGGCAGAAAAACAGACACGTAGACCAATGGAATAGAATGGAGAGCCCAGAAATAAACCCGCATAAATATGGACAGATAATTTTTGACCAAAAAGCAAAAAACATACAATGGAGAAAAGACAGCCTCTTCAATAAATGGTGCTGGGAGAACTGGATAGCCACGTGCAAAAGAATGAAACTGGACTGCTATCTGTCACCATGTACCAAAATTAATTCAAAATGGATCAAAGACTTAAGCATAAGACCTGAGACAATAAACTGCAGAGAAGAAAACATAGGTACTAAACTTATGGACCTTGGGTTCAAAGAGCATTTTATGAATTTGACTCCAAAGGCAAGGGAAGTAAAAGCTAAAATAAACGAATGGGACTATATGAAACTTAAAAGCTTCTGTACAGCAAAAGAAACCATCGACAAAACAAAGAGGCAACCAACTGAATGGGAGAAGATTTTTGCAAACAGTGCCTCCGATAAGGGGCTGATATGCAAAATATACAAGGAACTCATGCAACTCAACAACAAAAAAACAAACAATCCAACTGAAAAATGGGCAGAGGACCTGAAGAGACATTTCTCCAAAAAGGACATACAAATGGCAAATAGACATGTGAAAAAGTGCTCAACATCACTAATCATCAGAGAAATGCAAATCAAAACCACAATGAGCTATCACCTCATCCCAATCAGCATGGCTATCATCAACAAGACAAATAGTAACAAGTGTTGGAGAGGCTGTGGAGAAAAAGGAACCCTCATACACTGTTGGTGAGAATGCAGACTGGTGCAGCCGTTATGGAAGGCAGTGTGGAGGTTCCTCAGAAAATTACGAATAGAATTACCATATGACCCAGCAATCCCTCTCCTGGGTATCTACCAAAAAATCTGAAAACATTTATCCATGAAGACACGTGTGCTCCAATGTTCATTGCAGCTTTCTTTGCGGTGGCCAAGACATGGAAACAACCAAAATGTCCTTCGATAGATGAATGGATAAAGAAGTTGTGGTATATATAACACAATGGAATACCATTCGGTGGTAAGAAAAGATGAAATAGGACCATTGGTGACAACATGGATGGATCTTGAGAGTATAATGCTAAGCGAAATAAGTCAGACAGGAAAAGCAGAGAACCGTATGATTTCACTGATATGTGGTATATAAACCCAAAACAACAAAAGAACAAGGGAAAAAAATGAGGAAAAAAACTCATAGACACAGACAATAGTTTAATGGTTACCAGAGTGAAAGAGGGGAGGGGGTGGAAGACGAGGGTAAGGGGGATCAAACATATGGTGATGGAAGGAGAACTGACTCTGGGTGGTGTACACACAATGGGATTTATAGATGATGTAATACAGAATTGTACACCTGAAATCTATGTAATTTTACAACAATTGTCACCCCAATAAACTTTTTAAAAAAAAGAAATACTGAAGGAGGCTAAAATAAATGGGACAGGCTGCAAAAAAAAAAAAAAAGGGGGAAAGAAAGAAATGAGTGCTCTGAACAAGATATAAGAAAATGGATCCCAAAACAGTAAATTTGGTACATTATATGAAAAGCTTGCCAAGGCAACTGATACTCAGGGGGAAAACTGGGGTTTTTATAGCCAGGTAACTGCCATGTGAGCAAAACAGCATAAGAAGGAAAAAAGCAGAAATGAATCTAGCAAACTCCACAAACTTTTCAGATTTCCTTACTTTATCAACAACTTTCAAATCCTACATAGAAATCACTAGTCCGCAGGCCTTACACAGATCAGGTAAAACAGAATCACGTATCATGAGACAGAAGACCTAAACCAGCAAGAGAATCAAGTCTCCCCAGGCTGGAGAGCAGCAGCATTGCTGGTCTAAGAAATGTCTGATTCATCCCTGATGCTTGAACACAGCACACAGGAAGCTCTGACCCAGTGGGAGCACTCAGGGCCTTGGAGGTGCCCGAGACACACGTATCAGGTGCAACTGGCCTCCAAAAGATCCCTGGGTCTTGTGTGAAAACACATGTGAGCTGTAGTGGAGAGGAGGGCAGCAGGGTGCTGTCACTATATCCGCACACTCCTGGCATGTCTGAAACCCATAGGTGAAAATCCAAACTGAAAACCCAAACTCCACTCGTCACAACATAGGCAATAACGCCACCCCTCCATCCATCGTCTGTGAAATGGTGATTCTGTCACCTCTCAGTTCACACTGTGAGGACATTATCTGGTCACCACAGAAAACAACTTAGTAAAGACTGGCAGGGACCTGCTGAGCAATAATAAAGTTGAATATAAATAGGCGACATGGTCCTTGTTCTCAGATTTGCGACTTCAAGGTCTGAATTTCATGTGTGAAATAAAAGGACTCGAAATAAAACCCTAGAGTCCCTATGAACTCGCTAAAGAATCACTGCCAGACTGTGGCCACTTCCTCAAAGACAGGGCCCATGTTCCCATGAAAGAGTCTGCCAGAGTCAATAAGTATCGTTCAATCTTTTTAACACCATTTAGTGGTATCCTGGGCTAGGTGATTATATACATTATGTCTAATTTCCAGTGCAAGCCAAGTATTATTCTCATTGCACAGGTGATAAAATAGAAACTCAAAGAGATCAGATCTCTCCATAAAATCACACCCAGTTAAGTGGCAGAGCTAGATTTTGAACTCAGGTTTCTGCCACCCCATCCTGCTAAGGAAACCAAACTGGAGATCTATCAAAGCTCAAGATTTAGACCTTTGAACAGGTCTCCGTTTTCTAATCTATAAAAATCAGGAGAATGGGCCAAATCTCTCTGCACCCTGGAAGTGCTGACAATGTATTATACTAGTGTTCCTGGTATCTGAGCTAAAAGGTAGAAATTTGGTCTTGGCAAAGGTCACATGACATCCTCTAATCACATAAAAAGAGGAGCCACCAAGAGTTCCTAGAACAAAGATGGACCAAGAGCATGAAAGTCAGTTTCACTTCATCCAAGCTTTGCTGGCTCAGAAAAACAACTTCTCTCAAGACCGGCGAAAGGGAGTAGGGGAGATGACCAAAAGAGTCCTGGCCAATTGCTGAATTGTTGCACTTTGCTTTGTCCTCTTGCAAAACTCCAGCCTCCAGCCTCAATAATGCACGCACAGGACAAACTCAAACCCATGTAGCAAAGGCTTAGAGAACTTAACTGACATTTGAACTACCCATATAAGCTTAAGAATGACCCCTAAACTAAGCTGCAGAATGATCCCTAAACTAAGTAAAGAATAAATCAGCATTCCATAGCTTAGAAGGCTGGGCTAAGATGTGAAACACCATCTTAATGGAGACAGAATTTACACTCTGAATCTAATTAGACTGATTACCTGAAAAAACAAACAAACGAACAAAAATCAACATTTTCCAGAGGATTCTAACTAGACCAAGAGTTGACAAAAGATAACATTCAGAATCTTCAGGAGATAATCCAAAATTACTTGAGGAAAAATTCAATTAACAGATGCTCACCCCAAGGTGCTCCAGATGTGGGAACTATCAAGCAGAGATTTTAATAGAGCTATTAAAACTATAGCTCATACCAAAAAAAAGGAACTAACAAAACAAAGACTCATAGAAACAGAGATCAAACTGATGGTTGTGGGCGGGGCCGGGGGATGGGTGAAAAAGATGAAGGGGAATATAGTTACTAATAATGTGAAAGTTTGCACAGTGACAGGTGATTGCTACACCTAGTGAGGTGATCACATTGTAAGGTATATAAATGTTGAGTCACTATGTTGTACACCTGAAACTAATATAACATTGTATACCAACTATACTTAAATTTAAAAAAAAATACCATAGTCTGTGAGATAAAGGAATACAGAGTTGAAATAAATGAAAAAATAAGAACACTCAGCAGAGATATACAAACCACAATAAAGAATCAAATGAAAATTTTAAAACTTAAAAACACAATGAAACAGAAGTTGAATGATACTGAATGTCAACTATAATTAAATATATATAGAGAGAGAGTCACGGAATGTGAAGTACAGGATAGGGAATAGAGTCAATGAAATTGTAACAGCTAGATACGATGTCAGACAGGTAGTAGATTGGAGAGGTTATCAGTTTGTGAGGGGTGTAAATGTCTAACTAGGACATTGGTTTGTACACCTGAAACCACCACCAACAACAACAACAAAAAACCACAACATCTTAAATAAAAAACTCAACTTAGATGGGCTCAATAACAGAAGGAAGATGCAAAGAAAAGAATAAGTGAACTTGGCAGAGAGGGCAGTAGAAATCATCTACTCTGAAATGGAGAGAGAAAAGAGGTTAGGAAAAAAAATAAACAGAATTTCAAGACACTCCGGGACAACATCAAAAAGCCACTGGAGTCCAGACAAGCTAGGAGGAAGAGATTTGGGCAGAAAAATATATTGAAAAAATAATAGCCAAATTCATAGACTCAAGAAGCTCAGCAATTAAGAAACAGGGTAAACTCAAAGAAACCACATCTAGATACAACATAATCAAGTGGCTGAAAACAAAATATAAAGAAAAAAATCTCAAAAGCAGCTAGAGAAAAATGATACATTACATAAAAGGAAGCAATGATTTGTATCACCACAAATTTCCCATCAGATCCACTGAATTTCTCATCAGAAACTACAGAAACCAAAAGACAGTAGAACAACATTTTTTAAATGCAGAGTACTATGTCCAGTGACATACCCTTCAAGGAGAAAGGCAAAATTAAGACATTCACAGATAAAAGAAAAATGAAGAGAATTTTTCCCAGCAGAACTGCTCTATAAGAAATGATAAAGAAAGTTCTTCAAGCCAAAGGTAAATGTTAATAGAGGGAAACTTAGATCTTCAAGCATGACAGAAGAATAATAGAAATGGTAAAAAGCTGATCAAATAATAGACTGCCTTTTCTTCTAAGTACTCTAAAATATGTATGACTGTTTAAAGCATTGTCTGTTTGGGTTTTCAATGCATGTCAATGTAACTCATACAACAAGTATAACATAAAGATCAGGAAGTAAAGGGACGAATGTGATTGCAAGATTTCTACGTTTTATATGAAATGTTATTCACTCTAAGGAGACGGTGAAAGGTGGTTGCTCTCAGAACTACAAAATGCATTAACTCTGAATAAATGAATCAATAAGAAAAAATTTCTTTGAGAAATATAAATGTTGACTATGTCAATAGCATATCTTTACAAAAAATTTGCTAGAAAAATATCACAAGTATATGAAACTAGCTACAATATGTTAATTTAATAATTAATACCGGGGGTGCCGGTATTAATTGTATACAAGTGGAAAGAAAATGTATACAAGTGGACACATTCGTTGGTCAACGTTGTTCAAGCAGTAGTTCACCGTAATCAGAAGTGTCTGGACGCTGATGGTAACTTTGAGCACCTCTTGTGATTTCAGAAGCCAAACGTGACTTGTATTCATCTTTTATTACTGGTATATATTGAGTATTACAATTTAAATACAGTTTTCCTTTCTTAAAATGTGTATACATTATTTTGTCACCCTCTGTATATTTCAGTGGATTTCAATTTAGATAAACTCTCATATAGGTGTAAGGTTTCACCTTTTAAACAACCCCAAATAATTCTCATTAAAACTTAAACTATCAAGTTAGAAGCTCAAAATTACAACTGTACCTCAGGAAAATATTCAACTGTGAAAGACGCTGAATTAATCAACTTTAAATACATAGAGGAGACTAAACTATAGTTATCAAAAACATACTGGTTATCCAAAATGGAAACTAAATAATTAATGGAATTTTGGGTTATGGCTGTAAGGTTCTCAAGATCCTACCCTCTCACCTCGAACACTTTAATATCCTAGACTGTGTGCTGCATGAAGGCAGGGACTCATTCATTTGATTTCTATATCCCCATTACCCAGCAAAATGCCTGCCACATGGTAGCTATTAATACCTAAAAGATGAATTAAAGACTATTTCCCAGGGTGAGAATAAAATGAAGAAATACACTTTAAAGTGCATCGCCTGGTACCTGACACAGAGCAGATGGAATAAATGTTGGCTGGTGAATAGCAAACTCTTTCTCACCTCCAGCCTCTCCCTGTCTCCACTCTCACCTAAAGCTTCTTTTATGCAAGGCCAGCTCGCGTGGAGTTGCTGAGCCTCCAAGCCTCTCAGGCTGGAGAACGCTGAAGTCGAAATCCACATGCTGGAACCCTGGGCCTTGTCCTCCAACAAAACAGCCCTTTGGGAGCCAGTTGTCACATCTGAGGGTGGCTTGATTTTTCTAAGCGAATCACCTGCCATTCTTTTAGGCTACATGAGTATCAGAGCTTTTGTAAATTTAGCAATATTTTGGTCAATCCTCATTTTTAAAAAATGTATTTAAAAATGTCCTCTATAAAGGGAGTATTAGGTAATAATTACATGCCTAATTAATGAAGCTTTACCGAAAACCTGATAGGAGTGGTTATGTCCCAAACATGACTGCAATTTGTGTGATGAAAATACTATTCCTATCACAGCAGGCTGACTCTAAACAAAGTTAGAGGAAACATCCATAGCAGTCACCAAGAAACAACCAAATATTGACATAAAAGGGGAAAACTGTAATTTTTTAATATTTTAGATAGCCTTTGCATGGAAGTTCTTGATCAAAAGTTGCTTGAAGAACCACACAAGACCCAGAATAGCCACAGCAATTTTGAAAAAAAAGAACAAAATTGGAAGTATCATGCTACCTGACATCAAACTCTACTATAAGTCTACAGAAATCAAAACAGGATGGTACTGGCATAAAAACAGACACACAGATCCATGGAACAGAATAGAGCGTTCAGAAACAAACCCACACTTACATGGTCATTTAATCTATAACAAAGAAGACAAGAACATAAAGTGGGGTTAAAAAAAAAAGTCTGTTTAATAAATGGTGCTGGGAAAACTGGACAGATACATGCAAAAAAATGAAACTGGACCACCTTCTCATGCCATATACAAGAATAAATTCAGAATGGATTAGAGACTTAAATATAAGACCTGAAACCATAAAACTCCTAAAAGAAAATATAGGCAGTAAACTCTCTGACATTGTTCTTAGTTATATTTTTTCTGATCTATTTCCTTGGGCAAGGGAAACAAAAGAAAAAATAAACACATAGCAGTACATCAAACTAAAAAGCTTTTGCACAGCAAAGGAAACCATTAACTAAATGAAAAGACAGCTTACTGAATGGAAGAAGATATTTGCCAATGATACATCTGATATGGGTTAATATCCGAAATGTATAAAGAACGCATAGACTCAACACCAAAAAAAACTAAACCATCCAATTAAAAAATGGACAGAGGTCCTGAAAAGACATTTCTCCAAAGAAGACATACAGATGGCAAATAGATATATGAAAAGATGTTCAACATCACTAATCATTAGAGAAACGCAAATTAAAACCACAATGAGACTTCGCCTCCCACCTGTCAGGATGGCTATCATCAATAAATCAACAAACAAGTGTTGGTTAGGATGTGGAGAAAAGGCAACACTCGCGCACTGTTGGTGGGATTCCAGATTGGTGCAGCCACTATGGAAAACAGTATGAAGGTTCCTCAACCAATTAAAAATAAAACTACCTTATGACCCAGCAATTCCACTTCTGGGTATTTATTCGAGGAAACCCAAAACACTAATTCAAAAGGATATATGCACCCCTATATTCATCGCAGCACTATTTAAATTACCCATGATATGGAAGCAACCTAACTGTCCATCAACAGATAATTGTTTAAAGAAGAAGCAGTACATATATACAATGAAATATTACTCGGCCATAAAAAGAATGAAATCTTACCATTTGCAACATCATGGATGGACCTAGAGCATATTATTTTAACTGAAATTAGTCAGACTGAGATAGACAAATACCATATGATCTCACTTATATGTGGAATCTAAAGAACAAAATAAATGAACAAACAAAACAGAAACAGACTCGTAGATACAGAGAACAGATACAGAGGGGAGGGGAATTGAGGAGCTGGGTGAAAAAGGTGAAGGAATTAAGAAATACAAATTAGCAGTTACAAAATAGTCACAGGGATATAAAGTACAGTATGGAGAATATAGTTGATAATATTGCAACAACTATGTACAGTGCCAGGTGGGTATTAGACTAGTCAACAGGATCACTGCATAAATTATAGAAATGTCTAACCACTAAGCTGTACACCTGAAACTAATACAAAATAATATCGAATGTCAACTGTAACTTAAATAAATAAATAATTTAAAAGATAAATAAAATAAATAACATATCAAAAAAAAGTTGCTTGAAATTCCATTAGAAAAGAGAATAGCAAACACAATTTTAGAAATTCAAAAGGCACATTTGGCATGACAAAATGCCAAGTGCAAAAACAGGCTTGAGGTTTGTTAGAATATTTACTCTACAAGAATCTTTCAGTTGGTAAGGAAAGATAGTTCTATTTAGCAGAATCCTTAATTAATTTCCACCACCTTGTCAGCATGCTTCATGCTATGCCCTATTCTACCAGGCTCTGGGGAGCACTCAGGAGCGTAATCACCCAGCTTTCGGTGGGCCTGCACACTTCTATCAAAGTTGAAACACTGGGAGGGATACGCATGGTCCCCTAACCATGGAACACACAGGAAATAAGCCCAAGGTGCTTCGGAAGGGAAGAGGTGATTTGGTTAAAGCAAGCAAACATTTACTGTTTTCCTTATGCAAGAAAAGGAGGATTGTAATGCCAGCTAGGAATGAGCAGAAATCCCCCAGATTCCTTTGAAGGAAGGAAACCCCAAAAGGCACATGGTTTATTACCCAAACTAGAGGTCAGACAGGTGTCAACAATGGTCTGCAGACCAAGGTCTCCATAATGCTTCCTAGACTTCCGTATCCGTCTCCCCAAATGTGAGATGGACAATCCACAGAAAAAATGGACAGTGTGTGCCAGAACAGGAATCTCAGCCAAAATGGAACAGGCGGAAGTCAGTGATGTGCTGGTAAATGTCTAACACCCATCTATCCAGGACAAAGAACAGGGGGAGGAGAGGTGAGAAGCCCTGAACTGTAACATTTGCTGATTTCCATGGTATAAATACTCTATCCTGGCCAATTTTAAGCTATCAATATAAAGTCACTGGACATGAAATTGGAAAGAGAGAAGCACGATTAGCTCTTGAGAGCTGGTATCAGAGAGCTCCAGCACCAACTGGAATGGTAAGAGGGAGACAAAAACATGAGTTTTTCATACGCAGGGCGTAGAGATCTACAAGTAAATACCAGTTACTGACTGAATGGAATGGTTTATAATGGCCCCTCAAAAATGTCTACATCCTAATCCCCAGAACCTGTGGTTACATTACCTTATGTGGAAAGAGAGACTTTGCAAATGTGATTAAGTTAGGGATTTTGAGACGAAGAGATTATCCTGGGTTATCTGGATAGACACAATGTAGTCATAAAGGTCCCTATAAGGGACAGAGGGAGATGACAGCCAGAGAAAGAGAGGTGCCAATGGAAGCAGAGGTCGGAGTGTGCCATGGAAGAGAGCCTTGAGCCAAGAACAGCCTCTGGAAGCTGGAAAAGGCAAGGAACGGATTCTCCCTCAGAGCCTCCAGCAGAAACACAGCTCTGTAAACACCTTGATTTTAGCCCTGTACAATCTATTTTGGACTTCTGACCTCTAGAACTGTAAAGTAATAAATTAGTATTGCTTTAAGCAACTAGGTTTGTGGTCATTTGTTACAGCAGCAATAAGAAACTAATACACTGACTAAAACCCCAGTCACTCTTAAAAATGAGGGTAGAGATTCATATGCTAACCTCTGGGACAAATAAAAAACATTAAGACACAATAGAGCCCTTCACCTCACCCTACGGTCAAATCAGACATGCAGACTCAACATTTGAGCCAGTTTTCAACACCAGGAAATTTCATGTTTTAAAAAAAAAAAAATCAGATTTTTTTTTTTTCAGGCTTGTTTTGGTAAAACTAGGATATCTGACCCCACTGGCCCCACATCTCATGGGGAAATATCAACTAAGTGGACATGCAGCTACTCAGAGCATGTGCCAGTCCAGGATGCCAAGCTCTCCCTGCCCACCACCCTCACCTACATGATGACCTGTCTGGCCCCTGGACTTCTTGGAGTGGGAGATCCTGCTCTAAACTGAGCTTAGCTGGAGAGGGGAGGGGAGGGAGGCGTTAGTCCCACATAGCAGGAGGGTGGTCTCTCTCATGGCCCTCACCTTCCTACCTTCCCCTTCCATCACCACCCACCATGCTGGAGGTTTGAGAGGTCCAAAGAACAAAGGAATGACACACCCCTCCATCCTTTCCTTTCTCCCTAAGGCCTAGTTTCCTGTGGCTGCCGTAACAAATGTCCGCAGATTAGTGGCTTCAAACAACAGAAATGTATTCTCTCACAGTTCTGGAGGCCGGAAGTCTGAAATCAAGATGTCAGCAGGGCCATACTCCCTCCAAAGGCTCTTGGGAAAAAGCCATTCCTCACCTCTTCCAGCTTCTGGTGGGCTGGTGGTATTCCTCGACATTCCCTGCCTCTGTCTTCACTGCCTCTTCTCCTCCGAGTGTCTATAAACACCCTTTGTCTCTCTTTTGTAAAGACACTTGTGATGCCACTTAGGGCCACCAAAAAAATATCAGGGCAATCTCCTCATCTCAAAACCCTCACCTACACTGGCAAAGACCCTTTTTCTAAATAAGGCGACATCTACAAATTACAGGGATGATTTCACATTTTCAGGTGGCTATTATTCAAGTTACTTCAGTGTCCGTCAGCTCCCTAGCCCCGGGCAAGGTGTGGGGCAGCAAGACAGAAGCAGGATAAGGGACCCAGCCACTGTTGAGGCTACTGGGGTGAGGGGTTGGGGGTGCTCAGAAGCCAGGCTCTCTGTACCTGAGACCCCACCTGCCCTCTTAGTCACTGCCCTGCTGAACAATCAATCATCTGGTTGCCTCCCCATCGCACCACAAATAAAACCCTACGTCCCTCTCAGGCCGCAGGGCGGCCCTCTCCCCCAGCCTCACTTCCCCAGCCAGATAGCCTCATTTCACTCCCTGCAAATTGGGCTCCTACTTCTCTCCAGACCAGACAGGACCTCCTCTCCTCAGGAAGGCCTTCCCCGCACGTCTACACAACAGTCTTCACTCTCATCTTTTCTTTCCAGCACTTGTCACGACCTGGGATTACTCACCTTGCTCTCGTTTGTCTCCCTCCACCAACCTCCAGAAACCAGGGACCCTCGCTGGCCTTGTTCCCACAGCACCCTCCACGCCCACCAGGGCGGTGCTCAAAATATTCACAGCTAAATGAATGGTTCCCCCATTTCGCACCACTATGATGATTTCAAGTCCCGTCTGGGCACTGCTGTCTTCCACCTGGGCTTATTTTTGACAAACACAAAACAGTTAATACATTTTTCCTGGGTTTCCTTCAAATGTGCTCAGTTAAATCACCGATGTTAAAAAGCTTTTCTAACCAGACAATTATGTTGTGTTGCCTTCCAGCTGGAGTGCAAGAAGCCATTATGTTTTCTTTGAAATGCTTTTTCCTTCCCTAATTAGTTTAAAATGTTGACATTAATCCAGAAGTGCGATTGTAGTAGGCGCGGGCACTTTGGTGCTCACAGTGCACCCCACACACTTGGGGAAACAACTGGATCACCTATCCCTGCAAACTTTAAAGGAAAGTAGGGTCTTTGAATAATTATATAAATATTAGCTTTTATTTCACATTATGTAAAGTTCATGTATATTTGGAATATTTAAACATCATTAAAACACGCGTTTTTAAAAATCATTGAAATGCAAAGAAATGTATCATTGCAATAAGACTGACATTAAAAAGCCTGTTAGCTTGGAATGGAAAGATCCCAACTTTAAAAGCTTCTGTAGTTGTCAAATATCTTCTGCAAAGGGTGTGTGTCAGGCTCCTCAAACTATGCCACCACCCATCACCCCGAAAGTAAAAGTAGGAAAGAGAATATGTGTGGACACATAGGATATGAGTGCACAGCTCTCAAAGGCGTCCATCACCCAAAAAAGGTGAGGACCATCTAATTTGGGGAATCAGCACAGGACTAGTTTTACTTAACAATGTAAGGAAATTAAAGAGGAAATACACACACACACACACACACACACACACACACACACACACCTACTTTCTATTATGATCATTTCATAAAGGATATTTTAAATAAAAAAAAAAGAAGAACAAGCTCAGAATAAAAAAGCTTACCCCTTTAATGGAATATGTTTACATGTATGAGTGCCTCTCTGAATTATCCTTATTGCTCTTTGGTCAACTGAGACCAGAGGAAATCAATTTCATACCCACAGGCACTGGGCTGTGGACCTGACTTTGGAAATTACATGAAAGGCTGAGCGACAGATGAAAAAGTAAAGAATGTGTTGCCCCACCGCCCACCCTCACCAGCTTGATTCCCTTGGAAAGAGGGAAGCCCCTCCAGGCAAGGCATGGGAAACCCAGCAAACAAAGACAAGATAAATCTTGGCTTCTAAAATCCAAAGGTCAAGTCTATGTGTACATAAGAGTATTTGAAGGGAGATGAGGTGGAGCAGAATCTTTCGCTCCCCCATCAACCCAGGGCCTCTGGGTTCTGTGGCTGCTCTGAGGAGCTGCCATCAGCTCGGAGAGAAGGCAGGCGCATGCACCATGCATGGGAGAGGACTGGACGAGGTCACAGCCATATCTCAGCTGATGTTCAGCACAGGATCCTCACATCTGAGGATCCTTCCTCCAGGGCACTTTATGGACTGACTATCTATTCTCAGGAGGCTTGTTGGAGAAAACTCCAGCCAAACATCAGAGGGTTGGTGTCAGCATCTGAGCACCAAAGGATGAGAACCACGGTGACTACTTCTCACTCGGTCATTAATACTGGCAGTTAGGTATTACAAGACAAAAACACAAGCATTGCCACGTTGGTCTAGTACTGTCACCTCTAGACACTGTCACAGGACACAGACCTATCAGGGCTGCTTCTTTCTGACTATGCTGAGACAGCCTTTTCACACCCTGGGATGTTGAACGGCCACTTAACTGTGAGCTATTCTGAACAGAAGCATCAATCACACTCTTCAGCTCCAATGCAGACACGTTGTGTATTGTGCTGTTCCACACATGACCGGCAGTAGAGAGTACTGGTTCATCGATGATGAGAGTCACAGCAGATGAAATCCATTCACTTCTCCAACTCACCTTTAGTGACAGCCCAGTGGGTGCTAACCAGGTCCTGCCCTCCAGCTCCAGGCTGTATCCCTTAGACAGGAGAGGATGGACCCACTTGTCTCTCATGGTGGTTGTGATGTAGAGATGTATTTTACAGCTCTTCTGTGTGTTTACTAGTCATAAGAAAGGCACTTGGAAATAATTGCAATAGACGAAATGTTAATGCTAGATGCCTAAAGCATGGTAAGTGACAGGTATAATAGACTGATTAATTAAGCCAGAGTTTTCTGGAATATGAGAATATCCCCAGAAGAATTTTAAACGGCAGTTGCATTCTTACCAGAGACATCTAGTCTTTATGAGTAGCCATGAGATGCTCCAAGGCCCCACACCAATAAGGCTTGAACTCCAGGGCCCAAAGGATCTCAGCAAATGCATTTGTCCCAGCATTTCCACTTGAAACACTCAGGCTCAGAGCACCCCAGCATTGCAGGGTTAACCCAGTGGTGGCCCAGCCATTCATCTGACTCTTGAGGCCCCTGTTCTCCTGGCATTTTGCTAATGAACATGCTCCATCAACAGTGGGTGCTAGAGAAGGACTCAAGGTCAGAGGCATCAAAGGCTTAAGCTTTCTCTCCTCCCTACCACGCCCATCAATTCAAGTGAACACGAAGATAAATATTAATAAATCTCCCCATTTGATTCCATTTTTACTTCTCCCCTAATGGCTTCTGCCATATCACATGTCCCTCTATCCATCTTCCCCCAATTAGCAGCGATCTCAAGGAATTCCTTAATTCAGCTTACATCCTCTGAGTAGCACAAGGAAAAGCATTCTCCAGGTGAGGGCCACCAACAGAGAAGGAATGCTGTTATCTTCCACAAGCAGTCTGATGGAGATGTCCATTAACGAACAAAATGTGACCCAGGGAAAACATGGAGGAGCAATTACTCCTATAGTATCAATGTTCCTCTGGGGTTAGGGCACTTGGGGGGGGGGGGGTTGTTAATGGCCCAAACCCACGCTGGGAGATAGGTACATTAACATTATAGAAATATACTAATTAATACAGCCAGAGAGAGCCTAAAGAAAAGAGGCTTTATTATTTCTGCTTAAACTATCCCATTAAAAACCTTTCAAAAGGGTGAAAAATAAGGTTTTCAAGAAGCAAATGACCTGAGCATTTTCCTAAGAGAAGGAAATGTGGCCCAGCCATTTGTGGAAACCTTTGTTAGTTCCGGGCCGTCTTCTCCACCACTGAAGCAGGTCATCTGGAGGCTTCATAAGAAACAATTGACAGTGGATAATTCTGACCTTGGGTCATCAATTCAAGAGCTCATGTTATACGCACAGATTAAAGGCTATTTGTGAGGAACCAGGAAACTCTAAGAGCAAACATATAAGGAGGGGTACTAAAGAGCCCTGGAGGGTCTGCTGATCCCAGACACTGAACAAACTGCATCACACATCAGCTCATTAATCCAAATAGAATATCCCATAAGGAGGGGTTATCATCACCCCCATTTCACAGATGAGGAAACTTAAGGCTAATGCCAGAGATTCAGCACTCTGTTCCCTCCATACCTGAGTATAGCATACTCTTAAATCTAAGTTAGCTCATCATGACTACAGGCAAGGATTTTTTTTTCCATTCCTTGAGGCTTAAAAAGTAAGGCCTCAAAGTGTCTGGGAGATGCCTTGGCAAGAAAGAGGTGGGTGAAGTCAAGATTTCTGTAATGGTGCCTACAATCTTCCTAGTGTATGGGTTCAGAACAAGCCACCCCCAAAATGTGCCTCTGTGGTGTGTGGATTACTTTGATCTGAAGGCAATCACGATACTGCAGGCTCAAGAGAAACTTTTACTCTCCCTTTAAGAATTTAAATTTAGGACCTTGCCCATAATAAAAGTTACCACCAGAAATAACTTTTTATGACCTAGCTACAGGGCAGGGCAAACTTCTAACTACTGAAGGTCTGTTCTTATCACCCTGTGAATTACCCTCCTCCCCTCTGAAACCTTGGGCCTCTTACCTCATCCTCATCTCAGAATGTCATATATACCTCATTTCACCTTTCTGTCTCTGAACTTCTCATATATGTGGGGTCTCTAACTCTCTCATGTTTGTGGGGTTCCCATAGGTACATACGTAATTAAATTTGGTTATTTTCTCTTGTTCATCTTTCTCATGTTGATTTAATTTTTAGATCAAAGAACATAAAAGGGTAGAGGAAAAACTTTTCCCCTCCCTGACACTAGCTAAATAAATTCATCTGGATTCAGTGGTGCCTTTGTTTCACTGTCATCTCAGCCTCCATTTGTTTTAAGAAATCCAAAACCTAAATACCGAATTTTTTTTAAAAATAGAAAAAGAATAAAATAATTTGTATCACATATTTTTTTATTTTAAAAAGTTAAGTATCTTTAAATAACAGGTTCCCTTTCATTAATTATGCATTAAATCATAGATGACTATCTTCTGTGGTAAAGAAGCTAATGATGGAAAATTAATACTAAAGAATTGAGTCACTGTCAACTAAGACAGCAATTAAGACACTTAAACAGTCAGAGGGAAGTGTTTATCTTGTGAAGAACAAATGGGTCTGAGTTTTGCATACAAAGGTAGGGAATACATGTAGTACAGAGCAGATTCTGGTGTCTACCAGGAGTAAGGTTCCCAGGTGCTGGTAACCTGCTCTTCTCAGAGGATGCATAACAGAGGAGCCAGCAGTCCATCAAGCACAAGATTCAGGAAATCCCTCTTTCTCAAAATTGCACCCTTTTTTATCTATCAGGTAGGAAAAAGTCCAAAAGTTCACTAGCATTCCATCTTGGCAAGACTGTGGTGAAACATGATATTACTCATGGCTGGTGTGGGGTATAAATTCGTACAGCCCCTCTACGGGTTAACTTAGCAAAATCTATCAACATTACCAACACGATCAGTCTATCTTTACATTTCACTTCTAGGGACTTATTCTGAAATAAAGGTACCCACATGTGAAATGATGTCTGTGCAAGGTATTCATGGTGGCGTAACAGCAAAAGATAGTTCTCTCAAAGGGATGTGGTTAAAATTATAATGACCCATTCATAAAAGGCCTTACTGTACAGCTGTAAAGAAAACCAGGGAAGTCTCTGTGCTCTAACATGGGGAGACTTCCAAAATGGATAAAAGCAGGGCATATAGCAATATACATAATGTGCTATCACTTACATTAAAAAGACAGAAACAAGAATACAGAGGGTGCCAAAAAATAATGTATACACATTTTAAGAAAGGAGAAAACTGTATTAAAATCATAATACTCAAGATGTACTGATAACAAAAGCTGAACACAAGTCATGTGTATACATTTTTTGGCACCTCCAGTATATATTTGTAATGACCTGTATATGCATAAACATATATCAAGAAGGATAAATAAACTAATATCAGTTATTTCCTGTTGGGGTGATGAACAGGAACCAGGCAAATGGAAAATAAAAGTGAGAGAGAAAATGTTTCTGTATTCCTTTTCATAACTTCTTTGATGCCTAAGTATAGTGCCTATTTTGAACATTAAATAATATTCAGTGACCGCCCCGTCATTATATATCTAGTTCTATTAACATATCCCTCCCTTAAATCATCAGTACCCAGTCCCCCTTCTCAGGATGCAGCCTCAGTCATTTACGCACTAGCAAGAATTCCTGGAATTCACTACCTCTCTCCTCTGTCTGACGCCTCAGCACAGATTGGAAGGCAGAAGGGTAAACCTGGGTGGGGGACACTTCAGGGGGCAGGCAGGCCTAAGAGAAGGACACAAAATGAGAACAACGGACAGCAGAAGGCCATGGAGACAGACGCCTGAGGAGTCTACGAAGTCCTCTGCAGAGGCTTGTGTGCATTGCTGTGAATCCCACATGACCTCACTTCACAGGATACTGAGCTGCATTTCATAAAGTCTTTTCATGCCCATCACCCCATTTACTCTTCTAACGCGCAATCCATATCTGAGAGATGAGGACACTTGTTCTATAGGAAGGCCAATGTCCTTACCAAGTTGACATATATATAACCCCAGCTTCACAACACAGATCTTTCTTCTTAGGTCAGTGTGAGCTATCTTACACCATGGGATATATATTTTTGCATACTAATATATACAGATTTTCAAAATATGTTTGTTGATTTTCCTATAAAGAAATACACTAGGCAGTCTTATTACCTAAAAAACAGCAGCTATTTATTTAAGCTTACAGGATAATTGTTTTGTTTTTTAAAATGCTACCACATTGTTCAAAGAACTTAGAAGTTATTTCTCAATACCTAATTTTACATGATGAAAAGTCAAGGGCTGACAAGCTGGGTCACAGATGCTACCCCTGGACTAGTGCGTCCCTATCCACACCACCTCTCTATCCGCAGGTACTCCTAATCTTCCTTCCCTGTCCACTTCTTGTTTCCATATAACTTATTAACTACAATAAACTTAGTGTTTGTCTTATTTATTATACTTATGTTTGTTCTGTCCTCTCTTCACTAGAATATAAACCCCACCAGGCCATGGATCTTCTCTCCTGTTCACTGATGGATCCTAAGGACCTAGAACAGTGCATGCTCAATAAATACATGCTACATACATCTCAAATTCAATGATCAAAAATCCACACAGAGCAAAAGAGATACATGCGCAACACTCACCTCTAAAGGAATTTTGATTTTTTGAACAAACTCCTTAAATATTTGAAAAGTGATGGAGGGAAGAAGAGCACAGAAAACTTACACAGTAAAATAATAAAAAGTTTAAAATCAGAGATATTTAGGGGGAGCTAATATATCTTTGGATTATTCTCTGGAAGCATATATGAAGGTTATGTTCCATTTATACAATTCAAGGGTCTTGCATCCAGGTTTTAAGAAATCTTTGTTCTTGGAGCAGACGAGATGAGAGATTCCACCAAAAATGACTAAAGCTCCTGTCTTTCTTTCATCAGATTTAAAAGCTTTTCACATTATGCTTTCTTTAAATAAAGTTGTAAAGGAGAACAGAATACTGAAAATGTAATTTAATGGGTGAACAGAATACTGAAAATGTAATTTAATGGGTGAACTCCTTCCAGCCTCACTCAGTACAGAATGGATACAAGAATAATTACTTTTGACCTCTATTTTCATTAGTTAAAAGTTCTGTAGAAAGTTCTCTTATATCCCTTGAGACACAGCCCCAGCCAGAGCTTTAGTCTGCAGCAAGATCACCAGGTACAAACAAAGGGACAGGAAGGTGAGGAATGATGGACAACTGACCTTATTAAAGGGCTTTTCTAAGGACCAAAATTATCTCCCAGTCTCACTTAGTTACGTCCTTGGGGGTCTCCAGTTATTCCAATGCATATCCTGAAATCCTCTAAAAATTGGGTAAGTCCTCGGTTCAAGATGGTAAATCAAGCACACACCAAATATATTGGGATAATTGGAAATTTTTTTAATTACCACCCACACAGTGATGTTCTAAAACAGGGGAAGGAAACCTGTGTAGACCAGAACTGGCTACGCCTGCCCAAAATGAAAGGAGCAGAGAAGAGCCCACTGGAGGGTCCCAAATTGCCACTTACCACCAAGAGCACACTGGTGAGTGACAAGGCCACACTGGGACTAGGACCAGATATTCTCCTACCTGGTGAAAGTGGGGGTGAGGAGAGGCGGAGGTGCCACCCTGGTCGGGACTGGAGGCTATCCAGGGCCAAGGTAGAGCTACTCAGAGACCAATACCTCCCACACAATAGGAGGCTTCCCGAGCTAGTTAGTGGGCTTGCTGGGATCCAGCTCTCCCTCGGAGGTCTCTGTGGCAGAGCAACATCTTGAAGGGCAGGCAGTTGGTAGACAAGATCAACCAAGTAAAGAAGTTCCAGAACACGCTAACTACTCAAACTCGGGAAAAAAGTAAAGGAGATGAATCACCAAATTGAGTCAATAATACTGAGTTACCCCAACCTGAAAAGGGGCTATGAATCACTGGGCTCAACTGACAGGGGATATGAGAAGCAGGGCTGACACCTAGGCAGTCACTCAGCCAGTTGGGCTGTAGATCACTTTTCAGTATAACGGATAAGTGTCGTGAGAAAAGGTGCACCCGGGGAAGATAATCCAAAGTAATCTCACGGCAATGCTTTCCGTCAAGTGGCTCCATCTCAGGGCTCCTGTGATGAAGTTACAGGGAGAAGAGATGTGTCAGTTTCCTCTCATGCCATTAGCACTCCCCTCACTAGTGACCATGCTCCGTGGCCCACTCTCCACCTGATGCAATGGAGCCTGGTCTCTGACATTCCTCAGGTAACTCAGACAAATGCAAGTTTCTCCTCTCTGCTGGCCTGGAAGACTGCCACCAGAAATCTTACACCAAATTCCATTCATCCAGGAAGGTTAGCAGGGAGAGAAACACATTGCTCCAATCCTCAGACAGAATATGGAGAACAGCATAAGAATGGATCCAAGAGAGATTTTAAACATGGTCATAAATTTCCTCACAATGCTCTTTAAATGATTAAAAATGCAAGTAGAGGACCACTCAGGATACAGTGGTACCAGAGCATGGGAAAGCTCAACTCTCCCACTTGCTAGCTGTACAAACTTGGTAAATGGCAATATCTCTGAGCTTCACTTCCCTGGTGAGGAGGATAGAGACCTTAGAACACATCTCCCAGGATTAGTGAGGTAGTGAACATAAATGGTTTAGTAAGGTGACACACAATGAGAGCTCAGCACACAATAGCTCTTGTGGCAAACACTGCCTAGAGGCTCACCGACCCCATTGTCCTCCCTGGGCACTCAAGAAGACTACATTTCCCAGCTTCCCTTGCACTAAAGTTGGCACCATGTGACTGGATTATGGCCAGCGAATGGGAGCAGAAGTGATGTACTTCCCATTCTAGTCCGCTCCTTAAAACATGCTCTTCTCCCGTGTCTAGTCACTGTTTGTCTATAGCTGTCTGATGGATTGAGTCCTGCCAAAGGCTCTCGTAGTACCTGGGAAGGAGTGGAGCCTCCAGATGAGAAGAGCCCAGGTCTTCGAGTCACTCCTTGGAAGAGAATTGCATCAGACTATCACAAATAAGCAATAAGTTTGTATTATCTTAAGCTTCTAAAATTCTGGGGTTACTTGTTTCAGTAGCCAGGGTCAATTCCCCTGACTAATTCAGCTATTACATGGATCTTCAATTATCAGAAACAACCAAACCCCCATACATAACTAGTATAGGTGGGTGTATAGCTTAGCATTAGGTTTGCTCTCTCAATGCTGCTAATGGCAGAGTTTCAGTTTTGTTTTCAAGGCCAATTAGTATACGTCAGGAGAATAACTATGAGAAAGAGAAGAATCATCACAATTTGGAAATGCCAGTAGTAATGAGACGTTCCTCCCAGGACATAAAGTCTCTAATACTCTTCCAAACATGGTCTCAATACAGTTTTCCTCTTCCCTGTGATAAACTTACAACGACCTTGAGCTCAGCTCAGAATTTCCACCTCAGTTAAGCCTCCTTGACCTCACCTCCCAGCACGCAGGGAAAGCTTCCTCTTCTCAATGCCCTATAGCACTCAGAACACTGTCATTGTCCTGTGTTTCAATCCCTCTTTACTCCCCAAATTAATATATGCTGGCAGTAAAACAATTTAAAAACGGAAATGCAAAAGAAGAAATTGCAACAACTCCTCTTTCCCAACGGCATACCCCAGAGGCATCCACAACTAAGACAGGTGCATCAACTTCGAAAGTTGTTTTATCTGTAAATAACTATAGATTCTATTTATTCCTATGAAGGTAATACGTGCACATGACATAGGGTTATCTGATTAAGCAACAGAGTATACCAGTTATCTAATTACATTTGAATTTCAGATAAACAACCAATAAACTTTTACAATAAGCCGATCCCAAATATTACATAGATGTATTTTGACTTTAAAATATTCATTGTTTATCTGAAATTCAAATTGAATTGAACATCCTGTATTTTATATGAGAACCCTAAAATAACAATGTTGACTGTTTAACAAAAGAAGATATCCCCTGCCCCATCCTCCTTAGCTCCCTTTCTGTCCCCTATCCCATTCTCTGCCCCATTCCAGGGCCAGAGACAAACATACTCAACTCTTTTAGCTCTTGATGTTGGTATTTGCCTTCATGTTGCTAAAAATCAAGAAGTAGCAATACAGGCATGTTATCAGGTATAGACAGAATCGACGTCCTATTGTAAGTGAGGAGTTGGTTCTCACCACAATATCCTGCTTTCCTTCCCTCCATCTTCCCAACAGAGTTATAATTTTCAAAACAGTCAATGATGTAAAAACTGACCATGAACACACTGTTCACTGAAAACCAAGGACGACGCCATTATCATCACATTTCCTCTCTTGCAGAACTTTGGTTTTCCTGATAGCTGCCTTATGTTTTCATTTGCTGATGGTTTATGCGTTCACAGCAGATGATCTACCAGCCCCATTTCCTTTTTTCCTGGAGACCTTACTCTGGTTCCCTCCTACCCCTGCTCCAGCCAAACACGGAGTCTCTGGCCCAGCTTTCATGCTGGGGCTTCCTGCGGCCTACAATGGATTATCTGTGTCCCAGATCGAATACCCTCTACCTGATGAAGAAGAAAAAGAGGGAGCCTTATGCTCCAGTCAGTTCTGACTATCATTACTCTGCCTTCCCTGACTGAGAGTTTGTCAGAGCATAGAATTCTAGATTGGAAGTCATATTCCCATCCAGATTGTCTCCTAGCTGCCACTGTTACTGTTGAAAACTTTGATGCCAACCAGATTCCTTATTCTTTTTCTGCAAGCTTTAGGGTTATCTTTCTATCCCTGGTGTTCCAAATCTCATTCCACTGTGCCTGGGACTGGGCTCCCCACCAATTGCCATCCCTCACTTTGCTAGGTGAGACTTTTCCATCTTGAGAGTCCTGTCTTCAGTTTGAGAATACCATCTTTTATAAGTGTGATAATCTCCTCACCTCTCTTCTTTTCATTGTGGAGCTTTGACTAGTCAGATATTATGCCACCTAGACCAATCTCTTGGCTTTCTGTTCTTTATTACCTGATTCTATGTCTTTATTTACTGAACACAAATGCTAGAACTGGTTTCTCCACCAGTTATTTTGTTCCATCAGTCTATGATTCTTGAGCCAATGCTCACTCCTTTTGTTCACACATTATAGCAATATTCTTCAGTATCAAGTATGTCAAGCTTCCCTATTTTTGCTGTAATTGTTCAACATTTCTTTCATTATTCTTAAGTGCTTTTCAAAATAAGTATATGAAAATTATATGTGTAAATTAAAATTTCTGGTAGCTACATTAAAAAGTAAAAAGAAACAAATAAAATTAATTTCAATATTTGGTTTACTCTAAAATTTTATCATTTCAACTTGTAATCAAGGTTTTCAAATTATGAGACATTTGACATTCTTTTTCTTGTACTTGGTTTTCAAAATCCAATGTCTATTTCACATTAACACCACATCTCAGTTGATACCAGCTATTTCTCAAGTACTCAATAGCTATTAAGTGTCCCAATGGCTATCAAATTAGCACAATTCTAAGTAAACCACAGAATCACTTAACAAGTTCCTGTACAACAAAATATAATAATTTTGAACTATAAGTAAAGAACACTATTTTCACCTCAAAATCTTAAAATCTCAACAACATAAAAAGCAAGCAAGCAAACAAACAAACAACAAAAAAACACTTATTTTCTTAAGCACTTGCCTAAAATGTTTTGGGAAAATGGGGGAACATCAGAAAAATCTATGGGTCAATATAATCTCATGGCTATTCAACTCTAAGTAATTAAATGATATGAAACATATTATTCTAAAACAGTTCTCCCAGTAGCATTGCTCCTACTCTGACAATTATGGCAGGAATAGATACTAAAATAAGAAAATCACAAGTATATGCTAGAAACCTTTTACATTTTATTTTACGTTGATGCTTTCCTCCCAGCTGGATATCTGCCACTAAAGCTAGAGATAAAATTGACATCACAGAGTAAAATCAGCTCACCATTCGATATTAGGAGACCTTCCATGCATTTTATTTGGTGGTAAATTTTCAACTTTACATATACCTTTCTTACGTCTTTGATATTACTTTTCTCCTAGTGGGTGTAATAAGTTGAGGGGCTAGAGCAATAGAAACTTAATACAAAGCATTTTGTCTAAGTTACTGAAAACTAGAAATTTTTTCTGCTCTGGAATGAAGAACTGCCCAATAGAAGGCCTAGATGCAATCTGAAATGCTTAGAGATATGAACACAAGGCCTGGGGCAGCGCCTTATGGAATGAAAAGTCCAAGGATGGGAGCTGGGAGAAGTGAGCTGCAGGATGGACTTCCCACCCCCAGTTATGTGACCCAGGGCAAACTTTCCCTCCCTGGGTCTCAGCTACATTAGCTACAAAGCAAGAGGTTGGGTCTGAATGGCATTTCCCAAACTTTAGCTATTCATATGCCAAGGTCATCATATATGCTCCATCCACACATGTTCTAGATCATGGATTGGCAAATATTTTCCTGTGAAGGGCCAGAGGATAAGTGTTTTCAACTTTGTAGGTCAGGCGATTGCTGTCGCAACTACTCAACTGTGCCATTATCGCATGAATGCAGACATATGCAATATGTAAACAAAGGAGAAAGACTATATTCCAATAAAAGTTTATTTACAAAAAAAACTGGCAGTGGGCCAAATTTGGCCCTCAGGTCATAGTTTCCTATACTATTATTTGTTTAATATTTTTATTTTAAAATTGATTCACTTTCTTTATTAACATTACTAGCATAAGTGGAATAGCAGTATCACTTGCCATAAAATAGCGGACATTCAGAAAAACAAACATATAATAATTTTTTTAACTATTGCATGCCACCTCAATTACCTTGTATACTGCACTTTGAGAAATGCTGCTTTTAAAGACCATTATCAGTCCCTGAAGAACCAAGTTTCTCTGACATTCTCCTTTAAGATTCTTTCATCTAAAAAAGAGAGGGAACAAGAAAGAGTCCTTCTCTCTTAGAGATGCACACTGAAATACTGAGAGAATGATGTTATGATGCAAGGGAATTGCTTCAAAATAAACCAGGGGGCAGGGGAGGGCAATATTGGGGGTACAGATAAAACCACATTTGGCCAAGAGTGGATAATTATTGAATTTGGATGATTTCATTGTGCTGTGTTTTTAAAGATGTCCATAAAAGAAAAGTTTGTTTATCTTTTAAAAAGAGTATATCACATAGGGAATAAAACCCTTAGCCTAAGGAGCAGGAGGATCAAGGAGAGGTGAAGAAGGAAAATAAGAAGACCAGAAATGAGGGCTTAAAAAGGAAGAAAGGGGTGGAGGGGGACAAATGGTAGAGGGCCGGTAATAAGAGAAATGGAATACATTTCATAAAGCCTTCTATTGCAAAGCAAATGTAAGAAGCCAGGCACTCAGGAGCTCATGGCAGTAGCCATCACTCAAGTACATGAAAATCAGCCGAAGAACGAACAAAGGCTTTGGTGAATGACCCACCCACTTCTGGGAGGCCTCCCTAAGCCTAGGGCTGAGGATGATGCCACTGGACTAACCCAGAGAGCCAGTCACCACCCAGGATGATGGGCCAAACCACAGCCTTGAACTAACAGATACCAAACCTTGCATTCCACTGTGCTTCCAGCTGAGAGTCATCCTTTTAAATAACTGCACGTAAGGCTCAGTGCCAGAACAGGAAAACAAAGCCACTTCAACGTGTTAGAAACAGGCAAGTTTAATTTCATTGTCCAAACATACTGGAACGGAAGCATAAAAAGTGAGCAAATGGTGTAAATTAGCAAATAGAGCCCCACGGAGAGGCTGGTCCGGCAGTACTGGACGGAGGGAGCCCAGCCAGCAGCCTCCAGCTGGTTTACAGAAATGCCGTGGGAAGCCAGAGGCTATGGCCTCACACCAGGCTGCTGGCCCTTCTGGTTCATATGATGAGGGTTCAAGACGCATTAAAATGCCCTTAGAAAGGCTAAGCCAATGAAGAGGAGGTGGGTTCACTGCATCAGATCGCTTATGGTCAGATTGGCAGAGCCAGGAGGAGCCTATTAGGATCCGGACTCTTTCAGGTGCTACAAAGACAAAGCAACACAAAGATAGTACTTCACCTCCTTCCTTGTCACATACAGGTAAAGAACAAAAACAGCCTTTTAGCTCTTTTAGGTTAAAAAAAGAAAAGTCTGATAAGAAAGAAGCACCAATTTAGCTTCTGACGTCTCTGTTTCCTTGAAACTCACACATGCTGTTCTGACTTTCATCGTGAGGCTATCCAAAGACACACAGAATACCACTTTACTAATCAAAGACCAAGACCCAAATTCCTCACCTCATAGAGAACACACTTCCTAAGTGAGTCTTTAACACTCAAAGACTAGAAACTTTTAACTTCAGATTGGAAATAGTGAGGAAATGGGATCGGAGAAACAATGGCCCATCAAAGAATGTGCAAAGAACTGAGAAGTAGAGAGAATATGGGAAGAATGGGTTCAGTGACACACACCTGCTCAGCCCTGTCCCCACATGGCCCACACCCGCTTGCAGGACAGCTCCTCCCAGCAGCCTGCAGATCAAAGTTGCTCACATAGAAGCCGTTCAGAAACTGAGAACCAAAACAAGTGTATGCCATGGTGATGGCTTACCTCAAAAAATCGACACAGAGCTCAAGGAAGGAATTGTGTCTGTGAGCTCATCCTCAATTCCCCCAAGAGATCAGTATAAGACTAGAGGGGGAAAAAACTGTACTAGGAAAAAAAAAAAAAAAGAAAAAAAAAACTTCTGATAAGTTTAGATATGGGAAAAATGCTGAAGGTGGATCCACACTGGAGGCAGGCATTACATATTTTCCCGGGAACTGAGAGGGGGTGAGGACATGCTGTAGATATCAACACCTACCTATAGATATGGAAATAACCTATAGAGACCAGAAGGCGGGGCCAAAATGAAGGCATTTCCTGCCATCCCCAAGTCCAGCTTCTCTAGGACTTGACTCAGGCCCACCCAACACACATCCAATAACATTTTTAACAGATCTGCTTTTCTACCTGAAGAATCCGTGCACGGAGATGAGGAAACCTGGGCTAGAATTGACTTTAAAACATGGCCCTTCGTATAATAAATTTTAAAAGTGTTTACTAACAAGTCCTACAATGGCTTTTTACAAACATTAGTCGGGGGAAGTGAAACACGTCTTACATTGGCTCTCATAAATAATGCAAAAGGTCTAATTTACCATAATCACGTCTGGCATTTATCTTCAGTGGATGATGTACTGGGCACATGCATTATTTTATATCGAAACAATTGCAGGCAGCAGGACTGCATCTGTGTTTGGAATTCAGTAAATCCTGATGCCCCTGCAGCCTATGAGCAAAAACTGCCATCTCTGAAGACATTCACCTAGGCAAAGGCTGGAAATGTCATTATTTTCCATGGGAAATTAAGTGGGAAATTACCGAAAATGCAATTTAAATGAGGATTTTTTTCTGACACATAAATATTCATAACTTGCAAACTGACAAAGCCCTGCAGATACCATAGGAACCACTTTATAAGAAGAGCTGATTCTTCCAGATTCCGTTTGTCAGTGACAAGATAATTTTCATAGCAACAAATTAACATCTCAAAGAGAACTGGGAGGGCTATGATGTGTGGGCAGGAAGCAAGCTAAGGTCTTACAAAGGCTTTCCAGACTCGAGTTTTGTTTTAACAACTTTCCTATGAGGATCCACCCATGAGGTGCTCCTCCTGAGAATTCACTGCCCTCCCACCCCTTAAGAGGCCTGATTTTGCAGCGTGGTGGTTTTTAATCTGATGAGACCAAACAGCACCTTTTTAAACAATCATTTGGTGATGTCTCCTTTACGACCATGAAATGAAACTCAGATAATAGAACATTAAAAAAGAAAAAATCAGTAGTATGCCTGACGTATAATATAAAAGAGAAAAACAGGCAGGTGGTTTATAATAAAATAATATACATTGCAGTTGATAAACACTAAGGCACAACTACACTAGAAAACAAACAGTTGAATGCTTGTGCCTCTGCACAGAATCGCCCAAAGTTCAACAGCTACAAATGCAAGTGGACCAGGCGTGTCCTTTTTTCAATTATAGCTGGCAATCAATATTATATTAGTTCCAGGTGTACAACATAGTGATTCAACATTTATATAATTTACGAAGTGCTCACTCCAGTACGTCTAGAACCTACCTGGCACCACACCTAGTTATTAAAACATTACCGACTACATTCCCTGTGCTGTACTTGACGTCGCCGTGACCGTCAGTCTTAATGGCTATAAACATTGTCCTCCGTGATGTGACTCCTCCAAAACAATGAATAACTCTTGATGATTTACAGTGGTCAGGCACCAGGAAAATTCAGTGTTTACTAAAACAATGAAATTTTAAAAATAATAATGTGTGTGTTTAAATTAGATTCTAGGCTTGACTCATTATGATCGGGTTTTTCACCTGCTCGGATGTCCAGCAGAGCAGCTGCTGCGCATGAGAGACATGGGACAGTGGCTCCAATAGGGGATCACCTACACCCTGAAGAAAGCTGATCATCCCTGAGCTCTGCACTCTGAGTGCCAACAGTGTCCTGCAATCATTGTGACGCTGTGACAATCCAAGCCAGTGCTGCAAAAAGTCCTTGAAAAGGTGGCCTCCACCCGCCCTGCCGAGACCTGGATGACCTGGGCTCCTTCCTGGGACAAGTAACTCAGCCTCCCAATGCCGCACTTTCCACATCTACGAAAGTGGGGACAATCACTGCACTGACCTCACAGGGCTATGAAGGGCAAATGGCTCAATATTTGTAAAAGTTTCCACCAGCACATGATAAACCTTCAATGAATACTAGATATTTTTCTGATTAAGTGATGAACTCTGTTATTGCATCTTTGTGTCAGTCTCTCTTAGAGCTAAATCTTAAAACACAAGAGCCAAATGAAAGGGGAAGCAGAGGCAGGGGACAGAGTGGGTGGCCTAACAAAGACACCGTGGCAGAAATAAGCCAGGCTGAGGACACATGTTAAGGAACCTGGAGGCAGCCCTTTCCCAGGACACCCGTGATGTGGGCCCTGCCCATGTGCTAATCAAGTAGAAAGGAAGGGAAAGGTCAGAGGAACATTCCAGACAAAGTGTTGGAAAGACGGGGACATGGGAGAGAGGCAGGAGAGAGAATTGGTGTGGGTTTCTGACTTTGGCAATCGGGAGATGGCCCCACCATCAGATCCCTGCTTCTCAATTGTGAATTTAATAATAGCTCCCATATATTGTGAGCTAACTATGGTCAGACACTGAGCTCTCAAGATCTCAGCAAGGTAAGTACTCGTCTCCCATCTTACGTAACAGGAAACCAAGGCATGAAAAGCAATGACTTGCCCATGGCCACGTGGTCTGTAAATGGGGGAATCCAAATTTGAACCCAGGTCTCTCAGGCAAGCCATGGGGCTGATGTTCCCAGCTACACACTCTAAATCAGCCCTGAAGGAGAACATTCCCCCTACGACAAGCTCTTCCAGGTTGGTGGTTCCTCCCGAGTGCACATAGTCCAGTGGTCATGGGTGGCAGCTCTAAAGCCAGGCTGTCCAGGTTAGATGGTCACATACTGGTCCCCAAACCTCAGGCAAGTGACTCCGTTTCCTCATCTGGAAATGGGAATAATCATAGTACGGGACTAACAGGGCTGTTACGAAGATCAAATAAGATCATGTTTGAAAAATTCTTAACAACAGTGCCTAGCAGTTGGGGTTCAAATGTTTATTATCATGATGTGATCTGATGTCACCATCAGAGACAGAGGAGAAAACCTAGTAATTCCAGAAAAACTGGACCCTGGAAGAGGTGCTGGCAACAGTATGCCAGTTGCCAGAAGACGTGCGCCTCTGCGCGCTTTCTCCCACCGTGTAAATGGACACAGCACACTCCCACCCAAAACAGCCTCTTGTCTCACAGCCACAGTCACAGCCACGGGTGCTGAAGACACGGAACATGAAGGCTGAAACCAGCCTCCCCGACTTAACACGTGACCAGGGAGCAACACTTCACCCCCTGCGCCTCATGCCCTCACCTACAAAGTGGGTTCAATAATAATAGCTTCTTCCTCAGAGGGAGTCGTTGTGGGGATTAAACGTGAATTGTTAGCTCAAAGCCGGCCAAGGTTACGTGCTGAATAAATGTTAACTATGATCATGAACAGCCTCCTCCTCAGTCACAGGGGAAGGACATCTGAAGGACAGTCTACGCAGTCCAATAGGGCTGCAACTAATATTATTTCACTGCCCGTCATTCCTCGATGCCGCCTCCCCACGGTGGCTCTTCCACAGCGATCGGACTCTCTTCGAGGGGTCAGAAGTTCTGCTGCCTCCATCATACCTGCTCAATTAAAGGTCACTTTCGGTGTGCACTTGCCACACCTCTACTCCCACCGGAGTTACCTGGAGGTCCCCAGGGAACAATCCATAGCCAGCATGGTGTGGGCGCACACACACACACGCACACTGGGTGTGGGGAAAAGCATGTGGGGAGCTAAGGCAGCCTCCTGTGTCTTGTGCTCATTCCTCACTTTACTGGGGAAGAAACACACTCAGAGAACAGTCATTTGTCCAAGACCCCACAGTGGGGGCAGTGCTGGGACCTGAGGATCTGAACCTCGAAAGCATATGCTCACTGTGGACTCCTGCGTCCTGCTTTAGGTCCCTGGTTCATAAACACCCAGGAGTCTGTCTGAGCATTGCTGCAGTTTCCATGTTTTTACCAGAGATTAATGGGCATATCACACTAGCCCTGTCTCAGTCAAAAGTTGTCGCGGACATGTTGCATAGGGAAACTCAAATGCCGATGCCCCATTTGCAGAAGGAAAAGTAAGCACTGTTTGTAGCAGCAAGCATTTCCCCTTTAGCATAAACTCACCATGGTGATATATTTTTGTCAAAATACATCATTTGTGCTAAAAAGAAAAGTCTTCCCCTCCACCCCCAAGCAGTATTTAGAAGAACTTTCTGGAAGGGGGAGGATGAAGGGCCACCCACTCTTGAATCACTTGGCACTGCTGACAGGAATGAAAAATCACTGCAGCCCAGGTTCTGTTATTATCAAAGTACCGGACTTATCATAGGTCCCACATTTATTTATTTGGGACCTCACCCAGGTCCCAAATAAATCCAAACCTCTTCCAAACAAACCCCCTCCATGTGGTTGAATCCTAGGACTCTCCACTTCCAAATTCAGGGTAGAAACAGCAGATTAGGTATTATTGCATAATAATGTCGGCCGCAACAGCAGCTAATGTGTATGGAACCCTTCATCGCTGGCTCTGTGCTCCACATACATTCACTCTTAGTCTTCACAACAGCTCTATGGAGATAGGTATCATTATCCGTCATTATCCCCAAATATCAGAAGACGGAGGCCCAGAAAAATTATATAACTCCCCCCAACTGCAAGGCCCTGACACCAAACCCAGCTCTTCAGAGCCCAACTGTCCACCTGGGGGCGAATCCACCATCACCCCCTACACACACCCCATGAGCAGATAGCGTGGCAAGTTCGGTCAGCTCCATGTGGAAACACAGACTACAAATAGCACGTCTCTTTCCAGGGAGCTCCCTGGACACTGGATTACACAGTCCACTTAACAGTTTGGATGGCTCAGCGTGGCTATAAACCAAACATACGAAACTGAATAGTATGATGATGATGTCGCTGTTGATGATGTTAAAAAAAAAAAGTGGGGGGGAAAGGCATTAGAACATTAAATATGGCCAGAAGGCAGAAAAATACTCATTTTAAAATCATTAATCTGATGTGATCTCTCATTATAAACAGACACTGAAGATTGCATGTTTGTCCCCTGTACTGTCCCTGCTCACTGAAGCAGCTCAAGTTCGCTACTCTGTTAGTGGATGGAAACGGCTGCTCTCTAAGCTTCAGGGTTCTGCTCTGTTCCCGCTGAGCAGGATGTGTTGTGGCTCCATATTAGTTCTTCATGAGTGTCTTTGAGCGGGGTCACCATTAACTAATTAAGACAAACCCAACTCAATGAAGAGAACGTTTCCTTCAGTTTCCACCGAGCTTGATCAAGCAGCAATCCACACTAGATACCACAGCAGGCTCTGATAATGTCCCCCTTGGTGCCAGGGACAGTCTGTGAAGGGTTTTCTTTTATTTCATTTTAGACAGAGATCCCCATTTTACAGGGAAGAAAACTGAGGCCCAAGGAGGTTAAAGTGTTCTGCCCAAGATCATCACACTACCAGTGGCAGGGTCAGGATTCGAATCCAGCACTACAGATCCCAACCCTGTGTTCTGTCCACTGGACCGTAACACTTCTGCAATTGCCACATATGGTCTAAGATGTTTCTAGAATATGTTCCTATATAATCTTACAAGGGGAGTCAGATGAAGAGATTTGCTTTCCCCGGAAGCCAGATGTGAAGGAGAAGACGAGAAAGCACACCAGGAAGATCACTTTGAGGTTCACAATCAAAGGTTTCTATACACAGGAATTCTGATAGTGACATGCTTAAGAGATTTAAGCGGGAGCTGAAAATCAAAGGGTACAAAGATGGGAGGTTTTAAATCTCTAGATTTTGGAAGAAGGAAAGTGGTGTGTGTGCTGGTGGCAGGGAGGGAGAGGTATCACTCATCTAGAACATAACCTTGTAACTGCCAGCAGTAAGTTTTAAACCTTGTATTTTTCCATTACCTTTCTGCCTTCTGTTCAGGGAAGACGTTGTAAGAAACATTTGCCCTTTCTTTCTGGGTACCTCACCTTACTTGCTGCTAACACTTTGTAACAACCCCACCTCCAGTCAGGAATACTGGGGAAAGCATTTATGAGGATGGATTATTACATGTGAAGATTAACTCTAGTGAGTTTGTTCTGAAACACTCACGTGCAACTTTTTAAAAAAGAGACAAGGCCTTTCAGATCAGAGACATCACACACAGCATCCGTGTGCTGGGTTCCTGGAAAGCCTTCTAGCTATGGCCATACAAACAAACAGGACGCTCCACGGGGTCTCTCTGAGGAACCAACTCTACATACAAAGGATTCCCAGTCAACAGCCTGGCCAAGTGGGAATGGAAAAATCAGGATTTATGACCATGAAGTCCAAGAATTCCTCCAACAACTTTGAGCCCTCATTTCCAAAGTAAACATAAAGGGGTTATTTTAGCTAGTGCTTCCAATAAATATACAGAGTCCTGCCAGAGACTCAGACACCTCTGCTTCACTTCTGGCTGAGGCTGGATGCATTGAGGGAAGGGTGGAGAAAATTCTATCAACTTGTCAAAGTCAGTCAAAGGCCGAGTCCATTATCCTGAGTTGCTGGGGGACAAACACTACAAATGATATTGAGAGGCTTGCCAAGTACTAAATGAGTAATGCTCTATATTCTACAGAATTTGGCAGCTAATATCACCACTAATGTCACTCCACTGATAAACAGAAAAAAAAAAAAAGAAAGAAAGAAACAGCCATTTTTGAAATTTGGGATCTGTGGGTCTATTAAAGAAGGGGCCATGTGTTCATTACCTGTGACCTGGAAAAGGCACAGAATGTCCTCGTATATAAAGAAACTGTAAAACTATAACCTTGGGCCAACTGTCTGGCAAAAAACACAGCACACATGGCCTTTCGTTTGCTTCCGGAGCAGCAGAAGCCTTGTGTTCTGATCCCAACTCATACACCAAGGCAATGGGGACTCCAAGACACTTGGCCTCCAGCAGAGGGGTATCATAGTCTAACCTACGATGGTTCCTCCAGCACAGCGTGGGTGCAGTCCTGAGGGCATGAGGAACACAGGCTGCAAACAATGCCATTCCTTACTACATTCAACACTGAGAGAATTTACCAGGTCCTGGAGCTGGACAAGCTGCGTGCCGTTGTCCTTGGTGCTGAATCATCACTGCTCTTCTCAGCAGGGTTGTCCCTGCAGGGTAATTCCTGCACAGCTTCTCGTGCTACTCACACATTTGTTTGTTTGTTTGTAAATTCATCTTTTATATTTGATAAAAGTAAGTGTAACAATGGAAAAGATGGAACAGGCAACATGACCTACGTTTAGCAATCTATATGATGAGCTCCACGGACATATGTTCCATAGCTATAATAAATGTTCTTCCGAGTGGCTGGTTAGGGAAGCACCACCCCTTGGTATTCCCCTGATGCTGTATCTGTGGACCTAAGGTTATGTGGGAGTTCTACTTTCTTTGTGAGGGGCTCCTCGTACCCTGCCCTTCTATATGGTGAACACCAAATCATCCTTAAACCCCAAGTCAATCATGACCTTACCTGGGATGCCCTTCCTGACTGCCTGGTGCCCATTCAAGACAGACCAGTGATGCTTTCCTCCACACCCTTACAGTACATTACACATGCCATTATTCACCAGTCCTGCAGTCCTGGGTTTGCATGTTCACTTCCTTTATACATATAGGAGTTCCTTGAAGAAAGTGCCTGTATTTTAATGAGTTTAAGAACACAAATGTGGTATCCAATTATTTCAATTGTCAAGGCTTTAAAATCTCTGCAGTTTCCTTCTACCGAGTTCCTAAGATCCAAGCGAGAGACAAGCATGGTGGTATTTAATATTCAACTCAGTATATGGAGTTTTATTTGCTAACTTCGAAGACAACCCAGGAGGCCAATCAATCACTCCAGTCACAGATAGAGTCATCAGGAGGCTAGAGGCCAAGATGTCAAGTGATTCTCCCAAGGTCACCCATTCATCAGCAATGGCATCAAGTTAAAACCTGCTCTGCTGCCAGAACTCTGAAAGTCACCCTGCAGTGCGCACAGGGACAGCAGCAGAAGAGGGGAAAATTGCTGAGAGATTAGGGGGTTCCCAGCAGAGGACTCTGTTTTTCTAGATGAATGCAGTTCAGACATTAGGGGACGTCAGGCCACCCTTTCCTTTCCTTCCTCACCAGGCCAGCTCAGCACCATGGCAAGGCGTGGAGGTCAGAGGAGCTTCCCATCAGGGAGGCAAGTGAGAGCAAATCTGGGCTTCAGAGAAAGACGAGCCAGCTGTTGAATTAGCACTAGGGTTGGACCTGAGATTTTAAACGCTCATTCCCTTTTAATTCACCTACTTTATTTTAATATTAACTCACTTAAATTTTTTTCAGACGGCGTAAGGAAGAAGAGATAATATAAATCAAGATACAGTGGAGAGCACATTAAAAATGCAGTTCTATTATCTTAAAACTAGAGATGTAATTAGAGCAGTCATGTAATATGAAGAGAAATTACCAGAAAAAAATATTTTAAGGGCCTGGTTGAAAAGAAAAAATATGGTCTATATCATTTAATCTCTGATACATGGAGAAAGAAGGAGAAAAATACGCCTTCAGATCTTTCAAATACTTCCCCATTGTCCCCTAAATTATCATTCTCACTCGGCTTTTCTGTTCCACACGCATAATTTACCACAGTGCACAGCAGCCTCATTTCTTCCTTTCTTCGTCAGAGAAGCACATATCCTGGGAAGATGTGGAATTCATCTCCAGATTTATCCAAATGATCTGTGTCTTTGGGGATACTTGAAATTTTTATTTGGAAAGAGCATTTCCTCCTGCTGTACTATTCACTCTAAGAGTTCAGCCAAAGAAAACAAAAACAAAACACTGTATTAAGTTATCACAACATCATATCCATCCAACAAGCTCAGAGCGCGTGCCTGTTGTGTGCCTGGTACACCTTCCTAGTTGTTGGAGCTAAAGATACACACTAGCAATAAGGTCTCTGCCCTAAGAGCTCCCAGTTGGGGCCCGGGCAGGGAAGGATGACGGCACAGTTGCTTAGAGGTATACAGGCCACTAAGAGCTAGAGGAGGACAGGGGAGCAGGATCTCACGCTGTTTCGGGAGTCCAAGAAGGCCTCTAGGAGACGGGATGCTTGAGCCAAGTCCAGAAGACTGAGTAGAAGTTACTGAATCAACACATGCTTTACAGTCAGAGGGAATAGCACAGAACACAAAGCAGAGTGATCTGGAGACCAGGGATCTAACTCAGGATGGGCAAACTATAACCCACAGGCCAAATCCAGCCTGCCCTGTCTCTAAACTTTTACTGGAACACAAACATGTGTTCTGTCTCTGTCTGCTTTCATGCTACAGTGGCCGAGTCCAGTAGTTGCAAAAGAACATATGGCCTGCAAAGCCCAAAATATCTGGCCCTTTAAAGAAAAAGTTTGTAGATCTCTGGTCTAAAGGATTTGGCTTTGAATCTGTGGATCAATATGTTCATAAATAAATATAATTTAACCTTTAGATATTGTGTGACTGACCTCTAAATATCTAAAACCCCATTTCTAGAAGTGCCCTTCAGGCAAATTAAAATTTGGAGGGCTAAATAAGGCTGGGAAATGCCAGGGCAAAATTAAACAGATATCTGTCTCAGGACTTCTCAGAGCCGCCTTTAATATAGCAAGACCCAATTGCCAAGAAAAAAAAAATTGAGAAAGAATTTCCCAGAGTTATTTGTTCAAAAGATTTTTTGTGAAGACGTTCTCTTCACAGGAAAACAATTTAATTCTAAACTAAATATTTTTTTTTGTATCCTAAAGAGCCTACATGTCCTGACAAAGTAGAGCTTGGAAACCTATGGACTCTGTGAACACTTCAGAAGAACTACAATCTAAAAAACATAAGAATCACAACTTCATGGTACTGAAATAGGTTTTTCATTACCTCACCTTCCAAACCAGTGGGTTCATTACTGCCTTGTCAACAAAAGAATCCCAACATTTATGAATAGAACCTACTAGAAATATAGGCAAAGTCCATGTGCTTCTAAGGCAGCAGGGCCTCTGTCTCAGGCCCATGGGGCAGTCACGTAATGGCCATTAGGGCTCCTCTGCCTACGTCACTGGTACCTTAAAAGTCACTCTCCTCACCGGAACTGGTAATGGTTTGGATTCTTGCCTCAGAATGTTGCTCACAGAAACAAACACTGCAGCATTCTGCTAGTAGCTCTGGAAATCCCAGTTCTGTAGAAAACCACCCTTCATGTGCACCCACATTCACTACGCTAAATCAAAGACAAAATAGAAGTTTAAGCCAAGAAGGGATGAGCACATGCATCGTGGTTAGGAGAGGCGCTCTCTCTCCCTCAAAACGGATTCAATTTCATCAGGTTTAATAATAACCCATGGAAGGCAAAAGGCACTTGCACATGTGATGGCTCTTTTCACACAGGCATCAGCCATAAGAGCAGGGGAAAGATGGGGCAGGCGAGGGGACAGCTCTCGGGGCACAAATGTCCTGTTCTACTACCGCTGGTGCTGGGCACAGCCTGGGTTCAAACACAGACGGGGACTCCAAGCTAGTGAACTTGGACAAGTGACCTCATTTATCTGCCTCTGCACCTGAAGAGGAAGGGTCACAGACCTAAGCACAGAGCCCGGCACGCAGTGAACAATCACAGAAATAGTTGGTATTCCCTTCAATGGGTGACGAATGTCTGCTATCCTGGGGAGGCAGCAAAGACCAAGGCAGCACCTGCCCTCAAGGGTTTGTCAGCTGGGTGGCAAATGTTCAGACAGAACTTTTCAGGGCTCTGGCTTTCCCCAACCACCCTGAATCTCTGATACCTCCATTTCCGCAGGTCTGTAAGAGCTTTTGCTTCCCGTACTCAAAGAGACTGACGGCGACATGTGCTTGTGTTCATGAAACAAACGCTGCCTTCGAACTTGACCTCTAATGGCTGAGTCTCATTTAAGAAGACGATCACAAATGCACAGGGAAAGATGCCCTGGAATAAGCATGTGACTCTACAGTCAAGGCAATTCCACGTTCTCTAAATTGAAAAGTGAGTCCGAGACGAGAGCAATGTTCCCATCAGTCACTGCTGAAGTCTCTGTTGAAGAGCCATTTATTTTGTGGTTCCTCATAAACTCAAGCAAATGCGAACCTAGACACTGAGAGAACGTAATACACTGAGGTATTAGAAAAGAATTATGGGCTTCCCGAAAGAAAAGTTCTAGAGAGGCAAAGGGCACATTGGCAAATAGCTGCCCCCACCCCCATACAGACCAGGATGCAAAATCCAGACCTGTCCCTGACCAGCCATGTGACTCTCAATAGGTTACCTCACTTTTGTGGGCTCATGAGTCCACTCAGCCAAATGAGGGTATGGGTCGTCATGAACTCCACAACTACCCAGCAAGCTCAGCTGACACTCTGTACTATAAACCAGAAATGGGTACAAATACTATGGAATTATGGGGTCTCCCGGCATCTCCTTCAGTATATTTATTTTTGAATAGCCAAAACAAAACAAAACAAAAACAAAACGAGAATTTTTTAGCCCTGATTCTTCCAAACTCTCACTTTCTCACTCACTGGCAATGGTGGCAGCTTTTATTCCAATTTTGTTGGGGTCCAAGAAATTATATTTCACAGTGTGGGAAAAAAAAAATGTTCTTTGTGGGGACAAGGTCAGCTTCAGGGGGAAGAAATAGGAAAGCTTTGTCTCTGAATATTTCTCATGAGAATATGTAGATTATATCTTTTAAATGGAGATGAATTGTGATTTAAAGAAATGTCATAATATGCTGTGAAATAAACTCAGAAATAGGCTTTCTATCCAATTCCTGACAGATTAGTTCCTCTGTTTGTTAACTGAATTTGTGCCTCCGCTTCTATTTACTGCTCTGATTGTTATTTTCAAATGTTATTTGAGCTATATGATGCTTCCAGGATTTATTTTCTGTCCTGTGCCACGATAAGCAGTTTCTGCCCTCCCAAAGGAAATCGACAGTGAGAAAGCGATCGCCAAGGGACCACTTTCCCAATAGTCATCCACAGCATGTGCAGAGCACTCTACTACAGCAAAGTGAAACTCAACCAGAATTAATTGTTAAAGTTATCTAATTGTGGCCACTCTAAATCAAATGAGGTAGTAACATTCATTTCAGACTTCTGTCTCTGGATTTCCAAAGGCAGCATCAAATTTCTCCAAAGTTACCACCAACGTCCTCTCTCCCTCTGTCCAATAAGAAGAAATGCGTTTATTTATGCCAATGACAAGCAGACTCCTAACATCCGATTTTATGACACTATCTCATTGCAGAAAGCTGTTACCTCTCCTTTACACTTACAATAAAGGGTGACAATATTTATCAAAAAACTCATTATTATGTGAGACAAAAAGCTAAAATTGGATTTTCAAAATAAAAATAGCAATCAAGCAAAATCTCATTTAAAGCAAATAGACTTTTTCACTCTGACGGGGTTATTGAATGCTGATGAGTTCTCCTCAGTGAGTGCTGGAAAAGGTTGTACTGCTAAGTAGCTCACCCAAAACACCCTCAGTTTTCATCAGTCCTGGCACAGACAACAAAAGTATTTGCATTAAAGATATTTTAAAACTTCAGCTTTGGGGCAAAATAAAACCTAACTTTGACAAATATTGTTGCCTGTAAATACACTTCCAGAAGTGTGTATTTATCAACATTTCAAGCCCACCAGCTTATTCAAGGTACCAAAACCAGCTTCCAAATTTAGGTATTTGCTTCAAACCACTAAAAATATCATTTTAAAAATAACTGATGTATTGTGATAGCTTAGAATGTGCCAGTCTCTGGCCAGGACATTCATGCTTACATTTCCCATCACAATCAGCTGTCAGGGACTCCATCACAACAGCACTAGGAAAGAACACAGAATCAACTCCAAAGCCCGTGTCAATAAAATGCACATGGGACTTGGGCCAGCTCACAAGAATTGTTTAAAGGGCAAATGAGACAGTTGATGGCAAAGCACTTGAAAAACATTTTGCAGTATAGGTGATGGGTTCAAATCCTACTCCTGTCCCATCAGTTGGATCAAGTCATATGACTCTCTGAGCTCATGGAATAAAGTATTCTTTATTTAATGGAAATGTAGATTACGACAGATTTTAATAGGAGCATACATTTTAAAACCCAATAATTTATTTATAATTAATTGAAATAGCAATGTCTTTCTGTTGGTCTGCCTAACCTTAACTGTTATTTACATTCAGGGTTATTTCTAACTTTTTTAAAAAGTCTAATTGTAAACAGCCCCTGTGCTTAGTACAAAGTTAACCATCAGATGGTATAATTCATCCTTGGGGAAGTTTATTTGCTTTTACGATCCCTCGTGGTAGCTGTTACTGCTAAATATGAATATCTTGATTAATAGCAGCAACATAATTGGTGTCCAATATTTGTTCATCACCACAGCTTAGTTTCTTTATAAAATACTTCCTTATATAACAAATAAGACTTTCATGTTCTACCTGACAGCTTGGTTAAGAAACCTACGATCAAACCCGTTTACACTGTAAGTAAAGAATGAATATTGTGTCAGCTGTTCTGCTGTTTCCACTCAGGCTAGAACCATCCCCTTGTCACAGAGAAGAGGGGCAACTCCAGCCATACCTGGTTGGGGGACAGGGACCCTAGAAAGCCTTTGTTATTCATCACTACAGAGTCAACCAGATGGTTGGCTAGCTCAGAGACCCTACTCAGAGTTAACACGTACCGGGTACCCTCCTTCTGCAGATGTTTGCTGAGCACCTAGTGGATGTCAGAGTAGAAGATGCAGCCCCTCCCCTCAAGGGCCTCCGAGGCTGGGAGGTCAGGCAAACGAGCACAGGCTTAGCGCATGCAATACGCCCAACTCTAGGATTACTGACCTAGCACATCTCAGGACACCAATCAGCAGGGGAGCAGCCAAACCTGCTGAGGAAGGAGGCAGATGGTTCTTGGAAGACACTAAAGTTAAGGACACAGGACCTGGGCTTTGAAAGAAGACAAGATAATAACTATATAGAGAGCTACTCCCCACAACACGGGGAGAGAGCAGCAGCTGGCAGGTGGAAGGCCTGGGTCCTAATCCCAGTTCTATGGCCGGGTCTCCTTGGACTGAGGGAAACCTGGGTGGGACTTCAGCGTCAGCAGTGAGCTCGTGTAGCTCACTGGCTGTGGGTGTGAGCTTTGTAGTTCACAGAGCTGGGCTGACTCCAGTCACAAACCTCAGTTTCTCTACATGTGAAATGTAGATGGTAACACATTCATGTGCAAGACAGACCTCTATGGCATGCCCACTCAGGGTCATGAGCTCTAAGTGAGTTTGCCTGGCACAAAGCAAGTGTACAGCAAACCAGCCTGTGTGTGGTCCCACCTGGTCAACTGAGCTTCACTCACTCCACCCACCTCCTGGCACTATCGAGCAACGGTCTCAGAGATGTAGAGTCAGTATATCAAGCTAAGGTTGTTCTTCATGTTACATCCACGTTTCTGGAAGACTTTCCTTTCCCCATTAAGATGGAACAAAAAAAGCAAAGAAAAAAAGTATTAGTTAAAATGTAGCATTAAAAAAAAAAAAAGGAAAAAAGAAAAAAGACTCTCAGAAACTAAAGGTAAGAAAATCCAGAGCACAGACAGAGATAGCCCTGGCCATAAAAGAGGTGTGGCCTGCAGACCCAACTGAAGAATTCTGGATCTCAGCAAAATTCCACTAATGTGTGGCTCCTCACCATCAGGCAGGAGGTGGAGGTGTGGAGGGCTCAGCCAAGCACCCTGAAGAATCAAGACCTACTTGGGTCAGAGAGAAGAACGGGGGACAGTTACGCCAAGAGCAGCTGCAGGATCCCCACAGAAGGGGTCTCTGTGGGGAGCAAGAGAGCAAGGTTGCCTGAAGTCCAGCTTTCCAGATCTTTCTGCACATCAATAATCCACATGCAACTATTGAGATGCTGACAAAAGAGACAAGCGGTCAAGTTCCCAGTCTCTGCTGAACAGTTTAATCTTCAGTGGATTCATGGCTGTTTCTCATTCCCTTTTTTTCTTCTTTCAAAACTGAAAAGGTGCTGGACCTCTGATGAAGGTCGAATGACCTTCCCAGGATGAGCTATGTATAGCCTCTCAGGGGAGAGCTCTGAGCCAGTGCTTTCTACCTTCTCTCCCCAAAAGGGTTGACAGTGCAGGCAGAGACGGAACAGGCACTGCCAGCCGCCATCTTGAATCAGTATGCACGCTGAAGTTTAAGAAACACACCTGCTATACAAATGAACCTCCAAGCCTGTCACCTAAAGTACCTTCCAAACAAAGAACCTAGAGATTCTGGAAACCAAGCCGTCCCTGGACAGCCCAACCCTTATAGTCTCAGACTCTGCCGTTATATAGCCCAGAACAAAAGGCCCTGCACCCAAAAGCAGAATCCTACTCAAACATACTATCTCATTCCTATTTATTTTAAAACTGCTTCCTTCAAAGGACATCATTTTTTATTATGACAGATTATTTCTGTTCATCACATCAATTAATCGGCTCCTGACTGTTGAAAATGCAGACTGATTGGACTTAAGTAAAAACATACAGCCAATTTCATAATTTCCAGGCAAACAACCAAGACAGCCCTCAGAAACAGCAAAGCACAGTTTGTAACAATGCCACTCAACCCTGCCTTTCTGTTCCTGTGTCTGCTTACTAAAGCAGACAGAAAATGTAAGAGCTTCTGCCAGCGTGTGGACTCAGGGAGGCTGAACTCCTAGCAGACAAAAGCCAGCTTCTCTCTCCCTGTCCACCTTGGGAGACCAGAGATACCGAAATTGCCAGGCAATCAATACTTGATTGTCTCAACTGCTTTAGAAACAATTCTAAAACAGAGGCAGGGGTAAGTATCCATGGAGGCTCAAGCTGTCTCTGAAGCCGATTCTAGAAGACAAAGAGAAGTGTGGAAAACAGCAGAGCCTTCGTCTTAGGGGGAAGGCCACTTTCTAAGTATTAATCCCTGGTTTTCCTGCAAGCACCAGCATCACAGAGGGCTCATGACCAAACTGTAACCTCCAGAGAAAGGTCTGAATCACAGTCCACATGGCAGCTCACTTTTATAATCCTTTTTACCTTGTCTTCCCCAGTTTTGCTTCCATCTCTATGGAAACTGGAATGGGAATCAGGAGCCAGCCCTGAAAATGATAGTCAGAAACTATCTCCTAATTCTATTTCCATGGAAACAGATGACAGATCAGTGGAAATAAGGTAATATTGTTAAATAAGATAATCCTTTTAAAAAAGAAATTCTCCTTCCCTAATTTTCCACCAATTTCACAGAGCTAAAATTTGAGAATATATACATTGCTCGTGAGCTCCAAAAGCAGCAACATTCTCTTGAGGTTAAAGATAAAAGTTGGGGACAGAGAAGCAAGAATCCAACCACACAGGAAACCAGGGAAATAAAGGAAACTTCATCTCAGCAGCAACACAAGAGGCTAAAGTAGAATATTCTGCACTCGTCACACAGCTTTGTCTCGGGCCCTTCATCAGCTTCTGCAATAGCACTGTCACCATGTTATGATGGTTTTAACAAAAGAAAGTAAAAATGTTTCCTAAAAACTAAACTCTCGTGGAAACTTTGCAATGGGAAGGATCAAGTATGGGGACAGGATGATTCTCCGCAGCCATGAATTCGCCAAAGCTAACTATCCCATAAAAAAGCCCAAAGAGCCCCAGTGCTCAGCAGGGTTGCAAAACACCTCCTGAAAGGGCAGCAACCTGGTGGTGAAGTGTGACTGCTCCACCTCCCATTTCTGTTACGAGGAGTGAAACCAAGAAAATGGAAGACGTCCTGCCAAATCCTCCCTGCGAAATAACTGGGTCCCATACCCAAAATAGTGAGCCACAGACAAAGAACTTGAATTTGCAGGCTGAAAATGTAACACATCACAGCATTTCAGGTCGGAAATAGACAGGACTCATGGGAACTGGCATATTCAGATAGATGGTATTTCTTCTGAAGTAGGTGGAAAGAGAGTCATGCTGTGGAGCAGATAGCACGGCTTCATCCACCTTCTCCTTGTTATCATGGTAACAGCTCCTGCTTATGGGGCACTGGCTTTCTGGCAGGCATATGCTAGACAGCTGACACGCCTGTGCTACATGCCCCTCCCAGGGAGATACTGCAGAGAAGGGACCTGAGGTTCAGGGTCACTCAGCCAGGGAGCTGGGGCTGCACTGGAAACTCAGGCCCTTTGACTCCTGGCTCCAGGCTTTCTAAACTCGCCAGAGGCTGCCCCAAATAGCCACTTAAAATCCTTGCAACCAGAGAAGAAAGCATAACCTCTAGGGAGCAGGCTATGCAAAAGTCCATGCAAATGAGTGGCGGGCTATTTGTTGCCATAGGAAGCACTGAGTAAATGGTTTTTGGATGAAAAGTAAAAATGCATTGGGAAGAAAGAACAAAAAAATCAAGAGGGAAAATGGAGAAACAAAGCATACATTCTCATATTTTAAAAATATACAAAGCCAACATTTAAAAAAAATAAACAACGACGAACAAGGGAAGGCTTAAAATCACCTTGTGATAAAAGAATACAAAGTAGTTTTGGAAGCGGATATAAATATGTCAAAAGAAAATGTTCTTGTATTTGATAACAGAGTTGACAATGACATCGCAAAGCTATACAAGCTAATGACACCACAATATACAGACTCAAGCCATGTGGGAAACAGATTTTAAGGCTGAATCAAAGAGAAAACCTCAGGTGTGTGTGCCATTATGTTTCCAGCACAAGCTGCAGTATGAGCATAACTGAATTAAAACACAAAATGCACAAATTGGACACCATCATTAGCCCTTCAAAAGAAATCAGAAAATAAGATAATAGCAAGGAATTGCTGTGACACAAAGAAGAAAATCGTCAAGAGTGTGAACAGAAACACATTCTGAAAGCAGCATTAGTAGGTGCATTCATGGCTGTGGTCCAGGGGAACTGTTTCTTCCTTAAACACATAAAACGAAAATTTGAAACTAAGCAAATCATTTGGAGAAATAGAATATTCGAACAAGAGAAGCAGAAAAACTCATAATCTGGTTGGATGTATGTAGTTAAGGCAGTCAAACCCCGAACCCAACGGAACACAACAAAGCATCTAAGAGCATATTTTCTCTAATGCCTGGTACGAATATTTAGAGAACAGGGCCCCCTTTCACTTCAAAAGCCTTTTCAAAGTAATGAAATATTAGCTACAATAAATGTAGCACAGAATGTGCATTTGAAAACAGCAAAAAGTTCAAGTTGTTGAACTTATTTGTACTCGCATGGAAGAGGTCAATGTCCTATGAATAGAGGACATAGACACAAATCCAACTCTGAGCATAGAAATGGGCTTGCCTGACTCCAAAGCCCAGGTCCCAGACACAGAACAGGAATTGAGCAACAAAACAAAACAAACAAACAAAAAATACCACTAACTAAGAAGCAAGTGGGGCAGAGGAAAAAAAAGGGAAACACTACCTCCCAAACCAACCCCACCACCACTACTACCAAACTTCTGTCTGCTCCTTTAAGAAAAACCTGAGATGTTTTTTCTCAGCATAGATTAAAGTTCATCAGTTTACTTCTGTTTTTTTTTTGTTTTTTGGTGTGTGTTTTTAATTTTGATTTAATTTATTCTAATGGTTGTCTTCTTTTAAAGCAATATTCCTGGATTTCCATTTGTGGTAGTTACATGTTTTCCATTTTATTTTATATTTTTTTACTTCGTTTCAGGCATACAAAACAATGTAATAGTTAGGCATTTATCATTTATATACCTCACAAAATGATAACCCCCATCCCCGAATCTACTACCCCTCTGACATCGCATACATCAGTTCACTTCCATTATTGCCCCTATTCCAGGAAATCACTTTATGCACAGTTAACATGGGTGGCAGAAGATTCCCAACCCACTTCAAAAGTCATAACCACAGAAGAATGATTTGCCATCAAATCATTCAAAACTCCCTGCCTACCCTCCCCAGCAAAGGCATATTCTCCTTTTGCATGTCTTTAAGCCAGACTGTAGTGGGTATCTGGATCGGTGGTTGACTTCTAGCACAAACACCTTTGAAAGCAGGAGACCCATTAAGTGGGCAGCACTTTGCAGATCCTAGAGCAGGTCTGCAAACTATAGCCAAGGGCCAAGTCCAGCCACTGCTGTCTTAGTAATAAAGTCGTATCGGAACTCAGCCATGCCATTCCTTGAGGTATTGTTTATGGCTGCTTCACACTGCAATAGAGTTGCAAAGCCTGAAATATTTACTATCTGACCCTTTAAACTTTGCTGATTCCTAGAGCAAAGCAAACTTTAGTCTGCAAGTATCAAATTCAGCCCAGAGCTTGTTTACAGAATCAAATTCCAATCATATTCCTAGACCCTTCCCGAGATCTTCTGACTCAGTGGGTCTGAAGAGAGGCCCAGAAATCTCCATTTTAACAAGCTCAAAGAGGGTTGCAAAACACATTCTAAGAAATTCTATGTAAAACGGCGACTGCAGATGTCATCAAAATGGCGGCATGAGGTGAGCCTCTGTAAATATCCCCTGGAATTTACTCTAATCGAACAACTATAACTACCCAAAGGACTCCCTTGTACAGCAGACAGGCAAGATGAAGAGGCCCACAACTGAATTCACCTAAAGGTGGGCGAATAACACGAGCGGGGTAGGAGAGAAGGGAGAAGTGTGGAGATGGAGCCGCATGGGCGTAGGACGCTGACCTAGCTCAGTGCTCCGAGCTCGCTGCATCCTGGAACTACCACAGCTGCGGGAGAGGGAAGAACTCGGACTGCTAGGGCTGACTATGGCCCACAGGGCTGAGGGGACAGCATATAACACGGCTGAACCCAATGCTCATGGCAGAGACCTTGGAGAAAAGACTCAGGGAAGAAGGCTGAAAACGGTGGTTTAAGCCCTCACTGCAGAACAGAGAACAGAAGCCTTAGGCACGGAGACTAGCCGCCCCCTCCCTACCATTCCAGAGCTTGCCCTGCCCCCACCTGCCCAGTGCTAGAAGCGGAACAGTAGCAGTGTCAGATCAAAAGAACAGAATATTTGCTGTTCTGAGAACTGAGGACTGCAGACACAGATTCGCAGCCCAACTAGTTCTGGCAAAGGGGAGGGAGCTGAGGAAGCAGGAATGGCTGTGGCGGTGGTCACCGCCATTGCTCTGGGCCACCTCTCACAACTCACCCCGCCCCTGGCCCCACCTATCTGGGCGGATCCCTGCAGGAGTAAACAGAATTGCTGAAACACATGGGCTCTGAATCTGGTGCAGGAAGAGCTTTGGGACTTCAAAAGTTCTCCACATACCCATATGGACACTGCGACCTGTGACCCAGGCGAACTGTTAACAGAGGAGAAGCCTGTCTCCCAGGGAATCCCCCCATTGTGTGAGAAGCTGGAATAGTGCAGAGAAAACATAGCACTACCATGTGAGAGAGAAAAAAAGACTGCAGTCGGAGAGAAAATAAAACATTCTACCAACAAGTACTGGAAAACAAAAGAAAGACTTCTTCCTATGAACCTGTTGTAGAAGCCACTCCCGTAGATGTCTAGGAAGAGAAATAATACATCAGTAATTGCCATGAATAACCAAGGCAACAAGACAGCTCAGAAAGAAAGTGAAAAGTCTCCAGAAAAGGAACTTAAAGATATGGATATATGTGACTTAAATGACAGAGAATTCAAGATTGCAGTTCTGAAAAAACTCAACAAGATGCAAGAAAACACAGAAATGCAGTTTAATGAACTCAGAAACACAATCAAAGAACAACATGAGCATTTTACGAAAGAGATTGAAATTTTAAAAAAGAACCAAATAGAATTTCTGGAGATTAAGAACTCAATAGAAGAAATTAAGAATGAAATAGCCAGCTTAGGTAGTAGAGTTGACCAGATGGAGGAAAGAATCAGCGACATCGAAGATAGAAACCTGGAATTACACGGATGGAAGAAAAAAGAGACTTGAAACTTAAAAGCAATGAAAGAACTCTACAAGAACTTTCTGACTCCATCAGAAAGAGCAATATAAAAATAATGGGCATACGAGAAGGAGAAGAAAGAGAGAAGGGAACAGAGAATATATTCAAACAGATGGTCGATGAGAACTTCCCAAACTTGTGGACAGAACTGGATCATCAAATCCAAGAACCAAATAGAACACCTACAGGCCTTCTCCAAGGCACATTGTATTGAAGCTGTCTAAAATCAACGACAGAGAAAGAATCCTCAAGGCAGCCAGGGAAAAGAAGACGGTAACCTACAAAGGAAAGCCCATTAGAGTATCATCAGATTTTTCAGCAGAAACTCTACAAGCCAGGAGGGAGTGGAACCAAATATTCCAACTATTGAAAGAGAGAAATTATGAGCCAAGAATAATATATCCAGCAAAGATATCCTTTAGCTATGAAGGAGGAATAGAAACCTTTCCAGACATACAGAAGGTGAGGGAATTTTCTAATACACCACCTGCACTATAAGAAATACTAAAGGAGGCTATTCGACCACCATCAACAGGGACAATTTGTGGCAACCAAAACATAAAAAGGGGGAGAGTAAAGGCCTGAACCGGAATATGGGAATGGAGAAAGCAAGCGGGCTGAAGAAAATGGAATACTCTAAATATCAAACTTCCTTTTACATAAATTTAAGGGTAACCACTCAAAAAAAAATCCAGAATTGAAATATATACTGTAATAAAACAAGAAACAGAGGGAAACATCATAGAATACCACCACACAGAAATAATAGACAACAACAAAAAGGCAAAGAAACAATGGAGACACAGCCTTACCAGAAAACTAAAGATAGAATGACAGGAAATCCTCACATATCAATAATCACCCTAAATGTAAATGGACTGAACTCACAAATAAAAAGGTACAGAGTAGCAGATTGGATCAAAAACTAAACCCAGGGGGCGGCCCGGTGGCTCAGGCGGTTGGAGTTCCATGCTCCTAACTCCGAAGGCTGCCAGTTCGATTCCCACATGGGCCAGTGGGCTCTCAACCACAAGGCTGCCAGTTCAATTCCTCGAGTCCTGCAAGGGATGGTGGGATCCACCCCCTGCAACTAAGATTGAACACGACACCTTGACCTGAGCTGCCGCTGAGCTCCTGGATGGCTCAGTTGGTTGGAGCGCGTCCTCTCAATCACAGGTTGCCGGTTCGACTCCTGCAAGGGATGGTGGGGTGTGCCCCTTGCACCTAGCAACAGCAACGGGACCTGGAGCTGAGCTGCGCCCTCCACAACTAAGACTGAAAGGACAACAACTTGACTTGGAAAAAAAAAAGTCCTGGAATTACACACTGTTCCCCAATAAATTCCTGTCCCCCTTCCCCAATAAAATCTTTTAAAAAAGAAAAGAAAAAAAACTAAACCCAACCATATGCTGTCTCCAAGAGACACATCTCAGCTAAAAGGACAAGCATAGATGAAAAGTGAAAGGGTGGAAATTGACACTCCAAGCAAATGGTATCCAGAGAAAATCAGGTGTAACCATACTGATATCAGATGAAACAGACTTCAGGGTGATAAAGGTAACAAGAGACAAAGATGCACATTTCATAATGGTAAAGGGGACTATACAACAAGAAGACATAACAGTCATCAATATTTATGCCCCCAATCAGGGAGCACCGAAATATACCAAGCAACTACTAACAGAACTAAAGGGAGAAATTGACCAAAACACAAATATACTAGGGGACTTAAATACATCGTTGACAGCTATGGATAGATTATCCAAGCAGAAAATAAATTACGAAATACCAGCCCTAAAACACATTAGATGAAATGGACATAATTGACATATATAGAGCACTTCATCCTAAAACATCAGACTGTACATTTTTTTCTAGTGTACATGGAACATTCTCAAGGATAGACCATATATTGGGACATAAAATCAGCCTCAGCAAATTTAAGAAGATTGGAATCATACCAAGCATATTCTCTGATCACAAGGCTTTGAAATTGGATATCAACTGCAAAAAGAAAGTAGGAAAAAACACAAATACATGGAGATTAAACAACATACTTTTAAAGAATGACCGGGTCAAACAAGTAATTAGAGGAGATATCAAAAGATACATAGAAACAAATGACAATGAAAATACATCCTACCAAAATTTGGGGGATGCAGCAAAAGTAGTTTTAAGAGGGAAATTTATATCATTACAGACCTAGCTCAAGAAACAAGAAGAATCCCAAATAAATAACCTCATGTTACACCTTAAAGAACTAGAAAAAGAAGAACAAATGAAACCCAAGGTCAGCAGAAGAAAGGAAATAACAAAAATCAGAGCAGAACTAAATGAAATAGAGGAAAAAAAAAGACAATAGAAAAAATTAATGTGACAAAGAGCTGGTTCTTTGAAAAGATTAACAAAATTGACAAACTCTTGGCTACACTCACTAAGATAAAAAGAGAGAAGAGACTAATTAACAAAATCAGAAATGAAAAAGGGGAAGTTATCATGGACAGCACAGAAATACAAAGGATCATCCAAGAATACGATGAAGGACTATATGCCACCAAATTCAATAACCCAGAAGAAATGGACATGTTCTTAGAAACATATAGCCTTCCTAGGCTGAACCATGAAGAACTGGAAAATCTAAACAGACCGATCACCAGTAACGAAATTGAATCAGTCATCCAAAACCTTCCCAAAAGCAAAATTCCGGGACCAGATGGCTTCACTAGTGAATTCTACCAAACCATCAAAGAGGATCTAATACCAATCCTGCTCAAACTCTTCCAAAAAATTGAAGAAGATACAGTACTCCCTAACTCATTTTTTGAGGACAACATTACCCTGATACCAAAAGGACAACACAAATAAAGAAAACTACAGACCACTATCTCTGATGAATACAGATGCAAAAATCCTAAACAAAATTCTAGCAAATCGAATACAACAATGCATTAAAAAGATTATTCATCACGACCAAGTGGGGTTCATCTCCAGGGCACAGGGATGGTTCAACATCCGCAAATCCATCAATGTGATACATCACATAAACAAAATAAAGGACAAAAATCATATGATTATATCAATTGATGCAGAAAAAGCATTTGACAAGATACAACATCCATTTATGATTAAAACACTTAATATAATAGGTATAGAAGGAAAATACCTTAACATAATAAAGGCCATAGATGACAAACCCTCAGCTAATCTCATAATTAATGGTGAAAAACTGAAGTCCTTTGCTCTACGTTTAGGAACACGACAGGGCTGTCCCCTATCACCTCTGCTTTTCAACATAGTGTTGGAAGTCCTTGCCAGAGCAATCAGGCAAGAGAAAGAAATAAAAGGCATGCAAATTTGGAATGAAGAAGTTAAATTGTCACTCTTTGCAGATGACATGATGCTATATATAGAAAACCCTAAAGACTCCACCAAAAAGCTATTAGAAACAATCAACGAATACAGTAAAGTTGCCGGCTACAAAACCAACGTACAAAAGTCCATTGCATTCCTATATACTAATAATGAAATCTCAGAAAAAGAAATACAAAAACAATTCCTTTTGTAATTGCAGCAAAAAGAATAAAATACCTAGGAATAAACTTAACCAAGGATGTGAAAGACCTATATGCTGAAAACTATAAGACATTTTTAAAAGAAATTGAAGAAGACACAAAGAAATGGAAAGACATTCCGTGCTCATGGATTGGAAGAACCAACATAGTTAAAATGGCCATATGACCCAAAGCAATATACAGATTTAATGCAATCCCCATCAAAATCCCAATGGCATTTTTTAAAGAAATAGGACAAAAAAATCATCAGATTTGTTTGGAACCACAAAAGACCCCAAATAGCCAAAGCAATCTTAAGGAAAAAGAACAATACTGGAGGTATCACACTCCCTGACTTTAGCTTGTACTACAAGCCTACAATAATCAAAACGGCATGGTATTGGCAGAAAAACAGACACGTAGACCAATGGAATAGAATTGAGAACCCAGAAATAAACCCACATAAATATGGACAGATAATTTTTGACAAAGAAGCAAAAAACATACAATTGAGAAAAGACAGCCTCTTCAATAAATGGTGTGGGGAGAATTGGATAGCCACGTGCAAAAGAATGAAACTGGACTGCTATCTGTCACCATGTACCAAAATTAATTCAAAATGGATCAAAGACTTAAGCATAAGACCTGAGACAATAAACTGCATAGAAGAAAACATAGGTACTAAACTTATGGACCTTGGATTCAAAGAGCATTTTATAAATTTGACTCCAAAGGCAAGGGAAGTAAAAGCTAAAATAAACGAATGGGACTATATGAAACTTAAAAGCTTTTGCACAGCAAAAGAAACCATCGACAAAATAAAGAGGCAACCAACTGAATGGGAGAAGATTTTTGCAAACAGTGCCTCCAGTAAGGGGCTGATATCCAAAATATACAAGGAACTCATGCAACTCAACAATAAAAAAGCAAACAACCCAATTGAAAAATGGGCAGAGGACCTGAAGAGACATTTCTCCAAAGAGGACATACAAATGGAAAATAGACATATGAAAAAATGCTCAACATCACTAATCATCAGAGAAATGCAAATAAAAACCACAATGAGATATCACCTCACCCCAGTCAGAATGGCTATCATCAATAAGACAAGCAGTAACAAGTGTTGAAGAGGCTGTGGAGAAAAAGGAACCCTCATACACTGTTGGTGAGAATGCAGACTGGTGCAGCCGTTATGGAAGGCAGTGTGGAGGTTCCTCAGAAAATTACAAATAGAATTACCATATGACCCAGCAATCCCTCTCCTGGGTATCTACCCAAAAAATCTGAAAACATTTATACATAAAGACACGTGTGCTCCAATGTTCATTGCAGCTTTGTTTACGGTGGCCAAGACGTGGAAACAACCAAAATGTCCTTCGATAGATGAATGGATAAAGAAGTTGTGGTATATATACACAATGGAATACTATTCGACGGTAAGAAAAGAGATACAGGAACATTTGTGACAACATGGATGGATCTTGAGAATATAATGTTAAGCGAAATAAGTCAGACAGAAAAAGCAGAGAACCATGTGATTTCACTGATATGTGGTATATAAACCAAAAACAACAAAAGAAGGAGACAAACAAATGAGAAACAAAAACTGATAAACACAGACAATAGTTTAGAGGTTACCAGAGGATAAGGGGGGGACGGGGGTGGGAGATGAGGGTAAGGGGGATCAAATATATGGTGATGGAAGGAGAACTGACTCTGGGTGGTGAACACACAATGGGATTTATGGATGATGTAATACAGAATTGTACACCTGAAATCTATGTAATTTTATTAACAATTGTCACCCCAATAATTTTTTTAAAATTATAAAATCTACAAAAAAAAAAGAAACTCTATAGGCTTAAGAGATGTCTTTAAAAATATAAACTTAAGAAGCAAATAATCATAATATTAGAAGATTACTTTCCTTTTTAAAGTAAGGAAACACTCAAAACATGAGCTTGCTCAGCTCTTTCCAAATGAAAATTGTCTAGGGCTGGAAAGTGCAAAGACCAAAAAACACCTGTTCAATCTTTTAGGCTTACCTGTGCTTTGCAAAGATTAATCGTTTCCACTAAAGTTTGCTCAGCCATGCTCTCTAATTATTAGTGAGGCACTGCTCTCAGGCAAGGAGACTGTTTTCGTTTCCATAACAACTTGGTTCAGACTTTGGTTCAAAAAACACACTTGTAAAAAGAGGTGAGCAGCCAGCCTGAGTCTGCGTGTGTCAGCCAGAAAAAATAGCTTTGCGGTAACTCACAACCCTCCACAGTACATTAGTAACCCTTCTGAAAAACCTTTTAATCCCAAGATTGAATTATTCCTAAATTTTCTTGTGATGGGCTATTTTAATACTAATTGTTGCCTGAATCATGGATCAGACTAATAATATAAGGCAATAATGTGCACTTTAGGATAGAAAATGATGTAATTTTTCCCCAAAGGACAAAGAGGGGAGAACCCAAAGATGTTCAAAGGATGTTTAGTACAAAAAGAGTTCCAGGGTCAAATCAATTAGAGAAATCCTGGTTAAACAAATTAAACATCTTTCTCCACTGAGACTTCACAGAGCTTTTACTTTGCTAATGTGCTTTTTTATCTCTCCCAGATTAGAGGGGTGGTTTCACTTCCAATCATAAGCTCCTTAAACCACAGAGTTCTTATCTTTGCGTGGATCCCTAACTGCCCCAGGCCCAAGTAATCTGGTCCTACTCTTCCCAGGACTTTCCCTATAAGAACTGGGACAGTCCCAGGCAAACCACGACAGTCGGCCGCCCCACTGGACCCTCAGCACATGGACAGACTTTCCTTAGAACACCTGACTCCTGTACTGAAGTTGGTTGAGTGTTTGTCTTCCTGGTAGAGGGCAGGCACCAGACTCACTCTCTTGTCGTAACCCCAACATCTACTAAAATGCTAAACACAAGAAGCTCAATAGGTGTGTCTTGAATAAATGAATTAATGAACTAGAAAGCAGAAGATCCTTTTAAACCAGCCCCACCCCTCCTATTCAGTCAATCTTACTAAGTTGAACCACATGAAGTCACTGTTTCTGTAGGTCAAAAATGGTCAAATGTCAAGAATTTCATGTTTCAACCTAATTTACACATTTTTATTCTAGAACTGAGGTTTGAACATGCAAAATGTGTCATGTAAAGTTGGCAGCCACTTTCTCCCTGTAGTCAGCATTAGGTACTGAGGCCATCATACATGCCAAAAGCCTTGCCCCACTGGGTCTACGTCAGCCCAGCCTACATTTAAAGGGTCATTCAGACAATGAGACCACCCTTTAAAGTACAAAGTATGGAGTGGGAGCTCCATTTATAGAGTCCAAAGGGAAAACACCACAACTCTGCCCCATCCGAGCAGCATGTAGCGGTGCTGCGTGTAGGACCAGAGCTTGCCAAGGACTACAAGTCAAAAAGGCTCAGTAGAAAACAAGCACACGGGGCCCGATATGAATAACATGTTCTCTGCCAAATCAAACGAACACCTTTCGACATGGGTTTATATTGGCAGCCCAGGGAGAGTAAACAGCATCGCACCACTTGGAAGGGAAACGAGGAGGTGCTGGATGCCTGAAGAGAGGCACTCGGAGGGCAGAAGTGCAGGGCAAACATCGCTGAAGATCCACCCCTTAACTGTGCAAAGGCATGTGTGCGCTGGGAATGTTTGATGGACTGGTGGTGCTTTTTCGTGAAAGAGGCCTTTCATGAAAGCAAGAGAGCCATCTCTCTGGCCATTTAGAAGATACAACCAGAGGTCAGGAGAAGAGGAAAGACAGGGCACAATCTTCTCTGGACTCTGGCCGAGGGAAGAAAGACAACCAAAGGCAGACAGAAAGGAATGCTAGAGAGGCAAACAGACAAGAAGAGGAAGAAGAGCAGATGAGAGAGGGAGATGGACAGAAAGAGAGGAGGAGCACATGGACAGATGCTTAGGGAGAGACACTACCATGGATTTCAGCCGAGACTAATTCAAAGTTCGATGGAAAGACGCGCCCTGGAAGTCACATGACATAGCTTTAATAGCCAGCGGTCACTGACCATCCGGCTAAACATTCAGAATGGAAGAGAAAGAGCTCTGCTCCTCAAACTCTGGCTAGAGACTTCCGTGTTTTAAGCTTTTAAGCTATTTTGTGAGTCCCACCTTATTGAATCATTTGTGCTTCCAAGTGTCAAGAGACATCTGCATTTCTTTAATTAACCTTCATTTTGGATGATCATTTCTTCATTAGTTTTGGACATAAAACATTCATGCCTGGGACATGGAGGTTTGTAAACAACCTGCCCTTCCTCTGGGATAATAATGCTGAATCAGTCAGAATGACCTCTGACAGCTCCGAGTGCATCCAGGCATGAACAGTACCGCCACCAGGGGTCAGCCCTGCCCCCAAGAAATGGCAACTACCAAGTGCAGGGCCTGCCAGGATGTACCCAAGAGCCTCAGAGCATTTGATTTCAGAAAGCACCAAAACTCTTCCTTGGGATCCTCTCACAGTAACTTGTCAAGATCACTTTGGCACAGCAAACTAACTGATTTCTCATGACAAATATCGAAGTGTACGTTACAACACTGTTAGAGAATTCAGAAAAACCCTCATTGATAACTTCACTGATCACTTATTATTCTTAAGAAATACTTACAATCTTTAAGAAGTAAATGAAAGGCTCAGAAACAGGTCCACAAAATTGCCTGAAATAGACAATCCTCAAAGTTCTAGACTGTAAGGTCCTTTAGGAACTTTTGATCCCTGTGCCCTCCTCCTCCTCCCAACCACACTGTCAGGTCACCTGTCCAGTCTTTCCATCAATACATAAGGTCTCCAATTACTCAGACTAAGGTTTTTACAAAACTTACTCCAGCTATACTATTTTTTTTTTTTTTTTTTTTTGGTTTAAAATATCTGACAAAGCCTAGAGAAAAACTAAAATCTATTGACATGGCAAAAATAACAAAATCTACTCATTTCTCCAGCTAAGTTAAAGATTGACAAAAATTAGATTTCTTAAATAGAATAGAAGCTTTAAAATGTACACTTGCTGGACTTCACATAAAAAGGTTTTACTGAGCAAAATTGATTCCAATAGAAAAAAGATTTACTCACTGATCTGCCCTTGGGTGATATTGCTGAACCAGAGGAGAAAGGGAGGGAGAAACAAAGAGAGGGAGGAAAGGAAAAAAGGGAAGGAGGGAGGGAAGGATATTTCTTGACTCTCCTAGAGCAAAATTATCAATATAGAAAAGTTCCACAGCAATCTGAGGTTCCAAACTGCGCCACAGATGCCCCCAAATCTGGGCATTAAAACTTGTCTGAATAAGGAAAATTTTTATCACGTACATTGTTTAATTTTTATTGTGCTTTGAATTTTATTCATTACCTATTTTGTACTAAGAAATCAGCAAACTTCTGCTCCTAACAGGTCTGATGTGGAAAACTACCTGACGGGCAAATTGTCTCGGTCCCCTTTTCACCGGGTCTCTGGGCAAAGCTTGCTGCTGGGCTGGGCTATTTCCAGGCTACTTTCTCCTTCACTCTTAACCTGGATAGCTCATTCTCATCATTCAGATCTTGGCTGAAATGTCACCTCCTCAGAGATTATATTTAAATTATATTAAAAATGTCATATAATTCATGTGGCCACATTATATAAAAAATGTCCCCCCGCCCACCCACCACCACCATCATCACCACTACACACACACACACACACACACACACACACACACTCCTCTATCACTGTTCCGTTTCTCCCACTAGACTATAATTTCCATGAAGGCAAGTGTCAGCTCATAGTAGAATTACAATAATAAACTGCATAATAAATGCATAAAAGAGAATCAGAGATGATGGCCCACTGAGCACAATGTAACTCGGTTCCTTTCCAAGGACCATGAGGCATTATTTTCAGTCTTTAGAGTCTACAAAAAAGCTCTATATCCTAAAAATAAACCACCTTTACTTGAGCTGGGCATGTCTCTTTGCTACCCAGACAGCACTGCCCACTCCTTAGTCAGGCTGTTATTTTCTTTATAGGTTCTGGTTCGGACACTATTTTTCAGCCTTGATACTTTTGCTGAAATTTGAATTACTGTGTTTTTGTGCATTTTGCTTTTTAGCTTTCAGTGTTGTGTTTTTAAGACCAATGACAATCAGGGGCTCTCTTTCCACAATACACTCAACAGCGCACAGTCAGTCTCCTACAATAAGCAGCATCCCTCTGCCAGTTTGAAGCGCATTCCTGATCATATTCCTGACCATCCTGAACTGTCTGCCCATTTCCATTGCAGTCTTGGGCATGAGGCAATACACAGCAACACTGGGAGGGAATTTCAGGCCAGTGCCCAGAAGAACTTCCTGGCAGCACAGTGAGAGTTCAGAATAGAACCCTTGGGATGAAGCGTTTACATCAGATTTCCTGGCAGTGAACATTAAAATAGGTAAGACCCCCAAAGTCTGCTCCACTGAGCCTCTGGAAGTCCTGGAGCACTGGCCCAGGTCACCTGCAGGGGTCTTCCTTTCTTCTTTAATTTGCATCAATTTGTGAATTCATTTGCATAAGCAGACTCCAGAGAGTCAACCATCCTGCCCCAAAAGTACAGCCTCGGCCAGGTAATACTGGCAGGAGTACTGAGAAGGCTGTGGACTTTGGCAAATATGCCTGGAATCTCATTTGGATTGTAAATAGAATTAAGCCCAGCTTCATGAAGTGGCTCCTCAGCACCCACAGCATCATGGGAGGTGAGCATCTTTGCATTCCAAATCTGGGGTCTCCATTTAAAACTGCAAACAACTCCCACACCCAAATCACCCTAACATATGCAACATTACCTCTAGATTGTTCACTCATCTTCACATTTTAAAAGACAAGCACCCCAATCAGAGAGAAAATTCAAATGCTATTTTTGCATGAATTAACAAAACAAAACCTACTGGCCATTATGCAAATGTGAAATGTCAGCACATGTGAACATAAGTTACATACTCATTCATTCCACAAGCATTTCTGTGGAACCTACCGTGTCCCAGATTCTGTGCAGGAGGCTCCCCCACTGACCTCATTTTCATGGCTCACTTTAACTCTTCCCCTTCTCAAGATCTAGTCCTTCAATCCTAAGGAATCAAATATACCAGTCCCGTGTTGGCTTTATTGAAAGGCTCAGTAACAAGCAAAATACATGAAAGGAAAGAAATGTAGATTAAAAATAAGAAAAGAAACGAGTGAAGGAAAGGGCTTAGGGCAAAAATGAAAAGAGAGTGAATTGAAGAAGAGCGTTCTCGGAAAAAAGGAAGACAAAGGAGAGGCTGCCATTTATGGAGGGAAAAGTGAAAGCACAGAAGAATCCATAAACCCAGCACCCATCCTCTAATTAGGTGAGACTTGAGCAAATCACCCCGAATCTAAAGGAAGCCCTTTAAGAGCCTCTGTTCCAATTCCACCCAGACTGTCTCACCCGAACTTGAAGCCTCCTACATTCACAACCAAATGGGCTTCCGTTCCAGCTTCTGCCTGAGCCTCTCTAGTGAAAGCACCTCACTCTCCCACCAGGCAACTTTGTCCATTTCACTGGCACTGGGCATCCATGCTCTCCTCACCTCTACCACCAAATGAAGGTAGTGAACAAGATGAGCTCAAGGCCCCATCCCCTGCCTCCCACACTCTCTGATTCTAAAAGTTGGCTCCACACTTACTCAATAACCCACAGATTTGAACCCGGTCCTCCTTAACCTCACCAAGACACCACTGGAATACGCCATCTTGAATGCACTCTCTCCCAAGTTTCAGCTGTCATTGGACATCTCCACAGACTGTGCTGTATGACAACAACTGGCACAGAGGTGCAAGGAACCCACTGGAGATGCCATGTCTCAATGAGAGAAAGGCAGAAATCTGGGGATAAATAATCAGAGTCGAAGGGTATCATGTCCAATCTGACTGTCAGTACATACCAATGCCTTAGCAGGTGTAAGGGAATTACACATTTTTCCATTTGACAACATTCTACTGTGGGCATACTATGTGCCTGATTTGGGGATATTTAAATCCCTTTGGAGAGCTCACGATTTAGTGGGAAACATAGCTGTCTCAATAACTCAAAGGGATGATGGAACAACTGAGAAAACAAGACCGAGGAAATGAAGCGCAAGACAGGAGCCAGCAGATAACTGTGTGGCTGGAAATTCTCATTCTGCATATGGCGTGAGACAAACTTCCCTCTAGAGCCAAAGACTGAATCACAACCCTTTTCCTCAAAACAATCCTGACTTATTTTTTTTTTAATTTAAGTAAACTGCAATCCAGGCAATATTGTAATTCATAAAATCTTCCCCCAAATGTTAACTTTCATCAGGACATCTTTGATAGGAGAAATGACCTAAAATCTATCACTAGCAAATGTAAATAAAGATGTCAGAATTTTTCAGACTATTAAGTCAGCAATCTGCATCTCTCTACACTAAGGAATTGCACAGAAAACTATCACAGAAAGTCTCATAAGAACTCATTAAAAATGTTCCCAAAGGTTCACAAAATCATCTGATAAATGCAACAAACCCTTTAAAATTCATGTTCTATAAATTAAGCACCACAGAGGCAGAAGCAGTACTAACAGCTTTTTAAGTAAGATGTTTGTGGTTAAAGGTACCAAGGAAGAAAAGAAAATCTTCCCCCAAATTACCAAATTTAAGTAATTTGATTAGATGAACATCCAGGGATAAAATAAAAATAAAAGGGGGCAACAAACTCCCCCATCTAGAAGCATCTAGAAGTTAATGACACTCTCTGTCTTCTTCTACCACGTATTCAACTAACAAGGAGCTCTGGACAGGCGGGTAATTTTCTCTTCTAGTCACAGAATTCAAGGTGAGCTGCTAATAACTTACAATAAGTTGCTTGCTTAAGATTAATGGTATTCAGCAAGGAGCATGATAATTTAGGCCTGTCAACCTCCAGAGAACAAATGGGCAAAGGGACATGATGGACTCAGGCTGCCAATGGTCCTCAAAACACCAGCTGGAAAAGAAAAGTCCACCAAGGTCAAACTTCCAGCCTTGGACTTCCTCTGAAATGTTGAGACAGTCTGAAAGGAAATGCAACCAACTCCACTTGGATCCATGCTGCGAATTTCAAGGCTTTGAACAAAGCCCCTGCCCATCTCAGTGATTCTTGGCAAACAAGGTGATAAGGATTTCGGGAGCTCAGCTATGATCATTGCATGCCTGGAATCCTCTCTTAGCAGCACACTCAAGGCACTTCTGTCTGCAGATTCTTTTTCGGGGTTGCACACTTCAAGTTAGACCACTGGGAGTCAAATGTATTTTCAGTGATCACTTGGTTGCCTCTCCACCTTCCTGGGAGGGCATCATATGTCAATTGTCAAGAATGGGGACAAAGAGGGATCCTTAGGACAAAATCAGGTTTGTGTTTTCATTTGTTGGAAACCCCTTCTTTCCTCCACATATGGGGGCCAAGAAGCTTGAGTCGGAGGAAATGAAGCTGCCTCAGAATCACAAGAGCAGAGGGCCCCCAAGGAACTGTTCCTTGTCTAACTGCCCCGTTGGATACTCTGCCACTCGTACAGGATGTCAGACGGATGAAAGCTCAGAATGAGCTGGTTCAGTGGTTGTCAACAGGGGCAGTACTAGCACCAACTCTCAGGAACAGTTAGAAATATTTGGCTGTTTGGGGTTGTAACATTGTGGAAGAGGCCAATGGCATTTAGTGTGGACACACAAAGAATTGTCCCCCACAACCAGAAATTGTCCCTCCCCAAATGCCATTTAGGTTTCTGTTAAAGAAGACTGATCTCATTCATCCATCTTGTTTGACAGGAAAGAAAAATGAGATTCAGAGAAGGACAGCATCTTGCTCTAGTTCACCCAGCTAGTTAAGAGGCAGACCTGGGACTGAAATCCAGGTTTCTGGCTTCTTCTCTCTATTCTGCCTCAAGGAAAGGTAGAAGCAGTGGTAACAGAGGTGATGGATATTGTTTACTGAGCCCTTACCAAGGCCCTAGGTTTAGTGCTTTGCACTTTATTTCACTGAATCCACACAAGGACTCTAGAGGAACCTAAGTCACAGAGAGGTTAACTAACTTGTGCAGGGCCACACATCCTAGAAGTGGCAGGCCTGGGGCTCTCACTGAGAGCCCTGTCCTGCTCAGGAGATGGGCATCCCCATGTACACCACACAGAGGCACGGCGGGCAGGACGCACCAAACCTTTACACAAAGTACCCACCTCCAGGGAATGCAGCAAGGACTAGAAGGTTATCATACCTTCCCTTCCAGAACTTTCAAGTGACCTAAAAATTGATTCCAGAGAAAAAAATCTTCCAAGACTTAGGAGCTATCTGGACAAAAGCCAGATACATGGATCTGAAGGAAACTGCAAAGTCAAGAAGGCAAAATGACAAAGGTAATTCCAATTGAATCCCCAGGAGGAGGAGAAGGTGGGTAGAAAACCCCATTTCAGGGTGAGTTCCAACTGCTTGCTCAATGTGTTAAACCATTGCCATGACAGGGAACTGCTTGTTCCACATTTCAGTAGTGTAAGGAGTATTCTGAAGGTTGAGAATTGCATGTGGAATCAATATGCTTACCAGACAGACATGTGGAGCTCCTGGAAAGACAAAAACAGGGAGGGCAGGATATAAGGTCCCATAGAAAAGGCAGGGGACACCTGGGCCTCAGCTGACTCACCTAACACAGCAAATGTGACATGAAGCATTCTTCTCACCTGAGATCTTTGCTGATGGTGGTTCCTCTACCAGGAATATCCTATTCCTGTCTCCCCCGTGTCTCATTATCCAGCTAACTCCTACTTGATGTTTAATCTCAACAAAGGGGTCATCTCCTTCCCTGACCTCCTGATTTGGTTAGGCATTCCACTGGGTGCTACCATAGCCCTCTGCACTGACCTTCATCCAGCAGCCTACCACACTATACTGCAATTGACTGTTCAGTAGTCTTTTCTTCAAGAAGACCATGTGGTCTGTATGGGAAGGGGCTCTGGTTCAGCCTTTGCTAATTTCTTCAAGGAGCCTCTTGTTGGAAACAGGCTGGGAACCTAAGAATGATGCTTTTCATATCATGATATTCTACAGGTGGTGAGGTTGCTGCCTCAGAAAACAACAATCATTTCTCATATAATGAAAATGGAAGGAAAAGCACAAACACTTAAACTGTGTTTTAAGGTCCTAGAGCTGAAACTGTGTCATCAGTAGCTCTTTTATTCCCTTTTAAGCCTCAATTTGACCAGCATATGTGACATTCAGTCACTAATCCATGTGCAAAAGAAAAGGTAGGTTAACCTGGAAGCACACGTTTTTTGTCAAATTAACAAAAGATACTTTAACTTGAATTGGTTAAGACCACTGTCTCCTTTGCTCCAGTTTTCCCTCTGTCACACTCCTCTTCCCAGCAGATAGAACTGGTATGGCCAGGGGCTTGTAGGGGGAGTGAAGAGGAAGTGGGGTTGGAGAACTATTCATTTTGGGAGTGGAGGGCTAGATGTACGTCTTACCTCCATGTATAGTCAATGCTGGTTAGTAATCCTAGCAGAGCTGGGATTCCCACAAAGCTTTGGGGCCTCTGAAGGGAATAATCGTAACACTGCATGATACTGTCTTGCATATGCTTATTGAGCCCTTAACTTAATAGCTGGGTGTCCATCCTCCAGCACTTGCCAGCATGTGGCGTTTTCCCACTGGTACCCAGGCGCCCTTTCCTAGTCCCATTGTCCTGGGCTGCCCACCTACCCACGGCCCTCAGTCCACATTGGTTTTCCTGCTGGACCTCATCTTTGCTCACACTCTTCCTTCAGCTGACACGGTCTCATCCAATCACATTTCTTCAGGCCATTCCATGTCTTACTCTTTTGGCACAAAATACTGATCTCAGTAAAAAATAGCATAAAACTTATACAATGCCTGAAAAATGAGGACACCAATGACAAACTGGTTAATGAGTATCTTCAATTCAAACAACATTTAGATTGATCACTACACAGAAAATTTTCAATGCCCTAAATTCTCACAGATCATAGACGAGAGAAATTTGATAGGTGTTTTCCCAAATTTGGCAACAAGCCTAAAAATATATATCAATACCAGTAACAAGTAGTAACACTGAAAGAAAGTTTTCTAAACCGTCAGTAACAGAAGGCAAATTTCCATCATCCATTCTGCAGCTATAGTTCTCACCCAGTCCTTTCACAAAACACTAATAATGCCTGGGTCCTAGCAATTCTAATTTAATTGGCCCACAGAACATCCTGGGCTTCAGGATTCTTAATAATTTCCAAATGATTCTATTGGGCGTCCCATGTGGAAAACCACTGCCAAAAAAGAATGAATCATCTTTCTATTCTCTCCACATAAAACGGTATTACAAAATTATCATCATATGAAGAGCAGATCAACAATCATTCAGCCAAAAACTGTATGAAAGAAAAAAATCTATTTTTCATTATAATCATAGAGCATGTCAGGCAGTTAATTAAAAATAAAAAATAATAATAATTTTGTTATTTTCTGAATTTTGTAATGTTTGTGGTATGTTACATAAATTATACTTTTAACTGTTAAACAATGCGCTGTGATTTATTTTCTAGTCATAATTTTGCGTTTTTTCATAAAGCATACTCCCCAAATTGTATAAGCTTGAGTCTTCCCTAGAAGAGCAATTTTTTACGTGTTGTTTTTCAAAACAGGTAGATTCCATGAGCCAAGTAAGACAAAGAACTTGGTAACAAAATCAAACTAGTCCCAAGAGGATTAGATATAGAATCAACATGCATCAACATCAAGCCCATAAGAATTTGATGAGTTTGTTGTATTTGCCTTCACATCCAGCATAAGCCTGGTGCTGTACATGGGACATATAAGTGAGAAACGTGTTAATTAATTTATTTTTACTTACGCCCTCCTCTACTATTGAATATATTACAACCATGCAGAATATTATTTTTAAGATTTTGAGGTTTAAACGTTTTTCACTTAAACTGCATCCCTTATTATATAATCATTAAAAGGGACTCTTACGAAGGGTCTATAATAACATTGTGAACGATATAACGTCCGTGAGAAAGGACATAAAATTGTACGTACCAAATGACTGCAACCACGTTTTAAAGAATCTGCACTGAAGAAGGAGAAAGTCTAGGGAAAAAATGGCTACGTTTTAATAGCAGTGATGTTTGGGTATAAAGATACAGATTTGTTTTTCTTTTGTTTCTATATTTCCCCATTTTCCAAACTTTCATAAATGATCTTGGACTAGTTTAATGGTGACTGAATCAGCCAGTATCCCAATAGGAAACAGATGACATGGGCAAACTAGGATAATTTGAAGAGAATTTGGTCCAGAGGGATGACTTAAAACAAAGGGCTTGACAGAGTTTCTATCATCTGAAGCACTGCAGCTGCCTATGCAGGGTGATCCGACACAACCCTCAGAGGCTTCTCCCAGCAGTGACTCACATCACGTCCACTGATATTCCATTGGTCAAAACAAACGTATGTGGCCATACTTAGCGTCAACAGATGGGAGGTGAGATTTCACAGGAGCCCAGGAGGAGGACGGATGGAGTACTTGGGGATGTCACTAGTGACCATCACAGAGGAAGGACCCAGACAGCCTATTTCTTTTGCATTTATGCAAATGATGAGACTGACACAAAGCTCCAAGCAGCACAAGTTCCAGAAGTGCTTGCTGGGTGAACAAATGACAATCATTTCCCACTGAGAGAGTGCCCTCTCTCCACTACCTCAAACAACATAGAAGTGAGCACAGCAGTGACACCATGTGGGACCTCAATCCCACCCTTGAAAGGAACAACAGAAAAACCACCACCAACTCTGGAAAACTGAGCACAGCCATCCGATTCCAAGAAGCCAGTTCTGCATCTACACTCTTGTTATTCAAGTGATTAGGTTTTCTGTAAAAAGGAAAAGTCGGTTTATCCTGGAGAGAAGATACACCACAGGATTCTGCCTGGGATGGGCTGGCTGCAGGAAGCCCACCGCACACTGCTCTAAATGCCGAAGATGAACCCCTTTTTTCCTGGCAAGCAGTGAACTCCGGCATATTGTTCAAAGACAGAATCGATACTAAAAACATTTTCCAGTTGGTCTGGAACAAAATTCCCACAGAAGGCATCTGAAATAAATATAGCTCACAAAAGAACCTAAATAACAGGTAAGGGGATCTCCGTGGCTGCACCCAGGGTGACCTCATGGCTGCCAGTGGAAAATACACCCCCTAGAGAGACCAAATAAAAGGCCACAGAAATAGCCAGGGGGCCCTAATACCATCCCAGCCCCATGCCAAAGAGTCACAAAACTCTAAGGAGCCTAACTGTAGGAACCAGAGATTGCAGACAACACGGCAGCAGGGCAATCTTCAGAACTTCCAGGAACCAGAGCTGCTCCGCCTCCCACCCTGGGTGGCAATTTTCTTTTGAAATAATGCAGCTCCCTTTAGAATGATATGTTGCTTTCCCCCTGCCCCCCAAAGAAGTTCTGAATGTAATGGTTATAAGGCAGTTGCTCACTGAAAAGAGCCCCTGTGCAGAGAATGCCTCCTTTGCCTTCTTTCCATTCCCCCCCAAGTCACTCACTATCTTTGCTCAACACCTTCATCATTCCTCACTTGAAGAAGAAATCCCTCCAGCACATGGCCTAGGGAGCTCTGCCGACTTACAAAGCACTCAGACTTTAGTGAGTTTGTTAGATATCTATTGCTGCATAACAAGTCACCCACAAACCTAGTGGGTTAAAACAGTAATGATCACTTCTTAACCCTCATGGTTTCTGTGGGTCAGGAATCGGGGAAAGGCTCAGATGAGCAATTCTCATGTGGGGGATGCCATGAGACCTCAGCTGCGGGGCCATCACTTCAAGGACACAAGGTTAGTTATATAGTCACTTTCAAAGTGACTCACTCACCTGGCTAGCAAGTCAGTGGTGGCTCTAGGTCAAGGGCCTCAGCTCCTCTCCACGTGGGCCCCTAATGGCATGGTCACTGGCTACACCAGAGCAAGGGATCCTAGAGACCAAGACAGACACTGAGCCTCGGAAGTTACACATCGTCATGCCTGCCAGGAAGGGCCAGCCCTGATTCAATGTGGGAAACATCAATATAAGAGCATGAAGACCAGGAGGCAATGGTGGCCATCTTGGAGTCTGGCTCCCAAAGAGTCAAAGAGACAGACAATGAGACACTGTGGGTGTAGCAGATGCAATTGGTGACCTTCCAGCTGGGCAGGAAGTTGTGAGGACTGATCACCCCCAGGAGCAGCCCTCAAACAATGCTCGTAGGCATCAGTACATACACGCCCCAGCTCCCTCACGCATTGAGTGGGATCAATCCACAGTGTATGTACTACACTGGTTTCCAGAGTCCCTCAGCAAATGACACTCCAGTTGCTCACAACAGTGACTGGCTTGATAAAGCACCCTTTATTGTCTGCTTTTTCATCCCTTTCTCACGTCCCCACTCCCCTCCTCGTGTTTCCTGGGTTTACCTTATAAATAAGCTATTTGCAATCAAGTCACTAACTCAGGGTGTGCCGCTAGGACCCAATCCAATGCAACAAGGAAACTGAAAAGTTTCCAGTATTCATGAAGCTTTCTTTGAGCCGGGGAGACATAACGTATGTACATAAGTCTGGCTGCATAGTCTCAAAAAATAAGCTACAAGTGAAGATTAGCAAGTATTAAGGGAATACTGTGTTTGGCAAACCTCAGCGAGATCACATGAGAAACACAGACTTAGCGGGTAACAATAAAAGTGACATGCTATGTATTTTTAAACTATAGTAAACGAAAGTTCTGGAAGGTATCTATTTTCAAAACAGATAAAATTTGTTCAGGTTGAATATTTGCTCCAGGAAGCAGCCCTGCTCCTAAATGACCTTCCTCAAATGCCCAAGTCACAGCTCTGGTGCCAGAACCTACTAACACAGGTTTCCTGCAGACCAGTCATGACAGATAACACAATATTAAATAACATTCATCCATACCCTGAGGAAGTTTCCTCTTTACAACCTGCTTTTAATTCTTTTGCCCATGTTAAGGGGGGAAAAAAAAAAAAGAAAGAAACCTCAATGTTATATTCAAGGTGATCTCTAACAAACTACCCACGTGTTCCTTTTTATTTCCCGAAGTCCCTTGCCACTGGACTGAGACCAATTGGTTCAGGCCAATGGATTTGAGCAGAAGTTATGTGTGCCCCTTCCAAGCCAAGGCAGGGAGAGCCAGGGTATGTCCTCACCCTCTCTTCCCCTTCACGGCAACCAGACAGGCCTGTGATGTGACGGTGGAGCCAGCTTGGACATGGTCTGCAGCCCTGAATGGAAATTTACGACAGACAGTGGCCTGAAGTGTCATCTGCCTTCAGCAGGCTCTGTGTGAGTCCCAGGTAGAGCTTTATTGGAGTTAGCCATGAGAATCCAAGGTGTACTTCTTATTGCAACATAGCTCAGCATAGTCTGACCACTAAAATCACTTCGCCTAAGTCTCTTTCTAAAAGAGAGATCAGGCCTCAAGCAAAGAGCCTTTGGCAGGCAAAAATATCCAGCTGGATGTAATATGATTGTTTTGTTTTTGTAGCAGTTACGTCCATTATGGCAGGTGATAATAGCTTGTTATTTATTTATAGTACTTCTACGAGGTTCCCATCTAAATAATGTTATAGAAGTTAGAAAAAAAGTCAACTCATAGAAAGACAGTCAATATTAGATAAAACCATGAAGGGAAAACCGAATGACTGAAATGTAGGGAACATGGATGGCACCGACCTCAGAGAGGGAGAAAAAGTTCACAGTCATAGGTTCTTTTGTCGACACAACTAAACTGTACATCTGCAACAAGATCATGGATTTTTATTAATGTGGCTATACAACCTAACTGTACATTCTCTCAAAATCGGATTGGACAAAACCTTATTTGGTGGCCGGGCATTGCAGGACAGAATGGGTTAACAAGCCCAGAGTGGGGAGCAAAGCAGAGGTACTTGGAGGCTGAAGCCTGTCCTTGAGACAGGCCTTCTGGGAGAGAAAAACTTAGACAGGCATATTGAGGCTGCAGCTGGGGAAACAATCATAATTTGGGGTGAAGGCAGAGGAAGGAGCATTCCCGTCACAGAATAGCCTGCTTCAGGAAATGTAAGCAAGCAGCACAACGGTTAAAGACACAGGTTCCTGAGCCCACGGGCTCTGGATTCGAATCTCATTTTGTCACTTGATGTGAAGCAGGTGATTGAATCTTCCTGCACTTGGTTCTCATTCGTAAAACAGAGAGAATAAGGGCCTCCCTAATCAGGTTGTCGGCAACAGTACATGAGCTATTGCATGTAAGTGCTTAGATTAGTGCCTTGTACATAACAAAAGCTAGAGAAACATTAGCTATACATTTTCTTTCTTTCTTTTAAAACCTAGAACATAGTTGGACCTCAGTAAAAATTGTTTTAATTTGAATGAAAGAAAATAATGATTTGCACGGAAAACAGCAATCAAATTAGCTAGTTGGATTAAAACAGCCATTTTGTTCATTTATTCTAGAGATTTAAAACAATGCCCTCGCAGTCATATACTGATACAAAGCTCAGTATTTTGTAGCTAAAAAGCGAGGACTGGGCCTAAAATCCAGCATTTGGTTGTTGTAGTCTACTACATTATTTAGTCTCTAATTCTTCATTGGGTGAATCCCTCAAAACGGCAGCTCTGAAAGGGTTTAGACTGCGTTTCACTTCATCGTAAGGATTAGTCACCAGCCAAACCCTAGCAGGAAAGGTTAAGTGTTGTTCTACAAAAGTTTTTTAGGCGGCAAGTAACAACCCAATAATAAGTAATAAAATTAATTTACTGGGTTGGAACTACCATTTTTTTTAATAAATAGCATAAAAATAGTGCAATGGGCATATAAGAAAAAGTAATTGCTACACACACACACACACACACACACACACCAGTTTGCCATGTAAATATATTTCTTATTGTGAGCCATAATAAAAGGTTCAAAAAATGGACTATATCCCCTTTAAGGTTTCTCTACATTAGTCATTATATACGTATTCCTTTACTTAGCATCTATCCAACCAGGACCACTGCCCCCAACTAAATTGCTTAAGGCCACGTTTGTCTTGTGCCTCATTCATTAACAACGGCACCATCACAGTGCCTGACACTCGGCAGATATTCAATAATATTGAATAAATGAGATTTAACTCATCCCACAAGCCCTTCAAACCTAGAGTCTACCCACTTCTCAGCATACTTATTTTGATTCCAAATACACACACACACACACACACACACACACACACACACACAGAGGCATTTCTCCTTTCCTGTTTTCTTCCACTGTCTTGAATTCAGCTAAGCCACTGGCACTAATGCGTTGCTCTGGCAAATGCAGTGGTCAGTGATATGGTCCTCACCTTCCCGGGGAGAACACTGTCCTCTGCTGACAGATGTGGACACTAAGGCCCAGAATAGTGACGTAACCAGCCCAAGGTCACAGAGCGGTCATCATCTCCATAACCCTATGCACCCTGCCCTGAACAGGCTATGGGTACACAACACAGAGGAACCGCCTGCATTCTCCTCCAAAAGGAGACTGGGCTCTCAGTGCACCCGTGGCCCACTTACATACTATAATGAGCCCATGAGGGACCTGAGTGTGATGAGGTTCTCCTAAGACCCTGAATTCCAGGTGACATCACTTATGTCACCTATATGGGCCAACTTAGATAAAGCTCCTTCTCAAGGAACCTCTTCGCTTCCTGGCAGTTTGTGAAACAGGATGGGATGCTTCAGCAATCTACTCACAATAAATAAGCACCAACTCATACAACCACACTTTTTTTTTTCTCACACTTAGATAGAAATTCTTCTAGTATTAAAAAGATCAATCACAGTCTGCACTTAAAAATATCTATAAATGTCTCTTTAAAAGTTTTCCCGTGTGTTTTTGTTCTATAAACACTATTAAAAATTAAGAAGGAGAGACAGGACAATTATATTCCGAGGTTTCATTTTACCTCTGCCTCTCTCCTCGCTGGGGCCTTGAGTGACTCACTTCTTTCTCTGTTTGTCATCTGCCAGCCCATAGTTCCCTAGGCCACAGTGTGGACAAATGACCAACCTCTAAGAAACATTTATTTATTCCTTAAAAAATATTGAGGTACCTACTATGGGCTAGACCGTGTGAGACTGGGGTTCACATGCATTTAAACAAAACAGGTTTTGAAAAGAAGCCAAATACTAATGGATTTTTTTTAAGTGAGCACCACTCTAAAGTCCTATCAAATAAGAAATGCAGCTTTTAAAGAAACAGGCACAAGCTCAACGGCCAAAGCATCCCAGGTGTGGCACTGAGCATAAACTCAGCCACAAAACAATGTCTCTCTTGAGATGAGAATGTTTCATTTAATGTCATTTCCTGTAAGTATGGGATATTAGCCACTACATGTTGGTGTCAGGCCACATGGGGGACAGAGTTGAAGCAGAGGGTCCCTGCACTCCAGGAGCTCAGTATCCTGAGAGAAATGCCAAGAGCATATATAACCAAATGCAAAGCATGCTTGAACCAACACTCTAAAGAGCCTGTGAGAATGGTGTAGACAAATCCTACAGAAGCACCGTAGTAATCTATCCACTCATCTATCCACACATCTGTCCTTCCAATCATCAGTCTGTCCATCCATTCATCCACCCTCCATTCACCCATCCCTCCATCTATCTATCTACCCAATCATCCATCTATCCATCTATCTATTCAGTTCTTCACCCAACCATCCATTTATCCACCCCTCTATTCATCCCTGCCTTCCTTTTTCCCTCCCTCTCTCCATACACCCTTCTGTCCATCCATCTATCCATTTATCCATCCATCCATCCATCCATCCATCCATCCATCCATCCATTCATCCAATCCATTCATTCATCCATGCATTCACCCATCCCTCTATTTCTCCCTCCCTCCATCCACTTATCCCTCCATTCATAATGTATTAAGTGCCAATTCTGCAGCTACTTCAACACCTATCTCCTCTTAGAATACTCCCCAATCCTGAATGAATTACAATTATCACTTTGTTTATTCGTCTATAATGCTTTTGTTTTAATATGACTCATATCTCTCCCTAATAAATGAGACCATAGCTCTACCTTATAAAGGAATTTAGTAATTACAATAATAGAAATGATGTTAACATTTATTGAGACTTTACTATGTCCCAGATCATTTGGTGAACCCTCATAACAGCTCCCAAAGACACCAGAATCACCCCCAGCTTAGACCCTATAGGCACAGTGTGTTGACGAAGCAAGACCAGAATGGGGTGCCCAGGCCTGTTCAGACCCTGCCCATGTTCACGGGAGACGGAAGTGGGCTGAGAAAGGATGCCTGAGTTTCATTCACTCCCATTCTCCGGCCCCCGAATAAGACTATCCCATCTGCCTTTCATTTTTGTTATATTTTTTCTTTAAAATCCTCAGAGCATTTCCCAAAAGTTTCGACCTTCGATAGCTTAAGTAGAAACTAAAAGAGAAAAACTAGAAAATGACAAATTTAGTTCCCAACAGGCAAGTCGCATCTTAACATCTTTTTATCCTTTAGTTTTGTTTTTTCTCCCCTGGGATTACCAAAAGTCTTTTTTTTTTCTACATAAGGAAGCAGACCCTCAAAACTTAACTTTTCCAGAGAAGGTCAAATCTGCTTCCGTTCTTTGTGTATTTGTATGTGTCTCCACACATGCATGAGAGGGAGGGAGAAAGAGAGAGCGAGGGAGAGATTGAGAGAGAGATACCTTCAGGAGAGCCCCTCTGTTACTAAAATAACATGAAGTGCATTACCCATTCATGAGCCAAACACAAATCAATCGTCCCCTTAATGGACTTCCGGTAAACCACAGAGCACCAGCAGGCCCACTAGGACATCCTGTGGGCACCCACAACTGGACATGTCTGGAACTAAGCGTGTCATGCTCACCCTACAAACTACTCCTCTTCTTGTATTCCTCGTTTGACTCATGAGACGACCCAATCACTGAAGGCTCTGTCCTGGGCCTCCCTCTAGCCTTCCTCCAGCCACGTCCTTCTCAAAGGGGAAAAGGGTCTTTTGGCCCAAGGGGACATGCCCACCCAGCACTAGTACTCTTCCCTTCCTACACTTCCCCCTGGTACCTGGGATCCTGAAATTCCCTGTCCAAATGCCTACCCCAAGCCTGCTGCCAGTACCTGTGTGGGCCCCTTCCCAGGTGGTCCTCCTGGAGGAAGGCAACACTGCCAACATGTGCGGCCCTAGGCCCAGCGTGGCCGACAGGTGGTTGGTTGAGGAAAGCGGGTGTGAACATAACACAGATGTGTGGGCTGGGGAATCCACACACTGCATGTGTAAGACCTCTCACAGTCCCAATCAGTGACAGGGGTGGGTGGAGAGAGAAAGCAGTCAGGCCACAGGCTGGGAGTCTCAATTTTTGCTCCATCCCTGAGCCCACAAATGTTAGAGATAGGCCTGAATTCTCCGTCCAAAATATCTCCCGGATACCCACTCTCCAGTTCTCATTACCCTGAGCTAAAACGTCCATCACTAGACTTCCTGGCTCCTCCCAGGCTCCCCCATCTCTTCCTATGATCTGTACTGGTGAGTTGTCCTAAAGCACAAAACTAAGCAGCTCCTGCCCTCATCCTCCACCCAACCCATGGTTAAAGCCTCCTACTTGGCATGGAAGCAAGCCCACTTGTCCCCTGGCTCCTGCCCACCTCACCAGCTCCGTCTCCTTCTCCTCTGCACCCACATGCAGGGCTCAGACTACAGCAGACTCCTTGCCCTCCCCACCCCCTGCAAACTTGGCAGTACCAGGTTGCCCCCAGCCTAGGTTACAATCTCTACTAGGCAAGCCCAGCCAAGTCCTGGTTGGTTCAACAGTCACCTCCTTTTGGAGGTTTCCTGCACCCCCGGGCCTCCCAGAAAGATTTAACCAGATGGCTCCTCTCTCTGGGGCTGCCGTCTGTACTGGAGGCGTTTCTGAGTGTTGATTTTGTGTCTTGCCGTCCCACTGCACCGTGAGCCCCTGGTGTGGTCTCTGTGTCCTAACCCTGTGTGTGGCACATGGCAGGGCAGTGGCAATGGAGGACACAGGTGGGGCTGACAGTCCCTGGCCACCTCAAGGATCATATCTGGAGTATCGCAGAAACCAGGCATAGAAAAACCTTCCAATCCTAACTCTTCCTGAAACCTTTGGAAAAGCTTGCCTTGGCTCCCAAGCAGACTGCCAAGCAGGGCAATAAAAGCAAAGTCTACTATAGTGCCCACCATGTGCCAGGAGGTACCTATATTAACAATGTAATGCTCCCAAAACTCTTACAATTATCCCCTTTTATGGATGAGGAAACAGAGGCAGCGAGACATTATGTAAGTTGCCCAAGATCACTCAGAGTATGAAAAAGTGAGGGCCTGACCCAGGCAGTTGGCCCCCAAGTTGTCTTTTCTACTATGCAACACCACTGATAGTAGCAGAGAAGGATAAAGAAAAACAAACAAACAAACAAAGGTATGTTTTGGTGCCTCTCTTACCAGAGCTTAGCGGGCAATTGTCCAAGCAAGGGCTCCCCTGATATGTTTCACCTGCTATCTCTACATAAACCAAATGCTGGTTTTTAAACACAGAAGAGTTAAGGGTTCCATTCTGCCAAGCTCTATGGCAACTGCCTTAATACACTAGTTCCTGACTCCTAACACTGATGCTACTCATTTCCCCATTTTGCAGGTGGAGACACGAAGGCCCTGGAGAGTGAAGCCACAGGCCCAAGTGACAGAGCAAATTAACAACGCAAGGGGATTCACAGCTCATCCCGGCTCTTATTCTGACATTTATTTTTTATCTTTACTGGTACCATAGTTGTGCACTGGTTCTCTTGGAAAAGTACAGATTTGGGATGCATAAAGGACTAATTAGAAATCAAATTATATTATTAGCGTCAGTCACTAAAAGGGGAAATTTCTCATTCTCCCCTGAACCTGCAATGCAGGCAAGAAAAGGCCATGAGTGATGCAGAGACTCAGCCTTGGCCCTGGCTGCGACAGGCGGGGAAGGTCCTGCCCCAGCGGGAGGAGCCAGAGCAGCCCGAGGCTCTGTCCACCGCTACAAAGGAGCCCAGCTGCAGCCTCGGCATCTGACTCTTGCTGCCACCCTGTGACGAACTGCAGCAATCGCAGGCGGGGAACATGGGGCCAATCAGAGGAGTCCAGGAGAGAGAGGCCCCCAACACTTATCCTTTCCCCCTCCACCGAGAATCCCTTAGGGTCTCCCGGAGAGACTCACAGGTTCTGGCTGCTCAGAAAGACCCATGGGTGGGACATTACCTGGCCCCAGGGGAAGCATTCCAGCCGTGGTTGGGAAAACCATGGGGCCAGCTGGGTGTGGGGGCCAAGAAAGACGAGGATGACAGGCCCCAGGGAAGCCCTCCCCTCCTTTGCTGGGGTACCCAGGCTCAAGTGCCCCCCAAGGAGCAATGTCTCAAGACTCCAGGGCAGGCTCTTGAGTGCAGAGCTAGATGCCATCACGGGGACCTTGGAGACCGGCGTCCCAGAAGCTGCCCCCATCTTATGGGGCCCTGGGGAGGGGGTGAAGAGGCTCCATCACCCTATTGGGAGAGGTGGTAGGCACAGAGGACGCCACTCCTGCTGGGGCTGGACCTTTTTGGAAGCGGAGTTCTCCACACTCTTTCCTAAACATACTCTGCAATGTGGGCTTATTTTGCACAGTGAGATGAATCACTTTGTTTACTTTCTTTACTCTGTACTTACCAGAGGGGGGAGCCCAGAGCCCTCAAGGACAGAGAAAGACCTTGGGTGTAGACCCAGCATGGAATAGCAAGAGGCTGCAGTCAGACCTTTGAAGTCAGACAGATCCCAGTACAAACCTGCCCTGCAGGGTGTACCCTGTGTGGCCTGGGCCAGCCGGCTGCCCTCCCTAAGCACAGCTCCTGGTCTGTGCGGTGGGGATTATCACACCTGCTCCCTGGGCCCTCAGGAGGATTAAAGAACGTGTGAGTCCTTCTATGCAGTGGTGAGCAATTAATTACAGGCTCCGACATCATATGCTATCATAATTCCTGCATCTCCTCAAATTCCTCACACTCCAGGTTCAAGCTAATTGAGTTACCCTCTTGCCTCAGCCTCTCCAGAGTCACTGACTGACTGGGACCCTGAGTAAGTTACTTGCCTTCTCATGCCTCAGTTGCCCCATCTGTAGTACAGGCAAACTAGGAGCACCGATATCTCAGAGGGAGGTGGGGAGGCTTCAATTAAACAATGTAAGTTCAGGGCAGAGCACACTGCTTGCCCAGAGAAAACTATCAATAAACGTTACTTCTGATGGAGAATGCTGCCCCCTCTGAAATGCCTGGTGCTGCACAGGGGAACAGGGAGGAGGATGCAAGCTGGGACCCCGCCTGCCAAAAGTGGGAAGCAAGCCCCAGGCCAGGCCTCCTCAAGTGCTCCTTGTCAGAATTCCTCTACAGGGAAAATGGGGTGCGGTCCGTGTCTGCTCCAAGGGGACTCCCACCGAGTTAACAACAGGGTTCTCGATTTGTTCTCAGCAGGAGAAAGGAGAACTGTCTCCCAGCCAAGCTATAAACTGTCTCAGCCGGATTTCCCTCAACAAGAGAAAAGAGATTTACTTAACACAAAAGAACAGCAGAACATCAGTGAGAAGAGATACTAGTCAAAAGCTGATCCTAGCGGCAAAGGGCATCCTTCACTTGGAGGGGACCAGTGGGTGGAAATCAAAGAAAGGGTCTGGTCTGGCTTTGCACAGTAGGTCTCCTGCTCTCTGATTTCTGCTGCACAATCTATGGCAGCGGTGTGAAAACCAACCAAGTACTCTGAATGGTGAGCCTTGCTGGGTCCAGCTTGCAGGTAAGGTGAGAGCTCCGACCATGTTCTAGGGTGTCTGGGGCCACCTCCAAATCTCCCCACAGGGCAAAGTGGCCACACAAGTCTCTAAGCAAGGCTGCAGAGCTGGATGACCACTATCAGGGTCTCAGTTCCCCAGGGCAGCTTACAAAGCACCACCTTTAGTCACTTCATCCCCATAGCAACCCCATTCTGGGCACGTGCAACCAGCATCTTATTTCTTAAGATAAGGGAAACAAGGCTCAGAGACTTGGTGACAGACACCACCTTCCGTGGCTGTTCCTTGGGGCCCTGTTGGCTGTATGGAGGGCACTGTGGTACATGTAGCTGACTCACTGAAGGGACGCTATCATCACCTGGCCACACTAGGCCACTCTGCTTCTCCCCACAGCCACATAGCAGCACACAACAGAAACATGCACTAACCACTGTGTCCTCCAGCCTCACTCTCTCTGCCTCACAGAGAAGTCTAGTCTCTTCTCTCGTGTCCTATTGTTCTGTTCTGTCCAGACCTTCCCCAAAGAGCCCCTGGGACAGTTAGTGGCAGAACCAGGCTCTGCTGTTTCCGATTACCCAGCATTCAGAAAGCAGCTGGCATTGGGCCTCTTCTTTCTTATACATTTTAGTGGCATGAAATGGGTAAGTGGACACTGCCATGAAAGAAAAAATGCAATTCTTTCCAGTGTCTAGAGCCCGTGTTTTTCAAGCTAGTAGTAAACAGCTTCTAGTTTGGCACCCAGGTTCCAGAAGTCCATGTATAAGTATTGTGGGTACTTTTCTTATCAAAATGCAGCCCTTGACATGTGCGCAGCGCAAGTGGCATCTGCAAATATCGCCATTTACTCTTAAGTTTAGACACCGCTACGTAAATGGCAACATACCGCGATATTTTATAATTAGTCGTTGTTAATTCCTGTTATTACTGTTACCCGTCATTTATTTGACCGCTAAAACAACTGCATTTGGGAGACTAAGGAGGCAGCTTGCACTCCCCCAGGCAACACTTAGATCATGGTTTATCTTTTAAAGCCAGTCTTCTAGGACTCTTCTGAGGACCCTGTACACTGATATAGGACGCCTGACACCCTAAGACCTCTCTCTAAACTATACAGAGCAGCTAAAACACACAACTGATCTCTAGAATATTTTAAAGCTCTATTCATATGAGGAGGAGTAGCTTTTAAAATGAAGTCAATTCCTATAGCCCTAAAGGCTGAACTGTAGAATAAATAGTAAGAAAAGAACTTTTGCCATTATCGAGCCTTTCCTATGTGTTCAATGTTAAGTACTTGGCATACACATTATTTCACTTACTCCTCATAACCACTCCATCAGTACGTATTATTTTTCTCTTAGGAAACTACACCCCAGGGCAGTTGATTAACTTGTTCATGTCCACACGTCAACTAAGCTGCAGGACCAAGATTTGAACCGGGGTACGCCTGCGACACAGCCTCGCCTTGAGCCCCATGTCGATTATCTAGCACATGGAAGGAAAGGTAAGTTTAGTGCAACCATTGCTGCCTGGTCTCCCAGGTAAGCCTATGCCATGGAATAGCGCTGGATGCCATGGGGGAGAAACAACGAGGACAAATGAGCACACGTATACCTGGCAGCAGGAATAGAGAGCGCTAGCAAAGCTCCCAGGCTGTGGCACAGTGACTCACCCTGTGAGGATGGCTCTGAGGGATATAATCAGGAATTCTGGAACATTCTCAGAGAGAGGGATGGTCACTGAAGCTTTGTTGACACTGGGGGAAACCTGGGCATCAACGTTTGTATCCGACATTGAGGAAGGTGACATAAGTTACAGCATATCCACACAGACAACAAATCATTCTGAAGAATACCAAATGATAAGGGGACATGTTCATGCCAGAAAGTTAGGGGGAAAAGGCAAAATAACTTTATGTCTATGGTCTGATTCCAATTTTAAGCAGCCTGAAAGAATTTTAATGTAGTTATTCTTGCATTGTAAGATTAGGAATAATTTTTTCCTTATTGTATCATTTAATACTTTCCAATTTTTCAAAGAATAGGATGAATTTTTGTTTCATAGGAAAAAGAAATATTTTAAGTGGTCCCTGCCCAAATCCATTCTAAATGTCTTGGCATTATAAAATAGTTGGTACAATATGATCCCATTTATGTAAAATAACATATATACATAGTAAATATATATGTATAATACATACATAAACATATTCAAAGGAAAACAGACTGAAGAAATCCACCAAAATATTAAGTGATCAGGCCAGAATAGCAGTTGTTTTTATTTGCTTTTTATCTGTATTTCCAAAAATGTCCATATTAAAAGACACCAATTCGCAGATTAAAATGCTATCGTTTTTCACAGCTGTTATTTCATCCAGCATCTATGCATAAACACTGCAGTGAAAGTAAATTCTTGTCTCCGGCACCTTTGGAAGCCCATGTAGTCACACACAGAATTTGTGCCTGTAACAATGAACTCAGCATTTCTGCTGAGGAAAGTCACCTACCCCACCACTTGGGCCACCCTAGGGACTTCTTCAGTACTGGGAAGCAAAGCAACTAGAGAAGAAGAATCTGGTCAGAGCCCAGCAGGGCTGCTGCACGACCAAGGCAGGCCTCAACCTCGCTCCCTCCTTCCTGTGATGGGAACAAATCCTGGGCACACAGATCTAGTCATGCCCCCACCTCTCGTGGTACCTGGAGGACAGGTGTTAGCGAGTGACTCCTGCGTCACTCAGGGTGGCTGTACTTGTGCACATTCTCAGAGAGGGATGTGTTGTACCTGTCACTGACTAGCAGTCACTTCACATGCACGACTCAACAAAGGCAGGCCATGCAAGGAAGGAAGTGTGGAGCGGTGGTCACAGATGCGGGCGTCACGATGCTTGAGCCGGAATCCTGGCTCTCTCATTTCCTAGCCACGGGACGCTGGGAAAGTTAATGAACAGTCCCTATGCCTCAGTTTCTTCATCAGTTAAATATGGATAATAACAGAGAAGCTTACTCTCAGGGTTATGGCAAGGATTAAATGAGTTAACATACATTAGGTGTTTTGAACGCTGTCTGGCCCGTAATAAATGTTCAACGCACACCAGTGTGTTGCTGTTGTCATCGTCGTTGCCATCACCAACATCATCATCCAGAAAACAAAAACGAGAAAGACAGGATGGCTTCAAAAAGCTTGTGCGGCTGAGGAGAAGACCTAATGAGAGTAATTAGACACCGAGGTCGGCGATGAGGACCGTGAGGGAGGTACAAAAGGGAAAAGATGACAGAAATTGGAGAAGGCTTCCCAAAGGCAACAGTAACTGAGGGCCCAGCACTGAGCACCAGCCTAGTAGAAGCTCAAAGCAGTTTGCTGAGAACTCGGTGTGAAGACTGAAAATTCTACAGGCATCTGTAGAGACGGGGGGTGGGGGGGGGGAGTTTAGGGCAGTGGGCACAAGAGAAGCAAAGGCTGAGAAGAAAGTGTGAGTTTTGGGACCCAGAACTCATGCAAGGAGCTGAAGAATGGTCCCAGGTGGGGTAGTGAGGGTGGAGTTGGGCCACGATGAGTGAGGAAGCATCACAAAGGACCCAGGGTCTCTTCTTCCAGCTCTCTGTCACATTAACTCCTGCCATCCCCTGGGTCTCAGCTGAAGCTCATCACCTCTGCAAAGCCTCCTGTGACCCCGTGCCAGAGCAGGTCACCACAGGGAGACTTGCATAACTAAGTCTAATTCTTGGAGAAATGCCTGATTCTTGCTCTAGGTTGCAAACTCCATGAAGCCGTGGAGTGTGTTATTTTGCTTGTCTGTGTACCGCAAAGCCAGCACAACACCTGAGACAGAGCAGCAAGATACAAAAATGTTTGTTGAATGATGAATGAATGAATGAATGAATGAATGAATGAATGAATGAAAGAAATTACAAAATTTACACCGTTTTCTCATGCTCCTGCCAGGGACCAGCCAACGTCTGAGGCAATGATATTCCCTCTGGAGATGTTCTCCACCTCCTTCCTCCACACAAAATGGAGAAATGGAAAAGAAATGTGTTATTGCTATATTTTGACATCCTGGACTAAAACCTGCTACACAAGAAGCAAAGTATTACTAGCCAGCGTCTCTCAAGTCTACACTACACTATTCAAGGGCTTAATTCAAGGACTTTTTAAAAGAGAACAGAAAGTGCTCCTCTTCATACTTCAGCCCCTCTGCCACCCCTTGTCTTCCTGACTTACCCCAGCAGCCTCACCCACAAAACAAACCTGAGAAAAAGAGGATAAACAGCGAGGCTCCTCAGCCCATTGCAACTGGAGTCTAAGGGGCTTTGCAGTGAGCCAGGAGGTTTAAATCACCATTGCAACGCACAAGAGAAAGATGACACATGCACATGTAGCTTAGTGGGAAAAGCTCTCATTCACCAAGTCCCAGAAAAAGCACCTTGAACAGAGCCTTGATGAGGATGGGATATTTCAACATCCTGGTGGGACTTTGCAGTTAATTGAGAACATAAGAGCTTTTAGGGAGCTTTTTCCAAAAGAAAGTTTACCAGTCTGTCATTCTACCCCAAAATGAAAATTGACCAAATCATTAGTTCCCAAACAACCATAAGGCTACATCTAACATGACCCACATTCTCGGGATGCCATCTTGGAAAGTACACACATGTACGCGTGAGGGACCTGGGAGCTGTGTGGAGTGCCGGCCCAGGGAGAAGCAATGTCGGAGCCAGAGCCAGGATGTGGACCCCGGACTCCCAGGCAGGAGCCTGCCCTCTCTAGCCTTGTGGCCCGTGGTCCAGCAACACACACACACACATTTCACTTTCAGATCACAGGGGACAGATGGTGTTCTTCCCAGGAACTTAGGTAACACCAACGAGAGGAGCCAACAAGCCCCCATTAGCTGATGGCTGTGGCTGAGGACAGAGAAGAACTGGCGTGCATCTCTGTTTTGTCCTTTACGATCTGGCCGACTTCTCTCAGCCTCAGTTTTCTCAGCCTCTAAAGTTCATTCATTGCTGCACTCACACGTTCGTTTATGCCATGAACATTTACTGGCAGAGCCTCTTACAGGAGCCAAAAATAAAGCAAGGAGCAAGCCAAAGATCTTGCTCTGGGGGGCTGACGTCTTCTGGCTAAGGCAATACCACTGAACCTGAAGGGTGGATGCATAACTCAACGATGGTAAGAATTAAGATGGTTGCTGCCATTCATTGAATTCCTATGACTGCCGGATACTGAGCTGAATTCCATATTCATGATCTAATTTCATCTTCAAACAGTCCAATGAGCTAGAGATCACTGAAGTAGAAGGAAAATGTTAAATAAGAAGCTAAGTAGCTAAGTAGCTAGTTATACCACTCAGAAGTGGAGCCAGGATTCGAACCCACGGCCAGCTTGCAGTGCCATGGTCTTAACCCTCAGCTCCACTGCTTATGTCTGTTCCAAACAGCTAGTGTTCCTGGGGTGTGCAAGTCCCCTTTCCTGAGTTCCACCTCCCCCAAGAGACTTGAGCTCTTTCCTGGCTCCAGCCGGAAAAGAACACAGCACATTTGTTGAATGAATGCTGGCTTTTTTTTTTTTTTAATTTGGCAGTTTAAAGCAATTAACATGATTTAGTCAGGGATGTTATTAAGTCAACATTCAAGGAAGGGTGGATCAGGGGAAATGAATATATCAGGTTATATAAATACCAATTTACTCGCTGTCTAAAATATCACAGAACTTCATCACATGTCAAGTATTTTAGTCCCTTTTATTTTTGCCTTTTATATTCGAAGATGACTCCATTCCCTGACATAACTTAAGAACAAGCCTGTGGTACAAAGATTCCCAGGAAATAACGTCAGCCAAAAATGTAAAGGGGAACTTACCGAGATGGGATGTCACTTCTGCCTCCTCCAACAATGGTGCTACCCTGTTTTCTCTTGGCCATTTAGCTAAGTCTGCCTTGCCTCCCACAGTGTTTGCTCTATGTGAGTCATTGCCCCTACCAGATTCATGAGGAAGGCCCCGTAGTATCTGCATTCCTCCCTCTACTCCCGGCACCTGGTTCCGGGAGCAGGTGCCCGGTGTGGACAGAGGCAGGGCAACAGATACTGGGAAGAGGGATGGACACTGGCACTAAATGGAAAAAGTGCCACCCGTCTCATAGTGGGACCGACAGGAAATGAGGCAGGATCTGCCATCTTCTGGACCATGCTGGGTCTCAGCACTGAGGGACCTGGGAGTTCTGTGGGGTGTAGGCCCAGGGAAAAGCAGTGTCGGAGCCAGAGACAGGATGTGGACCCCGGACTCCCAGGCAGGAGCCTGCCCTCTCTAGCCTTGTGGCCCCCAGTCCAGCCATATCATGCCCAAACAACCAAAAAACAAAATAAAATCCAGGAAATCAAGCTCAGCAAACCCAGATCCAGATGTGGAAAAATAAATTCTTGAGAGAAGGTGGGATCACCAAATTAATCTTCAAAAAACAAACACATAGGAATATAACAGTCATATTCGCATCTGGGGGTGGTGTTCCTCCATCTGGCTCTTCCATCACTAGCTTTGTCATCTTGGGCCCAGTTTTCCTCAAATGCAACACAAACATGGAATACTACTCCTGGGCTAGCTGTGAGCATTAAATGAAAGGATCTCTTCACGCACTCGCTCATTCACCAAACACTCATGAGGCATCTCTGCGGGCCAGGTCCTGGGCATGCCAATAAGAACCGAACCAGGCATTGTTCCTGGCCTCAGAAAGATGACCCAGGTCAGAGAAGGAGAGGAGAAAACAAATAACTGCCCAGCAGGTACAATACCAAACACCAGACACAGTGGACGCACTAAAAGGAGGTGACCAATATAACATAGATGCAAAAACTCTCTGTAAATTCCGTAAGTGCCAAATATCGGGTGTTTTGAAGACCACTGCTCACCCTATGCTTCCCAAAGTTCCCTCTTTCACTCTCCTCCCTTTCTCTCATACTTCCTCCCACTGCTCCCCAGATTGCCTCTAACTGGGCTTTCCACATGCAGCCAAGTGTTAACACTTGGGACCAACTAAGATGGCTGCTGTTGACAGAAAGAGGCAAATACAAACACAGGTAAGAGTACAGGGTCACAGTCAGATAGCCCTGAGTTCAAGAACCAATGTCACCATTTATTAGGTATGTGACTTTGGGTAAGTCACATCACCTCCCTGAACCTAAGTGTCCTCATCTACAAAATGGGACCATCACAGCACCTACTTCATGGGATTCTTGAAAAGGTGAAACAAAATTTATATAGAGAGCTTAGATTGTGACTGGCTGATAAACGTTAGCTATCACCATCTACTGTTATTATTGGGGAAAACACAGCTTTAGTCTCAAAAAATCAATGTTGCAGCGCCCAGAATAAAATTGAACTAACCTATAATCTACCCTAGTAACATTTTAGAGCACTTTTTTTCTTAACACATTTACTAGATTGTGAGATCAATTTACTGCTCAAAGCCAGCCTTCTAAAGAGAATAGAATAGAATAGAATAGAATAGAATAGAATAGAATAGAATAGAATAGAATAGAATAGAATACAGTCGAATAGAACAGACCAGACTGCACTCAGAGAATAAGGCTAAGTAATGCTTTATAAAACTTGTGTGTCACATGGTAAATTGTGCGCAATGGGTTGCAGTGAAGCATGTATTTTTTACTGTGGGGTCATGGTCAAAAAGTTTGAAAACTGCTGACTTCGAAAAAATACAGTTTTGTGCCCAAAAGGTCCCCGGGGTGGGGGGTGGGGGTACAATTCTTGTAGCAGGGAGACGAGGAGCAGCCTTTTATGGGAAGCAGACGGCATCACTCATAATGATGTTCACCAAACGATTTTCTGCTAAAGAGTTGGTAACCATAGGTCCCTGTAACCTATTTGGTAAGAAGAAAAGCCATCAGTGACAGGTCAACAAATTCCTCTCCATCTCACAATTGGAGAATGACCATTTCAACTCTGCTCAGTGATTTCTAAATAAACTGCTTCAACAATCAGACATGCTCCTGGGTACTTCTGACTTAAAAGATAAACTGCCTGACTTGTTCCAAAGTTCCCATTTTTATGGCAGAAGAAAAGCTCCATTCACACCATGCACATCGAGGAAGGCTGAACCCAGTGCCAGCTTCAGGCTGGGTCCACGGGCCCTGCCACAACCTCTGGCCCAGGACAGCACAGACTTCACACACACACAGATACTTAAGCAAACCACAGTAGGGAGACGTGCACACTTCCTCCCAGCAGAAGAGAGAGAGAATGATGGAGTCTCTTTAGGGGAAGCCAGCAACCTTCCTAGCAGTGATATCAGCAACATTTCTCAAAGCATGGTCCCTAGACCACCAATGTCAGAATCGCCGCAGAAGTTCACTGAAATACAGGTTCCTGGGCCCTGGGTTACGTTGACTGAGTCTGAATCTCTGGGAGTGGGGCCCCGGAATAATTCATTTTAACGAGCTCCACAAGTGATATTTCTGATGATAAAGTCTGACATTCTCTAGAGTCAGGGCTTGGAAGTCAGACCAGGCAACAAGCAGGGTGGGCAGGGTAGATGGTGAGAATGGCATGGTCCGAGGGAGAAGGGGACACAGCCTGGTGGGGGAGGGGGGGCGTGAGCAATGTGTGGTCACTGAAGCATTCAGGGTGAGGGGTGAAAGGTGGCACCCACCACAGCTCTGCATGCTTCACTGAGTATTCAATGGGTGTCTGCTGAAGCAGGAAGGAAAGGAGGGAGGGAAGAAAACATTTCCAACATTAGGTTAAAAGCAAGTGTGCTCTTGTAAGCCTATCACAACAGCTGAAGATTTTCCCATATCATGCTATTCTGCCCCAAGTGAAGCATTTGGTCATTTGATGCTCTATTGTGAAAAAGGAGAAGGTCTGAGGCCTCAAGTTTCCAGATGGGTTTATCAGCATTGAATAAACGCTTGACTAATTGCTCTATCTCCTATTCGCTTCACTTATGCAGATCGTGTTAATGGGGGGGAATGTTCACTGATGACACCCTGGGACACAATATTTTGGCTGTTAAAAAAGAGATACATTGGGGAACATTTTCTTGAGGTGAAAGTCGCTTCACTTCAAAGTGAATTAATCTGAGGGAAGTCTGCAAAAACGCCCTTGTGCGAGGCGAGTGGAGCAAGTCTCCTGTGCAGTCCAGCAAGGCAGCTATGAGAGGCATGGGGCAGGGAGCAGAGGGGCATGGGGCTAGAGGCTGCCTCTCTCTGTCCTCTAGAAGTCCTCTGCGTGGCATGGTGCCTTCCATCCCTCTGCTTGCTCAACGCACAAGCCCAGGGCTGACATTCCTGATTTATTGTGACACCTGGGGACTGCCACTGGGCCCCAAGCACCCACAGGTAAAGGGTCTGGTTCTCAAGATCTGCTCCAGCTCAGAAGTCCTCTCATCCCCTTCTGAGTGAGCAGTCGGGCTCAGCAGGAAGGTAGAAGGCAGGCATCAGATTCCGGTTGCTGCGCGACCACACGGTGAATTCTGAGTGTGATATGACACAGGACGCTCCCCACAGCAAAAATCATCCTGGGAGCCTCAGGGCATCCAGAGCGTAATGTCCCAGGGAGGAGCTGGACTCAAGATTCCTCCGAAAGTCTCAAAATGCAATATCCTGGTGGGCCTGATACTGGGGGATGTAAGTGGTTGGAGCTAATAAACATATTTTGGCAAAACTGCCCCCAATTAAATCCATATAATTTAATTCCCACTTCCCAGCCAGCTGCTCCCCCTCATCTCGGAGGGGCCGCTGCAGACTTGCGGCACATCCCAAGGCCAGGCCTGCGGAAGACAGCGGGCAATTGCACCTGCAGGGTGCAAATGCAAATAACCCCAACTCGATTTATGGCCTCTCACGAGGTTTCCTCCCACACAGAGGTGCTGGACCCAGCCATGTAGGGCGCAGCCGGGATGGCGTCCAGAAGTGGGTAGCTCCACTCCGTGGATGCTGCAGGTACATGCAGCGGACAGAGAATCAGCTCCAATTGCCTGCAATGCACAGATGCAGAACCCCAGCTCCAGTGGTGTAAAAAATAAATAAATAAACAAACAAATATGAAAGAAAAGCAAGCTGCACTGAGAAGGTGAAGTCATGCTTCGAAAACACCGTGTAACATCTTGATGCTGGTGGGCCCTCAGAGAAGGCCAGGTAACTACCCCACGTGAAGGTGAAGGGGTAGAAATTAAAATCCCCATTTCTCCCTAATGCCACTGGCAATGTAGCGTTCCAGCGCTCCTTGGAATTAGCTGCAGCAGCCTCCTAATTGCCTTTGCCGAGTTGCCTCCCCAGGTTGATGGTGGCGGCTGCGCGGCCCCATCAGTCTCGCTTGGTGCTCCTCGTGCACCCGCCCGGCACTGCGGTGCTCCCGCCCGGCACTGCGGTGCTCCCGCGGCAGCTGCTCGGCTTGGCACTGCGGAAGCAACAGGACCTCTAAGGCTTCTGGGGAAACTCGGCCATGTTTACAGGGTGCTGACCAAGATGGGCTGGGGTGCTCCCAAGGGTAAGGAGGGGGTCGCAGGCTGAGGGAAGTGAGGACCAGCTGGCTCGGCTGTCTGGCAGTCCCTGCTGGCACCGAGAGGCTATGGGCGAGGGACCTGCCTGCAGGGCTTCAGAGCTGGATTGCTGTAGATGGGAGGCAGTCCCCTACTTCTTGCAGCACCCACGCCTAATGCTAGGGACTCGTAAGGCCCAGTGTTGGGGAATAAATGAAGAAAGGGATGTGAAGGACCTAGCTCTTGGCCTGTGCTCAACAGCATCCGTACTCTCATCACCAGCCTGTGAGCACCAGGAAAAGGGCTCAGCTAGGCCCTTCCTTTGCTTATCTGTTCATTCATGCATCTGCAACAACCCTAAAGCCCACCCCAAAGATAGTTCTGTGCTAAGTGCCAAAGGGGGCCCTCTCCGAAAGAACAAGCCTGCTCTCAGGGAATTTAAGGTCTAGTTTACCTGCCTCCTTGTCAACACACCCCACTGAAAGAGATAAGGGGTCCTCAGGATATCGCACATCCCCAGACCTGCCAAGGGCACCACCGGATCCGCCAGACTCATTCCAGGCAAGATAAAACTGACCCTAGCAGGTCCAAGAGCTATGCCCTTCAAGCTAGCTGACAATCATACGGAAAAGCAGAACCGTGACTTCCCCAAGGGGAAAATAAAATAAGCACCATGAAACATCCAGAACAGAGAGACAAAAAAATGGGGATAACAAAGACAGAGGAACTAAAATTTACTGGCACTTCCCAGATATCCAGTTCTGTGCTAAGACTATTACATGCCAACATAGCTAATCCTCACCATAACCCCATTTTACAGATAAGGAACATGAGGCCTGGCTGAAGAAAGGCCAAGCTACATCTGAAAGCCACATCTGTCTTGTCCCAAGGTCCCAGAGCCCAATCTGGCGCTTCCACACAACCTTTCACATGTCATAATGGGGCATACACAAAGGGAACTTTAACCAAATTCAATGAGACTGTCAGAAAGGTTTCTTAAGAGTCAGACCTAATAAGGGGAGGACTAGCTGACCTGTAAAGGAAATCAAAAGACCAACAGCATCATTTTATTATAAAAAAAGGGAGAACCATTAAAAGCTAGTGGACTTACTGGGCCCTTCCCTCAGTTCAGCTATTGCCCTTTTTAATGCTGTATTATGAAAACATATGGCAATGCACCCAAACAAGAATAAGTATTCCGCTGGGGAAAGGATTAAGGGCATGAAGACGTTTCCCACAACCACCCCCGTGAGCCGACACCAGGCTGTGATGGAAGCGCAGGAAAAATGCTGATGCTGGGAAATACCGAGATGCCCTTGCTCAGACCCCACTCCACCCCAGGCATGTGACCAGGATTCATGCCACCCAGGCTCCAAGCTGGCCTCTGCCACCTGGAGCTGTACAGCCTGGGCAGAGTCTCACTCTCCGTCTCAGTTTTTATACCTCTAAAATGGAGATGATGATAGAACCAAGCTCAGGAGTGGGTGTAAGGAATTAAATGAAATTAAATGCTAATAAAGCACCTGTATCATTATTAGGGTTACTGCCTAAGAAGCAGTAGGGCTCAGTGATGGGCAGCTTTAGTGGAGGTGTCCAAATAAGGCCTCCAGATGGCCTGACAGTAACTCTCCCCCAAGTGGACAAACTGCTGTGTTCAGCAGCCAACATGCCCTGGTATGTGGGAGCAGCTCCTGGGGAATAAGAATAATTAATAATAATGGCAACAATAACAACAGCCCACCTTATCTAAACACTTCCTATGAGCTACTTACAGCTAAGTGTCCTGTGTGCAGCTTCTCACTCATACCTCTCAGCTCCACCCTAGAAGTCAGTACCATTGCGCCCATTTGACAGGTAAGAACACAGGTTCAGCGACCGACTTGTCGGGGTCAGATGCGGAGTGGCAGCATCAGATTCCAAACCGGACTAGTCTGACTCATATCCAGACTCTCACCTCTATGCTCTGCCTTCCCAAGACCAACCACCCCTCTTTAAAGATTTTTAAAATCAGTAATTCTCTAATTTCTTTCTAACTCTATATAGGCTCTTCCTATAATTCATAGGGCATTTGTTTCATGCAAAAAAAAAAACACTGAAAATCTTGCTGTTGAAGTATAAAACCCAGCATAAGTCTGTAATTCTGAAATTCCTGTTCTGGGAAATATGTATGGTTGGGGGATTTTTTTGGAACAGGTTAGTGAGCTGTGAGCCCTTTCCTGAGAGGATTACACCTTGTTTCAGGGTGACTAGATGACTTCTGATGTTCTGAAACACTCCAAGTTGGCCACAGACCGAGCTTTTAAAGTAGTTGCCAGTTTTTATTAACAAAGCGAAACAGTCGTGTGTATTAAAACACGTTTGCACACCTTGTAACGAGTGTCTGACAGTGATCCCCTTAAAGTGTGCCCTCTGAGCCTGTGTGCAAAAGCATAGCATTCTGACAGAAGCCCAGGCCAGAACGGAGAGGAAAGAACAGTCAAACTTCAGCGTTACCATCCACGACGCCAAACGACTATCATTTATGTCTGTGGGGCAAAAACCTATGCCCACTGAGCTGTTTGCACATGATGTGATCATGTTGTGCTAATAGAAATTTCACTGATAATGGAAACTGGTAGGAAGCTAAGAGTGAAGCTGTATGTTACGACACGTGGCCAAAGACTACCCACCTCCAATGGATTTACTGCCTCCCACACCTATTTTTCTTTTAACAATATTTTTCCGCCTCTGCCTCAGTGAAGCACAATGGAAAAGCCATTATGGATGGTGCAGAGACAAAGAGCCAAATGCCTGCCCGGTGTTTCTGACGCTCACCTTGCTTTGCAAATTACAGTACAATGTTATAGCAAGAACAAACTGGAATCCCACAACTGCCCACCTTCACTGTACAAGGGACAGGATGAGGAAAATGTGGGAAAAGAAAGCAAAAGAAATTCACCTCCTCAGGGACATAATGAATGTTTTTGTTTGCCTGGTGCCCCTGTCACACGAAATGTGTGTGATATACATTGCCTTAATTTGATGAACTCATCACAGGATCAAAGTGACTAAAATTCCAGGTGTCTCTCTTTCTCTTCATTAATAATGAAACGGGACTCTATAAATGAGAGAGTGGCCAGAGATCTAAAGCTTCCCATGTGCCACATAGTCTAAACTACTTTATATGTGTTATATCATTTAATCTTCCCAAAGCCCTATGACACAGGGGCTTTCATTATTAGCTCTATTATGTCAATAAGCAAGGGAGATGAAAGTGGTGTCCCAAACTATTTGGCCCAAGTGGAACCACATTTACTTTCATCACTGACTTCTTCTTGACTTCCGGTGCTGACTATAGTGGCTTTATGCATAAATAATTTTTAAAAGTTACACAACTACAGTAGCATCCCCCTTCATGATTTCAAAGTGTTGGTGCCTCTGTTTACACAGAGAGGGTGGCAAGTATCACTTGTTCAGCATCTTTAAGGAGATCAGCAGAGGGCCGCAGATGCTCAAAGGCCAAAACACAACAGAACATGCCAAGGAGGCTCTGAAGAGGAGGCAGGCAGAGCCCGCGGGAGGAGCCAAGGAACACGGGATGCCTGTCAGTGTCTCCTGAGACTCGGTGACAGATGGCAGTCCCCATGCATTGTTGCACCTCCCTGCCCCTGGACTGGAGGTAAGACCACCCTGCCCCAGTGAGGTGCCTCATCCCCAGCTGGCCTCTAGCACCAGGAAGTGGTTGGGAGAAGTCGGGAGTCTTCCAAAGCCTAGCTAGAAGACGTCTCACAGAAAAAACTGCCTAGAACACTGTCTAAGAGACCATTTGGATTCATGTATGTCCGCAGGGGCTTCTGGATGCACTCTTAGACTGAGGAAATTTGGGGGGCTCTGGGCTCTCATTCTGGGCAGTGCAGCAGACACAGTCATTCCTCAGCCTGGCGCACCGCCTACGTAGCAGAGCGAGCCAGGGTGGAGGTAACAAGACCTCGTGTGAGGAGTTCCTCTGGGGGTCTCCCCAAGCCTCAGGGAGAAGGGAGCCGACCTCAAGGAGAAGAGTGAGCCTCTGGGCAGAGACTGTCCACTGCCGCCGCCTCCCTGTCAGGTTGCAGGTGGGATCCCCTTCCCACATGGCAGCACGCGTCACTCACTCATCCCTTCATGCACTCGCTTGTACACTCTGCCCACGTGAAGGTGCACAGGTGCTCAAGGAAGGTGATCTGAAGAGTTGGTATCTGTCCTGCAAACAATCATGATGTCAACAACCCTCTGGCAGGAAGCTGTTACGCGTCCGGCACTGTGCTAGATGCTTTGCATATTTTATTTCATTTGATCCTCACCACAGTTTGTAAGGTAGAAGGTATTGGTCTCCTGTCACATTTGAGAGTACAGGTTCAGAAATGTTAAACTACAAGGTGACCCTACTAGGAAATGGCAGATCTGGGACTCAAATCCAGGTTCTGACTTCAAACCATGTCCTCTCAGCTGTTATCCCAGGCTTTAATTGTTTCTGAGGTAATTTCCCAGATGTTATCTCATTTAATCCTCTCAAACACCCATGAGGTAAAACAACACCGGTATTATTCACTTTTTTTTTTTCAAACAGGAACTGAGGTCAAAAAAGGTCACACAAAGATGAGAGACGATAACATCGTAGCCAGGTGTGCAGACTCTGGAAGCTCAGCGTGGTCACCTTAGAGAGGCTGCTAAACGTCTGCAAGCCTCGGCTTCTAAATCCATAAAATGGGGTGACTGGTAGTCCCTGACTCATTAGGTTGCTGAGGAAATGTAATGGGATGACGTATGTAGAGTACTTCTCATAGTACCTGCAATGCAGAAACTTCCAGTGAATGCTACCTGTTTTTACAATTTGATTAAGCAACTTGCCCAAGGCCACTCAGGAAAGCTTACAGAAAAGATAAGACAGATGCCACCACTCCTAGGCCAGTGACCTTTTAACAACACTGCGTCTCCAAAGATGTGCGTCTCTGAAAATGCTCCAAGCTCTGGACCTATTACAATAAACAAAGATGGGCAAAGGACGCCCCCTAGACTGACTGTGGCCAGAACATTAAATTAGGCTGAGAGGATGACCAACCCCGCAGGAAAAAAAAAGAAAGCCAAAACGAGGACGACCTCCCCATAGAGGGGCTTTGCTCCCTGCCCAATGAGCCCTGTGCTTGTTTTAACGCTCTGCCATTATCATCTTGAAATTCTTCATCATTTGTAACAAGAGGTCCCATATTTTCCTTTCACACTGGGCCCTGCAAATTATGTAGCTGGTCCTGTCTCAGCAGATCCTCAGCTTCCAGCTGCCTGCAAAATCTCAGATGTTGGACAAATCCACACCTGGCGGACTCGGTCACTGGTTTCTCTCCTAGCACCCTGGCTTGCTCCCTCAGGCCACTCTCTCTAGAAGCCCAAGAGAACAAGAACAGTGTTCCCTGTCAGCAGGCAGCATCTGGCACATTCTGTGATGAGCAGCATCCATTTTTATTGGCATACTCATGCACACATAAACTTAATAAGTATAACGGTAATGACATGTGCAAGCCCCGAATATCGACTGGCAGTCGCTTCTCCTAAAACAGATAACCAGTGGTCTGTTCTGTGAACCCACAGCCATTTACAGCCCTGCCCGATTTGCCTGTCCAGATCATTTACATGGATAACAGCTCTTTTGACCCTGGGAGGGTACTGTTTTCCAATATCAGGTGCCAAGATAAACACTCGGAAGTGCACAAAGTGAAGAAATAGCCATCTATTTCTTGTCAGGAGATAATGCTCTCCTTTCCAATTTGGCCTTGAAATGCCCATTAATAGTTTGGCTTCTGAGTTATTTTCATAATCTTGATTTGGGGGTAAGCAGGAAGCTAAGCCACATATAAATGTAATACACCTTATAAATGTAATGCCTTGTTTAAACTGCCTTGGAATGAGCACCCAGTGGGTATTGACCAAAGCAAATGGAAACAGAAATGTTTAACATTTGTTGAAAACATACTTGACCTTTTTCAAAGTTGTATTTGTAAAATAACTTTCTTCTAGCTACTCACACAGAAATCCTCTAAAACCCATCAGCTATGCAGATGCCTAATCTGCCAAGGATGAGGGAGGTGTGGCCCAGGCAGAAGCCGTCACTGAGGGGTCCTACCTTGTGGTTTTACATTTCAGAAACAACCACCTCCAGGGACTGGTCCCTAAATACTCAGGAAGATCAAGGGACGTCAAGTGCCCTCCCCTTCCTCTACATCATGCTCTCCCCTTGAAGGAGAAGCGAGGCTGATGAAGATTCTATCAGTGTTGCCAGAGATGAGGAACTTTTCCTCTCGTTGAATGATACACAAAAGCATCACTGCAGTCACTGGAGATGAAACATAGGCCATAGTGTCTCTTGTATAAAAATTACATTGAAAGGGGGGAGGGGGGAATCTCATATGCTAATTCACAGTCTGGCATTTAAAACATCTATTGCACTTTTTTCTCATTCTCATTCTCAGCCATAGCAAACCTCTAAGTCAAATCACAGTGTCCCAGGGAACACACAATCTGCTGGAAGATGCTTCAGGTCTCAACTTGGGAGCTGATTTCAACAAGCACTACGACTGCAAAAGATGGGGGGATCCCTGAAATAAATACCGCCGAGGTGTGTACTTGGACAAAGGAAGAGCCCATTTGTGGGTATCTGGTGGTAAATCTGGACTGATGACAGACCTGCAGCAAAGGATCCTTCTGGGAACATGCGCTTCCTAAAGTAAGTCCATCACACCACGTCATTTATTGATCAGCGTAAGTGGGAGCACTAAACAGCACGTGAGGATCAATCAAAAATCTGAAAGGGAAAAAAGCTACAACCCCAAACTTGCACTTGCATGAGTATGTGCTTCAAAGTGCAGGACAATGAAACACTTGGCAGGGCCACAGATGCTGACGCACAGCTATGCCTGGATCACGAACCGGACACCTTCGTTGTGTTTGCCCATGCCTGACAGATTTCGTAATTATTAGGCGGTGTGGTATTATAATAAGATAAAATAAAAATAAACCAGTTCGAGATCACAATAGCAATTGATCACAATAACCACACTGGAATAAAAATCTGAAGTTTGCCTCCGACAAGAAAACCGTGCTTATGTTTTCATTTCCCTTAATTCTGACTAGCAGCTGTAAATCTAAGCAACAGAGGCTGCAGCAGTTCTTGGTGAGAGAAAAAGCAAAGCAGAAATATACCTGGCAGAAAAGAAATGTTGAGAAAAAGAAATGAACAAAAGAGGCTCAGACAAAAACGGAGCAAAGCCATGCAAAAAGAACTTTCTCTGGACAGCAAGGGACTATGCATGAGGTTACAAATGCAATTAGATACACGCGTGAGTAAGATGCACGAACTGAATGCTGACTGGTTACCCTGACCTGCTAATGCCCTGGTGATTGGGCTAACGAGACCAATAAACTGCCCTGAAAGATTGAAAATTGTCATTTCCGAGATTTCAAGACTTTTAAAAATAATCTGCCAGGGGAAAGTCCAGTGATTGAAGTGGGACTGTGACTGAAAGCATTGGCAGCAGAGGTTGAATGCACTAATCTTGCAGGATGACAAATAACTGTGTTTATTCAACAAAAATGTTCAGCTAAGTAGCACCTCCCCCGTAAAAGCAATCTGTGGAGTGTCAGGCTTCCTAAGGGCAGCATAGCACTGCTACCCAATTCCTGACAAGTGCCTCCTCCTATTTAATTATTCAAAAGTCCATCGATTCCCACATTGATAAAAAGTCATAATTATCAAAATGGCTTAAAGAGCCAACCTTTTACTTTGCTGACTCTGTCCTGTGGAAAGAGACATCAAGTTCATGTATTAAGGCCGCTCTCTCAATAACTAGTTGATAACACAAAAAAACCTGGTTGTGCATCCCAAGAAATGCTGCATGAGGCATCCAAAATAAATGTCAATTCTTTTCCAGCATTAATGGCAGAGACACACACTACCTGTATTTCTGCTGTATTTGTCATCACAATTCTGTAAAATCTAATTGGAACCTTTCATTCCCATGAACATGTATGTATTCCCTGAATGCAGGACTGAACAGAATGAAAACCCCAGCTCCTACCCAATTGTCCCTAAGGAGGATGAAATGACAATCACGCCAGTTTAATGCCTTTTATAGTGAATGTTAGGGGTGCAGAGCCCACAAATTTAAAAGCCTAGGTTACTGCACCTACTAGAATGCTTCTCACTGAATCCCCAAATTAGAGGGGTAATGAAGCTATGCCTCCCCAAAAGAACCCAAACAAAGCGCATTCTTTGGAGAAAATGAAGCAAGATAGAGGCAGCTGAATCCTGGCATGAATATGTCAAATAGGAAAGTTAATTAAAGGGTGAAGTGAATCGAAACCCCTGCAGTATCAGCAGTGAAGGAAGGCAGCATCCAGGCACACAGCTCATCAGCACGCTCCTTCCGGGGCCCGTTTTCCTACTACCACTGTAAAACCTCTCAAGATGAACTCCAGCTCAAACCTCCACATCCCACATTCCTCCATTCTGTATTGACAACACACAACTTTGCTAAAACATGGACTACTGCATTTTATAAAAATCAAAAATATCCTCTTTTTAAGGAACTATTAGGTTGCTATTCTTGAGCTCAGCAAAGACAAGAAGGAAAAAAAAAATAGGGAAAGTCTGGCATTGAATACCTAACATATTATCATAAGCTAAAGTAGCAAAAGCCATGCTATTCAACATAGAAACAACTGATGCAATATTCTCCTTTCAGAAGCCACAACAATGAGGTACATCGGTTCATGTTTGTATTTATGTTGATGAAGTGATAATACTGCTATCACCAAGTAAATTACCTAATAAAAACCTGTTACCAAAATGGCAGTTTTCCAAGTCTCCAAACACCTTAAAATAGATGGCCAATTATTATTTAACTTATATTCATAATAACTACTTTGTAAACTTTATGCCTTGGTGCAAAAATCAAACTCCCATGCCAAAAATGAACATACTAACTCCATCAATCGCAACATGAAGCATCAATTAGAGAAAGTACATAGAGTACATAAAATTATACAGTGGCATACAATATACATACTTAACTGGAATTCAAGTTTAAATGTCCATGCCTTAAAAGTATAATTACAGTCTATTATGCAACATAGTATTGTCACCTTGGAGTCCCCTTAATACAATGTTAACGCATTTTTCAACCAAGTTTCTTAAGTTACTTTGAGAGTATCTTAATTGCTAAGGATGAGATGGAAGGATACATAGGGTTTTGACTTAGAGTAGTAATTTCTCATGTAAATGGCCAAAACCTCGAAAATAAATAAGAGAAAGGCAACCATCTCCTTGCTTTTCCAAAGGATGTTCTGCCTCCCACACTCTGAGTACCTCAGATCTTTTCTCATTCATACTCTGAACTTTCTAAATCAATGTTCTTTGTTAATTTTTAAAATACAGTCATATTTGGGGGCAATAGACCAAGAGGGCCAAAAGATACTTGCAAAAGGGCTCCCCAAGTTGTCTGACACACCCTGCCCATCATTCATGGAAGTTCTTGCCTAGCAAGTGAAAGCCATGGGTTATCTCACGGTGGATGACTGCAATCCAAGTGCGAGAACAGATACCCACCCTGGAATTTAATGCCAAACAACAGCTCACCTTCCCCTCACATCAGATTACAAAATGCCAGGCAACAGCAAGAAATGGCAACAAAGCCATAAACAGCTGGAAATAATTACACAATTGTCAAGCTGCAAACATGACAAAAGCGAAGCTACGCTTGTGAATTCACTATCAGAAAGGATGCTGATGAGAAGGTAAGAGAAGCATTTGCGCTGTTTCCAATTTGCTATTATACAGCAGCCAATAATATGGTTGATGGGGCTTTGTGCAGTATGTGAGTGTGTGTATGTATGTGTGTGTATATGTGCGTGTTAACTTCAGAGAGAAGGAAAAGCATATGTCATGTGCTCCTACAAAATATGAGATAGAAGATATGTAAGCACAACCAAGAAAACAGTCACAGGCTCTGAAGGGATTCTTTCAGAGTTGCTATAACTAAACTACAACATGCAGATGAAAATATTTCTTTAAAGTTATACAAATATTCTCTTCTTTAAAGGCATAGGGAAAATACACAGGCGATGCGATAGTACAGAACTCTTCACATAAAACATCTGACATGTGGGCAAAATGCCAAAGCAGGGTATAGACTGCTCCAGATTAAAAGAATACTAGTGAAAGAGTCAATTCCTACTGTGTTTCCCTGAAAATAAGACCTAGCTGGACCATCAGCTCTAATGCGTCTTTTAGAGCAGAAATTAATATAAGATCCAGTCTCATTTTACTATAAGACTGAGTCATATAATATAATGTAATATAATATATTATAATGTAATATAATATAATACTGGATCTTATATTAATTTTGCTCCAAAAGATGCATTACAGCTGATGGTCCGGCTAGGTCTTATTTTCGGGGACACATGGTATAAACTGAGAGGTGGGTCAGAGTATGTAAATTATCATCGTCCATAAAGGCACATCGTAGCCCCAAGTTTTTATCAACTGCCTATAATTCAATGAACTCCTTCCCCCCAAATAACAGAGTTCAGCAAACAATCTCTGCACAGTTTCAAAGAATATGGTTACTGGCAATTTTTAAACCAGAATAACTTCCGTCATTCTACTGTGGGCTGATGTTTTATTATGATATTTAAATTTCATGTGAGAAACTGTTTCATATAATGTCCCCAAAAATGCTACTCTCTGAAGCAGAATGCCATAAATAAAATACGTACTTGGTTACCAGGCAGCATGAATAACACATATGTTACATTGGCCCAAAAAGCACATTTAAAAATGCTTAAAAGTTAACAATTTAAGCTGTTTGTACCCATTTTCAGAGAATTATCTCCTAAAGGCCAACTGAATTTTCCATCTTTGAGAGAATACCTGGATTAATCCTGTTGATTCGTTAACCTGAAATTCTTTTAACCCCTCTAATCTCTCCTCCCCAGCCCATTTCTTTTTTCTTTTCTTCTTGGAGAGGAGGGCAGAGGACCGTATATCTCATAATGTAATTTTAAGCATAATGATGCCTGTTTGAATTAAAATTGATGCCGTTTCTGATAAGAGCCTAATAATCAATTCTCCATTCTCATTACAGAATTATATGGACGCAGACCAATTTCTTAAGTTTGTGGACGACTCTCGTAGGTTATTACCCGGCGGTGCAGCTGAGTGGAAAGATAACCATATTCATTCTCCTTATCTGTAATGATGTAATGCATCCCAGCCCTGGGTCTTGATGATTGGGGAATAATGGAATTGTACAACTGCAGGGATGACAAACAATAGGGCAGCATCTTTCTGTGATATACTGAACCCCAGCCTCACGCAGGCAAGGTGAAAGACATCGTAAAATAGGCATTGATTCTGCCTCTTGGATGAAGTTTGCAGTTTTTGCCAGAGGAGCATCTGCTCTCACACTGAAACAGCTATACCGACACTGAGAGGAGAGCCGCACAGAAACACTCAGTTTTCAGAGCCCCAGCCAGGACAGTGCCATTGAGTATCCTGCTTTTCTTTGTGTTTAGAATCAAGTGTCATCTAAAAATAACCGGTTGGTCGGGAGAAGTCACTGCACAGTACATTGCCAAGAAACCGTGGGATCAGAGACACCTCCGATAACTAATGCTGCTGGGTGTTCACGTTTGTTTGGAAAACTAAATCTGCCTCCATTTTCTGTGCTGGAAAAGCCCTCGTCTCCTGCAACCACAGAAACCTTACCTTTTGCAGAAGCTGGGAGCCCGAGTACTTAGCAGCAATGGATTTTATCTCCCCACCAAAAGCCGAGGCCCAGAGCTTCACCCTACAGGGAGAAAGGGCACAAGAACAAATGTAACACCCGTGTCACAGCCAACACGCACGCACACGCACACATGGGCTGTGGCTGGAGAAGCCCGGCGATTAACATTGGATTTAAAAAAAAAAAAGAAGAAGAAAGAAAAAGCGCCTTGGTAGAAACTGCCAGCACCAAACTGCAGAGCACAGCGCGGGAGGGGGCCGCCAGGGGAGGAGGTCACATAGTTCAAAATGCGTAAAGTCTCCTTAGGCTCACTAAAAACATCACTGGGTTTTATTTGAATAATTGCCTGGGAACTTACCCGCCCCAAATGGGTATCACCTGGCAAATAAGAAGAAATCCACCATCCCCCCTCTCCAAAAAGAAGTGAGATGGCGAGATAGCAAAGAGGGGGTTAAATAAACGGCCCGTGGAAGTTGGATTCGGTAAACAGGCTTCAAAGTTGATGCTGTCACTTGACATGAGCCTCTCCAGGTCTCACTCGCCACCCCGAGAAGATCCCACCGCAGCCTCACCGCCCCACTCAGCCGCTGGAAGGCAGGTGCGAGGGGCGAGGCCGACGCCCGCGGCAGGTCCTGCCCAGCCGCACCTGCAGGCGCCCAAACTTGGGCACAATGGGTCGCGCGAGCGGCGGGATCCCCTCCCCGGGCAGCGCAGAAGCCAGCACTTACACGGAGAGTGGAATCTGCTGCTCCGAGCGCACCACGTCCCCCAGCGCGGCGCAGAGAAACGCGGTGGCGAGGAGCGCCGAGGCCCCCCGGGACGCGCGGCGCTGCGAGCCCTGCCGGGCCATGCTGGGCTCCCTCCGACGCGCCGGCCGCGGCGACAAGAGCGGCCGCCGGGAGCTGCAAGGAGCGGGCGGTGGGCGAGCGCGCTGGACTGCCTGCTCCGCGCCGCCCCGCCTGCCTCTCGTGCGCCGGGCTCACTTGGGGAGCAGAAAAAGGAGCGAGTGGGGTGGGGGGGAAGAGGGCGGAGAGGAGGGAGGGAAGAGAGGTGGAGAGGGAGGCAGGAGGGGGAGGAGGATTGAAGACGCGCCTCTCTCAGCGGCGGCCGCCCGGCCCCGCCTCGGCGGCCCCGGGGAGTCCGGCGGGCCGCGGCGGGAGGGCGGGAGGCGCCGCGCGGGCGGGGACTCGCAAACTCCAGTGTCCTTGGCCGGGCGGAACGCGCCTTGCCCCGCCCGACCCACTGCGGCCGCCGAGTTCTTTACAACTCCGCAGTCAGCCACCGCGGGCGCGACTCTCCGGCTCGCCCCGGGCGGTCCCGCAGCCCCAGCGACCCGAGCCGGGGGTAGGGGTCGGGGTGGGGGCTCAGGAGGGAGGCCGAGGGCCGCGCGTGGCTCCCCGCACTTTGCCAGTGGCAGCTCCGAGCCTACCCCGCACGCCCAGTCTGAGTCAGGGGCGGCGGGGTCAGGTTCTGCCGAGCCTAGAGGTGGCGCGACCCCCACCGCCGCCGCGCAATTTTCCAGTGGGAAGGGCGGGTGAAGAAGCAAAAGTCTAAGGAAGCCACGTTCGCGGCGGCGGCGGCTGGGGTCGCACACGGGAGGAATGGGTGGGCTTGGGACCGGGGACTCAGCGGGTTCTGGCCCGGGCACCGCTGCGTGGCCGCCCGCAGCGGCTCCCCGGGCCGCTGCGTTTGACTGGAAGACGGGGAGGGCGGCGCTGCCGCGTTGGCGCGGGCGCACGAGAGCGGAGCTGCCCGCGCCTGCCCGCAGCGGGGCCGCCCTTGCGCTCCCGAACCGGGGCCAGGGCTTCCGAGCATGTGTCGCTGGGACCCGCTGAGGCCCGGCATCCGCGCAACTGCGGCGAGTGGCGGCGGCCGAGATGTCAGGGCTGGGCAGGGAAGCAAACGCAGCGCCAAGTCCTTGCCGACTGGCAGGCACACTAGCTGGGTTTCGGGAATAAAAGACTCCTCTGAGACCCGGGGGTGACCCGCTTCCCACTCCAACCCCAGCCACTGGCGGAGGCGCATTCCGGTGGCCGGCTGAGGAAGAAGGGGTAAGGGGAAAGGAGTCGGGGTACCCTCGGGCGCCCTGAGAACTAGGTTACCCCGCGGCCTCGGTCGCCGCCGCCCCCTCCCTGGGACCCGGCTTCGGATCCTCTGACCCCAGTGCGAGGTCTGGGGTGTGACTGGGAACTTTGTGGAGCCCTTGCGCCGACTGGTAGTGAAGACCTACACTAGTGAGGCTGAGTCATCCTCGATCGGCCGAGCGCAACTCGGTGACCCCGCCGAGCCGCGTGCTCCTGACGTCGTGGGGTCTCCCGGGGCGTCCGCCGCCCGGGTGCGCCTCATTTGCCTGCCTCCGGACCCACAGCTTTGCGTTCTCCCCTGTCCCCGCCTTCTGCCTCCGCACCCTCAGCTGTCAGGGAAGTGTGTGAGGAGGGGCTCCGGCTTCCGCAGAGTTGTGTCGGGCGAGGAGCTAGGCCGGCTCCCCAGCCCAGCAGTCCCTGGAAAAAGTTACCCCAACGAATGCTGGGCTTGATGTCAGAGTTGGCTTCGCCGGCAGCAGGACCGCCAAGGGGGCATTGGGGCTTTTTCCGAGTGCGGGAAAACCCCGGGCTCCTGGGAGCCGGTCGCGCTCCCACCTCTGGGCGCAGCATAGGGAACAGGCCCCACCGAGGAAGCGCCAGGTGCGTCCAGCCCACGGGCAGTGTCTCCAATCTCCACGGATGACTAACCGGTTATAATGAATTCTGCGCTTCTGTGCACGCCTCCCGTCTGTGGACGCGAGCTAGCAGTTCCAAACTGAGCCAAGCGCTGCCTGACCCTGGGGCAAGTGGTCAAGATGGCTTTGCTGCTCAAATTGGGGGCTGGGAGAAAATTAATTTTCCTGTCAGAACCCAGGAGCCTTTTTTCTAAATGAATGAGTGAGGGAGGGAGGGAAGGAGGGAAAGCATACTAGCCCTTATTAGTAAGGCTGCAATCCATTACCTATATGGTATCTACATGATAACAGCCTTTCATGCAGTCCCTCATTCATCCAGTGAATAACTGTCAAGCATTTGTGTGATAGGATGGTAGGATGTGCTGGAGACCCAGAGGACAGTAAATCAGACACCTGCCTTCACAGAGTTCATACACAAGCAAGGGATACAGGGTTTGCTCCAAAAGCCGTGATGATAAATGCATAATTATAAACTTTGACAAGGGGTCAACTATAGTGTGTGTGACCAAAAAAAGTACCTGTAGCATCCATCCCATTGTTATCCCTATTGACTGATGGGAAAAATTGAGGCACAAAATAATATCACTTAATCACATTTAAACAACCATTTGACTGCTGGACTATATTGAGAGCCACTTGGGCATGAGGTCATGAGGAGTTTTTATGATGAAGTCATTATGTGCTGCCAGCCTGACACAGGTGAACTCCACAGGTATTTCCAGGCAACTAAAGAGTAATGAGGAGAGGAGCCCTGACACAGGGCGTCACAGTCCCAGGAAAGTGGCATCTTGAGCATTTATAACTTACAATCTGAAACAGAGCATTATGCAAAATACATTTAAGATGGACCCCACTAAACATTTTCTACTCTCTGAAAAATAAAAATAAAACGATATAAGAATAAATCCAGAACTCAAAGTGGCACAAAAATTGGGGGTTTGTGCAGCTACATCAGGACAAGGGACGAGGAGCCCCTTTCAGTAGGCCAAGTGCAACAGCAGGCATTGGGTCCTACTTGCCATTTTCACCCAAAAGGCTGTAATTCAATACCCAACTTTCAGGGGAAGCATTGAATGCAGCCAAATGAGCCTGCATACTCTGTCCAATCAGCTGAGGACATTGCACTCGTCCTGCAACAATGAGGGGCTGCTGGGGGGGTGCAAACCAAAGTGAAACTTGATGAAACGGAGGTGAATGTTTTAGAAATGTTCACCAGGTCCTGGTCTATGGAATGGATTCCAGAGAAGAACCCACAGCAGCGATTCTCAGGCAGGAGAGGGCAGTGAACATGTGGGACTTTTTCTCTTCATCGCAATGGCTTGGAGTCCTACTGGCATTTAGTGAATGAGGGCAGGACAGTCACACAAAAGGAAAAATTGTCCTGTGTCCCACAGTACTTTCAAATGTCCCACTGCACATTCAGGTAGGAGGAGAACCTGCCTCTAATCATCTGAATCTAGAACTTAAAACCCATTTTATATATAACTACAAATGAGTGTTCGCATGGTTTTAATAAACACTGAATTTCCAGGAATACAACTATTGTGTAAACGAAGGGAAGGTTGTCTTCTATTTCGTTCAGAAACTTATCCAGGGGGTTGTTTGTTTTACCATTTTGGATAATCACTTCTCCAATGGCAACTGTGCTTACAGGTCCTGAATCACCAACAGAGCACATCAATATCATCCGAATATGGGGTGTGGTATCCAGTTAGTCTGCAAACTATACTCACACACATCTAAGGACTTCATTATATCTTGCAGTATAATCTTCCATGAGCATTTCACATAGTAAAATACCTCTTATTCTATTATGAATTACTTTTATTTTCTTTGATATTACCAAATAAAGCATAGATATATAGATATATAGAGAGAGATATAGATATATTTAATTCTGACTTTGAGTAGGTTATATTGTCTTAGAACTTCCTATCGGGACGGTAAAGGGGGTGTTGGGTCTAACTGAGAAAGACCTACTACTCTAGATTAGAAAGAGACACCGGCTAAACAGCTGTGATGTTGCTGGTAGGGGTACAAAATGGTTCACCCCAAAGAAGCAAAATGACAAGTGCTGTAACCTTTGACCCAGCAATTCCACTTCTGGGAATTTCTCTGACAGTTACTAAGTGACATACATACATGGTTATTCATTACTGCATTATCTCTAAGAGCAGAAGACTGGAAACAGCCCAACTGGCTATCAGTGCATAATTGGTTAAAGAAACTGGTGCACCCTCACAATGGAGTATTATGCCACAAAGTTAAAACTGAGGATGCTTTCTACATATGGATGTAAAAAGATCTCTAGCGTAAATTAATTATCTTAAAAAAACAAGATACTTAACTGTATATGGCATGCTACCTTTGTGTAAGAAATGGGGAAATAAGAATACATATTTGTATTTGCTTTAAAGAAAAAAGCAAGCAAGACGCCCAAGAAACTACTACTAGTTATTACCTGTTAGGGAATTAGGAGGAACAGAGTAGATGGGGATGGGTTTGAAAGTGACATTTCACAATGTTTATCACGTTCAATCATTTTGGATTCTTTAGGCTTGTGAACATATTACTTATTCGAAACAACAGGATACAAACATTCATACATTTGTAACAGTTCAGATACTGGGGCCTGGGATAGAGTGGAGAGAGTGGTCATTGGGATGAAATGTGAGAAACACTTAAAGTCCTCAATCCCTACAGAGGTACAGAGGTGGTTCTCAAATCCCCAGAGGTTCTGATTCAGTAAGTTCAAGTTGGGGAAGGAGGTGGAGTGGGAACTGTATTTCTAATAAGCTCTTCAGAGGATTCTGATGCCAGTGGCCAAGGATCCCTTTTGCAAGCACAAGGCTTCTCTCACTCAGAGTGGAGCGTTGAGCCTGGTGGCACTGTGGACTTTGGGGTCAAACAAGCCTAAGTTCAGGTAATGGATCACCCTCACACTCACTGGGAAGTTGCCCAACCTTTCTGAGCCACCCTTTTCTCAGCTTCAAAAGATGTTAACAACAGAGCCATTTTCATACAGACATAAGGAGGATGAAATGGGGTGGTGTAGCTAAGTATTCAACAAACGTTAGTTATTACGTTCATTCTACAAACACAAAATTTCCACACGTGGGCTATTGCTCTGGCTATCACTTTGCCTTGGAGTGCCAAAGTAGCAGAGCCCTTGGCTGAAGCCCAGCTTCCTGCTTGACCATCACCACACACACACGCACGCACGCATGCACGCACATACAGCACTCATCTTTCCATGCCCACCATACTGCCTGGCCCAGACCTCTATTATCTCCTCCATAAAATCCTTTGACTGACTCCTAATGAGACATCCCTTCTAATACATTTCTTCTTCCAACAATAGCCAGAGCCATCTTTTTAAAAACAAAAATTAGAACATAAGCATTCCCCTGCTCAAAATCTTCCAGTGGTTTCCATTTTAAATTAAAATTCAGACTCCTTACCAAGGCACCTAAGGCCCTTGATTGCCACCCTCCAGTCTCATCTTCCATCCCTCTCCCCCTTGTTAACTGTACTCCAGCCAATCTCCTTGGAGTCCCCAAAACACTGAATCTGTTCCCACCTTGGCCCTTTGCATGTGTTGTGTTCTCTGACTGGATCATGCTTCCTCCAAATGGCCCCAAGGCTGTATTGCACTGTATTCAGGCCTTTGCTCAAACGTCCCCTCCGTGGGGAGAACTTTTCCCTGACCATTCCAGGTAAAAGATAAACACATATGAGGTCTGACAATTACATTCAAAAATTTGCCACCGTGCACTCACATTGGCAGCACTGTACAAACAGCTCAGTAAGGTTTCATAACCTTGGTATATCAGTGTCTCACAGCTGTGCTCTTGTCGGCGTGTGGCAGTGTCTTACTGAGTGGCATTCATTATTGTTGTTGCATGTTTGTGTGTGCTGTCGCAAGAATGTCTGAGCTTGAATTAGAGCAATGAACAAACATGAAATTCCTTGTTAAACTTGGCAAGAGTGGAAATGAAATCAGGGACACGTTAGTCCAAGTTTATGGGGATAATGCCATGAAGAAAACGGCAGTGTACAAATGGATTAAACATTTTTGTGAGGGGAGAGAATGTGTCACTGATGAAGAGAGGTCAGGGCAGCTAGTAACAAGCAGAACTGATGAAAACATTGCAAAAATTCATCAAATTGTGTGTCAAAGTCATTGGCTGACTATGAGAAACATAGCAGACCAAGTAAACATCAATAGAGAAACAGTTAGGAAAATCTTCACTGAAAATCTTGGCATGAGAAAGGTGTGTGCAAAAATGGTCCTGAAGGAGCTCACTGATGAACAAAAGCAAAGGAGAGTCGAAGTTTGCCAAGACCTTTTGGAGAGGCAAGATGATGTTTTGGGCTGTGTTATCACTGGTGATGAAACATAGGTGTATCAATATGACTCTGAAACAAAGCATCAAAGTGCACAATGGAAGTCAGACAATTCTCCATGACCAAAAAAGTTACGTCAGTCAAAATCAAGAGTCAAAATGATGTTCCTAACCTCTTTTGATATCAAAGGGATGATTCATTACGAATTTGTACTAACTGGACAAACAGTAACCAAGTTTACTATTTGGAAGTGCTGAAAAGGCTGCGTGAAAAAGTTAGACGAAAACGACCTCAACTTTTCACCAACAATTCATGGTTCTTGCATCACGACAATGCACCAGCTCACACAGCACTGTCTGTGAGGGAGTTTTGAGCCAGTTAACAAATAACTGTATTGGAACATCCTCCCTACTCACCTCATCTGGCCCCCAATAATTTCTTTTTTTACCCGAAGATAAAGGAAATATTGAAAGGAAGATATTTTGATGACATTCAGGACATCAAGGGTAATACAACGACAGCTCTGATGGCCATTCCAGAAAAAGAGTTCCAGAATTGCTTTGAAGGGTGGACTAGGTGCATACCTTCACAACGGGAGTGCTTCGAAGGTGACCGTAGTGATATTTGGCAATGGTGTACGTAGTACTTAATCTAGGATGAGTTCCCGAACTTAATTGTCAAACCTCGAACACTCACTCTCTCACACACACATATCTCTGTGCTCTCACCTGGCTTCATTTCTCTTCCTAGCACTCATCACTACTGATAGAGTGATTTATTTGTTTACACTGTGTCTCCCCCATTGAATGAGATGTGCCCATCCTCTTCATCATTCTGACTATAAAGTCTTCAGCCAGGCCTTCGATACTATAGGGGCTCAATAAACATGGGATGAATGACTAGAACAGAGGTCAGCTTGAAATTCCTTTCTCCTAAGGTCCTGCCTATTTCCTTCTTCCTTAGGCTCTAGTACTATCCACCTCACCCAAATTACAGAGCCTCTGTAAAAGCACGAGGTTTGCCAAGAAGGAAAGAATCAGGGAAGCTGTTTCTCTGAGGAGAATTCTCAGTAACATCTCAGTGGGAGAATGCTCATTGGAGGAAGAAGAGAAGGCGCGAGTAGGAAGATGTCTTGAAACTTTAAGAGCACTGTGAAAAAGCCATGCTGAATGCTGCTTTTTAAGCTATCAGAGGAAAGAAACTTACCAGACAACAGTGACAATATTTCTAGCCCTGCAACGGTGCTGAAGGGAACAGATACGTGTTAAGATGACCACTGTGACCACAGAAGAATATTCTTCTCTTGGACTGGTTTGGAAACGTTTGAAATGCAGCCCTTGAGAAAGACAGCTCTGAAGCTAGTGTCAGGTTCACTATGCCGAACGCCTTGAATGGAGTCGGCATTAAGGCAGCTTCAGCTGAATTCAACCAAACTGGATGATCCTTTCAAACATTTCTAACTCTCCCACTGAATGGAAAAAAGAGGGCTCTTGAGTCCCCAACACAGAAAAAGACAATGGGTGGGCACACGGGTACTTTGCATCACACGTGCCCCCTGTACCTAAAGGCCCTTCCCCACTCTGAGAAGATTGTCCTGGGCAGTGGCACAGGCCCATCCCATCCCAGAGGAAAGACCTGAAAGGACCAGCTGGCTATGGAGCAGCTCACCCAAGCCTACCGTGTTTCCCTGAAAATAAGACCAGGTCTTATATTCATTTTTGCTCCATTAGGGCTTATTTTCAGGGGATGTCTTATTTTTTCATGTATAACAATCTACATTTCTTCAATTGCAGTCATGTCATCTTCTGGAACATCGTCATAACGTATTAAATGCGTCCGTCTGGCTGAGATCTTAACTGGGGCTTATTTTCGGGTAGGTCTTGTTTTCAGGGAAATACGGTAGCACCTATCGGCCCACAGGTGTTAGAGCCAGCTTGTCCACTCCTCCTCCACAGGAGCAGAGACTGAGCTTGCAATGCTCATGCTCCTCCAGCTCTCCCCTGCTCATCCCCACCTCCACGCATTCTGTCCTGGGGTAAGGCAAGTCTAGCATTCATTTGAGGAGATTCCTTTAAACCAACTTCTACCTTTGTCCCTGAAGAACAGTGACCTCACATTCACACAGCTATACTCACACGCCAAATGACACAGCTTCTTAGCCACCATTCTCTGGGCAAGAGAAGAATGCTCCTGTGAAATGAGAAGCACTTAAGAGAACAGTTGCAACATATGCCAAAGCTACTACTCTTGTTTTGTTTTACATTCAAAACATCAAGCCAAATAGAGAAAAAGAAGCAAGTGTTCGCGCAAGTACACCTTCTAATTATCTGAATCTAAAGTTGCCTGTTTTCATAGAGGGCAGATGCTTTCTGGAGGTTAGGGATGTAAGATGTCTTTCCAGGATTGGATCCATTTCTTTGGGAGTATCTTAAGAAATGACAAGGTTTCTAAGTGTCCGTCAAATGAGAACTGGTTGAATTAATCAGTTTATCATGTAATGGAATTTCGTAAAGCCATTAGAAAGGATAAGGTGACTTCTATGAACTGAAATGTCCACCTGGTAAGCTGTCCATAAGTGAAAGTGTTAAATGGAACAAACAACAGGTTGCAGAATAATACGTATAAGTATAAACCGATTTCTGTTTTTTAAAAAAACATAGATCTAGGTATACATGTAAGTATAGGTATAGATATATCACAATCTATCTTCTGAGTGTGTAAGCATGGAATAAGCTGGAAAATTACATGCTAAACTGTTAACACTGGTTACCTCTAGGATTCGAAAATTGAAGTGAAACATTTTACTTTTTACTTTCAACATTTCGGTATAGTTTGAATCTTTACAAAAAGACTGGAGAGTAGAAGATGGCATGTCTGAAGCATGCCACATGGAATGCTTAACACAGGAAGCATCCAAACAACACAGATGTTCCAAAAATATGACTTGTGTCTGATCACCTGTGTTTAAAATCATGATCAGGTAGGAAAGGAAGACCCATCAATGTTCATGAATTAGCAGAGGGAGAAGAGGCTGCTTCGCAGAGGAGTCCTGTTGGGAGGAAGTGCTCCATGTCTTCTAAGCTGAGAAACATGGCCATATCAGCAGGCCCAAAGGGCAGTGTGGACCGGGCATTGCTCCTGCCCTCGTTACTGTGCATGCATTTGTGGCTTTCCCCTCACTGAGTTGTTTTCATTGATAACAAGCATTTTTGAAATGCTGAATTACAAGTACGCAAGTATCTACTACATGTTAAAACATTTGTTTTAATGACCATGTTTTGGATACATGAGGTATTTAAATTCCAGGAATATCAATGATCAAAATAAGTAATTGTTCTGCTTTATTACTTTTATATTAAAGATAAATATAATATTTTAAATTTTGCATGAAATAATCAGGTTTCAAATATATATGGTAAAGCCTCTGTTTGAAGCCAGTTTTTTCTCTTTTTTTAATTTTATTAAATTTATTGGGGTGACATTGGTTAATAAAATTACATAGGTTTCAAGTGTACGTTTCTGTAATACATCATCTGTATGTTGCATTGTGTGTTCACCACCCAAAGTCAAATCTCCTTCCATCACGAACTATTTGAGCCCCTTTACCCTTTTCTACCTCTCCCCAACCCCTTTTCCTTCTGATGGTAACCACTACACTGTTGTCTGTGTCTGTGAGTTTTTGTTTCTTTGTTTGTTTATCTTGTTCATTTGTTGCTTTCAGTTTTACATCCCACATATGAGTGAAATCATATGGTTCTTGACTTTTTCCGTCTGACTTACTTTGCTTAGCATGATATTCTCAAGATCCATCCGTGTTGTTGCAAATGACAGTATTTCATCTTATGGCTGAGTAATATTCCATTGTGTATATGTACCACACTTGAAGCCAATTTTTGAATGATCCACCCTCAATTTCTTATCCCAAGTCAGCTTCTCCAATGACAGTCAGCAACCCCTCCCGCATATTCAACAAAGCTATACTTTTCAGAAAATAAACCAATTTCTAAATAAGATAAATAAAAATAATTTAGTTTAGTAAATGATCTATTTAAACGCGCGCGCACACACACACACACACACACACACACACACACACACACACTCCAAAGGCAAATATAAGTGTGGATGAGATTAACTACTGTTTTAAATGCTCATTGTCAATAGTTCTCTGTTTGCCTCTCTCGGCATGGATTAGAGTTGGCAGTAAAAACAAGCATAACTTCCTACTAGGAAAAGAGGAAATCCTCAGCTCATTTAGAGACTGTAAAGCACCCTTCATTGATGACCACTTCATTCAATCATGATTTTGCATCTACAAATTTCTTATTTCATGGCTTGTTGAGGAGTTGATCCCTCATCATATGACAGTACCTAATTATTCAATTACTCTAAGTGGTTAAATAAACACGATCAATTTTTCTATAGTTGCTCTTTAATAATCATATATTTAAGGAGAAATGCTTGAAGTTAAGAAGCATCGCAAACTAATTTGCATAATTAAAATCATTTGACAAAGTTGTTCTTTAGGACATAAATTAAAGTGACAATATCATTTAATCAAAATTTTGGAAACCCTTGTAAATTTTAATCTTAAGAATTTATCTTAGAGAAACAATCATGAGCACAAAGATATTTAGCTATGAAAACATTTATTATAATGTGAACTAATCGAAAAAATAAGAAACTACTTAAATGCCTAAAAATAGGGTATTGATAAAATATTAATATATCAAGGCTGATTCATATACTATTATTCTACTATTTAAAATGATGCTGATGAAACCTTAACTACAAAAAAAAATCACAGTGATCAAAAAAACAACTTATATAATATATATTCATATAACAATCCAATGCTTTAAAAGAGTTATTACAAATGAAAACCTATAAACAAAAATCCCTTAAATATATTTATTGTCAGTGAGATTGTTTTGGGTTTTCTCTCCCTCTTTTTTTTATTTAATTATTTCTTTAAAACGATAGAAGCAATGTGTGAACATAATTTTCAAAGACTTCAACCAGTACAGAAAAGTAGAAAATGAGATATGAAGTCTCCCTTCTCTCCAAAGAAAATGACTTTTAACAATTTCTGTTTTTCAGTTATTTTTGTGATTATCATCATAACTCTAAATAGTATATTATATTTCTCCCTTTTTATTTGGTTGGTCCTCAACTTAGCTATTTTTATAGTGCCCTTACCATGCGCAGGCATGGTTCTAAATGCTGAGGATGTGAGAATGTGTAAAGAATGGAGTTTTCTGTCCAATGGGTTTATTAACGTCACTCTCCAATGCGGCTTTACCCAGCATCCTTGGACATACCATAGTGAAAGTGACTTTCAAATGTGTGCACTTACCCTCTCTTTTATATTCTCTCCACTTTGAATATGAATATTTGGCAAGTATATAACAATTTTTACATTGTCCAGGTTTGTAATGTTTACATTTTATTTTATATGTCATTCTTCCAGGCTTTATCTACAGATTAATTATAAAAATTGAGACCCATCTATTTTCAATAATAGATGGTTATGTACCAATTATGATCAGTCTCTGTGAAACCATAAAGGATATCTGGACCCACAGAGACAACCAGACTTCTGGTATGAACATAGCTCTATCAATTTGGCCTTTTTCCTTTCTCAGAGAAATCTTTAAAAAGCAACAAAGATTTTTTATAAATCCACAAATTTCATTTTCAGCAAAACTTGAAGGTAGATATAGTCTGCAGACTACAAAATGCAAGTAAAGACTTCCCAAAGGAGTAGGTGATGCAGAAGCTGAGCTGAGGATGGGAGGACAGAAGAGCAGAGAGAAGTGAGGGGACCAGCATTAGCAGATGCCAGAAATCACAACTGCTGAGACTTAAGGGCTCTTTCTAAATGCAGGTGCTCCATCCCTGTGGCAACAATGGATGGCAACTTAAGTTGAACAAAATTAGAGGCAGAAGCCCTCCAAGACCCAAGGTGGTTCCTTGGAGCAAAGGAGATGGTGCTGCACATGGAATCACACAGCCATATTAAATTGAATAGTTTGTCATTATGACAGCAGAAAAAGAGAAAGTCTTTGGGTTGTGAAGGAAGTCTACAAGGAAGGCTACCTCAGCTTATCCCCTGACCTCCTACCCACATACACATACTTGAAGCTCCTGCAAATAGTTATTGATCTAGAAAATCAACTAATTCAATGAGTGAAAAGAAGAAAAAAGGAGAGGAAGGTGGGGGGATGAAGATGAGAAAAAGTAGGAGGAAGAGGAGCAGGGGAGGTGAGGCAAGGGAAGAGAAGAAACAACTGGCCCAACATCAGTACAAAGAGTCTGTTCTTTAAAAAAAAAAGAAGAAGAAGAAGCAAAATTCATCAAACAACACTTACAAGAAAAATATTGCTATAGAGCAGACATATGAAAATCGTGGCTAAATATTTCATCATGAATTTTAAAAGCATAAGAAGCAATCCCTCTCGGTGATGGAGGATCACAACAAGAAATAGAAGAACTTGGGTAAAAGACAATGAAGACAACAGGAGGGGATGAAATATAAGCAGAATTCAGGGAAGAATTAGATAAAAATGATGAAACCAACAAAGAAATACAGACAAAACTGAAAGGGACCTGAAGAAGAATATACACTGCAGAAAACAAAGTAAGGGACATAGAGAATAGAAATTATGAAAGAAAAAAATGTAAATAAAGAAAGAGTTAAATGTTAGCTAGAAAATGAAATGTTGAAGACAGGCCAAGGTGATCCAACATATGTATGATTGTAGTCTTCAAATAAGAAACCAAGACAATGAAAATAAAACAAATATTTAAAGATATAATTCAAGAAAATATCACACAAATATAAGAGAACTTGAATCTACATAGGGTATACTGTATATTAGAGAAAGCTTACCTGAATCGTTAGCTTTGAGACATGTCCGGGAAAAGAAATTGGGTCTTAAAGATAAAGAAAGTATCTTTAGTTAAGGAAAGGGTAGTTAAGGAAAATATCAAGCTGCTTATAAGGGGGTAAATCAGGCAGGCATCAGATGTATCTAGAACAACATTCAAGGTCAAAATATAATGGAGCAATTTCTATAATATTCTCAAGGAAAAGGTATGGGTCAAGTATTTTATATACAACCAAACTGACATTCTAGGGTAAAAATTACCTACAAACAGTGGTGAACAAGAAAAATCTCAGAGAATGCTACATACATGATACTAGATAAAGTTAAAAGGAGAAATTAATTATTAGAAACATTATAACAAAGTTATAAAGAAAGCACACACACACACACAAAAAAAAAAACAACTACAAATCAATCTCACATATGAATGGTGATTCAAATCTCCAAGTTACATATTAACAAACAGAATCCAGAACACATTAAAAGAATCACAAGACAAAGAAGCCAAGTAGCTCCTCATCATTTACCATTATAGGTAAATTACTAGCCAATGTAATTTGATAATAGAAGGGAAAAAAAGAAAATTAAAGTCATTAAAATTGGAAGGAGGAGGTAAAATTATCAGAAGACTAGCTAATTGTACATCTGGAAAATTAAAGGGAATCAACTGAAAAACTAATGTCAGAATTCAAAAGATATTGGGGTACCAAATTTATTCATAGAAATTAATAGCCTTCATGTACATGTATATATACCACAGCTAATTAGAAGATATAATGGAAGAAAATACCCCTATACTATAGCCACAAGAAAAGTAAAATACCTAGGGACAAACATTTTAAAAATGTGTAAGTAAAGTTTAAAACACCATTAAAGACAGAAAGAACTCTTGAAAAGGAAAGATGTATCATTATCTTAAGATATAAATGATATCATTTATCTCCAAATTTATTTATATGTTTAGTATGACTTAGTAAAAATTAAAATAAAAGAGAAACCAACTGAAGTTTTAATGGTTGCATAGGATTAGTATGATGGACTAGAATTCCAAGGACCCCAGTCATAGAGCAAGTCTTCACTCACCTGTTGACTCTTTCCCACAGTCTTCACTGAATGCATGGGAGTAGTGTACTGAAGGCTGGGGACAAGGCCAGGGTGTTGAGAAAGGTCCCTCAAGGTCAACAGTTGTTTCCTCTAGTGCAAGGCAGGGACCTTCCCCAAGTGCAAGGTAGCAGCCTGCCAAAGACTGAGGACAGAGCAAATAGGTCTGAGAAACACCTTTAAGAGACTCAGGCATTCACCACAAGAACTTCAGCTACTCTTGAAAGCTTAGGGTTAGGGTAGGAGATTTAGGTAGCTGAGAGATGAAAGAAATACATAGGGAGCCTACGGACATAAAAAGAGTGATAAAGGGATATTATGAACAACTTTATGCCACCAAACTCAACAATCTAAATGAAAGATTTAAATTCCTTGAAAAACACAACTTTACATAAAACTGACATAAGAAGAAATAGAAAACCTAAAAGCTCTAGATCTGTCAAACAAATTGAATTTTTAACAAAAACAGGTATGAAAAATTCTAAGTTCAGATTGCTTCACAGTAAATTCTATCAAACATTTAAAAAAGAAATAATTCCAGTCACAAACACTTTAATAGATAAGGAAGGACAATCACCACCTCATTGGATGAGACCAGCATATCCCTGATACACAACCCTGACAAGGTCATTACAAGAAAGAAAATTAGGGATCAATATCTCTGATGAACATAAATGAGGTGGGGATTGTCCTTCCTTATCCTATTATCTAAGTTGAATACAGCAGTTATACAAAAAGGATAATACATCATAACCAACAGGGTTTTTCAGTTTTTAAAAAATAACAAGAACATAAGTTGTTTCATCTTTTGAAAAAAATCAAACAATGTAATTCTCCACATTAACAGAATAGCATAAAGGAGAGGGAAAAAAAAGTGTGGATGTGTTAACAGATGCAAAATAAAATCAACAAAATTCAACACAAATTTAAGATTTTTTTAAAAGCTCAAAACCAGAAGTAGCAGGGAACTTCCTCAATCTGATAAAGATCATCTACCAAAAACAACTACAGATAAAATATTAATGGTGAAATAACAAACACTTTCCCCCTACAATTGGGAAGAAGGCAAGAATGTCTACTCTTACCATTTCTATTTAACATTGTACTGGAATTCTTAACCAGTGCAATAAAGTAAGAAAAATACTGGAAAGGAAAAAGTAAAATTTTCATGATTTGCATATGATATGGTTGTATACATAGAAAACCCTATAGAATCTAATATATGCATATATATAATAAAAACTACTAAAACTGATAAGTGAACTTAGCAAGGTCACAGAGACAAAGTAGATATATAAAAATTAACTGCATTTCTATATACTAGCAACAAACAAAAATAAAATTTGAAAAATCATATAAATAGCTAGGAATAAATCTAAGAAAAGATATAAATCCTCTGTACTGAAAACAACAAAACATTCCTGTGAGAAATTAAAGAAGGCTTTAAAAATAAACTCAAACCATTAATATTATTAAGATCTCCATTTTCCCAAAACTGATCTCGTTATTCAATATTGGCCCAACAAAAATCTCAGAAGACATTTTTATGGAAGTTGAAAAGCTGATTCTAAAAACACAAATACAAAGAACCAAGAATAGACCAAATGATCTTGAAAAAGATGAACAAAGTTGAAGGACTTACATGATCCAACTTTAAAATTTATTATAAAGGTAGAGTATCAAGACAATATTGAATTGGTACAGGTATGGACATAAAGATAAATAGAATGAATAGAGAGCCCAAAAATAGGCTCATAATGTCAGTTGATTTTCAACAAAGATTCCAAGGTAATTCAATGGGGACAAGAACATCCTTTGGACAATTGGAATCCGTATAGCCAAAAAATAAACCTCAGCCCTTGTATTCCACGGTACACAAAAATAACTCAATGGATTATAGATATAAGTCTAAATGCTAAAACTACAGACTTTTAGAATAAAATATAAGAGAAAAACCTTTATAACCCCAGCATAGGCAAAGATTACTTTATGCACACAATAAACATGAACCAAAAAAGAAGAAAATGACAGCATAGAACTCATCAAAATTAAAAACACCTACTCTTTGAAAGACACCTTAAAAATGAAAAGATAATATTTACCAAAAGACTTGTATTTAGAATATATAAAGAATTTCTGGGCTGGCCAGTTGGCTCAGTTGGTTAGTGCAAGGTGCTCATAATACCAAGGTTGCCGGTTCAATCCCCACATGGGCCACTGTGAGCTGCGCCCTCCACAACTAGATTGAATAACTACTTGACTTGCAGCTGATGGGTCCTGGAAAAACACTCTTAAAAAAAAAAGAATTTCTACAACTCAACTTTAAGAAGATACACAATTTACAAATGAACAAAAGATTTGAACAGGCACTCACAAATGAAGATGTATAGATGGCAAAAACACATGAAATTATGCTTATTGTCATTATCAAAAGGGAAATACAAATTTCAAACCACAATGAGATTTCACTATGCACCCACTAGAATAGTTAAGTTTTAAAAGCTAGACAATACTAACTGTTGCTGAGGTTGTGTAGCCCCTGGAAGTTTCGTATATTACTGATGTAAATGTCAAAGAGTGCAATCATTTTGGAAAACCCTTGGGCAATTCCTTATATACATATACTGTCTCTATAATCCCGAATATCCTAGGTATTTACTCAAGAAAAATGAAAACACATGCCTACAAATTATACACGAATGTTCTTAGCCCCAAACTAAAGATAATCCAAGTGTCTGTTAACAAGTCATTGGATAAACAAATATAATGGAATACTACACAGCACTAAAAACGAATTACTGATACACGCAACAATCCACATGATGAACCTTATGCTTGATTGAAAGAAGCTGGGTACAAAAGAGTGTATACCGTAATGATTACAAAATATGTTAAGTTGAAAACAAACAAAAACTAATCTATGGCGACAAATAAAAAAATGCTTGCTCAGTTGGGAGGCATCAAACTACACAAAGGCACAAAGGCACTTTCTGGGGTGATACAAATGTTCCACATTTTGTTGTGGGTAGTGTTTGCACAGGTGAATACTATTGCCAAAACTCATTAAACTGTATTCTTAAGATCTGTGCATTTTATTGTGTGTAAATTATGTCTCAATTAAAAAACAACAACAACACTATGCTTATTAGATTTCTCTGTAGCATATTGTTGCCCAGCAATAATACTGTAGTTTGCAAGAGATGCTGATGGACTACCTTGCATTGTGATAACTGCCTTTTTGTATTATAAATATTTGTAACTATAAAATCTCCATAAATGCGATCAATTGCAATAATAAAGTTGTACAACACTTAAAAATGACAACTGGTAGACTGGAGATAATGTTTGCAATTCATCTCTCAGACAAAGGGCTAATCACTCATGTATAATAATTCTTCAAAACTTATTTTAAAATACCTTAAGTTCCCAAAGTAAAGACATCCTTACTCTAAGAGTGGAGTGCTTTCCTCACAAGTGGATTTGACTCTTGAGTGTAGCCACTTTTCCTGTTTCTGGTTTCATTTCCATGTCTAATGGTGGTCTGGAAAAAAAAGGAGAGAGGTAATGAGGAAGAGATCAGGAAAGGAAGGAGGGAGGGAGGAAGAAGAAGGGAGAGAGGGAAGACAGATACATGCCTATGCTCAGAAAAAGAAAAAGTGCTATATAAAAATATACCAACATATTAATAACAGGGAGTGAAATTATGGAAGACTTTTTTAAATGTATTATCTGTGTTTTCTACAATGACCATATATTACTTTCTGCTCATTTATAGGAAATGCTATCATGCAAATGAGAACTATTTCTGGTGAACCTATTATACTTACAAGCACTTTAAATAATTTTCACAGAGTTCAATTTATGAGCTGAAATTTTATTCCTTCAACAGGCAATGCTTTTATTATTCATTTATCCCCACCCACCCGCAGAACATGGATGAATTAAGAGAGTTTTATGAACTTTTACTTATAAATGCTGCATAATTTTTTATTACAACAGCAGAGGATATTTTTTTAAAGCTCATTTAAATCTACCTAACTTATATTTGGAGTTTTCTTCTATAGTTTCCATCAGAGAGAGTGCCCATATTGGTTTCTTAAAACAGATGTATGAAAGGAATCCACTGGCAATTTGTCCTTTAAAAAAAAAAGCCTATGTATTATATTTCAAACACATAAAAATAGAGACTTGTTTAGTGAAACTTGTATAACCATAACTTACTTAGACTTAACAAATATTTTGCTATATTTGCTTCCTCTTTTTAAAAGTAAATTAGACATGACATTTCATCCCTAAATGCTTCAGCATGCATTTCTAGAAAATAAGGACATCTTCTTACATAACCAAAAAAAAAATTGTTTTAATACCTTATCAAAATTAACTATGATTTATAATATCATCTCTACTTAGACCATATTCAAATTTCCCCATTTATCCCAAAAATGTTTCTTTGCATTATTTGTTCAAACTAGGATCCACATAAGGTCCAACTGACCATTTCATTTCTAAAATCTAGTCTTTTTAAAATCCAGAAAAGTTTCTATCATCAGCACCAGATTTTCTTTTTCCTTTTTTTTTTTTTTTTAATGTTCTTTTTTAATGTTATAAGCCCTGGTTTTAAGAAGAAAGCTGCCTTGCCTTTGGAACCTCTAAACCCGGAAGAGAATTTCCCTTCTGGCCTGGAGGAACACACACTTAATGTAGCTTGCAGGAAGCCTGATTTCAGCTAGCTCTAATACCGCAGAAGGAGTTAAAATGTGAAAGAACAGCACTTTCCGTCTTAGGATGCCCATCTGATCACAGACAACAGGGGTAAGAGAAAACATTTTGAGCTAATGATGTTTACAGCTAACCAGATCTGGTTGAAGCAATTCATTGGACTCCAGTTTGCAAGTCTCATTTCTTATAAGGTTCATTTATCTTTGAATGCTCAACCACCAAAAGTACCCTGCCTTCACATTTCTCTGAGTATTAAGCTAGACAATGAATTCGTCTCCCAGCTGGTTAACTATCTTTAACCCCCCAGGCTGCTACAGTATTGTGTGTGTTAATTCAACTGCATTACAAATTCTCTAATACAGAAAGACAGCAACAAAAGAAACAAATATTAAGCATAATGAAAGGAATGTTGCTAGGGAAACTTTCATATGATACAACCAAGAAAGTCCTCCATGTATAGAAGGAAGAGTTCTTAAATCACTCAACATATAATAATTGAACATCTGCTGACTGGCTCCTGCCCCCATCCCCATACTGGCCTGGAAGAAGGTGTGGCTTTCCTTGCCAGGCCTGGGTCACAGGCCCTACCCTGAGTTCAGCAGTGAAGTCAACTTCATCCAGACCTAAGTCTAAGAGTAGTGAACAGAGCTTTCCCCAAAGAAAATCAGAGAGCAGCTACCAGCAAAAGGGGGAATGGATCCTGGGCAGGCAAAACCAATAGGTGGGCATCCATAGAACCAGGGATAATGAAAATAGGGATCTATAAACATAGAGAAGAGGTCATCATGGGTGTGTGTCCCCTCTTTCCATTCGAGTGCCCAGGTCCCTAATACTTCTTAACTAAGTAGCCTTGGTCCTCCTCCCAATGGCATCCCATTCTCTTTGGATTCGAGGTCCATCATGCTTGTTGCCCTATTGGGCAAGCTTCCTAAAGTATCTCCTGTCCCAGGCAGATAAACCTTATCTCCACCTCAATGCATTTTATAGAATCCTTAATGGAAAGAGTATTTTGGTCCCAATCCCTGTAAATATATGATAGTTCAGCTTTCTAGGCTTTTGAGTCCAGCCTTAGTGGGAGAAATCATTCATTTCTTGATTCAGTTCTTCTAGATGGTGGAAGGCAACATCAGAAGCAGTTATTTATTTTTGAGTGAAAAATGAAATGATGGCAGGGAGGTTAGCTTGGTTTTTTTGTTTTGTTTTGTTTTTAACTATTTTTTTTTTAACAGCAGTTTTAGTTTTACAACAAAATTGAGAGGAAGGTACAAAGGTTTCCCGCAGACGTCCTGTCCCCACACATGCACAGCCTCCTCCATTATCAACAATATTCACCAAAATGGTACATTTTTTACCAAGAATGAACCTACATTGACACATCATAATCACCCAAAGTCCATAGTTCACCTTAAGGTTCACTCTTGGTAGTGTACATTCTATGGGTTTGGAAAAAAGTGGAGCAACCTATATCTGGCATTATACTTTCATGCAGAGTATTTTTACTGCCCTAAAAATTCTCTGTGCTCTGCCTGTTCATCTCTCCTATCTCCCCTCCCTAAAAGCCTCTGTGGCAGAGTTTTCAAATCACAACACAGATCTACCGAGTGAGGTTGCTTGGTCCTGCCTTGTGTTTTTGTGGAGGTTTTTCCCCCTTCTCTTCCCCTACTGCAAGCAGCTCAGAAGCAAAGGGAGAACTCAGTAAACATGGGCCTGCGACAACACCAAGGTTCCCCTGGCTCTCCCAGAGTCACTTATCAGAGCCGTCCAGTGAGGGCTGCATGTGTGCTGAGCGATACATGGCAAATATTAAAGGATAATAAATAAATAAATAAATAAATAAATAAATAAATAAATAAGGGAAATGAGTAACATTTGCAAGTGCATTTATATTTATACAAAATATTTGCGGGAACGTGCCTTTCTACTTTGGAGAGTCTGCTAATCCATCACCATGACACTAATGTTGCAAGAAGCAAATCCGTCAGGCAGCAGTGACCATTACTTTTTAATAGACCACTCCATTTTCAGCAATCACACTAACAAAATCAGGACATAGCCTGGTCTGCTTGCAGGAGATGCAAACTTGAAAATGCTTCACAAATGCCTCCCTACACACACAGAAGGCTTGCTCACAGGTAGTCTAGATGCAGAACAGAAGGGGAATGTCAAGGGAATATTCAATAGGTAGATTCTTCCGGAGCCTGGCAAACACCTGTGTGGTACCTGAACACTGATGCCGAGCTTGTGTTTGCTTTTCATAAAGCTGTTCTCATTTGGCCCAAAAAAGCTCTGCGGGAGACCTGGGTGTATGGTCTTTGCTTTCAGGTTATATAAGATGAGAAAACACATGATCTGCAACATGCAGACCAGAGTATGATTTTAAAACTGCTTACCAAAGGACACTAAGAGAGAGTTTTTCACCTTTTTTTTTTAAGTTTCTGATATATCTGTGACTACACTAGCATACAATCCATTCACTCATTTGATAAGTACCTCTTAAATGGTGGAAACTGAGCTTGATGTTATGGTATATAAATATTCATAAGTCGTGGTCCCTGCTCTCAAATGAAAGGGAAAGGCACAATTGGCCATGCTAAATATCAAAACTAATTAAGTGCGAATGAAACCAGACGTACAAGTAAGGATCTATGGAAGCATATAGAAGTAAGTGATTTATGAAGCTTCATGTGAATCCAGAAAAACATCAGGGAGGGGATTTTTTGGACCTTGACTTTGAAGGATAGTTATTATTATTTTATCTTATTGCCTTATTTCAAAAGTGATATGTTTGTATTGTAGAAAATAGACATAGGCAAAAGCCTCATAATCCGATTAGCATTAGTATTCCTTTTTTTCTCCTAGAAATATGTGTTTTTACAAAAATGTGATCATATTTCATGATTTGATTTGTAACATGCTTAACCTACTGTGTGTGTATGTTTGTGTGCATATGTGTGTCATAATATTACAACAGAAACTCTCTTATCTGGCACAATCAGAAGTACCAGATAGTTGTTCAGTAAAAAAAAAAAAAAAAAAAAAAAAAATCAAAGGGAGGTATCATCAGATATAATAAAAGCCAATGCCTGAGACATCTTATTTTAACTTAAAACGAAGTCATGTGCCTTCATTCACCACTCTTCTAACGTACAGCCAAACCCTTTTCTTAAAAGAACACTGCTGAGGGGAACACCATGTCAGCGTTCTTATATAAGCTGTCCTCCAAATGCATTATGTACAATTTCTAGCTCAAATTCTTTACCATGGAAGAAGAATTTAGAGATACTTACAGTGCAATCTGAGTGCAAAAACCTTCTAGACCTTTACAACTCTTTTCTGGTCTTCCAGTCTGGTCTTCTCACTCACCTAATTCCATAGCATTTTTTAGTGACCACCATTTATCCATCCATCCCAAAGCACTCAACTTCAGCTTCATAGAAAGATGGACCCTCTTCACGTTCACACTCTTACATCCCCAATGGACATAATACTTAAACATCAGTGAGAACAAGAGGGCTGACCATCGCCTTCGTACAGCTTGTGAACTTGGTAAGCATACTCTCTTCCAGCACTCAGGCCACTAGTGGGATTGATTCGCCCTAGGAAGGAATAGACTTCTATACCTCTATCATTCATGCCTGATTTGAGGAATTGAGGGCTGACCTTTACCATGGTACCCTGGGCCCTGTAGAGAAAGCCCTTTGGGATGCCAAACTCAACAAGTCCCAGATCCATGATTGTGGGGAGCCATGGTTGCAGTTAACTTTAAAGCCTTAACAGAATGGCTCAGTTTATACTTAACCTATTTCCTCCCACTGAAGCAATTGTCTCTGCCTGCATCTGGAGAGAGCTTGCATGCTGCTCAGGAATGTGGTGGGAGTGGCCAGTTCCCAGAACAGAAGGCTGATGCCTATCAGGGCTATTGATAAGATAATTACATTTGGGAGTTTCAGTAAATTTTGTGTCTCCTGTGTTAAAGTTAAAGATTCACTGTTAACTAGGTAATGCATTTTTGTACTTGTTAAACTGCACGTCCACAGAAGGTATAAATTCTGGGGACAAAATAAACTCAGCGTCTCCAGGAACACTGGGGTCCGCGATCGCCATCATCAAAGTGTGAGTGCCTTTTTTCATTCCCACTCCCCTTGTCAGGAACCGTTCGACTCGTGGCGGCTGGCCCGCTACACATGATATTGTCCTGTTGGGTGGTTCTACCCATATCCCCAAGATTCAGAAACTCCTACGGGACTGCTTCAATGGAAAAGAGTTGAATAAGAGCATCAATCTTGATGAAGCTGTTGCTTATGGTGCAGCTGTCTAGTCAGCCATCCTATCTGGAGACAGATGTGAAAGAGTTCAAGACTTGCTGCTGTTGGTTGTCACTCTTCTTTCCCTTGACATTGAAACTGCTGGTGGAGTCATGACGGTCCTCATCAAGCGCAATACTACCATTCCCACCAAGCAGACACAGACCTTCACTACCTGCTCTGATCACCAGCCCAGTGCGCTCATTCAGGTTTATGAAGGTGAGCGGGCCATGACCAAGGGTAACAATTTCCTTGGCAAGTTTGAGCTCACGGGGCATACTTCCTGCATCTCGTGGTGCTCCTCGGATTGAAGTCACTTTTGACACTGATGCCAATGGTATCCTCAGTGTCTCTGCTGCGGATAAAAATACAGGAAAAGAGAACAAGATTACCATCACTAATGGCAAAGATCATCTGAGCACAGAAGACATAAAGCGCATGGTCCAGGAAGCTGAGAAGCACACAGCTGAAGATGAGAAACAGAGGGACGAGGTGTCTTCCAAGAATTCATTTGAATCCTATGCATTCAGCATGAAAGCAACTGTTGAAACTGTTGAAGATGAAAAGCTCCAAGGCAAGATCAATGATGAGGACAAACAGAGGATTCTTGACAAGTGCAATGAAATCATCAACTGGCTTGATAAGAATCAGGCTGCAGAGAAGGAAGAATTTGAACATCAGCAGAAAGAGCGGGGGGAAAAAGTCTGCAACCCCATCATTACCAAGCTGTTCCAGAGTGTGAGGCGCAGGCCAGGAGGGATGCCTGGGGGCTTCCCTGTGGTAGAGCCCCTCCTTCTGGTGGTTCCTCTTCTGGGCCAACCGCCAAAGAGGTTGATAAAGCCAACCTTGAGCATAGATTTAGCATTGTCCCCCACAAAATATGGAAGAACCTAAATTTGCAGCAAATTCCAAGGCAGTTTTCAAGGGGGTGCCAAAAAAAGTGCACGCAAATTTAAGAGATGTTATCTATGTATTACTTTTCAAAGTTGAATTGAATTATGGTACCAATATGTCATATGACATTCGTTCAAAACATGGCATTAATGAAATGAATGTGAGGGTCATTCATTGTATTACAATTTGAATACAGTTTTTTCCTTTCTTAAAATGTGTGTACACTTTTTTGGCACCCTCTGCAGTATATAAATTGAGCATTTTTGGTACTTGAATATGGAATATGTGCACAGGGAAAGGAAATAACGATGAACTTCATAAACACTGTAATGTAAAGTGAAAAATTCAATGTCTTAAATAAAACTACTTAAAATTGGCATAAAAAAGTAATTTTTACTATCTCTGACAACACTCTTTCTATGTCATTGTATTAGTTTCCTATTCTTACTGTAAAAAATTACCACAACCTTAGCAGCTGAACGTGACACTCACATTTACCTCACAGTTCTCTAGTCAGAAGTCCAGATGGCTCAACTGTGTCTCCCCTTACTGACTCACAAGGCCAAAATGAAGGCCAGCGGGGTTCTTATCCACAAGCTCTAGGGAAGAATCCGCTTTCACGCTCATTCAGGTTGTTGACCAAATGCAGTTCCTTTCGGTTGTAGGTCTGAGGTCCACATTTGCTTGCTGGTTGTCAGCTAGGGACTACTCTCAGCTACTAACAGCTGTTTATATTCCGTGGCATGTGGCCTCCCCCATTTTAAAACCGGCCATAGTGTGTCAAATGCCCTTTGTGCTTCAAATCTATGACTGCTCCTTCTGCTACCAGAAGAGAAAACTCTACTTTTAAAAGGGAATCGTGGGCCGGCCCGGTGGCTCAGGCGGTTAGAGCTCCATGCTCCTAACTCCGAAGGCTGCTGGTTCGATTCCCACATGGGCCAGTGGCCTCTCAACCACAAGGTTGCCAGTTTGATTCCTCGAGTCCTGCAAGGGATGGTGGGCAGCGCCCCCTGCAACTAAGATTGAACACGGCACCTTGAGCTGAGCTGCCGCTGAGCTCCCAGATGGCCCAGTTGGTTGGAGCGTGCTGAGCTCCCAGATGGCCCAGTTGGTTGGAGCGTGTCCTCTCAACCACAAGGTTGCCGGTTCGACTCCCGCAAGGGATGGTGGGCTGCACCCCCTGCAACTAACAATGGCAACTGGACCTGGAGCTGAGCTGCCCCCTCCACAACTAAGACTGAAAGGACAACAACTTGATTTGGAAATAATTCCTGGAAGTACACACTGTTCCCCAATAAAGTCCTGTTCCCCTTCCCCAATAAAATCTTTAAAAAATAAATAAATTTAAAAAAGGGAATTGTGTGATTAGGTCAGGCCCATCTAGATAAGCCTGCCAAAGTCAACTGTGCCATATAACAAATCATCATCATGGCAATGATAACTCACCATATCAATAGGTTCCAGAGATTAGAACAGTGGAATCTTGGGAGCCATTTTTAGAATTCTGCCTACCATAGTCATTAAATGGGGACAGGCAAAAAGAACTCTCCAGGCTAAATGAAGCACATAAGCAACGACACAGGGGAATGACAGGGTATCAGATGAACAACTTGGGGAATAACAACACTGTAACACTCCCCCCCCAAGTCCCAGCTGTGGCTTCCTCTACTTCTAATGTCCCCGCTAAAAATGGACAAGAGACAGTGAGGGAATATGCGAAATTTAATTATGCTAAGATATCTAAATAATATTTCCTTCAGTTGCTTCCTAATTATTAGTTTAAGAAATGAGTCAAGACTCTAAGGAAGTGTCATCACATTCTTTCCCCCAGAGAACAAGAGCAAAGGCTTTTCTATTGACAAAGAACCATATTATGATGTTAAAATTCACCCATTTCCCAGCCATTCAAGAAGAAAAAAATTTAAAGGAGAATTCCCAAAGCTAACTGGTAAAACTGATACGGTGAAAAATTGCAGTGTAAATGAGTACAACTCCTTAGGGATACAAATTTGCGGTAGGCTAAAAGGGATAAAAAATATTCGTACCCTTTGACCTCACTTTCGGGACTTTATACCAAGGAAATAATCCAAAAGAATTTTTTTAATTATGCCACTTTGCTACAAAAATACACTTTGTAGCAATATTTATATACTACAATACATTTCATCTAAACATTCATAATTGAAAACTGATTAGGTAAATTATGGTCTTACCATTCAAAGGAATATTATGCAGATATTAGCATTTTAATTGAATACTGAAAAATGTGTATGACACCTTATTTTAAAAGTAAACTGCAAAACATCATCTATCCTACTATTACAACTGTGTGAAAAATACTTCTGTGCATAACCAAGATTTAGGAGGCAACTTGAAAAATGAAACAGATTTGAATAGAATTGTGGATGAACTTTTTCTTTCATTTTGATTTATATTAACAGTGCTACACGGTTGTTGGTGCAATAAATAATAACAATAGTAAGCTTTTTAAAAAAAAATCATATATGAACTCCAAAAGACTCTACTACTATGAATGTTACTGCACTGTCATTGGTTTTAAAAGGACCAGAGACCGCTAATCAAACAAACAAAATATAGGTTAAAAGTCAGGATCCTTGCAAAATGAGCCATCACTCCGAGCTCAACTCCTTGAAGCAGCCAAACAAAACGCAATCAAAAGCATATTTCCCTTCGATACCTTTCTCATTTCATTTCAAGGAAATAAGCACATGTGATGCTGAAATTGTCCTCCGCCATGTGAAGCAATGAGGAATGTGAGGAGGTAAAGAGAATGAATACAATTCACAATTCCTGGAGAGAGAGAAAAAACTTCATTTTTTAAAAGATTGTTACAATAAAGGAGTAAAGCCTCCTTAAGCAGACCCATCATCTAGAGAGTGCTAATTAAGAAAGGCTTTGTTTTTCACTCATCATTTTGGTAATTCTGGTTTAAAACATCTCTTACATGAATTCACATTCATAACCTGAACTGGGCAGATATTATAGTCAACTGCTGGAAAGTGATTTAAAAAGCAAACAAACCAAAATCATGCCATTTAGCCACAAGCTGAAATAAACTACCTGCTCCCTATGATCATATAGATTTCATTATTTGCAAATATACAGCAGTGTCTACCTCTTTCATTCTAAGGTTAAATTGGTTTTCACTGTGTTTTTCAGGGAATTGGCTCTTTTTCCTAATGGGATTTGCACTGCCCTGAATCTCGGGTCCGGAAGTCCACTAGAGAAGAGGACCTGGTGGGGAGAAGATCGCAGCCCCCATTTAGGTCAGCGATTGATCAGGGAGCGTTGACCTGCCTCACCCCTGTTGGCTTCTAATTGCCTCTGGTTTTATTTCCATAAAAGAAGCAAACATTTACCATTTTAAAATTCCTCCGCTAGTAAGCAGCACTCAGGAAACATTCATGCCTCTTCCAGCACTACGGGATCTATTGCAAATCCTTTAAATTGTCATATTATCCTCTCATTTGCTTCTCGTTTAGCAAAGCAAATGATTAAAAATTAAACTTTCATTTAGAAGCATAATTATTCTAAAAAATGTCAAGGCCTTGTGTTAAATAAATTTACCTCAGCAAAAAGAATGAGGATTTGGAATTCAATTGAAGAGTTAATGAAATAACCATAATTTGGTTAGGCGAATCAACCTACATCATCTTATTTATTTAAACAGATTTCTCTCCTTATTCAGTTGTCATATACGTAGTATATGTTTTATTCCTTCAATAAATATCTTGGCTTCACAGAGTGAATTAGAGAAACATTTTTATTTTCAATTAAGAAGAGGATTTTCTATATACATGAAAATAAGTTAATGTGATCTCCCTCAGAAAGAGTGGAAATTTATAAATTAGGAAAGAAGCAATAATACTAATCTGAATTAGTATTATAGATGCTATAACTAAAAAATCCTATGTAACATGAAATGTTGAACTGAGTAACTGAGATAAACTAATTTAGCATCATGAGTGAAGAGGGCCAATGCCCAGTGCCTGGAAAGCTCTAGGTTGAATGAACGAATGAAAGAACAAATGAACTAAGTAACTGTGACAGACGGGCTTCTCCTATTGCTTCCAGTGATCTCTGCCTCCTGTATTCCTACTCTTGTATAATCCTCTCCCCTAGGAGATGGGCTGGACTTAGTGACTTGCTTCTGAGACACAGAATATGGCAAAGGTGATGGAATGTCACTTCTGAAACTAACTCACAAAAGACTAGAACTTCCATCTTGCTCATGCTCCTTTGTCTTCTCTGCTTGTTCTGATAAACCAAGATGTTTTGAGCTGTCATGTGGAGATACCCATGTGGTAAGGAGCTAAGGATGTCCTCCAGCCAATCACTAGTGAGTCCAGTGGCCCACAAGAAACTAAATCCTCCCAAAACCATGTAAGTGAGCTGAGAAAGTGGATTCTTCTGAAGTCGAGCCTTGAGATGACTGCAGCCCCAGCCAACACCTAACTGCAGCCTGGGAGAGACCTAAGCTGTACCCAGATTTTTGACCAACAAGAACTACAAGATGATAAATGCTTTCTAAGCAACTAATTTTGGGGTAATTTGTTACACAGCAATAGATAACTAATACACTAATCAATGAATTCATGCATGGCAGCGCATATCTCCCATGTACACATTCATATTGAAATGCCTGGGCTCACTCTAGCAGCAGACTCAGAATTATTTCAGATAATATGTTCGCCATGCTAAAATACATGTTAATTCATTCAGTTGTCCAGGTAGTCAATACCATGCTGATGAGTCCAGGAGTTGGTGGGAAGGGAGGCCATGGCAGAGATCACATAGATTATATAATGGAAATGCCACCTCTTTGTCTCTTCTATCTTAAGATTGTACCCCACCCCCAGAGTCCAATAGGTCTACTATAGATTTTATTAGGTGGTGGGGGTGGGGCAAGCCTGGTTCTAAATGTATGGATATGGACTAAGAGTACAAATGAAAGCCCATATACTGTTTACATATTTAAAAGTTATAACCAAGCTACGCCCACAGCACAATGCATGTTCTCTGAGAGTTTTCTCACCTATGCAATCCTCCTCCCAGGAAGCCAAAGGAGTCAGCTCTGTGCTCCAAGGCCAGCCCTTTATCTTGTGAGCCTGAGTAGGGTCACAGATATGCCAGGGCAGGGCAGGCTGGAAACAAGTTTGAATTCTTGTGCTGTGCCTTGGCTGGTCCAAGTAGGGATGGGGAACAACCCAGTCAAGCTCCCCAGGGAGCAGGGTGTGGCTGGGAAGCCAGAAACAACTATGCTGAAAGACCAACCAATCAAGGGCTGTCCCCCTGCCGGCTCCTGGAAAGAAATATGCAAAACCTCCAGAGGTCCTTAGCTAGAGTGGAGTAGGTTCCATGAGCTCATTTATCCCATGCAATCACCATTCAATCATCACCACAGTTAGAAGGAGGAAACTAAAAGGAAAGCCTGAGAACGGGTTTTACTAAGCGGCAACCCATTGCTTAATTATGCAGAGGACAGTACTTCAGTTTACAGTCTACTGTGTCCTTCTGCTTCCAGGCAGATGTTCTGAAGAACTCATGCTTCCAGCCTCAAAAGTATCATGCACAAGTCGACTTTTATTCAAGATAAAATTAACTTTAAAAATAATAATAGTGACAGCTAATGCCCACCTGTGCCAGGCACTGTGTTGCTAGTTTCCCCAGGATAACTTCACCAAGACCTGGGGACCCCTCTGTTGGGTGGGGACAAGTACTGTAAGAGGAGGGAGCAGAGGTCCTAAGGGGTTAATTTCTTGCTCTAGAAAAAGGCAGAACAGGAACGTCAGCATCATTCAAGACTGTGTGCTCTCAGCCTGGACACAGACCCTTTTGGCTGATCGCATTTCAGAAGAACAAACTATCTTTCAAGGTCTTGTCCTTGGATCAATCAACCGAGACCCTGAGAGGGCCTCCACAGCTACACATCTCTCTATCCACCACTCTGCTCCATCCACCTACCCCTCGCCCTTCCGGGGGACAGAGAACCCTTGACAGTGATACCACCCAAGCCCCGGATATAGCTAACTGTCTGAGAGATTGTAGGAAGATATTTACCTCCCTCTTGCCTCTCCTTCCATATCCACCAAATGGGCATGGTGAGATTACGGGTTCAGTCATCTACACCACAAGTACAATAGGTCTTTATGCAAATGGCTCTCCCTTTTCACTCTTCACTTTTGAGCACCAAAATGTATAAATCCTATACAAGACCACTGTCTATACAAAGCTTCCCCATAAAGCCCAAAGTTTGGTATAGGTTGCTAGTCCATCATTAATAGCATACAGAAGTGGAATCTATGACAAAGGGGCTAAATCACTTTCTTAGAATAAAAGTTAATAGGACTATAGCTCTACATAATATCTAGTAGGCATGCAAAAAACACTTAGTGAATGAAAAACAAAAAAAGTTAAGCTTAGCTTATATACTAAGATCTATGATTAGATTGTATACTATATAGTCAATATGTGCATTTTTACTAATTTTAATACTAATATAATATTTGATCAATACTCTCTATCACTGAAAAAAGTTCCATCAGGGCAAGGCCTGTCTGTTTTGTGCCCTTGGATTTAGACCAGTGCCAGGCATATAAAAAATCCTATAAATATGTAATCAAATATTTACTGAATGTCCCTAAATATGAGGCACAGTACCAGGCACTCAAGCCTTCTGTTATCCCATTTAGTTCCTTGTTTTCCCAGGGGCAGAAAGTTTAATGGAAAGAGCACTGGATTAAAGGTTAAGGATCCTGATTCTGTTGCTTCTGCATTAGCTCTGTGACTTTGGGGACGTCACTCAATCTCTCTGAGCCTTACTTTTCTCATTGATAACATCATTTAATACGAATGCCCTTCCTATTTCATCAAGGTGTTGTGGGGGCCAAAGTGGAATAATATCACAGTAATTTACTTTTTCATTATGCTAATAATTTATTGTCTGTGTCTGCAATAAAGTCTCATGAGGGCAGAGTTTCTTGCCTGTTTTGTTCACTGAGAAAATCCCAAGCACCTAGAAATGCTGGCACTTCAGAGGCATTAAATTAATACTGACTGAATGACCTAAATGGACATCAAAGGTGGTGATCAGGGGATCTAGGGTCACAGCCACCAGCTGTAGACTGTGGCCTTAGCTGGCTATTCCAAAATGGTTAGAGGTAAGAAAATTCTTATCTCCAATGGATCCTTCAGAAAGCAATCTTTCCATTAGAACCTGCCATGCTTAATGAGTCCCTGTCATCTCTACTAAGTACAGATACTTTGCTTCACATGTGGGACACACAACAGGGCAGCCTGTTAAGATGATTCTAGTGGAAGGTAGACGTGTGATTAAATTAATTCTCTTTCAATCCTTGTTATCACTCAAGGAGAAAACTTCATTGGGGGTAGTCTTTGACTGCTCTCTACTAACTGGCTAGAACCCGATTTTAAGAAGCTTTAGGCTCAACAATTGTAGCTACCGTTTTTCCCCGAAAATAAGACCTAACCGGAAAATAAGCCCTACCACGATTTTTCAGGATGACATCCCCTGAACATAAGCCCTAATGCATCTTTTGGAGCAAAACTTAATATATGACCCAGTCTTATTTTGGGGGAAGCACGGTAGCAGCAGAATCAAACCAAAATTTAATATGGTTTTATTTTCAATATACTCATTTATAGCAAGCAATGTTGTTTTGCCGTTTATGATAAGCATACAAAATTTCCTTCCATTTGAAAAAGTGGGTAGCTTTAAATAAAATTCTTAAGCCCTGGGTCTGTCACTCAAGGCTGTCTTTCTTCCCACCTCCCTTCACCTCCAGCCTCAATATCTCTTCATAATGTGTACCAGTTGGGTCAAAGAAAGCTTCTCTCCTCCACCAGAGGCATCATTGCCCTGGATGTGGCACTGACTGGCCCATGCCTGTCACACTCCTTCCCTGACCCAATCCCCGTGGCCTGGGGTGAGATGTATTGATGGGTTTAGGTCAATGGCGCCCCTCCCCAACCTCATCAGAATGAGGCCACTCCCAGGCAACCCCGCTGGGAGTAAGGGAAGAGAATTCCCCAAGAAAAAAAAATCCGTAATCGTCACTGGCAAAGCCAGGAGCTACCCCTAACCTCCCTGGTCTCCACCATTTCACTCTGCCCCCAGGGTATGAAGCACCCACCCTGGCGGGGTTTGGGGAGAACTCCAAGAAACCCGGACAAGGCACACTCCCACCACCGCATAGAGTAAGAGCTCAGCAACGCGGAGCTGGTCAGAGCCTGGCGCACAGTAGGAGCTGAGGAAGGAAGTCTTCAATCAGAGAACGCACGAATAGTCCAAGTCCGGCGGAAGTCACCCCTCTGTCCTGTCTCTGCATATTACGGGTGTTGACAGTTCTACCTCCCTCATTTAATGAAAGCAAGGATGGTGCTTCCAAATCTCCTAGAACGGCTGGGAGACCTCACACACTGGCTGCGGGAGCCTCAGAACCGGGACGAGGGGCAGGAGTAGGGGCCCTCCCAGGAAGGCTTGCTGGAGCCATCGAGGGGCGCTCTGCGCATCCTGCCTTTGGGGACCTGCAGCGAGCCTACCTGATGACCGCCCCTCCACATGGTTGAACGCTTTGGCTTTTCGCTGGACAGGATATTAGATTTCAGAAGTCATGTCTAAAACCTCAGGCAGAACAGGCAGAGAAAGAGTTGGGCGGTGCCCTGAGGGGAGTAGATGGGACGCTCCTCCCAGGGTCCCAGATGGAGTGGAGAAGAAAAGCTATTAACAAGGAAATAAAGAAAACAGCAGCAGGTCAATTAGCGCCAGCTTGGGAAGCAAGAAAGCAAGCCGTGCGCGCAGCCAGGAGGGACCACCCCCTCCCCCGGGACATCTGGAGGCCTTGCGGGGCCACCCATCAGCGCGTACCCCGCGATCCTGGGACACCAGCATCCCTGGTGCACTGGAGCTGCGTGTGTGGACACCCTGACTCTAGACTGCAGAGACTCCGCTTTCCTTCTGAACCTGCCGGCCTCGGCGGGCAAAGCATTTGGGGATGTGGCCTTTTTTTTTTTTTTTTTTTTTTTTTTTTAGTAAGAGCAGGTCAGCCTAGCGCACTACTTTTTATCCCCTTTCTTTTTAATGTTTTTCTCATCGTAGTCTCCTTTACCCCTGCCCCCAACACTCTCTGAAGTGCATTTAGTTGCAGAAGTCTCTTTGCATTGTACCCAAGAGGGTGTATATTTAAATTTTCTAAAGGCCCCAGGAATCTCCTCAGGGCCCTGCTTCTAGTAATACACCAAACCTTGAAAGTGGAAGAAAATAGTTTTCTGACCCTGTCAATCCTCTTTAAAATTGTGACTCAACTAGAGGACCCTAGTTCACAACTGTGCCTCCAGGTGTGAGACCTGTGGCCCTCAACCACCCTGAGCTGGGAACAAAGGGGACACCATCGTCCTCCTGTTGAGCATTTACTAGGGCCAGATCTGGATGGGTGTTCTACAGGGCAATCCTAAGAACTATTACTAAGCCCATTTTACAGACAGGAAAGTGAGGCTTGGGGATGTGTGACTTGCCCAAGGTCTCCTCCTTTGTAAACTGTAGAGTTAGGTCTGGAATTCTGGCCTGTGGGTCTTCAAATGCTCTTGAACCTCTTATCATGCCTGATAAGAGATTCACTGGGTTATCAACAATTTTAGCCACCAGTCAATTTAAGGAAATCAGCTACAAACAGTGACTACCACTTTTGGACAGTGGCTCTGTTAACCGTTCACCCTTCACCGGCAGTTGCAGTTTCTGGAAAACATTAAAGACCTTATTTCATTCAGTTGATTCTCTGTGGTGAGTCTATAGCAATGGTCAATTTTCCTGCAGGCTAGTAAAACCAGGTGCAATCTGGCACTCAAATGTGTGCACTTGACATAGAAATGCATCTGCTCACAGTGATAGCAGCACTGCAGAAAGTTTAGCATCATGAAAACATATTTCCTTGCTTACATTTTCTGGTGCAGATGTTCTCTTTTTCAGTGTCCTTGGGCTTAAAGCCTTCATAAAGCATTGTAATCTAAAGTCACAGTGACAATGTGTATTTCCTTTTCAAATGTAAGAAGTTAGAAAAGCCATAATCATAAATTAACACTATAGTTTTAAATGGAGTATCTGTCCAAGTCTGAGATTTACAGCAACATCTTCACCAATTCTCCAAATTTTCCCTTAAAGAAAATTTTCTATTCTCTTAAGATCAGCTTATTGTGTCAGAAGAAAATTCACCTATTTCTTTAGCTGCATTTCTCCTTTACTGTGCCCTAGCGATGGGATAAAAACTAAATGCACTAATAAAGAAATACCTTTATGTCCTAAAAGCAGGGGGAAAAGGACTGACCATGTAAGGTTAAAAATTAAATTAAATTAAATGAAGACCAGTAACTTCTAGGCTGTAAGGACTAAATCTTTTACCTCTCCATGTTTATCAAGTATCTACCATGTGCCAGGCCCAGGATTAAGCACTGGAGAACAAAACAGATTCCATCCCAGCCTTCAAGGACTCACAGAGTCATAGGGAAGACAGACCTGAGGCCAATAGCTACTAGTTGATAATTAAATCACAAAGGGAAATATAGGAACATATAACAGGAGGATCTAACCCAATCTGGGATTAAGGAAGGAAGAGTCTCAGCTGAATTGAAAAGGTGCTAGCCAGACATAGCTCACTCCAAGCCTGAAGAGTATTTGTGAAGACCAGAAGGCAAGAGCAGAGCCTGGCAGAATGGAAGAACTGAGAAGATTCGATCGAAGGGGAAAGATCAGGGAGTGGTGTCAAGTAAAGTTGGAGAAATCCCAGTCAATCAGTAGACATGACTTTGCCATGAGAACCTAACCCAATGGTGTAGACCACAGAGGGTATAGACTCCATGAGAACAAAGACCAAGCCTGCATTTGCTTACCATACTTGGCATACTTACTAGCCCAGTGTTAGCACATAGTAGGTTCTCATAAAACAGCCGCTATGTCTACATTATTGTCACAAATCCTCATGCATAATAATCCCTCTTTTGCTCTATTTCCTTTTCTCCTTCAAGCTAAATGTTGCTCCTGTCTCTCTCATTTTTCCTTTCCTGATTGGAAGTTCATAGATTCATAAGGTTTCTCTCTACTTCCATATTCTTCCCTCTTCTTTCTTCCCATATTGCTATATAATGTATTTAATAATTCCTTGCAGTGTCTACCGGAAAGGGAAATCATCCAGCTAGATTAAGGGGAAAAAAGTCCAGGACACCCTTACTTCTTAAACAAATATCCATTCACTCCAGGGTGGCTCAAATTTGGATAGGGCTGGTGGATACTTACACAACCAACTAGCAAAATAAGGAGGACTTTCTAGTTCGTGCTTTAAGTGACAGGTAATTTATACCCAAATGGCGAGTTCTAACTCATCATCAAGTTCCTCTTCACCGATTACAATGCCAAAGCTTGAGGTGGCACACAGAAAATGTGTGCCCTAAGTGCCAAATGGGTCCCTCCGGGACTACAGAAGCATTTTGGAGACCACGTGTCAGGCTGATGCACACACAATTTTGAGTCGTCAAAGCTCATCTTTCTACTGTGGCAGAAATCACCAACAGACTTGGCTTCTCCAAGATTTTGGCTCCATGTAGTCTCCAGACACTCATGCATATGTTGTATTTGGTTTTGTTTTGTTTTCAAGTACTTTGGATTCCAGGAGACCTTCCTAGAAACCTACTTAATAAGCAATTTGTTCTGAAGACTTTTTTGAGGTCCTCAGCCTTCTGGGACAGTCACCCTGCTTTAGGACCCAACTAACACAACTTATATTGTTCTCCTACTGTTGGTGACAGGTCCAGTCTTCCCCAAGAGCTCAGGAACACAGGTTTCTGTCCCCTCTTTCTCTGAGGTCCTGCTCAGAGCTCATATCTCCAGCCTCTTCTCCTCTAGCACGAGCAAAGCCTCCTCCCTGTCATTTCCCAATCAAGTCTCTGTGCAGAACAGACCTGTATAAAATGTGGAGGCTATAGAAGGTAAGTACAGCACAGGGTGGGGGTGGGAGGGGGGCTTCAAACTGAATGCTGGACATGAATCGTTACTGAAAATCCATCAACTGTCCTCTAACCAAGACTCTCGTATTGGATGTAGTCTCTTTGGTTCCTTGGGCCACTGGCCCTTTTTCTCTCATCTCCCAAAAGCTTTTTTTATCCCTCTGTTTTTCTCCGGATGAATTCCACTATTACCCTATCATTCAAAAAGCAACTATAGACATTTCATGTTCTCAAACAGCAATTATTTCCTTCCTGTTGCATGTTTACTGGAGACCCTCCAAGAAGAGGAGTTTGCCTTTAAAAATCAAAATCTACAGCTTCTGTTTCAAAAATTCAACAGCTTCCTTAGACCTGAGTCTTCCTGTCCCTCTACATCTCTCACCCCGTGAGAATGATATTTCTAACATAGAGAAATGGCCCTAAGCCCGCCATTTTATGAGAACTTTCTAGGTACCCAGTGCTTAACAAGCCTTATTTCATTTCATCTTTGTAATGGCTCTATAGGATTGGCATCATTCTCCTCATTTTAAAAATGATAATCATAATAGAGCTAAGACTTGTTGACTACCTACTATGCATCACTTTGCATAAGCACTTCTCAGGGATCACCTTGCTCAACCCTCACAACTCTAGGAAGTGGGGGCTCATTACCATTCCCATTTCACAGATGAGGAAACTGAGGCTCAGGAGAAATGATGGGTGTTAGCAGCACTTAAACAAGAATGGAGCCCAGCTCCCCATGACTCCAAGGCCTGTGATTTTTCACTACACCACACCGCTTCAGTATGACTGAGCTTTGGGAATTTGGGGCAAATTTCTTTAGAAGACTGAGCATCAGCAATGATCTTCCTGAACTAGCTCTGAGCTAGCCCAGGGTACCTCAGAGCAGGCCTTCAGTAACTAGTTGCCAAATGAACGAGATATACTGGTTCTGAATTCAGTCTGTAGAGACTCGGAGGGGCACACTTCCTGGTTAAGGATCTTGGTTATCATTCGGCATCCCCTGAGATGGTTCAATTGAGGGAGAGCCCAGCAACTAAGAACAAGCCTCCTTGCTCAAGAGTGCAGCATGAAATTTTCATGGGGAGAAAGGGAAAAACAGTAATTGTGGCAAGAATAAATGAGGCTGTATTTTAATAAAACTCATGGCATCAATCATCTTTGATTTCCTTGGATCTCTTGAAGGTGGGTTGGACTATGGCATCATGAAAGACCCTGCTGCCACTGACAGACTTGGCAACTTCCAGTGTTCTCCAGCCAGCTAACAGGACCTGCGCTTTTTCTCTCCCTCTGTTTCCACACTGTGTCAGGAACCTGTCATCCTAAGTACTCAGAGGAACACTGGCCTGGTACTAATGGGAGAAAGAGGTAATTCTCCTGGAACCTGAAACTGGAAAAATGAGGTTCCCGGCCTCTCCAAGCCTAGAGCTGGGTTCCAGAGGTGAGGGGGTGGGCATCTGCTATTCTGGTCAGACCCATGTCTATGAAAAAGCTTTCCTTGCAGGCAGCTTTATGGGACAGGAGCGGCCAACATGACCCCTTTCCCAGCACAACTGGCAAGGCTATACATCTCCCTGACCTTCAGGTGGGCAAAAGAGAAAAGAAACATGGAAACACTCAGTATTGGAGAGCGTGTAAAGGACTGGGCCCTTCTGAGAGTAAATGCCAGAGAAGTCAGGCTGGCAACGTGTGTCACAGAGCTTTAAAAACATACATTTGACCCAGCAATTCCACTTCTAGGAATTTATGCAAAGGGAATGATTTAAAATATATAGTATTTTAGCTATAAGGATGTTCACTTACTTAGTGTTTTTACAACAGCGTAAAACTGGAATCAACCTCAATGTCCAACAACAGAAAACTGGTTCAATTAATTTCGGTTCATCTCTACAATGGAATACGCAGCCGTCATTAAAATAATCCTGTAGAGCTTCCTTGTTGACAAGGAAAGATATGACATAATATCTTAAGTTGGTACGGTTCCATTTGTGTGCGTGTGTTCGCAGTGGTTATTTAGTAGGATTATGCGAGTTTGTCTCTTCTTTATGTGTTTATGTAGTCCATGAAAATGTTGTAAGCACAGAAAACGTATAATCATTTAAACATACATTTAAATAAAGGAAATATGTTTTTCTGGTAGTAATTACATCCAGCCATTCATTCCATAAATATTTATTGAGCTTCTGCTGTGTGCCATTCACTCTCCTATGTGCTACAGGAGATTCAGAAGCAGATGGTCCAATTGAAAGATATTTCTATTTATTTAAAAAGGACTATTTATCAAAAAACCCACGGACAAAAACCAATCCTAGGAGGTTCCCACACGCGCTAAAGGATAAAAATCAGTTTGCTGCTGCACCTGCAGTTGGAACTGAGTTCACACCTCTACTCATAGACAGTAAAGCACCCGCTCTTCCGCCGAGCCATGCAGTCAGCATGATTTATGGGCAGGAGTCTGCGATGTTTCACCTTTCTGCCTTGAGGCCTGGCTCAAGGGTATAGCTATCCTGTCTCTCAGTGTTACACCGTTCACGCAGCCATTCATCCTTTAAGGATTTTCTGAGCGCTCAGCCTGTGCCAGGCGCTGAGCTGAGCATCTGGGTTGCAGCCTGGAAGACACAGTCCTGTGATAAGAAGAGAAGCCTTCCTTCAGTGTAAGCGTTCCCCACTGCGTCGTCTAGCATATAAGCTACATCTCTTGGGGCATCTTCCCTTCCCACCTTGTTTTACCTTTGTCTTCTATTGCAAATCAGCTTTCAATCGGACCATCTGTCCCTTGAGAGCTGCTTCTGAACCTCCTATATCTCATAGGAGAGTGAATGGCACACAGCAGAAGCTCAATAAATATTTATGGACTGAATGGCTAGATGTAATTACTACCAAAAAAATTATTCCCTTTATTTAAATGTATGTGAATCTGGTATTTGATATCCTGGGTCAGTTAGAACTCTTTTCAGATATAAGTGACCAAAAAAAGAAAAAAATACAACTCAAACTACCTTAGGCAAAAAGGGAGATTTACTGTCTCCCATAATTATGAAGTTTATAAGCATAGCCTCAGCTGGGTCCAAGGCTCAAACAATCCAGACGTGGTCTCCCTCTATCTCTCACCCTTGTCTTATCGATGTTGACTCCATTCTCAGATAAGCTCTCCCTTGTGAAACCAAGAAGGTTCCCAACAGCTCCAGGCTTTCACAGACCCAAGTCTAACAGGAAAAAAGAAAGAGTGCATCTCTTTTGAAATCCAAGCAAAAATCTCCAGTTTGGCTGCTTGGACCTGACTGGTTGCCTTGGGTCAGGTCCCCATCCTGAAGGAATCACTGAGCTGGAGGACACCAGGTCCTGACTGGCCAGGCCTGGGTCGTGCGCCTATGTCTGCAGCAGATCGTGTACTCGTAGTGAGGGAAGAGTGGCTGGCTCCCTCAAACACAATCAGTGCACCCTTACCAGAAGGGAGGGTAGACTGCGGGAATAGAACTCATAAGCTTTCTATTACACTTTCCTTCCTGACAGAAAGCACATCTTGCCTAAGTTTCTTTGGGCCTAAACTCAACCCATTCCCTTTTAAGCATAAACATCTTTGTTTTCTCTCCCTGCCTGCACAGGACAATTATACTCAAGTCCACGTGGGGAAGAAGGAACTGTTCCAAACTAAACCTCCTCACGCTGGCCAATTGCTGCCCATGGACTTACGTTTGCATTTGCCAGGGCAGCCATTCCACCAACCCCATGGATCATGTGGGATAACAGGGCTTTGGAAAACAGATGTCTGGGTGCACCTTCCCCCATTCTGATTCAGGCGTTCTGGGTGGGACTATTCATATCACCCAATCACCACCTCCACTGTGAAGTGTAGAGCAGCAAAGGGGAGACAGCCTTGGCTGTGCGTTCAGACAGTGCTGAGAGCAGGACTCTGACCTGCCATTTACTAACCCAAGGACAGTTAACAAATTAACCCATCTCTCTGAGCCTCACTTTCCTCATCTGTAAAATAGGAATGATAACCCCAAGTTTGCAGGATGCTGTGAGGATTAAACGAGAAGCGGACAAAATTCTGGCACTAGTAGGTACTTAAAAATTCTTAGATGTAGGTTCCAAACAAGATTGCCAAGGGTCATCTATTACTCATTCATGCAGAAGCAAATCTTGCTTTGTTTCTGACTAACTTGTTTTTCAAATGCCAGCCACTCAATCCATGCTTCACCAAGGAAAAGCAGTTTGTTGGGATGCTTAATTTAAGAAATCCCTCTTAATATTATCATATTGTGAAAGGGTATTTTTTTTTTAAGTGAGTGTGTGCCATGCTCAGATAGCATGAAGTACAAAAGAGACATGCATATTCAAATTAACCTTATAGAAAAGGTACTCCAAAGACACTTTCTGAATAATAAATGTGAATAATGGCAAGAATGTTGGTTACCCAAGCACCAAAACATGTTTTAGAAACTTCAAACATTTGGTTTATATATTGTTGACATTCTATGAAAGAAAGGTCCCAGGTGAAATGTAAAGAGATTTTACTATTTGAAACTGTTGCAAAAACAGCCTGTCCCTAGCACAGGAATTCTTAGAAGGGTTTAAATGTCACTAACAGTCTCAAAATTATTGCAGCAGATTTGCAGGAAAAAGGATGTAAAGGGCCCTTTCCATTAAAACTGTTCTTTGATTTTTAGTTGTAGCTTTGGCGGTGTTATTGGCAAGGGATGGATTGTAGGGAACCTTTTCTCAGATGGTGGAGGGTGACAAAGTTGGGAAGGCATTCTCGGCATTTCACACATGAAAGGAATTTCTGCTCAGAGAGGAAGTGCAGACCAGCCAACTGAGCTCACATGTAGTCATTTCGTTAATTTCTAGAAAGAAAGGAGATTGAGAATACTTTGGAGCACACTCCCCTGCAAGGAAACCAGCCTACAAACACTGCTGGCCGCCACATCAGTTACAGACTGTACCTGCTTGCTTATCTCCCAAACACTGAAGGACATTTGCCTGGGCCTCAGGATTACAGCAGGGGGTGAGGCAGGGCCCTCAAGGAACTCAAGGTCCAGAGGGGTCTATGGGGGCAGGAAGCAAAAGCCTCAGACCCTCACCTCCAGGGAGTGTAAAGGGTGGAGGGTCCCAGTTGCTGCCCTTGAAATCCAACCTGGTGTTGACACTGAACCCATGCTTGCTTCCCACGGGCTGCTCCCAGCCTCACTCAGAGCAGCAGGAGTACGAACAGGTCTGTGCCAGGGAAACACAGGGTCTCCTCGGACGTCTGCTTTGGCTTGATACTCGCCTACAACATGGGAGTCCAGAAGACTCCACTCCCTCTTCCTTCTGGCTCTTTCTCCTTCTCGCTGGGTCAGACAGGCTCAAGGTTTCTCTCAGACTCCTCCCCCGTGTCCCTCCCCATTTTCTCTCACAAATGTTTTCCCTAATAAAATCCCTGCACTTTTAATGCCATCTTGGCATCTGTTTCTTGGAGAACCCAGGCTAAGCCAGGCCCCCACAATCAAGACACACTAGAGAAATTGGAGAAGAAAACATAGGTAAAAGAAAAGCTTTCTGTGTTCCAGGCGCTGTTGAGGGCTCTGCATGGACCCACAGAGTCACTGTTCATGGTACCCTCCAAGGTAGGCACCGCTCCGCTCCCATTTATGTTTGACAGAAGGAAAACATGAGGCACGGAAAGGCCAAGTGACTCTGCCAGCTGGTGAGTGGTGGCAGTAAGGTTTGCACCAGGCCAACTGGTTCCAGAGCCCACGTGGTTAGCTAGAATACCACAGCAAAGCACTGACGTGGGACACGTGCTGGTTTCCCTTGGCCAGCAATGCTTCCCCTTTCATCGGACTTCCTGGGAGAACCCATTTAACATGGGGCTAACTGGGATACCCCATAGCATCTGGCCCAAACAAGGCCCATCAACTTCTCCCCAGGATCTTCCTGCCAGCATTTTCCACGGTTGTTACTAAGTTTATAGGATGTGAGACTTGAGCTGCCAGCTGCCATCACGACCATCACTGGAAAAAGCCTGTCCAAGGGATGTAAAGAGAGACTGAGCTGGAATAGCATCACTTGATCCAGCTGTGCCTAAAGCTGGAAACCCAGGGGGTAACCTGAGCCTTTCAATTACAGGTATCCCTCAATTCCTGTTTTTGCTTATGCTAATCTCAGTTAGGTTTCATCTCTTACAACCAATAAAGGTCATATAGAAGAAGTGCTCTTTGAGTAAAGATTTTAGAAGACTTGGGAATCGGTATTAGTTTGCCAGGGCTGCCATAACAAAGCACTACAGTCTGAGTGGTTAAACCACAGACCATTTCTGTCTCACAGTTCCGGAGGCTAGAAGTCCAAGACCAAGGTGTTGGCAGGACTGGTTCCTTCTGAGGACTCTGAGGGAAAGATCTGTTCCAGACCTCTCTTCTTGGCTTGAAAATGGCCACCTTCATCCTGTGTCTTCACATGGTCTCCCTTGTGTGCATGTCTGTCTCTGTGTCCAAATTTCCCTTTTTATAAGGACATCAGTCATATTGAATTAGGGCCCATCCTAATAACCTCATTTTAACTTGTTACCTCTGTAAAAACCCTATATCCAAATAAGGTCACATTCTGCGGAATGGGGAGGGGCGGGGCGGGGCAGGGGGCGTTAGGATTACTCCATATCTTGTGTGTGGGGTGGAGACAATTCAACTCGTAACCAGATCCTGCTTCTGTGGCCTAGAAGAGAAGGACAAGCGAATATAAACAGGATGGATAAGAGTAAAGAACTGTTCTCTACCCTCACTGAGGACAAGGTAAGGGACATGGGGAACTTCTCAGCTGGCAGTGCAGGGTAACTCCTTTTCTAACAGGGCGAGAAACAAGGGAACATAGTAACGAAGGAGATGGCATCACCACCTCTAAAGATGCTCAAATAGGATTCTTTATGTAAAACCACCTGACCCAGTGCTGTGTCCACTGGAGGTGCTTGATAAATACTGGTCAGATAGGTCTGAATGGTACTCCACTCAAACACTCTGATGTAAACATCACATTACTTTCCTCAATCAAATCAAATCAAACTCCCAAGTTCCCACTCACCAGGATGGTGAGGCACACAGTAAATTCAATCTCAGTCATACCTGAGGCTCCCTCCCACCAGTGCCTTCTGGAGGTTCAGGTCCCATCTGGACTGGAACATATAAGGAGGCCGTTCTGGCCTTCAGACACCACTGGGCACTGCAGCTACTCAGGACCAAGCCAGCACAGCCCATGGAAGGAAGAGGTTTTGCAGCTCTTCCGCCCAGTTTGGGCACAGGGGTCCTTGCTGAGATGGGGAGTCACAGCGCCTGGGGCTGGTGGGGGTCAGGGAGGCAACCAGCCACGCAGGACCTCTGTGCAGCCATTCCCCTCTGCAGCTCTGTCCTCCCTACTGTCCTCCAGGGAACCGGGCACAAGCCCCTACTAACACATTGGGACGAATAGTGAAGATGCCATTTCCGAGGGGCTAGAAGGAGGGGGAGGTTCCTAGCTGCCGTGACAGAGTGAAGGAGGGTGCTGCTTGTGGCTCCGGCCAATTCTGAAGCCAGTACGCAGACCAAAGCCATCGGATCACAGAGCCCAATAGATGGAGAGCCCGCCGTTAACAACGGCTGGCTTGTGTGCTAGACACTGCTGTGCTTCCATCTCTGTATCCTTCTGCTAATGGAGCTTCAATTTCCCTCTGGTGAACTCTCACCTCTCCTACTGCAGCCTATGTGTTTTGGGGGGAGTCCAATCAACCTTTGATCAAATTCCGCTGGCAGGGGTGACAGGTTCAGGAACGGGTTGGGGATCTAATCAGGTCAAAGAGATGTGGTGGGACTTCTGTGGTGATTATTGAGAGAAAAGCAGACCCTTCTTTTCCCACTGAGCTTGAACTTGCCAGGGTGCAAACCTGGAGACATAGGCAGTCCTCCTGCCCAAGAAGGTAGCCAACACAGAGAACAGAACTGAGAAATGGTAACACTTTTTGAGCTCCTGGATCCAGCTGAACCTAAACCTGGCATGGCCCTGGATTTTTCAGTTACCTCAGGCAGGTCGTGGTGAGTTTGCCATAACGTGCAATGTAGAGCTTTTCAATGGCCCAAGTCTTTCCTCACACCATTAGTCTGCGCCTCCTAACCTTCCTGCCAGACCACTCGACCCTGCCACACAAAAAGAGCCCAAAAAAAAAAAAAAAAAAAAAAAAAAAAAAAAAAAAAAAGAGCCCAAAGCTCCCTTAATCTTTCTAAATCTCACATCCTCGCCTGCAGGAAATCAGTCAGGACAAGCCAGCGGGGGCCCCCCTGGAACAGGCTTGCTGATCACCTCCCGAGAACCGATAACACCAGAGATGTCAGCCATTCTGCCAGAGGCTCCACTCAGACTCAGCACTGAGCCCTGAGAAGCTCCTGCCAGGACCAGCTATCGGCCCCCCAGGGAGGACTGGCCTCCTCCCTTAGAGTTCCCCCTAGTAGTGGGTATGAGGAAGGCAGATCGATGGCTAGAATAGCAGGCTATACGCGGGCTTTTCACTATAAGGGTGGGGCGTTTACAGATCAATGGCCACAAGCCAGGCACTGGGCTGGGCCCTCATCCTCACAAACATCCCTGATGTTGGAGAGATGGGCGGACCTTTCTCAGTCTTTTTTCAATCCATTAAAACTCTGCTTGTAAAGATCTTTGGGGCACAGTCTAGTAGTTATGGGTGTTCACTTAGCTACGGGCACCAGTTGGTGTGGATTGTACTTTAAAGGAGAGTCACAATAAAACTGGGGAGTGGGAGGAAAAAAACAAACTCTGCTTGTGTAGCATTATTTTTTCACCTTAAAAATAATAGGTACTATAAACACATTACCTAAAAAACTCAACCAGTACAAGAGTTTAGTGTGAAATGTCCCTCTCCCATCCCTGTCTCCCAGCTCCGATATTTATTGAGTGCTTACAAGGTTCCAGGCCCTCTGCTAAGCATTTACATTCCCCATTTAATCCTCAGAACAACCCTATGCGGCAAGCATGGTTCTTACCGCTGTTTAAGATGACGAAATTGAGGCTAAGATGATAAGGTCAGAGCTGGGATGCCAACCCTAGCTGCTGCCGCCGCCACGGCCCATCCCCTCCACCACTCCCACTTGGGCCAGGGCTTTTCCGCTGCAGAATCTGTTTGCAAAAGGTACTCCCAAGCCTCAAGGTCACTTGGCATCTGTGGGTTTATTTCAGAAATAAAAGCAAATTGCTTCCCACTGTACCAGAAAGATCTCTGTGTATCTCCCACCACTCCCAGCTCTTCACCCCGGGCCATGTCTGTACCCTTCCTGGGACCTTGTCAGCCAGGTCAGGGGTGGCTGGACACATAGCAGCATTCTGACGCTTCCCTGCTCATTGCTCAGGGGGATACTGGTCTGCAATAACCGGAGTCTTCTTTTAAACCTCCTGGAACTTTGCTACCTCCACCCGCTCTGGCAGCCCAGGTGTGGATATGGAGATTGGAATAGGCCAGTTAATTAATATTCTCCATGACACCGCAAGTAGTAATTTCATCCTATTCCTCTGGGTAGAGGGCGCCAGCAGGTGCAATGCCTGGCATCCCTCCTGTTCACAGTTGGCAGGGCAGAGAAGGGGTCTCGGTGCTGTCTTCTCCGTAGGGGTGAGAGGAAATGTGGAATTGCTTCCCCATGTAGCTGTCTGGTCCTCATGCCATCTGCACTGAGCAGCAAGTGGCCCAAGCACTGAGGACTTGTCTAGGCTTTTTGCTTAGACAGTGCTTTAGGCAAGCAAGGAGAAGGAGGTAGGAGGGAGGGAGGGAGGGGGAGGGAGGGGGAGGGAGGGGGGAGGGGCGGGGGGATCCTGGCTGCTTCATATTAATTAAGCTGTAAAGAGTCAAACAGGAATACAGTAATGATAATAGGCCTGCGGGTGAATCAAGTGCATGTGCCTCTTAGGAACAGGCTGAAAACCTTTTCTGTGAGGAAATTTTATTAATAAATGGGTGACAAATACAGAACAGCTTCCAGCCTGCAGGCCATGCTGACTTGCCAGTGGAACTGAGCACGGCTTACGTATTCTCTGATACCGCATGCACCTTCAGAAAGGCCACCTTCTCCCAGTGCCTAAGGGCAGTGGTGAGCTGGCAAATGTCTAACCAGCAGCTGAGGGCAGAAAGCCTCCATTTGTAGCAGTTGCTAACTCCCAACACGAAGTCACTGAAAGTGGAGCTGGGAAGAAAGGTGTCATGGCACACAATTATACATGTAAAATACATGTAAGTAACCTCAAGAGCACAGATAAGAGTAAAATGCATAAAATAACTACGAAGGGATGAGTTTTGAGTATTTATAACCTTGGTTTTTAATAGAATTTATTTAACTGCAGGTATATATAATGTAATGTTTAATGATGGCTGTGCTTAAAAACTGCTTTGTGGAATTCCCAAAAATCTGACACTCAACTCTTGCGAGCCCGTATGAGCCAGTCCAGCACAGCACTAACAGGTCGGGAAAGGCAACTGTATTTGAGCCGTTGAGATTTCAAGGAAGAGTCAGACATGGATTATCTCAGTGATGGGGATTTGCTGTAATGATGCTCCAGGAAGGGAGGTATCTCCAGACATCAGCCACAGGCGCTGAAACTGGGGTTTCTAGGAGCAGGATGGGTCCTGGGCCTGGTGGAGAATTGGAACGAGCAGCTTAGCATGGTTGTGGAAACAACCTGAGCCCTTGTGACCCAACTCTGAACACCTAACATTAGGGAATGCCCCTACTGGAGAGTTTTGCATGTCAGGGGGAGCTGGCCTCCCTGGGGACCAGCCCACATCTGGATGGCCATAGCTCAGGCCATGCTTCCTGGTCCAACTGGCAGCGCCTAGAATCACAGGGTTGGTCCCCTGGGACACACAGAGCCTGAGTGTAACTTGAGGCAGAGGGAGCCACTTGGGGCCTCTTTCCTCAGAACAGGCTATGGGCATGGCAGGCTCTTGGAGACCACAAACCCCCTGCTACACTGAAGCTCCTTCATCTCATCTCACTTGGGAAGAGCGATGGGGGCCGCTCAGAAGGTTCTGGCTTCTATGGTTTCAGAACTAGGTTTTTATTATTTGCTAAGTAGACAGCCAGATGCTGCTAGATGTCCTATACTCTGACACTTAGTCACGTGGAGGTAAATGCCTCATTTCCCGTCACCACTGCACTGTGGGTAGGAAAGAAATGCACCAGTTTCCAAGTACAAAGCTGGAGTTACGACCTCCCATCCTGCCCCCACTGCTTAGAACGTTGCCCACCCCGTTCTCCTCCCTTCCCTGCTCGCCTTCAAACCAACTCTTATTCACCTTCAGGGTATTTTGCTAAAATTGAAAAACAAGGGTCAACAGAGTATGCAAACTGTGATCCCAATATTGGATATGTACGTACTCACATATACCATGAATAGGACAGGAAGAACATACATACACGAAAATGGGATTTTTTTCCTGCGTGCTTTTCTATTTTTTCTATATTTTCTCTACTAAACATGTATTAGTTTTATGAACAGAGAAGGGACTCTCCCTCATCTTCTCTGTAACACCTTCTCCCACCCCCGCAGCAAGTGGATCTATCCATCTTCTGCACTGCCTCTGCCTCGTGCATCAGCCGTCATTGCCTGCATCACGGTGGGTTGGAATTAGCCTTGTATTTCTCCCTATTTTTACCACTAGACATGAGCCCCTCAAGGTTCAGGGCTTGGCTTGCCTCCTCCCACCTCAGTATGTGACCCCATGCCTGGCACAAGAAGCCTCAGTGAATGATTTGTGGAACCGCTCGGGATCAGCGCAAAGCCCCAGATGAAGACTGCTCCGGCCTGCACCGAAGGAAGGAATTCGCTCTGACTTTGTACGAGTATCTCCGTTGGCATGTAGATTACACGATCCTGTCAAGGACAGACTTCATTCATTTCAACTTTTTTTAAATCTGTGCTCTTCCCAAAACACATAACAAGCAAATGATAGAGCCAAGTAGGAATCCAGATTCTCTAAGTCTTCATTTTTTTCTATCTCACAAGTTAAGAGTATAAATTATACGGTGCTACATAACGGTAACAAAAGTTAGCATTTATTGAGAACTTCCTGAGTACCAAGCCCTTTGCAGGGCCTTTCTCATGCATTATCTCATTTAAGTTATACAACAGGTATTATTGTCATTCTTTTTACTGACAGGAAAGCTGAAGTTCAGAGAGGTTGGGTAATTCTCCCAAGGTTGCAAAGCTGGTCCAGCCTAATGTATCCTGGGCCCAAGGCCCTGTGCAATTAGCAGCTAAGGACAATGGAAAAGCTAAAGCTGGGCGACATAGGGTTGTGGCCTTCAAGAAAGGCGTGGGGGTCCTGGAGGCTATGGTCGTATTAGGTTAATGACAATCAAATCCAGGGATGGCTGGGGACCAAAAAGGCTGTTCCACCAAACCAGATGGGTCAGAATCGCATTTATTCTCAGCTAGAAAAAAGCTGAGAGGAGCCAATTAAAGCTCCACCACCTCTCAAGTGCCTTTCCTGTTGGTGTCTTTCTCCTCGGCTTCCTGATTTTGCTTTCCTTTCCTATCAGCTTTCTGCCATGGCTTCTCGCCTCCCGTTCCCCTAACACTGCAGCAGATCTGCTGGACTCCTCATTTCTGAGCTGAGAAGGTGGCCTCTTGTGCGGAGCACCTTCCTAGGGTGCTGGCTCTTTTTCCCTTCCCTGTCTCTCTTCTTTGTGCGGTCTGCGACTGCTTTGTTCTTCTGCCTGGAGTCCTGGAGTGTAAATCCTAAGCTGAGCATCCATCACATCACCCTCCATATAGCTGAGCTCAGCACCTTTGATGGCAGCTCCCAGGCCTTTCTTTCTTGTGCTAAAATGACACTCTCTTCTCATCCCTATCATTGAGAGCTCATTCCAACAGCTCTTCTCACCTCATCTTCACATCCTTAACCATTTAGGAATCTTTTTCATTTAATATGATGGCCAAAACAGAATCATGTCTCGTTTTTCATATAATAAGGTTACTCCAATTTTACTCAAGTTTTCTGTTTGTTTGTTTATTTGTTTTGTTTTAAGATTTTTATTGGGGAAGGGGAACAGGACTTTATTGGGGAACATCGTGTACTTCCAGGACTTTTTTCCAAGTCAAGTTGTTGTCCTTTCAATCTTAGTTGTGAAGGGTGCCGTTCAGCTTCAAGTTGTCCTTTCAGTCTTAGTTGTGGAGGGCGCAGCTCAGCTCCAGGTCCAGTTGCCATTGCTAGTTGCAGGGGCGCAACCCACCATCCCTTGCGGGAGTCGAACTGGCAACCTTGTGGTTGAGAGGACACGCTCCAACCAACTGAGCCATCCAGGAGGCAGCTCAGCTCAAGGTGCCGTATTCAATCTTAGTTGCAGGGGGCAGAGCCCACCATCCCTTGTGGGACTCGAGGAATTGAACTGGCAACTTTGTGGTTGAGAGCCCACTGGCCCATGTGGGAATCGAACCGGCAGGCTTCGGAGTTAGAAGCATGGAGCTCGAACTGCCTGAGCTACCGGGCCGGCCCTTACTCAAGTTTTTAAGAGGGGGAAATGCCCCCAGAGATGTGTCTTAGCACAAAAATCACTTTTTTGTACTTAGGAACTTTTCCAAGACAGAGCAGTCCCTACCCAATAAGGCAGTGTGGCGAACCAACAATTTAACAGACCTGGTTCTGCCACTTCCCAGCTCTGTGACCTGAGAACGGAAGCAGCTTGCTTGCGCTGTAATTTCCTCATCTACACAAAAGGGAGAGTCATGTCTGCTCTGCAGGCCTATGTGAGGAACTGATATGATGCCTGCCACGGAGTGGTTCTTAAGAAGAGCTGCTCTTGGTAAATTCTTATTCCCTCGTGCACCAGTGGTTTATGATGAGCACACTACTTTATATTTATAGGACATCTTCAATTCCACTATCTAACTTAAGCCCATATACCCATCAGGATTCAGTTGTAGAGTATAAAATATACTCTAGCAATTGTAAGCAGAGGTGTTTATTTCAGGGTATGAGATGGCTCACAGAATCATTAGAGCCTTGAAGAAAATAGTTCTAGCTTAAGTTTTCCAGAATAGCAGAAGTGGACCACTCCAAAAAGTGCTTGCTGCCTCTTCTATGACAAGGAAGCACTGCCAGATCTGGAAACTTCCATTACAATTGTTGGTCCCATATCCATGCAACCCCTCCCATGATCAGAGAACTACCATAGTCAGGAAGCCTCCACTATTGCTGCCAACTCCACAACCTCACAGCCCAATACACTCTGCATCACCAAAATAGGTGCCCTATACACTGCCTCTTAACAGACACAAAGCCAGTGATAACGTTTCCCACCCTCAGCCCCTACACACAGCTCCATCACTGTTGCTGTCCGCAGAAGCTGTGGAAATATGGCCCCCACCTCATTTCTACTTCCCGAATCCCACTTGAGCGTACATGTTTGACTGAAGTCGGAGCACATCTGAAAACCTGGCTGCAAGGGAATCTGGAAAATTACATCGTCACCTTTCCAGCCTTTGCAGTACAGAAAGGCACACTGCAAGGAGGTTCGAATTGATGCCAAGTACCACTCTTTTATTTCCACAACAGCCTGACAAATGTTCTTCTGGTAGAAATCCTCTAGCGTGGCTCCCTGTTCAATTGCTCTTTCCCTAATGACATCACTGTCCGGTCCTGGGCACAGGACCTGCTTCTGAAAACTGGCCATCCCCAAGAGCACAGCTTTCCTTCAGATCTCTCAGGTGGGAACCACTTTACCTCCCAAAGGTGAGGTAGGTATCCTCTTTGCTTTCTCAAAAATCCCAACTCCTGTGAAGCCCAGACCATCCTCTCTCTCCATTTTTAGAGACTTTTCTAAAGACACCTTTGACTTTATTAGACTAGTATGACTCTTCATTCGAGACTTTAGCACCTTGTTCGTCTTCCTCTCCACGTCTACTCTTTTCATCATTCTTGGTGACTTCAACACTTACACAGAAGAACCCCTAGCACCCTAGCACTGTTCCTTCATCTTTACTTCTGCTGTCCTTTTCCTCCGCCCCAGCTCAGCCACCATCCCTCAGCCTACCCTAGACGCTGTCATTTCCAATATCTATATCTCAGCTCATGCATCCTACTCATCGAACATCACTTCCTATGCTTCCAGCTCATTCACTCAATGACCCACCTTCTTCAACCCCACCAGCTACTCCAGTCCACTAATCTTTTAGTGCTTTTATTATTCATCATGTCCTTTCTGTTTTCACAGATTATATTAGATGCCACAGGTCATCACGACACTAATTCCTTTACTCTGTCCCAACTTCCTACCTCCGTATCCCTTTTATCAAGTCACTTTAGCAAAACTCCATCCTAGTTAAACTCAACCCACCCCACTCTGCATCCGAGCAGCTGAGTTTGGCTATAGGAACAGATCGTGTTAACAGGTCCCACTTTAACTACGTAACTCTGTACCTTAGCACTGCCTCGCACTTTTCCTGATAAATCTGCTCCCCAGCCCTTGAGACTAGTTTCAGAACTTCACCTTTCCCCGTAAGTCATCCCATTTCCTACCTTTCTCCCTCTCAGCTTATGACTGGGCTTAGCAAAGCATTTAGAAGTGAGGGACCCTGTCACCCCAATATCTGGTCCACCAACCTTGTCAGCTGGACCATGTACACTGCATTCCTTCTTCTATGGGTGTCTGTCCCCACTGCTATCTGAACTATTTTCACTTCCTCACCTCTTATTATTTTGTATTTAACTCATTCCAGTCAGGGTGACTTGTACTGAATCTATTCTTGTGAGAGTCACCAGTGACCACCACCTTAATAAATGTGACGATCCATTCACTGTGCTCATCTACCCCACCCAGTGATTTGCCTGTCCTGCAGGAGGCTGCCCTTGTGGCCTAACTTCATTCAAAAACACTTCAGATTGAGCTGAATACTTCAGCCCAAGGGGTTGCACATAGAAGCCCCTAATGGGCTCAAGTCTCTTTAGGAGCCCTCTATGGTGGGGATGGAGAGAGGGAGAGAAAAGTAAGTTTGCATTCTCTGGGAGTCTTCCTACCAGGCGCAAACTGCCAAGTCAAATGTCCCTCTTTGGGCACAGCCACAAGTGGGTTTTTAGAAAGTGGAAACATCAGTGGATTTCAGGACTAGAAGAGACTCTGAGGGCCCTCTAATCTAGTCCTCTCATCTTGCAGAGAAGGGACATTAGGCTCTGCGACATTAGGAAGAGACTTGCCCAAAGTCATCCAGACAAGGCAAGGTGATAAGCTGCTTCAGCGGGAGGGATTCTTTCAGCAAATCAGCACACTTACTGGGGAGCCAACGTAGCTAGTGGCTGTATTTGGTCAGGCCCCCTAGAAGAGGCTGAGAGAGGATTTGTGTAAAAAGCATTTATTAATGGAATGATCTCAGGAGAATCTGTATGGAAGGGAGGGAAGTAAGATAGGGAAGGAGAAGAAATAAAGCAAGAATGTAGCTTAGGTGACAGTCCCTGAGGGGACTCTAGAGCATAAATTTTATCACAGAACTTGAACCACCTTAAAACAAGGTTGCTGAGTTGTTCCACTTCTGCACCCACTGGTAATTAGCTTTGGGCTGTTCCAGGATGGGGTGGTCACTCCCAGGTGCTCCCAGGTAGAGTGGCTCTAGTCTCAGAAGGGCTACACGCCCCCAAAAGGCTTCAGGTGGGAGCTATTAAGAGCAGCCCCTCTAGCATTGGGGGATGGGTGCACTGACTGATAAAAGTGGTTCCAGGAGATCTAGGTGGGGCACCAAGGTATCTGCTGCAGTGGTTAAGAGAAAATTCTCTGCATCTCAGCATAATAACTGGGACTCAATGTCAGCTCTGTGACCTTGAGCAAGTCACTTAACCTCTCTAAAGTTCAGCTGAGAAATCTGAAAATTAAGAAAGTAATCTTCCCTCTGCCTTGTGAGCATTCAGTGAGCTAATGCATGTGAAGGGCTTAGCCCAGTGCCTGCATTTACTAAGTATCATTGTAATTCTTATTACTTATTGTTAATAATTATATTACTATAATTATCATAAGTCCTTAAAATGATGATAAAATTGATGACCCCAAAAGTGGAGTTATATGAAGTCATTACCCGTCTCTTCCTATCCAAGGGAACTGGCTATGTACTGTCCACATCTCAACAACAAAATCAGGATCGTTCAACGAGTAGCGTTATTTTTACCCACACTGTGGATGTAAATGCGTGCCTTTGGTGCTCCCAGCTCACCACTGAGACAATTAACCGAGCAATTACAGTGCACTTGGCACATGGCAGCTTCACCCTCTTTGAGAGGGATCTGTTTTATTTATACTTCCTCCCTTGTGGCTTGCTGATTGATTACATTCCAAGTCCAATATTTAAAGATGAGTTGCTGACACACACCTCACCTGGGTTTCCCTCAGACACCAGGATCTGGGCAAAAAATGTCCCCATGTTTTATGAATGCAACCATCTCACTGACAACCCACCCATGTAGACAGAGCCCAATGTCCTCACCCCAGGTACTTGTACAGCATCCTGCTTGTGGACTATCACCAGTGAATCGGCGCCCAGAACCAAACACCTCATCTCTGCTCAGTCTTCTCAGATTTCAGAACCACGGTAAGCAAACACACTTTTAGAATACTGAATTCACAGAAGGCTTTCAAAACTGGACATTTAAAGTGGAGATCCCAGTAATTCTATTTCTGGGAATCTATCTGGAGGACATAACCTGGAACGTGGATTTATACCAACATATGTATATGAGATGGTCATCTGAACGCTACTTATCATAGCAAAAGATAGGGAAAAGTGGGCTGTCCTAACAAGTTAAGGTCAGATATGGTATGCCCAGACAATGAGATAGAGGCAGACATTAAAATAATATAAACCAAGAGTGTTGAAGGGTATAGGAAAATATTACCCAATGGTTTTCCTGCATACCATGGATTTCTTCTATATATTCCCCCATGACCGTTTGTATTAGTATTTTTATTGATAGAAGTTTGATATTAATTCTTTGAAATCTAGTGAGTTATTAGCATCTTAATAAGCAATACGCTTCACATATATTAAAGGTTCAAGACATACAAACTCTCTACTTTCCTAACATAATACCTGCCTTTTTTTCATTAAATGAAACCAAAATCCTGCTCATGAGAATCTCCACACTTTGACTACCTTCTCATCTCTCATTATAATCGATACCCATGATTCCCTCATTTCTCATAGAATAAAGGAGGTTTACCTTTATCAGGTCACAAAGCAAGAAAGGGAAAGGGGTACAGGGTTGTCTTTTGGCCCCATAAACAATCCCTTGAGATCTGCCGCAATTGTGTGGTAAGATATCGTGTAACCACATGGGATCACAAACTGTTACCACATCCTCCCCTCTCCTGCCTCCACATTCTGAGTATCTCTTCTAGAAGTGTCCACTGTAAAATACCATCTCTATTCTTCTGTAAGAAAATATTTGAAACAAACGTGCATATCTAACCTCTCTTTAAAATTTGCTTCCATCACTGTTTTGTTTTTTTTTTAATTTAGAAATTGTAGAGTACCTTATACATTTCAGGCACTGTGTTAGGCCCAGGAAATAAAAAGGGTAAGGTAATCTCTGCCCTGAAGGAGCCTAGATTTAGTGGGGGGAGAAAACAACAGAGAGTCACAAAAAGGCACTATCAAATAAAGACTGAACATTAACAAGGGCTAGAAACGAGTAGAATAAGGGATTTGACCTAGCTATGGGGAGTGGGAGCTGAGCTGACGTTTAAAGGATAAGTAGCAATTAACCAAGAAAAAGGAGGAGAGGAGGGAAGAGCAGCCCAAGAAAAGGAACCAGCATGTGCAAAGGCCTTGAGGTGGAGAATCTGACCACATCAATAGAAACTAGAGTCAAGAAAGAGGCAGAGGAACATGGTGCAAAGTGAGCCTGGAGATGTGACTGGGCAGGCAGGAGCGACACTGTAAGGGGCCCTTTTGCTGGACAATGTTGGTTGCCTATACAACGTCCATCCCACCTTCCCCAATAGAATCCCGATTTTGTTTAGGTATTCAGCCTACTCTCTACATCCTACGGATGCTGGAGCAGATGACACAACCCTCAGCTCCAGGAATGGATTCCAATAAATCTAAACCAATGCTTCCAGATCCCGGGTTTAAGCCCTGCATGAGACAACTGCTAATGGAACCAGGGTAGGAATGTAACCTAAGCTGGCAGTCAGACTGCCAAGTGGTGGGAGGAATTTCATTCCATGGTGGGGGAAGAAGCCTTTCTCTCTCCCTCTAGGCATAAATAAGGAAGCCTGTCAACATAAGTGCTGCTGTCAGCCATGGGATGAAGCCAATTGGGTGGACAGGAAAGAGGAGAAATGGGAAGAACTTTTAACCACATTGTTGAGTCACTAAATCAAGCAACCCTGAACCATGAATTATCTCGGGACTTCTGATAAGGCGAGATAATAAATTTCCTTGTGGTTCAAGCCTTTTTGAGCCAGGTGTTCTGATACTTGCTTCCAAAAACATCCCACGGGATACGTGCTCTGTGTAAGGACAGTTGCCTTTATCCCTAGCAAGCACAACAGTGTTCTGGAATTTGGGTGTAGAGTGGATAATTCTAAGAAAAAGTTGATGGAACGGGTCCTGGCACATGCCTCACCACCATCACCCAAAATATTCTAATGTTAAAGGAAAAATGTAGAAAGTAAAATTCCTTATGCATGATACCGTGTTATATGCACATATGTGTGTACACACACACACACACACACACACACACAAGAAATCTGGTAAGAAAAATACAATGTTAAATGATTGCTCCTACATAGGGAGATTATTCATAGGCTTTTTTTATTTGATTTGGTTTGGTTCGTTTTGGTTTGATTCTTAATGTTCCTCAGTACTTCCTGATTTTTCTACAATGATATACTTCTATAATTAGACATCAAAGGCAATAACTGTGTTTTCCATCTAAATTTATGCTAATTATCACAAAAGAGGCTACTTTTATTTTTTTACTATAATGGCCAACAGGAAACTAATAAGTAGCATAGCAAACATATGCTATTAGAAAAGAGAAACAGTTCTAGTCATTATGTACTGTATCCAGACAGTTAAAGATTTATCATTGATCATATAATAGAATAAAATATCTTGAGAGCATATCTAATTTTTGTTTTAAATCCTCAACTTATAACATAGTTACTCTGGTTCATTTTAAAGTCCTATTATATAAAGTCGACACTTGCAAATCTTGAGACCCTCAGGAGATATCATTTAGCATCTTTGGAAAACATAATATTTAATTATCATAGCATGAGGTACTTTTAATGGCACATTTCAACATCACGACTGAAAACTGATTTCTGAGAGGAAAATTAAGTGATATTTCCACTCACATGCCTTATTTAAATACAAACTACATGTATAATTATCCTTGATCCCCACTGCTGCTTAAAAATAAAATACAAAAGTGAAGATACTAAAGAGTCATGAAGGTTTTTTCCTCAGTAACCACAGTCACAAAAAACGTGATATTTACCAAGCACCCCTAAATAGTTTATGTACCCCTAAAGGTAAGCCTTGTTTGCTGGCTAGTAGCTACTACAGGATTCAAATGGTAAAGCTAATTCTTCCTGCTATCAGAGTCATTTGAGATAGGCTTTATTCCAGGAAGGAAGATGGTATCATTTTTATTAATTACTTTTAAACATAAAAGTTGCATTCTCTTGTTCAATCTTTGCTCAACTATGCACCTCTCCCTTTTTTTCTAAAAGTAATAAATTGACCTTGTTATTTTTCATTACCCCTTTTCTCTCTAAGATGGCAGAGGCATTTTTAGAGAGATAACAAAACCAGACAACCTATCAGACACATCAGAGGCAGTATCTCCCCCTGCAGGTCCTGCATCTCTAATGAGTGAGAGAAGATCAAGGAAGAGCTGGCAGGGCACTAGTGCTGGTCACAAACATTCTAGTTCTCCCCTCCGTGGGCACAGGGCAGGACCACACTTGTCTTTGACAATTCGGATGGCCGTACAACTTTCCATGCCCAATGGTTTATGTACGGGAGCGATGAGTGTCACTTCTAGGCTGAAGTTTAAAGAGCCAAGTGTGAGTCATAACACCCCCTTCTCTAGCCATGGAGGTGGTGGAAACACATGTCAGGGTGAACCTCCGTCAGCCTAAGCCCTTAGGTGACCACAATAAGCAGAGGCCCACTCCCAGCCAGCACTGGAGAGATGCACCTTTGCTAAGTTAGGCCACTGCAGTTTGGGGTTGTTTGTTACTGGAGCATAACCAAGCCTATACTGATTGTAGAAAAGAAGAAGCAAAAAAGGAAAGAGACCTTGAATTCCTTTAAAGGCCTTTTATGCTCCTGTTGAAACAGTTATTCTCTATTTGGTAAACTATAAATAATCTTGATGAACTCAAAATCATCCTAAAACTGCTGGAAAGTCATTGTGTTATAATCAAAACATTTGCATTATAGCCTTGAATTAAATGGTTTCATTCTAAACTCATAGTGACTGGGTTACTGGGATAAATTTGTGGGTACCTGTGAACTTTCTATAGGGGAGTTTTTAATTTTGGTTTTCATGTTGATAAAAAAAATATTAATTTGAGCATATTCTGTATCACCTGGATAACCAACCTGTACAAGGCAAAGCCAAAACCCAAGTTTGCATCTGTCTTTACATTGATCTTGGCACCAAATGATACTACATTGTCAAAGAACAGGGCATAAAGAACTGCAGTGGACATAACACCGAAGTGTTGCATTTGTGCCAGAGGAGCTCCCAAACAGCCAAGGTGGTCCGCAGCTTGTTTTGAGCTGTGATTCAGTTCCAGAAAAAACCCACATCATCTTTCATATTAATGTTCTTAATTTGAATTTTATTGGTTCCGTTGTTTAGTTTTAATGTAACCTATAATTTTTTTCTTTTATAGTTTTGTAAGAACTACAAAGATAAAAAGTGTATACATGCTTTTTCAAAATCTATCTTTAAGCAATATTGTAATACAAATAGAAAAAGTCCACACTTTTGTGGTGGTAGGGTGTGGTTCTAGGATCATTTTTCTTTTAAAAGGCCCCAAACTTTGTTTACTTCACACCAGGCTCAAAGCAGCTCTCTCCCTTTGGGTAGCTGTTGAGTTATTTAAATTTATTCACCCAAAGAATATCCACAAGAGTTACCTGAAGACAAGTGAGCTGCCTCTACAGCTCCATGAATCTCTACTTCATGCTTCTGACAGAGGAAGGCAGAGACAGAAAAAAGAGAGACAGGAGATCTGAAAACCAGCAAAGAATCATAAATAATGAAATAAAGGTATTTGTGGCTCTTTGCAAAGGCAAGACCTGTTGCAGCAAAATATATCTTTCTTCACACTGACATCAGTGGGACGGAAGGCTGCTCTCGTTATCTTTATGTACACAATTCTTTGTTACCTTGTTAAGAGCAATAGGGATTAATATGGTACTTATGTCTTGGGCCATTCTCCACTCAAAACATTGGCCACAATAAGGTCAACACAGAGTATTCCAACGAGACACAATGTTACTTTAGTCCACTTTTTATTAGCTCTTGTCTAAGCTATTTATTTTTGCTAAGTGATTTAACTAATAAACACTAGTTTTTGTTTCATGGGACACATTTCCTCAGTGCACCTAAAGCCATCCATGACTAAAGACGTGCCTGGAGAACCAACAGAACCTGTTGCAGATGCTAGAGAAGAGGGTCAAACGCAGACCACTCTGTACATCTAACCACATCAGACAGACAGCACAAATACATGCCTCCACGGGATCCGGCTGTAAAAGCACTTAGAAGTCAACACAACACTGTCCTGACATGAAATGAAATCAATGAAGGAGAAGAAAAAAGATGATGATGAAGATGATGATGACCGGACTCTCATTTCAGAGTCATTTAGGGTCACATGTCATGTACCAGTCACCCTACAGGGAAAAGAGTGCATAAGACACGCACTCTGCCCTCAGGGAACTTCCAGGCCAAAAGGAAAGGCAAAGCAAGAAAATGCACAGAAGGCCTCTTGACAGTCTCGTCTCTTGTCACTGTGATGGTTCATTTTATGTGTCAAATTGACTGGCCATGGAGCGTCCAGATGAAACACTATTTCTGAGAGTGTCTGTGGGGGTGTTTCCGGATGAGATTAGCATTTGAGTTGGTAGACTCGGTAAAGTAGATGCCCTCCCGTGTGGGGGAGCATGATCCAATCCGATGAGGACCTGAATAGAAAAAAAGGCAGAAGGAGGAATTCGCTCCTCGCTCCCCCCACCTGTTATTTCCCTCCCAGCCTCACTGCTTGAGTGGGGATATCGCATCTCATCTTCTCCTGCCCTTGGACTAGGATTTGTACCATGAGCTCTAGTTCTCAAGCCTTCAGTCTCAGACTGAATTATGCCACAAGCTTTCCTGGGTCTTCAGCTTGAAGAAGGCAGATGGTGGGACTCCTCAGCCCCCATAATTGTATGAGCCAATTCCTCATAATTAATCTCTTTTTATAATATGCGTAACATTATATATGTATGTGTATATAGGTACATATGTGTATATATGTATATACACATACATATGTATATACACACATATATATGTGTGCATGTATATATACATATACGTATGTGTATATACATACATATATAATATATCCTATTGGTTCTGTTTCTCTGGAGGAACCTAATATTATCACCCTTTGCCACTGTGTGTCTGATTCCTTCCTTCCTTCCTTCCTTCCTTCCTTCCTTCCTTCCTTCCTTCCTTCCTTCCTTCCTTCTTTCCTTCCTTCCCTCCTTCTTACCGTCCTTCCTTCCTTCCTTCCATGTAACAGTGAATGATTTGCTGTCGTGCTAGCCCCACGCTCGGCAATGGGTACCCAGTTCTAGAGGAGTCACTGAGCTTCAGCCTCATGGAAATTACAGCACAGCTGTTTGATTAGAACCGCTTCCTGCCCTAACCACACTCTTCTAAAAGCTCATGAAGCAAAAACCTCACACATTCCCCAAATGACACAATCTATCTTTGCTGCGAGTATACTATTAAGTTGTACCTTTAACCCCCTTGTAGCAGACAATAGCTGTGCACTCAGTTTTATATTCCATCTGCTCAGTGTTGCTGGGAATTTCCTCATTGGAGAAGAAACGAAGTTCATGCATTCATCAGAATGTGATGGCTTACCTGTAAGGAATTGGGCCAGGCACACCAGTTGAGAAATACTGTCCTAGAAGCAAATCTAGGGAGGCAAATTCTGTCCCTGCTCTGAGTTTATTGATTGCCACTCAGTATTCTGGATACGAAGAGCACTTGTGCAAAACACTTCCCCCACCACCTTAAATCCATTCAACTCTATTTTAAAAGGAAAACGTAATTCATCTGATCCTGATTTGTTTGCACTTAACTCATCACAATGTTGTTTTGAAGAAGCTGATGTGCAAAAAGCCTTTTCATCAGCTTTTGGAAGAGCTTTTCTCTTCAAGTGGAAAAAAGAATCAGACAGTGTTTACCAAAGGTAAACAAACCAAAGCCTTCAAAAAAAAAAAAAAAATCCAAGTTTATTTCTAAAGCCTGAACTCACCAGAGGTCAAGGGGGTTGGCGACATGAGGTGCCTGCTCCCTCACTTGGAAAAGGCCCTTGGCCCAGAATCAACCGCCTGGCTTTCCAAGAGGCAGAAGCTGGCGAGGCGGCCTCACCAACTGCCCCAGAGCTGCGATGTGTATTTGCTGCAGCCAATAAACACTCCTAATGACACTCTCAACAAAAGCCCATATTTTGAGCCTTGTTTTCTCTTTTCTTTTCATGTTGTTTCTCTCAGTGAAAGGATCAAAGCAATGAGGCTACTTTTTCTTCACTCAATCAGAAGGAGTTCTTTGAAGTAAATGTGTTTTTCTCTTTTGCGTTTTTTTTTTTTTCTTTTTTCCTTACAGAAGAATCTTTATAATCAGAGGCTGACTTTGTAAATTCCCCTAACACTCGTCCCTTAGCAGGTGCATGTCACCTCAGGATGCAGAGGCCATGCTGTCTTTTTCTGGGAGTTCCCTTTCTTGTTCCACTTGATAAGAGCCACCGGGTGGATTTTAATGTGCCCACAATGGTTGAGAACTTCTAAAGACAACATCATCCCTTCATCAAAAACATATAAAGATGAAGATACAAGAGATCAGTAGAACAGAAAAATAAATCAGGAAGTTTTGAAAAAGCATTTGTAGTCACAGCTTAAGGCTGTCACTTAAAAAAAAAGTATCAAAATAACTCCATTAATGATCATCTCAGAAGCAAAATGAAGCTGAAAGCTTGTTACTATGGTTCTTGCTTCCACGGGGAATTCAAAATGTAAAAAATAATGGGATGATGAATAAAAAAAGATGCAGAAGTCAAGTTGAGCATGATTTCTTCAGGAGCCTTTCAGTGGCATATACTGCATAAAACCAGAGATTTTCCAAGAATGGGTATTTTTCTAATAAATAATTCATAATAGTAGCTAATGCAAATTGAGCACTTACTATGTGCCCGTCGTTGTACTAAGTGCTTTCATGCATTATCGTCTCTTTTAATCTTCATACTACCCCTGTCATGTAGGTGCTATTTTGAGTCCCATTTTGGAAAAAAATAAATAAATAACTGAGGCTCAGAATCCCCAGGTCAACACGGATTGCAAGTAGCAGAGCCAGAATCCAGCCTCAGATCTACCTGATGCCACAGCCCAAGCTCTCAACCACGGCGGACATTGTTTATCAGGAACCTGTTACTTACATTCATTCTGGAGCCTAGAACTAACTACTCTAACTACTCAAAGGCTGAAATCACGTCTGTCCTGATTAAGCAAACTGAAGCAATAATCTCACTATTTCGAACAAAACTCCCTTTTCACTATTAATTAACTCGAAGAAAGAGAAATTGTTTTACAGAAGTTTCCAGACGTTCCCTCAATACTCCCCTTTGCATAGTGATAAAACATAGACCTACTTCCCTGTACATTTTCCTCATCAAAAATAAAATAGGATTATAAAAGCCCATCAAACTTCACACTTAAAATGCCAGCATTTTATCATATGTAAATTATACCTAAAAAAAAAGTTGTTTCAAAAATAAAGATTCCAGAACATTCAATGGGAGGTGCTCCCAGTATGTTTTTGGCGTCAATTCCTAGATTTCACATCAAATTGTTAGTAAGTCAAACTTTGTGTAATTGCCATTTGCACGTGTCAGTTCCATATAGATCAACTTTCAAAAGTTTTTAAACAGTGTTAACATGTTTGTGCCATGTAATCTGCTGCTATTCTCACTTATTGTGCTAGTAATACATTTTAATTTAGATAAATGTTTTCTTTACCAGCAAATGCCCTAGGCTAATGGAATTTCTTTCATTGTCTTCCCTCCGTTCCATCCTTTTAGCTTTTCTTTTCCTGGACACTCAGCTGACTACATTTCCCAGTCACCCTTGCAGTTAAGGCTAAATTCTGCCCAATAGAATGTGAGCAGAAGTGATGTGTAGAGAAACCTCCTACAGGTTATGTTCCCCTCTTTTTCCCTTCTACTATCTAGAAGTGAAGAATTCTGAGGCCTTTGGCTGAGGCACAAGACAGAAGAAACCTGCATCTCTAAATCAGATTGTGAAAAATCACCTGCCAACCCAGCACCTTTGGAGGAGTAAGAACTAACTGTTGTGTTAAGCCACTGAAATATGGGAACTTAATATGACAACTAGTGGTATTTTTACCAATAGTCTCTCTTTCTTTACTTTTTTTTCTTTCAAGAATAATTCCTGTGGATTTTCTACATCCCTTAGAGACCAGTTCAATGTATCAAAATAAAATAAATGGCTCTTCAAAGAAATGCTACAAAATTTTGAGAAACGGGGACATTCAGGGTCACTGCAGAAAATAAAGCTCCTGTTGATAGATGACATCTGTTATCCGATACCCATCACTCATTCACCCTCTTCCTGAGAATAGTCTCTCCATATTTCCTTTGGGAAACCACCCTCCTCCATGCCCAGCCGTGCGATTTCAGTGAGGCTTAAACCCCCACCAGAGTGTGGGCCCAGATTGGCTTAGGCCAGCCAGGACTCCTGACCTTCTGGCTACAGCAGTTGGTCTGTGAAACACAAGGGCATGAGGCGGCATCACTGAATCCTTCCAGCAAAGAAAAGGTTTCTCTCCCTCTGCAAAAGTCAGTGCAAGAGTCCCTCTCCCTCCGCCTGTGGAGTGGACTGCAATGACATTATAGCCTGGAACGCTGCAGCTATCTTTCTTTTTAAGATTATTTTTTTAAAAAAACAGCTTTAGGTTCACAACAAAACTGAGTGAAAAGCACAGAGATTTCCCATATACCCCCACACGTGCTCAGCCTCCCCCTCGAGCAACATCCCACACCAGAGTCATACATCTATCTGCACAATCCATGCACCTAATGACAGCCCATCATCGCACTAAGTCCACAGTTTACCTTGTACTTCACTCCTTCTACATGCTATGGGTTTCAACAAATGCATAAGGACACGTACCCACTATTATAGTATCATACAGAGTAGTTCCACTGCCCTAAAAATCCTCTGTACCCTTCCTATTCCCTCTCGTTCCCTGCTAACTCCCAGTAACAACTCAACATTTTAGTGTCTCTATAGTTTTGCCTTTTCCAGAATGTAATATAGTTAGAAGCATATAATAATCATATAATAGTTAGAATCATATAAGCCTTTACAGATTGACTTCTTTTACTTAGTAATATGCATTTAAGTTTCCTCCATGTCTTTTCATGATTTAATAATTCATTTCTTTTCAGTGCTGAATAATATTCCATTGTCCGGAAGTACCATAGTTTGTTTATCCATCACCTACTGAAGGACATCTTGGTTGCTTCCACATTTTGGCAGTTATGAATAAAACTGATATAAACATATGTGGAAGTTTTTGTGAACACATGTGTTTTCAACTCTTTTGGATAAGTACCAATGAGCATGATTGCTGGATCGTATGGTAAGAGTATGTTTAGTTTTGTAAGAAACTGCCAAACCATCTTCCAAAGTGGCTGCACCATTTTACATTCCCATCAGCAGTGAATGAGAGTTACACAACCTCCCTAGCATCTGGTGTTGTCAGTGTTCTGGATTTTGATGACTTTAATAGGTGTTACTGATATCTCATTGTTTTAATTTGCATTTCCCCAATGACATATTATGCGGAGCGTCTTTCCATATGTTTATCAGCCTTCTACATATCTTCTTGGTAAAGAGTCCTATTGCCATCTTGCTGCTGACCAAGAGAAGCTGGACCACCATGACTGTTGTGGGAAGCCTTATATGATGATGCTGCTACAAGAGGAGAATCTGAGGAACTGGGAGAAATGGATCTTGGAGGATATCATCTTACCATCTGGGTCAATACTGGCCTCACATTTGGTCTTTTGGAGTTCTCAGTTTTATGAGCTATTATTCTCTTATAGTTCAACCAATTTGAATTGAGTTTTAAGTCCCAAATTATGTGACTTTGTTATTCATTCATTCATTCATTCATTCTGAATTTGGCTGAGTAAGGAAGTATAACAATTCATACAAATTTGAAAATGGACCAAGGAAAACTCAATACTGAAAATACTTATTGAAATGTACATATTATTTTCCGCCTTATGAAGACTATTTTTCTTCTCTCACAATTACAAGTGCTTCCAAACTGAGCCTAACTATAATGGTACCATCACTCCTGCAATGATAATTGAACATCAGCCTTCAAGAAGAATTCAAGCTAGACCACTGCTGGTTGTCAAAGAAACCCATCAAATAATTTACATGGTATGAAAGTTATTTGTACATCCTGTATTGCAATACATATTCATTATGTAAGTTAAAGTTATAATCATTTGTTCTAACACATCACATTTTCAGAAGTTACATAGAAAACAACACGTAGCTCTAACTCAGGTGATGTGGTAACCCTAAGACCTTTCACCAACTGCTAAAGTGTTTTGGCTGAATCATAATTCACTCTCCCCATGACTCCAGCCTCCATGGCCATTCATTCATTCACTTGTTCTGAAATTGAGTGGATAAAGATTGATGACTTAGAAAACATAGAAAACTGACTGCAAAAGGAACCTATGATATTGTGCATGCCATTGAACCTGCAGCTGCTTTGTTTTATTTTCATTTGTTCCTTCCTCACCTTTACTGCCTATAGAAGTCAATATTCTTTTAATGACAAGTGACAAAAAAACCCAACCCAAAATGACTTAATGAAAAGAGGGAGAGCATTTATTAGCTGAGGCAACTGAAATATCCTGGAGCCGATCAAGTGCGACTAGACTCAGGACAGGGCCCAGATCCTCCCCGTCTCACTCGTTCTGGCTCTGCTCTCCTCTACGAGCCCTCTCTCCGTGTGCAGCAGACCTCAACAGCTTGCACTCTAATCACAGCTTCAAATCTAGCAGAAAAGAGCCTTCCCCAAAGGCTCTGCTGGGCTCAAATGCCCATTTCTAAACGAGTTGCTGTGACTGGGGGGGATGCAATGCTCCGACTGGCATTGTATTACTTATATATCCTCTGGAGCATAAGGAAGGAGAATGATGCCATTTCCCTCAGAAAGGAAACTGGACACTGGATGGCTGTATTAGTTGGGGAAATTAGCATTAGCTGCTATAACAAGCAATCCCAAACATCTGTAGCTTAGCAAGAAATTGTATTTTTCACTCACATCAAGTCTAATGCAGAGATGTTCTGGTTGGGCGGCTCCCTTGGCAGCTCGCCACCAAGCCCTGACTCAGAAATCCAGGCTTTTTCCATCTCGGGAATGCTGCTATCCACAGCACACAGTCTCCAAGTTTGTTACGAAAGGGGCAGACAGAGTGAGCTGGAAAAGGCATAACTGCTCTCAGCTGCCTTGGCCTCAAAATGACACATCAATCTGTCCTTCCATGCGTTCGGGAGAACTTAGTCACATGGCCACACACACAAGCAAGGCAGCTGGAAAATACAATTCAGCTGTGTGCCTAGGAAGTGATTTGGTGGCCACCTGGCCAAAGGCAAACCCAACCCATACCTAACACCTAGCCAGAACTGCCCACTGGCTCTCCTCTGCTCAGACCAACATTAAGTCTGGGCCAGCAGGGTCTTCAAAGGTGATCTGGTTCTACCATCTACTTGGATAGATGGAGGAAGTAAGAAAGGACGAGCCTTTCCCAGATCACTCACCACTGATGTAGTGAATCTTGGATTTTACGGAATCTCTCAAAAAGGAATGAAGGGGAATTCCTCCCTCCCCAGATGCCAGAAGCATCTTCCTGTCCTGCCCCCACCATAGCTACCCACTTGCCGAAGTTTGTTTTTATCAAGCATGGAATAGTAGAAATGCAGTTGGTTTTACAGTCAGATGGATGTGGGTTCAAACCCTAGTTCCATTTGTTTCTAGATTGGGCAAGTAGTTAAGTTCTCTGAACCACAGTTTACTCATCTGTCCTCCCTAGAGTAAACATATAACAAGCATTAGAGTCCTATTCTCATTATTTCTTACTGCAACACCAATGATACCTAGAGTTTTCTATGAGTAACCGATAACTAATCATCTGAGGGTCCCAAGAGTATAATATATTTTCCCAACATTTTGTGGCTAGGGCACTAAAACTAAACACACATCCAATGAAAACTGTACAAGCTCTGAGAATCAGAGAAAGTATCCCTTTTTAGAGGTGAATTTGCCTTCATGTAGCAAACATTTTACTCCCAGTATGTACTTTGCTGATTCAGTCATCACAGTTCTGTAAGTTGGCTAGCTAAGCTAAAAATGGAGAAATGGAGATAGACTAGCTCCTCTCCAGGACTTGAATGATAAATCTCTGGGAAGAAGTGGCTCCATTTTAGGAAGTAACTGAATTCTAGGGGCTCTGCTAGCCCACGCCTGGTAGACTACCACCTAGCAGGAGACCCCAACTTCTCCATTTGAACACATTAAGACCCTATCCCACATTCCTTGGGTTGTAAACATCACGCCCAAAGCTTTAAGCAAACCATCTAACTCCAAGCTTCCATGTTCTTTCAAATGAAATTAAGCAGTTTACAAAGACAGAGCTCTGACCAGTCCCAATTGGGCCAGACTAGGAGACGAGCTTCGCTTCCAATACCCCAAATAGCCCCCCAGTGTTCCTCACTACAGAAGTTTCTCCACCCCAGACAACAGCTCCCACCCCCACTCAGGGTTTTTCTTCCCTTCTGTAACTCATCAAAATGTATCTGTTGTATGGCTCATTCCCTCAGATCTTGGCCAACCACTCAATCAGCCAACCAACATGATCATGTAATCCATGGTTGCCTGTGATAGCATTTCCCAAATAACGTGTTCCTTTAAGCAGGGGCTTCTTTGAGACAAATTACCTGTATCAACACACACACACGCATGCGCTCGCGCACACACACACACACACACACACTCACACACAGACACACACACACACAAAGTACATCTAAAAATTTTGGTGGAATAAGTTTGGTTGAGAAGACATTTCTCTGTCCTAGAAATTCTATCACTTTAGGTTTGGCTAAAATCATACCATACCATAAAAGTTGGCCTCAGGTCTTGAGGCAGTTTTGATTCCACAAAGAACATAGCTGCAGTTACCATCCAAATTCCCACTGCATTACATTAAACTTCTGGGTAGGGGGCATTATCATTGCAATACTTTCATCGTTTTGTGCCTTTGCTTGCCAGGCTACATGAAAGGTCATTATAAAGTTTCTTTGATTTCATTTGAAAATTTCTGGGAAAGTCTCCACTTTATCAGTCCACATTTTCAGAAACATTATGATTTTGTCTTCCTAATAAAAGCTTTTTTTAGGAACTCCTTTTTTCTCTTCTGCTTCCTTTAGCTGACCTTCAGAGACTGACCCATAAAAGCATGCCTGAAGTGCAGAGCCAAAACTGCAAAGAAACATGTATTCACTTTACCTTGGGTGACTCTAATACTGTCTAACTTCTGCTTTTAAAAGGTACATCACATTGTTACTACAACAGAAATTTTTGTTCAAGATCCTGTCTGATAGACTATAATTCAGGGCTTACTGAAAAAAAAGCATTTAGGGAACACTTCCCAGAGGAGCTTACCACCCTCCCACAGGGACCCAAAACCTTGGTGATTTGCACCCCAAAATAGATCGACACACATACCTCACTGCTGCCTAACTTCAGTTCCAGTCACACCTGATTTGACTTGCATTTCATAGACACTTGCGTAGTGGGAACATTTCTTAGAAACAGACCTACTTAAACTGCTGTCAGGCTGGACAGAGAGAAGCCAATGGCAGGGCTGGAGCCGAGGCCACCAATTCTGAGAACTGCTCTCTCAATAGCAAGAACCCTGTTTTGACTAGGTCAGGAGGGATGGAATCCTTGTTCAAACCTCTGTCTCCCTGTGCCATGAGACAGCTCACACAGTACAGACAGCCCTGGCTGAGGAATCAGGAGACCTTGGATTCTGCCAAGAACCAGACGTGGTGTGCTTTCTGCAAACTATTCTCTAAGCCTTGGTTTTCCTGCTAGCAAAATGAGGTGGGGCGGGGTGGGGAGTGCTTGGCCTAGGTCACAATCTTCTCACTGTTGGGAGGAGGGTGGGGAGGATTTTCCTTCCGAGAAATGGGTAAGAGGTGTGGCTCCTCTCGCTAGAAAAATAAACAGAGAACCAAAAGGTTACCTAGAATCCATGGCCCAGAAGTATCAGCTCAAGAACTCCCAAGCAAGGCACTCTTAACACTTCCTTGTGCTGGTAAAATGACAACAAAATAAATAGTTGGTTCTTCTTGCCAAAACCTGATGCTCATGCTTGAGCTTTCTCTTCCTCTCATCTCCACCCCCACCTCCACATCTCATCTTCCATGATTTCCTGTCATTGCTGACACAGACAGACCCAAAGGGTCCACTGCTTTCTATCTCCCCCACCTCCACCCTATCCAAGCTGCCCCAGCATCTCTCACCCAGATTCCTCACACTCTGACCTCCTACCATCCAGTCTCCATGAACAGCCTGGGAGGGCTCCTTCACACGTGGGACTTCTCTGCCCAGCGGCTTCCCGTGGCCCTGAATGTTGAAGCTCCAGCTTGATCTCCCAGTGGACTGCTCTCTGCTACCCAATCACACCTTCCTGCTTTCTGTTCCTGTATTTGCCAAACGCATCCCGGCCTTAAAGTCTCTTCTACCTGGACCACTCTGTCCCCAGAGCTTCACGTGACTTTAAGGTCTCACTCAGCTCAAACGTTCCCTCCTCAGAGAAGCCCATCTGCAGATACTCGCCTTCCCATCCTCCTGTCCTGGCGTCTTCAAGCATTTACCATTGACCGGAATGATCATGTATGGTTTCCTGTTTGTGTAGGATTCCCTTGTTTGCGATTGGTCTCTCTTCCCTCCTGTCCGGCCCCTGTGACCAAAAGTAAGTCCTACTAGAGGAAGGCCCTTTCGCATATAGTTCACTCCGTATCTGGTGGCTGCTTACTGTATATTTGTTGAATTCATTAAATAATAGTTAAATCATCCCTTTGACATTATGTTATAAAACTAGCAGACTAGCTCCTGTCTTAAAAATATTTTAATTGATACTCATGAAGACATCAGTGGAATGCCATTAATGTAGCCAGTAGAATTTATTTCTCCAGATTAAATTCCTCTTGTTCCTCTGAGCCTTCTCACCAGTCTTCCTCTTGTCCTCTCAATCACTCTGCGAGACCTTCCCTGGAGGCTCTCCAATTTCTCTTTGTCCTCCCGAGAAGCTGAATAACCTTGTTCTTAGTGGGATCCACTGTGGTCCTACAGAGGAGGTGGGGCAATAACTCTGCATGACAGAGGATGTAAGAGTCTGGGTTTCCTAAGCAGGGCTAGCTTCAAATCCAGCTACTTTCTAGCTAGGTGACCTTGAGTGAGACCCTCTCTCAGCCTTGGTTTCCTCTTCTGTAAAACAGGGATGACAAAAATATCCCACAGTGCTGTCTGTGGTGATACTTCAAGGTGCTTTCTCTTACAAAGCATTTAGCACAGGGCCAGGTGCACACTAAGGCCTCACTAAATAATGACTATTATTACTAATAATTAAGCCAGAACTATCACCACTTGAAATAAGCAGGAGAGCTACAAAAAGGAACTAAGCTATGTGCAGAAATCACATTATATGATCTGGGATTTTGCAAGGAAATAAAAGACGTGTGGGGGAAAAGATTATTTATTAAAACTCTGAATAAAGCAAAGCGGAAATGAAAGAATATCCGTCTCCTGTTCCATGAGTGGCATACATGAAACAGCACTAATGGTAGTGTGCACAGTGAAAGAACAAGCCGAACATGGAATAGAAGCAATGGTAGGGATGGCAGGTGAAGCAGCTGGAAAGAACTAACACTCCTTTCATTGGTGGAAGATGAGCTACTACAGGGACACCAACCACGTGCCTTGTCACATGCAGAGCTCCTCAGCCGTCGGAGGAATGGCAGAGGCTTGGCTGTGTTTCCTTCTATGACCCCAGGACCTCTGCAGAGACACTCCAGGAGCCATGCTTGTTCATGGAAGACCTCGGAGGCCCCATTTGGCTGTGAGAGTCCTTGGGGGATACACAATCACCAAACTCTGAAAGATTTTTTGAGAAAGCTTATATTTAGAGCACACACTACCACAATGACAGATGACACAACACAACTGGGCCCACCCTGAGACTCCTCCAGAAAAGATGCACTTCCAATGGAAGTGGTCAGGCCTCCAAAGACCTAGACATCAAGTTCCAACAGTCCATTCACACAACAGAATACTCAGCAGCCACGAAAAAGGATGAAACTTCCAGAAAAGATTTTGCTTCCTCATAGAAGTGTGATATGTTTGAGAAAAGCTCTCTGGCTCTGCCTCTTCCCACTTTTCCCTGCCTTAAATGCACTGGTATGAAGCGTGATGCTTGGAGCAATGGCAATCATCTTAGTACCATAAGGTAACAAACTTAAGGATGAGAAGCTAACATGTCAAGGATGCAGAACATAAATCTAGAAGGAGCCTGGGCCTTGGGTGATACTATTAAGCCACTGCGGCTCACCCTGGAGTGGCCTACCGCCAAACATTCTTGTTCTATGACATAATCACATTTGTATCACCTGACCACTGCTAGTTAAGCTTTCTGTAAGTTATAACGGAACATGTTTTAACCAGTAACAGATCATCAGAGCTTCAGATCTCTAGGCTCTCTCAGCTGAGATTCAAATGATATTTCAAATCCCCACCTCAGCCCCACCATCCTTACCTCTCTCCTCACAAACGGGGGTTTGTCAAGTGTGGTGAAGAAAACTCACCCCAAGGCCTCGGTGATGGCCCCCCTGAACAGAGCTGTTTCCTCTTCATTCTGCCACCCCCCAATTTCACTTTCTTGGCAGCCTTCTCACACCTTGAGGTTACTGTTTACTACAACTCATGAAGCTTTCCCAGATGCGAGGCCCAAGTGCCTTACCTCCTGCCATCACTGTGCAATGATTCGTTTGGATCCAAGTGCTGGATTTTGTGTTGGTCTCTGTGTTGGGCTAGGTTGCTTCCTAGACTGTCAACACTGCTTTGGCTCATTATTCTTTCATCCACTCTATTAGCTCTACTCACAGCCCCATAGCAGCCTGGTAATGTGATCAGCATGCCATCAATGTACTCACCCACACAGCTCTGAAAAAAAAAAAAAAGAAAAGAAAACACTGAATAAGATAGCAACCAGAGACTAAATGCAAATACAATACTAACAGTTGGTCTGACAATGATAACAGCCCTACCAGCATCTCCAAAAATACACCAACTTGATATCCATTTCAATTGAAACTTTTCTGGTATTAATGCCAGCAGGGAAGAAGGCAGAATTCATCCCACAGGAGCTAAAAGTGCTGGAGAAAGAATGGTGAAGGGAGGTCCCTGTATCCCATGGGTCATTATGGCCGTTATCAGTCTCTCCATTCTCAGTGGCCTACAATTGCCGCTTGTTAGGTCATGCGCAACAAAACCCAAGTTGAAAAGAAGTCCTGGAGATTTAAGAGCCTTACTCTGAAAAGACTGCGTTTTATAGCATGCAGGCATTTGTTCCATAACAATAGAACACAGTCATGATTTATACAGCAAAGACATATTGTCTGCCATCCTAATAATACATATTTGTATTCTAGACATAATAAGCAGATCTGAAGTAAAGAGAACTCCTAGATGAAAACAGGTATCTGTGATACCAAGCATGTGGGGGATAAAGAGAGAGAGAAAAAAAAAGGAAATAAAAAGGAAAAGAAAAAGAAATTCCGAAAAGTAGCCAGGATAATTGCTTTTGCATTTCCTAAGATCTGTTTTTTTTTTATCTTACCTACCACGTTCAAGTTCATCTCCAACACCCACTGCCACCCCTCCACACTGCCACTGTTGCGATCATTACCACCAACCCCAGCACTGTACTAACACCAACAGCAACGCCGTCACTCCACAACTACCACCAAGAACACCGTTATTGACACAATCATCATCAACCCTATCACTTCACTTACTACCATCCCCGTGAATAAAATTTACCATCCTCCCTAAGCATGGCCCAGGTCCACTAGAAGACAAGGAGACCTGGGTAATAGTTATAGACCTTGGGCAAGTCACTTTACTTCTTTGTATCTCAGATCAATAAATACATGTTGAATGAATGAACGTAAGACTACTATTATATAGACCTATTCTGTGTTGTTCTTTTTAAGGCCAACAGAAATAGCATACAAATTATATTATTAGCTAACATAATACTTTTCTAGTGCTTAACATTTGCAAAGTGAATTTATATACATGATAGCATTAAATGCTACCCATGAAAACTGTGAGTTATTATTTCCCTTGGTGTCCTTTATGTAAGGGTTGGCTTTTGTTTTTTGTTTTCATCCAGTATCTAATCACACATGGCAGTTACTTATCTCTTTCTCTAGTCTGGAACAGTTCTCCCATCTTTGTTTTGCATTGCTTTTCACAACATCAATATTTTTAAAGAATCCAAGCTGGTTGTTTTATATAATCTCCTTCGATTTGTATTTTCCTGAGTTATTCCTCAGGATTAAATTTAGGTTAAACTTTTTGGCAGGAAGATAGCTTAACTGATGTTATGTTCTTTGCAGTACATAACATCAGGAGGCACCTACCATTTTGTTTCACTTTGGCTACGGCAAGTTAGATCACATGGTTAAGTGCTACCTACCATGTAATTTTACTAACAATTGTCACACCAATAAATTAAAAAAAAAAAAAAAACTGCTAAAAAAAAGTACTACCTACCAGATTTCTCCATCATAAAGTAACTTTATTCTCCCTGTACTTAGTTAGTAATCTGCAATCTATATAAAAATAATTTTTAAATATGAAGGGCTTAAGAAATCTGTAGGATGTATGAAAAACGTTTTCAATATCAAGAGTGCAAGAAATCTTACATGCTACAGAAGCAACTCAGCATAAGCATTCAGTCTCCCATGAGTATTCATCCCCAGGAAACAGGCTCTGGCTGAGCTGGCACTCATTTCCCCATGTTTCTTTATTCCTCCAGGATAGGAATTCTTAACCAGGAAGCATGAAGCCCCCTTAAATTGTATTTAGAAAAGGGTGTGTCCCAGCAAAAAGCACCCATAGCTTTAAGTATGTTCTCTCTCCCACCCCCCAGCTTTTCGGGGTTGTTAATTGGTGTTTTAAAATATTTTATTTTTCAATTAAAATTCACATACAATATTATATTAGTTCCAGGGGTGTACAACACAGTGATTAGACATTTATATAACTTACAAAGTGATCTAGCACCCAACAAATCTAGTACCCCACTGACACCATACATAGTTACTATAATATTATTGATTATATTCCCTATGCTGTACTTTACATGCCCATGACTATTTTGTAACCACCAATTTGTACTTCTTAACCCCGTCCCCTTTTTCAGCCATCCCCACAACACCACTCCCATCTGGTAACCATCAAAATGTTTTCTCTATCTATGAGTTTGTTTCTGTTTTGTTTCTTTATCTTGTTCTTTAGATTCCACACATAAGTGAAATCATATGACATTTATCTTTCTCTGTCTGTCTTATTCCACTCAGTACAATACGCTCTAGGTCTATCCATGTTATTGCAGATTGCAAGGCTTCATTCTTTTTCATGCTGAATAATATTCCATTGTATGCGGAATTAAGCTTACAAACTCATCCTAGAAAAAGTGCTACATATCTCATTGCTAAATATCACTACAGTCACCTTTCAAGTACTTCCCTTGGGAAGTTATGTACCAACACCAGTGCCTAGTCCACCCTTCAAAGCAATTTTGGAACTTTTTCTGGAATGGCCATCAGAGCTGTCATTGTATTACCCTTGATGTCTTGAATGTCATCAAAATGTCTTCCTTTCAATACTTCATTTATCTTCGGGTAAAGAAAGAAGTCTTTGGGGGCCAGATCAGGTGAGTAGGGAGGATGTTCCAATACAGTTATTTGTTTACTGGCTAAAAACTCACTCACAGACAGTGCCGTGTGAGCTGGTGCTTTGTCGTGATGCAAGAGCCATGAATTGTTGGTGAAAAGTTCAGGTCATCTAACTTTTTCACACAGGCTTTTCAACACTTCCAAATAGTAAACTTGGTTAACTGTTTGTCAAGTTAGTACAAATTCATAATGAATAATCCCTCTGATATCAACAAAGGTTAGCAATATTGTTGCAACAAGTTCGCGAACTTAATTGTCAGGCCTCGTATCCATTCATCCATTGATGGACACCAAGGATGCCTCCATATCTTGGCGATTGTAAATAATGTTGCAATAAACATAGGGATGCACATGTCACTTCAAAGTAGTGTTTTCAAGTTCCTCAAATAAATACCCAGATGTGGGATTACTGGGTCCTTCTTTGTCTCTTGTTATAGCCTTTGTTTTAAAGTCTATTTTGTCTAATATAAGTATTACTACTTCAGCTTTTTTGTTTGTTTCTATTTCGATAAAATATCTTTTTCCATCCATTTATTTTCAGTCCGTGTGTGTTTTTCAATCTTAAGTGAGTCTCTGGTAGGCAGCATATGTAAGAGTATTGTTTTCTTATCCATTCAGCCACCCTATGTCTTTTGGTTGGAGTATTTAATCCATTTACATTTAAAGTAATTATTGAGATATGCAGTTATTGCTATTTTATTATTCATATTTTTAATCTTTTTATTTGCTTCTTCTTCTTCTTCTTGAAGTCCCTTTAACATTCCTTGTAATATTGTTTTGGTGGTGATGGACTCTTTTAGTATTTTTCTTGTCTGGGAAGCTTTTCATGTCTCCTTCGATTCTAAATTATAGCTTTGCTGTGTAGCGTAATCTTGGTTGTAGGTCCTTCTTTTCATCATTTTGAATATTTCCTGCCAAGCCCTCTGGCCTACAAAGTTTCTGTTAAGAAATCAGCTGACAGTCTTATGGGAGCTCCTTTGTAGGTAACTAACTGCTTTTCTCTTGCTGCTTTTAAAAATTATGTCTTTGTCTTTAAACTTTGGTTTTTAATTATGATGTATCTTGCTGTGGGTCTCTTTGGGTTCATTATATTTGGAACTTTCTGCACATCGTGGACTTGTTTGTCTATTTCCTTCAACGGGTTAGGGAAGTTTTCCATCATTATTTCTTCAAATACATTTTCAATTCCTTACTCTCTCACTTCTCCTTCTGGTATTCCTATGATGAGAATGTTCGGACACTTGATGTTGTCCCAGAGTCCCTTTAAACTCTTCTCATTTATTTGGATTCTTTTTTTCTTTTTGCTGTTCTGATTGGGTGTTTTTCGGCTGCCTTATCTTCCAAATTGCTAATTCAATCCTCTGCTTCATTGAGCATCCTTTCAACCAGTATTTTGAACTCCGCGTTTGATAGACTGCTTATCTCTCCATTTTGTTTAGTTCTTTCCCTGGAGCTTTGTTCTGTTCTTTCATTTGGGGCATGTTTCTTTGTCTCCCCATTTTGGTTACCTCCCTGTGTCTGTTTCTATGTATTAGGTAGAGCTGCTATGTCTCCCGATCTTAGTAGCGTGTCCTTATGTAGTGGTGTCCTGTGGGGCCCAGTGGCACAGTCTCCCTGCTCACCTGAGCCGTGCACTCCAGGTGTGTCCCTTGTGTGGGTTGTGTGTGTCCTCCTGTTATAGTTAAGGCTTGTTTTCTGTTGACACATCAATGGGAGGGATAGACCCTCAGGATGTCTAGTCATGAGGACTGGCCATGACTACAGTGGAGGAGCTGTTGTGCAGTATTTGACCCTACAGAGTAGGATTAGCTTTAGCAGGGCTCTTGTGCCTGCCCAGTCTGCCTTTTGGTTGTGTCTTTTGTGGAAGTGGTTGGGTGGTGCCCTGGTGTGGTCTGAAGCTGATCACTGAGTGTTTTGGTTTGGGGGAGACTTGGGAGGGGCTCTGTTGCAGGCCAAGATCAGCCGCCACCAGTGCCCTTCCTGAGGCCACTTGGAATGAGCTACAAAATGACCTGCAGATGGTTGCTACTTGTGCTGGGCATGGAGGTGTGTGGGGGAGGCTAAACTATGAATCTATTGCCTAGGGCCAGGCTTGGGGCTGCTCAGCAAGAGGTATGGACCATGCCAAAGCCAGATCCTGCTTGTTTGGGGTTTTTTAACCTTTGAGATATTTTAGGAAAGCCTGCAGCATGAGCCAAGACGGGCCATTTGTATGGAAAAGCCCCTGGAAGCAGCATGGGTGGGCCCACATGTTGTGTGGAGCAGGGTCTCATGGAATCACAAGGGTGGCGTGTACAAACCGTGTTAGCCAAGTTGATGGAGAATCAGATATGGCACCTGCCTGCATCTGCACGCTGGGTGGGAGGAGAGCTCAAAAAAGGAACAACAGCTTCTGCCAGCACTTCTGTCTGGGAGAAAGCTGCCCCTCCAGCCCTCAACATCAGGCCAGACAATTCATTTCCTCCCTGTATTTCCCTGGCACTTTTTAAGCTGCTGCCCCAGCTCTGGAGCTCAGAGCAAGTGAGTCCATCATTGAGTAAGTCTGTGTGCAGGCCCTTTAAGAGGAACGCTTAGGACTCTAGCTACCCTCCATCTTACTCAGCCACAATCTCTGCTGGTTTTCACAGTCAGAAGTTATGAAAACTTCCCCCCACCCCAGCACTGGAACCCTCCTCTGGGGAACCTGGTGTGGGGCTGGGACCCCTCACTCCTCAGGGAGGACCTCTGCAGCACAGATAGCCCTCCCTATTTTTAATTGCCACAAGTGAGTGTGGGACCAGCCCATTCAGCATCTCCACCCCTCCTACTAGTTTTGACATGGCTTCTTCTGTATATCCTTAGTTATAGGACTTCTGTTCAACTAGACCAGGCGAGTCTCCGTGATGGTTATTATGGAGTTTCACTGTAATTTTGATGTGGGAAGATGCAAGCACAGTGTGTACCTACTCTGCCATCTTGACTGGAAGTCATGTAGTATGTTCTCAATGGGGTCCCAGTTTCTAAAACATTAAGAATCACTTTTAAGTGCAAACATTGTTAATAAATACCTAGAGGTGAAGGAATATCAGACTGAAGGAAAAAAATAAGTTTTATTTTTGACTGACTGATATGAGGTTACAGAGGGTCATCCAGGAGGACTTGTCTCAAAGATAGTTAGAAACATTCATTTCCTTCATGGAACTTGATATTCTGAAGTCGTTTTTGTTTATTTGTTTACTGTCTGTCTTTCCCCCTTAAAATAAAGCTTCTTGAAAGCAAGGCCTATTTATGAGTGTCTTCTTCACCTCTGTATCACAGGGCCTTGAGCAGTTCCTGGCACACAGGGAGTTCTCAATTTTATTGAATGAAAAGGAAAACAAACAAACAGATGCATCAATGACAATAGCTGACAGTAAAGAAAAGAAAAGCTAAGAGTGGAAGAGGGAACACTTTTAGATTTAAAAAATATTTGGTGAAGGACTAGATTAATGAATTCATATAGGCATGATTTTGTTTTTTCCACACAAAAGAAAACAGAATAATAGTTACTATGAATCAACTTCAACCTTATGTATAATACTGAATTCTTGTGGTAACTTTTGACACTATGTGAGCCTAAAATCAAAATAAATTTTTATTGTTCTTAGCTACAACTAGAAATTTTCATTTTAAAATGATGATACAGTTCAGTTGTAGCCAGGGCATAACATGGCAGGCAAAGTTTTGGTAAACTGACTGCCATTATTAAGTGTGTTTACAGCATTAGGGATACAGGTGTGTGAGGCCAAATGCTGAGGTACTTCTAGCTGTCCCTCTCTGGCTAAGGCCCTTACAACACAGATAGGCTTCTTCACCTGCTGTCATTCTCTCATCTGCGAAATGGGGAAGCTGGACTTGGTAGGAAGAGGAGTAGCTTGGTTTCTGAGGACCTGGGGCTGAGTGCCCTCTCTGTCCAAATCAACTGACCGCCAAAGACATTGCTTTGTAGTCTCAGTGTCCTGCTATGTTAATGAAGGGCTAATGAGATTTCTGGGGTCCCCTCCAGTACCAATGACCCCTGCCTCAATGAAAGGCCGCACTAGCTGCCAAGTGCCCCCTCTTTATTCCTTCCTCCACTGGACATAAATGCCAAGGTCTAACCCAATGATTTTAGTCAGAAAGCACTTCATTGCTTAAATTGTGGAAACCAAGTGAAAAAGCCAGATTTTGCTTCAAGTGGTGACCTTCCTTATTCAGGCCCAAATATCAGATTTTGGGGGGGAAGAAAAAAATCCTGTTAAGCAAGGCTGGTGAAGACTTCAGTGCTATCACATTAGACACAATGACATCACAAAGCCCTAATTCTACATGAAGTTGACTGTTAATGGGCCCAGCTTCCTGGAAGACCTGAATCACCAGTGGACTGGCAGAGAGAGCAAGACACCCCACCTCCCTAGCTCCCAGCAAGGTGGAATTAAACCAGTACAGAGAGCCAGACAGCACCTAGGATTTAGTGTCTGAGGCTACAGAAACAATGATCTCATCCCTCTTTCCTTTCTCTCTGTTAACATGATTCCCTACCAAGTTATTCTCAGGACCTGGGAAGATTGCAGAATTGAAGCCTTATTCATTGTTCATTGAACACTTACAGACACTGTTCTGAGCACTTTCCATGTATTAAATTCATATTACACAGGGTAAGGACATATTGTTATTGTCCCTATTTGTGTTTCAGGAAACTGAGGTCCAGTGAGGTCAGGGAGTCAACAGTTTGAGCTCCACCAACACGGTGGTTGACAGCCCTGATTGGCCCCTACCCTTGAGGAGCCAATGTTTGTAGAGTGGGGAACCAGAAAATAAACAAGAGAAAAAACAGATACTTTCTGGAACAAATAAGAAAGGTGGAAAAAACAAATGGAGGAGACTAGTCCACCTTGTCCAAGGTGACACAATAGTTAGCAAGTGGCACAGCCAGGCCTAGAACTCAGGCTGTCTGACTCCCAGGATCAACCCATGGACACCCGTGTTGTTATTCTTCTCCTCAAATAAGGCTCATCTGTCATTTCCAACAGTGCTTCTTTGGGAGAGTTAAAGTGAATTATTATTACATACAAGACAACATAGAGAAGAAGAAAGTATTAAAAATCTCTTTTAAAAGACTTTCAGCAAATATATGATAACTGAAAGAATGAGAATCCTCTGAGCCACATATTTGCTTATGCTCTGTACTTCCTTAAAATGCAGTCAAAGGAGTGGGGTTTCTAGTTCAAAGGTTACACAAAAATCGCCATTAAAAAGAAACACACACATTATCCAGAATACAGGTTCTTGTTACTAACTCTTAAATTATTCCCAGAAAAATTATACCTACGTAAACTTCTACCAGCACCACTGCCACCAGAGTATTAATCGTTGATATAAATCTTCAACAATTTGGTAGGAGAAAAATGGCATCTTGTTGCCTTCCTTTGCATTTTTTAAATTATTAAGAGTTTTTAAAAAATCCTAATCTTACATTTTTCTCTAACATTAAAAGAAACTTTGTAAACTCGGCAAGTAGAGCATTCATAAAAGAGATAAGCACCACATATTTCTAACTTAATTACTACATCATTAAAATGAGCTCTGCATAATGCATCCGGAAATGGGCCTTTGTCTAAGAGACAGAGAAGAGTGTGTGTGGTTTCTTTTCCAAATCAGACAGCTGAAAGCGCCAGCAGAATTATGTCCTAGAAGCACATACTATCTCCATGTCCCCACCCATCCCGGGTAAAGACCTTGCCAAGCGGTTCTTCCCCAGCTCATAGGAGCTCTCATCCCAATTCTTTAAAGCACTGTAAAGTTTTTTTTAAAGAAAGAAACAAGAAACAGGCCTCCAGTTTTTATTATGGCTAATTTAAGTTGTAGTAACACAATACTTTTCACGTCAATAGCCTTTAAGCTTCATTTTGAAAACAGCAGTAGCCATCTTGAGACATATTTAATGGTGAGTTTTCAGCACTCCACCAGTGGGGGGTCTAAAGAAAAATTCTAAAATAACTACTTATAAAGCTTAAATGAATTTAATTAGACTTCTAAAGATGGAAAAAAGATGCTAAATTATAAATCACCATACATGTGACTAATTACATTTACATTATGCACAAAGCACCAGAATGGAACCACCTCATGGCTTGCTCCTCCCAAATCCGGAGTTATGTGTTGTTGCCAGCAAGAGAGCTTCCAGTGGAGGCAAATCTAGAGCCAGCGTCTGCAATCAGAATACTAAGACTTTGAACAGAAAGGACCCCTGTGACCTCTGCAGCCTCACGACTGCTGAGCTGCCTCTCCTTCCTGCTGCCATCCCAGACACCCTTCCCTGCAGTGTTCCCCATTCAGATTCCAAGACTTCCCCAATGCAAGGCCCAGCCTCTCATCATTCCTTCCCAGTGCCTCTGGACCCAGGACACAGCGCCGTTTTTGAACTGTGCTACCCAATTGTCATTATAGTAGGTGCTCACTATATCAGCCAGAATAAGTGAACAAAAGTGGCCAAGTGAGCTCTCCCTCAAGGAGATGAGAATGACAGACAAGATGCCCCTGACACATTAACTGGGAAACAGCAGATTATAAATGGTGCATGAAGGGGATAATGCATTTTAACTTTTACAAAAAGGTATTAATGAAAAGGAAAGAAAAATTCTGTAAAGTTGTCCTCACACACCAACATTCAAAGGTGAGAAGCAAAGGGTAGGTGCAGACCAGACACTGAGAGAGAGGTTCCCTCTCCTAAGAGGCCTCTCCCCCTTTATTTAGTAGTAAACATTTTACTAGAAACTCCCTGGCAACCTTCTCCTGAGCTAGTCCTCTGGGTACTCACAACTGAAGGTAAACTGGGAAAGTGAGGACCTGTGTTTTTCAGCCTCTCTCAATGGTGGGTAAGGAAGAAGGGAGTTGAGAATAATCAACAATATTTGCCCCATATATTCCCAGTCTTTCGTTCAACAAATATTTACTGAGTACCTACTATATGCCAGGCATTGTCTGGGTGATGGGCTATAGCAGTGATTAAGACAGAACTCTGGGTCTCACAGAGCTTCCATTCTAATAGAGAGGTCCAAACAATAAACGTAATAAAATAGTGAGTCATATAGTATGTCAGATAAACAATGAAGAGGAAACATGGTAAAGAATGACAAGACAGGAGGGATTGTGATTGTAAACAGTGGTCAGGGAAAGCCTCAGAACAAGATGACTTGACAGAAATAAGTGGGCTCATCAGGGGGCACCTGGGGAGCTGCATCTCCCGCAGAGGGAAGGGCAGGGCCAAGGCCCAGGGGCAGGAATATGCCTGGCACATCTTGGGCAGTGAGGAGGCCGGTGGAACTGAGCAGATGAGGATACGCTCAGAGGAAAGTGGAGGCCGGGTCACCTGGGGCCTTGTAGGGGGATGTGGGTCATCAGAATGTGGGTCTCACTCTGAGAAAATCGGGGAGCCCTCTGGAGGATTCGGAGCAAAAGAGTGACATGATTTAACTAACATTTTTTTAAACAGCTTGATTGAGATATAATTCACATATGGTATAATTCACCCATTAATAGTATGCAATTCAATGATTTTTAGTATATTAACAGGGTTGCACAACCATCACCACTATCTAATTTTAGAACATTTTCATGCCACCCCAAAGAAGTACATATCCATTAGCAGTCGCTCCCCATTCCCTCTCCCTCCAGCCCTAAGTAACCACTAATCTGCTTTCTGTCTCTACGGATTTGCCTGTTCTGGGCATTTCACATAATGGGAATCATTTAATATGGGGCCTTTTGTGACTGGCTTCTTCTCCTCAGCATACAGTCACGGTTCATCCATGTTGTATCAGTACTCCGTTACTTTTTATTGTTAAATAATATTCCATTGCAAGGATACGACACATTTTGTCTACCTGTTCACCAGTTGATGACTATCTGGGTTCTTTACACTTTTGGGCTATGATAAATAATGCTGCTGTAAATATTCATGTATAAGATTTTGTGTGAACGTATGTTTCAATTCTTTCTGAGGAACTGCCAAACTGTTTTCCAAGGCGGCTGCATCATTTTTCATTCCCACCAGCAACATATGAGGGTTCTACTTTCTCCACATCCTCACCCACGCTTGCTGTTGCCTGTTTTGTTTTTTGGTTTTTTGTGGGTGTTTTTTTTTTTTTTTAAATTATAGCCATCCTAGTGGATGTAAAATGATATCTCATTGTGGTTTTGATTTGCATTTCTCTAATTACTAATGATGCTAAGTATCTTTTCATGCACTTATTGGCCATTTGTACATCTTTGAAAAAAGTATCTATTCAAATCCCTGCCCATTTTAAAAATTGGGTTATTTGTCTTTTTATGGCTTATGCTTTAAAAGGCTTATTCTGACTGCTGTGTTGAAATATTGTACACAAAGAGCACAAATTTCTATTGAAAATGTACCAAAAAATGTTTAAATATTTTTTAAGGTACTAGTCTTGAACTCAAAAGAGCTGAGTGTAAGTTCTGGCCCTAACAGTCCACCCTTGACCAGGCATGGTTTCTTGACCAGGTATAGGGCCCAGAAAACCAAATCTTCTCTGAGCCTTGGTGTCCTAACCTATAAAATGGAAATGCAGGGCCCTAATTAGACATTAGCACTGAGAGCAAGCTCAAGATGAGGAAAGGAGTGCCAGCCTTGCATATCGTAGCACAAGATACAAGGGCAAGCTTTCAGGCTCACACGTAGAGAGACGGCTGCATTACCCCACAATCTTAAGAACCTCAAATATTTTGATGATACTGTGGGAACGGGATTATTCCCTCTGAGTACCTGTAAGCAGATCAAAGAAGAGGTAAGGAAATGGGTGGTTTGTAGTTTGATCATCATTTCTAATTAATATTGTTCTGGAATTAGACGGCGAGTCTGGACTAACAAGTCCTAAAAGAGGATCATAAAATATGAGGAAAGGAACGAAGAAGGCCAGTGTGTGAGAAATGACGGTAGAAATATTCATAAAGAATAAAATCAGAAGAAAATATACTGTAATAGTCAGGGAAAGCTGCTGCAACCATACAGTGACCTAAAAAACAAAGACTTATGCTTTTCTCTCACTTAACAGTGTCAAGGTACCTGGGGCAGGAGGTGCACACCTCTCCTCCCATTACGCTCTCCCACCTCCCGACCTGTCATCACAAATATGACTGACTGACGCTGGGTGGACGCACAGCAAGAAGGGGTAAGAGGGCAGAGGACTCGCCTCCACAGGCACCGTGGGCACAGGGATGGTCCAGATGGCTTCACTCATGTTGCACGGATGACAACCACATCACCTGTTCACATCTAACTGCCAGGGAGGCTGGGAAAGGTCGTCCAAGTAGGCAGCCGAGGCCTGGCTATAATTCTACTTCTATGGAAAAAGAAAGAATGGCCTTTGTTGGACAGCCCACGGTCTCTGCCACATACACCAAAATGCTCACATGGCTATGATTGCAAAGTGGGGTTACGGGTACTTTTATTTTCTTCTTTACATAGGTATCTGGATTTTTCTGACATTTTCGTATTGCCCTCGGGGAGTGTACAAAATAACAGTGATGGTTATAATCTTGGGTTCCTGGAGTCAGACTGCCTGGAGGCAAATCAGCCTTACTAACTGGGTAACCTGGAACCAATGACTTCCCCTCCATGACCCTCCATTTTCCTCGATGGTATCACAGGAACAGTAGTAGAACCTACCTCCTGGGCAGTTGTGAGAATTGAAGAAGTGAAGACCTACAACATGGTTGGCCACAGTGACTGTGGGTAAATTGTACTGGGTACCATTAGCATTGCCATAATTATGATGTTTATTATCAGCTTCAGGCCACCTAACACCCAGGCCCTGGTTGTGTTTGAGGCATCACTCCCCATGAGCTGCTTCCTTCTCTTTCTTCTCTCTCCTTCTCTCCAGCCCCTTCAACAAATTCATGTACTCATTAAACACTCGAGGCCCCTCTCTCTCATCTCTCCCACTGCCTTAATAATCATTCTCTAAATCTGCCTTTTCTGTCACCTCCTTGCAGTTGCCCACGGTTTAGTGGGCACTCAGGAGTCCTGCTGGGAGGTAGAAGTGGTGACTAACTCTCAGGTCCCTGAGTTACTTAAATCTGATCTCAAGGGTGACACCATGATCCTGTTAGCAACCTTGGGGCATCCTGGAGAGGCACTAACCCGGAGTTGGCCCCCTTCCTGTGCCCGAGTTAGCAGACTGAACCCACCTGTCCCGTCTACTCCTCACCTTCCGTCCTTCTTCCTTTCCTTTCCTCCCTGCTCCCAAACGTGTGCAAGCTTGGATGAGCACAAGTTGAGGAGCCTTTTAAACAGCTCATTAAAACTATTAAAACTGAAAATTGACCTTGGGAAATGACTGTACAGTAGCTTTATCAGATTGCTTGGAGGAAAAAAAAAAGTTAGAAAGCCTGGCTGTCGTACTACTGATTTCTCAGGGCTCTCCATACAAGCTTCTAAATTTGGATCTCAAGAATTATTGAGCTTCTCCTGAAAAAAAAAAAAGAAAAGAAAAAGAAAAAGAAAGAAAAAATATGAAGTCCTGCCAGAGCCCAGAGAAATTCTCCAGTTCTTTCTCTTAGAGCCCTTAGAGAGGGATGAGGGCAGGTTTTTAAATTGGGGGAAAGGAGGGTCATTGTCGTTGTTGTTGAGGTTTTTTCTTTTGGGGGGGTGGGTGTTGGTGGTGCATAAGGGGGTTGAGAATTCTCTACTAAGCTGACCTCTCTCTTTATAACCCTGAAATAAATTTTTGCAGGCATTCATGATTAATGGGATGTGGGAGGTGGATGAAACACCAAACCCACCTAGCAAAGAAAAGCAAAGAATTCAAAACATATGTCAAAGACAAAGGCATAGAAGCAGTTCTTTGTTCCATTTTCTGAAAGATTTGTGTGTTGTATGTGCAAAGGAAATAGGAGTGAGCTGAGCAGACACAAGTACAAAATGTCATGTGTGTTTAAAAGGCCCAGGGCTGTTCTGGTTCAGTGTGGCATGAGGGCCAGAAATGAGGGTCAGAGGCTGGGTTCTAGGGCCAGACTTGCCCCTAATCAGAGAAACGCAAAGCACAGGGCTCCTCCCCACTCACACCTCCCTGAGATAATGAGAAGAATGAATGCTGGACCTCCAAGATCACTTCTAGCAGTCCCTGAGGCGTACTGGATCCGATATTAGCAGCGTTTCCTGAGCACCTATTATGTGCCAGGCACGGCCCTCACCCATCATCTGGCCCTTCTGTACGCATGTCATTTCATCTTCACAGCATGTCCATGACAGAAGAATAACTGGCCCCATATTCCAGAGAGGGAAACTGAGCCTTAAGGAGAGAAAGTGACTTCCCCAACCCACACAGCCATGAAGTGACAGTAGCAGAGCTGAAGCCCACCTGCTTTGGGGCTCAGTCCAGCATTTTTGCACTGCATGAGGCAGGTATTCATGTGTAGGCATGTGTTAACAGAGAAGTTGGTTTGTGACTTCCTTTCATTTTAGTCACCCAGTTGAATGTCTCCCTCTCCCCTTCCCTCAGCAACGTGGGGGCTGGCCCTGTGTATCCATCTCCTTGCATCCCCAGTGCCTCGCCTGGTGCTCAGCAGTGAGGACAGATGATGAAGGAAAGGATTTTTTCCCTCTAATACTCAAACTCGGACCAAAACCCATTTTGTGAAGGTTCCTGGCTAACATTCCCTAACGGTTTGCATCTTGCCCAGGCTTCTTCTGCAGCCTGAAAGAATCCCTGAGACCACCTGCAATTCAGTCTCCGCCTCTGAAGAATGGCTAGAATGAGAGTAGCCACACGCACACATTGGAGTAATGATGCAAGGCTAACACTATGGATTTCACGTGGGTCGTAAAGTGTGCAAATCCAAGGTGTTGGACAGAAGAACGCTCCTTTACAAGTCTGGATTTGATAGGTTCGGGTTTCTGACTGGTTCATCTTTTCTGAAGTCCATTCTTGTGTTATGTTCATCTCTTCTTCAAAACAAAAACAAAAAACAGAAAAAACAAAAACAAAGGAAAAAACATGCTTTCTAATATTATAATAATGGGGGTTCCAAGTCAGCACCAGACCAGTTTGCAGGTGTGGCTCCTCAAAAGCTAATCTTCCCTTGCCCAGGTCACAGCCTCCTGCCCTGAGCCCTCCTCACCACGAGCGGGCCCAGGCTGCCGTGGGACCGCAGCTGCTGTCAAGGAGCAGCCTGTGATGTCCTTCTCTTTGCCCTTCCAGCCACTGCGCCAAGATGATTGCATTGCCAGAGGCCTGTAAGTGTCTCCAAACAGGAAAGAAGGAACGGACCTCAGATCTCAGGGGTGCTCACATCCTGGGATTGCGCTGGCCTGCGGTTAGGCACGTTAGGTGAGCAGAGCAGCCCTGGGGCAGACGGCGCCTCAAACCTGCCTCTGCTTCCTGGCCATACACCCTAGACACATGTACTCACCCCTCATGTGCCTCAGTTTCCTCCCTCTGAAAAGCGATAGGACTCCCCTTCTCTTGCAGGATTGTGAGGATTAAGTAAAATAAAATAATATGTGCTGAATGGTAGTTGGCAATATTATTGCTATGCAAATTGCTTCTTTCCTCTACAGACTCAGAGTTCTCCCAGAGCCCATTTTCTTTTGAAACTTAATTTAAAGAAATGAAAACTACAGTGAGATACCACTTCTCATCTATCAGATTGGCAGAAATACAGAAGTTTGACAATATAGTCTGTTGGTGAGGCTCTGGGGAAATGGAAACTCCCATTCATTGCCAGTGAGAATGCAAACTGCTTCAGCTCTGGGCAGGGGAATTGGATAACATCTAGCAAAATGACACATGCCCTTATCCTTTGACCCAACTAAGTCACTTCTACCGACCTATCCCAGAGATATACTGGCCAAAATGCACAAAGAGACATAAGACACATATCGACCAATTGCAATGTATGGACCTTATTTGGGTCCAGATTTGAACAAACAAATTGTAATTACAAGACAGGGAAACGTGAACACTGATTTGCTATTTGATGATTCAGTGGAATCATTATTAATACTTTTAGATATGATCATGGTATTATGATTATGTTTTTCTTAAAGGGTCCTTATCTGTTAGAGATACTTTCTGAAATATTTATGAGTGAAATACAATGTCTGGGATGTGCTTAAAAATAATCCATGAAGAGGGAATGTGTGGGTGACAGGTACTTGGGAGTTTATTGCAGTGTCCTATTTTTATATATGTTTAAATGTTTCCATAATAAAAACTAAGACACTACAGATAAAGCTAAAATCCCCCGTGATGCCATCTAATCCTAGGACCTTCCCCAGCCCCAGCTAACTACTGCTTTCAGCTTACTCTTAAGCCTTCCAATTTTCTGGGCATTTAAGTACTATATGTGTATTCACAAGGGATAAGGGATAGTATTTTTTCAAGGGCTGCTTTTTTTCCATTTACGGGAATGATATCATCCTGACGTATGTTCCTGCCTCATGCTTTCTCCCAGCCATGTAACTTAGAGAGCGTCCATGTAGCACACAGAAACCTGTTCTGTTCTTCCACTGTTGCACAGCACAGCATGCGGAGAGTGTAGTACAGATTATTTATCATTCCCATAATGGTGGGCATTTATATAGTTTCTAATTTTTTGTGACTACATTCATTGTTCCAATAATTATCCTTGGATGTGTCTCCTTATACATGAGACAGTGTTTCTGTAGGGCAGATGGTAAGACATGGAATTAAGGCCTAGATTATTTTCAGCTCTGTATTACTAGATACTATGCCTGTCATCCCTGTATCCTGTTTTCTATCACTAAGTTCTCAGAGCTTTGTTTCGTCCTCCATCAAAAGGGTACTCAACAAATGGGAGATGCCATTCTTATTGTTATTACCTGTATTCCTATTATTTCATAATTTTGTCTCCAGCTCACCTCCCACCTCCTTCTTCTTTAGAATTGTTTGTCTGGCTCATATCTCTATCCCCAGCTTTGTGATCCCATCAGCTGGGCTCTCTATCCTCCCCTACGCTGGAAGACCCCTTGCATGGACCTGTACCCTCTGGCCCCTCCTTGTGGCCCCTGGTCATTGCCCTCCAGGCACATGGGCATGTTCTCTTTGGATAGTCTCTGACCTCTCCAGTGCTTTACACACACTGTTCCCTCTGCCTGGAACGCTGCTGTCCTGCCCCATCTAATGACCCAGATTGTCGCTTCCTTAAGGCAGCCATCCCTGACCTCCCGCTCTGGAAGTGCTCAGTGCCTTTTCATGATAGCACTTGGAACAATTATTTATAATACATGCCTTTTTTGATTATCTGATTAATGTCTGAGTTTCTCATTGGATCTCAAGCACTGTGAGGGCAGAAATTGAGGGAACTTTTGCTCACCCAGCATCTACCACAATGCCAAGAATACAACAGGGCTTTAAACAACAGTTGTTGAATAAATGAATCAATAAGTGAAGGAACTATGGAATGCCTATTCACATATAGACAACTTCTTTCATTTGCGTATTTTCACTAGACCTCCTACTTCTATCAAATACCAGTTCACCCACAGGATCTGATGATAGAAGAAATTTGAGCACCCAGTGGGGCCTCTGGCCAGGATTCCTTTCAAGGCCCTTTTGCAGATCTGAAGCTCTGTGTTTTAACAACACAGGAGCTCCTTTATGAAACACTCCTCCTGCTAGAAGACATGCCTCCCAATTGCCTCTTGATTCCTACAGCACCTCTCAGAGATGGTCAGCGTTTAATCTGGTATACTGTCACTCAGGGTCATGCCTCCTTGGCTGTTGGATCCACTGGTGAGAGTCTGGATCTCAGTTGGCCCTGCCTCCCCTGGGCACGAGGGCTGCACATCTCCTAGTAAATATCCAATACCACATCACTGAGTGAGACAATGAATGAGTACAGGAGTGATTGTAGGACACTTAAATACCAATTCGCTAACTGGTGGGGTGTTGCTGAGTGCTGGTCCGAAAGCTAGAACATAACCCAAAGTGCTTTCAAGAGAAAAAAAAAAAAAAATCCTGGCCCTGCTGCTTCCTCTGCATCTCATTCCCTGTTCGTCTAGTCAGAATTCCACCCCGAAAGGCTCTTTATTCCCACAGCGCAATGCGAGCCTGGGCCCTTGCTGCCAGGCCTGCCTTTGCCAGCAGGTCAGGCTCCTGAAGGTGTTTTGTGAGCACCAGGCATTTTCTTTCCGTGCGATTCCTTCTTTAACTTGGCTGCCAGAATGTGGAATGCCAAGTTTTTCTAGGCAAGCCCAACAACTTTTGTGGCTGACATATCTGTTTTCCTCCTCTTATGCACCATTTTTTCCCATGAAAATTCTTATTTCATAAATTTTACTGTATGAATTTTTTTTTGGCAAGTTGCTTCAAATCCATTCAAGGGAGAAAAGGAGGCAAATAAGTATCCTGAATAAAATTTTCATCGAAAGTTTCCACTTTCTGTTCTACTGCATGAATTTGGAAAAAAATCTCAAGATTGAAATGACTTCAGGCAACATGTCTACCTTCTGAAAAATATACCCTTTACTGGAGAAGTGGTGGACTCCAGGGTGGAGATATAGAGAATACAAGATGAACTGGAAACATTTGTGGCAGAAAGCAAGGACGTGCTCAACGAAACGTGGTGTATGTCAAAATATAGCCCATCTCAAAGGAGCCAAGTCTGAGACAATGTGAATATCACAATAAATAATCGTAATAAAAGGGTATAACCCATTGAATAAAGTAAGAATGACTAAGCCTACACTCAATTAATTTATTAGTTAGTTGAGGGAGGAATTGTCTTCCTTACAGTAGAAAGGCAAAGAGCAAATGTAAAAGGAATGCTGGAATTAAAAAAATCTCAATTGGCAACCACCATATTAATAACTTTCCAGCAAGATTCATCAAAGATGACAACACTGTTGGGTGAAAGTTTGAGGAATAACACATCTCCAATAGCATCAGCAGTAATGCGGGGAATCATACCACATGCTTCCTGATACGATGCACTGAGAAAAATGCAATATCCATTCTGTGGTAGTTCTGCTAAAGGATCATAGTCTGAATCGAATCATGGGGAAACATCAGACAGATCTAAGGTAAGAGCCATTCTATAAGATAACCAGCCTGAGAACCGCATATCTAAAATGGGTGAATTTTGCTGTATGAAGACTATACCTCAATACACCTGATTTTTAAAAACTACTGATCTGCACTCCTCAAAAATACAATTGTCAGGGAAAACACAAAGAAACTAGGAACATTCCAGATTATAACAGAGTGAATAGACAAGCCAAGTAAATACAACATGTTATAAGGACTTCCTTTTATTATAAAGAACATTGTTGGGATAATGGGCAAAACCCAAATAAGATTTCTATATAGACAATAACATTGTGCAAATGTTATTTCCTGGTTTTAATAACTGTACTATGGTTATGTAAGAGAATTATCTTGTTTTTAAGAAATAGACTCTTTAGTATTTATCAGCAAAAGGGCATTATATCATGTCTACAACTTAAGATCAAAAAATTGACAGACAGGATGGACGGAAGGAGGGAGGAAGGGAGGGATGAATGGGATGGATGGATGGTGTTAAAATATAATAGAGACAAGGCTTGAAGATCCTCCTAGTAGAAAAAACAAAACCAAAAACAAACAAACAAAAAAACCCCACAAGTTAAGCCCCATAAGCAAAACTCATTCTAGCTTATTTCATGAATGTAAACAAAACTTAGGTTATTTCTTGTAAATGCCTCTGATAATCATAAACAAAAATGAAGCTACCTTCCTAAAATGATATAAGATAATCACTTTTAACCAATGCCCTGCCATCTGGAAAACTCCACTGAAACAACCAATCATTTTAAAGGTTAAACAATTTCCTCATTTTCACATATAAGCCATCCTATAATGTCATGCCTCTGAGCTTCATATCACTTTTGAGTTTGTTCGTCTTCATGAACATTTTGTTTCTTGCTCAATAAAATACTCACATGTACTAAAGCTCTCTGAATTTCCTTTTGGCAGTAGATAGATAGATAAATAGAGAGATAGCTAGATAGATAGACAGACAGACAGACAGACAGATACAGACAGACAGACAGACAGACAGAGAGAGAGATATAACATGGTAAAATGTAACATCTGAAGGGTTTGGACGAACGTATACGGGAATACTTTACACAATTCTTTTAACTTTTCTGTAAGTCTGAAATTCAGTCAAAGTAAAAAGTTAAAAGAAAAACACTTGGAAAGAGAATGATAAGTTTCGCACCCAAAAAGCACCTGCCCTGACAGGTGGGTATCATCCTCCAAATCTTTATAATTTTGAGGGGGAAACTTGTGTCCCTCTCTTGGAAGCCTGCATTGGCCTTGCATATCACACTCTCTTGGTAACACTAACTTAAATCCTTTCTACTATTATTTGCACCACGTCTATCCTGAATATAGTCAGGTGAAGCCATACAGCTGCGAAGTGATCTTCTCTCCTGGCATTACATTCCTGTCCCTGACGGCACAGCTCCCAGCTGTAATTCTACACTGATTTGTGTCATCTTTGGGTTCATGTGTGTCTCTCCCCCAGTACCGTAAGCTTCCGAAAGGCAGGGATTGTGTCTGGCTTTGCTGAACACTGTACCCTCAGTGCAGAGTCCAAAACGAAAATGTGGGACCCTGGTTCAAAAATGATTAAGAACTTCAAGATGATAACAGTACAGCATTAAACCAAGCCCGCGGTCCTTCCAGGCACAGGGTCCTGTGCAGGTGCCCAGGCTGCATCCATGAAGCTGGCACTGGCAAGCGCAGTATCTGAGGCAGAGAAGGGACCTAGCAAATGTCTGCCACACAAATGGATGAATCAATAAAGGCTCTCTGAACACATTTCCAGGCTGTGTGAGTATTTAAAGCTGACGTCACCTGCAGCCAAAACTTTCATATTGTTAGTTGACATGGGCCTTCCTGACCCAACTCTGAATGGGTCTGGACTGCAGGGGCTGCCAGTTCCCACCCGGCAGCAAAGACAGTGAGTTCTGACCTGGGACAGTCATCCTGGGCTCTCCCGCATTCTGAGTCTCCACGCAGGGGCACAGCCCCTGCCAGCCTCGCCTTGCCGTTTCCGTGTTTTCCATCTCCCCTGCCGCCTCCTCTGCATCTCCTCTTCCAATGCAATCGTAGCCAGAACATTCTGAGAAGTGTGAGCCCTTCTGGAGCCCCCCAGCATTAACAACCCACGGCTATGTCAAACTGGGCACTGAGGCGAAGCCACCAAACCCCTTTTCACTTGTGACCTATATTACCATTGGTTTCATGGACTGTGTGTTCTGCAAGTCGAGGGGGGCAATGTTACTATGACAACAGCTCCTGGAACTGCAGGGATGCAAAACACCTACTTAAAAAAAGTTCACTTACCCATATGGCAAATGGACATCATTGGTTGTTTCTAAATCAAATACCCAAACAAGGTGGGCCGAAAAGAGAATGCTTTTAAAGGGATAATTCAGATGGTAGCACCAGGGCTTTCCTTTGAGAAATCAAAGCCATAAGATAGAGTACCATAGCTTCTGTTTTTGTTTTCTTAAAGACATATATTATTACAAAGTAGCAGATTACTCGCTGGCTAACTTGAACTTGCCGGTACAAGAAGAAAGCAGACATCTACTCTCTCTTCTGAAAATCCCAGCCTTGGCTGGTTCCTAGCAAGTTTTCCTCATGGCCGCCTGGGTTTTCTAGTTCTTTCTACTCCCCCACCCAGCAAATTCTCTGTGTGTGATAGAAAGAGAATGATGTTCTTAGGTTTGAATTCCAGCTTTGCTATTTATGAGCTGTGGGATCTTAGCAAGCTATTTTTCCCTGAGGCCCAGTTTCTTAACTGGAGTCATTCGGTTATTCATTTATCCAACCATTCACAAATGGTTGTGGTTTTTTTGAGCAATTATTATGTGCCTGAAGTAATAACACCTCTCTTGGGGATTGTGTGACCTGAGACCCCCATTAAGGGTTAAAATCATTGTAGAAATCATAACCACTTGTTCTCTTTACTTCCTTTCCCCAAACCATGCCCCAACCAAAACTAGTAACAGCCTCCTCCGACTTCCACAGCACCAGGCCGGGCCCCCAGCACCACCCAAGTTCATTGGGTTGCATTACTGACTATATGACTTAGACTCTCAAGGGGGACAAGCAGCTTCCAACCCAGCCCTGTCTCCTGGGGACCTGGCACCAAATCATCGTAAGCCAGACTCTGTATAATCAAAGTAGTTGTTAGTGTCCAGCAAGTGGTTTTGCACTTTTTCTTGTGTAATCAATGAATTCAAATCATAATCACCTTCCAGTGGTGGCTCCAAAATTCCTACGGGGGTGGGGGGGTGCTTAAGAGAGACACCTGATTGGGGGCTAGAGCAACACGTGATGAGCAGCACTCAGGTTTTAAATAGGCTATGTCGGCGTGATCGTTTGGGGGAGCTTGAAGCTGCACTAGCATGGGAAGCAGTTTTTTTGCTTGGAATATTTGCATATGGGGTGACTAGGGCAGAGTGTGCCTGGAGATTATGAAGGAGCTTGACCCCCAACCCGCTTTGAAGTCCACAGTTCTCATCACCTTCCAGCTGAGCATCTGTTATCTGAGTCTGTGCATCCCACACAGTGACCTGTGACAGTCCTCACTACCTTCCTCCAAAAGGACATCTTTCTTTCATTTCCTTTCTTAGCTGAAAGTCTAGTTCCAGGGGAGCTCTACAGAAAAGAGAAAATCAACATAAAACGGGGCATCAAAACTCTGGGGACATGAACCTGAAACCACATCACCCCTCCTTAATTTCAGAGTCTCCCTCCCCAGCGGGTCTTGGAGAGAAATGTGGAACATCGCTCTGGTAATCGCTTCGGGACACGATTCTGTTCTGGTTACTGCCTACAAGGACCTACTTGGTATTTCTCATCTTACTCTGCATTCAAAACTTGATTAGATTCTATTGATTCTGTCATAAAAAATAAAATCGGCCTGTTTTCCCCCTAAAGTCTTTCGCTTGCTTAATATAAAAATCCCACCTGTGCCTCACGGGCTTAAAGCTATCTTTATTTTTTTTATTTTTTTTATTTTTTTGCTCTACCCCATTTCTAGTCCTTTCTCTTTCCCTTCTCTAAGCTGACATCTCCTCTTACTCTTGTGCACAGGCTTTAGTTTTTATTGCTGTTATTTGCTGGTCTCTGTTAGGGCTATTTTCTGTCCCAGATACCAGAGAGGGAAGGAGAAATATTTCCCCAATTCCCAGATAGTTTCACTGGCCAAACTGTTTTTCAATGAATTCTTCTCTATTGGCTCCAAGTGTTATTTCTTCCCATTTGAAGCAATTTCCCTTAGGATGAAGGAAAGGCCGACTGTGACCTATGATGGGGGTCCGCCACCTTGAGGGTCTCTATACCCACTCTCTATTATGTGGCAAATGCTCTCACTCACCTTATAAGACCCAAATAAATTTCTCTACTGTATGACGTTTTCCTTGCCTTCCCAGGCAGTTGAAAGCAGATGAGAAAGAAGAAAGAAAAACAGAAGGAAGGCCCAAAATGGATCCATGAATGGAAAGCATACAAAGATACAGTTATAAAGAGCTCACACTGGTCAGTGAATGTGAGACCTGGGTTAACTCACTTGTCCCCAAAATTTCAGTTACTTGTACATCATGTCATGATTTCTTTGCCATATCTAAGTGTCACTTACACCCTTAATTGTTTATAATTTTTCTTAATATCTACTTGCTTTTTCCAGTTTCTTTACTTACATTTATTTTTAAAAGAAACCTTAGCAGGATCTCTTGCCATAACAAGGAGGTAATCAGATAAATTTTAAAAATTAATACAGTGCAAACAAAACAGTGGCACTACATTCTAGCCTGCCAGGACTCTGAGCCTGAGGGCTGCTCTCACCTTGTCAAAAAGGGAAGTCAGAAAATGTTAAGTGTTGAGGATATCCCAGCATCAAAATGAGACTGGCTCCTTAAAAAATACCAGGAGGCCTGAACAAGAATTAAAAAGGGAATGACTTTCTCACCTTGGGATCCATTCCCATAGATAGCCACTAAAAAACATCTCCCGCACCATCTGAAAACCCTCCATACACCAAAACCAGTGGGGCTTATCCCACACTTGAAGAATGAGGTCAGTGCTCAATGAAAGGTCGACTCCATGCTACTCATGAATTGCTCCATATTCCGTGAGTTTCCTAACACTTGCTCCAGGCTCCAGACCTACCAACCCTAGAAAATCTAAGTTCAGCAATCCCAGAATATCTCGCCTCTCCTGGAGTGGCCAGGAGCAAGGCCAGAATTATGGCCACAGAAACACAAGATTTAAAAAAAAAAAAAAAAAAAAAAAAGTTTTAATTGGAAAAAATCCAATTCAGCAGCAAAACCACCCCTTCTTTCTACCCTTCTACTCTTACTATTTATCCTTTTTTCTTTTTCCAGAGTGCTTCACTAACAGGTCCCTGAAACTAGAGGTAAAACAAACAAACAACAACAACAACAACAAAAAACACTCATGGACAATCTGGGCAAATACTACTCCAATGAAAAAGTTTCATATGATGGGATGTTTTAGGAGGTGGGCCTTTGTTAGCAGCAATAATATCATTATGAGAGCCAAAAGTGGGAAAAATTTAGCCTCCTAGCAATAGGATATTGTTTCTACAAGCCATGGGACACCCATACAATAGAATTACATGCAGCCATTAAAAATTGTTTTAGGCTATGTGACTGACATGGAGAGATAGTTACATCATAGAATCCATTCAGACAATCTCTCTAGTATGACTGTATAAATAAATATGATCTAGGACTTCAGATCAAGTATTCCTCAGCTTCACGTGTTTCCGAGACATTGCATTAGTTCCTTAAGTTACAGAAAATAAAGATTCCATGCTCAAGTAGATTCCATGCTCTAGATTAATCAGTGAAATGAACTTCTTTGCTACTAAATTTCTCAGATCTTTGAATATGCTAATGCATGTCATGAATCTCCAACAGGGGGTGCTAGGGTCGCCCATTTTCTAAATGTGTTTAATCATGAGACTGGTGTCCTGGGGACCACACTTTGGAAAAAACAGATCGATCGATGATTGAATGTGTGCACTGACGGATCCATACAGAAGTCGAGAAGGTACACACAAAATGTGAACAGTGATTCTACCTGGTTATTAGAAATATGGCTGACTTTACAGGTGTATTATTATTATCTTGTGACTTTCCCACAATGAACATTTCTGTTCATGAAATTTTAAAATAACAAAGCCATTTTGTTACTGTTTTATTTTTTTTTTAGATGTTTGGAGAAGAAATGGAGATGGGGAGGAGTTCTCGTTCTCAAAGCCAGCTGTGTGACTGCCTTGTACACACACCAATGTTAATTACTGCTCCTCTAAAGCAATGAGACAGATTCCCTAGATAACTTTCCCATAGCTCCCATTAGCCATCACGGAAAACACTGTTTTCATCTAGAACCGAGCCATCACCACCATCACCACCACCACCACCACCACCACCACCACCACCACCACCACCATCATCATCATCAAAGCTAGTTGGTCACCAATATGCTTTTCTCCTTCAATGTTTTTGAGGTGAAATTCACCTAACATAAAATTGACCATTTTAAAGTACACAATTCATTGGCACTTCCCTCCTTCACAGTGCTGTGCACCACCGCCTCTATCCAGTTTAACTGATAGGCATTCAATGAGGACGTCTAGCACTGGGCCTCGGATTTACGCCCACCCCTGCCTTTCTCCAAAAAGAATTGAAATGTGCTGTCAAATGAATCAATACATACTAAGGTTAATAAAGCAAAAACTCAGGGCCATAAAAAGGAGAAAGGGATAAATATACCAACTAAGAGGTTAATACAATGCTTGTGATTAAGCATCAAGAGTGTCTCTGAACTTTCTGGCAGCCAGAGAAAAATGGGAAACACAAAGATAAATGGTTATTACCAGAAAGGAGACAGCTCGGTATAACTCAAGTGAGCGAAAGTGTTTTTCTAGAACTTAACTCTAAAAGAAAGTTTTCATGTGGATTTCATACATAGAACATCAACATACATAATATTAATAATTGACTATAATGTTATAACAAATGCACAAGGAAGGATTTTCAGATGGTTGTTTTTCAAAATATTAATACTTACTAGATGAATTAATAAGTAAATGACTAAATGAATGGATAAAAGATAAATCTCTATTAGCTCTGTTGCACTCTCATCACACAAACCCTTCATAAATTTGTCCGTACGAGAGAACTATTAATAAGTGCCCGGTGAGGGCTGCAATCATTGCTAAACTAATAAAGAAATTATTTTTAAATAAACCTAAACTGTATGGAAGATAGTAACAATTTTAATCAAATGAAAATAGTAGGAAAGTCTGGGTTCCCTCCTGATAGCACTAACCATATAGGACAAGCATGAGTCTCTGAGTACTGCCTAATTGCCTTATAATTTTGTGGAGTCTTCAGGATGAAGTGGTCTCCATTCTTCATTCCAGATATGCTTATGTTGTTTCAGGTTCCATTTTTAGTTAAAAAGGTTTTCAAGAGTTATTGAAATCTATCTACTCCCTAGACCATGGAAATAGGAGTCAGAATAGCCACATGGTCACAATGCTGACCCTTCCCCTGCCTGATTCTGTTGGTGTAGTTGACTCGTCCCATCCAAAACTCCAATTCCTCAGTCCTTCTTATATTAGATTTCAAGAGAGGAAATTCTGCCACCCGACAGTAGTCTAGCTTCAAGACTAAGACTTAAGAACAAGTATTTCTCCTCCTTCTCCATTCCCCAGATAAGGAAAACACACTAAAAGTTCCTAGTGAGAGATTCGCAGGAGAAGCACAGTGGCAGCTATGGGAAGAAATACCCTGGAAGGTCTGACCAAAAGGTCAACTATGGATTTCCTGGGTGTAGACATTATAGATTATTGTTTATTTTGAAGGGTTTGTGTGTTTTTTTTTCCTTTTCAGTATTCTCTACTTGTATTATTGACTCATGAAAAGTTGTTTGGTTTCATTTTAACAAGAAGCAGTGGTTGAGAAAACAGGTTTAAAGTGAGAGGAACCACAGTGGGGAGCCCCCTGTACCCCTTCACTCATACACCAGAGATTACACTTCGCCACCTCACAGACGTGCTGGGAGAATGAAATGAGATCATGCTGAGTTCTGTGGCTCAGACTGAGCATGCACTTATTATTATATTATTAATATAATATCACAAATGGTAGCTATTCACATCAGTATTTGACATTTTTATTTTGCATGATAGCAGAAACATTAACACAAGAGAAAAAAAAGAAGGAAAACTTGTCTCTAATCTCATTTCCGCAACAAACCAAGCTATTGTCATGTGCCCACAGCCTCTTGTGGTCCTGACCCCCATGAGCCATACATAGTTATAACCATATTGTAAACACAACTCTGCATTCTGATTTCTTTCAGCTAACATTATATGAGAAGCATTTTCTGCTACGTACAAATTATGAAATGGTGAATTTAAAAGCATATTCAGGGACAATAGGATGCAGTGACCCTCTCTAGAGCATAAGCAGTCTCCTTCATATTTTCTAAATTAAAATCCCTCACAATGACCGATGCTGGCCCTTAAAGTAACTAAATTCGGTGTAATAAAACCAATGTCACAAGGAGGCAAGCAAATCAGGGCACATTAGGTGATGAGAGAGCATTAACCTTTTATAAGCTTGAAAGCTGATGGCTTTCCATTTGCTACAATGCACAAATGTACCTAGGAATATGATCCGAGGATGTACTGCCTTAGTCTGTCCTCCAGAACCAGGCCAAGAGTATGTGAAGCTGCAGATGAAGGAAGGCCAACCCTGGCATGCAGGCTGCTGCTCTCCCTCCCCCATGGGCAAAAGTCTGGACAGGTGGAGATGGGGGAAAGACAGGGCCAGCCAGAGCAAGAAGGCAAGCGAGCACAGAATGTGCTCAGGAACAAGGAGAGAGGGCATTTAGGCCGGAAGATCAGGTGGGGGTCAGGAAAGAGTGGGCAAAATTTGTTGTTGAAACTGGTTGGCCTGGAAATGGAAAGCCTTAAATTCTGCTAAGGAGCTTAGAATGTATTTGGGTGGATACTGGGGAGCCCCTGAGACTTGTTGGATAAGGCAGAGGGCAAGCAAGGTGCTGCTTGGAAAGAGATTAGGACAAAGTGGTACAGGCAAAGGAGAAAACAAGTCTGACCGGGGTACGGGAGGAAAGGAACGAAGAGAGAGGTGGTGGCTGACGGGTACTAAGTGCTGTGTTCCAGGCTCTGTTCTGTGCACTTTATATGTGCTCACTAATTCAATTTTATAACGATCCCCTGATTTGGGTACTAACATAATTCCTGTTTTCCAGATAAAAACTGGAGGCCCAGAATTATTAGGTGCTTGAGTAACTTGCCCAGGTCACAAGTAATAAGTGGAAGCCCCATCAAGGAAATCCAAGCAAACTGGCTTGGAAGCCTGAAGGCCCCCTCCAGCCCAGGCTTCCTGTGCAGACGCAGGACACCTGTACCTAGAGGCCAGGGGGGAGGCCACCAGGTGGGTGGGGGAGTCATTCCAGGAAGAGGTGACAACACATGCAAAGCACAGAGATGAAAAACAACGTGGGACTTCTGGGGGAAGGCAAAAGTTCCAAGGATGCACACAGGCCAGAGAAGGTCTCTACTTCAAATTTCTGTGACTAGCAGTGTGAGGGGTCCAGTGACAAAGGCCGAGAAGCTACGTGTCCCTCCTGTTCCCTGAGATAGTTGTCCCCAAAACCGACATAGGAGCTTGGTTTCACATACTCTATTGTTTAATTGGTAAGGATTATTTTGGTTGAGGCGGCCTCTAGTCTGATTGGTCTCAATATAGTCATTCATCCACCTAACAAACATTTATTGTGTGCCGCTCAGTGTAGCGCACTGGCTATACCGAGATTAACAAAGTTGGCACAACGCCTACAAAAACCCATACCTGAGGGAACTTCCTTCCACTCAGCACTGACTAGCTTGGGCAAAGGATCTCCCTATATAGTACGTTAAACCTCTTTGTTCTTTCTTGGGAAAATCTCATCCTACAGAGCGGTGAGCTCGTATAACCTGTTTCCTGCTGGAGAAGATTAGGTTTTCCTCACTCATTGCTGATAAACAGCCAGCATTAATAATTCACCTTGATGATAGCTGCATAAGAACCAGATGATCCAAACTGATGTTTTTCTTGTTACTCTCAGAGTTCTTCAGTCCAAAGCATATCCAGGAAGCCAACCTCTCCTCCCTCCAGGTCCCTGAGCTGAAGGCCACTGAGATGGTTGTCTCAATGGACTCGAATGAGACAAAGATGCAGAGTTCGTGGGTTCCCCAAGCTGGACCATCCATGGAGTGACTCGAAAACCTCTGCTTTGAACTTGCTTTGTTCAGTCTCCCCACCGCCCCATATGGTGATCACCCACCTGTCCATTTGCAAAACCACTGTACCAGTTGCAACCTGGCTCAAGACCCTTGAGGTGGCATCATCGGAACTGGGGTGAACTTGCACCGAGTGGGGTGGGGGGAGGTATGCTGAGAATTGCTGAGGCTTCTGTATAAGCAGCAAATGGCCCAGATGCAACTCGACACACCAATGAGCAATTATCATGGAAACAGAGGGGCATTTAGAAAAGCAGCAGCAAAGATTTGTCTAGCGCAGGTTTGCAAAAGGACCTATTATCTCTACTCAAGAAAGATTGCTTCTTATGCAATTAAAATGAATCTTCCATCTGTCTAAAAACCACTTACATAAAGCACCCCCTTCTCTCTCGCCTCCGCAGGTACTTCATCTGTGGGCCAGGTCAGGCTCCTAGCCGCATACACCAGGCTAATGGCTAACGTGTGCACAGCCACGTACAGCCCAGAGCTAGCGGCTAGGAAGAGAAGCCCCTTAGCAGACAGCTTGCTCTAAACATACATAGTGCAGTCCTAATGTGGGGAGCACACTTTCCCCACGTCCATTGGCACATAGCTTCATCTGTACCCCCTGCTGCCAGCAGTTTGGATATAAAGTCTGAAAATATTACACATGTATGTCTGTACACACAGTCACCCCGAGCGTGTCCCTGAGCAGAATGAATGAGAGTCGGCTTTACTGGAAAGGGCTCATGTCTTCCCTCTCTCTACCTACCTACACACACTCATTTGTCCCTTTAAAAGATGAGGGTGCTGAGAGGGTTATTCCCAGTGGCCTGTGTGCCACCTATATCCCAGAGGATCAGGAAATGGCAGCACAAACCAGCCAGCAGGAGCCAGAGGGCGCATGTGTCTCCGAGCAGCAGCGCTCTCCCCAACTTCTGCTGTCTGCCTTCTAGGCTGACCCCAGGCTCACACTGTCCTGCTCCTCCTTTGCGCTCCCATCTGGAAGAAGCCACAGTACAAGGGCATGAGTGAGATGGCGAAGCCACCAACAGCCTGGGCTTGGGTATCATACAGAGATGAACTCAATTTGAGCTCTGCATCTACTAGCTATGTGAACGGCTCACTTCATCTCTGCAAACCTCATTTTCCTCACTTGTACAACAGGGCCAACAATGCCTGCCTACCAGGTTTGTCCTGGGGATTGAATGAGATAATGCATGCAAAAAGCACTGTGCAAGCACTCTCCACCAATGGTAGCTCTCTCAGCATATGGCATGTTTGGTCGTCTTACCTGCTTATTTATTGCTTACTACAGTGTCAGTCCTTTGAAGGCAGGATTAATTGCTTATTAACTGCGCTATTCCAATGGATAAGCATAAGCATAGTTTCAGGCACACAGTAAACCGTCATTAAATACTCATTGAATTTGTTGAATTCATAATTAATTATAGACCCACATCCACAGTACTTGTGATGATGAATTTTATCTGCCAACTTGGCTGGGTCATGGTGCCCAGATATTTGGTCAAGCATTATTCCGAATATCTCTTTGAAGGTTTGTTTGGTTGTTTGTTTGTTTGTTTTTAAATGAGATTAACATTTAAATCAGTGGACTCTGAGTACAGCAGATTGCCCTCCATAAAGTGGTTGGGTCGCATTCAATCAGTTGAAGGCCTTAATAGAACCAAGACTACTCTGAGCAAGATGGAATTCTGCCAACTGACTGCCTTCAGACTTGAACTGCAACGCTTCCCTGAGTCTCCAGCCTGCCAGCCTCCCCAACAGATTTTGGACCCACCAGACCTCCAAAATCAAGTGAGCCAATTCCTTAAAATAAAGCTCTGTACATAGATACAGATAGAGATCTAGACATACATCCTGTTGGTTCTATTTCTCCGGAGAATCCTGACTAATACAGTACTTAATCTGCTAATAGAGAAATTAGCCATAGAGATATGCATTTACCCTCCTTAGCCTAGAAATATGGTTTATACCAGTTTCATAGAATTTTTATAAGCTTAAATAGCCATGAATCATACCCATTCAACCTGTTCTCTCATTTGATTCTCACATAGGCTTAATGGCTAGGGATCATGAACTCTATTTCAAAAGAAAGGGAAAGTTAGGCTCAGAGAGGTCAGTTAACTTTCCCAAGGTCACACAGTGTACTGTACAAATGACCCTAATTCTTTACCTTTTCCTGTTTCCAAGCCCTCTGCCATATACAACTTTGTAATGTCCCTCTACTCCGACTCTGGGTTCAGCCAGATTACTTGCTTTGGCCAATGAGATGTTAACAAATGTGATGCAATATCAAAGGCTTAAAAAGCACTTGTGTGACTAAACCTATTCTCACTCTTGTTCTGCCATGGGCAAGAGAGCATGCCCAGGCTAGCCTGCTGGGCAATGGGAGATATATGGCACGGAGTCAAGGCCCAGCCCAGGCCATCCTAGATCAGCAGTCAGCTAGCCCCCAGGTATGTTAAATAAGCTTGTTTAAGACCAATGGAGCTGCTTAGCTGACCATCACTGAAGTGTGAGTAATAAATGCTTTCTACGTCCTGGAGGTTTTGGTGGGCTTTGTTCCATCGTATGATTCTCAGAATAGATAACCGATACATGGAGTTAACACGTTCCCTGACCAAGACTGTCTAACTCCACAGTGTGTCCCCAGTGCATCAGACAGAGCTGGATGCCACCTGAAGGCAGACCGCTCAGGTGAAACAAAACTTTTAAGGAGTTGAGAAGAAGTTCCTTTGCAGTTGAGCCATAGAAAACAGCATGCCTACCAAGCATCGGCTGCCCGAGAGGCAGGCTAAGCACAGGTGCCAGGCACAGCCTAGAAAAGCAAGGGCAACAACACAAAATGAGACACTTTTTTTTTTTTTTTTTTTTTTTTTAGGAAACTTGATATTTCAAAAAATAGGCACTGAAGTAGTCATCATAACTTTTTCAGAATTCCTTATGCTATTTTATGGTTTAGGTTTTTTTTTTTTAATGAGAATTCCATCTTGGGAGGTGGGTGTATCTCCAGAATCTGTTGCAGGTTTTGAGCCTCTTAAAGGGTCAGTGTGCCTCCTGTTCCATAGGGGTATGGGGGGGTGGGGGTTGGGGGCAAGGGCTGCATTTAGCCGCAGTAGCACTGCAGGGCATGCAGGAAGAAGCATCTGAGCAGCTTAGGGGGCAGAGCGTGGGAAACACCCAAGTAAAGGGGCTGGGCTTCTGCAATCTGTTTCCCACTGCCTGGGCCGATGAATCATCTACACTCCCTCACAACCCTCATGTTACATAAATAACGTACAAAATGAGCAAAATGGAGCCACTGCCACGGACAAGCCTGACCTTGGATTGTCATGGAGGAGCCAGGAAGAAAGGGCTACTTTAGCGCGTTGTGGGCTCTCTGCAGAAGCGTGACTTTTGCTTGGCTTCTCTAAGTCGCTAATAGCTTTTAAAAAGTCAGTCACCTTCAAGGCCCAAGCCCTTAGTAAACAGTCTTCAATGCCAATGTCTCACCCAGTAAAATCTCTGAAAAGGAAAACAAAAGTAGGCTTACATTCCATGAACAACGAGCACCAAGCAATCCCAGAGGATTTGGAACGCTGGTGAAATCCACCCAGGGGGAATGGGGGGTGTGGGAAGGGGATGGCCACCAATTCAATGAGCAAAAATGTAAGTGCTGAACCCTTTTGTAAAAAAAATCTAGGGATAGAAATCTTTACGCGTTTCCTCCCTGAATATCCAAAGATTGGGCAAAAAACGTGACTGCCAGGTGGGGCTGAACAGTGGCCTCCAGAAAGTTTCCCCAGACTCTCACTTGCTTCCTGGGGGAGCTCAGCTGAGGAAGTGGGCAGGAAACATCATCAATGCCAAGGTTAGTTAGTAGGGAGGAAGGGAGGAGGAAGAGGAGGGGAAGGGTGGCAGAAGGGCAGTGGAGACATTTTTATTGAGCACTTATTTTATGCCAAGCATTATCTCATTCAGTCTTCCCAACAACCCTACGAAGTCATTATTATTCCCATGATAGAGATGAGAAAACTCAGAGAGCTTAGGTAACTTAGGCAAGACCACTGAGCCAGTATGTGTCTGAGCTGGGTTTAGAACGCAGGCTCTCTGATTTAAATCCCATGGGCTAAACTGAGGGCCTATACTGACTCCTAACCAACAGCTCAATTACCTTGACACATATTTACATATTTCCCATTTGGGGAAATGCATCTAGAGCTGCAAAGCACTTTATTCTCTATCAACATAGGAAATAGTTTTTCTCACAGCACAACATTTGTTTTTGAAGTAAACTTTATTTAACAGAGTCTTCCTTAGTATGCCTTCAATGAATACTCTATGAACTAACTTGGTAGAGAGGCCTCCTCCATCTTGGAAATGCTGTTAACTTATATGGTCCTTTGTTCATTCACCATTCATTCATTCACTCAATAAATATTTAATGAGCACCTACTAAGTACCAGGCCCCCTGATGATTCCTAGAACTTAGCAGATGAAGTCCCTGCCCTGAAGGGGCTCTCACAGCCTGATTTTGGGTTTGTTCAAGATGAGGCATCCAGAACTCAGTCTAACAGTGGGATGTTAGGTGTCAGAAACAAATTCACAGCACCAGAAGAAATTCTGGGATCTTAATAACTGAATGTAGCTGCCACTAAATGACCAAATGATTACCAGACTTCTGACCAAGTCATTCATATTAAAAAAAAAAAAAAAGCACTGTTCTCACAACTCACTGCTTCCTCATTTGATTCTACCAGTATAGCACACTCCTAAAATAAAACAAAAAGAGTCAAACATTTCAGCTTTCAAAGACTGGACTAAAGCCAGTACACTGGGCTTCTGCTATAGAACAACCAAGACCCTTTCTGTAAACCTATAAATACATTTCAGCAGATGCTGGGACTCAAAGAATCCAAGTAGAAAACCAACCCCCTGGTCCTCAGACTCATGTGTGCTGCCTCCTTTCCTGACCTCTCTACAGCTTCAGAAAGCTGTGCTTTGGGAAGCGATTAGTGCAGAAAACAGTATTTCCAAAATGACGGGTTACCCCAGAAAACCCTATGAAAATAGGTAGACCCTTCGAGAAGTGAGTGAGCTCTGTGCCCTAGTTCCAAAATGTTCTTCTACCCTCAGGTTCCAAGGGAAGTTATGAGTGAGACCCACTAGACAGGTCTCTTTCAAGATACTATGATGAAAAAAAAAAAAAAAGATTCTATGATGAGCTCCAGACTGAGCTGTCCCATCTCTGTCACTGAACACACAGAATGCCAAATCACAAACTGTGAATGCCAACCTCACCCTAATGCAGAGGGGTCATCAGTTTCCAACTCTGGTTTTGCAACATCATGGCGGTGGGTGGGGGGGCACCACATATCTAAACGGTGGCACATCATTTTTAAAACAAATTCACTTTAATTTATTTAATTTGAAAATGGTCAGGAGCCAGCAACCCTTTTAGGAGGAGTAGGAGCACAGAGAGACGTGATAATAACAGTAGTAAACAACAGTAAATAGAATAAACTAGAAAATAAGCTTCTGAAGAGCTGAGACTTTTTCCACCTTGTTGCCTGCTGAATACATAGTGCCTGAACATTCAGGAGCTTAATACGTGTCCGCCAAATGAATGAATGGCTAATACTAGCAAGGAGTGTTTACCACATCCCAGATTCTGAGCTAAATACTTCATCCTCATCATCTCATTTAAAGCTCTTGATCTAATAACCAGTCACTTGTAAAACCCCCAGTCTGTCACGAGGAAACAGAGACTCAGAACATCCACACCATTTCCTCAGGGTCATCGAGCTGTAGGGCGATCCAGGTTTCGTGGAGCCTAAAACTTACACAATTCGAGAATGCCTGCTTTAAGGAAAAGAACACAAAACTCCAAATAAAAATGAAGGCACATATGTGAATATTTAGTTAGAATGAGGAAAGAAATTACAAATGTAACAGTATTACAAATACAGTATCTGGAACAATAACAGGAATTTTTGCCATCTGCATAACATAACTCCATCATGTTTTTTCTTACATTTTTTTGGCTACATATTTTTTATATAAAAAGAACAGAAAGATAATTTATCTTTCCTGTATTGTGGTTGATCAAAATTCACTTTTACTACTGAGAGTTGAGGAAATACCTATCAGCTTCACAACTCACTATAGATGCTGCCGGGTAAGGCCTTAGGGTTGTTGTCAAAATAGGGTAAAAGCTCCATCAAGGTTCTTTCATATCTGAGCCCTAAGATTTCAAGGCATTTCAGGTTTCCTTGTCAATGACTAATCTTCAATCAACTGAGCTGACAACACTCACTAACCTGTTTGCTGTCGACAGACATCCTTACTACAGTGACTTACGAATTTCATATTATCTTTGTTCTGTGTGAGATCAGCAAGTAATTTAAATCTTTTCCCAATATCCTCATATTCACTCCTCTTCACTAACTGGATTCTCAAAACTCCAAGTGCTGTTCATCACTTTAGTCAATAATTCTTTCTTGCTAAATGAATGAATAGAATTACTCTTTCCGTTAATTAATGAGTGAGTTTAAAATGATCTGAAAATTCTTGTTATAATTTGCTTCTCAGTGTCTATCGATTGTATCATTCATCTTTGTCACTTCTATTTCACATTTGGATCTTTACATGAATTTTCTTTCAGTTCTTTAATAACTTGAACGATGGCCACACCAAAAAAGACCGTTCACCTATGTTCAAATCAGAAGTCTGTAATTTCTCACTTGTTTTATTGACACATTCCAAAATGACTTTTCAAATTGCAGTTAAATGGCATAGTCTCCACTTAACTGCTCTTTAGCCAGATTCCAAAAACACCCTTGGCCATTCAGTGCCATCTATACAAGGTAAAGGGAGACCAAGAGGAATCAGAGTGGAAAGAGTAGTCTTAACTAATTAACCATATTGGCCAGATGGCTAGGGAGGCACTCCCTTCCTCTGGAAAGGGACGCACTCAAGAATTGAACTGTTAGTAGCTTCATGGTAAACTGGCCTCTGCCTAGCAAGTGTGTGGTGAAGCCCGAATCCAAAACTGACCAGGCTCCAGGCCTTGCACACCTGACCTTGGTTCTACATACTACCTGTCTAAAAAATTAACAAACAAGAGTGTGCAACTCCAGTGCAGGTAGAAATTCTTCCTCTAGCAATGGTCTTTCATGAAGTGCCAAAGGAATATCTAAGATTCTTTCTGTAAGTTCATATACCATAAAATTTCCAGAGAATCCTTGAATTCAAAAGGCTATAAACCAAGTGAAAAGTCCTCAAATTCAAATTCATCAAACACCAAAAAATAAATAGAGATAAAAATAGACTCATTTCTGCATTCCCTCGTGCTTTCATTTGAAGAAGAATATCTGGGAGGGCTTGCTGGTCAACCCGGGTCACATCCAGAACCTCTTTCTCCCAGGTTGTTTCGCCTTTAAGTACCTACAGGCCCCTGTCACCAAACTCATCCCTTGAGAGCTATGATCCCCAGCCCTCTGGGAACAGTAAACCTTCTATTCAGCGCTAGCACTGGGGACACATCTGTTTCCCTCCCACAAAAGCACAGTGGGATTCCCCACTCTTTTCAAGGGTGTGTGTGTGTGTGTGTGTGTGTGTGTGTGTGTGTGTGTGTGTGTAAATTTTATATATTCACTGGGAGCCATAAACCAACATAAGTAACTGGGAAAAAAAACCTGGTTTACAGCTGAAACATTCATCTTTTCCTCCTACAAATTATTAAAGATATAAATGGAGTATACATTCTCCATCTAACAATCAACAACACATGCATTCCATGTGAAAAATTCTCATTATAAAATTATTTTATAACTCAATTTAAAAATCTTATTCCTAAAATAAGAACTCCGCCTACTCATGCCACTAGGGAATTCACTGTTGATAAAGCATATACAAGGATGTGTCTATTCTCAATAAATTCACAATCTAGCAAGGATGTGAAGACATGAACACAACAAATACCTACAGCATCATGTAGAAAGTGAGGAATGGCCAAACAGTGGGCCTGACACAGAGCTATGGAGGTTCAGAAGAAATATATTTCCAAAGAGGAAATACAAGAGGCATTTAAAGCAGTATCAATCATCTAAATCAGAATTGTATTAAAAAAAAAAAGAATACAGTTCAGAGAACTTGACAATATGTTGAAAAACAGAACTGAAAAAGAAAGAGGACAAAGCACCCTCCTGTTTTCCCCCTTCAGTGGATGATTTTTACATAAAAATTGATATTGTATTTATTCCGTGTAATTGTGCTTCACTAATCAGAGATCCTGTTCTATCATCCTCCCGATTATCTTGTTTTCCTGCCTCATTTGCTTTCTGCTTCCAAACTCTGGCAACATTATACTACAACATCATCGCAAAGTAAATTTTAACTGAATTTGCAATTTGGAATCATTGATTTTTCTAAGTTTAAACAAACAGAAGCAACTGCCAGATATTTCATAAGGAAAACTTTCTGAAAGAGAGTATTAGATTGTTTCACGGAATTCCAGTCTGGAAGGAGCAACGCTAAAGAGTTAGGAATGTGAACTTTTTAAATGAATGTGAAAAATTAGCAATAAGCAGAGGAGTACGGGGTAGAGAACTTTCCTATAGAGAAGGAATTGAAATGACCCTCTGATTATTAGTGAGCAGAGAACTTTTCCATGAGACACTTTGCAAAGCTGTTTTCATGTCCTGCTACCATGCTTAGCAGTAGTTTGGTCTTAAGTTCACTGAATGGGGAGACGATAAGAAGATTAGGGAGCAAAAGATACTATTTTGAGGAGCCTAATAAAAGTTTAACTCTGAGGGAGAGAGGGCTCCCCACTATGGCAGGGATGGGCTTGGCACCAGGATCTACAACAGTGGAGAAGCACAGCATGGGTGTGAAAAGTTGGAGTCAGTGCAGTGGGAAAGAACTATTAGGAGGAATCTCAGTAGCAACATCAAACAGCCCGTGCAGAAGGAGGGGGAAGGGCAGTGAGAAAGAGAGAAAAGCCCTGCAGGGGCAGGTGGAAAATTTAAAATTTTAAGGACAACTTGAAGAGAATTCCAGAGCCTGGGGAAGGGAAAGGAAGGACAGAGTGTGAGGGTGTTTGGATTCCTAAGAGGACAGTGGATGGGAACTCAAAGCCAAAGACTGTTACCTTTGCCACTGCACCCCACACTCCTTGCTTGCTCTTCTTGAGGAAGAAAGAGAATTCAAAACGCCTTGAGCTTCCCCAGGCACTATGCAAGTCACATCATTAACAGGGTCCCCAATTCACTGGCTCTTCGCCCACACAAAGTCCTAGCTAGTTACTCCAGAGAGATCTTGAAGTGTCTGTCTTGCCTGAGTCACAAACAGCCCGTTGGTTCTATTCGAGCCCTTCGTTGAGGTCAGTTCTCTACTAAGCCAAGGGCCGGGCTCATTCCTATCATTACTGCCGGCCGCCCTCCGTGGTGCTGGCTGGAGACAGTCCCAAAGCAATACCTCTCTGGGTACCAAGACACAGCCCGGTTCCCTGGAGTTTTCAGTGCATCAGAGCAGCTCTGTGTGGTACTGCTCTGTTCCACTCTGTCCTATCCTGAGCCGCCCAGGCCCTGAAGTGGCACTGCTTATGTTGCCACAGGCCATGGTCCTAATGAAAACTGCTGCTTGGCTGGAGCCTGCCGCCCTCTCCAAAGGGCTCAGATGAGGTTCAGGGGCCTGGTAGGAAAACTCACGCTTAAAACATGCAACAAGCGGCTCTCCTGTCCTCCTGTGTCCCTATCTTTTCCCAGGTATACAACTTCCTCTCTGAGCAAGTCTCTTCTGCCCTTTTACATTAACTCATTCAGAGAGACAAAGACTGGACACGTGCCCCACCAATTCATCAGACATACGTTCCCTGAAATGTCAGAATTCCAACCACCGGCCCAGCTTGGGCTCCTGCTCCTCCGTTAACAACCACCACTGTGAGGCCAGGCACTTTCATAAGATATGGGGGACATACAAGGAGAGAGGGGGTCAGAAGGCTCCTCTGAGAAACACACAGAATGAACACGAACCCTGGATTGTTTCCAAGAGCTTTTCACCCTATATGCCCCCAAGTAGCAAGGGCTAGCAATGGGGGGCTTAGAGTCAGGATGAATTCAAGCAACTAAACTGCTTAGGCATTCCAAAAGGGTGAAAGAGCCAGAGCAAATTTTGCTAGTGCCAGAGTAATTTTTTTCAATTCTACATTGACTAACAAAATTTTGGGTCAAATCAGTTTTCCCATATGTACCGCAACTCACCCACTTATCACACAAATGTGCATTACGTGAACTTCCTGGGGAGGACACAAATGCTCCTGATCAGTCAATTCCACAGATGAAATTATTAAAGCTATTTTGCTTGTAAAGTTATAGGACCCGCCAGGCCCAGATGGATAATCGGTAATTGATATTTATGAACAATACTCTCCACAGCTGGGAGAACCGGGCTGGTACATGGTAGGTCACCCACTGCCAGCCGGCCTCACTTCCCTGCTCCCTCCACACCCACCTCAGCGGTAAGACACCATGAACGATTTTCCTGAGTCCTTTGGCTGTTGCTCTGCCCATTTGCTGGCAGCAGATGTGGACTCGGGCCTGAGCAGCTCACCATGCGTTCCCGTTCCCCTCCATATCACCCAGATATGTTGATGCTCGTCCAAGTCTTAATTCACAGGAACACCCTGCACCAGATCTTTGGAGTTCTCAGAGATCTGATGGAGAGGCAGCTCTCCTGCCAAGACCTCAGAAATAGCACAGAATGAAATCTGCCAGCTTGTGGCTTTAAAAAGTCCGCTCACCTTTCTCAAGAGAAATTAGTGCACAGCAAATGAAAATCACTAATGTTCCTATTCATCTGGCATATTATTCCCCTTGGATGTGAAATGGCTCTTCGCAAGGCTACAGCTAATGGATGTCTTGACCTCTGATGCTAAAACTTGTGAGCGACTCACTATGTCAGGTCGTCTGCACAGGAGGATTTGCAGGCGGAAAGGGGCACTTGGGGCGTCAGCCCTGGTTTCAGCTCCACCAGTAACTGTGCATTCGCCACAAGTCCTTTCTTTGGGCTTCAGTTTCTCCAGGTCCAGCCAGAGCATAAACAAAAACTCCTGGCCTTCCCCTCCTCAAGGATGTTAATATGCTGTTTGGTCTAAAAGATCTGAACAATTTGAATTCTTAAAAATCAAGAGAAGGAATCAGATGTGGGGCTGATTGCTGGCTCAGTAACTTGCTGACCGTCTGGCCTTAGGTAATGTGGATTAACCCATCTGCCCCACCTCACCTCACTTCCCATTAACTGGAGGTGATTTAGGGGGTGGGGAGAAGAGACAGGACATTCTAGGACATATAAGACTGGCCTCATGGCAGAAGGGTAAGAGTAGGGAAAGCCAGGAGGTCCTGTTATAGTTCAGATACCCTAATACTTAAAAATGCAAACCACTAAACAGAAAAAAAATAGCAGGTGGTTATTTGTGTTGTAAAGGAATTCTTAATATCAAAGATAATATCAAGCACCAATGCACTGAAACACTTTCGTTTCTGGGCAGATTAGGGAACCATCTATTGATGGCACATATCCATCTCCATGAGCTAATTATGGTGCTAGGGGCTTTCACTTGATGTTCTTTAATCCTTTTAACTGCCCAGATAAACTTAGGTCCATCCAGGTCACATAAGCTGCCTAGAGTTCCGTAAGCAATAAATGCTGGAAGGATTTCAACTCAGGTTGTTTGAATTCAAGGCTCATGTTCTTCCCACAATCCCATACTGTTTCTCAGGCACAGAGAGGCTCGGTTTGAATTAATAAATATTGAGGTGTCCAGTTAGTGAAACGTTTCCCTAAAATTAGGCATAACGTAAGTTAAAGAAAAAACAGAATTCCAGTAAAACAAATACATCGTTACATATCAGTCCTCAGAAAGCTAACCCCTGAAGAAGGTGAGGCTCACCTGTATTTCTTTACTGATGAAACATACTCTGGTTTTGTCTGAGGCAATGGGTACAGGCTCTGCGCTAGGACAAAGGGAGGGAGATAACTTCCTCACCAACTGCCTCTGTAACATGGCTGGCTCGCAACACCTAGACTTTAATTCCAGATCCAACACAGAGCTTTTTCACTTTCCCCCAAGAAAATACAAATTATTATTTTTTTTCTTTTAAGTGTTAGCACTTAACACCATGGAAGAAGCTTCAAAGGAAAAGATAGACTTGCGTGAACAAAGTTTAAAATTTTTACATGACAAAAACACTGTAAATAAAGTTAAAGGAAAGTGACAACTTGAAAAAAATATGAGAATCATGATACTCATCAAGTAAATACTAAATCTATAAAGAACCTTTTAAATGATTTTGAAATCAGCACCTAGAAAACCGGGCAAAGGATCTCAATAAGCAATTGGTGAGTAATCAAAGAAGTACAAATTAATGTTTTTTTAATCATCAGATTGGTTGATAAGACAACAGGGCAAGAGGGTACTGCTAAGAATACAGGGAAACTGACCCCTTTGTACACTGCTCATTAATCCGGACTGTCACGTTTCAGAGTGGTGATATGTATTAAAACAGTTTATGTTTCTACTATGCTTGGATTTTTTTTTCCCAACAAACACACATTGCTTTTGCAATAACAAAAAGAAATAGATAATATTTTTTAATGGGCTCATCCTTGACCTGGCACAATTATTTCCTTGGCATAAATTCTAAGGAAATAATCATGGATGTGTAAAAATAGCTAGAAGACATACATTACAGCATTGATTATATGGGCAAAATATGGTGTGGCAGAAACTGGTAGTTGCCACACAAGAGCCATTCTTCCCTTTTTTCCCTAGCAATAGAACTCTTTGACTTCTGGTCACAGTCACCCTCACAGCTGAGTATGCCCAGCTGTGGGAAAGCGGAGGTGTGGTAGAGGACTTCCAGGGAGGCTTTTTCAGGGAGCTGACTTCCTTCCTTTCTCCTTTGAACTACCTAGAACTTGGACGTGATATTCAGAGCTCCTGCAGTCATTTTGGACCAAGAAGTGACCCTGAGGATGGAACCTTTCCAGAAAAATGATAGAGCAAAAAAGGTAGAAGAAGCCTGATTCTCTGGGTAACTGCCAGACCAGCCCACCTCTGGACTACCTTACATTAAGGAGAAGTGAATATCCATCTTGTGTAAGCCACTATTCTTTAGAGTTTTTTGTAAATAAAGCTGAACCTAATTCTAGCGTATACATGAAATTAAAACCTAAAAGTCCAACAGTAGAAAACGAGTTAAATAAAATATATGGAATTCACATTATAAAACCTAAGTAACGTATAAGGACACTATATGGATAGACGTTCACAAATATTGGTACTTGAAAAAGGTACTTGAAAAAGGCAAGTTTAAAAACAGTATATGTAAAGTATAATCTCACTTTTCTAAAAGATTAAACTTGATTTTCATGTATTGAAAAAAGTCTAGAGAGTTATACTCCAAAAGAGCTATCTATGAGTAGTTGGACTATAATGATTAGTTTGTTTTCATACAAACTGTCTAACTAATTTCATATAATAAACAGGTATTATGCATTAGACCTCTGGGAGACACTAAGTACCACCTGAAAACCCATTTACTTCCAGTTGAACAGAAAGAAAAAGAAAGAAATATTTAATCACTACTCAAGGCATTATGCCACATGGCACATGGGAGACGTGATGGGAGCTAAGGGTGACTTTTGGAGGTGTATTCACTCTTGCAGGTCATTAGGGAACCACTAAATTAAAGCTCGACTCTACAAAATAGTTCCCGCAAAGACCCAAAGGGTTAAATGCAAAGGCACATTATTTTTCAGTGGCCATATGTGTCTCAAGCAAATAAAGGAGCCTGCAGAGTTGCTCCCAAATGTTCAAAGGATAAGTTTCCAGGTCTACAGCTGGGCTTTATTAGGGAGCTACAGTCAATATCCATAAGAATTTGGCATAAACTTATTTGAGAAAATGTTACCGTGCATTGAAAGCAGATTTAACGTGAATGGGGAAGGGGGATTGGTCATCTACTTTATGGAATGCAGAAGTCAGATGGTCTAATTGATGCATTTAAATGCTTTCTGTGGGTCTTTTCCAGCTTGATAGGTATCTTCCACTTCTTTCACCATGGAACTCAATTTCCTGATACATGAGACAACGGATGAGTCTACTCAGCTGGAGGGAATTGTCAGAGAACCCTACAATTAGTATGTCACCTCAGCAATGCCACAATTGGAGGCCCCCTCAGAGGCTTCTACTGCAAGCCTCCCATTGTCAAGGGTTATGAGTTTGTGCTCTAACATCTCTTCTTTTCCTAAACAGCAGAAATGGGGCTGGCAACAAGAATGTATCAGCAGCTCCTCTGTGCTGTGGTCAGATCATTTGTCAGTCATGTGAAAATCAACAAGAAAAGACCATTGGGGTTTCAAACAGCTTTATGTTCCCATCTGGCATCCCAAAAAAGGCTCATTTAACTTAACACAGCCACATTTTTCAAACACCTGGTTCTTCACTGGCATTCTGTTGAAAAAAGTTCTTCCAAAACAAGAACAAAATCTCAGTTATCATTTAACCGTTCATCAGTGTGTATGGTGAGTAATACTCCACCCATGTGTTTAAGCATTGGGTATGGGACTTCAGAGCTAACATAATAATAACTTACTACCACTGCTGTCACCTCCACACATATATTGTTCCAAGTACTGGCTAGATAATTTACATCCTACCTACCTAGTGAGTTAGGCATTATCCTTCATTTTTAAAGTGAGAAAACAGAAATTCAGAAACGTTAAGTCACTTGCCCTGTTCATACAGGTAGGCGACAGATCTGGGATTCACTCCTACATCTGCTTAATTCTTTTCATTATCCCAAACTTTTTTTTAATTGTAGTAAACTATACATGACATGATATTGACCATTTTAACCACTTTTAAGTGTACAATTCAGTGTCATTTAGTAAATTCACAATGTTGTATAACCATTACCACTATCTATTTCCAAACCTTTTTTATTACTCAAAACAGAAATTTTGTAACCCAGTAACTCCTCTTCTCCTTCCCCCAGCCCCTGGTAACCTCTTTTCTACTTTCTTTCTCTATGAAATTGCCTATTCCGGGTACCTCATAGAAATGGAATCATACAATATTTGTCATTTTGTGACTGGCTTCTCTCACTTCGAATAATGTCTTTAAGGTTCATCCACGTAGTAACATGTGCAGTATCAGAATTTCATTCCTTTTTATGGCTGGATGATATTCCATTGCATGTATATGCTACATTTTGTTTATCCATTCATCCTTCAATAGACATTTGGGTTGTTTCCACATTTTGACCACTGTGAATAATGCTGCAATGAACATTGATATACAAGTATCTGAGTTCCTGTTTTCAATTCTTTGGGATGTATGCCTAGGAGTAGAGTTGTCAGGTCATATAGCAAGTAACTCTTTGTTTAACTTTTAGAGGAATCCAGACTTTCTCCATATATAAAGTATGGCCCCAATGTCATATAGATATAAATATTGAATATCGCACACACACACACACACACACACACACAATCTTTTGTTGATTCAGAGTGAAAAGAGAATGCCCTTTGAATCAAGCAACCCTGTTTGCACCACTTACTAGGCCTTGGGAACATCACTTCACCTCTTTGAGATTTAGTTTCTTCATCTGTAACATGGAAATAATAAAATCTATCTTGAGAATATGAAGATTTAATTTCAAATAGGCAAAATGACTAGCGTGGGCCTGGACAGAATGGGCAGTGGATACATTGTAACTATTCTTCTCAGTTTTACGAAACAGAAGAAGTCTGTATTTTTAATGTATAAAACACAATACCTCTTTAGGCCAAGTTTACAGGTGATGAGCAAAAGCAAAGCCACATCAGGACAAGTCTGGGGACTTTGGATACCTCAGGGAGAGTAAGATCCATAGTCCGCCGGTTCCTGCCCAGGGCGGCGATGACTGGGCGATGACTGGGTCGACACACTTGGCTGGCCGTCATTAGCTCTCCCTGTGCCTTTCCTACCGCCAAGGGTTTGTGAATCAATCAACACAGTTATTCGATAAAGCTTCCTGACTGCACGTGGCTCGAAGCGCTAAACAAGTAAATCCAATTTACCTGGAATACAAAGACATGTTACATCTCCCCAGATGAGAATGAAAGCCCATTTAAGTACAGAGATTATGTTTTAATAGATCCGTGGGTCCAAACCCACTGACTGGAGTCAGTGGAAGCACTGATGTCTTGAGCAACATAAATGGAATCTATGTGGTCAAGAATCCTGTTCTTCCTCCTCCTCCTCCTCAGCCCGAATCAAAGACCCGGGCTGCTCCCAGCTCTGAGTCCGTTGCCCTTGAAGAAATGAAGAGCCAGTGTCTGAGAGCAGAGATAACTTACACCAGAGGGAACTTCCAGAAATGTGACTTGATGAGGGTGATTAACTCTTCTGATCAGCTGTGCTGTGGGTTCATATGCATTTAATGACTTTTTATTCCATTTAATAATGATAAGGCTACTTAACACCATCACTTGTTCCTCAATGTCAGCTTTGCAATTTTGATCTTGCTTTGTCAGTTTCCTCTGACCTTCCTAAAAAACTGCTATGGATGGGTCTACTTTCTTTTGGGAACATGTGAATGCACATTCAGAGACCAAAAATATACTTAGGATATAAAACTGACTGCAATTCAAGAGTGTCCAAGTCACTAACTACAGCCACAGATAGCAACCTTCTTTGAAGAGTCCGGTTCTCACCTGAAATCTCAAAGGTTGTGTGTTATTGTTTACATTTGAAATTACAGCACTATAGCAGTCCCCTTTAACCAAGGAGGATATGGTCCAAGACCCCCAGTGGATGCCTGAAACCTCAGATAGTACCCGACATATACTAGGCTTTCTCCTATACATACCTATGATAAAGTTAATTTATAAATTAGGGACAGTAAGAGATTAACAAGAATAATAATAGAACAATTATAACAATATACTGTAGTAAAAGTTATGTGAATGTGGTCTCTCTCTCTCTCTCTCTCTCTCTCTCTCTCTCTCTCTCAAAATATCTTACTGTACTGTAGTCACCCTTCTTCTTGTGATGATATGAGATGATAAAATGCCAAACCTATACCTAAATCTGGGTAACCATCCCTTACTTGCAGAAAATGGCTTGGTGTCACTCGTTTCAGGGGATCCCTTGCTAAAATCATCATGGAGGCTCAGTGCTTTCTGGTGCAATGTGTTGTTGTCAATCAGAATACCTTTTCTGTTCCTGTCTTTCACCCACAAATTTAATGTCTTTTCCATCTTAACTAAGCACTTATCACACACTGTCGCTACAATGTTTGTAGTTTGAGATGCAACAGCAAAACTAGCAAGAATTTCTTTTTCCTTCTTCACAATTTCATGGATAAAAGACTCGTGCTTACCATAGATCTCAGCAACCTCAGCATATGATATTTTTCTTTCCTTATTATGTTGAGAACTTTCACCTTTTCACTTAAGGAAGCACTTTATGGCTTCTCTTTGGCATGTCGGAATTGCCAACATCACTACTCTTGTGCATTGGAGCCATTATTAAGTAAAATAGGGGTTCCCTGAACAAAGCACTGTGACACTGCGACAGTCTGTCTGACAACCAGCATGGCTACTGAGTGATTAACAGGTAGCATCACGCAGTGTGTGGATACACTGGACAATAGGTTGAGTCATGTGCCAGGCAAGACAGAGCAGACAGCATGAGATTTCACGCTATTTAGAATAGCATGCAATTTAAAACTTATGTTTATTTCTGGAATTCTCCATTTAACATTTTCAGATGGCAGTTGACCTCAGGTATCTGAAACCATGGAACGTAAAAGTGGAGATAAGGGGGGCACTACTCTAACCAGAAACTCTGACTGGTGAACTGTTTCAGTAACTTCCTCTGTATGCACAATCCCTATCTTGGATACTCCATCAATGAGGCCTAGAGAGGGATAAAGGGATGCTACCAGAGCCGAATGTATACCCCTGCTTGGCATAACATAACAAGGTTCAGTGCGTCATGTTTTGTCATTTCTTCCTGCATCTAAGTCTAGAGATGTGGGCTGACATTTAGAGCATGTGAATACAACTTCAACCTCCATCTGTAAGCAGAAAATAGTTCATTAAATAAATGTCTGCCGGTAGTACAGCTTGAACATAAAGTCTGGTGTTCTATTCGGCCGTGAAGTTTTCTAAAATAATAATGAGCTGGTTCATAAGCACCCTCATTATGTTAATCCAGATTCCTTCAGGAGAGATCAGGATAAAAGCTGGGGTTGACAGAACTTATTGGTGGATGAACAGGAGTCCCTGCCCTCACATGTCTGCAGTGCACATTGGCGTGATCAAAATGCTTTGTTCCTAATCTTTTGAGCTGTTCCTTCATTAGACATGTAAAGCTCGCCCTGTCTTCATTTGGCTGGAAACAGCATGCAGATAGTTTGTATTTTAGGAAGGGCAATGAACCCAGGAATGTGACTGAAATATAATGTTGGGCTGATGAGAAAAGTTATAAAGCCGCCTGTGCCTGCTTTGGACAATTTTACGTAATATGGTGATTGCTCTCATGCTAGAAGCATTGGGCAGCTAGTCAGCATGAAGAAGAGAATCAGAGCATTTAGAACACCTAAATCATAATTTCCCAAAACAAACAGACCTTTAAGGGCAATGCCAAGTAAATATTGTTACTTGGGGTGAAGTTTTGGACTCTAAAGATTTGCAAAGAGAATTGCATTTTTAAGCTCTTTGATTCAAGGATTTCATTCTGCAAGGATGTGTGAACCAAACTGTTATTTGAAATCTTTTCATTCATTCACTCAATAAATATTATTTTACTTCAAAAATTATACACACTTATGATGCACCGGGCATCACACTGGAATAAGAATAGAATAAGAAGGTCATGTGCTGTATCCACAGAGCACATAACATTTTGTGGATGACAAAGATAAGAAACCGGCTACAGTAAAGTGTCTGTGACAGCGCTGTGCACATTCAGGATTTGATGCAGCAAAGAAGACTCGCATCCCAGGGTGGGGACTAAGAGATAGGGATCAAGGAGTAGCAGGGCAGGAAAAAGGTCCAGAAAAGGGTGAAAGCTGAACTGAGGTCTGCGGGAAGAGCAGGATTGGTTCTGAGCTCTGCAGGGCTGGCAGAGAAAGAACTTGAGGGAAAAAGATGTAAGAGCTTGGGGCCTTTGAGCCACAAGTGCGTGGTGGCATGTGGCCGCAGATGCAGGAAGACACCTGGACATCTTGCAAAGACTTGGTCTGCATCATGAAGGCTCAGGAAATTCAGTGCTAAGATCTGCATTTTGGAGAGAGACCCCTGACTGGTAAAACCAATAACTGAGCCTCTAGGCAGCCAAATAGATGCCACCAAGTCCATGACATAACGTTTACCCATTACACCTTAGGAGAGCCACCCCCCTTCCTCCAGGAGACTTACTTCAGTCTAACATGCATGGCAATTCAATTTTCTAGTCCAAAGACTATTTATGATAGGGAGGAAGAAGGGGGAAGGATGAAGCGTCCGCAGTGGTAGTAGTACCAGCTGCCATTTATGGAACAGCGATCTTGTACTGAGTGCTACCTCCTTCACTTCTCACCATAATTACATGAAGTACATATTAGTATTCTCCCTATCACATAGATGAAGAAAATGAATTTCTGAGAGGTCAAGTGATTTGTTCAAGGTCCCACAGCTAGTACGTGATGTCAGTGAGGCTGGCACCAAAGCCTTTGGAAATCAACAGCTAGATCCTCAACTCAGCTGAAGGGAAGAGACAGTAGAGCATGGTGAAAAGCACACACCAGTATTTAGACAGTAGACACCAGGTACTTGGTAAAGAGGAGAGACTGAACATACCTATCTCATTTGTTCCCTCCTGAGACCCCACCAAAATTACTATAAAAAGGCCTATAACTACCAGGATTTTCAGAATGGGAGAGGAGGCAATAGCACAATTTTGGAAGCCAGAAGAACAGGAAATTTAGCAGCATAGAGAATATTGATTCCTCAGTCAGCAAAGGACCTATGCTACAGATACAACATCAAAATGGCCATATTTATTACTACAGGAAGAGATAACAAAGGATGGATAATGAAAGAAACCATTCAAGAACATTTTCTAGAATGAAAAGGGCTCACCCCAAGTGCCCAGCATACTGTTTGAAAATAAATCCACATCATGTAAAATGTCAGAATATTGGGGTCTAGGGGAAAAGCTTATAAGCTTCCAGAAATAAAACAGGTCACATAAAAAGATTCTAGAAGCAGAATGGTCTTAGACTTGTCAACAACAGCATTGGAAGCTGGAAGACAAAAAAAGTTTTCTAAAGAAAAATGAATTCCAACCAAGAATTCTATACTCAGCTAAATAAGCAGTCAAGAGAGTAAAATGAAAGCATTTTCATTTTTTGACATTCAGGATCTCAAAAAATTTATGTTCCACACACCCTTTTCCAGGAAGCTATTGGAGGATATGCTCCATTAAAAACAAAGGAGTAAGTCAAGAATGAGGAAGGCATGGGAACCAGAATAAGAGATAGGCAAAGAGAAACCTGAGGCTGAAGGTGGAGAACCCAGGCCCATAAAACAACTTTATACCTGGTATACAGAAGGCAACCAATCCACAGTGGAATGTCAGAAGGCTCCAAAAAGTCTTCTTCAAAAAGACGAAACTGACAGAATACTCAGTGTGTTTAGATGTATTTACAGGAGATTTGACTGTGCTACTCAAAGTATGGTCGGTCCACTGCTGCTTTCCATGAACTGTTCTAGAAATGTACTTTTATTGTGTTTTATGAAAGTATCTATTTGTAGCAGATTAGAATTTTTTTTAAAGACCTAGTCCTTCATCACAGATAGTTTGAGCAGCACAAATTTAGACAATGAGTTAATCAGAAATAAATACACAGAAAACTGAAGCAAATTATATAAAAAAGACAATAATTAACTTGAGAGAAATCAAAATTGTGCAGGAAAGAAAGTAATTATCATTATCTACACAGTTAAGTTCTGAATAGCATATAGAGTCATAATAATATAAACACTGAATATTGATTTCACTAAAATTATCCTAGGAGGTGGAAGTGAATATGTATGGTAGGGATGGGAAAGGCAAGAGTTAAATCCTCATCTTCTATAGTGGGAAGTCAATAAAGTCAAAAAGAGAAAAATAAACAGGTAGCAACCCAGCCATGTTATTTATAGAAATGAAAGGAAATTTTTAAGTCTGCTAAAAAATAAAAAAGTGGTTCCCTGTGGGGAAGGGGACATAGGAACAAGGCACACTAGGGACTACTGTTTGTCTTAATAGACCTTGAAGAATTTGTTGTGCCTTTGAACTATGTGCCTATATACGTAACTCTAATAAAACTGAAAATCTGTTGTCCAGGGGCAAACAGTTCTGCAGATAGCTCAGTAGGCAATAAGATTACCTAGGCCTAAGGATTATTAAAGACTACCACATAATACAATATAATAATCAATGCTCATGGGGGGGCCATGTTTCAGATAATCTGTTCAAGAATACAGTTAGCTCATTTCAAAAAGATATCGCTCCAAAATGGTTACACAAAAACAAAAGATTTAGTACTTCAAGGGGTCAGTCCTTAGCTAACTAGAAAACATTACTATCTAAGCCAAAGCTCACCATCAGAGTTCCAGGTAGTATAGAGAAAGATAAGCTTGAATATCAGGTTACTATTTTGAATAAAGGTAGGTGTAGTGATCAATCTTGACAACTTCAAATAATTCATATATAATATATGTATAATTCTTTATTATATATATATATTATTTATATGTTATATATATATATGTATATATATATATATATATATATATATATATATATATATATATATTCTGATAGTCTGTGAGATATGGGTTCTTACAAACTGAGGATTATTAACCCAATACTGTAACACGAAAGCACAAGTTCCACTGTATATTCCCTGAAATATTGCCCATCTATTTTGTACAGGTTTTTAAAATATTATGAATCTGTCCTAAACTTATCAAAGTTTACACATGGCATCATACCATAATCCATATCATTATAATTAGGCATCCAACTGCATTCTAGCCACTGGAACAAACACAAAGACAGAGACAGCCTTTGCCCCAAAGACCCCACTCTAAATAGATGACCAGGGTAATTCAAAGGGAAAAGAAAGACATAGCAGCTAAGAAAGGCAGCACCATTTTTATCCTTGTTTCTCTGGAAGAGATAAGGTGATTTAAAATGCTGAAGAGGGTATGTCTTTGTGCCCATAGCATCAGAAAATTTAAGAGCATGAAAGAGCTTTGGAGACTGTCTAATCCGTGAGTGTTGAGAGTGGGAGGAAGAAGGCACAAACTCTATGAAAGAGTATGTAAATGCTTCATGCATTTTCCTAGGGAGAGGATCCTTGGTGTTCATCAAATTGTCAAGGCAGTTTGTATAATCCAACCGTTGTCTAATCCAACTCTGTCATTTGGCAGATTCATGCATTTTAGAGCTAATACGTAGGACTCAGACTTTCAGTGTACGTTTTTCTTTACCAGAGGAAAGGGAGGCCCGGGGAGGAGATAGCATTTGTCCAACCTGAACAACTAGAAAGTCAGAGGCAGATCAGGAAAAAGAACCTGGTTTCTGGACTCCCAGTCCTTGGTCTCTAGCATCCTGCCTGTTTACAAATTACCACATGTTTAACTAATTAAATCACTCACACGTCAGGAGTTGATTTTCAATAAATGGTCAGTGATGTTTACATAAAACATATTTCTACTCAGTGGACAGCATCTCTCCTCCTCCCACCCTCTTCCCCAACATCTAGTCATTAAGCCTTCCCTGTACTCTGCCCCAAGGAGCTCTGAAAGTGTCTCCATCCCCACGTCCAGGCCACCACCACCTCTACCTCTGACCATGACAGCCACCTAACCGGATTGTCTGGAGAGGTTGTCAAGCAAAATAGGTAAGGAATTCAAACTCCAATGAGAAGGTAAAGAGATTAGTTTAATCCAATCAGGCGATGGTAAATTAGCCGCTGTGCAGCTAATAAGAGTTGAAGGAAGTTAAGGAAAATAATGAGCAATGGTGAAAGATGGCCAAGAGAAATGGAATGTACTGAGTTGCAATAAATCCCAGTGAAAGGTATGACCCAGGAAGGCACCCGCCAATAATGGAAGGCAGATTACTAACAGGGCCCAGCGTGTTTCCCAGGGGGATGGGTAGAAACGTCCAGGAGGTAGGTACATAGTACCAAGACCAGGTTCCAGTCTCGAATATAACTGATAAGGAATAATACGGTGATCCGAAATGTTTGACCCAGTAACCTTAGCCTACCTGAGGTGGTAAAACTGCTCCTGTTACTTGGGTAAGTGACTTTACAAACTGAAATGGTGTTTTTTTGTGTTTTTTTTAAAGATACCTTAAACCTATAATTTAATACTGTTTCCCTAGAGGATCAACTTTTGTAATCTTCAGGACACTCTGTGTTTCTTTGTCATTTAAAATGCAATAGCTAATCTGGTATATTGGGGAATCTGTGATTTATTTCAGATTTGGGATTTTTTTGAAAGTTTGTAAAGGTATACTAAAATTTGATCAAGTTGGTAAAGGTTTTTTGAATGGTTCGCAATGTATACAAATATCAAATTATCAGATGGTACATCTGAAACTAATATAATGCCATACGTCAATTATACCTCAATTTTAAAAAATATATGGTTTGGGATATTTAAGATTTTGATTTATTATATTTTCAAGAAATGCTTCAGTGCTTAGGAAGTTTCCCGTTAGGGTTGTAAATCTTCCCAATCACGCATTTAGAGCACTTAAAAGAAGTCCAATATATTAAAGACATCCATAATGTAGTATGATGTGTTTAAGATAATTTAATGGCTAATTGTATAATTAGGGATGATTGTTTAGGGGAATTTAATATACATTAATGAAAGTGATTGCTTTTATTTGTGACTCTAAATATCTGCAACTGTAAATAATTCTCTCTGATTATAATGAGAGATTGAATATACAATGGCCAGACCATATATAAAAATAGATGTCTGACCCACAATTTACAGCAACCTGCCCAGGAAACCAACCCCTTATCTACAGTAACCAGCCCAGGAAGCCAGCCTGCTGTGTGTCAGACTTAAAGGAAGCCAGACTGCTATTTCTAGGGACAGTCCAGGAGGCAAACAATAACTTCTGTAACAATCTTAGGTCGATTTATGAATCACTGATAGCTTTCCTATTTTTGTCCTTGCTTCCAAAGTAGGACCAACCAGAACAAGCCAGCTATGCTCCCCTAATCAATTACATAGGATGTCCCCCTTCTAGACTGCCTACAGCTTCCCGATGCCACCTGCTGGCACTCAGGGCACACGTGAGGCCTTCCCTTTTTCCCACTACAAAGTTTTCCCACTCCTCAGCCTGCCTGTGACTCTCCACCAAAAAACGCAAGTGACAGTGGTTGACTCCCTTGTAGAGCAAGGTCTAAATAGTCTTTGCTCGTTCCCATTTGGTTGGTCTTCATTTATTTCCACAATAAAATGCTCCCTTGGATATGAAAAATCCAAACTGACCCATGGTCTCTCTGACTCATCCTCCACACCGCAGCCAGAACCACCTTTCACACTTCCCTTCCCACCCCCACCCCCGCCCCCACCCCACTGCAAGCTCTTCCCAAGGTACCAAGGCCTCTCCCGCATGTCCCTCCCATCCCCGCCCCACCTGGGCCAACCTCCATCGCTGCCTGCCCCCTCCCTGTGCCTTCCTCTCTAGACCCTGGCTCTGCCATGCTTCTTTCAGTTCTTCATACCCACAGCCCCTTGCCCACCCGCATTGCCTCACTCACCCCTCCTGGTCCTTGGTATCTCAGCTCAAACGTCAGTTCTGCTCCTGCCGTGCGCTCCACCCTGTCAGCACTTACCACACTGCTATTTCTTATTCCTCTGCTTTGCCCTGGACTGTGAGCTCCACAGGGTCAGAAACCCTCTCTGCCTCGTTCACTGTATCCCCAGCTACCAGCTCGGTGCCTGGAACATGCCAGGCATTCAGTCAATGAACTCATTGGTGGGAAGCCAGAGTTCCTACAGATGGCCCATGGCCAGGAACATTCAATAATTGTTTTAGTGAACTACACTAATGACAGAATTTTTATTTAAAAAGATCTACAGTATTTCCAAAGAGAAAAACTTATATTTAGCTATCTCAATTCACAAACATTTTCTGAGTGCCCCCAAATGCCAGTTCCTAAACCAGGTGCCAAGGATAGAAAGAAAAGAAGACATGAATCCAGCTGTCAACAGCCCTGCTGGATACTGGAGATACACAGATGACTAGGACGCCTTCCCTGCCTGCACGAGACTCACACGATAATGGTAACAATAGACATGAAAATGAGTGATCACAGTATATAGAGCATGATAGTTCGAATCATAGACATATGTACACGGTTTAGAAGCAGCACACGTGCCCACAAATCACACAGATCTACCTTCCTCTTTACACATTGTATTTTCCTCAAGTGTTCGCAAATCAAATCATTTGAATGCCTCCAAGGTACCTTTCTGTTTAAAGAAAGCTTGTGGTGAGTCTTCTTAAAATCAATTCCTAATTTGATTTTTTTGTAAATTTGACACTTAAATAGAAGAATCTTTTTCCGAAAAGCAGATCACAATTGTATTACAGTCTAAGGAACCAGAAGATCATATGTGGGGGAACACAGTAAATTTTAAGACAAGGAATTTTCCCTTGGGAGCTTCCCTAGCTGCATTTAAAAAATACCCCATGAGAAAAGGCTGTAGGGTGGATTTGTGCAAAGAGGGAGGAAGAAAACTCAGTCTCAGAGCTCAATGCCTGCCCTCTTGGTGCCAGCTCTGGCCGACTGGCTCAGTCACCTTGAGCAAAGCTTGTGCCACTCCTGACATGGCCTCCCTCCCAGGGCTGCTGGGAATCTGAATGCCTGTGAGACAGCTCTCTCTGTCAACCACAAAGTCTTCCAAGCACAAAGGAGGTGCCCCATTACACCTCCAAGGGAGGATCAAAATCCAAAAAGCTATTTTCAGAGGCAAGGGCTAATCCTTCCTAGGGTTTGAAGGTCCTGCAACCAGGAAGCAAATGGTCTTAGACTCCAGCCTTCTGGATTTTAGGTCTTACTGGGGCATCTCACAGGGGAAAGAACATGACTGGAGACAAGTTATCCTTAAGACGTAAGCAACTCTGGCCAGACACAAGCAAGGAAGCTGTGCCCTACTTCAGATGGGATAACAGGGCACAGAGAGGCGAGCAGGACACTGGTGTGACAGGCACCTTACAGAGCACGGGTGTCGTTCTACTGGCATGCAGAGCACAAACAATGAAGCCAAAGCAAAACCATTCTCTGAGGTTCAATAAATGCAGGGACTCATGGGGGACCTGTGCTGACATGTGTGCAAATGACATAGTACAGTGCCCAGCACCTTTGTCAGTTCGGAATGCCATAATATACTACATAGCCTGGGTGGCTTAAACAACCCGTTGGGGAGGCTGGGAATTCCAAGATAGGCACCAGCAGACTCGATGTCAGACGAGAATCTGCTTCCATGTTCATAGATGGCCATTTTCTCACTGTGTTCTCAGAGGCATGAGAGCTCTCAGGGGTCTCTTCTAAGGGCATTAAGGCCATTCATGAGGGCTCCACCTTAATTCCTAATGACCTAATCACCTCCCAAAGGCCCCATCTCCTAATACCATCACCTTGGGGATTAAGTTTCTACATATGAATTTAAGGATAGACACAAACATTCAGTTCATAGCAGAGGTGCTTAATAAATGGTGGCTATTATTACTCATCATTAATGCTGCTCACTGAATATTCTGGCACATGGTAAGATTATACTCCTTGGTCCCCTGCAGTTGGGTGGAAACACATGACCGGCACTAGCCAATGAGCTGCGAGCAGAAATGATGTATGTCACTGTCAGGCCAAGCATTTAGTGGCTGATGAGACCCTCCGGAGCTCCCTCTGCCACAGCAAAGCTCCATCGGCCTGGTCTCAAAGTGAGTATGACGGTGATACAGAGCAGAGTACCCAGTCCACCTGCCAGGGACATTAGGATAAGAAAGAAAAATAACTTCACTTAAGCTGCTTAGAGTTTAGGGTTATTTGCCTGTTCTACATTTATGATGCTAATATCTGAGTAATGGTAGCAGAGAGCAACTACTGGAAAATACCAAATCAAATGACACTTAATATAGAAGAGGATATTAGCTACTCTGTATACCGATTGCCTACGTGTAACAGGAGCTGTACTGGTATCTTAATATACCTGATGTCTACTCCCTCACCCCCTGGTGTCTTGGACCCCAGCTGGCCTCCCCTTCCCTGCCCTGTTCCACTGCAGACTGCTGCCCCCTTTGATCCCCATTGGTGACCAGGGCATGAGTGTGGGAACTGTCAGGTCAGTGCAGGTGCCCTGTCTGGGTGGAACACGGAGGTGACTGTCCCCATCCCAAGTTGGCAGTGCCGCAGCTGGTGACTTAGCAAAGATAAACTTCTTGTTCAGCCCAGTCAGGTACGGGGCACGTCCAGGCCAGAAGATGTGATACTCTAGAGTGTCACTCCCCCTGTGGGCAGTGAGGAGATGCCTGCTCTCCACGAGGCGCAGTGTATTGGGCCACAGGTTGGCAGGAAGAGAACCTGGAAGTCAGGAGGTCCTGTGAGCAAACTGAGTCCCAGAGGAGGACGCCATGGGTGCCGTGAGGGTTCGCCCTTCTCCACATGTATGCTATGGTTGAATTAAACATGAAAATTTTTAAATGTCATCATAGGTCAAGAGACAGACCATAGGAGAAAGGAAAAAGTGTTATGTTTTAGTATCTTTCACGACACTATTTCCTGCTTTTTGAACAAAGGGCCATATTTTCATTTTTCACTGAATCCAGAAAATTATGTAGCCCATCCTGCATGCCCAAACCACCACTAATTTCACCAGTCAGAAATTACTTCTAATTTTCCTGTGCTTATTCACCAGGCCTGAGGAGTTGATCCAGATTAGGACTCCTCGTATGCTAATTAGCCACCCCCAGAGTGTCAAACTGGAATTAATTTGTGGGTACTCACATCCATCTCAAAGCCAAACACTGACCAATCCTCTATAAGCAAGGAAACACACAGGGGCTCGAGTGAGGGTAAAGATGGAGGGGGTTGTCGTAGTTCCTCAGAGCTGCTGTAACAGAAATACCACAGGCTACGTGGCGTAAACAATGAACATGTATTCCTCACAGTTCTGGAGGCTGGGAAGTCCAAGCTCCAGACCCAGGCACGTTCCATCTGGGGCGGACTGGCTTTCTGGTTCGTAGACAGCTGTCTTCCTGCATCCACACATGGTGGAAGGGAGGTTAGGCACCTCTCTCAGACCTGTTACAAGGGCACTAACCCCATTACTGAGGGCTCCCTCTTCTGACCCAATTGCCTCCCAAAGGTCCCACTTATAACCATCACCTTGGAGGTTAGGATTCCAACACATGAATTTGGGGGGACAAAATTTTCAGTCTATAGCAGAGATGCCACTTTCACTAAGGTGGTCCGGGAAAACCTCTCTGAATTGTAAACGCAGTGAGGGGCTTGGTTCAGAGAGATTCAACTTTCTTGCAAAATACTTTTCTGCAAAAGATGCTGCCAGCTATTCTACTTCTTATTTTGTAGAAATGATTGCGGTTTTATAGAAACACATGGTATGTTTGTAAAGGCTGAAAAAGGTTTGAAAGGACATATACCAAGCTGTTATCAGGGGTCACCTCTGATGAGGGTTTGGGAAGATTTCCTCCATAGGTTTTAAACTTCCTCATTGTTTACCTTTTTAATAATGATAACAGTAAAGTCCGGCGGCCTTAGGGCCCATCTGTGCTCTGAGGAGACTCCACCTTTGTGTAAATAAAGCAGCAAGGAGCAGGCTCCAAGCCCTGTAGAGTGCTGGCTCAAACTGGATATGTGTAATTCTGGCAGTTACTTTCTCTGTGGCTTAATTTCCTCCTGCCATGTTTCCCCGAAAATAAGACCTAACTGGAAAATAAGCCATACTACGATTTTTTAGGGTGATATCCCCTGAACATAAGCCCTAATGTGTCTTTTGGAGCAAAAATTAATATAAGACCCGGTGTCATTTTCGGGGAAACACGGTACATAAAATGTGGATGATAGTTAGGCCTACCTTATAGAGTGTGTGTGAAGATTAATTGAGCTAATCCACATAAAAGACTTAAAACAAGGCCTACACATAGTAAGCACCCATAAACGTCGGTGATTATTATTAGTGGGAAGGCATATAGGAACCCATTGTTCAGAGAAGGGTGGTCCCTGAGAAGGGGTGGGGTATCTGGGTTTTTCTAAAGGAAAAAAACCAAGAACAGGTTCTGAGGTTCAAAGTCACAGGTACCCGTGAAGGCTTAGGGTGGCCATAACCAAAGCTGGGGGCGAGGGAGGGGCAGTGACATTACCATCAGCTTCACCCTGGGGTTCCACGGACCCAGTCCAGGGGCTGGCTCTTGGGCCACAAGCAGAGTGGGCATCCGATGAGGCCATTCCGCCTTGCCCTGGCTCCCCTGGAGATGGAAACCTCACCGCCAAGAACCCAAGTCTCACGAGAGGGCTGTAACCTCGCCACCTTCCGCTTGGCCTGCAGTGCCCACAGCGGAGTGGACCACTAGGAAGAAGAAAGGCAGCCTCCTCCTTCCCCCAAACCCAGAGAAAATCAGTAAGACCAGAGACAGGAACTGGCACCTCAGCCTCCACCATGTCCCTGCAGTGGACAGGGGACGGCCAGGACCACTGGACTCCGTTTCCTGCAGTGACACCCAAAGCAATGAATACTGACCCCGGTGGGACGAGTCAGCCCTGGGGTTCTTGGACTTAACAGAAGAGGGGGGCTTTGGGGAGAGGAGACTTCCTCCCAACATAGGCCTGTGAGGATGGCAACCTTGAGTGTTTTCATTTGTGTCATTACCTTGGGTCATTTTGGGGGCCTCAAATTATAAAGCAGAAGGAAGGCCCCAATTTCACAAGTCAAGGCACCACTATCCTACGGGAGGATTTTCAGAGCTAGAACGACGCTGCTTCAGATAGTGAATTATATTTCCCCAATTTCATAAGTCAATGAATAGACATGACTATTCATTCCTTCTTTTCTACCCAGACAATCTGATACATGATTGCCTTCTTACTCTTATATGCTCACACCAACCCATGCGCAGGAAATGACTTGTGAAGAGACACTTTAAAGATGTAGCTGGCTTATAAAGAGGGGGAAATGCATTCAGCACCCATCTCCTTGGACTCAGTAGCAGGTGCCAGATGTGCTGTGGAGCTGCAGTGCCAGTACTAACAGCAGCATATCTTCTCTCTGCCCCATAAAGTACCCAAACAAGTCTTTAATCAGAAGGTCTCATCATCCAAGAGGAGGTTGACGCCTTCCTGGGCACCTGTGATCACGGAACCTCTCTGTTCACAATGAATGGCTTTCTGTGAAGGGAACTGATGCTTTGCAGAGGGGCTTGTCTGCCAGCAGCAGCAAGGAAGGCCCGTCTGCTTGTGGGCTCTCTCTCCTGCACTCACACAATGTGGGGGAGGAGCTTCGAGAGGACCACTCCCTCCTCTGGTCAGCTCTGACTGCTCCTGCTCATAGGGCAATCCCTGCACCCCAGGGCCAGGTATGGTGCTGGCAAAGGGATGTAACAGTGAGCAGTGCCATCACCTTCTCTCCCCTCACTGAGCTCAGGGTCCAGTCGAGTCACAGGGAATTACAATAAGGTACCTCAGGAGCTTGTGTGCCCACCAAAATTCATGCTCCTCCTTCCATATTATAACACTGTCACTGGACAGCAGCTGCCCCTGGCAACTAGGCAGCACCATGTGCATGCCAATGGAATGGGAGCAGAAGGCACACAGGACGCCTCCACATCAAGGCAATAAGGGGCAGATGTGCCTTTCAGCTGCTCTCCGTGCTCCTGCCCCTGCTGCAGGCTGAGGACTGAAGGCCCTCGAGGATGACAGAGCTACAATACAGAAAGAGCTTGGGGCTTTGAATCACCCTGGAGAGAACAGCCGAACAGCTAGAGCACCTGCATGGGGTGATTAGATGAGAGAGAAATAAAATTCTATTGCAGTAAGCCACTGAGATGCTGGGGTTTGCCTCTGAAGCTGGCATTTTCCTAACTGCTACAGTGCTACAGTTGGAGAAAGCAAAGGATGCTATGGGGCAGCCAGCAGAAGCACCTCCAGGACCAGTCCTGGGAGGGATTCGTTTCTGGGCTATAACCTGAAATATAAGTAGGCGTAGGCCAGCCTAATGGGTAATGGGTAAAAACAGTTTTCCAAAAGGAAGGAATAGCATGTGCCTGGGCCTGGGGTAAGAAAAAGAATATGGGAAGCTCAAGGAACTGAAGGGTGTGAACAAGTGTGGAGCAGCAGTGGTGAGGAAAGGGAAGGAGGAGAAATGGGGAGGGTCAGGGCTGTAGAGATCAGCTGAGAGTCGTGTTAACCATACTACGAACCCACAGCTTGATCCTGAGGGGCAGGGGAAGCTATGGACGGGATTTCATCAGGGCGACAGGATGAAATGATGTTGCAGAAAGATCACAGTGACTGTAGTGTGGAGAACGAATTGGAATGTTCTCAGAAGGGCACATGTTCATTACTTCCTCTTTCTGCCAAAAGCAAACGAGGACAATGCTGCTGGTAAAATGTGAGTGGCCTACTGCTGGAGCCTGGAGAGCTTCCCAAACCCCAACGAGGCCTCAAGAGTTTTTGAGAAGCAGATGATGGGCTTCAGGAGGACAGCATCAGTGATCTTTGTTTACATGTCAAGGCACCATATAAACACCCAGGGCCTTGGAAGAGGCCTGCATGTGAGAGGGAGCCAGAGATGAAGACCACCAATCCTCACTGGTGGCTGAGGGGCCCCAGCCAACTGAGCTCATCAGGCACCCCTTAGAATCCTCAGCACACAGAGGGGAATTGCTCTGCTCCGTCTCACAAGACCCAGGCAACCTTGAAAGCAATAGGGTAAAGAGGTAAACTTCATGTGCTGCTGGGAGAAGACTGTCCCCACCCTGGAGAAGCCTGAGACCCAACCCCACCACTACTTTGCCCCCAACCCCTTGTAACACATCACACATGCCCGTGCATCCTTCCTTCCTCCCAGCGCCTCTGCTGGGCCTGACGGGTTCTCCTTCTGAACCACAAAAGGGAGACTGAAGCTCTTTCCCAGACCCTGAAACTCTGCAAATGTTCACGCTTTCACTGAAGCGCCAGGAAGAACATGCATACACCTTTAACTTATGCAGGGCTCAACTGAGCAGAAACAGTGTTTATGTAAGATGGCTCACCCCTCCATTCCTCTAGAAACTCAGTCTCTGCCTTGGCTAAACCAGACACGCATAGAGAACCTAGAGTCCTCCCTTTGATCCTCATTAGAGGGAATTTGCTGCATTCTGCTGGGGTATGACGTGGCAGGCGAATACTGAAAGATGTGATAAGACACAGCCCTGAAGAATGTGTTGTTTCTTCCAGGAGGATGCTATGTAGGACTCTGCTCACTGAATTCCATGAGGGTCCTCTTTACAGAGCCCATGGGTGAAATTTCCATCTGGTCTAAGTTCCAGGAATTATTGTGCTGTGTCTGACCAACTGACCTGTGACTCATAGGACTGGTCATTTCCCCCCTTTTGAGCTGGTTGCTAGAAAGCCAGGGCCAAATTTGGGGTTAACTCCCGACAAGGGCTCAGAGCCTCATGCAGCACCTTTTGTACTCCCAGTTTCTTATTTTTCCTAACTTTATCTTCCTTTTGCCCTAATTTTCTCACTTTGCTAATTTTTGTTTTACCTTGTTGTAAATGTATGCATTTTTGCAATCCATCTTAAATCCTTTTTGGAACACGGTGGAAGTGAAAATAAATAAATAATCAAACTATTAGCTATTTTTTGCCATCATGATTGTAAAGCAGCTACTAATGACCAAAATATAACACTCTTAAGTAGAACATGGCTCCTGGTAATTAGAACAGGAAGCAGGGAGGAGAATAATGACAGGGGGCATAGGTTAGCAGCAGCAGAAAGGAGCTTTTAGAGTATTTCTAATTCTGTTCAATGCAAAACATTTTAGCAAATAAAAAAGGATGCTTGTCTATCGGAATTTGATAAAAGATAAATGATTGTTACCACCAGTCTAGCTGGGTGTCTATCATTGGTGATCTTTGGGGATGCTCATTTAACAGTCTTCTACAGTTTTTATTCGGAGCCAAATTCTTGTCTCCGTACATGTTTCAGCAGCTGGCTATTCTAAATAACAACTTTTCTGTATTTCACATTCTTTGGGAATCTTTTCAAGGGACTGAAAGATGTGTATGTGTATATATATATATATATATATATATATATATATATATATATATGTATATATTCATACATGTTCACATATATATTCACATACAGAGACTAGTCATGCATTCATGCAAAGATAGCTTTGTAATGGCATACACAGTCTTCCATAGAAACTAGGAATTTCGCTATTCACCTTGGTTATACCCTAGATTCAAGATAGATAGGTTGCACACATTATTCATAACCCTAACATTATTTTTTCCTAACCAAATAAAGCATCACACACAAAGTCATTTTCCAGCATATCAACCCCAACCTCATCTGTTCCAAAGTCATCCATCAGTCACTCCTGTGAATTCTTGCTAAGTTTTAGCCATAAACTCTTAGTTCTTCCAAGGCCATGTGAAATTCTGATAAAAGTGGTGCTTTCTATTTTCTTCTTCTCCCATTACTCTGCATAAGTTTCTCAACAGATTGACACGATTCCTTATAAGTAGAATAGAAAAGATGCATCTTTACTATTTTCCCAGAAAATATGCTTTTCCAGCTTCTTCTTTCCTTCAGGAATATCTGAGGCTATTTGGAATGATATTGATAGATAATTCCATATTTTTCATGCACAGCCTTCCAGGAAATGCCAACCTTCTGCCCTAATCTTTCTTCTAGAGAAGTCACGGAACATATATTAGTTTCCTACTGTTGATATAACAAATTACCACAAACTTAGTGGCTTAAAACAACACAAGTTTATTATCTTATAGTTCTGAAGGTGAGAAGTCTGAAATGGGTCTCACTGGGCTAAATTAAGGTGTCAGAAGGACTGCATTCCTTCTGACAGCTCTAAGGGAGAATCCATTTCCTTGCCTTTCGCCGACTTCTAGAGCCTTCCCACATAGTTTGGCTTATGGCCCCTTCCTCCATCTTCAAAGCCAGCAATATCAGCCCAAATCTTCCTCATGCTGCTATCTCTCTGGTTCTGACCTCCTCTTCCGCCTCCCTCTTCCACCCATGTGATTACTTGGGTCCATCCGGGTAATCCAGGGTAATCTCTTTATCTTGAAGTCAGGTGGTTAGGTTCTATCTGCTATCTTAATTCCTTTTTGCCATGTAACACGATATATTCACAGGTTCCAGGGATTAAGACGTGGACATTTTGGCGAAGCCATCGTTCTGCCCACCACAGTACATGAGTCCTCCAAGAAGAAGTCTAAAGCTAGTCTCCCTTAAGGCACTGAAGACGCTCATGTTTCTGAAGATATACAGATATAGATATAGATATAGATATAGATATAGATATAGATATAGATATAGATATAGATATAGATATAGATCTATATATATGTATTCAGTAGTTACTTTTACTTTTTGTGGCATAGTCATTTCAATAATCTAGAAGCTTTCCCCACATTTATTTAATCACCATTACACTAAAGAAAATCTCATTCAGGGACATTTATTTGTTTTTCTAGTTCACTAATAAAAGGAGAGACTAAAGTCCTCCTGGATTTTCTAATGGTCTGTTGTAGGCCATGCAACAAGCATCCTTTTTTTATCAATGTCTAGATAGCCTCTATTTTCAGGCTTGTGGAAGGATAGCATCTTACTCCCTTAAAATTGAACATGTCCACGTGACCTGCAATCCTTCCACGAACCTGGAAGTGGCACACATCTCCTTGCTACATTTCATTGGTGGAAGTATTTAATTGTCATTGCTCTGCCCTCCAGACCTCCCTTCCCTTGACACAGTGATCACAAAAGAGCATGTTAGCATGGATGTGGCATAAGAATGACACATCCTGAAATGATGAGTCAATACATAGACCGCAGCTGCTTTGGAGAGTTGCTCTGATTTACAGTAGACTTTGCATGAATGAGAAATCAACTTTTGTTGTGTTGAGCCAGTAATATTTGGTGCTATTGTTATGTGGGGTAGCAGAATATATTGGCCCAATATATGACTGTAGGTGTTTAGAACATACCACACCAAAATATGCCACTTTGGCATATTGATTATTTTGAGCTGTAAGCATTTGAAAACAGTATACGCAGGGAGAGTCTTTTTCCAGTCTCCCTTTATCTACCTGAAGACAGATCCTCCAAAAGGAACCCAATTATCGTAATTCCACTTCCAGGGGTTTCATCAACCTTGGAAGATTGACTCTTATCACAGGAGAAGAAACAAAATTTGACACCACACCCAGACAAACTTTGTTACCTCCTATTTATTCTTCTAAGGGCCCATTCATCTTTCCTAAAAATCATTTACTCTCCCCTAAGAGGCTTATATCTTCCTCCTCTTTCCCTATTAATATGGTATCTAATCCCTAATTCTAAGCCACCTAGAGAGTTACTCCTTTTCCCTGGGTATCTCCCATGTATAGTACACATGTTAATAAACTTGTTTGGTTTTCTCTTGGTAACTTGTCTTTTACTACAGGGGTCTCAGCCAAGAACTCAGAAGGGTAGAGGGAAACTTATTCCTATAGTTATCATAACATAATTTTGCCTATCTTGATTGGTACGCGGCCCATCAATGAACTAGAAGTGTCCTCCTCAATACAACCATCAAAAGAAGAGAAATAGAAACATTATCATTTAAGGACGTTATTGGCATAACACTCAAGGTGGAGCTTATTTGACAGACTCCCTAAGCCATCAGATTCTACTGTTAAAATATTTATGAAAGTCCACTACAAAAAAAAATATGGTAAGAAACAAATATCAATCTTATTATTCTTATATTAATGAAAATGAGCTTCGGAATTCCCATTATATAACAAAATAGTCTTTGCTTGTTGACAGAATAGTGATGATGAACTGAGTCATAAATGATCATTATAACTGATGATGAACTAAAGACTCAGGGGAAAGATCTTTTGGTTAGATGGTTCACTGCCAAATACTGACAAATGTCCACCAACCAGGCGGTTTCACAGCACTGACAATAGTCTGTGCTTGGGACGTAGAAACTAATTCCATATTAAAGTGGTGCTAATTTTTTTCTTTACTGCTTTCCTAACGACCATTATAATGGCTGGTGCTCTGGGCACAGTGGTATGTACACACTAGGAATCTAAAAAATATTTGTTGAATGACAGAATAATCTTCATGGCACCTGATACTCAGAACAAACCCGTTATTGCAAAGGCACCACCAAAAAGTGAAAAAGTTGCCTGTTGCATGCCTCTAGCACTGGCCATGAGAGCATCAAAGTACTGATACTTTTTCCATCGCAACCCAAACTTCTGCTCAAATCAACATGCCTCCTCCTGTTGGCTCAGGCTTAAATGATCAGATCAACCATATGGAATATTAATTTCACATGCAAATGACTCATTAGTAATCATTGACTAGTGTGAGCAGTGAGCCATTAATTATTTATCAAACACAAGATTAAGAGACAGTTTAGATCAAAAGTCCTGTTGTAAGGAATTTACTTTAATAAAAACTTCTTTAATTTTCAAAATAAAAGAGAATGAATTAGTCATTACATGATCTTTACTGCCTGAGGAATTGAGCTGTCCTGGAAACTGCAAACTGGGGTGCCTGCTTCAAGCCTCCGGCTGCCAGTGCATCTTAGGAGCCAATAAACAAGAGAGAAGGAGCTGGCAGCTGCGGCAGAAGGACACAGAGAGCACTCACACACACCTGCGGGGCCACATACATCCCTGCCGCCTGTCTCAAGTTCATGACTAGGGAGGGGCATGCACAGGCACACAGACAGGCCAACCAGAGGCCTGGCGAGGGGTCAGACAAAGGTGACTACCAGAGGGTGAGGCCCCACAGGGACAGACACAGGGGCCTGGTGTTGGTAATGAAGCATCTAAACATGGAACCCATGTTTGTACATCTTGTCTCTGCATTTCATGTATTTATTTCGTACTGTTTCTTTTCATGCCTTTCCCAATAGTCTAGAGTCTTAGAGACTGTGCTTGGGGGAACAGTCTCCCCCCTGTTCCTCCCCAGTTCTGTAACTGCACCTATTCATGGAGACCAAGGAGGGCACAGCAAAGGAGAGACAGTATACTATATACAGTCCACTGTATACTGCGTGCCAGGAGGACAGCAAAGAATGAAGGTCAGTGACAACTCTGCTTTCAAAGCAAGAGAAGTTTGGGATACATTCACACTTAGCTGATAAGATCCGGCCTAAGTGTCTGCTTTTACACAATTCGCTTTACTTTGTGTAATGCTACTTGCACATTGTATTTAATCATAGAGTTAGCGGTTCAAACTTTGCCAACGTCGTGCAAAAAAGAGTGGTTTGAAAAGTTAAAATATGGGCCAAATAATAACTTTTTTTTTTTTTTTTTTTTTAAAGATTTTTTTTATTGGGGGAAGGGGAACAGGACTTTATTGGGGACCAATGGTCAAATTGTTGTCCTTTCAGTCTTAGTTGTGGAGGGTTCTGTTCAGCTTCAAGTTGTTGTTCTTTCAGTCTTAGTTGTGGAGGGTGCAGCTCAGCTCCAGGTACAGTTGCCGTTGCTAGTTGCAGGGGGCACAGCCCACCATCCCTTGCGGGAGTCGAACCGGCAACCTTGTGGTTCAGAGGACAGGCTCCAACCAACTGAGCCATCCAGGAGCTCAGCGGCAGCTCAGCTCAAGGTGCCGTGTTCAATTTTAGTTGCAGGGGGCGCTGCCCACCATCCCTTACGGGAGTCGAGGAATTGAACTGGCAACCTTGTGGTTGAGAGCCCGTGCTCCAACCATCAACTGAGCCATCCGGGAGGCAGCTCAGCTCAAGGTGCCGTGTTCAATCTTAGTTGCAGGGGGCAGAGCCCACCATCCCTTGCGGGACTCGAGGAACCGAACTGGCAACCCTGTGGTTGAGAGCCCACTGGCCCATGTGGGAATCGAACCCGCAGCCTTCGGAGTTAGGAGCACGGAGCTCTAACCGCCTGAGCCACCGGGCCGGCCCATAATAACTATTTTTATTTACATTATGTCCCAAAATAATTTGACAGGTTTTAAAAAATTAAACTGCTTTGGGAGCTGAATTGCCTAACCTGGCTAGATGTGTTGTCAATATCTGATAAATCTTAGAACTTTGATAGGTTTCCTCCTCTGTAACAGTTGACTGGAAATGGCTACCTGGGGTTCAGTATTTCAAGGGATTCTGAGATCACCCACAGATTCAATGTTAAAACATTTGTTAAACGATTATTGAGGCCCGTCATGGACATGTGGCGGGGGGTGGGGGATGGGAGAGATGTGGGTTAGGAGTGGGTGGGAGTGGAATTTGAGGGGGTAAAGACCAGGACTTGTAAGCTATATGGTGTCCTATTGCCCTGTTACGGACACTGAACCAATGATAAAACATCTGAGGTTCATATTGGAGAGAGTGTACTGAATTATTATTACACGTAAGAGAATCTTTGGTCCTTTAAAAACAATTGTTTCACAAATGCAAATGTACTATTCATAAATGACATTTCTCCACTGAAGAGCAATTTTTTTCTAAGTAAATAGGTTTCTCAATTATTAAATTAAATTATTAAATAGCTATGACCAAGAACACAACAGCCTCAAGCCTGCCGTGCATGATAACCATGTGTAAATTCTGCCTGGCTTTCAGAGCTTCCATAGCTGAACTGGGTGTTTCTGTAGCTTGACCTTTTTTCTCTCTACAAGCTGGTGGAAGTGAAGCATTAAGAAAACCAGGAAAATTCATCAAAACTGCAAGTCAGAGTGACTCTTTTTTGAGAAGGCAATACATTTAAAAAGCATCACTTGTAATTATGAAGCTATTATAAAAACATTTTAGGAATGTGGAAGTACATTAAATCTACTCAAGAGAACAGGCACAAGAACACAGCCTAATGTCATCTCTCGGAATGAATTTCATGTGTCAAAAGTTGCTTCATTTAAAAAGAATTAAAAGGTTCAAAAATTATGTAAAGCATTTTAAAATTAAATGTCTATACTCAGGAAATGAACAGATACTTTTGGGGGCTGCCTTAATGACTAATACCAATTGTCAGATAAGTAACAGCCTTGATGAGAGAGGAATCAAAATGAACAAAAGATTCGTCTTCATACAGACATAGAACATAAGCTGTGATGGCTGAGTAAGAAATGTTAGGTAATTTTGTCTACTTCCAATTTCATATATCAAATTGCTTTCAATGCTACAAGGGTAGGAAGCATATATAAAGAAAATGAAGGCCCAGAAAATGGGTATTTCACCCTGAACCTCTCCAAAATAGTAACAACAATAATGACTTCCATTTATGAATCCTGACCATGTGCCAGACACCGAGGTTGGCATTTTCTATCTATTACTACATTTAACAGTCAAAACAATCTTTTAAGGCAAGAATTATCATTATCCCCAAATTATAGATGAGGAAATCTTCTTTCGTTCAGAGGTTTAACCCAAAATTCCACAGTTATAACAAAAATTGGCTGTTAATATCCAAGAACAAAATTATTAACACATAGGTCAGGACTCTACGGTATCCACCAGAAATGGGCTACAGAAGGCTGCAGGCCTGGCTCAGCCCGAAACTGAATTTGTTTGGGCTTCTACTGGAACTCAGAGAACCACTCAATCCGTTATTCTCAATGCAGTCAGACATTAATTATTCTCTTATTTTCATCTTCTCAAAAACTAATAAATTCCATTGTAACAATTCAAATTTTTCCCATCCAAAACTCTCAACAGTTTAGCATGTATCCATCTAGAGTCCAGGGGTGTCCAAACTGCAGCCCGAGATCCATTGTTAATTGGCCCGCAGCAAATTCCAAAAATATATTTAGTTTACTTAAATAAACCAGGTAACGCAATACGTACTTCACCTCGAGAGAATGGCCCGGCTGTTTGTGTATTTTACCGCATATGGCCCTTGGTGAAAACCGTTGAAAAAAGTTTGGACACCCCTGATCTAGACTGTTTTTTGACTTATAGACAAGTACACATACACACCCTTTTTGTGTTTTACAAAATTGTAATCATACTACACATAATGTTCTGCAACACGCTTCTTTCATTTTATCCTATATGCGTATGTTTTTCCACCTCGTACTCACTGAATGAACGCACTTTTATCTATTTAACCATTTTGCTACTGTTCAACATTTAAATTGTCTATAGTTTTAAACATGCTACAACAGACATCTCTGCGTGCCTACATGAATTTTTCTGTAGTATAGATACCCAGAAGTACTACTGTAGAAAGTTATTGCTGGTTTAGAGAGTTATGAAGTTAAATATTTGATAGATGCTGTCAAATTGTTCTCCAAATGACTTTCTTCACCAACTTCTTTTTCTTTGCACGCGTTCCTCTCTTGCTTTGGGGGTTGGTGTCTAGACTATGTCGCCCCTTTGCCCTTCTCGCCTGTCCTCTTCATTTTTCTGGTCTACTCTCCACTTCTATCTACTTACATCCCACCATCCTCTCACTGCCCTGTTTAACTGACTATAAAATGACATAAAAGCATATTTTAAATTGTAACTTATTACAAATGATGTTTTCTGTTTCCACTTGTTAAATAACCAGGTAGTTCTATCTTTCATCTGTCTCTCTAAAAAAAAAAAAAAGTGGTAATAAAACACAATAATTAAGTTACTTTAATGTGGCCCTTGATTCTAGTGACCCATGGCAGGGGAAAATGCCCCAGTTCCACCCCATACACACAACTCTACTGTGCAAAGTGTCAAAATCCATCCATATAGAAAGTTTAAAATTCAGTTCATTATCAGGAATTCTTTTGGGTACATGATGCTGAAACATGGCAGATATTTAAACTTTTAAGGTTTTAATTAGATATTCAGTGTTAGGAGTTAGAATAAGATATAGACAATCATAATCACAGAAAGTATTTGCAAGAATTAGTTTTTTCCAGAATAGGAGAATAATGATCAGGGAGAATCTGCTTCACTTTCATTTCTGCATAACCAATGTCTCCAAGCACACATGGCCTCACAGGAGGTCTGACAATTAAGTTCACAAACTTGTTGCAACAATGTTGCTAACTCTTTTGATATCAGAAGGATTATTCATTATGAATTTGTACTAACTGGACAAACAGTAACCAAGTTTACTATTTGGAAGTGCTGAAAAGGCTGCATGAAAAAGTTAGACGACTTGAACTTTTCGCCAACAATTCCTGCCTCTTGCATCACGACAATGCACCAGCTCACACGGCACTGTCTATGAGGGAGTGTTTAGCCAGTAAACAAATAACTGTATTGGAACACCCTCCCTACTCACCTGATCTGGCTCCCAATGACTTCTTTCTTTACCCAAAGATAAAGGAAATACTGAAAGGGAGACATTCTGATGACATTCAGGACATCAAGAGTAATACGATGGCAGCTATGATGGCCATTCCAGAAAAAGAGTTCCAAAATTGCTTTGAAGGGTGGACTAGGCACTGGTGTTGGTGCATACCTTCCCAAGGGGAGTACTTCGAAGGTGACCGTAGAGATATTCAGCAATGAGACATGTAGCACTTTTTTTAGGATGAGTTCAGGAACTTAATTGTCTGACCTCGTATACTTATTTCCCTTTCGGAGTCAGTAAACTGCCTGCCCCAGGGCCAGGGGTGTCCAAACTGCAGCCCACGGGCCAACTGCAGCCCGCAATCCATTTTTAATTGGCCTGCAGCAAATTCCAAAAATATATTTAGTTTACTTAAATAAACCAGGTGACACAATACATACTTCACCTCGTGAGTGGCCCGGCTGTTTGTGTATTTTACTGCATATGGCCCTTGGTGAAAACCCTTGAAAAAGTTTGGACACCCCTGCACCTGGGCGAACACACAAAGGGCAGTTCAAGGACTTAGAAGACCATGGAAAACAAATTTTGAGGGCTTTCAATTAATTCATCCAGAAAATAAAACAAAAATATTTGATTTTCTATTTCTAAGGTAAACACTATAGAGAGAAATACAAAGACCTAATTTTGATGGGGAAACAGAAAAATATCTGTAGGTGTAAACAACAAAGTTAAAGGATAAATACTAATAAATCCTAATAAAAGGATAAATCCTAATAAATCCTAAATAAATAGGAAATCCCTGGAACTACATTCAGCATAAGAGAGGAAAAAATTATATATGCATGTGTGTTGGGGGAAGGAGGCTGTTTATATTCACTGAAAAAGTTTAGAAGCCCGGGCATCCAAATACTAATACTGGTTATCTCTGGGGGTTGGGAGTATAGGCAGTTTTTTTTTCATTCTGCTTGTCTGAACTTAATTTTTCTCCAGTAAACACAAATAACTTACATAAAATAAATCGATAAAAGTTAAAAATATAAATGTTTGTAAAATACTCAAGACATTTAAAAGTCTACAAAATATATCTAAAGGCTCTGTCAAACTCCAAACACCTGACACTTGACTTCATAAATTTTCTTAGACCCCAAATTCCCACACTTCAACAAGGGACAGACTGTCCAGAATTGATACGATAAAATGGAAAGTCCCAGAAATACTAACTAAAGATAGTCAAACAATTTGGTTGTAGGTATTAATTCAATGTTTACATAAGATGGTTATAGGAAATGACATTTACTATTAAGGACTTGTTTCCAAAACATTTTAGGAGCTTGGAAAAATGAACAAGTACAAAGGGATTCAAACCAACAAGTAGTCCAAATGGAATTGCCTCACAAACAGTACTGGATCAGTTATATAAGCCATAGTTAACTCGGCTTGCTTGCCAAAGGACAAACTTATTCAGATGCCAAGGAATGTTCAGCGTTTGCACCTTAAATTTACTGCAACTTGAAGGCAATGCATTGCAGCATTAAGCGTAATAGCAAAAGATGGAAATAATCCAAATGATCATCACCAAGAAACTGGCTGCATAAACCATGGGCACTACACCGTAGAATACCATGCCACCGAAACAAAGGAGGGGAAACATCTCAATCACCATGGCATAATCGCTAGGACCTATTGTCAAATCAGGGGGAAAAAAAGGAGCAGAGGGCCAAGGTTTACTGTGTGGTATCTTTTGGCGAGAAAAGGGAAGGGGAGAAATAAAATATGCATGTTTGTTTATACTTGAAAAAAAATGATGGATAATCCAAAAACTGAAAAACTTATTACCAAGAAAGGGAAGAAGGAGACAGGTAGAGGGAATGAGGCTAGAGGCTAGACTTCTTGATGTACTTTACTGTGTAGTTTTGACTTTGGAATCGTATAAACTTTTATATACTTAAACATGTTAAATTTAAAATAACATTTACGTATTGCATCTTGATTGAAGTTTAATTTGGCTAACAAAATCTTTCATTTCTACTGGGCTGGAATTTCATAAATAGAAATGATAAGTCTTTCTAGTTTCATTATCCCTTAAAATGAATTTTTTTTGCCTATTTGACATGTTAAGCCAAATTTTATCTGTTTCCCACAAGATTTTTCTTTCCTACCAGTCGTTCCATGCTATAGATAGACAATTTCAGGTTGGAAAAGAGGTAAATAGGTTTTGGGTTTTTTGTTTCTTTGTTTTTAATTATTATTATAAAGCCTTTACTTTTTCAAAATAGTTTTAGGTTCACAGCAGAACTGGGTAGAAGGCACAAAGAATTCCCACACACACCCTGCCCCCCACACAGGGACGGCCTATCCCATTATCAAGAGGGGCACATTCATTACAACTGATGGACCCACACTGACAAGTCATTACCACCCAAGATCCATACTTTCCATTACAGTTCATACTTAGTGTTGTACATTCTATGAGCTTGACAAATGTGTAATGACATGTGTCCATCATTATGGTAACATACAAAGTATTTTCATTGCCCTAAAAGTCCTCTGTGCTCCACCTGTTCATTTGACCCCACCCCACACCCCCTGCCAGCCCGACAACCAGTGATCTTTTTATTGTCTCCATAATTTTGCCTTTTCTAGAATGTCATATACTTGGAATGATACAGGATGTAGCCTTGTCAGATTGGTTTCTTTCACTTAGTAAAATGCATTCTCCCAGGTCTTTTCAAGTGGTTTTTTAATATATCAGTATCTTCCATGAAAGAAACAAACTCTTAGCCCTTCAGAACTTTGTTCTGATCCTTTGAAATAATCATAGAAACTAGCATTTCATTTCGTGTTTGCTATAGGATAGGCACTCTAAATTTAGTACACACATTTTTTTCACTTGATCTGCTCAATGACCCGATGAAGTAAATACTTTCATTATCCCCATTTTACAGATGAAAAGCTAAAGCACAGAGAAGTTAGCTACACGCCCAAAGTCACATGCTTTTTCTTTAACAACTTTATTGAGGTGTATTTTACATATCATAAAATTCTCTCAAGTGTGCAATTCAATAATTTTTGGTGACTTTACCAAGTGGTACACCATCACCATAAATCAGTTCCAGAACATTTTCATCCATCCAATAAGGTCCTTCCTGCCCATTTACAGTTAATCCTGAGCCTCAGGCAATCACTAATCTACTTTCTGTCTCTATATTTCTGGTCATTTCATATAAATGAAATCATACTGTATGTGGCCTCTTTTGTCTGGCTTCTTTCACTTAGCATCATGTTTCTGGAGTTCCCTTATGATTAGCATGTGTCAGTACTTCATTGCTTTTTAATTGCTAAATAGTATTCATTGTATGAATGTACCATATTTTGTCTATCCGTTTACCAGTTGATGGGACATTTAGGTTGTTTCAATTTGGGGCTATTATAAATAACAGTTATGGACATTTGTGTGAAACTCTTCCTGTGGACTTATGTTTTCATTTCTCTTTCATTTCTCTCTACCTAAGAGTGGAACTGCATATTATATAGTAGTTTTATGTTTATCCTTTTGAGAAATTGCCAAAGTGTTTCCAAAGTGGCTGCACCATTTTCCATTGCCATCAGTAGTGTATGAGGGTTCCCATTTCTCCACATCCTCTTCAACATTTGTTATTATCTGTCTTACAGCCATTCTAGTGAGTGTGAAATGGTATATCACTGTGGTTTTAATTTGCATTTCCCTAAAGACTAATAATGTTGAGCATTTTTTCATGTACTTCTTAGGCAGTGTGTGTGTGTGTGTGTGTGTGTGTGTGTGTGTGTGTAATGTCAGTTTATATCTTTTGCCAATTTTTTGATTGGGTTATTTATCTTATAATTCAATTGTATTTATTATGTGTTTGTTAATTCTTAATAGGAGTCCTTAATTGGTTATGTGTTTTGCAAATATTTTCTCCCAGTCTGTTTCTTGTCTTTTAATTCTCCTAATGGTGTCCTTTGGAGTGCAAAAGTTTTGAATTTTGATGAGCTCTAACTTACCAATTTTTCCTTTCACTGGCTATGCTTTTTTGTATTGTACTTAAGGAAGCTTTGCCTAATGGTCTTGAATATTGTCTTACATGTTTTTTTCCAAGAGTTTTATTGTTTTAACTTACATTTAAGTCTGCGATACATTTTAATTTTTTGACAGATAAACAGTTTGGTTATTCATCCTCCCCTTTCTCCTCCTCCTCTTCTTCCTGTTTGTCTTCTTCCTCCTGGGCTTCCACCTTACCCCCCACCCACCAGCCCCACCCCCACCGCTGTCCCTAAACTTTAGGAGGACCCTCTGCGCCATCAAACTTTCCTTTAGCCTTACAGTCTGCGATATCCTTCTCAGACTTCCCCTTCAGCTTTGTTGCCTTATTGTTGTAAGTACTGCTTTTCACTGGCACTTGTTATTCCACATCTCTCCCAGCTTCTTTGTCACATCTCCAATAGAGATGTCAGGGTTTGTGGATTTGATCTTGGGGCGGAATTCTGAATGGAGCAGGAAGAATCCAGACGGTGGCTTTTGGGGGACATTAAAGTCCTTCTTCTTGCCTCCCTTAGCTGGTCCATCGCCCTTCATTTCCCGATCATAGCATACTTTATCTGCCTTTGCCATTTTGTCAAATTTAGACTTCCTCAGACATTGTCTTCCACCTCTCAGAGCACTTCTTGGAAAATTCTGTGAAATTGACATGGACCTCTGGGTTTTTCTTTTTATGTTTCTCTCTGCGTGTCTGCCCAAAGAAGGCAAAAGCCAACATCTTGCCCTTGGGTTTCTTGGGATGACCTTTAGCCATCTTGATTGTGTTGTTCGCTAGCCTGGGCAGCGCAGGGCACCACCAGTAACTCAGAGCTCCGTGGCCTCACGCTGGCTGCCTTCACCAGAGCCACCCATTTTAAGTTAATTTTTGTGTACAGTACGAAGGAAGAGTCTAAGTTTACCTTTTTGCATTATGGATATCTAATTACCCCAGCACCACTGTTGAATTGACAAAAATTGTTTAATTCCCTAGTTAATTACCTTGGCATATTGTAAAAAAATCAATTGACTATAGATACAAGGATTTAGTTCTGAATTCTAAATTCTGTTCCTTTTATTTATGTATCTATCTTTATGCCAATATCACACTGTGTTATCTGGAACTTAGTAAATTTTGAAATTGGGAGATGACAATCCTCTAATTTCATCCTTCTTTCGCAAAATTGTTTGGTCTAGTCTTGGTATTTGCATTTCCACAGAAATTTTAAGATCTGCTTGTCAGTTCTGCCCAAAAGAAGCATGCTGGAATTTTACAGTAATTGCATTGTATCTATCGATCAATCTGGAGATGATTGACATATCAACAATACTGTGTCTTCCAATCCATGGATGTGGAATGTCTATCCATTTGCTTAAATCTTCTTTCATTTCCTTTAGCAAAGTTTTGTAACTTTCAGTGCACAAGTCCTGAATTTCTTTTTAAAAATGTATTCCTAAGTATTTCATTATTTTTGATACTATTGTGAATGGACTATATTCTTAATTTCATTTGTGGATTGTTCATTGCTTGTATACATAAAAACAATTGATTTTGGTATATTGATCTTGTATCCTGCAACCTTGCACTTGTTTATTAGTTCTAACAGTTTTGTGTGTCTCTGGGTGTGTGTTCCTTAGAATATTTTATAATACATATTTTGTTCAGAAGCCCAGCAAGTTATAAAAGTCACTTTTAAGGGGCCTTTGATAAATGTTTGGTCTCATTTACAAACTTGGTTATACAACTTTCAAACTGCTTTTATAAATTTAATGTATTCCATTTCCTTTTAAGTACTATAATTATCTGGCTTAACAAAACCTGCCTGAGTACTTAAATAACTCTTATAAATTTAATACATTGAACTTATAAATATGGCAAATCTTTAGTTCTATTATTCAGTCGAAATTAAAATTTGAACTTAAAATCACAATTCTAAATCAAGTTCACATTTAAAATTAGAGTTACAAGGATGATCTCTTGTTCCATTAAGGCAAATTCTCTTCAACATTATATGTTTAAAAATGCCAAAATATAAAATGCTAAAAATGTACAGTCTCCTTAACCTGGAAATATGAATACTACACATCTGAAAGTCTTAAACATTACTATACTTATTTTTAAATCGTCCCAGAATCAGAAGATGCTGAAGCACCAATAAAATAACTATGCCATCCCAGACAACCATCCCTCTCTTTTCTTTTTTCTCTTCTGTACATTTGCTCCCCATCCAACCTGACTACATCTCAATGAAGGCCTTGCTATCACCTGCCTCTGTGACCTTGGCTAAAGCTACTGCCCTCATAGGGTTCCTATTTTCTTTACTTATTAAAAAAAAAAAATGGATGGGGTTAGGTTAGATGATCTCTAAGGTCTTATCCATAAAATTCTTTAATTCATATTTTTGTTTGTTCATGGCTCTGGTTTTCCATTCAGGCAAATGGGAATGATCAAAATTACTAAAAAGCAAAGCATCTACTGCTCATGCAAAGCCGCCATCACAGAGAATGCTCATTATGGCACATAGACCCATGCATCAAATAAGGATGTTTTGGTCAACAACAGACCGCATATGTGACTCTGGTCCCATAAGATTTTAATAGAGCTGAAAATTTTGTATTGCCTAGTGACATGGTAGCCATCATAAAGCACAATGTATTACTCACATGTTTGCAATGTGATGCTGGTGTAAACAAACCTACTGCATTGCCAGTCGTACAAAAGTACAGCACGTACAATTAAAGTAGTAGGTTATACCCTCCAGGTTTGTGTAAGTGCACTCTGTGACGTTCCCACAATGACAAAATTACCTAAGGATGCATTTCTCAGAACGTACCCCAGCGTTACGTGACACATGACTGTAATAAAATTTGTAATCTAAACATAAAAGCTTAAGTAATACAGGTGGTTTTTTTTTTAATTCTAACTTTAGTCAATCAAAGCCTAATTTAAAAATCAAATTTACTTATGAGTAATCTCTTTTGTGCACAAAAACTACCATCAAGGACCTTGAAAATCACATTTGACAAGTTGGAGCAGAATATCTCTGGGATAAGAAAGACTGTCATTTAACAGGCATATATGAAGTGCTTACTGTGTATCAGACAGACAAACTGTGCCGGGCGCCAAAGACTGAGGAGCTCACAGACTCCTGTACAGATATTAGCCAGGCAACCAAAAGTATTGCGTTGCTTAGCATTCTCTACAAAATAAAGCCATGCTACTATAGCAGGATACTATTTTGAAATACAACACAACAAATATAGATATCAATGGTTGGCTTTTGAGTTTCAAAAGCCTCTCCTGAAAGATTTGCAAGGAGGCTGGCGCAGTGGCTCAGGCGGTTAGAGCTCCGTGCTCCTAACTCCAAAGGCTGTCAGTTCGATTCCCACATAGGCCAGTGGGCTCTCAACCACAAGGTTGCCAGTTCAATTCCTCGAGTCCCGCAAGGATGGTGGGCAGCACCCCCTGCAACTAAAGATTGAACACGGCACCTTGAGCTGAGCTGCCGCTGAGCTCCCAGATGGCTCAGTTGGTTGGAGTGCATCCTCTCAACCACAAGGTTGCCGGTTTGACTCCCACAAGGGATGGTGGGCTGCACCCCCTGCAACTAGAAAAACGGCAACTGGACCTGGAGCTGAGCTGCACCCTCCACAACTAAGACTGAAAGGACAACAACTTGAAACTGAACTAAGATTGAAAGGACAACAACTTGACTTAGAAAAAAAAAAAAGTCCTGGAAGTACACACTGTTCCCCAATAAAGTCCTGTTCTCTTTCCCCAATAAAATCTTTTAAAAAAGAAAAAAAGAAAAAAAAGATTTGCAAGAATGCATGGTAGGAGGTGGCTTTCATGTCTAACAGCTCCCCTACCCCACCTCAGGCTGGGTCAAAATTCCATCAGCTTGGTAGGAAAGAGCAAGTGGGAAAGAAAGAAGTGGGAGGAAAAATATCATGCATCATCCCTGAGAAGGGGCCCTGCACCCTGTCTCTCTGAGCCAAATTCCTGTTAAAGAGGAAGACAGATCTCCCCCAGATAATTCTGGGCATTTGAAAAAGGGGGAGCTGTGCCCTTGTCCCCAGGGAGCCCAGGAGGCAGCAAGACCAAGTTCCACAGGCCCTGTGTGTTGAGGTTTGTCTGGGCAGAGAGGTCTTAGGTAGCCTCACCGAGAGGCTTGGGAACAGCACCAGGAACCCACAGGGCCTGAAGAGCACAGAAGTGGAAGTCCCCAGCCTAGCTGGAGCTGGTGTGCTGAGCACTTCCCATGCCCACCTCATTCCAGCTGACAACAGCAGCCATAGGAGAGAGGCAGTCTCAGAATCTGTACTTTACAGATGAAGAAACCAAGGCTTGGAATTAAATAACGTGCTCAAGGACACACCGCTCACCAGTGTTGGAGCCAGGACTTGAATGCATCCTCCTAACTCATGCGGTATATTGCTCTCATTAAAATATATATATTATACCCAGCACCTTTCTTGAGAGATGGATGAGGCGGAGACCTGTCTTCATGCCTTGTAGCATGCAAAGAATGGCAGCAAGCCAAAGGTAAGAACCCAAGCAAAGAAAAAGATAATTCAGGCCCTGACTCAGCATTGTTCTTGATGACAGTTAAGCTAATGGAAACTACAAAACACAGCCAAGAAAATTCTTTTTTTTTCTTCCTTTGCTGAATAGGACCTGGCTGTTTGGGGGTCATTTAAAGGCCCTGGCACATATTTTTAACAGTGAACCCCCTTTTACTCTCATGCCCTTCTTAGCGTCTCACCCTTCAGCCTGACTAGCTGTACAGGGAGAACCCCACCAAGAGGGAAGTGAGGGCTTTACTTTAAAGATGAGGATAAACTCTCAAGTATACTGTTAGGAGAAAAAAAATTACCAAAGATTGCACACAGTAGGATCCAATTTTGTCCACTATATGCATGTGAACACATCTGCACAAAGTATGGGCTCTCTCTGGGTAGCAGAAGGATGGGCAATTCTATTAGCTTCAAGGTCGCAGAGTTAAGTGGTTAAAGCACAAGTTCCTGAATCCACACTCTGCCACTTACTGGCTACGGGACTTTGCGTGAAATGACTGAACCTGTCAGAGTATCAGATTTTTCATCTGTGAAATAAGGGGACTAGCAGACTCCGCCTCACTGGGCTGTGTGAGGATTATAGCAAATCGTCCCTGAACTGAGCATCAGCACAGTGCTTAGCACATGGCAAGCTCTCGGGCATCATATGTGGGGAATACCTCCACCTGCTGCCAGAGGCCATAATGCAGCTTCCTGGTTTCCAGTCTACTGTACAGACCACCTGACCCGACCTCCTTCTATAGATAAGGAATCACAGAGCCGGCAATGGAATCACAGAGCCGGCAATGGCGGCTCAATCCAGAGCCCAGGGCTCCACTCACCAGTCCAGCCTCTCTCCACCCCTTCAGGGTCCTCTCCCTGGAGCATTTTCTGCATGAAGGTCCCTTAGGGGGTCTCCCCTTATCACTTGTCAGTCCCCTCAGGTTCTATGCACTTAGGGAAATCTGGCTGTAAACAGCTGTGTCAAGGAAATCCAAACAAGCCCTGTGAGATACTCCTAATTTGAAAAGAATTCTGTTTCACCTAATTTAAGGCACTGAGAACTCAGACTATAAAGAATTGAATAAACTATTGCATTGTTGTAAGAATCATGTCACAACTGTATGTTTTAAAAAGAAATATTAGACAGAAAGTAGACAGAATCTAGATGCAGTGAGACAGAAACTGAACTCATCTCAATGTGAAAGTGTTTTGGGTGGGTTTTTTTTTTGGTGTTATTTTTTGCTTTGTTTGTTTGTTTTCACTTTGAGTCACATGGGTATTTAACCAGGAGAAAGAGAACTCCATGAGACAAATTTCAAGAATCTTGCATACAACTCCCTTTGAACTTGTGTCTCAGCAGGGGCGTTGAGAAAAAAACAAGACAAGATGAAATATGACTAGAAGCTCTTAAAAACTGTTAAGTCTGAGTGCTATGAAAGTGGACAGACCTTGGTTTAAATACCTTCTTTCCCACTTGCCATGTAATCTTGGGCAAGTTACCTAACATCTCTGAGTCTTGGTTTTCTTACTTGAAAGGTGAAGCTAATCCCTAACTCACAGGGTCAGTGTAAGAATTACACAAAACAATGCAGGTAAGGACCTGAGCACACACTGAACACACTGAAACCCAACAGGTGAGAGTCCCTCACCTCCTTAGGAAGCCACGTCCGAAAATCAATCAGCAATTTCCGTTGAAGGCTTATAACTTAGTTTCATGATGATTTCCCTCAGAGGAAAAGGCATCTACACAACATTTAGAAAGTGAAATTATCCTCACATGGGTTTAAATCCTATCTCCGCCATTTACTACCTTTGTAACCTTGAACAAGTTGCCTCAGTTTCCTCAAGTCTAAACTGGAAATAATCATAATAACTGACTCGAAGGAGTTAAGGATAAAGCTTGTAAAGTACTTGCCACGACCCCTACCATTCTAAAAATGTTGGCTATTTATTTTGGTTCCGTTTTTCTAAAAATTATTCATATAATTGCCTCATACATATATAATTCCTTCAATTGATGCTTGAAGTCATAGCCACATTTTATATTTCACAGCACGGCACATTTCCACTGCGACAATTTAATCCATATAAAAACTTGGGCAAAAAATATGGAAATGTTTACTTAGATAAAACTAAGAAACTGACATGGAAATAATAAAGCCAAACAATTTCTTCATTTTAAAAGCACCCTGACCCCAGTATAAGACAGCTCAAAGGGTCCATCTGCAGACTAAAATGGAGAGATCAGAAGTATATCCAGCAGAAAATTACTGCTCAGTCTGCTCAGAAAGAGAGTCTATAAAGCCCCTGGCAGCCCAATTAAATATAAGTGAGGAGGGAATTAATGTTTGTTAAGTATCTACAATGTGTCAAGGGCTACACTTATATTCTCTCATTTGTCAGTCATACCACTGTCACCATGTACATTGCAACTAATGCCAGGCACAGTGCAGAGTTTCTTTGTTCTGTTCTTTTTAAACATTGCATTGAAAACTGAACAAATACTAACTTGTCAAGTCCTCTCCATAACCCTTCAAAGTAGGATTTATCATTATTTATTAAAAAGGGAACTGAGGCACAGAGAAGTTAAGTAGATCTGCCTTAGGTCACACAACTTGTAAGTCCTAGAGGCAGAATTTAAACCCCAGCAATAAATGACACTGTCAGATTAGTAGCAGCTGAGCCTGGTGTGAAGTGAATTAGCAATGGGCTGGGCTACACTGTGAGAATATTGCATCTTAGATTGCTATAATTATCATTTTTTTGGGGGGAGGGGAGATGGATGGGAGAATCTGGCTTTTATTACCATTACTATTACTACCATCATTTGATTAGTTAATATATTCAATGTGGTTCAAAATTCAGAAGATACGGAAGGTATCTAATAAGTGTCCTCTATCCCTGCCCACACAGTTAGTACCTTGCCCTGGAAGCAAACAGTGCTATGCGTTTCTTAGGTTTCTTTCCAGAAATTTCTTATGCACATACAAGCAGATAAATAAATACACACACTCGGGGTAACATATTATGCACACTTTGCTGCACCACCCTCTTTTCCTGGGACCCTGTACCTGGAGGCTATTTCATACACAGAGCTTCCTCACTCCTTGTGAGAGCTGCCAACTATTTCATTGTGTAATTTCTCCTCTAGTGGACATTTAGGTTGTTTCCAGTCTTTTGCTGTGACCAACAATGAAGCAATGAATAACTCTGTCTATAGATCATTTTTCACAGTTGAAAGTACATCTGATAACATCCTAGAAGTCGAATTGCTGGGTTAAACAGTATGTGCATTTGATAAATATTTCCTTCTTCGCCTCCACAGAGATTACCCAAATTCAAAATGTGTGATCCCTGCCACTCTTATTTATGGGTGTCTGGGTTAGTTTAATTAAAGTGTCCCCGAGATTTCAACTTTCATCTGCATAATCTGAAACGCTGATGCTGACAAAAGGGCAAGATTCAACCATAACTCACAATTTAATTTTTTTATTTTCATCCAAAACAGTATTTCCAACCAATTGGCTGTTAAATAAAGGTTCAAAATTGGAATATACAATTTTATGTCAATAAAACACTGCTTTTTATCTGCTTCACGTGTTGGGGAGCTGCCCAGATACCACCTATGGTTGTGCAGACAATGATGCAAACAGCACACCCTAGAGTTGTGCGCAGCTGTATATGGCAGATTCCACTTAGACATGTGTAGGGAGAGGTGTTGTTTAGGGTAAAACACTTTTGATACCCCATCCTCCCAAGTTAGACACAGATAGTCACTATCTAAATGCTGCTTGATGCTAACAATGGCGGCTGAATCTCAATTCTCCTTCTGAGAGCTGACAAACTCCCAGGATATTTTTACAGCAGTTTCAGATGACCCAGATGAAAAGAAGCTTTAAACCTTACCCCAAAAGGAAGGCCCGATGTCAATGGCATCTTCACCTTGTCAAAGAGGAGAACACCGAGTCATCACTACCCACCCACTTCCTGACCCCTGGATGTTAAATTATTATCCACAGGAAGTTAGATGGTGGCACGCGGGGAGATTGGTCTCAGACTGGAAGGGGTCAGCCTGGCGGAGCTAAGCTTCATTAGAGTTAGATACATTCACAGTGTTTATCACTCACCCTGTGAGATATGTAGAATTAGCTGTGCTTTGCTTTCCACCTAACATCCCCTTATCCTAAATTACATTTGAGATCAAGCTGATACTCATGGGCAGGGCCTGCAGAGGCTGGATGCTCAGGGAACAGGAAGCCTCTTTTATTCTACCAGTGGGACAGCTTGGCAACTGGGGTGTTAGAAATGAAATGCTGCAGCGGCTGCCACGTTCCCTCCTCCCTCATCTCTGGCATCTTATCTTCGCCTTCACAGAAGAGTGACCACAAAGGAGGCGGTAGGAGGAAGGATGTTAAAGCACAGTGGATGGAGAAGGCTCATGTCTAATCCCCTGCAGCTGAAAGAGCTCAGCTCTGGTGATAAAGGGATCTAGCAGTAATCCAACCTCTCAACAAAGAGATTTAATATCCTGAGGGTGAGATCTACTCAGCCGTGCAGGGTCATCAGCCGATTTAATCCAGCCACGCTCTTTACAGATCGAGTAAGTGACTGTGAGCAACTCTCTGCTTGGGGTTTCCAAGATGGACAGCATTTTAAGAGTGAATGAATGAAGTAACTCACTTTGCGGCCTGATTATACGTGATATTCATACCTTAAAGATAGTTTATTAAATTAACTAATTATGCCCAATGTGCTGTTAATCTAAACCCCTTTTCTCTCAAATCTAGAAGCTTGTCCCACTCTGCTTCTGTCATTTCCTTTCAACTGTGTAGTGTGGTGACACCTAGTGGGAGAAAGAAGGGGAGCACCCAAGCAGGAGCCGAAAACAATTGCATTTTTGATGACTCCATTTTCATGAAGGTTATAGAAATTGAGCCTTGGGGTGGGCAGAGCCACCAGTTCCAATCATTTTAAAGCTCTTTTGTGTTTCCTCCATTGCTGATAACAAGTGTAGCCTTACCTCCTTTTAAAACCTTTGTGAGCTGAATAAGGCAGAGAGATAAGAAGTTAATTAACACTGCTCTGTCCAAAACAATTCTCCCACAGGAATGACACCTGTTTTAGACCTAAGAGAAGCCTAAAGATAGCCACTCAAAGATTGGAATGACTATGTCACTTAAAGCAAGTAGCCAGATGGTTGCCTAGGGTGGCTTAAGAATGTGTTAACTAGGAAATAGCCTCTGTAGTCTATGCCAGGGAAGCTAAAAAGACTTCTTTGCCTCTCAAGTAGTTCCTTATCAACGCCTGGATTTCCACAACTTTGAGGCTCATTCCTCCGGCACTGGGGAACTTTCTGCAGCCCTTGATAATAAATAGTAACCGCAAATGACCCTGACACGGGTAATAGTTTCAGCCTTGCTAACATTCTGAGGAAGGTAAATTAAAGCTGAGACCAACTGACTATTAAAGAAGCTGGAAGGGGAATGTATATATTGGATCACACTAAATGACCTCAAGAGTTCCTTTATGGTTATAGCAACTGGTAGCTGGGATGTAGGCCCTAATGGAAATGGAGGAAATGCAGCTGTGAGAAGGATAGAGCCTGGGGAGAGATGGGAACTGAAATGAGAGGAAAAGTAGGAGGAAGCCAAGACACTTTTGTCACCCTACTGTGGATGCACATACTAACAAGTTCAGGGGAGACCTGCCTTACAAACTCAAAGACGGAAAGCAAACAGGATGGTCTGAACATAAAAATTCCTAAGTCAAAGTGGGTCATGGCAGGTGGTCATGTCCCAGGCCTGTAGCTTCCTGGACAGAGGTAAATCTGTAGCTTACGTGAGCCTGTGTATTGTATTGTTGCATCTAAAAATAACATACGTGTACCTTTAAAATGTCAGAGTAATTTCCTTTTCCAGACCCCTCAGGGCACAACAACTACCCACACCAGAGCAGGAGACCACAGCACCCCTCATCGTTGTTCCCCAAATACAATCTCCACGTGCTGTAAATGTTAATTATTAGCTATCCTGTGCCCACCAGTGTAAAAGAAGTATGTGTCTCTCCATTGTACTTCTTATCCAACCCCAGAGATCCCTCCCACTCCCACCACCTTCCCACCGCCCACCTCCCCACCCCGGCCCCCGCTTCACGTTCTCCACCCTTTAATCTACAATAGGTTTCCTGTAACGGTGCCTCCTTTTAGTCTAATATACACAACAAGCCGCAAAGCTGCCCTTCTCAGGGGCGTTTTCTCCTTCTGTTGAGATTTTTGCTTCCTGGTGATTGTCATCAGTTTGACTTAAATAAACTCCCGAAAATTCTCTGCAAATTTGGACGCTCCTTATGTCTACACTATGAACTGCTTTTACTCACAACACTTCTGACACCAAATGTATGCGCTGTTTTCCAAGACCACTTCTCCAACTCTGTGAAACCAGCTAATATCCTGTAATTCCATTCAGTTCTAACACCCTGTACCTGGGGTTAACATCAGATTCCACTGCTTCAGGGCTCAATCCTAGGAGACCGCCCCCTACGTCATACAAGGAACACGCGCTAACCCACTGCGCCACTCGAGCTCCTGCCCCTGCTTCAGATGCCACTTGCAAGTTCCAGTCTGTCACTGCTTACTGACCAGTTATACATTCAGGCAGTTCTCACAATTTGCTCAGTTTCAATAATTCACTAGAATGACTTACAGAGCTCAGGAAAGCACTTTACTTACTAGAACTAGTTTATTATAAAGTGTGGGGGTCCAGAACAAGCCACCCCCAGATGTGCCTCAGTGGTATGCAGATCACTTTGACCAAAGGCAATTTTAGCTTCAGGTTCAAGAGAAACTTCTGCCCCTCCCTTTAACTACCTAGAAGAATTTAAATTATGGGCTTGCCCATAAGACCTGATCAGAGGTAACTTACGTTGACCTATCTACAGGACAGGGCAAACTTCTATGTACTGAAAATCTGCTCTTCTTATCATCCTGCAATGACCCTCTGAAGCCCCCAAGACACCTTGCCTCATCCCTATCTCAGGGTGTCTTATATACCCATGGTCCCTTTCTGTCTCTGAACCTCTCCTGCACGTGAGGTCCCTGACTATCTCTTGTAGCTGGGGTTCCCATACATATGTATGTGTTAAATTTGGTTATTTTCTCTTGCTAATCTGCCTCACCTCTATTTGATTTTTTAGACCATCCAGAAGAACCTTGAGGGTAAAGTTTGTTCCTCCTCTACAAAAGGATATTATAAAAGATACAAATGAACAGACAGATGAAGAGGTACATAGGACAAGGTCTGAAAGGGTCTGGAACACGTGAGCTTCTGTCCCACAGAGTTGGGGTGTGTCACCCTCCCGGCACATGGCTGCATTAACGAATCCATAGGTTTTCTGAACCCCATTAATTAGGGAGTTTTATGGAAGTTCCATCACATAGGCATAATTGATTAAATCATGGGCCATTCGTGATTGAACTCAGTCTCCAGCCCCTTTTACTTCCCCAGATGTCGGGGAGTGGGCTGAAAGTTCCAACCCTCTAATTATGCTGTGGTCCTTCTTAGTGTGTGGTGACAGCCCCATCCGGAAACTACCTAGGAGCCCCCAGCCATCAGTCATCTCTTTAGCATACAAAAGACACTCTTACCACTCCGGAGTTTCCGAGGGTTTTAGGAGCTGTGTGCCAGGAATTAGGGACTAAGATCAATTTTATATATACATATACATATATACATATATATACATTTTTTATATATATATATATATATATATATATATATATATATATATATATCACATTCTCATAGTCTTGCTCAGTTTCTGACTTTAGGTAATCCAGGATAATTTTTTTTTTTTTTTAAATCTCCCTCAGTAAATTTTGCCAGGTCCAAACTACTCAACTGAGCCTTCTAATTTTCTATACAAACAGAGAAATCACCCTCAGATGCTGAAAAACGGACTTGTGTATTATATGAAATATTTGAATAAGGAAATAGATAAAAGAATAATATATCATGATCAAGAGTGGTTCATCTCAAGATGCAAGGTAGTCTTGTGGACAAAAAAGGGGTTCTATACAAAATAACCTCCCAGGGTGATCTGATCATAAATTGCTAAATGGACAGACAGGTCATGGTAGGTAGTCATGCCCCAAGCCTGTAACTTTTTAGTAAAAGGTTTATTTTTGCCTTAAGCAAGCTCTGTTCATTGTTTTGGTGTCTTGGTTAAACAGACACCTTTGAAATAAACTGTAACCACCCGCAAGAGAGCACATAATCTTGTTAGGCTTCCTGTAATCCACTCCCCACCTTGTTTTCGCCCACTTCCAGGTAATCTTCCTTACTTACCCTCCTTCATTTCAAATGCATAAAAGCTGCAAAACTGTTATTCCCTGAGGATTTGAGATCTTGCTCCCTGTCATATGTCAGTTTGGCTCAGATAAACTCATGAAAATTCTCTACAGGTTTGGACCTTCTTACGTCAACAGTGTTAACATATAAAAAGTATTCAGTGTAATTCAACATATAAAGATAATAAAGGAGGAAGTCCATACAGTAATTGAAAAAGCACTCGACAAAATCCAATTCATGATTTTTAAAAAAAAAAAAATTCAGAAAATTGGGAATACAAAGAAACTTTCTTAATCTCATAGAGAGTATCTATGAAAAACTTACAGCTAACATCAGGGTGACCTAATGGTGAAATACTGAATGCTAGACTGTGAACAAAGTACAGATGTCCCCTCTCCCCTCATCTATTTGCCAATGTACTGGAGGTCCTAGCCAGTGTAACGAGGCAAGGGAAAAGAAACTAAAAGGCATAGATTGAAAAGGAAAAACTCAACTGTCCCTATTTACACATGACATGCTTGTTTATGAAGGCGTTCAGAACATGCCACCCCACAAATGTCACGTTGGTATGCTGGCTATTTTCAGCAGAAGGCACTTGAGAAATAGCAGGTGCAGGAAGGGCTCTCTGATCTTCCCCTCTCTACCTGAAAGCAGGACATAAAATTTCCCATGAGAAAGGTGCCTTCCCTGCACCAGGAAGAGAATATTCCTATCGCTAGACACTGGGAGCTGATGAAACCGCCCTCAGATCTAAAAGACTACGGACTGATAACAATGCTCTAGCTTTTCTTGCAGGAAATCCCCGCCATTTGTCAAGTCACAAAACCACTCAAAACCCGCACAGACTGACCACGAGCCGCTCAGCTGGTTGGAGTCGGCACAGTCAGCAGCTAAATGAACCTAAGCTGACCTCCAGATCGCAGCAGAACCACGATTCATGGAACTCAAGTAACAATGATGCTACTGTTGCCTCCAGAGCCCTTTAAAAAGCAAGAGGTCTGTCAGTAAGGAAGATCCCATGTGCAGACTAAATACGGACAAATACAGGACTGAGCAATGAAACTCCACCGGATTGGAATTTCTTTGTTCCCTCTTGCCCCTTTCACATTCCTTACCCTTAGACGGCTTAATTCAAGACTGTCCAATCAGGTCCCCTGAATTAGAATTAATAAATATGTATAGCCCCTTCTTATCGCTATTTAAATTTATTTCAAGCCTTTGTTCAAGGAGACTGATCTGAGTTTTGTCTCCAGTCTCTTTGTCTTGCTGCCTGACAAATACACCCTTTCTGTGGAGAGAGAGAGAGAGAGAGAGAGAGAGAGAGAGAGAGAGAGAGAGGGAGGGAGGGAGGGAGGGAGGGAGGGAGGGAGGGAGGGAGGGAGGGAGGGAGGAAGGAAAGAAAGAAAGAAAGAAAGAAAGAAAGAAAGAAAGAAAGAAAGAAAGAAAGAAAGAAAGAAAGAAAGAAAGAAAGAAAAGAAAAAAAGAAAGAAAAGGAAAAAAGCAGGAAAGAAAGAAAACCTATTGCCTCAGGCTTTGGCTTTCTGTGCACAACAGGCAATGAGCCCACCAACTATGTTCAGTAACACTGACATGGGAATGAACCTGTCCAAAAAACCTACTAAAATAACACTTATTTTCCATTAGTTTCCCCCAGATATCCCCTAGTCACTGTCCCACCATTACTGCCCAACTCTCTCTAACATTCACCCTTTCTAGCTCCCTTGGATTCTGGTGAGGATTAAAGAGGAAGACATTTGTAACAGACTTAACACAGTGCCCGGCACATTAGGTTAATGCTCTGTAAGTGCAGGTTACTGTTATTTTTTTATGCATTATGGGGACGGCATTTTAAAAAGTGTAACATGAGTGTCAGGAAGGAGAAAACAAGAAAATTATGGTTCCATTCATCAGTTCACTCCCACTTTCCATTTTCCAAAATGGTTGGTGTTAATTATCCAAGTATTTGGGATTTTATTTTCTTTTTAGTTCAAGATTTATATTTTTATCTTCATCAGTTTTAAATGACATAATACAGATATGCTAATTTTTAAAAAATCAAATCAAATTGAAGCATGTAGGATAAAATGTGAACGCTCCCCTATCTGCCTCCTAATCCTGCTCCACGTAGGCCTAGGAGATACCAAGCTGTATCTGTATCCCTCCAGTCGTTCATCAACATACGAAACAACATTCACATTCCATGACCTACGTTTAGTTCTCTTAGTCACGGCATAAAAACTTCAAGTCCTCCCACAACTAAAGTTCCCTCTGGAGCTTTGATAATAATCTTGGTAACTCTGTAAGGATCTCATAAGCCCACCTACCCCCATCCTTATAAACACATATCTCTGCGTTAATTTAGGAATTCAGAAGGCTCAGCTATACCAAAAGATTTTGGAGGTCCTGATTCTATCAACAATAGCAACAACAATGACAAAACAAAAACAAAAACAAAAAAACTGGAAATAGGAGATTTGAAATATCACTGCCGCAGCCAACTAAGTGAATCATGTAATCAGTTGGACCCAGCGAATTTCTTCTGGGCCTGCTGTCTGTATCCATTCTACTCTGAAGAATATCTGAGGAATATAATAAAAGATGGGCCACAATCACAACTTAATAAAATAGAGAGATTCCAAAGCTGGGCAACATCTTTTCCTTTTTTTTTTTTTTTTTTTTTTTTTGGTCTATGGAAGTTACCACACAGGCAGTGAAATGTAGAAAGAGACTTTCAAAATTAAATGATTCCATAGGAAATATGCCTCATGGGTGATTAAAATTCAGCAGGTTACACTTGCTGTCTTTCTACAGGTGGTTTTCTAGGCAATCATTAGATTTTATAAGCTATCTGCCCTGTAGCTTTTGATATTCTGGAAGGATTGATGACATCCATTTCCTTTCAGGTAGAACAGTTTTCAATGTAGTGATATTCAGCAACCTCCAAATCAGTCTGCGAGGCACTGGGAGGATGGTGGCTTCCTCGGCTATGTCGAAGGTGATTCTGCCCAGAACCGTGAAGAAGATGCTGAAACCTCTGATAACTCGTAAGTAGAACAACATCAAAGGTGAGCTTCCCTTTGAGCAAGATACACGAAAGTGAAAACTGAGTTGACACCAGCATGTCATGGGACTCTTTTTAAATAATGGGAAGAAACGAGGCAAATGTAATATTTAGTTCTTCATTGCTTAAAATCAGATCTCCATGAAGAAACGATGCACGGCAGAGAAATAATCTATAAATTCTTGTGAACTTTAGAAATGGAAAAATAAAAATAGTCACAAAATATTTCCATGTCTATAGTCTTCTATAGCTTTGTTAAATAGTTGTTGGCTTAAAAAAAAAAAATCATACAAGTAATATATTAGTTTGCTGAGGCTGCTGTAACAAAGTACCACAAGCTGGTTAGCTTAAACAATAGGATTTTATTGCCTCACAGTTCTGGAAGGTAAAAGTTCAAAATGGAAGTATCAGCAGGGTTGATTCCTTCTGAGGGCTATGAGAGAAGGATCTGTTCCACGCCTTCCTCCTTGACTTGTCGATAGCCATCTTCTTCCTCTGTCTTTTCACATCATCTTCCTTCTATCATCTCTATGCCCAAATTTCCCTTTATAAGGACACCAGCCATATTGGATTAGGACCCACCCTAATGACCTCCCTTTAACATCATTACCTCTGTAAAGACTGTCTCCAAATAAGGTCATATTCTGAGGTACTGGGGGTTAGGACTTAAAGATATGAATTAGGGGGCATATACAATTCAACATACAGCAAGTAACTTAAAATTTCTAAAATTATCTTTAGTGATATAATGCATTTTAAGATAAGACATCCCAAATTTTCACTGTACTCTTTTTCCCTTTGGAATCTATTTATAAGCATAATTACATTCAGCAAAATCACAGTTTTGAGCTAGGTCACAGTGACTCATATACAGTAGATGTATGATAAATGTGCCAATTTGAATTGTTTTCTATCAGAGCCTTAATAATGACTCTTCCAAAGAGCAATTGGATCCCACAGACCTGAGCAGGTTCTAACTGACTTCAAAACACTTTTTATTTCCAACTGTTCAGACACAACATGAATTGTTTGAATGCATTGGCCTGTGAATCTTTATTTTGTAGAGTCTTAGGGTTACATATGGTCACAAATCAACAACTTTTTTTTTTACCAGGACAATTAAATGAGACCAGATAAGAGATGCATTTCTTTTAACTGACACTGAATATACACGGTGCCACTTAAACCACGAGACTTAAGCTGGGTTTACCAAGAAGGTGGGGGAGGAGATGGGAGGGCCTGCAATAAATTAGGTCACAAAGGAGTTTCTGGTGATCAGTCATCAAGAAAGGAAAAACGAAAAGGAGAGAAGAAAGGGAGAGTACTAATTAATTGAGCTGCAAAAGTTTATGCAATGGCCAAAAAATTTCTGAATTTGATGAAAAACATTAATATAAGCATCCAAAAAGCTCATCCTACTTGGAGAAGTAGGATGAACTTAAAGAAACCCACACCAAAAAACATTACAATCTAACTATTGAAAGGCAAAGACAAAGTGAGAATCTTGCAAGCAGCAAAAGACAAGTGACATGTCATGCAAAAGGAATTCTCAAAAAGATTATCAGCAGATTTCTCACAAAAAAACTTTTCAGAGGTCAGAATGCAGTGAGCTATATTCAAAAAACTAAAAGAAATAAAATGTCAACTAAGAATCCTATATCTGGCAAAACTGCCCTTCAAAAGTGAGGGAGAAATTAAGGCATTTCTAGACAGACAAAAGCTGAGGGAGTTCACTCCATTGTATAGACATACCACAATTTGTTTATCCATACATCAGTTGATGGACATTTGAGTTGTTTTTACTTTTTGGTTACTATGAATAGTGCTGCTATGGACATGTGTGTACAAGTTTTTGTATGGACATATGTTTTCAATTCTTTTACCTATATACCTAGATATATACCTAGGAATGGAACTGCTGGGTCATATGGTAACTCTATGTTTAACTGTTAGAGAAATCGCCAAAGTGGCTGCACCACACTACATTCCTGTCAGCAATGATAAGTGTTCCAGTTTCTCCACACCCTCATCAACACTTGTTATTATCCCTTGGTGTGTGATGTCACAATGAGATATTTCATTGTGGTTTTAGTTTGCATTTCCCTGATTACTAACAATGTTGAGCATCTTTTCATGTGCTATTGACCATTTGTATATCTTTGAAGAAAGGTCTACTCAGATCATTTGCCCATTTTTAAATTGGGCTATTTCTCTTTTTATTGTTCAGTTCTTTATATATTCTGGATAGTTCTATCAGATATATTATTTACAAAAATTTTCTCCCATTCTGTGAGTTTTTTCATTTTCTTGATAGTGTCCTTTGATGCATGAAAGTTTTTAATTTTGATGAAGCCCAGTGTACCTATTTGTTCTTTGGTTGTCCGTGCCCTAAGTGTTATATCTGAAGACGCCATTGCCAAATCCAAGGTCACAGAGATTTACACCTATATTTTCCTCTAAGAGTTTTATAGTTTTAGCTCTTAGATATTTAGATCTTTGATTCATTTTAATTTTTGTATATGGTATATGTTGTGGTTCCAACTTCATTCTTTCACATGTGAGTATCAAGCACTATTATTGAAAATACTATTCTCTCCCCTCATTGAATTGTTTTGGCACTACTTTCAAAATAAATTGACCACAGATGTATGGGTTTATTTTGGGACTCTAAATCCTATTACATTGATCTCTATGTCTATCCTTATGCAAGTTCTAGATTATCTTGATTACTGTTGCTTTGTAGTAAAATTTGAAACAGGAAGTGTGAGTCCTCCAACTTTGTTGTTTTTCAAGATTGTTTTGGCTATTTTGGGTTCCTTGAATTTCCATATGAATCTTGGGATTAAACAGTCTATTTCTTCAAAAATTCCAGTTGGGATTTGGTAGGGATTTTGTTGAATCTCTAGATCACTCTAGGAAGTGTTGCCATTAATAGTCTTATTATCTGTGAAAATGGAATGTGTTTGTTTCTTTAGGTTTTTAAAATTTCTTCCAACAATCTTAAAGTTTTAATTTAATTTTTCCAATCATCTTAAAGTTCCAACTTCTTAAAGTTTTAAGTGTACAAGTTTTTCCTTTCTTTTAAGTTTATTTCTATTTTATTATTTTTAATGCTATTGTAAATGGAATTGTTTTCTTAACCTCATTTTTGGATTGTTCATTGCAGTTAAAGAAATACAATGAATTTTTGTATACTAATCTTGAATCTTGCAACCTTGCTGAATTCATTTATTATTTCTAATGTGTGTGTGAGTGCACACACACACACGTGCAAGTGTGTATTCCTTAGGGTTTTCTGTATACAAGATCATGTCATTTGCAAATTGAGATAGTTTTATCTTCTTTTTCAATCTGAATGTCTTTTTTATCCTTGCCTAATTGCCGTGGCTAGATCTTCCAGTACAGTTTAAATAGAAATGGTGAAAGTAAACATCCTTGTCTTGTTCCTGATCTTGGGGGAAAGCCTGCATTCTTTCACCCACTAAATAAGACCTTAACTGTGTTTTGTTTTTTGGTAGAGACCTTTAGCTACAAAGTTCACATTTATTTTTCATTTGTTGACTGTTTTTATCATGAAAGGTTTTATATTTTGTCAAATGCATTTTCTGAAATTATTAAGACGATCATGTGGCTTTGCCTTTACTCCATTAATACATGGAGTGGCACACTGACTTATTTTAGATGTTAAACCAAACTTGCATGCCTGGGATAAATCCCACTGGTCATGGTATATATAATCCTTTTAATCTGTTGCTGGATTCAGTTTGTTAGCATATTTGCTGAGAATATTTCCATACCTATTCATCAGGCATGTTAGTCTGTAATTTTCTTTCCTTTTGATGTCTTTATTTGGTTTTGGTGTCAGGGTAGCAGTGGTCTCATAGAATAAGCTGGACATGCTCCTTTCTCTCTATTTTTGGGGAGAATTTGTAAAGGATTGGTATTAGTTCTTTAAATGTTTGGCAGATTTCACCAGAAAAACTGCCTGGTTCTGGGCTTTTATTTGCAGGCAGATTTTTTTTTATTACTAATCCAATCACTTTCCTTTTCTTGAGTCAGTTTTGGTAGTTTGTGCCGTTTTAGAAATTTGTTCATTTCATCTAGGTTATCTAATTTGTTGGCATACAATTGTCGATACAGTTTTCTTATAATCCTTTTTATTTCTGTAAGGTCAGTAATAATGTTTCCTCCTTCGTTCCTGATTTTAGTAACTTGAGTCTCCTCTCTTTTTTTCTCAGTCTAGATAAAGGTTTATTAATTTGTTGATCTTTTCAAAGAACCAACTGTAAGTTTTATTTTTTTTTCTATGCTCTTTTTATTTCCATACTTATTTTTACTATTTCCTTCTTTTTCCTTGTTTTGGGTTTAGTTTGCTCTTCAATTGAAAGGTTAAGTCATTCATTTGAAATCTTTCTTCTTTTTTGATATAGGCATTTGAAGTTATAAATTTTCCTCTAAGCATTGCCTTCACTGTATATCATAAATTTTAGTATGTTGTGTTTTCATGTTCATTTATCTCAAACCATTTTCTAATTTTCCCCTGTGATTTCTTCTTCAACTCACTGGTATTTAGGAATGTGTTATTTAATTTCCACAGATTTGTGAATTTCCAAAATTGTTTGTGTTATTGATTTATAATTTCATTCCATTGTAGTTAGAGAAGACACTTTGTATGATTTCAATCATTTTAAATATATTGATATTTGCTATGGCTTAATATATTATCTATACTGGAGAATGTCCCATGTGCACTGCAAAAGAATATGTATCCTGATGTGTTGCGGTGGAGTATTCTAGAGATGTCAGGTCTAGTTGGTTTATGGTGTTGGTCAAGTCTTCTATCCCCTTGTTGATCTTCTGTCCAATTCTTTTTGCCAGTACTGGAAGTGGGAAATTGAAGTGTCCAACTACTATCATTAATTGTCTATTTTTTCCTTCATTTTTGGCAGTTTTTGCTTAATGTATGTTAGGACTCTTTGGAGCATAGGTTTATAATTGTTATGGCTTCTTGCTGGATTGACTATCATTGTAAAATATTTTTCTTTATCGCTAATGACATTTTTTGTCTTAAAATCTATTGTGTCTGGTATTAGTATAGACATTCCAACTCTCTTTTGGTTGCTGATTGCATGGTTTTTTGTGTTTTTTTTCCTATATCCTTTCACTTTTTTGTGTATTTAAATCTAAATGTGACTTTTGTAGACAGCATATATCATTTGTTATTTTTTTAAACCATTCTGCCAATACCTGCTTTTTAACTAGAGTACTCAAATTTATGTCTACCTTTTTGCTATTTGCTTTCTATATGTCTTATTCTTTTGGTTTTTTTATTCCTCCATTACTGACTTCTCATGTTAAATAGAGACTTAATAGTGTGCCACTTTAATTCCGTTATTGCTTCATTTACCATATACTTTAAATTATTTTCTCAGTCTTTGCCCTGGGTATCATAATTAATATCTTAACTTTTAATAATCTAATTTGAATTCATACCAACTTAATTTCATTAGTATATAATGTCTGCTCCCATATAGTTCCATTCCCTCTCCCCACTTTGTGCTGTTGTCATATAAATTAAATATTTATATATTATTTGCCCATCAATACAGATTTTATAATTATTACTTAATGCAGTTATCTTTTAAATCAAATAAGTAGGAAAAAAGAGTTACCAACAAAAATACACTTATATTTTCTTTTATGTTTACCTATGTAGTTACATTTATTGATTGTGGAAAAGTGAATTGTGCCCCCCAAAAGATATGTCCATGTCCTAATCCCAGAACTTTTAATGTTACCTTATTTGGAATCGTTTGATTGTTACCTTATACATGTAATTAAGGGTCATGACATGAGATCATCTTGGATTTTCCAGCTATGCCCTATATCTAATGATATACATAGAGAATAAGACAGACAAAGAGGAGAAGGCAACATAAAGACAGAGGCAGAGATTGGAGTGATGTGGCTACAAGCCCAGGAATTTTGGGCAGCCATCAGAAATTGGTAGAGGCAAAGAATGGTTCTCCCCTAAAGCCTCCAGAGGGAATGTGGCCTGCCAGATTTTGGCTTTCTGGCCTCCAAAAATGTAAGAGAATACATTTCTATTGTTTTAAGTCACACAGTTTATGGTAATTTGTTACAGCAGCCCTAGGAAATCAATACACTTTATTTCTTCATGCGGATTTGAGTTACTGTCTAATGTCTTCTTGTTTGACTAAATGATGTTTAGTATTTGTTGTAGGGAAGATTTTATAGCAGTAAATTCTCTGTTTCTGTTTATCTAAAAATGTCTTAATTTCTCTTTCATTTTTGAAACAGTTTTGTTGGACATACAATTCTTGATTGACAATCTTTTTCTTTTAGCACTTTGACTCGGTCATCCCATTGCCTTCTGGCCCCCATGGTTTCCAATGAGAAACCGAGTATAAATCGTAATGAGGATTCCTTGTTGTGAATGGCCACTTCTCTATTGCTGCTTTCAAGATTCTCTCTTTGTCTTTGTCTTTTAAACTCAGATTGATTATCATATGTCCAGGTGTGATTTCTTTGATTTTATCTTACTTGGAGTTATTTTAGTTCTTGAATAGATTAATATTTGTCATCAAATTTCGGGAGTTTGGGGCCATTATTTCTTCAAATCTTCTGTTTCTCTCCTGTCCTTCTGTGACTTTCATTTTGCAAATATTAGTATGCTTGATGGCATCCCACACATCTCTGAAACCGTTCACTTTTCTTCATTCTTTTTTCTTTCTGTTCCTCAGATTGGACAATATCAATTAATATATCTTCAAGTTCACTCTTTCTCCTGCCTGCTTAACTCTCCTATCGAGCACTCATTCTAGTGAATTATTTCAGTGAGTGTAATTTTCTCCTCAGATTTCTATTTGGTTCTTTTTTTAATTAATTTACCTTTATTAATATTTCTATTTGTTGAGACATCATATTGATAATTTCCTTTAGTCCTTTGAATATTGTTACTTCAAGCTATTTGAACATATTTAAAATAACTGATTTACAATCTCTGTCTAGTAAATGTAATGTCTGGGCTTTCTCAGGGATAATTTCTACTGTTTTTTTCCCCTGTCTGCAAGTCATACTTTCTTGTTTCTTTGCATGTCTTATAATTTTTTGTTGAAAACTGGACACTTAAAATAATATAATGTAGCAACTCCACAAAAAAGAGTCTTCCCCCCCTCCAATTGTTGCTGCTTGTTGTTTTAATGCCTTTTCCAAATTAATTCTGTACAGGCAGCATTCTTCGTCACGTGTAGCCACTGAAGTCTCTGCTCAGTTAGCTTATTGATCAGCTCACAGATTTCCTTAAGTGTCTGGAAACAATCTGCTTCCTACTATTTGTTGAAGCACCCTGTGTGTGTTGGGTCATGCCTTCAATTTTCAGTCAAACAGTTGGTAATTCTGCCTTATTCTTCACTTCCTGCTCGTGCAAAGTCCCATGATGATCTAGGGGTGAGAGCTTGGGGCCTTCTTAGATCTTTCTTGAACATGCAGTCAGTCATTGGCATGTGCCTAGCCCTACTCATACAGGTGGACTTCTAGGTTCCCAAAAACATTCCAGAGCCTTTCACAGCTCCGATGGATGTCTCATTGCCCAGATTTTTTTCTGTTAAGCTTTCTGGTTAGTGTGTTGTTTGTCCTAACAAAAGTTACTCACTACCTCAGGCAGTCACAAAGTTAATCAATAGCTTTTAATAATTTTCAACAAATGCCCCGAGGAAAAGTCCAAGTTTTCGTTTAAGAGTATAGAAGAGCTAGCCTCACTGAACAAAATGTAAAGGAGTGGTGGGAGACAAAAATAATGAATCACAAGCCATAAGTATTGCTAATTCAACACAATGTTTACATATGGAAAATGCTTAGACCAGTACCTGGTATGAAATATTAAATAAATATTAGCTATTATTATCTGTGCCATTGCCTAGACTCGTACACAGTGAAAGCCTGAAAAATGCCAAGTTTAACTGCATTAATAGGAGGGGTGATTGAATACTTTAATGGACCTTTAAGATCCAGAACAAAATAAAATGTCCCAATTTTTTTTGAAGCTCTCTCCTGAAATCTACAGCTTATCAGAAAAGGGAATACCGTGAAGAATCCAGAGGGTTGTGTGTGTGTGTGTGTGTGTGTGTGTGTGTGTGTGTGTCATATCATAAAAACCAGGCAAGCTCTTAAATAGGCGTCATGTTACCCAGAGGATCAAAGAAAACCATTTCCTTCTGTAGTCTTGATTTTAAAAATCATCTCTTTATCCTTAAAAGTTGAAATACTGCTTATTGGGAGAGCTGAAGAATACAAACCATCCATAAAGGATATTCTGGAACACACTGTGGGGGGAGAGGGAGCACTATGCAGACAGATCTCCCCAAATTTGCTTGGTCCTTGTGGGCCTAGGCATAAACCAGGGTCTCGGCAGCCCTTTTCTACTTAGTTTTTGAAGGCAACTCAAGTCTTGCATTTCTCTGTATCCATTCTTTTAAAAATTACTTATTTTCAGCATCAGTTCCCAGCATGCTATTTCCAGAGAACGCCTTCCAGCTGGGAGGCAAAAATCAGTGAGTTGAGCTCTGACTTCGTCCCCTGAAAATAAGACTCAGTTGCCACAGTGTATTTTTTATACCCTCTAAATTCTATTAAAGGAAGGCAGATTAGATCACTCATACAGCAACCTTTTGGGTTTGTGTTCATTTATTTTGAGGATTTGTTTGTTTCAAGTTTTTTTTTGTCATCATACCAAACTCCTTAAGCTTCCGTGTTTCACAGGCCATTTTTTTTTCAGCACAGTCAAAATACTGGTAAAATGATTCTAATATCTATAGACAGCTACCCAAAGAAGGATTAAGGATCTACAGAGGCCCATAGCACCTATTTGAACTCTTCTTAAAATTTTTTATTTAGAAGTATGATAGAACTCTCTGGAAAAGCACGTTTTAAACAGATGTTTTTATTCACTAACCTTACCAATAGATAGATCATTCACAAAATTTGAACATGTAAGTCTTCGATTTGATCAACAGTCAGAATTATTTTGAGCTAACTAGCAAGGGACTTACAAGTATATTTACTTGGTTCTTACTAGACTCTATTCACACTTAGGAAAAATAAGAAAAAATACTAACTCACTTGAGTGGGGTGTCCATGTGTACACTTGTGTGTATAAGAACAACCAGGAAAAGCAAAGACAACTTTGTTAAACAAAATGGCCTTTTAAATGTCTACAAAAGTTAACAAATACTTGAGTAAACTCACTGGTTATTAATTTTCTACATTTTAGCTAGAAAAAAATACTTTTAAGAATTGTCCAAGCCATTAAAATGAAACTAGAAATAAACCCTGTTTCTAACAAATGTAATTTTAAAAAATTATTTCTAATTACCAAAAGAATGTTTATTGTACAAAGTTTGAGAACTATATAGAAAAGGACAAAGAAAAAAATTAGCTTCCATAACCCCATTTTTAGTGTACGCCCATATAAATACATCAATTTTTGCATTGATATCATAGTGCACATGCTGTTTTATAATCCTTTTTCACTTAATATATCATGGTTTCCCATTATTTTGGTGTACAGTATGCTATTGCATTCCAAAATTTAGCCAATCCCCCACCGTTGCAGTTAAATGGCTTTCATTTTTTTCATTCCAAGTAACACTAAGATAAACATCCTTGCACATAAATCTGTTTGAACACCTCTCATTGTTTCTTTAGAATCAATTCTAGAAATGGAAATGCTGGGTTAAGATATGAACATTTTCAAGGTTTATGGTGGAAAGTGTAATTTAGCAAGGTTTCTTTGGAATTTACAATTCTAAAAATAGTGACTAGATTGAAATGGTTCGATTCTGGGTGGCTTCCTCATGGAGGAACAGTCCTAAGCTTAGCTCTCCAATACCCAGATAGCCTATTAAATCCAGTGTGAACTGTTTATGCTGCCACCCCTGCTACAGCAGTAAGCCTGAGCAGCTGCTCTCTGCCTTGTGTGCCAGCCCTGTTGGAAGCCTCTACATCTGCTTCCCTTCCTTGACAGGCAGCTGACTATGGCACAGGAACTAAAGAGACCAAACAGGTCAGCAACCCAAGGTAACTATATCTATTTCCATTTAGTTTTCCCCTTTTCTGCACATATGGTTTCCAACACACTTGTGAAATGTCTCAGTTTGAATGTGAAAGACTGGGTACCACTAAGGAGTAGCTAAATGCATTCAAAACGAAAAGAGGAAATAATATCAAGAACACTTCTTCGGTTGCCAGATTCCACTTTCGGAGTACTGTTTCATATTTCCCATCAAAAATAAGTTCAAGTGTCATAGCAGACGAGATGAATTACTGATAATTGTGAAAAAGGGGAAAATGACTTTTTTGAAGTTGACCTTGGATGATATTAACCTGCTTATATAATTAGTAATAAAAAAAATAAAGTGATATTGAGGCATTAGCAACAGACTGCTTAGCCACCTAGTTGAGGCCAGAGCAACCACCCTAAAAGTATCCTTTCGAGGTTACCTAACAATCTTTCAAAGGAAAGTCATCACTGGGCCATAAATAACTTTTCCCTAGGAGACTATAAAATAAACCTATTTTCATTGAACTTGCCATTAACGAGAATGTCAAACCAAAGTAAGGTTTTATTGATCTGTTTGGCTGTAGAAAAATTAAAAGCTGAATGTTTATCAGCAAAATACTTTTCTTATTTTGCATTTTAGTTTACTATATATAACTGTTTATAAGTAATAATATGTTTTGACTATATTAGGAAAATAGTAGTTGTTCTAGAAATTTTATTCATATATAAGTAACAGAATTTTTAAAGGCAAGGGCAAAACAGTGCTTAACCCGAGATCTAAACTAAATTGTCATTTTCATTTGGTTAAATACAACAACTTCCACTTCTGTTACCAAGGATTACTAACTTGTACTAACTCTCCTTCTGAGGACAACTGAAAAAAATCTGGACAAAATAATGGGCGGGAATGTTTTAAAAACATTAAAGAGCTAGTGAATGAGGAATTGCTTGGCCAAGATCCAAGAGAAGATGGAACTGCAGAGGTGAGCCTGTCACGGTGGTTACTATTGGCCAAGCAGTTCTGCTATCAGCCTCTCTAAGCTATGGGATCGAAATTTAGAATCTGCAACAGGGGAAGATGGGAGACTTGATCTTCATGGAATATCCATTTTTATCTTTTGATTTTTATATTATATACAGGTATCACCTTAAAAGAAACAATATCTAAGGACTATCAGAGGCTCTGCTCCAAACCATTTAGTGAATAAGAATAATAAATGATGTTTCTTAAAATCAATGGGCATATATCTATACTCTAATTTTTTTAAATATAAAAATCAATGTTATCTTGAGACTTATACAGATAGTAATAGACTGTACACTTGTTATATTTCTTGACTCCATTTGAGGGATCTAGAGATAAGGCTTAGAAAAATACTTTTTTTTGTACTATAGAATACAATTCTAAAAATATTAAAAATTTCCTGCTAATGGTCAAAGACAGTAGGATAGAAGGCAACCAACACCTAAATCTCTTATGGTTTTATTTTACAAATCTGGACAAGTATTCCCTTCCATTTATCACTATAAAGGTTTCCATTACAGTTGCCAAGATTGCTAAAACTGGATCATGAATTTAAAAGATTAGAAATTATAATTGGAATAGTATTTCTCTTCCTGTAATGGAACTACAAGGTTGAATCTAGATACTCCTTTCTCATTTAACAACAGACTACTGAATCACACAGGCTCACTAATGAAACTGAAAGCTACTTCTGGACCTGGAGCCTGGTGTAATTAACTTGGTGATATACTTTGAGACTATAGATGAAATCCCAAACTTTTTAGTCAACTAAATTCTCCAAGGAAGAATTTTAATCCACTGTGAATTTTTATGAACATTGTCCCATTTTGATGCAGAAAACGAATTCAAGTAGTTTAAGAAAGTGACTTGTACAGAAATACAACCATCAGTTCAGCTGAAGGGATAAAGTACTTATTGGCTCAAAAAAGCCCTATTTGCACAGCATGTCCAGTCTGAGGCTACATAACTTTAAAGAGAAGAAGAGGAAGAGGAAAAGAAGTAGAAGGAGGAGAAGAAGAAACTGTGAAAAGCAACAATAAAGAGTGTAAGGTAGAAAAAAGACAATTGAAGAGCTATGGTTTCTGAGCCCAGATGAAATAAGGAATACAAAACCAATAACTGTAAGAACAAGAACATATAAGGTTAATGAATACAAACACCATCTGTTTTATTGTGTTTTTTTTTTTAATATCCCCTAAAGACAGTATTGAAGGCATCTTACTGTTTTGATGTGATCCTTTATTCCTTCACTATCTTGTGTTACACACTGTCCCTCTTGGCCTCCCATGTGGCTTACGTAAACAGGATTGACTCCAACCCCAGAGGTAGCTGTCATTCAGAATTGCCCATCCCTTTGGCCAAGGAATTGGTGCAGAGATGGGCAAGTAATTGACTTAGAGAATGTGAAAAGAAAAAAAAGAAAAAAAAAAGAAAAAAAAAAATTCAACCAAGTAAATTTAAAGACCTAATTGCCTTTATCAAGTGATTCATGAATCGGGCAGCATCCCATGTAGCAGCTAGAAGGATGCTTAAGGGAAGGCAGGGATCTTTTCAGGCAGATTACCTCACTAGTGCTGACCAGGAAATTCCAGACTGATTGGTTTAAAATCCCCCTCTTGGGAGAGGCTGAAACTACAATTAAGTATAAAGACTTGATTCGGATTAGCAAAAGTGACTCCATTTTTAGGTCTATTATTTCTAGGTCTGTTATTTCTTTTTAACTAGATGCTTAAGGGAATTTTATGCTTAGGGTGTTTCCAAAAGAAAAACTGTGGGAATCTATTTTGCAACTTTGAGAACACTAAGATACATTCAGTCTCCAGTAACCACCTCCCATTCTATACTGAGTACCACACATTATATCCTCCTATTTCAATAACTCTGCTCATGTGTGGAAAGCATAGCACAGGCGTTAACAGCACAAACTATACATCCAAACTCTTGGTCTTAATCTCAGCTCTGCTTCTTACTAGCTATATGATCTTGGGCAAGTCACTTGTGCTCTTTATGACTCATTTTTCTCATCTATAAAATAACAGTAGAACCTAGTTAACATGGTTGAGGTTTAAATTAATCAACACATGGAAAACACTTAGGACATTTCCTGGTACGGGGTAAATGCTACATAAATGTTAGCTATTATTGCTGTTGTGAGGAATAAATGAAGTAATAAATACACAGTGTTTAGAATAATGCCTAACATAGAGTAAACCCTGTATAAATATTATCTATTATTGAGAACATTCATTCATTCATCTATTCAATAAATATTTACTGAGTGCCTTTTCTGTGCCAGGCCAATAATGTCTTCATTCTACACATGTGGTGTCCAACAGAAATGTAATGTAAACCATTAATGTGAACCAAGTATGTCATTTAAATTTTTCTAGCAGTCACATTAAAAAAATAAAAACGAGCAAACTTATTTTTAATAAAATATTTTAATCCAAAATATTATTTTAATATGTAATCAATATTAAAAATTGAGATATTTTACTTTCCTCATTCTAAATCTTTGTAATCTAGTATGTATTTTGCACATAGAGCATATTTCAATTGACTAGCCACATTTCAACTATTCCATAGCAACACATGACTACATAGTAGCTAACATGCATTTCTCTACATTAAAGGTTAGGGCAAGAGGAGAAATGTTATCTTTGTTCCCAACCCCATGTTGTTACTAATTACATAACTTTTTTAAGTTTTTCAAAGTCCTTTCACATTCATTATTTCATTTGATAGGCACTTGCCTCACCTTGAAGGATGGATGAGATTTTAGGAGGTAGGGAAAATTCCAATCAGAGGAAACACATGAGCAGAAGCAATAAGGAAGGAAAACAAGGGGGTCTATTAGGAAATTAGAAGTCAGGGAGAGAAACCTAAGAAAATGTATCAGGGAAGCCCTCAACAGTCTCCAGACCAGGGAGGCTGGGTGTTATTTGTCAGGTAGTGGGGAGAAAGGAAACACTGTGAGCAGGAAACAGGCAAGATCAGATTAACCAGGCAGCTCAATATAGCATGAAATAAAGAGGGAGAGACTAGAGGTGGTTCATTAGGAAATGACGGCATTAAATCTCAGAAATGGAGAGGAAAGGATAGCCTATCAGTATCTAGTACTCAGGAGATCTCAGTATTACTTCTATTCCTCCTTTGGTGATTGGGGAGTTTTTTAGGGAACTTTTAGAAAGCTATTTCTTTCTCACCCCCAACCCCGCCCTACCAAATACAGAGCACCTACTACCTGTCAAGGACTATGATAAACCTTGAAGATATAAAAGGGAACAACGTTGGTACGGCCTCTGATCACTTAGATCTTATAGTATCTTAAGAGTGATGAAAACAATAATCAGATAAATAAGAAATATTTTCACAATGTGGTAAGTACTATAAAGAAAGTAATCATGGAGATTTTATTGTTGTAAACTGAGATGATTTCCATTTGAAGATCACTCTGAACGCAGTGTGAAAAACTGCTTACCCGAGTCTAGCAAAGGTGGCAGCCGGGATTTCAGTTAGAAGGCAACTAGAGTAGCGCAGGGTAAGAGATGATGGCAGCATGACCCAGATTAAGAAAGGTCTTTGGGGAATTTAATGGCCCCCGCCTCCAATATTTTTGCAAAAATGATCCTCTATGCTTGTGCTGCAAAAATTTCAAATGAAATAAAGAATGTTGTCTTGTCCTATTAAGCATTTTTGCGGGGACAATGCTCCCAAAAGAGTCAACATGAAGTTAAATCTTCAATTATTCAGCTATTAGAACATATTTACAATCTTAACCAACACTGTTAAATGAAAAATGTAATTATTTCTAAATGTAATTTTGTTTCATTTTAGTAACCTAATGAGATGATACGACTTGAGAACTTAAAAAAAAAAGAAAAAGGAAGAGCCATTAGGACTCCCCATGAGCACAGCCAAATACAAAAGTCTTGAAACAACAAGTTTTCCATGTTCAAGGAACATAAAGTAACCCAGGGGATGGAGCAGAGGAAATATACATCAGCACATAGTACGTCCTTATTAAATCAACGACCAAGAAATATCATATTTGTCTGTCCCCTCAGCACTGCCGGCCTGCAGCGGCCATCAAGAAACAAGCCGCGAAAGGTCGCGCGCGTGCTACAGTAGTTTTCAGTTGCCTCACAAGCAAGACCCGATTAAAAATCGCCAGTCACTTCTGGTGAACCAAGAGCAGAAACAATGGCTTAAAAGAGAAAAAATGCATCCAGCAGGTGCCTGTGTAATCAATCCCAAAGGCTTGACAATAAACCTCCGTACCGCTTGGTCACCGCCTAAGCACGAAAGGCACTTTCCTCCACACCCTCAAATACCAACACTTCCCGAAAACGCTAAGGAACGTCCTTATGCCGGCGGTGCCCTCCTCCACGGCACGCGTGGCAGCCTCCTCCTCCCGTCCCTGGGCCTATCAAACAACTAGAAAGCAGCGTCTTTTCACGGGCGGTGCAAGCAAGCGCCGCAAAATCAAACCATAAAGGAGACGGACGAGCACCCGCACACAGGCTAAGCCGCTAACATCACATCCGGCCACCTACCCGTCAGCCTCCGCTTCACCGGTAGTCGCCGGCGTGACGAGCCACAGCGCCCGTCGGGGGCGTGTCTCCCCAGCCAATGGGCTCCGTCCACCTCCCGCTTCCGTTTCCGTGTTGTCTCGTCGGGGTCTATGACGTTAAAGGGCGGGCGTGGTGGAAGAGACAGAACCGGGCTCCTCAGTCGCCCCGGAGGCGGGGGACGAGAAGCAGGATGGTTTACATCTCGAATGGTGAGTCTGGGGGGCGAGGGGAGCTCCGGGGGCGGCCGCTGGCCTGGGGGGCCGGATCTCGGGTGTCTTCCATCTTCGCCCGCTGGGCTGGGCCCCCGTGGCGGCTTCCCTGGACTTGGCGCCGCGCAGCCAGGCGGATCCCCAGGCGAAGGGGACCGGGCCTGCGGCGCGTCAGCCGATGGTCCGTAAGCGGGTGGGCAAGGGCCGAGGTCCCCATGGTGAAGACTGTGCCGGGAGCCCAGCGTCCTCGTTCTCCTAGAGCTTCTGGTTGTGGGTCTCGCGAAAAGTGGTGTCTCCTCTCGGGCGTCTGTGTCCTTAACTAGTAATGACAACATGAACACCAGCTGCGTAGCATTTACGCCTCGGCCACTGTTTTAGCGTTACTCGCTTATCAACTCATTCAGTCTTTAGAACAGCCCTATTCAGGTAAGATTTTATTCTCCCCGTATTACGGATGGACCGTGGCGCATATAGATTAAATAGCTTCTCCAGGATCACAGAGGTGGTTAATGGCACAGTCCGGGTTTGAATCGAGGTAGGCTGACGTTAGCGTCTTAGCTGTTATCAATTATATATGGCCTTTGTAACTTGAAGAGAATTAGATGAAAGTTTTGCCTGAGCTTTTCCCCCCAGGAGAGGATAGCTAGTCACACATGTAGTCTTTTGTCCTAATTTCAAGGGGCACAGGAAGAAGCACCACTCCCTCTAAAGCAAGTTAATTATTCCTGGAATAGAGAATCAGAGAGACTTAATTCAGTGACTCCACAAAGAAAATGACTGGGAAGAAAAGACACAATATGACAGGGCTAGAACTGCCTGACCACCTGTTTGACTCAGGTGAAATAAATGTCTTGGTGCAATCTTAGCCAGTGGTGCATAGCTCACTGGGACTAGGTGCTGGTTCTATTAGAGTCATCTGTTTATCTTCGGAGATAGTTAAGATACTGGAAAGTCTTTTGGCTGAGTGCACTTTGCATTTCTTTGCTCTTCAAAATCTCTCTCGTCTCCCACTTAAAAATCTTTGAAACAGGTATGTTGATGGACACACACACACATACACACACTGAAATAAAATCAAAATTTTATCTCCGTTTTGGGCACTTGCAGACTTTGTGTTTTATCCTTTGTGGTTAAGGCTCGCAGCTTCTATTTATGCTTTATTGAGTAATTCTTTGTAATATGTCTTATTGTGTATGCATTATCATATTTGATCCACATAAATAACAAAAGATTTATTAGGGCCTTTTATTTCAATTTCATAGGTGAGAAATGCCAATTGCATTCAAAGAACTTATTTCCCTCTAAGGATATTGGGGGTGGCGGGGGTGGGGGGCGGTTCTGCCTTCAGAAACTAGGAGGGAAAGTGCAAACAGCAAGACAGAATGATGCAATACGTTCTTTAGAAAAGGAAGTAATGACGGGTTCCAATCAGATCAGTCTTATTAGAAGGACTGTATTTACCAGCACTTCATGGTTGACAAAACATTTCTCTTACTGTCAAATGACTTTTTTATCCCCCAACAATCAATCCTATATGATTACTCCTGGAATACTTTTTCTCAGAGAAGGAAAATGTCACATCAGACAAGGAAGCAGAGCTAGTAAGAGGTAGAACCAAACCTATCACCCATGTTCTGTCTTTATATGTAGTCCTTTTTTCTTCAATGTCTCTATGAATGGATATACCTGAAAGTAAATCCTGGCCACAGGGATGAAAGTGAGCGTGGAGAAGTTCTTAGGAAAATGGAGAGAGGTAGCTGACAGGTCTTCTCCCAAAATATTCTGATCTTTAGATTTGCAAGGCTGAAACTCTAGAGCACTAACTTTTTATGTTGTATCTTCTATTTAAAGTGGTTTCAAAAATAAATCAATTTTTGCTTAATATAAAAATGAAGTCTATAATCAGAATCAACAGTATCCTTTTACGGAAAAATAATAGTCATTTTAATGAACAAGCCAAATTCTCTTAACTACTTAGAGCACACAGATTCTTTGTTTTATAAAAATTTTATCATAATAACTGATTCTAAAGACTTTTAAAAGTATGTGTAAACAATCTTTTTATACAGGCAAGAGGCTTTGCAAGTGAAAGAAATACTTTGAACACATTTACGAAAGTGGAAGTGTTGTGAGCATTGTTTTATATTTACCCACTTGTTTCCTCAAAATACTTGAATAAACAGATGTTTGTACACCCATAAGCATAGAGCATTTTCACAATAACCAAAAGGTGGAAGCAACCCAAGTGTCCATCAACAGATGAATGGATAAACAAAATGTAGTACAAACATACAAAGGAATGTTAATCAACCTTAAAAAGAAAAAGGAAAATTTGACACATGCCACAACATAGATGAACCTTGAAGACATTATGCTAAGTGGAATAGCTGGTCACCAGAGTACAAACATTGTATGATTCTTCATATGAAGTTTCTAGAGAAGTCAAATTCATAGAGACAGAAAGTAGAATCATGGTGTTGCCAGGGGTTAGGGGAAGGGAGAAATGGGAAATAGTATTTAATGGGTACAGGATTTCAGTCGGGGAAGATGAAAAAGTTCTGAAGATGGATGGTGGTGACACTTGTACAACAATATGAATATACTTAATGTCATAGAACTGTACACTTAAAAATGGTCAAAATGGTAAAAATCTTGTGTATATTTTACACAGTAAAAAAAGGAAAAAGGAAAAATACTTGAATGAATTGTCACCCATCAAAATTACAAACTATAGGAAAGCATTTGACAAATTTAAGGAATGACCCCTATATCACAGAGCTTTATTTCCCTGAACCCTTCCTTAGAATGATGTGCCTATAACAGACCTCTCCATTTGTCGACCATTTGGAACAATACACAAGTTGAAAACTGAGTCTATGATTGTTACCTAGTGTAATGCATCTTGTGTCAGGGCTTTGTAGCACTAACTCAAGTTTCTTTATTCTTGTCTGTAGGACAAGTGTTGGACAGCAGGAGTCAGTCCCCGTGGAGATTATCTTTTATAACAGATTTCTTCTGGGGGATAGCTGAGTTCGTGGTTTTGTTGTAAGTATAGTAATGCTCTTAATAGTCCAGCTAAGTCGCCAGAAGTACATTAAGTACATTTTGTTGCGTATCTTAAATGGGCTCCGCTTTCTTAAAGCAGTTTTTAATTCTTTTTTTGTTAATAGCTATACTAAGGGAAGTGAATACTTGTGTAGTGGTCAAGCTGCCACAGGACATCTTATGGTTATGAATCTGTTGGTTGAGTTAGTAAGCTTGACAATATCTTAGCCTTGGTGACCATTTCAATCTGCAGCTATGGAGCCAGCCTATTTTAATGCCAAATGACAGCACCTCACTTTCACTCTGCTACTCATGGCTTTCGTGTATATGTGCAAATTGTATTCAATATTACACAACAAGTAAACAAGGGAAATTAGATCTTAATTTAAAAAAAAAGCTCCCAAGTAAGTAATCAAGTTTTTTTTTTTGTAATGAAGGATTAGAATCATTCAGAGGAGACAACAATTTAAACTTCACTATAATTTCAAGCAATTCTTAGTTAAATGCATTTTTTCGTCTTTCACATGCTGTTTTATGAAAATTGTTCATCAACTAACAAGTTTTACTTATCCTAAGTTTGCATATATATTTGAGCGTCTTATGGGTAGAGAACTGTGGGGATGCAAAGATGTGGGAGACAGTCTCTTTATTGACTTACTAGCAGTCAATATCTTCATATTACAAGGGGCACTGAGGCGGGCATGATTGTGGGAGGTGGAAGCAACACAAAGGTGGCAGAAAAGTTTGAAAGTCAGTCTGTGATCTTTATACTTAATTTGATTGTTGTTTTGGTTTAGAAAGATTAATCTTTTGGCTGCATGTAGCATAAATTAGGAAGGGTTAAATGAAAGAATCAGTTCCAAAGGAAAAAACTGGGACAAGAGAGGCTCAAAGTTAAGTTCCCCAGTGCAAAACTTCTTTAGTCTCTTACAAATTTACCTACTCCCTATTGTTTATTAAAAATGTGGTTTTAATTTAGTTCAATTTTTCCCCTTTCACAAATAAAGAAAACTTCTTTTAAATGGATTCCCAGAGCATCTGTGCCTCTGGCACACTACCCTCAGTCCCTCCCTCTCCAAGGTAACATTAGGTAGGCTATCGGCAGGGGAAATGCAGGAGCAATTAATGTGTGCAGTACTGTAAAAACAGACTCTGGGACCTGACAGCTGATGTAGAGTAGAGGAAGAAAGTTGGGGTGAAAGACAAGGAAGGGTGGCTTTGGCACAGAACATAGCACATTCTGTTTAGAGACGTGCTTGCATTATTAGATGGTATTGTACAGACAGCTTTGAAAAGTGGGTTTGGAGCTAAGTTAGTTCAGTCGTCGTCTCACAGAGATGATAGTTGAAACCACGAAACCGTTATATTTTATAATGTTGGAAGTGATCTGTTGTTTTCTGCCCCTTGTTTCAGCTTCAAAACTCTGCTTCAGCAAGATGTGAAAAAGCAAAGAGGCTATGGAAACTCATCTGATTCCAGATATGATGATGGAAAAGGGTATAGCTTTTTAAATTGATAATAGATGTTTTCACCCCTCTGTATATTTTAACTAAATTAGTTATGATAGATAGACACATGGAAATTAAAAGTTTAAATTCTATTTCACAAAATTAATGCATTGTTGTAAATTAAGTCAAGATGCCTGTGATTTGATAATCTGGCAAAGTTAATTTGGCAAAGTTAATATGTACATCAAATATCCTATAGGAAATACCTAAATTAGAGGTTAAAAACTGAGAGCCAACATTAAAACCTAGAGATTTCATTTTAGAATCTGGATTTCCAGCTGATAATTAAAAATTCAAAAGATCAAGTAGCGATGGGTTAGGCTTGTGTTTCCATGTGAAAATCAGCTGGAGCTGGGTTTCAGTTAGGCATTTACAGACGGTGCTTGCTGGTGGGTTCATCCTTATAGGGACCAGATACATGAAGCACAGGAGGACTCACTTTCCTCATGCGCTTCATGTATCTGGTCCCTAAAAGGGTTTGAAGTTTTGACCTAAATGGTAGTGCCTATTTTAAATAAAGGGTCTATTTGTGTGTTTAAAAGGAACCAATTGAAGTAATGTCTACTAAACAGTAGAAATTAACTTTTTCTTTTATTAGGCCCCCAGGAAATCCCCCCAGAAGAATGGGTCGAATTAATCATCTGCGTGGTCCTAATCCTCCTCCAATGGCTGGTGGATGAGGAAGGTAACTTCAAATCTGAAATTATTCTGTAGGGATTTCATTTTGAAAATGCCTCCTTAGGAAGGTCTTTAGGAAAACAAGTCCAACATTCTGTAATTACTCAGACATCATTATTTGGAAAAATACTTCTGTCTTAACCCTTGAAAAATCCATTGGCTTTATTACCCAAATGTCTTTTGAAATAGGTTTCATAACATGTAATGATGGATTTCTCATACAGACTAATAATTAGCAACTAATTATTATGACCTTTTTTTTTTTTTTTTTTAGGTAAATGTCTGCTGTAAGAAGCAGACAACTGGACGTGCACATTCATAGCAGAAGGAAACCATCAAGCAGTGGAGAGCTGACCGTGCTGGACGAGTAGATGAATGTGTACGTCTAAACAGGGATTGCTCTGTGTCCTCACAGACGAATGAGGTTGTGCTGGGAATTCCCTCGCAGGGATCTGGCATGACTGATGCAGTTCTATAAATGCACATGTTTGTCTCATTATCATTTTGTATAGTTTATGAAAGTATTAATACAGTTTTAATAAGTAAATATTTTTAGGTTACAAAACTGACTCATCTTTATATAATTGAAACACAAAAACTCCAATTTGAAGAAAAATAAAAGGCTGTGTATTTAGTACTATTAGTGTCACCTTTTTCAACTTCTGAAAGTGTTCATTGTTAATTTGTTTTCATTTATAAATAAGTCACATTGTATTTATTTCAGTAGTATGCGTATAATAATATATTGAAATGTATTTGTTCCATGAATCTTTAATAAAATGTTTGATTTGCTACCAGATATAATTATCAGGGTATTTATAAAGCCATAATCAACAAAAGTGAGCTACAAAATGAACATTGGCTAGGTGGTCTTTAGATTCATGAACTTCAAAGATATCTTGAGAAATTATCGTAAACTGTTGCTTAGGTCTTAGCCCCTATCTGAATGAATCCTGGTAACTCACATTCTTTTACCAGGATGGAGCTCTATGAGGTTAGAGATTTTGTCTTTACCCCGGTATTTTGAAGTGACAACATGTAATAGGCACTGAAATAATGACTGGAAGAATGAGTAGTACAGATAATTCTACTGACAGTGTTTCATAGGCTTTGAAAACAAAGTGTTCAGGTAAAAGCATTTTTATATCCATTTATAAGTATTTATTCAACCCTAATTGCCAGGAAGTGGGGATGTAATCAGTGATAATTACTGAGAGGGTTAAAGTGGGAGTAGGTGTTTTTTTGTTTTTTTGGGTTTTTTTTGGGGGGGGGGGAGGTTTGGTTCCATTTTGGACATGTTTAAGTTTGCAATGCCTTCGACATCCAAATAAAGATACCAAATTCATCAGTCCGGATCTCAGGGAGAGGTCCACACGGGAATTACATATTCGGGAATTATCCTCATGTTTAAAGCCATGAAACTGGATAGTCATCCAAGGAATGTGTAGAGAGGAGACCTAGCTCCAGAGAACCCTAACATCAGAGTCTGGACTGAGCACAACCAGAGAAGTATGAGAACTAGGAGTCCTATGTATGGTGTCTGGAAATCCAGGAGAAAAGACAGGTGTGAGGACGAAATGAGATGCCGATTATTGGCTAGTCCATGGTAAGCTGTCAAAACAAAAAGCAAGTACAGCACCTTGCTATCACGCTACATCCAGAATCAATCGCAGCAACATCCATTTAGCAACAGAGCCCCGCCAACCTGCAGTCGGTTCCCCAGCGGACAGGTGGGCCCTTCCGTTTCCTGGAATTCTCTGCTGCGAGTCCCCGGCGGCCATCTTGGCTGTGGGCGGCCGGCCGGGAAACTGCGCCTGCGCGGAGGGGACTTCTGGCGGTCTAGGTGCCGCCCTGGGTCTGGAGGTTCGCGGTGGTCGCCAGCTGCGATGACCCAGGCAGAGAAGGGGGATGCGGAGAACGGGAAGGAGAAGGGCGGGGAGAAAGAAAAGGAGCAGCGCGGCGTGAAGCGGCCCATCGTGCCGGCACTGGTGCCGGAGTCGCTGCAGGAGGTTAGGCGCCGCGGGCGGGTCTCAGTGAGGGCCCCGCACTTTAGCCTCAGATCTTGTCTGCCGGGGCTGGGGAGGGGAGGCTGGCGCCCTACGGAAGGCTTCGGGCCCTCACCCTCGTGCGTGGTGCAGAGGTTGCTCGTTCCCCTCCCGGATCGTTGCACACGGGGACGCCCGGCGAGGAAGCCCGGCGCGCTGCGGGGCCAGGAGGGCTCGCTCCGAGGCCCTTACCACGTCCCCACCGCCCACCCCCATCAGCCGCTGCAAGAGCCCCAGCTCCCTGGCCACGAAGCAAGGACAGGGCTATCACCTACTTCCCGAGCTCGTGAGGTTTTAGTGGTGGCAGGTAAAGTTTAGCACCGGGTCTGGCTCACATGGAGAATTTGCGTGTCCTTAGGGGTAAGGGATAGAGGTTTAGGCTTTTTTCTTTCTTAGGAAATCTCAGGTAGTATAGGTCATTTCAAGCTTAAAAGCAGTGAAATGGTAGACACATTTGTCTGAATATACATTTGGAACTGGTATGTCAAAAACTGGACAGGATTAAGTTATACTAACCAGAGGAATTGCAGTAGCATGACAGGCGAAGGATATATATATATTCTTAATAGTGAAGAAAACACCAACATTCCCATAAGAAAATGGACAAAGGCACTGTACAATTCACAGCAGAAATCAGGAGGCATTTAAATGCTTAGAATTTCATATTGGATATCTCTGAGGCAGGTTTCTTACGGGTGGATGTGTTAAGGATAATACCCAACTGGCCAGGCAGCTGTAAAATACATAGCAGTGCCTGGCACATGGTAAGGCCTCAAGGTGGTTATTACTGTTGCATAGAGCTCAGTATTTCCACTTACCTAGTTGAGGGGGCAGATTGGATGGAGGATTCTCCCACTCTGAGGGGGCGGGACGTAGGAGTGAGAGCTGACGTTTGGGGGTGGGGCCACAGGTAACAGCGTGGTGTGCGATGGGTTGGTGCAGAGGACCATTAGGAAGTGTTGGGCACAGCAGGTACCTCCTCCATTCCTGATGGTCTGGATGGTTTCTTCAAAGGAGCTGACATCTGGACTAAGACCTGAAAGATGATTAAGGGTTAGCCAGGGGTAAGGTGGAATCTCAGGGAGGGAGAGAACAGCATAGAAGACACCTGGGCTAAGAGGATATGTAGTGTTGGAGAGCAGGATGTCTGGAATTGAGGAAGAGGGAGCAAGAGATGAGACTAGAGATCTTAGCAGACTCGTGAGGATCATAAAAACCCAAGAGTCTGGCCTCCTCGGAAGGCCATGGAGCACTTTGGAAGAGCTAGCCAGACTCTGAGCTATGTGATCAACTCATTTAATCCTCTATGAGGTAGGAACTTATTCCAGAGCAAGGAAATGGCACAATCTGAACTTGAAGCCAGCTCTGTGAAATCAGAGCCTGGGTCCTTAACTGCTTTAACAGCATTTCTTTAACTTCAGTCCGTTGTATAACACCCTTTGGTTTTTCCATAGCTCTGTGGTACCTGTATTATTATTTGCTTAATAACTTTTTTACCCTATCTTACCTTAAGCAGTAATATCCAGGAAACGGTAGTGGAATGTACTGACCACAAAAGAAGTGGCTCTAGAGTAAGGCTAGAGAAGTAGGCAGGGTCTTCATCTTGGAAGTCTGTATGTGATCTTATTGGCCAGGTATGGAAATGTCAAGACACAACTGTAGCTTCAAGGGCAGGACAGAGTAGGTGCTAGCTAATGAGTCAGGCTGGAGTCGTGGTTCTTAACACAGGGATCCTGTTGTCAAAGGGATTGTCAGAGTCTCTTTTACCTTCTCCCACTCCCCACAGAAACTATGAGTCCCTCAACAAGTCTACATGGTAAAGGTATCCAAGGGATTGAGGTTACGTTCTGCCCCCATGAGATCTAAAAAAATTACCATCTGAAAGTAAAGTCCAGTCATCGCTCCACTGTCCTGATTTGTGCTACTTTGTCAGTCCTTGTTCACCGTCACCCAACAATGGATTGTGAATTGCAGCAACGTTTTCTGACTTACGAGGATAGAATTGTGAACTCTGGCTTTTCCACACCAGATTCTTGCCACATTAGATAAATAGCAAAGAACCAAAAAGGGTAAAGTATTTTTAGAAACAATAACCAAAATACAGTGTATGCACACATACACTGGAAGTGGTTGATATATATAAAGCCTTATTTTCCAGCATTACAAAATAATAATTTTATCCTTACATTAACTTCTTTCCTCACCTGTTCAACCAGTGGGTTTAAACCTGAGTTGTCATATTAATCACCTCAGGAGCTTTTGAAAATTGCAGATTCCTAGGCTCTCTCCCTGGAGATTCTGATTTAGAAAATTGGTAATGAAAGTTTAGGGTCAACCTTTTGCTTGTTTATTTTTACAAGCATCTTTAGGTGGTTTCGACTTAGGGAAGCCAGCACTTCACTAGTCATAGTATTCCCCACACTCTCATTCCTTGTTTAACTGTCTTCCCTAGTAAAATTCTCTGATGGTTGGGACTTCGTCTTGGTCACCATTATACCTACTGTGCCTGCGACAAATGCCCAAGAGGTTAATTTGCATTGGATAATTATGGTTCCGTTCATTTAAACAAGTATTTTTTGGACTATGTGAGTCAGATCCTGGGAACACATACAAAATGAGTTTGTATTCAGGCAGGGAGCAGTAGTTTAATGCCTCTCAAAGACCTCCCTTTACAGAATTATTTTAATACCTTTGAGTCATTTAATACCTGATAGTCATTTTAGGAAACTAACTTCTTCGTCTGGTCTGTTACCTACATGTTATTTACCTTGTTACCTGCATATTACTTACTAAGACCACACGCCTATGTTTCATGTTTGCAGCAAATCCAGAGCAACTTCATTGTCGTCATACATCCAGGTTCAACAACTTTAAGGATCGGTCGAGCCACAGACACACTTCCTGCCAGCATTCCTCACGTCATTGCACGAAGACACAAGCAACAAGGGCAGCCCCTATACAAGGACAACTGGCTCCTAAGGGAGGGACTAAATGTAAGTCAGAAATGGAGGACCTGGAGAGAAAGCCCACAGTTTTTTCTTTGGGAGGGTTTAGACATTCAAGTGTACACAGTAATCTTGAATAAACGTTCCTCATGGCTTTAATGTGTTTTAAAATAATAGCATCATTCAGGGTTACAAATACATTTTTCATCTGAGCTAGCGATTTTAGATTGTAAAGAAATAATTATAACAAAAGTAAATCCAACTTTTTTTTAACCCGTGAGGACAAATTGCATATTGATGAAGGTGATCTTTAATGGAAGATACAGAATTGTCATGCACTGAAAATGATGTATTCAGGTCTCTGTTAACTGACTGCCATATTTTCTCTTCTGGATACTTACAGTTTAAGTTGAGCTTATATTTTCAATTCATAAGCAAATTGAATTGTTACAGTAAACACTTATTATAATCTTAGGTCATATCATAACTTAAAGGTAAAAAAATGTGTTTCCTTACAGTAAACATTTATTTTATCCTAGTTTGCAAATGGTAATTATCGGAAAAATTTTTGTGGTAGTAGATGTTAAATATATATATTACATTGTAGTTCACTTTTAAGATTTAAATCAAGGATAGTTTTAGGAACTTGTAGTTTCTGTAATTCTGATAGTACTGTATTTTGCCATGTATAATGCACACTTTTTTGCCCAAATTTGTGAGGAAAAAGTAAGGATGCACATTATACATGGGTGGTACTAATTCCGTATCTATATAAATGTTTTTAATTCTTTTATTTATGCTTATGAGTTAAAAGTGTAATAATAATAAATGCTAAAATTCCTTCATGATACAAAAAACAAGTACCTAAATATAAGCAAATAAAAATTTGAATTAAGAAATTAAAATGAAATATTTTTTCCCTGAAAGTTTGGGCCAAAATCGTGGGTGCACGTTATACATGAGAGTGCATCATACACAGCAAAATACGATAAGTCTTAGGGTATGATAAGTCTTTGTAGCATAACTAGCAGACTATACTCAAGTCCAATTTCTAAGCGTAAATATAATTTGACAATGTAAGAGTCTAATATTCACTTATATCTTTGTATCCTATAATTCTACTTTAGGAAATAAATCTCAGGAATAAAAATTGAAAGAAAACAAAACATTTCTACAAAATTTATGGATATATTCTTTATAATATCACAATAACTTGAATACTTGTTGGTTGAGCAAAATAACATGAAGGAATATTACAAAATTGTTACAACATTGCAAACAGGAGAATTATATAAATACTCAGATGGAAGTCTCTGAAATACTTTGTAAGTGTAAAGTAGTGAAACTCTGATTTGCCATAAAATTTTCTATCAACCCAAAGTCACTTGAAGTTAATAGATTTTTGCAGATAGTTGGTTTATAGTGATGGTTCTTTTATGATTTTTTAATTTATAAATAACAAAAAGATTACTTTGAATACATATGACAGAGATTAAGGAAATGCTACTTGTTGACAAAGGAGCATTTCCCAGTGCTGCATTAAATTAGTAGTTTGCGAGATTGTCTTCCCTTTTCACTAAATCCTTTGTACTGCTCATACTTTGTTCTTTCTTCCCCAGAAACCTGAAAGTAATGAACAAAGACAAAATGGTCTTAAAATGGTGGATCAAGCCATATGGTCTAAAAAGATGTCAAATGGTACCAGACGGATTCCTGTGTCCCCTGAACAGGTTCAGTCTCAACTGCATTATTCTCAGATTTATTCTTTTAGTGCAGCTATTATATCATAATGCCATTTGTGTGTTCTCCCTATTTCATTGCAAATGCAAGATGTGATTTCCTTTAAAAAGAAAAAAAACCAGTTAACCACCTAAGGAATACTTGAATCAGTGTCACAGATGCTTAGGCAAGCCAAATAATTGATAAGGTGGTGTTTTTTACTGTAAGTTGATGAAAATTTACAGTTTACCTGAGAGTCTTAAGTGTATAATTCCAGGATCTTGGTGGGAAGCTATATTCTTAACCACATTTGTTATTTTAAAATGATAAACCAATACTATTAGGAACGGCTATGAGTCAGTATGATATGTAAATTTGTATTCAACTTTAGGCAGAGTGCATTATTAATTTTGGACTGGCTGTGAGTCACGGCCTAGGTATTAAAAAAATCACAGGAAAAATAAAGATTGTGGAAAAGGGCAAGAGAATCCTTTTATTACCAGTCAATATTTTACCAAATATCTTGGATTTGTGATTAAAATTTGCCACTGTATCTGGTCTGTGAGAGAGGAGAAAAAAGGACTCACACTACACCCACCCTTTTTTTTCCCCTTGCATGAATTCAGAGAATTGTCTGATGTGCTTTTGTTTCAGGCACGCTCCTACAATAAGCAGATGCGACCTGCAATTTTAGATCACTGTTCTGGAAATAAGTGGACAAACACAACTCATCACCCTGAGTTTTTGGTAGGAGAAGAGGTAAGAAACTTATTTGCGCTGAAATGGAAGAAGAAAACCTGATCCTAGTGCTAAAGTTCACTTACTTTGCAATCCAGTTGTAGTTTTCTAGCATTCCATAATCCTACTTTGAGGACCATATAGTCACACTGGCTCCTGAAATGTTAGATACTCTGCTCTCAACATTTAGAACGCTCAGCAAAATACTAATCAGCAAATAATTTCTGGCCTTAGAATTTTGAACGTGAATTCAGAAAACCCTGAGAGAAGAGTTTTAACAATGTGTTCATCTTCGTCTTTTCTAGGCCTTGTATGTTAATCCACTGGACTGTTACAATATTCACTGGCCTATTAGAAGAGGTCAGTTAAATATTCACCCAGGACCTGGGGGCTCCCTTACAGCTGTTCTGGCAGATATTGAAGTAATATGGTCTCATGCAATACAAAAATACTTGGAAATTCCTCTGAAAGATTTAAAGGTGAGCTCAAATTTTCCAGTTACTTGGATTGTCTTTAAGATTCTTGGTCAGTAGAAGTATGCATTACTGAGTTGTTTGTTATACCATGCCCTGGAAGCACTCTCGGCCTTAAGGTGTTGAGCATATCTTCTTCACTGAATTCCCCTTTAGTGCTTTCTCTTTATTATTCTGTTGGTTTCTTTGGTGTCTCTCTACTGCTCTGCAGGCAGCAAGCTTATTTATGTTTATGCCTTGTCCTGGAACTTTTTTAGATATATCAGTTGTTTTACTTTTTATTTCACAATCTTTAAGTAATTCCAAGGGGAAAAAAACTTCCACATTTTCTGTTTTTCAGAAAACCCAAAAGATAGCAGAGAGGTCTGAGCTTTAATTTTGGGATTTTAACCATTGCTGCTACTTTAGAGAGAATCCTCTTTGAAGACAAGTGTGGTGAAATTCATTTTGACCCGGCGTTACGTTAACCATTTAATCTTTTCTTTCTTTGTTCTTCTTTTTAGTATTACAGATGTATCTTGTTAATTCCTGATATCTATAATAAACAGCATGTGAAAGAATTAGTGAATATGATCCTAATGAAGATGGGTTTTTCAGGTATGTGTGATAGTCCAGTGAAACCTACTTGAAATGAGACTCATTCTCATTTTTACTGACAAAGTTAATTCAATTCACTGCTTTATGGAAATGCTTATTTGAGAGAACCAGCAATGCTTGAACATTTACCCAGAGGTTCCTAGACTTCAGTTGATTATGTGTCTGGGAGTGTTCTTGCTTCCCAGCTGATCGCTCCTCTGCCTTTGGTTTTTCAGGGATTGTGGTCCATCAGGAGTCTGTGTGCGCCACCTTTGGCAGTGGTTTAAGCAGCACCTGCATTGTGGATGTTGGGGACCAGAAGACCAGTGTGTGCTGTGTGGAGGATGGGGTCTCTCATCGGAACACTCGGTGAGGAACTTGGGAGTGGGCATGCCCCACTTCTTCCCTCACCGTATGCTTAATGTTCAACTATAAAGCATCACCAGGGAGAAAGAAATTACTTATAAGGAATTATATATTCAAAGTTTGCGTAGGAAACCAGCAAGATTGTAGAAGTGCAAATTCTAACAAGGCTGCAAACAACTGACTCTACCCTTCCCTTTGGAACTCTCTAATACGAGTTCACATCAGCAGCTGTGTGTTGTATGCTTTCCACGGAGGAAGCCTGTGGTTAGCTCTGTGTCTGGTGCTGTGGTCTGGCCTAGAGATACCAGTCACACTCACAGCAAAGTTTTATTTAGGCAAGTCGTGTAGGAGAAAATAAGTTTTCAGGTCCGAGTTCTCTAACTAGCTAGCATTTTGAGTATTTGCTTTTCTTGTCGTAAATGGTGTTCAGTGAGTGATGAGTTACTTTATGGTGGTCAAGTCCCTTCATGGTGTAATCACTGAGACAAGCGTTAATATTATAAAATAAACATCAGGAGCAGATTGCTGCTTGTCCTTCCTGAGACAAGCCCAACACAGGTGAGCACACTCAGATAGTGCACATATGTGTTCTCTGCAGCATTTTGCTCTCAGGATGGCTCCTTCAGGATGCTTTAATTCTTCTTGTCCCTTACAGTAGGTAGTTTGAATCTCAAGGTATAGAAACAAGTTTCAAAGAGGGCCCAGCAGTCCATGAGAAAGGTTACCTGCTGCCTCCCATCCCAAGGTGCGATGCATTCTAAAACTCAGTGTGAGTTTTTTTCGCTCATCCATCGTTTGTATTGTCTGATGCCAGTGGTTCTCCAGGTATGGAGAAAACACTGGCTTCAAATCTCCAACCACTAAAATAATGTAGATGTGGTCTTTCCAAATCGTAGACACGTTCAGTTAGTGGATAGTATTCGCTAGGATTTCTCTCATAAGTTTGTCTTAGGGTGTCAGTGCCTGCCTCTTTTATATGCTGGTGATTGTGCATAGGCAAATGGTAAACAGTTGGTTTGGAAATGAGTTGGATTTAATACTCTTTTCTGTTTCTTGGATACTTTTTGCAAAAAGCATGACTGCTTCTAGGTGCCCTACCACTGTTTTTTTTTCTAGAGTTCCTTTTCTCCCTCTCATCCATCCAACTGTCCTTTCATTCTTTAATTACGTATTCCTACCACAAACATTGCTTGAAACTCGGTGTGTTCCACTGTGCCAACTTGAGTTCTTGAATCACCCACTGCACCTTCTTCACTGACAGGTTACCCATCTGCCCTTTTCCCTCTAGGCTCTGTCTGGCATACGGGGGATCTGATGTATCAAGATGTTTCTACTGGCTGATGCAGCGAGCTGGGTTCCCTTACAGAGAATGCCAGTTAACAAATAAAATGGATTGCCTTCTTCTGCAGCACCTTAAAGAAACGTTTTGTCATTTAGATCAGGTGGGAGCAAAGTTAAAATTGATGATTATTTTTGTTTTCAGGAAAAATTTAAGACACTTAAAAGGCAATTAAAATTTTAACAATATCATACGCCTCTTTCAATTTAAGTTAATAAACCCTTGAAGCTGAAACACGTAAGGAGTGAGAGTTTCTTGGTAACGTCAGAGCTATGAGGATATGTCTCGGGTTCTGGAAAACAGCTTGTTTTTTTGGAGAAAGAGAGTTTAGTATATAACTCTCTCTATAGGCTCTGTAATGATTCTGATAAAGGATGAAGATAAACCTTTAGGTGTGATGAGTAGTAGCAGGTAAAGATATAGGTACAGTCATTTAATAAAATGGTACCATTTGAAGCAATTTATTAGTATTGTGAACAGTCAACATTTAATCATTACTACATATGGATTGCTACCTTTTTATACTCTGTTTTAGACCCTGTTTTCACCTTTTTCAAGTAACATAATTCTGAATCAAAAACATTTTTGAGAAACATAAGACTAGGTAACATTCCTTAGTTATTGAGGACATTTGCTTATTGATTTGGGTCATTGTATTAGTGATTCTTGATAATAAATGCAGACGATGGAAATTTCACAGATGTTAAAAGGGAAGCAAGTTATCATTGAACTCTTGTTTTATTCAGTTCTACTGCAAGTGGTAGTCGTAGGGCAGCCTTTTTATAGGTGAGGTGTAGATGGAAGGCAGGCTTAATTGTATTTGGAGGAGTTTACGTGCACTTTTACTGATTCACTGACAGCATCTTTTCCTGGAATCAGGACATCTCTGGGCTTCAGGACCATGAATTTCAGATTCGACATCCGGATTCCCCTGCCCTACTTTACCAGTTTCGATTAGGAGATGAAAAACTCCAGGTAACATGCGGGTGTATATTTTCGTGGGTAGAAAGAAAGCCAGCCAAGTTCAATCAGCCTGAGAGAACATGTACTCTCTGGGAACCTCATGAGGTCAGAATGTCGGCTGCTTCAAGATTATTCACTAAACCAAATTAGAATAGGTCTGAGGACTCTTGTTAATTAACCACTCTGTGATTAGTTATTTAGAGGGAGAGGCACCCTTCTTATTAGGTAATTATAAAGTAGATTACTAGGTACTTTACAATTGCTTTGAGATTTTGCGGTGTCATGTTACCCATTCAGTTGGAGAAGTGAGTTTTCTGGCTTATATTACACTGAAGAAATAATGCTACTTCCTAAAAAAGAACACTACCCAGTCTAACTTCTAGGATCTAGTCTGCCAGTTTCATTTTTAGAAGAACAAAATTTAATGGATCAGTTATTTTCAAGAGGCAGTGTTTTGATCATTCTTTTCCTTCCATGCACAGGCTCCAATGGCTTTGTTTTACCCAGCAACTTTTGGAATCGTTGGACAAAAAATGACAACTCTGCAGCACAGGTCCCAGGGTGACCCTGAGGACCCTCATGATGAACATTACCTGCTGGCCACACAGAGCAAACAAGAACAGGTCTGGGTGATTCCGGTGTGAAAGGAGGCAGTTTTGCCCATAGTTAATGGATCACTGCAGTCACTACAGTCTGACAGCATACTAAAGCTAACACTGTTTTTAGAACTGTAGATGAAGTGAAGTCTAAATTTAAAATGTGGATGACAGATTTTTTTTGTTCAGCAGACATTAATCCAATTTTCACAATACCAGGCCGCACATTTAAAAGTTAATTTAATGAAACTACTTCCCTTGTATATGTTGCATTATCTACTTTGGAGTATTTATCCATAGTAAATATTTTCAGTAAAATCTCACCTATTTTTTTAATCATACTGCGTGAGAGGTGTGAGGCATAGGCAAAGAGCGGAATTCCTCTGTTCAAAGCTGATCCCAGTAACAGGACGTCTGTTGCAGGGCCAACGATTAAAACTATTATCTGCTAATGAAATAGCAGCTCATAGTGGAGAGAAGAGGGCTGTAAACCTTTTCTAGTCTTCCTTCCTCTCCTAAAGGTGAGCATGAGGTGGTTAGTTTAGGTCTGAAAATGAGGGTTCCATAACAGTCACTGGCCCAAGAGTTCCACTGAAATACTCCACTTAAAAACTCAGTTCAAGTGGGGCAAGGCGCGTCTACACTGACATCTCAATTTTAAAACCCAACCACTAACAGTAAGGTCCTAGACCAGCCCTGCCTGCCAGTGACGCTTTGGCTTGTCAGCGCAGCCTCATCTTCTGCACACCCCGTCTCACGCCAGGTTATCTGGGAATGGGTCCCAGGTGGTTGGCTGTGTACTGTAGTGCATTTCCTTTCTGCACCACAGTGCCAGGCCTGTTTTATAGTGTATAGTGTGTGTGTGTGTGTGGGGGGGGGGGGGGCGGGGGGGGGTTAGCTGGAGAACATCAGCCTTGTTGTGTCCTGGTCATACCACCTACCTGAGTGTCCTTTTCATTGATTTAAAGTCTGCCAAAGCTACTGCTGACCGCAAGTCTGCATCCAAACCCATTGGATTTGAAGGGGATCTCCGTGGCCCGTCCTCTGATCTTCCAGAAAGACTGCATTCCCAGGAGGTGGATTTGGGACCCTCCCAGGGAGACTGTCTGATGGCTGGCAACGACTCTGAGGAGGCCCTGACGGCTCTGATGTCCAGGAAGACCGCCATCTCGCTGTTTGAAGGGAAAGCCCTGGGCCTGGACAAAGCCATCCTGCACAGCATAGACTGCTGCTGTAAGCACGTGGGGGAGGCGGGGAGATCACAGTTAAGTGAACGGGTTCAAGCAGGGCTGTGGCTGTGCAGGGGTCAAGCACGTTCACGCAGAAGCAAGCGAGCCTACCTTGTGCTTCACTTGTCAGGTGTCGGGCTGGTTCCTGGCCCTGTTGGAGGAAACCACAATAAGTCAAACTATCACACAAATGTGAATTTGCAACTGTGACAGGTGCAACAAAATTAAACTGAGGGGTACTGACTGGGCGCTTCTGACTGCAGGATTTAATAAGGGATTTTTACTCCATAGAAGTCAGGGAAGGCTCCCTCAAGGAAAAGCCACTTGAGAGATATCTGGGCGGTGGGTAGGGGTTACAGGTGGAGTGGCATTCCAGGCAGAGAAAGAAGCCTGTGTGAGGGCCAGTGTGGCTAAGACACAGGGTGTGAGGATGAGGCAAGAGAAGTGAGTCCACGCCACATTGGACTTTTTAGGCCCCCTGAGAGATTTTGGTCCTGATGCTGTGAGTAGTGAGTGTGGGGATGGGGGCAGCAACATTCTCACATTTGTATTTTGTGAAGTTCCTCTGCATTGTTGAGGGTGGGCTGGAGAGAGATCCTGAAAAAGGCTGCTCTTGCAGTCGTCCAAGCAAAAGGTGGTGGTGGCTTGGCCTAGGGTGGATATGGGGAAAAACGTGGAAGGGCTATTACTGTCTTTTCAGCATCTGACGATACCAAAAAGAAGATGTACAGCTCCATCCTGGTGGTGGGAGGTGGTTTGATGTTTCATAAAGCTCAAGAATTTCTGCAGCACAGAATTCTCAACAAAATGCCACCTTCATTCAGGCGAATTATTGAAAATGTGGAAGTGATCACAAGGCCCAAGGTATATTCATGATGCAAGTTGGACTGTATGCAAGTGAAACCAGCACTAATTATTTGAAATTATAATGTTGTATATAAAAGAGGTGAAATCCTAGGAGCCATGGACTTGTGTTTGGGGAGTTCTGGAGGGTTTGGGGCAAGTGGAATAATTCGAGCAAGTCACAGATGTCGTGAAAGGAGCTCTGGATTAGGCGATTGCATTCCTGGGTTTTAGGCCCTGCTGTGCTCTCCAGAACCAGCAGGACTGACTTCTGCCTTTGTAAAGGGACAGTGGGGCAGGAGAAGATGGACGGGTCTCATGCCATCAGCCAAACAGCTCCATTTTTCTCTCTTTCACGTTAAGCATCTGCTGCTGGTCCCTGGACCAGGTGATCTTGAAGGATCTTTTAGGCTTGAACTTTCTTGAACAGAAATATAAACCTAGGAATTTAGAAACAGAGTGTGCCTATATTTCATGATATCTCACTGACAATTCCTGGGAATGTACTTATTTAATTTTAATCCTGAGGGAGGGATTGTGGGATATATTTAGTCTACTCAAATATCAAAATCAGTTATTTCCTATTATATATGTTCTGCCTTACGGGCTGAATGTGGAATAATAGTGGATAGTAGCAGCTTCAGAAATAAAAAGTTTTCTGGTCAGTTGAAACAGACACCTGTAGTGCATGTGTCCTGTATGGGTCGTTAATTCAGGTTGAAAATCTGGCTTATTAGGTATTGACTCAGCAAGGTTTTTTTCCACCCCCAAATTCAAGTACATGATTAAGTGTATATCTTGTCTGCTTGTGCTGACATGTCTTTATCACTTCTCTAGGACATGGATCCTCGGCTGATTGCATGGAAAGGGGGGGCAGTGCTGGCTTGTCTGGATACAACCCAGGAACTGTGGATCTATCAGCGAGAATGGCAGCGCTTTGGTGTCCGTATGCTGCGAGAGCGAGCTGCCTTTGTGTGGTGAAATGAGCAAAGTCACTGTTAAAGGCCCACAACCAGCCTCGTGTATAAAAGACTCTTACAGAATATATGTGTTTTAATTTATTGAGCTAGAGGCTTAAGTTTCGTGGAAAATAAATGAATTTTAACTTTTATGTTGAGGACATGACATTGGTGTGAAATTATAAGCTGCTTTTGTAGTCAAGACATTTGAGCATGAAAGATCCTTTCTCAGCGTCTCAGGAACTCCCCAAGGATGTGAAAGGTGCTGTAGAGCAGTTCTCAAGTGGTGATGCCCTTCGTTTACATTGATTTCTGAGTGTCATCAGGTTATGAGGATTGGATGTGTGACGTATGGACCTGAATTATGAGAACTGTATGATCATGAAATTTTCCTTATTGTCTACAACAGTGAGCACACAGGATGTGACTCGCGTGCTCTTGGAATTCCAAATGAATAAAAAGTTTTGTTTTTTTCATTTTCTGTTGAATTACAAAAAAGATTGGGGCCCATTTGGATCTAGATTTGCAGAGGCAAAGATTTAAGGCTGGTCTGGCTGGCTTTTGTTACCCGACATGCTCTAGGGTGGGCTTGGGAAAAGAAAACAATCATTATTTGAGCAAAACAGAACAAAAGAAAAATTTGTTTCCTTCCTAAAACTAAATAGAAATGATTCAGGTATAATTTAGAGTTGTTAGCTTGTGTTGTACAAATGAACAGGGTAACTGCTGTAATTACTACTAGCTTAATCAGCAAGCCTGTTTCCCTGTACCTGAAGAACCCACTGAAAGCATTTGGAGTTCTTTGTGTTCAGTACGATCAGTTGACCTTAATCTGTGAACAATCTGAAGCAAAGTCTAAACAATACAGACAGCCGTTACCACCAGTGGTCCAGTCCTTAATGAAGCCTGATGAACCCTTGGCCAAAGAAGAGGAGGCTTTGTCGGGAGCTAGGAGCCAGTGAGCAGAGAGGATGCTCAAAGGTCGGAAGAATGCCCAATTCCTGCCAGTCCCTGCTGCACTTGCTTCCACAATCTCACTTGTCGAGAACTGCAGATGTGGGTCAGACTGGGGAAAAGAAAAATAGGGTCGGTTAAGGGTGAAGAGTGGCATATAGAAAGAATAGGATGGGAAGAAGGACATGGAGAAATGCTGGTACCGGAGCATATCGCATAAATAAAAGAATCCCATCTGCCCAGTAAGTTAGGAACAAAGGAGACCCCACCAGCATAACAGGATTTTAGCTCGCTAGTGCTATTTGGGATGTGTGCCTTCAATTTGAAAATTGTATGTTCCTTGAAAATTTTTACCAAAATAAATTTATAGTGTTCATTTTATTTGTTTCTGAGCTGTTTCAACAATTTAGTATTGGCTACCTACTTCTAAAAGCATAATGTATTTCAGTTTATAACAGTTTTTCACATCAGCATGTTGCTGATTCAGAGAAAGGTGGCTTCTGGTCTAAGTTCTGACATAAGCTGTGTCCGTCTTCTATTACCGGCACTTCTAAGCACGAATCCTGATTATGACAAATACATGAGCTTTACCACATTAAACACATTGCCTCAGCCATTCCTAAGTATCTGCTTACGAAGCTGGACATGGTGAGTTTTCACTCTGCTTCTATATTTTTGTTTTTATTTTATCCTTAGGACATGTATTAGAGGGAGAGGCACGGCCCTTAATGGGTCAGCTACACGTACATGTTAGCAGTCATCCCCCTGACACTGACCCACAGTGCAGAGCAGAGTCTGTTGCACCGTGTGAAAGAAGTAAGCATATTTAGAGCAGCACATACGCTCATGTAAATTACCTTTTGATGACCTCTGCTGTGGGAAAAAAAAAGATGCTTTTCAGAAAATAAAAAGTTGGAAGGCTTAAAATACCACATAACTGTTTTCTTAAGTAAACCATTATTATAACTCATTTATAAAAAGACTTCTTCAAGAGGGCTAACTTCAAACATAACATGAATTATTTTTATTTTTGTACATGAAAAAGTTACGTAATAACCAAGAAACTGAACTCTGACAGTGATTCTAATAGGTAACTGGGAAAAAGTAGACATCAGTGGTCCAAGTCATGTATTGTGTTCATGAAAATCATCTGTACAAGAGGCACATAGGACATGAATCTAGTTCAGAGAGGGAAGGTCCTATGAAAATACCAACTACTACAAGTGGTTACACACATAGGTTCAGCTTGTTATTCCCTATTTTTGTTATCTTAAAAATAAATGCTGTATTATAGAGGGATGTTTTGTTACCTAAAAAGTTAGTGAATTAATGAGGGCTTAAATTTGGCATTCGTTAATTCACCAGAATGTTACAGTGCTAAACAATTCTACCTACAGTGCAGGGCACGGACTCTGCAAGACTGGGTGTTAGCTGGAAAATGCATTATCGTTGCATTGTCAGAATGGTCATGGTTTTCCATTATAACGATTCTTGATTTTTAGGTATGAAATTGATTTAGCTTTGTAATTATAAATTTAGTTTCTATTCTTTAGTTAATACAGCAGTAGTTAGTAATATTTGTAACAGTTTTATTGGTATAAAAATTTTAATGACTGGACTAAGGCATACGTGTTCAGTTACGAATCCTATTGCTAAAGCAGGTATATACATACAATCTTCCCTACAAGTAAACTTCAGACTCATCACAGATGCTCCCTCCTCCCCCTCCCCGGGGAACTGGAGTAGGACAGCTTCAAGTTCTCTCCTTCTCATGGGTGGGCTACAGGCAGGAGCAGCTGTTGTGGCAAGCTTGAAACCTTTTTCCCACTGACACCTGCTGCTCGACATGGAAGAGTTCTGTGCAGAAAGTGGCAGCGTCCTTCATGAGGTGGTACATGGGGCAGACGTGGAGTGCGCTGTAATCGTCTTTCGTATCAGCCTCCCTAAAATAGACTACCATGTATTTGTGCAGATGGGTCTGGCTTCTCAGATCGCTGCAATAGAGGTTAAAAGCCAGGGGGAACAGGTCTTGGGAGTTCTCACGGGGGCTGCCCTCGCTCTTGCCACAGGTACCATCGCACGTGGCATTGACTTCATTGGAAAGAAGGAAAATGACTTTATCCGCCGCTTTCTTCTGAGTGGTAAGCCACTGCACAGGACCCATCTCGGCTATTTTCTTTTTCTGCCACTTGTCAAGGATAACCTCACTTCTGCAATGATTTTGAAGAAATTCAGTGAAGTAACAAACTGTGTGATGGAAACATATTTCAGATGGATAAACCACAAGAATCTTAATGGGGGGCAGTAGCATGGCAGAAGGGAAGGAAGTCTTCTTCATCTTTTCTGTGGGGCAGAAAAGCATTTGTTATCTACGAACAGCACATGGCAGGCTTTCACTCAAAAGATGTTGTAAACGCTTTATTTTGTAAGTCCTTATCACTAAATCAGTTCTCCTAATCAAGCCATATCTTTTCAAGTAAATTTATAGAAACCACTTAGGCTTAAAGTACTCTGCTTTAGGTGGGTTGTTGTAACTTTAGTATTTTTAGTGCCGTGTATAAACAGGAACAACCTGACCTCTGCCATGTTTTGAATTGGGGCAACTCAGTAGTTGTTCCATCTGCTACCTGCAAGTGGTAGTTTCTTTTTAGTTCCATAAGGTTAAGTGGTGCCCCATTAACTGGAATACTGTCCTGTATGTGCAGAAAGTACCTTTAAATGTACTGTAATTAACACAGGCCAAACAGCATCTTCTAAATATAAGTATTCCTGTGGTCAGAGTTCCACATGCCTTTCTCAGCTTAGAGATTACTCTTGTTGCATCAACATCACAGACAACCCAAAGGCTGCATTTCTATTTCCTTTTCTCCATGTGGAGAAGGGAAGCAGAGGTTTTTCAGTATGCTGCCCTCTAGCTGTGGATCTGTATAAATACTCTGGTTTCTATGTTCAAATCCTGTTTTAGAGTTGGGGAGCTCCTTAGAGTATGTGAATCCAAGTGACTTGTTCTTACGCCCTTGGAAGAATTATTTTTAAAACGTAGGAACTAGCACAGAGCACCTCTCACAGGTAGATGCACTTTGTTATTAGCTATCTTTTGCCTGTTTAGTACTTGTAGATGCCTCAATGGTAAAAATAAAAGATGACAGTCACCAAATCTGGGAGTCCTAGTCCCTGCTTTACCTTAGCAGATGTGATCCAGTCATTAATTATATTAGTCTTTTGGGGAGGGCTCTAAGGCATTAAATAAATGCTATCTGACTCCTGTCTAATGCCAAAATGTGATTACCTAGGAATCTCCTTTAAAAAAAATCCAAAGTATTATTCCCCCATTCAGGTTTCTTTAAAGAACTGCATTATAACCCTTACCATGCCTCCTCTTTAGACAGATGCCAATCGCCAGCACACATGTGGCCACCAGCAGAGCTGGGAGGAGAAGAGGTATCCAGCCACTCAACACACTCCTGTCTGGAGAAAACAAAGCTTATTCATCTTCAGCAAAACAAAACCAAATTACCTCCTTTTTGGAAACTAAGATTTTCACTCTATACTTTGTTTAGATCCCTTTAAACCAAGGGTCAGTAGGTCTCTAAGAGGTCTGCCGAATAGTGTGTTTTTCTAGAGTGTCCAGATCTTCCATTAGATTCTCAAAAGGGATACGAGATGCAGAAGGTTAAGAACAGTCCTCTATAGTCACTTTGGCTTCTTACTCCATATTTACACAGGCATTTTCACTGTGGTAACCAGAGTTTATGTTCTCTTTTTTTGTTCTTTGACGAATTAATGCTATCCTGAGTGCAACTACTTAATACATAGTATGTATAGATGGCATTTTTAAAGGCTGTTAAGACTGAAAATATGGCGGTGATACCACCGCCTCACAGGAATCTTGACGACTGGGTAAGCTCAGGCGCACAGACACGCTCAGGACCCAGAGCACATAGAGTCAGGACTCTCAGGCACCAGGGTTGTCTGCAGTTGATTTGGCTGAATTTCTAAGAAGAACACGTTCCAAGTCTGGACCCCACCCATGGGCTGGTTCCGGAATATTTTATTTGTTCATCTGTAATGAAAACACTAACATCTCTAAGCCCAGAGACATGTTTCCAGAACATGCTGCCCTCAGACACCAGTGAGGCGTGTCTTTTGGTGGCAATATTCCTAATTTGTTATCCAAATGTGCCCACGTGACCCCATCAGGTTACAGTAACAGGTAGGCCTGGGCCACTGAGACTGGTAAGAAAATCAAAATGCAGTGAGGTGAGTGTTGTTCTTTTATATACTCAGTCCTTTTATGCTCTTGACCTTTTTCAGCAAATCCTTGTGGCACTTTGGACATCCATTTTGCACTGTTTATATTTGCCCCTTCTTGTGTAGATCCTGCTTTGTAAAGGATCTCGAAGTGATTGTAGAAATAAAACTTTGATTCTTATTCAGATTACAGGTTCCTTGAGACAGATATGACATCTTTCCCTGCACCGCAGCTCAGCATACGCAGGCAGGGACTCTCCCTCACACTCCCCCACATATAACCCTGTCACATATTGAATGGGGGGTGGTGACAGTGCGTCCTTGATTATCCTGTGAAAATGACTGGGCACTTACTATTATCCAGAGGAAAGGGGGCACCCGTTTGTGGGCAAAGCACAACAATCCCCTTGCGTCGGATGCAGTCATTGCCACAAGTATGGAAATATGGAGTCAACTGAAGAAAAATGAGAGGCTCAGAGAGTTTCCACCATGCTTCAGAGTAAAATCTCAGTATTATTCCTCTTCCCACCAAAACTTCCCTTTTTTTCCGGTTTCCACCCTGCCCCTCCCACCCCCACCTTGTAATAGGACTTCTTTTTTTTCCCCCTTGGTCACACTAACGTAACAAAGCCCTAAAATCCCAACCTGTGACCCAAGACTGAAACCCCCTGAGTTTCCTGGGGTCTGAACCTAAACTTTATACATGTTGCTAACATGTTAGTTTCCATTTTCTAAATGGGTTAGATCACATCCTTATATGCAAATATTAAAAAAAAAAAAAGCAACTCAGCAGTTGAGCTGCTATTAAGTTATGCTTTATGACATGGAAGTCCTTGGAGACTAGGAAAATCTGGTTCCCTGGAAAGGGGTGGTGCCGTCATAATATGCTGACAGGTATCTGTGCCCTTGGGCTAAGCACGGCCTTTCTGTTCCAGGGAATAAAACAAAAGCTCCTTATATCTTAGGGATGGCTGTGTCCTATTGGGACCCTGGATGCCCCCCTCCATACACTCAGATTTGAAAGGGATCTGACAGCATCTGCTAGGCCCTGAGAGGACAGGCAGTTAGTTGCCCTTCAAAGTTCCTACACTAATCAGGAAAGGCAGCCTTCGCATTTTACATCCTTTGTTATTTCATCTTGCAGTTAAAACTGAGGCTTGGGAAAATGAAATGGTACTCCTGACTCAGAATTACTCCGAGGCTCTGTGACAGAAAATGGAAATGAAAGCACTTTGGAAAGTCAAAGGCCACTAATAAAATCAAAAAGGACCATAACTGTATGTTCAGCTTCCTGACCTCACTACTGTAAAGACCGAGACAAGGATTCCCCACTAACGTCACTTAATGCGAAGTTGCTGGCAGAAACAAACTGGAAGAGAGAACTTACCTACTTCAACTTGGAAAGGATTCATCAAAAGCCATGAGCGGGGGAGAAATCAGTTCTCAGTACCCTTCCCCTCCCCAGAGCTCAACACTGAAATTACCTGGACCACAGCACCTTCGCTTTCCCCAGTCACTGGGACGAGGACAGAAGTTCGAGTTCCTTGATTCTGCTGCAGAGAAACAAAATCAAGAAGCCAGATGAGTGCGTAGATCAAAGACTGCCAATGAAGGAACCACTCCTCCCAAACTGACTTTCAGTTCATTAGGCTGTAGGAATAGGGTTCATTTACTTCCAAACTTTACCTTTGCTTGGTTTTAGATTCTCAGGGACATTTCCAGGGATGCCCCCAGCAACTTGCTTTTTTCCTTGCTGAATTAATCAAAATAGCCCAGCACATGTGGACAGCAGACAGTGCTGCCTGTGTTCTCTCAAAAGAGAACGTGCCCAGGGAATCCTAGAGTGTCCACACTATTCTGGAGGTTGAGGGTGGGGTTGGTCTTAAGGAAATGAAGGAAAAGTGTACCTCCGACACATGAGACATCCCAATTACAATGTTACTTTGGATAAAAGCCATGTATCTGTTTCCAAGGGGACTGGTTGTAAAATTCACTTCTACTATCTTCTCGTCCTTCTTACAAGCAGTGATGTTTGGATCCCACAGACTTCCTATTAGTCGAGAGAGAATCACACGGATGAAGTTGCAAACTCTTTCCCTCATTTAAGTCTCCAAAAGGGCTTGACAAAAACAAATACAAGTTCTCAGGCACACATCCAAGCGATATGGACCCTACCACACAATGTACTTTGTATCTATCACTGCTCCTGGAATCTCAAAGTAGCTGCTGCCCAAGAAAGTTTAAGGACCCCAAGCTACTGCTTTGCTCAAATAGCTTCCTGAGCTGAGGGTAGTGGGAGGCACAGAACAGAATGGGTTCTACTACTCACTTCTGTTTTCAACATCCATTCTGAGCTAAGGGCTGGGGCCAATATTTTGTCCTTTCCAGGACGGAGGCATGTCTAAGATTATAGAGCAAGTGAATCCAGGATCCGGGCTACAACTAATAGGACATTCTGGGTTCCAGGAGCTTCATCCAGCAGACCATTCTGCCAGCTTTACTGGATATGAAGAAATAAGGAAATGCCTCATAGCTCAGAGAATATCCTGACGGGTCTACTCAGAGAAAACGCCAGTTGTTTCATTCATATGACTTGCAAAGGAGCACTAAGCTGATTTCCAGGAACATGATATATATAATAGCATGCATTATTTTCCCGGTCTAGGAAACCATTTCAGACCCTAGTCTTTAGGAGTTCAGCTCTCGGACTGACTAAAGGCCCTCAGACCTCCTCACACCCCCAGCGTCTTCCATACTCCAGATCCTTCTCGGCGGGAGGCAAGAGGCACAATGCTCCAAGTCTGCCTTCCAACAAGGAGACCATGTGCAGCTCAGTCTGACAGGGTACAGGGATGTCCCACGGGATAGGGGTGCCTAAAAGACAGGGACCAATTCCCCCAAATGCTACTAGCCTCTTAGGTATCCCAATACTACTCTTATATTACCCAGAAATTTACACAAGTCTTTGTAAAGTCCTTGGAAATTGGACAGTTGGGACTGTTTATCGTAAAGGGGCTGAGTTCAAAATTCAAAGGGTAGGGGCAGGTTCTAGTCTGGAGTGTGAGAGACGAGCCCTGTAGGACCCAGGTTGAGAACATGCTTCTAGGGCATTACTTTAGCTAACACTCCCACTTTGAATCTCTGCTAATCCAAACAAGGTTCTCAGGGTCCCTGTGGCCACAGATCAGTGGTACTGGTGTCTGAGCAGGTGGAAGGACGTACAGATTCCCCTCCGATCGTGAAGGGCTTTCAACCGATGCCACTGTAAATGCAGCTGGGGCTAAAACTGTTAGTTTAACCACAGGGGTAGGGTGTTTTCCTGTGACTGCTGCTCACTACATAAACCTCCTAAGAGTCTGTCCTTCCCTGGACAGGCTGCCTGGTTCAGTGGGCACAGCACTGGCCGGGGATAAGCCTGAACAACGTGGATACATAACCCCCGCCCCCAGCCTCAGTTTCTTCAAAGAAGATGGGTTGAGCTGTGGCTGCTCAAGTTAGGAGTTTCTTCTAACAACAAAAGCAAATGCTGTGTTTACTTACCCGCCTCAATGCACTTTTTTTTGTATTTCATTACATGGTCTAGGCAGCCTGGAAATTTGAATGAAAGTTTTTACATTTTAGAAAAGGTATCTCTGCTCCACTCCCTTGCCAACAAGTACACACACACATATGCTTGCCACACCCGTAACAAAGTGCCTGAACATTCAAGATGTGAGGTACGATAGCAAATTTAAATGGGACACTAGCATTTTGTTGTTAAACAGATTATCTACCCATGAAGTGATCACCAAAGTCTAACTTAAGTACAGCTTTTATCAAAACAGTATCTATGATTCACCAGGAGAAGATTCAAACCATCTTTTAAAAATAGGGTTTGATAATATGTGTAAATTACTTCCCCTTCCAGGAGGTGGAGCTTAATCCCCCCCCCCCCCCCCCACACACACACACACTCCCACCCCAGGGCAGGGCAGACTTAGTGACTTGTTTCCAAAAACTAAACTTGGGAAGGGGAAAAATAATCGATTTACGTGGGGAAGCCTGGCAGATGACACTTAACCAAATGATGAAGGTCAGCATGACCAATGATGTGTGATGTCACCCACCCCTGACAGCATGGGATGAGAAGGGTGCTTCACCCCTGCAGTATTCTCTCCACCCAGATTGGGGGACATTTTACAAGATGCCTGGCCAGTACCCCTCAAGACTGTCAAGGTCATGAAGAACAAAGAAAGACTAAGAAACTGTCACAAACCCAACACAAGGGACAAAATGCAACTGGGACAGAAAGAGGACATTAATGGAAATGCAGGTGAAATCCAAATATAGTCTAAAGCTTAGTTAATAGAAATGTACAAATGTTGGTTTCTTAGTTGTGACAAATGTGCCGTGGTAATGCAATATTTTAATGAAAAAGGGAAACTGGGTGAAAGGTATATGGAAACTCTTCATACTATCTTTACAACTTTTCTATAAATCTAATGTTATTCCAAAATAAAAATGTTTACATTTTTAAAAACGAGGTTTAGTCTCATCCAGAAAACTGGAAATGACTGTGTAGTAAGTGGTATGGCACCGAGAATAGCCTGGACCACAACCTCAAAGAACAACTATTGGAAATGCCCTCATTTGTCTTCAAAGCTTTGCCTGAGACAGCGGACAGAAGTGGGGCACAAAACAGGTGACCCATCCCAGATGGAGTAGTGCGGACGCTGCTGCAGCCAGGCATCATGCTGGACGCTTCACACGTGGTCCTGTCTCATCGTCACCACAGCCGTGTGTGTGACATTGCAGGTGTGATTCTGGAGAGCTGATCGTATGCCATGGAGCAGGGGAGAGAACCCAGCTTTCAACTCAGTGCTACTCTGGCTCTCAACGACAACTCCGGGGACGAGCTCACTGGTGTCTACACAGCCTCGAAGACCCAGCAGCACATTGTCAAACAATATAGCGTGTTAGGAAGCCACGACTGGAACAAACGTCTTGTATCCATGACAGAGTGGCGAACATATGTTGACCAATAAGGACCAGAGTTTGAACAGCAGCTTTACTTTTACTGCGTGTAAAACCCAGGCCAAGTTCCTTAAGCTCTCGATTTCTCCATCGGTAAAACAGGGCTACCCCAGCCTCAGGGTGGTTGGAGGCTTAAGTGAGATGGTGCATGTCAGGTGCCCAGCACAGGGCCTGCCACACAGAAATGGGCTTTTTCCGACTTGACCCTTTTTCCACCCTGTGAGTGAAGTGCAGTGACTATTGTGTCCGTATTCCAGATGAGGAAACCAAGACTTGGCAAGGCCAAATGCCATGTCCACGCTGCCCAGGCCTCTCTGTACCAAACCACATACCCCAAAGCAAACGGCCCAGCAAGACAGAGAATAACAGGAGAGTGAGGAAGTTTACCTGGTGAGGTGAAATTCACAGACATGGAGGGGCTGTCATCATTCATATTTGCGTTGGGGATATTATGGGCCCCAATGAAATAGACTGTGTTCAGCTCTACAGGAAAGCCGATGTAGGAAAACGTCCACTGAAAGGCAAAGCAAGGAACCCCTGAATTTCTGAAACACTGCAATGCAGAAACATATTACCTTTGTGTTGCCCTTTTCATTTATAATTTCATTCCTCAACCTACTGCTGAAATGTATGTCTCTAGCCAATGTCTATGTAGGGAATGGGCCCCCACACAATTTTTCAGCCTAACTCACGGAATCAGAGAAGTAAAATTTTAGAGCCAGGATATAATTCAAGTTCAGCTCCTGTCACTTTGCTGATGGGGAAACTGAGGCCCAGAGATGCTGACTTGCCCAAGACACACTGTAAAGAAGTGGCCAAAAATGGGCTTTGAACCCAACCGTCATGCTCTAAGTTTGAAGCTGTAGCTGCTCACCAGCCTGTGTGTGCAGCACACAATCCACACTCGCTATGCAGAGGGCCTGGCTAGTTTAAATAACTAATTAGCCAAGTTCCTCAAAATGCTTACTTTGCCACCAGAGGGTCTGGTCTGAGTCTGGAAGGCCTCTGTGTAATTACACCTCACACAGCTGTACGACTGGAAGTTGCTTTTGCCGGTCACACAGATCTTGGTGGCCGTCAGCAAGCGGATGCTGGCTACCGAGACAGACAAGAGAGCAGTTATTTGTTCAGTACCTGCTGTGTGGCCGACTTGATGCTGGAGAGTTTACATGTCTTATCTCATTTCATATTCACAACAGCCCTATCAGCTACGTACCACGATTGTCCCCAGGTGACCCATGGCGTGAGCGAGGCTTAGGGAATTGCAGGGAGCTTACAAAGCTCATCAGGGGCAGGATATGGATTCAAATTCCAAAGCCCAAGTTCTTTCCTCCTCACAGGTGAGCCTGCATTTCACAGGATACCTGCAAAGGTAACTCCAGCTCTGCACTATCCTGGGTCTCTTCAAAAGAAAAAGCCCTCCAGTGTCATTCCCCAAATCGTGCCTGTTCCGACTGTACTTTTATCCACGTTGATTCTTCTCCCTGGAATGCCCTTTCCTCCTATTCTCTGCCTCTCCAGGGCTTTCTCCTTCAAGGCCCAACTTACATCTATAACAACCGCTAATAAATACGAGAGCTCACTCTCTGCTAGGTGTGGGGCCAAATGCCTTACTGCATAACCTAATTTCAAGCGGTCTCAACAGGGTCCTCTCCTGCTCCTCCTGCTTCCACCCCCCTCACATGAAGCATAGCCTCTTCCCGGATTCCCTGACACTGGCCCTTGGTCTGTAGCCGACTCACTTCTCTGTGCCTGGCACTGCTGGATTCCTGACTGAGGGAATTTAACTGAATTTAGTGGGTGGAAACCACAGACGAGGGCCTTACAACCCCAGGATTGGTTCATTAAAAGAACTCACAAGCAGCATTGGGGGAATGCCAGGACTTTCACAATGCCATTTGGGAAGTGGAAAAGTCATTTGCCTAAGCCATCACTTTTGCTAAACTTGGGGGAATCATCTCTGGCCTTCCCTGTCTTCGTCAATGAGGTATAACGTTACATGCAGAGACGTACACGGATGAGAAGTGTACCACCTGGTGACTGTTCTCACTCAGGTACCCCGGTGGAGAAACACCCCAGGAGGACCCCTCATGTTTTCTTTCAGTCACTCACCGCAGAGTAACTACTATCCTGACTCCGAACCGCTTAGTTTTATATTTGTTATTAATGGAATCATATGTATGTACAACTGTAAGCATTCATGCAGATACGAATGTATAACTCTTGAGTCTGGCTTCTTACATTTGTGAGATTCATCCATATTGTGTATAGTTACAGACTGTTTATGATCATTGCTGCACTGGATTCCATTTTGTGATTCCAATTCTGTCAGGCATTTGAATGTTTTCTACTTTTGATTGTTAATGGATAACGTTACTATGAACATTCTAGTACCACTATGTGGTTTTGGGTGCATGTTTGTATATATTCTGCTGGGTATATAGCTAGGAGTGAAATTAATGGGCCATATAGTCGGCACATTTCTGCATAAGTAGATACTTTAGGTCTTAACTTTAACTGATGCAAACTTACCATCTGCCCGGAGTACCCAGCTTATGTTCATTAAAATTGAATTTTCCTCCATTGCAACACTGCTTATAACAGGCACCACTCGAAGATCTCTCAAGTCTCCTGGGGTCAGTGTGTGTCGGACTGTCCACTCTGGAGACGGTCCTGGGAGAAGGCGAGACTGTCCGTGATATACCCCTCCCTTGCCCAGTTCGATGCTATCTCCTCTAAGGGACCCACCCTGATCCAACCCTCATTCACAATTCATCTCTTCTTCCTGCCAAGGCAGGACAGACATTTCTCAGTTCTGACTGATTTGTAGCCGAGGTGATGCTCAACCTTCTGGCCCCAACCTACAGAGCACTTGGGACCACTCCAGGTGCCTGCGTATGTATATATGTATGTATTTAGTGTAGTTGACCTGTTTATTCGGATCAGTCCTGCCTACCCCATGCCTCAGCCTGGACTCCAGCCAGCTGGCCCACACAACTCCTACTTCCTACCTCCTAATCTTTGCTGGTACCATCTCTCCACCAGCTCATCCCTTTTCATCCACATTTCTTGAGCAGAAGTCCAGCCATTCTTCAAATGCTACAATCTCAAAAACTCTTTCTAATTTGCTTTCTATTCTTAACTGTAAGTGACATTCCTCCCACAGCACTTGATCTCCCTCTGAGGAGTAGCCGACTTCACTTTCTTCCTTGCACAGTGGTTCCCACCCTGCCTATGCCCCTCTTACTGGCCAGAAAGCCAGCCCATCTGAAAGACCAGGCGCTCTGCATTGGGCAGAGAGGCTTCGCGTGCATCAGCTAACTAATGGTTAACACTGAGCCTGGTCTCCAATGACCCACTGCTTGGATTCAGATGCTGTGTAAAAATCCAACTGTGCTTTCAATTTCAATGTCAAGCCCCAAATACCCATTCCCTAGCGTACCTACCCATTTCAGAGCCGCACCGAATCGTCTGCAAGAGAGAAAGAAACCAAGTGTCATGCTGAATGCCAGCAAACCACAAGCCAAATTAATCAAAAGACCATCTTTTTCCTTAAACGCATATAAAGGTAACAAATGCTCAAAGAAAAGCTGAGCTGGTTACTTCACAGTTTGGGGGCGACTAAGCGGCCTCATTGTAGGCTATGATGAACCATAGATCGGCTATCAGTATAATAAGTCTTCAAGCTGGCTTATTGCCCCACTTAAAGACCAGCAGTGGGTCTCCACCTGTCGCTGGGCCTTGGCTTTCCCTGCTACAAGCAGGGGATGACTGCATCAGCATGAAGACCCCTTCATCCTCCAGTGTTTAACTGTAGGTTTTCAGGACTGTCGACAGTATATTTTTATTTTCCCCAGGCTAAGGTCTGGCTGTGCTAAGATGAACAGAAGAAAGCTGTGAATGCAGTTCATGGTACCATCCCCAGGCTCTTTAAAATGCTCGTCTTCTAATACAAAAAGACTAATTTATCTGAACCACCTAAAATCATAAAGCAACTGTAACTTCATGTTATCCTTTTAAAAGCATTTTAAAAAAATAAATACGCATCATCACTGTCCAAGAAAGGCCAGTACTAAATCCTTTGGAGTTTACTGCTCATGTCTTTTTATAAGAAAAAACAATTAGTACTTTGGTTTTGGAATAAAATACTGGACCTAAAATATTAACTCTTAGGCAGCAGCAAGTACTAGTGACAAGTCCACCAGTTCTAGAGGCTGATCCCTCTCCGCCTCGACATTTCTAAACACCTTGTAAGACAGAAGGCAAGACTTTTCATGGTTTGAGTAATCTGGATTTAAGTGAAAGTGTCAGTCACTCATCTTTGTCTTTTTAAAGCTGAACTCCATGACATATCAGACATTATTTTAAACAAATAAGCCACCATATTGGGAGCTGAGTTCTGTCAAAGGGCTGGTGAGACGAGTTTGAGGAAGAAGTAAAGCAACAGCTCTGAATTTTACAGAGTTCACTGTTGGTCTGATGGCAACTACTGCAAAAGCAATTCTTCCCTTAGTAGAAAAGGCCAAGGGGGCCACGAACTGAGACAGACAGCAAGGATTGTAGCTGAAGACATCACAACACATGAATGAGGTTTGTCTTTCCATAACCATCAACAAGGAGCCACCATGCTTTTATGTTATATGCTGTGCTAAAAGCGTGAGGATATAATTTCAAATGCTATTTTGTGGATGCACGTTTTTTTTCTTGGGTGACCCAGAGGGTTCCCTCAGGCCTTCTAGGCACTGGGGAAGAAAGGAAACTCATGCAGGAGAGTTCTGGAGCTTACCAGCTCTGAGGGCAGGATGCCCCAGCACAGTGCGAATCAACATGGCAAAAAAAAAAAGGAGAGTGGTAATGGAGAAGCAGTTCTTGTGCTCCAAAAGGTGGGCAGACCTCAAGAAACCCAAACAGTAACAATATTGAGCACCTACTATGTGCCAGGCTCTTTGCTGCTGCTCTGCAGGCCCTGTCGCTCCCTGTTCAGTACTAGACACTGGAGAGTTAGGTATCAGGCTTCCTTTTACAGATGAGAACACGGAGGCCCAGTGAGCATAAATGACTGAAATAAGAACACACGGAGGCTCAAGCCTGGGTCTGTCTGATTACCACGCCCCCGACTCAAACAGCCTGAAGCTCGGTACATCTTGGCTGGTTCCAGCTGGGCTGCCCGAGCAGGTACCCCTCTAGACGGACCTTCACCAACGCCTTGGAGAGGCATGAGCAGGCGGGTCGGCCACCGTCAGGGGTCGGGCTCGAGGGACGGGAATGCAGGAAAGGGGCGCGGACGAGGACTTACCGGCTCCGGGGTCACGGCACCCCAGCACAGCACGGCCAAGCTCAGCAACACTAGCGACATCGCGGGGCCACTGCTCCCCACCGCGCGGGGCCCCGGCCAACCTCCCGCCGCGCTCTTATCCGGGCGCCCCGGGCCACCCCTCCGGGCTCCGCCTCCCACAGCGCCGCCCTGGCCCCGCCGCCCCTTCCCCGGGTGGGGAACATGGAAGAGTCCTCGTCTGCCAGGATTCGGAGGGATGGGCCAGGTCTAAGCGGCTCGGGGCCCTTCGCGGGCAGGGCACGAGCAGCCACGGCGCGCGCCGTCCCCGCACACACGTGCGTGCAGTAAGCCAGGTGCACGATTGCATTCACGCCCTCGGGCTACGCGCGCTCCGCCCGCCGCAGGCAGCCCGCCAGCCTGGCGCTGTGGTCCCCGCCCCGAGCCAACCGAGTCTGAGCAGCCCGCGGTTCCCGTCCTGGCCGCGGAGAGCGCGCGGTGCGCGGGCGCCGCCAGTTAAAGTGCAACGGGGCAGGGGCCGGGCTGCCGCCGCCGCCCCCGCCCGTTCCGCCTGTCCTTGCTACTGCCGCTCTGTCTGTCCTGCAGCCGACTGTCCCGGCACGCGGCCCCAGCTGCTGAGGGTGAGTAGTGGGTTACGCACCCCTACCTCAGGCCGACCCGGCTCCTAGCGGCGGGGTCCGCGCCCCAGCTCCCGCTCTGCACGATCCTGGCTGCAGCCCCGGAGCCTCGGGCGGCCTCCGGCCGGAGGTTTGTTCAGTCGGGAGGACCCAGTCTGTACGCTGACTGGGGCCTCACTTTACCCAAGGGCGAGCCCCTGGAAGCAAAAGCGGTGGGATGCGGGCAACCGAAGCCTAATTGAGTTCTTCCGGGAGCTACCGGTAGTTGTTTGTAGGAACTAAGTTATAGATTATTAGAGATTTTTCTGGTACATGTAGATTTTCCCCAAAATGAGGTCTAACACTAATACTTGGGTCTCCGAAGGTTGGTTTTGCAGAGTGGGGTCTTACTACCTTGTTCCCCGAAAATAAGACCTAGCAGGACAATCAGCTCTAATGCGTCTTTTGGAGCAAAAGTTAATATAAGACCCGATCTTATATTATATTGTATTATATTGTATTTATTGTATTATATAAGACTCCGTCTTATAGTAAAGTAAGACCAGGTCTTATATTAATTTTTGCTCCAAAAGATGTATTAGAGCTGATTGTTCTGCTAGGTCTTCTTTTTGGGGAAACACGGTATGTGCCAGGCCAAACCCACCGGCTGGATTCAGCTTTGGGACTGCATGAAGTGGGTCCAGCCTCACAGTCAGCTGGGTGCTCTGGTATGCATGCATGTGGGGTTCTAGGTGATGTTTCCAGAGGACTGGTCTGGTTCCTGACCAAGGAGAGCAACTCATGCTTGCCTGGGCTGGTCACTCTGGGCCCCTTGCTCAACCTCTCTGAGTTGCTTTGAGTCCTGTGGTTCCCAAGATCATTTCCAGTTCTAATAGTTGTCTTTCTTCGTCAAACACTTGCAGGGTGCCAGTACTGGGGTGCAAAGGTGAATGACACATGGGTGCTGGCTGATGGGCCCTCTTGGACTGAGAATGAGTAAGGTGACAGTATGTTCAAGGGCACATGTGCCTGCCCTGCTGTGGAAGCGCAGATGGAAACAGCCTTGTCTGCCAGCTTGAGATCATGAACTTTGTCCTATGGTGCCAAGGAACCCCGCAGAGGTTTAGGTGGTGGTCAATTTTCAGTTTTAGAAAGGCCACCTGGGAGGCTGTGCAGGACAGTGGGAGGCAAGCTCCTCTGAGACCAGCAAGGAGGCAGCTACCAACCAAAATACTTCAGTCAGTGAGTGAAGCTGAGTCCCTGCCACAGGCCAGGCTAGGAGCTGTACTGGCTTTTCAACTGTGCGTCAAAGCAGGCCCTGTTGTGGGGGCCTGCTTGGGAATGTTGAGTGCGAGGGCTTTGGGGACAACCAGGGATGCAGATGTCAAGCCTGGAGATAGGATTTGTGAGGCAGACATTTACAGGGACTGGAGCGGGAAGGAGGATAGGGCCCTGGGGGAGGAGAGCTTTGTGGAGGTGAGGGCTAGGAGGCGCTGCCCCTGGAATGAGGGGGCAGCCCATGGGGTCAGATAGGGCAGAGGTCACAGAGAGAAGAGGTTGTGACCTCCTGACCCACAGTGGCCCTGCCTTCAGTGGCAGCACCTCACCTGAGGGGTCCCCTGGCTTAGGTCACTGGCAATCAGGTGTGGCTTTGGCAGGATAGGATGACAGAAGCATGGGAGTGAGTGGGTTCAGAGTGTGGTAGGGACGGCTTTGTTTTAAGAAAGGGAGAGACTGAGGTTCTTTCTCCAGGGAAAGAAGCTGGTGGGCAAAGGAGAGAGGCAGGGTGAGGTGAATGGGGGTTGTGTAGAGATCTCTGAACATGTGGGTAGGTGTGGAAGGAGGGGTTCGGGCATTGACTTGGGACACACACTGAGTCCCCCATCCACTACTCTGGGTCCCGGATTGAGTGTGTGCCCTGACCCTGGCCCTGACTGCGGAGTGGGGAGTCTAGAGGAGAGCCCTGCAGCCACACCTGGGTTCTCTGTGGGCAAACAAGATGTACCTGCCTGTCTTCTCGGGAGGTTCTGCACTGGCTTGGAAGATCTTTCCAAAAAGGGTCCCTCCACGAGAGGTCCTTGATTAAGTGTGCAGCCTCTAGGGTGGCCTGCTGGAAGAGACACCATGTGTTTAAATACCGAAGCCCAATAATGTTATGGCTTTATAAACTGGAGGCAAGTCCACTGTGGGTCAGGAGGTCTCAGCGTCCTCTCTTTCCGTGACCTTTGGCAAGTCACTACCCTTCTCAGAACTTCATTTTCCTGTTCTGTAAAATGGGCAGATGAGAGTACATTAGCAATGGCTAATTGAGGTGACTCAAATTCGGGAGGGAAATGACCTTTGGAGATGCTCTGACTTTCCCCCTTTAGTCAAGTCATGAATTCTGCCAGGTCTGAATGTCTGAAAGAGCCAACACTCAGTGTGCCTTCATGTCCAGATTATTTAGTAGGCACTCTCGTTAAATGCTTCAATGGACAAGTGAATGCATACCTTACTCCAAAGCTGGCGCCTATGCCTACCAACCTGGGAGAGCTGGTTTGGGCTGCTTCCTTTTTCTCCCCTCCCTCCTCAGGGAGGGTGAAGGTCAGAGCTTCTACTGGAACTGGAAAATGACTGTCTAATACCCATGGTCCCTGACCCCAGGCCCTCTGGGACAGGCTTTGTGCCACTGCTGGGGGGGAGATGCCAGGATTCCAGATCCCCTGGCTGAGGTACTCACCAACTGCTAGCCTTGGGTGAGGCTCCGGGTAATCTTGGAGCCTCAGTTATCCTCATCTATAAGATGGGGTTGACATCAGCCCTATCAGGACTTCTGGGAGACTCTGAAGAGACGGGAAGAAAGTTGAAAGATTTAGAGGTGCTGTGTAAACTTAGGGGAAGGGGAGGCAGGACAATAAAAAGCAAATTAATATCTCTATCATCCAAATAGGGAAATTCCTTTGGACCGAAGTACAATGACACCCTTATTTTCTGTCACTGTTATCAGACCTTTGCTGATCCATCCTGAGAGAACAAGGCCATTGGGGTTGTTGACATGTCCCAGGCCCTGCCTCCACCCACACAGGTGGAATTTTCCACTTCGTTCCTTTTGCAAATATTAATCAAGGCTCTGCCCGTTAACAGTGGACTCATTGTCTCGTGAAGAGCAAGCTGTTTCTGGCACATACTGGCTGCCTTCCAGGGCCCCAGCGGCCTGCCTCAGCTGGGAGAGGGGGCCATTGGGCGCCCGGGACTCCCCCGGCCCATGTTCTACTTCAGCTGATTGAGCTTCACAGAGTCAACAGTAATGCCAGCTTTGAGCCAGGGACCCTGAAGCCACTGAGGGCTCGCACCCATGGTTCCCAGCAGGGCCACACCACTCAAACATTTTCTCTGCTCCCATGAGGAGGGGCTGGCCCAGGAAAGCACACAGGCGCGGGCCACGGGGTGAACTCCACCTTAATACTCCTCTTCCTGCAGAAACCTCGTGAAGTCACAGCCCAGGTGTACTTACCTTGATTTTCACATGTTGGCACATTGGGGTCTCAAAAGAAAGTCCAGAATGCAGAGGAGGCAGGCACTGTACTTTCAAAGCCCCATCTGTTTATGGGGTGATGAAGCTGGCCACATAGGACCGTAGGGAGGATTACTGGAAATTCCGTGGGTGGAGCAAGGAGCACCACGTAAGGCGCACCTGGCAGGGCTGGTGATCTATTTTTTGATCAATGATATTTTAAGTAATCTTCTGTTTGTAATATTATTGTTCGTCATAATTGTACCCTCCCTGTCCACTTTATGGATGAGGAAATGGGATGAGTGAGGCTATGCAAGGGGTAGAGTGAGATGGGACCCAGGCCATGGTGTGAACTTGATAAAATTGCCATGTGCTTTTGGCTTTGCACGTTTAATTCTTTGAAGTGTGTTTTTGGCTCTTATTTTCTTTTGCTTCCCTAACGAACCTACTAAATGGATGGCTCTGTTCCCATTTTATAGATGAGCAACCTGAGGCCCAGAGTTGCTAACCCATGAGTGGTGGCAGTTAGGACTGCAACCCAAGGATCTTGACCACCAACTCCTTTCACTTTTTTGTTTAAGTCATGAAACTTGAACATGGAACCCTAATATATAAAACATATGCGGGTGACGTTGCTTATTAGTGTGAATTTGTAAGTTCACATTTGTGATTTTTTTTTTTCTTTGCATATTATAATGAGAACAGTGACACTATCTTCCTGAGCACACTGTTGAAACCAGGGGCCACAGGTACTGGTTGGTGTCTTACACTAGCCCCAATGCCTGATTAATTCCTGTGATAGAGTAATTGGTAACTGACACAAGGAAGCGGTGGGAGATTTTAAAGCTACTCACCTTGCAGTCTTAGGACCCTCCACAGTTAAACCCATCCAGAAGTTTGAAAAGTAAGCAGTGGTGGTCACGTGTGTGAAAGCTGGCTGACTAATATATTCCACTTGGTCAGCGGTTTATAAACGGAAGTGTGTGCACTACCCACTAGGCTGTTCTGGGATGTGATTTGGTGGCACTGCCACACCATGGCTGGCTATGGCACCTAGACGGGCTGGGCACTCAGCACCTCCTGGGCTTTGCTGGCCTTTGGTGAAGTGTGGCTCCAATCCTGTGGTGGCACACAAATGAACATGGATTAAAATCTAGCAGTACTGTGGCTCTCTAGTCAGTGCTGCATTTATAGGAAGTGCTAGAGTCAGCTCCGCCGATGATGGGAAGGGAGGCTTTGTCCTGGGTTCTTTGGCAGGACACCGAAGTGGGTGGGTTTGGGTTTCCAGGGGATTAACATCTGGTCCATAATAGTGCTTCTCAAATTTTTTGTGGGGAGCGTCCAGTCATTTGTTTGGTTTCAATTTCAGTTGAAATTTGTTAAATTTCAATCTCTCATAGGCCAATTTAAAAATACACTAAAAGTTATTATAATAAAAACGTACATACATTTATACAATGGAGTATTACTCAGCTATAAAGAAGAATGAAATCTTACCATTTGCAACGATATGGATGGACCTAGAGAACATTACGCTAAGTGAAATAAGTCAGACAGAGAAAGAGAAACCCCATATGATTTCACTGATACCTGGAATCTAAAGAACTGAATAAGTGAGCAAAGTAAACAAAAGCAGTCTCAGAGATATAGAGGAAAAACTGATGGGTGCTAGATGGGAGGGGGATAGGGATGAAGGAGAAGGGGAGGGGATTAGACAGCACCAATTGGTAACTACAGTATTGCCACGGGGATATGAAAGACAGTTTGGGGAATATAATCAATTATGTTACAAACATTTTGTAGGGTGTCAGATGGGCACATGTCTTATTAGGGAGACCACTTCATGGACTTAGTGACCACTGCACGGTACACCTGAAGCTGAAGCTCAATAATATTGTATGTCAACTATAATTTAATATATATATATACAGTCACGGGATATGGAGTACAGCATAGGGAATAGAGGCAATAAATTGTAATAGATATATATGATGCCAGAGGGGCAATAGATTGGGGGAGAGGGGTTATCACTTTGCGAGGGGTGAGATGCTTTGTACATTGCTTTGCACACCTGAAACTAATTTTTTTAAAAATAGTATGTATAGAAAATTTAAGCCCATTATCTTAATATAAGACTGAAGAGACAAAGTCACTGTGTCAAGCTGCCACAAAAGTTTCTAAATTCTAACTTTCGATTCTGTACTTATCTTTCACAGACAATTGAAAATAGTGAGTAGGCTGACACTGGCCGCAGACTACTCCAAATCCCGTCACTTCTGGGTGTAAGGTGGGTGTTTTTTAATTGAGATTATGAAAACTGGGTAAAAGTGTACTTGAAAGAGGAAGCTGGTTTCAAGCATTTGCAGAACACCCCAAACTTCTGTGGAATTGTCTGAAATCCCTCAACCTCTACCTGGCTCGCTGCCTGGGAGGTTCTCCCGCCTTAGTTTCTTTCCCTCACTTTTTAATAGGGATATGTAAGATTTAAAATAAAACAAAGAGAAAAAAAAGCAAATCCTTTTTGTTATGGAACATTTGAAACATGTACAAAATTAGCCAGAAGAAATTACTGAACTCCATATTCCCATCACCTCATGGATGATCCTGTGTCAGCTCTCCTAATTTCCTAATCCTTGGGGTTATTTTAAACCAAATTCCAAATATCCTCTTTTTTAATGTCAGTTTGTTCAGTACATATTTCTGAAAGAGGCGTTTTAAACCTTTGTCACACCTGACAAACAAGTAATGATTTCTTAACATCCTCAAATATCCGGTCAGTGTTCGAATTCCCAGGATCTAAATAAGACCCACACATTATTCTCTCGTAATCTATAGATCTTCCTCCATCTCTGTCTTCTTCTTTTCTTTTTTTTTTCACTTGAATTTGTTGTTGAAGAAATAAAGAAATGCATGGCATTTTCCTTAGCCTGGATTCTGTTGGTGGGGCCCCTGGGCGTTCTGTCACATGTTCCTCTGACCTTTGAATTTCCTCTGAATCGGTGGGTGGATCAAAAAGTGTGAGCAAATCCAGGTTTGCATTTTTTTGGCAAGGATATTTCCTAGGCATTCTCCCATTCAGACCTGTCTCAACTTGAAGGAGAACTTAAACGTTTGTTTTGTTAATTGTCTCCTGTGTATGAAACTACTTTGGTGAGGCCCAAGCTATTTCTGGGCTCCGCTTCATTCTGAGAGCAGATTGTGGAGAGCACATTGTGAGGTGGCATGGGAAGGGGTTGTGGTATGAGGGACACAGGTAAGAAGCCAATGGAAGGGTCCCAGCAAGTGATGACGGAACCTGATCCACGCAGGTGCCCACGGGGTGGACGAAACTCGGCAGATTCAGCACTTCCAGCCCCACCCCTTTTAAGAGAGGTCATTGCCCCTTTTTGCATCGGTTTCCATGTCTGTCTCCTCTCCTGAAGTGAACAAGGTATTTTTATATGCTAGTCACATAACAAGCCTTTCCTGAGTGCCTGCTGTGTGCTTGGCTCTGGGAGCTGAGAGTGTCCCCCACCTCACTGCTGACTATAAGTAAACAAACATGATCGCAGATCTGTGGACAGGCCCTGCCAGGTGGAAATTTTGGTAACTCGCAGCCACTAGGCTTCTGGTGATCTCTGAGCCCCACACTTGCCTGGTCCAAGGAGGACCTTCAGCAGCCCTGGAGAGGAAAGAGCAATGGCTTTCTTGTCTTGCATCATTACTACTCTTAGTTTGTTGAGGTCCCAGTAAGTGGTCCAAAGGGAAGTTCCAGGATGGATGTGGCCAGTGGCCAAGGAAGGTTCCCCAGAGGAAATGACAGCTGAGCAGGGCCTGAGAGAAGGTGAGGAATGACCCAGGGGGAAGGAGGTGGGGACCTGTATCTAGAAGAAGGAGTAGCACATGCAAAGCCTTGGGGAGGAAGGGAAGGCAGTCTGTGTGCCTGGAACTCAGAGGCTCGTGATGGAGTGAGAGGTGATGGGTGGGGCAGGGGGCAGGCTAGGAGGGGCTCTTGGGACAAGAGGGGCCATAGGCTGGGTGGAAGCTCATCTTGGGGAGAGTGGGTGGCCTAGATTGGAGGGAGCAGTGAGGTTCCTGTGGGAGGAGGAGGCAGCTGCCCAGGGTTATTCACTGGACCATCACCACCCATCCAGTCTCACCTCTGACCAAGTCCCTGGGCCACCGCAGGGCTGGGCGATTTGATTCTTGTGCCATTGAGAAGGCTTTGCCAGGCTGTCAGGAAGCAGCCAAACCTTCACCACCTTCTCAGCTTCCGGCCCTGGTGTGGTCACATGGTGTCTTGCACCCTTTTCACGTGCTGACCATGACTTTGGCTCCCACGATGTGCTTTGTTGATCAGGCCTGTGGTGGGGTGGGTCCTGGCCTCGGACTTAAATGAGTCAGGGGCTCCCCCTCTCAGGTTTATTTCCCTTTCTGTGACATGGGGCCAATGGTGATGGCAATGATGATGATGAAGACCCTTCACCCAGTGTCTTTGGGGGATTAAATGTGATAACCCATGTGACGGGCTCAGTACAGTGTAGCTTCTATGGCTTAATGATCGGACAAAGGCAGCTACAGAGCTTGTTCATTTTACCCACACGAAGCCCAGCCTAGAAGGTTGAGAACCTTGACAGAGGTCTCACAGGAAGAGCAGGTCAAAGCCAAGACTACAAGGCAAGGTCAAAGGCAGGTGTCCTGCCCCAAATCTTCCATTTGAGAACAACCCCCAGAGACCTGCAAACAGGCCAGGATGGCTGTGGCCCCCACCACAGTTTCTGCAGCTCTCTTTCAGGATGATCGTCATCACCCTGAGCAGTGGGCACAAAGACAGGTGTGAAAGCCAGGTACCTCTGGGGATAGCACCGGCCTCAGGGCACCAAGGGCCTCAGTGCTCATTAGTAGCTGGGCTTTGTGTCTGGGTCTCCTAAGAGGGTCCTTTTTGTGGATGGTCCCACTTTTTACTGCACCATCCCCTATTGGTGGACAGTTTGTTTTTTGTCATTATTTGCCATCATAAACAACTCAGGACAGACCTGTTGTGCTTGTTTTTTCACAGTTGTATAGAGCTCTCTGTTGGTTAAATTCCTAGAAGTGGGATTGCTGAGACAAAGCGCTGCCCCTTTAAAATCCTGATGTATCCATGACCTTCTGGAAAGGTTCACATATCCCTCAGCTGTGCCCAAAGCAGAATCACTGTGTGTCACTGGCGTGGCCCCGGCGGAGCTTCTCAAAGGTGGAAGTCCGTCTCTGCCTCCTTTTACATGCAGGCCTAGCTGGGACTGCTCGATCCCTCTCCAGAGTTCTGTCATCTCTTCTTGGGTGACCAGCAAAAGCCAGGACTTCAGTGGCCCAAAGGATCTTACCCTAGCCCAGTACACTGCACTGGCCAAAAGCTGCAAAGGAAACATGCACACACACCGATACATGTGTGTACATGCACACACACATACACACACACACACACACACACGTGTATGCCAAGAAATTGCAAAAACCCTTGTTCAAAGGGTTGTTTCAGAAAGTTTTGTCAGTTCTCCAGCTGGAGACAGACTATGTGCCAAGTACAGATCCTCCTGAAATGGTGGGTTAGCGTTTTATTCTGGTCACAATTCTTCTGCAATTTGAGTCAACTAGAATTATCAAACTTGTTGTACAATTGGTCACAAGCTCACAATTACATGGAAATCTGTCTTGTCATACGAGAAATTTTGACCATGAGCTTTGGTAAATTTTTCGATATAAACCTTCACCTATTGATTTTAGAATTTTAAATGGGAATTATTAGTTTCTACAAAGTACTATGGTGATGAAAGTCACTGGAAATATTCAGTAGGGGGTGGCGGCCCCTACATTTGTTACCCCTCACTTAAGGTCCTCCCTGCACTTGGCCCATCTGCTGTGTCCATCACTGGAACTGAGGGCAGTAGCCTTTCATTGACCAAAGCTTTAAAAGACTTACTTCCCAGACAGAAGTGCCACAAGGACCACTTGCCCAGCTCCAAGCTGACAGGCCAGATGGAAGGTGTGGCTGGGTGAAGCTGTGCCCCAGGAAGACATGTGTGGCATGAGGGTCTTTTCCCCTTGACTGGGAGGCAGGGCAAGTCTCTTCTCTCCCATGCATGGTGATTGATTGAGCCTCTTCCTCACTTTCCAGAGCCAGGGATGGTCCCAGGAAATGGGGTGGTCAGGGGTACGGGCACCCAGAGTCAAAACAAAGCCTTGGATGCCTCCCCACCCACTTCAGCCCTTACCTGTGATAGGACTCCCCTTTCCAAGTCATTCCCCCTCCCTCTCCCTTTCACCCTCTTCCTTCCTCTTCCTCCCTCTCCCATGAACACACACTGCTATCCGTCTTTCTCGGGTCCCATACCTCTCACCCCACCCCTCACTTTCCACATCGCTAGTGCCAAGGAACTCCTTCCCCACCCAGGCAGCCCGGAGAAGTGGAAAAGGCTGCTTCCCTGTGATTACGCCCCACGCTTTCCCTGGTCAGTCAGTCTGCCCACCCACTGCGGCTGGGGGCCTGAGGGGACACTGTGCTAGGGGCTAAGGGGTTGATGCCCCCAAGGAGTTCCCTTTGGGTAGCAGGCCCCGCCCTCTTTAGCCCCACCCTCCCCTTATTGCCAACGCACAAAGTGAATGTCTATAGATCCTACCACTTTCCGACAGTAGCAGCCCAGTGAGCTGGAAGCCTGAGTGACTCATCGGCTCCCTGCGGCCCAAGGCCTGGCTTCTGAGGGCAGGCAGCCCCCTCCGATGGGTCTCAAGAAGAAGGAAATGTTGCTCTGAGGCTGGAGCTTCCCCTGAGCCTGGCACCAAGACTGCTGCAAGGAGAAGAAGAAAGCTCACCACATCCACCGCCATGGTGTGGGGTGGAGAGCTGGGTCACATGCACCCCCGAGAAAGGGAAGTGAGAGTGGGCAAGTGCTCCTGTCTCCATTACTCAGCAAACCCTGGGCTGAGGATTCTTGGGGCAGGGTGGGGAGATGGCAGAGGCACCTGAGGAAGTTTCTTCTCTCCAGGGGAGGGAGCCAGGCAGAAATGCCCCAACTTAGTCCACCCCTACCCAGCCCCACCTCTGCCCAGGGTCCAGAGAGATTTGTGCCTAGTTCAGACCAGACCCAGTCCTTTGAGAACAATTAAGGGTCTCCTCCATGTTGGGGCATACCGGCGAGGGGCATTGGAGGAAGAGCTCTGATAAGAGGTGAGGATTGGGGGTGACTGGGACCAAGGAGAGTAACTGACCTGGCGCCACCCCATGAAGAAGGGGTGTCTTTACTTCTCCTCAGTAGGCTCGGTGCCTCCTGCTGAAGCTGTCCATGTTGCTTCCCAATCCTGTGGACTTTAATTATCACCAATTATTTCAGACCCTTAATAAAACTAGACAACAAGCATACATGTGTTTGTCACCTAGAGTAAGAATTAAAACATGGCTGGTGCAAGTGAAAATACGTGCGTATCCTTCCCTGCTCAGAGGTGACTCCTATTTGGAATCTCTTTATACTTTTCTCACGCACATTATTGAATCACTTAACAATACCCAAAATTGTATTGTATACGATGGGGGTTTTTGCAGTTTTTTTTTTTTCATTGTGGTAAAATATAAAAACATAAAATTTACCATCGTAACCACTTTTAACTGTACAATTCAGTGACATTATATACATTCACAGTGTTGTGCAAGCATCACACTATCAATTTCCAAACTTTTTGATCACCCCAAGCAGAAGTTCTGTACCCATTAAACAGTAACTCCCCATTCCCTCTCCCCCCAGCCCCTGGTAACCTCTAATCTACTCTCTGTCTCTGAATTTACCTTGTATAGGTGGAATCATACAGTTGTCCTTTTGTGATTGGCTTATTTCACTTAGCATAGTGTTTTCAAGGTTCACCCATGTTGTAGCGCATGTTGGAATTTTATTCCTGTTTCAGGCTAAATCATATTCCATTGTAGCATCTGTTGATGGACATTTGCATTGTTTCTGCCTTTTGGCTATTGTGAATAATGCTGATAAAAATGTTGGTGTATAAGTATTTGTTTGAATCCCTGCTTTCAGTTCTTTTGGGTGTATACCTAGGAGTGGAATCTCTGGATCACATGGTAATGCTATGTTTAACTTTTTGAGGCACCACCATACTGTTTACCACAGTGACTGTGCCATTTTACATTCCCATCAACAGTGCACAAGGGTTCCACTTTCTCCACTTCCTTGTCAACACTTGTTATTTTCCTTTTTTGTTTTTAATTATAGCCATCTTATTGGGTGTGAGGCCATATCTCATTGTGGTTGTAATTTGTATTAGTGATGTTGACCTTCTTTTCGTATGCTTATTGACCCATTGTATATCTTTGGAGAAATGTCTATTCCAGTCCTTTGATCATTTTCTGTGTTGGGTTGTTTGCTTTCTGTTATAGTTGAGTCGTAGGAATTCTTTATATAGTCTAGATATTAATGTCTTATCAGATATATGATTTACAGATATTTTCTCCCATTCTTTGGGTTGTCATTTCACTCCTTTGATCAGGTCCTTTGATGCACAAAAGTTTTTATTTTGATAATGTCTAATTTATCTGTTTTTTCTCTCGTTGCCTCTGCTTTGGGTATTCATTCAATAAATTATCGCCAAATTTAATGTCATGAAGATTTTCCCGTACTTTTTTCATCTAAAGGTTTTATAATGTTAATTCTTACCTTCAGATCTTTGATCTGTTTTAATTTTTGTATATTGCATAAGGTAAGGGTCCAAGTTTATGCTTTGCACATAGATATCCAGTTTTCCCAGCACCATTTGCTTAAAAGATTATCTTTTCTCTTAAATAGTCTTGGCAATCTTGTCAAAAACCCATGAACCATCTATGCAAGGGCTTATTTCCGAGTTCTCTATTTTGTTGGTGCATATGTCTGTCCTTATGCCACCACCATGCTTTGTTGACTACTGTAGCTTTGTAGTAAGTTTTGAAATTAGAAAGTTGAGTTCTCCAACTTTGTTCTTTTCCAAGATTGTTTTGGCTATTTAGGGTCCCTTGAGATTCCATATGAATTTTAGGATGAGTTTCTCTATTTCTGCAAAAAAAACAAATAAACAAACAAAAAAACACTGTTAGAATTATGTTAGGGATTACTACATTGAATCTGCAGATTGCTTTGGGTAGTATTGTCATTTTAACACTATTAAGTCTTCCAATCTATGAACGCAGGATGATTTTCCATTTCTTTATGTCTTCTTTAATTTCTTTCAGCGATGTTTTATAGTTTTCAGTGTCAAGATTTTCAACTGCTGGGTTAAATTTATTTCTAAGTATTTTATTATTTTGATGCTATTATAAATGGAAGTGTTTCCTTAATTTCCTTCTTTTATTGTCCATTGTTAGTGTATAGAAATGCAGCTGATTTTGTATCCTGCAGCTTTACTGCATTTGTTTATTAGCTGTAATCGTTTTTGTGTGTCTATGCAATCTTGAAGGTTTTATAAATATTAGATCATGTCATCTGCAAACAGAGATAATTTTACTTCTTTACATTTTTGATGCCTTTGTGTCTTTTTCTTGTCTATTGCTCTGGCTAGAACTTCCAGTACTGTGTTGAATAGAAGTCGCAAAAGTGGGCACGCCATTGTCGTATTCCTGATCTTAAGAGTAAAGATTTCAGTCTTTCACCATTGAGCATGATGTTAACTCAGGGTTTTTCACATATGGCCTTTATCACGTTGAGGAAGTTTCTTTCTAGTCCTAGTTTACGAGGGTTTTTTGTTTGTTTGTTTGTTTTTTATCATGAAAGGGTGTTGAATTTTGTCAAATGCCTTTTCTGCATCAATTGAGTTTATGTGGTTTTTATTCCTTCATTCTGTTAATGTGTAGTGTATTGATTGATTTTCATATGTTGAACCATTTTTGCTATCCCAGAATAAATCTCACTTGGTCATGGTGTATAATCTTTTTTAATATGCTGATGAATTTTGGCATCAATATTCGTAAGAGATACTGGTTTCTACTTTTCTTGTTAGTGTCTTTGTCTGGCTTTGGTATCTGGGTAATGATGTCCTCATATAATGAGTTAGGATATTTTTCCTCCTCTTCAATTTTTGGGAAAAATTTGAGAAGGATGTTAATTCCTTAAATGTTTGGGAAAATTCATGGGTGAACCCATCTTATCCAGGGCATTTCCTTGTTGAGAGGTTTTTGATTACTGATTCTATGTCCTAGTTACTAGTTATAGGTTTAGTTATACTTTCTGTTTCTTCATGATTCAGTTTTGGTAGGTCGTGTATTTCTGAGAATTTGTCCATTTTATCTAGGTTATCCAATTTGTTGATACAAAATGTTGATAGTACTCTTATAATCCTTTGTATTTTCTGTAATGATGTTTCTACTTTCATTTCTTATTTTACTAGTTTGAGTCTTCTCTCCTTTTTTCCCACTCTGCCTAAATGTTTGTCAGTTTTTTGTTTGTTTGTTTTTAAAGAACCAATTTTTGGCTTGACTTTCTAAATTGCTTTTCTGTTCTCAATTTCATTTATCTGTGTTCTAATCTTTATTATTTCCTCCCTTCTGCTTCTTTTGGGTTTAGTTTGCTTTTCATTTCTATTTTCTTAAGATGTAAAATTAAGTTATTATTTGAGATATTTTTAATGTGTTTATTTATAGCTATAACTTTCACTCTTAGCACTGCTTTCACTACATCTCATACATTTTGGTACGTTGTGTTTTCATTTTCATTTGTGTCAAGGTATTTTCTAATTTTCCTGTGATTTTTTTCTTTGACACATTGGTTGTTTAAGAATGTTTTGTTTAATTTCCACATTTGTGAATTTTCCAGTTTTCCTTCTGATATTTATTTCTAGTTTCATTCCATTGTGATTAGAAATAATACTTTTTATGATATCAATCTTTTAAAATTCAATATATGTTTTGTGGCCTACCATATGGTATGTCCTAGAGAATGTTCCATGTGCACTTGAGAAAAAAAAAAATGTGTCTTTTGCTGCTGTTGAGTGGAATGTTTTGTATACGTCTGTTGGGTATAATTGGTTTATAGTGTTATTCAAGTCCTCTATTTCTTTATTGATTTTCTCTTTGGTTATTCAATACATTATTGAAATTTGAGTATAGAAGTCGCCATTACTGTAGAACTGTCTTGTCTATTTCTTCCTTTAAATTTGTCAATGTTTGCTTCATATATATTGGGGCTCTGATGTGGGGCACATACATGAATTGCATGTATTAAAAGTTTATTTATATAAAGGTCTGATTCAGGTAATACCATCCTGTAATTTGCTTTTGATATTTAGAATATACTTTTAGAATTCATCTATGTTGATGTGAAGTGCTGTGGTTCCTTCATTTTCACCGCTTTGTGGGGTTTCCTCGCTTGACTGGATGGACTACAACTTTTTCTGTGTCCTTTCTATCTCCACATACATTTTGAAATCAGCATGTCACTTTCTACAAAAAATATGGCTAAGATTTGATTGGCACTGCATCGAATCTATAAATCAATTTGGGGGGATTTTGACATCATAACAATGTTAGGTCTTCCTATTCGTGGTATCACTCTCTATTTAGGTCATCTTTAATTTCTGTCAACCATGTTTGTAGTTTTCAGTATATAGGTCTTGCACATATTTTGTTAAATTTATTCCTAAGCATTTCATATTTCCTGATGCTCTTGTAATTGATATTGTGTTGTTTGTGGTTGCCCCACAAAGGGTGGGATCAACCCCACCATCACCCAAAATATATTTGAATGTTGAGACAGATGACACCCCACACATACTAAGAGGCTATGAAGAGGTATATTACTCACATAATGGGGCTTTTTGGGAAGAACAGGACAGGTACTCATGCTGGTCCAAGATAGCTTGAATGAAGGGAGTGGCTGGTGGCTCTGATTTTTATTATTGTTAGGTAGTGGGAACAAGGTGAGGATTCCCATATATGGATTGGATTTGCATGATTTATACTTCCCCACTGACAGCGAGGGCAAGAAGCCAGGGCTTTCTTTTTGACTTGTCCAGATATGGGGCAAGTGGTAGGGGAATGGGGTTTGAGTGCTGTCAGTGATCAAACATCAAAAATGAACTCAGACTCTTTATTACATTTATTTACATTTAAATTTTCAGTTGTTCATTAATAGTATATAAAAATACAATTGACTTTTGCGTTTAACTTGTAGGCTATGATCTTGCTAAATTCACTTATTAATTCCAGTAGGTTTTTTTGTAAATTTTTTGGCAATTTCTATGTAGATGATCATGTTGTCTGCAAATAAGGGTATATATAGTTCTTTCTTTCTGATCTGTATGCCTTTTACTTTTTACTTTTATTTTAACTAATTAATTAATCAACCTTAAATTCCTGGTTAGAACCTTTATACAATGTTGAATAAAAGCAGTGAGAGGGAACATCCTTGTCTTGTTCCTGATCTCAGGGAGAAAGCTTTCACTGTTTCACCATATACTACAAAGTTAGTTGTAGGTATTTCATAGGTGACCTTTATCAGGAAGTTTTCTTCCATTCCTTAAGTACACAGAGATTTTATGGATTTTGAATATTGCCAAATGATTTCTGTATTAAGATGATCATATGGTTTTTCTTTTTTGGTTTGTGAATATAATGAAATACATTGATTGATTTTCAAATGTAGAACCAACCTTGCATTCCTGGGATAAACTCTAGTTGGTTAATGATGTATGCTTTTTGTTATGTGGCTGGATTTGATCTGTTAAAATTTTGTTAAAGATTTTTGCATCTTTGTTCATGGTGGGTGTATGTCTATAGTTCACTTTTCTTGCAATATCTTTGTCTGATTTGGGTAATAGGATAATGCCGGGTTTATAAAATGAGTTTGGGAGTGTTCTCTACTCCTCTGTTTTCTATAGAATTGTTATTATTCAATGCAGATTGGTGCAGCCACTATGGAGGCAGTGTGGAGAGGGTCCTCAAAAAATTAAGAATAGAATTACCATATGACCCAGCAATGCCTCTCCTGGGTATCTACCCAAAAAAATTCTTGAAACAATTATCCGTAAAGATATATGAGCTCCAATGTTCATTGCAGCTTTATTTACGGTGGCCAAATCATGGAAACAACCAGAGTATCCTTCAATAGATGATTGGATAAAGACGATGTGGTATATATACACAATGGAATACTATTCTGCCATAAGAAAAGATGAAATAGTACCATTTGCAACAACATGGAGATTATTATGCTAAGCAAAATAAATCAGACAGAAAAAGTAGAGAACCATATGATTACACTGGTATGTGGTATATAAACCAAAAACTACAAAAGACCAAGACAAACAAATGAAGAAACAAAAACTCATAGACACAGACAATAGTTTTGTGGTTACCAGAGGGTAAGGGAGAAGGAGGGTGGTAGATCAGGGTAAAGAGGATCAAATATATGGTGATGGATGGAGAACTGACTCTGGGTGGTGAACACACAATGTGATTTGTAGGTGATGTATTACATAATTGTACACCTGAAATCTATGTAACTTTACTAACAGTTGTCACCCCAATAAACTTTAATATAAAAAAACAAAAAACAAAAAACAAAATAAAAGAATTGTTATTATTCCATCTTGAATGTTTGTTAGATTTTACCAATGAAGTCTAGAGTTTTCTTTGTGGAAAGAATTTAAATTATAATTGTATACACACACAACACACACACACACAGCTACTTAGGTTATATAGTTCTTCTTAAGTGAGCTCTGATAATCTATGTTTCAAGAAATGTATCTGTATTATCTTAATTGTCAAACTTATCGGGGTAAAGTTGTCATAATATTTCTATATTGTCCTTTTATTGTTCATATAATATGGAATGATATCCCCTCTGTCATTGCTGATGTTGGTAATTTGTGTTATCTCACTTCTTTTCTTTGGGTAGAGGTTTATTAATTTTATTGATTTTTTTAAAGAACCACATTTTGGTTTTATTATTTTTTTTCTATTTTTAAATTTACTTTCAATTTTATTGATTTTTTTAAGCATTCTCTTCCCATTGTCTCTTTTTAATTAAATTTGTTGGGATGACATTGGTTAATAAAATTATATAGGTTCCAAGTGTATAATTCTATAGTACATCATCTATATATTTCTATAGAGTGCATTGTGGTTCACCACCTGTCAAATCTCCTTCCATCACTATATATGAGAATTTGACCCTCTTTAATATCTTTTACCTTCTTCCTCCCCCCGTATCCTCTGGTAACCATTAAACTATTGTCTGTGTCTATGAGTTTTTGTTTGTTTGTGTTGTTCATTTGTTGCTTTCAGTTTTAAATCCCACATATGAATGAAATCATGGTTTTCAACTATTTCTGACTTATTTTGCTTAACACGATAATCTCAAGATGTATCCATGTTGTCACAAAGAGCAGTATTTCATCTTTTCTTATGGCTGAGTACTATTCCATTGTAAATATATGTACTACATCTCCTTTATCCAGTCATCTATCAAAGGACATTTTAGTTTCTATGTTTTATCTACCCCCAAAACTTGAAAACATTTATCTGTAAAGATATATGTATTCCTATGTTCATTGCATCATTATTCACGATGGCCAAGACATATTGATTTTTGTGGTAATGTTCATTTTTTTCTGATTACTATGGGATTAATTTTTTTTTTCAATTTTTAAAGGTGAAAGTATATATCAATTTGAGATCTGCCTTTTCTAACTATAAGCATTTTAATGCTTTATATTTCTCTCAAAGCACTGCTTTACCTGCATCCCAACATTTTGGTCTGTTGTGTTTTCATTTTCATTCAGTTCAAAAATTTGTTAATTTCTCTGGTGATTTAGTCTTTGATGCATGGATTATTTAGAGGGGTGTGGTTTAATTTTTTAACATTCAGGAATTTTTCATATATATTTTTATTCATTTCTAAATCAATTTTTGGTGGTCAGAGAACACATTTTGTTTCATTGCAATCCTTTTAAATTTGTTCAGATATTTATTATGGCCCAGGATAAAGTCTATGTGCATTTGTAAAAAAAATATGTATTCTGCTGTTGTTTTGGTGTTCAATAATAAGTATTAATTAGGTCAAGTTAGTTCATAATTTGTCCAGGTCTTCTATATTCTTACTGATTTTTTTATCTAGATGTTTTATCTATGATTGAAAGGAGAGTGTTGAAGTTTCCAAGGGCAATTATGTATTTATTCATTTCTCCTCTTAGTTTTGTCTGATTTTTGCTTCATGATTTTGGAGCTCTATTAGGCACATGCACATTTAGAATTGTTTTATCTTATGATAAATTGACCCCTTTACCATTTTGAAATGTCTTCTAATCTTTGTAATATATTTTGTACTGAAGTCTAGAGTTAATATTGTCATTCTCTTATTTGTTTAGTGATTATGTGATGGATCTTTTTTCCATTTTCTTATTTATTACCTATGTGAATCTGGCTTTTTTATCCCATCTGACAATTTCTGCATTTTAATGGGAGTATTTAGACTATTCACACTTAATGCAGTTATTGATATGGTTGGATTTAAATCTACCACGTTGTTCTTTGCCCATTTCCTTTTAATCTTTCTACCTCTTTTGATTATATTATTTTATTTTTCTCCACTATTGACTTATTAGCTAACATCCTTTGTTTTATTTAAAATTTTTAGTGGTTGTGCTAGGGTTTACAATAAAAATCTTCAACTTATCACAGCATACATTCAAATACTACTATACCATTTAATGTATGGTATAAAATCCTTATAAAAAGCATACTTCTATTTCTCCCCATCCCATCCTTTGTGCTATTGTTTTTATGTACATTTTGATGCTACATATATTATGAACCCTATTTCACTACTTTTGCTTTAGACAGTCAATTATATTCTAAAGAGATTACAAATAAGGGGAAATGTATCATATTTACCCCAAAATGTATCATATGGTAGGATGACCAATGCCCCCCCCCCATGATATCCAGGTCCTAACCCTAGAGCCGATAAATATGATACCTTGTATGGCAAGAGACTTTGTAGATGAGATTAAGAATCTTGAGATGAAGGGATTATCCTGGATTATCCAGGTGGTCCCAGTGACATCAGTGTCCTGATAAGAGGGAGACACTACTACAGAAGTAGATGTGATGATAGGAGCAAGGGAGAAGTTGGAGTGATATGAGGAAAGGGTTACTATCCAAGTAATGCAGATGGCTCCCAGAATCTAGAAAAGGCAAGGAAATGGATTCTCCTCTAGGTAGGAACCAGCCTTGCTGACATCTTGAGTTTAGCCCTGTGAAACTGATTTCAGACTTCTGGCCTCCAGAACTGTAAGAGGATAAATTTGCGTTGTTTTAAGCCACCAAGTTTATGGTATTTTGTTACGGCAGCCATAAGAAACTAATAAAGCCACAATTTTTCCCATTTCCAAGTTCTTCATTTCTTCGTATAGATTGAAATTTCCATCTGATAGTATACTCCTTTTGCATTAAGAACTTCTTTTAAAATAACTTCTTTTAACATCCATTGGCAATAAATTCTCTCAGCTTTTGTTTCTCAGAAGATGTCTTTATTTCTCCTTCATAGTTGAGTACAGAGTTCTAAATTTACTGTTTTTTGTTTTATTCCCCTCACAGTACTTTAAAGTTGTCACTCCATTATCTTCGGGACTGCATGTTTTCTGATAAAAAGTTTGCTGTCACTCTTATGCTTAATCCTCTATACATAATGTTGCATTTTTTGGCTGGCTGCCTTGATGATTTTCTCATGGGAGTTAAGCAATTTGAGTCTAGTGTACCTAGATGTGTTTTTCTCTGTATTAATCCTGCTTGGGATGCTCTGAGCTTCTTGAATCTGTAATGTTTTGTCTTACATTGATTTTAGAAAAGTCTCAGCAATTATCTCTTCAAATATCTTTTCTCTCTTGTTTGCTCTCTGTCCTTTTCTTCCTCTTTCCTCCTCCTCCCTCTGGCTCTCCTTCCTCCCCATCTCCCTTTTTCCCTTTATCTCTCTCTTCCTCTGGGACTCCAATTATGAATACTTTAGTCTGGTATCATCCCGTAGCTCTCAGTTGTTCTGTTCTCTTTCTCTCTCTCTCTTTCACTCGTCTCTTCATATTTTCATTTTCATAATTTCTATTTACCCAATTTCTAATTTCACTTATTCTTTTTCTGCTGTGTTCAGTCAAATTACTTTTTCTTTTTTTTTTTTTTAGCATTTGTCCCCCTTTTTTAAAATAGTTTTCAACTTTTTGCTGGAATAGCCTGTCTGTTCAACATATAGTCCACCTTTTCAATTAAATCTTTTAAGATGTTTAACTTGGTTAAAGTCTTTGATAGTTCTAACATCTGGATGGGCCATCCCGTGGTCTGGTTCTGACACATTATCTCTTGATAATGTATCATTTCTTTTTCTTGCTTTTTTTGTGTCTCAGTTTTTTTATTGAAGGCTAGAGCTTGTGTGTAACAGGATAGTAGAAACTGAGGTAGATAGTATTTACGCCTGGAAGAGGGCATGCCTTTTATTCTATCAGGTCATTAATGTGGAGTGTTGAGTAACCTAGTGATGAGCTGAGCAGTGGGCTGCTGGCACCTCGGGCTAGTATGGGGCCTGGAGTGCTAGAAGGTTCTTATAAGTGTTCCTGCTTCAGATTTAGCTTTCAGGAGGCCCTGCTGCCTCCTTCTCTTGTGCCTGCATGAATGGGGTTTGGGGTGGTGGGGGGCAGGAATCTCTCTCCGCACTCTTACCTCAGCCTGCCTTCAGTATAGGCTGCCAGTGTTACTTGGTGCAGGCTCACGGAGAGGGTGGGGGGATTTATCAGGGTTTTCTTGAGGTTCCTCAGTTCTCTTGTTGCAGCCTCAGTCTTGGGCAGGCCTTGTGTACCTTAGCCTCATGGGTGGGGGTCTCTCAGATGTTCTTGGTCAGTGGAGGTCTTGATGGGGTATTTTTTTCCACCTCTGTGCACTGAGCATGTTGGGATTGATTTGAACATTGTTGGGAACGGACCCTCCAAAGCTACTGGCATTTCTTTGGTAAAACTTCAGCCCTCTGCAGAGTGATCTTTGAAGACTGTAGCTTTGACTCCATACCCTGCTGAATAGCCCTCTAGTGCACAGCATGACCCTCAATCAAAGGCTTTGAGCTTTGCAGTCTCTAGCTTCTCACCCTGACCTTCCATCAGCTATTTATTTAAGTCTTGTCTGTCTCCCTGGCCCCAGGCCATCAGTTTTGAGGGCAGATGTCTTGTTCTCTGTGCATGCTACAGATAAATGGTGCCGGCATGTGGTATGGGCTCAGCAACTGTCTTGAATGGATGGCTTGAATGGATGAGAAATGAGTGCAAGCTTGGAAAGCCCTTACCTCCCTATGTCCAGTAGATAGACTCCTGCCCAGCCTCCAACGTCACGCATAGATGTCACAGAGAAGCCTTTCTGAGGATTCCCCAAGTTTGGGGCAGGGTCTCAAACTGTGCCCACAATCCTGGGTTTGTCAGTCATAACACAGATCTTGCAGATTATAACTGTTTGTGCCTCTGTGCCCTCTTTCTAGGTCCCCAGGACAGGACCATGCCAGCCAGGCCTGCCACACACAGCCCTAGGCCAACAACTCGTTGAGCCTGCAGGGGTCCTTTGCTGCACCAGCTGGCTGCTCCACCTTTGGGATGATTCAGTATACTGAGTTAAAAAATTTAAGTCCTCTTTCCCTGTTTTAGGAGAAGTAAATCCTCACATATCCTCTCCGTGAATGTGAGACGACTGGGGCTGGAAGTATGTGGTGCATCCTGCGAGGCTGGAGTCGAGGGCACGTGAGCCCCCGGGGAGTCCTGGGGCAGGAGTGGCCGCCCGGCATCCGTGCTCTGGCCAGTACGGCCTCCAGGAGTGGGGACGAATACACTCATGTGGTGGTGGGTGCAGGCTCCGCGGGCTGTGTGCTGGCCAGACGGCTCACGGAGGACACCGATACACGTGTGCTGCTGCTGGAGGCTGGACCTAAGGACACGTATGCAGGGAGCAAGAGGCTCCTGTGGAAGATCCACATGCCCGCGGCCCTCGTAGCCAACCTGTGCGACGACAGGTACAACTGGTACTACCACACGGAGCCGCAGACGGGCCTGGACGGCCGTGTGCTGTACTGGCCGCGTGGCCGGGTGTGGGGCGGCTCCTCGTCCCTCAATGCCATGGTCTACATCCGCGGGCATGCTGAGGACTACAACCGCTGGCACCGAGCGGGTGCCACAGGCTGGGATTACGAGCATTGCCTGCCCTACTTCCGCAAGGCACAGCACCACGAGCTGGGTGCCAGCAGGTACCGAGGCGGCGAAGGCCCGCTGCATGTGTCGCGGGGCAAGACCAAGCACCCGCTGCACCAGGCATTCCTGGAGGCAGCACAGCAGGCCGGCTATCCCTTCACCGAGGACATGAACGGCTACCAGCAAGAAGGCTTCGGCTGGATGGACATGACCATCCACGAAGGTAGTGTAAGGCCCCCAGCCCCCCAGCCCTGGTTCTTCCTTTAAGAGAAACAATACCTCCTCTGTCACAGCCCCATCCCTCCTGCTCCCATCATGGTCAGTAAGTGTGGACAAAGTGAGGTTGGTATGAGGTGGAGGGGATGTGCCATTGCAGCCCCTGCTGGCCACAGAATGCAAACCCCAGCCAATGAGAAACGACTTGAAGATGATGACACCTTGGGCATTCTCTGGGCCTCTGGCTGGGGGTGTGGATAATGGGGAGTCAGTTCTCTGGCCAAACAGCCCAAAAGCTCTAGATATTTACAGAAGGGGAATCTGAGGCACAGAACATCCAGGGGACCCCAGGTAGATGTAGATTTCACTTGGGCAGGGTCTTTTGGTCTCGGCCTTCCTTTGAAGGCCGAGCTTGCTTGGTCAGGGGAAGGACAGATGCCCTCCTTCTCCACCTTGTGGAGGTGCCCGGGGAAAGGGCAGGGGCTGTACCTGATCTCCTTGCTCTGTCCTGCAGGCAAGCGCTGGAGCACGGCCTGTGCATACCTGCACCCAGCACTGAACCACTCCAACCTCAGGGCCGAGGCCCAGACATTCGTGAGCAGGGTGCTGTTTGAAGGCACCCGTGCAGTGGGCGTGGAGTACGTCAAGAATGGCCAGAGCCACAGGGTGAGACAGTTACCAGCCAGCCTGGGCAGCTCAGACGGCAGGAAGGGAGTGGGCAGTAGTCATACTCGTCTCCACCAGAACCGTGGTGAGGAGCAGCTGGTGGCAATGGCATGAAAGATTATCCCCAGGGCCTTGCAGGGGGTGAGGAAGTCCCCAGTCCAGCCACCTCCAAAGAGCCCGTGGTGCCCTGGCATGAGTGACCCCTGTGAGCCTCTGCCTGCCCCTCTACCTCAGAGCTGTCCCCAGTACGTTCCGTGTCTTTTCATAAATTGGTGGGTTTTAGGAGAGGCTTGAAAAACCACAACTGTGATCATACTCCATATTTCTACACTGCTGTTTTCCACTTCGCAGTGTGGCAGGATGGTTCTGCATCACTGCTTGCTTGACTGAAACCACTCATTTGGGTGCCTGCTTTAATTCATCTCATTTAAGCTCTACAAACCTTTTTTTGAAGACCCTCATTACTGTCTTCTGGCCATTGCAGAACATATCGGAGTATGAGCCGTGCTTTGTTTTTGATTGTAGCTGCACATGTGAGATGCCTTCCCATCGCGGCACCCTAAGCAGCCTTTCCCTCGCCCTTGGGCATGGCATGGCTTAGGCCATGTTCTCAGGGTTCCGTCTGCCTTTTGGGGAGGGAAGTGTGACCTGCATGGCCCTCTGCCTCTTCCAGGCTTATGCCAGCAAGGAGGTGATTCTGAGTGGAGGTGCCATCAACTCTCCGCAGCTGCTCATGCTCTCGGGTGTCGGCAATGCAGATGACCTCAAAAAGTTAGGCATCCCGGTGGTGTGCCACCTCCCAGGTGAGCCCCTTCTCCACTGCTCCCAGAGGCTGTCTCTGCTAAATAAAATGGTTTATTGTATTCTATTAGCATGAAGTGGGGAGGGGACAGGACTCAGTATTCCTCAGAACTGTCACATTTGTCCCATGAGCCTGAAGGTTCCCCGTACCCTTCAGGACACTCCTACCCACCAGGGACCCTGAGACTTCGTGTTTCCCTCCCTTCCCTGACCATCGTATCCCACGGAGACATGAGGCCCCTCTAGCAAGGAGCATCTGTCCATGAAGGGTGCTGGGCCAGGCTCGGGCAGGTCACGAGGGCAGGTCTGTGGTGAGAGGGGTTCAGGCTTTTGTGTTTTCCATCCTAAGGACTCACCAGTTGCTCTGATGTTAAAGATGCCAACTCAGTGCTCCTGAGCATGCTTTTCATGTTAAGACAGTTCTCCAGGCCTGAAATTTATTTTATAAACTGTATTTGATGCCCGTCCTTCTTGCCCTCTCTTATACCCCAAGCTCCCAGGGGCCTGGGACATTTCGCATTGAGGCTTCATCATGAGAAGTCTGTGAAAGTTCTGGTCCATGGCAGTGACCTACCCAGCATGCCCTTGAGCTTGGATGAGCTCAAACAGGGTCTGCACAACATGACAGGGTCTCGTTCCCCAGGCTAGGGGTGCGTGTGCAGCTGTAACGTCCATGTGGCTGTCAGCTTGCTGAGCGGTGCCTGCTACAGGCATGGGCCCTGCCCTCCTGGAGGGTACTGCTCAGCAGGAAAGCACCTGGACAGTTACAGCTACTGCAGTGAGTGACAAGCGCAGCATCTGAGAGGGCCAGACTTGGCAGCGAGTGCAAGAATGGTGGCCTTGGAAGTTGACCTGGGCAATGAGCAGGAGCTAGCCTGGCAGATAAGTGGATAGAAGAGAAGTTTTCAAAACCAAGGCATTGTTGGGAGGCCAGCTAAGCCCCTCTTGGTAGTCATTTTTCCTAACCACTCCCTCCCATTTCAGGAGTTGGCCAGAACCTGCAAGACCACCTAGAGATATACATTCAACAGGCGTGCACCCGCCCCATCACCCTTCATTCAGCACAGAAGCCCTTGAGGAAGGTCCTGATTGGTCTGGAGTGGCTCTGGAAGTTCACAGGTGGGTGCGATCATCCATGACCTTGTTAAGAATGGTCTGTGGGCAGTACAGCTTTCTTCCTGAGCTGCCAAGCAGTGGCTCTGGACCATGATTGTTGGTTTGAAGCTGAGCTATGCCATTTACTTTAGCTCTTTGAGACTCAGCTTTCCCATCTGCAAAATGGGGATACACAGTTTCTGTCTGATGGGCTTTGTGAGGACCAGATGCGATAGCACAAGGTGAGACTCCTCAAGGGTTAGGTGCTGTTCTTCCTGGAAGACGGATGGGGATGGCCTTGTGCTCGACACCATCAGGGGTCCGAGGAGCTAGGAGAAAAGGCACAGAAAGTTACTTGATGCTGGACTACAGAATTAGCATCCATTTCTTAGCATTTTCCATTTGTGCTTTAGCTGAGTCTCAGGATACGGAGTTTGGTAAGGAAATGCTGCTTTGAAATCCTACTCATTCACTCAGAATGTGTTTCTTGCACACCTATGACATATGCTGTGTGCTAGAGGTTGAGAAGTGCCAGTAAGGCAGCTATCCTTGGGCCGTTTACACTTTAATGGGAACAACGGAAAGAACCAAGTAAATATGCTAAATTTTAAGCAGAGTGAAAGAAAGATCAGGATATTAATTAGAGAATGGGGGCAGGGAATCTGAAAGGTAGGAAGAATATGTAAAGGCCCTGGGACTAGAAAACTAGTTGGGCCAGGGACACTGGAGCACATTTAGGAGGAAGCAGTGGTAGAGAGAGAGCTGGCTGTGTGTGAAGGGTGAGCTGCAGGAGGCACTGAGGTAGGCCAGGGCACCAGCAAGGAGGCCACTGGAGCAACCAGTTAAAAGGTGATCTGATCTGGGCTTGGACCGAGCCAGGAGTGTGAGTGGCATTGCCAAGGAGATGGCTTCAAGTAGTTTTTGAAACTGAAGTCGATGAGCTTTTTTCTGATGGGCTGTCTGGTAGGTGATGAGGAAGAGGGAAGAGGCAGGGACAGCTCTCGTTTCTGCCCTTAGCCTTGCATGAAAGGACCTTTCATGGATGGAGGCCCACCAGGAGTCCAGGCTGGGCCAGGTTACGGATGCCCACTGGATATCAGGCCTCACAGTTGAGGCGGGGGACGGGCAAAGCTGCAGACCCTCAGCATGTAGCTGACACTGAAAGCTTTGGTGCTAGGTAAGTCCACCTGGGAGAAAGAGGACAGAGAGGAAGGCTGGGGGGCAGGAAGAGCTGCCCAGGAGACTGTGGCCCTCCTGCCACACCGTGACTTACTGCTCTTCGGATTCTCAGGGGATGGAGCCACAGCCCATCTGGAAACAGGTGGCTTCATCCGGAGCCAGCCTGGGGTCCCCCACCCGGACATCCAGTTCCACTTCCTGCCCTCCCAAGTGATCGACCACGGCCGGGTCCCCACCCAGCAGGAGGCTTACCAGGTGAGCACTTAGTCTCATCTTCCCCACTGCAGCAGGGCTTTCAGGGTGTGAGGCGTGGGGGGTAGAAGCCTGTGCCCTCCAGCTGCTCAGTGTACCTGAGTGGGGAGAGGCAGTCTGCATGGTGCATGGAAAGGCGAGACCGGCACCCACATCAGGGCACATACTCCAGGCCCTGAGTACTAGCAATGGACCAGTCAGGTGGAGTCTGCCTGGGGATTGCCATTCCTTGAAAGTTTTGGACAATTAGGTAAAGCCAGGAATGATTCATTGAGGTGGTTTTTGATCACTCGTGGAAGGGTTGGGGGGGGCAGGTAAGTTTCAGGCCAATGCTGAAATGTATTTGCTCTTAATTGCCTTTGGATGTAGAGTCCCACCCACAGGAAACCCGGGACCTCTCTAAGCTACTGAGTTTGGGGTTGATGGAGGTCACTGCTTCCTCTGGGTTCTTCCAGGTGCATGTGGGGACCATGCGGGGCACGAGTGTGGGCTGGCTCAAACTGAGGAGTGCCAACCCCCGGGACCACCCTGTGATCCAACCGAACTACTTGTCAACAGGTGATTCTCCAGCCGCCTTTGTCTCCCCCAGGCCAGGGCTTGCTGGGTCATTGAGTGAATGCTTTTATGGGGTTCATATTTGTCCCTGACTCCTACCCCTGGCCCATGTTTTCTGAGATACAAGTCACCCTCTGCCCTCCCTCCACCCTGTCAGTCTAGGCTGTACCCTCACACACTCTGCTGTGTAGTGCCCTGGGATGTCATTTTACAAGTAGAAGAGATGTGCAGCCTTCAGAACAACTACCAGGAGAGACAAAGAGAACTGGCTGTGTACACACAGCTCACAGAGACGTTTTCCTGCTGTTACTCGAGCATTCTCTAAAAGGGAATCACATTCCTGGGCCAGTCTCTTTGCGTGCAGCAAAAAGGAGCACTCCCCATCAGGTGTCGCCCTGCTGACTCGCAGGGCGCTCACAGCCACGCTGGCAGAGCATGCATTCTTATCCCCATTTTACAGATAAGAAAATTCAGATCCCCAGTTTAACCGTGGGGCAAGCTGTGTCCATCTAGGATGCTGTCTGTTTGGGCTTATTGAGACTCTGCTTGGTGGCCACGTCACCGCCTGTGGCTAGGAGACAAGCAACCTGGTGGCTCAGACCTCCATGTCCTGAACTTACTGAGGGTCTCCATGCCTAGAATCTCCCAGCAAGGCCAGCACGGTAAGAGGAGAAGTCTCACCTGTTTCTTCTCAACAGAAACCGATATCGATGACTTCCTTCGGTGTGTGAAGCTGACCAGAGAAATTTTTGCACAGGAAGCCCTGGCACCATTCCGGGGGAAGGAGCTCCAGCCAGGAAGCCATGTCCAGTCAGACAAAGAGATAGAGGCCTTTGTGCGGGCAAAAGCGGACAGTGCCTACCACCCGTCGTGCACCTGTAAGATGGGCCAGCCCTCCGATCCCACTGCCGTGGTGGATCCACAGACCAGGGTGATTGGGGTGGAAAACCTCAGGGTGGTCGACGCCTCCATCATGCCCAGTGTGGTCAGCGGCAATCTGAATGCCCCCACAATCATGATCGCAGAGAAAGCAGCCGACATCATTAAGGGGCAGCCGCCACTCTGGGACCAGGATGTCCCTGTGTACAAGCCCAGGACCCTGGCCACCCAGCGTTGAGGCAGTCACTGCCTGAGAAGGCCCTGGACAAGCCAAAAGGGCCGGCACAGCCCTTTTCTGAAACTGTCTAGACTGTTAGGATTCAATGGCAAAGAAGCGGATAATTTACGAAATGAGACCAGTACTGATCAGTGAAGCAGGCTCCCTGTTCCCAGCATTTTCCTGTGGGCCCACTGGGGAAGGTCAGATTTCCGGCTGGGCCCCTCCTCCCTGCCTCGTGCAGATGGGTAACTATTGTCCTCGTCTTGTAGTCCATGGTGCTCTCCAACCCAGGGTCCCGCTGCCTCCCTCCGTCCTGGCTGGACTTGAGGAAAGTGGTTCTCTCCCAGGCCTCCCTCTGAAGACACGCCCCTCAAAGAGGGTGCTGTGCAGAGACTGGGTGTCCACCAGACCTTCACTGCCTTGTCTAGGGGGCACCCTCCACCTCAAGCTGTAACTGAGGCCAGGAGTCACTCGATAGTTAGGGAGCAAAGGAGCTCACCCGGGGTGCATGCATAAGTCTCCAGCATCCCTGGTCAGCTAGGAGAACTGCCTGCTGGAGGAAACGCAGGCTTCCCCTTTTTCTTTTTCTTCTGCTTCCCGATTTCACTCTTGGAGTGAGGCAGGAACCGGTGCTCAGTTGAGTCACTGAGGGTCTTGCAGCCCACCTGTCTAATGCTCTAGTTCTTACTAAACACAGCCCGACAAGAGGATTTGTGGACCTTGTTCAGGGAGAGAAGAGTCTGGAGAGACTCTTCACTACCAGAGGTTTCACAATTAAGCATTTTAAAAGGTTTTCCTATTACTGGGAAACCTAGAACCCAAAGCAAACCCACATACCAGACCACTGATCCATGTCAAAGCAGCTAGCCCGAGAGGACGCTTTCCCCTCAGCCTGGGGAAATGACTCAGCACTGAACAAAGCCAGCTAATTCTTATTCTCCAGATGTCCATGGGAACAGACCAGAATGGAGCCGAGACTGATGGAAAAAGTAGTCAAGTAAAACTATGCTCCCTGATCCTGTAAAAATGCAATTGAGAGAAAAATAAATTGTCAAAGATTTGAGTTTGGGAGAAAAATGACAGACACAAGTAGCATTTAAAACAGTTCTTTGATCTTTAAACTTCTTACAACTCAAAAATGTAATCCAATAATTTATTTTTTAACTGAGATGCGTTATTCAGATGGTTCTTACAAGGTAATGAAAACTAAATGCATTCTGGATTGATTTTTCTGAAGCTATTCAAAGCCACCATTGGTGGCATGGCAGAAAAGAATTGCTATGTGGAAACCTGCCATGCTGGGTCCAGAATACAGACGGGAGAGAAATGGGGGCATTCCATGCTCCTCCCAGGACCAGACTGGACTGAGGGGGCTTGGAATCCTGGCAGCCACAACTTATGTTTCTGAGAAAGACCTTCCAGAAAGGTGGAAAGAAGAAAACCATCATACCTCTTCTTTAAAAATTTTAAGCAGCTCCTGTTTAAATCTTACCTGTGTCCTGCTTTACCTTGTTCCAAGGGAGGCTCGAGAAAGAAAATTCTAAATCTGCCCAAAGATTTCTTTCTCCTATGGTAAGAGACGTTTGCCACCTGCCCCACAGCCTTGGTCCATAGCCGTCATCCTGTGGGTCTTGGAGCCACCTGCAGGGGCGAAGGAACAGCACAGGAGTGCAGGTACCAGCCACCGCTCTGAGGGCCAAGAAGTGACAACTTAGGTGTGGAGGGGGATCTCAGGCGACCGTGACTGTACCGACCTTCTTGGTATGGATATGGCAGGTGACATAGCCATTTAGTCCTGCCATCTCTGCATTTTGTGGTGGTGTTGGCCTCCGAGACAATGGCTGATTTGCTACTGTGGCTGTACTGTAAGTTAAGGAAAATAACGTGACCCTGTACTGCTTCATTACATCCGGGTGCCTCGCTCACTCTTGCTTACGCGTCTTTGTTTCTGTGATCACACGCAGAAATAAGTTTCAAAGGGGAAGACCATGAGGGTCCTATACCCAGGACTCACAGACGTCCAAGTGGAAAACTGTGCTGTTGGGGTTCAGACACAGGCCAGAATACTCTGCCTTGAAGGGGTTCCTCACTCGAGCCCAGCAGCTGGAGTGCTGTCACCGTCTGGGCAGAGTGCAGCAGTGGCCCATGTCATAACAATGGCACTGTGTGAACATTCCACTGCCATGAGGGAACCCTCCACTTCAGAAAAAAAGTTGGCGGCTGGGGAAGCCAGAGAAGGGAGCAAGTGCCGCCTGGAGTTGGGGGAGAGGAGCCACATAATGCTGCCCGCCCAGACACCAGGCTGCACTCAGCCTCTCAAGGAGTCGGGCAAACTTTGTCAGTTACACCCCTGAGCAAAAAGCCTGCATAAAAACATGAAAGAATGCGCTTTTCAAAAAATAGTTTCAAATTGGAACACAAAACTGTGACTGCCTAGCGATCAGGCTCTGAGGAGTACTGACCCCTTGGCAGAAACCGGTGTAGAAGGCTGCTACATCAGCAGAAAGTTCTCCCTGACAGAATAAGGGACAAAACATGCAGGTATAGGAGCAGCCTACCTGCAGTGTGACCAGGAAATGGCGGGTCCTGGAAGTGGGAAGTCTGGTGCCTTAACTCTACCCTGTCAGCTTCCAGTGCAAGCAGCAGCATTTCCATAAATTCAAATAGATAATTTTCTCCAGCCAAACCACATTGACCTCCACACAAAGGTCATTTCATAGTTCCACTGATCAATGTAACAGCAGAACTAATACCTAGATCCTTTTCTCTTAAAAATCAGAAAAAAAAAAAAAAAGAAAAAACACACCCTCTCAACTGGCCCTGTCTTGAGACCCAGGCAGCCTCCCCTATCATCTGCCACTGTCCCCACAGTGCCTCCTCGAGACACTCTCACTGTTGCTCCCCTGTTGGAAGCAGGGGCCCCAGACCTGCTCCTCATACTCGCCTGACCTCCTAAGTTCCCAGTAGAAAAGAAATATCATTTTAGAGAAATAAAAACTTTTCCAACAATTGAAAGTGTAGCTGGAGTCTGTTTCGAGTCGGGGTAGTCTAGCAAATGAGTTGGAGCGCTGCGTGACAATAGTTCTATTGCTAACCAGTTTTTAGAACACACTGACTGTCCATCCTAACAAAAACCTTTGCAGGAAAGCAGGCAAAGACACGGCCGTGGAGCAGCCTATTAAAAAGAAAAAGGAAAAAAACATCAAGTGCCCTGTTTTCTCTCACATACATGGATGGCGTCAGCGGTAAAGTGGGTTCCTCAGGCAGATCCAGCCCCCACTGCACCGAGACGCTTCCAGGTCTTCACAACCCACCCTTTCTGGCCTTGGGCTGATTCTGAAACATCTTGGAATGGAAGCACCGCCTGGCCAAGTCTGGATGGAAATCACAGAGACAGTTCTTAACAAGGTTCTTGCTCAATGATAGTGAAATCAGAACTGCCATTTCCATTTTGTGATATTATGAAAAACACATATTAAAGAAATTAAATGTACTATCCCTGGGGACGCAACAAAATGACCTTTTCTCAGGGGATGGAAGGGAAACTGAAAGGAAAGACATTTAATTTTAAAACTTACCTAAAACAAAGGAAAAAAAACCATGCTCTACAACTTCAAATTTTTCTTACAAAGAAAAATTTAATGTTAGGTGAGAGGTTGAACCAGGCGTAAAGTAGACAGATATTCGGAGTGGTGCAACCTATAAAAATGCCGGTTTTTAGGTACTGACTGGAAAACATCATTGCCTATACCAGAAAAGTCAGCTGGTAGGCAGCATTGGACTGGTGATGGTAAGCCACACAGTAAGACCAATACCTAAAAGAGAAACAGAGTCCCAGACCGTAGTAACAGTGGTTTAGCCCTTTAGGAGAAACAGTGCTCTCCGCAGCTGGTATTAAGTTACCATAGGCATTGAAGGAGCCACAAGGATAAGAAAAATATCTATTTACAGAATTACAGTTACAGAACTGCCCGCACAGAGTGTTCGCCCCTTCTGAAGCTCTCACTGGCAAACACCAGGTGTTTGCAAGGAGAGCTCCCAAACATAATAAAATTATTACACAGTTTTATTATGAAGAACATTTTGCATTTTAATAAAAAAGAATTTACGTCAGGAAACAGTCATTTACAAACCTTGAAGTGTTTTTGCCTGGATTTGGAGTAAGAATGTCTTAAGAAGAGGTTTGTAAGGTCTTCATAACAAAGTATTGTTATTTACAACAACCAAAAAAAAAAAAAAACCCACTGATTAACAGGTTGTCTATGTAATATTTAAAAATTTTGAACCAAAAATTGCTACCTGTTTTTTGTTTGTTTGTTTGTTTGTTTGTTTGTTTTTGGACTGCAAAGAATCCCCGCCAAGGTAACTTGACAAAGTCGGCATAATTCTGTGAACAGAAAAGGAAGCCTTGACAGGTCTCATGATCCAAAAGTGGGTTTTCTTCAGGAAGTGCAATCGGAGTGGGAGTGCAGCTAATGCAAACGTCAGCCCTCATTCAATTGCATATAAAAGCCCTCAGAGAACACACAGTACAGCAATATTTTGTAAAAAGGCAATAATACGATTTCTCCAGAACCCAAGCTTCTAATCCTGTAGATCGTCACTTTGCTCCCTTTCCCCCTTTCCCCAGCGGTCCTTATTTCTTACGACAAGCAGCATCACCATTTCCCCGGGGACATGAGAAGCGGGACTTCATCTACCCACGCAATTATTCCTGCACTAGAGATGCAGAAATGTCCTGTAGGCAGGTGAGAAACCAACAACTAGGAATGCCACAGGGTCAGAGCAACCAGCTTGACCTACTGCCATCAACTTAGCAGGGGAGAGGTAAAGTGAAACAAGACAGTGGCAACCCATGGCGGATCAAAAGGTACACGATCAACTCACAGAACTCTTGCCCAAAGAAAAGACTGCAAATAATCATACGGTATATCTTAATGTAAAGACAGATTTATAGTGACTCAAAATATTTTAGAAAAATCTCTGTAGTGTCAGGTTCTTTTGAACTTAAAATTTTACCCCCAAAAGATTTTCACTGAATAAAGGAGAATTGGCTCTATTTCTTCTACTTCTGTTTAGTCTGAGTAAAAATACTAAGAATTTCTAGATTTCAGTGGGGAACTATAATTATTAGGACCCATGGATATTGCTGCAGTTCAAATACGGTACAATAATTACAAAATATAGACCATCTCTTTACAAATACAAATTATAATATATTACAAGTCATGTACAGTAAATCTATAATTTTTAACCAAATTAGTGTATCTAAGTTGACCTGGTTGCGAGTGATGATTCCAGTTTACAGTTGCCCTTATCCTGACAGTCAGAAACCGACCATCTGAGTGACGCTCTCTCATGTAAACTCGTGTCATATAACAGAAAACCTCTTTTACAAGGTCCTGCTTTCCTCTCAGGATGACAGCTGGTAGGTAGGTCCTGACTTACACACTGAATTTCATAACAGCTAAACAGAAACCAGGAAGCAGTATATTTTTGGGTGGGAAAGGGTTTAAAACTGGATATGCTGGGCCCAGTGAATGTCTGATATGCTAGACCAATGGCTGAGGTAATGACACAGGTATGGTGATCGTCATCACCTTTAACCTTCCCCACCGTGCCTGCAGGCAGGTCGGTGGGCACGGGTGAGTGCCCCAGATGCACTCTGAACAAGAGGGCAGGGCTTGTCCGCCCTCTACACCGGTCAGTCCTCTGAGAGAGGGTTGGACCTGCGGTTTCTCATAATGGGGGCTGAGCATGTGTGCACAGCTGTTCCCTACCAGGTGTATGGCTTCCTTGAGGCATGACATCACTTGTACAAAAGTCTAATTGAATGTGGACGTCACACTAGTGCCTAAACTTTCCTAACTATGAGGCACTTTTTCCCTGGCCCTCCAGCACCCCACCTGAGGGGCCAGCGCCAGTCTGCCCCTCCCTGGGGGCTACAGCGTGGTGATGCATATCATCTCATCTGCCAGGTCCTCCTCCTCCTCTCTCCCGGGGTCTGGCTCTTCGTCGCTGTAGCCTGGCCCAAAGTCCTGGAGGTCATAGTCCTGCCGGTTTGAGATGGAGCCCACGTCCCCATTAGCCCGGGAATGCACGTTCCCATTAAGCAGGTTGCTGGCTGCACTCTCCATTTCGTCGATGGTTAGGTCACAGGCATCAGCAATTTCATGTTTTGTCGCCGACACAAATTTGGGATCCCTTGCATACCGTCCTAAGCCTTCAGATATCAGGACCTGCACAGGTATGGTGATCAATGGAAAGAGGATCAATGGCGCGAATGCATTATAAGGCGTTGAGGGGGGCCAGTGACACAAAACCCACCTCCACACTAACTGCATGCTGTGCTTCTGGGACTCAGCCAGTCATATTCACTAGACCTCATACATGGTAGCTAAATGCGACTGTAAATGGCTTTGGCTTTCAAATGTCATGGAGCTCAGAACTATACATGACCCCACAAGGGTGCAACCCACTGAGGAAGAAGATTTTACTACCATGTTTCCCCGAAAATAAGACCTATCTGGACCATCAGCTCTAATGAGTCTTTTGGAGCAAAAATTAAGACCCAGTCTTATATTATATAAGACCTGGTCTATTATATTAAAATAAGACCAGGTCTTATATTAATTTTTGCTCCAAAAGACGCATTAGAGCTGATGGTCTGGATAGGTCTTATTTTCGGGGAAACACGGTATAAACTGGTAATAGTTGCAGGAAGAGCATACATAATCCTAGGTACAGCTAATTTATGAGACTCAGCAGTGATGGTGGTTTCACATTCATGCTTTAAGTACCATCCTTGCTTCTAAGAGGTGAGCGGACGCCCTGCCCTCAGAGTCACCCCCACTCCTGCCCTGTGTGGTTCTCATGACTCTCCCCCTGCTGTGCCTGCAGCCCGCACTCAGGTGGCTCAGTTTCTCGATGAGCCATACTCACTGCCTCCACCAAGCTGTCTGCACTCCTCTGCTTGTCGCTGTTTTTGTTGTGGAAGCTGCTGGGGACAGTCAGGCTGGCTGGTGTGAAAGTCCGATAGGAGATGCCAGGCTCGTCCGTGTACCACGAGCTGCGGTGCAGGGATGGCAGGCTCCCATTGACCTGGTCCAGTGCCTCCGACTGCTCCACCTGGATCAGGGGTGTGTAGCACGGCGTCCAGTCCTGATATGGAGGGGTGGCTGGAGGGGTGGCCCATGACCGGGTTGAGTGGCTCGGGGAGTACTTCTGGGCTTTACTTGGATCTAGGCCTGCAACTGCCATGATCTGAGGAGAAAGGGGACATGGGGAGACCAGAGGCCCTCAGAGGGACAGGCCTCAGGCCTCCTCAAGACGGACTAAGCATGTGGGGCAGCCTCGGACAAGGACCTCAAAAGGACATGAGTACACTGAGTAAATTAAGTGAGCTGGCAGTAAAAATTTGGCTTTCTAGCGGACTGCATTTTCTTTTTTCCCAAATCCACAAGCATTTCTTATGACTGTTCCCCAGTAGGAATCAGTTGCTAATTCATGAAGTTACTTCCGAATGATCAAGCATCAGGGATGACGTACAAGCTGGGGCTATGAACCTGCCACCCAGTGTACTGTGATTTAAATGTGGGAAGTACATTCAGGGCAAACTAATGGTTCCCAGCACTCAAAGGGAAACACCGCTGGCTCTCATTATGCAACACGTCACAAGGCCAGTATCTGTTCTGAAGCCCTAGGTCCAAGCCCTGTTTCCCCCGCCTACAGTGACACCACAGCACATCCGCCCCCGGCATTCCCACTCTGCTCAGGGGGACCCTGAGGCCCAGTTTTGTGAACAGCGCAGGCCCAAGGCCAAAGGGGAAGCCATGCTCTCCCGAGGGAGGCAGGGCTGACAGGATCTGGGTCTGCTCAGGGCGGGGCAGCAAAGGGACGGCATTTTCATGCCCATGCCCATGGAGAGATTGCCATGCCTACTTGGTCATGGCATTTGATGGCCTGGGCCTTCCCAAGTTGTGTCCTAATAAAGAAGGACACAAAATTAATTTAACAACTGAAGGTAGAAAAGTAAAAAGTTGGCAGAGATGTGCTCTTTTCAGAAAGGAAATGTACCCTATTTGTGTCCTTGAGGCGAAGCCCAGGTGAGTGGGCCCTGGCCCCCACTCCCTCCTGTCCAGCCACCCTCACTGGGCAGGACCTTCTCCCTGAACCCCTCCCGCTGCAGGCTGGGTCGGAGGCTCGCACATCCCCATGATTACAGGGCCCTGCCCACAGAGGGCTCTATAAATGTGTTTCAATGAAGCAACAACCTCTAAGAGCAAATAAAGGGCAGCGCTGATTGTTCGGGCTCAGTCAAGCGGCCACCACTCCCTGGGTCATGGATTGTACCAGGCCCTGTCTTCAATGCTGAGGAGAGATGTAGGAGAGGAGACTGCATCGAGGCTGACAGCCAGCTTCGGAAGCTGGCAGCCTTGGATTCAAATGCCAACTTGATCAATCACCTCCTTATGTGAGCTAGGGCACATCCCCTACCCTCTGATGTTTGCTCATCCATACAATGGGGCTTGTGACAGTTATCTATTTGCAGGTTGTTAAGACTGAACCTGAGTGTATGTGAAGGTTCTCTCTTTCCCTCTTGGTATTGGAAGCTAAGGGGAAGAGGGTGTCCTGAGGATGGGTCCTATACAGGGTGCCCCCCAGACCCTTGGTGGCAAGGCCAGGGGGGCCTGCTTACCTGTTGCTGCATCAGGTGCAGAGGTAGGGCGGTGCGGTGGGGGAAGGCAGGGGATGGCGGGCCGTCCTCCTGGCTGCTCTGACGGCGCAGGCACTCAAAGTTGAAGGAGGACCTCCGGTGGGCTGAGGAGGAAAAGCACACCGGCAGCTGTGAAACAATTTCTGTCAGGACCCCAGGGCTCTCTGTCAGGGTGGCCCACCAAACGTTCAGCAGAGAGCCCAGGAGGAAGCAGAGGTATGTCCAAAAGAAAGCATTAGGCAGTGAGGTCTCAGAATTCTTGGAGGGAGAATGAAGAAGAAGCCCAACTGAGGGATATTTTTTTTTTAAGTGTAAGTAGATTTCTTATAAATGCCGTGCCTGTTCTCAGGGGGAGGAGCTAAAGGCAGCCAGAGCGCAGCTGACTCAAAGCCCGTGGCTCACACATTGTGGGGAACACAGCATTTCAGACAATGACACAACCTCATTCTAGAATCCCACAGATGCTTGCTGACTGCCCCATTCTCACCGTCCAGACATGCTAAGTGTCTGTGGGGACTAGGTGTCTCCAGGGTACTCCAGTGTTTCCCTGTTTTAAAGGGAGTGACTTGCTACCTGCCCTACCATCTCCACCAGGTAATAAGCACATTCTATTGTTGGGAAAGACTCAGCTTCTCTAGCATTGAAGACAAAACAAAAAGGAACACCTCTGACTTTAAAGTATGCAGTTGTCTTGTTAATAGCCACTTTGAATAGGGACTTCTACACAGGTTGAGTGATGACACCAGATCCAGAGCTTGTGGCTTCTCAGGGCACCAGGCACTGGATATCAGTCTGAATTCTGGGTCCCCAAGCACAGGCCAGAAGTGTCCCCCTGGAAACACCTCCACGGGAAGGAGGAGGTGTTTCAGGAGCCCTACCAATGTTTACAAGGCAGTGAGTGCCCAAGACACTTCAACAGCTCCTTTCTTGACCTGTGCTTTCGAAGTTCACAGGATATGCTTAAAACCCCTCAATTCCTGTATTGAAAACTGTAGACACCAGCCTGGGGAGCCCTCCCAGGCATCCTGTTATGGCACACGAAGCTACAGGAACCAGTTCTATGAAGGCCCAGTTCCCAAAGCACATGAAGACCAGGCCAGCCACTGCCCAATGGGGAGGAACAAGACAGACAATCCTGGTCTCACAGGCCCAGAGTGCATGGTGGGGTAGACTGGAGCCTCCTCGTTGAGTTGCCGACCTGGGACACAGGTATCTGTGCAATGCCTGCTGTCCTAATCAGGCGGCCTTCCCTCCATACCCCATGCAGGGGTGGAATTTAACAGCGTTCCAAGAAGGACAAGTCTCCCTCATCAGCACAACCTCTAGGACCCTCTCAGGATCGGATGGCAGGGGCATGAGGCTCAGAGCCAGGAAAGAAAGTCACTGTTCCTCTCATTCGCATAATGCCTTTCAGTTTTGAGAGGGTCCACATACACAGCGCATCATCGCATTTGCTCTGTACCACCATCTCTGATGGAGGAAATACTGTATTTTGCCGTGTATAATGCACACTTTTCTACCCAAATTTGTGAAGGAAAAATAAGGATGCGCATGATACATGGGTAGTACTAATTCCGTATCTATATAAATGTTTTTAACTTTTTAAATTATGCTTATGAGTTAAGAGTGTAACTCTAGAAATCAATAACGATATCCGTATGCAAAATAATACCCTGGAATATAATCATCGGTTTTGTTGAATTTACAATGAACTTGCAAGGACGAAGAGTTCTTGGCCTTCTATGTATGATGTGTAAATATCGTAAATTTGTTACCAGTACATAAAATTTCCTGTACTTTGTATGTGTTCTTGTGTGTTGTAATTATTTGTGACATAAAATTTCTTGTACCATAATATGTTTAAAAATAAATGCTAAACCATATATTGGGACATAAAATCAGCCTCAGCAAATTTAAGAAGATTGAAATCATACCAAGCATATTCTCTGATCACAAGGCTTTGAAATTGGATATCAACTGCAAAAAGAAAGCAGGAAAAAACACAAATACATGGAGATTAAACAACATACTTTTAAAGAACGACCAGGTCAAAGAAGAAATTAGGGGAGAGATCAAAAGATACATAGAAACAAATGACAATGAAAATACATCCTACCAAAATTTTTGGGACGCAGTGAAAGCAGTTTTAAGAGGGAAATTTCTATCATTACAGGCCTATCTCAAGAAACAAGAAAAATCCCAAATAAATAACCTCATGTTACACCTTAAAGAACTAGAAAAGAAGAACAAATGAAACCCAAGGTCAGCAGAAGAAAGGAAATAACAAAAATTAGAGCAGAACTAAATGAAACAGAGAACAAAAAGACGATAGAAAAAATTAATGTGACAAAGAGCTGGTTCTTTGAAAAGATTAACAAAATCGATAAACCCTTGGCTAGACTCACTAAGATAAAAAGAGAGAAGACACTAATTAACAAAATCAGAAATGAAACAGGAAGTTATCATGGACACCACAGAAATACAAAGGATCATCCAAGAATACTATGAAGTACTATATGCCATCAAATTCAATAACCTAGAAGAAATGGACAAGTTCTTAGAAACACATAGCCTTCCTAGGCTGAACCATGAAGAACTGGAAAATCTAAACAGACCTATCACCAGTAATGAAATTGAATCAGTCATCCAAAACCTTCCCAAAAGCAAAAGTCCAGGACCTGATGGCTTCACTAGTGAATTCTACCAAACCTTCAAAGAGGATCTAATACCAATCCTGCTCAAACTCTTCCAAAAAATTGAAGAAGAGGCAGTACTCCCTAACTCACTTTATGAGGCCAACATTGCCCTGACACCAAAACCTGGTAAGGACAACACAAAAAAAGAAAACTACAGACCAATATCTCTGATGAATACAGATGCAAAAATCCTAAACAAAATTCTAGCAAATCGAATAAAACAATGCATTAAAAAGATTATTCATCACGACCAAGTGGGGTTCATCCAGGGGCACAAGGATGGTTCTACATCTGCAAATCCATCAAATGTGATACATCACATAAACAAAATAAAGGACAAAAATCATATGATTGTATCAATTGATGCAGAAAAAGCATTTGACAAGATACAACATCCATTTATGATTAAAACACCTAATAAAATAGGTATAGAAGGAAAACACCTTAACATAATAAAGGCCATATATGACAAACCCTCAGCTAATCTCATAATTAATGGTGAAAAACTGAAGCCCTTTGCTTTACATTCAGGAACATGACAGGGCTGTCCCCTGTCACCTCTGATTTTCAACATAGTGTTGGAAGTCCTTACCAGAGCAATTAGGCAAGAGAAAGAAATAAAAGACATCCAAATTGGGAATGAAGAAGTTAAATTGTCACTCTTTGCAGATGACATGATGCTATATATAGAAAACCCTAAAGACTCCACCAAAAAGCTATTAGAAACAATCAACAAATACAGTAAAGTTGCCGGCTACAAAATCAACGTACAAAAGTCCATTGCATTCCTATATACTAATAATGAAATCTCAGAAAAAGAAATACAAAAAACAATTCCTTTTGCAATTGCAGCAAAAAGAATAAAATACCTAGGAATAAACTTAACTAAGGATGTGAAGGACCCATATGCTAAAAACTTTAAGACATTTTTAAAAGAAATTGAAGAAGACACAAAGAAATGGAAAGACATTCCGTGCTCATGGATTGGAAGAATCAACATGGTTAAAATGGCCATATTACCCAAAGCAATACACAGATTTAATGCAATCCCCATCAAAATCCCAATGGCAGTTTTTAAAGAAATAGTACAAAAAATCATCAGATTTGTTTGGAACCACAAAAGACCCCGAATAGCCAAAGCAATATTAAGAAAAAAGAACAATGCTGGAGGTATCACACTCCCTGACTTTAGCTTGCACTACAGGGCTACAATAATCAAAACAGCATGGTATTGGCAGAAAAACAGACACATAGACCAATGAAATAGAACTGAGAACCCAGAAATAAAACACATAAATATGGACAGATAATTTTTGACAAAGAGGCCAAAAACATACAATGGAGAAAAGACAGCCTCTTCAATAAATGGTGCGGGGAGAATTGGATAGCCACGTGCAAAAGAATGAAACTGGACTGCTACCTGTCACTATGTACCAAAATTAATTCAAAATGGATCAAAGACTTAAGCATAAGATCTGACACAATAAACTGCATAGAAGAAAACATAGGTACTAAACTTATGGACTTGGGTTCAAAGAGCATTTTATGAATTTGTCTCCAAAGGCAAGGGAAGTAAAAGCTAAAATAAACGAATGGGACTATATGAAACCTAAAAGCTCTGCACAGCAAAAGAAACCATCGACAAAATAAAGAGGCAACCAACTGAATGGGAGAAGATTTTTGCAAACAGTGCCTCCGATAAGGGGTTGATATCCAAAATATACAAGGAACTCATGAAACTCAACAAAAAAACAAACAAACAACCCAATTGAAAAATGGGCAGACGACCTGAAGAGACATTTCTCCAAAGAGGACATACAAATGGCAAACAAACATGAAAAAATGCTCAACATCAATAATCATCAGAGAAATGCAAATAAAAACCACAATGAGATATCACCTCACCCCATTCAGAATGGCTATCATCAACAAGACAAATAGTAACAAGTGTTGGAGAGGCTGTGGAGAAAAAGGAACCCTCATACACTGTTGGAGGGAATGCAGATTGGTGCAGCTGCTATGGAAGGCAGTGTGGAGGTTCCTCAAAGAATTACGAATAGAATTGCCATATGACCCAGCAACCCCTCTCCTGGGTATCCACCCAAATAATCTGAAAACATTTATACATAAAGACACGTGTGCTCCAATGTTCACTGCAGCTTTGTTTACGGTGGCCAAGACATGGAAACAACCAAAATGTCCTTCGATAGATGAATAGATAAAGAAGTTGTGGTGTATATATATACACAATGGAATACTATTTGGCGGTAAGAAAAGATGATATAGAAACATTTGTGACAAAATGGATGGATCTTGAGAGTATAATGCTAAGCGAAATAAGTCAGACAGAAAAAGCAGAGAACCATGTGATTTCACTGATATGTGGTATATAAACCAAAAACAACAAAAGAACAAGACAAACAAATGAGAAACAAAAACTCATAGACACAGACAATAGTTTAGTGGTTACCAGAGGGTAAGGGGGGGACGGGGGTGGGAGATGAGGGTACGGGGGATCAAATATATGGTGATGGAAGGAGAACTGACTCTGGGTGGTGAACACACAATGGGATTTATAGATGATGTAATACAGAATTGTACACCTGAAGTCTATGTAATTTTACTAACAATTGTCACCCCAATAAATTTTAAAAAAATAAGTGCTAAAATTCCTTTATAATACAAAAAACAAGCACCTAAATGTAAACAAATAAAATTTTGAATAAGAAATTAAAACAAAAGATTTTTTTCCCCTGAAAGTTTGGGCCAAAAACATGGGTGTGCATTATACACAGGAGTGCATTATACACAGCAAAATATGGTATTCCTACCGAAGCTGAGGACACAGGCTGAGGAGTTCCATGTTCTCCCTGCCCAAGGGCTGAACCAATGCTCAGCAAAGCAAATAAAGTATATTTTAGTTATGTGCCCTTACACATAAAGAGGGCAGCTGCTCTTGCCTGCTCGGGTTCCTCGCTTCCTCCTTGAGGTGGCACCTGTGAATGGTGGCCATTAAGGGAGGTGTGAGGAGGGCAGTGGACTCGTATGGGCAAAGGACCTCCATCTGGCCTCACCTATATATGTGTCATCTGGTATTTATGGAGACCAGAATTGCTCTGTGTTTGGAGCTGCGAAATTAAATATTAACCATGGCAATGGATCTGATTACACTTCCCAGCAGGGCTGTGACAGCTGGAGAGAGACAGAGGGCCCCAGGCGCCACCCAACCACACTTGTTATTGTGCCTGTTGTCGGCGGACTCGGAGCCGATGTGTCTTGGCTATTTTTGGTTACTGATCTGAGTACTGCTCAAAAAATATGCTTCATTCCTTAGAAACACCAGAAGTGGATATTCTTTAACTATCATCCAAATGCCTACATATCCAGAATCAAACTGCCCAGCCAGGAGCTGGCAGCGGTCACTGCTGCATTTCTTTCCTGGCCTGAATTCCTCACTGGGGGTGACCCAGACGTCATGGCAGCACTAGGTATGCCACCTGCACAAGAAAACCAGGTGGAGGGGGGAGCAGCCAGCCCCCGCTCCTTCTCAGCAGGATAGGATCCCCCCAGCGTCAGGATGAGAGCGTCTACCCTGGAGGTCACCACCAAGGCCAAAACCTGCCCCATGAGCAGAAGGCACTAGCAGACTGGAGGCAAAGATGAGAGAGAGGAGGGTAGAGAGGTGAGAAAGGAAGGGAACACCCTGGTGGGGACTGAGGAGACATGGACACCAAGAATCCCCAGGTACCCCAGGCTCAGAGGCCTGGGCCTTGGCAAAACAGACCTGGGCTAAGTCCCTTCTGCCCTGAGGGTCAGCCAGCCCGGCCACAAAGGAGGTCTGACAATGGTGCATGTCTTGCCTATCTCTCAGGGTTGATCCCAGGCTCAACAGCAGTGATAATGTGCACAAAAAGCCCCTCATTAGATGCTCTATGCTGTGCAACTTTAGGGCCATACACTGTCTTTCTCTGTTCTCAGTCCAGAACAGTGCCGCAGGGGTTTGAGTTCTACCACACAGGATATGGGTGAGAAACAAAGGAAAGCTGATAGTCTCCAAGCAGGGGTTTGGTCTTGAGGGCTAAACGTCCCGGACACGGAAGGACCACATCCATCACCACCTTCCCCTCAACCGCTGGGGCTGGTGGGAGAGTCACACTGTTCTTGGGGAGGCTCCAGCCCAAACAAAAAATCTGGCCTCACATGTTGGGGTGGGAGGTAGCAGGCGTCTTCTTGGAGATCTCCGGGAATCGTAGCAAATGGGCGAGTCATCATCCTCCAAGAAGCCTTGGGGGTGATGGTAGCCTCGGGGCCGCTCGAAGTCCAAGTTGCTGCCTAGGTATCGGTTGTAGTAGCTGTAGTTTTGCCTGGTGGTCAAAAAGACCAATAGAGAGAAAGGGGCACGTGAGCTCCTAGTTAACAAGCCCTGTCCCTTAGCTCAGACAGACTCATGTCTACAGATCTCGCCCCACCTCCTTGGGCACAGTAGGACTAACTGAGAACCAGGCAGGCCTCAGCTTCATGGAAGATTCTAGATGGAAGACAAGGACTGTTCCAGGAAGGACATCAGGCCTAAAACGAGTGAGGTGCTAGTGGTTTCCTACCCACTGGGGCAGCCTCAGACCTGGGTCCGGTGTGCAGTGTAGATTTCCTGCAAGCTCGACTGTCACCCGTTCACTTTCTCCTTAGAAGCCCTCTCCTGAGTGCCTGCCCTCGGCAAGGTGCTGGGCTGGCAGCAAGAACACAAAGATGCATGAATCACGGTCCCCACCCTCCAGGAGCTTAGCAAATACCACCTGCACAGGGACATCTAACGCAGCTGGAAAAAGTCAGCGCCAGAAGAGAGGAGCTCAGAGTGGGTTCTGGGAGTTTTTAGAGGGTGGGCATTTCAATTTCAGTCAGGGAATGAGAAGCAAAGCCCTGAAGCAGGCCCATGAAGAGAGGGTCAATTAGGCCAGCAGAGATGGGAGAGGGTGTCCAAGTGGTAGCCATGGTGTGCCCAACGGCCCCGAAGAAGCAAAGTCTGAGGGAAGGAATTGGTGGAGGACAGGGAGAGGGAGGGCCCCACTGGCTTGGAATATGAGGCTAAGATGTAATAACTCAGATGCCAAAAGGGACCTCATGGCAGTACCACATCCACGTCAATGGGCGCCCTGTCATGGTGATATGCAATTTACAGAGAAGAGGGCAGTAGGTGGCCTTTGCTCCCTTGCACTGCCCGCTATGTGTCTTAAAGCAAAGTGCCCCTTTTACCCTCAAACATCCTTTCTTTGAGACAGAAGCCTGAAGAGGCAGCTCTGCTGAGAGATGCTACTCTGGCCTCTTGTGCCCCATCTCCAGGAGAGATCCCTTGATGGCAGTGGGAAACAGGTGCTGTTCATTACGACCCCACCCAAGCAAGCTATGGGCTGGCTGAGCTGCTATGCAGACAGAGCCCCCAGCTCACAGCATTCATGAAATAAAAACAGATCTCTCAGAAGACAAGGGATTGGTGGAAAGGGGATTGCTAACGCTGCATAAGGCAGGCCCATGGAGTCTTTCTCATTTCTGGAACCTTTACTAAAAGGCCTCACAGGCCCCTAGTGGAAATGAGTCAACAGGCCTGAGAGAACAGCCTCCATCCACTCTGCCTCTTCCAGACCCTATATTTTTGTTCTCCGACTTCTCCTCTGGCCTGGAGCCTGTGCTCCTGTTTTATTTTCAGGACAGTCGCGAGTGCAGCTACAGGGAACCCGTGGCTTCATGAGCAGGCAGCGCACAAGGGACAAGAACCAGCCAGGCCCCCTAATGTCAGCCGGCACCACGGAGCTCCTCACCTGCTCTCTGTAGGTGAGCTGTCGTCCTCATAGCCCTCCTCACCACTGAAGTACTCCTGCTCCCCCAAGCAGTAGGGGTCCCTGAAGTAGCCGTGTATCTCTGGGTCTTCCCGGCAAATAGTTGGGAACTGCTCATCTCCTGAGTCGGACCTGCAGTTGGGAGAGAGGACCTGAGTACCTCAGCAGGCGGCAGGCAATTCCTGTAGCTGTGCCTCTGCAGGCAGCCAGCATCCCTGCCCAATGTGCTCCCGGCTTCTCCCAGGATGCACCTGCCTCAAGCAAGACTGGACTGTCAAGGCCTCTGGCAACAGTGTGTGTAGAGGGGGCGGGGAAGAGGGAGGGAGCCAGAGAGTGTGGGTGTGTGCGCGTGTGTGTACATGCTAGGAGGGGCTTCTCAGTCCCTTGCACAATGATGGTGCCGAACCACTGTGCTCAGGGGCCTTGGAGCCAAAGGATAGAGGTAATTTGGGGAACAGAACAAGAAAATGGACCCAGTGACCTGCAGTGATTGGCAGTCCTGGGGCTCCCAGCCCATCTACTCTGATCCCCGCTCCTTCCTACCTAGGCCCTGTGTGATTCCAGAGCCTGGAACAAAGAGGTTCCCTTATCACCAACACTCCACTGCATCTGACCCAGGAAGGGTGACAGACATTTCAGATAGTGTCCCAGGAGAGACTCTCATGGATGGCATCTGCCAAGTTTCCAAAGACTGCTCCCTGCCCAGGACTGCTGTAATGTCCCCTGAAACCCTGCTGTCCTGGCCTTGGTCCTCAGGAAAACCAGCCAGGCTCTGTGACATCGCCTTGCTCCAGAGAGGACTGAACTCCCTCTACGTTCTTCCTTCTTTCCCTACCCTCCTCTGGCTCACGATTTCACTTGATACAATTAAACCCTCAGACCTATCGTCCCCATCACCAACAAAATAACCTGTCCACCGTTCAATCCGGTTTAGCACACGTGTTGAGGACTACATGGGAGGCAAAGAAGACAGCCTGGCCCCTGGTCTTTAGGGGGCTGGGATCATGCTTTTACCAAGGCCTCACAAGAGACTTGACCCCAGAAAGCAGCAGGCATTGCCCTGCTTCACAGGCCTGGGCACCAGGAGTGCACAGCAGCTCTCCCTGCAGGGGCTCATCCGTGGGCACCTGGCATGTGCATATCAGTCCTCGGTGATAACCACCTATGCAGAAAGCCACTACCTCCAACTCCTAAGTCCAGAGCCCTGAGCTATAATATCACAGTTGGTTCAAAGGAACGTCTCATCACTCAGCATTCAGAGAGGCCAATTGGTCGCACTTGTAACACACAGTATTTAACATATAAACACAGGCAATAAGCACATACCTAATATAAGTTTCATAATAGCGGGTTCTATCCAGGAAAGGCATAATGTGGGAGGGAGGGAGAAGATAAAAGTTAAATATTTCCAACAAAATTTAAAATGCAGTTATCAGGCTACTTCCTAGAACAGAGGACAGCAAAAATATGGGTTGCAGGCCAAACACCAGCGGCCGCCTAGTTTTGTATGGCCCATGAGCTATGAATGCTTTTGACATTTTAAAGGATTGAAAAAAAAAAAAAGCAAAGGAAAAAAAGTATTTCATCACCTATGGCTAGAGGAAGTTCCAATTTCAGTGTCTAAAACTAAAATTTTACTGGGACACAGCCATACCCATGCGTTTATTATATATTGTCTCTGGCTACTTTCTCACTATGGCAGCAGAGTTGAGTAGCTACAACAGATTGTATGGTGCTCAAAGCCTAAAATGTCTACCATCTAGCCCTTTACAGAAAAGGTTTGTCAACTCCTGTCCCAAAGTATGTTGGCACAACTGGGGAGGGTAGAGTTTGCAGCTGCTGCCATTTTAAGGGGCATCTCACATAGCGGGACACAGGGTGGCAGGTGACCCTTTCTCTTTCAGGGTCATCATGGGGCTAGAGGGCCTGAGGAGGCCATGACCTTGTGTCACTCACAGGTTCCATTGCAAATGCCTACCGGGAATCTCCTGCAGGTGTCAGAGCATGGAGGTGGGGGGGGCGGCAGACACAACATTACCAAGTGCAAACACATTTTCAAGGTTACCTTTTAATACTGGACCTTCTTTGAGGCTCACGGTCATGCTTGTGGGAGGAATGATGCCCATTTTCAGACACATGCTCAAGGTTCCCAAGGCTGGGCCGCTTTCCAGGGGCAGCTTTGGACATATTGGCATTATTGAGATTGGCATTTGTTGAGCTGGGAACTTGCTTTCCTATGGAATTATGGTTATGATGGTTATGACACACCGAATTTCCTGCTGGAGGAAACAGCGGTTTCTCAGTATCACTTGCAGATGGAACTGAAGGCCTTTGGACATGCAGGGGACGGTGGGTGGTATTGGTCTGCTGAAGGGAATCTCTCCTATCACTATTAACATGATTGACATGGTTTCCAAGCAGGGCACCATTTCTCTGCAAAATAATGGGAGACAACACCAGGTAATTTAACAAGTATTTGATGCAGGCTAGCTATGTTAGGTAATTTTTTCTACATGAAAAACTAATTCTAGGTAAGCTCCGTAGGATCCCTGGAAAACAATCTGAGGGTCTCAGTGATCAGGGTGAATGTGTCTGTGTGGCAGCTGGTCCCCCTGAAATGAGGAAGGTTACCACCAATTCCTAAGCTGGGAGCAAGCTCTTGGCTGTCACTCAAGTGCGCTCTTCCAGCTGTGCCAAGTTGAGGTGACTTAGACCCAGCAGGGCTGGTTGGCAGCCCCAGAAGTTGAGGTGGGGCAGTAGTATGCTCTCTGGGCTGAGGGGCTAGGAGGCTGAGGGCCCGCTGGCAGATCAAAGAGCTGGCCAGGGAAGAAGGGGTGGTGCGGGCAGGCAGCTGCCAGAAGCAGCCAGGATGCTCATCCATACCAGCCAGAGACTATGGCCAAGCTCCTTGGAGAGGAGCAAGTTTGGGAAGGGTAGGCCTGGCCCTAGAAGAGGTGTTGGTGAATGAGGAGGGCTTGCTGTGGGGAGAGCATGGTCTGCAAGCCCCTCTAGGTTCTGGGAATGGTTTGCATTCTCCAGGCTCTTTTGTGGATCAGTAACCGCCCAAACTGGAGTCCTACCCCACTATTTCAAAGTGGCCAGTGTGCAGCTGTATGTGGAATAATTACTTTGTATACATCTTCTTCTTCTTCTCCTTTTGTTTCCTCAGGCTCGTCATCTTGCAAATCACATGATATAGCACGCCGGATTTCTGGCCCGATGTCATGCAGTGTCCTTAATCCCGCCTAGATCAATGAAAACGGCAAAACAGATTAGACAACACAGGTGCGCTGGGCCCGGTCTGGGTTCGGGCTTTGCTCCTGCCTAATTCAGCTGTGGGAGGGGAAGGTTTCTCCAAAGGACAGCTTGGGGAACTGATTGCTTGTTTGAATGTAACTGAACAAGTCCCTGTAGCCTTGGGGTTGTAGGGTGTGGTCAAGGGGTTCAAGATGGGATGCTTGAGGCCTTCAACCCAGAAAGCTCCTTTTCAAATACCCCCACTTGCAGGGAACACTGCCTGGTTACTCGTACTAGGTCTGCCATGGCCAACAGCCCATGCCCATGTCTAAATGAAAATCTGAAGGAAAGATGTCCTACAAAGCCCCATCTCCCAGAGCCCCACACAGGGCTGGAAGTACAGCATGGCTGTTCTACAGGGAGGGTGACAAGAACTCTCTGGCTACATCCAGGATGAGGAAGGCTAGGTGCAAGTGCCAGAGGGCAAGCAGACCAAGTAGCTGGCAGGGCCTCTGATTCTGCTGAAGCCATGGGAACAAGCGAGCGACACAACACACTGCAACCACCAGCACACTCAGGACCGTGACAGAATGGACTGACATGCACACAGACCTGGGCCGCTGTGCAGTGCCAGCCTCCGTGGCCATCCGTGGTACCTTGGCCTACAGCCTGTGCTCAGGCTGAGAACGCGCCAAAAGTCGGGTCGTCCTCTTGAAAACCACAACACATTAAAAAGGGCTCGCCAGTCTCTGGAGGCAGTGCAAGACCCGCCAGCTGAACTCCCATGTCCCTTAAAGACATTTGGCATTTCCCCGAGGCCCTCACAGCTGGCCTTCCATACCCAGGGCCTCAGATTTCACTGTGACAGGGCCCAGGAGGAGGCTTTCTGATGTTCCCAGCTACTTTAGAGAAACATTTGAGATGCTTATGGATGCTACATGGGGAAGGTGTAGTCACTGGCTGTGAGAAAATTATGATGTTTTGACCATCAATTTGAAGGAAAATAGCATGCTGACTCAGGCTAATTGAGACAGTACAGCTACCATGTTTCCCCGAAAATAAGACCTAGCCAGACCATCAGCTCTAATGTATCGCTTGGAGTAAAAATTAATTTAAGACCAGTTTTATTTTACTATAAGATATACTATAGTAATATATCTTATGCACTATATACTATATCTACTATAATATAATATAATATAATATAATATAATATAATATAATATAATATAATATAATATAATATCTTGGTCTTATATTAATTTTTGCTCCAAAAGGCGCATTACAATTGACGGTCTGACTAGGTCTTATTTTTGGGGAAATACAGTACTTTATCCTTTTCCACACAAAGACATCTGAAAGAGGCATTTCTTCCCTGTCCCAGGTCTAAGGCCACCTGTCTGGGTGGCACCCCTCATTTGCTGCTATTCTGTCTGCAAATGAAGCAGCCACTGAAGACTTGGAGAACGTCTGGGACCTGGCCTTGGAGGTCTCGATCTGCAGCTAATACTCCAGGGCAGAACAGTCTGCAGGGGAGAACAGGGCAAGTGTGGGTTGTCAGGGGAGGGGACCACTTCCCTGTTCTTCCTCCATAACCGTAGCAGTGGGTGGACACAGGAGACGGACAAAGCATGATGACCATGCTTGAGACACGCCCAGCAATGCTGAGCAGGGAGGGGAGAGGATGGTGGCCACAGTCTGGCCAGCTCCAGCAGGGCTGGGCCTACTAGTGTGGGAATATGCAAATTGGTCTGCAGACGCCGGTGGTGGTGACATTAATTTAGAATGTAAAGTTGTATGGGAACTTCCCAATAGGCTCACTTGAAAATGGCCTCCTCCATAATAGCACCCAGCCTATGTGAGACGAGCCTGGGCAAGATGGCTTTGCTTCGGGACTGCTTCGAACCAGTCTTTGAATAGAGGATCAGCAGTTCTTTCCATTTCATGAATTGTGGGGGTGAGAGACACCCAGAATCAAAGCGTTAAGGTTCCTAGCTAGGAATGCTGTCTCCCCCAGTCTTGTAGGGAAGGACACACATGCCCCAGGGCCACACGCAGGACAGCTCGTGGTGTGTCAGTGAGGCTGCCTGTCCCTCTGATCACAGGCACAAGATTCACATGTACACACACATGCATGTACACACACACACACACACACACACACACACACACACACACACACAGTTTCCCTCCCTCTCTCAGGATCCCCGAGTCCAGCACATCCGAGCCCAGGAATCATCTGGCTCAGAGGTGAACCCACTTCCCATTCTCATGGAAACATTGAGAAGACACGTCTAATGTCAAAGGGGTGAACGCTCTTAGACAGTAGAGCCACAGGCATGTGCGGAAAGGTCGAGCCCAGTGGTATTAAACAGCCTGCAGTTCACTCATTCAGCGTTTTCTAGGGCATGATTATCAGGGGAAGATAAGCTAAACCAGAGTTCAAGGCTGATTTTGGAACACTGGGGAGAGAGGACTGTTACCTAGCGAGACTCCCCAACAAGAAGAGACCAGGTTTGAGACACCTGCTGCTGTCCCCACAAAATAAACATAGGTGACAATACATCAAGTCAGTATCCCCAGGTAAATGATGTACATGAATCCATCCATGTTATAAAGCAGTATGGGCCAGAAACACTGAGTTTAAATAACAACAGATAATCCTGTTCACTGTGATTCAACTGATTGGATTAGGTCTTATTAAAAGAAATAGAAAACTATTTATTTGGATAATTTTTAACATCATCCTCTGTTGATGGGTTGACATTTCACTGAAATACACACATGACATAATTGCATAAAAACAAAAACTGTCTTCAGCACGTTGTCAATGATACAGAGGAGTAGGAGAATGCAGTGAACAGATACAGGACAGAGAGTTTGTTTGCAACATAAATCATGGAGAAAATTGAGAGGTGGCCAAAGAGGCCATTTCCAAAGACAAATAATGACAACATATTTATTAAAGAGACATCAAAGGAGGAAAGAAAGCATCACCCTTCCCAGACAGGAAAGCAGAGACTTAGAAATCGTTATTATATTTTGCTTGCTCCACACAGGAAGAAACACACCTTCTAAGAGTCAGGGACTGACTTTACCCTTTCATGTGGGATCTGGGGAAGGATGGGAAGGGGGGTGGGCCACAAGGTATAGGAGTGTCTGCCAGAGTTGGGAATAAGAGAAACAGATATTCCCAAACTTGAATTGAAATGAAGCTTAAGCACAGCACCCTGAATTTATTACATATCACAAAACATGATAATGAAAATTTTCTAGCACACATATCAAGCTAAAAGGTAGCTTAGGCTGCTCCAAAAACTCCATAGGCACAAGTTCCAATCCCAAAAAATTCAGAAAACTATCTTAAATCCTTGAAAAAAAATCATTTTTCACAGCCCTAAAAAAAAAAAGAACATTTTTTTCCTGAAACAAACACCTTACAATCAATAATATTATCTCTTCTTTCGTATTTCATATCTGTGTCTACCTCTATCAGCAAAATACTACTTTAATTTGAAATGTGGTCATAGCACTTAAACCAACACAATTAAAGCCATATAAAGTCATTCCATTAACATCACAGAATTATGTTTTTGAATAAACACAGAATTGCTATAAAATATAAACATTATTGATTTAAGATGTCCAATCATAGAAAATATTAAACAGAATCAAGCCTAGTTTCTGGTTGAATTTTGAACGCTAGACATTATCATAAATATTTTTTAAAAAATGAAATGGCGCTTTGCCTGTAGACTGCTGCTTTAAATTTTAGACACCATTTAATTGGAATTTTAGAGATATTTATCTATTGAGTGATTAAGTCACCAAAAGAAAAAAAAAGCCTAAACTATAAAATCTCTCTAAATATTTCTGAAGCAATAGCATAAAATTATGATATTTTAACATCAACTATAAACATCCAATTACCTTCCTTTCTCTTCCCCTTTTCTAGGGTTAACTTTTTCCTACCTGGGTGCATTCGCAATCATTTTGATGCCTGTCTCCCTAAGCTAGCTGCATCAGATACACCAGTCAGCTGCCAGCTCTCAGAACCACAGCAAGCACGTACAAACCCCTCCTGAACCTACATTGTAACAGTGGAGATAAGAGATGCGAGTCTCTAGTCGGAACTGGGCCAGGTCGTTCATCTTCAGAAGTGAGTGCCCGGCTTTCAGACTCCAGCCAAAGAGCCCTTGCCTGGCAGAGGCTGTTTTCCATCACAGGCAGCTTTCACTCAGCCAGGGCTGGCTGGCCCTGCTCAGGCCAGTTCTGGCTAAGCTTTCAGCAGGATTCAGCCCCCACCCAGTTGGCTGGGTTTTAGACTAGCTCCCTTAGAAGAAAGAACTGGAGATGAAATTCTAATAGAAGAAACCTGCTCATCTACAAGCGGTGCCCCACCTCCTCAGCATACACACATGCACACACATCACACATGGGCACACCCCTTCTTTTGTCATTGTTTTCCTCTAGGGAAAATGTGATGGTGTGGCCTTTGCATCCATTACAAACAATCCTTGAGTTAAATATAAAGGGTTAGAATCACATGCACAATGCTCCGTGAGTCATCCGTGGTGATTCCAACCCTCATTGAAAAGTCAGCTGTAACATTACCCGTAAGTTACGCTCGGGGTTGCCATCAGCTGTACATCACATTTATTATCATCACTTTGAAAAATTAAGGAAATGTTCTAGAAAATTACCTCAACTTTCAATCTATGACATTTCCCTGCAAATGATCTGACAGAGCTATCAGTTTTAGGTCCACCTTGATTCTCGGTTGTAGTTTTAACATCAGAATCAAAATTCTTGCCAGTTTCCTCATAACAGAATTATTTAAAATTTAGCCTTAGCAGACACCGCAAATTGTGACTACTATTCTGATCCATCTTTGTACCTGTCATTGTGATCTCACATACTTTATCCTACTACATCCGGGCCAAGATATTCCCATTTGGTTAAGTGACTTGCCCAGATTAGCAAAAGCTCCAGAACTCCTGATCCCAGGCCTGTGGTTCCCATGACACTCTGCTGGCCCCACCTCAACCACACCAACACATAGTCATTGGGTCCACAGAAAAGTGTGTTGGGGTCAAGTCTCAATCATATGCTCGCTCATGGTCATGACCGTGGGTACCACTCAATGAAGGGTAACCTCTCAACTAACATAGCAGAGCTTTTATATCACTAAGTCAACGTGGCAATGACAAACGATCAGTAGGTGTCACAAAAACTGATCCTCTGCTCAGCACACTTCTTTGTCTCAGTTATGCAGCTTCGAGGAGCTGATATCTTTAAAAATACTGTCTATCCTGCACTCATTCAGAACATCATTTCTCTACATCAGCACAGACAGTGAGACGTGGCCATGCAGGCTACAACCCTCAGTCTGAACTTAGCTGGATGCTGGGGGCACAGGCAGCTCCATGTCTAGGTGAATAGATTGCAGTTGGGGGCCAGGGCTGGGAAGGAGAGAAAGGTTCGAGTTAGGGATACTGTTATACACAAAAGGCTCTTTAACCAGGGAGATCATGAAAAGGCTCCATCACCCTTTTCCTTTAGGGGAAACTTGGGATCATTCCCCTAGAGCAGCAGTTCTCAAAGTGTGGTCCAGGTACCCTGGGGCTCCCTGAGACACCTTCAGGGGTCTATGAGGTCCCTGCCATCGGCATGATAATACTAGGATGTTCTTTGCCTTGTAGGCTCTCATTCTCTTATGAGAGCACAGTGGGTTTCTCAAAGGCTGTATGACGTGATGATGTCATCTTCTGGCATCTTTGTGCTTTCATATTCTGTTTTAAAAATTTCTCAGTTTTAATTTCTAATGCAGTAAATATTGATACAAAGGGTCCTCATTAATTTTTAAGAGAGACCAAAGAGTTTGAGAACTGCTGATAACCTGTCCTCAGACCGGAAATACCATCTTTTCCTCAAGCAACAGACTCTTCATCCCCTTTAGGATTCCCGCTATTCCACTGACTTTTCTCCATGTTGGGAAGAAATGTCCTTCCTAGGGTTTCTCTGAACTAGCCTTTGGCACTTTTTAACTGGTTGCCCTCACTGTGCCTTGGAATGACATGCTCTCCCATTAATCAAACAGCCATCTCTCTTAGGTCTACTGTGTGCCAGGAAGAACAAACTTGTGCAGGTATCTACCCAACCTTGGAACCATTAATAAGTGTTAGCAAGCTCCTTCCCATGGGTAATTGAGTCATGACACATTTGGGCTGAGGGGTACTAGGTGGGTATTATTCAGTAACACACTGCAATAATTAAGACCTCTTGTTACTACATAATGTAACTTGTCTTAACTCCTTTTCAGTAATTTATCTTCTCAAAGACTTTTGAAAATAATAATTACTATTGTCAGAGGGGAAAGATGTCCTGCTTTTCAGAAAGAGTATAGAACCTAGTACCCAACAATCCTGTGGATTTAATTTTGAATTGGGTCACACCAAAGTGTAAGCTATGAAGAAGAGTCTGATCTTACATCTGCTTCCCATAATGGATGCTGGCCTGTGTCGTGTCTTCCCTTCAGGAGCTTTAGAATTTAGCACCATTATTTGTGGTGTTGGGTACCAAGTTTGCTGAGTGAGTCTGTGAAGATTCCAGAATAATAAACTTGGGTCGTCTCCTATAACTTTCCTACATTTAAAGCTACACTCTTCCACTGGGATTTCAGGAGAAAGGACAGACTGCAGTTTGACTGTAAACCAAGTTTCAGGGAAACCGTGTTTCCCTTTTGAGTTGAGGCCAGAGGCAGCCTCCACGATTTCTGGCTGTCTTTCACAGACTGGCCTTGGCTATAGACCACAGCCAGTGCCACTACTCAGCAAATACAGCCAGGCCCACAGGGGGCAAGATTCTCCTGTTTCATTTAAACCATTCCTTAAGTACCAACTAGAAAGCTACCCTTTTCCAGTTTTCACTAATTTGGAAGGACTATGGAGAAAGGCATGTGGAAATACCAGCTATGTGAACTGCTTGGGACTGTTCTGCTGAGGCTTTGGCATATGGAGACTTAGATGTAGAAGAGAGCTGTTCACACTGGCCCTCTGAGACAGGGCAACTGAGACTGTGGGGTGAGGGCATACTGTCCTTTAGTGTTGAATAAACCTGACATCAGGGTGAGTCAGAGACAAACAGGGATCATTGGTCCGGTGATGGACTAGCTCTTTGTCTGTGCCCACAGAGTTGACCAGCTTTCTTTTCAGGGATGATATACCAAATTCTTAATAACTGGTACGTCACAGGCATGACCCTATCGGAACAGAAGTGGTGAGACAAGAGCAGGGTCCCAGAGGAACCCACTACACCAGGCCTTAGCCCTTCACTTGCCTGATCACAGAAGGGTCTGGAGAGGAGCTGGGATGCTGGCAGGGGGTGGGGAGACTCAAGGGGCTGGGGGCCACAGCTATTAACTAGCAGGTACAGACTCAACATCCTCTCAAGGGGCCCAGCCATACTGGAGTTTGCTGGCCATCTTTCAACCCCATCCCCGCATCACTGCCCATGATACTGTGTGAAGAAGTCAAACCTGCTGTCCAGCTCCACGGACTCTGCTGTGAGAACCCATAAAACCCACTTACTAGCTCCCAGACTCACTAGTCTGTACATGTGGGAGCAGAATTGGGGACTGGGCCCATTTCCATAGTGAGGCCAGGGAGTCCGCTTAAGTCCAGGCAGGTTAGACCACTTAGTATCATGAGTCACTGTGGCCAAGGGCAAAGGTCACAGCACAAAAGACATCACTGGACTAGACCTCAGGCTGGGAGGTGCCCAGCCAACCATAGCTACACTGGGCCTGCAGGGCTTCCACTAGTGCTGCTCTTCCCACTGGTGACAATGCTGCCCTACTCCGCCTGGTCTTGGATGAGTGCAGCCAGGAAAAGGGTTTCCCCACATTCAGCTGGCTCTCTCCACCTCATTCTCCATGCCCCCCGCACACAAACACTCGCCAGTCTGCAGAGACCAGGGCAGGCAAAAGGGACTGATAAACCTTTCCTCTATTCACTTCAGAAATGTCAACTTTTTGCACTAAGGTTACTTTTGAATAGTGACTTTACAACTTAGATTGGCTCCTTTGGGCATCTTGGGCTCAGCATCGGATGTACAGACTCCTCAACATTGGCTGGAATTGGCTGAGAATTTCAGGAGGGAGGCCCTCATGAAGCAACTTCTTGAGGAAAAATCACTTGTTCTTAAGATGTGAAAACCCCACCTGTAAGAGTTACCTCTGTTTACAGCTTTACACATTTCCATGCTATCTTAAAAAGGGGAGAATTCTCTTTCTCAATGGATCACCATGGTACAGAACAGAAAAGAGATAAAAGAAAAACAGGAATTTCTTAAAGGTCTGGTAGTAAACAGGCATATGGTATTATTATTGTTGTAGTCTTAATAATAAGCAATTATACGTTCAAAGTGCTTTACAATCACTTAGCTATTCCTCACAACAGCCCTGTGAGGTAGGTCGACATTATTATCCCCATTTTACAGATGGGGAAACTGAGGCACAGAGAGGTTAAGTGTCTTGCCCAAGGTCACGCAGCAACTAAACGCTGGAGCTGGGACTAGAACCCAGGTTCCTGACTCCCAGTGTCCTTGAAACTAGACCATACTGCTTCCAAAGAGGCATCCCCGGACTGGCTTTGAGCACGGATTAAAGACGGACAATGCTGAATGAGGTTTGGGTGTGGTGGTACTTCCCGTGGACACGTTAAGATGAAACCTGAGGTGCTGCCTGGGTTGGTTTTGGCATGCGGGTGTATGTGTTAGTTTAAATGGGTGTGTCTGAGCTTCCTGTTCTGCCCGCTTCTCACTGCATTCTGAACTGGGTCTCTGCAGAGAGCGGAGCCGGATGGTCAGGAGGTCAGGACGGACTGGCATAGAAAAGGAACTCTGTCAGCTCAGCGCCAAGGGGCCTGCCAGTCTTTGGGAGTTTGGGCAAACTAGGGATGCAGGACTTTGGAACGGAGTCAGCTGCCCACCTTAGGCAGATCTGCTTAATCTTTTTATTATTTTAGTTTAATTTTTTTTTTTTTTTTTTTTTTTACTGGCCATCATCAGGAAGTTGTGTTCATTTCATTTCTCTGTGGGGCGGCTGCCCCCCTCCTTTGCTCTCTCTCACTCTTTCCCTTTCTCTGAGTCTCTGCTTGGGAGGGAAACCGGTTAAGCCTTGCATGTTCCCTTTCATGAAACAGAGCCACCGAGAGCAGTGTCCGCGACAGGAGGCCATGGCTCCGCAGATGGGCCACGGCCCTGCTTCCACCTTCCGGAGGAGTGCTTTGCTTGGAAGGGGTCTCCCTGGGGCCTTGGGTTTGCTTTTTCCTGCATTTCTCCTGAAATGCTGTTTCAGTAGAAATAAGCCCACTTGAGACTTTTCCCTTTCAAGGCCTTAGCCACAAACGCCTTCCGACTAACGAGCTTGGTGCTGTAGCTCAGGCAGAAAATTCTAAAGCATCCGTTCAAGCATCTGAAACAAATGAATCAGCCAGTGAAATCTCATCTGTTAGCATTTGTTCTCCTATTAGATTAAAAAAGAACAAAGAAAGCCTTTCCGTGGCTTTGGATGAAGGCATGCTTTAAAAAAAAGAAAGACAATCTTGCTACTTTTTCTAGACTACAGGGACTAGATAACAGGTGTCTGATACTCCACAGATGAAATGTCTGTGGAATATCCCGTTTTCCTCTGTCTTTACGCACCGAGCCTCCCTCAGAAAGCCACATCAAGGCATATCAGGGACTAAATGTCATTTGCTTCTTTGATACCACCCATCTTTCCACTTGACCACCTACATCACCATCTGTTGGTTAGGGCACAGGCTTTAACATTATAAAACCTAACAACCTAATTTACAAGCTGGAAATAAGGGTCTCCTCCTTAAACCCAACTTCCAAACAGGTAAAAAAAAAAAAAGAAAAGAAACGAAAAGAAAATTATCCCTCTAAAGTTTTCCTGTCATTAAGATGGGCAAGCTCCCATCTGGGATGAATGAGGACAGAGTCTCCTTGGATGCCACCAGCACGTCTTTTGCATAAAGGAAATTCTTGAATGTTGAAAGAAAAAGAAATGAACAAAACTTTTCCCACGTTGGGATTTTTTTCCCCCCTTATCCATGAGATACTGGACAAATTAGCATCTGTCTCTTGCACAGGAGTCCTCACGTGGAAGGTCTAGGGGGGCATTACTAGTTGCTGGGAAGGGGGCAGAGTTTTCATGGCTGCAGAGCTGTGTTTCTTTATTTATTCAACCTCCTCCTGGAAACTCAGATGCAGCAACAATGGATGAAGAGCAAAGGCTGAGTCCAACTAAAGTGAATATGGCATGTAGGGGATGAGTGAGGAAAAAAAAGGCTTAATGCAGCTTCTCTCTGATTCCCTCTGTAGAGGTGCTGGAGAGAAGGCTGGCTTCAATGATGACAATGGATGGACAGATGGAAACTGCACACTCATTCAGACCACAGAGGCCAGAGGACACTGGGTGTCAAGCTCCTACCCACACATGGATCCAGGAGCTCCTCAAGCCATCCCCCTTCATATAGAAGGGGACACTGCAGTTGGTCTGAACACAGGGAGACCAGATGAAGCCCACAGGGTTGAAAACCGTAGTACATCTGTGTGCCCTTGAAAACGGGGCAAAGAATGTGGACCAGTTCTGATCCTGTTCAGACAGACTGCACGCTACGTAGCACAAGCACGCATATGCCTATATCTTGACTTCTGCGCTCACACCGTGATGCCCACACTCCACTTTCCATTAGCAATCCATCAGCCATATGGCACCTCTGACACGGGGAGAAGCAACTCACCCCACTTCTCAATAGCCCATGCCCACTTTCAGGGGCTTCCTTGAGGATCTGGATACTTGTCCTGGTGACACTGTTGGTGCATTGCTCCCATTGCCATTTAACCCCATGTCCCTAACTGCTACACCCTCATGTAATATTTCATCATGCTGAAAGGAAGAGCCTCCTCATGCTAATTAAACGTAGAGTGACAAATCACATTTAAAGCCATTTCTGGAGCCGAAGAAGCCAAAAATGTAATTAGAATTATCCTTCAAGGAGACAAAATTTTTCTGTGTTTTAATGTGTGCTTCAGAATCAAATGCATTTGCAGAATTTATCTGTCAAGATTATGAATACAACTTAATTTTCTAGGCTATATACTCAACATAAATTATAGTCATAGCCTCAACTCCCAATGGAACCGTGTGAAAATGTGTTAATATTACCACCTAACTGGAAATATTTGAATTTCACCAAGGAAATGAAACCCTTTCTATAAACAACAAAATGGAAAATGTTCGGGAGGAAAAAACCCTCAGCATTATTGTAATACAATGTAACAGTCTTTTAACCCAATGACTTAAAAATGTAGTTTTAGCAACCTTCAACTTGAAGACTCAGTAAAGCCCATTCATGAAATGTGGTCATTAATTACTTAGCCACGTTGTTTTTCAGATTTTAAAACATCGAAAGACTATATCCAGCCACTAGAGCAAGCACTGAAGCCACCTTATTGGGAAGTCTTGGGGATTCAGAAAAGGTGTAACTCGTATCCAGATGGTCATCAAATGTGTCTTCCACAGAGAACAGAAGGGTCTCATCACAGAGCTACCCTGATTACTGTAAATTATGACATAGCCGTGCATGAAAGAGTATGTTTCCCCCTCCAGAAAGGTCATTAAGTACCACCGATCCCACCTACTAGAATCCGAGAACAGAAAGCACTTCCCTCTCTACAAGCAGAGGGCACCGCAGAGGGCTGAAACCCTGCCAGCCTATCCACCAGGTCCAAGGCCACTTTCAGGAAGAGCCATCAGAAACACGTTCCTTACTCCTCCTTACACCCAACGTGGCCACCCTGCCCTCAGGAATGCATGGACCAGAGTCCTGCTCAAATTTACAAACACTTTTCAGGGCTACTTGTGAACCGTGATCAGAAGAGCTGTCATTTTTGCAAACTGGATCGGCCGGAGGTGAAAGAACTTTACTCATAAATTCCACAACCTGAGACAGCACTGAGCTATTTGACTGAGCCTGTGATTCACTGAGCTACCTTTAGGACATGTCAGCAGAGGAAGAAAGATCAGAATTGTCTTCAGCTGAACTCAGCATCCATCCTTCCCCCCTACCCTGCAGCTGTCTGGGTAGAGCAGAGGTCACTTGTCAGGTCACTGTCAGCACAGTGAATCAGCAGGTCACTGTCACACAAGGTCATCTCCTAACACAACACATATGCATGTAGCCCACATTCCTTCATTCACTCATTCACTGTCATTCGTGTTCACATTCTCTCTTGCAGCCAGATCACAGACAAGCCTTCAGTTTGGCATTGACCATCACTTTAACACAAAACAATACGGGGCATTTTTCTCCAGAAAAAAAGTGAAGGATTATTCCACATTGACCCTTACCAATACCTACAAGGCCTAATTTAAGACACGTGGTGATGATAGGGACATAAAAGTAATTTTAGAGTAAACCGATTAAAAAGGAAAAAAGCTTGATCCTATTCACGATGGAGTTAAAGCACTCTGGGTAGCAGAGATGACCGGGCTTTTGATTAATTTGGACAGCTGTTTCTGGCAGCTTGCCAATCTTTGTAGTTCCCTTCTTTCAGGTCTTAGCATCTTTTTCTAGTTCCCCCTCCACCCTGCTTTCTCAGTCACCAGCACTAACAAACTCCCCTTCCTGGCCCTTCTGTGCACGTCTCCACTGTGACTCCCTTCCCCTGCACGCCTGCATCCCAACCCAGAGATTTGGGCTTACCTAGGATCCTATATTCTTGACTACATAGACCCGGGTTGGAACCAGAGGTTCCTGAAAGCTACCTCCACACTGGAGGACAGGGCCAGGGCTGGCTTAGGGGGAAGGACAGGGACCAGAGGCTGGCCTGGGTGTGACAGAGCAGCATTTGCACAGCAAACCTCACGGCCATCAGGAGACATACAGAGAGACAGACTCGACACACACACACACACACACACACACACACACACACACACACACACATACACACACACACACACACGTACACTCACACATACCAGGAAGTGATGGATGTTACTGAAATGGACCAAAAACCAACAAGCAGTGGGGTAAGAAACAAACAGAAACAAAACAAAGCACTTGTGTTCAGATGGAAAGCTGTTTACTGGGCAGCTAGGGCCTAAGCCCAGGGGCAGGGAAGGTGGGTCGCTGCTCGGAGCGCACTGCCCTGGGAGAAGCCTGGAGGAGACAGGGTGCAAGGGCTGCGCTTGCTCCCCTCCCACCAGGGACGTGCCTTCACCGCTGGCCTGGGGCCCCATCCCCCGGGTTGCAGCAGATCCCTCAGGACAGAGAAAGCAAGGAGAGGGAGGCACTTACCTTGTGGCCCAGAAATAGCTAGTCCACAATTTGGGGAGTGTGCAGTATCTCAGTTTAAACAAAATCCTTGTGGTACTGCTCAAGCATGAACTGTCAGCTCTCTAGTATTTCAAATAAGCTTGTAAAATCGTTAGTGAAAAGAGGAAACAACAAAACAACAATTCACCTGTAGGGCAATTGTAGTGTTCTTCGCAGGGTATTTTCCCACCAGTCCTTGTTCTTTCCGTTTCTTGAATTTCCTAAAGTAGTCCTGTATCAGGAAAGTGGCATAGAACTTCCCCACGGTTACCTCATCATCTAGACGGAGAGACCAGACAGAGCTCTCCCGAATCCGCACATTTGCACCAAGAGCCTAAACACTGGCTTCTGGCTGGGGCAGGGGCCGGGGCAGGGGGTGGACAGTGCAGAAGGCACTGAGCTCTCAGCTTACAACGCAGGAGGGACACTAAATCTAGCGAAAAGCAAGGTTTGGCAAAGCAGTTAAGGCTCTAAATGAGAGTCAGTTCAATGAACTGATACTCAAAATTGCAGAAAACAATGTATTTGTCATGACGCTAACAGAGCAGTGTATTAGTAACACTATGAAGTGCTGTCTTGGTTACTTTACTTGAAATAAAAATTACAAAACAAAAAAAGGCTTCATAGGTCATATTTTCACCCCTGTGCACAGGGATTTGCATGTGTAATTACCATGAACACCAAGGGCAACTAACCATCCAAATCCCAATGCCTGGAGATAAAGATAGAGACCTTGGAAAGGTGACAGACAAGCTCGGAAGAAGGAGGTTCAGAAAAGTGACTGCAAACCCAGATTTCCATGTGTCCTTTGACTCTCTGCGAATAGCCTCCATATGCCATTTCTTGGTTTGTAATTCAGAACTGCTTGTTTTTTTGTGCTGTAAGTGACAGCACCAGATAACCTCACAGTTGAGCTGACTTATTTCTGCTTTGTCCAGAATCGCCCCAACATGTATCGCTGGGAACTGGAGCTCCGCTGAGCATGTCACAGGTGATGCATGAGGCAGAACAGAGGCTCTGGCTGTCTCCCAGTAAACCACCTTGGCAGTGTGAGTGTGCCCCGGGGTCTCCACAAGCCCTGCTCTCCCAAGGGTGCTTGCTACCAGATCTGCAGTGTGTCAAGGGCTCCTGGGGGGAAAGCTTAAGGCCCCCTTAGCCGCCCATCCCACATGGGGCTATGGACCGCTGGCCACGACTCGCAGAGGCTACGAGGACCAAAGGTTGCTGGCCCTCAGGCTTTAGCACAGGTCCCCCTTGTAAGAGTTACATGTGATCTGGGGTAAGGAGCTCAACCTCATGGGGCTTGTGTCCTCGTGTGTAAAGGGGGTTATGAGGATAACATGGGAAGTGGTATGTAGAGCACTCGGATAAAGGCCGGGGATTGGGTGACTGTGAGCCATCAGAGTCACTGTTCTTTTACTACCCACCAACAGTGGCATCCACTGAAGTGGATTATAGAGCACCACAGATTGGGGAACACTGGGGCCTACCCTATTCACTGATGGATGGGGTTCATTTAGTGCCCACGTGGGAGGTGTACCTGTCTGGCTACTGAGCCACTCTGGGCTATCTCCCCAAATTTCCTTGTCAAAGGAAGATGCTTATGTTACTGTGAGAGGAGATGCTTGAAGTGGTCTGGCTCTGAGAACATGTTATATTCCTTCTAAACCCAAGCTGGGCTAGTCCTGGGGTGGTATAGAGGCCACCAAAGTGAACCTAAGGCTTTGCATAGCACGTGAAACCATGGTCTCTCATCGGTCTCAGGCTGCTCTAATAATGCACTGACCATAGGCAAAGAGGTGAGAGGTGAAGAAAGACCATGCAGGTCTTAACATTTCAGCCCCTGTTTTGCCCTCAAGCCACTCCCCATTTTGCCAGGGTGTGTTTGGAATACAAGTTCCAACAGCTCTACTGTTGGGCATCTACAGATGCCAGGTCCTGTGTCAGAGGAGTTCCCATGGGTCTCATGGCCTCTTCAACAACAGCTCTGACATAGGGGATCTTCTCACCTCTGAGAGGTGGGAGAGGTGAAAGGACTTGCCCAGGCCAGTGGGTTAGGACATGAGCCCGAAAGCCTGGGCTCTTCTCCTCTGCATCACCTCCCTAAGGATGGCCCAGCTCCGGCCACATAGGCTGCCTTCTCTGAGGCTGCCTCTCCCAGAGTACAAGTCTCTCTCTACTGGGCTGCATGCAGGGGGTGGGCTGACTGCCAACAGAGTAGAGAATCCTGGGGACCTAGTGGGGATTCTCCGCCTGCTGTGCCATAGCCAGCCTCTTCAGGCCGGGGTTTCAAGTCTGCTCTGTGGGCTCCCAGAAAAACAACACTATACACAGAAGGCCCATTGCATTCTTCACTGGGAGGCTTCCAGCACACGTACCTACCCTTATCTCCCTTTATCCTGAACTGTGCTAGCCTGGAGGGGCCAAAGGAGCTTCTGCAGGAGCATCGTGGCTGTCCCTGGCCCAGAACCTGGGGTGGCAGTACACTCAGTGCAGAGGACTGACCGTGTTTCCACCTGAGGGCTGACTCCAGGGCAGAGGAACAGCCACCAGGGCTCTGCAGGAAGGATCCAAGGACCACTTGGACTGCTCCACTGAGACACTGAGCTAATTGAGACTGGGCCCAGGAAGAATTCTTAAAAACGGAAAAAGTCAAAGCTATAGCAGGACAGAAAAGGAAGGAAGAGAAGGAATGAATGCAGTCAGGCTGTCTGGCTCAGGACTGGACAGCAATAGATGGGGTCAGCTCTGAGAGCTCTTCAGGGAAAGGAGCTAAAGATCCACGTCAAGGGGTGAGGTCCCAAGGCAAGGAGAGCATCTGGGAGGAGAGAGGACTTCCAAAGAAAGGGGGAGGGTCCATTAAATGGCATGACAAGACTGAAGAGTGGAGGTGAGAACCTGAGCAACAGTCAGAGATGGGCAATGAGAGAGCTCAGCCTTATGACAGAGGCAGCAGGCAGGCTGTCCCCACAGCCACAGGCCCCTGCATTGCTGAAAGTGCAGAAGGAAAGTTCCCTACTAGTATTCCTGGGCTCAGTCGTGAGTGACACCCTATTATCGAGCTCATGACAACCCAGGGGCAACTCACATCACACTCATGCCAGCAACGCCTCCTAACATGGGCACCTACTCTATTCTGTAAGGGACTTCCTGTGTGATAGGGGCAGCTGGCCTGGCTCAGTCTGTTGCTCTCTGACCGGGTTATTCATGCGGGCCACTGAGCCTCTCAGCCTCAGGGCGCTACCCATCTGCTGGCCCAGAGACTGTACAAATCTTCTCATTTTCTAAGTGTACCAAGATGTGGGAAAGCCTGGAACCATTGGCTGACTGGAAGATAAAAGCGGAAAAACAAAGGGATAGATTCTAAAACCCTGCCCGGCAACTCATTTGGGGTCTGTTCACCGAAGACAGAAAGTCATGGTTTCTTGAACTTCTTCAGTGGCAACGGCACTAATCTGAGATTCAAGCTGATAAGCACTATCCTAGGCAGATACACAAACCCTGACGTGAAATTTCTAGAACGTTCCATCTCTTCCTAAAGCCCCATTGCCTCCTTCTCAGGTTGCACAGTGCCTCTTGAGGTCATGTCGTCACAGATAAACACTTGTCATCCTAAACCTCAATCCATTTTAAGAAATATGGAGAAAAAGCCAGAGCCCGTTAGTGGGCCAAGAAAGCAGAAGAACATTTAGCCTTTATTAGAAATCTAGTAGAACTAACTAAAAAAGGAAGGGAGCTTAGATAGTGACCCAAATTCTGGACTTTTTGTGCTGGTAAAATGAAAAGAAATGAGGTTTCACAGTAATGTGAATGACACCATCCAAGTGAGTCTAGCCAGAATGGCACTGACATGTGAGTGACACTGGTTTGTAATGAAGGTGGCATTTCAGGAGAGGTGTCGGGGGGTGTGGTGGGTAGCAGGGCTCCCGCCCCCCGTGAGGAAGGTTTACTCAGACAGGCACAGCCCACTATTCTGAAGCATGCATCTGTATGTCGAGAAACATTGTAGGGGAATATAGTTGGCAAGAGATAACTCTGATTCCATGCCACCACCCTAAAACAGAATTGCTTCAGAATATTCTGAAAGACTGAGAGTTGAAAAGAATGGAGGCTGCAGAAAAAGCTCAAGCACATTGTTACAACAATTTAGAAAAGCAATTTACCTAAGCCATGCGAGCACTTGGGTGTGCAGCTAGAAAGAACAGAATGAAACCAAAGAGTTGTTTTAAAGGTGCAGTATCAGTTCTCCTGGGGAAAGCCAGGGTTCTCTGGGTGGAAGTTTGGGGATTTTTTCTTTTTGGTTTGGGGTGCTTTTGCTCTTCCTATCATTTCTTTGGGGGCCATCTTTCCCAGCTTTCAACTGGTGGCCATACCAGGTATGGGTGGCTTCCCTGCAGTGACACATGCTCATATGGTTTCTCACTTCATGTTGAGGAACAGAGCTGGCCAGTATGCTGCTCTCTCCGCCCTCAAGAGGCAGCAGTTGTCACCTTCTCAGATGGTGAGGCCTGACCACCATCCTGGCCTGGGGGTCTGGAGTCGGCATCCAGACCTGAGCCGGACTAACCTCGAAAGCAGCAGGGGCCGTGACACTATGAAAGTTAGTTTGGCTACAAAATACACCAAAGGCTTATCATGTGCCCAGGGCTAGGGATTCTAGAACGCTGGGTGATGGCACCGAGTAAACGGATTCTGCGCCTTTAAAACTTGAAAATAAAATAGTCAAAAAACAACCACTTCAACTTCTAAGTCCATGTGCACTTAAACAAAAACGGAAAAAGTGTCTATATTATATATATATGTATGTTATATATATATAAATCTGAAAAAAGTTTAGTCAGTTATTTTATGATCAATACGAAAAGAAAGAAGCATGCCTGTTAGTCCTGTCCCTACTCTAAATTCTAAATAAAGGGACATTTGGGTAATTATGGTCATAAACTCAGTCTTGACTAAGAATATTTTGAAAATACCACTTTCTGACAGCTATCTTTTTTTTTGGCGGGGGGAGAAGCTTTCAACGATATGTTAATCGTTGAATAAATGGAAACTAGTCTTAAGTATTTCATTTTGGACCGAAAAATACAAGCTTTTTCGTTTTGAGGCAGCAAGCTTGTTCTCTGACATTAATTCCTCCACCAAGAAGAAAACCCCTGCTCCAGCCATCTGAGTCTGGATATCCCTCCCACTGAAACCTCTCTTCATAATTTCCCCAAAGAATTACAGCAAAAAAGGCCGAAAGACCTTCCTTAGCTGTTGCTCAGTGCGCTGGCTGATACATAAAGCATGTGCAAATGCTCTGGGCTGGCTGGAGACACTAGCATTGAAACCAACGTGTTGGCCAAGAGCTACTTAGGAAATAGATCACACTGACCACCAGCTGGAGGGACTACTTGGTCAAGGAGTTTCATGCTGGTTTTCTTCCAGATTTTCTTTATCACAGCTCGAAGTTCTTCATTAGCTTGCTCCAGGTTCCCTGGGTTCCAAAAGCAAGAGGGGAAAACAAGCCTTGTTTCTTTTACCCAGCAATGCCTCTCTGTTCTCACCATGGCTGCTGCCCTCCCAGCGGAACCTGGATGGGCATGTGGACCTCAGAAGGGTCTCCCCTCCCACCAGGCTCTCCCCATCAGGGTCATACACACTTCCTGTATTCAGCACATAGTTAGCGAGCCGCCCAATGGGCAGCCACTCCACTCTACTGTGGGAACAACCATGTTACTCTGGAATCCAAGGCCTGTCATAACCTGAACCTGTCCTACCCTCCCAAGCCAACACCTATTCCTTCCCACTGCTCCCAGCCTAGAATGCCAACTCTTGCCTCCATCCTTGAAGACTCGCACTAAATTTCCCCCAAATAAGACTCTCTCGATTCCTGTTATATGGGCTCATCTGCATCACACCGTCGTGGTCTTTTATCAGACAGGCTGATGTTTGTCTCCTTGACATGCCAGTATATAAAAACCCTCCCTCACTGCATCCCTCACTGATGCCAGCTGGGGGCCAGGTACAGAGGTGCACACTGTAAGCAGTGTATATTAGCTTGAAGGGACTGGCTTTGCTGGATAGATTCACCCTGAACTCTGGGGTTGCGAGGAAACAGCTATCCACTGACTCCGCACGCGTCCCTTGCTGGCCCCTCTTCCCTCTCTTCCCTCATGGTCTCAGCTTCTTCACCTCTTGGTCACATCTCAATCTGCTGCAGTCTGATTTCCATTCCACCTCTGAAGTTGTCACCAAGCCAATCTCAATAGCCACTCTCCAGGGCTTTTGCTACCAGGGCTGAGTGTGGCCACAAAGACCACTCTGGTTTGGTCTCCGCTGGTCTTAATAGTATTTTCCAAGTTCCAACTACGTGCTAGCACTGCATATCCTTCCCATTAAAACCTCTCCTTTGTCTGGAATGGTCTTCATATTATCACAAAGAATTACAGCAAAAAGGCCAAAGGCCTTCCTTTAGCTGTAGGCTCAGCGCGCTAGCTGATACATAAAGCACGTGCAAACTCTCTGGGCTGGCTGCAGACATCACCTCATCTTATCCCCAGGACTTCCCATAACATAGGTGTGTGTATTTCCTTTCCATAGAGAAAGAAACTACAGCCCAGAACAGCAAAATTCCTCACTGAAGGTCATACAAGTATGACAAGTAAAGGACAGCTGGAATGAACTCGTGTGACAGTTCTGTCTCTACCAGGTCTCCCACCTATTTCTCCTGCTCTGTAGTAAGCAGTGGCATGAGTCACCTCAAAAGTTTCTGGGACAAAGGGAAGCATAAAGGAAAGAAAGAAGGGATGAGAGATTCAGGGACAGCCAGCTGATCAGCACAAATGTCCTCATTGCACTCACCACCCCCTTCCCCAAGGCCTCCCCATGACACGGACAGGCCAGAAGGAAGAACGCAGGTGGGAGATGGCATCTCCTCCCAGTTCTGCCACCTGTCCTGCTTCCAGGGAACTCTCACCTTCGGTCTTGATTTTCAGAGCTGTTCGAACCAACGCAAACAGGGTTGCATTAAACATGACTGTCCCGTCACTGTTGAGAGGCATGTTCATGGCAACTAATCTCTGTAAACAGAAATAAAAGTTTCTTAATAAAATGTGAATGATTTATGATGGCCATATCCCTTTTCCACGTGTATTCTGTTTACCCCTCATCTCTTTTCCAGTGAACTCTCAATTTACTTCAACAGCCATTTGAGGAGCACCTACCATCTGTGGGGCTCTGACATGACAAAGATCAAAGCTTTAGTCATAAATGCAAAATGCACATGCTGCCACTTGAATTGTTGTTGTTTTTTTACCTTAATTGTTTAATCACCTCACTGTGCCAGCATTCTTCTCCCTTTCTCATTAAGCAGCAGTCCCTGTGTCTGGGGATCAGGCCTCCACTCTGGGCACATCATTAAGGCAGTTGTGAGGGTAAGAGGATGCACTAGATAGAATGAGCCAGGCACAGGTCCCGGGACTTAGGTCCCCAGGCAACAGGGTTTGTTACTAGTCCTCAAACGGGGCGTGTCCTTCAAGGACCCTGCCCTGATGAGACCACTGTGGAGTCCACATGGTTTCTCCAAGTGTTTGGTCTTTCAGAGCAAGATCTCCACTTCCTGCCTCTCTTTTCTCTCTCCTGGTCCCTCTAACACCAGCACGGAGAGCACCGGGTAAATAACACCCTCTCCAGCTCCCAGTTATCTCATCTGTAAATAAGACGACATGCCCACCCTGAAACGGCCATGTAAGGATTAAAGATCATGGACACAGATTTCAGCCCAGAGCCTGCAACCAGGTAAGTGCTAAACTAATGGTAATTATAATTATTAATAGTTTCAAAGCTCTTATTTTTGGCTGACAGTGTGTCCCAAGAGAAAGAGTTAAAAAAATAAAAAAGTGCTTTGTTTTGTTTTTTCCCTCCCTATTAATGGACTGGAAATCTGTGTTTGCATGATGCATCCCACCTAAATTCCCAGTCCTATTACCAACCATCCCTATGTCCAAAACCAGCGCAGGCAGCTAGGATGCCCTGGGCACTCAGTCAGGTTTCCTGGCAAGTTCCTGAGTCAGCAAAATGTACCACTTTGTGCCTCGAGGACACTTAGGTCCTTTACATAAAAGGGTCTAAAAATGTAAGCACCAGATGACAGCCGTGAACTGGAACCAATCTTGTTCTTAGAAAACAGAAAAGAGGCTAGTCCTGGGAAAGTCAACTTCTATGGCTTATTCTCCATACTTACATCCAGAGTCCTGGCCGAGGAGAAGCAACGACCTTAGCAAGGTCCCCGAGGACTTGCCAATGGGGCTTTCTGGATTTTCAGGGCAGGGAACAATGAGTTTGGCTTAGGAGATGTCTTTGAAAGACTGAAATATGTATATTGTAGACTCTACTTTGTTACCTTGGGTCTGTCTAGAGCTGGCCCAGCAACCCTGGAGTGGTAAAACCCCTGACCCCAAAATCCCTCAGATCCATGTGGGAGGGGACCACCTGTTGTGCAAACTGGCTGGATTTCTACAGGGTAGAGTTTCAACAGGCAAATCTTCCATTTCTCCTTTAAAAATGGGAATCCTTCTCTGTTGCTACACCTGATTCAAGGTTCTGTGAGTTCTGTGGAAAGAACAAGTCTCAACTAGGGCTCCCAGAGAGCATGGTCTGATGTGAAAACTACAGAAATGGGATGGGTGGGAGATGGATCCCTGTGTGAAAGGCCGCAGCCTGCCATGGCTCACCAGCAAAGGAGCTCTGTCAGCAGAGGGCACATCGCCATGTCCACCATCACACAAGATAGAAATGTCCAGGGGAACAAGTCGTATCCGTTCTACTTCCTACGTCGATCTTTTAACCATGCCCTCCTCTCTAGCCCCGCTTCCACTGCCCTCACTTTGGCTCTTGTTGCTTCACACTTAGGTAACCCCAGCAGCTCCCCTGGGTGTTCTCCTGTCCCCAGTTTACATCTTCATAGCCAGAGTTTACCTTCTAACATGGAAGGCCACTCGTGTCTTTCTTGGAACTCAGCATGGCAGAGAAGGGTCCTCACAGCTACGCTGAGTTTGTGCCTGTGGCTTTCTGCCCTTTCCTTGTATGTTCTAGCCACACCAGTGACTCCCCATTTGCACAGATGACATCGATTCTCCTGCCTCTGCATCTGGTTTCTCTGTGCTCCCTGTCTGCAATGCCCTTCCCACTCTTGCAAACTCCTAATTTTCTCCTTCTGGACCTGTCGCAAATGTCACGCTCTCCTCCATTCACCCAATGACAAATTACATAATTCCCTTCCTATTCTTATTGGTAGCTGAGTTATAATCTGGGAGTCCCTCAGGACAGGAACCACATATTGTATTTTTCATCGATGCATCCCCAGGGCCTGACAGAAGGTTTGGCAGAATGTCACTTAGGAAGTGTCTGTTGAATGAGTCCCTGTAAGAGAGGCCATCAAACACCCAAATGGGACACTTACCTTACAGGCTACTCTGTGTGGGCATAATTTCCCAAACCCCAGGGGAGGCTGGATGCGGCGGAGCAGAGTGACCACGTCGAGGTGCTTGATCCTTCCCCTGGAGACAAAGGACAACGTGAGGTCAAGGGCAGCACTGCTGGCCTGAGCGCTCAGTCCATTCCACCTTCCACAGAAACCACAGCCAACATTCCAGAAATAGTCCACACAAGCCCCATAGAATCCTTTCCAACCTACTTTGCCTCGGGGTCGTATTCTGACCATATTCTCTTGAATTCGTCTAAATGGTGAGGCCCCAGAATAGACCAGTCCCGGGTCAGATAATCAAAATTGTCCATGATGACAGCCACAAACAGGTTGATGATCTGTGAAAGCAAACCAGGGAGAGGCAGCTTCAGCTGTAGTGGAACGGATGAGGCCAGACCCCGGTAAGTGCTTCCTAACTGTAGGGTCGTGAAACATTTCAACCCATTTCTCCAGAGGCTGTACAAATGTTCCTTCCGGGGAATGTTTCAGAAAAAATAGGCTCATAGCTTCCTGAAATGGCTTTGGTCTAGTCCCAGGGGAGGGCAGGAGGATGTGCTGGACATTCGAAGCACACTGCAGTTTTATCATTTCATCGCCACCAAATAACTCATACTCTTAAGTGGCTGCTATGTGCAGCGGCTTTGAAAATTTTATAAAGGAACCAGCAGCCCTGAGAAGCGGGGTAGTGGCTGCCCCAAGCCTGGGATGAAGCATCAAACCACTGCTCATAACAAAGGAACTAGTAACACTCCTGATTTCAGCAAAAACCTCCAACTGCCAAGTCTAGAGGGCTCAACATAAAATAGCCAGCAACAAGCTGACGGGCCACACCATTGGTCTGAATCCCAAAGCTACAGAAACATCTATCAATTCACAGAGGGAGTCCTTCTGATCACGTACCAGAAATGCGCAGAGCATGTAAAAACTGATGAAATACACAATGGCGAAGTTGCTCCCACACGAGTTTTCCTCCCCTGGGTTGTAATCGGACTCGGGGTCGCAGAGTTTCCCCGGGAGGCAGGCCAGCATGATCTCCTGCCACGCCTCACCTGTCGCACATCTTTTTGAGATTAAGCAAAGAAAGGGCTTTAGTGGGGAAAGAAGGGATTTGAAGCTTAGACCTCTAAGAAATTTTAAGAAAAAACTTCTGAACAAGAGCAAAACTTAAGTAATTTGGGGGAGAGCCAGTTTGAATTACTGAAAATATGAAATTCCTATTTATTTGGACTGATTTAGATCAATCAAGGGAAGCATATCAATTATTTTTGTAAAAATGGATGTTTATTTTTACATCCGCTCTTCTTTAAACCCTTATGTTACAATTTTTTAATGATTATTTATTATATTTTAATGATCTAACATCTGACAATTTGATTAGATCCCAGTTCAATTTTGTTGAAAGCAAAGAAACTACCTAACTTGCAAATGACTTGCTATCCAGTTACTAGAGTCCTTACAAATTACTTCTATGATTTCTACCAGGTTCTCTCACTTTGAGGTAACTTGTTCACAAAGTTATTTAACTGGGGTTAAAAACGATCCCATAAAATTTCAAATTCCACATCTCAGAAACTGTCCCGATTGGCTATGCAAAAGGCCTCTATGTTCCGTGTTCTGCTAAATTGCCGTGTTCCTGGTTGTTTCAGTGCATACTTCCATGCGTAAGCATACACCCCGTAATTTTCCTGGTGGCCTTAGTAGACCGCCTGACTCCTAAATGGATAAACCTTAAGCCAGCCACAATGTGAACGGCCACAGCCATTTCAACAAGCCAGCAAAATTCCTCTGTAGCTGAGATGAGGCTAGTGTTTCTGTTTAAGAATAAAGAACAAATATGAAAAGCTACCATGATCAACTGGGAAAGCCCAGGCTGCGGTCATAGCACGCGTCCTCTGTCACTCTGGAGCCCAAAGCTAGAGAGAGACACGCCCCCGTGCCAGACTCAGGTACCTGAAGAGCAGCAGCACTGCCTGGGGAAAGGTCTGGAAATTGTTGTTCCTATTGATCTGGTTGTTGTCCCTCATGGCGACTTTCCCAAACATCTAGGTAGAGAAATTATGAGGGGGAAAAAAGAACAGATTTTGGCAGATGAAAATAAAACCCTCCATTTGCGAATTAAGCACTACCTCAGGTTGCATCCACACCCACTAGGGCTTTCTCACAGTGCTGGGCACTTCATTGATTCCCACAGATGTGCTGGGCTCTGTGCTAACTGCTGGCAACACGGGGCAGTCAGGAACGGTCTCCCCTCCAGGAGCCCCTATCCTGGGGGAGGGACAGAAAAGCAGGCAGACAGGCAGCCCCGCCTGCTGAGAGCTGGGCTGACCCAGAGGCACAGAAAACACAGAACAGGCTCACATATCCGAGGTTGGGGACTTGGGTCAGAGAGGCCTCCGGGGGAGTAAGATGAAGGCCCAGAACTGGAGGATAAGTAAAGCCAGTCACGTGACAGAGAGAGAGATGAATGCTCCAGGCAGAGGGAGCACTGCCTGCAAAGGGACACAGGCAAGTAGGTGCTCCAGGACATGAAGAGAACGAGGGTGCAGACAGACAACGGTCAGGCTGGAGACAACTGTGGGGCCAGTGGGCTTTACCTCCAGGGCAAAGACAAGTTCAGAAATACTTTACTTGTGGGACTTATAGGAGCACATTGACATTTCAGAAGAGCCTGACGCCTGCCTAAGCCTCCTGAGTGCAATGCAGCTGCAGAGCTCTGAGATAGCTCTGGTTTACATGAGAGCAGCACGTCATAAAGGACGTTTTGGGGCCCACAGCATCACACGCTGCTCAGTTACAGGGGCTCAAGTCTGTTGATTCTTGGTTCACGACTCTTAGAGACTTGTGAGTCCTTCTATGCCTTCAGAATAAAAAAGATACGCACAACCGCTTCTCTGCCTCTGGAATCACTCCATGTCTTTTAGACTCACATCCCTCCTTTATCTGAAAGAGGGCATCTGAACTTGTGGAGAGTGTGGCGGAGACCACCCAGGGAGGTCCAGTGCCACAGGCTGCTCTTCACCTGCCTCTCCCTCCTGGAGGCTCTGCCCACTGCCCCTTCTTGTTAGGGCTCAGCTGTTAATGAAGCCCCAACGCCTTTACCCACCCCAGGAGGAACTGGAAAATATCCTGCAGCCTTTCAGCCAGGCTCACAGAAAGCCCTGGTTTCATGCTTCTTCTTAAAGGAGGGCGACCAAGGCAAGATAATGGTTCCCGTTCAGCCCCAGCCACGTATCCAAAATAGTTTGTTTCAAGTGAGCCTCTCACTGGGCTATAACAAAACAATTTTCCACAATATAAACAGACTTTTGTAGAATTAAATATCTTCTAGCAACATTGGTGCAGAAACTAAGACATTTATGGCTCCTTTAGTATGGCAGTTCCTGTTTCTAAAATCAAGTATGGGTTTTCTCCATCAGCTGGCTCCCCCAAGATGCATATTGGGGGTGAGGAGTACCACTAAACGCAGCTTTCCGTGGCACATTCCAACCCCTCCTCGCTCTTCTGAGCCGGGCTCTTTGGCACAGGCTCTTCCCTTTGGAGCCACACGCAGCTCATCTTCATATCTCTTCAGCAGCCAAGGTGTCTGGCTGCAAAATCACGATCTTGTCTTTCCGTTCCACGTGGCCAAGGGCCATCGTGCCACAGATTTGGGACTACCTGGCAAAAGGGACGCCAAGGGAGCCGGAGCTTACCTGCATGCCAATCACCGCATAGATGAAGAACAACATGGCTATGAGAAGGGCGACGTATGGGAGCGCCTGGAAGACAGGAAGCACACAGCTCAGTGCTGGCCGCTTGCCCTGGTGCCTGCTCAGGCGCAAACTGACGACCCACACGAGGCCACATGGTTTTCTCTCCCGTGTTACAGTGAAAGGACACCCACAGCGAGGCAGGACTTTCTAAACCTCAGCCCAGTACGATGAGTTCAGTCCTGAGTATACCAGCCACGCGCACACCTCGTGCTACGAAGCTGCAGGCAGGATGTGCTTCCAAAGTCATTAAACCGTGTACCCTAACCCTCAGCAGCGTCAACGCACACACTCCCTTCTCGTCGTAATGTTGAAATTCATCATTGGATTCCTGTGTGAACGTATCATAACTGATCAAATCATTCCAGAACACCAGCATTTAGATGGCTCCCATTCTTGTTTGTGGGTATGTTTGGGGTGGGGGTGAGGGGCTATTGTACATCCCCTTACAAAGGGGTTATCTTTATGCACAATGACCTTGCCATCTGCTAAAGTATTTCCTTAGGGCGAAGTGTCAGGAGGGGAATTACTGGGTCAGAGGGGAAGAAACACTTTCTGGCCGTCGCTGTAGAAAGCAAGACGCCTTGCTTAAAAGGCACACTCTCTGAAAGAGGCACAGAGGTGGGGGTTTGGGCCAGGAAAGAAAAGGAGCTATGTGGGTAATCGCAAAGTCCGGGTTCTCCTTAGGAACATCAAATACAAGTATATGTTAGGCCAAACCCCTGGTCCTTTAATCCAATGTTCCTCAATTTTTCTCTCTCATCATGTGGCAGAAGGTGTCCATGTGCGGGGCACCCCTCCAGGGGGTACCCAGATTGTTAAACCTAATGCCAGGAACACATGCTTAAAGCATCCACTTTCTCTCCTATCCAAGAAAGGTCATCAAAAAGCCAGTGGCTAAAACACTTTCCAATGTGTGTCAGCTCTGGGTCTGCACCTGCCAGCCTGGCCCGGTGCAGCGACACCATCCTGACAGAGCCTCCCAGGGTTAGTTTTGGGCTTTCCTCACCACACCTATAGGCAATGTCTTCCTACATAGATTATAGAACATTTACGAATTCTGTTGGCGCTGTTTCTCAGTTTTTATGAACCACTACTCTACTTACTATAGTGACCAAATCGTTTTTTTGATAAAAGCGTTTAGTGATTTCTTTTAAAGTGAATAAGAATGATCCCATCACATGAATTCATTCTATTTTTATAGCAGTCCACTCACAAACTTTGGGACTTCATGTTGATAACAATTGTGTAGGATTTCATCCCTCACCAAGACCAAGGTTCACCTGCCTCAGACCCCCTGCTCTGCCCTGCCTCTCTCAGAGCTGCATTCTTGGTTCCTACAACCTCATTCTCCCCACCAGGATGTATGATTTTCCTTCTTGGAGTTTTTTAATTTACCCCCTTCCCCAAATGCTATCCCATCCTTTCTCCTCTTTACCTGTTAAAATCCCACCCACTGCAGAAAAACGCTTCCTTGGATGTTAACACTTGTTCCGTCAGAGGTGGTGGGAGTCAGTTTGAACTTTTTCCTTATATATCTTTGGATAGCTTCACTTGTTAATGTGACCATTTATTACTTTTGAATTAAAAGTAGTCAAATAATTAAAAAACAAAGATTCATGATTCACTTTCTAATGTTTGTGCATATCTCCAAATTCCCTCCATTGATGATTCTTTTAAACAAGAATCTATACCCCTTTCCCCATGGATTCAGTCCAGAAGACTAGAATATCTGGGTAGGTACAGGAGTAAGTACTGGAAGGTACAGGAGAAGCCAGGTCTATTCAGGAATAGACTAGAACCAGGTTGCACCAGCCTGGAGAATCACAGATGAAGAATGAGATCTGGCTGATGCCTAAATGTCCTCAACATTGTAATCCTTCCAGGTATTGGAAAACACAGAGACTGGGATGGCGAGCTGGCCCGGGGCAAAGTGGTCTCTGACTCAAGTCTAGACAGACTAGCTGACAGACTGTTGCAGCCTTATGAGGAGAAGCCATCCTAGCGAGAGGTTGTTAGGCTTCTGGGGGACTCAGGGAACCCAGCACACTCTCACACATCACCCCTCACTAAATGGCATCCTGGGCAGGAACAGACTGAGGGGGCTCAGAGGCTCCCTGTCTCTGTCAGTCTTGGAAATGTTGCAGATGTCTCAGCTACAGGTCCTTACTGCTTTCTTTTCTGTTTCTTTTAAGCAAGTAATCCTGTTTGATTTACCCAAGGAATGTGGGTCAGGTCTCTCCAGCATTTCATATTCTCTATTGACCTAGGTGGCCATATGACCCAGGTGGTCATGTGACCTGAGCAGTCACATGGCTTAGGTAGTCACAGTGGTCATGCAGAAGGGAGTCTGGATCCTCCACAACAGGGGACAATCATTGACTTACATATGATCTTCAAAGACAAAGACACGCCCTTGGCATGGTTCTTACCTGAAAGGATTTAATAAAAGTCCACAGCAATGTCCGGATGCCTTCCCCCCTGCTGAGAAGCTTCACCAATCGCATCACTCGGAAAAGACGGAAAAAGGTGATGGAGATTCTATTGCTCTCTTCAGAGTTCTGAAGGGTTATCATGGAGAGGTCAAACCCAATGAAAAGTAGAACATGCAACACTTTCAGAAAAACAGCAACAGATGCAAACAAAGGTGACAGAGCCAAGAACTGAAGATGTGTTTCTAGGGCCTTTTCACCTTAAAAAGCATGATATGAAAGAAAACGTTACATGCTAACAACACAGGGCTTGGGACACTGGTCCACACGGCACATGCATGTCCACGTGGCCTAGTGTAGTAAGAGGAGGACTCTGGGCTGCTCAAGAGTACTGGACACTGATGATGAACGCAAACCACTGCAGACACTGTTCTGGAAGGACAATCATGGAGAATACAGAAAAACTAGTGGAAAACTCGACATGGTCAAATAAACTCAAGGAAAAGGCCCAGCCCCTGGGGACTAGTCACTGATCTTACCCCAGGTGTAGCAGTTGGGACAGGGACATTTTCACTTTCAGTTGGCTTTAAGAAATCAAAGATTGAAAACATATTAATGAATTGGGAAAGAAGCAGTGGTTCCAGAGGACATCCCCTCCCCCCTTTTAAAAATGTGTGGTTAACGTCTTAGGATAACACACCTGCCCCCTCTCTGAGAAAATGCCAGGGTCACTGCTTGCAAGTGGGCTTGAGGGCGGGCAGCCCTGGACACAGGCTCAGACACATCCCAAGACGTGAGGTTCCCAGGAAAGATAATGCTGCCAGACCACGACTGTCCCTCACGACAGAAATGCAGAGTAGGACTCTGCTTCTCCTGGGGAGACTGGTTCTCTTTGTTGTATCAGGGTTGTGGGTCTCAGGAATGCACTGCTCTGTAGCAGGCCATTCCACACCCTGAGAAACAGAGTGACTCCACCAAAGGGGGCAAACAGTGAGGCAGCTACCTGTGGCCCACAGACCTGGACCACACTCTGTTCCTGGGCCCACACACCTGGGCAGTGTCCCTTTGTTGCCCTCTCTAGCGGGGCTGCTGGCGAGCTGGACAGACTGAGTCAATGGGAGCAGGAAAGGGGCTGGTTTCCCTACCCAAGGCTTCACTGCCCAAATGACAGCTCAGACTGCTGTCAAAGGAGACAAAGCCCAGCTGTGTGTGGCTGTTGGGGATAAACAGCTTGGGACCAGCTGGCCCTGAGCTTCAGTGGTTACATCTCATCTGAGGTCTGGTGTGGCCCCATTGCTCGGGCCCCAGGGTGCAAAAGGACAGCACTCGTCACCCTGTGTGCACCTGCCTCCTTCCTCAGGCTGGAAGCCCTCAGAGGGCAAGGACCTCGCCTCACTCCACTCAGTGCCCAGTACGGTACCTGGCACTTATTACATGTTCAATAAGTGCTTCAGAAAATGCAGAGGTTGTAAGCAACCTCTAACAAGTATCAGGAGGCATCTTAAAATTAAACAGCGAGGGCTGAACAAGAGTCTGGACACGATGGACTCTCTCTTTCTCCACTAAAGCAGCTGGTCTACCTGGTGACTGACAAAGCAATGAGGCTCTCCCGGTCGGGGCCCAGCACTGCTGTGTGTACTTGGGGCTGCTAGGTAGCCTTTCTGTACAGCTAAGGCATGTATGTGCACACGTGGATGCACACACTCATCTGACGGGCTCTCCTCCCTCGGGATATAGGGAAATAAGGTCTCTGTTCCAAAGTCTCACTCTCGTCAACAGCTGCCTCCTGAGACCACACATAAAATTCTATAAAATTCATAGAAAACAAGGAGTTTGGGCACATCACATCACAACTGAAATTCAGCAACGTGCCTACAAACTCAGGACTAATGGGTCCTGACAGGGTGACGGATGGGTTCCTGTATCACTTGGGATGCTCAGAAGGTGAACTCTGCAATGGTTTGCCCAAGTCCAGGTCCCTATTTTCATTTTCCTCCTCTATTATCTCACTTCAAAACAAAAACATCTCCTGAAAGGGACCGATGGTGGTTTTTAACATAAGACTTTAACAAATGATGGAATTCGTTTTCCAGAGTTCTCACTGTCTCTCACTGTCTCTCAGGGGCTGTGTGAAGGAGGGCTTCTGTCTTGTCCATGCAGCTGGTGCGTGCGTGCGTGCATGCGTGCCTCTGTTTGCCTAGGCTCAAGGGGATCAGAGTGTGCATAAGACAGAGCCCTCTACACTAAACTTCTGAAAAGTCCAGAACCTGTGAGTTGGTCCTGCAAGAGAGTGAGGAGCCGGTGGTTGGAAAAGACACTCTTTTTGGCCCCACGATCCGGCCCAAGCCCTTCTGCTGCCTGCTGCGTATCCTACCCTAAGTCTGACAGACCTTGCATGACGCCCTTCTTTATGAAATGGGAAAGTTAGCAGCCAAACTGACTTTTCAAGTGCACATCTCTTTTTCAACTGATGTCTTTGAAGTCTGACAAATCTTGGGCTATGAACTTGAAACCATGAATATTCTTTTGTTTAAAAACACAAGGAGGAGGAGGAGGAGACAGCAGTTGTGGAGGGACAAGGCAGCACGACATGCAGGAATGGAAGGAAAGAACAAACAGCACCTCAAGCTGTGTGCACCCCCTGTGCAGCCTGCGGCACCCTCCCCGTGCCCCACTTGCCACACTGGGCAGGAGGACGGCTGCAGGAGAGATGTCACTGGCAGCATTGGGAGACAGTGCAAGTTGCCAAAATATCTTACAAATTGGAAGGACCCTGAGGATGTCTTTGCTCTAACCACAAACATCAGCCTGGTAAAAAGGGCGGGCCAGCTCTCATCCTAGGCAGAACATTAGAACTGCCTAGAGATCTTTAACAAAATTGGATGCCGTAGGTCCCACCCCAAAGAATCTTATTTAATTGATGGAGGTTGTGCTTGAGCTTTGGGAGGTTTAAAAGCACCCAGGTGACTCAAATGTGCTGCCAGAGTTGAGAACTGCTGTCCTAAGCCAGGGTAAAGCTGGGCCACATCTTCAGCTGGTCACCCATATCAGCTAATTCCTTTTAGGTCTGGATTGGCCTCACAGAGTGGGACCATTGGTAAAGTCCACTCAGGCTGTAACAGCTGAGTAGTGAGTTCTTTTGGGGTTGATGAGGGTTCAGTACTTAGACGCAAAGAGATTAGCCTCCATCCCCACCTTCTTTACAAGGGATAGAGAAGGTTGTGGAAACGAAGGGAGCTGGTGAAGGGCAGAAATGGAACATGAGTGAGCTGACGTTCTGCTGGATCCTGGGATGGACCACAACCACTCCTAGAGGACATGAGATTGGGAAAGGACTCACTCGGTAGGGGCTATGTGATCAGTTTTCAACAGAGGGAATTCCAGTGTCATCTCAGGGCTTAGGCCAGATGACCTCAGTAGCTCCTTCCAACCCTGAGATGCTGGGAAACCGACAGGGAGAGGGCCTTCAGCCTCAGGAGACTAAACTACGTGCCGGGGTTAGGAAAGCTCTCCTGATGGTCCCTTCAGCCCCTTCCCACAGGGGCTCAAGCAGCCTCAGGAGATGCAGGCTCAGGGCCAGGCCCCTGCAACTACTGAAGCCAAACCACCCTGAGTTTCCCAAGTGCAGTCAAAAGAATCACTCTGCACGTTTCTGAATAATTCCCATCTTGTTCTGGAAAAGCTGAGAGGATGCAGCTTTTCAATTCAGACAGGAAGCACACCAACTTCCCAGAACCAATTAACGTGAGGCATCCTGGAGAACCCAGTTTTTAGAGGAAGCCTCTCTCTGACAACTTCTGACCTGGCATATAACACCTCTGGGAGGGCGGGCTTCTGTATTTGGGATTACTGAGTCTGTGTCCAGAAACCAGCAACCTGGTCCCTAGAAAAGGGTGAGCATATGGACTGGAGGACTGAACAACCTGACGACCGTGGGTTCAGAAGAAGAAGCTGGGTGCAGCTTTTGGACACCTGGCCCAAACTGGGTACCTGACAAGTCAGGGGCAATTCTTGGGTTCCGGGGAGTGAATTCCCTATTGACTTTTGATAGGCTCTTCAGTAAGTAATAACAAGGCAGACACGGCTTCTAAACAAGTGTTTTGCCTCCCCGGCAATAATGATACTGCAGCATTCATTCCCTGGGTTAGGGGGAATATGTTGCTGGGTCATGTCACCATTCATGGAGCAAACAGGCATCAAAGAGGGAGCAAAGGTGAGCCCACCAGTCATCATCTGACATTTTAGCAGCTTGGTGATGTGACCAAAAGTGACGAAGACACGTCCATGAGAGCTATCAAACCATGATCACAGCAGGCGGGGGATGTGGGAAGGAGCAGCAGGATGGAGAGGGTCGGGTGAGCATGCAAGCAGGACAGTGGAAAGGGCCATCCAAAATGTTTTTTGCAAAGAATACGAATGCAAGCTCGATTTTTCCGTTTCCAAGCCAGACCACTCATTTTTAAATATTATGCTGGCAAGTCACAGAGCCAAGTATGACTGACTGAGATGGCCCTGGCTCAGGCCCCAGGCTGGAGACAATGAACGATGGGATGGGAAACAATTTAGATGACCGTGACCAAGAGCATGTCCTGTGAAACTCAGTGAAAACCAAAGGTGGGGAAGCCAAAAACAAGTATACAGTCTTTAAAGTGCTTTTGCTTTAATGACTTCACCGTATATATGTTTATATATACTTGCCGCTACAATTTTCTAAAAATAAAACCAACATGAAAATCAATTAGGCAACAGAAAAGAAAGATCAACAGAGGTAGGGGAGAGAGCATGGCAAGTTAATATTGCAAATCATGATGACTGATGGCAGCTACAAACAGCCAACAATGGACCAAAAGTGTTCGTGCTCAGCTGACCCAGGAACCCAGGGGACAAGGCCACTAAGGGGCATGATGTGTGCGACTCCCCTGGGGGACTCAGCACGTGTGGGTGAGGGGGTGTAGGAGTCCACAGCTCCACTCAGATAGTTACACCATCAGACGTTAAGGACACCCAGTCTCTTTTATCTCTGTGCCTCCCCCAAGCTTAGCCCAAGGCCTGAGAAGTGTCGACGTCCACTAAGCATGTGTTGAAAAACTGAGTAAATGAGAAGGTGGCCCTGAGCCTTTGCTGTGCACTGAGGCCAGCACCACAGAGCTGACGTCTCCCCAGCGGTACTCTACGGACCCAGGCGGAGAAGTGGCAATGCCATCAGCTGAGGAAGGCTTGGCCTCAAGGAATATCTGACCAGGGAAAGGTCACTGACTGAAAGAGCAGTATGGGAACGAGTACCAGATTTTGAAAGTCGACTGAATGCCAGGAATTGGCCCAGTTACAGCCTCTTTTGTATAGACGCCCAAGTGTCAAATGCTAACTAGAGAAGTTAGTGTGGGCTTTTGTAGACCTGCGGCTTTCCTGAATAACGAGACATAAAGGTAGACAACACTGAGACACTGCTGAGCAAGGCTGGGCCAGAGGGGACAGGCACAGTGGGCTCCTGGCCCCAGCATAGGGCAAGGCAGCCAGGAAGCAGGGTGTGTATAGCTGAGTACCAGCGCCACACCCCCCCAGCCAGCAGGTGGGAGCGGCATTAGACAGCTGGCTTATTCACTCAGGGAACAAACCCTGGCCACATCCTGGTACCCAGAGACTAAGCATTTACACCCAACAACTGCACAACGCTTTAAGTACTAACTGCTCTAGGAAGACCTGCTGAAATTGTAGTTTTATTTCCATTATAGACCATCGCTGACTTACATAAGGGTCCTCCAAAATTTTTATGTAAGTAGACTTTGATGTCAGTTATAAGCCTTTTATATTGTAAGATGATCAAGCAGACAGATATCTAGTCATAAACCCAGGAGACAGGCCATCACAACCCAGTTAGCGACCTGCTGTCCTCCCATTAGTGTCAGATTATTTCATAACCAAGAATAACTTACACATTTTGAATGGCAATTTTATAGCTGACTTATGGAATATTTTACATGAAGTGAAATTTTCATAAGCCTGGGCTTATGGAGGTTAGGGGATGTATGTGCCTGGGTCTAGTAAAATACCATTTTAACCTAGTCATGGCATGAATTTGAGTGTCAGGAGGCTTAAATCAGCCCTTCATGGATATGCTAGTGTCTTGCAGCCCATTTCATCTATTATTACCCAAAAAAATCTACACTGACAATGCCCTTGTACCTCCTAACATTTGTTTTTTTTTAGCAAGTATTTTCACAAATATTCATATCGTTTTTATCACCATAACATAGCTACGAAGCAGGAGGGCAGATAGTACCCACCCCAGTTGATCCACGAGAGAAGTGAGGCCCAGATCCAACCAGTCTTTTTGAACACGGACTAGAACTTCCAGGAACTTCCTGGGACTTGCCAGGCCGGTGGCCATCCCACTACTCTATACTCCAGAGTCAGCGTGGCCTCAAAACCAGTTGCATAAAAGGATTTCACCATCATTATTTAACACAGGTTGTCTGGGCACCAGGATGGACTGTACAATCGTGCAGATATCAGCCAAGCAGAGCATGGGGGCCCCTTCCCAACAAGCGTGCAGGAGGGGACTGGGCTGGCCACGTGGAGCAGAAAGCCAACACCGCACAATGGTTCCACCCCATGCTTCACTGTCCCCGAGAAGAACTCTACACAACCTGGGCACGCACACATTGCACACCCACTATGAATTGGGACAGACCAGCTGGGCAGGGCCCTTTCTGCTTCCCTCTGGTCTATCCAGTCTAGGCCTGGGTCAGACCTAAGAGGAACCACCCAGAGGGGTTACTCCTCTTTCTCAAGCCTCTTAATTTTGGAGGGTTCTCAGGATGCTTCTAGAAGGGGCGGGGTGTTGCTCCACCTACCATGCCGCTACTGTGCTTGTTCCCTCATCAAAGGATTCAACTGATTGCAACAAAGAAGTACTGATTCCTCCTGGGAGGCACTAACCCCTCCTTCCCCTGGTACTGGGCAGCCTTCAGTCTGTACCACCGTCTGGGGAGCTAGGATGGGGGACGTTCCCCGGTGTCACCAGTCGGACTCAGCAGACACAAAGCATAAGTGAGAACAGCAGCAGCAGCGGCCACGTGCTCAGGGCACAGATATCCCTCCTGTGTCCTCACAGAACCACTGTAGGTACCAGGGCACATGTTATGAACGCCATTGTATAGCTGGAAAACAGGCACAGAGCAGTCAGGTGACGTGCAAAGGTCACACGGCTACTGAGTGACAATGTGCACGTTCCTCACATAATTAACTCCTGGCCTGTAACATTCTAACAAGATCTTCTTTTAAAATAATGTCTTAGTTCCCCAAACAGTAATTCTGCATTTACTTCCCTACTCTCTTTCGGAGGAAGAGGGTGGAGGAGACCACAATATGTTCTTAGTCTTTCAAAAGAAATGCGTGCCTGAATTTCTAAAATGTACAGAGATCCCTGGGTAGGGTTTCTAGGCTCCTCTATGTTAGACTTAATGAAAACAATTACGTTGTAGGACACAAAGTTTGCTACTTACATTCACTTCAGTTATAGCAATATCAACGACGCTACCAACAACAATTAAGGCATCAAAAGTGTTCCATGCATCAGTGAAATAGTGCTGTTAGGGCAAGCATTCAGAAGCCACAGAGGAGAGGAAGCACAACAGGAAAAAAGAAGAAAAGGACAGTGTTACAAAAGGGGAACATTCTAACATTATGTCACCCAGATACTTGAAAACTTGCCCTAAAACAAACATGTTATAGATACGTCACTTTGGGTATCACTGCAGACACAGAAAATAAAAACAATTAGAGACACCTATCTTACCCTGCCTACCGTGACTTGGGTAATGCTGCAAAATACTCCTCCACAGGGTGATTTGTGCTTAAAAAGGCCCGGGATAATGCTCTATCCTGAAAGGCCTCTTTTCCACAGCTCTCGTTAGGCAATTGCTGGTTTTAGATCAAGCGAAATTGGGATCTGTGACTTGTCCAGGTGACGCCAGTGTGGGGCAGGGAGCGGAATGTGCACAGACAGAGGACAAGAGGCGGGCGGCCACGGGCAGGTCATACTCACGTCAGCTTCGCTGAGGGCCACGTCTATAATGCTGCCGATTACGATGAGGGAGTCAAACGTATTCCAGGCGTCACTAAAATACCCCTGGACAGAGCAGGCAGGGGGCAGACATTTATGAGCATGTAGGAACGAAATGCCACACGGACCATATGGGGACACCTCCGAGGCCCCGCAGCACCCATAGCAACCAGGTGGGGAGTGGGGTGGGAGAGCCACACGGAGGCAACAATCCTGTCCACTGGTGCAAAGGGACAGAGGATGGTGGTGTGCACCGGCATGTGTGAGAGGTTGCCCATGTGCGTGCACACACACACACACACACACACGCACGCACGTGCGCACACACAGTGCACACACACACACGTGCACACGCGCGCGCACACACAATGCAGACCTATGGCCCTGAGCAGCACCAAAGAGAGTAGGACAGACGGAGGCATTTGGCAACCCTGCCCTGACACTCAGGGTGACAAGCCCAAACCCTCACATGCTGAGGGAAGAGCAAGGCCCTTCCACTCCTTCCATAGGGCCCCTAATCACCCCACTTCCCTTCTCCACTTAAAGAGCACTGTGACCAGGCATTTCACACGTTCTCGTCTCTGTGCCCTTAAAACAAACCAGCAACCTTCTCCTTCCTCGCCAGTCCAACAAGAATTACAAAGTGTGTGCCCAAGATAAGTCCCTGTCCTCACAAAGTCTAGGTCTAACAGGGACAGGAGTATGTGGCAATGGCTGATAGGGAGGCAGGCACAGCAACGCACACAGGTCCAAGGCACGGAGTCGAGGCAGAGAAGCTCACTCTGGGCTGTGGGGACGGGGGCTCATGTAGGGAAGCCAGGCAGCTGCTACAGAGGCACAGAGCACTGAAGGATGACGGGCACGCTCCAGGGCTCCCACTGTCCCTGAAGGAGCCCCATGTCAACAACAGGCTCCTCCTTGCCGCCCGGCCCTTGCTCTCTCCTCCTGCCTTTCACCCTCCAGGCTAAGAGGACTCCTTCCCATCCCTCAAAACAGCCATTGGGTTCTTCCCCACCTCCTGATGCCTCTGTCATCCTGGTCTCCCCACCCCAACTCTATCTGCCCACATCCTCTTCCTCCTTCAAGGTCAGATCAAATGCTACCTCCCTGAGGGGACCTCTTCAGATCCTACTGACTCCCACCCCGTCGTGTTGACTGTGCATCTCTCTCATGTCTTGATCACTGAATCTGGGGTCTTTGCCAGTCCACCAGGCTGGAGCCTCCGAGAAGGCGGACTGTGCTGGTGATTCTGTCCCCTCCTCCATTAACCCCCATATCAAGTCCAGAGCCTTGGACCCAGTTAGTGCTTGACACGTTGCAAAGTATCTTCTGCCATCTTGTACCCTGTCAGTTACATACCCCAGTTCTTGTTTTTCCAGGTCCTCATATCTCATGACAATTCTCAAGGCACAGCGTCCCTAGAAGTGTGATTTACAAATCCACATGTACGTGCTGTACATTTTACTTCCTCTTCTGGATTCAGCACAGTCACTGCTAAATTAGTGCTTGTTTCCCCGCACCCCCGTGAAGCCTGATTCAGAGGGGGTGGTGAGCAGCACTGTTCACAGAGGCTTCCGGCGGCAAGGCCGACGACTCTGTCTGTCAATCCACTGTGTCTTTTCAGAAAGTCAGAACGTGTTTAGAAATAAAAATTCAGATCTGAATAATATAAAAAAGGGGTCCAGTGTGCTTACAACTCCATATGTTTCATGCTGACTCATGAAAACCGGAACAGAAGGTACTTTGGAGCGTCGGTTCCTGAACTTGTGATCAGAGGAAGCCAGGGCAGAGCCCCCGCCTTTGATGACATGACACAAAATGTCATGTTGGTTGTCCCAACAGCTGGTGTAGGGATGTGTATTCTAGTTACTGCTAGTCACTCTGGGTGCATGTACCGGGAGCTATGACACTGACTGATGCCTTGGGTTTTTACAAAATTTCATCTTAAATAATGTAAGATTTTCCCACTCAACTGCCATGACTTCTGACCCATTCTTTACCTCTCTCCACCCCTCCCACAGTCACAGTGCCTCAATCACACGTTATTCTCTTCGACTGCCAGCCTCCCAGACCCCTATTGCAGTCCTCTAAGGCGTCTACAAGAGGAGTTCACCTGCACCAACTCTCATGACCTGTGTATCCAAGTCTAACGGGATGGTCTACTTAAAAAATATCGCATCCTACACCCAGCTTTTTTCCCCTCATGATGTATGATTCTGGGCTGGCAAAACTGAGGAAAGATGGGCCACTCAGAGGACTAGTGCTACTAATACGCCAGTCACGCTTTTCGGAGATGAGAGAAAGAGCTTAGAACAGGACATAAAGGAACATACTGCTTCCTTCCCGGAGGAAGTCACCGAACCAAGAAGTCTGCTGGACCAAGCGGTGCACGGAGTGCTGCTGGGATTGTAAGAATACAGGTTCTCTTTGAATGATTTGCACTGTCACGAATGGGTGACAGAGAGTGGCTGACTAGCAGTCCTGCACAGGCTGTGCTCTGAGGGGCAGGGCCTGCCCTTTCCTTCGTGGATTTAACAGCAACTCAAAAGCTAAAGTGGGTGGTGAGCCCTCCGCTCTGCTCTAGCGAGGAGCTGATGCCTTAATAACACCCGTGGTCAGCAGTGACAGCCGGGCCTCTAGCACACACATCACATCCGGCGGAAGACCCAACGCTCCCCCTCCTCTCCAGTTCTGGCCACGCTGCCCCGGTGTGCTCTACTGCTCCCATTACACCATTTACCTAAGGCCACGCCCACCACCTGTGCACTGGCTACCAGCCCCTCCCACCTACTGCGGACTTTACTCCTGAAGAGCTCCTCTCTGGAATTATCAGTATTCGCCTTTGGGTCATTCCCATCAGCTAACAAACTGTTGTCCAACTGGGCCATTCTGGCCCATGGCGCTGTATAAAATCACTTTAAACCAACACAATAGGGGCTAGACATTTGGGGTCCTGGAACTTTTGGGCAATCTCATGAACTCTCTCTCCAGAGGATCCCTCACAGTCAGAAAATCCTAGAGAGTTTTGCACTGAAGCCTGACACCCCTAACCCAGGCAACAGGAGGCTTGAGTTGGTACAGGTGGCTGGAATCACAGGCTCTAACCACGTGGCTCTCCTAGGTCCAAAGCAGGCAAAAAATGATAGCCCGCCTTTTCTTCCCACATCCTGTTTCCCTGTTTAGTAGCCTCCTTTGCAATAAAATCACTGTCAAGTGAGCATGACTCAGTCCCCACCCCTTCCACACCAAAGTCTAGTGTAACCAACAGATTAGACATGCGCTCCAACAGAGGGCTCATCTCTCTCTCTCTCGGCCATTAAGAACATTCTCCTGCAGCTGAATTCTGAGGCCATGGCCCCTCGAGTGGAACCATCAGTCCCCACCAGCCCAGCCACAGTCTGTCCTTATATTTTGTCCAGCCCCACTTGCTTGAAAAGACCAAGCAAGTCAGCCACATGCAATAGTAACATCAGACCCAGAAACTATTTAAATTACCCAGAAACAATCTGACTCCAGAAATTTAAAATCATAAACCAGGCTAATGTGGGCCTTGGGGCCAGCCAGCTCCATTGTTTCCAAGAACTCTATTCTATTTGTCTATTGATGTCTCTCTCCCACTCGGCTGCGGGTTCCTGGAAGCAGAGACTGGATCTCCAGCCAAAATATATCATAGGCTTGGCACACGTAGGGGGCAATGTTTGTGGAATGGCTACAAACAGGAAGTAAGAAAAGCAGCCCTAGTCCAGGTTCTTTTTGCTGCCTGCAGTCTCTCTCATCTGAAGGTCTGCAGAAGTCTATACAAATGAGCATCTTTTACTGTTGACCATGGCAGCTGGATCACTTACCAGTTTCTGCCAGGGCTTGTTTGGGCAGTATTTGACTCAAGAGGTGGCCCATAGTGCCAACTTTTGGTAAAAACTGTAACTGTAAGCTTTCTAATGCACATAAGCCTTTCCAAAGGTCAAGTGGGGGCTTAAAGGATAACATTCACTTTGGCCACTCTGCCCAAATAGTCTGTGATAGAAAAGCAGGTCTTATGCCAAGAGGCTGCAGCTCCAGACTCATCTGTTCATTCCTCTCTTCATTCCCCCAATCTTCACCGAGTAACCAGCATATAGCAAGAACTGGGTGAGACACAGAAGACCCAGCCTGTGACCTTGAGCTACCCATCAGCTAGCAGAGAGACACGGAGTAGTAATGATGATGCTGATGTACTAGAAGCATCTAACAGACACACATGTGCTGGGTCGGTAGGGATGGTGTCACAGAGAAGCCAACATTTCAGACAGGCCTTCAAAGATAACAAGGACAGAGAAGACCTTCCAGACAGAAGCATGTGCCATGGAAAGGTCTAGCATGTTAACAGCTGAGGATGGGGTGGGAAGAAGGAATGATAAAGAGAGAACAGCTGGAAATAAGGCAGAAATGTAAATGGACCAAGGTTTGGTGGAAGACTTTGAAATTCAACTAAAGAAAATATATTTGTTTCTCATGCAATAGGTGTCCAGTACCAGAATTTCACTGGAAGAGTAGCACAGTCAAGTTTGTGTTTACAAAGGGAACATGTGGAAGATGAATGGAGAGGGGCCAAGGCCAGAGGCAGGCAATTGGTTTAGCAGTGAGAGTAACTCAGAAAGGAGGAGGGCAGTCGAGATCTGGATGAGATAGAAGTGGCCACTGAAGCCCTGGGCATCTACCCATTTTACCAGGTGAGAAGGGGACAAGGAGAGATTTCTGGGAAACCCCAACATTGAAGAGACAGACCAAACCCATGAAGAAGTCTGACATGAAGTTCTCGTTAAAGAGAGGAATACCTGGTCCCCAGTGTTATTTGGCATTCAAATAAATCACCTACATTATATGTGATCACTGAAGAACTGGAAAGACAGTACCAAATTTTCTTTCCAGGAGGTAGACAATGTCCTCTCGGTAGACTGCTACAGCCTTAGTAATAAGCCGGACTCCAGTCAGGGCCCTGGCAGGGAATGCTGTCCCGGGAGCTGATGGAACCAGGTGACCCAGCATCCACTGTGCAACTGCTCTGTACAGAAGCATGTGGACAGACTAAAACTCTTCTTTCCCCAAACTTTACTACTCTTTACTTTTTCCAAGCTCAAATGGCTAGGCATGTAAATTAGCCATTTTTGAGATAGACCCAAGATCAAAATACTGTATGACCTGAAACTTGAGAAGAGTGTGGCTCTCTGTGGATAAGCCCACAGCCAGGGCAGGGAACCTGTCTCAAACATGTGCTAGACCAAACAGCAGACGGCTGACATCTAAAAGCACAAAGGGGTGAACCTCAGACAAATACGTGCCCTTCCTACCTGCAAGAGCCAGTACTTTGGAAAAGGCTCTTCCTCCTCATCTCCCTCCTTAGAACAAGAGAATTCATTGGAGAATCCCAGTGGCTTCGCCTGGGAGTACTGGAGGGACAGACCAGGGGAACAGGACTTGTCTCTTACCTAAATTATGGCCTATCTCTCCAAACCCTAGGGCAGCACAGTCAACTCTAAGTCGAAAGCACAACCTAGAGTGCATGAGGGACATGGCTGACAGGTGGCTTTTCCCTCGGGAGCTGATACGACACACTAAACACCTTGTTTGCTTTGCTCTAATCCTTTGGCTCTTGGGCTTCTCCCCACCTTCCACTCCGACCTAACCCGTGCTCAAAACCACTCCTCCGACACAGTGAGCCTGGCTCCCCCACCAGGAAGCTCCCGGCTGTGCATTTCCTACTTTTGTCTGCCCACCTCAGCCTTTCCTGCTTATAGAGGCTGAGTGGTCTCACCTCGTGGGTCCTGGGACCGTGTCCCTCCTCATACGCTCCCTCTCAGGAGGCCCCATTTTTCAGTCAGGCCCTTTTATATAAAATAAGCCCCCAGGGGCAGGTTTTGCAACTTGCTTTAACCCTTCCTCCTACAGCACCTTCTGGCCTGTCGGGAAGAATTTTGTGCAGCTTCACTTTCTGTATTTGTATTACTAAACAGCTGCAACCCCCTCTCTCCTGACAGAGATGCTGACACTTTCTCCTAGAAGGTGTGTCCCTCACTGCAGAGACTGTAGCCCCAAGGGACCCTGTGATAAAGCTCCTCACAGAAGACAAGGACTTTTCTGTGATGAGACCGCTGGGCTAGGTGTCCCAATCCTCTGTCCCTTGTGGCCATCTCCTCAAAGATTCTTCCCTCCGTAGCCTTTACAACATGGTTCCTCAGCCCGTCTCCCCCTCTCACTGGGAAGGAGGGCCCTCACTGACTTGTCAGAGAAAGCCCACTCGCTGATGGTTAACAATGAAGAGGAGACAAGAAGTGTTAGGGAGTGTTCTCAGACGAGCTTTGCTTCTTGGCAAACCCACTCCCCTGCACCTCTAGGCACACAGCAGCATAAGCTCTCTCTTCCCGGCTTCAGTGAACACGCGAAAGTGCTCCCCAAGCACCGAGAGGCTGCAATTCCTGTTATAAAACGTCTCTCAGTTGTAATCTGAGGTTGTTTGATGCTAAGGAAATATCTTGCTGAGTAAAATTACAAAGCAGCACAATTTCTAGCGGAAATCACTCATTTTAAAACTCTGATCAATCAGTACTGATTATAAATTAGCTACTCATTGTTCCTTGGTATCTCTAGTCTGTTCACACACCACTCAACTCTCCTCCTGAGTTCGGTATCAGTGGTTTACTGGGCAGAGTAGCATGCAACAAGCCATTGGTGCAATGGCCTGCTACCAGAGGGTGCACTCACCTCTCTCTCTCTCTCTCTCTCTCTCTCTCTCAAACACACATGCCATGGGCAAGTGGGCCTTCTCTTCAGCCTAGAACAAGCTTTCAAAAACTTCAGAGCTTAATCACCAGGCAAGGGAAGACATGGCAAGGGGATCTAGGAAATGCTACGTAGATACGTTCCGCATTCCCTTTCTCAAGTACTTTTGATCTTCTTTGCAAACTTTTCCATCAGTCCAGACAAATACTATTCAAAGAAGTAAAGGTGAGCGGGAAGCAAACCAAAATCTCCAAAGGAAATTAAGATGAATTTGGAAGAGGAAATGTTTATATATGTAGATATGGACAAGTCACAGTAGATAATATCTGGCCATGCATACAGTGCCAAATTTGACGCCACTGCAATCACCCCAATTGGTCACTTACAAGTGTCCTTTCTTTTGGGTCCACAAAGAGCTGGTAGAAATTGCACAGAAATTTATTTAAATTGAAGAAAGGAACAGTTTTGAATTAGAATTCCACGTAAGTATGGTGTATGTGAAATCATCATTTCATAATTCAAGTTTTACATTAGTGTTGTCAGATACCACACACACAGATGAACACATTAACTGGGTCACTGAACTCGGTGATTCTCTAACTCTGATAGTTGCTGGAAAAGAACTAGCAACTGGAGAAGAAACTAAGGGTCAAATGTCCCACAGCTCAGCCAGAATTTCCTCTGTCTAGGGTTTCAGAACAAGGGGACATCGTTAGTCGAAGATGGCGGTGGGGGCGGGGGGCGTGGTCATAGTAGCAGAACTGACACGTCTACAGCATGGTAGTACTTGCCAGGCACTCGTTAAGCATGGCACATATAGTGATTCTTCCTCCTCACAAGTACCCTATGAAACAGGACTATTAGAGTCCTCATTTTATGGATGAGGAAACTGAGGCACAGAGCAATTAAGCACTTGCTTGATCAGCTAGAGAAGAGGGGGGAATCTGAACCCAGAACCGTGCGTGCTCGTCAACACTCCACTATCTGCCTCTTACACTACAGACATTGACAATTGTGGAAATGGACTCCCTCCCTTCCGGAGGAGACACAATATGCTGAGTAGTCCAACAGAGTTGAATGCATTTCCTGTCTTGTTTTGTCCTAAAGTGAAATTTGTCTAAATTAAATTTAAAAACTGGTATGGCTACGAGAGGTCTGCAGCGGGTTGAACTTTCCACAGAAGGTGGAAAAAGGATGCCGCTGACCAATAACAATAAAACCCATGTCTTTATTCTGGAAATTTAAACATAAAATGAGGCCCAAATTCTTTCTGATGCATTATGTTAAAACAATGTCTCTAATGCTCAAGTAATAAGCAAATTTCCCTGAGACAGCATGATCGATGCTATTCTAGAAACAGAAAACCAGGTTTCAAAACAATCTCCATTCTACAAATTCCTGATTCTCTCCTCCCTTCTTCTTTTTCTCAGAATTGTTTTTATGAGGTTTTGTTTTTGAAGGTTTCTTTTCCCATATGTACACAGATGCCCTAATCAGATTTTAATGTTCTCAGGTGATAACCCAGTTAGCGGCCAGAACGATTCGGCATAATTCAGTAACACAAGACTGACAGGAAGCGGGTGCTTCTCTGGGGTGATTCAGCAACAGCCTTTGAAAAGTGGATTCAGCAACTCACCTTAGGTTTAAACGCAATGACTTTCAACACCATCTCGACGGTGAAGACCCCGGTGAAGACCATGTTCAGAATGTCCATAGCATCGTTAAACATCTTGGACTGCTCATAGTGCTGTGGGTGGATACAGACGCGCCGTTCTCAGAGGCCCATCCCAGGCCCGCAAAATGAGGCCCCAGCCCTCTACTCCCTGCAGGTCCACCCCGTATTGGGCACAGAGCAACCCCCACCATCCCGCACCCTCTCCCAGGGACTCCACTGGCACTACAAGGTCATAAGGCCTTGACAAGACGAGTGTGACTGGATGATGAAGGGGAAAGACATCCATTTCCTCTGCTCAGGATAAAAGGAACCCACCCCTTCTTCCGGCAGGGCCTTGACCCAGGCACAATGTAGAACACACCCAAACGTCTATGTACAAAGGTAGGATTTGCTTAGGGATGAACTTCATGCCATTTAGTTCTATGTTCAATTATAGGCAGCATGACCTTGACTTCACCCTTTTCCCTACATCAGCTTGCGGTCTTTCCCATGCATAAAGAATCCTTAAATTTAAGGATTAAAGTGCCAGAACATGTATCCTTGGCTGTCCTTAGACCCATTTTCCGGACAGCATGGGAGGTGGTTTGATTTGTTCAAGTTCTTAAAGTTCGTGTGAAAACTGAATCTAGTCCTTGATCTTTGCTTTTTGTCTTAGTGCAACTCGATAACATAATTGCTGGAAAGGCTCACTGTTAATACTGTTAATTATGCTACATTATATTATGTTATAAATACCATTAACACTGTTAATACACTGTAATCCAACTTGGCCAACGGAAGTGAGTTGCACTTCTTGCCTCCAGCGTGAGCAAGGAATAGCTGTCACGCAGGTCAAACTCAGTCCTCCATGAACTGGAAGATTCCCCACTGTCATACTGAGAGCTCCCTGAGGACAGGAATGTGACTTTCATGTTGTTTTTCAACATTGGGTGTTTACTCTGGGACAGGCCTAGAAGAAAGGGCCTGACATGAATTATCCAGCATAAACTTTGTTTCTGAGGTAGATATGCGAGATTTTCCATTTTATCAATAAAGAAAGAAGGCTCAGGGGATTTAAATAACTTCCCCAAGGTCGCCCGCTGCTAAGGAGTAAAGTCAGGATTGAAACCTCTATCTGTCTAACTCTACACAGACAGGGCTTTGGTCCTCAACCACTCACTGCCCACAGAAGGCCCACAGCGAAGGCTTATAGAATTGAATGCCATGCTTAGGCTCTATAAAAATGTTACCTATGGTCACACTGTACAGACAGTCTCTTAATCAAAAGAGTGATCTTAAACTCCTACCATGACAGCTGTTAGCTAAGAATGGGACGCTGGCCAAACTACAGCTCAGACTCATAAGAAAACCAAGCCTAGGGTTATCACTTTGTGAGGGGTGTAAATGTCTAATCATGTCGTTTTGCACACTTGAAAAAAAAATTAGAAGAAAATGAATAAATTACAAAATAAATATGAAAAAAAGAAAACCAAGCCCATCCTCTTGGGAAGGGTGGCCCTCCACCCTCAGAATTTGGGGCCTGGGACTGCATAGAAGGCCTAGGCATGATCCCCATCTCCACGTGTCTCTGTGTTTACCTGCATGGCCAAGCAGAGTGTGTTGAGCATGATGAGGACAAACATCATGTATTCGAAAGGCGAGGAGTTCACCACGTACCAGAACTTGTACTGGTAGGGGTTTTTGGGGATGTATCTCCGCAAAGGACGTGCTTTCAAGGCGTATTCAACACACTGACGCTGCAACGGCAGAAAAGAGCAACGAGGGGTCCTGAGCACGTCTACAGAAGGAGGATGCAGTTCTCACCTGTCCTGAAAGAGCCGACACAGCACCTGCTGGGAGGGACCAGGACACTCGGGAAAACTACTGGACAACCCCCATGGACACTGCTCTGAATCACTGACAAAGGGGCCTTAGCTCCATCACCTCTTCTGACCCTCACAGCAACCTGGGGGGTAAGCCGATCCCCTCTTTTACTCCTTACAAAACTGAGTGCAGAGCTGTGCACTGCACACCTGAGTTTCCATAGTCCACAAGCAGAGTCAGGAGGCCTTGCCCCAAGTCTTCTTCCTGCCTTCCCTCTATACTGGTGGATTATATCTGTACTACGCATGCCGTCCTGCAGGAAAGGAAACCACATAATGAGAGGCACAGAAATCCTCAAGAACCAGGGGGGCTGTGTTCACTGCCCAAGACTGGAGCCCCGTGGCTGCTGCAGGATGGACCCTCTCAAGACACCTCTCAGCAGCCAGAGTGTGTTAACTCTAAGTGTCTAATGGTTAGCTAGCTATGTGTCCATCTGGGAGCTTCTGAGACTTGGGAGCTTGCTGTGTTCTGTGACCTCTGGGCCGGTAATGATAGCCAGAGCACTGTCCTTCCCATTCACTCTGGAGCTGAGACTGTTCCACCCTTTGCAAGAAGCCCCGAGGGAGCCTCCTGCCCTGAGAGCTCAGCATCAAGCCCTGCTTGCTCTTAGGCCCAGACCTACACCCATTCTTCTGCCCAGACTCTCGGTTCTGACTTCAGACACGTTCTCTCTGTCTAGGAGCTGGTCCTGCTGTGACCTCACACACAGACCGCAGGGACCCCTGTTCTGAACCTTTTCTGTACCTCAGGTGGAGACCCAAGTTAAGCTCTGGTGCTGCCTGGCTAGCCTGGGCCTTGTCCTGACACTCTTCTTCCTTGGTAGGGGTGAACAGCTGGGCCAGGCCTCCCTCTGACCATCACTGGTGGAATCTGAAGGGATTCCCTGAGAACTCAAAGCAACGTCTTCCTAACAAACCAAGCCAGGACTGCTTTCATTTCCCCCACAGTGGTATGGCTGCAGCCCAAGACAGACTGCCTCACCACAGCCACTTCCCCCAGGAAGCCCAGGCTGGCAGATGACTCTTGCTCACTCATCATCAAACAGATGCTACCGATAGAGGACCTGGGGGAAACTCCCAGAGCAGAATCTCGCTCTCACAATCTTTTAGGGCTGAAAAGGACCTCTAGAAGCAACTCCTTAATGCCCTCAATTTAGAGACAAGGGAACAAGCCCAGACAGGAGCGGGGACACACCCATAGCCACAGCTGGTGCAGGGAGGACAGGGCCAAACACAGGTCTCCTGGCTCCCTCGCATCATCACACAATAGAACCAAAGCCCCAGCTTCTATCAGACTGGATGAAACAGTCTGGATGCTAGATAAAGAGAGAGTGATGCCAGTGCAATCTTAGTCCCAAGTTTAAAGTTAGTGACTTTCCCTGTGGTGTGAGAGCGTACTTCCTCCTAAGTCAGCGGTCCTCAACCAGGGGACATTTGGCAGTGACTGGAGATGCTTTCAGTTGTCACCAAAAATGAGTTGGGGATAAGGGGATAAGGGGAGCGCTACTGGAATCTAGTGAGAAGAGGCCTGGGACGCTGCTAAACATCCTACAAAACACCACAAGAATTACCCAGGCTGAAGTGTCAAGAGTGCTGAGGTTGAGGAGATAAAAGAACACCTGTCATTAGGAACTCTGGGAGCCTCACTGGGTGCCCTCTGGCCCTTGGGCACACCACTCTACAAGATTCTGAGTTGTCATGGGTCATGACCACAGAAGGCGGCCCAAGCACCTCTCTGACTTCTCACCCACAGGTCTGGGGGTGGGTTCCACAATGACAAAGTCAAATCTGTATCTTGGAACCTAACTTTCAATAGCGATGACTCAAATTGGCCATAGGTATGCTCTGAACAGGGCCTGAGCCCCAGGGCCAGACACAGGTGTCGCCCTTCTCTGTGCATGGGGAAGCCATCAAAAGAGAAGCCATTCTCCTCCTGCTTGAGGGACGGAAGCCCAAACAGTGTGTGACTTTAACCTGATTTTTGTCCAGCTCACAGTTCTTATACTCTTTCTCTCCCTGCTCCTGGAAGGTGACAATGACGAAACCCACGAAGATATTCATCATGAAGAAAGCGACGATGATAATGTAGATGATGAAAAAGATGGAGATCTCCACGCGGTAGTTGTAGATGGGGCCGACGTTCTCTCCGTTTGAGTCGATGGCTTTGTACAGCAACCTGGAGAGCAGAAGTACCAAGTGAGCACTGCCCATCCCTCTCAGCCCAGGCCGCCCAGCCCCACTGCCTCCCGGCATGTCCCTCTTCTGAATGCCACTGTGGGCACTGCCTATCAGATCTCTCACTGGAGCCCAACCCAAGGCCCCTGGACATAGCAGGGCTAGAGGCAGCCCAGAACCTATGTAGGGAGCAACTGGGATATATGTGTTGATTGATGTTTTGACAACTGAAGAAGCAAAAGATTTCACAAATACTCAACAAACAGAAAAGAGGAAGAACGTCTCATGTTAGATACCGGCAGAACTGAAAACTGTATACACGACAACAAAGACAGCAACAAGCAAGCAGGGATTTCCAAAGAACTCAGAGAGCTTCTCCAAATTCAAATATGCACTGAAATTAAATATATGCCCAGCAAAACTCAACAGGAAGAGGAGAAATTACTGTAAAACCCCCAAGTAAAATTCACCCTCATTCTGAGGCAGATTCATCACATCCAAGGCACCCACCCCCTGCATGCACTGTGCCACACACTTTCACATCTGGAAAGGCAGACATCACTGTCATCTGGAAAGGCAGACATCACTGTCATCCTCAGAGAGGGATCTAAGTGCCCAAGGTCACCCTGCTCAGGGCCAGAGCCAGGAGCTGAGGCCGGCTCCTCTGAGCCCCAAGCCCCAAGTTTGTTCCTTTCCCCTCAGATGCCACCCTGATTTGCTAAGGCACAGTGTTCAAAACCTGAGACTCAAAACTTCTGTAGCGTGAAGGATCTAACTCCATGCCTCTTTCCCCGCCAGAAACAATTCCCTAATGAACAAGCCCCACCCAACCATCTTTTACCCAACAGGAACTCCTGTAAAGATCTACGACTCTCCCATGCATCCAGAGGGTTCTGCCAGCCTGAGAAGGCCAGCCTATCCACCTTTTACAGATCCTCTGGGCATGGGAACTTGACATGCCGGACCCGATCTACATATATGTGCTCTGGTGGCAGGAGCTAAAAGTGGTGGAGCACCGGAGAATAGCAAAGGTACAACAGACCCTCCTTTTGTATTCTACCTCCTTCCTTCTTTCCATTTTTCTTACTTTACCGGTCAAAATTCAAGCCAGGATCCTATTCTGCCCATCTCTGACACACCAGACCCTCCCCTCTGGTTTCACTGCCTGACGCTCTAATTAGATTTGGGCTCTGAACGGAGGAAGTATGTTGAGATAACTGTTTCTTCCACAGTGCCTAACACAGCATGTTGCTGGGAGCTGGTATGAAAAGCACATTTTATGAATGAGCAAGTGTGTGTGTCAGTGAAAGACAGGGCACAATAACAGCCATCGTGCCTGGAACATACTAGTACTAGGAATGAGTGGCTGGCTGGCTGGCTGGTTTGGGACACTGTCAAGACCCTCTTTAATGTAATGGCAGCTTTACTGACATGGCTACCAATGGGAGTTGGCACGACAAATGGCTCTGAGGACTCCCTGTTCCCATCCAGAGATACTCCCCAGAAGCATCTCAGAAGCCCCTGGGATCTATGCCATCCCTGCTTCCCAAATCCGAGAGTCCTGTCAGCTGGCCACAGAGGTTAATCATTTGCCTAATCAGACAGAGGAGCCCTGTGGGCCAAGAAGTGATTGATAAGTGGCCCAAGTTTAAACATCTTTGGAAAAGCCTGACTCGGTGGAGAAAAAAAGCAGGACTCACTTCGGAAGAGATGGCTCAGCCTCCAGTGCCCCGAAGCAAGGAGGAGCCTCCCTGAAGCCGTCTGCCCTTTATACTTACTCAGGCCAGCCTTCAAAAGTGGAGACCGTGAAAAGCGCCATCATAGCAGAAAGGACATTGTCAAAGTTGAAATCGCTGTTTTGCCAGATCCTCTCACGGACTACAGGGTTATCAACATCCCCATCCTTGTAGAGAATGAAAAGCCCCCTAGAGAGGAAAAGAAATGCGAGTCATCATGGCTTGATGATGGCTGCCATGGCTGCCCCATCCCACACCTCTAGGCACAGTCACGCTCGGCCAGGTCACAGATCTGAGCACTGCATAGTCAGTGTTTCTCTTTTTCTTGTCCTGCATTTAATCTATTCTCCAGTTCAAATAACCATTGAACAACTACAGCATAATGAGTATTCTCCAGAGCAACTAGGCAGACACCCGGCATATGCCTGATAGCAAATGAAAATACCAAATAATTAACATCTCTCATATACAATGGGCTCAAAGTATACATTGAAGAATCAAACATTTTGGCCGCGGAGAATTCCGTAAGTTCTGGGAAATAAGCCAAGGTGTCCTCTTATCTGCACTTTAGTTTTAATCAAATTCCTTCCCTTTATACTAGCAATATACCTAGTTTTCTTTCCAGAGAATTCTGTAATTTCTGGCACATAATATTTCTCATAGAACTTTATTTTTGGAAGGCGCCCAATGTCTTTATTTCACAGATGAGGAAGCAGAGGCTTAAAGATGGCAGAGGAGGTATTTTCATGCTGCTACTGTGCTTCTCCACTCCAGGGGGCGCCCTCTACCCCACAGCCCACCTGCATGGTGCCCCTGGAGGTGCAGAGCCACAGTCACATTGCAGACAGTGCTCTATGACCACACCTTTTGCTGAAAACAAACCCCAAACACACATAAGCAGCGCTGGCGCCAGCAGCCAGACCTCAGTGACATCTCAAACGGATGGGGAAACACGGACTTCTGCAGTCTTAGAACTGTAGGCAATGGCTCCAGGTCTGCCTTTGCATTCTTCTGGACAGCTTGGGATAAGAGGCATGAGTATTTCCCACCTTCTCTCTCCTCTGCCCGTTCTTGTGAATGGAAACATGGCCAAAATGTGGGTGACAGGAGCCAGAGGAGAGAAGCAGTCTGAAAAACCTGTCAGAAGAGGGGAGCCAGCACCTGAACACGAGAGCTGAGGTTCGAGTTCTGGTTTGGGGAAAAATCATCCGTGGCTGTAGGGTGAGCTTTCTGGGGCATTTCATATTTGTTATTTTAGGATTTAGTGGTTTTTTTCCCCTCCAGTTTACAGATTCTATCCCAAACATCAAAAATCATGTATCTATTCTTTGGGGGTGATGAAAAGCTTTGGAACTCGATAGAGGTGGGTCTTGCCCCCACCCGATGACTGTACTAAATGCCACTGAATTGTATAGTTTAAAATGGTTCATTTTCTGTTATGTGACTTTCCCCTCCAATGAAAGCAGGACAAACACCCTCAATCTCTCAGCCGTGAGCTGAGCACATGAGCCTCTTGTGGTCTGAGGCTTCTGAGATGCCAGCCCAAGTAAATCCTTGAAGTCTTCTATTTGTTCTTCCAAAGTGCCCACTCCTGTGTTCAGGACACTTACCTGCATTCTTCAGGGTTACTTTTGGCTTCATCTGTGCAGCGATAGAACTTGCCCTGGGTACAAAACAGACAGACAGTCAAATGCAGGCTTCCCCCGGAAGAGATCCGCTGGGCCTCGTGCTCCAAGGCACGTTCCTGTACCTTGAACAACTGGACCCCGATGCAGGCAAACATGAACTGGAGAAGGGTGGTGACGATCATGATGTTGCCAATTGTCCGGATGGCCACAAAGACGCACTGGACGACGTGCTGGGGAGAGGGCAGCAGGGAAAGGATGGAGGGTTATTACTTGCCTTTGCTGTCTTAGCCACAGAGAGAGCTAATACAAACCAAGATTTTCTTCATTTCAATATGATTTTTCAACTTTGTGGTGCTTTTTTTTCAGGTACTTATGTGCAGGGTGTTACCCTTAGTAAATCATGGCTGCCTGGGAGGGGTACCCTGCAAGTGGGCCCCTCCTCAGTTTCCTCCAAAGCAGTTAGTTTAGTTAGAAGAAATGCCACAGAATGCAGCACTGCCTGGCACACAGGCTTACAGGGCCTCGCATCCCATAAAAGGATTTAGGAAAATGCAAACCCTCTCGCCTTTTACATAACCTGCATGAAAATGGATTTAAAGACTAAAGTAAACACTATTAATAATGAAAAAAAGTAATAAGTGAACAGTAATCACATTAAAGAAAATATCTTAAATGAACAAAAATAAAGAAAATGATAGTAGTTAAAAACGCTATCAGCACTTGGCAGAGGTAGATACATAGAAAATAGGCAGAAATATCTTTTTCAAACATATACCCCACTTTAAAATCCGTCAGACGTCAGCCTAGCTCTGGCCCAGAAAAGTCAGTAATTACAGTGAACCACAGCAAAGCAAGCCCAGCGTGGAGGAGAGAAGCCCAAACCTTAAGTCCTTTCGCTCTGTTGATTGCCCTAAGCGGCCTCAGGACCCTTAAGACCCTCAGAATCTTCACAACAGAGATGGCACTGGATCTAAGGGAAAGAGTAGAGGGAGGAAAGAAAGCAGAGTGTATTACACTTGGATAAAGTACTTTGGAGATTATTTCACTTGGCTCTCCCTTTATTGCCACTATGCAACGTGGTGGGACCCATGTGAGCTGAGCTAACCTCTCCCCGAGATGCACAGACTCATGGGTCTTCTCTGTCCAGGCCACTCCCATGCACCTTCTCGGCCAGGCCTACCGGCACTCACTGAGGCCAACTTCGGTGCACAGCTAACCACGGCAGAGATGAGATTTAGGAATTGACTTTGTTCTGTTCACTTGACGTATACACTAGGTAGACTTGGCTTTTAGGCTTCGGTTTCATTTGTTTGGCTTTGTTTTCTAAATTTGGAGCCCTGCTGCAGTGCTTTGGCACTGGCCTTCTCTGGCCTTCAACAAGTCCACTGTTTGGTGGGCAATCACAACCCTGTGTGGCAGGTATGACAGAGAGGTGACGCAGCTGGGGGAGTACCACCATGGGGATCCTGGGACGGACCCCCAGGGAAGTGATATCCAGCTGAGTCTGGGGGGAGTGGGAGTTAGCTAAACAACGGGGAAGGGGCTGCAGGCCCAGGGAGCAGCAAGTAGGCAGGTCCTGGATGAGAGTACAGCTCATTTAGCACAGCAGGTAGTTGGGTGTGGCCGAGCACAGGCTTGGAAACAATGGGCAAGGGCTGCAGCTGCAGAGGGCAGGCACAGCTTGGAGTTTATAGGAGTTGCAAAGATACTGGCGGGAATGTCCTTCCAAGCTGACACTACATGGCTTCCCCCCTCGTCCCCAGGCGGTGGTGGGAGATGAAGGGGACCGCTACCACAGGGGCCTGTTACACGCAGCAGTCTTTGGTCTTCTGAATGGAGACAGAGCTTCTCCATTCACCTTTAGTGCAGAGGTGTGCGTGCATGCATTCATATGGGGGTACTGACGGCCAGCACCTGAGCAGTGGTACTTGTAAGTCAGCAGGAAAGCAAGGCCACCCCTGGATGCTCCCACTGGAGCCTCAGACCCCTGGGTACAGCAGGCAGGCAGTGTGCAGCTTGAGCTATTCCCCACCAGAAATCCCTAAGTGCCATGGAAAGGATCTAGGGCCCTGACGTGTAGTCTAAGCTCTCTTCCAGATGAAAGATGTAAAGGCCCAAAGAAAGGGGTCATAGAGCTGGTATATCCTGGTGATCAAGGGAAGCCTTCACTGTCTAAACTGGAAGGGCCCCAAGAGGCCAGCTGTTCCTACCGGCTCCTATACTGATGGGGAACGGAGGCCCTAGGAGAGGAGACCCTCAAGGCCCTGGGACCAGCCCCTGGGGGAAGCAGTACTAGAATCTGGCTTCTTTCACCCTCTGTTGAAAGCAAGTATCACAGAAAGTAATAAGCCCAGCCTAGTAACGGGCAAGAAAGAAAGAGAAACACAAGAAACACATTAATTATCCCAGTGCTTTCTGGCATGGGCATAAATGAAGCTTTTCCACATTAACTAAATGTAATCATTAGATGATGTCTAGCCTTTACGAATTATGTAAAATCCCTCATGTGAGCCACTCTGCCCCACAGTCCTGTGTGTACACACACCCGTACCCCAGCAGACTTACTGGATCCCAAATGACACCAGCGACACCCCAACAACCAGCATATCCAGCAGGTTGAAGTAGTTCCTGCAGAAGGCCCCTTTGTGGAGGAAAGCTCCAAAAGTCGTCATCTATAAGCAGAAGCATGGGTGAATTTACTGTGATTTCTCTCCAGAAGAACAGAAACCTGGGCTCTTTACAAAATCTTGAGGAAAGTATGACTATTATTAACAAGTGTGTTAGGAAACCAGAAATGTAAACCAACAGGGCTGAGCAACTGCATAATTTGCTCAAAAATTGATAAAGGGCAGCTGATTTGGGGCACGTTTAAAAAGAAGAGAACAATTCAGTCTTTAGTACAGCGACAACAAATTGCAAACATGAACACACTGTTGGCATGTCCACAGAGCCTGTCTCAGGAGAGAGTCCACATGGACCATCCTCGTCAGGCAGAAACTGCCCAGACAACTTAGCTTCCCCTAAAAATGCTGGCTCTGGCCCGTCTGAGGCCCCAGGAGAGCCTGCATTGTCCCAGTCCAGGGAGCTAGGAAAAGTGATGAAGCTAATGCTCATGGGCTCTGTCTAAATGGCATTTTCCTAGGTAGGCTCCTTACTGCTCCTGATGGTCCTTAGCGATACATCCATTTTAACGAACTCTTCCAAGTCCAGTTACTCTAGTGCAGGCGAGGTGTGGCTAGGAAGCTGTCCCATGCGTCTGTCTCGCCTGGCTCAGTCTCACTGCTCTCTAGTGCCATCCATGTGTACCCAGAGCCCACTCTGTGGGTGCCCCAGTGAGTTTCCCACTGACGATGGGAAAGGAGTTTAGTGAGGAATTTCCCCAAACGGAAAACAGTAAAATACACAGAATTCACTGTTAACATTAAAAAAAAAAAAAAGTGGAGGAAAGCTCAGATAAAAATAGGAGAGGAAAGGCAGAATGGGGAACTAATAAAATTAGATCATATGAAATTGCCAGTACTCAACCTTTTATGACCTACAAAACTGGCAATTTCACATGTACCAAATAACCAAAAAGCCTTCCAAATCTTCCAAGGGCCACGAGGAACCACCGTTTCAAATGTCCCATGCTTCTTGGCGAATCTCCATTTCCTGAATCCTCTTGTTTTAGCTTATTTTCCACTTTCTAAAATTCTTTCAAAATGAAGAAGGACTTGGAAGATTTAAGTCACTGAATATACAGAAATTGAAAAGCAATAATTTTTTTTCTTTTAAATAAACCTGTATCTTATTTGCCCCAAAGCCTGAAAGTAACTACCATGTTTGCCCAAAAATAAGACCTAGCTGGATAATCAGCTCTAATGCATCCTCTGGAACAAAAATTAATATAAGACCCAGTCTTATTTTACTATATTATAAGACCGGTTTTTATATAACATAACACAATATAATACAGGGTATAATATAGTATAATACTGGGTATAATATAATGTAATACAATACAATACAATATAATATAATACCAGGTCTTATATTAACTTTTGCTCCAAAAGACGTATTAGAGCTGATTGTCTGGCTAGGTCTTATTTTCGGGGAAACATGGTATATTCAACAACTAAAACGTGGAAAGTAAAATAAAACCTCAATTAACCAGGTGAACAGATTAAGTAGAACATTTCTCCGTTCAGTTTGAGGAAGAGAAGGAAAATTACATGAAAACAGCTCGGGATCAAGCAGAAGCTGGGTGTCTGTCCTTGCCCCCCACGCCCAGGGCCTTCTGCCTCTGTGCGCCTCACCATGGAGACCATTGTTAGAATCTGCTCACTACCCGGCACAGATCTGACGTAGGACAGAACTGTCAATCAAATTCACTGGCTTCAAGGCAGGAAAATGAACTCAAATTTTCAGAAGATTTTTAACAAATGTTTACACAGAGGTGGGTTGGTTAGTTGGTGTTATGCTAAGGTGTTCATTACATCGTCGTGTCGTCATCATCATCATCATCATCATCACTGAAAGAAAATAAATACCCCATTCCCTAGCAATGGTAACTGAGGTTTCATTTTATAGAAGATTTTGTAAAGAGCCCGTGACACAGTAGCCTAACATAAAATACATTTTTTTTCCTTGAGATGCACACATAAAAAACTCAAAATGGTTTAAAGAAAATGATGGTTAAAAGTCCTCATTTCCCAGCTGATCTCCTCACTAGGAGACGGTTGCTCTGACAGTTGTCACAGGGATTATGTCCAGTATGACAATAACCCACACCACTTAGCAAGTCGGGGGGTTCTTGGTTTGTGCTGTTGGTCTCCAGACCTCTGGGTACATAAAGAATGAGCTCACCCCAGAGTGGCCTTTACCTTCATCATCAGTACACAAACCGCAGGCAGCGACGGTCCCTGTGAGCTCAAGCACGGGCAATAGATTTGGGGTGCCCTGTCTAAAGGGTGTTCTTTTTGTTTGTGTAAATGTAAGCCCATCCAGTAAAACGGATATAAAATACTTTAGCACAAATAGATCCAAATTATCTTGAAAATCCTGTTGGAAGAGAATAGTGCGCTACCCTTTTAGGCTCCTGAAACATAGTTTAGTCAAAGAAATGAGAAGCGATACATTCCCTTCATAGGATAAACGCTTTCCCCCTGACTTTGATGTCAGGAAGGGTGGAAGAAAGTTCACACAGTGATGTATCTGTTATCAGTTGACATATTTCAGAGGACATATAAAAAAGAGCAAAACAATTTCCAACCACTATCATGAAGCCAAAGTAGCTCCTCCATGCATCAAAGGTTAAAAAGAAACAGCAAAAACAAGTTGAACAGTCTCAGAAAAAAATCCTTTGGTTTAAAAAAGAAAAAAGTGTAAGCTTGATCACAGAAGACAAAAAAGAAAAATCATCAAAAGCACTTCACGCTGCTTTGCTGTGTGTTACATGCAGGAGCAGGCCCCTTAAACACACCGCTGTGGAACCTGTTACCTTCAAACCGATCTCAAATGCAAAAACAGCAGTGAAGACATAATCTGCATAACCTAGCATCTGGAACGCAAACAAAGAATTGCAACTATTATTGCTACAGCTGCTTTAGAGTATGTGAGGATCAATGAAAAAGCCATTACCTTTAACAGGATTTCAACAGTAAAGATGGCTGTGAAAGCATAGTCAAAGTAACCCAGTATCTGAAAGGTACAACAATGAAATGAGAAAAGGCATCTGGACAAGCTCCAAAGCCACACGCCCATGGGTTGAACACCCCATCCCGCCCATGCAGTCAGAGACCCAGTCTCCCGGGATACGCTTGCCACCCTGGAGGTAAGCGCAGAGATGTTCATAAATGCACCGCCTGGTCTAATGACAGCTCCTCTTTATGATCAACAAAGAGCACTTGGAAATACTTACCTGCTTTAACCACTCATGCTGACTCTTTCCAGTCTCATGTCTTGGACAGAGACTCATTTCTGAAAGTGCTTTATTGATAACCTTTTCTCATCAGAGCAACACACTGACAAATTACTTGTGGCATCAGATAAATTAGAGTCTTACACACATTTTGAATTTTTAACTGCATTTTTGGCTGAATGAAATATGTTGCCATCCAGCTGAACTTCAGAGTGGTGGAGAAATGTAAATAATGACGTAAGTGCCATTAAACGGGGCCAGAAGCTTTCACATGTCCCCTCTAATTCTAGCCCATGTAATCAGGGAGTAAACACCTTTGCCCCACTAATGTGTGGGGCTGGATAAGTCCTTAAGGAAGAGTTTCACTTACCATCTTGCTCTGTATCTAACACCGCTCACTCCCAACTCTGTGTTTTTTGTTTCTTTTCTTTTTTTTAACCTCACTAAAAGAACAGACTGACCTGGCCTTTGAATTATCAGATCAGACTACTTTGTCTGTATTCCTGACAATACTGTCTACTCTCCAACTGAGTCCTGCTCACCCCCTCTGGGGTCTCTGCCTTTTCTCAGAGCCATAGAGGCAGGAGGGCCAAGAGCAAGAAGTCTGACCACCACTCAACTAAGGCTGCTTACAAGGACCCTCCCCCACAAAGATGGCAGCCGAGACTGCCAGTAGAAGAAGCCATCTTGGCTGCTTATTGTCATTACAACTGTGCTTTATAGTTTGAAAGAACTGAAGAAATCAGAGCAGAAGGGACAGTGGAGACCACCGGACCGACTCCTTTCATTAGCAGATGAGGAGATGCTGGGAAGCATGTAGGAGGCACCTGCTCAGGTCACAGAGCCAGTGATGGCACTGCTGAGCAAGGAGCTAGGCAGTGGACTGCTAGTCAGGAGCCATGGGCCTTGCTGTTTAAGTGTGGGGTCCACCCCAGGGGTCCCTCACTGCTCTATTCCAAGGTGAGAAGCTCTGCTTCAAAGGCCAGCTCTCCTCAGTTGAAGTTCCCTCTTCAGAAGGTATTCGTTATCCAAACTGTTTCCATTTTTGGATTTATAAACTTTGCTGAACCTTTGCTGAACCTGTTTCTGGCCAGGCACTGCAAGGTGTTTCCAGTACACTACAGGCCTCTGCCCGTCCTCATTTCCTCCATGGTCACAGCAGGACAGGTACTGTTGAAAGTACCTGGGTGGCCAAGAAGGACACAAGCCAACAACTCAACCTGGGGTGGGGGTCAAAGCTCTTAGATTCAAGTTGTTTTTTCCTCATTCAGCATCCATCTTGTTTTTCACTAATAACTCAGCTAAGATTAAAGAAGAAAAAAAAGCAAAACGCAAAAGAACACACTGCATTATTCCAGTGACATGTAGTCGAACCCACAGACATAAAGGGGAACGGAGGCGGTTGGGGCTGAGGGAGGGGCAAGGGGGAGTTCAAGGGATATAAAGTTTCAGTCACACCAGATAAATAAGCTCTGGAGATCTGCCGTACAACACGTTACGAATACTGTGTTATACACTTGAAAATTTGTTAAGAGGGTAGATCTCATGTGAAGTGTTCTTACCACAATTTAAAAAAACAACAACTGTAGTATTGTAAAAACAATACACATATTTAAAAACAACAATAACATTCTTGGGAAAAGCAGCAGGGAAATAAACTCATGGGGAAGTAATTACAATAAAAAATAAGAGAAGCCCCAGGGTAAATTACCTGTCAATCGGTGTTCTAGACTAGCTCCTGACCTCGTCTACCATGTAATGTCTTTTTCCATACAGCTTTTTACCGTGTGTCTCATTTTTATGATGGAACTCAATGACACCTCGGTCTTTGTTCCATTTGAACGTTTAGATAGAGACAGCCTCAGAACCTCTAACAAACACCCTAATCTGTGAGTATAAAGACAGGCTCAGGCCCTTCATCTTTACATCAACACCAACATGTGCCTTGAGGGAAAGTTCTTTTTATCTTCATGTCAGAGTGTGTGCTTTATCAATCTGATTGATAGGTTGGGTTTGCCAAGCTGCAAACCAAGAGACTGGAAATGGAAAGACACAGCACGAGGCTTGGCTATCACAACCCAAATCCTGGGGCACTGATCTAGTGATTTGTCTTACTCCTCAAATCTCTGAAAATCTCATGTACAGAGAGAGGTGCCAACCAGGCAAGGCAGCGTCGCCTGTTGGCCTCACACATTTGCGGGCCTCCCTCTCCTGGGAGGGTTTCTAAGTTATCATCTGAAACTCACTACACTGTCAAGGCCACAGAGGCAATAGGCTACGCCTGCTTAGGCCAGAACTAATCTAGGTATCATTTCTGTCCACCACAGATTCAGTGGAAGGGTGATATGCCTCAGATATGAAACTGATTAAAAACAAAACTTAACCCTCTACTTGTTTTCTTCATAAAACCATCTCCTGCAATACCAAAACAGCTCTTCCTTTTCACTGAACCACTCAACCTCACATCTCATCATCTCCCCGACTTGTATTTCTCCTCGATAATGGAGCCAAGTAGCTTTGTGAATTACATCCAGGTAAGATACATCGTCCCCTCCAACCCTAAATAAGAGTTCCTAGGCATGTGACATACCCGGATTCAATTTTACTTTCTCTCCTGCTGGATGCTTCCCACTAGGCAGAAATCTCAAAACAGGTGTGGATGTTAATTTGACCAAGGAGAAAAGAGGGACCAAAATATTGGCAGAAAGGAATGGAGAGGTCCCTGAATACACTATAAGTTACTGCAGACTATTTAAAATTAAGTTGAAAATATATGATTCAATAAAGGTTGTCCCAATAAAATAAAACACCTCTGGTACTCACAAACCTGAAACATACAATGCTTACAGGTGAAGGAGCAGCCTACTCTAGCTTTAACATCTTGGGTCTATGTAGGCCCTGCCTGGATGACAGCAGAGGCCAGTGTGACCCTAGAGGGAGCCCCACCCTCTTGTCCTTGCTCAGGGGCTTACAGTATTCCGGAAGGAGTGGCTGCGGATGGGGTCCTCGGCTGCGAGGGAGGCACTGCTCAGCATGATGAAGACGAGGATGAGGTTGGTGAAGATGTGGTGGTTGATGAGCTTGTGGCAGCCCACGCGGATCCTGTGGGAAACACCACTACATGTACACAGCCCCAGGCAAGGCCCAAGCAGACGGGCCAGCCCCTTCAGCATGCTGGGGCTACTCAGTGGTGACAGGTCAGACAGAGGACAGCTATCGGCTGTGCCACCCATGCCCCCACCCAGCAAACCAGAACCACCTGACAATTAGCCCCCCGAAACCCTCAGACTGCACACCCTGAGGGCCCTCGGTGCAACAGCTCTGTGTCGGTGCACCATGTTGGACCATTCACTGAGTCTTTAAATGTGGGGATGATCCTCCTAAAGGTGGGGAAACTGAGGCTGAAGGATGTGAAAAATCTTTCTTAAGATGACACAGCTAGCAAGGACCAGAGGCAGGTTTCCCATGCAGGGGTGACTATGACGTTTTCCCACTACAGCATGAAGCCTAGTGCTCACTTTTCCTGCCTAGAAGGGAGGTTGGGGCCAAAGCTGATCGTAGATGCTCACAGAGAATAAGAACTATCCCTTTCTTGTACTGCAGTTGGGCTGTATTAAAATATGACTGCAGTAAGTAAGGCTTGGTGAATCTCCTGTTATGTGGAGATTCTGTCTCAAGTGCTATTTTGGGTGGGGCGGGGGGTGGAGGGGGAGCTGATCCACAAGGAGCACGCCTGCGAGAGAGAGTGAAGAGAGAGTTACATTGCCGTGCAAGAATTTCATGAGGATCTTACTGCACCATGTGGCAGGGCTGTCACAGAGTCCTGTAATCCTGGGAAGCCAGGCAGGGCAGCACATGCCCAGCTCCCCCAGTCCCAGCCCTCATGACAGCTCAGTGGGCCATCAGAGCCTCTCCTGCTGCCCCCGATGTCCCAGAGGCTAGTTCGTGTCTGCTACCTTCAACCTCAATATTCGACTTTAGAATGTAAAGATTTGGGGGGTGGGGTGGAGGGTACAGAACACATGCAGGTTTTCCTTTGAAAAGGTTTTTTTCACTTTCAAAAGTGGAGTCAACTTTATGGGAAGGTGACCCCTTACTTCAAATCCTCCATTTTGGGACTGCTTCAGGCTGGGATGTTCCCTCTCAAAGCTCTAAGCAACTGAGTCTGGGGAGGGCCTTCCAGGACTGTGAGGGCAGGAGAGCTCACAGCTTTGTGTGTATGTTGGGGGAGGGGAATCAATCCATTCCTTCCATATATGTGAGCTATAGGTATCAGGAACGTTGTCGGTTGAATAACTATTTTTTAAAGGGACACCCAAACTCTCAATCCTGAGGAGGTGTATAAATCATGCTCCAATCTTTAAATCTCTAAGGACTGCCGCGTGAGGACTTGCCTCCCACCTGTGTCTCCCTGGGGCCTGTGAATTATACAGAGCTCTTCTCTGCCAGCCAAGAACTACTTCTGCAAGCCTAGAAACCCTTCCAGGAGTCATTTATTCCCTCTGGCATTTCACTCAATCCCAGATGATTTAAAACCTAGAAACCAGCTAGTAAATAAGTGTCTTCTGCTCACAGCATTTGTGAGTAATCACCACGCTCCTGGTGAGCACCTATCATTTTAACAGGAGAAATTCTATTTTCAGCAGGACATCAAGGAGCTGAACTGAAGAGCTCAACCTATGAGATATCATTGAGCAAAACTATTTCTTGCCATAAAACTCAATAGGGAAAACAGATCAACTAAACGAGACCTCAGGATAAAGATGCTGCACAGAAGCTGGCCGCAAAATTCCCACGCCCCCCCTAAGCATGTTAACGTAAGGCCCACTCATGAAAGAAGGATCCTCTGGATAGAAAACACCTCACAGGTGACAACCCACGGGACACCAGAGTCGTGGACTGCGACCCAGCAGCAGTTATGTCACCACTGCTGACCCCAGCGCAGGGGTTAAGGGTGAAGAGAATCTGGAATGGCCCTCCACCCAGCACCTGGCCTCACTGCTAGCGCCCCATTGGTTCAGGCTAGGACATGACGAACGGATGGACAAGGGCAAGGCTGAAGCAGGGGAGAGGTCGGGGGCACTTGGGAGCCTCTGGCGCTCCGGTGCAGGAGCAGCTCGGAGTGACCTTCCCTCACTCTGGCCCCAGGTACACTCAAGCAACCTGGAGGGTCACAGAGAGCCGCAGCTGTGAAGTGGCTAGAAAGGGGGTATTTACGGGTTGGTCTTGCTAAGAATGAAGAAAGCGCTCCCTTCAGGAATGGGGACGATTTTCTCTTTCATGTTCAACTCGGAGATCCTGCGAGGACGGGGGCCAGCGGGAACCTCAGGTTCATCTTCCTCCTCCTCCTGTTCCTCTTCCTCTTCACCTACTTTAAACGAGGCACTTTCTTTAATAGGCATGAAACAAAGACTGCATTTGGGTTTGAATTCGTCTCAATTTCACATGAAAATTTATCTTAAACTTTAACGACCTCTATCAGCTTACATTAATCAAAACCCTTCAGAACACGGACGGAGGGTGTGTGGTGAGGCAGGGGGTTGGGAAGCTGGGCTGTTTGGTGAACATGTAGAGTTGTGGAATGAAGTCCCAGCAGTTGAAGATCTGAGCACAGGTCAAAGGTGGCAGCAGTGGGATTCTCACTGCCATCCCAGTAACCTCCTTGCTCAGCTTCAGCCTAAAAACTGTGTGGGACTTCACATCACACACGATCAGTCTCCCATGTTCCTCTAACCCCACAGTCCCTCCCACATCTGCCATTCAAGGCACCTGGTCAAATGTGAAAGTGTCAGGGGACTAGTAAGAACTGGTCACCTCCTAGAGAGATTCCCCAGCAAAGGTTGGGCTTGTCCTGATTCACCTACACTTTCTCTCCTCACCACCTGGAATTTGGGTTATGCAAGCTGCCTGTGACCGAGAGAAAAAACAGAGGTAAGTGGCCTCCAAGGACACTGGACCCATGGCCTTGATCTCAGCAGCCCAGCGTGTGCCCCAGCTAGGCCAGCCAGCCAGACTCAGCCGCTGATCACAGAGTGGTTGCAAAGCCCCATCACTCATAAGCAGAAAGTCTGCCTCTGGGCTCCACGACCATACCTGGCACATCACAAGGTGGGTAGGGGTCCTTGTCCTCGTCCTCTTCTCGGTAGTCATCAATTGTAACCTAGGATGACAGAGAGGTCTTGGGAGGAGGGCACGTCAGAGGGCCACAGGGAAGACTCGACCCTGCCAGTCAGCACAGGACAGAGACGTTCTCTACAAAGTGGGTGCTGTATGTGAGTGAGTGCATAGGGGCAGCAGAAGCTCCGATGATGTTTCTGCTGGAGACCTCAGGTCTGAGGGCAGATGAGGAGAAAACTGGTGTGACTTCAACCGAGCCATGGTGAGCTAGCACCATCCATACCTCTTCCTGTCCTAGCACTGTCACACCCCCTGTATAACTGCAGTGAAGATTCCGGCCTCCCTACTAGACAGTGTGCCCCACGCAGGTAGGGACCTTGTTGGTCTCATTCATTCCTGATCCCCAGTATCGGACACACAATAACCGTGCAAAAAGTACTTACTGACTCAGTGAACAAAAGAGTGAAAAACTCAGAGCTGTCCTACATGGGATGAAGTTTGACAGTACAGCCCTGAGCACACAGCCCCAATCCTGAGACCCCCTCTGGGGACACATGTCTGCTAACAAGCCTTGATTTTGATCCCCACTGAGAAGTCACTAACACAGATCAGGTCTGACCACAGAAGTCCAACAAAGAAAATATAAGTGGTCAAAAGCGTCAAATATTGAATATACTGGTTGTCTGGTAAAATATGGGCTTGCCACCAGCTAAATGCCTAAATTCACTCCGAATTCCCTGGGAAACCAGAATCTATAATGGTGTGCCATCCTCACACACCAAAATATCACACAGGACACTTTCCTTGGGTAAACGGTACATTTATGGTGGTATCAACAGAAGCATTTTGATACAAAAAGGGGTGTTTCAGACAATATACCTTGTTGTCACTGTTGGCTATCTGATTGACTTCCGGTTTGTTGTTCTTTTTATTTTCCAGGCTTTCTTTTCTACAGAGGAGAGAACAGAACATAAGAAACCAACACTAATAAAGACACTAATCCGGATTCTGAATCAACAGTGGCCTGATGAAGGACAGAATTTAATTGGAAACAACCCCAACAGCAAGAACATAGCACAACCCATACTCAGGGCCTCCCGTTCATTCAGGGCACTGGATTCGTTTCATGGATCATCTTATTAAAAGGCTCCTTCAAGAGCTAATCAGCATTGAATGCATCATTTATTTTATGATGCCAAAATTAACCACAGTGATTCTTTAAGCATGGGAACGTGTGACTCCCACTCTCAGCTCTGAGGGAATGAGAGCCAAGGGCCTGGGTTCTGCCCCAGATTCCATTCCTGTTGGTCAGCCCCACGTGGCCACCCACAATCACCACAAAGCAGCAACATGGGGGCGCAGCTGCTGTGGAGTCCGAGTGGCTCCTCCAGGCCTCACCTGCAGCTGGCTCCCCAGGCAGCCCCCTGAGCAAACACCTCTGTGCAAAGGGGGTTACCTGGCAATCTTTTTCCTTTCCTTTTCTTCGGCTTCCTCTTTCTGAGCAGTATTCAAACTTTCAGCATCAGCCAAATTGTCTACAGCGATGGCCAAGAAGACATTCAGTAGGATATCTAATTTGAACATTTTAAGGGTACAACACCTTTCTAATGCAACTACATATTGTCAACAACAGCAACGTCACATCCCTCTGTGTTCTGGGAGGCTGATAACCGGTGACTGTCCCCTAGTGCTATATTCACTTGGTAAAGCCAGAGGACAAGAGCCCTGTTTCTTGTTTGTTTGTTTGCTTGTTTAACTAGAAACCTGGAGAAGACAATCCGGAAAGAAGCAAAATTAAGATTCACCAAAACCCATGAAAACCTACAAATGCCAACATTTCCTTCATGTATGCGCATATGTGTGTACTGTGCGTGCATGTGTGTACGTATGTCTCTACACACCTAGGTATCTATAGCTATGATACACATTCCATAAAACAATCTATAACATAAACATGGTGCTTTTATGTATTTTGCATTTTGCTTTATGCATTTTGTTTTCTTTCTTTTAAAACACACATACCCATAAAACATATATTTGGGGCATGCTTGCTAAAATGGACCCCTGTAAAGGCTACACATTATTCAAATGATGACTCCATTGCACAAGAGTCTGAAGCGGCCTTCAGAATGTGCAGATACCTCATTCATTCATTCATTCATTCATTCATTCACACTGGCTGACTACAGCATGCCTGACTTACTGCCAAATGGTGCCAGACTATTCTTTTGAATAGTCCCACTGTGGCTAAATCTTTGATGACTGTGGTTGAATTTTACTTTTTTCAAATTGTAAGAAGTTAGGTGATTGAACAAGTTATTAGGTTTTTGTCTTTTACTATAATGTTGTGATGTGTAGTTTCCATGGATTGAAACAAATTCTAAATGAGGTTCCCAAATCAGAAGATGCCTGTTTCTTATTCGCTGACCGTTAAATACATTTTTGAGAAGCACAGGAATCAATGGGCAGGAAGTCAAGATGACTCCTTACTCTAAGGCCTCTCTCGGGCTGATGCACAGCCATCGGTATGCACGACCATGGGAACCCCGGGACCCGAGACAGGAGAGGCACACCACTGTCCCACATGCCCTGTGCAGTCTGAAATCTCAGGTGGGTTGCTGAACATGTAAACAAACATAACCTAACGAGAGACTGATGATGAGATAGCTTCCAGGGGATTTCACGCTTGACTAAGCTATTCAAGTATTTAAAGAGGACAGGACGTGAGTGAATTACATTAAGACTTTCAAAATGCCTTTGATGTGCTAGACTATTTTTTAAACAGAGCCTCAGTGAGCTTGAGGCGGTATTCGTATGTTTGTGCAATTGTTCTTCCACCAAACATTTATTGAGGGCTTCCGTATGCCAGGTCTTGTGCTAGGCAGGGAAGACAGAGATAAATCAGACACAACCAAAGGTTATGGGCTCGCGAAGGCTCCGATAGAGGTAAAGAGAGATCTGAATTTTCGGAAGTCTAGGATTACAGAATACCTCTTGGCAGGGAAAAGGAATAAACGCGTTGGAAAGAAGTTACACAACGTGATACAACTAGCCCACGGATATCTGACCTTCAAAGCTGTACAGAGCAGCAAAGCCAAATTAGGTTCAGGGGCGCTTAGGTCAATCCACTGAAGATGGGTCCCCATTGGTTATGAAGGCTTTTAAGAAGACATAAATGTGCCCCTAACCTCCCATCCCATCCCATCCCAAGGATGATGGCACGAAGAACCACCTGGCTTTGCCCTAAGCTATCCCATGGGACGTGTACAGGAGACGTGAAACCAAGCTGGGTGACCAGGCAGCCCATGCATTGTTGCAGGCTCCCTCCCCTCAGCCTGCTCTCATCCCTCAAAGCCCAACTGGGGCTCTGCCTGTACGACGCTGTGCCTAGCAACAGTGAAGGAGAGCAGACAAAACAAGGTAAGCACAGTCACTTCCTTATGAAGACAATGATAACAACAAAGCCTTGGTCAGCTTAAAGGATACAGTTACCACAAATGAAGAGGATGATGAAGTAGATGCAGACGATCATTCCCGAGGAGGACGGGCCCCCGTACGCCATGATGCCATCGTACATCACAGCGTTCCAGTCTTCACCGGTCAGAATCTAAGAAGCCAAAACTCGGATCAGCTCGCAGGTGGACAAACACGCCCCAGTTGTCCTCCCAGCGCTCCTTGGCGGCTCCTAAATCTGGTTTGAGCCGCCTTTCACAGTCCAGTTTGCATTTAACAAACCCATCTGTTATCCCATAGAGTTTTCAAAACATTGTTTTTAATTACACAAGTAGATGAGTTAGTGCTTCTAGTGAAAATAAAGGAACATTACATATAAGACTTCTGTGCTCTTGGATGACACCCCAGCCCAGTTTGAGTCCCCTCCCCAGAGAGCATACTATTGGTGTATCTCTCTCTCTAGGACCCTTGTGGATTAAAACACATACATACACATGCAGAGAAAACAGGCGGTTGGTGTCTCTCTGATTTCATTAGACATAAAAGGTATCAGACTATATGAATTGTCTGCAATTTGCTTTTTTTCGCTCAACAATATACTCTGGAGATTCTCTTTTAAACTCCTGCCTAGAATTCCACATAGTTAATCATCTGTGGAAATGGAGAATTATACCTATGAATTTTTAGAAGAGAAGGGAATTCTAAATATCTTATGTACATTTACAAATTACCTCATGGGTATACACTAATAATGCCCTAAAATTTCATATATAATCTTCTCTACTGATGATACTCATGAAATAGAATCAGATGAACATGAACAGTAATTTAAAAACACCCTACCTTCCAGAGACAGAGAGTGAGAGTGAGAGAGATCATGCTCCTTTATCTCCTATCTGGACCAGATACTATAAAAATTAAAACTGCCACAGATCACAACCAAACAGAAAAAAAATGGGCAAATGATTTGAAATGATGAAGTAATTCACAGAAAAGGCTCTTAGTCACATGAAGACATTCAGGTTCACTCCTGATAAAAGAAATATGAATTAAAACTACAACAAGATACCATTTTCACCTATCAGATAGGCAACGATCAAAAAGTCTGAACACCTGCTGTGGTGAAAAGGAGTGAGGCAATGGGCAGTCTCCACACACTACGCCCGGAGGATGAATTAACACAACTTCAAGGAGAATACTTGGGCAACAGCATCAGAAAATGGATGCACACCCTTTAAACCAGCAGTTCCACTTCAGGGAATTTATCCGACAGATCTACTCTCACACATGTGCCCCATGGTGTCTGTTCAAGGTCATCCACCGAGGCAAGACTAGACACAATGAAATATCCATCAGCAGGGGGCTGGCTCTATGAATTATGGCACATCCACACCACAGACTTTATGCAGCATTGAAAAGGAGGAGGCAACCTTTTATGGACCAGTAAGGAAGGTTCTTAAGGACACTTTAAGTGATAAAAAAGCAAGATGGAAAACAGCATGTAGAATGAGCTACCAGCTGTGTAAATTCATCTGTAGCTAGGGAGGTAGGTTGATTTATATCTGAGCAAATATATCTTAAAGAATACACAAAAAGCTATTTAACGGTGTTTGCCTCCTAGAAGGGGGAATTGGTGGGTGGGTGGGTGGGAGACTGTTTTACTTTATAGCCTTTTGTAATGTTTGAATTTTGTGTCATATACACGCATGACAAAAACCATCACCACCACACAGGTTTCTCTGAAAGAAGTCAGAAAAACGAAGGACTAATCACTGGCCCCAAATTAAACATAATTCAAAAAATTAAAACTGCAGCCTATTGCAGTGACAAAAATTCCATTCACCTCAAAATGACCAAGTGGGTAAGAATCTTAGAGACCATTCATTCCCTCTAGTCTCTCTCTCTTTTTTTTTCCATAAAAGGATAATGACTTTCCAAGGTCACGGAGCTGAGCATTGTAAGAGCCACCATGGGACCTTGGCGCCCAAGGCCCTCCCACCAGTCCTTCCTGCCTCTCCAGCAGGAGGTCATGTGAAGAGCGACACATGTGAAGCGCAACAAGGGCAGATGGGTCTTTTAAATTTATCTGCCAGGCTCTGCCCAAGGAAGGGCTTCGGCTCACAACATAGGAAGATGAAGAGGAGGTTAGAACACCTCAGCTCAGAGCCAGGCGGGCTGGACAGGCCACTGCTCTGAGGGCCGAGCCCCCTGAGTGCCTGTCACACCGTCACTCCTTTCCCAACCTCACTGCCCACAAAGGCCCCAACAGACAGCACAGACACCCTCAGAGTCTCTGTGCCCTTGTCACACCACAGGAGGGAGAACACCAAAGGGACAGAAGGCTGTCACAACCCTTTTATCACCCTGCTTCCTCTCACTTCTCTGCCTAAATCCATTATCGCCAGGATTAGGAAACATGCCTGTGATCAAAAATTAGCACAGAACCAGAAGAGGATTTTAGAGCCTATCTCACAGAAACCCCCAGAAACCTCCCAAAATCCAACAGAAAGTTTGGTTAATTATTAAGTAGTATATCCAGTGATCTTACAGAAACGTTCAATTACATCACATAGCTGGATTCAGACGCAAAACAAATGGCTTAAGTGGCACAAAATGTATCAGAGCAGTATTGAAACAGAGGCTACTACCGTGTTTCCCCAAAAATAAGACCGGGTCTTATATTAAGGTTTGCTCCAAAAGATGCATTAGGGTTTCTGTTCAGGGGATGTCCTCCTGAAAAATCACGCTAGGGCTTATTTTCCGGTTAGGTCTTATTTCCGGGGAAACACGGTAATAAAAATGGACTCCCTCTGTCTTCCTGAGTTGTGGACAGAGCAGCAGGCGGCTCGTGACACGCTTCTCAGGGAGAGACTCACCTGGAACACTGTCAGCAGTGCCTGAGGGAAATTGTCAAAGGTACTCCGCTTGGTCTGCGTTTCGTCAAAATTAAACTTGCCACCAAACAGCTGCATCCCGAGCAAGGAAAAGATGATGATGAAGAGAAAAAGCAGAAGCAACAGCGAAGCGATGGACTTCATGGAGTTTAACAAGGATGCCACTAAGTTGCTCAGGGATGTCCAGTGCCTGCAAGGCAAGGTGAAGGTGTGAGCCCAGAATGCAAAACATCCCCTGGCCCGGAACGCGGAGCATCCCCACCTCCTTTCAGAAAACACCTGCAGCGAGATGTACATGTCCTTACCTGGTAACTTTGAAAATTCGTAAGAGGCGCACACACCGAAACACAGAGATCCCCAGGGGAGACATGATTTCCAGTTCCACCAAGATCGTTTCCGTAATTCCGCCACACACCACGAAGCAGTCAAACCGATTAAAGAGAGAGACGAAATATGCCTGGAGACCCAAGCTGTACATTTTTACCAGCATTTCACAGGTGAACAGAGCCAAAAGGACTTTGTTGGCAATATCTGGAAAGACAAAGGGGTACATGTCCTTGGGATCTCATCATAGGGCTGGCTCAGAGTCCTCTTCTCTCCTCACGTTCCCTACCCCCATTCCCTGCCGGAAATGTCCCCCTTTTTTATCTTGTCCCCTTACAGAAACGTGGCACAAACACTAACAGTCTGTTTGTCTGTCAGGTTCTAGTCCTACTGCTGCTAATACCTAGACGTGTGACTCTGGAGAAGTTCCTCAATCTCTCTGGGCCTCAGTTTCACTGACAATAAAATGGGGAGGGGCAGTTTACCACATAATCTCTGATGCTTTCTAGCCCTAAAAGCCTATGATTCTCCATTTTGGCCATTGCATTATATTTTCTGTTTCCATCAGTTACAAAAAGACCTGTCTGGTCTTGCTTACAGCACCACGATATAAGAAGCAGCTGCCTATCAAAGTCATTTCTAATAGAAAAAACACCTCCCAGCAGCTGGAGAGCAGGACAGAAACAGAATTGACTTGATGGAAGGCAGGCCTTCTCAATGGCGCAAAACTGTCAAACTCAGAATGAGCTGTCTGGTGACAAGCTCCCGGATCACACTGCTGGGACATCCAAGGCAGGGGACAACATCACCTGCCAAGGGCGCTATAGGGGAAAATAAAGCTCCCTTTCGGTGATAGCAGGGAGAAGGTATCTGAGGTCCCTTCCAGATGGAAGACTCCTTAATCCCAGGTTGTGACAGGGCTAAGACAATGGGAAGTCCTGGCATTAATCAGCAACCAGGTGCTTCATTCGCCACAGCAGACGGCACCTCCACTTCAGGTACACCCTGTGTTTGGACAGTTCTGCTCTCTTCTAAGTCAGTGCTCACTAGAAGTGTTGCTATGCACTGTTACACACCAAGCAGGTAAGACTGCACTGCAGCTGGACAGACTCAGGAATCCCTCATTCAGGACAAAATAGAGAACAGCCTCGGCTTGTACCTTGAATCTGCGTCAACCAGTCAGGCTGGTTGTAGTGCTCGGAGGAAATGGTTAAGGTGTTGAGAAAAACCAGGACAATAACCAGCCAGTAAAACGTGACAGACTTCACAGCAGCCCTACATCTTCTGCGACTGAATCGGTTCCAGCGACGCCAGCGTCGGCTGAAAGAGAAGCAGACGTTACTCCCTGAAGGACAGATACAGCATCTGAGTGGCCAATAAACATCAGTGAGGAAATATTTTTCTTTCACTCTGGAGGTCCTGATTGGGGTGAGGGTGCAGCAAGGAAAGACAAGAACAAATAACATAGAAATTACCAGACTTCATGATACAAATTATGTTGGTCATGAAATATAACTTTTTAAAGTACTGTATCATGACCTCATCATGCTGTCAGTTCCTTCCTATGGCTGAAACTCCATAATCTGTCATACACAGTCCTCAAACCAGTTAGAAAATCTAGATATTCATAGATTCATGTGCACACGCAAAACTGAGCTATCACACATATGCAGTTCTTATTCCCACCATATGGTACACGGATGTCTGTGCTATTGGTGCAGAGAGCCACTTAGCTTATCGCTACATCTCTCACAGCATCTCAATCATCGTACAGAATTTATCAGGCAACGGAGTGCTCCAAAAACCACAGCTTTCGTTTTAGGGAACCTTTCAGTCCTTTCTTAAATCTGGGAGATTCCTCAGGAGCCTGGCAGAGTTGTCAAAGCTGAGTAGGACATGAGTCTTCATACTTAGTCATCAGGTGCCCTTTCTAACTAGTGATGCTCAGAATATACCTTTAGGAGAAGAGCCAATATTGAATCGTGTTTTCATACAAATAAAATGAGCTGAGCCAAACAGACAAGTAGCATGTCCTCTCCTGACTTTCAGTTCCAATTTATGATTAGGGCAAGTATATTCTCCCTAAGTCTGTCTCGCTGTGGAAACATTCCTGGCCACAGGATGGTTTGGTGAAGTGGATCCCAGGGCTGTGCTCACTGACAAGTGGAAAGGCCGGGGGAGGGGAGGGGGGGCACTTCCTCTGGGGGACTGAGTCAGAGGACTGTCCTCTGAGCTGCAGCCCTGGCTGACTCAGCTGTGCTGCTGTGCTAAAAACACCGTAACCCAGGGATCAGGCAAAGAAAGAGTTGTGCTAACTCTCCAACAAGTAGGGCACACTTTGCTATTGCTCTTGCTATATGGTTTTCAGTGGTTTAATAGCAGCTGGAAACATGATATCCAGTAAATAAAAATTCTATAGAGGACACTAAAGACTGTCCCCTTCCAGGCTGAATGCCCCCTGTGATGCATAATTTAGTATGTACAAGCAAGGTGTGTACCAGTCTTAATAAGATCCAGCCTTGGTGGGCCTATTTCGGCTGCAGTGACAAGTCACAGGGGTCTCCCAAATCCAGGAGACCTTATCTGTCACAGCCCTGAAATCCTGCAGCACTCCACATTTGCCCTTTACTAGGTACTGAGTGCCCAGGCCCTGTGCCAGGCACTGAGCATATGGAGCTGAAGAAGGCAGGGTCCCATGGCCCCTGTCACTGTAAAGCATGTAGGGTTATCAGTCATAAATCCACATCAAGTGCCATTCCCAGGGTTCCGGGTACAGGAGTAAGGAGAGGAGAGCTGCAAATATTCTTTGGGAGAGTCAGGAAGTCTTCGAAAACCTGTGATTTGGGCTGGCTCTCCATCATTGAGTAGGAGTTAGCCAGGGGGCAGAGGGAAGGGCACTCCACTTAGAGGAAACTGTGTGACTAATGGGACTTAGGTGGGCAGAAACAGTGTTTGGTACGTTTGCAAACAGAGCAGTCCAGTATTACAAAGTGGGGAGTACAGGAGGGTGTCAAAAGATGAGGCCCGAGGGTGAGCGGGCCACCAAATTATGAAGGAATTTTTATGCCATCTGGCAACAGGGAGTCATGGAAGGGCTTTTAATTTTATTTTTAAATTCAGGTTTATCGAGATATAATTTACATATGACAAAATCTACTCCTTTTAGGTACACAGTTTGAAAGCACCACCACAATCACGATGTAGAATATTCTCATCACTCAAAGAAGTGCCTTTGTGGCCCCCTTGTTGTTAATCCCCTCCACGCCCCCCAAGAGAACTACTGATCTGTTTTCTGTCCCTAATGTTTTGCTTTATCCAGAATGCCCTATACATTGAATTATACAATATATACCTTTCTGAGACCGGCTTCTTTTGCTTAGCAAAAATACTTCTGAGATTCATTTGTGTTGTTGCCTCTATCAGTAATTTTTTCCTTCTTACTACTGAGCAGTATGCTATCATATGGATGGACTACACTTTGTCTACCTATTGACCATTTACTAGACATGAGTTACTTACAGTTTCTGGCAATTATGAATAAAACTGCTATAAACACGTAAAAAAAAATTTGTGCAAGCATGTACCTTCATTTCTCTTATATAAATATCTTAGAAGTAGGATTGCTGGGTCATGTGATAAATGTATGTTTAACTTTTTAGGAAACAGCCAATTTCTTTTTTAAATGGCTGTGTCATTTGACAAGTAGGAATGTATGAGAATTCCCATTGATCTGCATCCTTGTCAAAACTTAGTATTGTGAGATTTTTAAATTTGATCCATAGGTGTAAAAAAAAAAAATTCTAATAGGTAGATAGTGGTACTCTGATTTGCATTTTCCTAATGACCAATGGGCATTTCATGAGCTCATTCTCCCATCCATATCTTTTTTTTTTTTTTTTTTTTTTTTTTTGGTGACATGCTTATCAAAATCTATTGATCATTTTTTATTGGGTTGTTTTCTTATTATTGACACCATTCTTTGTATGTTATTCTTTATATATACTGGATACTAGTCCTTTATCAAATATGCTTTGCAAATATTTTTTCTTCCAGTCTGGAGCTTATTTTTTTATTTTTTATTGAAGAGCAGGGGTTTTAATTTTGATGAAGTCTTATTTATCAGCTTCTTCTGTTATGGCCAATGCTTTGGGTGTTGTAGCCAAGAAAATCTTTGCCTAACCAAAAGTCACAAAGATTTTCTCCTATGTTTTCTTCTAGAATGTTTAAAGTTTTAGGTTTTACATTTAGTTCTATGCTCGTTTCAAGCTAATTTTTATATATAGTGGTAAAATGATGTTTTTAATTCAAAAAGAACAAGTATATGGGAATGTACACGAATCATAGGCATATATAGTGAAATGAGTAGTTGCCAACCGACCATGGAACCTGCAACCAGAGCAAGACACAGAGCATCACCAGCACCTCAGAAAACCTGCTGAACCTACTTCTCTGGAAAACTTTGAAAGAGAAAAGTGACAAGATGTATCTCTCATAGAGAAATGACTCTGGGAGGGAATACAAAGGGTGGATTAGTGGCAGAAAAAATTGTTCATTGTTGCATCCTATTGGTTCATTTGTTTTGGGGTGAGATCTTCGGCACCTATTACACTACTCTCCAAGATGGGTGCTTAATGTTTACTGGGCAGATTGATCTTCAATATGAATAATGCAGCCCATAAAGTAAAATTCAACCCTAAAGCAACTCCATGTAAAATTCTGAAGTCAGAAGATAACAAACAAGCACATATACTTAAGACAAAATAGAAGATACTAACCTGAGTTTCGACTTTGAGATGGCTTGACTGAAAGACAAAAAGGATATGATTCCTGTTAGAAGGCGTGATCATACACTCCCCCCATTACTTCAGCTGAGCTATCAGAAAAGCCATGCATGGCAGCCTGGACTCGGCACCCCCCATTCCCACAGCAGGCCAGCTGGGGTAAGAGTGGAGCAGTAGCGAGGTGCTGCTGGCGCCAGGCGGGCCAGGCTAAGCACGCTCCAGGGCCCAGGCAAGAGAAGACTCAGCCTGATGCCCTGAGCAGCCCTGGCACAGGCAGTGACACCATGGCTTCTTCTCCCGTTACCCCACATTCCCCAAACTGAAGTCAGTAGGGCCTCTCCTGCCTACCACTCAGCCACTCATCTCAACAGCAACATGTGCTGCTCCTATAGCAAAAAAAGCACTGGACTAGGAGTCCTGGCTCCACGATTCACTAAGTGTCTGAGCCTGGGTGAGCAGCACACCTTTTTGAGCCTCAATGTTCTCATCTGTAAAATGGGGAGGACAAACCTACTCCCTGCCCACTTCACCATGTTGTAGGGAGGGCAGAGCAAGAGAAAGGAGGCAAGTACACTTTGGAAACTGTTGCATATCCTGCCCATAATGCATCATTTCTATGCATCTCTGCCTAGGAGATTGAATTATCTTAAAAACAACACCTGTACTTGGCAGAGATAAGACCTAAAAGATATCAGCAGGAAGCAAACAAAACAAAATTGCATGCCCTCCGTCCCCAAAGCAGGCAGTACTCTGCACATTCCACTCTGCTGCTGCAGCCCAAATCCTCTAGAAAAAAGGCCATGAGGGTTAATGTGATGGTGTCTTCCATTGTTAGGAGAGGGTGGTGCAGGGCTCCAAAGAAAAAGTGCTGTGAGCAGAGCAGAGCAGGGTCCCAACATCCGGCCACTATGCATGAGGTTGGGAGAACCCGTGAGTGAAGGGAAACTTAAATATGTAGCACATTCTATCAGCCACTCTGCCATACAAGCTCTTCTTCAAAGCACTGATGCCAGCACCAGACTCGGAGGAGAATTGGGCGTTTTACCCCCACCGCCGACACCCAGAAGGCCCAGCCTTGGCGGCACCTCTTCTTTTCCACCAGCACCTAGTGGACACAGTGGAACGGCGGGTTACCCGGCACACCCTGCAGCAGGACGGACTGCTCTGGAGGCAGAGACATGGGAAGTGCTCGGGGCCTAGGACAGGAGGGGGACCAAGGGGTCCAGAGTGAGCCCACCTCCCGGCTTGCCCCTGAGGCTATGGCCCCAAGGCTCCACTGAAATCTGGGCTTCTTCCTCACATTTGCTTCTCTATGATAACAGGAGGAGCCAAAAGGGCAAGTGGCCTCCACACTCACCAGAGATTTCCACAGCAGCCTTGGTTCTCGCCTTCACCACTTACGTTCTCTGTGTTCACAGACTCCGTCTCGCTGGTTGGCATGCTGGCTGTGGGGAGAAGAAAACGTTTTAGATGGCGTGCTGGAAGCGCTGCATGCCCAGGAGTGGGCGGGACGCAGATCTCTGCCACGAGGCAGACCCTCTGGGAACGTGAGATGAGGGTGATGAAGGGCCCTCAGGGACTTGACCAGCAAAAGGAAGTGCTGAGAAATCAGGCCCCTCCACCGCAGGACAGCCTCTGCGTCCATGACCTGTCAAGAAAACCTATGGAGGAAACCCATCAGGAGGAAATTCTCTCCGTCCAGATGTTTCCCAAGAAAAGCAGCCTAGGGACCAAACTGAACCCTGTCACTGCACCTGGTACCAGTTTATTCTCCTGGTTTCCAGGTTTGTACTGAGAAGCCTCCAAAACACCTGTTACAGCTACACCTTGGCTTGTCCCAACAGTTGCTCTAGAAACTCTGCGAATAGGCCAATACTTCACAAACAAATTCTTATATTTAAATATACTGAAGGAGAGGAGAAATGAGGGGTGGAACAGTGCATGAAGGTACCAAGCACAAAATCTTTTTAAAAATTTAAGATCTCTACTCATTTTCAGCTAATTTATCTGACGTCTACGTTCTGCCGAGCTTGTGAAGCCAGTCTGCAGAAGGCTCTTACCAAAGAAGCCAGGACCAGAGCATTGAGGAAGGTTTCCCCGCCACTGATCAGAGTGCAAAGCTGACCGTGGCCCCAGGGCCACCAGGGTCTCTGGGCACGTCCCACTCCTCACAGCAGGATCCTCAGCAGGAGAACTGGAGGAAATGCCGACATGCGCCTGCTACTGTTGGGAGGCCCAAGGATCCACCCAGGGCCACCACCTGGCACTTTTCTCATCCACTTGAGTCAACCCTATAAACACCACGAGCATGTGCTGGAGACCAGGCGGTGGAGGTGCAAGAAAGAGAGGGAGCTGGCATTGCAGCAGCCCTGGAGGACTAGTGGGAAGGGCAAGCCCCGGATGCATTGGAATTGACTGTGAAATACAGAAATATAGACACCCTCAGGGGTGTGGGCAAGGAGTTCTAGAAACACATACTAAGGAATGGCTAATTTGGCTCTGGGGATAGAAGTCACCCAAGAGCGAAACATGGGAGAATCACCCAAACACATGCACTTCTTTTCCCTGATGCATAATTTTGAACTGTAGCAACTGTTTTTATAGACCTTATTGTGTCAACAGGAAGACCTTCCCCCTGTGGGCTCTGCCTATATGGCTACTCTGAGCAAGGATGCCTCAGTTTCATCTACAAAAACTGGTGTTGGTGTCTGAGCGCTGTGGTGGTGGAGCTCCGGAGCCCAGACCAAACACGGAGGGTGAAGGAGCTGGGTCAATGCACTCTACCCACGCAACCGCATGTCTGCTCACCCTGCTCTGGCGACAGACGTGGTGTGAATGGCAAGGATGAAGGTGGACCTGAGTCAAAGGGCCCAGAAATCTGAGGGGGAACAGACAAGGTCCCTTTCATTTTTGAGCACCCAGTGAACTGAGCCTGCCTGGTGGGAGTCTCAATAGCCTTGTCCAGGAACACATAGACAAAGGTTTCAAAGGCAAAGGAAAAATGATTAGAAGGATAGACCCATATCACACAAGTGGTAATCTCGTGGAATAACCTTCTTCGTCCTTAGTTAAGTCAAAAGAAACCAACCACAAACTTTGATTCACTTTTTCACAACTCCATGCAAAAACAGAAACAAAAACAAACCAAACAAAAAACAAAAAATGAAACAAAACAAAACAAACCCCCAACAATCCAATTATGGAAAAACCTTTAACAGAAAGCTCCATAAAGACACACACACACACACACACACACACACACACACACACACACGCTGGTGCAGTTCTGTTCCCCATGACTGTTCCATGCTTTGACTTCAGCAGAAAGACTAAAAAGGTTTAAAATCCAACGAAGTTCATTGTTACGGGTTCCTCCTATAGGGTCACCCTTCTCTTCAGGAGCAGGACAAAGAAAGTCACAATGGGAGACCCTTATAAATATGAGCATGAGTCATGTCTGTGGAACATTTTTTTGGTGGTTATTGCCACTACTAAGAAGACAGAAATTGACAGCAGCATGACATGGGCTGGGGTGGGGGGGTATCCTCAGGCCCCAGTTAGGTCCTTACTCTGCCCCAGACAGAGTCCCACCTCTCCCCAGGCTTTAGTGTCTGTAAAGTGGTCGTGTAAACTCCACACTGTTGAGTGTCACTTCCATCTCTAACAGTATATTACTTCATGGCTCTAATATTAATCATATCGTAACTTTAGTTATTATTTCAGAAAGAGCACACTTCTTTGTGGCTTTTTACTCTCTGGGGCCATGTCCCATGATGACAACAATACAGTTGCTGCATTTCATTCCTTAAGCTTCATTTTTCAAACAATCTGATTGAAACAAATTAAGTACATATACCTGGGGCAAAGGGGGGGGGACATCATGTTGCATCTCTGGCTGTGTGCCAGCTATTAGTGAATGAAATGTACAAGTTGCTCTCTAAATTAAGTGGGGGGAAGATAAGAAACAAAGCCAAACTCCCCAAAAAGCAACTAAGATAAGCTAATTGTGTGGCACAGCTTCAGGGCTTCACTGACAGAGATAAGTCCTCCTGCTGACTGTGGGGGCGGGGGAGCAAGACGATGGCTAAGAACAGGCTCTCAGATTGGTCAGATCTAAATTTAACCCCACGTTTGTGACCAAATTTCTCCAAGGCTCCATGTTCTCATCTGTAAAATAGGAAGTACCTACCTCTAAGGGCTCTTGTCAGAACTAAATGAAATAAAACACCGAGTGGGTCACACTACAGTGGGTTATCCCAGAGTGGAGCCACAGTGTCGGGCAATCAGCGAGGCTCACGTGGTAACTCTATCACCTTGGAAAAGTTCTCCTGGAGCTCCCTGGAAGCCAGCGGCACTGTCTATATGGTCCAGTGTCACTCTGCCCAGACCACTTCTATTACTGCACAGAGGCATCTGGTGTGACCCTCCTTCCACACTTCTGAATCAGCTCTGGCCATCACTCTTGGGTTGCATCTCTCCTGTCCCAAACTGACTTATTTCTGTCTAACTTGGCCTGTGGTGGGGATAGCAACTTTTCTAATTATTTGACACCTATAGAGCCCATAATAAATAAATCTATTCCAGAATAATGTTACCAGGGCTAAGGAGGAAGAGTGCTGGGGGGAGGGGACAGATAGGACAGTGGCTATGCTAGAATTTGGTGACCTCATTTGGTCTCCGAAATTGACCTTGATTGATCCAGTCCCTACATCTGAGCAGAGGAACCAGGTTCTGACTGAAGCCCAGGCAGCCACTCTGTCCACTCCAGCCTCTCACTCCCTGCCACAGGATACCATTTCCTTTTCTAAAAACTATAGAAAACAGCAGGCCCAGTGGGCATAGCCAAGGAGCTTGTATGTACCTTAAAACGTTTCACCCTTCGCTTGCACTAGGCATTCATTTTTTTAATGTTAATAAATTGCTACGAGTTTCACTACACTTAGCCCCAGTACGATCTCATGTACACTTTGAAAAAACAAGACAGGAGAATCCCAGTCTGTTAGAACTGGAAGGAGTGCCTGAGATTACATAAACAAACTCTGTGACTTCACAGATGAGAGAAGTGACCGACTTGCTGCGGGACACACAGCGCAGACGTGGAAAAGCTCTCCTGCTTTCCGCTCAGCACCCTTCCCACCATGCCGCACCACTCTGTGGTGTTGGTATATACCAGAATATACTGGCATACACTTAGGTATTGGTGTATGCTGGTATATACGGTGTATTTAAAACACCACAAATCAGAAAGTTCCAAAAGCCAGGCAAGGCTCTTCTCTATTGGCACTGGTTTGCTGTCCTGATGACCTTTATTAACCCCTAGAAACCTGACATCTAGCCAGACCACTTACCGGACATCTACACAGCAAATGGGGATAGTACAAAATTCAAGCTACTAAGTTGATTATTGAGACTTTATAAAAATCAAAACAGAAACAATTATAAAAACCCAAGTTAAGTAAACTTACAGGAAAATTATTGGAACACAGGCCCTGCTCCTTAACCGGATGCCAAACCATCACGACTGCCCCATTCAGGCTGACTCCTTGGTCCCCTTCTGCAGGGAGTCAGTGTTAACTGCTGACAAGTGACCAGGCTTCATGAGAGAGGCATGCAGAGAGATGCACAGACCCCACCATGTCACCTGCCTGCACCAGAAGCCGTAAGTCCTTTCCCCTCATGCATCCCAGGGAACTTTAGAGCTTTGTAGAGGAAGGTTTTGTTTTTTAAAAATACATAAATTTAAAACTATTTTCAGTGAATCTGGGTGAAACCAGGCATTAGGACAAGCCTGTAGCCTGTAACGCGATGCTCACTTGCACGGCAATTTGCCCGGCGGGAAATCTGGGGAAGCTCAGGGCCTGTGCTTTGTGACCCATTCCAGGCACTGGGATTTCTGGGGAGAGCTCCAGGATAGACACTTAGGCTTCGAGTGTGGGTGCACTGAGAAGGGGTCCTAAGAGCTGCTGTTGGTGAGGACATACAGCCAGACAGCAGCTTAGTTCACCTTGGACTGTAAGTGAGAGTTTCCAGGGCCTTCCTGGGCAGCCTGGGTATTCTCTGTGAAGGGTAAGTCATGTGATTGCTCTTTAAGACCTTGTACTGGGCTGGGGTGTCATCATGGCCAATGCCACACAAAATAAACCAGGGAAATCCACTGTTTCTCAGGCCGGCACAACAGTGGGCATTTTCACCAATGTACAAACATTGCGCTCTCTACCCTCACTCTGAAAGGACAATATAATGCTCAACCAAATCAGCCAGGCTTGTGAATTCAGAGGGAAATTAACACACAAATACACACACACCAAGGATGAGTCTGTATGTGAGTCCAAAAAGGCAGCCCCAAAATTATGTTCACCTTTAACAGGCACAGCTAAACCTCAAACCAACTTCTTTCCGTGATGGAGGTTGCTGAGGCCAAGACTCTAGAAGAATGTCAGAGAAGATTGGTCTTTGTCATTGGTGATAGGGGGATAAGTCCCTTTTCCTCCTGGGCTTAGTTACCTAATCTAGAAAATGAGCTGTTGGGTAATATCATCTCTAAGACCCATTTACCTCTGACCTGGTAGAACTGTGTAAAGAGGAAATACCCACAAGCTATATGGTTTTACTCCCAGCACCAAAGGGATTTTCCCTTTTGCTCCCCTAGCTCTGCAAGGATAGCAGGGAATGGGCAGGACTGTGAAACCCACCCCTCAGGGTGGTCGCCAGGAGTCAAACAGCCTGCCCAGGAGACTGATTCAAAGTCACCTCCTACAGACCACCCTGGGGACTGGTGCAGCACAGGAAGGAGCAGCCCCAAGAGCCCTCAGCCAGACACAAGAGACTGGGACCCACGCCAAACTGAGCCCAGAGCTCCCCAGCCTTCATCTGGAGCCTGTCACACCAACAACCTCATTCACAGCTATCCTGGGCCTCTAGGAGCCTCACTCCTTTATTTGCCGCCATAGGACAGGCTTTCTTACACACCTGAGAATGTCTTTTAGCATTCCCCTCCTTCCCCCAGCAGCCTGAAGCTTCTTACTCTTTCCTTTTAAAGGAAGGGTGAGGGGCGAGGTTAGACAACTGAGCAGTGGCAGAGTCGTGGCTGCTTTCCTTGGAGACAGGTGGTCTGAAGCCAAGAGCTTGTGTTTTTATCTTATTTTCGTGACAAGCAAAAGCAGTGCTGTGACATCCCCTGAAGGAATTTGCCTGTGCTTGCTAGTGGCGACATGCTTGAACCCTCATAGGGTAACAGACTCTTGTTGCTGTAAAGAAGCCAGACTCTTCTTGGAGAATGTGGGTCAAGGCCAGACAAAGGTTTCTGTGTCTAAAGCAAGAATTATGCTCTGACAATAACTATTTCTGTATGACCAGTGACATGGGGAGCACAGCATCCACACAATGGCCTTGACCCCACTCGTCAGCAGCAATCTCAGGGACCCCAAGTATCTCAGTTAATAAAAGACTTTCCCTACTCAAAATACAGCAAGTTTCCTGAAAATACAGGCTGCTTCCTCTCCTTGCAGATCTCAGAAAGCTAACAGAGAAGCCTCAAGAATCCTTGAAAAGTCACAAGGCTCACGCCCCAGCTGAGAGGGGTAGTTATCTACATGCCCAAGGAGGGGTCTCTTGTCTTCCGGGCACAGAAACCACTCATCTTCTTACACTAACCCACCTAGAGCTGGCATCCTAAATCAGTGTTTGACAGCATTTTTTTCTTACGTCCATGGCAGTATTCGCTACTTAGCTGAAGCCCATTTTGCCTGCACAGGTCTCCAGGAGCTGTATCACGCCCAGTCTCTTCTTGGAAAACCCTAAAGCTGAACAAATCAGCCCTGTCTCTGCCCCCAACTCATCGCTCACTCACAGGCAAGTCCCTCCTCCTTGTCGTCTTCCTTTTGGGGCCACAACACGCTCTCGGAAAAAGGAGGAGCTTTTATCCAACAGTCTCTCTGCTCCTTCTCCCTTTCAGGCCTTCAGATGAGAGGAGGACGCTCATACAACCTTCAGTCAGACCACCCGCGTCTGTTCAAGTCCCATTCCCATAACCTCTGGGATCCACATTCCCATGGGTGGCAGAGGCCACTCCCGAGAAAACAGTGCAACATGTCCCCTCTGCTGTCTTAGCAGCTGGCTTTGTATCCTCTCAGACAGACTCTTCCTGCAGAGTTGTCTGACTAGGGCTCATCTTGATGGTGGCAACTAAGTGGACTGTGCAGGATATACAGGCAAAGCTTCGTGCTGCTGTTGGGACCATGGTGATGAATTGGCAGGCAAGGCAGGGCGCCAGTTGTTTGCAAAACTGCCCTGCATGAGAACCCCAGGGTTTCCAAGGAGGGGCTGTATTTAGCATTATTTCAGAGCATAGGTGGGAACTTCATTATTTGCCACACGAGCCCTTTCCTCATTCCCACTCACAGGTACCCCAAAATGTTTGCATCCTACAAGTATATGTTTAACTTCATTCTTCAAACAGGCACCATTAGCTTTAGCCTGGTCCTGAGCAAGCCTGCTGGAGAGTAGAAAACCAAAAGGCCATTTGAAAAATTTAACATGGGGGGGAAAAAATCAATCAAATAATATTGGAATTTCATCTAAACTGGAACAGATGAAAAAGCATCCTTTGGGAAAAAGTGTTTAAAAAGTTTGTCTTCCAGTCTAAGAATATTCATGCTGAATTAAATAAATTTTATGAGTTGGTTCAGCTGCTTCTTTAAAAGGTACAGTTCACACAGAAAGGAAATTGCAATGCTGTCTTGGCAAAGACACACATTTTGGGGAAAGACAAGAAGAAAACCACAGGACCCAATTTCAAAGAAATCAAGCAATTAAAACATAGGCATCTCAAAGACACAGCACACAGGTACATGCACGTCACCCCATGCCTGCGTGTGAGCAGAAGACGTCAGAGGTCTTGGGAGAAGAATCTCCTGACGACAGAGTTCAAGCTCAGCTCTTTACCGTGATCTTTAGCCCTGCGTTGGCGGAAGCAGCAAAACTTCCTCTTCTTCTTATCCTCTTTTAGCAAGTCGGCCAATGTGACCCCTTCGGGTTGAACATAAGCAATTTCATTACGATTCAGCAGAGGGCAGCAAGAGCAACACAAACAGAGCCCCAGGACCCAAGAGGTGCCACATCCACGGGCTCTGATATGCAAAACCCAAGCTGTCCTACGTAGAAATCGACAGCTCGGGATGTGACCAGTAGAGTGGCAATGCACGTGTTGTAGCTAGTATATAAAATGCCTATATACTTTATGAACCTGCCCTAAATAAACACCAACTATTATAAACACAATAAATAACCAACCCACTAACAATAAACAACCAACCCACTCTAGACAAAGGTTTCCAGTGTTTGGCCTCCACTCTAAGCTAGGTAAGAAGGGCATTAGGGAGAGGGCACGTCAGCAGGAGTCAGGAGTCCTGGGGGCTGACTGGCTGTGCGAGTCCAGCCAGTATCACTACATGGGGCAGGACACATGGGTGTTAAAAAGGTGGGCTCTGGACTTGGACAGACCAGGTCTAATCCCAGCCCTGCCAGTTACTGGCTGGAGGACTCTGGACAAGTTACCTGATTTTGTTAAGCCTTAGTTTCCTCACTCCTACAATGTTAATAATAGTCGGACCGGCATTTCATAGGGTTGTTGTAAGAGGAAACTAGTAAATAAGGTAATAGAGGCAACACGTTCAGCTTTGGCAAGGTGTGATCAACTGTTACAACTATAACTCCCCTCTGGCTACTACATCATAAGAAAAACGGTCTAGGGTCTCCACCTCCTTCTAGCTCTGTGACATGGGGGTCACGCAGGCTGGCTAATCCTTGCTGTGGAGGCCACACACTCTGGGGAAGGGAACTGCAGAGGCAGCAGAAGGAATGCCAAGTGTGCAAGGGCCTGAGGGAAATGGCACGTGCACGCACAATCACTGGGAATGTAAACTGGTGTCACCTGGGATAACACATTTCTAAAATGGGCACGCTCTGTGACCCAGCAAAACCCCTCCTGGTCATCTCTCCCACGAGAATGTGCACATGAGGATGGAGACGCAGGTGCAGGCCTTCATGGGGATTAATGATGGCTAAGGTGCAGACTGTGGCAGAACGCAGGTTCAAATCCAAGCCTCGCCACTTAACATGTGGCCCTGGGAAGCGACTTAACCTCTCGGCGCTTTAGTTTCCTCATCTGTCAAGTCCTTGTCTCAGAGAATTGTGTGAGGAATAATGGACTAATGCACCCACAGTGTGACACATAGGAGGCGCTTGATGAATGTGAGATATTATTATTATTATTCCTTCAACAAATAAGAATGTGTGTGACAAATACTGCACTGGATGCCAGCCACACAATGGACAGCAGAAACAGGCCCTGTTCCTGCCCCCAGGGAGCACAGTCTCATGGCAGAGGAAAACATTAGTCAGACAATCACACCAAGGATAAAACTGCGACTCTGACCACTGCCGTAACTCAGAGGTCCATGTGCTATACAGAGTAGACAGTCCATTGCCACAGCTTCTATATTGGCAAATTACTGAAAATAGCCCAAGTGTTGTTTTAAAAATATGGAAAGATGTCTACAGTTCAGCGAAAAACTGAAGGAGCAGAACCATTTGTGCTGGGCGATTTCATGGTGGAGACCCATGAGCATTCCGTCTGTGCAAAGTCGTATGTTCTTACGTGCACAGATGAGGTCAGAAAGGAGAAGCCCCAAACTGTGAAGTCTGGTTCTCTTTCAGAGAAGGATGAGACAATGTTATTTCTTACTTTATATATGCATACTTTGATAGTATATGAATTCTTTACAGTGGATAAATATTAGTTTTAGAATTAAAATATATTAAAAGCAAACAAAACAACCCTGATTTGGGACTCCACAAACCCGGCTGGAGTACCTCCTCCTTCCCGTCTCCACAGTGGGGTAACCATCCCCAAGTTCATCTCCTTCCAGCTCTTTTGAGGCCTACCCAGGACTGCTCCCAGTACCACCCCAGTGGAGCTGGTGTCTCCCAGACAGTCTTGGGGCCTCCCCAGTCAGCCTTCCCAGTCCTGGGCTTTCAGCAGCTTCTTCAGAGCAGGCAGCTGTCCTGGATGCATGGTATCTACCTGCAACCCTAACGGCTGTGCTTTGCTTTCCAGCTTCTAACTGAATGTTTTCTATGTTGAACTTGCACTCTGAGGTAGTTTAATTGTGATGAAAGCAGTTTTATAAATCAAATTTTGAAGACATAACCTTTTGAAATAAGACCAGCAAATGTCCATGCCTTGCGCTTGCAAACAGCTGTCCCATCACTTATTTTTCTGCCCACCCTCCAACCAGACATCGCAGTAAAATCATCCAGGTGGCACATGAGGAAGGAAATTGACATCTATAGCAACCTTGTGTACTGAGACCTGGAAGGGCAGAGTCCCAGTGGGAGGCAGGCGGGGGCAGTGCTCACAGCCTCTAGGACCACTGATGACCAGGACACAGACAGGCTCTCCTTGTGGTCAGAGCTGGAGTTGCAGGTAGGCCCTCCCTTTCTTCAGGCATTAATATCCCCGCTTACAAGCAAGGACCATCGATCATTCATAGTTCCCACAGCGAAACTGCCCCGCTTTTCTGGCCAGAATTTTAGAATGAGCTCCCTTTAAAACCATTTCATTACTTTTAATGCTATTTTTTAAGACTAATCACTGACAATGAGAAGAGTTTAAAATAGAATTTCAGGCTTTCAGATTTTAATGGCCCTAGAAAAACTCCATTGTTAACTCAGATGCAGCTGCACACGTCTAAAAAATCACTTTGCGATTTGGCAGGGTTTCTTAAGAAACTTGAAGCTCAGCAAAAAGTTAAATAAATTATCCTTGAAATTATCCCAAATGCTTAGGAACTAACTTCCAAGGGAATTTTGTCCATTCAATTAATTGTGTAGCACCAGCTTTCTAACAGCACATTTATGGAACTGACATTTTAAATAGTCTGTGAATGCACCAAACTAGAGCTACCAGTCACTGCAGCCACCAGACAGCCCAGTGAGGGAGCTGAATGCCTTTCCTTTTGTTTTCTTCCAAGTGAAAGCATGGAACACTGTGCTATTCAGTGTGATGCCATTCAAGAGTTCCCAACCCTGGCTTTACACGGGAACCTCCAGGGAGCTGTAAATAAAGCCATGCCCGAGTCCCACCCCAGACCGATTAATCAGGGTAGGGGTGGGGGATGGCATCAGGATGCATTTGCACTCCCCAGGTGACTGTCACATACAGCAAGAGTTGGGTACAGATGCAGACAGTCACATTTAGTAGATCAGAGAGAACAGATAATGTGTGCAGATCTCCAAGCACCTGATTTGACATCGGTTTGCAAACAGCAAGCGTCAACAAACTAGAAATGGACTTCAAGACCCAGAAAGCTGCACTACCTTATCTCAAAAGCGACTGGGTCCACAAGTTTGTCTTCCATCAATATTTGGGAACCTTATAGTTTCTAAACAGGAAAGTACAGGGACATGGTCCTAAAAGGGTCTTCACACAAATTTGGGTGGAGGTCTAAGAGAACCTGCAAAAACAATTCTGCTTAGGTCAAGTTTTCCTGAAGCCTGATGACCACAGCCAGTTATCGAACACTTAATCCTCATGACAATACCACAGGCAAATACCTTTATACCCTTCTTGCAGACAAGGAAACTGAGACTCAGAGATGTTGGGTATTATGCCTTACACTCAAGTCCAAATTCCAAGTCACAAAACTCAACTGCAGCCAGCTCCAGTGAACACCCTCCAGCGCAGTCCCCACCTCTGAGGGGCTTGAACCTTCCATTAGTAAATGCCTCCTCTTCTCCCCTTTGTTTGCCTCAGCCAAGGCTTGGCCATCAGGAAGGGCTTCTTTTCACACTGTCACTTCATTCTAGTGTCTGGGAGGAAGCTGCCTCAATCCCATCCAGGGCCCAGGTGAAAGAGGCAGTCAGTGGAGTTAGCACCCTGAGGACATGTGGACCAAGTTAGGAGTCCCAGGCGGCACCCCATTCCCTTCCCAGAGATTCTGCAGGAACACGGATGGGGTGTGAGGTGTGTGGGCACGGCTCTGACGTGTCCAGGGAGGACGCTGGCACTGGCAATGCCCACACTTTACTGCCTGCTAACAGATGGCAGAAACCAGGCCTAATGTACGCAGGTGGTGAATCAACCACTCTTTGTTGGTGAGGGAGACCACGTGGGCCTCACTGAAACCCTCTCCCCTATGGTTTCTGGCTGGGAAAAGAAGAAAACAGCTGGCAGCCACGGGAGGCCCTAGGGAAACCCCAATAGCTCTGCTTCTCCAGAAGGTCTGGGCCGCTAGGAATGTATTCAGGGAGGCACACATCCTCGTCTGGAGGAGACCTAGGGCTCTCCTGTTAAGTCAGTTACATCCCAACACGGTTCCCACAGCCTGGGAGCTGGGTCTCTATTTGCAGCCCTAATCATCAGGGCTCTAGGACTCTGATGTCTTGGGAAATACTGTGAGCCTTGCTCCACAGGGGACCCCAGCACCTGGCAAAATGAGCTCAAGAAAGAACCAGGGAGCACCTCAGAAGTATGTGCTATTCTGGATCAAACGCCAAGCGGGTTACGCAGGTTGCGTTGCACAGTACCAGGGAGCAGAAACCACAGTGCTGACATTCCAGAGATACAGTGCAGCTTTATTGGGTTTGGAGCCCCGGTTACAACGTGAATTCTGGGAATCTACAACTTTTAAAGGGGATTTCTTTCCTTGATTATATTACTAAGTAATGCACTTCAGGGCTTTGAACTTTTGTAGCCTTGTGTACCTTGTTCATGCCATTTCCTCAGCCTGAAAAGCAATCTGCACCTTCTGCAGCCCCAGGGCTCCTCCCTCGGAGCCCAGCAGGACCACCACCTCTTCCATGGAGCCTTCCCTGCACTCCCACCCGCCGGCACCACTGCGCCCTCTGGGATCCCACAGCAGACCGCTGGCTCCTGATGACGGTGTCAGCTTGTCCACTGTCTCACACTAAGGCACCACCTCTCCATCTTCCCTCCGTGGGAGGGTCTCCTAAGGCAGAGGCACTGATTTTGTCATCACATGGTCAGGCTCTTTACAGACAGCAGCAGGACACCAGAAATGCTGGGCTGAGATGTAAGAATGGGCCCTCAGGACGATCAGAAGACATACTTGCCTCAAATCCAAAGAAAATTCCTAATTCTCAAATCACAGGTCATAAAAACAGTCCCACCACACCTGAGGTTAGCAACACTAACATGGGTCCCTATCTGTTCCTAGCGGTGGAACAATAAAGACATGAAAAGACATCAGACTGCAAGAGGGTCTCACTCAGCTCCCTACAGGACACACCACAACTAGCAAAGAAAGGAACTCTGCTCAGAAGAAGGGCCAGGACTTTCTCTGATTTACACACAATATGGCACACAGCTGGCGGGCCTCCACAGGTCAGCATCAAGGCTGGGGTTTGGACATGAAGAGGAAGAGAGTGGCAGACATTCCCCCAGCTGCACACGCAAGTGGCTTGTTGCTGGCCACACTGCAAGCGCAGAATCTCTGTGAAGGTCCTGGGGATTCGGGGTGGCTCAAATGCCCCTGGGAGAGCGGTGCCAAAAACGTGTACACACCTAATCACCTAGAGGACATCACTGATTTTGGAACTCAAAGGAACGTCCACTTATAAACTCTAGAAATATTTGACAAACACAGTCAGCTCTAGAAATCCTTCTGTAGTTTGTTTCCTAATCATCAGGTGGTGAACTCTGAGCTCTTCCTTGAGGCAGCAGTGGGTGCAGGCCTGGGAAGAAGTCGGGTGGAGCGGAAGCCTGCACTCTGCTGGCTCCCCCACTAGCACCCAGGCCTGAGTCAATTGTTTGCATCCATGATAACAAGAAACCCTCACTTCCCATGGAAGTACAGACTCCGAGTGCCAGGCTAGAAGACCTGCCAAGGTCATCTCAGTCAAGAATCCCCTCCAGCATGGGCCTCAGCTCAGCTTCCACACTCCCCTGCCTACAGAAGCGACACCTGTTGGTCTTGCCCACCCTCCCTGCTTCATTCCTCCTTGACCTACACACCCTCTGTGCTCCAGCTAAACCGACACACCAATTCCTCCCTGAACCTGCATTTGCCCATGTCCTCCTCATGCCACTGCCTTGACTCTGAATGGTTTTCCTGACACTGAGCTGAGCCATCTCAGATCCATCCGTCCTTCAAGGCCCAGGCCCAATTCCCCCACAGGTCTCTCTTAGAGGCCTGCAGCCAGCCCTTCCTCCTCCGCGCCCCAGCACACTGCCTGCCTCCCTTGCAACCTCCATCTCTGCCTCTTCGTGCTGCATCTCTGTGCATGCAGGCCTGCCTTCCCGGAAGGAACAAACACGTCCGCTTCATCCAGGGCGTCCTCCCAGCATCCAGCACCCCGTCTTGTGGATTGAAGGAGTGGCTGCATGCTATCTGAGAGATTCTGCTCAAGGGGGGCTTGCTCAGCCATCTTCCACGACGGAGAGCCTAACTTGGGTTCCAAGCCTCCCAATGGCGTGCAACTGTGAAATACGTTGTCATTCTTTACTATCAGCCATTCTAGATTTGAAACAAATCAAAACACCTTAGTCAAATCTACTGCTTAATTTCAATTCCCACTTTTACCTGAGGTACCAATTGCCCCAGGAAGAGTATGAGCATGTCTGTGGAAAAAGTATATGGTAAGACACATATCTTGGTTGACACTGTCAATTAGTGCCAGTGGGTGACAGAGCATTGGGCCTTCCTATTGCAGAAAGTGCTCTGTGGTGCCTAGTGTCAGCATGGGGTACCAGGTGGGTGAGCTCCAAAGCAGACACACTGATTCACATGCCTCTGCCCAGAACTGGTTTTTCCCCAGACCTTGATGGGTAAGCATTTGGCTTCCCATGGCTGGCACACATAGCAGAAGGGTGGAGAGGGCCCCTGCTCTTCATGTTCCCGTCCAATAACACTGCTCACTCTGAAGGGAAGGAATCATGACTTTGTCTCCTGTGAGGTAAGGTGAATATGTCTCTGGCCACACCCTGCGCCAAAGAGAAAGGGCTTACTGAGTTCCAGAGGTGATCAGTGAGTCTGGCTGCCCCTTCTCCACCATAAAGCCATGTGACTAGATACAAATCTAAACTCCAAACTTCAGGCAGAAATTCAGAGGCAGGTAAATGCCCTTGGCATCTCTAATGTGCAGGCAGAAGGAACCAGATGGCCGAGAAGGAGGCCATCCACCTCACAGGCTGGGTCAGAGGGAAGACACACGGCTGCTGGGAGCGTGTCTGCATCACACACAAGCTCTGTGTGGTCAAGAGTAGGAAGGGGGCTACATACTATTTCGTTTGCTTTCCTCTCCTCCTTCTTCCTCATTCTCAGGATCAATATCTTCTGCTTGGGTAATCCAATCCAAGTAGCCCTTTAGATCCTCTTCCAGCTGCTGCTTCTCCCGGAGCTTCTGGAAATCTCCCCTTGCTTTAGCTTTCTCCCTTTCCTTTGAGAATTCTCTGAGGGAGGCAAAAAGAACAAGTCCATGTCAGGGCATCCCCAGGGACCCGCAGCAGGAGCCATCTGCCCTGCGGCACAACAGTCTTGTGGCAGGACACACAGCACTGAGTACAGCCACACGAGCACAGCAACAGGGGCCACACACGTGGACAGACAGAGGACAGTGTCTTCCCAAGCAAGACTGTGGGTGCCAGAGCTGCAAAGACCACACCAACACACATGCACCATCTCTTAGAAAATAAACTCCTGTCAGGACTTCCGGGATCCCAAGGAGCCAGGCCCAAAGCACCATGTGCTATCCCGGCAGGCCTCTTGACACCCCCCCACCAGGGGCCAGAACTCAGAGACGTCCCACCTCCCCCAGCGCCTCCTCAGATAGCAGGCATCACACTTCAAAGAGAAAGGACTCAGGAGGGCCCAAGCTGTGGTCCAAGAGACCACCAAGCTCAGTGCTTCTGCAATACCATCAGAAACAGTATTCCTGATACGTGCTGACCCCTTTGTCCAAAACAAGAGCCCAGAGAGGTGGAATGGCCATACATGGTGCCCACACCAGGCTCCCCTCCCCACCACCTGCAGGTTCTGGGCAAAGCAGTGGAGAGGGTCAGTACAGACCCTCCTCACAGCCCCGGTCTCCCACCCCAAATAGGAGCATTGGTGAAACACGACTGTTGTTTTTTTTTAACCCTTGCTTCCTTCCATGATCTTCCCCCCAAAAGTCTTCCCTGTAGGAGGTGAAGAGGCAGCATGATTTGTTGCCCCTTTATGGGAACACCTGCCCTGGAAAGGCTTTGGCAGACATGTAAATGTTCCCAACTGGTCACTGTTTACCTTTCGTGTCTGCAATCCTATATCTATGCTCACATACACAACCCCACATTTGCTCAGCAAGTCTGAGAGTCAGGTAGATGATTACCCAGTTTTCATATACAAGGAACCATCTGCATTTCCAGCCGTGAATTGTTACAGGAGCCAAGTTATGCAAGTTGCAGATTTAGTAAGTAAGATTAAAGAGCTGCTAAGGAAGCAGGTGAGGTTACAGGCAGTAGAGCTTCTGCACACAGACCCCCTGGATTCCGACGGAGATTACATCTGTCTTCCTTCTGCCTTCCAAAGCCAGCACATTCCCTCTTTCCCTGAAAGCCCCTACTTCATTAACCCAACCCAACTGAAAAAGGGGGAAATTACCTGCCTACGTCAATTCAACCCCTATTCTCCCTCTTACCTCCCTCCTCTCAACTTTGGGCTGTCCAAGGGCTGAAGAGATACTTGAACACCCAGTGATGCTGACGCTTCAGATAAGAAACTGGAGTCCTTGCCAAGGTTTCTCCCTCTGCCCACTGTTACAAAGGACAACACTCACTGCTCCTAAATCACCCACTCTTCTGATGCTCCAGAACCGGTCCTTGGCTCTGTTAGGCCTGGTCCATCCCCACCTTCACCCTCTGGGAAGTGAGGAGGGGCAAGTCTGCAGTGCATCCTGGGCGCAGCTCACAGAGGAGCTGACTCCAGGGACTTGCAGCTTGAGCCAAAGTTGGTGGAGACCCAGAGGTGTTTTCTGCACTCCCAGCCCAGGGACCTTTCCGCCTGCGGGAGAATATCTTCTATCTCCAAAAAGAAGGTATGCAAACCATACCCTGAGAACGATCTGAGGCTTCTAGGCCTCCTAGGGTTCCTGGGATACAGGATATGCATAAGTCCTGGGGAGGCTGAACAAATTAATCTGAACTTTGAAAAAGCCACACCCAATCCAGAATCACATCCCTGAACAACAACTGGAGGCCCTGGAATGTCACATGTCAACATGAAAATGCATTCTGTAATCTATTTTCTTAAACACATTGTAAAGAACAAGTAAGGGGACATTCAATTCTATTGTTTACCAAAAATATCCCAGTACAAATCTTTTCACATGCTTTGAGTCTGAACTTAAGAGTACTCAATGTATGTGACTACATACAAACAGGGTATTCTTATTTTGGCTACATATCTGAACTGCGTTCTTGAAAACTAAATTACAAATACCGTAAAAGAGTTACCCTAGAAAATTTAAGATTTTATAAAAGGGAGTTTTGCTTTAATATTATATTTTATGAAGCTTTTTTGTTGTTGTTGTTGTTTTTGTTTGTTTGTTTTTTACATTAGAAATACATATCCTCTAACAAGAGGCATCACTGTTGCAAATTCTTGGTTGTTGGGACACAGTGAAGCACGCATAGGTAAATCCTGCTGACTAAAATTTCTGAGAATAAAAAACGCTGCCAGGTCCTGGCTTATGGCCCATTTATTTTAAATAATAGTCACCATTACAAAAAACTTGTTCATGTAAACCCTCTGAACAGATTTTAGACCATTCTGAAAGGCCTAGTACTTCAGAGGCATGGAACATTAAGTGATTTGGACAGAACTCAGATTTATGAGACATACATCGTGGCCTGGCAGCTACGAGACAGGTTGGAGAAGGTGCAGGGAGGTAAGATCTTTATGATAAATCCAGTGGTCCCCTTGGTCCTCCTAGACCACACTGGTCTTTCAATCCGAGGGCCTGGATTCTAGTCCCAGCTCTGTCACGTTTCTTTTCTGAGTTTCGGTCTCCTGATGCGCAAAACACATATACTACCTGTTCTGTGTCACAGGGATTAAATAAAACATTCACTAAAATGATACGATGAAAATCACAGAGCATTGTGCAAATGTGAAGTTCCAGTGTACAATATTTAGTTGTTAAGTCTGCGCATAAAAAAAAGGAAATTGGAGGAGCTTTCCCAAATACCAAAGGGAGAAAAATTGCAAACAACTCTGAATGGGCTCTAAGCCGCATGATCCCAGCAGCTCTGAGAGAAGCACAAAAAGACACATAAGATCCTAGAACTCAGAGTGACCTGGATGAGCCAGCAAATGCTCTATCAATCCTGTACTGCTGTCACTCAGTTGACAACAACTTATTCCCATTACAACAAACCTTCCATTCCAGAAAAATCTCTCCTGAGGCCACTGAATCTCGTATCAACATTAGTGGATAATGAAAAAACAGTTTTCCGTTTTTGTGTAAGAATTCATGATTTGAGAAGCCTGTTACTAAAGGATAAAATAATAGTCACTATTACAAAAGTTGATTTAACAAAGCTGTTAGTAGAAACCATCAGACTTTTACAAGTGACTAGAAGTCTGACAATTCACATGGGCTAGAAGCCTACTTGTTCCACAGCAGAATTCTGTTTGTGGTGCTTTCAGCCAAATGAAAAAAAGATATCAGAAGGGCTTGGACAAAAAAGGACAGTCTGCTACCCTTTGAATATGAAAAAAAAGAGGGAATAAGAAAACATGCATATGTTCCTGAAGGATGTATCTGAAGGATAACGCAGAAATTAAGGGATGGGGACAAATGGAGCAGAGGAGATAAAGCAGGAGTGACACTGCTAGGTATCCCTTGGTGTACAGTTTTGACTTTCGGAGTCATATTAATGTTCTACACATTCAAATGTTCAAATCCAATCAGCAGGGACAGGATGGAGGAAAAATACCCCCAAAGCAGAAGTGAATTAAGACAAATGAATCTGAAGGGCTGGCCAACGAAACCATAACCATCCTGCAAGAGAAAGACAAAAATAATTCAAGTAGCTTGTGAACATTCCACTGATACTTTCAGTCTTGGGCAGGACGGGGGTGAGGGAAGAACTGCAAATTAAGCGCTGAATTCTTTCTAAAAGGTTTGTTGGATTTTTCTGTAGGGATATGGATGAAACAGTGCTGAAATTATTTCAGACGTACTACAGGAATTGACAAAGGAGTAAATGTATCAATGTTGTTGGGAGCTAGAGTTCTACTGTAGAAGGAGAGCTATAGAAATGTGGAAGGGAGGAAGGCTAGAAAGAATTCTGTGGGGGTGGACTGCAACTGGAGGTATTGGTATGAATTCATGATTTCTAAAAGATGTATATACATGAGTATATGTATAAATGTAAATACGTGCATGTGTATGTATGTGTAAATATTTGTTTCCTCGCTCTGCTGAAAGGACCTAAAAGCAAACATACCCAGTAGTTATGAGCACAGCTGGTACCCAGATCTTGGTCCATTAAAAGGAAGCAGTAGTCTTTAAGGAAATGGCTGATTCCAAGGCTTGGGCAAAATAGGTACAAGATGAAACAAGTAAGGAAGTGCTAAAAAAAATTCTTTTTTGAAAACAAAAGCACGACGAGGGCATGCCGTAACAACAAAGAAGCCAGAGCAGTGCCTCTGACTTGCCAAATCTGTTGTAGATTGAGCCCCAAAATAACAAAGGACAGTAATAAATTATACAATATTTTTAAAGTCAGTCCACACCCTTATAGATAGATAACTAATGAAAAGCGAATGAGATAAAACAATAAGTGAATTGAAGTAAAAGGTAAACGGATTTGTTCACTATGCTATTCTTATTCTGGTAACTTTTCTGTGGTTTGAAATCACTTCCAAAAAGAAAAAGATTTTAAGTGTTTGGAAACTGTCACCATAGAAATCAAATGCAAATTTATGTTTTATATATTCATGTCTGTTTACGAGCTACATTGTAGGCTCCTTGAAGGAATGGAGAATGTTGTCCACTTCGTATGTTGTTGTTGTTGTTGTTTTTTCCCATGTCTCTGTCTCCCCCAGGATGCCTCCCTTTAAGCAACCATGTATGCACACAACAAAACAAACCCTACTCCTTAAGAGGCCAGAATGCATCAAGACAGAAAGCCCACAGTTCCTGGGATCTCCCAGAAATATGAAACGAGTGTGTCTGAGCCCAGACACACCGTCTGGAGCAGCCTCTACCACCAGCGTGCCATTTTCCCTTATTTACAGGCCTCATGGGGTAGACTGGCTGTCTCCAGGGTGTTAGAAAATCTTCCCTCCAGATCTCTGTCCTCTGTAAAGAGCAATTTCTCAGTGAGGAATCTCCCTGCCAGCTGGACAACTACCAAGTGTCTTACGCTGGCTGGTCTGTACATACCTCGTCCACCGAGGCAGCAGAAATTGTACCCAGAGCGTTTCACCAGGTTCCTACTGCAGACCTGGACTTCACCCTGGTGTTCTGCTTAGAATGCCTCATGGCTCTTCATTGCTGCCCTCAAGAATCAAGGTTAAATGCTTCAGCCTAGCACTCAGGGCCTTCCAACCTTCTCCCACATGTTATCCCAGCTTTATTTCCCCTTGTTATAAATGTACACTTTGTATTCTGGCTACACTTTCAACTCTTCAACCCTCTGAGCCTTGGTCCACAGCCTTCTCAGCCCACCTTTGAAAGTCAGCTCACCTTCCAGGACCCAGCTTTCCCCCTCCAAAGCGTTCTGCCCTCCTCTGAATCACCAGGGCACTCTGCTCACTGAACACCAAGATGCAGACATACGTGTGCCCTATCCCAGCGAGCCTCCTCAACGCGGTGTCCAGAGGAGTGATGCCTTACCCCTACCCTCACTGGAGAGTACTGATTGTGAGGGAGGAGCTGTTATTACTGAGGCTCTGGGAGGTTGGCCACACCAGCCCATCGAGCTCCTGAGCAGACCCTCCTGAGGACCTCAACATGGCCACATAGGAGGCAGAGGAAGACAGGGTAAAAGTGTGAAGGGGTGAGGATCAAAACACAGCTTATAGTGACAATGGGGAACCAACAGACGTTTGCTGGGAGAGAGTTTATCTCAGTTTTGTTTTGTCGGAGTTATGTATGAAGACAAGACGAAAATCAGGAGAAAACGGTGGCAAGGAGGCCAGAAGGCATTCAGTCAACAATGAGTGAGACTGGGTTGATTCAACCTCAATAAAAATGCGAGTTGAAAGTAACATGGTTCTGATACAATGCCCAACCTTCTTACACCACAATTTGGAGAAGCAACTATGAGGCCTGTCATTGCGGACCCCCCAACTATCCCCACTCTGTGGCCACTTTCAACTCCACCCCTTTCATGCTGGTACGCTAGGTCTGGCACACCCTGTGCCATCTTCTCAGCTAATGTGGGCATTCCTGAAAGGCCAGAGGATGCCCCTGCCCCATCATGTAAACATCCCTTGCCTAAGTGTTCGGGAAAGAAAGGCAGGGTGGGCAGGGGGGCAGAGGAAAGGTGAGCAGGAGGTTAGATGAAGAAGAGATGCCTCTGAGGAGCCACGTTCCCGGTCCTCTAGCTGCCATGGAATAGAGGAGGCACACCCCGCTGTATGCCCGGGGCGTAGGCGGGAGTTGTAGATTTGTTTCAGCACAATACAAGGAAGAAACTTCTAACGATACAAGTCCACCAAAAAATTGCAACTTCCCCGGAGGGGTACAGACAAGGGCTTTTGGTGGAAAGTACTAACCCCTCACTCAGCAGGGAAGCTGCAGTACAGGATGTTGTAAAGACCGTGTCATTAGTCTCCACAGGGCCACACCACAGGCCGAGTCCCACTCAGGCCAGCACTTAGCAACACTGCCCTGCGCTGTGTTCAATGATGCTATAACTCGAGCCTCCCAGGACGCCTCTATGACTTAAAGGGATGGCAGGACCCCTGACGGCTGAGAAGTGGACCCTTCCTTACGTTCTGCTCACCTGGACCGCAGCCTGGCACCATCTTTTGGACACGGAAGCCAAGAAGTCTGGTGACATCAACACCAGGAAACATAAGAGCTGAACGAGTTCAAAAGAAATGGCCAGGAGGGGTTCTGACTATAGAGCAATTGTACAGCCATGCACCCTCTCACCCCACAATACTCACAGGGCCCTTTAGATGGGAGACATAAATGGAGGAGAACAAGTGGGAGGCTGGACACACACAGCCTGACCCCACCTTAAGCAGTCCTTCACCTGTGACTGCCAGCCTTGGGTCCCACCCTCAACCGGCAGCTCCAGCAGCATCTGGGCCTGCACAGCTGAGGGAGCTGATTTCGCTTCCTGAAGGAAGAGTCCATCTAAGCCACGACCCCGCTCTCCAGCAATAACAGAAACAAACCTCTAATGTATTTGGGTTTTAACTGGAGTCCTCAAAGGGGCTTTACATTCAGTCCCCCGGGCTCCTCACTACCTCAGTGTGGGACAAGCAGGACGAAAAGTGTCACTCCCACCTCACAAAGGCTAAAATTGAAAAGGTGACACACTGGCGCCACACCATGTGCCCTGTACACAGGACAACCAGGCTCCTAACCAACTGCGCTTTCCATGGAATGCCTAATTCCTTTGCCTCCTGGCTCAGGAGGGGTACAAAGAGGTCACATATTGGTCAGGATCAGGAAGGTAGGTACCTGTACCTCCCAGAATGCACTGCTTACCCCCACATTCTAATTTTCTTCCAGTGCCCCAATTCAGGTTTACAGGAAGGTGATAGCACCCTTTCTGTTCATCTCCCCACATGCTGTCTGTCCCTCACTCCCCTGGAAGCACCACTCCAGGCAGAGATTCTCTCTGTCTGGAACCAGCCAGCCTCACTCCCGGGAGCCCCCATGCACCCCCAGGAGCTAGGCACATGTCCCACACTCTGTGGAGAGCGCCTCAAACCCTGACATTTCCTAGGCTTTACAGGCCCTGACATCTGGCACTCTGGAAGTCCCGACTCAGTCAACACGGCTGGAGAGAGAGAAAACTTAGCCTGAAGCAAGCCATTGCATTCAAATGGCTGTGCAGGTCAAACATGACTGCCACAAATGCAAAAGGAAGACACACAGTTTGCTCTGGAACCTGTTATTTTTCAAATGCCCCATAAAATAAATGGGCCACTGAAAATCATGTTGATTTAGATATAGGGTTCCCCCAACCCCCCGGGTTGTAATGCTATTTGTTTTAACCAGACCCACACAAATAAAGTTAGACAAATTAAATGCTTTGACATTTTCACACCTGTGTATGTGTGCACGCGTGCACACACATACACAGAAAACAATCACAAACAAGCAGAAAAATCTGTGAGCAAGGCCAACAGAATCACTAGGACTGATATTTGTAATAAAACAAATGACTCATGAATTCACCCCTCAGAAACCAAAAAAAAAGAAGCAGCATTTATAAAAAGGCAAAAAATAGGGGGGAAGTTGAAGTAACCCACTGATTTTTATCAGCAGAGGACAGTCGTCCTTAGACCTGCTTTGTTTACCCTACACAGACATAAAGGAAATGAAGAAGCAGTTTGGGCCAAAAAATATTTTTGTATTTAAATCTAACTTTTTGGAAAGCATATAAGTTTAGTTTTTGTCCAAGGAAACTAGGTGTTTGGTAAAAACAAAAAAATCAACAATAATGTATGATGTTTCACAATGAAAATAAATTTAAATTAGTGGCACTGGTTCAGTTCAAAGTTGATCAAAATCATTGGTTTTGTTCCAGTTTTGCTGCATTCAACCACAAAAAGCCAGGATTAGTCAAGGAATATTTTCTGCGCATGAGACAAATAGGTCAGAATGGGGGCGGTAGGCCTCGGGACGCATCCCCCAATCAATGAGATTCACTCCTCTGCAAAGAAGATCCAGGGAGGGGAAGACAGCTAACCTATGACAGCATTTTGCAACAGCAAGTTAGGACTAGCCACTGAGAAGTGGAGGGAAGTCGCAGGCTGGCAAAAGGGACAAGAAAAAAGGGAGGACCCTTGTTTACACAGCAAATACGTTAGGAACACATTGAACAATCACATTTCTAATCTCAGATCACATTATGACTATTCTTTGGGAAGTCATTACTGAAATAAACCCCATGATGAATCCTTTCATAAACAGATTGGGTGCCTCCTGTTTTTCCAACTTGCAAAGGTTTAGATGTATTAAGAGATTTTTTTTCTCAAAGCTATCCTCCTTTTTTCATGCCCTTGACTGCCTTTATTGACACAGCAAGTCTGTGAAGATGCTTTAAATAGAAGTTTCCATCTTTTGGGAAGATGAACCATTTTAAAGTGGGTGTTTCCTAGATTTTAATGACTAGGTTGAGTATCTGCTGTGAACAGCAGATGAGCAAGCCTGTACACATCAAACCTCAGGGCCTGGGTACATGTGGCACTTCCCCTGCACAAGAGGAATGGGGAGAGGGCCGCAGTGAGCGAATGCATCATTTGTCTGGTCTTCTTGGATCTCCCCTGGTCCTTTCTGACCACTTGCTCCTTGCACTCTGTATTCCAGGCATCCTAAAGTTCACTCATGTTCTCCAAGGCACAGAGACCTCTCTCAGCTCTAGGCCACTGCGTGTACTGTTCCCTAAGTAAGCCTCAGCTGCGCTTCCAGATACCACCCCACTCGGCTGGGCCAGTCTATGAGGACATTTCTCCAATGTCCTTAGAGTCTCCTCGATAAGAGTCTCACTTGCATAGAATTTATTCCATAGCCCTGCAATTGTTATTTAATATTCTGTTACACACTACACTGTAAGCTCCGTAAAGGAGGGGACGTGTCTGTCTTCTCTTTGTATATCAGTTCCTTATCACAAACCCTGGCCGTTAGTAGTTGCTCAATAAGAACAGGCTAAGTAAATGTAATAAATAGTTTTATAGGCTCATGATCCTGTCAAAAACATAGATTGTGGGCTCTGCATTGGATGTATTGGATCACAAATGCCCATGTAACTTTCTACGGCCTAAAACTGTACCCGTTGTTGTCATTAAAAAACAAAAACAAAGACAGCCAGAGTCCTATACAAGTCTAAAAAAGTCACCCATGGAAATAAGTATCACAGGCTTCTTAGTCTGAAGTATACCTCTATTTCACCACATCTCCTTGTCTGAGGACGGAAGAGCAGCTCTTTTTGAAGACTTGGTTTCCATGGCTACCAAAGACATTCCAATGCTTCCAGCAGAAAATTTCCCCCAATGATAAGAATCCATGCAGATTGCATGCTAAAAGTTACAGACTTCTTGTTTTATTGTTTTTTTTAAAAAAAACATGTTTTAAGAGGTATCCTTCAAAAACATGGGCTTCTCTTGCCTGCCATCACTTTTCTCTGAATGAATTCATCACTTAATCAAATGAGACAAGCCAAGATCATATTTTTTCATGAAAGGCTTCAAATACTGCTACTTAAGAAGTCACTTGAGAAACACACCTCGCTGAACTTGTCAGATTCCAGTTTTTAAAGAAAATATGTACCTGAAGTCTGACTGGGGTTGGAGGGAGTAGAACCATTAAAAATAAACATGTCTGAAGGTACCAGCAATCCAGGGCATTTCTGTCTTTGCACGGACACAGTTTGCTGTGTGAAGGGCCTGGTGAAACCGCCTGACATGGACTGATGGCTGGACCTGCCTGTACAAAAGTCTCCTGGTGGCGTGTGGCCGCAGATGAGCAATACTGGCCCAGGGAAGAAGCTGGAGCTGAGCTCACCTGTTGGCATATCCTCAAAGCAATATCCATAGCAATTTCAGCCCCAATCCCACTCACTGGCCAGGTCAAAGGCAAATCATCTGATGCAAGGCACTGAGAAGAGATGGGGTCTCTCCCTCCCGGCAGGAGCTCCTCCTTGAAGGGCACAGTGGGTGGCAAGTGCCCTCTCTGAATCATCAGACTTAGTTGAGAATAAGCATCATATTATAGGGGCAGCTCAGGGATTCAGAGAGATCCACCCCCCACCCTAGTAATAGGACCCAAAAGGACCCCTTGAGCTACAATGGGACTTGTTCACATGCAGTTTTAAGAGGAAAAAGAAACCAATTTCTCCAAAGCCTCCATATGCCACTTTGGGTCATACATTCTGAGAAGAGAAAGAAACTGACAAAGCATGAAGAACAGAACAGCTCAGGATGTATAAGCACAGACCCAGTCTGAGTAGACGGGATCCCACAGGGGGTTCCCCCTCACCAGACACAGAAAGAACTTCCAACTAATGAGAAAAGCAGCATGGGCTCTGGAGACAAGAACATCTACATTTAATTCCTAGCTTCTAGGAATTCCTTACTTACTAGCTGTGTGACTATGAGAAAAAAGATAAACTTCTCTGAGCTTTGCTTTCCTCACTCGTAAAACTGAAGCAAAAACACTTCACTAAAGTAACAGAGAAGATTAAATGAAATAAACTATATAAAGTACCTAGCCCAGCGCCTGGAATATATCTTAGCTGCTATATTACCAATTATGGCAATAAAGAAAAATTCTCTCACACAGTCCATTCCCCAGAATTGACAATCAAGCTCACAGATCTCTCCTTCTCATGTGACAGAGGCACAGACCCACAGCTGTCTTCTGTGTCAACGCCTTCATTTCCGTCTCCACCACTGCTCTCCAGCCCATTCCCTCACATCATCTCCCATACCCACCTCACTGCCACAGCCCCCAGCCCCAGAGCTCTCCTTGCTCCATTGAACCCCATGAGGCACCAGCTTTAACGAGGCCCAGCTCTCCTTCATCGCCTTATTTTCAAACACCTCAACAGCTCCAAAAATTAAAGGAAAAAACCCACCTCCCACATTGGGCATTCCCAACTACACTCCCGCCAGCATGGAGCACCTGGCAGGCTCACTGGCCAACTCACTGGCTCCCGACACAAGTGAGGCACCAGATCCTGCTTTCCCTACCACTTTCTGGGATCTGGAATGTGCCCTCCTTTTTTATATCCTTACAAATGCCCTTCCTCCAATGCCCAACCTGAGTGTGGCTTCCTCCGGAGAGCCCTCTCTGACCTGCCAACCCTCCATTATACTCCTAGGGCACACTGCTAGGAACAGACGGTGCTAAATATACTTGACTGAGAGCCAAAGAGGGAGGGACCAGGACATCTCTGAGTAGGCCATGTGCTGTCGCCCACTGCACTGAATTCTTCAGATGCAGCAAAAACTGCTCTGCCTCAGAAGCTGAAAAGCCCCAAAAGCTTGCAGGCTCCAAAGGTGCCAGCAGATAACTTAAACCAATATTTATTTGAAAGCAGAATTTCAAGGGAATGATCTAGTTCTGAGTGGATTAATATTTTATCCCTGAATCCAAACCAAACTGTGTGACATTCAGACTTAGAGAAATTAGGTTCGTGCTTCAAGTGCCACTCCAGGTCCTGGAAAGGTGTGGGGCCCTGGAGAGAAGAGCTGGCAAGTGAGTGTTCAGACTGCAAATCGGCTTTTCCAACTCACAAGAACTGCCTCCTAGAAAACAGCAAGTTGGCCAATGCTCAGCACACCCCACCTTCGAAACGGTCTTCAGTTTACAAAGTCCCTTCCCATCCGTTTCTCTCCTTGGTTCTTAGGACAGCTCAGCTCTGTAAGAAAAATTACATGACAAGTGGAGCTACCCAACTTCAGGGCTGAGAAGACCTTGACTTGAAGAAGTGAAGTATATTGACGAAAGTCACAATTCTAGGAAGTACTGAAACAGGACAAGAGCCAACACTCTGACCTCTGAACTTATGCTCTTCTCACTACAACATGTGGAAACCAATCACCCCAGCAACTAGTAATCCCCTCAGCCGATGGAGCCACCACAGGCCCGGGCAGCACTCAGAGATGCCAGCCACAGCACCGCCACAACCCTCAGCCAAGGTCCCACACTGCTGCTACAGAGAGACTCTGTAGAGACGGAAGCTTCTAGCACACAGCTCAAACACACAGGGGCTGGACCACATCACCCCAGACCCACTGAGCCAGGGTCTCCATTAGCTGAGGACCCTCCCCCATCAGAAGACCTCCCACCACTGAGCCTCTGCCTCTTCGCTGATGACTTCAGCAAACACCTGGCCAAAGTACAAGGCACACATGTCTAATGGCCAATCCCTCATCGCCCAGGGCACCATCGTCCCCACCTTCCTCTGAACTTCCTTGTCATTCCCTCGGCCTTCCCTCACTCATCAACCCTTCCTTGTGCCCTTTGGAATTGCTGCTCCAGAGGGCATGTTCTCCTGTACCCTCAACATCTTCAAAGGGACCCCTATTCTCCTTGCTTTGACGGAAACCTGGGTCACCCTCAACCTTACTGCTTTGCTTCCCTTGCAGTCCTTCCAGATGTCACTTACCTTGGAGTCTCACGATGGAGTAGACAGACTCTTTGCTTTTCTGTTCCTCTTTACACCTAGACTAATACTCCCTCATCCTGCTACAAAAATCAAACAAACAGAAAACCCTGTTCCTTTGAGGATAGTGCCGGTGGGCTATGTGACCTTTTCCCCTTCCTCTGGGTTGCCTTCTACCTCCAAACTGAAGACTTAGGCTCCTGGCTCTAGCATTCCTTTCCATCCCAAGTTCTGCCATCATTCTGGGGGCCTCCACGACTCCTGACAACCCCTAGCTTTTCAGCTCCCTGAGGTAGTAATCTCCAATGACCATCTCCTCTGTGACATTTCAGCCACCCAATCCCACTGTCAAACCCCAAATTTTACCTCCCCAAATCACATATTCAAGCTTTTTGCTCTCCGACCACAACCTCCTCGCATACCAGCTGACTTGTTCAACTACTCTCACTATAAACATTTAACCTCTTTGGAATGTTCAATTCACTGACCCCTCCTTTTTCTTTCAGTCTGTTAGGATTCTTTCCCTCTTAATCTACCTTAGATTTCATGATCCACCAGTGATCAATTCAGTAATATTCTTGCCAAAATTCTAAACCCTCTTCCATCTTTTTACTAGACACAGACAGAAAAACTTCACCCTAGATGAACTCAAATACTCCTTTTCTGCATACCCGGGTAAGAGCAGTCAAGCATGGCTACAGAAAGTCAGACAATGGGGTAGGCTGACGTCAATATAGATTCATCATTGCCAGCCTCAATAGGACCTTGGTTCTCTGGTCCACTCACTCCCTCTCTGCAATGATTATTTGGGGCCTTCGTCACTCTCTTCAGACATACGACTCTAAATATGGACAGATAATTTTTGACAAAGCAGCTAAAAACATACAATGGAGGAAAGACAGCCTCTTCAATAAACGGTGCTGGGAGAATTGGATAGCCATGTGCAAAAGAATGAAACTGGACTGCTATCTGTCACCATGTACCAAAATTAATTCAAAATGGATCAAAGACTTAAGCATAAGACCTGACACAATAACCTACCCCCTCACCCTCAGCAGTTAACCTTGCCTCCTGCCTCAGAAAAACTAGGAATTAGGCAGGAATGCTCCCAGCTTCCCACTATCAAACTAAACTTATATCTGCCCTATTTTCTCTTCCTTTCGTCTCACTACAAAGAACAGCACCTTCTCTTAATACTGCCTGTCTTCTGACATCTTAATAATTTGAGTTTTCCAATCCATGAATAACAGATATCCTTCTTTTTGAGGTCTTTCATTTGCTTCAGCAAAGTTTTCTATAGAAGAGGTCTTGTACATCTTTTATTAGATTTATTCCTAGAATTCTTGGTATTTTAGGCTTTTTTGGTATCTTCCAAGTCTTTGCCTAATATTTTGAATATACGTAATACGGTTATAATGGTTCTTTTTATGTCCTTTCCTGCTAATATCTGTATGAGTTCTGCATTGGTCTCAATTGATTAAATCTTACACTTTATGTCATGTTTTTCTGCCTTTTTTTTTTTTTTCTGTATCCCTAGTAACTTTAGATTGAATGCCAGACATTGTAAATCTCAACTTGTTGGTTTCTAGTATTTTTGTATTCTAGTGCTTAAATATTCTAGTGCTTTATTCTGGGACAACTACAATTAAGTAAGCTCGTTCAAACTGTTTGATCCTTTCAGGTCTTGTTTAATGATTTGTTAGGTCAAGCTGGAGCACTGCTCCGTCTAGGGCTAATAGTTCCTCACTACTGAGGCAAATCCTTTCTGATCCTTACTCTGCCCAATGCCCTGTGACTTATGAGTTTTCCCAGTCTAACTGGTGAGAATAAGCAATATTCCTGGCCCTATGTGAGCACTGAATACCATCCTTTCTAATCCATTCGAATGTTCTTTCCCCAGCCTGACGTAGTTTCCTCATACTCATGTGTGGAAAAGTACTCTGCTCAATACTTAAGGGGAACACCTTCTCCTTATCTCTAGAGTTCTCTCTCTATGAAATTCTCTCCTCTCCAGTACTCTGTCCTGCTACTTTAGCCACCTTGGTTTCTGCAGACTCTTAGCTTCATCTTCTCCACTCAGGGCTCTGCCTGTACCCCCCTCCTCGTGCCATGGCCCAGGAACTCTGTCTTAGGCCAATAAGCTGTGACAGTCATGAAGCTCATTTAGTTTATTTCCTGATTCTCAGGGATCATTGTCCTTCATTGCTTGATGTCCAGTGTCTTGAAAACCATTGTTTTACATGCATTTTCTGTTTTTGGTTTTGTCGTTGTTTCAGGTGGGAGGGTAAATCTGGTATCTGTTACCACATCTTAACCAGAAGTAGAAGTCTCTTTTAATTCTATTTTAATGGTATTTTTAAGTCAATTTTATCGAGATACAAGTCATGAACAATCAAATGTACATAATTTAAGTTTCCAGTTTGACTAATGTTGACACCAGGTAAACATCCCCCCAACCAAGATATAAAACCTCCCAGAAAGTTTTCATTCCTTTTCCCAGTCTTCTCTTCCTCTTCCCACCCTAGAAAATCAATGACTTGATTTCTGTCTTAATGATCAACTTTGCCTCTTCCAGAACTTCACCATATGCTGTCTGTCATATCTGGCTTTCCTTCAGCCAAATGCTTTTGAGCTTCATTGATAATGTTGTATTCATACTTCATTCCTTTTTACTGCTGAATAGTATTCTAATGTCTGAATATGCCACAATTTGCTGGTCTATTTTCCTATTGATAGACATCTGGGTTTTTCCAATTTGGAGCTACTAAACAAAGCTCTATGAATATTCACACACAAGTCATTTTGTGGACATAGGTTTTCATTTCTCTAAAAATAGAACTGCTGAGCCATATAGCAAGTTTTTGTTGAACTGTATGAGAAACTGACAAACTTTTCCAAAGTGGTTTTATCATTTTATGTTTCTATGAGTAACTGATGCGTGTAACAGTCAGTCCATACTCTTGTCAACACTTGAGACTGCCAATCTTTACGTTACTCCACTATTTATGTAGAATGTACATATTCTACGTATGTAGAATAGCACTGCAGTTTTAACTTTCACTTTCTAGATGACTAGTGATACTGAACATCTTTACGTATATTGGATATTTCTATATATTCTTTCGTGAAGTATCCAATCAAGTCATTGCCAATTTTTAATTTTGTTGCTCATCTTATTTGTTAAAAGTTCTTTGTATATCCTAGATACCAACTCTTTGTCAGATGTTATGTATTGTGAATATTTTCTTCCATTGTGTGGTTTCCTTTCAATTTGTTATTTCTGAAGGGCAGAAATCTTTTAGAAAATACATTCTTTTAGCTTTTTAATTATATCTATGATCCATTTCAAGTCAGTGTTTGTGTTTATATGTCCTAATGTTTAAGGTTTTTGGTTTGGTTTTGGTTTTTTTGCAGATATCCAATTTTTCCAGTATTTTACTGAAAAAAATCATCCTTGCTCCATTGAATTATTTATCACCTTTGTTAAAAAGCAATTGAACATATACATTTATATCTGAATTTTCTCTTCGATTCAACTGTTCTATCTTTATGTCAAAGCAACACTGTATTTACTGTAGCTTATGATAAGTCTTGAAATCAGGTAGTGTAAGTCCCCCAACTTTGTTCTTTGTCAAGATTATTTTAGTTATTATAGGTCCTTTGAAATTATATATAAATATAACAATCATCTTATAAGTTTCTAAAAATGTCTATCAAGATTTATGAATGGGACAGCACTGGATACATAAATTTGAGGAATGCACAAATAAATTCGACCTCTTAGCAATACTGAGTCTTCCAATCCATAATTCTGGAGCATTATTTATTTAAATCATCTTTAATTTTATTCAGTGTTTTGTCATTTTCAGTGTAAGTCTTTCATATCTTTTAATTTATTGATGCTACTGTAAATGATATTTTCTGAAATTTTTATACATGCTTGTAGTTTGTATATGGGAATAAAATCGACTTTTGCTTACTAATCGTGTATCCTATGACCTTGCTATATTCCCTTATTCATTCTAATAGGTATAGGTTAATTCATTAGGATTTTCTATGTAGACAATTATGTTTTCTGTGACTAGAAATAGTTTTTGCTTTCTTTCTAATCTTTCTGCCTTTTATATCTTTTTCTTGCCTTTAATGTACTGGTCAGTACTTCCAAATATAATGTTGAATAAAAGGAGTGAGAGAGGAATGATTACGTTGCTTCTAATCTTAGGAAAAAAATTCAGTCTTTCATCATTAAGTATGATGTCAGTTATAGTTTCTTTGTAGAGGGCCCTTTTCAGGTTAAGGGCGTTCTCATATATTTCTAGTTTGCAGAGAGTTTTTATAGTAAATGGTGTAGAATATTGTCACTGGCATATTCTGTAGTTATTGAGATGATCATGTGATTTTTCGCCTCCATTCTGTTAATGTGGTAAATTATGTTAGATTTTTCCAATAGCGAAACAACCTTATATTTCTAGTACAAACCCCACTTGGTCATGAGGTATTATTCATTTAATATTGCTAGATATGATTTGCTAATATTTGAGAATTTTTGCATTTATATTAATGAAGGATATTGTTCTTTCTCTATTACATCTTAAGTTTTGGTACTGAAGTTATTCTAGCCTCATAAAATGAGTTAGGAAATGTCCCCTCCACCTCTATTATCTGAAAAGAACTTTTTCTAGAAATGGTATTTCTTTCTAAATTGTTTGCCAGAATTCTTTTGACATCATTTAAGCTTTCAGTTTTCTTGGAGAGAAGGTTTATGATTCTTAACACCATTTAAAAAGCAAGTATAGGTTTCTTCAGTCTTTTATTTCTTCTTGAGTCAGTTCTGATAAGGTTATGTTTTTCAAGGAATGTGCCTATTTCTTCTGTTACTGAATTTGTCAAAATTATTTATTCTCTCTTGTTATTTTAATGTCTGTATCTCTGTTGATGTCCTCTTTCATTTCTAATACTGACAATTTATAATTTGCTATTTTTTTTTATTAGTTTTGCTAGAGATTTATCAATTTTTATTAAGCTTTTCAGAGTCCACTTTCGTCTTTACCTATTATTTGAATTTTATTTTATTGATTTCTGTTCTTCAGTATTTCTTTTTTCTACTTTCCTTGGATTTAATTCACTCTTCTTTTTCTAGATTTTTGGATGAGAATATAGATCACTGAATTTAAACCTTTCTTCTTTACTAATATAGGTATTTAAAGCTATAAATTTCCCTCTAAGTACTGCTTTAGATGGATTAATGCAAATTCCGAAATGCTGTATTTTCATTATCATTCAGTTTAAAATATTTTCTAATTTTTTATTAGAATATTTTTCTTTGAATTATAAATTATTGAGAGATGTATTATTTAATTTTCAAATATTTGGAGGACTTTCTAGACAGCTTATTGTTGTTGATTTCTATTTTAAATCTATTGTTGTTAGAAAAAACATACTTTGTAAGATGTCAATCTTTTGAGATTTAGTGAGACTTTTTTACAGCTTAGATGTGGTCTATCTTGGTGAATGTCCCATGTACTCTTGAACAGAATGTGTATTCTACAGTTATTTGATGTAATGCTCTATAAGTATCAATTAGGTAATTTGGTTGATAGTGTTTGGATATTATCTATACTTAGAGTTTTTCAACTCCTTGCTCTATCAATTATTGAAAGAGGAATGTAAAAAATTTTATCTATATAGACTGATTTCTTCACTTAATTTTGATAGTTTTTCCTTCATGTATTTTAAACTTATTAGGTATATTTAGAATCATTGTGTCTTCTTGATGAATTGACCCATTTATGATTATGAAATGTCTCTATCTCTGAAATATCTCCTCTATCTCTGGTAATACCCCTTGTATGGAAGTCCACTTTGTATATTTGGTATTAATATAGTTACCCCATTGTTTAATTTTTAATCTGCGTTTTGTATTTATAGATCTTGTATTTTTATTCAGTCTGAAAATGTCTGTCTTTTAATTAAAATGTTGTGCCCATTTTCATTTAATGCAATTATTGATGTAGTTGTGTTTATGTTTACCATCTTGCTATTGGTTTTTTGTTTGTCCCCTATGTTCTTTGTTCCTTACCTGCCTTATTTTGGATAATTGAGTACCATTACTATTTAGGATTCCATGTTATCTCTTCTTTTGGCTTTTAAGATACCACTTTGTTTTATTTTTTAACCATTGTTCTAGAGATTATCATATGCATCTTTAATTTATTAGTCTACCCTTAATTGATATTATTTCACATATAATGTAAGAACTTTACAATAATAAAGCTCCATTTAACTCCCTTCTACCTTTTGTACTATTGTTATGTAGTTTACTTTAACATGTTACAGTCCCCATAATACTATGTTATTATAGTAAGTCCTCACTTAACATCTTCGATAGATTCTTGGAATTGCAGCAAAACTATGTATAATGAAATCAATTTTACCACAGGCTAATTGAAATAAACAAGAGTTAAGTTCCTATGGTATCTCATCATTATAATGAAACAACATTGAACAAAACATTCAATGTTGAAGAACTTCCTTTAACACTTCTTGTAGTGCAGATTTACTGGTGATCAATCCTTTGGTTTTCGTCTGAAAAATTATTTATCTTACTTTTTAAAGAGATTTTTTTTTTTTTTTTTTGCTGAATACAGAATTATAGGGTTGTTTTTGTGTGTGTGTGTTTTGCTTTTTTTTTCCTGTCAGTTCTTTAAAGATTCCATTACACTGTCCTATGGTTTGCAGTATTTCTGAAAATAAGTCAGTGAATAACCTTATTTTCCCACCGTATATACTTAGTTGCCTTTTCTCTTCTGGTTTCTTTTAAAATGTTTTTTTTTTTTTTTTTTTGACAATTTGAATTTGATGTATTTAGGTGTGCTTCTCTTTGTGTTTATACTGGTTGGGCTTTTTAAGCTTCCTGGATTTGTAAATTTATAGTTTTCATTAAATTTGTAGCATTTGCAGCCATTATGTCTTTAAAAACTGTTTTCTTCCCCAATGTTTTTCTTCTGTTTGTGGGACTCCAATTTCACATATATCAGATTGCTTTTTATTGTCCTGGAGATCATGAAATCTTCACTGATCTTTTTCCTTCACTGTCCAAACTGCTATTCATTTATTTCAGATATTGTATTGTTTCCATTTCTCTACTGAGAATTACCATCTGTTCCTTTATTATGTCCATCCTTTCCTTCTATTCTTGAACAGGTTTATAGTAGCAATTTCAGTCTTTGCTAAGTACAACACTCTTTCATCTCTCAGTGTGTTTCTATTGACTCCCCCTGCCTTGATTATTGATGTTTTCCTGCTTTTTTTCATGTCCCATCGTTTCAATGATGTGGGGAAACATTTGGGGAATGACTAGATTTTGGTGTCTTCCTTTAATGAGCCTGACTTTTGTTTTGGCAGGTGTTTAATTAATTGGTCATTTGGCCTGATTCTTTTCAAGCTTATTTATACAAATTTGTTAGGGCAGGTCTACAGTGATTCTTACTCCAGGGCTAAAGTAGCCACACCGTTAATGCCTGGCTTTTCTGAGGTCTCAAATGAATTTCCAATGTATTTATCAAGGTCACTCCACTCCTGCTAGTCAGAACCTTTTTGTCTGCTAGCATTGTGACATTTTCAGCAGCTCACAGCTTTCTAGTAGCTGTTGTTCACCATGCCTCAATACTCTCCCCTGGCACATAGCAACTTGGTATATAGTCAAATATTTAAGAGAATTCCTATTCAGACTTCTGGAGCCCATTCTCCGCACACCTCTCTCCAGTACTCTGCCCTGAAAATTCCAGCTGTCGCGGCAGCCCAGACTCTGTTCTTTACCTCTTCAGCAAAAAGACTGCTGTCCTCTGCTTGGCTATTCCTCCCTGTGCCACAATTCTAAAAGTATCTCTAGGAAGAAAGACAGCACAGTTGTGGAGTTTACTTCATGTGTTTCTCTTCTCTTAGGGATCTCAAGCCTACGCTGCCTATTTCCATCTTCTAAAAAGAAAAAAGAAAACAACAACAAAAAAAGTGCTTTATATATTTTGGGCAATTTTATAGTTCTTTATGGTAAAAGGTTCACTCTGGCACTGTTACTATGTTGTGGCTGAAAGTGGATTGCAATTTTCTTAAATTGGTCCCCTCCCATATCCAGTCTTGTAGTATCCATCTAGTCTATTCATATTGCTGCAGCCAGAGTGATTTTTATACGGAGATTTTTTTCCAACATTTTATCAAGAAAATGTTCAAACATCCATAAAAGTAGAAAGAATTAAACTATGAACACCCATATGCCTACAACCTAGATTCCACAATTAACATTTTCTGCATTTTCTTTATCACCTATCTATCCAACCTTCTATCCATCTACAAATTCATCTTATTTTTAAAGCATTTTAAGGTAGGCTGAAGGCATCAGAACGATTTTAATAAAACATGAATATAAATCACATTACTTCCTGCTTAAAATTCATCAGTGTGTTCCTTTACCCTTTAGCTAATGACCCAAATCTGTAATATGGTTTAGAAGGACCACTGTGATTTGTGCTCTGCTGATCAGCCGTCTTTTCTCTACCCTCCTTTCCCTGCTCCCCGGATGCCTGCCAGCCTCGCTTTGTACAGTTCCTCCAACATCCTCCGCTCCTGCCTACGGAATGGCCTTTGCATGAGTTTTTCCATTCACTGGAAGACTCTTCTCCCATCTTTCCTGGCTATTCCTTCATTTTTTCCTTTTCCAGGATGCTTCCCCACAGCCCTAGATATCAGTTGTACCTGTTAAACACAGCACCATGTAACTTTCTTCTCAAGAATTTATAGAAGTTTGCAATTATAATTTTTGTCTCTCCCAATAAATATAAGCTTCATTAAGACAAGAAATCTGTTTTTCTTCACCATTGTGACTCCAATGCAAGGTGCTTGACAAATACATCTACTACTGTGTAGGCACTCAAAACAAAAATTAAATGAATGAATTCAAGCCATTTTTTTCTTAAGAAGTCTAAGACAAAGAAAAAAGTATCTAGTGAGATTTTCTGCTTCTTATCAGTCTGTTATATTGAACCCAACCAGGTGGTACAGGGTCAGCCCTAAATACTGCCTCCAGGCCAAGCACGGTGGACCTAGTCCACATTACGGAACAAAGTCATTAAGAAAGATCTCCAAAGACAGAAAATCCACAATTTTTCAGTGTTCTTCTAGACAGCCAACCTAAATTCTCATAACACCGTGGATCCGTATCTTCCTTTGATTCTCAGAGATACAGTTCTAAATCTGAGTTCTGTTTTGTTTCAGAGAAAATATTTTTTCACAATATTTTTAAGTGTTTAAAACTAGACAGTGCCCCCCAACTCCTTCCATGCCTCTCCCTATGTGCATTCATCTCACATACCAGGGCAATAATGATGGCTCTCCTTAGCCCTGAGGGACCTGTGAGTGCTCTCTCATAAGGGAGAGGGATACTTTTGCCTTGGTGCATACATTTGCTGAAATAGTACCATAAAACTCCAGGACAGGAGCAACTGCTGAACTTTAATAAAGAAGAGTTTCCCATAATACGGACATACTGGTCTTTGTATACAGAGCTGCTTTGCTATACCAATATTTGATCTCTGTAAGCGATTTTACCAGCCTGTAAAACACTATTACACAGAAAGAAAAATACAGACTGGCATAAAGTTGAAACTAGCATAGCATCTTAGAGGTAATCATCAATGTGTTTCTCACAAGAAGTCAAATTATTAAATTCATAAATATCCCTTCCATTGTAAAACAGATAGCAATGGTTAATGCCACCAATCGAATAGGGAACACGGAAAAATTATGGCTTTAATTTCAACCATTAGGTACCAGCGACTTTATGAAGAGCTGGGTCTGTGCATGAAATCACTGCGATGAATTCTCTTCCCCCAAGATTTGGGAGCAACAGACTAATCACCCTGCCCTGCAACATGGATGCCCTCAACTACCTCCCCTCTTTTCCTGGACTGTACATCAACCAACCAGAGCACAGCGGGGGGAAGGCTGCTGATGGGGCAGCTGCTTAGGACAGAGCTCTCCATCAACAAAATGGGTGCCCAGGAGGGCACATGTGGCCAGAGGTGCCTCCTGGGTCCTTAGAGGGCTTTGCTATATGCTACAAAGAAGAACTCGGTCAGGGACAGATGATAGCCACAGCTGACAAGTGAGAGAGCACTACTGAATCTGTTGCTAGTGCCTGGCTGCTGTCCACTGCTGTTGCCAGGGAAACAGATGTCAGCTTGATGGAAACAAGGATCAGCGAAAACTTTCACTTACCTCGTTTCCACTGATCCCAACAGCCATTTCTATGGAAACAGTAGCTGCGAGCCAGCGGCAGAGAGGTTACCACTCACTTGTTAATGTCAGGTGTGGCTACCAGCCTGTGCACTTCAGGTACCAAGGTACCAACAGCACCAGGATCCAGCTGTCAGCTACCCCCGACAGCCTTTTAACTCTGCAACAAGAAAGTTCAGTGTTTAAAAGTATATATAAATGTGTTATCTTGGTTCTTTATTAGAAAAAGAACATTTAGCATTCTTCCATTTGAAGCTCAAGTGGGGCTTAATGTCTTGTTCTACTAAAGCCAAACCATGTGAAGTTACTGAAGGACCTGGATCTCTACCTCAGTATTCAATGCCACTCACAACATTACTTCCAAGAAAAGAGACCTGCAACTCTGTGGACAAATCTTTCACATATTCACCTAGACAAACCAAAGGCAAATCCAGCTAACTGTTGGAAAGTATTAATATTTTGCAAAAAGTGATCAGTAGGGGTGCCTCTTTCTGGAAATCTGGCAGCCTGATCACCTCTAGTTACACACAGGAAAATCTTTTCTTTTTAATTGTAAGAACTATCTACAAAGAACCCTCTACCATTTCTTTGTTTTTAGACTAAACCTCTATGTGCCTTCTTAGTCTGTTGATCAATATATGAAATTAACTCATGAGCTCAGTATAACTTTATTCTGTAATATAGTGATAACCAAACATACGGATAGCTTGGCTGTCCCATTACCTAACAATGTCCCTTTCAATGTTGTAAGCAATTTGGCCACTCTACTAAGATGCAGGTATGTCAGAGGATTGTGTATAGCAAGAAATTCTGTTGTTCCTTTTCTATTGGCAGATGCTGGTAGAGTGTTGAATGAGAGCAAAATCTAATCCCAGTCATGAATAATTTATAAGAGTGACTATTCCCAGAGGATACATGTCCACTTAGAAAATATTCACAGACAACACAACCACCATCTACCCTGACATGTTTTGTCCACTATGCCAACATTCAAGGGGAAGAAATCAGAGGCAATCTCTGATTTATCATGGCTTTTAATAGTGTGAATTTAAATGGACCAGGGTTCAAATTATGATGCCCTAAACCTGATTCTCGTCTACAAAATTCTGATACAATACAGTGGACAGTCCCACCCCTACCACCTTCCCTCTCCACTCTCCTTACACCAGCAGTTACTCAGGGAAAGTAGCCACACCTGGGTCTCTGTCTAGACCCTAGAATCTGATGTAACTAGAACGGGGCATAGGAAAAGCGCAATAGTGAAATTCAGAAAGATCAACTGATTTGAAAATGTGTATTCTATAATGCCTCCCTTTACCCATGTTCTCTCAAAACTTCTCAAGTTAAAATAAACAGGCCTCTAGTGATATAAAATTGGATTAATTATTTAAAAAGATAACCTGTGGCCTGGTAGATCTGGAACTTATTGGAACACAAAGAACACAAATTAATTTAGAACAGAATGACTTCAAATTTACAGACACGAACTGGGTTTCCATTGAATCTTATGCTATAAAATCTGGTTTACAGAGAACATTTATCTTCTACAATATACAAGGACTGCTTAAAAAGGGTTTCAAATATTTTTCATAAAATGTTGGCAAAACCAAAGTTTTGAATTCACAGGCAAATTATAAATGATTTTAATCTATTCTTTAAAGCCAGCCCAGGAGGTGTTTTATGTAGTCATAACCTTTAGTAATCACTGGCTTACGTCATTATATATATATATATCACATTTCTATGTAAGAAGACATTTAAAAAACTTATATAACTGACTTTTCATTGATTCAGGCCTATCTTGGCCAATTATTATTAATTGTACTAAAAGGACTGAGTTGATTAGTTTTTCTTGAGTCAAATCCTTTTTTATACACTCTTTCTTGAGCTATTATAGTAACAATGACCAAGCACCCTACACTCTTTAGCTATAATAATAGCTAAATAATAATACCACATGGTTGGCATTATTAGCTCCATTTCACAGATGAGGAAAGTGAGGCTCCAAGAGGTAAGTTATGTGCTCTAAATATCAATTGGTAAAAGGTATGGCAAAGATGCAAGTCTTAGTCATCCAACTCTAAAGCCGGTGTGCTTAACCACTGTTACAGAAATGTCATTTACCCTCTGTCTGTGCAAAAAAATCACTGTCAGAAATAACCTCGATCCCAGTGATTCAGTGGTACATAAATACTTCATGGCTGGCAAAGAACCTCCACAGCCTCCTCCTGGAGGGCACAGAAGACAGTATTACCGTGTGTACCAACCATGTTTCTCTCCGTCACTTCCTGGGAAAGCCAGAAAATGGTATACTTTAAATCATTTCCAAAGAGCCTTTCTGGCTGTTCCCACTTTACCCAGGGAGGAGGTCCATGGATTTAGTAGAAAGATACATTAAATGAGTGAAACCCTTTGTATATTTTTCAAGGCATGTCTACATTCATTAGCTGATTTAAAGCCCGCCCCCTGTGGGAGGAGGCCATACAATGAGATCATCCCTGTTTGAGCAACCAGGAGACTGAGGCTTGGGTTACTAAGTGAAGTCCCACAGTTAGTGTGTGACACTGTCAGGACCAGAACCCAGGCTCCCTTTTCATCTCCCAGTCCCTTCTTTGGGGTCTGAACCCATGGGACACTAGAGGGACCTTTGTCTTACTGCAAGTGTGCCTGGCATCAGGTGGGTCCTGCAGGTGAGGAAGCGAACCGACTGCCCATGCCCCCCTTTCCCCTGGGAATCTGGCAGTGATTCTACAGAAGCAAACCACTGATAACACCAATGTGTTCTATTAGTTTGCCTATTTACTGACAAAAACGTCAAAAGGGACAAGGAAGGAGTTCAATGAACAATTTTGAAAGTGAAAAATCACCAAGCTTCTAAAAAGCCAGCAGGAGAGGAGATGTAATCGGTCGGAACTGTAGATTTAAATGAGACATTCTTTCCAATCCCTGGTCATAACGGGACCACCTCCTCAGTGACAACTTAATGGAAAACTGCAATACGAGTTACAGACATTCTCGGCTCCTCTCACAGAACACTATCATCAGAGATAAAAGTCTTCATCTATGAGCATGCTTGGCTACTCAAGATGGGCAGTTCATAAACTTCCGACTCACCTTGAGAAAAATGGTCTGTTGGAAAACCAAAGATTTTTCTAAAGCACCAACCTTAGAATGCTTTAAAAACGTATCAACAACAAATCAAGGGGCAGATTAAAATCAGTTCAAGAATACAATAGGATGGCATGGCCACACAAAAAGAGAAGGAACCAAGGAGCAGAAACAAACTATGCCCAAATGGTTAACAGACTTAAAGACACACGGCATCATTTCACGATGCTTCATCAGAAAGCAAAAGCTTGGTTTAAGTTTATAAACTGGGAGCCTTTTAATTCAGTGCTTTTGGGATTACATGTGTGTTGGCCTGATGGTCCCCAAAGGGCTTTGCAACGTAAGTCATCTTCCTTTGAACATTTATATCCTTCTAGTTTTGTAATCCCTCTAGTGTTCCCTAAAAAAACTCGTGAAGTAGCCTAAGATTAAAATAAAAATATTTTAAATTTGCCTTAACAAGAAAATAAATACAAATGACCCATTTTGATTTTTTGTTGCTCAGGAGAAAGTCAAGGAGGAGTAGCTGGGCAGAAAAGCCCAGGTAATTGTTAGGGGAGGTGGGAGCATGCCAGCTCATCGGTTTCCTCACAGACACTTTGCCATCTTTCAAGATGCAGCTCATAGCCCCAGTCTACACCTCTCCTCTAGCTTTGCCATCCTTCACTGCTTAATAACAGTCTCCCCCACTAGACAATGAATGTCTCAGCACAAGACCTCCGTCTATATCTTAAAACATATTGGCACCCCCGGCCTCTGCCCCAGAGCCGGACATTCAACAGAACTCAACAAGTGCTGGGCAAATTAGCTAACACGGCGGAGAGGCTCTGCTTTGCAGGCGTGATTCTTACTTTACACAAACTGCTCCTCAGCATTTCCTACAAAGGGGCTTTAAGGGTAGAGTCAGTACACAGGTCTTGGAAGTTGGGGCACAGCATGAACTGACAGTGAAAAATCACTGGGAAGTCTTGGATTTTATTTTTAAAATTCACGCATCATTTGTATTCTTTGTAAGGGCTCTTGTTCTGTTTTGATACAAAAATATTTTCTAAATTATTTATTATTTTTCCCCAAATTTATTTCAGTAAACTGGTTGTTCCCTGAGGGTGTGTGACTTTTTTTATCCTTCGAATTTGGTACCCTCCCCCATGAGGGTGACTATTTAATAGCCACCATTATAATAGGAGCCCCTCCTCCCATCTTTTTCTTTTTTCTTTTTTAAGCTGCTTCATCATGCAGGGCGATGATTCCTGCTCTGGAAAGCTCAGAGATAAGGCATGTCACTGGTACTGTTAAAATTAGTGGTTTCCATGGCCCCAGTCAGCTTAGTTGGGTTTAGGAGACATGGGGTGCCAAGGAATTCATAACAGAATTGCTTTAACCTTGTACAGACTGTTCCTGTGGCAAAATCAAGTACTATGCTGTTTCTCCAGGAATAAATTCCACTCTTACAATCCCCACACTAACCTAAGGACACAGAGGTTCATTAAGAGGAAGGAACTTTAAAATTTTAAGTGAAAGTACATGAGGCTTAAGGAGCCACTTCTCTGCAGAGGAAGCTTTGGTAGGGATGCGGGGCAGGGAGTATGCTGCCACACCCCCCACTCAATCCCAGCTCCCCCACGCCACTCCTCTCCCTGGGGGGCTCCAAGTCCTGGGCCATTTCTCAATAGGGCCTTCACGTGACAGTGTGTGTCCATGGTGTAAAACTGACCACATCCGGTCAAGGAGAATTCCCAAATCGTTATCCCCTGAAAACAGGCAGGGAGGTTCTAGGGAAAATGAGGAAAGAAAGCAGAGAAGGATAACTAACTCGGCTTTCTGCTCTGGAAAAGGCAGTGCTGAGAAAAATGAGATAAAGGTCTCTTCACTGACTCAGCATTACATGAAGACATCACTTCCCTGAGACACAAGCATGGAAAGAGGAAGATAAGGTGAGTGAGGAAAAGATAAGCTCACTTGGAATCAAGTCCATCAACAGTGTTTCCTGAGGATGTCTGGGCTCAGTGAGTGACAGAGCCTCCTCTGGGGAGATGGGCACTCCTTGAGCCTCCAGTTGTACCCCCAGCTCCCCAGTAATAGCTCTATGCCCCCAGCCGGAGCTGCTTCTGAGATAGCTTCGATAATCCTGGCTCCTTTCCAGGGGTTCTCCCCTTTGTGGGGTGTCTGCGGGATGGTGTGGATGTCGAGCTGCCCCAGGGGTCTCCAGGGCGGCAACTACAGGCAGGGCAGAGCCCAGAAACACCCTCTATCAAGTTCCCTCTTTATAGAGGGTTAATCACAGAGCTGAGGTAAACAAAATGAAATTCCCAAAATGGTGACTGAGTGACGAGGACTATAAGACCAAAGGACATGTATGTGCTGACAATTACTCTGCATTAAAGAGGGGTCCTACCAGTTACGATTAAAAATGAATCAGAGGGAAAATTCTCAGTGACAGCAGCAGAAAACCAAGCTAATAACGATCCTGATCAGAAGGATATCAGATTTTGAAGTTTGTTCGGCATTTGTGTGCTAATCTAGGCTTATCTCTCCTTCACAATGAAATGTGAAACACCCTGGAAATATTCATGATACACTGCGGGTAACTTCAAAGGGCCAAGTTATGTACCCACGGGAATAAAAGCACAAGACTCCCTTTCCTGGGGGAGACCAAGGCTGGGACTCCTTTTACTCACTGGTAATCCACTTCTACACATCGGCAAGTTAATGCGGCTGCTGGCTTCAGGGAAACGTCTTCATTAAATTAATAGTGTTTGGCAAGCGTCAGAAACACAGAACCTCACAGACAGATACAGGCAGAAAGAATCACAGTTCAATCCAAAAGCAACACACCACGAAGGGGACATCAGAGTCCACACACATGCAGAGGAGCCGCAGGGGAGCAGCTGGGAGACACGCAGAGCCACCTCACACGTGGCAGCAGCAGAATGTGCAACATGGATCCAACTGCTTACCCACTAAGGACACCAAGAACCAGGTTAAGGACGAAAAATGAGCCAAGGATGATCAGACTAACAAAATACACCCATGGCCATTCCCATCCTATCGCATCATTTACCTGTAAAATGTAAGGAGATCAGTTATCAGTTATCTATTTACTAAACAGCGGAACCCTAGGAGCAGCTGCCAGACCACTCGGGGCTTTGATGGAAGATTAGTGCTCCTAGGACAGGCACCCCGGCTAGGGGCCTTCCATTTTTTTTGTCTTCAAATAAGGACAGGTTCTGCTGTGGAAATCTGCAAATGTGGCCTATCGAAAGGGGGCTAGGATAGGCTCATTTAGCTACTGTTTTGTACCAATTAATCTGTATTACATTTGGATCCAGACCAATAAAGCAATTGTTAATGTATCTCATTTTAGGACAGACAAAAAGGCAAGCAATGGAAACTATTTAAATCCCAAGCAACACTGCTGATTAATTTCTGGTCAATAACTATTCTATAGTTTTCCTTTGTGAAGGCTGGTGAGGTTCCAGGAAACGTTGTGATTTGGGAAGCCTCAGCAGAAAAGAAAGCATCTTTGGAGGACATAGAAAGCACTTGGCACCCACCCCAGCGGCCCCCATCTAGCAAAGCCTGTGTGGTCTTGGCAACTGTCCTCAGGACTCTGCTTTCAAGATGAAAGAGGTGTAGCTTACCCGCTCAATACACCAAGTACAAGATTTAGTACGAAAAATGACCCAAAGATGACGAGACTGACAAAATACACCCAGGGCAATTCAAATCCCATAGCATCATTCATCTGTAAGAAATAAGATGGTCTCATAGAAGTGTGTTAATAAGAGAATTTAGTAAAGAGAGAGGGTTACATTAGAGACAGCATTCTATACATTTAATGAAACATTTGCTTAGATTCAAATCAGAGACAATAGCCAATGCACATTTATTATATAGTCCCAACACACGTACACACACACACACACACAGACACACACACACACACACACACACACACACACACACACACACAATCATCAAAGCTTTCAGGGCAATTAAGAGCAGACTTTGGCTACCGATAAGTTAATCAGCTGGGATTTGGCTCTTCCCCACAGGAGACTGACTTGATAACGGATTTTCAGAATAGATCTTGGTAGAGGACAAAACTAGTGCTTAGCTGGAAATTATTTTCTACTCTGCCCAAGTTGTCAGTACTTTTTTTGCTTTTAAAATTTGTGATGGTGGAAAAGTCTTACTTATAGAGACAAACAGGCAACATTTGACTCTATAAATTATTTTCTTTTTAAAACATCCTAAAATAAAAACTTTGCATTGGAAGCCAACCTACCCAAGGAAATCTAATCCACCTTAAATCTAGATTATCTGCAAACAGTGAGTTTAAGCACAGCTACACTAATGCCAAGTAGGAAAGAGTTCAGAAGTCAACTAGCTGACCCATATTAAAGGGTGCTTTTGGGAATGAGATTTTTCCAACTGCACACACAGGCAGGACCTAGAAGAAGGAAAAAGCCATTATCCCCCACACCCAGCTTGGACCTCAATGACTCACCCCGGGAGAGCCGGCTCCAGCTGTGAGTTGGCTGGCTCATCCGGAGGAACCCATGCCCCTGCTTGTGGGACCAGCTCACGCAGAACTGTCAGACTTGACTTCCCTGACAGACCCTCCCAGGGAAGGTTCGGTCACAAGCAGTTTTCATGCTGGAGCAAACAGGCATTAAAGGTTCACAGCTGGATGGAACTTTACAGCAACTCAAGTCAGCATTAAATTGGGCAAAGGCTTCTCCTTGGAAGGAGGTGTTAAGGACCAGTCAGGGGAGCGAATGAATGACCGACTGTAGGCCTGACTTGACTGGAACACCAAGAATCTTCAGCCAACAGAACTGCATTATAGTCTGGGCCCATTCATGGCCCTTATCTTACAAGTAAGCCTAGACATTTAAGCATGTGCTTTCCTCCACATTATCTGGCCCCAGGTTTTAGCCTTATAGAATGAGGCTCATACATTTCACTGTGTTTGCCTCATGCAGAAGCCAAACAGGAAAACAGAACATTATAAAAAAAAACAAAAAACTGCCTACCATCTGTTGCTGAAGTCTAGGGAGAGGGCATCAAATCCCTTATGAAACACCTGTTTGGCCACATGAAAACTGATGTGCTTAATAGAACTCATATCAGTCTGCACATCTTACATTGGCAATTAGAGTAATGAATGAGCCAAGGCCGAAACTGCAATTGTTGATCTAATTAAGTTGGATAAACTAATTTCAGCAGGAAGGCACAGGGTAATTCTTCCAAAGCAGCTACACCAGCAAACTTATTTAAAAATCCATGTGTAGAGGAGAAGAAAAAGGCCGCCTGGTGTAGTGGCCAGAGCCCAGTCTGGAGTCAGGACTTTCCACCAAGACCTCTCTGGGCCTTTTTCTTTTTCTTTTTTGGAACAGAAGTGCATATGACAGGGGAGAGCCTGCTCACAGGGAAAGGTGTTCAAGTCCAGCACTCCCACCAGGAGACCTCACTTTTCTACAACTTGGGCAAAGTCAGTCAGTTGAGCCATCTGCTTCACCAATCCTCATTCAGGCCTCAGTCTTGTGTTCCAGAGAATGGCTCTAGTAACAGTTGTCTGCTCCACTTGGGAGGGAAAAAAATTTTTTTTCAATTAAAGATCCTTTTAATTTCTTAGGAGTGTTTGGCAGATTCACATTTGTTCAAGTCAGAAATAGCACCTGGAATGACAGCTGGGGGCTGGGGATAGGCTGGAGCTAAACAAAAGCCACAGGAGACTCTCTAAATTTCCAGAAGTTGGGGAAGAGAAACAGAACTTGAGCTTTAAAGGCAGGTCTTTCTCTGAACTAAACTTTCTCGACCTAGGTCTGTTTTAAGAGGTTAGTATTTCTTAGACCTTACCATATACCTAGGACAAGTCAGAACTGCTATGCTGCTCCCCAAAATATCCATTTGAAAATAGAGACTCTGCTTGGGATTTTGTCTGCATGGTCTTGATCAACAATGGAGAAATTGGCATGAGCTGATTTATATATCAAAGTCATCATGTGGGGTTACCTGGTGCCCAGGAAATAATGTTCTACTGAGTTTCAGTTTTCCCTCCCTTCAAAGGTGTGCTTTGGGGAATGAGATTAAATGCACATTCATGTCTCCAACTAAAGGCCAAGCTAAGGCTTTCTGTCTTTTCTAACTGTTGAAAACACTACTAGAAACTTTGTGTACTGGTTGTAGCTCCTCTGAGCATGGAATAAGAGAAGGGTACAGAAAGGCAAACCCCTTGGTAACTAGACAGGAATTTCCCAGGTACCTTGCGTGAAGGAGATGGTCAGCTTGACCATGAGAACTTCCCATTAGAGTCTAACAGCCAGCATTTCCATAGGAGTATTCTCTGAGTAAAAAGCTGAACACTAAGGCAAGAGACCATAAATGATGTATATGAATAGCTCTCTCCTGAAACCAATACTATTTTAATTAATCTTTTTATATTTAAAAACATTTCCTCTGAGTTGGAAAAAACTGGATCATGTAGTCTTATTCTGCATCTTGTAGACAACAAAATGAAAGCCCAAAGTTTTGGTGATCTACCTGTATACACCCAGCCCTGTCCCAGCTTCAATGCTCTTTCCTTGCACTATACCCCTTCTGCCTCTGTAGATAAACAAATATGTGTGAGTCAGATGACAGCATAATTATGTTTATGCAACTCAATTTATAAAAGAGCTCTACAATAACTTTTTTCCACCAGAAGTTAATAATCCCACTCCCTACACATCCATATGTTTCTGTTCTAAATGTGTCTTTCTGAATATTGGGCCCAACTGTATTTCCCTTCTCAAGACCCTGCCAGCCATTTGCCAGACACTATTGAGAACAGTGGTATCAATGAACTTGAGAACACTGACTGAATATAAACTTGACAGGATGCAACATAATCCCTGGCAAAGACTTTGTCCACCATATACAAACACCTAAAGGACTGAGAAATTTGCTTGCATCAATATTTAAATTCTAATCTCCTCAGTTATCTCTCCAGATGTTTCCTTGACACTCTAGTTATGGATAACAGTTGATATTTAAACATGGTCCATCTATACTGAGGCACTGGGATTATACACTTGAAGAGTAATAGTAATTAGTGTTTGTTGAGCCCTGTTCTGTTCTGGAACACAGCTGTGTGGCTTCCACATGACCGTGACCCATAAAATACTAAGAAGGTTTGGTTAGCTTGGCTCCTGCCTCTCTCTATGATGAGTTACTAAATGTAAACAACAAGTAATTTAAAACATCCTGATATGTTTTGGAGACTAAGGTCTTAGTGAACACTCTAGAAGACATTACTTATATGCCCCCCTAGTGTTCTAGAAGAGTGGAAGGATGCCAAGAAGAGTGTGGGGTTCTAGTCTAGACCAGGGGTCAACAAACTATGACCTGCAGGCCAAACCCAGCCTGCCACCTGTTTTTCAGCTAAAAATGGCTTTAAATGTTTTTTCAAACATGTTTAAATGTTGAAAAAATTAAAAGAATATATCACAACAGATGAATGTAATACAAAACTCAAACTTCAGTGTCCACATATCAAGTTCTATTGGAACAGAGTCACCCATTTGCCTACATGTTGTATATGGATGCCTCTGAGTGTCATAGGTTGAGGGCAGAATTAAGTAGTTGTGACAGAGACGTTATGGTCTGCAAGGCCAAATATATTTACTATCTGGCCTCTTATAAAAACATCTATAGACCCCTGTTCTAGATCAAGGACCACAACCAGTTACTGTAGGATCCTGGGGATATTTCAGTGCTCTCTCTATATTCCACTGTTTCCATCTCCAAAATCCCAGACTTTCTATGAAGGGCTACACACTGGGTTAATGTTGATAAATTACTTGAGTTCCCTCATTGGAACAAAGATATTATGTCAGTCATAGAGAATATAATCATTATATTGTCAAATTATTAACACTGTCATATTAACAATAGAGATAATAATTACATGATCTTGGGTGGTACTTAAAGATTTTCAGCAAAGCAAGTGGAAACTTGTTTCTGGGTACTTGGAGTTCTCTCTCCAACCTCTAATCGCACACTTCCAGAGGTTTCATTTGCTTAACAATAGGAAATTGCCATAAGAAAATCAATGGGTAGAAACACAACATAAAGTATAAAATTTTCCATTAGTCAAGGCATGTTGGATCAGCACTGAACAATTCACCATGATGGTAGAGAGAACAACAGAGTTGAGAGTCACAGATTTTTATGTTTTTAAAAAACCAAAATGCTGTTTTCTGTACTGTTTGGGCAGAAGGATCAGAGTTTGGGCAATTTGGATGATGCTTTTTCATTTTTCAGAAATTTCAAGGGAAGACTGGGATTGAGACCTCAACTAATCTAACTAGGAGATGAATTTAGAAGAGGATAATAGTGAAAATGAACCCTTTACCTAATTCGAGGGTCCCCTTGCACGGCTATGGTCTTGATTCATCCAATATAATCTCCCTCTTCATGAAAGGCATTGTCTTACAGATATAAATAACAAATGCACACACACACACACACACACACACACACACACACACCCATGACAATAAGAAAAAGGAAAGGAAAAGGGAGAAACAAGATACAACATGTGGGTGATACTTAAAGCTTATTACCAAACTAGACACACACATTGGGGATGAAAACAAAACCATACCCTCTTTGCCTAACACTGAATATATAGGAACTTCTACAGTCCTGTAAGCATGACACTCACGGGTGAAGGGAAGCAAAAATCTATTTTAACCATTATATGTGTGCTATGTTCTCTGCAGTTATAGAGTAACATGAAATCCTATAAAGTGTCTAAAATTTAGATACTGTCAGGAGCTACTTCTCAATTTATAGGCCTCCTAACGAGAGAATGCCCATTCAAGAATTATTTTATTAATAATTGACTTTTAACAACTCATTATTGGAGTCCTAGTTAATCCCATTGGGACTCGGGTTTAGGCTCAAAATCCACGTCAGCTGTTTTTCCCAGCAACTCTGGCACGGAAAGTAATTTCTAAACTTCTGTGAGCTTTTTCAAATTCTACCAAACAAATAAACTCAGCTCTGGGAAATGGCTGTTAAAATACTACTGCTCTTCATTTATAGCAAACCCTCTGGCTCTGTCAGGAACAAGAGCCAGATCTTCGTCATCAAAAGGGTGTCCATCTGTTTTCACAACAGGTTGGATGGGTCCCCACTCCAGTTCTACCCTCTCTGCCAGAGTTCTATAGCTCCCAAGGGAAAGGAAGACAGAGCTAAGGGCTTGTGCTGGGCTGACTTATAGTAATACTGAAGATGCAAGGGAAATATTATTATTTCCCATTTTGGCTTTAGGGCTGTGCTAAGTTGTAGACAGCATGAAAGGAATCAAATTTATGCTACTATCTTCTGTTTAGGATTCTAGGAGAGCAAGTTGCATTTATGTATAAAAGATTAACTTCAGGCCACAGAAGTCCAGGAGCCTGTTAACCTGGGAACTGGTCCCCTGGCCCTCTAAGAGTTTAATCGGGACAGCTTCTGGGGTTCCTCCCAAAAGGGACTACGAGGCCTACTCAGCAACAGTTCCCCAGGCAGCAGTGGGAAGTGGAGGAAGCCAACACTGTGCATCATGCTTCCCAGAATGGTAACTAAAGCCTCAAGGAAGAAAGGTGATGATGAGTCTTGATGAGTGAAACGAGGGTCTGCTTCCCTCCTCAAAGAACTGACCGCCAGGGTTTCTTGTTCAGCCTACTCTCCAATGGCTCTAGCTAATGAAACACTCTTATCCAAAGAAAGAGCACACGATCCACTCTCTCAACCTGCTCACCCAGTAGAGCACGTCTGTCCAGCCCTCCATGGTGATGCACTGAAACACGGTGAGCATGGCAAAGGCAAAGTTATCAAAGTTGGTGATGCCTCCATTGGGGCCAACCCAGCCACTCCTACACTCCGTGCCGTTGGCGGTGCACTGGCGTCCATTCCCTGAGAACGCACACGGTGCTGGATCCTCTTCAGCTACGATATCTGCAAACAGAGCAACAAGGCTTCACCACTCAAGAGATGACCATCAGGAAACCGAAGCCTGTGGAAGCTGAGTCTCCTTGCCAGAGCCTGGGATGCCCTGCCTCCCATTTAAGCTACCTTAGAACCCTACTTGTCCTCCAAGGTCCACTTCAAATAGACCCCATTTCCTATACTCAGCATCCATTGTTCTTTCCTCACGCATAGCACCTTTCTTAAGCCTATATTGATTCACCTCATGTTCTAGTTTTGGGGGCCCCCATCGTGTTTGCCAGGACACATTACACAGAAAATCAGCATAGGAAAGGAGATTAAATTCTCATTTATTCTGAACAAAATTCACACTAAAAACTGGCTCAGTAAATTTACTGATACACTTGGCTATTCCAGCCCCCCATTTTGTTTTAGATTTTCCCAAAACTGCACAAGTTGTTTGGGGGAAAATCAAATTTTTTTGAAGTTAGGTTAGCTGCCATTTTAGTTACTCACCTGAGTCAGCAAAAAAACATGTTTTGTGCATTTTCCCAATAAAAAGTTCCAATCCTATAATAGCATAGATTATGATTACAAATAATACCAAAAGGGCTATGTGAAGGAGGGGAACCATGGCTTTTATAATGGAGTTCAGGACAACTTGTAAACCTAGGAGAGAGAGAAATGAGTTTGTGAGCCAGGAAGATACTTCAATGATGCATATATATATATATATATATATATATATATATATATATATATAATTCCTGATGAAATATATATGACACATAGTAATAAAACTCAGAGACATTTTCAAAGCTTTTAATTAACATTAAACCTGGAGGTGACATAAGTTAAAAAGGAATCTTCAAGATCACCTAATCCAACGTACTCAATTGACAAATGGAATAATTAAAGCTAGAGAGGGGACTGTCCAACATCAAAGTCAGTCATTTGTTCATCCATTCAACAAAATTCCTTAAACATCTACTGTGTGGCAAGCATAAGGTTTAGTGCTTTGGGAGATGTGAGGGTGTATTACATAAAGTGTCTTCTCTCAAAGAGATTGTATTCTAGAAGGAGACATGAGAATTAAATACAAATTTAAGGTAGCACACAGGTGCTGTATGAGTAATATCAGTTACAATTAAAGAGGGATAAAACCATCATTTCTCACTGGGGAGAAGAAAGGGGACTGGGCATCTTCCCTCGAGGCACAGCCTGAGGCTGAAGAGGGTGGGTTTCCACAGGTGGGCAGGGGAGAGGCTACGCCAGGCAGAGGGAAGAGAGCACCAAGAGCACTGCTGTGATCCAGTGCAATGCAGGCTGGGGCAGGCAGGGGTGAGTCTTGGCTGCTGGGCACACGGTGGGGAAAAAAATATCAGGAAAGAAAAGCAGACTGCAGCTAGACAGCACAGGGCCAGACTTGAGTCCATCTGCCAAAGGCAGCCTCGTTAGAAAGGTGAATGGGGCAGCAGTATATAAGACCAGTGCAGACGTCGCTGGAAAGTGCTGGGCTCTCCAGGTAGAATGGGGTAAGGATCAGGATGAGGCCAGACCTCAGCAGTGAGTTTGAAGGAGAAGAAGGTACCCACGGAGAGAGAGTCGTGGGCACATCCTAGCGCTTAAACAAAACTACGCATGTCCAAAAGGGGCTCTCTTGGAATGAGTAGAGGGGCAAAGGAAGGAGACCTGGTGAGTTTGATCACTGGCATGTCAGTAAGAGGGACGTGTCCTGCAGCCGAACTGTGGGCTCAAGAGATGAGGGAGGCACATGAAAACCTAGAGGCTCTCCACAGAGTGATACTCCGAGCCATGGTACAGGAAGAGAAAAGGAGATCATGAAAAGAGGGGCGGGAGACAACACTCAGGATGAGGACCAGGGGGCAGGAAGCAGAAGACTGAGGGACAGCGTCAGCAGGAAACCAGACGCAGGCTTCCTGAAGCCTGTGGCTAGTGTCCTGCATTCTTTCCACAACCCCAGGACCACAGCTTCTGTTCTGTGTAGTTCACTCTTCCCCCTTCTTCTCTTTCCCTTCTCCTCCCCACTGTCTCTCCCTCAAACTGCTCTTTTCTAGTATATTCTCACTTTTCTAAGTGAGAAGAGTGAAAGGATATTGAAAGAATGAAAGAATTTAAGAAGCTAAGATGCTAGAATTAAATAAGTTAAAAATCCGAAAACACTTATTAGCGACTATTTATCAGCAATAATAACAAAACTTCACCATGATAAGAAATACAGGGAAGAGGTGGGGGATGGGATGGAGAAAGAAGACCAATAAGAGAATTTCAGACTCACAAAAAGCCCATCTTCCCAAGACCCTCATTATGACCAAAATATTAGGTACTGCCTTCCGATATTTCATGTCCAAATAGTTCGTTTTGGAAAAAGTGATCAATAAGATGATTGTTAATGTTTTCACCTTCTAGAAAGAACAGGTGGAGAAGAAAAGGAAACATCTGCTTTAGTCTACCTGGATAGGGTGTTTTTTTGCTTTTTATTTTTATTGTTTTTAGACATGGATAGCCCGTCGTTCAGCAGTTAGCCCTTCTAAATTCTATGGCAGTGAGCCATGTGTCTCATGAATATATATATAAGTATATGTAAGTAACTACTGTATTTCAGATTGGCCAAATTTGTGAGATAATGAAGTTGTATCTTAATGTGTATGTGTACTTTCATGACTTTAAGCTCCTTTGTATACAATTGAGGTGTACAGATCTCACAGGACTATAATAAAGGAGGCAGTGGGATGAAGTGGAAAGAACACCGGGCCAGGAACTAGGAGACTCCATGTGGATCTGGCCCTGTGTGGCCACCCACTAGCTGTGAGAGCCTGCATGAGTCATACCTCTTTAACAGGCTCCTGCTTCCTCATCTAAAAGATGATGCTCTTAGAGGGGATGACCTCCAGAGTTCTTTCCCACTTTCATGCTCTAGGATTCCAATAAATACTTATCAGTTGAGTGTGGGTGGTTAAGAACTCCGCAAATATCTCAACTATAATCTTTGGAAATATGTGTTTGCCTTCCACTGAATGAATCTATAGTCACATACACACAAAATCCTCTTGTAGGACAGTCTGAATTCTCTTTAGAAATGACCAAATTTCAGATCAGTATAAACAGTCAAACTTGCCCAGGCATTTTTAACAATTTCAGGTAGGTATGTGAGAAGAAATCGCTAGGCCACAGTTGCCAGCCAGCACTGGAAAGAGCATGACCTGAGCCACCGACCCCTCTCCCCAAAGCCCATCTGGGTCTGATGAGAGACCTGGGTGTTCCCCCAGCCAGGGCAGTTAAAATAGGGGCTGAAAAGTCCTCGCACAGGACTCGGATTCCCATTTCTCCCCATGGACCCATGGAAGAATGTGATACAGATCCACATCAAGTTCCAAACAGTGATATTTTGGGGGGAAAGGAAGAAACAGAATTTAAAACTGGTTCTCAAAAGGACCCAGGAGCACTGGACTTGTCATTTAGTGAACACCTCATCAGACATGGGAGCCAAACCAATGCTACGTGAGTTCTGAGAGTTTTCACCGGCCAGACACACACATAAAGCCACAGCAGCCGCATGTCTGCTCGCAGCACACAACGCAGGCAAGCTGCCCTGTCATTTGCTCTTTGGGGGAAAAAAAGTTGTCATGGTTACTTTGAAATTAGATTAAGCTGTAACAACTAAATCTGAAAGAACATGTTTGCTCACGGACTTTCTCATCTAACCATGTTACGCGTAACAGAGCCAGTCATTTCCAAGGTATTTCTATTTTTCTCAATTGCTTCCAGACAGTTCTGTGGTTTTGACTTGTGCTGATCATTTTCAATGAAAATAAATGAACCATCTGCAAAAACAAGTACACATAAAACACCACTTCCTACATTTTAAAATGTTAAATTTGGAAATCTGTGTTCTTCCAGAGAATTTCGGGTGCCTTCTGAGCGCCAACAGGTTTAATAAAAATTCACCAAGAATTTCGGGAGAAGCAAATCATGATCTGTGCTCTTCTGATGGCTTTCCAAGTTGTGGAAACCAGGCATGCCCTACAGTCCCAAACTCTTCCCGTAGCTGGGAGCAGGCAGCCACCTCACAACCACAGTCCTTGGAAAGGTGCTAGGACTTCTACCCTTGGAAGTCCCCAACAGAGGCGTCCTGTCAGGGGCACACCTCACACTCCTGTGGAAGAAGCAGCAGCCTGAAGCTCCTGGGCAGGGCACAGACAGGGCATATGTTACCACTCAGATGGTACCCAACCTGGCTTGAAGGTCTGCAGCAAGAAGCACACTGGGGCCTGGCCCAGAGAGGCATCATAGCTGAGTGGACGATAACAGCACCTCTCACCCCTGAGGGTCTCCTCTGGGGGCCAGACCTTGGATTGGGGCTCTCCCTGCATTCTCATTCAGTCCTCAGCACCACTTTCAAGCAGGCACTATGATGCCCCACGTATAGGAAGGACACGGAAGCATTCACCTCTTCCCCCAGAGCAGGACAGGCATAGGCCCTAATAGTGGAAAGCCGAGCAGAGTTTTCAGGAGTCCAATCCCCTCACTTTGCTCCTCGCTTTGATAAAAGGCAGTGAGTTGAGCCCTCATCTAGAAACCTCATCACTTTCTGAGGGGGAGGCCTGGGCTGGGGAGGAAGTGATGGCCAGTGTGGTGTCACCTAAGGAAAACCAGACTGGAATCAGGAAGCCTATACTCAGGGTCTCATGCCACCACTCACTTCATCTCTCACAAGAGAAGATTCTGTCTTCTTTCAAATCAGGAAGGCACATCACTACCTGCGCCTCTCAGGGACCCAAAGTCACAGCATAAGCCAAAGTGTACTGCAAACTGTGAAGGCCTCCGTGGTCGTCTATGGAGCCCTCAGCTGGTACACAGCAACTCGGTTTGTTTCAGAATACTGAGACCCACCCAGAAGGAAAACAATCAACAAAATCCTGGCTTCAGGAAACAAAACATGCTTACTGGGCACTCCTGATACTAGTCGAAGTGGTCGTAACACTCGAAAGGCGCGAAGGGCTTTGACATCAAAGCCTCCTGATTTGCCACTAGAGTGGTTACCGCCTTCTGTTTCTTTGGTTAATTGTTCCAAAATTACACTAAACAATCTGAAAGAAGAAGAGAGAAAGAAATGTTAGTCTGTCACCCACAGAAGTGAAACAGGATGATAATAGTAGTTATTTTTGAACAAGAGCTAATTCTGTGTGGCTGTTGCTTAAATAAAGGGAAAGCAAGGTCAAGGCAAGAACTGGGCTGTGAATCCTGAACGGGCTCCCTACAACTAACATGCATGGGGACAGGGATTGATCTGCTCTGTTTCCCTGCCAATCAAGCTGTTTCCCAAGCGGCATCAAGCAAGTCAGCCCCCAAGAAGAAGGGACTTACTGGGATCCAGTGACGATAAGTGGAATTGCCCCAACAGAAGGAACGACAACAGTTATCATAAGAGCTACCATTTATGAGCATTCACATTAGCTCATGAATCCTCCCAAAATGTTATGCAGTAGGAATTATTATTAACACCATCTTACACATGAGGAAACAAACTTCATGGGAACAAGTAACTTGCCCAAGTTCACACAACTAGAGGCAGAAGTAACCTGAGTCCAGGTATGTTGGCCCCACTAGGATGTAGGTTCCACAAGGGCAGGGAATTTTAGTCTGCTTTGTTCATGTGTTCATTTAGTGCCTTCTAGCCTACTGCCTAGAACAGTTCCTGATATGTAAGAGGCACTCAAAAAATATTTGATAAGAATCAGTGAATGAATACTGACTTCAAAGTCCCAAATTTTAATTGATATGTTATATACCATCCCTACCCTCATCGGGATGTTCAGGGAATGATGTAAATCACAGACGCCAAGAAGCTGTGCAAAGACCGAAAGCAATAACCAAAGGTAAGGTATTAATACCGCCATTTTCTCCTTTGAAATGTGAATAACATTGTATCTGGCAGCCACGACAAATGTTTTTCCTCCTCTCAGGTTTCTCAGATAAAGCTAGTTTCAGGCAATCTGCTCATTTGACAGTTACTTTTGCTCTTTCAAATAAGCATTTATTCTTTGGAATTGCTGCTTGTTTTTCACAATAAATATAAATTTGCCCATTTCAAACAGAATCAACTCTGGCCAATCAGATTGTGGGACTGATTGGCCCTGCAACAAAGAAAAGGTTTCTAAAGTTTAATTAGCAGCCAAAAGCAGAAACTCTGTTCCCACTGGCATGCCTCTGGATTGCCAAGACACGAAGTCCATAAAATACAGGGTGGTCTGATTTGCTGTCCTGATCAGGCAGTCCTGCCATTCTGGGCCATTTAAAGACTAGTCATGTGTTTTAATAACAGTACAGCAATTAACAACGAACCCAGTTGGGGGGGTGGAGGGGGGAGAATAAGTCAGGTCTCCACCTTTTCAAAGCTTCAGATAACAGACTTCTCTCACTGGTATAGTTTAATTACTGTAACCTCCTGCAGCAAGGCTAAAGTTAAAAGTCTCCCTCCAAAACAAGTTCATAGCTTCACAAAAACAAAGAAAAAGGAAGAAAGAAAACCTCAAACTTTTCTGAAATGTGGCAGCCACAGCAATTTTCATACCAAAGGGTTAGGAAAGTAATTTATACAGGTGGTGACTTAAGATTGCTTTCAAGTCTCAGTGTTTTGCAGTGTATACTTTATGGTCCTTTATCCTGTTCTTCAGCAATGTCCTTGAAAACAGGTGAATAATGTCTCTTTCCCACTAGAGAGGAGCCTGAGCCAGAGAGGAAAGCTGGCTGCAGTTTCCAGATAGCCAGAAGTGGAAGGGGTCAGGGCCGGCTTCCACTCCTAAGCGTTAGGAGGCATTAGGGAAGTCCCTCTCCTTCTCTGGGCCTCAGTTTCCCTCTCTGTAAAATGACAAAACTGAATTTAATAATCCAGAGACCCGCCCCCCCACATTCTAATATTCTGTGATTCTACTCCTTTTATCACCACCCCCAACCAAAAAAAGTACCATATGCCTGGAGATCAGGACATGAGAAAGTGTTTGATCCTAGATTGTTATTAAAAGTTAACCCCAAGACGGGGAAAGAGCAAGGATCTGCCTAACCTGACACAAGTTAGAAGCACCAGAATAGAATAAACACCCCGTGTTCTTCTTCACAAAAGCTTAAGTGATGAGTCTGAACGCTTAAAATGTATGTTTACTGAAAAATTAGAAGTGTGGGATAAAAGTTGGCTCAGATCAAACTTTTCTAGACAGGGAATAATATCAGCTCTGGTAGGCACACCGAGTCCTCCTGTGGCCACAATATTAACAGCTAATATTTTATAAATATCACCTACTTTCTTAATGTCCCTGTTATTAGGAATCTTAACAAAAGTAGTTGTCTTGGTCACAGTTGACTTGGAACGGAAAATCCACTGGATTGAGATACAGTCTGCAGCTGGAAACTTTACTGAGTAGGAATTTGATTCAAATGAAGACATAATTTTATTTTTTACTCTTTTGAACTTTTTTCCCATCTGACTACAATTTAGTGCATATTTTAGATTAAGAATAACCTGATGTTCTAAAGTTTTTCATATTTAATGAGAGAAAAAGAGCATTGAGTCCAGTTCTACTTTAGTTTCCTAGATGATTTTTTTGTACTTTTTAAATCAATGTTATTGCTGCTGATTCATCTATAACAGCCGCTGAAAGTGTACAATGAGATGAGTTTTGACAAAAGTCTACAAGCCCAAGTAACAAACACCACAGTCAAGATATAGAAGGTTTCCAGTATCTCCAACAGTTCTCTCACACCCCTTGGTTTCCTCCCTCCAAGCACAGCCTTAGGTGCCCATTGGTTGATTGGCTGATTATCACTTGGGTTGTTTTTCTCCCTTTTCTTGAATCTTATATAATCAGGATCGAGTCACATGTTCTCCCTTCTGTTTACCTTCGTTTGCTCTCCATATTTTTAAGGGTCATCCAAGTTGTTACATTTATCTGCAGTACATTTCTTTTTATTGTTGATTGGTATTAAATTGTTGGGATATACCACAATGAGTTAATCTATTTACCTGTTGATATTTGGGTTGTTTCCAGTTTTTCTCTGCTATGAAATAAAGTCTCTTTGTGAACATGTATTTTCCCTTATCTTGGATAAGTACCTAACAGGAGTACTGGTAACATGGTTAGTGTATGAATAATACTGTAAGAAACTGATGAATTGTTTTCAAAATGACTACACCGTTTTACATTTCTACAAGCAGTGTATGACAGTCCCAGTCACTCTGTATCTCGGTTAACATTTGGTATTGTCAGTCTTTTCACATTGAGTAATACTAGTGGTTATGTAACTGCTGCCTTTGTGGCTTTGATTTGCATTTTCTAATTACCAATGATGAACATCTATTCAGGTGCTTGTTGACCATTGACACACCATCTTTTGTGAAGATCTCTTCAAGTGTTTTGCCCACTTATGTACTGGGTTGTCTTCTTACTACTGAGTTGTAAGAGTTCTTTATTGCTTTATATATTCTAAATACAAATCCTTTATATGTAGTGTGAATAATTTTTTCACAATCTGTTTATTACTTTTTCATTTTCTTCACACTGTCTTTTGCAGAGAAGTTTTAAATTTTGATAAGGTCCAAAATTTCATTTTTTTTTTATGGCAAGTGCTTTTTGTGTGCTAAGAAATCTCTGCCTACTCCAATGTCATAAAGGTTTTCTCCTAAAAATTTTATAGTTTGAGCTTTCACATATAGGTCTAGGACCCATTAAGGTAACATTTGTATATAGTATGAGGTAAAAATCAAGAGTCTCCTTTTTTCATATGGGTAAATAATTGTTTTGGCACCATTTGCTGAAAACAGTTTCCTCAACCCATTGAATTTTCAAGATACCTTTGTCGAAAATCAATTTTATGGGTCTATTTCTAGACTCCCTGTTCTGTGTAACCGATCTTTGTGTCTACTCCTTACGCCAATATCACAGTCTTAGCTACTGTAACTTTATAGCAAGCCTTAAAACCAGATTCTAACTTTGTTCCTAAAGATTTCTTTGGCTAGTCTAGAGCCTCTCTAATTTCCATATAAATTTTCAAATAAATTTGCCAATCTCTAAGACAATCTTGCTGGGATTTAGATTAGGATTCCATCTTTAGCTTAATTTGAAAAGAACTGATATTCAGAAAACAACTTTGTATGATTTCAATCCACCGGTTCTTGCTGGTGGAATATTCCAAAAATGTCAATGAAGTCAAGCTGGCGTTGTTCATGGTACTGTTCAAATTTCCCTGTATCCTTAGTGATTTTCTGTCTACATGTTCTACCAACACTCCAAGAGTCAAAATTTACAACTACAATTATAGAGTTATCTATTCTTCATTTCAGTTCTGTAAGTTTTGGCTTTGTGTATTTTGAAGTTTTATTATTAGGCATATATATATTTAGGATTATTACATCGTCTTGATGAAATAACACCTTGATCATTGTGACATGTCTCTCTTTATCCTTGATAATATTCCTTGTTCCAAAGTCTACATTGTTGAATATTAATACAGCCACTCTAGCTTTATTTTGATTCATTTTTGCATGGTATTTTTCTGTCCTTTGACATTCCAATTGTTTGTGTCTTTATATATAGGCTTCTTATAGACACTATAGACTGGAGATTTGGGGGTGTTTTTGTTTTTTTGTTTTTTTTACATATAAAATCTGATAAACTCTGGATTTTAATGAGGGTTTAGATGGGTTTAAATCTATCATCTTGCTGTTTCTTTTCTATTTGCTCTGTCCATTGTTCCCTTTTTCTTTTTCCCTGTCTTTTTTGGATGGAGCTTTTCAAAAAAAATTCAATTTAATCTCCAATATAGGCTTGTTAGCTATACCTCTTTATTTTTCTAGGGGCCCCTTTAGAGCAAATGTCAGCAAAAATTTTCTGGAAAGTGCCAGATAGTAACTATTTTAGGATTTGCAGGCCATAGAGTCTCTGTCACAACTATTCAACTTTGACATCTTAACACCAAATAGCTATAGACATGAGTGAGGGGGACTGTCTTTCAATAAAATTTTAACCTACCAAAGCAGACAGCAAAATACTTTTTGCTCCTTTGTCAATGTAGGGGGGGAAAAAACAGTAAACCAGACTTGGTCTATGGGCTGAAGTTTGCCAACCTGTGCTCCAGGATTTACAATATATATATCTTTAACTTATCACAGTCTACCTTCAAATAATATTTTATCACTCCACCTACTGTATAAGCACTTTGCAATGGTACATGGCTCTTTTTCCTTGTTCCTGTCCTGTGTGCTACTGCTGTCATATATTTTAATTTTATAGAAGCTATAAAGCTCACAATACACTGTTATTGTCTTTGCTTTAAATAGTCAATTTTAAAGAGATTTTAAAATGAGAAAAATATTTTAATATGTACCCATGCATTTACCATTTCTGGCATTCCTCATTTGTGTGTGTGTGTAGATCCATATTTCTATCTGGTATCCTTTTCCTTCAGTGTGAAAAAATTCCTTTAATATTTGTTGAGGTGCAGGTCTTCTGGTGATGAATTCTCAGTTTTGGTTTGTCTGAAAAAGTTTCTTTTACTCCAATTTTGAAACATATCTTCACTGCATAAGAATTCTAGGTTCCCTAGAACTTCAAAGATGTCTGTCTAGTGTCTTCTGGCTTGTATACTTGCTCACAAGAAGTCTGTAATGTCTTTTTTCTCAGACTGCTTTTAAGATGTTCTCTTTCTCTTCAGTTTTGAGCAATATAATTATGATTATAGCTTTCTTTGTGTTTATTTTGCTTGGGCTTTGTTGAGCTTCTTGGACTTGTGAGTTCATAATTTTCATCACATTTAGAATATTTGGAATCAATATTTTTTCTGTCTCCCCTCCATCTCCTCTCTTCTAGGGCTCCAAATATATGTATGCTAGACCACTTGATATTGCCCTATAGATCATCATCATTATTCTTTACATTATTGCTATGTCTTCAAGTTCCTTAATTTTTTCTTCTATTGTGTCAAATCTGCTCTTAAGCCAATCCAGAAAACTTTTCATTTCAGATGTATTTTCCAGCTCTTGAAGTCCCATTTGATTTTTTTATATTGTCCTATCTTTCATCATTGTAGTCATGCACTCCTTGAAGTCCATAAACATATTTATAATAGCTGTATTTAAAGTTCTGTAAAGTAATTCTCTACTAATTCCATCATCTCTGTCATTTCTAGGTCTGTTTCTATTGATGGAATTTCCTCCCAGTTATGGGCCACGTTTCTTCGTATGTCTAGAGATATTCAAATGGATGCTGGACACATTGTTAAGTGTCTGGGTTTTGTTTTCTTCCTTTAAAGAGTATGGAGTTTTATCAGGCAGTTAAGTTACTTTTGTATCAGTTTGTTCCTTTTTAGGCCCTTTTTCAAACATTATTAGTAACGATTTCAGGTAGTCCTTACTCTAGAGTAGGGGTTGGCAAAAATTTTTGTAAAGGGACAGGCACAAAATATTTTAGGCTTTGTGGACCTAAACTACTCAACTCAACAATATGTAACTCTTTTACAATAAAACATTATTTACAAAAATTGGTAGCAAGCTGGATTTTGCCTGCTAGCCATAGTTTGCCAACTCCTGCCCTAGAGTTAGTTTGTCCCTACTAATGGCCCTTCTGACAATCAACGGTGTTCAGTGACATCTTTCCATTCTGGTTTGTGTTCCCTAATAGTGTTCTTTGCCTGGCCTCATGGAATCACACCCTATGAAACTGTGGCTTAGTCTTCAGCCAAAGCTCGTGAGGATGCCCAAGACATATTTATAGAGTTCTTTCTCTGACTAGCTCTCTCCTCTCCCACGCTCTGCCTCTCAAATTGCAGCCACCTCAGCCTTCCTGAACTCTTGTTTCTATCTCAATGAGACCACCACACTCTGTTTGATTCCCTGTCTTTCTGCCATACTATCATCTGAAAAATGTCTCCAGACAGAAAGCCAAGGTGAATGTAGGGTAGGGACAAAAGAAATGGAGCTAAGCAGCTCCATCCTCTAGCTGAACAGAAAGTCCAGGGTCAGGAGAGGCATAGCAAGATTATTTCAGAACCAAGAGACCTGGAAGGCTCCTGCTAGCCATTCCTTGTTAGAGTTCACCAAATACAGGAAGGTGTGATACATATCTACCAGCTGTTCATTACCTCTGCAGTAATACCGTAGATGCCGATGTACTATGCTGGTTTCTGCAAAAGCTAATTTTTTTCCCCTAAGTATAATTATCCTGCTGGGCCACCATTTCCCATTTTAACTTCCTAGGTTTGAAATGACAAGCTCAAAATTGATCCCATTCTACCAATATCCAGCTGTATTAGTCTCCCATGAAAAGCCAAAGGAGTCATGATAAAAGAATAATCCAAAAGAAAAATTACCCTACTCAACTCTAAAAGGCAATTCAATAAAGTCATGGAGATGAAAACAGAGAAACTATTTAACAATCCCTCTGTATTGGACCAAATATAATTTTAGAAGCAACCCATTTTATAGCTGGGTAACTAAGACTCACAATGGGATATACCTTATTGTCCTATGTGGGTATTTGGTCCAAAGAAATGGCATTCCCCTGACACTGATTCATTTTACTCTTGCTAGCAATATTTCTAGGTGTGGAAGGACCAGAATAACACAGGCCACTGTTTTTCATTTGAACATTTTCCTTTAACTTAAACTGTTGGTACTTCTTCCTGTGACAGGATTTCGGGAAAATGCCTGCTTCTCTGCATTTTCTGGCTTATTTCATTTCATGCCAGATATCTGACATTATTCAGACACTTGTTTTGTTATTTAAAATGGGATAGTAGCATGCCAAAGTATTTTCCCACAAGTCAGCAGAAAGAATTAATAGCTTTGCTCAAGGGATGTTAAATAGCAGAGTACCTCACTGCTATAAGAATTTATTACTTTTTTTTTTTTTTTAACTTAACAGGGTGCTAAATATAAGAGCTCTACACATTTGACTCACATTGCCAGCAGGGCTGGCCTATTTGTGGAAACCAGAGGCCTTGGAGGATGAGCCCTCTCACATTCAGAGCTTAGACTTCCTTCTTCTAGAACATGCAACTGCAAGGGGGGAGTGTAAAACTCCTGAGAGAATTTCAAACCAGTTCTGTCCAGAGATGGACAGCAGCGTCACCATTCTTCAAAGAACTCTGACAGTTTCTGGCTGCAATCACTGGCATAGAAATCATAGTCCCCCAAAAGACATTGTTTTTCTGTTACTCCCCACCTCCCATTTTCCAAACAAATATTTCCCCAAAAATAAAAGAGACTTACCCTACTATTACTATAACAAAATCCAGTAAATTCCACCCATTCCTAACATAAGCATTAGGATGCAGCAATAATCCATATGCTATAATCTTCAAAAATGTCTCGATTGTAAAAATAATCAGGAAGGCATATTCTACTTTTTCCTGTGAAGAAAAACAAAGAGACAAAGAAAAAGGATGGGAGGGGAAGAAGAAAAGATAAAGAAACAGGGATTAGAATCAACATCTCATATCCAAGCATTTTTCTTCAAGCAAAGTTTTATTATGAGAAATGAGACAATTAACACTGCACCTGGGCCAGGAAGGCGTTTTAATTCTAACACTGAATTTCTCATAAGCAAATAAGTGTAAAACATTTCTCATTCTGGACTGCATGACTGCATTTTGCCACCTGCCCTGATGCATGTGCAATGAGTCTGCCTAGGACATAACGGGCATGTTTGTTATTTGCACACATTTGCAAAACGCAGCATGTTTTCCTCCTGAGATTGCCAAATCAGGCCCAGAAAAGCACGAGTGTGCAATAAAGCTTCCAAACGGCAGCTTTGAACAGAATGTCCTCTGGAAGAAAAGAAGATGTGTCTGCTTTGACCCTCTCTTGCTCTTGGGTTTACATGTGACTTCTAAGTCAGGGTCTGCTTGTCACTGGAGCAGCAAGGTGACCTTGGCAAGGCTCCCCTTTCCTCTGGACCTAAGTTTTCTCATGCACACAGTAAGGGAGAGGGGAGATGAATTCAGGATGGTAAACCCATTGCCTGCTAATTGGCATGCCACATCTCCTGGATGACACTGCTGAGTGGCCACCATACACGTTCCCCGGGAGCCTGGGCTCAGCCTCCAAACCTTCTCTTCTCCCAGGCCCAGCAGTCATTCCATCTGATTGCCACTGACCTCCAAGACTTCGCCCTTAGGCTAGGTGACTTTTAGAACCTTTCCAGTTGCAACTCACGCGACTCCATGTGTGTAGAAAACACATCCATCACCATTGAACATTTTTGACTCTTCTCTTTTTTTTTATTCTTTCCTCTTTTATAAAGGTTTTCTTTATACAGCTTGTTTTAATAGAAATATGGACCAATTGGGATGTGTGTGATTAGTTTTCCAAGAGGCATTCCCTGGCAAGAAGCTACTTAAATAATAACTAAATTAAAAATCATCAGTAATTAAACTCTTCCATAGAGGCCATAACATCCTCCACTAATATTAATTGTACTCTGTGGGACCTGAGGCAAGTTACCAATATTAGGAAAATGGAAATCAAAGAATTCACTTATTAAGATGCCTTGTGCAAGAGGTCAAATAAATGTGGCCCAGGAAACACTTAGTGAGCCTCTTCTGCGTGACAGGCCCTATACTAGGAGCCAGGATTAGAAAAATGTCTCCACCGTGGTCCCTAGCCTCAAAAGACTTAGTCTGGTAGGGGAGGGTATGGGTTTCTAACATGTACACAGAGAAAGTCCCAAGAGAGGTAAGTGACAAACAGCAAGTCTGCTTCTTTGGCCCTCTGATAACATCAGAAGGTCAGTCCACTTCTCCCCTGCAAGGACTTTGCTGTGTTACATGTGACTGCTAGTTTGCCTAAGCCGCCCTGGGCTCAAGCCTTCTGCCACCCGAGTGCTACCCTTCTATTGTTGGCCCGTTGCAGTCCCCAGCTGAATTTGCACATGTCTTGTCACTGCATCCTTCCTTTTACCACCAGGGGAACCACATAACCACTGCTGTACCTCAGCCTTCACCCCCATTCTCAACTCCTCAATAGTCATGTCAGAAAGCCAGTTTATCGGTTGTTCCTTCCCGGGTCCCTGTCACTTTTAACCTGCCCTCCAGAGCACTCTTTGGTCTCAGTACACCGTCACAGCAGTCCAATAAATTCTTCTGTGGTGTGAGTTAGCCAGAGTCCGTGTGTTTTCAGTTTTAAAAGCCTGCTTGATATGCACCTGTATGTTCATTGCAGCCTTATTTACAATAGAAGCAACTTAGATGTCCACAACATAGATGAATGGATAAAGTAGAGGTGGTACATATCTACAATGGAATATTACTCAGCATCAAAAAAGGAATAAAATCTTGCCATTTGCAACAACATCGATGGACCTAGAGGGTGTTGTGCTAAATGAAATAAATCAGGCAGAGAAAGACAAATACCATATGGTTTCACTTATATGTGGAATCTAAAAAACAACTGAAAAGAATAAAACAAAACAAAAATAGATTCATAGAAAGCAAGAACAAACCGATGGTTGCCAGAGGAGAGAGGGATAGAGGCATAGGCAGAAAAGGTGAAGAGGAATAAGAGGTACAAACTTTCAGATATAAAATAAATAAGCCCTGAGATGTAATTTACAGCACAGGGAATATAGTCAGTAATATCATAATAACTTTGCACAGTGACAGGTAGTTGCTAGATTTATGGTGATCACACTGTGTAAGGCATATACGCATAAATGCCAAATCACAATGCTGCACACCTGGAACTAATATAATATTGTATGGCCAATTATACTTTAATAAGAAAAAAAGGATCCTAGCTCCTTCCCAACCTCCACACCCATGCTTCCTCCAGACCTCACAACAAAAAGCTGCTTTCCTGGGGCCAGCCCATCCCATGCACCCTAGCCCCTCCGCCAGGCTGCAGAGACCCTCCTCAACCACGGTCTCACCCTCTCCCCCAGAGCCGAGCACTCCAGGCTGGGGTGAGCAAGCTTGTAAAACGCTCCCAGGGCAGCAGTGTGCATGACGCCTTCTGCCACACACAGACCTCCAACGACTCTGTTTACTCTCCCTGTAACCTCACAAACAAGGGCTCCTCTTCCCATTCACTGCCATGGCCCCGAGTGGGGTGCTCCCAGGGGAGGTGCTTTCACACACTGTGTATGATCTGAGGAACAGGCACCGACCTTGCTACTGGGTAGGGAGGAGAGATGGAGGAGGGCGGGCTTCCAGGAGGCAGTGACGTTAACTTTGAGAGCTAAAAGGAAGAGCAATTCTGTTGCTTTAAGCAGAACAACATCCCTGAAAATGCCAATCCACTGGACTGAAATTAGACCCTTACCACCAAATGTAGATCGTCAATAGGTTTTGGAGACTTAGAGTTCTAAGGGAACAAGATAAGCTGAAAACAGCATGCTGGTTTTATAATTCCACTTTCCATTTAATCCTTTCTGCTTTATTTACTAGGCCAGATAGTGGGGGGAAAGGCTTTTGCTGCCATCAATATTCATAGCAGTTACATCCCTATGTCAACACAGCGCTATACTTTAGAGCAGAAAAACAAGGCAAGGAACAGAGAGTACACCTACCAAACACAGCTTGTTTATCCTCTTGGCTTTTATTTATAATACAAGGGCCATTAGTATTAACTGAATTGTTTAGGGTTCTTTTATCCCCTTCTTTTGTCCTCCTTTCTCTCCTTTTTAAAGAATTTGGCTTCTCTTTCCAAAGTCCTTAGTGCATTACTTGATGGAATTGATTATAAGAAATGCAACCTTGCTTTAATGGGATTCTTTATTACAGAGGCTCTACCACAATGCCAGCTGAACAATCACCACCTGGAGAGCATGACAGACCAGTTTGCCTAGAAGCCAGTGTCACCCTGGTCCCCAATCCTGCTGTTAAAAAGGACTTCTATAAAACAAATATACCTCCACATTAAGCAAATGTAGTGTAAAAAAAAAAAAAAAAAAAAAAAAAAAACTTGCAAAACAACAATGACGGGAAGGGGAGGTAATTATTTACTTCACAAAAGAATTGGTCCGTTGAGAAACAGAATGTTGAGTTAGTAATTTGAAAAGGAAGCCATCAGGAAAGTTAGGTTCCTAACTGGGTGAGGTGGGAATGGGCACCCAGGTGAAGGAGCCTGTGAGTTGTCACACAGAGAAGATACAGAGTTTGTGGCCAGGATGGAGGAGAGCACAGAGGAAGACACAACAGCAAGGATGAAGCAATGGGATAGCTGAAAAGAAGCAAGCAAGAACTCTCCAGAGCTGGACAGGAAATGAGGTGTCCCCTGGGCAGGGGCAGCCCCTGAAAGCCCTACTCCAAACTAAACAAAAGGAGTAAATGATTCCTGTACCCCAATATCCCTGCATTTGCCAGGCAGCGTCACAGGCTTGTGCCCTCACCCAGCCACCAGCAGGGATTCCCCTCACTGAGGGGTCCTGGGTGGGCAGGGCTGGTGGCTGGGTGAAGAAACCACTAAGTATATGGATGCAAGTCCCCCATGATACTTCAAGCCACCAGAGAAATAAAGCCTCAAAATCTAATTCTGAAATCTGATTTATCTTTTTTAAACAGTGAAGTTTCACCAAACAGCAGAGGCTCTAAACCAGCAGTCTCTAAACCAATTAACTCTGCACAGAACCTTTAGAAAGAAACAGAAACTGCAACTAGCAGGAGTGGGAGATGTTTGATCCTTGCACTTGACTGTCAGCTCTCCTGTTCTCAGGGATCCTTTCACTAGCGCTGTGGGACTAACATCCAGCCAGCCATCCCTGAGCAGCTGGGTCCTCCTCAGAAACCCTGATTCCTCACAAAGCTCCCACCTTGCTCTCAAAAGGGCACCAAAGGCTTGATGAGCCAAGGATGATTCACCTCTATGCTTTGCTCATCCACGCACATGGCCCAAGTCTTTTCACTGCCCTGGCTTACAACCTGGCAGGAGCTGCTCCCTCCCGTACACACACACCCGTCCCTTCAGTGCCCTGCAGACCTAGGCTCCCCATTGGCCGGGATCAGCTCGTACTGCCTGTAACCCCACCATCTAGCACATTGGACATACATAAAGCACTCCTAGGTGCTGATAGGAAGTAGGAAAGAAGAAAGAGGACGGAATAAAGCAATAAAGCTGGACTTAAAGGGGAGCTATAGAAACATGAGGTTTCGTGATCTTACCATATGTATCAAAAAGCAAAACAACTAGGGAGGAATCTAAGTTACCATAAACCCTTCCTAGAACAAGCCTGGAATAAACGGTCAGTCAGACTGCTGAGATAAGAGCTGACTTCAACTTCTCACCTGACTCTCCCTTTCAAGCCCAACCTGAGGCACCTTGGTAACGTCCTCCACCCTCCTCTAGCTTCCGCTTCCAACTTCCTCACTCCTCTCCCAGGAGAGCCTCCGCTCCAAGTCAGGGGTCAATGCGCTCCTCGGCCCACATGCCAAGTGCTTTCCCTCCTCCACGCCTTTGGCTCATACTGCTTCACCCACAGTGTGCCTGCACCCACAGATGGAAACGCCCCTCTTTAGAGTGAGAAAACAAGCCCAGCACACTTCAGTGGAAGGACACCGGGCTTGGAGCCGTACATGATACCCGTTTTCTGCTGGCCCTGACTCAGACGTGATTCAGGCCCTCATCCTGTTGTTCCCTCTTTCTAGAATGGTTTCCCCCATCCCTCTTGCTCATCAAGCTAACTTCTACTTTTCCTTCAAGGCTCAGCTTAAATGTCACTGTCTCAGTGAAACCTTTGCTGACCTCCCAGACAAAATTAGGGCGTGCTACTAGATGTTGAACAAACTCATTATACTTCTTCTTAGCCTTTTTTGCAATGGAAGTTTAAATTGTTTTTTAAATCCTCTCTTTAATATTTGTCTCTCCGATAAATGATAATTTCTCTAAGATTAGAGACCATTTCTGTTTCATGCACCATTGTATTCCCAAGGCCTGTCACAAAAATATTCGATATTTATAAATGAATAAATAAATGGGCAAAATGAGAGGTTCTGACCGCACATTATTCAATGTCCCTTCCTGCTAAGAAATTCCATAACTGTTTTAGTCAGCTCAGGTTGCCATAACAAAATACCATAGATTGGTGGCTTAAACAACAGAGATTTATTTTTCACAGTTTTGAAGGCTGGGAAGTTCAAGATCAAGGTGCTGGCTGATTTGGTGTCTCGTGAGAGCGCTCCCTGGCTTGCAGAGGACTGACTTCTCGTTATGTCCTCCTCTGGCCTTTCCCTGGTACATGTATGTGTAGAGAGATCTCTCTTCCTCTTCTTGTCAGGGCACTAACCCCATCATGCAGGCCCCACCCTAATTTCCTCCTCAAGTCCCCATTTCTAAATGCTATCATGTTGGGGGTGGGGCTTCAACATATAAATTTTGGGGGGACGCAAACATTCAGTCCATAGCACTAATACAAGGGCCCCTTGGCTTTGCCCTGTCCCAGGAAGCCATCCCTGACTAAATGTCAGGGGAAAGGCTCTCAGCATAGCCATCATGCTTCCTAACTACAGACTCCCTGCTCACGATGGGGGTAAGGGAGCAGTCATATCCAGTCAGAGTCAGGAGAGCACCCACACCCACGGGCAAATCAGTCAAGGGTTAGGAGCACACCAGAGCAGTGGGAGCACTCGAGTGGGGGCAGGCGGGACGGCACAGGGCAGCTCGAGGGAATCCATGAAGGGCCTCGTGTGCCAGGCCGTGGGGCTTGGCCTCTGTAAAGTGAGCAGACTGAATCAGATGAGTGCTTCCAGCGGTAAAACTATAATTCTCTGTGTTCTGATAAGCAAAGTCCAGACACAGTCTTCAGAGGGAGGTTCTGTGAGGCCAGAGACCCCCAGAAAGACAGCCAAACAAGAGCAGCAGCTGTTTTGTGAAGTGGCTGGGTCACCCGAGGTTGCCAGCATATTCAGGCCAGGCTTGCTGAGAGCCTCCCACCTTTCAGGAGGTGAGGCCCAGAGCTACTATTACAGGGCTTCTATCTCTAGTAAAACTCTGGTGGGTGAACCACAGGAGGCTGGCCAGCAGGTGAGCCTTGGCTCAGAGCTGCTTAGAGGTAAGTAGAGGTCGTTTTTCTCTCTGCAGGTAATAATAAAGTATGTACTTAGCGGGCCTCCAATGGGTAGTTTAATGCCATATTTACAAGAAGAAACTGGCTAGAATAGTCAGTTTGCCTTTGTTTTTCTTCACCTTTGATTTAAAAGTACGAATTTTAGATGACACTTGTGTCCCAACTCTAGTTCTAGTCTGAACAGCTGGGTCACCCTTGTTGTCATTTACCCCTGGTGCTGCTCAGTTTCATCATCTATAAAACAAGGACAATCACCCTACCCACCCAGGTTACAGTGAAATCAGATTAAGTGAAAGGTGGGAAAGAGCTCTGCCAACTGTCAAACACTTTACAATCAAAGGCTGCCCGGAACTGGGCAGAGAAGCAACAGCTCTCCCAGCCCCAGGAAAGGGAGCCTGGATCTGCTCCCTGTCTGAAGAAGGAAACTCTCTGAAGAGGTTTCTCCCGAGACTCCAGGACAGTCCAGTGACGCCATGACCACCGAGGTGGGGGGGGGGGGGCACTGTGCAGGATGCCGTCCACAAATGTACCCAGAGATGACAAATGCAAGAGGCCAGCAGGGTAGCCTGGCTGACCACTCTACAGAGACCGGCTTCAGAGACATCTGGTCTGTGGAAAGAGGGCGGCATCACATCTGGGGCAGAGGAGGCTGACAGGGCACTCTCTCTGGATGTGGCCTCCTAACTCACCCACAGAGCAGAGGCAGCTGCTGCTTTGCTGCTGAGGGTAAAACAGGCAGCTCGGAGATAGGGTGGCTAATTATGGTTGGTGCCCCCCAGCAAAACTCCCAGGATAACAGCATCCCAAGTTTCCTCCACAAATTGTTCCCTTTCTATCTTAGTCCAGAGCTATAGGGGCCAGCATGTGGCCCAAGCTACTGGTTCTATGACAGGTATGTGACCCAGGGTATGCCAACCCAGTCCAATTAGAGCTAATACTAGGATTTTCACCTCAGCCAGCTGGGCAAGACGTTCTGTCACTAGCTGAACTCAGCTCTGACATGAAGAGCCAACACCAAGGGAAGCCAAGCCAAGAAATGGGGAGAGTGTGTCGTACAGAAAGAGAAATTCAGAAAGAGGTAAGCCTCTGGCTCTAATGCCTTTGTATGAACACCTGGATCAAACTAAACCTGAAGGCAAAATGTCCCCCCTCCCCACTACCTTGGGCTGTTCCATTACAACATCCAACGAACTGAGCCACTTTGGTTTGGGTTTTTGGTCAATTGCAAACAAGAGAGTCCTAAGTAAATCATGGAGCCTACAGGCTCACTCTGCTTCTCTGAAAGTTGAAGCATCTAAGAAAATCTTCAGCAGCTCCTCATTTCTCAAGAGATTCAACTCCTTTGATGATTCAGTTTGACCCACGAGCTGAGGCTTGGGGATAGTTCTCTATGCATAGTACCCATGAGCCAGGCAAGTCATCACCTCTGGGAATTCATCTAGACCCAGCTTTCCAAATTGTCTCTTTTAATTGCATCCATTCTCTGTTGCTGTCTTCAATTCCAACTGGATTCCTGAACTCTAAACATTCCTGTAAATTTGATGCCTCAAACTTGCCTATCTTCCCATTCCACCCATCCTCAGACATGGGACTCTGAGTTCCCTTGGTACCACGTTACCCTAACTGGAAAATAAGCCCTAGCATGATTTTTCAGGATGACATCCCCTGAACATAAGCCCTAATGTGTCTTTCAGAGGAAACCTTAATATAAGACGGGAAACATGGTTGTAGGTACATTCTGCAGTTGGCAGCCATGCACTTCCTCACCCAGCTTCAATGCTAAGGCAATGCCCACCTCCTCCCCACCTTGCCTGTCAGTTCAGGCACCCTACTTTAATTCCCTAACATTAACTGGGCATTTATTCCATACCAGGCATAATCCTGAGCACTGGAGATTCAAAGATGGTTAAGACATTGTCCATGTCCAGAAGACATCAGATGCATACATAAAAATTTCAAGGCACAGCAGACAACAATCAAAGCTAAAGAAGAGTACTGGGGATCTCCAGTGGGGAGAAGGGGGATAGAGCAACGTGTCTGGAGCACTTGCTAAAACTTCCTAAAAAGCACAGGACTTTAACACATCTAAAGTCCTCCATCTGGCCTCCCCAAGGACCTCTACAATCTGTGTTCTACCTACCAGCAACCCACCAGGTACAGGCCCCCACCCTACTGTTTCCCCGAAAACAAGACCGAGCCGGACAATCAGCTCTAATGCATCTTTTGGAGTAAAAACTAATATAAGACCCGGTCTTATAGTAAAATAAGACCGGGTCTTATATAATATATATATATGATGTATATCATATACATTATATATGTAAAATATATATCTTATATCTTATGTGTTATATAATATATTATATTATATATATTATATTATATGATACATATTAACATATAAAATATATGTAATATATATGTTATATATATTATATTATATTATATTATATTATATTATATTATATTATACCTTGTCTTATAGTAAAATAAGACTGGGTTTTATATTAATTTTTGCTCCAAAAGACACATTAGAGCTGATTGTCCGGCTCGGTCTTATTTCCGGGGAAACATGGTACCTGATTCCCTTTCTTCTCCACGTCTCCTTCTGTTTCAGTCCGTCAGTTCCCATAACGTCCTGCAAACATGTCATACTCACTGGAACCTCTGGTCTCCTCCATGACTGAAAGCATTCCTCTTGTTTATCTAAATCCTCCTCACGCTTCCAGGGAAGACTAGGGACTCTTATTTCCCAAGACCATTCTGCCCCCTCTTTTGCCAGCCTGACGTACTTATCAGGCTTGCCTGATAAGTGACTGCCACGTGCCTGCTGCCTCTGCTCGCTAGGCACCCCTGCAGCAGACATCACTTGCCAGTCATCAGCTGGCACTCCTTGCACTGCCCTCTAATGCAGCTTCACGAGGTGCCCAGTCAGGCATCACCACGGACCAGAGTGGACACGTGAGTCAAAACAATTTGCTGCCCCAGAGTTAAAAGTTGCACCACATGTATGGCATTTAATCATGAAGGTAAATCATAACAACAAACACTTGAGCACCAACTAAGTACAAGGCCAGGAAAGACATCAGAGAAAGGCAAGGTACTGGCCTGTTTCCAGGAGCTCCTGGTCTAGTTGGGAAGGTAAACTTACTGGATGTGCTGGCGTGTATTATTTGTCGATTGTCACTTTCTTACGGGCAAGAACCATTCCATCTACCTCTGAAGAATCCTCCCACTGTACTAAGCAGAGAACTCTACCAAGCAGAGCACTTAGCCTCAATAAATACCAAGATGGCATCGTCTACAAAAAAGGAAAAACAGAGCCACAATTCCAAGGCTGCATTTCTAAGTACTGGGCTGAGACTTTCTGTCACCATCAGGGAACCCTAACAGCACTTCTAACACACAGGCCGGAGTCCCATTCACTCTCCCCAGTTGGAATTACAGTTATGCTTTCTTTCTAAACCATGTCTGACAGCTCAGGTCAAGATAGATGGTAGTGGGAGTATGTGCCCTGCGTGGGACTCATCAAAGCATCCACTGCCTCCCTGCGATCTGTGGGGCCTGGCTCATGTGACAACTGACACACACCCATTGTTTTAGGAAAAAAGTCTTTTCTTAGCATTGGTTAGTTCACATAATATGAGCCAAATGCTCCGACACATCTACCTCCTGGCTGAAAAGCAAGGCATGAGCAAGCATTTCAAAATGGCAGGAACTGAGTAAGTTTAAAACTAAACATTTCATTTTGACAAGAAAGCAGTCATCCCTCTTCTCCAGTAACAGAGCTAAAGAAAAGCCTTTCCAATCTGCGTATGGTTAAATTCCCTGACATGCGAATTATAAACACAATCTCATCTCATCCCCCTATAAACATACCACTTGCACACTTGGACACAGCACTTGGGTGAAAGAAACACTTTCCAAATCTCTTAGCTGATTCTACAAGTGACACAGTAAGACAGGTAGAGAAGGGATCATCATTTACATTCACATATGAGGGTCCCAGACACAAAGTTACTTCTGGCCACAGTCAACAGGAACAGCAGCAGCAATCATACCCTCTGGTTTAAAGTCACCTGCCCACACCCACCTGATGGAGAACCACATTTCCAGGCCGGTCCCACGCCCACCACACTCATCTCAGCCTGGGGTCACCTAGGCAACTTTCACTGAGCAACCTGAGATGCACCTTGGAGGTCACACCTGCTAACTGTACAAGTGTTGGCACCGGGTGGGTGGGGCTGCTCCCATTTAAGAACGACTGCAGTCACGTGCTCAGAAGCACTTTCACCGCCTAAGGGGGAGGCAAAGAGCCTGGATTTTTCTACCAATTATTCGCTTTGTGGACTGAGGCAAGTGAATTTAGCCCTCCTCACCGCAGCTTCTTCATCATAAATGAGAGTAAGAAAGGCAGGAAATGCCCCGATTTGTTGTTGAGTGTAAATGAGGCAGCCCAGGTAAAACACATAAGCCAGGGTCTGCGTATAGCATGCTCCCATGGACAGTGGCTCATTTTATTGTTGTGTGTTCCTAACATGCCCTGCACTGGCTGCCATCCAGAACCAGCACAGCCTGTACAGAGCAACTACTAACTGCTCAGTAAGTTAGCACTGGGACCATGGCTGACCTACTGCCCACCCTGCAGGTCTACACCCCCACAGGGCAGACGTGTCCCTCAGGCGGGCCTGCACTGGCTGCACTTTGAGGGAGACAGGTGCCTCATCTAAACCTGCTCTTACACCTCCCTGGACTGTCCAGCAAAGTCTGTCTGAGATGAACCAGGGCCCGACTCCCAGACCCCAATAACCCACCTCTTCACTGTGAAAACAAAAAAAGGGACATCTATGGGTCAGCGGGAACAGGCACATTCAGCTCACCAGTCATTACTCACACCATAAAAACCACTTTGGGGGACGAACAACCCTAATTCATAGTCACTTATTTCCAGTGAATGGGCTGAGATCATAGGGACATAGGTCATTTATTCCTAAATAAATTTATGAATCAGAGTTTTAAAATAAAGTATAAAGTCCATAATTAGGATAAAGTGAAGATTATTAACTTCATGTCTATAATTCACCATTGCTTTAGTACTAGAAAGTAAAATTAAGTTAGCTTAAAAACCAGGCACCACCCAATTGTGGCCCTGAAGTGGAAATCAATACACAAGTCAATGACTGAGCAGAAGTGAGTCTCTGCAAACTCACTCTGAGCTGGGAGCGTCATTTGCATTGATTCGGTCCTGCAGTTAAACCTTTCCTTCCTCTGTTACCACCCACCAGCTCAGCAGTTCCATTCCCTGGAAAACTGGTGGCTTCAGAAACTGTAACAGAGGATTCTATTTGGTCAGGTGGCATGGACTAGTTAATAATCTCTACTGTTCTTTTGAAGTAAATTTTTATTTAATACCTACCTTGTGCCATAAAAGAACTCTAGGCAGCAAGAATATAAAAAATTGAAGTAGCTGAGAAAGGAAATGCTATATGGCTGTTAAAAAGATGGCAGATCTATATTAAGAACAAGGAAGGATGTCCCTGATACCCTACTAAAGGAATAACATGAATAATACGAAAAAATGAACACTACAACTTCCATGATGTCTGAAAAGATCTCTTACTAAGCCAGTCTGCTTCACAGACACCCAAAAGTGAGGGGGCTGGTCTCTGAGAGCAAGGTCAAGGGAGACTTTCTATCGCTACTTTTAGGTACCTCTTTTGCTTTTATCACTGAGCATCTTTTATTAAAATCAGCTAAAACTCGAAATATTTAGAACAAAAGGATAAGGTGAGAAAAAACCAAACTAATTAACAAGGAAAAGAAAGATAAAATGTAACAGGAATAAGACCATTACAAAGATGTATACTGTTAAGACATATTTTTATTAACATGTCTCTAAGATTTCTAATAGCTAATGTGAAAGAAGGAAATCAGATCAGTGACACAAGTGACCTTATCTTTGGAATAAAATTATTTCTCAGCACAGAAAAATATTTCTCCAGAGGATTTGCATAGAGAGTAGAATCAGCTGACAATATGAATTGAGCACCAATTATAGGAAGTAGAATAATATTTGCCTGTCTTCACGGAATTTATACTGTAATGGAAGAGAGAGGACTTTTAAAATGGAATACACATGAAATTGTGTAGTTTACATCCAGAGATTTTTGAAAAAATGAAATACAGCAGAAAATATCAGAATGCATAGAAAATATCAGAATTCAGTAAAAGTATTTTTTCATCAAACTCATGTTTCAGAGGATACATACATATGTTTGGGAGTTACAATGTAAAATGTGACTGCTGGCCAAGGTGAAAAAAGAAAATTGAAACACATAGCTCTAAGAATCAATCATCTGGACACCACTGGGATAAATACCCATTCTCTTCTCTCATGCTTGCTCACACACACTCTCCCCCCCTCCTCCCTCCACACACACACACACACACACACACACACACACACACACACTCACAGAACACCTAAAGTTAGGAGGTAAAGAACCCTTAACTGCGTGCACAGCTGAATACCCCAAACACACACTTAACAGTCAGAAAGAGCCAACCCAGGAAGTGACCGGGACGTAGGTTCATTTCCTGCTGTTGGTTTCTAGAGGAAGAACTGGAGCTCCAGGTAAGGAAACAGTGACTCAAGCCAGCGTTGGGCAGTGAGGTCCATGCCCATCCTAGGAGATCAAGTAGGGCCATCCTGGGTGTCAGCTCTGTCTAGCGTCATCAGGACAGGGAGGAGAGGAAAATGGGTGAGACCAGGATGGGAGTTTTTATGGGAAGGAAGAAGAAATATGCTATGAGCACCGAAGGCAGAAGGCAGGATGGGGTGGGGCGGCACCAAACTGAAGGCTTTGAATCTCAGAGCCAGAGTGCCCACATGGAAGGCACTCACTGCAGAGACCCAGCAGCAGTATCCTCTAGCAGATGGAGAAACTGAAATCCAGAGAGGGGAAGGGCAGAATGGGTGCTCCGAGCACCTGGAGGCAGGCACAGCATCGAACCCTTGGGAGCTGGACCTGAAAAACACAGAAGGAGCCCAGCAGCCTTGATCTACCTCACAGCCTGCCCATTTTCCCCGATCCATCTCGAGTCCACATGGGAAATGGCTCAAAACATTCCGGAAGCAAAACGACATCCCTACTGGGCTAGCAGGTCAGAGAGAAGCAGGGCAGGAAGCATGGGGCATCCAAAGGCCGGGGCCAGAGGTCCCCACTTGCACGCCAAGGAGGGGCCACAGAAACTGCGTGTGTCCTCTGGCAGGCATGGGGCTGCTTGCAGCCAGGCACAAACACCTCTTAGCTGGCTGGGAACAGAGCTGTCAGAGTAAGGGACATCTAATTCACAAGGAGCCCTGACGGGGAGAAGGGGCTCCTTGTATCTAGCTGCTTTATGGACGAGATGGTCAGGAGGATAAAGGCTCTCAGTTGGGCAGGCTTTACAGAGCCTGGGCTGTCATTTTAAAGCATGTTTTTGTGTCTTCCTTCACAGAATCAGGTGGATTTTTCCCCCAGCTTTCTTCAGAGTGTGAAGCAATCTCCCAACACAACCATCTTTTAAGGAAGCACAGAATGTGGGGCATGAAGACCATGTTCAAATCCTGGTCCTGCCCCTGACCAGCTGTGGAGCCCTAGGGAAAGCAGTGAAATTCTCAAATAGCTGTTTCCTCATCCTCTCAATGGGGACACCACCGCCAACCTCAGGGAATTAAGGATTCACAGTGATGGCGGGAAATGCCTCGCACATGGTTTGCACTCAATACAGTGGCTGCTGTCACCATGGTGGTTGTGTTGTGACTGGTACACAGAAGAGTTTCCCCAAGCTCTGGGGTGGGAGTGACCTCTTACCAATCCCCAAGGCAGGGGTTCTGGAACATTGAGAAATCATCCTACTCTGCTTCACTTCACGTTGCCACAATGCTGAAGCCCAAGGGGCCACACCCCTCTCCCAGCAAACATTTCTATCCCATGACAAAATATAGTATACTGAAAGCTCAGAGAAACACAGGAAAGATCATAAATAAATAAGCACCTTGAAATCACAGCCACTAAAGTCCTGCGTGGCTAGCTGAAAGCTCAAAACTTCATCCATCCTGTTAATTCTGGCACAGGCAGATGCCTTTTTAATGGTTTCATGATTGCTAAGATCAATCACCATTTTAATAATGATTAGTGTTGAGAAAGGCAACAGGCTTAATCATAAGTGCCTCAATTCAAAATTCATTAAAACCCTGTGACCAAATGAAATCATTACACTGGAGCGCTATACTTCATAAATGTACCTCCTAAGGGAATTGGCAAGCTGCTTAATTTCTATGCTCTGTATTTTAAAACTGACTTTATATGTCAGTAAAGTTCATTTTCCACAGCCACTTCCCTAGGAATTCACTGTTCAGGCAAACTCTCCGACATCTGAAAACAAAGAACCCATGAAAGATGAAACAGTTAAATAGTTGCTATTTTCCAAATATCTAGGTTCATTATTTATAAAACATCCTAGCGAGTTAAGATAAAATGGAGCAAACAAATACAGGTTTTCCTTTAATTATAGTATTATGCTGGTGAATCAGACCTCAAATGTCTAGAAATCACTACTTCTACAACTTGTGATTCTGCTCAAATGCCAATCTTAAAAAAAAATCCAAATCCAGAACAGTTCAACTTTCACATCCAGTCTTGCATGTTTTTCAGCCCAGATATATGAGAGTACAAAGGAGACAGAGATGTGAGATAAGACTCACCCTCACCACGGCCAGTAAAAGAGAAAGAGATGGAGAAGGATTCTGAAAACAAGCAATTCTGTCACTTCTGTAGGGCCTCCACTCCACTAGTTTGCCACTGACCTTTAAACAACCACACATTCGTTAAGCCAGAATAAGGAAAACTGAAATCTAGCTGGATGACTTCTGGCTACCAGTCCTGAGCTGGGTAACACAGTGGATTTGGAGTCAATTTGGGTTCAAAGTTCCCTCTTGGCCCAGCTACGTAACCTTGCACACACACTTCACCCTTCTAACCTTGGGCTCCTAATCAGTGAAAGCACTGTTGAAGGAATAAATGAGATAATGCGCTATGTCTGGCACACAGACACAACGTATGCACATACTAAATGGTTGCTATTATGACACTGGGAATGGAGGGTAGAAGTTTAGGTCTTGACCTCTTTGCTAATACAGGGGAAGCTGTCTCAATTGATATCCTTTTAACCAACCTGTCAAAAGAACTGACATTCTTTGTTCCTTCCGGGTAAAAGGTGATTAATGCTCATGCCCTACTGTGTGCATGTAGCTCCTAGCTTAATTTCTATAATAGAAAGCTTATACATTTTTGTTCCCAACAGTTGAGTCGTATGCTCACCAAGAATTGGCTAAGTTTGTTCCCAAGTTTATGTCAGGCGGATTTGTTACTGTAACTATCTAACTTAATCGAATACTGCTTGAAATGATGAGACATGAGTGCAAAGAGTTGCTGCGTCCACAGAAACTGCGCTGCATCCTTTGGAAGTATTGGGTAAGGAATGTTAAAGGTTTTGTTGTTGAATGGATATGGGCAAGATGACAGCAAGCGATAAAGGAAAAACCATAAACTTTTAGAATTGCTCTCAGCTGTTTTCTCATGTATCTTTATTTCTAAATAAAATACAACTGGAAAGTGTAGGTACATGATAGATGTAGTTTATGTAAGAAAGAAAATAGGTGCTCTGACCAGTAGATGCATAACGCCCCTCCCAAAAACGCCTTTGGCCCTACTCCCCAAAAACTGGCAAATAAATGTCTAGTTACATATTCTAGGTCAAAATAAACTATACGATACGTTTCTGTCATTTTAAATGAGTCTGCCTATAAGTGACTTTTTAGAGTAACAAACTTAGCAGGTCACTTATAAGGGGAGGTACAGCACGAGGCCAGAAAGATGAACCAGGGCTCACTCTGCCCTCAGCTCCCATCTGGGTGTAGCATCTGACTACGCTCGCCATGAGTTTGTCTCTAGACACTGCATAACAAAGTGCAAATGTATTGTCAGTCAGCAGTGACTATGTATTTAAATAAATATCATATTGCTCGTATGACAACTTGTGGCACACTGGTAGAGTACCAAGTACTCCTACCTAGGTACTCAGATTTGATGTTAGCAAACTTTCCAAAGCTGAATACTATGTCACCACCTCTGCCCTGATAGTGTGACAGAGTAGGGGGAAATGTGCGTGCGTGCGTGCGTGCGTGTGTGTGTGTGTGTGTGTGTGTGTGTGTGTGTGTTAGTAGCAACAAGCAGCCTTACGTTCTGGGGCGAGGAAAAAAAAAATGAGGGAGGCAATAAGCATTTGAGCAAGAAGGCCCTTCACCTGGGAAAGGAGAATGGCAGCCACTGGTGGAAATTCACAACCAGTTCCCCAGAAAATCACCCAGGGCCCAACTGCTAACTCCTGACCTAAACCAGGATGTCCTTTAAACTGTCAAGAATTCTTTCATTCTACATTTTATCCTGGTTGACGCATAGTTGCTGAGCACCTGCTGTGTGTGCGGTAGAACGAAGACAGGAAATGAGGCTCTCTCGGGAGTCTACATTTCCACACATAGGAACACTTTCTGAGGAGAAGACTGAAGACCGGCCTAACCTCACTTCCGAGCGAATGATCAGCTGGAGCACATCTGTGAATGCAGGCGACCGGCAAGCAGTGCTCCCTTCTTGGGCTCCATTAGACTGTCAATGACAACGCAAAACTTACTTCTCACTAGACTAGGACTTGGCAAATCATGGCCCACAGGCCAAATCTGGTCCTCCAGTCGATTTTTGTAACTAAAGTTTTATTGCAACACAGCCGTGCTCATTTGTTTATGTACTACCATGGCTGCTTTTGCACTACAACAGCAGAGCTGAGTAGCTGTGACAAAAGCTTCACAGCCGGCAAAGCCTAAAATATTACTATCTGGTTCTTCACAGAAAAGGCTTGCTGACCCCTGCTCTGGACCCTTGGAGTCTATGAGATAGAATGCTCTTGGCTTTTGCTTCTCTGCCAGAAAAAGAAAAGGCAAATGCTAATGATTATCTAGCCCTGATCCTCCTAAGATGAATGGTGTAACGTTTTTGCTTGATAGCTATGTGTGGAATACTAACAAATCCTTGCAAACACATTTCTAAACACAGGTTTTGACAGCCCTTCCTTACTGCTTCCTATGAAAACATACAAGCACTAAAATCCAGTGACCACTGAGGCTCACCTTGGTTTGCAGGGACACACTACAATTCAGAATGGTGGGCACGAAAGCAACTGCTATTTAGAGAACTTTAAAAGAACTTAAAGGACCTAAGTCCCCATTATCCCCAAAGAAGCTTTCAGTTTTTACTCTGTATTTAACCAAAGTTCCTACAAGACTATTAAAAAAATAAACAACAAAAAACCATAGCCACTGTGAAAATGAGTTAAAATGATAGTTTCTGCAAAATACTTCAAGTGCCTGGCACTTACACTGGGTTGGGGAGTACGATAATTTGGTCTGTCAGCACCCATGTAAGCGTACAGCAGACCCAGCACAGTGTACGTTGACTCGCCGAGGTCTGGAGGATGGGGAGATTATAATAGCCTTAAATAAGCCTTAATACCTATCTTTCTACAAGAAACTATCCTCAGGCTTTGACAAATAAGACCATCCCAGAGAAAACACCAGAACCACGAAAAGACAGCTCCAAGTACAGGGCATGTGTACATGTGTGTAGACAAAAGCATGTCAGTGTGGGTGAGGACAAAATTCATTTTGCACTTAAGGAGTTGAGTGAGATGTGTCTTGTTACCCAGATACTAGAGGACAGGGCTCCCTGCTGAAAACAGCAAGGACTGAGAACCTCATTTTCTAAGTAACCAACAATCAGGATTAGACACGTTCCCACCCAAGGCTCACTAAGGCAGCCCACCACCATCAATGGCCTGACACCCCCGCCCCCTACGGCCATAGTCTAGTGAGGCTTGAGTAAGGGACAGAGAGTTATCGGGCTGTCATCCTTGTGGAGACTGAAGGATCAGGGAGGAAGAGAAGCTAGAAGGAGCCCCCACTTCCTAAATCCAAGTGGCAGAGATGCAAGAGACTCATAAAGATGGCCATGCTTGCAAGAAGGAAAAATAGTACCTCATCCCCCCGGGGCTCTCTGCTTTGGCCACAGTCCTGCAGCACCACTTCCCTTCCCTGAACAGGGAAAAGCAACGTGGCAGGGAAGTCATCATGCTGCCCACTGGCCTAGAAAGGACCCAGGAGCTTCTCATGAGCCAAGTGGACACCACAGGGCACAAGGCTTGAGCTGGGACCTCATCCACAAGGACTGGTGACCACAAGAGGTCAGTCACCCTAGTGACAGGCTATGCATTAGGGATTAGAGTGGTTGAGACAGAGCCGCATTTCCCAAGTCAGGACAGGCCCTCCACAGAACCCCACGGAGACCCCATGGAGGGTCTGCACGTGGACACCTGTCAGATAGAGGGTCTGTCACCTGGTCAGTGTTTAGACAGAGAAGCAGCAAAACCAACTAGGAAGGAACCGTCAGTCATGCTCAGTTGGGTAAAAAGGTATTTGTCCTTTTACTGTGATTTCTCTCCCCCTTCCTCAAAATGGAGGCGTTAGAGCTGATGTGGTACAGAGGGATGTGGGAGGACAGGACGTGGAGGGCAGAGAACTCCTGCTCCCTTTCATACAATGGCAGAGGGGGAGCGGAGCCCTAAATCCGGTTACAACACTGAAGTTTAGGAACGAAACCTAACTGGGCAGGTATGGTGTCTGCCAGGAAGTCGCGGGGAAAGAGTCACCACAGCACAGGTGAAAGCAATGACTGGAAACATCAAACCATTTCATGTTAAAAGGTGAGATTCCTCAGTGAAATATGGATGGGTAAATTGAAACTCAGAGAGAAGAACTTATCCATCACATAAATCAAGACAGTAGCTACACTGAAACGTTCCCCTGCACAATGACACTTGAGTGTGACTTTAACCATGTCTGACAAAAAAATCAGAATTGGCTCAGGGCCTTGGGTCAGGTTACAGATCTTCCCTCACTGGGGGCTTTTCCTAAGAGCCTCCTTCCCTCTCCTCATTTCACCACTCAGCCTTTCCTCCTCTTCTTTCTGCCTTCCTCCCTGATCCATGTAGATTGCCTCTATTACCTGCCATGCCTGCACTACTTTTCCCCTCCTCTAATTGGCTGTAACAATCAGGACCTTACTGTGTGGCCAGGTGGTCCCCAAATACTCAGGCTTGATCACGGTTCTAAGCTATTTCCAGATCAGCACCACCAAGAAATGACTGCAGAGCAGGACTTTCTGGAACCCAGCCGTCAGCTTCCACCTTCCCTTCACCTCTCTGACCATGAAGCAGTATCCATGGGGCAACACCAACCCCACACTGAGCCAGTGAGAGTCCAGACTTGGAAACATCTGCCATGAGCCCCGCTTTTAATTAGGAGAAATACACTGAGCTTCAGACCCTTCTGCTCCAGAATTCCACCAATTCTGTGCATCTCATTGGTCAGTTTCCAACTTCTAAGCTAATCTAGAAAAACCCAAAGCAGCAGAACTAGAAACAAAAGTCTTCCTTTCTTTCCACAACCGCCCATCTGTGAATTTTCTCACTTGACTCCCCTCCTGCTCTGAAGGCAGGGAACTGGACCAGGTAATTTCATGTGTCCCCCACTTTTCTCTGCATTGGGTGTCCTTAACCTCCCCCCCCATATAACTTATTTTCTTAATTTGTTGCAAACTCATAAAGAGATTTGAAGGTCACATAGAAATCTGGGTGGTTGCAAAGTATCTACGAGTTTCAGCTGATTCCTTTTGTCTACACCTAGCACAACATGGACACTTAATAGTGAACAAATAAATGAACAAAAGTGCCCACCCTTCTAACATTGACTACGATTAGGAAGCAGGGCACAAACCTTGAGAGACAGGGAGTGCTGGGGGAGGGGAGTGCAGAGAACACTCCAAATGCCAGAGCAGCAAACCTTCCTGAAAGGGTGACTGGTCCCACCACGGCCCTCGTGCCACTCAATCACACAGCTAAAGAGCGAGAAGAAAAGGGAAACAACTGTCTTCAAGAGAAGTGCTGGAGACAAGAGGCACGTGTGGGGGTGCTGGGAAGCAGCGAAGCAGCACATCTAACCCTCCAGGAGGGAAGTGCAGAGACACAGTGAGGACATGGCCAAGAACTCATTTAGAGCCAGATGGCTCTGCGAAGTCTAGGGAGGGCAGACCTTCAGTCTATCTCAGCAGCACCAGCACCAGTGCTGGGACCCAGCTGCCCTCCCTGCCCTTCTGGGGTCCTTCCAGGGCACTCTCTCGATGCTGGGACCTTGAGATCCAGACATGAATGAAATACGGTCTTTCCTCTAACTGCTCTGCATTCAGTAGAGTCCACTGTACTGCGTCCTGTCAACTGCCAGTGATTCTGAGACATATTAAGCTCTCTTTATTCAGGGCTAAGCACAATGGAAGAAACACAAGAGCCACTGTGAGTCCTTTGCAGACTGACACGTTCTCTTTTCTCCCCTTGCCTCTCCATTCCTTTATAAAAATATAAAAATTGATCAGCTGTCTTACACCCATACCCTACCAATGCAATTTTTACTGTCCCCAGGTTGCTTTGGGTTTCTAAGAGTTTCTCGGTGTAGCAACAGGGCGTCTATCTCTATGACGCACCCATACAATCTCACTGGCACCACCTGGACAAGTCTGATCTCAGGACTCTCACCTGGGAGACCTTTTGTCCCTTACAGAATTTGTATTTCCCATGACTGATCCCAAGAGGCCACAGCTCCAGGATTGAGGGGTGTGTTGCTTAACGGAAATAACCGTAATACAGAAGAAGGGATTGTGGGGATACAGTGCCTCCATTGGAGTCCTTCCCAAATAAAACGCCGTATAATGGGAGGTAAATGCCAGGAGAACACATCTTGCAGGTGGTGATTACAGCTGGGCTTAGGATGACAGGGAGAAGAATACTAAAGGTCCCCCAAAATACTCCCTGGGGTCAGGGAAGGCTCAGCATGGCAGAAGGAGATGGGGCCATGGAAGAAAGGCAGAGTGAACTTCACCAGCCAGAACGGCAGAGGCTCGCTTTCTTTTCTTTGTTTTCATTATCAAGCACGAACGAACTAGCCCATGCACGGACTCTCCTTTCCTTTAGTTTACCATTCCTGTATTTATTACATAGATCAGTTCGAAAATTAGGTTCGTTGCAAATAGAAAAGAGAACAAATGTTGTTCTGACTTAATTCCAGGAAAACAAAAAGGAATGAGTGTTGATCTAATCTCTGTCCTCAGTTCACTCTGTGACGACCCACAATGGTTTATAACTCGCCCTGCCCACTCAGAGGCTGGCCTCACATCACTGCTTTGAACAACGTCTCCAGTATTTCAGTCGAAGGCCCTGAAAGTTAAAATGAACAGCCATTTCAGCTCTTGGACACGACATCCACCACTGCAGGTGGGTAACAGTGGTCAGAGGGAAAAAGATGTCCTACTTCATCTGTTATTTAAATCTTTGTTCAAACGCTAGAATTTTGTTTCGCTCCCTGAGTATACTTCAAATGACTTTGTAAACTCTGAGTCTCCCCCATCACTGTTTCCCAGTCTACTTCTACTTGTTGGTTTTTTGTTCTCCAAATTAACAGACAGTGAAAACAACAATTCTAAAGCTACTCGAAGCTCTCGGCACTTAGGGAAACATGCATTAGGGATGATCGCATTCAAGGAGGAGAGGGAGGAATCATAGTGAGAAAATTAACTCAAAAGTATCAGGTGGTACAAATGAGTCAGAGAAAATAGAAGGATTCTTCTGAATTTGATAAAGCAGCTGTATTGCAGAGGCTCCTGTGGCGGGTTTTAATGGAATTTTGAAGAAGATAGCAAAATAGCCCTGTGTAACAAAAGGCAATAAATCACAATTATTTTTCATTCATATTACTGCATCCTCCACTTGAGCTTAACATTTATTTATGTCTAACATTCAGTCTAGCATTTATTATGAACCTTTCCAAACACATAGACAGGATGAAAAAATTTTACAGTAAGTACCCACATATCTACTACCTAAATTCTACAATTAAGAGTTTGCCATGTGTGTTTTATCACGTCTAGCCTAACCCCTCAATTCACCCATCAATGCATCTTATTTTTAGATTCACTCTGTATCTAAACCTTTTATCTCTAAACGCTTAAGCATGCTTATCATTTTCTAGAATCCCATATTTATTTACAGGTTTATAAAGTAAAATTTATACTTTGAGAAATGCATTAATCTTGAATGTGCTATTTAATGAGTTTTGGCAAATGCATCCCCTCTCTCCCCCCAATCAAGATATGGAGCTTTATCAGCACCTTGAAAGCTCTGCTCAGCCTCTTTCCACCCAGTTCCCATATCACATTCTCCAGAGGCAACCATTATTTTGACTCTTACCATCATAGGTTAGCTTTGCCTGTCCAAGAAACTATACAAATGGACTCATACAGTATTTACTTTTATGAAAGATTTATTTCACTCAGTATAATAACACTACACATACCAGTAGTTCGTGCCTTTTTACTGCTGAGTAGTATTCTACTGTATGACTATACCACAGTCCGTTTATCGTTCCCCTACAGATGGACACCTATGCAGTGTCCAGGATTTTTTCTCTTCGGATTAAAGCTGCTATAATGATTGGTATATAAATCTTTTTGTGGGCATGTTTTCATTTCTTTGGGGTAAACATCCAGGAATAAAATTGCTGTGGTATAGGCCTTATAAAAAAACCACTTGAGGTTTTTCCAAGTGTTGGACCATTGCACAGTCCCACCAACAATGTGTATATGTTCCTGGTTGTTCTACAACCTCACCAACGTTTGGCATTGCCTCCTTTTCCTCATTTTAGTCACTCTGGTGAGTATGTAGTGGCGTGTTGTTATGGATTTAACTTGCATTTGTCTGATGACAATAATGTTGAACATCTTTTCAGGGGCCTTTTGGCCATTTGTATCTTCTATTAAAAAACCTCTGTTATATCTTTTGCCAATTTTTAAAACTGAAATGTCTGTCTTTTTATTATTGACATTTTATGTCCTGAATACAAGTCCTTCATTAGTTATGTATTTTGCAAATATTTTCTCCCAATTGATGGTTTCCTTATTTTCTTTATAGCATCTTTTGATGAGAACAAGTTTGTCATTTTGATGAAATCTACTGCATCCGTTTTTCCCTTTATGGTTATTGCCTTCTGTACTCTGTCTTAGAAACCTTGCTTACGCCCAAGTCCTTTCTTTTCTTCACATGAGTATATTTAACTGTGTTATTACCTTGGTTTGTTTCATCACCCTCCCCTCCCAAGGCATTGTTGGGCCTTACACATTTGGCTTTCTTCATCACCACCATTCCTCTCCTCCCCACCCCACAGACCTCAGCTGTGGAAGAGCTGGAAAAACAAGCGGGACTGGCTCTGGACATACTCAGGTGATCTCTTTGGAGCTCTCTCTGGTTTAGTTCTGGGTCAGAAATTTTCCATCTGCAGTTGAGAATCTGTGAATGTGAAGCGCCGACTGTATACATTGTTCTACGCCATTTTATATAAGGCACTGGAGCATCCGTGGTATCCATGGGGGGTCCCAGAACCAATCTGTCACTGTCAAAAGTTATACGTGAATTTTCGACTGAACGGAGAGTCGGCACCCCTAACCCCTGCGTTCTTCAAGGGTCAACTGTATATATTCTCTTCCTCACTTAGGAAGTGCTTGTCCTGCTCCTTTCTCGGTGTTCTGGGGCCTGTGCTCCGATAGCAGAGCCGTGGCTAGTCCTTGCAGGATGGGAGTATTTCTTCTTCCTCAGGCCGCAGAACCTGCACCCCGCCCCCACCTCCCTCCTCTGTTATCCCCAGTCCTCACCTGATATTAAACTTCCTAGTGTCTTTCAAGCAGCAGTGGAATCTTTTGGAAGCCACTCCGAACTAGTTCTTTCTGTTGCGCAAATCCAGGTTTATCTGCTTATCCCCCAAACGCAGGATGCAAGCAAAGTTCTTAAACAAATCTATGGTTACAAATGCTTGGGGGCAGTTCTCAGAAGAAATGTTCCTACAGCACGAAAGTCCAAATATTGTTTTGGGGGTTTTTCTTCTACTTTAAAAGAGGGACCAGAAGTGAGTTCAAATTCAAGAAATTACAGATCTCAACACCCTTCTCAGAAAAGCCCACTCCCCTCCTCCAGGCCGCTCCACATATACCGCCCCTGGGAAGCCCACTCGCTAGAAGACCCCCCACCCCCAGCCTGGATTTCTCTGCTTTAAAGAGTGAGGGGCGGGACGAGGGCCTTTCCAGACCTGATGCATGATGAGCCTATAATTTGCCTATGTGTGTCCTTATTTTATTGTGTTCTATTTAAGTTTTCATCCCTTTTCTTCACAGCACTTACAATAATCTGTAACTACTTTGATTATTTGTCTCTTTCCCAGTGCCCACAGCTAGAAGCCTAAGAGACACTTTCTTCCATCGAGTTTGCCCCCTATGTATTACCACCTCCTAGCACAGTGCCAGACACAAAGCAGACAATAACTACTTGTTCAATAAAGATATGTGTGGCCTACCCACTGTGACTAGTTTAAATTTCTGGCAGAAAGAAATCACATCTTCCCCTTCTTCTGTACCTGCCCAGTGCTTTGCACATCAAGGAGAGAAAGACATCAAAAGGAAGCCTTCCACTCTAGACCGATGGGCTAGGTAAGCTCCAGAGAAGGATCCGCCACTGACCCTCCAACGAACAAGAAATGTTGAGCTGGGTAGGGGAACGCTACTCGACTTAGAAGAGGAGGGCTGGACCCCGTCCTCAGTAAAATGATGCCCATTAGCCAAAGCAGTCAGCAGCAGCAAAGGTACTTGGAGAACACACATCCCTCTAAGATCCCAGTTATCATTTCCAGGACCTCACAGTCTCAGGCCCAGTACCCGTGCTTCACAAGGTCTGCCAAATGAATGAATTCAAGGGAATACCCTGAAACTATAGTCTTCACAGAGAAACAAAAGGGGAGAGAATAGTGAATTTCCCATGACCCATTCCAATTCTGAACATTAATTTTCTGAGGGCCAGAGAGATAAGGCATGAGCAAAGTCAAAATCCAATTTAACCCCTTTCTACCAGGACTGGGTGTGTGAACAGCCCTGTACAAGGCGTGGGGGCTGTGGGTTTGGAAAGGGAATGGAAATGAGAGCCACAGAGTGAGGGGCCTGGTTTGCTGGTGTGGTTCCTGTGTCCTGACGGGACCTGCCATTGTGCTACTACTACTCAGGCACTGTTTCTGCAGGGAAGGAGAAGTTGGCTGGTAAAAGAGGCTTGAACCAACACAGGAGAGATGGTGCTGGTGGGAGCTACCTTGTGGGGACCTACTAGTTGCCACTTACAAATGGCTACAAATACACTATGTCACAAAACCCTATGACTGCAGAATTGTTAATCCCATTTCAGCAGTAATGATACTAAGGCCAATGGGTGAAGTGACTCTCCTAAGGTCACATGGCCAGTGTGGCTAGTGTATGGCACAGCCAGCAAAGGCAACATCTGAACCACCAGAGTGTACTACCTGACTGATGGAAGCACGTACACTCCAGGTGCTGCTATAGGCTATACACAGAAGGAGAGGAGACTCCTTATGAAGGAAGACATCTGTGCAGGAATGAGTGGAATCCCAAAGAGCAATAGTGTGCACAGGAGAGGGACAGCGGCAATGAACAGCCTCTGTGAACAATCAGGTTTCTGCGTATCGTTGGGGACGAGCAAACAGTCGAGGTAGCTGCAGCATGGATTTGAGAAGCTTCTGACCAGCAGAGACACACAGAAGTATGGCGCCTGTTATCAGAACTCTCTCTTGACTTTGACTAGGCAGTAGCAACAGCAGCAAATCTGGCTGCCAAGGAAGTCCTTCGGCGTCAGCACAAATCAAAGCTGTCCGTAAGCTGAGTGTTCCTGCACAGCCCAGCCAGCCCGGCCATCTGAGGACAGCCACACGCTGCCTGCAGCGCTGCTAGCACCTGGCACCCTCGTTGCCGGTCAGCCCCGTTGGAGCGTTCATGCTCTTGCCTCTCCACCCAGTTCTCCAAAAGCACAACTGAGGCAAGACATGCGCTGGGTGGAGAGCAGCTTCCCGGGGACCCCAGTATGGACGCCCACAAGAACCAGCCAATCCCCAGAGGCCCAGGGCCTCCTACCCGTCCAGAGTGATCCCCGTGACTCGGACGCCACAGATACCGGTCAGGGTTACCCAGGTGACAGGCACAGCCAGAGCTGTGGCTCAGGGCTTCTGAGCATTCTTCTCCAGAGAAGGACAGAGCACTTCTATGTACCTGGCCCGGTCCTGGTTGCTGGGGCAAAGCATGAAAATAACAGACTCCCACAGAGATGCCTCCATCTACCTGTCCCAGCACCGTGGGTGCTCAAATGCAAATATCCTTTCTCCTCGGCTGTACCCATCACTCAGTACTAGTCACTATTCCAGCACAATGTCTAGCATGGGCTCAGAGCCAGCACTGAATAATCCAGCCCTAGCTGGGTGGCCACGACTGACTGTGCAACTGGACGAAGTCGCCTCCTCCCCACAATTCCTTTTCCTTAACTATAATAGTAACACCTAGCATTTATTGAGCACTGACTCTGAGCCAGCCATTATGCTAAGTACTTTACAGGTAATGTGTTCTTCCACTGTCGTAACCTGAAACCTATGAAACTGAAATATTATCCTCGGTATTTTATAGATGAGGAAACTGAGGCTTAGAAGGCAAACCAACTTAACCAAGGTCACACACAAGTGACAAGTATGGCACTCCAATGCCTGTGCTCTTAGCCCAAACACTGAACTGCCGCTCTCTGCCTCCCTCACGGATAGCAGAGGCCTCCGGGACAATCAGGGGACACAACAGAGCATGCAGTGAACTCTGTGCACACAACCACTGGACAAAGGGATGAGGAGGGGACTGGCTGTTGCAGACAAAGAGTATGGTGAGGCGACGGTCACTATGCATGGTTGGTCCTGACAGCATCAGGTAAGTGTTATCATTGATGGATATTCAGGATTCGGATAAGCAGAAAGGATGGGGACATTCTAGGCAACTATACTGGGGGAGGGCGGCGTCATATGGAAGAAAGGCCCAGAGGCTGGAATAGATCTTCAAGACACAGCAAGTCAAACTGTCCCAACTATATTCAGCAATACCGCCTCCAAACTCCCGTGATGTTAAATCCTACCCACTTTGCCCTCTACCTACCAGGTAGACATTAAAATCAGTGTCCAGTGTCTGCCTCCCTGGAAACCCACCCAGCACATCCTCTTCCCTCGACCCTCAAACTCAGATCCCAAGCACATTTTTAGAAAAGGAAAGGAAAGGCAAAGCTAGAATACTTCTGAGTTTTAGGCCTCTTTCCTCGTTTCCTATAGGCTCTGGCACAGTGCTTATTTGCATGGCTGATTGAATAACCAATTATAGAGTGGAATAATTTTAGGTCTTCATCTCAAAAAAAAAACCCACCAGGGAGAGCACAGTGTATTTCCTCGTAGGCCTGCTACAACTGCCAAGCACAGCATTAGGCCAGGGAGTGGGTAGGAAGAAGAAACTGGAATGGCTGTCTCCTCATTAAGTCTGGGTGACTCCAGAGCAGACTGCATCTGTTTGGAAAGGAGAGACAGAATGTGCATACGCGTGTGTGCATGGATGCCTCTGTGTCGGGGTAATGAGGAGAGGGAGGCAGGAATATACAGACTGGAAATGTCAGACTCCTCCACATTCCTGTTCCGCCCTTCTCTTCACAATGTCACCCCTTCCCCATCCTGACCAACACGTCTCAATTCACATGCACAGAAATGAGAACTGATCCTAAGTGTCCTGGGGCAGAGACATGATGGCATGAAACTGGAGGGCCAGTACGCTTTCCTTAGCTCCAGACAGCATGGAAGTCAAGCCCTGGACATCAATAACGACAACGAGAACGTATCATGTCTCAACCCTCCCATGTGTACTAACCCTCGCATTAACAATTCACTTTTACCCACACGGTCCCAATGGTCTCACAACAATTCTTCAAGGTCACTGGAGCAAGAACACATTAGAAGTGGAAATTTTCAAAGGATCATCAAGTCCAAACCCCCCACTCTTCAGATGGAGATTCAAAGAGCCAAAGAAAGGATTTATCTAAGGGTGCAAATCAAGTCATGGAAGAAAGCAGGTGAGAGGAGTAAATGTGAGAATCAACAAGCCAGCTGTTAACAAAAATATAGAAACTGCAGGGAACCTGGTATCAATATAATGTCAAGAATTGTCAGTGCCCTGCCACCTGGAAGTGACTGGCCTAAGTGAAAGGTGAAATAGTTTCCTAAAGACTCAGTTATGTCATCATTTGGAACAAAATACTCTGAAAGGATGGGATTCTGTTTTATAGGAGACAGCACATGCTTTGAATCAGAAGCCAATATATGGTTTCTCCTATAGCCAATTACATGGATCCAAAACTCCAGGGGTGGAAATGAGGACAGCTCCGCTCACTATAACGCCTGCCATGTTTCCCCGAAAATCAGCCCCAGTTAACGATCGTCAGCCAGACAGACACATTCAGTACGTTATGACGATGTTCCAGAAGAAGATGACATGACTGTATTTGAATAAATGTAGATTGTTGTACATGAAAAAATAAGACATCCCCTGAAAATACGCCCTAATATGTCTTTTGGAGCAAAAATTAGCATAAGACCCGGTCTTATCTTCAGGGAAATACGGTATTAAGACCCGGTCTTATTTTTGGGGAAACACGGTAATATCCAACTCGCAGAATATTTGATTCCCATCTCAGCAACACTGAACCTGCTGGTTTGGAGCTCTTAGTCCCTAAGGGAAGAATGCTTCCACCACAGGATACAACCATAGTTCCCCTGAGTTTGAATATGAGATTGCCACCTGGGTATTTTCATCCTGTATGCCACCGAACCAGCAGACAGGGAAAAGGGGGAAGATCTACTGGCTATAGTCACTGATTCTGATTAGCAAGTGGAACTTGGGTTGCTTTTACCCAATGCAGGCAAAAGGCAAAGTCTGGAAACCAAGTGATCTTCTGGGGCACCTTTAGTACTTCCATGCCCTATAGTTAAGATTAATAGAAAACTCCAGCAATCCAAACCAGGAGGGAAATTAAAGACTCAGACTTTCAGGAAGGGAGGTTCAGGTCACTTCACTAGGTTAAGAATCCCAACCAGCTGATGATGTGGCTGAGAGTGGAGGGAAAACAGAATGAGTAGTGGAAAAAGGAATCCATAGATGGATTCCTTTTTCTGTAGTCATATGACCAATTACAGAATTAAGGACTTATAGCAGCTTTGCATATTTTCTGTTTGTCTATTAGGTGTATTTTTATTTGTATATGTTAATCATTTTCTTCTTCCTTCTCCCTCCCATTTTTATTTTATATACAAGTTGTTGAAAGCTAACTTAATTAACTTGCTAAAGTACAATTTAGTCTTTAGTAACAGAATAACCAATGGGACTGTGACTAAATTTGAGAAGCAAATAATAGAAGCCAGAGAGGAACACAATGGTTCCTGGAACTGTGTATCTCCTCATCTTGGAGGAAGTGTAAGAACTTCACTCATAACGAAGTTAGCTGTATCTTGTAGGTAAAAATAGTCGTTGCGGTACAGGAGTTCAAGTGTGAGAAGACTGCATGTGAAAGCTGAGTAGCTGAAGGAAGGGACAGTGCCAGTTATACATTAACTGCCTCTCAGATCCACGTGGAATCCCAATGCAACTCTGTCCGTTAATTGAATTGTGTGGATTATTTTTGGTTTGGTTTTGTCTACAATCTTGCTATTTGTTTTCTATTTTAGTATCTATCACTTTTTCCTTTTCCCTCTTTTTCTGACCTTTTAGTACAACTGAGCATTCTTTGGTAATCCATTTTATCCCTCCTCTTGTCATATTAACTATACCTACTTTATGTATCTTTCCTATATAATAGGTTTTTACGTTTAACACACATTGACCATTTCCAGGACTGTTTGTTTCTTTGTGTGGATTCAAGTTTCCATTTGATATCATTTTCCTTCCATATGAAGACTTTCCTTTAATGTTTTTGTAATGCATTTCTGCTGACAATGAATCCCCTTGACTTGTTTGTCTGAAAAATCTCTTTATTTTACCATCATTTGGAAAGATACTTTCTTTGGATATAGAATTTTAGGCTGATGGTTTTCTTTGCATTTTAAAGATGTTATTTGTTTCTGGTGTTCACTGTTTCTGATAGGAACTTTCCTTTGAATCTGTGTTTATAATGCCTTTTACCCAACCCACCCCCATTTTTAAGATTTTTCTCTTTATATAAGTTTTTGGATATTTGATTATAATATGAGGTTTTCTTGGTTGGTTATTCCCCTTTGGATTTATTGAGCTTCTTTGATATGTGGATTATAATTGTCAAATCCCAAGTTTTCAACCATTAATTTTTTTAAGCATCTTTTTCTGTTCCAACCTCAATTCTCCCTACACAGATCTACAGAGTCAATGCAATCCAAATCAAAATCCCTACAAGACTTTTTTTGTAGAAACTGACAAGCTAGTTATTAAATTTATATAGACATACAAAGGACCTAGTATAAAGCTGGAGAACTTATATTACCTAGGTTCCAGACATATTATAAAGTTTCATTAATCAAGATAGAGTGGGATTTGCATAAGAATAGACATACATTGTCAATGAAAAAGAATACAAAGTCCAGAAATAAATTTCCGGTCAAAACGGCGGAGTAGGTAAACTCTGTGCTTGCATCCTCTCATGAGCACATCAAAATTACAACTAAAGAAAATACATGATTGAGAACTGCCTGACATCTAGCTGAACAGAACTCATACAACTAAAGACATACAGAAGAGGCGACATTGAGATTGGTAGGAGGGGTTGAGATGCAGAACAGGCTGGTTCCATACCCATGTGTGACCATTAAAAATTGGAAGGGATAACTCAGCTGTGGAGGTCCCCCTTGAAGAGTGAGGGGTCCCAGCCAAAACCAGACTCCCCAACCCAGAGTTCCAGGACCAGGAAGAGAAGTCCCCATAACTTCTGGCTGTAAAAACCAGCAGAGACTGTGGCTGAGATGATGGCACCTGGAGTCCTAGGTGTTCCTCTTAAGGGGCCTATGCACAGACTTACTCACTGAGGAACTCACTCACTCTAAGCTTCAGACCTGGAGCACCAGTTTGAAAGGCACCAGAGATATCGAGGGAGGAACTGAATTGTCTGACTTCAAGGCAAGGGCTAGAGGGCCAGCTTTCTCCCAGACAGAAGTACTGGCAGAATCCACTGTTTTGTTGCAGAGCCCTCCACCTTTTCCAGCATGCAGACTTAGACAGGTGCCATATCTGAGTCTCCATCAACCTAGCCAATACTGTTTGCCCTGCCCAGGTGATTCCCTGAGATCTGCCCTACCCAACCTGCAGACCAACCCAAGCCACTGCCAGTGGCTTTTCCATACAAATGGCCAGTCTTGGATCATGCTGTGGACTTTCCTAAAATTTCTCAAAGGTTCACAAACCCCAAACAAGCAGCAGCTGGTCTTGGCATGCCCTGGCACCTTTTGCTGAGCCACCCAAAGACTGGCATTGGTGGCAGCCAGCCTCCGTCTGAGCTTGGCCTCTCCCAGGCACCTCCATGTCCAGCGTGGATGATAGCCATCTGCAGATTGCTTTGGGGATCATTCCAGGTAATCCTGGACAGGGCACAGGCTGTGGCTGAACCTGGCCTGTAGCAGGGTCCTTCCAGGAGGCCTTGGACCAGCACACCCAGCTTCAGACTGAGCCACAGCACCACCCAGCGACCTCCAAAGATGACACACCCAATAGGCAGACTGGACAGGCACCAGAGCCCTGCTAAAGCAAATTCTTTTCCATAGGGTCAGCCTCTACCCAACAGCTCCTCCACTGTAGTCACAGCCTGTCCTCACAACCAATCAGCCAGAGGGTCAGTCCCTCCCAGTGATATGCAAACAGCAACCAAGGCTCAACTACAATAGGAGGGCACACACAACACACACAAGGGACACACCTGGAGCATCTCTCTCAGGTAACCAAGGAGATTGTGCCACTGGGCCCCACAGGGCACGTACTACATAAGGCCACTCTACCATGACTGGGAGATATAGCAGCAACTCCTTATACATAGAAACAAGCACAGGGAGATAGCCAAAATGGGGAGACAAAGAAACCTGTCCCAAATGAAAGAACAAAGCTCCAAAAAAAAAAAAAAAAAGAACTAAATAAAATGGAGACATGCAATCTACCAGATGCAGAGCTCAGAACACTGGTTATAAGGATGCCTAATGATCTCAGAGAGAATTTCAACAAAGAGATAAGAAACATAAAAATGGTGACAGAAAACATAAAAAAAGAACTAGTCATAAATGAAGACTACAATAACTGATACAAAGAATACATTAGAGGGAGTCAACAGTAGAGTCAATGAAGCAGAAGATTGAATTAGCAAATTGGAAGATAAGGTAGCAGACAACACCCAATCAAAATAAGAAAAACAAAAGAGAATGACCAAAAATGAGGATAGTTTAAAGGGCCTCTGGGATAACATCAAGCATACAAATATTCACATCATAGGGGTACCAGAAGAAGAGAAAGAACAAGGAATTGAAAAATCTATTTGAAGAAATAATGACAGAAAACTTCCTGACGTGGTACAAGAAATAGACATACAAGCCCAGGAAGCACAGAGTCCCAATCAAGATGAACCCAAAGAGGCCCACACTAAGACACATCATACTTAAAATGTCAAAGGTTAAAGACAAAGAATCTTAAAAGCATCAAGAGAAAAGCAGTTAGGTACCTATAAGGGAGCTCCCATAAGTTTGTCAGCTGATTTCTCACCAGAAACTTTGCAGGCCAGAAGGAATTGAGACACAATATTCAAAGTGATGAAAAGCAAGGACCTACAGTCAAGATTACTCTACCCACAAAAGCTATCAGTTAGAATCAAAGGACAAATAAAGAGCTTTCCAGACAAGAACAAGCTAAAGGAGTTCATCACCACCAAACCAGTATTACAAGAAATGGTAAAGAGACTTCTTTAAAAAGAAGAAGAAAAAAAGATAAAAAATATGAATAGTAAAATGGCAATACTACATATCTATCAACAATTAAATGTAAATGGATACACGGCTCCAATCAAAAGACATAGGGTGGCTGAATGGATAAGGAAACAAGACCCTTCTGAATGCTACCTACAAGAGACTCACTTCAGATTGAAAGACACACACAACCTGAAAGTAAAGGGATGGAAAAAGATATTTCATGAAAATGGAAACAATCAAAACAAGTTGGGGTAGCAATATTTATACCAGACAAAATAGACTTGAAAACAAAAGCTATAACAAGAGACAAAGAAGGACCCAGTAATCCCACTTCTGAGTATTTATTAAGAAACCCAAAACACTACTTTGAAGGGACACACATATGTTCATTGCAGCATTGTTTACAATGGCCAAGATTTGGAGGCAGCCTGAAAGTCCATCAAGGGATGAATGGATAAAGAAGAGGTACTACATACACACAATGGAATATTATTTGGTCATAAAAAAGTATGAAATCTTTCCATTTACAACAACATGGATGGACCTAAAGGGTATTGCACTAAGTCAAGTAAGTCAGACATAGAAGACAAATGCCATATGATATACGTGGAATCTAAAGAACAAAATAAACAAACAAACAAAACAGAAACAAAGTCATAGATACAGAGAACATTTTGAGGGTTGACAGATAAAAGAGAGGTTAGGGGGGTTGGGTGAAAAGGGGGAAAGGATTAAGAAGTACAATTTAATAGTTACAAAATAGTCATGGGAATGTGAAGTATAGCATAAGGAACATAGTAGTATTGTAATAACTATGTATGGTGTCAGATGTGTACTAGATTTATCAGGATGATCACCTCGTAAGTTATATAAATGTCTAATCACTGTGTTATAGAACTGAACCTAATATACGAGGTATGATCAAACAATATGGTAAATGTTTAAATTTTTAAAAATGTATTACAGTAAAAGACATGTTGCCATTAATCCCTCTCAAAATACTCCTCCTCACTTCAAACACACTTATCCCATCGTTCTTGCCACTTTCTGAAGCAGCTCTGGAAATCCTCTTTTGTGAGTGTCTTTGGTTGTGCTGTCATGGCTGCCTTGATGTCCTGAATTACTCTGACTTTGGGGGAGAGCCAGAAGTTGCACAGAGCCAGATTCAGTGAATCAAGTGGATAAGGACACACTGCAATGTTTTTATTTGACAGAAATGGCCATATACCAGAAGCCATGTAGGACACAGAGCGTTGTCATGATGGAAGATAATTTACGGCACACTTTAAACACACCTTCTCTCAACCGTAGCTCACATCTGACTGACTGCACCAAACAAGTGGAAACTTGTCACACACTGTTACTAAGGTTTGACGTGCCACTTCCCATATTGAAAAGCCCTGCCTTTCCGTTGGATGGCACTTGGCAGCAGCATTCACTGTATTTTGTGATCACAATGGAAAGGTTCCGTGTCACACATCGCTTGTGGTACAGCAATTTCTGTCAAATAAAAACATTACAGTGTGTCCTCATCTACCTTATGCACCAGATCTGGCACCATGCAACTTCCAGCTCTTCCCCAAAGTCAAAATGACCATGAAAACTAAATGTTTTGAATTGATTCAGGACATCGAGGCAGCCACGACAGCTCAACTAAAGACACGCATGATAGAGGACTTCAGAACTGCTTCAGAAAGTGGCAAGAACAATAGGATAAGTGTGTTCAAAGCAAGGGGGAATGTTTTGAGGGGGGTTAATAGCAATGTGTCTATTACTATAATTTTTTTTTATTTAAACATTCACCTTATGTTTTGATCACACCTTGTAATGTTGTATGTCAACTAACTGAAAAATAAGATTTTTTTGAAAGTCCAGAAATAAATCCACACATATTATAGTCAATTGGTTTGACAAAGGGGCCAAGGTAATTCAACAGATAAAGAATAGTTGTTGTTTTTTTTCCCCAACAAATGGTGCTGGAACAACTGGATATTCACGTAAAAAAAGAACTTCAAAGCTTACCTCACATACACATTATATAAAAATTACTTCAAAATGGATCATTAACTTAAGTTTAAAATAAAACTTCTAGAAAGAAAATATGTGAGAAAACTTTTACAATCATAGGTAAGCAAAAATTTCCTTAGGACTTAGAATGAACCACAAAAGATTAATTAAAATTGATGTCATCAGCAACTGTTCTCCCAGAGACACCATTAAAGACATGAAAAGGCAAGTGAAAACCTGTGAAAAAATATTCACAACGCATGTCCAAGAACTTGTATCCAGAGTATACAACGATCTCTTACAACTCAGTAATATGACAAACAATCCAATAAAAAATGCACAAAAGATATCAACAGACATATCACAACAGAATGTCTACAAATGAAATATAAATTAAAGCCATAATGAAATACCACACTACACACCCACCAGAATGACTAGAATGAAAAAAAAAAAAGACTCATAATAACAAGTGTTGGTGAGGATATGGAGATGCTAAAACTCAGATGTGTTGTTGATGGCAATAGAAAATTATACAACTGATTTGGAAGACAGTTTGGCAGCTTCTTATAAAGTTAAAAAAAACACTTAGCATATGTATTCACTTTCTATTGCTACTATAACAAATTACCACAAATTTAGTGGCTTAAACAACACAAATTTATTATATTACCTCACTTCTGACAACATAGGTCCAAATTCCAGTAAGCTTGTCTGGTTTCTGTACTCTGGATCCCATTAGGCCAAAATCAGGGTGTCAGCCAGCCTGGGCTCTTATCCACAGGCTCTGGGGAAAGGATCTGCTAGGTTTATTCAGGTTGTTGGTGGAATTCAGTTATACCCAGCTGTAGGACGGAGGTCCTTCTTTCCTCACTGGCTGTCAGTCGAGGGTCATTTTCATCTTCTAGAAACTGTCTACACCGCCTGGCTCACGTCCTCCTCTTTCCACATTCAAAGCCAGCAATGGCGGGTTGAGTCCTCACTCTCTGAATCTCTCTGACCTCTCCTTCTACCACATCACTCTAACCAGCTCTTCTGCCCTCCTCTTCTGATACCGCCATGTGATTACACTCGGTCCATCCACTGAACCCCAGGTAACCTCCCTATCTTAAGGTCACTTGATTAGCAACCTTAATTCCATCTGCCAAGTCCCTTTTGCCATGTAACATAACATATTCACAGATTTATTACCAGGGCAGATCATGGGAGGCCAAAATCCCACCTACCATACCATACAGCAAGCCAGTCTTTGCTATGTTTCCTGAGAGTGATGAAAACACATGTCCACACAAAAACCTTGCATAAAAATATTCACAGCAGCTTTATTTGTAATAGCCAAAACCTGGCTATTTATTTGTAATAACCAAAACAATGTTTCCAATGTTTGGACCCAAATGTCCAACAGGAGCTAAGGGAATAAACAAATTGTGGTGTATCCATACAAAAGAATATCATCCAGCAATTAAACGGATAACCCTTCAATACACACAAGAGTACATTCTGTATCATTTCATTGCTATGCAACTCTAGGAAAGTCTAACCTAATCTGCAACAGTATAAAGCAGATCAGCGTTTGCCATGGGTCAAGAACGGGGAGTGGGACTGACTAGATGCTGCACAAGGGAACTTCACGTAGTGAGGGACATGTTCTGTGATTTCATTGGCGTGATGGTTACAGGGGTGCATACGTTTATCAAGACTCATCAATCTCAACACTTTAAGACGTACATTTTATCAGGTGTAAATTGTACCTCAATACAGGGGATAACTGCTTCTTTCTGAAGCACTTATAGAAATCAGACCCCAAACCATACCTAACCTCTGGTGATGGTACAGAAAGTCCTTAAGCCCTGGCCTGCCTCTGTGCCCCACACCCAGACCCTAGGCACCCAACATCTCCACGTCTTTCCTCCTGTCTCTCTCTTCCATGGTCAAGGATATCAAAGCAGCCAGCTCCCACCAAGGTGTGCGGGCAATAACGCAGTTAAATGCACTTGATCATAATTGAAGGTAATTCAAGCTGTCACATTCGCTGTAACCAGAGGTCTCGGGAGCCAGAGAGGCCGCTCACATTAATTGTAACTGACACTTCCTGCCCTCTTTCAGGCAAATCCTGGTGCAGGGGATTCTTCACTTTGGGTTCAAGTAACCCCAACTGGATCTCTCAATCTCTCTCTTTTTTTCCTTTCAGTGAAAAAATGATTAAAATGGTCAAAAGGTAAAAAGGAAGAGACAGTTGGGAAATCTCAAGCCAGCCAATTAGATGTTGTAACAAAGCTGATTTCAGCACTTTGGGCCTATTATTAAGTCCAAAGGGACCTGAATACTGACTCGGTTGATGGCTTTCTCTGACTCCCGTGCAGGGTTGCTCGTGTCTCCCAGCCTTTTCCTCCTGGGTCCATTTAAGAAACGGGTTAAGAGTAGAAACAAACAGGCCCAGGGCCCATCTCCCCAGAGCAGTGCTCAAAGAATGATTGCAGCAGCTCTGGGTAGAGGGCGGACATGTAAGAAGAGCACAACACCTTCTTCCCAAAATGGCTCAGTCCCGAGGGCCAGGGCCTCTAGGGGAAACATGCACAGCTCTGGAAATTAGCTGCAGACTCTAGGCCACACCAAGGCTATCTCTGCCTTTGATTGTATTTGACTTTTTCTTATCTTTGGAAGAGAATAGTCCTGCCTCATAAGGATGCCATGAATGATAAATGGGATCTTCTTGGTAAACGTTCTTTGAAAATCAGTAGTAGTATGTTATGCTTCTGTTTTCAATTTTGGATTGCCATGTTTTAAGGTGGCAATCACCACCACTCTAACTGCTTCCCCAATTTTTGTTACTTTTCTGGCTTCTGCAGACATCGGAGTTCAAGATCCCTGTGGAAAACTTTACTATGCAAAATACTCTGCACAGAAGTTATTACTCTGATTCATATTATCAACAGCCACCTAGCTAGCTATCCTCCATGGGCTGATCAGCCAGCTCACTTCAATTAACTTGAGTCTCTTTTTCTCTCTGAACAACTCCAACAGAACCTAGGCGCTTACCATTCATTTGGGCACACGATCATTTATTGTGTTCTGAGAAAAAGTAAAGTACGTGGAGGGGCCAGAGAAAGATACCGCATCTGTCTCCCTGAGAACTTGTGCCAGGCATATGGGGAGGCCTCCATGGTAATCTCAACTGCATGACAGTTGTTGATGTCAGAAGGATCTTCCTACCAGAGTCAGGGTTCTTACCTTAACAACTGCCGTGCGGGATATCGTATGTCACTTATTTCTAATAGCATAGTGTTAAAAACCAAAAAACTTAATTTTGTTATGTTCTTTAATCAGTTATGTGGGTTTGGGGTTACCTCTTTAATGACGTCATTCTTGGTTACATGTAATAATAGCACAGAAAAGAAAGGAATGGAGTCACAGCAGAACTCTGGCTATTGGGCATAAGCAGAGGTCTAACAGCAATAGCCCACGGTGAGAAGCCTTTACAGATGTGCCATTACAGCTGTGACTGCCAGGAGTTAGCACAATGCTTTGCCCTGCAATAGATCTTAGGAAGGCTCACACTCCTACATTTCAGACCATGAAGTGGAGATGATGATAAGCGTTTCTAGATCTTTAGATATGGAGTTCTAGCCCTGGCAGCAAGCACCCCCATCTCCATCTACGGGGAGAGCCTGCTCTCTCCTAGCAGTACCAAGCGGCATGCTATGCCCTCATCACAGGCAATGCTCCCATATGTGTGAATAGCACTTTACAGTTAAAGCCAGCAATCAGACCCACCATTTCATCCACCTCTATAGCAGCTCTGTAAAGTAAGGATATTTACCTCTAATTTTATAGCCAGGACCAGCAAAACCAAACCAGCTGCTAGACACTGGTCCAAGGGCTATCACTGACCCATCCTGGCATCTCACTTAGCTTTTACAATTTTTTCATTAAGAGTTTTTCAGGGGAGGCCAGTTGGCTCAGTTAGTTAGAGTGCAGTGCTCATAACACCAGCGTCGCTGGTTCGATTCCCATGTGGGCCACAGGCCACTGAGCTGCACCCTCCACACCTAGATTGAAAACAATGATTTGAATTGGAGCTGAAGGGTCCTGGAAAAACACTGTTGCCCAATATTCCCCAATAAAAATTTAAAAATAAAAAAGTTTTTTAAAGACATTTCAGCTACTGGAAGAAGAGCAGAGTAGCAGGGTGAGGAAGTACTCAATGACCCTACAAACAGCCCTCCATTTGTAATTCTCCTCCTCAAGGAAATGCCAACTCCTTTTTTTATTTAGCACGTAGCCCCCACCTTGTAACTTTCTCCCAGACTAATGAGTTTGGAATGACTCTACTCTAAGCTCTATTGCCCATCTGCTGGCCAGTCACCCAAATGCCTGCTCTTTGAATTTTCTGCACTGTCCCCTCCACCTGAAGCTCCCACTTCTGCAAAATCCTAGCCCCCAGAGCCATTTCCTCTGTACAGCCAACCATGAGAATCCAGTGTGCCAGCTATGAACGAGGATCCAAAAACTGCCCACTTCCAAATCCCTTTTCAATTACACTCCCTTCTCACTCCTCACCCAGTTAACAGTTTCCATCACACTTTACCCCACGGCAAGGGAACCAGTCAGCCAGTAAAAACTGACCTCAATAAGAAACAGAGCCAGACTCTCAGCCCCAGGCTTCAGGTGTCTTTAACTGTCTAGAATTTCTTTCCGACAAACCTGCCCCGCGCCCATTACCTCAGGAAAAATTATGTAAATGTAGATACCTGCTGTCAGAGCCTGCACGAAATCCTCTTGCACGCTATTAAATATAACCAACTAATTCTGTTAGACTATGCAAGTCAGAGGTTCCCAAACACCAGTCCACAGACCAGCAGTACCAGGATTACCTGGAGAGGTTTTTATAAAATAACAACAAAAACAACCACCACAACAATGACTTCTTGGGTCCACCCTTCTCCCTGTCCTGCAAAATTCTGATTCCACTGGTCTAGAAAGGATCCAAGGGCAACATCTTTTCAAGTTCCCTGGGGATTTTAATATACAGCTAACTTAGGGCATCACCACTCAGGGAGGCTTGTCAACTCCGGGGGCCCCTGATCGCCTCCGACTGGTCAATCTTCTTGCTGCTTCATAAATCGGGATTACCAGCTGGAGTTTAGGCTGGAATGTTCCATTTCTTCACCTTTATCACTAAGAGTATTTGAATGGTATTTTGCAATTTACAGAACCTTCTCATTTGATTCAGCGAGTCAAATGATGTGACAATATGATATCATCTACCACATACTATTTCCCAGGAACTGTTCTGAGTGAACTGTAGAAAGTCATTGAATCCTCACAACAACCCCATGAGGTAGGTTTATTATTCTTTCTGGTCTTATAGATGAGGAACCTGAGGCACAGAGAGGTTAAGGAATCTGCTCAAGGTCTTACAGTAATATCAGAGCTGGGATTTAAACCCCACCAGCCTTTCAATCACTTTCAAGTCTTTCACGCCCATCCTTTCAACCAACCACTCTGCTCTGCTGCCTTTCAGAACAAGCATGAGCATGACCCCCACTTTAAAGAGTTACGGGACTGCCTCAAGTTCATCAAAATATCTGGAACAATTTGTCAAGGGAGAGGACATCCGTTCTATGTGTCAGCTCAGGCCTCTCAGAAAACTGCAGATGCAAAACCACAATCAAGAACACAGTTTCCTTCCCTGTAAGCCCGTGCTTCCTCGTCAGCCCCCCACGTGCACAGCATAGGACACAACATGCTGCACCTCACTGTCCAAGAGGGATGACTTGGTCACCTTGTGAGAAAGAGCCTGTCACAGCTGTACCAGCTACCTAATCAGATGAGAATTCTAGAAATGGAAGGGACTGCAGAGACCAAGTCAAGAAATAGAAAACAGGTTCTATCTTACATGCCAGCTCTGATCAACGGGCAGAGGTTGTGAAGCTTAGCAAAAGAAAAAGGGAGGAAAGGAAGGGAAGGGAAGGGAAGGGAAGCAGACCAATTAATGATGGAGGAGAAGGGAGCTTCCCAAAGTCCCAAAACCACTTAATGACCGGGAAGACCCAGAACTCAGGTCTTGGCTCCTGCACCAGGGTCCAGCAATCATCCCCCTAAATATGCACTCTAGGCTGGTATTAACTTCTATTAACTGCTGCTACAAAGCTAAAAGCTGTCAGCTCTGACCATAAAACAGCTTGCCACGTAGTGAATAAGACTACATGTATTCACTTACACCCAACCCTGATTCCAGAAAGGTTTTGCAACAGCAAAGACCCTACAGTGCAATTCAATAAGTAAAACCTTTGTGATGCAGAAGTGGTAAGGGATGGTAGTATGCCTGACTTTATACAAGTGCTTTGAAAGCTGCAGTGGGGTGTCGTGGTTAGAAATACAAGCCTTTGGTCTCAGGTGACAGAGATTAAACCCCAGCATCTCTACTACTTAGTTGTGGGACACTGAAAAAGCTGACCTCCATGAGCCAGGTCTCTCATATCTAAAATAGGGGTGAAATATCTATAACAGGAGGTCATTGTAATGATACATGTGTATGAAAAGTGCCTCCCAAAATGCTTAGCACAGACTAAATGGTAGCTACCGCCATTATCATTATCATCACCATCAGTACTAACAGCGTAACTTAACATTTTCTATATGGAGTCAGGGAAATTGGTGACTAAGCTATAACAAAGGTTTTCTCAGGGATGACTGCATTTTGCGGCACTCTTTTCCCCCACTCAAAAGCATGCCGGCTATTTTTAGAATCTTAGGGTTTGTTTTAATCACTCTCCTGCCTTCTCCCTTGCTACTAAAGCAGTGGTTCTTCACCAGGGGGCACACCCCAGAGAAGAGACAGATTTTGGTGGAGCGCATAGGCTCACAGCAGTGGGTGCTGGTGAATGAAGGGAGGGTATTCAGGATTAGAATGCAATTTCGTATTTTAAGATTTAAAATCTTAATACGTATGGCAGGAAGCAAAGCTCGATCAAACCTTGGCTGATGGGATGTACAGAGAAGAAACACCACCCTCTCTGCACATTAATGAGCCTGTGGAGGATGCAGGGAGGGGCAGGGAGCATGCACGTCCCCCTGCAAAGCACCATCAAGATCTTCGACACGGGCCGGAGGTTTTACATTCACGACAAGAGGGCATGATCTTAAAAAGGGGGACAGGACATCCCTACGCAGTGTGTGCCTGAGATGGTTTCTCTCCTCACATCCAACTTAGAGTGTACTGTGGAGTTACAGAGCAGATAACCCACGTTAGGATTGCCAATAAAGGAAAGAATATAGATGCTAAGAGCGAGCTGGGTGAGGGTGAGCATAAAGGATGTATGTGTGTGTATTGTGTACGGGTTATCTATTTTGACCATTTAGAACAAAATTCTTCAGAGATTTTGGAGTTTAAGGTTATATACCGAACAGGTGAGATATTTTCATATAATCATTTATAACTATTTTGCTGTTTCTGCTGTTATATGGAAATTCTCTAAGAACAAGGACATATCTGTTTGTCTTTGCACACTCCCATACATCTACTGTGTAACTGGAGAATGGATGATAAATCCCGTGGTGGAGACAGGCACAAAGACATTCGGATGAACAAATATTTGTTGACAGGTGATATCATGTAGCGGTTAAAAGCACCAGCAATGGAACCATACCAAATCTCCACTCTAACCTTTACTAGCTGCATGTGTCTGGTCACATTATTCTGGGTACTTCAGTCTTCCTGTCTGTTCCTATCTCATGGAATGTGAAGATTGATAAAGGAGGTATTGCACACTTTGGAATCTGGAGTCCCAAAACTTAACTCGAGCTCTCCTGCCCTTCGGCCCTGGTGACGGCCCAAATACTGGATCAGTAGGGTTTTAACAGAAAGCAACTATTTAAGGACCTCTGAGTCTCTCATACAGGAAAAAGAGAAACAATCAGCAAATGTCTCAACTCTGTCAACCAATGAGGAAACTGACACGAAAAGGAAACAAAAGCTCTGCTTTCTCAGTGAGAAGCTCAGAGCTCCTTAGAGGATGGCACAAGGAGGAACTTTATGATATATGCTGGCTGAATGGAGAACTGAAGCTTATGTTAAATCTTCGGTGGAATCTCCAATTTCGCCAAGGATAGAGGTTCTGACCCAGGGCCACCGGACCCCCTTGTTTCTGATTTCACCAAGCCGGCCCTGGTACCTGTCAGTACCTCAGTATCTGCAGAATATCTCAAGGCTGAGAAATCAATTTCTTCCACGCTTGGGTAATTCCAAAGCAACTAAATAGACTGCTTGATCTGGCTGCAAATAAGCATGAGAAATTTCAGCCTGATTAGTCTGTCTGAACGTATAAATGTCTGAAGTCAGGCTCTCTGAATTAGGGCAGACATCTTAACCTTGGTCACCGCAGACAAAATGGCGGTGGGCTGCCCTGTGCCTATGATGACTGGTTGGGAAGCCTGCATGGAGTGGAGAGGAGACTGTGTAAGATCCCTTCCTTCTCTGGTGAATAAGGAGAGGTTCAGGTACAACCTAAGAAGAACTTCTATCGTGTTTTACTTATGTGGTTCAATTAATGCTCACATTTAGTTTAAGGATATCATTATGCCTATTTTATAAAGGAGGAAACTCAGGTTTGGAGATGTGGAATAACTTGTATCGGACTTGCAAGTCTGGAGTCTTGAACGGTCAACTATTTTAACATCAAAATTTCTCAGTTTTCACCCCTTTTAAAAATCAACAACAAAGCAAATACTTTACAACTCACATCAAAAGCCATAAAATTCTGCATACGCTTTATTGCAGCAATTTCATGTCTAAAATCTGATTCTAAGGAAATAATCATAAATGTGTATGGTGATTTTGCCACCAAGATAGTTAATGCAACATGGTTTATAGAGGTGAAAAGAGGAAAATAACCTAAATTTCCAACAATGGAACATGGGTGTAATGGAACAACCACTTTAATGAAATATTATGCCGTCAGCAAGGACTGGTTCAGAAGACCACATGACATGCCAAGAGACATTCACAACATGTGTTCAGTTTCAAGAGAATATATAGAGAGTGCCAAAAAAACAAATACACATTTTAAAAGAGATGTTATCTTAAAATGTGTGTATGTTTTTTGGCACCCTCTATATTTTAAATAATACCCTTTAAAAAAAGATATATTACTTTGTATTTTTGTTAACCTATGTTTCCTATATGTTCTGAAATGAACATGTTTCACTTTAAAACATGTTTAAGCTAATATGAAAAAAGAAATGCAGGCAGAGCTCTCCCTTTCAGGAGACCCTAATACATAAAAAAGTTTTTTTTTTAAATCCTTCCATTGGAAAACTAAATAAAATTTGATTTACATACAGCTTTTACCAGGAACATACTTGTGGTCTTTAAAAAAAAAAAAAGGAACACTGATAACATATCCAAATTTGGCCACCTAAAACTTATTCACTTCCATGACTGGCTAATCGGATAGTGTTCCCAAGAACATTTTCAAATGGCATCAAGTTTCTCAGCTGTCCCAGGGCTCAGAAAGGTCTCACAAGATGGCACAGATGTCAGTTGCAGAGTTATACCAAGACCCAGTCTCTCAACACCCAGGTCTGGGCACATCTCTCTCCAGCAGGTACATGCCAGCCTTCACTGAGTAACCAAATGTTCAATTCCTTTCACAGCAGCTAGCCACAGGGACTGACTCTATAATTCTTCTGAAGTAAGCCAGCCTTTCGTTTTGCATCGCGTAGAAGTAGCAGTAAGAAGAAATAAAAAGTTCTCCTTCCATCACCATATATTCGATCCCCCTTACCCCAATAAATTTAATAAAATTAAATTTTTAAAAAAAAAGAAGAAACAAAAAGGAAACATCGCCTCAAACTGAGAACAAAAGGACTATAAGGCTTTTCCTTAAACCCCCTTCAGTAGAACACAATCCAAAAACAATCTGTAAAATCTACTGTTTGAGCCTGTGAAGGCTTATAATAAACCTTAATTACTTATTAATTAGGATTTATTAGTATTTAATACCAAAACATTTTACTTCCATTACCCACTCTACTTCCATGTGTCTTACTGACAAGCACCTTTCATTTCCAAACCAGAATTGGACAGAGAAGAGAAGCTGATGGAGAGAGGAGTTCTCAGGAACAATTTTAGAGTTTCCCTCTAAAGACTCCATAGCTCCCTAGAAAAACATATTCCTAAATGACAAAAAAAAATTAATGATAAATCTCAAACTTCAAGAAAAAGACCATGCTGAAGAAAAGTAACTGTAATTGTTGTTTACTGACAGCCATTTCCCCCAAGTGACAGCCTTGCTTCTCAGTCTTAGCTGAGATGAGATGCTGGTGTTCCATCTCCGTCAGGGGGAAAAAACAGTGGCCCATGTGCCCTGTGCACACACCTTCCAGGGTCCCCAGTCCTTGGCTTGTCACCAGCATCAGAATTGACCTCAGCTTTCTGGCATTTTTTATTGATGAGATGAGAAGGAGTTAAAAATACAAAACCCAGAATGACAGCAACTTTTTTAGCAACAGCTGGCAGTGGGGACTCCTCTCTGTCCAAAAAGTGAGGGGATCCAAATAAGCAAAGTGGAGCAGAGCCTTCTACTGGCCTGAGAGGAGGACTGCACCAGGCCTCTGGGTCCCAATAGATCTGGTTTCGTCCCAGCCCCACCACTTCCAGGCAATGCTCAGCCCTCGAAGCATCCACACTCATCTCTAACACGGGTATGACTGTCCCCCCAACCTGTTCTATTTTGTTTACCATACTAAGCGTCAACTTCATCAGCATTGATAATTGTCTTAGCTATTATGTTGAAGGCTTATCATCTGCCTCCCTGAAGAGTATAACCTTCAAAAGGGAAGATTTTTAACTTTTATCCGACTTGTTTACTGTTGCATTGCCAACACCCAGGACAGTGCCTGGCACATAGTAGGCACTCAAACACTTGTAGAAAGAATAAAAGAAAAATGAGAATTCTAAAGTGTTTCTCAGATGGTTGTAAGAATTAAATGACCTAACACTAGAAAACACCTGACACACATAGATATTCAATAATTGTACACTTCTTCCCTCTCCTTTTAAACTTTTCAATGCACTTTCAGGTTTGTATCTTCATTTCATCGACCTCAGAACTGAAAGGAACTTGAAAAAAATCACATGGTCCAATTCTCAGCTTTCAGGCTGATAACAGTTTTTGGTCCCAATTTTGGAGTTGAGGCAACTAAAATCTAGAGGAATAAATGACATATTCATTTCCTATTACTGCTGTAACCAATTACCATAAATGTAGTAGCTTAAAACAACACAAATGTATTATCTTATAGTTCTGGAGGTTGGATGTCAGAATGGGTCTCAGACCACATTCCTTCTGGAGACTGTAGAAAGAATTTGTTTTTTGTGTTTTCCAGCTTCTACAGGCTGCCTGCGTTCCTTGGCTTGCAGCCACATCACTCTGACCTCTGTTTCTATTATCACACCTTCTCTGGCTCTGACCCTCTTAGAAGGATTGGGGTGGGCCCACCTGAAAAATCCAGGACAGTCTCTCTATCTCAAGATCCTTAACAATCACATCTGCCAAGTTCCTTTTGCCACGTAAGGTGACATACAGAGGTTCCAGGGATAAGGATGTAAACACCTTTGGAAGGTCATTACTCTGCTGGACTTTTACCTAAAATGACACAGTTAGTACAGGGCAAAGTGAGGACCTCCACCCAGGGTTCTTCCCTCCTAGCAGAATCCCTCCCAACACTGGGGTCACCAATCCTCAAACTCGTGGGTACAGGTGCATGTACACATCCATGGCAGAGGTTATTACCACAGAGTGAGAAAAGAAAGCAGGGGCACCCAAAGGATGGAGCGCCAGGTCACACAGAAAGCCTGTGGGTGTCTGGGCCTGGAAGCCAGGTTCCCTGGTCCAGCCCTCTCCCCCCGGATCTCATCTCAGCTAATGACAGCCAGAAGGAGTGTTTCCGCAGGGTACATGCTATGAGGCTTTCAGTGCCCATGAATCTCGACCTCATTCTCCATCTCTTTTTGGCATTTAAAGTAGCAAGTGGTTAAGCTTTGTTTCTTTAATGATGACAGAATTCCACAACTGAAAAGAAACCCCAGGAGATCAAGAAAGTCTACCGTGATACCAGCCTGCATTGTTTGCCGACAACAGATGCCACCATCTAGTCATGCATTTTATCACACACACCCCACGTCCCCTCCTGGCCGCCAGTCTGTCTGCACCGCCATCTGGGCACATGTCACAACCGCCTTTATCGTTCCTGTCCTCCTGAGCACCAGACTGTCAACTCCTTGAAGAATGATGAACACACTTTTAAGACTTTTTTTTTCCTTGAACGCTTACCTGGCATCTCTCTCACTACAAGTTCAACTGCATTCTAGAGAAACAGTCGAGTCAGGCAGGTGTCACTAGATGCTGGGGTCACACTGGAGTGGCTGATGAAAGGCCACAGGCAGGCAAGGGCCCAGGATGACCACAGGTCCAGCCGGAACAGGCTGCTGAGCTGGGTCAGGAAGCACCAGGGAAGCAATCTCAGATGCTGAGTAGCTCTGGGGCCAGAGAACAAACGGAAAGTCCGTCCTGGCCCTGGGGGATCTCGGCTGTGACCTGGGGCTTCAGAGACAGCTCTATGTGTGCGCGGGTTTTAGGGGTGGGATGGCAGGGGAGGTGCTGATTCCTTTACTCCCTGGTTTAACCTCTGGTGTTTATCGTTTTCTTCCAAATGAAAGTGTTCTCAGTATCTGCCTCAACTCCTTCCAAGTGTCCCCACCAGTGTCTCATGGCTGCGATCCCTGCCTTCTTCAGTGGGAAACAGCACACTGTCTGGGGAGGAGCTGACCATCACAACATAACTGCTACGTAACTCAAAGACAGGCTGAAACTAAAAAGGTGAAACTCCCAACTAAACACCAGTGTATAATAGCTGTTGAAGTAATGAACCATTTTAGTGGTTACATAATTAGCCTCACTAAAAGAGGCAACCAGCGGACAGACAACATGGCGAAAATACAAACTGAAACCTGAGGGAAGACATTGATAGGAAAGCAAAAACAGGTCACGAAAGCTGCAAGGGACGAAACTCCTGTCAGCACACAACTCCACATCAGCAGGGCAACCAAGGAAGATCTCCTCTTCATATTTGGCTGATTGGCGGGAAATGACAGGAGAACAATCTCCAAGTCTCTAGGGATCCCGTGCTTGGACCAAAAACCTTTACGTCTTGACCAAGGGGAAGAAAAAGAGGCTCCCCAATGCCTGTGACCATCAAGTCTGTGGAGTCGCACTAGAACGCGAGAAAAGGGTTCGACGAGACTGCAGTTCTGTTCTGCACGCAGAGAGTGGCATCCACTCGCCTTCCATTTGCTCCATAAAAATACTTCTTTCTGCCTCAAAACTTTTGTATCTTCCTCGTGCTTTGAAAACTCTGTCCCAGAGCCCCAGGATGCAGCCTACCATGGCCACCCGATCAGGCATTTATCGTGTCACTTCACTTTATTTCCTTCAGAGAGTGGCTGCTCTGAAGTTACCTTCTCTGTTTACCTGTTTATTGCCTGTTCCCCCAGTAGAATGCAAGCTCCATTGGAGCCTGTTCACCAAATATCCCCAGTACCAAGAACAATAAGGGCTCAATAAACATTTGTTGAAGGGGTTGAATTGGGAAAACACGGCCTGAGGGTTCTGGGCTCCAACCTCTCAGCTTGAATCTCGGTAAGCTGAGAACCTGTGAGTGACTTTGTCTCCAGCCTAAAGTAAGGCTTGAGAAAGTCACCTTTTATTTCAAATACTTTGAAGTTAGGTTATTTCAAATGCTTTAAAGTAATACCAGTACATGTCTTAAAGTTGTTCTGTAAGTTTGGTCACTGGTATGAACCAGACCTCACAGCTATGGGTGAGGGGCCTTCTGTCCAAGGGCACCTCCCACTTCTTTTGCCTCCCCCTCCCACTCCCCCTCCCACTTCTGAGTCAGACTTTGCAAGACTTAGTAGGTTCTGTTGCTGAAGAGAATTTCTGTTCTTCCTTCTTATACGATTCCACCTTACTCACATCTTTCTTTTTTTACACCTTCTAAGAAAAGCAGCAGCTCCCTGAAGAACAGATTCTAACATCATCATTTCTGACTGAAGTTCTTGCAAACCTGGCTGGGATTGCAGCCATCTCTGCTGGTAACCCAGGTGTGCAGGCAGGACACCAGGCACTTCTCAGGCCAGGGGCAGGCAAGGCACTGCCTTCTGCCCACCTGCTGGTGAGTGAGGGTCAGGGAAGAAGAGGTCAGGCTTAGAAGGAAAGACTTCCAGCTACCTGGCCGGCCTTGGAGTACCTCCTTTCTCATACTTCAAGGGTGAAGAGCAGCCAACTGCCTTTTCCTCCCTCTCCTTTCCCTCACTTGCTCATCACTTCAACACCAATGGGATATTCTAGATACTTTTACAATAGAGAGAGAGACAGAGAGACAGAGAGACAGAGAGACAGAGAGACAGAGAGACAGAGAGAGAGAGATTCCCGTTATGTATAGAGCCACAATCAACAACAGTCTCAGCACCATTAAATGTGAAGGTCCCTGTGGGAGTATGTAGCTCACTGGGCTTGGGTGTATTTCTTCCAAACTGTTTACAATTTACATATCTGCTGTAAGAGAGAAGCAGGAGGTATCTGGAGTCACTTAATTCCACTTATGCTATATTCCTTTGGCTTATGGGTCTTACCCACAAAATAATTAGGCAGGTGCCGTTGTTAAAATACAAGTAACTTCCCTCCTCCTACCACTGAGTTAGTTCAATTTCCTTAAGTTCATGAGAGATCTAAAGTGACATTACCTAAATTAAGTTGTGTCCCTCTGCTCCTCAAAACCTTTAAATGGCTCCCCACCTAATTCACAATAAAAGTCAAAGCCCTTACAGAACTAAGAGGGACCTATACATCTGGTCTCCCATCATTCCCTCTCCCAGCCCCGTCCACTCTCCCTCCCTCCCTCCGTTCCTACCCAATGCACCTCCTTGCTGTCTTCCCAAGACGTCACATCCACTCCCATCTCCTCAGGGCTTTGACACTTGCTGTCTCTTCTGCCTCAAACATTCTTGCCATGGCTCTCTGTCAGCCTGGCTCCCTTCACTTCACTCAGGTCCCTGCTCACTTATCACCTCATCAAAGATGCCTTTCCTGGTCACCCAAAATGTGCAATAGCATCACCCTTCTTCCCCTCTTCTCATTCCTTCATCTGGGTATCTCCCCCACCCCACTGTAAGCTCCATCTATGACGTGTGTGAGTCTACTATCTGTCTCTTCCCACCAGAAGGTATCTCCATGAGAACAGGAATCCTGCCTATTTGGTTTGCTGCTGCTTCTTGGTGCTCAGATGTGCCTGCCTGTCACACAGTAGGTACATGCTCAGTAACTCCCGTTGAACTGCTGAATGAATAAATGAGAGCAGTGATGCCTTAGTACCAAAGAGGATCAGGCATTCCTGGAAAGGCGGGGGGCGGGGGAGAGGAAGAGGGAAGGGGGCAAGGTCCTGTCACCCAGTTTTGCCAAAAGTTGGAGACAAAAATATGCTGAGTGGCATGGTAATTTAATAAGCATCACAGGGTATCCCCAACATCCAACTATTCATAAACTAACACAAAAACTAAGTCCACTACTTATTTCCTTCAGCCAGCAAGCTCTTCCTAAATGCCTAGGAGGAATGAAGTTCTTTCACATGGTTTGTGCAGTTCCCAGAAAAAGAGGAAACATCACTCCTGCCTTGAGTCAGTGATAATTTTAGAGTTAGAAAGCAACAAACGAGGGTGAATCAACACAGCCTTGAGTGGACATAACAATCCATGAGGTCGGCACCATCCATGGACACACACGGAGGGACAGTTGTGAAGCTGGTGTTAAAGGGGGTGGTGGGCACAATACTGGACTCAAGGAAAGACACAGAGAGAGTATTCCAAGCAGACAGAACGACAGGAGGAAGGACACGGAGAGCCACCTGTTTGGTGAGCAACGGCGAGAAGACGATAGCACAGAGATCCCTAGAAGGGAGGACGAAGCTTTCACACAGGTGGAAAGGGTTTTGCATTTTAGGCTCCAAAGTCTTAGTTCTATGCCCTCTCAGACTGTTTATTTCCATCTACAAATGTTTACTGGAAGCCTACATGTGAGAGAAACACACGCAGCACAAGGAGGTAGAGCCTTATGTTCCCCACAGTGGAAGAGAACAGCTCACAATGACAGCAGCCAGCACGTCCCAGGTGTTCACCTGCCCCGAACACCCGTACATGCTCCATACCTGTATCTAATCGAATCCTCTCAACAATACCAGGAGGTGGGTACTGTTAGCATTTCCTAGGGGATAAAACAGACTCTGAGCTGTCACCTGGCCCATGGTCATTCAGTTATAAGTGGTGAGGTCAGGATTTCACACGAGAGCTCTGCTCAAAGCCCGTGCCGTTCACTATGACTCTGTACCACATCTCCAGACAACAGGGATGAAAACTATGTGGACCTCAGTGATTTGGGAAAGCAAGAATCAGACTCTCATGCTGACTCCCATGCAGGGGTTACAGAGAGGGGACAAGGGGTCTCTGGGCAATGCTGAGCAGCTGAGCTGCAAGGCGGGGCCAGGACCGGAAGGGGGTGCTGACGCAGAGGCTTAGGAGCTGGAACGTGACCTACGACAAGATCCAAGGTACAAGATCGGGAGTGGTGACGAAGGGGAGAAGGAAAAGCGCTTTACAACAAGAGGAAAGAGTGTTGGATGGGACATCCATAAAATTGAGACCAAACAGGTAGAGAGGATGATTATGAACTAGTGCCACTGTCACTGGTGAACTAGGTGGATCACCTCGGCAGTGTGCACAGCAAAGTGACCCTGAATAGGGGCAGAGAGCTTGGCTAACGTCACCGAGCTGGGACGGGACTGACCTTGACCTTCACTCAGCCCTGCTGCGCCCACAGCCCTGCTACATTCCACCCACAATGCGGAAGGAACAGTCACACATTTAGGACAACTTCATTCTCACAGAATACACATAATTTGTCACCCCAGGTGAAACGCACACGTCAGCAGCCCAGTTTCTCCTGCAGCTTCGTTAAATGCCCGTTTCTGCACCCATTTAGAAGTGCAGATGTTCTCTCTCCAACTCCCATGCATTGTCTCTGAAATACCATTTCTCCCTTAGTAATCTCTTAGTTATAAATTAGGCTAATGAGGAAAAAGCCTCATAAACAACATTAATAATAAAATACAAGACATGGAGATCATTTGATAAAATATTCATTAAAGGTTTAATTAAGTTGAAAAAAAAAGACACTGATTTCTGCTTTAGGGAAAACCTTACAGATTTGAAGAATGAAAGAATCACACATCTGTCACCATTCGGAAGCTTCAGTAATATCAGTGGCACATGTGAAATGGAAATGTACATGGAGCAGCTAAGAAATTAAAGGTGCGCTCCAAAAATGTGACTATGACTGAATATTAATCAAGACCTTTTCTCTCATGTTCTACTAGAAGAGAGCTTTACTTTTTTCACAAAGGAGATCTTCATCTGTTATAGTTTGCTATAAATACTATATATTATATTACACACATCTAACTATAGATAGATGGATCCACTCACTAAATCATAAGCAACTTAAAATTTCCAATTTTTAGAATGATTTCTCAGGAGTATTAAATAACATTAAACTTAGAAAATACCAGGTTAAAAAGTCATACCTCGAAAACTAGAGGGTAAAAAAGAGCAGGCTAAGCATGACACTGGTCCTCGCATGGGCCTTTGCCTGCTCGTGGGTAAACGTGGCTCGACTGGCTGACTTCTGTGTCCCCTCTCGGCTAGAGTTCTCTGACTCTGCCAAAGAGACAGTGGAACATGAAAGGAGGGGCACAGAGCCATTAGTCATCTCCATTAATTCAATTATTGTCACAACCTCTGTGAAGCCCTTCTCTATCCCCCAAGCAGAAGGAGAATTTCCCTTCTCTAAACTCCCCCCACCTCACATAGGAGTCAAATAAAGCAGAACTCAAAGTCGTTGCAATTACCCGTGCAATATCTACCCAGCTATTAGGCTACCAGCCCCAGGTTATCAGCAGGGCTGGGTCTGAGTCATGTTTGTGTTCCCAAAGAAACAGGCAACAGAGGCTGCTTGGCCGGCATTGAGGAGTGAGTCAATGAGTGAGAGATTCTTTCCAGAGTCTTCAGAGTACCCACAGATGGGGTCCGTGGAAACCCAGGGAGGGTCACCCTTTGAGGGCTTAGGTGAGAGAGATCACGAAGCTCTTACCTCAGCAAGTCCAGAGTTTTTGTTGGCACAAAACAATCAGTTGCCTCAGTAGTAACAGTCATAAAAATGGGTATACTCTGTAACTAAAGAAGCCAACTGCTGAGTATTTATTCAAAGAATTACGCAAAATTTGAAGACACTACGAAAGGAATTCAGAATTATTTCTAACTGTGCATTATACCACAAGGATCTATTCTAATTAAGTAAACTTAGGTAGAACAACTTGGTGGAATTTACAGCCATAAAAAGTGTCACCATGGGTGTTCTGGTCAAGATAGCAGAGTAGGAAAATGCTGTGCTCACCTCCTGTCATGACCATATCAAAATTACAACTAAACTACCGACCAACCATCACTGAGAATCGCCTCAAGTCTAGCTATAGAACAGAAGTCCTACAACTAAGAATGTACAAAAGAAGTCACGTTGAGACTGCTTTACTGAACTATAACTGACAAAATTGCAAGATATTTTTTAAAAGTGTCACCACAGAGACCATGTACCAGCATTTCTTCAGCCAACCAACCGGTAGTTGTTAAATTAACAACACTCACATATAATACTAAATTCATTTGTTGGTTCCACTCACCTACTTATTTTCCTTTTGCATCACAGGGTATTTTCTGGAACCTGACGAATAGCCTTTATTAAACAAATACCCTTTATTAAATAATTAAATTTAACTATTAAACAATTAAATAGCCTTTATTAAACTCCAAACACGGTACTCACTCTCCCCAAGCTCCGGGTTCCTAATCCAGGCCTTAAGTCAAACATTATCTCAAGAAGTGTATTAAAGATGAGAGAACACAGATTTGGTGGCCTGATACATGCCCACTATTTCAAGGACCCACTCTGGGTCAATGAATCTAAAATTCACACTACAAGCCTAGCTCTCTCTGCAGAACTCCAGCCCACTTATCTAAGTTCCTACCACTGTCTCCACGCGGATATTTTACAGACATCTCAAACTCAGCATGGCTCAAACAGAGCATGATCCTGCCCTCCTTCCCGAAAGCTGCCTTTTCCCCAGGCTTTGGGGATTGCTTTGTTCCTGAACCATAGCTGGAACTGCTTAAACCAAATGAGAATGATAACAAGGATCTGAAAAGAAGTGGAAGCTCCCAGAGGCAGGGACGCTAGGTCAGTGCTGACAGGTCCCCACGGACAGCCAGTGCCGAATGGTTTCATCTAGGCCTCTCACCACCTGCCTGTGTAAGCTTCAGTAGGCTCTTCTGTGGAGCAAGGATACCACTGCCTGCCAGGCCTCCCTCCCCAGGCAGTTGTCAAGGCCAAATAGGAAGATGTTAAACACTTTGTAAAAGGTAAAGCCCCATACGCTTGCACTAGGTAGCTGCCATCCTCTCCCAGGAGGCCCTCCCCCAGGCACGGAGCTCTAACAGGCTGGCTCTGAGGAGATGTTACGCTGTGAGGCTCAGCCCCAAGCCCAGTGGGAAACCGTGCTCTCCCAGAAGAGGGCTTCACTCTCTCTCCTGCTCAAATCAGGTGTTCAATTCATGTGACACCAATAAAAGCATGTTCGGGAGGTAGAATCACAAAGCAGGCTTTGATAAGCCTGGGATGAAAATAGGTCAACCTGCTTTAAGATCAAACCTGGCTCCAACCCAGTCTGACCTTTTTTTTTTCACATAAGACTTTTTTATTTTAAGACAATGACAACTCTTCTGGCATTAGGACTAAAGGGTCGAGTCGCATCTGCTAAGAAGTAAATCTGGGCTACACACTGTGGATGGATGTCCCAGCCCGACCCTCAGGAGCCTGGCTCCCCAAGCGAAAGTCCACCTCCGATGACAGGCGAGGGAGGAGGGCCACCCCAGAGTCCTCTCTGGGCAGGCAGGCTGCTGTGCTCACCAGTCAGCAGCCCTGCGTTTCACCTTTCTCTTTCTATTAATTAAACTTAATTTATGAAGCAAGCATTTCAGCAGAAGTCTAAGGTGTGATTAGACAAGGTGCGTGGAGATGACAGCTCTGACCCACATTAAAAATGAATTTGGTGGCTTAAATTGACATATCCGTTACTTTAAAAACCAGAAAAAAGAAGTGGAAGCATTATAAAAATGTCATGAATTAAGCTTTCCATTCTTCAGGAAAGGCTCAAGCACAGATACACTTTGGGGACCTTCACCGACTGAGACATTATATTTTTCCCCAAGCCCCTCCCACCACTCTGGATTTCCACACCAGAACTAAGAGCCTCTCATAGAGACATCTATGCAACACGGAGAGCAGGAAGGCAGGCATGCTGTGCAGACACACATTTTTTAATCCTTTCATTTAGCAAATACACGAAGACTACAGCTCCATCAGTCCACTGACCAACAAACCTTTGAGTAGCCCAAGACTATCTACGAAGAGATCGCCTGTGACCTTCAAGGAGCTTATGGTTATGCTGGGGAACAGGGCCCCCAATGCAATTTGAACAATGAGAAAGCAAAGATGAGCTCCCTGAGAGCTGGGACCGAGTCTTCTTCCTTTCTGTATTCCTGTCTTAGGGCCTATAAGTGCTGGTGGTGAAGGGATGGTGGATGGATGGATGGATGGATGGATGGATGGATGGATGGATGGATGGATGGACGGATGGACGGACAGACTGGCAGGCAAATGGACAGAAAGAAGGGATAGAAATGCATTAAGATGTTAAAGATGGGATCAAGTGGAAATGATTAGGCAGTTTTGGGATAACAGAAACAACACGGGCATCTCTGAAAAAGCAAGAGCATCAATCCAATGACCACTCAATCCCCTACCACACACATCTCAAAATTTCTTAGGATCTCAGGAACTACCTTGCATTATAGGAAACTTCCTGAAGTAGGATCTATGCATAGGTATCTGTTCACTGGCTCCCCCTCGAAACATGTTAGACAAGCAGTGAGCTGGTGAATGAATGAAACTGAGGACAGGGGCTGTGGGAGTGAGCATGAGGTTCCAGAGGTTCCAGATCCCACCTGGACGAGGACTTGCCTGATTTGGCTTGTCACCTTAAAACTCTACATGCTGCAGTTGCTATCTTTCTAAGCCAGGCCAAAGCCCTTAACAGTGGAAACCAAATGCTTTCTTTGTGCTTTTCTAAAAAGAAATAAAACAACTTTGAAAAACTCTGAAGAGGCCCACTGTTCTCCCCTGATCTCACCCATGGTACTCTAAAGCAGTCTAAGTCAGATGGGAAAACAAATGACCCTGCCAAGCCTGCACCTTGCAGCTCCTATATGTGCCACAACTTATAGACCTACTTAATAGAATGCCAAGGCAGCTGCCAGTGGCCCCGCCTTCTGCAGGGTACTTCACATCCACCTAGCAGAGCGACTGATTAGAAACAGTATAGAGTCACCAAGCAGAAGTCCCTGAGGAGAGCCCCAACTGGTGGATATGCCATCATGGACATCCTTATACTGCCTAAAACGAGCATGAGCTGCAGGTGGACAAGCCATTCTCAAGTCAAGGAGGGGTGAGATGAGGTTCCCAAGCATCCAAGCATCCCCAACCCACCGCCCAGTAACAGGTGAACAGGCACATCTGGGTTCCGCCTTACAGCTGGGGGTCATGGGGCAAAAGAGCCCTTTTGAGAGAAGATGGCTGAGACTGCATTTGGCTGGTACTGGGCAGACAGCCCTGGTCCTCAGCTTGCTGGCAGGATGTGCTAAGGCCTGTCCCTGTGCTGAGTCAGGAGGGACCAGGCAGGGCTGTCACTGAAGGGTCTGTTCCCCACAAGACCAGCCTCAGGATCCTAGAGGTGGCTAATTGGTCTAAAAAGTCCAGTCTATCACAGGTCAGTGTACGTGTAGACATATACACACTAAAACTCTTTTATTCCCTGGACATTACAAATAACCATGTATCCAAGGCCAAGTTCTGGGCAGGGTAGTGGGGGGTGGGAGATGACAAAGAAAAGAACATAACACAGTCCTGCTCATCAGGGGTTCAGTCTGAGGAGATCCGTGAACTGCGCCCGAGAAGAGTGAAGGCTTTCAGACTAAACGAAACCTTCCCCTGTAAACTTTACATAACCTGGGAGTTTTATGTATTAGTTGTTAAAATTAATTCACACGCCAACTTTCTTATTCCTGGACTATGAGGAGCATGTCCTTTCAAGGGTAACAGAGACCTAAAAATTGGAGGGGGAAAGGTGCACATAGGTACAAAGTCAGGCATACAATTCCAGATAGTTCCCAGATGACCCAAAACCCACTGGAAGGTTCCTAAGCAGTCCATAGACCCCTGGTCAGGGGCCCAGTCCCAAAGGAAAGCTAGCTGCACCTGCTCGCCAGACTATTTGCACCAATATCACGGGAGCAGGAGGGAGGTGGCGATGAGGTGCCCAAAGCCCAGCCAGCGAAGGGAAGACTCAACTTGCTACTACTGAGTCCCCATCCCAGGATTCCTGGAGTTCCTTCTTAGCTGCCCCACCTAGGGATTCACCCCTGACCCTTCTCCTTTCCTACTGTGTTCTCTACCTGGAATGCTTTTCCCTGCAACCTCCAAATGTTCAAACCCTAATCATCCTTTCCAAATCCTTTAAAAGCCTTGCCTGCCAGTCTCCCGACCCCTGGTAACCAAGAGGAAGGCCTCCTGCCACTGAGCATCCAGAGCACTTCCTCTGACCCTCTCTTGGGTCTCCAGCCACTATATACATTGAGCTATAATTTTCCTAGATACAGGTCACCTCTTTCTTCAGACTCAGATCCTTAAAGGCAGGGGGTTCACAGGAGCAGAATCTTCCAGTAAAGCCTCACAGGGAACCTTAAATATGAAATGTTTGCTGGTAAAGGAAAGATTGCTCAGTAAGAGAGCCACAGAAAGGAGAGGGCAGAGTTACACCCTTGTGAGACAGTATGGGAAGGGCCACCTACAGAAAGTAGGACCCCTTTCCATTGGGCTTGAAAGGCAAAGGAAAGAGAAATGTGAGGATATTTAAGTGAAAAACACATGAGGACATATTCCCACCGAGACTAGAATGTTAGGTCTAACGCATGTAGAATCCACATATGGGACAAATGATGACAACCAGGAGCGAGCCCCAGATGTTGACTGACAGAGAAATCAGCATAATGTGAGAACAGCCCAAAAGCGCCACTAGAGACAGTTGCCTCATTGCTTCGAGATACCCAGATGCTATCCTGAGACAGAGAAGTACCCACAGACCTAGAGATGCAGGCAAATTAGCCCGGCACTGGCTTATCTGCTAACAGTGCCAACCCAAAAGAACTCCTGGCATCTGCAGTTTAACTCATCATCAGGGAGTGAAGTGAGCAGGCAAGGTTTGGAGTTCAGCTCTGCTATCATCCGGCCTTAGGGCCCTGGGCCTGTTTTCCTCCTCGGACCTTAGTTTCCCCTGTATTTAAAATAAGAATGTTAAATTATAGCTCAGAATCTTCCCCACCCTGAAGTTCTAGAAATCTACAAGGCATTTAGTAAATACCTGCTCTGAGCTACAAAATAACTGTTAGATGACTGAAAGCATACCGTGTTTGTGTGTGTGTGTGTGTGTGTGTGTGTGTGCGCGCGCACCTACTTAGGAAAGGTTCTACAAATATTAATAGTCATTATCTCTCAGCTACCTCTTATGGATAATTATTGTTTTCATATTTACACTTTTCTGTGATTTCCAAATTTTCTATGCTGACAGTGCATCTGATTTATTTCTCTACTTATTTAGGTAAAATAAAGCCGCCAGTTCTCAGGGCAGACTGGGAAGGAGCATACTGGTGCATACGTGTTAGCCACACCTCCTGCATAATGGGATTCCATCATGTTTTGGTAACAACAAATCCTCCATGGTACAAGACATAGCTTTTCCCAGCATTTCACATCCCTTCTTCCTTCGGAGCTGCATAAACAACACTCAAACAAGCAGAGCAGTAACTGGTAGACCCATTTTACAAAGCAGGATTCTGCTGGGCCCAGATACCCAGCCTACTCAATCAAGGTCACTGGTTCATAGCCAAACCTGGACTTGAATCCAGACCTTCTAACTCCTAGTCAATGCGCTTTCCTTTACCTCCTGCCACTCACTTCACTTCCTGAATGCCAAATGACTGCTATGTGTCAATCACTGTGTTGAGCATGGAGAGAGGAGAGGGGGAGGGGGGAAGGAGGAGGAAGTGAAAGAGTAAAAAAAGATCTTGAGGACCAGAAGAACTTGGAGACACTCACACATGACAATTTTAGAAATGAACTTCTACTATAATGTAAGAAAGACAGCTGTATTCATTCATTCATTCATTCATTCACTCTAATATTTAGCAAGTACCTGCTACGGTATGTGCCAAGCCCTGCGCTAGGCACTGGGGAACAGATGTTGAGCAAAATAGAAATGGCCTCTGCCTTCACAGCTCGCGGTGCCAAAAGGGGCCAAGTGAGGTGACAAGGATGTTTTAGCACAAAGCTGTCCCTGCACCTAGAAGTCACGAGTCACACTCTACAGATGGCAAACCCCTCTTTCTTCAGACAAGTAAAACAGGATTAATTCAACTGCACCTTTAGTTATTCACTCAACAAGTGCCTACTGTGTGCAGAGCAAGATACTTGGTGCCATGGGAGACACCAAGGAACTGGCCAAGTGTCTACAAGCACTTTCTCTATTCCTGTTACAGACATCATCGGATGCTCCAAAAACACAGTGCTGAGTACCAACTGAGCAGTACTCACCATCAGGATCACAGCATCTGCACACCAACAGTACAACAGAATCAAGATGAAATCAAATACATTGTAATCGCTGAGGGCAAAAGAGCAACGCAAGGGAACTCTTCATTACTCACCAAACATGATGGGCTCCCACTTATGACACCATGTATTCTTCCACAACCCCCTTAAAAACGAGCATGTATGATTTCCATTTTTAGAGCACGGCACATCTAGATGGTACCAAATTACTACTTTCACAGCAAAGATACACCAGTCAGAAAAGGCCATTTTGGATGAGTAGATGTAGGGTAACACTGCGAGGGCAGGAAGAGCTGCAGTGGCCTTTGTAACCGCCTGGAGCCTGATTTTGATAAACACATGAAAAGGTGTACCAACCTGTCTACATGACTGGAGTGAAGCCCTTTAATCTTTCATAAGCCTCACACTGGTTCCTTCTGGCCCTGAGCTGCTTCCTCGATTTCCAGATGCCCCAGCACGGCATCCAGGCCTCGACAGTACTGCCTTGACCCTGTGCTCTGCAACAAATGTGCTTTGTCTATGTCTGTGCCAGGAAACAGAGTACAGTATTAAACAACACGCCCTGCCCACCCCTCTGCTCGAGCCCTGCTTGCTGGGACGTGACCAGTCAACAGCTGGTCAGGACCATAAGTCAAGTTCAGGGCAACCTTTTGATTTACTTGAAGAGTATTTTTGAAAATCAATAAGTAAATTCACAGTTGTGTCCATTTCTATGTTAACTGAACAAGGGGAAATAAATTACGTCATGAATCTTTGTAAGAGGAAATAATCACTTCCGAACCCTCAGAAAGAATACCATGTCCTAAATGACAGTTTTTTGGTTCAGATGTCATATGTCAGGCATCTTTAACGGGGGTGCTTTAATAATAACAAGGTCTTTCAAGTAAAAGAAACCAAAGTAGGAAAGCACTGAGGAAGATGTTTCCAAATTAAATAAGGAGAAATGTGATTATGATTAATGGAAGTTCAAGTTGTGCTTTGATGTTTTTAACATGAGTGCTTGGTCCATCTGTTTGACTCCAGAATGCCTCAGAATGTCTTTTCTGGTTATTTTACATTCATTGAATGAGCCTGCCAATGTCAGCTTTCGCTTACGATTGAGAGTAAAAATATTAAGACAGTCTTCTCAATTTCGATTTGGAAAAACCAGCCTTATCTACTGGAAGTCCCCTGGCTCAGAGGACAGCACTGAACGGGAGACGTCCCTGAGTCCAGAGCTGAAGCCAACTCCCCTCCGCCCTCCCCTCACCCTTCACATTCAGCCTATTGCTCAGGCCTGGCCACAGGTGCCAGACGCATCTCCCCTCCATCCTCAGTAGACACCCCCTCATCTAGGGCCTTAATATCGCTTCCTCAAAACTATGCCAAACACAATCGGGAACCACAAGATCACCACGGGGATACGAAAAAAATATGAGAAAACTTTTTAGGTAGAGAAATTAGCTAAGGACTAAAGGTGGTGACATTTAAGCCAGGAACTAATAGATAAAAAGGAGTTTGTAGGTGGAAGGCATACATTTAAAAGCTCTGTGGAAACCAGGGTTTATTATTTTAAGAACCTGAAATGATGCTGATATGGCTGAAGCATCACAGGCAAAGGAGAGAGAACAGGGACGTGGGAGGCAAGGCAGGGATCACGCATAGCCTCACACACCCCAACATGAAGCCCAAGTTTGATTCATATAAGAACGATCTATAAAGGAAAGTAACACAGATTTGTTTATAAAAGGCCATCTAACCACTGTGTGGAGAAGAGACTGGAAGTGCAAAAGATGATGACGGTTTAGCATAGGTAGGTAGTAGAGATAAAGAGACGGAGAGCAGTTCCAAATAAATCCAGAGGCCTAGAGAACAGGACTGATTGATTCTGATGGCAGGATGAGGAATAAGAAAGAATCCAAGAAATTCTCAGACTTGTAGTGTCAGCACTGAGGTGGATGAAATGCCAGCTGCTGGGACAGAGAAGTCTGGGGGTGGCCCGTCCTGGAGGAAGTGCTGAGTTCCATTTTGGATGTGTCGAGTTTGAGCCTTTGAAACATACAAGTCAAGATGACCAGTAGGTAGAGGTAGACATAAAAAGTTAGGCATCGACAGCAAAGAGACAGCAAATGAAAATGGGAGAGAAAGGCAGACAAAAAGACATTGCTGATTTCAAACAAATCAGCCCACGGGCTGTGCGGTAGTTTTCTCATTTGTAAAACAGGGGTGATGTCTAAGGCACTTGCTGGAAATTTTATGAGTCCCAATTGCTCAGGGCCAGAAGTTCCCACCATCTATTATTTAGAGAGTATTTACCAAGCAAGCCAGGCACCAGGGATGGTCTAGAGCACCCATCATAGCACAGCAGCTGGGATGTAAGATCATTGTCACACGGATCACACTTTTTCATAAGTAAGCCTTTGCAATAAAGGTCGTTGTCTTATACAGAGCAGCACTTAAACTGGGAGGTCCTAAAAAGACAAGGTTATTTTACTCTCAAACACTGTTGGTGGGAATGTAAACTGGTGCAGCCACTATGGAAAACAGTATGTAGATTCCTCAAAAAATTAAGAATAGAACTACCATATGATCTAGAAAATCCATTTCTGGGTATTTATCCAAAGAAAACCAAACACTAATTCAAAAGAATAATATGCACCTTTATATTCACTGCAGCATTATTTACAGTAGCTAAGATATGGAAGCAACCTAGTACCCACTGATAGATGAATGGATAAAGGAGATGTTACTTACACAGAGAGAGAGAGAGAGAGAGAGAGAGAGAGAGAGAGAGAGAGAGAGAGAGAGAGAGAGAGAGGACTATTACTCAACCATAAAAAAGGAATGAAATCTTGTCATTTGCAACACCATGGTTGGACCTGGAGGGTATTATGCTCAGTGAAATGAGACAGAACATGATAAATACTGTATGATTTCACTTATATGTGGAATCTACAAAACAGAAACAAACTCACAGATACAGAGAACAAACTGGAGACTGCCAGTGGGATGATGGGGGGAATGAGTGAAACGGGTGAAGGGGATTAAGGCGTATAAACCTCCAGTTATAAAATAAATAAGTCACAGTGATATAATAAACAGCATAGAGAATATAGTCAATAACACTGTAATACCTTTGTATGGTGACAGAACGTCACTGGACTTACGGTGATCCCTTCATAATGTACATAAATACAGAATCACTATGTTGTACACCTGGAAGTAATATTGTAAGTCAATTATACTTCAATTTTAAAACAGACAAGGTTATTTTCCTGTTTAGGGTTCATGTTTAACCTAAGCACACATCTGCAGCTGCAGTTGCTCTGGACAAGTGTGGTTGTCACCCTGTGACAATCCTGACCCTTCCTTTTCCAGCTCTCCCACCTCCATCTCAGCCTCTCTGCCAACAGAGTCCCTCATGACTCACATAAGGGCTGGGGTAAGACTGTGGGCTCTTGGCCGCACACCCCAGCTAGTGCAACCAACTATCGACAGCTACAGTTTCCTAGTAAATAATTCAAAGAGTTGGGCAAGTGCATCAATATATAACAGCTCTCTCAGCCACCCCTCGGTTCCCATCCCTGCCACATGACGTAATCTATTATATATGTTCGGTTTTCAGTGGATGGTGCCATGTTTCATTCTGTCTAAAGCCTAAAACTCCTTTTCCTTCTCCCCTAGAATTATCCATCCCATCACCAGAGAGAAACCCACAGCCAAAGGTTACCCTCGTGGATCCACCTCCAAGAGTCAGACACACACAGGAAACTAATGGTTCAAACACTTCCCCACAACAAACTTAATCCTGAACTCCCTCTCCTTCCCTTCCAGCTTGAGAACCACCTTCAGTCTTGACCCAAAGTCCACAAAACACCCAAAATCACAGTAGCAAACAAGGATGTGACCTCGGGATCATGAGCTGTGTTCCCAGCGAAGCTGTGAGGCAATCACCAGACTTGCCCCCGTCCAACCAGAGATGAAGATGGACTGAGAGAACCATCCATTTGTCCCTGGCTGGACCCCCCTCGTAAACCACATCATAAGACACAATATGACTCATCCTTCAATGTCCAGCTCCAATCTCATTTCTTCCAGGAAAACTTCTCTGACTATTTTTAGACTTTGCTAATCATTCCTTCTTTTGAAATCACAGGACTTAAATTTATCCTGTTTATTTGGCACTTGCCACATATTGCCCAGTGATCTATATTGGACTGTACCTTGCCCTCAATAGTCTGCTCTAACATAATCATTTAACAGTGTGTGTGAGAGTCCAGGTGTGCACGTGAACTTGCATAGGCGTGTTTGCATGCACTCTCTAAACTTCTTTGCTTAGCTTCCTTTGAACTGAGGCCATGTGCAATCCTTCCTTTAAGTAGGTACAGTCAATCAATAATTGTCAGGAATGTGGCTACTGTTGACATTTAGGGTTCAAAGCCAAAAAGCTCCTTTCAGATATTTTTAAGCCTCTGTTGAGTTTGTATTTCGTAGCATCACCTACACTTTCTATATGTCTGAGCCATCAATATAAAAGAGCTCAGGTAAGTGTCTCTAGGTCAAACACAAGTAACCAAGTGTTTACTGAGCACTCGCCGTACACTTGGGAATTATGCTCAGTGTACATATAAAGGCATTTTAGAAAGAGCCTCCCCCACGAAATGAGTTCCTTTCTCATTAATTAGGAGATTCAGTTCCTCCAGAACATTCCATTCCTAAGCACTCCAGTTAAGTAAATTTTACTGAAAGGCAGTCCTTGAACTCTGGAGAAGAATAAATTCCTGAAAAAGACTCTGTAATTTGAACTAATAATGTAAATTAAATCTAATTTTTACCACAGTAACAATGTTATATTAGACAATTGTTTTTAACCAAAAACTAATTGCCAACATTTAAAAGAAAAAAAAGGGCAATATTTTCATTTCAAAAACATTAGAATTGCAAGCAATCCTAAAGATCTTCTGTGTAGCTAAGGGCAGTAATCCTATTATGTGCCAAGAATTTGCTAGATGTATTTCATATATTCAGCATTTAATTTCTCCCAACAGCCCTAAGAAACAAATATCATTTCCTGTCACAAATGAGAAAACTAAGGCCTATGTTTTGACTAAGGCTTTGTAGCTATGTAGTGGCAGAGCAAGACTTTAAACTCAGGCGTGTGTGGCTGCAAAGACAAAGATCTTTCTGCTACTCTGAATGGCCTCACTAAATCAATCATGAAGAATATACTTAATACTGCATACTAAAATGTCTGATATCAATTAAAGAGGGTTATACAGATCAATGATATCAATTTGCCAAATGGATTTATTAAAAGATTCCAAGACTCAGATCATCGATGAAAGGCTAAAGCACCACTGGACACAAGGAGAGCTGAGGCAGGGCATGAGAACAGTGCATTATTAGTCTTTGCTGAATATTACAACCTAACACATTATTTACCCTTCTAGGTGCTGTGGCTAAAACAAACAAAAAACCTCCCTTGTGGAGCTTCCATCCTAACGGAAGGCACAAAGATGACAACCACCAACCAGCAAATATAGCAACAACTCGTCAGTGGTTCCAACTGTTTTGCAGGAGAACATGCAGGGTGAGCAGGACAGGGCTTGCCTCTCCAAGGGCCGGCAGACATATGAGCCTGGACTGCAGAAGCAAGGCCTGAGCTGGAGGTACGCGGGATACCAGTTTCTGAATATATTTAAAGTCACAGACTGCGTAAGGTCACTGAGGGAGGGACTGCTGACGGAAGCAAGAGGAGGTTCCCTGACTGTGTGCTGGAGCACCCCAACATGAACAGGACTGTGAAGAATCAGCAAAGGAAACTGAGAGGGAGCAACAGGTGAGGCGGGGGAAACCCAGAGAGTGCGGCATCCTGGAAGCCACAGAAGACAGCACACCACGGAGGAAGGGTATTACATGTGACAAATACTTCAGGTGAATCGAGGAGCACAGAGAGGGCTGAAAACTGACCACTGGATTTAGCAACAGGAAGATCAGTAGTGATATTGAGAGCAGTTTTGGTGGAGTGGTGGCAGCAAAAGCCTCATGAGTTCAAAGAGGAATGTGAGGAGATAAACATGCAATAGGCAATATAGAAAATAATTTGAGAAGTTTAGCTACAGAGGAAATGAGAAAATGGGGCAGCTGATGGGTGAAAAGGGATCAACAGGGATTTTATATCTAAATGAGAGAAATAATACTAGCATGTTTATGCACTGACGGAAGAGATCCAGTATAGAAGAATAAATCGATAAAGCAGGAGAGAGGAAGAGAACCGCAGTGCCATGAACTTGAACAGGCAAGGCTGGATGCAACCTGGAGTGCGAGAGCAGCGGCTGGCCCTGGCTCGGGACAGAAATGTAGACAGATGGGTGGAGGTGGCCGTGGGAGCTTGGAGACATTTTCTTCTGGTGGCTTCAACTTTCTCAGGGAAACGAGAAGCAAGGCCATAAGCAGAGAGTGAGGATGAGAAGGAGGTGTTGGTGATTTAAGGAGAGAGGAGAATATACGAAAGTGGTGTCAACAAATGAGAAAGAGACAACAGGCTTCATTAAAGATAGTACTGATGCCATAGCATTAAGTTCTCACTGGAGGTCAGCGATCATTTGAAAGACTACCAGTCATCTTAGCTAATGTATGTTTGTCACCATGCTTAGCTGCATGGGTGCCATTACATCAGAGGATAAAGAGTTGCAGTTATTCAAGTTTGGGGTCTTGCAAGCAAATATGCAATAGTACCTTACCATCTTATTTCCACAGAACGTCACCGTCCACAGAATCCCCTCCTCTCACTCGATCCAAACATCAGCCCCATGATGCTTCTGCTGGCATGAAGGGAGCACGCTGCGCCTCAAGCAGTTTCCAAGGCCAGTGCTCTAACGCCCGAGCTACGGAGCCTACTGAGGCTCAATAGTTTAAACGACTTCTTAGAGCACAAGACTCGGTCTTCTGACACCAGTGCTCTGCCCAGGCCACACTCCTTCCAGTCAGAAACAAGCCCATAAACCAGAACTCCTCATTCCCCAGGAATTCCTGGTACATCCTGCCTGGCAAAACTGGCAAAAGCTCTGGCCCTTGCTTCCGCCTAAGCACCACGCAGCCACACCCTTAGCAATGTAAAGACATGTCTGTGACTACGGAGAGCTTTTCGTACGAAGAGACATGTGTGTGCTCTTCATCACAATCAACTGTGTATTATGAAGGTGATCTGAACTGTAGACATTTGGCTTTACTTATTTTCTATGACTACAGAGTTTTCTATCAGTAGCTGTGCTGTCTACCCTTCATCTCATATATTAAGTCCTAGACTGGAGGTTCTCATGCCTCAGTTATCAAACACTTGAGGCTTAAACTGTCTAGTGAGGGAGGAGCAGGAACACGGCTCTATTTTGGGAGGTATGTGGCTTGTGTAAGGGCACTATTAAATGAAGGAAAAGCAGTAAATTCCTCAGAGCAGACTTCGGGGCCTGAACATTTGTGAATACCCCAACTAGAAAACGGGGTGCATGTCTCTCTAGTCCCTTTTGTCCAACATCATACGAGGTCCCGTGAGCAACAAAGGCTCTTTCACAGTGAGAAACTGTGGTTCCCTACGGATCCTGTAGAGATAGTATAATTTTTGTAATTTTGAAGTATCATTTTTGACATCAATAAAATTCACGAAAGCCCAAGTGAACTTCAGCAAGGCATTATTAGTAAACATGTACCATGCATGGGTGCCATGCGTCAGGCGCTGTGCTAGGCTCTGGAGATACTGTCATGAACAAGACAGGCTGGCCCTTCTCTCATCAAGATTATAGTCACTGGAATTTTCTTACATGAGACTCAAGAAAAGTACATACGAGAATTCTGAATGAAAATGCTCCTTCAACCAAAAGTTTGCATGAAAAATTAGAGGGTTGCCTAATTTACTGCTCTCCTCCTTGGCTCCTCCTACCTGTGTCCTCTGTGACAGCTCACTGAAGAGTCTACCAGGAGAGCAATGGAGCATGCAAGGCTCAGTCCTAAGCTCTCAAGGAAGACAGCAGGATGACAGAAGGGAAAAAATTTAAGACAGACCCTTGTCTCAAGGAGCTTCACGTGCAAAGAAAGAAATACCCAAGGAAAGAGCTACCTAAACGGTGCAAGCTTCTAACAGAGAGGCAAGCAGCATGCTGAAGAAGCCCTAGGGAAGGGGCGAACTGGCTGGTGATGGGGCACAAGCCTGCTCCAGAGTGCCTCTCTCTGCCCCTCCCCTTTTGGCAAGCAGCTTCATTCACTCAACAAAGAGCAATTAACTGGCCTCCGTGTGGCAGGCACTGTTCTAGGCACTGAAGATACAGCAATGAAAAAGACAAAGTCCCTGGCCTCTAGATGACTTCCTGGGATGGGGGTAGGGGGTGGAGCAGACAATACAGTGTGTCAGGTGCCCCGTAGAAAATCAGGCAGGGAAACACGGGGCGGGAGATGGTGTGGAAGCTGTTATTTTAGAGGTTGGTCAGGGAAGATCTCTCTGAGAAGATGACATATGAGCAGATACCCTGGTGATTAGGAGTGAACCAAACATATATCTGGAGAAGCACATTCCAGGCAGAAGGAAGGGAAGGGCCAAAGTCTGAGGTGAAAGCGTGCTTGGCATTTTGAAGAACAACAAAGAAGCTATCATGGCTGAAACAAAGTGGAAAGGGGACGTTAGTAGGAAATGAAGGGGGAGCAGCATTTGGCAAATGACGTATTTCTTTGGTCCATGGTAAGACCTTGATACAGTCTACAGCCTGGAAAGACTTCCGACTGTCAGGTTTTACTTAGGGAAAAGGCTCCCCATTGTCTAGGAATTCACAGCCCTCTGTCAAAAAGAAACAGTAATTACAATTTTCACAAAGCCTTATCATGCTTCACTTTGACCAGCCAGGTTGGGAAAGGCTATGACTTAGAGCACCAGTGTTATTTGAAAGTTGACTGCTATTTGCAGCATAAGCAATACTTTCTACAAACAGAAGGGTCACAGGAAAGAGCAGTTTCTGCCAGAATAGGTACAACAGACATCCTATTTGATATTACTCTGATGTAACATTTGGGGAACAGAAATAGTCCCAATGGAGACTCTAGGCATTCTACTTCAATTCCTTCAGCAAAATCAAGACAACATTAAGTACCAAACTATACATCAGTTGCATTTAAGACCAATTGGGTGCTGCTACCTCTTCCTTGCTGAATAAGCCAACTTAATCTTAAGATTCAACATGTTATTTTTCAACTTATAGAATCACACTACACATACCTTTTGAAGTTCCTCAGCATGTGTTCTGAAACTACCAATAAAACTGAGCTTCAACACAGATAATATTAATTCATCACACAGTTTTTCTTTTCTTTTCCCCTACCCCTCCACTTCACAAGATTCAAAGTCTTCTATAGGTCACTTCATGGAATGGATTTGAGATTTTTGCCATCAGCATGTCATGGTAGGAAATGATTTCTTAAACAAGTTTCTTAAACTGCCTCGGTTCAAGTCCTGGCTCTACAACTTACTAGCTGGGTAACCTTGACAAGTCACTTAACCATCTGTGCCTCCTCATCTATAAAATGGGGATGATAACAGCACTCACCTCTAATGTTGTGAAGAGGATTAAATAGTAAATACTTGTAAAGTGCTTAGAAAGTGTCTAGCACATAGAAAGTGCTCTATGAGTACTTGTTAAATAAAGAACAAAATTTATAAAGAAAAGACGGATAAATTAGCTAAGTTAAAACTAAGAATTCTGGTCCGGTCAAGATGGAGGAGTAGGTTAACACTGTGCTTGCCTCCCTCTCACGACCACATCAAAACAACAACTAAACTACAGAACAACCACCACTGAGAATCGCCTGAAGTCTAGCTGAACAGAAATCCTATAACTAAGGATATAAAGACGAAACCATATCAAGACTGGTAGAAGGGGCTGAGAAACAGAACAGGCTGATCCCACACCCATGTGTGGTGGTTAAAAGTCAGGAGGGATATCTTGGTTGTGGAGGTTACCCCTGAGGAGCGAGAGGTCCCAACTCCACACCTGGCTCTCCAGTCCAGAGTTTCAGGGGAGGAAGAGAAGTTCCCAAAACTTCTGGCTGTGAAAACCAGCAGAGATTGTGGCTGAGTGAGACAGGACTGCTAGAATCCAGCGTTTCTCTTAAAGGGCCAGTGCATGGACTTACTCATTGATGGACACACTCACTCTGAGCTCCAGCACTGGGGCAAGAATTCGAAAAGTGCCAGGAACATACAGGAAGGAACTAAATTGTCTGGCTTCAGGGCAAGGGCTGGAGGGGTAGCTTTCTCTCAGGCCAAAGTGCTGTCAGAAGCCATTGTTCCTTTGTTGAGCATTCCCATCATCCAGCGAACAGAAACAGGTAGGCACCATATCTGAGTCTCCCTCAAACTAGCTCACACAGTTCAAACCGCCATGGTGATTCCCTAAGATCCCACCCCACCCCACCCTCAACTTTCAACCACAACCAAGCCACTTCAAGTGGCTTTTCCATACCAGCAGCCTGTCTTGGCTCATGGTGTAGACTTCCCTAAAATCTCTCAAAGATTCACAAACCCTAAACAAGAAGCATCTGGCCTTGGCATGCCCCATAACCTTTGCTGAGCATCCCCAAGCCCAGCATTGGAAGCAGCTGGCCTTGACTCAAGGCTTGGCCTCTCAAGGCACCTGCAAGCCCAGCGCGGGTGGCAGCCATCTGCAGATGGCTTTGTGCCTCATTCCAAGTGGCCATAGGCAGGGCACAGGCTACAGTTCAACTTGGCCTGTGGCAGGGACCCTTCCAGGAGCCCAGGGACTGCACGTCTGTTGGCCAGCTTCAACTGACCCAGAGCACCACATGGCTGCCTCCACAAATGACAAACCCAGAGGGCAGACTGGCCAGGCACCGGAGCCCTGCTAAAGCAAACCCTGCTCCTTAGGGTCAGCCCCTGCACAGCAGCTCCTCCACTAAAGTCCAAACAGCTCCTCCACCAGTCCTCACAACCAATCAGCCTGAGGGTCAATTCCTCCCCATGACATGTAAACAGCAGCCAAAGCTCAACTACAACAGGAGGTCACACATAACCCACACAAGGGACACACCTGGAGCACCCAGGTCTGATGATCAGAGAGACAGCACCACTGGGCCCCACATGACACCTGTTACATAAGGCCACTCTACGAAGACTGGGAGGCATAGCAGCTCTACCTAATACATGGAAACAAATATAGGGAGGCAGCCAAAATGGGGAGACAAAGAAACATGTTGCAAATAAAAGGGAAAAAAAAACTCCAGAAAAAGAACTAAGTAAAATGGAGACAAGCAATGTACCTGACACAGAGTTCAAAACACTGGTAATTAGGATGCTTGATGATCTCAGGGAAAACTTCAACAAAGACATAGGAAACATAAAAATGGAAATAGAAAACATAAAAAGGAACCAGTCAGAAATAACAAATACAGTAACAGAAATTAAGACTACATTAGAGGGAATCAACAATAGAATAGATGAAGCAGAGAGTCAAATCAGTGATTTGGAAGATAAGGTAGCAGAAAACACCCAGTCAGAACACTATAAAGAAAAACAAATCCCCCAAAATGAGGATAGTTTAAGGGGCCTCTGGGACAACATCAAGCGTTACCAATATTCATATCATAGTGGTACAAGAAAGAGAAGAGAGAGCAAGGAAATGAAATCCTACTTGAAGAAATAATGAAGGAAAACTTCCCTAACCTGGCAAAGGAAATAAATATACAAACCCAGGAAGCACAGAGAGTCCCAAACAAGATGAACACCAAGATGAATACCCCCACACCAAGACAAATCATAATTAAACTACTAAAGGTTAAAGACAAGGAATCTTAAAAGCAGCAAGAAAAAAACAGTTAGTTACCTACAAGGAAGCTGCCATTAGACTGTCAGCTGATTTCTCAGCAGAGACTGCAGGCTAGAAGGGATTGGCAGGAAATATTCAAAAGGATGTAAAGCAAGAACCTATAATCAAGATTATTCTACCCAGCAAAGCTACCATTTAGAATCAAAGGACAGATAAACAGCTTCCCAGACTATAAAAAGCTAAAGGAGTTCATCACCACCAATCCAGTATTACAAGAAATGGTAGACTTCTTTAAAAAGAAAAAAAAAAAGATCAAACATATGAGTAATAAAATGGCAATAACTACACATCTGTCAACAATTACTTTCAATGTAAATAGATTAAATACTCCAATCAAGAGGCATAGCATGGCGGAATGGATAAGGAAACAAGACCCCTACATATGCTGCCTACAAGAGACTCACTTCAGATTGAAAGACACACACAGACTGAAAGTAAAGAAATGGAAAAAGATATTTCATGCAAATGGAAAAAAAAAAAAAAAGCTGGGGTAGCAAAATTTATACCAGACAAAATAGACTTTAAAACAAAGGCTATAACAAGAGATAAAGGACCCAGTAATTCCACTTCTGGGTATTTATCCAAAGAAACCCAAAACACTATCTGGAGGGGACGAGTGCATCCATATGTTCATTGCAGCCTTGTTTACAATGGCCAAGATGTGGAGGCAGCCCGGGTGCCCATCAAGGGATAAACAGATAAAGAAGAGGTGGTACATACAGAGGGTGCCAAAAAAAAGTATACACATTTTAAGAAAGGAAAATTGAATTAAAATTGTAATACTCAATATATATCAATAACAAAAGATGAATACAAGTCACTTTTTATTTCTGCAATTACAAGAGGTGCTCAAAGTGGTTACTATCAGCATCCAGACCCTTCTGATTACGGCAAACTACTGCTTGAGCAACATTGACCAAAGTGTCCACTTGTGTACATTTTTTTGGCACTCCCATGGCACCTCCGGTACATACAATGGAATATTACTCAGCCATAAAAAAGAAAAAAAAGTCTTGCCATATGTAACAATACAGAAGGACCTAGAGGGTATTGTGCTGATTGGAGTAAGTCAGATAAAGACAAATGCCATATGATTTCACTTATATGTGGAATCTAAAGAACAAAATAAATGAACAAACAAAACAGAAACAAACACTAAGATTTTGATGGTTGCCAAATGGGAGGAAGGTTGGGGAGATTAGTGAAAAAAGGCAAAGGGATTAAGTACAAATTGGCAGTTACAAAATAGACATGAGGATGTAAAGTATAGCATAGGGGATACACCCAATGATATTGTAATAACTATGTGTGGTGTCAGATGGGCACTAGATTTATCAGGGTGATCGCTAAGTTATATAGATACCGAATCACTATGTTGTACACTTGTAGCTAATAAATATTGTATGTCAACTGTAATTCAAAAATAAAAAAATATTTTAAAAAAAAGTACAAGGGCAGCCGGCCCGGTGGCTCAGGTGGTTAGAGCTCCATGCTCCTAACTCCGAAGGCTGCTGGTTCCATTCCCACATGGGTCAGTGGGCTCTCAACCACAAGGTTGCCAGTTCAATTCCTCGAGTCCCGCAAGGGATGGTGGGCAGCACCCCCTTCAACTAAGATTGAACACAGCACTTTGAGCTGAGCTGCCACTGAGCTCCCGGATCACTCAGTTGGTTGGAATGCGTCCTCTCAACCACAAGGTTGCCGGTTTGACTCCCTCAAGGGATGGTGGGCTGTGCCCCCTGCAACTAGAAAAACGGCAACTGGACCTGGAGCTGAGCTGCACCCTCCACAACTAAGACTGAAAGGACAACAACTTGACTTGGAAAAAAAGGCCTGGAAGTACACACTGTTCCCCAATAAAGTCCTGTTCCCCTTCCCCAATAAAAAAAAAAGTCTTTAAAAAAAAAAGTACAAGGCCTACTAAAACACTTTTTAGAGGTTCCATGTCCTTTTTTCCTTGGTTAAAAAACAATAATAAAATTAAGAACTCTATTAATCAAAAGATACCACAAAGAGACCCAAAGGACAAGCCACAAACTAGCAAAATTTTTGTATAACATATGATCAACAAAGAATTATAATCCAGAACAGATTTAAAAACAAAACATTTCAGTAAATGAATTAGAAAAAAAAATAATTCACTAGAAAAATGGTCATAAGACTAGACAGATACTTCACAAAAGAGGAAAACCAAATGGCTACATAAAAAGATTCTCAATCTCATTAGTCATCGGCAAAATACATATTAAAACCACAAAGATATACCATTTTGGAACCATTTGATTAGAAAAATTAAAAAGGGTGATATCAAGTGTTAGCAAGGATAGGAAAGCAAATGCAACACTATAGATTACTGCAGGGGAGTTTATATAACCCTTTGGAAAACAACTGAATATCATCCAGTAAAGTTGGAGACACACACACTATGACTTTGCAACTCCATTACTAAGCAATCCTTTGCACATGTGCACCAAGAGAAATTCTGAAGACTTCACAGTGCCAGTTGAACTAGAAAAAAATGGGAACATCCCAAATTTCCAATAGTAAGTGTATAAATAGATGGTGGTATATTCTAATATACAGCAATGAAAACAAATGAATTACAAATAAATTTCAGAAAAATAATTGAGTGAAAACTACAAGTTACAGAAGAATACATTCAATATAATTCCATGTACGTAATTTTTAAAATGTGCACAACTAAAGATAGGTTGCTGAGGTTATTAAAACGTGTGTGAATAAAACCATCAAGAAAAGTAAAGAAGGATATGCCTGAAATTCTGGATAGTGATCTATGTGTGGGGAGAAAAGGGAGGAGGAGGGGTGAACAGAGGAGTGAAAGGTAATGCTGATTTATTTAATGGGGCAGGTGGATCCACTGGTTTTCATCTTGAGTTGAATTTTAAAGCATTTTATAAATATTCTTAGTATCAACTCAAAAATAAACAAAGAACATGATTTCCTCCATCTCTAAGCACAGGCAAATTCTATTACAGGCCCTGCTGACATGCCATTTTTGTTGTTTTCTCTTCTAGACTCTCACTGGATTGCCTAGTGGGATTCCATTCAGCCATAGATAAACAGAGCAGTGGTATGAGGTTGGTGCAAAAGTCTTTGCGGTTTTTGCAATGATTTTTAACCTTTTAAACCGCAACGACTTTTGCACCAACCTAACAAAAGCAAAGTGACCAAGAGCATATCTAATTGTGGCTTTACCACTCACATAACTGCATCATCTTAGGCCGACTGCTTAACCTCTCCATGCCTCAGTTTCCTCAACTGTAAAATGAGAAGAAATAATGGTATCCACTTCATAGGGTCACTGTAGGGGGTAGATGTGTTCATACAGTCCACAATCCTTTATCAGCAACTGCTGGGGCCAGGTGTGTTTCAGTATTGAGAATTTTTCAGATTCCAGAAAATGAATACCTGACATCCCAGAAGGATCTGGAGCAGCACCCTATAATCAAACACTTTTCTTCCTTCTTCAGTGAACATCTGAAAATTGACACTAAAAGAGATGAAACCTATCAAAGGTCTCACACAGGCTCAAGAGACTTGGGGAGGTAAAGAAAATGTTATAAAACTGGGTTGTGATAATAGTTATACAACTCTACAAATTTATTAAATAAAATAAAACTACTGAATGGTACAACTGAAGCAGGTGTATTGTACGATATGTAAACTGTACCTCAAAGCTCTAAAAAAAAAAAAATACAGTTTTCAGCTTTAAAAAAAAAAAGTCTTACATCAATTCATGTAATGTTTTACCACCAAATGGGTTTATAAAAAATTCCAATCCAGATTTAGAGATGTTTTTAATTTACAGCTGCAGCTCAGAGAATATGGACGTATATTTGCAGAGCTCACAGATCACATAGGAAGTGCTCAACATGCAAGTGTTTATTATTATTATGACTATTATTTTACTCAGCCCAGTGTTTCTCAACAGGGGTCTACGAGAATTTTGGGTGGGACTGTTCTTCACTGTAGTGCAATCCTACATACGACATTCCAATAGCACCTCTCAGGATTTGTGACAATTACAACTGCCCCACACATTTCTGAATAGTAAGGGAGGGGAATGCCAGCTGAGAACCATTAAGCCTATTAAACTCTAAATTCTTTAAAGGTAGAGTCTGAGTCTTACTCATTGTTATAAAATGAGAATGCTTTGTAGAAGAGTATGTGCAAAAATCTCTAGCACACAGCAGCGCTCAAAATGTGACTTCCTTCCTTCTCCTTTTGATTTTCATCCCTGTTTACATTTGTTAAATCACATTTGAAAGAACATTATATCAACTACATAATTAAGACACGCAATGTGAAAGTGATTTTTCAAATGCTAGAATGAACAAAGAAAGCAATGAACATTTTCATACTATTCCGTAAAGTCTTTAAGAAATGCTTTACTATTCACTCAACAGATTTCAAATAAGGTATACCAGTACTTTATCAAGGCCCACAGTTTCTTAGGCATTTATCGTGGACTTCCACTAATAAGAGTTCAAAACAAATGACACTAACTTCTGTGGCAAACATCAAATCAAGCCAAGTATAATCTAGGAGTACACTGTGACAAACTGAAGATCAAAGGAAGTAATATGTTTACTCTATTTTCCTTTATAGCTACAGAGCTTTAAGTCAACAGCCATCATAGAGTGGTCCCCGGACCAGGATGTTCTCTTCAACTCTCCCCAGGGATGAGGTATGCCACACCCTCTTCCCAGGGTCCCTTTCTGTGATGATGCTCACTGCCCAAACCCATGAAACCACAATGACAGAGAAACAGACATCGGCTGCTCTGATCCCCTATTTTAGAGGCAGAGAAACTAAGACCCAGAAAAAGGAAGAGACTTGCCCAGATTCATGCAATAATGCATAAACTAGTCTGGATCAGAACATGGAGGTTCTGAGTATTAGGTCTTTCAATGACTTATACAGTTATCAACAAGGCCTTTTTGTACGGGTACAAGTCAAAATGGAGGAAGAAGAGCAGCACTGCCCTCCAATGGAAAGAGCAACAGCTGTGGCACAGGACTGGCCTGGATACAAACCCCAGTCTAGTCGTGATTTGGGACATGTTAGTAATCCTCTCTGCACCTCAGTTTCTTCATACATAAAAGGATGAAAGTATTTACTTTACAGAGTAATACGGGGCTAAATGGAAACAAAACACGTAAAAGGCCCCTTCTCTATGCAACCTCAGAAATACAAAAGAAGATTATGAAGCTACTTTGGTTTACGGGTCTTAGCTGCTAATACTTTAAGATTTCCGGAAATGCTATTGCTTTCCTATCTATGTTGCTCTGTAACAAGTAGAAAATAACACTTATGATCGAGAAGAGTTGTTGGTTAGGACCGTATAGCCATCCACAACAATAAAACGCGTTGGCAAACTTTGGCCTGTGAGACAAATCTGGTCCACTATCTACAAAATGGTAGTAAATATTAGTAATAAAAAGAAAAATGTTTTATGACACATAAAAGTATAAGAAATTCAAATTTCAGTGTCAATAAAGTTTTATTGGAACACAGCCATCCTCTGGTTTATGTAATGTTTATGACTGCTTTTATACAACAACAGCAGAGTTAAGAAGTTGTGGCAGATTGCATGGCCACAAGACTAAAAGATTTATTTGGCCCTTTACATAAATAGTATTCCACCCCACCCCACACTCTAAATTAAAGAAAATGTAAACTTATTTAATCTGAGCATTATATAACAATTCCATGATACATGTTACGAACACATCCTAGGGACTCAGAAAACCAGGCTTTGTAAATCCCGCCCTATTCAGGGTTTGGCTTAGAAACAATGATATTAAGATTAATATGGACATTCCAGTTCTGGCAAGATGGATTCAGAACACCTACCTTTCCTCTCTCACTAAATGTAAACATAAAAGCTACACAGAAAATATGAATCATCTGAGGACTCTGAAAAGTAAATGGTAGCAGAAAGATTAGAGAAGGAAACGAGAACTCATCAGAGTACCACCAAACCAGTGGTGAATTTTCTGTTGTTTTGTTCCTTCCAGTATCACCCAGCCTGGATTCAAAGACAGCCCAGCACCCAGAAGCACTCATTATGAATGGACAGAATGAACTTGAAGAGAAAGCTCAAGTTTACTGTTTTCTAGCCTAAGAGGGGGAAAAAAAAAAGGAACTATGATGATCAGAGAAATCCCCTGCATTTTATTGCTTTTTTCTGATCTCTTCCCACCTCAGCCCCAGGGAATCCCACAGAACCACAGCACAGCAGCTGAGCAGACACCTGAAATTCTAAAAGGAATGATCCCTCTAAGAAGGGCTGTCCTTCCAAGAACAAGAGGTGAAACCCTATTGCTTCTTTTTCTCTCTACTTCCACTCCTTGGGTCTGAACAGTCACAAAAAGTCTGCAGCAGAGAAGGAGAACCAAATCTTGGATCTGTGGCTTGGGACAGCAAAAGAGGGCCTCAGAGAATCAGAAACTGTCAAAGGAATTGCAGAGAAAGGGAAGCACACAGGAGGTTCACTGCAATGTGGTGGGTTAACATCTGGGCTCACCTCCGAACTGCTCATTGTGGATCTGACCCGAAACAGCGTGCCCACAGCTCTGAGATGTGCACTTTGAAAGAGATCATTGCCCAGATCCCAGACTCAACAATGGACTGTACACATGCAGGACAGATTCAAATGACACCGCAAAGACTTTGAAAACTGAACTGATGTTAGAAATACAGCCCACAGAAGTCAGAACTTGCAACCAGATCAATCATCTGCTTAAAAAAAGAAAAAAATTAAAATAAACAGTCTCCATAGGATATAAACAGGATCCAGTTAATCATAATATCCAAAATGTCTAAAACACAATCCAAAATTACTCAATGTATGAAAAACCAGGAAATGCTCAACTTACATGGGAAAACACCAACCTTAACATAACATAGGTATTGGAATTATCAAATAAATAATTTAAAGTAGCTATTATAATCATACTCTAAGAAGTAAGGCTGAACACTGTTGAAACTAATAAAATGATAAAAATCTCAACCACAAAATAATGTAAAGAACCAAATGGAAATTTTAGAACTGAAAGTACAGTAACAAAAACTTTACATGTCACTAGCTGGATTCAATAGCAAAGTGGAAGTGATAGACGAAATAGTGAATGAATTTAAAGATAGATTAATAGAGATTATTCAATGTAAAACAAAAAAGAAAAAGAATTGCAAAAATAAAAGGAGCCTCAGGGACCTGTAGGAAAAAAACTAAAGGGGCCAACATTCATGTCATCAGAGTCTTGGACGTAAAAAAGAAAGAGTGTTATGTAAGAAAAATATTTGAAGAAATACTGGCTGAAAACTTCCTATATTTGGCAAAAGACCTAAACTGACAGTTTCAAGAAACTCAGCAAACCCCAAAAAGGATAATCTCAAAGAAATCCATACCTAAACACATCATAATCAATTTGGTGAAAACTAAAAGCAAAGAAAAATATTGTGAAAACAGACAGAGGAAAACAACACACATGAGGTCTACCAATTAAGTTTGTGAACTTATCCTAGAAAAAGTGCTACATATGTCATTGCTGAATATCACCTTCAAAGTACTCCCCCTCGGAAGTTATGCACCAAAGCTAGCGCCTAGTCCACCCTTCAAAGCAATTTTGGAACTCTTTTTCTGGAATGGCCATCAGAGCTGTCATTGTATTATCCTTGATGTCCTGAATGTCATCAAAATGTCTTCCTTTCAATATTTCCTGTATCTTTGGGTAAAGAAAGAAGTCACTGGGGGCCAGATCAGGTGAGTAGAGAGGGTGTTCCAATACAGTTATTTGTTTACTGGCTAAAAACTCCCTCACAGACAGTGCCGTGTGAGCTGGTGCACTGTCGTGATGTAAGAGCCATGAATTGTTGGAGAAAAGTTCAGGTCGTCTAACTTTCACGCAGCCTTTTCAGCACTTCCAAATAGTAAACTTGGTTAACTGTTTGTCCAGTTGGTACAAATTCATAATGAATAATCCCTCTGATACCAGAAAAGGTTAGCAACATCACTACAAGTCCACGAACTTAATTGTCAGACCTTGTATAGGAAACAATGATTTGAATGAATATGAATTTCTAAGAAACAATGGAGATCAGAAAGAAGTGGAATAACATTTGTAAAGTACTGAAGGAAAATAACTATATCCATCAATAGACATCCTTTGGAAATGAGGCAATTCTATATTCTATATCCAGCAATAAACATCCTTTGGAAATGAAGGTAAATGACAGTCTCAGAAAAACAAAAACTAAGAGAATTCATTTCCAGGAGACCTACTATGAAAGAAATCCTGCCAACAAATTAGATAACCTAGATGAAATGGACAACTTCTTAGGAAAAAACAAACTACTTAAACTGATTCAAGAAGAAACAGAAAACCTGAACAGGCCTATGATAAGTAAGGAGATTGAATTAATAATCAGAAACTTCCCACAAAGAAAAGCTTTCAAAAAGTATTTACACGGTTGTTTTTTGTACCATAATTTCCTACTTTAACACAAGTTTGTAGGTAACATAAACTTGTATGGAGTACAGACAGCTCCTATGGCAAAGGCTTATCACAGTCCCTAGAAAAACCTCTGAAGTTAATGTCAACAGTGCTAATATTGACCTTCTCTTCCAATGTAGAGGCTGACTGCGTGGTGTGGAGACCCGGGACTTGTAACATAGCTGGAAAAAAGACCCTATTTAGTGTTACACTGTTTCAATTGTTTCCAGAGGAAAATGGTCTTTGTTACAAATTTTTAATGTAACAACTATTTCTTTTTTCTAATCATAAAGTATTCTTTGTAGAAATTTTGGCAATAACCCAAGCATATACATCTTTCTATGTTTTAAAGAGATACATGGGCAAGTCCTTGGGGTCTCTGTGGCGAACAGTCTAAAGATGCTCATACACGCCTATCACACACAAGCTGTAACTACCTAGGAGAGTATTAACCTTGACAGTACTTCCTCTTCTCTGCTCTGTATTTGTGCTTTGTCATTCCTGTGCGGATAACATTTCAACGTTATACTTTTTGATCTAATTCTGACACCTGCACTTTCTACCTGAACCACAGGTCACTCTCAGCGGATGATCGTCCCTGACTCCTCCCCCCGCCCCCAGTCCTCTGGATCTTATTCACCAACAAGATGGTGATGTTGAGCTAGTGCCCTCATCCTGGGGGAATGTCTTTCATATCAGTAGGCTCTATTCACTTTTCATTTCACTGAATGCAGCCTTGAGGAAAAAAGTCCTGTTCTCCCCCTCTCCCTGCCCCACTCTTTCAAGCTGTGTGATCTCAGCAAGTGACTTGACCTCACTAAACCTCCCTGAAACTAGGAGTAAGAATGGCACCTGCCTCATAAGATTCTTAAAAGGTTTCAATGGGAAAATACACATAAAGCGCTTAGCATAGGGCTCAGCATAAGAGGGCTCATCAAACGCTAGCTCCCCTTAGCAGGACCCTGTCTCCCCGAAAATAAGACCCAGACGGACCATCAGCTCTAACGCGTCTTTTGGAGCAAAAATTAATATAAGACCTGGTTTTATTTTACTATAATTTTTGTTCCAAAAGACGTGTTAGAGCTGATGGTCCGGCTAGGTCTTATTTTCGGGAAAAGACGGTAGGAGTGTGGGGGGGCTGGTGGGGGGAGCGATTGCAGCAGCAGTACTAGCAGTAGTCCCACCACCACCACCACCAGTGCACACCCTGATGAATGGCAGGGACTTGTTCGCAGCATGTGGGGGGAGCAGGAGGAGAGCAGAGGTGCCCCGGACTGCGTAGCCAGGTGGTAAAGCAGACAGACAGGCTGCTGCAGCAACAGTGTAAAGACATTTCTGTATGACTCCATAACGGAGAAGCAGGGATTGTGGTGAACACAAACCAAGCCTAATTAGTCAAGTCACAGAAATTAGGAATTTATTAAAAACAGCTTCACTAAAATGCTCCACTAATTGGTAGCAAGGTCATTCTGAATCAGTGTGTCAACTGGAACATGTTAACATATATAAAACAGCATTACTTTAAAGTAAACTTTGTGTCCTAAGCTAAGCTCTTTGCCTCATAGCAGTGCTTATGGTGCCAGCTTTAATGCAGCAGCTTGATTTGTATCTGCAAGTAATTTTTCAGTGTGCCTGGCAGTTGTTAACGTAACTTGAAAGTACCTGCTCTTAGCTCTTACACAGGTTCAGCATTGCATCGTTCTGTCTTGTGTTCATTAAGCACTCGGCAGGTGGAGGACACACAGATGAATAAAGGTAGTTCCTCATCTGACCTGAACAAGTTTATGGTTTAGGAAGGAAGAAAACTCACAGGAAGAGGAAATCCTTTTAAAGTGTATCATGGCCGTTCCAACTTCAGAAGCGGGTAAAGTGGTTAACAAGTTACCTTTTCCACTATGAAGTCAAACAAACTGAACATAAGATAGTGAAGAAAAAAAGGTCAAAAAGCATATATACACCAGGAGCAATCACACAGGAAAAGGAAATCAACCTTAGGCTGTGTGTGTCAAGAACAGAAACAGAAGAATCTCGGGGGGAAAAGCAGTGCGGCAGAGCTCCTGCCCCTGCCCCTACTCCTCAGGGCACATCTGAGAGAAGGGGAGTCGACAAAATCCTGAGCAGTCTCACTTACAGGTTCCAGGCTGGAGAGCAGCAGACTGAGGAGGTAAGCCCACAATCTTCAAAAACTAAAATCAAGCCCTCAGGTTTGGAACCACACACATACAACACGGAGAGACACAGGCAGAGGCAAGAAGTGCCTGGGGTCTGTCATCTTAGGGCACCTCGCTGAGCTGCACTGGGGAGTGGGATCCCTCCCAGGTGGGAGAGTGAGCCCCAGTACCGGTGCGGAACCCGACAGCAGAAGAGCAAGCACGAACCAGGCCCCAGCAAGACCTCACATCCCACCTCTGCACCCTCGGGGGCAGAAAAGAAGACTGACAATTATCCTGCCCTCCTCCTGTAGCCCCAGGAGGAGACAAACTGCTCCAGATAAGACAGGGTCTCTGGGAGAATACACCCAGCAAACATCGAAGCCACGGTCAAGCCTCCCCTGCCAGCCACTGCACAGGGAAAGGGAGCAGCCCAGTAAATGTGCAGAGGTGGTTGGAGGGGAGGAGGCTGGACCAGCTTGTCTAGAGTGGACAGAGCATTAGCTAGTCATCCAGTTTTCATGTCCTGGGTAAAAAGAGAAGCAGCAAAGATGCCTGAGCAGACTGCCGACCAAGAACCATGGAATGTTATCATCGCAAGCCTTAAAATGTGGTTTTAGGGAAATTACCTAGTAGATGGCAAGTAGTAAACACCTTACAGTTCATTACAAGCACTTCGTACAAGCAAGCACATAAATGTGGGAGCTGGCAGTGGCCACGACAGAGTGGGCAAAGGGGGAGGCTGACCATACCAGGCAGGAACTCGAGCTTCTGTGCCCACTCGCCCTCTGCTCAGGGCAGTCTAGCCTGCGCGGCAGAGGCTGGGGGAACCTGGACAACTTCCTCTGAAAGCCGCACTTACAGGAGCCTGAGCAAGCCACAGCTCCTCCAGACGAAGGGCAGGCTGGGCTCCTCCACCTTAAACCTGCCCAACTCTGAAACCAATCAACCCTCTGGAAAGTCGCCGTGTGACCTTGGCAGAGGAAAAGCACTCACTCCTGTGCTATTTAAGTATACATCAGCACTACACTGAGGGAGAACATTTGTTTCTGGGATCAAAATCTGGCACTCTGGGGCTTGGGCCGAATGCAAATGGATTTCCTCAACTATGAAAACAGTCATCTAATTAAAAACCAACCAAAATAAGTGAGGAGAACTATATGTTCATCAGTTTAAGATGTTTTTTGGCATAGAAATCCAGCCCCCCAAAAAATGTAGCTTTAAAGAAAATCTGGCAAACAATTTGGCCCTAGTCACTTTGCCTTGATACCTATTCAAAAATTTTAAACAGGAATGATATCATCACTGTAATTTTATTTATTTCAGAAGGAGCTGACAAAACAAATTTCAGAATATATTTCCATCCCCAAATTCAGGATATAATTGCTCATTTAAGTAAAAACAAAAAACAAAGAACACTCTGGATCTCTGACTCTCTCTCCCCCTATTAAAATATACATTAACTCAAAAATCTATGTATTTCCCTAAGTATTCTCTCTTGCCACTTCACAAGTGGGTTAGGCTCATAGGGGTCTCAGGACTTCTCATGTGGTTTTCCTCAGACAAGAAGTAGTAAAATGAAGACATCAAGAAAGAGACTCTTAAAAAGTCTATAGTGACTGACTGCAAAGAAGACTCCAAAACCACCAACTACAAAGAACAAATGAAAAACTATCCAACCTTCTAAAACCATGTTGCATATCCACCGAGAATCATCAAAATGATCCATGAAATAAACGTCTTTTCAAAAAGGGAATTGGCAGGGAGCAGGTCGCACGGCTGCCTGACCCAGTTGTGGGGGAAAGCCTGGGAGTTCATTAAGCGTCACGGATCGCAGAGTGGGAGACTCACCCACCTCTGGTGCCACACCTGCGGCTAAGGGAGAAAGACCTGGACCTGGGGTGGCTGAAGGCAGCAACCTAGGCTGTCAGCCCTACACCATCATTCCAGGGGAACTGAGCACCATTACTCACTTCCCTTCAACATCTTGGTAACCAGGGAACGTTAAAAACACAAAGGAGAACTTGACCACTTCTCTGCATTGCCTCATCCAGGTGCTGTATCTCACTATTTCCGGACAAGAGTCCTCCCCCGGCCCCACTAAGCGCAGAAAGGAATCTTGAAGGCCAGCCAACTCCACTGCTCCCACCTGCCCTCACCAGCACCCTTAGAAAGCCATTCCTGGCTCTCCTCTCCTCCAGCAGGCCCTCCCACAGGGGCCAATGAGAACACTCCTTTTTTACGAGGGGCCATCCGGAACACCACACACCACCTCGTCCTCCCAGCAGCTCTGCAGAGGATTGCGCGCAATGATCGCGTGGCTTTCGCCCTTCCGTGTAACCAGCTGAAAGCTCCCCTACTTTAACTCGCTGTAGTCTACTTCCATCCTATTTAGACAAGCAGAACTGCTCAGTAGGAAAAATAATCCTTTGAGTATTTGAAGGCAAGAAGACCTCTCCCTCATGCTCTCTAATTTACTCAAAGGTAAAGGACCAAGGTGGACGGAGTACAAAAACATCATTAATGGAAAGTCTATCAATTTAGAATTTATGATAAATGAATCTGAAACAGGTCTGAAAATCACGTCTGTGCTATCTACAAAGAAAATGCTTGATAAGTCAATGCAGAACATGAAGGAAAGAATCTTTTTTTAAATAGGCAAGACTCCAAGGGCAAGTATAATATCCTTAAAAGAATCAACTTTTAAAGAATTTTATAAGGTAGTGGTTTACATCTAAATACCACTGCTTACTATAGCCCTCTTTAGAGCAACTTCCTAGAGGTCTGTATATCTGGTCGAAATCATTTGAAACAGAATACAGACTTTTCTGCATAGAATGTCCCTGAATAGAAATGCCACCAGATTCCTTACCTCCTCATTTTAAAGTTGAAGAGCTCAAAATTTTGTATCCTTCACACAAACTCAGTCTCTTACTCTGATACAGTAAATGTAACAACAAGGCTAAAAGCTTTATAAAAATTAAAAGACTCTATTAGGTTTTAGAATTGCATTTAAACATTTAAAAATGCTTATTAAGAAATCTGTATGAGTCACTTGTAATGAAAACTACACAACTTTTTTAAGTAGCTTATTAAGCAAACTGGAAAAGTGATGTATTTTTATAGTGACCTGTGTTCCATTTAATGTTTCTTAGAGGCAACTAGTGTCTTTTAAAAATTATTTTTTATTTCTAATTTCAAAATTCAGAGCGCAAGTTTTCATAGAAGTGCTGAGCTGGGTATTCGTCTCCTCGTCCTAATTAAAATACTATGCAATAACTTATTTCAGTAGCATTTTTCTAAAACATTAATCGTCAGATATACGCCCCAAATCTTTGGAGTACAAGGAGGAGTGTTTACCTAAAAAGATGCTCTTGTCAATCACCCTAGTGAGCGGCATCATGAGGTCTTAACGTAGTTACCCTCCTCTAGTGTTTGCATAGAATATGGGACTTTTTCTAATGATGGTGCTAATTCCCAACATTTATTAAATTATTTTACATACAGTTTCCGTTCATGATATGGATACCTGAATGGGAACTGAATGGATTCTTGTTGTTGGTTTTAATGATATATATTAGTTTCTGTTGTGCCAAGATCATCCTTGTAGAGTAACTTAAAATACATGTAATGTTCATTTCTGTACTTTTGGCTTTAATTTAGACTACATTGAAACAGGCTGAATATCTAACAGTAAGACTACGGTTACATCAGTTATGGCTTATAAGCATTTGATGCAATATTATGTAGCAATTGAAAATGAATAAAACTACGTACTTTGGTAACACAGGAAAAAAATAACAGGAACTAATACTAAAACACTAAGCCTATGTCATTTTGGTGTGCATTGTTCTGCAGTGAGAAATTTTTTAAATTTATTAACTTAGAACAAGAACTCTCGTTGAGAGATTGAAAAGTTCATTCATGCATTCAACACTGATCATGCACCTATGATATGCTCGGTACTGCGCAATTGGAAGCATACCAGTTTTCCATAAAAGGGTTAATTGAGAACCAGTGGTCTGGATAAAACATTAATTGTGGCTAGTTGGTTTTTTCTCTTTTTTTAAGGATTTTTGGATACTAAAGGGTATTTTTCAGATCTTTCCAAGATAGAGACACAGCAACTAGCAGACACTTTTGGAGTCAATTCACTGTGAAGGGTTTTCCACCGTTTAGACCTCTGACACCATGCTAGAGATTCACCAACTAGAAATTCAACGAATCTGAATGTATATTAAAGAAAGGAAAATACATTTAGCTTATTTTCACTTTTTCTACCAGTTGTTGTAAAGAGAATAACCCTATATCTATGTGCAATAAAAATTTCCATTTGATTGGGGGGAAAAATAAAGTTAAGGAGCTTACAGCTCAGAAAAGTAATCACTTCTGCTCAAGGCCCCATGAGTTGGGAGTAGAAACAAAACAGGAGCATAAGTCTACTGATTCACCACCTAGAGTGGGGTTTGCTCTATGCACAGGGTTTCCAGGGCCTCTGCATATGTAGGTTCAAGTGCACAGTGCGTGCCATTTCCACCTGACAGAAGCGATGTAAGTGGATTTAAATGACAGCACATTCAAGTTTAGGACAATTAGACTGCAGAAATGAACACAAATTATTGTGACATCAGTATATGTGACAAACAAAAAATGACTACTTTGCTCAGCTGTCCTCTGGGCTGCAAAGCTAAACCCCAAGCAGCAGAAAGAAGACTACATTTGCATTTTAATTTAATTTACAAACTGTATGTATCATCCTTAAAGCCCTGTAAGTGTTCTAAAACAGTACAAAAATGTATGAAGCCCTGTAAATAACCAGACTATTAATTTAATAATATTCTATTACACAAACTCTTTTACCATTACTGCTCAACAGCCCCTCACCACCAATTAGTTTTAATTAATGATGCTTAACAAATACAAAAGAAACCCCCATGAATGCCCACTGAATAAATTTCCTGTATTTCAGGCAAGAAAGATACAAGGTCAGAAAACTAAGTTCGTGAATTCATCTTAGGAATGAATTCTACATACCTCATTGCTGAATATAACTATGGTCACCTCCATAGTACTCCCCTTGGGAAGAAATGCACTGACCCCAGCACCTAGTCCACTCTTCAAAGCAATTTTGGAACTCTTTTTCTGGAATGGCCATCAGAGCTGTCGTTGTATTACCCTTGATGTCCTGAATGTCATTAAAATGTCTTCCTTTCAATATTTCCTTTATCTTCGGGTAAAGAAAGAAGTCATTGGGGTCCAGATCAGGTGAATGGGGAGGGTGTTCCAATATAGTTATTTGTTTACTGGCTAAAAACTCTCTCACAGACAGTGTCACATGAGCTGGTGCATTGTCGTGTTGATAGAGCCATGAATTGTTGGCAAAAAGTTCAGTTCGTCTAACTTTTTCACATGGCCTTTTCAGCACTTCCAAATAGTAAACTTGGTTAACTGTTTGTCCAGTTGGTACAAATTCATAATGAATAATCCCTCTGGTATCAAAAAAAGGTTAGCAACATCGTTGCAACAAGTTTGCGAACTTAACTGCCAGGCCTCCTACGTGGCCACCCTTGGGCTGCTCAGCTCCCTTGTCTGTAAAGTAGGGGTGCTAATGACACCTACTTCCTAGTGCTGTGTGGGCATTAAGGGGAGCATGTGTGTAAAGCAGCACTACAATGCCTGCAACAAGAACCTACTACATGGTAGAGATTGTTCTTATGGTTCTAAGTCAATTGCCCTCTTGTTCCTGAACACACATATTAGAAGGGGAGAGAAACTGAAAGCAAAAGTGACACCTAACAGATGGACGAGGGGGAGAAACACAGATACTGGAAAGTATGAGGCCCTGGAGCCATTTCACGCAGGCGCAAATAACCTGAAGCCATCACTCATAAACTTCGCCGTTCCTAACAGTGACCCCGTGTGATAGAGAAAACGTCAGGCTAGGTGGTGAGCGGCCTGAAATAGGCAGTGTATGTGTGATACATTTCAGAGAATTTCCTTCCAAAACGGACTTTACAAAATAAATGCTTTTTTCCTTACAACGGATAAAATCCGCTTCAGTCCTCTGCAAAAGTTCAGCTCTCTGGAAGGATACAGTCTGGAGGAACAGAGCCAAGGTGTGTCTCCTTCTTCAAGTACATTGTGCACCATCAACTAAGCCACAAAACTAGTGTATTTAACATGATCCTTTCTAATCATTCTGCCAAATCACCTTTCAGGAATGAGAGATACAAAGAGGAAGATCAAAGACAAGACATAAGGCAGAATGAATCAAAGGACCACGAGAGGAAGCAGAAAACCAAACCACAGAGAAATTTGCAAACCACCGTTCCATGATGGAAGGGGAAAAACCTTCACTATTTAATGAGCCCAGTGGAATCTGGGCTAATCCTCCTCAGCCTGATGAGCCTCTTTTCTGTGTCTGCCCCTCTTGCTCATCCTGGAAAGTCTGCCCAGCAGTACCAAGGAAGTGTTCGAATTTCACTGCACCCCTGAGGAAAGCTTTGGTAGGGAGATGCTGGAGGCACAAAGGTAGAACTTGACTGCTTTGTCATTTCCAGCCCTACTCAGAGCAAGTGAACCAGCACTAAAATTTCACAAGTAAGATGAGAGGTCTCAGTGAGAGCTGCCAACGACCCACCATGGGTCATGACAGCAAGCAGGAGAGGCACTACCCCCGAGGGACCACTGTCATCATCTTTAAGAATTGGTTCAAAATGTGCCCCCTTGGAGAAACCTCCCTGTCTCTTCTCGTTTTCAAAGCCCTCCAGCCCACACTATGCAACCTCTATACCTCTAGTCTCCAGATGTTTAGCACAGTCTCTGGTGGAGGAAGGTGGAACCCTGACCAAGGCACCCATCTGAGGCGCCAGCTCAGGACTTTCACAGGAGAGAGAAAGACTGAATCTATGTGATGGGACCAATCACATCCTGACCGCCCTGGCATGTCCATAGGACACAGAAAAGAAAGAGGATCGACTGACACCATAATTAGTAAAGCCTGCCTTCCCTACCAGACTGTAGGCTCTGAGATCAAGAGTCATGCTTCCCTTGTTAATGAGATTTCAGGCCAAGCAGAGGACCTGGCTGTCAGCTGCCCTCTGTCAGGAGCTCCTGACAAATGAATGGGGGCAGGCAGGCCGAGGTAGGTAAGCAGCCAGAGCCCTGACCAATGAGCCTTAATGCTGTGCATCAGTACACAGGGATGGAAAGAACACGGTACTAAAACTCAGGACATCTAATGATTTTGTAAATAATCCTGAATAAGTCACGCAACAGCCGGGAGCCTCAGTTCCCTCATTTGTAAAATGGTGGGGAGAGTAACAATTCCTGCCTCCTTCTTGCACAGGATTGTTGATGGAATCGAAAAGGAGTAACAAAATTAAAGCTCTTTGGGCAAATGTTAAGTATTCTATACATATAATATGCAATGATGCAATATACTACAAACACCTTTTCTACAGAAAGTCTCACTTTACATATGATGTCATCATATGTTTGCAAATGTGTCATCGTTTGAATAACTTTTGCATGTGTTTCTTCATAACCATGTTGTATACGGCTATTATTACCCCACCATAAAAATTTAAAAACAAAAAAAAACCCTGAGACTCAGCAAAGTCCAGCTTGCCTACTGCTAGGAAGCAGGGCCATTTTCTATCCAGTGAATTAGCTGTGTCTTTGTAGGATGCAGTGTACTTAGTAGTAATCATGGTGACGGGGTGGCCAGGCTGGTGAGTTGAATCCTATAATGCAAAACTTTCAGCATTCAAAGATTGGGGGGGGAGGGGGGTTGGTGTAGGAGACCAGGGAAAAAATAAATGCAGAAGAAACGCCCAATCCTAAAGGAATCAGAATCTGTTTGGAGTTAGCTTCTCATCCCTGTTAGCCAAATCCTGGCTCACAGGCCCTTGCAAGGACTAAATTACAGCTGTGAGCAGTTGGTCACCAGAAGCCTAAGCCAAAAGCCATTCTAAAATAACAAAACCAAGGACAGAGATTCCTCTGAACCCTGACCACTACGGAGCTATATACTCAATGCTTATATGAAAAGGTACAAACACAGTTTGGCTTGGGGAACCCCCACTCCAAATTCTAATCCACTGAGGTGAGGGTCCAAGCACTACTCTGTGGGTTGCTGGAATCAGCCACACTCCAAATCCAGCAGCCAGCTTCCCTGGGGACCACATCACCCTCCCAGCGCTATGACAGAGCAGCCTTGAGCTGACCTTTCACAGTAGAGCAGTGGTAACTTCTAAATTATAAGCTCCTCCGCTGCGGCCAACACTGCAGCCACAGCCCTCGTGCAGCCAGTAAGCAGCTTAGAAGGAACTCAGGTGATGGAGGGCCTGACCGAAGAACCCCACTGTGCAGTATATGTGACTCCTTGTGACCACCACCAGGCCTCTAAGAAAGCAGCTCTCCTTTCCCCATCCTTCCACACTCCTCACCCATGACCAGCGGAAGCCCAGTTTACATCAATTATCCATCCTCAAAGGCACCGATTCACACTGCTGCTGCCGAGCATTCCCCCCCCGCCACCCCCGCTTTCTGTAATTGCTTTACAAGAAGGGTGCGTGAAATGGAAAGTAATAAACCACAGAGGGCATGCAGAAAAAGAATTACTTCAGGACACACAATAGAAACAATCCAGCCTTTCCACTGTTGCCAGAGGGCCTCCTCTCTGCCCCATGCCCAATGCCCTGAATCACAACGGCTTATCCCAACAGCTTTTAGAATAAGAAAGTGTCAGATTTGGCTAACTGCATAGAACAATCAAATGTATACATGAAAACCAGAGAGTTTGAGCACAATCTTTACAAGCCCTTACGTTTTTTCCCTGAACCCCAACTTACTTTTTGTTTGCATTTATAAATCAAGAACACCATGACCGTTTCCAGCTGTCAGAAGTCCTGAAACCACTGCTCTGCTGTGACAGTCCTAGCCTGAAGCTCCCCTGGGAATTGCCTCTCCTGAAATCCTCACCCAGCTCCCCAAGAACGCCATTCTGGTTCCGTTTCAAGACAAGGGCAAAAGGCCGATTGAGTTACATCCATATTTCACACGTTCATTTTAAAGGGAACCTGGCTTTAATTTTCTGTAATGTGCTTTCCCACAAGCTCTGGGGCCTTGGGAAGACAAGTCGGTAAATATCTACAAGTCTGCTTCCTCATGTGGGAAAACAGCAGGAAGAGTCATTGCTCTGTCACTGTTGTAGGAAGCCTCAAACCAGGGAATATTCTGAGAAGTACTTGGCATTTAATAAGACACTCTTTAAAACTACATAATCCTACGTAGGGTAGGTACAGGGGCTCAAAGGGTACAAATCTCCATTACAAAGTAAGTCATGGACACGTACTGCCCAGTACAGTGACTATAATAACACTGCACTGCACATTAAAGGTTGCTAAGAAAACAGATCTAAAAAGTTATCACAAGGAAAAAGTTTTTGTCATTATGTATAGTTAAAAATATATAGAGAATTACAGTCATGGGTAGAATCTAGGAGATTAGTTAGAATCATTCATCATCTCACTGTTGAGGAACCTGCCGTGTTAAAAGTGACCTGCTCAAGGACTCGGAAGCATGGTTTTCTTTGGGAGCACAAAGAAGAACCCAGAGTTGTCCGACATTAACAGCCACCTCGTCCCCTCTCCAGGATTTGAATGCATTAGCTCGTCTTTGAGCACGTACTTTGGGCCGGGCACTGTGCTAAATGCTTTTTGTGCCTTATCTCAGTTAACCTTCCCAACAACTTGGGAGCCTAGAGGCAGGTGCAGGGAGTGGCCCCACATTCCACAAAGGAGAGGCTAGGCCATCTGTCAGGTCACATGGCTAAAAAGCAGCACTGCTGAGATCAGAACTGTAGGACCTGAGCCTTTAAACGCCACAGCTCACTTCTCTCAAAGCTGCTTCTCTCATCCACTGCTCCAGCCTCTCCACCTGAAAATGCCATGCACATGTGAGGTGCAGCTCGGTTCATAAATACAGCTCTTCTTTTGATATTACTTCACAGAGGAAGCTCTAACACCCCCTTCACCCCCTGGAAACAGGCACAACCGCAGGTGACCCCCACCAATCACCAGGCAAATGACTGGTGACTCACCGGGTAAAGTCCCATTTGATTTTCCCTCGCCTAGATCCTCCCAGGACTGGAGGTTCTCACGACCTTTTCATAGCACATGGAACTTTCTCTCCCAGATTTGCAGGTGTTCGCCTGGCTGCGAGCCAGCCCCAGCCCATCTGTCTCAGGAAGCCTCCAGCCACCCCTTACCCTCCCACCCCCCACCTCGCTCATCTATGAAACCCCCAAGCAGACATTGTTAGCCCTGTAATCTTCTATAGCTACCACATACCCGCACTTTCTATAGTTGTACATGCTTCAGAATGTGCCCCTTTATAGATATTTTTCTTTAAATGCTTCATAGGAGAGACCATTGTTACAGTTGGGAGAGTGGAGAAAGATTCAGGGGACACTTTGGGAAAAGTAAGACCTTCCCTGTGCTGCACCATGTATGAACTTCTCAGGTCTGTGTCCTCCCCCGCCCTCAGCCCATGAAATATCCTGATTTATGATTTATATGTCCTCAGTCCCAAGGTCCTTTAATGAATTAGCAATGGCCTTCACCAATGGGCTGACAGAGGTTGGACGGATATAAAAACAAATCAGAAGGCATAAAAACAGACTGGAAGGAAATACATAGATACATTAAAGATAGGCATGCCTACGTGTTAGAGTTATGGAAGACTTACTTTCTTCTTCGTGCTTTTCCTTGTCTTTTAATTTGTATTATTTTTACAATAAAAATGTTACCTATTGCATGCCTCCTCTCCCCTGACAGGAAAATGTTCAGATTCTGGTACTAAACAGATCTGGGTATGAACTTTCCACTTACTGGCCATGTGACCTTGGGCAATATACCTAACCTCTCTGAATCTCAGTCTCCTCACCTATAAAAGGGTAATAAGTGCCTCCACCATTTCAGTTGTGAGTACTAAACAATATGACACCTCTGACTGCAGAGTTTCTTCCTGCTTCTGTAACAACTTTAAAATGTATAGGCCTACTACATAGTAAGCAATCAATACATGCACTTATTATTAGAATAATTACTATTCATATGTTTATCTCAGTCAGGTGCTACATTCCTGGGTAGTATCAGTCTCTTACACAAGGACAGGCAGGCATTAAGAACTCAGTAAATTCCCATCGATGCCTAAATATATCCCATACACCTACCCAAGGAGAGGGCCCTGAATCCTGCACATTTGAGGAACAATGAATATTATCTCAACTGTACACACTCAAGTTCTTTACACCTCTCTTCACTCCAGTATCAGAAAAGGTTTACTCAGAAATGGGGGATGAGGGAAAGTACCATTTATAATCTGTATTAATGATAAATTCAGAAAAGTTACACAGCTTTGAGTTAAAGGGGATGGAGAGAGTTGGTTTGTAGGGGGTATTTTGTTTCAGTCTTTTTCCCCCCCTAAAACAAAACTAATGTTGACCCTTTCTTTAAGGAGCCTCTGAACAGCGCTGACTCATATTGAGTGAAGGAAATCACACTTTCACACAAAGTACTTTCCTGTCAGTTGGTAAGAAACCTGGCTATTTCACTTACATCAAACTGGCGTCTGTTTTAGAACCCTTCCTCCAGACCTGGGAGTTCTGTATGATCAATCCTTAACGCAACCAATGAACTCATAGGGAAAACATCACTGAGCCAGCTGAAGAAAAACAGCAGCATTGATTTTCCCCTACATTTTTTAACAGCATCATTGAGATGTAATTCACATACCATAGAATTCATCCATTTAAAGTGCACAATTCCATGGTTTTTAGTACAATCACATATATGTGCAACCATCACCACTGTCAATTTTAGAACATTTTCATCACCTTAAAAAGAAATCCTGTACCATTTAGCTATCACCTCCCTATCTCCCCAGCTCCCGAGCCCCAAGCCCTCGGCAACCACTAATCAATCTAGTTTCTATCTCTATAAACTTCCCTATTCTGGACTTTCACATTAATGGAATCATATAATACGTAGTTTTTTTGTGACTGCCTCAGCTGCTTTGATTTAAATGATGCCTTGAAACAATACCCAACTAATGGTAAAAGTGCATTATACAAATGATATACTAACTAAACTCCACCACACAATGGTAATCTGCTTGAAGACAAACAGTAAATGTCGTTATCAATCCTCTATCTTCCCCACAGCATCTACTATTCCCCAGAACAGTTAGGTGCTCAGGAAATGTCGGAGAAAAACAGTTACACTCCAAGAATTAATAAAACAAGTGGGGGAAAGAAAGCACTTCAATTTGAATAAAGTGGAAAATCCAAAAGATTGATGAGAGTCCCTACTTTGGGGAGGAATATTACTCAGGAAACCAAGAACTCTCGTTAATTGTCACAATGAATCACAGTCATCACGAGAGGCTTCTCTGTGATTTTACAGCACAGTTAAGCACTGGCTTGCCTGCCTGCTCTTTGTGATATGTACTCTACACAAACATAGACTCTCCCATGAAATTTGCTCCAAACTATAACTTGGCTAAATTAGCAATTTCTTCCTTTGAAACAATGGAGAATGGTAGGTGTCGATCTTTTTTAAATAAGTATCTCGCAATTAATACAGATTGGGTCTAAAAAATCACTTCACATCCAGATAATTTCTCTGAATGTGGCCATTTGGACCTTCTAATTTAGACTGTAGGAACTGCTGACTATTTTACATGTATTAACTGAAAGCAAATATTCATATCTGTTACTATTTAAAACAACCAAATTGTTAGAGCCAGAAATTCTACTGTTTAGAATGTGCTTTAAAGAAATACTCACAAAATTATGTCAAGATTATGCACAACTTTTCTGCAGCACCATTTTAATAGGAAATAAAACTGGAAACAAAAGTTGATCGTCATATAGATAACGTGGAAAGATCTCCAAAATAAAACTTTATGTGGAAAAGTAGGGTACAGAACAATGTGACAGTATTATTCCTTTTGTGCAAATTTTTAAAAAGGGAACATGCACAGAAAAAAAAAAAAAGCTACAAAGATCAGATCTTATTATGTAATTTTACTACATAATATTTTATATCTTTATTACATGTCCTAGCCTATTTAAGGGTTGAGGAAGAATTTCTAAAACAAGACATAAAAAGCACAAGAACTAGTGTTAATAAGAAAGTGAAAAGATAAGCCACAGAATGGGAGAAGATATTCACAACACACACAACTAACGAGAACCTGTATCCAATGCATATAAAAACGCCTACAAATGAATAAGAAAAAGACAATTCAATGGAAAAATGACCAAAGACTTGAACAGAAACTTCACAAAGAAATAAATCCAAATAGTCAATTAAACATATTAAAAGGTGTTTAACCTCACTGGTAATCAGGGAAACACCAAATTAAAGTCACAATGAGATACTACTTCAAATCAACAAACTGGCAAAAATGGTAAAGTCTGATACTTCCAGGTGTGGCCAAGGATGTGAAGCAACAAGACTCTCAGAACACTCACATGCTGTTGGTGAGAGTATCACCTGGTACGACATTTGTTATGAAGACAAACATATGTTTCGACCTAGAAGTTCTACTCCTATGCGTATGCACATACCCTTCATTAATGTATGCACATAAGCACCGAGACAGGCACAAGGATAGTCTTAGCAGCAATTTTTAGCAACTCAAAATGTACATGAATATGTAGAAATAACTCAAATGTATATCAATAATAGAGTGGATAAATTGTGGTCTATTCATCCAATGGAATATCATATTGCAAAAAAAAAAAAAACAAAGAAAGAAAAATGACAGAAGCTGAGGGAATTTTCTAACGCACAACTTGCACTACAATAAATACTGTAGGATGCTATTCGACAACATAAATAGGGTAATTTGTGACAACAAAACCATAAAAGGGGGGAGAGTAAAGGCCTGAACTGGAATATGGGAAAGGAGAAAGTAAGTGTGCTGAAAAAAATGGAATACTCTAAATATCAAACTTTCTTTTACATAAACTTAAGGGTAACCACTCAAAAAAAAATCCAGAACTGAAATATATACTGTAAAAAAAGAAGAAACAGAGGGAAACATCATAGAATACAACCACACTAAAATAAGACAGCAACAAAAAGGCAAAGAAACAATGGAGACACAGTCTTACCAGAAAACCAAAGACAGAATGATAGGAAATCCTCATATATCAATAATCACCCTAAATGTAAATGGACTGAACTCACCAATAAAAAGGCACAGAGTAGCAAATTGGATAAAAAAACTAAACCCAACCATATGTTGCCTCCAAGAGACACATCTCAGCTACAAGAACAAATATAGACTCAGAGAAACAGTGGAAATTGACACTCCAAGCAAATGGTATCCAGAGAAAATCAGGTGTAGCCATACTGATATCAGATGGAAGAGACTTCAGGATAAAAAAGGTAACAAGAGACAAAGATTGACATTTCATAATGATAAAGGGGACTATACAACAAGAAGACATAACAGTGATCAATGTGTATGCTCTCAATCAGGGAGCACCGAAATATACCAAGCAACCACTAATAGAACTAACAGGAGAAATTCACCAAAACACAATTATAGAAGGGGATCTAAATACACCATTGACAGCTATGGATGGATCATCCAAACAGAAAATAAAGAAATATCAGCCCTAAAGGACACATTCAATGAAATGGACAAAATTGACATTTATAGAGCAGTTCATCCTAGGACATCAGACTATACATTCTTTTCTAGTGTACATGGAACATTCTCAAGGATAGACCACATATTGGTACATAAAACTAGCCTCAGCAAATTTATGAAGACTGAAATCATAACAAGCATATTCTCTGATCACAAGGCTTTGAAATTGGATATCAACTGCAAGAAGAAAGGAAAAAACACAAATATGTGGAGATTAAACAACATACTTTTAAAGAATAACTGGGTCAAGAAAGAACTAAGAGGAGAGATCAAAAGATACATAGAAACAAATGAAAATGAAAATACATCCTATCAAAATTTTTGAGATGCAGCGAAAGCAGTTTTAAGAGGAAAATTTAAATCATTACAGGCCTATCTCAAGAAACAAGAAAAATCCCAGATAAATAACCTCATGGTACACCTTAAAAAAATAGAAAAAGAAGAACAAATGAAACCCAAAGTCAGCAGTAGCAAGGAAATAATAAAAATCAGAGCAGAACTAAATGAAATAGAGAAAAGACAATAGAAAAAATTAATGCAACAAAGAGCTGGTTCTTTAAAAAGAGTAATAAAATTGACAAACCCTTGGCTAGACTCACTAAGATAAAAAGAGAAAAGACACAAATAAACAAAATCAGAAATGAAAGAGGAGAAGTTATCATGGACACCACAGAAATACAAAGGATCATCCAAAAAAACTATGAAGGACTATATGCACCAAATTCAATAGCCTAGAAGAAATGGACATGTTCTTAGAAACATATAGCCTTCCTAGCCTGAATCACGAAGAATTGGAAAATCTAAACAGACTGATCACCAGTAAGGAAATTGAATCAGTCATCCAAAACCTTCCCAAAAGCAAGTCAGGGACCAGATGGCTTTACTAGTGAATTCTACCAAACCTTCAAAGAGGATCTAATACCTGTCCTACTCAAATTCTTCCAAAAAACTAAAGAAGAGACAATGCTCCCTAACTCAATTTATGAGACCAACATTACCCTGATATCAAAGCCTAGTAAGGATAACACAAAAAAAGAAAATTATGGACCAATATCTCTGATGAACACAGATGCAAAAATCCTAAACAAAATTCTAGCAAATCGAATGCAACAATGCTTTAAAAAGATTATACATCATGACCAAGTGGGGTTTATCGCAGGGGCACAATATGGTTCAACATATACAAATCCATCAATGTGATATACCACATAAACAAAATAAAGGACAAAAAGCATATGATTATATCAATAGATGCACAAAAAGTGTTTGACAAGATACAACATCCATTTATGATTAAAACTTAATAAAATAGACATAGAAGGAAAATACCTTAACATAATAAAGGCCATATATGATAAACCCTCAGCTAATATAATTAATGGTGAAAAACCGAAGCCCTTTACTCTACATTCAGGAACACGACAGGGCTATCCCCTATCACCTCTTTTCAACATAGTATTGGAAGTCCTAGCCAGAGCAATCAGGCAAGAGAAAACAATAAAAGGCATCCAAATTGGGAATGAAGAAGTTAAATTGTCACTCTTTGCAGATGACATGATGCTATATATAGAAAACACTAAAGAATCTACCAAAAAGCTATTAGAAACAATAAACAAATAAAGTTGCCGGCAACAAAATCAACATACAAAAGTCCACTGTATTCCTATATACTAACAATGAAATCTAAAAAAAAAAAAAAAATTCATTTTGCAATTGCAACAAAAAGAATAAAATACCTAGGAATAAACTTAACCAAGGATGTGAAAGACCTATATACTGAACACTATTAAGACATTTTTAAAAGACATTGAAGAAGACACAAAGAAATGGAAAGACATTCCATGTTCATGGATTGGAAGAATCAACATAGTTAAAATGGCCATATTACCCAAAGCAATATACAGATTTAATACAATCCCCATCAAAATCCCAATGGCAGTTTTTAAAGAAATAGAACAAAAAAATCATCAGATTTGTATGGAACCACAGAAAACCCCGAATAGCCAAAGCAATCCTAAGAAAAAAGAACAATACTGAAGGTATCACACTCCCTGACTTCAGCTTGTACTATAGGGCAAAAATAATAAAAGCAGCATGGTATTGGCAGAAAAATAGACACACAGACCAATGGAATAGAATTGAGAACCCAGAAATAAACCCACATAAATATGGACAGATAATTTTTGACAAAGAGGCCAAAAACATACAATGGAGAAAAGACAGCCTCTTCAATAAATGGTGCTGGCAGAATTGGAAAACCACGTGCAAAAGAATGAAACTGGACTGCTATCTGTCACCATGTACCAAAGTTAATTCAAAATGGATCAAAGACCTAAACATAAGACCTGAAACAATAAACTGCATAGAAGAAAACATAGGTACTAAACTTATGGACCTTGGGTTCAAAGAGCATTTTATGAATTTCACCTCAAAGGCAAGGGAAGTAAAAGCTAAAATAAATGAATGGGACTATATCAAATTAAAAAGCTATTGCACAGCAAAAGAAACCGTCGACAAAATAAAGAGGCAACCAACCAAATGGGAGAAGATTTTTGCAAACAACACCTCCAATAAGGGGCTAATATCCAAAATATACAACTCAACAACTCATACAACTCAACAACAAAAATAAGATACATAGATACAATCCAATTTGAAAAATGGGCAGAGGACCTGAAGAGACATTTCTCCATAGAAGACATACAGGGCTCAGGGACCAAGCTGGAAAGGCTCACACCAGCCAAAAACAGGCAACTTGAGCATCAGTATCTTCAGTAAAACACACTAAATATGTTTAAATCCACAATATTTGTTTAAATTACAAAAAACAAAAAACCAAACTAGTCACTGTTAAAGGATGTTAATAAGCCAATTCAATACTATCAAAACTGGTAAATATAGGGGGAAGTCAAATATTTCAGCTGATAAATGGCAAAGGAATGACAGAATTAGAGCATCACCATTTTACAAACCATAATGAAGAGCTGGATGTCGCCATTAAATACCAAGTGCTAACATCACAAAAAGAGACGACCAGATTTTCAGTGTCTCCTGTTGGAAGAACCAAACACCACCTCTGAATTAGCCTAGCTAAACATAATAATAATAATAATAATTATTATTATTATTATACTTCAAGGTGCTCGAGCCTCTAGCTCCAACTAGTAAATCAGAGGACAGAGTAACTTGTCAAATAATACACAGGGATGTGAATGAGAAATAATCTCCTTTCTTCAAAAAATAAGTGGCAAGGAGAAAACAAAAGGTATAAAAGGAAGTTATAGATTAAAACAGACTTAAAGGACAACAACCAATCACACTGAGTAAGCCTTTTCCAGATCCTGATTCAAGCAATGAGTAAAAGAAACTATGCATTTGAAAAACAACTGTGAGAAGAAAAAAAAAGCCAACTTTAGGTAATACCCAGTGCCCAAATTTACATTAAGGAATTTTTGTTATTTTTTGTAATTTTGTTACTTTAAAAACACTCATTATCTTTTAAAGATATTAAAGAAATATTTACAGACGAAATGATGTACCTGGGATTTGCTCAAAGTAATACAGGAATTGGATTCCACAGATGAAACAAGATTTGACCACAAGTTGAGAAGTGTTGAAGCTGAATGATAGGTTTATTATGTTTTTCTGTCTCATGCTATATACATTAGAAATTCTTCATAGTAAAGAGGTATTTTACTAGTAAATTAAGCATGCTATGAAAAGCTTTTATAAAAGGATACATTATATAAATATATATGTATTTATGTACACATATACATATATATATTATATGTATACATATATATTATATATATATATATATATATATATATATATATATATATATATATATATATACTGTGTTTCCCCAAAAATAAGACCTAGCTGGATAATCAGCTCTAATGAGTCTTTTGGAGCAAAAATTAATATAAGACCCGGTCTTATCTGGCTAGGTCTTATTTTCGGGTAACCACAGTATATATATTCTGGTACGACCACAAGAAAATTTTTACTATGTTAAATATTAAATTATTAACAGTGTTACCTTTGGGTACAGGAATTGGGATAGAAAAAAATGTATGGGATAGGTTTTTACTTTATTGTACACCTTTCTTAAACTGAAAACAATTTTACCATGAGCACTTTTAATCATCAAGAATGTTAAAAACAAAAAAAAGGTGATCTGAGTAGTGGGATTAATGGGAGTTTGTTCTTCTTTATACTTTTTTTAATAAAAAATAAAAGTTAAAGGCTGAATTTGAAAAAAGAAGCCACGTATCAATTAATACATATTAGAACTAAAATTCTTTACCATCTAGACTTAGGATTGGCAAACTTTTTCTGTAAAATGATAGCCAGTAAATATTTTAGGCACCTTCTCAATTTTGCCATTAGAGTACAAAAGTAGCCATAGACAATATGTAAACCGACATAGTGGGTGTGGCTGTGTTCCAAAAAACTTTACTTATGGGACACAGAAATGTGCGTTTCATGTAATTTTTACATGTCATAAGACAGTATTATTCTTTGGATTTTTTTTAACCATTTAGAAATGTCACTCCCCATCCTTAGTTCACAGGCCATGCAAAAGCAGGCAGCGGCCTAGGTTTGGCCTGAGGGCCACAGTTTGCTGGCCCCTGTTCTAGACATTTCTCATGCTACTTGGACCCTCTAGTCTGGAGATACCATCTGGAATGTATGGAGTGTTGGCTATTTTTATGTCTTTTAACCTGGTAGTTCCCATGCATTTCAACAATGCTTCTGTGAAAAATTAGTACCATATGGTAAAAAGACTGTTCGCAATTATTTCATTAGAGATAGAATCTATTTTCTGTTATAAAAAAGAAAGAAAGTGAATGGTCAAGAAGACATGGATTTGCTTCAACCCATGCCAAGTTCAGCTTAAAAAAAGACCAGAGTAAGAGAAAAGGCTTTGACTCTTAACCTCCCCTGTTATTAATTACATAACTTAAGCTTCAAAATATTTTGCAAAGAAAGAAAAAAGGAAATTCAAAACTTTTCGGCCTTTTTTTGGAGCCATGCGTTCTTTCAAAATTTCCGTGAAACAATATAGTTAAGACCCTGAAAGCACTAGTGTCCACAGAAGCACAAACAGCATGTGTTATGTTAGGTCCAGCCAGGCATTAGAACAAACAACAAAAACAAACAAACAAAAGAACCACCCAGGCTTTCAGTAGGCTTATCAAAGGGCTTATCAGTTACTAATATTTATTGAACACATACTATGTGCTTGGTACAACTTTCTCATTTGGTTGCTACTATCACCTGTGAGGCAGGGATTTTCATTCCTCTTAGAGAGCCAAGGAAACCAAAGCCCAGGGAGGTTTAGTGACTTGCCCATCTTTGCACAAAAACTCAAAATTCTAGAAACTTAATTCAGTGTTCGTTGTATTTGATAACCTACAAAATTTAACCAAACTATCTAAAATCTAAAATGCAGTTTTTTCTCTTCCAGAAAAGGAACAGAAATTTGTCGTCCAAGATACATCACAGTCCTCTAACGTATCTGCCCTAGCTTTCATCTAATTTATGGCTAATGAAAGAGGATTTCAAGTATTAGTTTACTTTCTGCTAGTCTGGGAGGAAGGGGATCCTTGCTTGTTTTTTCATAACCTCAAAAGAAACAACATGTTCTAATTCGACTCAGCCAAAAACATTAAGAAGATACATGCAATGCCGAGTCCGAATTTATAGCCCTGCATGCAAGCGTTTTCTACATGGGAGGTAATGCTTGTCGGTCAATATTCACCCACAGGCCAGGAGGCTAGAATTCTAAACCAAAGATAGATTTTTATTTATCTTTAAACAGAAGTGACAAGCAAACACCACGTAATCTATTCTAATACTGGATCCTTTATTTCCTGTCACTCCACTCAGAAGCCTCACAGATGAACTGATCTGTCTACCGTTCATTTGGGGAGGGGTATCACTTGGGACCACAGGCCGTTGCAAGGCAAGGCTGATTGCTCCTGCCTTCCTTCCTTTGCATCAGCAATGTACTCAAGGGAGGGTGCCCAGGCTTCAAGTTCCAAACTATTATAGTGCTGCCCTATTAGAGGAGCTAGCAAAAAGGATAATAAAGATGTGGCCTGAAATTCTGGTTCTCTACTGGTTCTTGCAAGCAGCCTCTTGACTGAACACTTTTTTTCCCCTCCTCTTCACCAAGGTGTCTGTGTGCCGACAATCAGGGATTTACGGAGAGGAAAACGTACCAGCCTGTATGAGTGATTTGTGCCAGAGAGAAAGACAGGAACACAGAGAGACATATACAGAGCAAAGAGACAGAGAGAGAGAGAGACAGAGAGAGAACCGACGAGGTGCTTACTAAACGTTATGAGGGGGAGCTGGCAGGAGTGGACATTTCAAATAGTGATCCAACCCAGTGTTGACAGCCAAGGCTCTTACTAATATGTCCACGAAGCGACATATTGATATTAAAATAAACATGTTACATATTTAATTATACCAACTGCAGTTCATGAGTTAGATGAACAGATGCTTGGAGTAAAAAGAAATAGTGAGCATGTAAATGTGACAGAAGGTAAGAAAAGCCAGCAAACAGGCAAAAAAAAAAAAAAAAAAAAAACGGCAGAATGGGGGTGGGAAAGACAAGGGTCAAAAGAAACAAGTGGGTGGAGAGAGACGGGGAAAGAGGAAACAAGACTGGGTCCTGGAAGAAGCAGATTATGTCAATGACATGCGACTAGCAGGGGGACCCAAAAAGCAGAGGTCCTAGAGGTTGAAAAGCACCAGACCAGCTACCTCCTGGTGCCAGAAAATGCAGAGATTATGCAAATACAGTCCCTATCCCCTAGGGACATGGACAGAGCACAGGAGAAGTGGAAGGGACAGAATGAGTACAGGCCTTAATGGTGTTCTGGATGTGAGAGGAGGAGATAAAATTAGATAAAATAAAGCTTAAGCCAGCAATTTGGACAAGAAAAGCAATCAGTTGAATTAGGGAAAGGAACAGTCACAAAGGGGGGAGAAGGTAAGCGGACCAGCCTACATACTCCACCCCCACGTAACTTCTGGAAATGATGCAGGCATCTCTGGGGGCCACACCAAAAGGGCTGAGGAATCCCAGATACTTTCTGTGTAAACCCAAATATCTAGAGTTGTTGTGAATAGGTGTTCAAATAGGCTCTCAACCCAGAAAAGGGAACTGTCCCCATTGTCCCAGGGTAATCGATGTCTTCACTTTCTACAGGGGCCTCATTTCCTCTACAAGAGCTGCACACATCTGCCACTGAGTTTTTTTCAATATTCTTCTTCTGACGGGGGTTACCAGTGATGATTCTATCATATTTGTAATGAACAACTCTGCTGTCATCATTAAGTGTTTAAAAATACAGCAGCCATCTCAGTGCCCAGTATACAGTTGCTGCCAAATAATTGTCTGAATAAAAGCTACTTCTAAAAGCCAGGCTGGGAGGTTGGAGTTGGGGGCAGGGATGGGGGTCGGGAGGGGAGGTGGCAGTGCCACCTAACAACTATGCCCAAAATCTTTTCCTTCCACATTCAAGGAGGATTAGCCAGCAGCTGCACAAGATCAGTGCCCCCACCCCCACAGCACCCTAGGGACTCCAGGGGAGCCACAGGCCCCTCACAAGAAAGAGGGAGAGGTGTGGTCCCCACAACCTCAGGGAATCACAGGTCTGCCTACAAGGTCAGAAGTGAAGGTTACCGACAACACCTGTACTTGCATAATCAGGAAAACAAACAATTTTTATAAAGAAAAACTTTCCCCTGATGCTTACTGCACATGAGAGGACAGGCAAAGGAGCTGTACAGACCATTTGATAGGGAATGACATTAAAAGGGGGTTTAAATACAAAAATCTACCCCAGATATTTTTTAGGCAAAGTCACCCAAATCTGTTTTCCATTTCTCTGATGGAGCCTCCTTCCACAGAAAGAATTTTTAAATGTGTATCTGGCATATTTCTCAAAATGACTTAAGGTAATATGCTATAACACAGAAACAATAATATTAGCAAAATAAAAAAAATCACATAAAAAAATAAAAATTAAAAAAATATACATATATGTATTTAAAACCTTGGCCAACCCAGCAACTATAATCAAGCAATAAATTTAGCTCTGAGCTTCTTTGAAGCCAAGACAAAAAGGGAAACATGATGGGAAACACAGATACAGTAACAACTCAGATATCTCAGTTTCAGGGCTAAGACATCAAAAGAAGTTGATCTAGTAAAGAGAACGGGTAAGAGGGCAAAGTCCTCAGTCTACATGTCAACCACCCTCGCTAACTGGCGGTGCAGCTGTTCAAATGCCACTAGAACAAAAAACCTCCTCGGAACCATAGAAGTTCAGTCAAGGGATCAGAGAAAAGGCCACGGGGCCTGACGCCTGAGCCTGACTCAGTGTCAGCACTTCCCATTTCTACGATATGGCACATCAGGCACAAAGCTCCACAGCCAGGTGATAGCAGGAAAATGAGCAGAATCTAAGTTTGCTTCCATCTATTCAGCACACTCACCACCTTGCCAGTCCTCCCAGCTATAAAAGTACCTGCCTCAACAAACTTAAGAATATAAAATCCAACAAAATTTAAAGGTTTTTTTTAAGAAGCAAGCATAAAAATAACATAAAAGCAACATACATGGAAAAGTCAATTCAATAGCATCATCTCTACTCTAGCCAATGCTTAACTTAAAAATCAAGAGATGTGATAAAATTCTAGTGATGCCGACCAAGTGCTTAAATTTCTTATCCTGATAGATCTCTTCATTATCTTCCCCTACCCTGAAACACCTACTTTACATTTCTCTCCAGATTTTACACACCCACCTCAATACAGCCTCCTGGAGCTTCAGTTCACTTCTCGGCCCTACGTGACTACTTGGGACAATGCCTGAAACAGAGCAGCTGCTCCCGTAAGTGGCAATTATTATTGTGGTTAAAGTTCCACGTCCTCAGGAAGCATCTTCTGTCTGCTCCATGTTCTCTCTCCTCGCTGATTATTCATTCCCAGATCTCCACATGGGACACGAATTAAGACACCCACTGACCTCTGTGGCCTTACCGGCTTCCTCAGTGACATACAATGTGTTTTGTTATCAGAGGACTCATGTTTTATTAATGTTTACCCAGTGGCAGGTGTGACATCATGAAACATGCCTTTGCAACAATTCAGCAAACTTCAGTGTACAAACCTGAGCCGGATGACACTGACCTCCCCTTGGCTATCAACTATCAAGGTCACCTACTATAATGTAAGTAACCCATTGCGAGACCCTTTACGAGCATCTATGATGTCTGTAAGTGCTCTCACAATGGGTTACTTATGGGGCATCTGTTTAGCTACCATCAGAGCTCCTGCCACGTGCCAAGCATGGGACATATCTTCTCTCAAACTCTGCCACCATCCTGCAAGGAAGCTTCCTCATTCTTCTTTTAGAAGGGAATAAAACAAAGACCGGCAGGATTGACAAGCTGAATATTATACAGCCCGGGATCCGGTCCTGGGCATGTCTGACTGACACCGGTACCCTAAAAACAGCAGGCAGAGGAGCAGAAATACAGAAACTAAGAGGGGAAAATTATTCAAAATCCAAGCAGAGTTGGTATAGTGGAAAAAAATCAATGATGAGAAGGTACCTTTACAGAAAAATCTTACCATAGAGTCTGAAAATAAGGCAATATAATCCAGGTGGGTCAAACCAGAGAAATCAAGATGTCCAATAATTTCACTTTGATTCTTTTAGCCTAAATTCTCTGCTCTGACACTCACCATAACCTAAATTTCCTGCTTGTTGCCAACTCTTCGTTTCCCATTGTATAGTATAGGAACATTTTTTTATTCCTGTCTCCAAATAACTAAACACTACCTGAGAATGTCAAGTAAATAAATGCCTCCATTCTGTGCTACCTTTTTAAATCAGACCTGGACTGTATCTGCTGAGATAATCTTGTCTTCTCAATTCAATTCAAAATGCATTATTCTTAAGGCTACATTAAACAATATACATGCAAAAAGTAGATCCAAAAGGAAGAAAAAGGGGGCGTTGAGCAGTTAGTTAGGGAAGCCTTCTTCAAGGAGGCTGGACTTGAAATAAGCCTTCAAGAAGGAGTAGGATATGGATGGACAGAGAGAAAGGAGGGACATTTCATGCCTGGGGAACACTTTATGCAAATGTGGAAATGGTCCCCAATCCCAAAACCCTTTTATAAGGATCACCCAGAGATACAAGTGAAGCTGCTAAGGAGGCAGCACCCGAGCCAGGCCTGTGGCGTCCAAGAATGAGCACTCCACCCCACGGGCATTGTGCCGCCATCTAGGAACTGGAGACAACGGCAGGAGGATGGGGACACCTGTCAATCAAAGGTCAGCAGATACTCCAAGCAATGTTGTGGGTCCCTGCTTATATAGGTACCATAGCTCACTCACCTTCCCTGGTCTCTTGGAAAGAAAATAGGGGAAAAGATCCTGCTAAATCACATGGGGACATGTTCCCCCAGAGGTGCCATCCTCTAGATTAAAGGGACTAAAGAGAAGAACAGTAAGTACTGCTGAAGACATCGTGTAGGATGTTTGTCTAAACACGTCATTCTGAAGACAGAAGTACAGAAGTTGGCGTGCTTCCTAAAGCATCACAACACGTACCCAGAACTCTTCCATGACAATTCCCTTTTCCCTGTCCTTTTCCTGGATGCACTATCACAAAGGGAACTGGGATGGTTGCTTCCAATGCCCTCTCACTCACTGCTTACTTCACACAAGATTTCTACTTCACCAAAATTGATGGTTCGTTTTCTTCTAACTCCTTTCTATACTGAACCACTGCTGAGTTAGACTGAATTTACAATCCTTCCTTTTGAAAAGAAAGCCTCCTCAAAACAGAAACCATAGCAGTAGTGGCAACCTACAATGCCACAAATACAGATGAAAAAATATTTTTATTTTATGTAAGGCCACGTGACCAGCTTCATGAAAAGTAACAGGTAAAAACACTAGCTGACTTGTGAATATAAGCTTTTATTTGGGAAAAATACAACCAAAAGAGAGTAGAAAGAAAAAAAATGACACTCAAATATTAACATACAATAAAACCGTATTAATTGAATTTTAATTGAATTGAATAAATTGCAAAGGAATGAAAATCAAATAAATAATTCGTTCCCTCAGTGATAAAAGAAATTTTGCTAATAAAATATAAATTTTAGCATAAAGGAAGGTTTAAATTGTTCATCCCACTTATTTTCTAGCATCTTTGATGCATTACTTCATACACAACAAATACACAATTCTATAGACATTTCATTCATGTGTTAATAGGCAGAAATTCTTAGCTGATTATTAAAACAATTCCATCTTTTTTCACCTAACAGCCATCACTCTATGCACTTACAAGTAAGAAAACTAGAACTCTGCTACCGGTCATGGTAGAGTACTGATACGAGACTACTCCTCATTTTATGAGCCCAGCATAACCTTAACACCAAAACCAGACAGAGACATTACAAAAATAAAATCAAGACCCAATATCCTTCAAGAACACACATGCAAAAATCCTTAACAAAATATTAGAAAATTAAATCCAGCAATAAAAAAAGGGGGTGGGTAATATATCAGGACCAAGTGGGGCCTATCCTGGGAATGACATTTGGTTTAACATTCAATGGAATTTACCACATTACTGCAATAACAGAAAAACCATATGATTACTTTAGTACATGCAGAAAAGGCATTTGACAAAATACAACACCCTTTCATAACAAAAACTCTCAGCAAACTTAGAAACAGAAGGAAATTTTCTCAACTGATAAAGGACATTTATGCAAAACCTATAATTAACATTGTAGTCAATAATGAAAGACTAAACACTTTTCCTTTGAGTTCAAGAATAAGACAAGCATGTCCACTCTTACCACTTCCATTTCAACATTGTACCAGAGTCCCAGCCATGCAATACACACACACACACACACACACACACACACACACACATTGGAAAGTGATAAATAAAACTGTCTTTATTCACAGAATGATTGCATTCATAGACAATCCTAAAGAATCTTCAAAACAACTACTAGAACTAATAAAATTGACAAGGTGACAGGTACAAAGCCAATATATTAAAATAAAGCATGTTTCTACATAATAGAAATTAACTGGAAGATTTTTTTAAATTCCATTGACAACAGCATCAAAAAGTAAAATATTACAGATAAGTGTAATAAAATATGTATAACATCTCTATACTAGTATTGCTGAGAGAAATTAGAGAAAAATCTACATAAATGGAGAGATATTCTATATACAGTGATTGAAAGATGCAATATTGTTAAACTGTCCTTCTCTCCAAATTGATCTATAGATTCAGTTTCATCTTAATCAAAATCCCAGAAAGCTGTTTTGTAGAAATTGATAGGTTGATTCTAAAATTACATGGACATGCAAATGACTTAGAATAGCCAATAGATTCGTGGAGTCAAGGAAGGAGAACAAAAATTGGAGAACTTAAACTACCTGATTTTAGGACTTACAACAATAAAGCTTCAAATCAGTGTAATCAAAACAGTGTAGAAATAGATTGATGGAAAATAAAAGTATAAATAGAACCAAATTTATATGGTCCACTGATTTTTAACAAAGGTACCAAAGCAATTCAATGGAGATAGGAAAGTGTTTTCAACATACGTTGCTGGAAAAACTGGATATCCACTCGAGGGGATGAACCTTGATCCCTACCTCACACCAAAGGGAAAAATATTACTTTGAAATGGGACCACAGACCCAAATGTAAAAGCTGAAATGATACAGCTTCTGGAGGATAACAATATCTTTATGACCTTTCTTAGGACCTAAGAAATACTAACATTAAGGAAAAAATTAAAAATTGACTTAAAATTAGAAGTAATAAAACTAGATTTATCTTCAAATATGTGTAATTCAAACACAAGTCTTGCCTTTTAGCTATCAGTATTATTTAGTATGGTCTGGTTGCGTATATTTGAGAACATTTCCAGAATGTTCTAAGACCTTTGGAAAGAAACAAAATTGTTGCATAGGTTATACTAGTATTTAACATTACTGAAAAATACTTCCAAATATAGCTTAAACTCTATCTTCACATTAAACTACAGTGGGACAAAACAGAGACTGGTTCTTCGGGATTTATTCAGAGTCGAAGAAAAGGGAAACATCAAGAGAAGAGAGGGAACTTCTAAGACAAGGAGTATAAGTAATAAAAAACAAACAGAGCGGTCTCTCTCTATAAGGTCTTTTACAACCATTCACATTATATATGAGGGTATTATTCCAAAATCAGGAAGAAATAGTTGATACAGAATACCGGCTAACACATTCACTGACTCCACCACACTCTCATTCAAATGTTATCAACCACACCTGATGTTATATACTTGTTACACATACGTAGCTAGGACTCTGCAGTGTTGCATGGAAGATGTGGGAGGGTGGGGAGAATTCCCGTCACCAGGTAAAGAAAAGATGTACAATACCAGAAGCTTCCACTTCCATGAAAGTCCTTTTTCAAATGATGTCTGCTTTCCTTGGCCTTTATACTATTTAATTTCATGATGGTTCCAGGGCATCTCTTACCTCAGAATGCACGCTGCCCACCAGCGTAAACCAATGTTTCTCGAAACTTTTTTAATCAGTGAGTTTTCAAGCCAGCCTTGACTGCAGAAAACCTGTACTTTGGGCATTATATTGTATGAACGAAGCCAAACACCCCATTTATAATGCAGCTCATGATTAGGCAAACCTTAAATGACACTGGTAGATATCAAAATAGTGACTTCTTGGGCAGGGGTCTGAGGGAGTGGGGGTTGGCAAAGGCATGAAGTGATGGAAACGTTCTATATCTTGATCTGAGTGGTGGTTACATGAGTGCATATGTGTAAAAACCTCACTGAGCTGCACGTTTCAGATTTGTGCAGGAGATGTCTTCACAGAGACATCTGTGTACCTTTAGACTAGAAGTCTGGGTTAAGGCCTTGTGTGTCTTCACACAATACCCGGTCCTGGTGTATCATGACCTTAGTAGTCTGGCTTTAGTCTCAACCCTCAGTCAAATAGACGTTACTCATCCTAATACCCCCTAACAGCTGATAAACCTACCCCGGTTGATCTTGCTTTTGTTGGTTCTTGTGACCATTTCACGTACCATAAAGAAGAGGGCAACACAGACACTATCGTGCACAATGCATTCGATTAATCTAGTCGACATTTTCAAATGTCTTGAAACAGAAGCTTATCCAAAAGACCTATATAATAATATTAATAATGTTCTAACAATAGTCTGTTGGCTGCTGTGCACACTCAATTTTTCTCAATTAATGCCATTATATTTATTATCCAGTATTGTAATACTAGTGCATAATGCTTTGAGGCGTGTGGCTAGGAAGAAATGAGCTAAGTGTTAACAGACCAAGAATTTAGCCTTTAGCTCTCTTTCACAGGAGTCCAATCCCCTGAGAAATCTTTATCTTTACCAAGAGAAATGACTTGGACCTCAGCTAGGCAAGCTTTTCAGGGTCTAATTAAAAAGCTACTGACTATAACTTTGAAATGTTATAGATTTGACTTATTTCATACAACACAAATTGAGCTAATTTGCTTTAATGGCAGGAGAGGTCTGCAATACAATCCTGATAAGCCAGACCAATAAACAAAGACAGAAGTAAAAGGACAATCTTATTTTTCACTAAATGAACTCAAGGCTTCTCCTCTTGAAGAACTATGGCTCTCCAGTCAAATCCATCTGAAACCATGGTATGTATCTAACAGATTCAATAAATTACATTAGAAAGGCAAACCCACAATGGAGTTGCAGAATGCTACAATGGACACGGGATAGCTGAGAAGGTTCCTGACCATAAAAGGACTTGCCCCACAATTCTCACTATGCCCTTGGGTAAGTCATTGATAAGCTTCCTTAGCTATAAAATGGGAATTGTGATTCCTGCTTTGTTTCATCACAAGCTGTTCTAAGAATCAAATGGGAGAATGAACACAAAAGTACTCAGTAAACTATAAAGTGCTATATACTCTGTGAGGGCCAATGATTTTTGAGATTTTTCTAAATTCCCACCCTCAAAGAAGATGCATCTCTCAAACTCTGAGCAGCTATGGGCAGCAAAAGAAAGATGTTCGTAGATGTACAGGGTGGTAACACTGAAACAAATTTCAAAGAGATTATCTGGCAGTACAGCCTGCTTATTGGAAAAAATAGGAAATAACAATAGCCGCCTATTAAGGACATTTCACTATGTTGCAGGCACCGTGCTTTACTCATTTCACTCCATTTATTTCTCACAACTCTATGAGGTGGCTACCATTTTACAGACGAGGAACCTGAAGCTCAGTTACAAAGTCAAGATGTACACCTGGGTCTTTCTCCAAAATCTCTAAAGTCTGTACCATTTCCCACTCTGCTATACAAACCCCAGAAAGATGAAAACTAACGTGGCTAATTGGCAGAATGTCATTGCACCAACTATCCTTATTCAGCCTTATCGTTTGAGCACCTCAAATAGCATTCACTAGGAAGATATATAATATTAGAGTCAACATCCTAATCCTCATCTGAAATAAATCTCCCGACCACCCTGGTAAGAACCATATTCGCAGGGACAAGATTTGGTGTCTTCGTGTGTTCCGATGCTCATTGCAGCTTTATTTACGGTGGCCAAGACATGGAAACAACCAAAATGTCCTTCAATAGATGAATGGATAAAGAAGTTGTGGTATATATACACAATGGAATACTATTTGGCGGTAAGAAAAGATGATATAGGAACATTTGTGACAACATGGATGGATCTTGAGAGTAGGATGCTGAGCAAAATAAGTCAGACAGAAAAAGCAGAGAACCATGTGATTTCACTGATACGTGGTATATAAACCAAAAACAACAAAGAACAAGACAAACAAATGAGAAACAAAAACTCATAGACACAGACAATAGTTTAGCGGTTACCAGAGGTTAAGTGGGGGTGGGGGGGTGGTAGACAAGGGTAAAGGGGATCAAATATATGGTGATGGAAGGAGAACTGACTCTGGGTGGTGAACACACAATGGGATTTATAAATGATGTAATACAGAATTGTACACCTGAAATCTATGTAACTTTACTAACAATTGTCACCCCGATAAACTTTAATTAAAAAAAAAAGATTTGGTGTCTAAATCTATGGCATACCTAAAGCCATTTGGTAACAAGATGCTACACCCACAATGGAATAAATTCGGGGTATGTCAGGTGTGAATACAGCCCCAGGCTCTGGGTCGAACCAGAGTTCAAGCCTGACACCATTACCTTTCCCCAGCAATCAGTGCCTCAGATGTTCTCCAATCTTAGGGTAGATATGGCTCTACCCTGGGTTCAGAGGTCAAGCACAGGACTAGGGCTTAAATCAGTCCCTGGCCACATGACAAGGTCAGGATGTGCACATGGCCCAGCCTGAGCCAATGAGAGGAAATAAGACTGTCTGGAATGGCTGAGACGAAGACTCTCTCACTCTCTTGTGCTGGAAGGAAGGTGGAAGGGGGCAGGCCTGAGAACTGCTGACAGCCATCCTGCAATTACAAGGGGAGGGCATGACTGAGAATGGGGTCAACACACCAGAAGGGGAGTCGGGAGGGGGAGAGAGAAACCGGATCCTGATGACATCATTTGAGCCACTGAGCTAACTCCAGGTTTCTCTCTGGACTGGTCAATTATGTGAGCCAACAAATTCCTCTTTGACTTAATCCAGTCTGCACCGGGTTTGGACCCATTACTTGGACCAGAGGAGTCCTAACACACTAGCTCAGGAAGGGCCATCTGTCCCCCATTGAATTGGGAGCTCCTTGCAGTTAGACTCCTGATTCTTCTCCGTTAACATTCAGTGAATTAGGCTGATCTTTGGCACAATCTGAGAGCTCCAAATATATAGGAATTAAATAGGTCACCTCTGGGCTTTACAGAGCAAAACCTATACCCAAAGCAGAAAATAACAGAAACCTGCAAAGCCCATATTAGATCATTTACTCATTAGTTCTAGTTTGTTCTCCACCTCCGCCATTACAAAGCTGTCATGTTTCATACGGCCTACTACCTACTCTTCATCCCCGGATTTTTTCTTTAGGAAAACAGTTTTGGAAGAAGAATGAGCCTATACCCCAATATAGCCCTTTATTTCATATAAAAAGATGGGATAACACTGAATTCTTTTTAAGATGTCCACCCTACACAGAAATCACTTATTATAGGACCTCTGCTCACTTATGATACCACGTTTCTTACTTCTGCTGCCCCGAAAAACTAAGCAATAGCTATGAGCTAGAAGCCAAACTGAGACCTAAGTACAGAATCTGTGGTTCATTCAGGAAAAAAGAACAACAGCTGAGCCCTAAACGTTCAGCCCCGAGTCCTTGCTGACTCAAGGGAAGATGACACAGACAATCCCTCCTCTGCTGCCTACATAAGGAGTTGCAAACCTTCTCCCCAGATGAAATCCTAAGGGCAAACACACACACACACACACGCACACACGAAGGATGGAGGGGAGGGGTGCTGTTCTGTGGGTAACACAAGTGAGAGGGCATAATTTCATTCTCCCTGGCCTCTCCCCCCAGCTCCAAGGTCCCTGAGGTACTTCCAAATGACACTCGAGGCCTGCCTCAGTACCCTTTCCTTACTTCTCAGAAGATATGAAAATCAAGGAACAAGGCGCACATTAATGCGTGGTTGAAATTCATGGCTCAAGTGAGTGTTTAAAACCATTTCCATTTTGCTTGGCTGAAAAGGCCAGATATCCACAGGCTATGTGAAAAAGAAAACAAAGGCAATGATCCAAGTAATTCAGCCTGAAAAGTCACACTGCTCCCACCAAAGACACTTAGGCCCTAGTAAAAGCTGAGCAAGGAATTAATTAAAATGAACCCAAAAAGAGTCTTCAAAGGCCAGGCAGATATGTACCCTGACTTGGGTCCCATCCCTGCTCCAGAATCTTGATCCCAGAGCCCTGTCTCTAATAACTAAACTAAAAGTACACCAGCTCAGCCTCAGGTGTTTCAATCTCTAAGAGTTTCATGCAGATCTTTTGTAAACTGCATTTTTCATGCTAAACTAGTGTATAAATTTATCTTATAGTTTCATGTGTGGCACAGCAGTCATTAAGCTTATCTTTGAAAAGAACTGTTTTCCACCTCTGAAGGAGAAAGCAGAAAAGTTCCACTATTAAGCAACATATTCTGTGTTTGTGGCATAGAATTCCTTTCCCAATTCCCTGCTTGCCTGCTCACTGCCCTGGGAATCCTTCCCAGGACGTCCTGTTGGGTTATGTCCACCCACTGCCCAGTTCAGCAACAAGTAACCCTTCTCAGGACAAATGTAAAAGTGCCCAGCTCTTATAATGTTCAAACGCAACTGGGCAACTCTCCCTGCTACAGACAGAAAAATTCTTTCTTCTGGTCACTATTTCCAAATCAGAATTGATGAAGTTTCAGGATCATAAGAAGGGACCTCATACCTCAGAAACCCATAAAAAAGGGAGTTTTTCTGAAAAAGAAATGCCACTAGATATTCACTAAATGAACACACTGTGCCAGTCCCTGAGTGGTGACAGATAACACTGTCCTTGCCCTCAAGGCTCTCGCAGTCTGGTAGACGAGGCAGACTTCAAAAATAACAAGTCTATTTCCCAACTCTGTCTTTAAAGTCAAGGACAGACCTCCCTGATGAAATAGATCTTGGAGACAGGCTGCAGAGAAGGAATGAGAACGCTGGGTGATCCTGCCTTAACTGAAAGGTTTCTTAATACTTTCTCACGATAAGAGTGGCAAAGGTACACTTGAAGGCAAGACCTAGTGTGTAACGTGGGTTAAATTAAGGTCTAACCCAGGCAATGTCTCCAAGAAGTCTTTTTGTTTGTTAGTGTGTTTGAAGTACCTGTCCCTTGCATAAATGAAGATAGACAAGAGGGGATGTGGACTGTGACTAAGGTGAGGTGTGACAGGACCTGGGTCCTAATCTCAGTTTTGCCACCACGAGCTTGCTGTGAGCCTGAGTGAATCCCTTCTCCTCGCTCAGATATTCTCTAGGCTCATCTCTGCTCTCATCCTCCAGCGCGGTGCAACCACAGTGCCTCCCATCCTTTTACATGAGCACTTCCTGTGAGATTCTTTGTACAACCCTGGTGACCTTGGGACCAGCGGCTCCCATGACCCTCAGGATGATAGGCACCTGAAATAAAGGTGAACCCCAACATGGGCGCTAAGCGGGACAAGGCCAAAACCTGCCATGTCACTGTCTCAGGACACTGGGGTTCCAACTCCTCCTGCCTCCCTCCCCACGTCAGTTTGCAATCTTGCAAATTCTTGGTACCAACTGTCTCTAAAGGGGAGGACCCACCCGTAAGGCCGCCAACCAATGAAGCTAAAAGAATGAAACTCAAAAGTTCTTCACCCTCTTCCTCTCATCCAAACAGATCAACTCATTTTTAGGGTTTAGCCTTCCCAAGAAAGAACACACTCCTTTCAAGCACCTTTCAGCTCTCTTTCTACAAGTCACATTGATTGGCTGAGGTGAAGGAAAGCACCGGTCTGTTTACTGACAACCAAGTCCAGAAACAACGAAAAAGAAGTATTCTGCCAGCAGGGCCCACAGACCACCTATCTGAGTAGGGCATTTGCCAAGAAACCCAGAGGCAGCTACATAAATAGAAAGTCCTTGTGGCAGGTAGATGAGGAACATGCAGAAGAAGACAGATCAAAGCTGAGTCCAGCGCACCAGCCTAGGTCAGGGGCATAGACAGAATGCCAGTGGGCAAGGGATACAAATCTGTAGGCCAGCACTGTCCAACAGCACTTGGTGCAATGATGGAAACATTCCCTATGTATGCTGTCTAATATGGTAGCCATACGTGGGTACTGCACAATGGAAATGTGACTTGCATGACTGAGAAACTGAATTTTAAATTAATTAAAATGAAATAAAACTTAAGTTCTTATAACCACATGTGACTAGTGACTACCATTCTGGACAGCTCTGCTCTAAGCAATTCTCTCATACAGTGCACCCTCTGAAAGAAAGGACCCTTCTCTACTTAAAAACAAATGAACTGTGTAAATAAAGCTGGGGGGGCAGCAAATGAACTAAGGGGAGGTACCTTAGGGTTAGTCCCATCTATAAGCAGAGCAGAATTTGGAGTTTGTGTGCTTCAAAGGAGATGAGAATGGTTCAGAGCTACGAACTCTCTTTCCCTACACACATAACATAAACTTCCCATCTTCAGAAACCGTGGGGAAAAAACTAAAGATGCCCCAAGGTGAAAGTCAAGGGACCTAAACTCCAGTCCTGACCTTTTTGGCCTGTGACCCAGAGGAAGGTACAGAGCCTCACATCACTGGGGCATTTGGAATAGACAACTTCAAAGGCCTTCTTCAGCTATGAGATTCTAAGAATGTACGTGTCACTTCATCAAAATTAAAAACGTTTGTGCCCGAATGGCACCATCAAGACAATGAAGAGACAGCCCACAGATAGGAAGAAAATGTGTGCAAATCATATATCTGATAAGGGACTGGTATCCAGAATACACAAAGAATTCTTACTACTCAATAATAAAAACCAGTGCATGCTATTTCTGAACAAGATGATAATATTTTTTAGATTCTCACAAATTTTAAGAACCTGAATGTATACACATAAAAGCACAATTAGTGAACAAAAAACATGCATATTAATAATAGTCACCAGTAAATGATCAAATACTAGGTGCTGGGAATTTTATTTAAAAGTCTTCTTACCCTTATAACAAAGATTTTCTGGATAAGGAAATGAAGGTTCAAGGTCACACTGCTAGTAAACAATGAAAAAATCCAAACCCCGGTCAGGATGATTTCACCGTCATAGCCGTTCCGTGATGCTCTTCTTCACCACTGAGTTGCAGGTAAGTCTTATGAGGTAAAGGTCACAAAACTCTTATTTCCTTCTCAAGACTCATCTTCAGAATTCATGTTCTCTAACGTATGATTTTTATAGCTTTTGTAAATTGCAAGTTTGGGAATATGTGCAGTTAAATGAGATTCTAATTAGAAAAATGTCAAGTAAACACTAAGACTCTGGAGTTTTCCGTTTTGTTTCTACCTACCAAAGTATGCCCTAGATATATTTGTTTCATTCCAAACAAGTAGAAATTCCTTTTTCAGACAAAGAACACTAACCAGAGGTTGTTAAAATGAGCTCATTCTAAGTGGGAGAGAGATCTGCTTAAAGGCTTCTAAAGTCCACCCATTTTTGCATAACGGCATGACCTCTTATCTGAATTTTGATACTTTACCATTATGTGGAATTGTTATATCTTCTAGATCAAATATAATAAAAACAAGTATTTGCTACAATAACCCAATTTTTAAACGGGCAAAGGATCTGAATACACATTTCTCCAAAGGATATATATATAAATGGCTAATAAGCACATGAAAAGATGGTCGGTATCATTAGTCATCAACGAAATGCAAATCTACCCTGAGATGGTACTACTCCACGCCCACTAGGGTGGCTGGAACCTAAAAGACAGACAATTGTGTTAGCAAGGATATGGAGAAACTGGAAACCTCATACATTGCGAGTAGGAATATAAAATGGTACAGCTGCTTTGGAAAAGTTTGGCATTCCTCAAAATGCTGGTTACCATAGGACCCAGCAAATTCTATTCCCAGGTATATAACATCCAAGAAAATTAAAACCTAAGTTCACATAAAAATTTGTAGACGAATGTTCAGAGCAACATCATTCATAATATCCAAAAAAATAGAAACAACCCCAAGTGTCCATCAGTCGACGAAAGGGTAAGCAAACTACAATGGAATATTACTCAGCCATAAAAAGGAAGTACTGACTCATGCCACAACACAGATGAATCTTGAAAACATCATGCTAAGTGAAAGACTAGGCACAATGGGTCACATACTGTATAATTTAACTGGTATAAAATGTGCAGAATAGGAAAACCCAGAGAAACAGAAAGTAAATTTGAGGTTACCTACAGCTGAGGGTGTGAGGAGGAGATTGGAAGGAAACAGGGAAGGATGGCTAATGAGTACGAGGTTTCTTTCCGAATGATGAAAATGTACTTGAATTGATTTTGATGATGGTGGCAGAACTCTGAATACAGTAAAAAAAAAAAAAAAAAAAAAAACCACTCAACTGTATAATTTAAAATGGTGAATTGTATGGTGTGCAAATTATACCTCAAAAGGCTGTTAAACCACGTACATGCCTTTATCCCATGTAGTTAGTGGACACCAATTAATTCTGTTATTTATTGTCCCCAGGTTCAATGCCCGCTACCAGTGACCAGTTGTGGTCTGAACCTAGCTACAGAACACTGACTTAAATGAAAGATGCTCCACTTATAAACAAGAAGACTATTTTTAAAGCTGGCTTTGTTGTCTCACACAGCTTCATACACAGCAAGGGTGTAGCTCTCATTGCTGTAGCTAAGATGAAAATGGCTAACTTAACTGGTATCAAAAGCGCACTTTTTTAAAAGGCAAGGAAAACAGAAATGCAGAAACTTACATATTCTTCTAAATCAAGCCCAAGGAGCCCTACCGGGACCTGAAGTGATTCTGTCGACTTGTGTAAATCACCGAACAGCTGTGAACAGTACAATTACGTCTGTTTCAAGGACCCCCAAGCCTTGGCAAGGGTCAGGCATGTATCATCACTCCCCAGAACCCACAATTGAGTTCCCTGACTCGGGGGTAACGTGAAAATTTGCCTTGGCAGGGATGAGGAAGGCCTTTAAAAACCAGGCTACGACTGGGAGTAAAACATCTCACTTGACCATTTTCCTGGGGCCAGCAGCTAAACAGAAAAGACTAGATGAAAGAATTCTTGGCACAAGAAGAGAGTCAGACCAGATGAGACTGCAGACTTACTGAAGTGTGACTGCAAAGTAGTTAGGCTGTTTCGTTTCATAAACACACAAGAATCATATAAATAAGTGTTGTTCCCTTCAAACTAGTAGGCTTGGACACTGGACACGTAATTCTGATAATACTGCCATTCCTCAGAACATTTCCAAAATGCCAGTTTAAGACCTTCTTCAGAGCCCATGACACCTTCCTCTCCAGATTCTCAAAGATAAGAAAATTTGGTTCTTTGAAGATAGACTTTATTTTCTTACAAATACCCAAGGTTTTCTTTAAGAAAAGACTGGTGAAGAAAGCCAGTAACCTGGATCACCCCAGATCACCCCATTCTTAGCCAGAAACAAAGCAAAATGAAAAGTAGGAATTGGCTCTGAAAGCAATCTGAAGACAAGTGTTCCAGCATCACTGGGGTGAGCATGCAGCCCCCACAACTACTACTTTGAAGGGGACACTATGTTTTGGTTGCATAAGTTCTGATGTTTTCATTAAGCAATCACAGTGTCTCCCAAAAACGAGTTCTCTCTCTCTCTCTCTCTCTCTCTCTCTCTCTCTCTCTCTCTCTCTCTCTCTCTCTCTCTCTCTCTCTCTCTCCAGTATTCTGCTCCCAGGATGGAAAGAGACATCATCAGGCTTTTATTAAGCAAATGGTCAGAGCAGTTAAAGCAAGCTCAGGGTGCCTGTTGTGGATGGAGTGATGCTTCATCACAGGGTCAGTCGTGTAGCTAACACCTGCTGCCAGAAGCAGTGGAGATTTAAGACATCACACTCTTGTTAGAAATAAGAAAACGGCATAAGATCAACATAAGCAAGTCAGTGGTTCAGATGGCAGGGTTGCTTCCAGCCCAGGGGGCTAGTCTGAGGAGTCACACAGAGCACACACCAGCTGATTTCACCACTGCCCCAGCTTAGCACATCACATACACACCACCGTGCAGGGGAAGGAGGCAACACCCATACATCAGCATCTCCAGCCTCGGATGGCTCCCTAGTTTCAGGCTGGGACTACGTTTATTAAGTCCATTTTTCATCGCAGAGAGACTTAGCAGAGAGTGAAGATATGACGTTAACTATGCTCTGTTCACACTTAAAACCAGGAAGTAGCACTTGCCGACCTGGAGGGCTGGCTGAGTCGCCAGCCTCTCCATTATCAAGCAAACTCGTTTGCAGTTTCCATTCCACAACCACGGTGAATTCCACAAATCGCAAGGAGCTCAAGAACAGTCAGGACTTCAAATAAGGGCTGGTCTTTGAAAAATCATGAAGGCGGGAAAGGTAGTTCAGATCTGACTGGCTTTTTCAGTCCTTCTCTACCCCCACCTCAGCGTCGCCACAACACTCCAAGCATCCGTGCTGTGGCCGTATTGGTGGGTGTGACTTTTCTTCTTCATGGGGCCACATGTGGCACCGGCATCATGGGAACACAAGAGTGGATTTGGGACTCAGCCTTGAGCTGCTTTCTAAAGGAATCCAAGGGAAAGGTGAGACCTGAGTCCTCTCCTCGGAAGTCACTCTTCAGCAGACAAATACGGATACTGCCTTACATGTATATACTGCTTTCTAGATTATAAAACACTTTTACACATATCCCATTTGACTGTTTACTCCCTGCTGTACGACCAATCAAGAGCAGGATCACACAGAAGTGTGGTTAGAGAGCAGGAACACAAAGCCAGGTCAGTTGACACCCATTCTGCATTCTTTCCATGACATCACACACACACACACACACACACACACACACACTCTGCAGGCACAGCGCTTAAACAGTGCAGAGTGGGATCACAGACCACACTTATAATCTTATGGGTTTTTCACCTCAGCAAAGAGTCATTCAGTTAACTCCTCTGAGCTTCAACTGCTTCACCCGCAAAATGAGGGTGCCAGTCATTATGACGTGACTTATTGTAAAAACCAGACAAGAAAAAGGTATTAAAATTTCAGCCTGGAATTTCAGCCTGACAAGCACTTCAAATCCTTGGTTGAAGGGCTGAACCAGTCCCTTGAAATTAAGGCTGCATGGCTCAAGACACAGGCCCTAATAGTTCACTGCCCTGAGGGGTACGCACTCCCACACTGAAACACAGTGTGGTCAGGAATACCAATCCCAGAACCCCTAAACTGTGCTCGGTCTTTCTGAAGAATATGAACACACGACTCCCTGCTGCTGAAAATGCTGACCTCAGCACCTCAGCAACCTCAGCAGGAAACCTCTCTGTGGCAGTGCCACTCGGAGCCACCCGACCAGGCTCCCACACAGCCCTTTCGGATGCCACACGCCCTGAGCTGGGAGCAGTAACAGGGCCCCTGTTGAAGAAAAGGGAAGGGGCACGCTCCTCTTCCCACCCCCATGGACTGGGCCACAATAAGGAAAAGGGGGGGAAAATCAGCAGGCCAAGAAAGGCAAACACACATAAGAGAACACAGGGATTGAACAGGCCTGTGACTGTGACTTCACAAACCCTATAGCACCCTATGGGGGAAACAGGAGGAGGTTCCCCCAACACTCAGCTGCTGCTGGACCCAGAACGTCACTAGGAGGTAAGACTCTCCCTGGAACCATTCCTGATCAATTAAATGATGTCTTTTGGTAAACTGGGGCTTCACACATTATTTTATTGACTCCTCACAAAGACTCCATGCTAAAGATGAGACAAGCATTATTATCCCTACTTTACATATGAGGAAACTAAGGCCAAGGGAGGTAAGATCATTTGTTCAGTCACAAAGCCAGTTAGCAGCAAACCTGGGACCCAAATCCAGATCTATTCCCTCCAAAGTCTCTCCTAAAAATAGGATAGTACAGGCAGAAAAAGAGGGAGGGAGCGAAGGAGGGAGTCAGATCAGGGCAGGCCCAAAAAGCCTGGAAAAAAGTGAAACTAGATGTGTACAGAAATTAACGGTACAGCACTTGGGGTTCACAGAGAGTTCCCTTACAAAAACCACTTTTAATCCTCTCAGCAATGGAAGGCAAATATTACCATCATTATTCCCATCTCACAGGTTAGGAAACTGAGGTCTGGGCCACATGGCAGAGAAGAACCTATGATGAACTGGTTTCTAGGGAGCTTAGTTTTGGAAAGTCACATCCCATCTGTGAGCCTCAGTCTCCCACCCAAACAACAGGCAGGGAAGACGCAGTGAGGCCCAGGAATCCCAAGGTCTGTGTCCCAACTCAGCCTGCTCCTGGCTGTTTGATCTTGGGTGAGTCATGTAACAGCCCGAGCTCAGCTACCTGCTCTATAAAACGTGAGCAGCATTCACAAGGTATTTGCGAGAATGAAATCGGACACAATGAAGGAAGCACCACATGGCTGCTAGTAATTATTGTCATTATTCCAATTCTAAGAACCGTCCAATCTTCCTTTCTGAGAACACAGCAATCAGGCCAGACGTCCCCTAACACCTGTTTTGCTCCTTAGCATTTATTTTCTTTCCTCTTCTGGGTAATATTTAAATCAAGGGGCTGTCAGGAGTCTCCCACCCCGGCCAGACAGAAATGAGACACAGCTCATCAAGGGGATTCCCAGGTACCTGAGACAGTAGTCTGCAGAAACACCACTCATGAGACGGTGTTGAGTTCTGGATTTTTCCTCCCTTCCTCAAGGATAACTTACCTTCATATAGAAGCAGGCTTCAGTCTTCCCAGCTACGATAGAATCAGTTCCTGACCATTAAACCAGGCCCCGTGCTCTGAGGGAAAGAAACCCTTTATTGTTGTCTAAGTGAAGAGGGGGTGTGGCCCAGGTCCTCTACGACCAGGATAACTTTCAGTCACTTCATCACCAGGTCCACCCAACACCCTATGACTATTAACATCTTAATCTATTCAGCAGGATGAATGGAATGGCTCAGTCTGGCAAAAACATATTCCACAAAAAGGCTTTGGAAAGCAAACCCCTAATCCAGCAAACCATCCAAGAAACTTTTCTGATGTGGCTGGATGGGTCCACGCCTCATCCAATCCCCATTCTGCCAGTCCGTCACTGGGTCAGTAGCCAGTCAGCCTTCCAAGCCTCAGTTTCTTTATCTGTAAAGCTGAAGACAGCAATTCCCACCTCACAGGACCATGCTGAGACTCAAGGACATGGCACCCTGGATCACAGTGATAGCGACAGTCCACACTGACTCCTTATTTCCTAGGAGCCGGGGCCTGGGCGAACCCCGTTAGCTGCTTGATTTCCTCTTTTACAGAAAAGGGCCAGGCAGTGAATGGCAGAGCTGGGGACTGAGCCCATGCCCATAACCCCAACTGTTTACTCCTAACCACCAACCGGTGCTTGGCACAAACCTCTGACCCACACAGCAAGGCACCCGCACTTTCCCTTCCCAAGTCAACATTTTTCAAGGAATTAAAACGCAATAAAATCCACATAATGCGCAAATTTCAACTCCTCTACTCATTCCCATTTTAACTGGATGATGCAGAAGGCGTTTCAGAAGGTCAGCAGAGGGCTGCAGGTTGCTAAAAACCTTCATCCTGATTCTGTCCAGCCATGGCCCCCACTCAGAGCCTGGAAATGCCTCTGGGTGGGGTGGGATGAGAACATATGGAAACTGTTCCTACTCCAGTCCCAAAACCGAGGTCCCAAGACCTCACCAAAATCATAAATATAAAGCCTGTCCAGAGACCCACCTGAGGTTCTGCCGTAGGCACTCAGGGCTCTCTGCCCCGTGGCCTTGCCTTCCTCTGCTCAGCTCAGATGACCTTTGACCTCCCTTCACTGCCTAGTAGTGGAGTGTGGGCTCTTAAATCAGAAAGCCCAGCTGGGAATCCTGGCCCTACCAATTGCAGGCCTCATAACCTCGTGTAAGCAATTTAGCTATTCCCAGCCTTGTTTCCTCATCTGTAAAAGGGAGGACGTTGTAGTATCTTCCTCGGGAGTTTATGGCAAGATTAAATGAGGATTAAAGGCGATTATATATACAAAGCCCACCTAGCTCAGTAGATGTCAGCCATGAGCTTGTAACAAAGGCAATTATCTCTGCCTCCAGTTACAGTCAAAAAGACAGGGTATGCCAACCACACTAAAACAAGATAACTAAAACAAGAGACCCTCTGTATTTGTCAACTAGCTCTGCTGATTCTCTCCTGCCCTACACCTCCACTGGCTAGTGCCCGACTCCTTCTGTAAAATAATGAGGCCATCCATGGCCAAAGGACTTCTGTATGTTGGTATGCACAAAGAAAGTAAGAGAATAATTTGTGAAGTTCAACAGAGGAGGGAAGAGTGATCAAAACTATCTTTTGGAAGATTTAGGGAAAAAAAAAAAAAAATGGAGGATAATTTAAAGCCGACTAAATACCCAGCTTTGAAAATCATTATTTGGTCATCTGATTTTCTAGATCATGACTGTCCCTGGTATTCTCAGCCCTGCCCCGGCCATATGGGAAGTACCTCGCTTCAACCCAGATTCACAGCTATGACTGGAGTGAATGGAAAGAAAACAGACTGGGAGACAGAAGCCTAAGTCCCCATTTGGCTCCTCTCTCGCTATATGACCCTGGGCAAGTCACCTGCAGGATCTGAAAAAGGAACATGTCCATCTGAAGGTCACAGCTCACTGGGCCTGAGTCCCATTCGACACCATTCAGAGTAAATCAGAACAGACCATCAGCCTACTACGGCCCCAGCAGGCTCTAATGATATCACTTAGCTCCTTCAGTTGACCAACCTAAAATCTACCAAAGCTTCCTCTAACCTTACCCTACTAGCTCCACCCCACATGGCTTTCTAGGAAAAGGTTTAACACCTCTCTTTTACCAAATTGCTGCAGGTTGTTGCCTCTTTTCCACATTCTAATTTAGAACTTGAGATGTTTTAGTTTCACCCCCATTAGATAAATATTCCGAAAAGAGCTTTAGATAGTCACCATTGATTTACATGTCAACAATTCAGAATTCAGGAAACCCTAAAGAGAAGTTCACTTTTGCATCATCATGAAAAAAGGACTAAGGTGATAATTACTGGTGCAAAAGGGCAGCATTTTACCCATTTACCCATTCAAGCTGTTTTTGTACAATTTAAAAGCAATCATTTAAACATAAATAGCTTCATTATACCTCATTGTTAATCTATGTACTGAAGAACATTCAAGAATGTCTTCTTTTCAAAAGATTGCTTACTTCCTTAGTTTACATTAGAATAAAATAATAAAACCACCTATCTTCAAAAATGAGGGTTTTTGAAGGGGTTCTTTGTAATTAATTCACACTATCCTTTTGCATTATGATTTAAACCAAGTAAGGACAGTAAGCGAATGTGTTTAATGGACTTTATTTTACAAACACACACTTAAAAAATTACTTTATGTATGATTCAGTGATAGCCGTGTTCAATAATTTTTTAGTCTTCCCAGCTTTAGTCCTATACTATTATAAGTTATAACATAGAAGTTATAGAATTAAAACACGAAGCTCTTACAGAGAAGTGCCTTCATTGTGCCTCAGTGTAACGTTGTGCCCTAACCCTATAGAAACCATGGATCCAGGGACCATCTGCTTGCAGGGCATTTCCAGCTTTAACAAAAGCACAGCAAAGACTGGGCTCACCGTGCCCCAACACTGTACTTCGTACAAGGACCCACGCTGTAGATTCCTTCTTGAATTTGGTTCCTGCAAAGTGAGTTTTTGAATGAAGGCAGCTGCTTCCCATTGTTGAGAGCATAAAAATCATGTAAGTTAGGATATGCTCCCTTTTGCGGCCACTGCTGGAAAACCTAACCTCCTATTCAGTGCCCAAGTGTTAGCCATCCATTCACCTAGAGCACCTACTTTGCTTTGATTCCCAAGTGCCCCATCTTTCATCAACTTCCATTTCTAAGCCACCTTTTGGAAGTAGGAAACCCGAAAATAAATACTATAATAATAGCGAGATTTTACTGTGTATGAAAATAAAATAATTACCAAAGAACAGCAGAAACATACCAGACAAGATATTTTTCTTCCCCGACTAGAAGAAACATAAAGGCAGTACTCATCTTGGAACTAGCAAGATTGTAGCAAGCAAACACTCCAAAACTAAGAGTCAATTTTTTTTGTAACTGGAACTTATTTACCTACTAGCTACCAAGAATGAATGTTTCACTTTGAAAGAATAACAGTACCCAAGTGGGTGGCACTCAAAGCCAGGGATAGAATAATCATCTTCGGTGTCTTTCATCTGGGTCTATGGTTCAAGATTACAAAGCTTGAGATTACAAACTCAGTGCTCAGGGTTCGTGGACCTTCTGCTCTAACCAGATGCTCCAGATGCCTACCAAACCCCCAAGAGAGGGGCCGTACCTACCCTCAAGATGTCCTTTCCCATAACCTAACATAAAGAGCAAATGAGGGGCAGCTGGTTAGCTCAGTTAGAGCACGTGCTCTTCACAACAAGGTCGCCGGTGCGATCCCCGCATGGGCCACTGTGAGCTGAGCCTTCCACAACTAGATTGAAACAACTACTTGACTTGGAGATTATGGGTCCTGGAAAAGCACACTTAAAATGAATAAAAGTTAAAAAAAAAAAAAAGAGCAAACGAGTCGTTCATTAGAGTTAAATGATGGTGATCTCAAGGAGATGTGGGGAGGAGAGCCTAAGTCCACACGGGCTTCGTGAAGAGCAGTGCGTACGGAAATGAAAACTGCACTATCCTCCTGCCCAGAGAGTTTACTTCTAAGTGCTTATCCCAGAAGAAAGTGTTTCCTTGTATGCACAGAGAAACACATACAAGGGTATTCAATGTAGCATTGTTTGAAATAGGAAAACTTTAGGAACTAACCTAAATGCTCATCAGAAAAAGATTAGACCATGGTCCATTCACACGTGCAAAATTTTACAGCCACTAAGAAGTTGTTAGATCGCTACATAGAGATACGGAAAGATCTGGAAGACACATTAAGTGGGGAAAAGGAGACTATATAATACATGCATTATGTTCTCACTTGTGTCAAATTGAAAATACCCACACTGCATAGCTATATGTTTCAAAATGCACAGATGTACACACATACATACACACACACACACACACACACACACACACACACAGTGAAAAACAATTCTGAAGGGACCATATGAGCCGGCTAAGTAAAAGGGGATTGTCACTTTATCTGGATTGTTTTAATTGTTTACAAGAATGTATTCGTGTGGCACTTGTGTAAATTTTGGATAATGATTTATTATAAGAATGCAAAATATGGAAAACAAAGAAGGCTGTCTCTGACCCCATGTGTGGGTTTTCCTTAATGAAAGGGCAGCTGTGCCCCACGAGCCGTAGCAGCACTAGCTGGAAGTCAGGGACACAGGAGCCCGGCGCGCTCTGCATAGCAGGTCTCAATAAATATTTGTGGAATAATGGTGCCTGGACTTCCTTTCTTATAAACAAGCTTAAAGCTCTACAAAAATATCTGGGAGTCTACACAGAGCTCGGCTTCCCCATGGACACAGGAAAAGGAGGCAATGTGGGCCCTTCAGAAGATGACAGGCAAGGAACGGCGTGAGTCCCTCACCCAGCCTGCTTCGAGTCCCCAGGCACAGCTGACCAAGGAGACCGCCTCCCTTCTTCCCAGGCTGAAGCCAACTGCCACCCACATTTTCCCTGAACAGTCTGCAGCCTGCCTTCCCTCCCTCAGGTCAGCCCCCCAATTCCCTCCAACCTGACCTCTCGTTCATTCATTCATTCAATAATTTCAACAGATGTCCTGTGAATTCTAAAATTACCACTCAGCCAGTAGAAAGGAAGAAAAAAAAATTAGCAGAAATAACTGCATTGAGGTTCTGGAAAAGAAAGTCACTTTTCCCAGCCTGGGCAGTGTCTGGAGCCTTGTTTAGTTAAAATCACTAGAGGAAGAATTCATCCTATAAGGTATGTGTCAAAAACACCCATCCAACCATCCACCCACCCTCACATCCAAGGCTCTTACACACACACACACACACACACACACACACACGCGCGCGCGCGCACAAACAAACAGACCAAACTGATCCCCTCAGGCAGTTAGTTCCTCCTTCCTCCCCATCTTCAGTTGTTCTCACTGTGTCCTCCTGCCCACCTCCCACTGCCAGCTTTGCCTGCCCAGCCTTACTCCCTGCAAGAACCCCAACTGTATGAATACCAATCTCATTTCAATTAAAAAGAGAAGACACCTTCTGCCACTTTCTTGATTTCAATCATACGGACAGAAGAGGACTTAGGCAACACTTCCTACCCTACTGAGGGCAGAGAGCCCCAGGAATCTGAGTATGGTAGAAGGCAGAGGTAGGAATGTTAACATCTATTCCTGGACGACCTGCCAACCCTCTGCCCACACCCCACAGGACAGGGACACCCACCAACATCCCTCCCCTCTGAGCACCATCCATGCAAAAGTAACACCCTATGCAGTCCTTCCCCACAGTTTAACCACCAGGATTCCAGAGTCTCTTCAATTTATTTAGGAACTTCCTTTGGTGAGGAGCTGCTGGGGTCTGTTCTGGAGTCTCCCCTACCACATACGAGTTAAAGGTCTCTACTGCTAGGCAAATGATCCCCTCTGTATCAGGTGCTTCTCACATTTTGCAGACAGTAAAAAAAAAATGAAACAAATACCAACTGGGAAGGTTAAAACAGTAAACTACCAACAAATCTTCTACAGGGGTCTCTCATTTCTCACGGTTATTTTTTAAATATGGAACATGAGCTGAGGTTAAGAAAGGAATGCATCTCCCCCACAGACCCTCCACGGTGTGTGAGGCGTTCCTGCTGAAGGCCAGTGGAACTCTGCCACTGAGACCTGGGTGTCCGGTGGGGTCCTGAGGCCCTCTGTAAGCGCCATTTCCAGCTATGTCTGATAATATTTCTACCCCTTGGACTTTTCATTAGCTGAGCTAATAAATTACACACGCATATACTTTTTTTTCAACTAAGCCAATTTGAGTTGTGTTTCTGAAACCTGTAATCCAATGAGTTCTGGCTAATACCGCAATATATCCAAATATCTTCACTTTAAGATAGGCTTATTTTTTTAAAGGGTCTGATCAGGGAAGTTCCAGTGTGTAAGACATGATGATAAAACTGAGATTTGCTTTTTAACAAACAAAAGAGTGAGGACCCTTCGGGAATTCTTCTTAAGGAATGTGAATAGTAGCAAACCTGAATTCTGTAAAAGTTGAAACACTGTCAATACTCGATCGAAGTCTATTCAATTAAAGATCAAGCTACTTTGATCAAACCGAGGTAAGACTACAAAAGAGGTACGATTATCCGAGTAGCACATAAACTGGTTCACATTTCATGATTAGGAAACTAGCTCTGGGTCAAGTGCCATTGCACAAATCCATCTCCTCTGGTCATTTTGCTGCTCTCCCTCCACCAGTCCTTACATGAAATGTGACACTCACACATCCACCCACGTGCAGTCACTCACCACTGTCTTGCGTACAACACTGGACACAGAAGTCAGCTTATGACTGAGGGATACCAAAAGCATCAAATACTGTCTTTCTTCTCTCCTATTTCACATGTAAAGAGTTAAATCTACCGAGAAAGATACAGTCCTGAAATTAAAGGCAAACTCTGACAGGTGTTTCCTGGGATTCTCGTTAATATTGGTCAACGAAAGTCAGTCTCTTAGGCAAACATTAATCATTAGCCAATTGTTGAAAATTAACTACTGCTCTATAAGGACATACTGTGGAGCTCTTGTATGGTCATTAATTTATACATTCACTTATTCCACATGCATTTCCTGGTGTGCCTACTGTACACCAGTCACAATGTTAAAGAGACGAAATCAGTCTCCTGCCTCAGCCTCTAGGAAGTCATATGCTAGTTTCATCCAAAGTCACTTAGCTATTCAGCCAAAGAGCCAAAGCCCATGTGCAGAACCACTGCACACCAAGTCACTTCCCACGGAAGTTATAAAATCAGGCAGAAAGGGACTAATATCTGGAAAGAGGAGGGTTCACCACGCTTAATGGAGTGCAGAGAAAAAGCAAGTACTTACATTTAGCAGGTGGGGTGGGAGGCGGGAAGGGGACAGGGATCAGAGAAGGCTGATTGAGGCAGCATATGAGCTGTCCTAGTAGAACAGAGCTCAGCATGCAGAAAGCAGAGCACGCAACTCCAACAGAAAGACAGCAGGGCAAAGACATGGTGTACAAGATGGCAGAGTAGTTAAATGTTGTGCTTACCTCCTTTCACAACCACATCAAAACTACAACTAAACTACAGAACAACCATCACTGAGAATCACCTGAAGTCTAGCTGAACCGAAGCCCTACAAATAAGGACATACAGAAGAAGCCACCTCAAGACTGATAGGAGGGGCAGAGACATGGAAGAGGCTGGTCCCACACCTGCATATAACCATTAAAAATCAGGATGTATAGTTCAGCTGCAGAGGTCCCTGCCAGAGGAATGTGGGGGTCCTAGCCCCACATCAGGCTCCACAGCCCAGGGTACCAGTGCCAGGGAGAGAAGTCCCCATAACTTCTGGCTGTGAAAAACAGCACAGATTGTGGCTGGGTGAGACAGAGGGTGGCTGCAGTCCCAGGCACTGTTCTTAAAGGGCCCATGCACATACTCACTTGCTGATGGACTCATTTACTTTGAGCTCCAGCACTAGGGCAGCAGCTTGAAAGGCACCAGGGACATAGAGAGAGGAACTGAATTGTCTGGATTCAGGAGAATGGCTGGAGGGGCAGCTTTCTCCTGAATGGAGAAGCCACCTAAAGCCATTGTTTCTACAAAGAGCCCTCCCCCTCCAGGCATGCAGATGTAGGTAGCCACTATATCTGAGTCTCCATCAACCTGGCTAATACCGTTCATGCACCCCACCCTGGTATTTCCCTCAGACCCTGCCCCACCAACTTTCGGGCATACCCAAACCACTTCCAGTGGTTTTTCTGAACAAACTGCCTGTCTTGGCTCATGCTATGTGCATTCCTAAAATCTCTCAGAGGTTCACAAAGGCACTAGTGACAGCCAGCTTCAGTTCACAGCTTGGCCTCTGAAGCATCTCCAAGCCAGCATGGGGGGTGGCCATCTGTGGATTGCTTTGTGGCTTATGCCAGGCAGCCCCAGGCAGGGCACAGGCTTCGGCTGAACTTGGCCTGCAGATGTTTTCCTCCCAGGAGGTCCCAGGGCTGGCATGCCCAGGTGACTCTTTCGGACACAGCTGAAGCATCACCCAGGCACCAATGAGGACAACACACCCAGGGGACACAATGTGCAGGCACCAGAGTCCTCTAAGACACAACCCACTCCATGTGGTCAGCCCTGCACCACAGCTCCTCCACTGTAGTCACATCTCGTCCTCATAGCCAATCAGCCTGAAGATCAATCTCGCCAACTGACATGCAAGCAGAAACCAACACTCAACTATAACAGGAGGGCACATAACCCACACAAGGGACATACCTGAAGTGCACAGCTCAGGTGACCAGGGAGATTGCACCACTGAGCCCCACAGCACACCTACTACATAAGGCCACTCTACAAAGACCGGGAGACTTAGAAGCCCTACCTAATACATAGAAACAAACACAGGGAGGCAGCCAAAATGGGGAGACAAAGAAACATGTCCCAAATGAAAAAACAGAACAAAGCTCCAGAAAAAGAACTAAACAAAATGGAGACAAGCAATCTACCAGATGCAGAGTTCCAAACACTGGTTATAAAGATGCTCAATGATCTCAGGGAGAACTTCAACAAAGAGATAAGAAACATAAAAACAGAGATAGAAAAAATTTTAAAAAAGAATCAGTCAGAAATAAAGAATACAATAACTGAAATGTACAGTACGTTACAGAGAATCAACAATAGATTCCATGCAGCAGAGGATCCAATCAGTGCTGTAGAAGATAAGGCAGCAGAAAACACCCAATCAGGACAGCATAAAGAAAAAAGAATCCAAAAAAATGAGGAGCATTTAAGGGGCCTCTAGGACAACATCATTCGCATCATTGGGGTACCAGAAGGAGAAGAGAGAAAGGAATTGAAATGCTACTTGAAGAAACAGACAGAGAACTTTTCTAACCTAGCAAAGAAAATAAATATACAAGCCCACTAAGCACAGAGAGTCCCAAACAAGATAAATCCAAACAGGCCCACACCAAGACACATCATAATTCAAATGCCAAAGGTTAAAGACAAAGACAGAATCTTAAAAGCAGCAAGAGAAAAGCAATTAGTTACCTATAAAGGAGCTCCATTAAGACTGTCAGCTGATTTCTTAACAGAAACATTGCAGGCCAGAAGGGATTGGCAAGAAATATTGAAAGTGATGAAAAACAAGGACCTACCACCAAGATTACTCTACCCAGAAAAGCTATCATTTAGACTCAAAGGACAGAAAAAGAGCTTCCCAGACAATAAAAAGCTAGAGGAGTTCATCAACACCAGACCAGTATTACAACAAATGGTAAAGGGACTTCTTTAAGAAGAAGAAAAAAAGAACAAAAATGTGAATAATAAAATAGCAATAACTACATATCTATCAACAATTACTTTAAATGTAAATGGATTAAATGCCCCAATCAAAAGATAGGGTGGCTGACAAGATTGCCACGGGGATACGAAACACAGTTTGGGGGATATAATCAGTAATGCTGTAAAGATTTTATAGGGTACCAGACAGGCACTTGTCTTTTTAGGGAGACCACTTCATGGACGGTGTAGATGCCCGACCACTCCGGTGTACACCTGAAGCTGAAGCTGAATAATACTGAATGTCAACTATAATTTAATATATATGCAGTGCAAATATAGGATGTGGAGTACAGCGTAGAGAACAGAGTCAATGGAATTGTAACAGCTTTATACAATGTCAGAGGGGTAGGAGTTTGGGGGAGGAGGGGTTATTAATTTGCGAGGGGTGTAAATGTCTATTACATTGTTTTGTACACCTGAAACTAATAAAAAAAAAAAAGATAGGGTGGATGAATGGTAAGAAAACAAGACCCTTACAAATGCTGCTTATAAGAGACTCACTTCAGATCAAAAGGCACACACAGAGTGAAAGTTAAGGGACAGGGAAAAGATATTTCATGAAAATGGAATTAAACAAAAAAAAAGCTAGGCAAGCAATTCTTATACCAAACAAAATAGACTTTAAAACAAAGGCTATAACACGAGACAAAGAAGGACCCAGTAATCCCACTTCTGGGTATTTATGCAAAGAAACCTAAAACACTACTTAGAGGGGGCATGTGTATCCATATGTTCACTGCAGCATTGTTTACAATGGCCAAGATATGGAGGCAGCCTGGGTGCCCATGAATGGATGAATGGATAAAGAGGAGGTGGTACATATATACAATGGAATATTGCTCAGTCAGGGAAGGAAATGGGTTCTTGCCATCTGCAGCAGCATGGATGGACCTGGAGGTTACTGTGCTGAGTGGAGTGTCAGACAGAGAAAGACAGATGCATTGTGATTTAGCTTATATATGAAATCTAAAGAACAAAATAAACAAAGGGAAACCAACTCATAAATACAGGGAACATTTTGATGGTTGCCAGATGGAAGGAGGGTGGGGGGACAAAGGGATTAAGAAGTACAAATTGGTTGCTACAAAGTAGTCATGGGGTTGTAGGGTGTAGTATAAGAAACATACTCAATAATATTGTAAAAACTATGTGTGGTGTCAGATGGGTACTAGATTTACTGGGGTGATAGATGGGAGGGGGATTGGGAGCCAAGGTGAAAAAGCTGAAGGGATTAAGTACCAATCAGTAGTTACAAAATAGTCACGGGGAATGTAAAGTACAGCTTAGGGAATATAGTCAATAATGTGGTAATAACTACGTATGGTGCCAGGTGGGTACTAGACTAGTCAGGGGCATCACTTCTTAAATTTTATGAATGTCTCACCACTATGCTGTACACCTTAAATTAACACAAAATAATACTGAATTTCAAGTGTAACTGAAAATTTTTTAAAGTGGAGGGGGGGAAAAGGAAGGGGAATAAGAGGTTCAAATCTCCAAGCATAAAATAAATAAGTCACAGGGATGTAACATACAGCATAGGGAATACAGTCAATAATATTGTGATAACGTGGTAGTGTCAGATGGTTGCTGGACTTATCATGGTGATCACTGTAGCTATATAAATGTTGAATAACTATTGTGTACACCTAAAACTAATATATTGTATGTTAGCTACATTTCAATAAAAATCTTTAAAAAAAAAAAAGACATGGTGCAGATGAGGTACAGAACTAACACACACCTTATAGGCTAAGCCCAATGAACAAGGTAATGAAACTGTTTCCAGTATTACAATGCGCACCACTCCCTATGTGCAAAACCAGTGAGATGTTGAACTAGGTGACCATGCAGATCCAATGAAATCACTTTTTGAGCCCAGGAGACACTGTACACTGGGATCTCAGCCATGGAGGACAGAATGTAATCCAAGTAGACTGACCCACAGCATTCCTGGCCATTGTGCAACATCTGATCCCACTGACAATTGTCCACAGCCAGCACTGCTTCCCAAAGATGCCCCTGCACTCTGCTACTCTGAGCCCTGGTGCCAGAGCACAAAATGTGCTAGACGGCTCAGCTCTGACACTGCATAGTCCGAGGGCTTGTGCATCCAGAGGTACACGAGAAGGGTCACAAGACCCTAAGCTTTTCAGGGATAAATGCTTGTCACCTCCCACCCACCTCCAGACAAGGACCTCCAAGGAATCCACAGAGGGCCCAGCTACCCAAGAAAAGCCTGAACATGGCTCAGGGGAAAGAATGGGCAGTGCTTCTCCTGAGAGAGCCATTCATTTGGCGGTCATCAACCATACATATTTACTGAACATCTACTACGCACCACCAGGCCAGGCATTGTTGGGGATTGAAAACGAGTCACTATGAATTGTATTCTGAGGACGCTTGATAACAGAAAGATATGCATATAAATAACTATATGTGAAGTGCCATGAGAGAGGCTCAGGTAAGACTGTTACTTCAGACCAGGATCAGAGAAGGCCTCATGGGAGACACACAATTTGGGATTATTTTTTCCTGAGCAGCTATGAGGACGGTGCCAGGTGAAGAAAGGGTGGTATGACAGAAGAGGTATTTCAGATGGAAAAAGCCGTGGAAGAAAAATCAGGAGGGGTGTTTAGGAACTTACGGTGGATGCATGGGTGGGGCTGTAAAGGAGAGGAACGGAGGATAAACCAAAAAAGGCCACACAGACCCAGGAGGAACTGGCCCCAGGAATCTGGCCTTTCCTTGGTGAGCAGCCACTGAAGCCTCAATTTCACTTACCCAGCAAAAGTCATCCAACAGTGGTGTGAACACAGAAGAAAGGGAAGACATGAGGGGTGCTGTAGAGGCAAAATGTCACCAGGCTGAAAACACACACTGGCCGCAGCAAGATGAGAAAGGGGCAGCAAAGGGGTCAGAGACTTAGTGAAACTTCTCGTTGAGTTTAAGAAGCCTTTGCTGAGCACTTGGTAGGAGCAAGGCTCTTTGCCTGATACGGGCCGTGGGCCTTGCCCTGTGTGGGTGCAGTCATTAGCTGGCCTCCAGGAAGGTCTGAAGCGGCAGATGAGCATCCCTACTTTGGAGTTCTCATCGAAGGCAGTTCAGTACTACAGAGAAGCAGGCAGCAGCCTGGGGGTGTGGGGAGCCCCAGGAACAGGTTGCACAGACTGAAAACTGTTCAACCACGTCAGTTTGCTTATGAGAGACTCAAGTTTGGGAAGCAAAATAAAGCGTTTTTCAACACAATGAAGTACAATATTGTAATCAGCTCCACTCTGACACTCCATAAAAACGAGCTCTCCCGCACCCTCCTGCTAAGAAGAAAATTAAGTAAATGATATACGTTTTCAATAAGTGGAACTGAGGAAATACTGCTACTGACTGAACTAAGAGGAATGTTACTGTGGGAACTGAGTTGCACCGTTGCCATGGCTGCAGCCTCCACTAGTCCCTGCAAGTCCACAAATGTAAGCTGCATAGAAACTTGAGATTGTTTATAATTTTTTTTTTTAAATCTAACCCTGGGAAAACATGCTGCCCCCAAGGTAGTTTCTAAATTCCCAAAGCTGGCTGAGTTACACACAACCCAGACCAAACATGCATTGGAGCAATGGGGATGGCCAGTTTCTCATCCAAGAAAAGTAGTAATTTCACTACAAACAACCCGTAACGGGCAGAAACATCTTCCACAAAGCTGGCCCTGAATCTTACGCTACGAGCTCGATGTACATATTTCCCACAGAGCTATGAAGCAAAGAAAATCATGAGCTCACAGATTCGTACAGCTTTGCAACCCATATCAGTCTCTGCCCTTTGTTTTGCCATTCACATTAACTGAAAGGTATTTACTACAGATGAAAAATAAGCCTCGTTCAGCTGCCTCTAAACAGATCCCAAAAATAGAGCAATCACTTGGGTACAAATTGGGTCAAATGTATAAAAAAACCCAGCTCCCTGGTGGGAGGACTGACATGGCATGGGACTTTGCTAAGAGTCAGGGGGAAAATCCACAAAGCTCTTCCCTTCCCACAGTGGGAAAGGAAGTATTTAAAGAGTCAGGCAGAGAATAAACTCATCTGGCCATGTGACCATCCGGATGAACACAAGACAAACTCGAATGCTACGAGTTTCAGAATACTAAGAGGTCAAAGGAATACATGTTGGTTTTTAGAAAGGCCTGCCAAAATAACACCCTGCCCCCTTTCCCAAAAGACAGACCACTATTTAGGAATTGTCAAGAAAGGATACAGTAGGGAGGGAGCTGCCAAGAGGAAGAAGATGTATCCATCTCCTGTATTTTATCCCCAACCTTATAGCAGAGAAAGCCAAATGATCAGACAACTTATATCAGTGTCCCTAATTTCACTGGGAAAAAATCCGAATATTAATTGGCTATACATGCAGCTATAGTAATTGTTCCATTGATTAGAATTAACCTGCCTTTCTGAAAGGTATTTATTTTCTAAGTTTGTTTAATCATGTTCTCTTGAGCCACAAAAAACAACAAACTGGGTCACCATCCACGTTGTTAAATTTGGTAACAAGGCTGACACCATCTGTGGCCTAGACTATGATGATCTATCCCCATTGATGAGGGCTTTTCACTACTTCTGCTTCTCCTTTAAAATGATCATCCAATGTCACTTGTCTACAACCAAAGCAGAAGCTATTTAAAACATCCAAAGTTACACAAATCATCTCTAGCATAGTATAAGTATGTACTAACAGCAAGTGTTTGTATGTATAGCCAACTCCCGTTTACCAGTGCATTTTCAGTAGCAATGTCCAATTTTTTTGTAATTACCTAGAAATCAGACCAGAAAACCCCAAAGATGAACAGACATCTCTTCATCTGAAATATGCCGCTACATCTGAAATATGCCACACATTTTATATGTAACATGAAATCCTGTAGGTAAACCATTCAGGCTAACATCAAGAGCATAATTTCCCACCCTCATCTACCACCCTCCTCCCCTCTTACCCTCTGATAACCACAAAACTATTATCTGTGTCTATGAGTTTTTGTTTCTCATTTGTTTGTCTTGTTCTTATGTTGTTTTTGGTTTACATACCACATATCAGTGAAATGGTAGATGAGGGTAAAGGGGACCAAATATATGGTCATGGAAGAAGAACTGACTCTGGGTGGTGAACACACAATGTGATTTATAGATGATGCAATACAGAAGTGTCCACCTAAAATCTATGTAACTATACTAACAATTGTCACCCCAATAAACTTTAATTTTTAAAAAAAGAGCATAATTTCAATATCTTAAGAACTCAGCAGAGCATTCCCCACCCTAGTTCTGCCTTCACAACACTCAGTTAGGAACATCCAGCCCTATTAAATAAGACAGCTTCACCATGAGAAACCAAAACAGATGGAACTAGCTAAAAGAGGAGAAAGCAAAACAATGGAGAGAGTGTCCTGTTATCCAGCACTGGCCCCCTTTTCCTTCAGTCTGTTTGCCTGGCCTCCTATAAAGGATTGATCCAGGCAAGGAAACTGCAGCTCCAGAAAAATACTGACATGGCTTCTGAATCATCAAGGAACGATTACAGAACGTCAGAAGTAAAAACAATCCTAGTTATCTTCTCATCCAATCCTCTTGATTGACAAGTGGGTGAATGGCAACGCAGAAAGGGCATGGGAATGCCCCAAAATACAGCTAGTTGACAGCTGAATGGGACAAGCTCCTAGTCCCACTCTAGTGCACTTCAGTGACTTTTTTTTTTTAATTGTATCAACCTTTCCCAAAGGAAGTTCCATGAAATGCTGGTTCTGTAATGTGTTCTGCCAAAAAAATGTTTAAAGAATCCTTGACCAATTACTTTTAGGGACTAGCTGAGTTAAACAAAATAAAACTGGTTTTTTAACTACAGACCTTCCCAGAGCTTATACTGAGCAAACATGCACTATAAATCTTTAAGAGGGCAATGAAGTATGTGGAAGTATCCCAATTTATTTAACCACAGAATCATTTTATCTTGGGGCATTTCATAGGAAGTATTCTACTTCTCTGAAAATTAATAGTTCATATACAAAATCCATGATAATTTTTTACTTACCAGAAAAATTAACCAAAGTACCCACCACTCCCAAATAACACTGCATTTTAAAAAAAAAAAAAAAAGCTAACATTATCAGGAAAAGAACGGTAGACAACAAAAGCCTATATGGAGAAAAAAAGTTATTTTACAATCTGCTACAAACCTCTTCCATAAAAAGTTGCACACCTATTTATACAAGATTCATGACTTTAAACAATTTCATTCAGTATAAATTTGAGCATACAGGTCAAAAAAAAAAAGACATTGTTGCAAAACTCCAGGAAACATCACATGCGTAGCTATAAACTTCAACCAGTTTAAACATGGAGGCAAATGATAATCACATATCAAGACAAGCAGGAATCTAAGGACACTTACCAAGTTATGATTTGTTGAATTAGAATCATCTTCAGGGAATGGGATGTAAATAGCTAAGGCCACACAATTGGCAAAAATAGCCAATAATATAAATATGTCAAATGGTCTGAAAAATGTTGTTAAGGTATATACGCATGTGTATTATACAAACATAAACCATGTCGCTCACCACACTCCGAATCACACCACTTTTGAATCTCTTTCCAAATGAAAATTACACACACAAATCTTTTAACTGACTCCTGTGATGAGTAGGTTCCCAGCAGAAGTAACCCTAAGTGATAGTCTCACAGCAGATCTTCCTATCAAGTGACCTCTCCATGTGCTTTTCTTCTGTTGCAAGGATCATGTTACACTCATTCTTCCGCTGTACGTTTTATATTAAAACCTAAAAGCATACCCAATTAGGGCACTGTGTGAACCAGGTTTCTGCTTCTTGTAGTTTTAAAAGCAACAAGGGATTTAGAAAGCTAAATTCCTGGCTATTTGTTTTCTTTCCTGACAGAAAGAGAAGTCATCACGAGATAAACCTCTTCCACAAATCCTTGCCTCCATGTGCTAGAGTCATTTTCTCGGGCACTATTCTTGGCTTGGTCAGTCTGGACGGGGGCAGGCCAAGTCACCAGGACTTTCTCCATTTTCCCGGTGACTATCTTGCGGCTTGTTCCAATACCTCACACACTGTAATAAGCAAGCCAGGCTTGAGCTCCCTCCTCTCCTTCCTTTACTAATCAATGGTAACCACTGCTTCAGACCAGAGCTGGACTGGAGCTCAGCTTATAATGTGTTGTTGCATTCAATTTATAAACAAATTAAATAAAAAGCCCTAAGAAACCCGCACCAGACACTTTCAAAGTACAATTTACCAATTCTAAATCTTGGGGGTCTGTCTGGAAGAATCGCTTTGAAATCAGCTCAACAGATCCTCACTAAAACATTCTGGTGTTATTAAGAGTCATTGTCAAAACTGGCAATACAACATTTGACATCTGCCAAAACAACTGTTTTTCTTCCTTTGGTTTTCAGCCTTTCCAAATGCAAGGTTTCGTGAATATCAACCTAATCTGGAACTCCAGGGCTTGATTTTATAACTGTGTTACTCCCACACTCTACCCACAAAAGGCCACTGGTCTAACTAAACACTTCGAATACTAAAGCTTTGACAATGTGAGTACAAACAGACCCTTCTCCATTCATCCTGATATTCTGGGAAACCCAAAAATGCTGGAGGAAACAAAGACCCCTTGTCTCTCTGGGGGACACCTTGAGTTTCGTGAAACCTCAGCTCCTTAAAGAGCTTCGCCACTCACTGAAATAAGGATGTGAACAACATTGTTCCTTTACTGATGTTTATGGATTTATTTTTAAAGCCAGTTAGCTTTCATTCATATAGATTCTTTTAACCCACCTAGTATCACAAAATCTCTTATCTAGGGACCCAACTTTAAAACAGTCCACCCTAAGACTTCAAAATCTCCTTTTCATTTTTCTTGTTAGCAGTTCCTACTGAAATTTAAAAAGCCAATCGCCCCAATGTTATTCTATATAGAAACACACTTACTGTCTCTCCCCCCTCCACACTACCATTCTTTCTTTTTAACTTCCCGATACCTAAATGATAAACCAACAAATCTGAGAAATACTAACACTGTTCAGGAAGGCCAAACGTAAGTCCAGTTTCAGTCTCCAGGTATTGGTGGATGTTCTCTCACTGCCACAAGACTTTTACAAGGCAAGCGAAACAGAGCAATAGAGAAATAGATGGGTCTGATCCTAAAAATTCCTTCTGTAAAGCTGAGCACTCCTCATGCCTCCAAGATGCAGGCTACTCTGCCTTTCCTGTGTGCAAAAACAAACCAGGCTCTCACCATCCCGGTCTGGGTTGACAGATTGGCACAGCGGCTTTAGAGGGTTTCTATAACCTGCTCCCTGAACTAGAAGAAAACTGTCATTTGAAAAAAGCAAACAAACAAATCCTATATGGTTTAAGGCTCTCTTCTCCCAACTGTTCCATTTGCAGGCAGGTCCTCCCTGCATTGGCAGCCACATCCCCTAATTCCTGAACACACGAGTCTGGCAATGCAGGAAAGGGAGTCGGCAGCATGGTCCAGGAAGGTACTCTGCGCACATAAATTGCTATATACAAATTACTGTGCACAAAGAGAAACAGCACCAGGCCTCCCACCTCACTCCACATGAAATTAATAACCCCACCGAGAGGTCCCTGCTTACTCAGTCTCGTCAAACCAGCATATTGAAAAGGAGATCTTTCTGGCTAAGCATATCCACTGCTTCTGACTCCAGCAATGCCACTGAGGAGTCAGAGGCAGTGGTTTTTACCTAGCTGCCTCCTGGGCCGACACTAGTGTTCATCCTCAGACTAGAAAAGAACTTCAAGAGAAAACACATCCACACAATCCCAGCTATGTGAGAGACACCATAACTCCTCCTAGAGAAAAGACATCTGTTCTAAAAAGGAAAAGCACGTGAAAACCCCTCAAATCTTACCCTTGCATTTGGCTGCTCTCTCTAAAACCTTTCTAGACAGTTGCCTCATTTTAACTCGCGTCCGTGAGCACAGAATATAGCCAGCTAAGACAGAGGGCATGAAAACAGCTGCCGGGCTAGGTACTCACATTATAAGGGAGTTTCTGCTCCACTTTGGAGCAAGTCACCAACAGCCTCCCTTTTCTAAGGCTCCTCGTAGGCCCCAAATATACTTCTGGAAAAAGGAAATGCTTTGTTTTACCCAGACCAATGAATCATCTGACTAATTAGAAAGCCATTTGCACAGAAAGAAGGCCTCAGTCAACCTTTTCTGAAGAGTGGCATTAACTGGATTCCATCTGGCCTCCAGATTTGGGGAAGGGGGTGAATAGACAGAGCACCCTAGTTTTCCAAGATCTGGGACATAACAACCATCCTTGGGCATTTGGAGTTCAATTTTTAAAATACAAAGAAGACACCCAGAAATGTAACTCCAGTCCCAGGACATAGACAGGATTTTTTATAAAGGCAGCAACTGCAAATTCCTCCACTGAGAGGGTTGTTCTGTAACTCATAAGGGTTGGGGTGGGGGGGAAGAGGCACACACAAACCGCTCCCTTTGCATGTTCCCTCCTGCTCACATTTCAGATGCCTTTTTGGAACTTGTCAAAAGGAAATTCCAAGAAGTCATAGCATTGATGAGCAAATTGCTCTCTCCCTATGAAGCAAGTGTTCATATTTGTATTATAGCTACCTGAACAATTAGAATCACCAAATGTCAGAGGGGGAAGCAACCTTAGCATTAATTGGAGTTTCAGAAGCAAATTCAAACATCAGAATGAGAAGATTCCACTAAATGTAAAAAATGTATTTATTTCTGGTGGAGTCTCATACAGTCTTCTTTTTTAATCAGTATACCTTATTTACAATAGGTTCAATGAATATCACTGCCCCAAAACAGTGGTGGATTTCAACTAACCATCTAATGTCAAAGGACCAAAGGTTAGTTTCATATTTTAATTACCTACCACTTTGAAGTTTCAGGTTATCACTCCCTCCCGCCACCACCATCACTACACACACACACACACACACACACACACACAGAGTATGCTAAATATACCCAGAGAGCCACCCATCTGCACCCTAAGGAGACAGGAAGGTATAGACAATGAAACCCTTTACACACAGCTTCTTCTATTGCGCACATTCCAGACTGCTACCACTTTGTAAGTGCCATTTCAGAACACAAATCCTTTTAAAGAACAGATGGTAAAAGGGAAAATGAGAAAGACTTCCCCCAAAAAAGGATACTTCCATTCCACGATACTAATGCAGGCTCTTCGGATGGGGTTATTGAGTGATAAACAGAAAAGGGCACGGGCAGGTCGGCTGTTAGAGGAGTTACCCTGTTTTTTGCTCTTGGCATATTGCTGACGTTTTCTTTGGGAGAGAGAGCCTACAGGTGGGGGGGCGGAGGTGCTCATAGTTTGGGCAGCCTTGGCCTGTCTCGCAGCATCGATTGCAGCTTGCCAAGACAGGACAGTTTGCTTGGAGCTATTCGGCTGAGTTGGTCCTTCACCAGAAAAAGAGAGTCTGGTGCCTCTTGCATAGTTTGCTTCTGGGAAAAAAGAAAAAGAAAAAGAAATGTTTTTTAAAAAACAATGAAAATCCAGTGTCAGAGAAAAGCAAAGGTTGACTCCAGCAATAACCAGGGGGAATCATCCCCATGTTTCTATTTTGAAGCTCATGTCCTATTTTTCAGAAGCAGGAGTTTGGTCAGCCAGAGCAGCAAGAAAAGTCCCCGTGCTCTGCCCTAAGTGTCAGTCACAGAGGACCTCCTTGCTGCATGACACCCAATGGGGTTAATACCTCCTTACACCTATGTCTTCACAAGATGTCTTTTAGTGCATTTCTTTAGATAAATGGAGGTCATGCCCACATTTTATTCCACATTCTTTTCTGACTTTTAAAACCCACATATCGCTAATGAGTTAACAGCTTTTCTCCAAAATAATTACCATCATCACCAAAAAAAGGCAGTGCCAATAATTCAATAGTCTTAATCATTTTCAGAGTGTTACTCCAACATCTTTCCATAGCCATAAATGCATTTTTTTCAGCATGGAAAAAAAAATCCTCCACTGGCACCAGAGCAATACCAAAAGCCCTATAACAAATATCGAGATTATGCACTGACACTTCCTGCAAATGAAAATTCATGATGCTTGGGACTCATTTCCTCCACAGGCTTCCGAAAACAGAAAACATCTTTAGGGCTTTTTTGCATTTTAAATTGCAGCTGAAGCAGCCAAGCCAGCATCCAGAGGAACAGACAAGAGAAGCAGCCTGCACCTCTACACCTAGGATAGACAGGCTGGATTATGCTAGGGGCCTGCCAGGCCCAAGCAGGAATCACATCAGTGAAGGCTGGCATCCTGATGCACAAGGGCAGAAGCCCAAGGAGATAGGCAAAGCCCCCTCTGGCTTTGGATTAGGCCACCACCCAAGCTGCTCTCCCAGGCACCTGCCTGCCTTGGGTCACAACCTCCTTAATGAGACAAGTCAAAGTGAGAGTGGGGGCACAGGTAGAGGGATGGGCATTGCAAAACCAGTTCTTGCTAAGTAAAGAACAACGGAGAGCCAAAGCAAGCACAGGTCCGCCTGCCCAGCAGCCTGAGAAGGGGGCCACTGGGGCCGACCGCAGACAGTCCCGTCCTGGGAAGAGTCGTGCCAAGCTTTCCCTTGGGGAGAGCTCACCTGGGAAAGCTGCAAGCCCGCGAGAGTTGTGGGGGGTGCCAGCGACCTCCAGGGAGGGCAAGGAGGGCTGGCCAGGAGCTGCTCCAGCCTCCCTCGACCCAGCCCGGGGCCGGTGTGGTAGCTGCACGTGGTGACCCGGCCAGAGCCGGGGAGGGGAGCCCCACAGCGGCAGCGACTCCCCGGGCATTGCTAGGTTACCGACGTGTGCACAGCGGCACTGGGAGCGGGAATACGCCCTCCAATCCACCCCTGGTCGGCGATTCTGAGACCAGACCTCCCTCTGGAGGGGAGGGGTGTGCTTCACCCACCGACTAGAAGGGTGAAACCCGGCAACCCTAGGATTTTCACAATGCCACCAGAATCTTTCTTCCTTGTCAACCAGGGGCGGAGAAGGAGGAGAAGGCGAGAAGAGGATGGAAAGAGGGCTCGGGCTGAAGACTAACAGCCACCCCCCTTCCATAGCTTGGGAGCGTTGGAGGAAAGTTGAGCCCGAGGACACTGAACCCGAATCACCTCGGCTCACGCTCCTCCAGCTGCACAGTACTCTACGGACTTCACAGTCGCCCCCACCCCACAAACGCAGAATTAACTCTGACATTCAAGGCCTGAAGAGGAGAACCGAATGGCTGTCACGCATCTCCCTTTCTATAGATGACACCGAGCTAGAAGCATCCTCTCCAACCCCCTCAACCCACCCAGCGCATCAGAGACGGGAGGGAGGTGAGAACCAAGAGGGGGTGGGAGGAGGACCATGACAAGCATTAGATTTGGCAGCGGTGCCCAGGCGCTGGCTGCTCACCGTTCGCGTGGTCCGCTTGCTGCTGCCGTTGATGCTGCATTTTTTTCATCATCATCATCATCATCATCCACGAACATTTATTGAGCGCCTAACGTGTGCAGGGCACTGTGCTGGGCGTGGGGCGGGGGAGGAGCGGGTAAGGGGATTACGGGTAGGTAGGAGCCGCGATCCCTGCCCTTATTCTCGCTTCAGCAGGGGGTGGGGAGGGACGGGGACAGATAACAGAAAATAAGGATAATTTATAAAAACCGCTCGCCTCCCACGCTCCCTCTTTTTCAAAAAAAAAAATGGAGCAAAATAAACTTTTTTAAAAAATAAGATCAGATGTATATATTATCTTAATAATATATACATGTAAAATTTTTTGCTGCAAAGGAGAATTGGCTTGGTCCCCTCCTCTAGCGGAGGGACGCCGCGGGGATGCTAGCCCGGCCTCCGGGGTCGCTCCGAGCGCCCCCCATGCCCGCCGCCCGCCGCGGTGCCCGGAGCCCGGTGCCCGCCGCCGCCGCTGCCGCCCGCGCCGCCGCTGGCTCGAGACCGCGGGCAGCTCCAGCTCACATCCGGGGACGGAGGCGCTCGCTCGCTCGCTCCGCGCCCGCCGCGCCGCGCCGCACGCCGGTTCGCCCTGGCGACGCTGCGCGCCCGCCACCGCCGTCCCCCTCCCTCCCCCCGCCCGCCCCGAGCCTCCCACGGGCCACGCCGCGCCCCAGCGGTCGGCTGCCGGGCCCCGAGCTCTCCCCCCACTGGCCGCGCGGTCTGGGTGGCCGCCGCGTGAGACTCGGGGTGCTGCCTCCCCAGCCTGGTTCAGCTGACCGACGGGCGCCAAGGGGTAAAGCGCGCTCCAGCCGCCGGCCTCCCGCTTAACCCCCTCCGCGCCGCAGTGTGCTCGCCCCCTTTTCCCCGAAAGAAGCGGGTGGCTCCTGCAGCCACAGCAGATGCGGTGTGCGGATTAACCGCTCCTCCCTCTGCATTTCTTCAGGGCGGGGGGTGCGGGGGAGGGGACGCTGAGCCTCCCGCGGCCGGCCTCAGCTCTCGGCGTGCGTCCTCCCCTCTGCACACCTGGAGGAGGCCCCGCCCCCTGGAAGCACAGGTGCGAGCGGGCGGTAGTCGCTCGGGTGTGGAAGGGCTCTGCCTGGCTTTCTTACTGTTCCAGAGCCCGGCAAACGCACAGACAGACACACAGACCTTTCCTCCGACTCTTTCAGGTTGTGGGAGGGATAAGGGAGCCGGGCTCTCTGGAGAGCACTTAGTGCCCCAGGTAACAGCACCTTTTGATCTAACCAGGTTTCCAGAATGTCGCCCCTCCCACCCCTGCCCTGTGCTGGGTCTGGCGCGGCAGTGAGCTCTAAGACGCTGGCGGGGGTCAGGGGGTGATGTCTCCCCCCACCATGTGCGTTTGGAGGCAGATACAGGGAAGTGAAAACCAAGGTCTTCCAAACAGCTCGTGTTGCTTAACGGAATAGGTAATGCTGCTACAACTGCTGAATCCCGTGTGGGAGCTGAGAAGAGTAGTTTGTTTTATGGTACCTTCACTGTATCATAGTTGGGGTGGAGGGTTTTGCAAACAGCAGCTCCTGTCTAACGGGGAAATACTGTATCTAGTGGATGACTGATATTTCTCATTTAACGTTGGGCTGGTGTTGGAGACGGGCGTCTTCTTTGTTGCTTCGAAAGATTCGATTTATTTGCTTTTGTTCCGATCTGCATGATCCTACAGCGTTTCAGGACGTTTGAGAATAGCGTCTTGAAAGTAAAAAGCTCAGCGTGAAATAAAATAAGAAATTAAGGGAAAGTGCTCCTTGACCAAAGAAGGCACACTGGGGCTCCTCAATTGTTGGGGGCCACCTGAGGGGAGAGTGGGGACCACACAAAAGACTCTCCAGGAGCCTTCTTGAGAGGGGTATGTGGAATGGAAGGGTGGAAACAACCAGGCTCCTGGTCCTTTTTCTTTTCTTTTTCCTTTTTTCTTTCTTTGATTTTGAAGGAGAGGTGGGGAAGAGCCCTTTGGCTTAGTAGTAACAGAAGGCTGACCTGAGCTACCTCACCCAAAGCTGCTTCTGAGCCCAAACCTGAAGTGATAGAAGCCGGTTCCCTTTAAAAGACTTTCCCATCCGCGGACCCCTGAGTCCTGAAGCGCGTATACAGTTCTCAAGTACACCTGTCATTTTCAGAACTCTAGATCTAAAGCTTTGCCTCTTGAGACCTAGTCTGCCAAATTCCCCGCTTCCCCCTGCCCACTAATATTTGCTCACAATTCAGTTACATTGGGCCCACATTCATAAGGCACCTACTAAGAACAGGGTCTCAGCCAGATGTTGTCAGGACAAATCTATGGCATAGCTACTCCTGAAAGGACATACAACCTAGTGAAGGAAGAAAAGTGTGTCTACATTTCTAATGCTATGCAGAATATAGGAGGTGTAACAAGTATGAAGAAAGTGCTATGCAAGCATCAAGAAGGTTATAATTGGGGAAATCTGGGACATTTCACAGAAGAGGGAACAATTTTGTGGATTCTTAAAAACTGATGGGGAGGGGAAGAGGGCGGGATTAATAGATGGAGGACTGGGCAATTTTAGGGCAGTGAAGCTATTCTGTATGATACTATAATAGTGGAGGTAGGACATTATGCATTTGTCAAAACCCATAGAGGTATATAACACGAAGAATGAACTCTCATGTAAACTACGGACTTTAGTTGATGGTAATAATATCAATATTATTTCTGTGCAATTTCTCTGTAAACCTAAAACTCCTCTAAAAAATAGTCTATTAAAAACAGGTGACCAATTTCATAGTGCATAAATGGGGTATAAGGGGCAGGCCACCTGGGCTAGGGGAGGAAGGCCAGGATAGCCGTGAAAAGCCAATGGGAGACTTGCTGGCTTGCTAAGAAGACCAGATTTATCTTCTCTGCTGTGGGAACCAATAAAGGTGTTTAAGCTGAGAAGTGACATGATTAAATTGTGATTTGGGTTTCTGGGTTTTACACTTTAGATTTTAATGAGTTTATGGCATTAGAATATTTAACATTTTTCATCCCAGCTTCTGAGTTTCATCTTTGCAATGTCTCCAGTGAGCTTTTTTTGAGGCCCTTGATTCAGCACAGCTTTGAATGCTTTGGCCCATTGGGTAATTTAAATATTTATGTTCCCATAATAATGTGAATTACTGAATAAAGAAAAGCTAATATGGTAAAAGGCTTCCTATGTGCCAGGCACTAGTATAGGCACTTTACATGTCGTAAGTCAAAATTCTCAAAATGAGGCAGTAAGACAGATGCTATTGAGATCCTCATTTTACAAATAACAAAACCAAGACATCATGGAGTTAAGCCACTTGCCCAAAACCACACACAGTAATTTAGTGGCTGAAACAATAAGACATGAGGAAAGGCTGGAATAAAAGATTCTGGCTCTAAGTCAGCCGCCCAGTTATGTCACTAACACATTATTGTGGCGTTTTAATCCCCATGCCTTGATATATAAGACACATCTATTTAAAGGCACCCAGCTGGCATTCTAGATGTGGTTACCTGCATGTATGTCATTGCAAAAAACCTGCTGATACCCCAGTTCAGAGCCTCACCACCTCACACCCCTGGATCATTAACTGAATACCCCATCTTCTTTCCTCCTTCCACAAATAACCTGCCTTGTACTCAGAAAACATCATGTCATTTCCCCAACCAAAAAAAAAAAACACAAAAACGCTGGTTACTCCTTCCTTCCATGTCCAATCTGAACTCCTCTAACTAGCTTTCAACCTTATCATTTCACACCATTCACCTTCATTGTGGTCAGCAGCCTACTCGTTAGGCTGTGAACATGCTGTGCTCATTTCTGACTCTCTGCCCTGGCTCATGTTTGTTTGCTGACCTGAAATCCTGCCTTGCTGACCTCTAACTAAACCCTCCCTATTTAACCATTCCCTGGCAAGTCTCTGCCTCCTCCCAGAAGCCATCCCTGATTTCCCCAGCCACTGCAAACGCACATGCATGCCCACCCCCACCTCCCCTTCCCCAAACGCCTACATCACCCAGTTATTCCTTGGATCACATACCTTCTCGTCTGATTGCTTCCTGTCTTGTCTGATTGCTTCTTGGCTGTAAACCCTGACCCCCAACCACAGTGCAGGGGCTTAAGCAAAGATCACCTCCTTAGCCGCTCCCTCCACTGCCAAGTGTTCTCACAGCAGGCGCTAAATACTCTGAATAATCTGCACAGGATCATAAAAGTCCACCGATATCACTAGAAATAGTTAATATTTACAAAAATCCCATAAAGTTTATGGTAGGACACTTGGCCATAAGATGGTAAAAAATATAAACAAAGGGAAAATTGGGTCTTTTGCACTCCAGGAATTCTAATTAAGGAAGACAAATAAACAGATCCTGAAGGATATATGCAGAAAATTCCCATAAACAAACTGAAGTTTGGGTTGAATGAGTCTCTCCATCCTCAGGACCTGTTCTCAGAAGATAGCCCTGACCCACTATCCTCCTGATGAGACAGGAGGATAAAAGGGGGTGGGAAGGTGTGTTCCAGGCAGGGGAGTGGCATTCACAAAGTCAGGCAGAAAAGTCCAGAACATGTACAGAAATCAGTAAGTAGGTGGCTAGGCTAGGACCCAGGGGGTACTTCAGAGATAGAAGTGAGTTTGCAAAGGCAGGATGGCATGGGATGGTGGAAAGTCCCAAATATCTGGCTCACCAGTCTGGGTATTGTCCTGTAGGCCAGCCATTCTCAAGCTTTTTGGTCTCAGGATCCTTTTACTCTCTTAAAAATTATGGTAGACCCCTAAGAGCTTTTGCTATGTATGTTTTATCAACTGATATTTACCATATTCAAAATCCAAATAAGAACATTTTAAAAATCATTTGTAATTCACTTTAAAATAGGAATAAGCCCGATATATGTTAACATAATTTTTTAAAGAAAAGTAACTATATTTTCCAAAACAAAATAGTGAGAATGACATTCTTTTACATCTCCGCCAATCTTTTTAATATCTGGCTGTAAGGAAAGCAGCTAGATTCTCAAATATTCTTTAACATACAATCTGTAGTGATAGAATGTTTGGGTTAAATAAATGAAGAATATCCAGCCTCACATATTTGGAAAAGGGTGGACTGTTTTAATAGCCTTTTCAGATAATTGTGGATATTCTTTAGTATGACCCCAGAATGAAACTTTTAAAGTTTAGTTGAAATGTGGAATTTGAAACTATATCAGTGGAACTTTTCATATTCTATTACATTAAAATTTAGCAGTTTGTATTGCACTTTGAATGGATCTTTTGTATCCATACATAATTTGCTAACATCATACATTGGTCATTTGAAAAATATTGGTTCACTGAGTTACACAGATTTTCCAAATATTGACACATTTCATTATATAGTATCAAAAAACCACATTCAGTGGTGTAACCACCAAGCTCTCAGTGGTAGACAGAAGTTTTTCAAAATTCTAATTTTCACCTGAAAGCTCAAATTTTATAATTGACACAAATACTGACAAGTTTTTTTTCTTTGAAGTGACCGGCTCACTTCATCAATTTTCAAGAAAATGCCTGCCAAATACTTAGGTCTGAAAACCAGAATTTGTCAGTAAAAAATGGTGTTCTATGAAAAAGCAATCCATTCATCTTCATATCTCAAACCATCATACAAGTGAGACAACCATTGTATGCAGCAGAAATGTTTTACGCATACATCCCAATTTGTCACCCAGAATATTAAGAAGACATCTACACAAGGGTTGAGAGTTAATTTAAAAAATAATGATTTTTACTGCCCCATCAAGGAGATTCTTAAGTAAAAATGGCAATTTTTTTTGTTTACTGTGAGCACATGACAGAGATTGTCCATAACACGATGTCCACTTTAGTGTCACTGCCTTGATTCATTTCTAATACACTAGTGGTTCTAATTATTTTTGATATGTACCATCAGTGCAAATAAATGTCAACACAGTAGAAGAGACAAATGAAGTCTTAATGTTACGAAAATAGTTTTGACCTCAAAGACCCCTTGAAAGTGTCTTGAGATCCCCAGATGGGGTTACTAGATAAAATACAGAACGCTCAAATATTGCATGGGACATGTTTATACTAAAAAATTATTTGTTGTTTATTTAAAATTCAAACATAATTGGGCATCCTATATTTTTATTTGCTATAGCTGGCAACCTTACCTTTGAGGGCCCATAGACCACACTTTGAAAACAGCTCTTCTGGGGCTATTGTTGAGCCAAAAAGTAGTATCAGAGTTGTGCTTCATAAAAATAGCTCTAACCCCAGTAGGCAGGATGGGTCAGAGAATGGAAAGATTTGTGAGTGCAGGAAGTTCTGATGAGTCAGTTAAGAAGATATTACTTTTTAACTGTAGTAATTGAAAGGGGCAATGCTATCCTAAGCTTGGAAAAGGAAAGCAGAAAGACCTGCCAAAGACAGCTCCCAGCCTAGTGGGGTCCCCTATCCTGTGATGCTAATTAGCCACCCTCCTCCTATCCCACACCCACCACCAACATCAGGATTTCTTGGTTACAACAGACTTATACACCACCCAGCAAAATGTAAAGGCCTTTCGTTTTGCCTTGGCTGCATGGAAAGTAGAGCCCAGCTGGTCTTTGTCCTTCATCAACTAACTATTCACTTGAAGAGCAGAGTTTTCATTTCCCATCAGACTAAGTAATTCCAGTTCCTTTAACTGGTTTATTCCCACCCCCCTTGACCTAATTTTTAAATCTTACCCATCATTCTCTGGTATAGCAAATCCTCTCCATTTCCCCAGTTGGGAAATCCTGGCAGAGTCTAGTAATACAGTCAACTACCCCATTTTCCACGCTGACTGAGGGAAACTGTGAAGGGAACAAGTCTTAAGTTTTCCACCTGTGAAATAAATTTGTTATAAAACATGATCCCTAAGGGTTCTTACCGTTCTAATACGGTGTATTGGAGAGCCTAGACTTTGGCGTCAGGTAGATCTGGGCTCAAATCCAGGTCTGGCCGGCTACTAGCTATGTTGCTTTGGGTAACCCTCATGGGTAACACCACCCATCATTGATTTATCGCAAAGATTGAAAATAATGTAGAGCCTCTGACGTATACTATCAAGTTGAATCATATAGCTTATGGGGTTTAAATACACACAGTTACAGAGAGAGAACGGGAGGGAGAAAAGAAGGGTAGGCACCACCTAAATAGTGCTGACAGGAGTCTGCCCTTTCTTTGTTTGGTTTTTAGTTCTTGCCTTTATGCCCTGACTTTGGAATGTAACTCCCTGCCCCCATTAAAATCAACCCACTGTAGTGGCTCTCTTTCATTAACAGCATTCTGTCATTCTGTATAGCCCCAAAGCAATAGAACACAGTTGGTTGTGGGGTTTTTTTAATCTTTGTATTTTGGTTAATTTTAATTTCTGGTACACACTTTAATATTTAAGATTCAACAATCAATACTGATAACCTCCAAAGAAGATACAGTAGAAGGACAGAAATAATAGTAAAATAGGTATTTATGTACATACACGTAAGTACAGTTCCACGGTACATGCTAATGTGAAAGTGGACACGCACACACATACACACACACACACACACACACACACACACACACATACACAGCACCCCCAACACTGGGTTCAGTCAATACTACTGCACAGACACCTCCAGGTGAAAAGCATTAAGTAACCACTGGAAATAAAACTGATACATTCACACACTGTAATGGAAAAATCACACAGTCTGCATGTGATCAAGCACAGGAGCAAATTTATAAGAACAGGAAGTTGTTTGGGAGACCCAGAGACTCAGTAAACGTCAGAAGTTTTATGGTTCCAACATTATAGTTTCCTTTCTGTTTCTTCAGAACAGTTTAAATATTCAAGTCACAAAACAAAAACTGATGTTTAAATGGCACCCATTTCAATGGTGTCTGTCCGACCTGTCACCTACCATGCACGCAGACCTGTTCCCTTTTCTTACTACTTTAAAAAAAAAATCTCACCAGAGGGTAAGGGGGGTGGGGGGTGGGAGAGGAGGGTAAGGGGGTTCAAATATATGATGGAAGGAGAACTGACTCTGGGTGGTGAACACACAATGGGATTTATAGATGATGTAATACAGAATTGTTCACCTGAAATCTATGTAATTTTACTAACAATTGTCACCCCAATAAATTTAAAAAAAAAATCTAAGTCACAAATCCTCGATACCAACATAAGCCTTTTCAACTCTTAAATCAGTGCTTTGGGGGAGCATTAAGTAGGAAATACTAAAGATATTAAGAATCTTCATGTCATCAGTTTTACTAATAAAACCCTTAGAAATAAGCAGCACAAATCTTGAGTGCTTTGTACACCTTTAGTCCCCTTTGATTAACAAAGTAGAGAGTACTTAACCAGCTTAAGAACATTTACTTTCTGTTTGACAAAACGTAGTATGAAAACGCAGTAACCTCTCTTAGTTTCACAGTTATGGTGATAAATGGATGCTAAAAATTGGAATCGGACCATCGGTTTGAAAATTTGATAAAATAAGCAGGTCCTTATATAGCCTAGGTTATTAGAATACACACACAGGAAAAAATGCAACTTTTAAAAAGGTTCCAATCTGAGAAACTTTTATAAATGAGAGGAACATTGTGGGAGCCAAAACAACACTTCTTTGAGGGAGAATAATTACACAATCTTAGATAACTCACTGAGAATTATCTGTTTCATGTTCTAATAACCAGGGTGGCACTGCATTGCATCCAAAATTATGGAACTTTCTATTTGTCAGTTTTATCTTTTTTAGGTTGCTATTTTTAATGTGTGTTTATAATACACTGAAGACATCTCAGTCAATCATGTATTGAGCAAAATAATCACCATGGCAGGGAGACACACATGGTAGTCTTTATTGTCAACATGTCTGTAAAACTGAATAAATATTTGTTAGTGTTCCATTTTGATAAATACAAGGAACACATGGGGCTGAAAGAGAAACATATCAAGAGCTTCATAATTTTTCAAAGACTGATACTACTTTAATGGTAAAAAACAAAGAATGCCAGTGTGGGCGGGAGGGTTTTGCAAACACACTACATCAGAAACAGCCTAGGCCTTGGAGGCTAGGGGAAGCCCCTAGCCTCAGAGGAAGCAAGTAGCTGACAGGACATCTTGTCCCATGAGGCTAAATGCTTAAGTGGTATAAGAAGGTCTCTCAGGATTCTTAACTTTCTATACACAGCTGTTCCCCTTTCTCTTCCCTTCAGCTGGCCTCTCCTCGGCTTCCTTTCCCAGCTCCTGCCTAACTGGGTTCCTTCCGTTACCCATACACCTTTCTTCTTAGAAGTTTTTTCCCTCCAGTCCCTTTACTTCCTTCTCTATATGTTTCTCCATGAATCTCCAAAATGCCCCAGTTATTATAGTTTATTGTAACCGCTCAAGGCAAAATGAATAAAAAGACTTCTATAGAAAGAATCAGAAGATTGAGGCAGTAGGAGTGAGAGGCCCGGATTCCCAGATGTGCTTGTCACTGGCTGGGCGGCTTCAGCAATCACAGTCTTTCTGACCTTGCTTCTTCGTCTATGAAGCCCCAGCCTCACAAGGTCACAAAGTATAAGAGGATCGTAGGCGATGGGTATGGGAGAGCATTTTCTAAATTATAAAGCACGACACCCATGGTTTCCAAAGTGTAGTTCCCAGACAGCAGCAGCAGCATTACCTGAGAACTGGGAAATGCACTTTCTCCAACACACCCAGACCTACGGAACCCGAAACTCTGGAGGTGGGGCCCAGCAAGCTGTGTGTAATGCGGCGTCCAATGCTTCTGATACATGCTCAAGGCTGAAGATGTGGCACTATACAGATAAGCTGCTTTTTATGAGCTGTCTTTTGGTTGTAGCTTGCTGTGGTTCTGAATAGACGCTGCCAGTGTCGGGAATGTTAATGCCCTTGTATTACAATGGTACTTATTGTGTGAGCAGCACAATAGCTTATTATCTTCTGTTCTCTTCTTGATTCTCACAAAATCCTGACAAAGTAATGCAACTGGACCCATTTCACAGAATGCTGGAGCACTTGGAATGTGGATCATAGAATTTGTGACACCTTTGAGGGCTGGAGAATATTCTAGCACAAGGCCATCCCAACAACTTGACAGGAGCCTGTATACGAAAGTTCCAAGTATATCTGAAACATCAAAGTCTACATGTTTCCATCCAGTTCAATGACGCCAGAAATTCCATCATCACAGCTTAAAGCTTTACTCTTCCCCCTAAAATGCCAATATCCTTGGAAGTATCACAGTGAGTCCTTTACTTCTCAGGTAGGGGAGAGGAATGGAGAGAACATGAACACCTTGTTCTCTGGAAGTGGGATGCGCATACCTGCTTCGGGGAGCATGCCCAAAAGAGGGTAACTAGGGTTACTGTAGGCAATTTTGCTTCCTTCACAATTTTACCAAAGACCAGGAATACACACAGAACCAGGTGTACATCGTAGGTGCATTAAAACCCGAAGGGTTGACCTGGGAAGTCTCGGGCTAAAGGAGATCACAGCAGACATAGAACCAAATGGGTAGGTTCCTACTTTTTGGTGCACTAAGAAAGATAGAAAACCTCCCTAACTACCATGGAAATGGGTCTTCCAATTTCATTGGGTCCTCTTCTTCCTTACCTGTCTAGACACTGACATTCTGGTGTCCCTTTCTTAAAAAGTATTATTATATTGTGCCTTATAATTTGCAAAGCACTCTCACATGTAATACTTCATTTGCTCACTACAGCCGACAAAGAAGAGAAAATTCCTCATTTTACTGAGCAGGAACCTTACACAAGGCTGCTGCCAGTACGTCGCACAGCTGACTTAGATTCGAACCCTGGTTTTCTGACTCCAAGCCTACTTCTTTCATCTCAGTATGTATCTTGAACCTGGTTTGCACTCTACTGCTGAGCTGCTCTGTGCATTACTGCTCAATTCCCACACTCCTCTGTGGGGAGGGACGCTAGGGCTCCGGAAGCCGGGTACAGAGCATGAATCCCAGGCTCCCATCATCCGAGCCGGTGCCCCGTGTGCTCCCACTGTGTACCTCCTCCCTGCTTGTAGAGTACGGAGCTTAATGACTCCACAGATGGGCAACACTGTCAGCTGTGGAAAAGAGATTCCACTACACATAATTGTACTCTGAAAATATCACTGTGGAAGTATGTAGCTGAGTCACAGAGTTGGCAGGGGAACTTCACACAGGCCGGGCCCTTGTGGTGATGAACTCCACCGGGCTCTGCAAGGTAGCCCAGGGCATGGTCCTTCCCTGACTCTAGGCAGAGGGTTGCTGAGGCCAAGCTGGAAAGACTTTCCTTGCATTATCACTGAGGTGAGGACGCTTGGCTCATGCATAGAAGTTTGGCCTAAAGTTTTCTAAAATTCTTCCAAGCCTACCATTCTAGTTTATACACAACAAAAGCCTTTATTCTGTTATCTGCTCTCCTTGTACCATTTGTATGCCTCAAGCTCCCACCTCTGGGATAATGGATGATAAACCCATACTTCTGCTCCTACCATTTAACCTAAGTTTGCCACACTACCTAACACCTGCCAGATGTAGTCACCATCAAATCTAAGTGGGAATGTCTTAAACCAAACTAACATTATCATCGTCGGTAAGCCAGCTCCCCAGAGCAACTTCTAGCACAACCATTTTCTCACCCACCAAGACCAAAGGTGGTGGAGTTGTCTTCTCCTTCACTTTGATTCCTCACCACTAACACTTTCTCCTGAGCACACTGTGGATACTGCTGCCTGACTGATCGTTATTAAATCTTCTTTCATCGTGCTATCCTCTGGTCCAACATTTTCATTCTTGACTTAACAGCCATGAAAACAGTATTTCTCAACGCTGGCTGAAAGGTAGATCTTCTTAAAACTCGCAATGTCCAAGGCCATCCCTAGAAAATTCTGATTCAGGGGGCCTGGAGTGGGACCCAGTTGTCAGCATTACTGAGAATCATTGTCCTGAACTGTACTTTTCAGACGTGAAGGTACACAGGAATCATCTTTGGATCTTGTAAAAGTGGAGATTTGAATTCACTAGGGCTGGGGTGAGCCTGAGAGGCTGCATTTCTAACAGGCCCAGCCCATGCCATGCTGCAAGTTCCCAGACCACACTGTGATTCTCGGGGTGCGAGAGCACCAAACATAGGCGCAGGGGTGTTCCCCGGGAGTTCTCGTGGTTATAAACCCCTCTTCATTTCCCACTGCTTCCTGCTGTCCCCAGGCCAGCTCCTGACTCCTCCCGACCCACCAGCCCTGCTTTGCCCTCCTGGGTCACTTAGAATGCCCAAATCCCTTCTCTCTGTACAGTTAATCTTACTCCCCTGTCAAGATCCAGCCTAGACCCTCTTCTATCATTTAGTCTTCCCCAGTCACTCCATGGTTTAGTAATCCTTTTTTTCTAATCTAATCTCCCAAAACTATAGAAAATGTGTTGATTATTGCATCATATAATAAGCTCTGCTGTCAACAGCAGGAAGAAAACTGAACGGAGAAAGAGATGGAACCTGGGCATCACTGTCGACACACTCATGGCTGGCAAGCCATTTCTCCTTTCTGCAAAATGCCCCAAATGCTGAAAGTCCACCTGGTAAGAGCCAAATTAGATCAGTGGACTTTTTTTTTAAGCCGCTTAATTTATCTTTAAAACATCTTCAGAAACTTGATTCAACAGAATGGTCCGATGGACGTGTAAGACCAATGGTGACAAAAAATGGAGGCATTTCAGCAGTTGAAGCCATTCCTCAGAACATTCAAGTTAAGAGGAACTTTAGAGATCCTCATCTCATTGTCTCCCCATCATTTTATTGATGAGGAAGCTAAAGTCCCAAGAACAGATGAGCTTCTTCACATGCCCAATTGGTGAGCATCAGATTCAGAACCAGAGTCCAGATTCCCTGTTGTTTTGTTTTGTTTTGATCCAGTAACCACATAGCATTCATTTCAGAACAAGAAGCTTTTGATTCTTCCAGATGAAGCATCTTTCGAAGTGTTGAAAGGGAGCCACTACTATATTAAGCAAATGACCTGCCAAGGCACTGTGATGAGCTGGGCTGGAGAAACCTCAGGAAACGTGTGATGGCAAGATGGCAATCTACAGGTAGGACACCGTACCTGTAGCAGAACCCTCCTGCCTTCCACCAGCGCCGTGTCTGACTTCTGATGATCTGCCTGCAAGGTCCCCACACAATCGGCCCCACCTTAACTTTCCAGCACCCTCCCTGCTAGAACATGCCACTCAGACTTGCTGTGTCTCACACATACTTTATGGCCATGGCTGATTTTTAAACCACCAGCTCACTTCTACGCACAGGAGCCCATGTGGACATGGTTAAATGTGCTACATGACCTTTAACATCTTGGAGTTTGGAAGTGAGCTGGGCGACTGCTCGGTCGGAACATGGGTCCAGACCTCACAATGGTCCCATCCTTTCAGGAACGGTGGGCATGATCTTTCCAAGATAAAGGAGCTTTTCTCTTTTGGCTTCCTAATGCCACCCCAGGTGAAGTTCCACTGTGCGGGGGACCAGACAATGCTCACGCTGTGGCCAGAGATGTTTAATTGGATTTTAAAAGATGAGAAAGCAGCAGGGAGCTGATTGTCAGCACTCTGCCAAGGCCAAGAGACATGGGTGGCCTGGCAGCATAGAGGAGAAGCCTGCCCAGTGCAGTTTAGTGTTCTACCTGGAGAACGGGGAGGGCCTGACGAGAAGGGGGGTTGGGAATGTAGCAGTGGCAACAAAGCCTTCCACAAACTGAGTGTCAAATTGTCTTATATTCTGTTTTTACCCCAAGAAGTGAACTCTCTCCAGAGGCAACCAAGACTTCCCTTTTTAACTTACCCTCCTCATAAGAAAAAAGTCTCTGAGCCATAAAATCAATAATTTATTTTTATATTTTTAATAACTCTATTTCCATGTTACCCTTCAGGCCTCACTACCGGTAAACCTCTAAGGTAGGTGGTCAGTGAAAAATATTATCACCCCCAGTTTCTAAAGGAGTAAAGCAGATTAAGTAAGCTGAGACATGAGTTTGCCCAAGGTTATACAACTAGTAAATGGTTAAGCCAGAACTGGAGATGAGTTGTCAGCAATCACTGGGGAACCAGTAGATAAAAGCAGTTTCAGACATGGCAAGTATACAATTCCAACTCCTGCGTCTTAATACTATTCCCCAAAGAAATAAAGATCCCTTTGTTGTGACAGTGCATGGAGAGCAGGCTGTGCCCTGAAGGCTAATTAAAAAAAGGGGGTTCCCACATACACTCTCCATCCTCGGATTGACAGAGACTTTATGCAGAAACACAGGCCTATCCAGAGCACGCAAGCGAGGACGGCTGTGTGCTCTGTCGCTTCCAAGCACAGAGGAGTTTATCGGTCCCTGAGGAAGCTAATGGCTAAGGAGAACTCGTGGATGCTCCTCTGAGACAGAGGGATACAGTGTGGCCATGAACCCCGACTGCTAGATTCATCTTCCAGATGAACAGGGCTCTGACAGGCCAGATCTGGCGCTGGATATGGGAAGTGATTTTTTCACATTTTTCTCAGAAACATCTTAGGAGAAAACCTTGAGCAGACACATATTTTCCTAATGCCACCCCACACACACCATTGTTAAAAGCTTGGGGGATGATACTTTTCCTGAAACCTAGGACAGCATCCAGCCTTTCAGCCTCACCTGTGAAAAGACTTTCACCTTTCTCTCGGAATGATCTGAACATCACTGAGAAAGCATACCGAGCAGCGATAGCCCTGTAAGAAAACTGGCTAAGTGGACACCAGGAGCATTGGCTCACAGAAGACAGAAATATTCAAGTTTGTTTCTTAGTCAGCAACCGAGCCAAACCAGCCAGAAATGCAAACGCTTTTTGAAGAGCTTTGTGTGCCCAAAGTACCTGTATTTCAACGTGCATTCTGTTAATGTAGCTCCTGTAAATTCGTGGTGTTGAAAGAATACAAAAGAGACACTATCCTAGTCCAGGAAGAATTTACAATCTAAATAAGAATAACTCAAGAAACTTCAGATTCGAAGAGGCAGAGTGAAAATATTTCCACCCCCATTCTCCTGCCAGAAATGACATAAAAAATAATAGGAAAATAATCCATCTTTGATGAAATTTAAAGATATTTGTAACCCCAAACCTCAATACATGAAGAGAGAAATCACGTGAAGAAAGGTAAATGGCTTAGCAGCGCAGAAGAAGATAAAACTTAATATCTCCAAGAGAGATTCCAACAGGAAGCAGACCAATTCAAAACCCCCACCCGCCAAAAAAAGAACAAAGTCCCAGGAATTGAGGCACCGGGTACTGTAAAAACGTGCAGTGGAGGTTGTAATCTGATAACAGTAGAACAGCTTGATCAAAATGTTCTACCTACAGATAACAATTATAGAATCAGGACAAACTTTTTTTTTTAACTATGAAAATATTGGAGAGTGACCCAAAAGAGAGAGAAACTGGAGGGAAATTAACCCTTGAAAGGTGGGAACTGCACTGAGATTTGATGTTTGAGGCTTTTTTGCCTGAGGGCCCTCCTTATCTGTCTAGTGTGGATTGGCAAAAAGCTGTAGTCTTACTGCCTAGAGGTGTTAGAGGACAGAGTTTAGAGAGTTTGGAAAATTATAAGAGAAATCCCAGAAAAGAGGGCTCCACAGAGGGTAGGATCCCAAAAATATGAGTATAAATTCTACCCAAATCCTTTGATGCCCACCATACTATTCTTTCATGAGGAAGTCTCCAAGAGACCTAACAAAACTGGCAGCTATGAGCTGGAAGAACTTAGTGATTTCCGCTATTGCCCTCCTCAGAGACAGAGTTTGGAGTCTGAGTCCAGCTAAGTTAACTTATTTCAAAACAAAAAATTAACATTTTTTAAATGAAAATACCTGAACCCAGAGTCTCTAAAGCACATTGTTCACAATGTCTTGTATACAATTAAAAGTTATTAAATACGAAGAAAAGAAATAAGTGATACATAGTCAAGGGGATGAAAAAGGAAAAATGAATTAATAGAAAGCAATCCCAAGGTAACATGGACATTGGAATTAATAAACAATGCTTTTCATTATATCTGATGACTTAAATAAAAACATGCATAATGAATGCAAGGAAGCAGGGTCTCAGCAAAGAAACTGACACTATGAAAAATGAAAAAAATTCTAGAATTAAAAACTATTATAACAGAAATGTTATTCACTCGCTGGCTTTTTTTTTAAAAATGGAGGTGGCAGAAAAAAGAAAGACTCCATGAACTTTAAGATTGGTTGGTAGTAATTTATCCAATCTAAAGTACAGAGAATTTAAAATAAAAAATAAAAAAATACTAAAGAAAAATGGAAGAAATTGAGGGACTTGTGGTCCAATATGAAACAGTCTAACATAACTGCCAAACAAAAAAGAGACAGAAAGAGTGAGGTAACGAATAATGTTTGAAGAAATGATGGCTGAAATTTTCCAAAAGTTGGTGCAAAATATCCAAAAAATTCATAAAAATGCAAGCAGGATAAATACAAAGAAAAAATACACCTAAGCACATTATAATCAAACTGTTAAGAGCCAAAATAAAATCTCAAAAACTGCCGAAGAAAAACAACACATTACATATTGACTGAAGAACAGCAAAACAAATGGTACATGACTTTTAATAGGGAAAATTAAGTACAGAAAACAGTGGAAATGTTTCTTTTAAAATGTTAAAAGAAAAAAAAATAATTCAACTTTAAAAAAGGAAGGTGAAATTAAGTTTTCAGATAAATGAAAATTTAGAGAATTGTAACATCACTACAAGAAATGCAAATGAGAAGTTCCTCAGACACTACATGGATATTAGATTAACATTTACCAGAAATGGTAAATATGTATGCAAATGTAGACTACTATACTTTTTCTTTTCTTCTCTTAACTTATTTAAAAGATGTATGACTATTTAAAACTTAGGTTATAAAACTATATTGTCGATTTTATAATGTATATAGATAGAAAATATATGAAAAGAACAGCAGAAAAGAATAGGGAGCTAATTAGACTGTACTCTTGCAAGTTTCCTGTATTTTATGTGAAACGCTGCAATATCAATCAGAAACTGACTGGGATAAATTAAAATGTGAATTCTAATCCCTAGAGCAACTACTAAAAATATACAAGGACATATAGCTAAGAAGAACAAAACTGGAATGCTAAAACATATTGTCAACCCCCAAAAATGATAAGAAAGAAGGAACTGAGGAACAAAAATCATATCAAAAAAATAGAAATGAGAAACTTAAACCAACCATATCAATAATTACTTTAAATGTAGGTTGACTAAATACCACAATTAAAAGAAATAGATTTTTCAGATTAGATTTTAAAAAGCATGACCCAACTACACGTTGTCTATAAGACACTATAAAACATTCCGGAGAGGAATTGAATTAAGATGTCAATTCACCCCAAACAGATCTATTCAAGGCAGTACAATCATAATCTCAGTAGGTTATTTATTTATGTATTTATTTATTTATTTATTTTAAAATTGACAAACCGATTCAAAAATTTATATGGAAGTGCAAAGGATTTAGAATAGTCAAAACAAAAAGTTGGTTTTAAAGATATACAAATTGGGAGGACTTATTCTACCTAACTTTAAGACCTATCATAAAGCTAGAATAATCAAGACAATAAGATATTGGCATGGGAATAAATAAGTAGACCAGTGGAAAAGAGGCAAGGAAGTCCAGAAACAGACCCACACTTATACAGTCAATAGGCTTTTGACAAATTTGCCAAAGCAATTCAAGTGTAAAGGGAAAGTCTTTTTAACAAGTGGTGCTGGAATCATGTCCATGTAAGATAAAATAAGAACCTTAACCCCCAAGCTCACGCTATACAAAAAAAAAAAAAAAAAGAGAGAGAGAGAGAGATTCAAAATAGATCATAGACCAAAATATAAAAGTTAAAACTGTAATTATTTTAGAAATAAATAAGCTTATGTCTCCGTAAACTGGAGGTAGGCAGAGATTTCTTAGACAGGGTACAAAAAACATCCATAAAAAGAAAAAAAATGACAGATTAGGCTTCATCAAATTAAAAACTTTTGCTCATCAAAAAACACCATTAAGAAAATGAATAGGCAAGCCACAGATTGGGAAAAAATAATAACAAAGCATAACTGACAAAGGGCTCATATCTAGAATGAAGAATGTCTACAACTCCACAATGGTTGAAAAGACTGTCAACACCAAATGTTAGCAAGGATGTCAAGTAATCAGAACTCTTGTATAACACTGGTAGGAGTGTAAAATGGTATAATCATTTTGAAAAAACTCTGGCAGTTTCTTATAATGATAAACATATACCTACTCTTTTATCCAGCAATTGCAATCTAGATACTTACTCAGAAGAAAATATATGTCCAAAAACTCTGATAAAAGAAATCAAAGAACAAAAGAAATGGAGAGATAGTCCATGTTCATGATAGGAAGACTTAAGATTGCCAAGATGTCAGTCCTTCACAACTTGATCTATAGATTCAATGCAATCTCAATCAAAATCCCAGCAAGTTACTTTGTGAATACCAACAAACAGATTCTAAAGTTTATGAGGAGACGAAAAGAACCAACACAGCCAACACAATATTGAAGGAGGACAAAGTAAGAGTACTGACCCTATCTGACTTAAGACTTACTAAAAAGCTACAATAATAAAGTGTGGTATTGGCAAAAGAATAGACAAATAGATCAATGGAACAGGATAGCAAGCCCAGAAATAGATCCACATAAATACAATCAACAGATCTTTGACAAAGGTGCAAATATATAAACACAATGGAGCAAATACAGTTTCTTCAAACTACTGCTTGAGCAACTTTGACCAAAGTGTCCACTTGTATACACTTTTTTGACACCCCCAGTATATTTGCCAAAACCTGGAAGTGACTGAAATATCCTTCAGTAGGTAAATGGACAAATGAACTATAGCAATCCAGACAATGGAATATTATTTGGCATATATATACTGGGAGTATGAAAGAAATGTATACACATTTTAAGAGATGTTATCTATGTTCAAGCAGTAGTTCGCCATAAACAGAAGTGTCTGGGCACTGAAGGTAACCACTTCGAGCACCTCTTGTAATTGCAGGAGTGAAACATGACTTGTGCTCATCTTCTGTTATCAATATATATTGAGTATTACAATTAATACAGTTTTTCTCCTTTCTTAAAATGTGTATACATTTTTGGCACCCTCTGTGTGTGTGTGTGTGTGTGTGTGTGTGTGTGTGTGTGTATAAAATGGAGGAATATATATACATATATAATATACAAATATGGAGGAATATATATCGTGTTTCCCTGAAAATAAGACCTAGCTGGACAATCAGCTCTAATGTGTCTTTTGGAGCAAAAATTAATATAAGACCGGTATTGTATTGTATTATATTATATTATATTATATTATATTATATTATATTATATTATATTATATTATACTGGGTCTTTTATTATATAGTAAAATAAGACCGAGTCTTATAATAATTTTTGCTCCAAAAGACGCATTAGAGCTGATTGGCTAGGTCTTATTTTCCAGGAAACATGGTATATATATATAAATTTATTACATATAAATTTGTATGTAACATAAATATGGAGGACAATACCATGGAGGGGAAAACAGTTAAAGTATTAAGAAGTGATTAATTTTGGAAAACAGATTAGAATATGTGGTTGGCAGGGACTACTGTTTTTATAAACCTCTCACCACTATTTAAATTTTCAATGTGCATTCATATATGACTTTGTTAAAAATTTTAAAATGTAAAGAATATCAGAACACACACATAAGACTTTCTTCTCTCCAATTTCTAATAAAGGAAAACATGACCCAGGTTTGCATGAATACCACATATTTCTAGTGCCTACCAGACATAAATCAGTGTGATGTGCTATCACTATGGGATAAAAGATATGAATACACATGGTTCTAGACTTGGAAACACTTGTATGTTGGTGGAGAAGAAAGAATATTGAAGTTAAAAAGATAAATAGCATAGATTACCCTGATTTAATCAGATAAATGGTATGGATGACCGAAGTCAGAAGCTGGTAGTGAGCTCTAAAAATGGAAGAGACTGGAGCAGGCCTTGTAGAGGAGGACAGAAGGCCCCTATCTTGGGGCTACTGATCAGATCTAGTGTCCTGGTCTCATTCATTAGAATCCGCACATTCTTTGGAATCTCAGTTCCCCGTTACTACTCTGCTCACCCTCCCATACTCTCACAGTACCCTTTCCTGTGTCCCAGGGAGCCAGCCAATCTCAGAGCCCCATCCCTGGAAATATTGATGGTAAACTCCTGGACAATCGGCTGTAACAATAACAATGACAAAGACTGCTTACGGGTATATGGTACTTCACAGATCACAAAGCTTGTTTCATTACATCATCACCAGGGTGTAGTAGGCAAGAAATTAGGACACCCATTGTACAGATAAGGAATCGAGACTCAATGAACCCCCTGATATCCCCCAGCAAGTAGATGGCACATTGGGGTAGAAATTCAGGTCCTGTGACTCCAAGGTTGGTAGATAAATTCAATCCATCCCAGACACAAACTGGTAGAATTCTATGCATGCTGCCAGGCTCCTTAGTCAAGCTGGAGCCATAGGGTTAGAAATAGAAAGATAAGGGGAAACTCTTAAATATTTACATCATCAAGGGTGTCTGAACTGTAGTAGAGGAGTTGGGCTATAAATAACACACATTGGAAGAACCACGTGTCCAGTACTCACTGAATATAACGAAAGACGAAAGGGATTCTCAATGGCAGCAACAACGGTTAGAAAATAGACTAACAGAAAAGAAAATTGCAGAAAATGAAAGTCAAGTCGTGTGCTTAATTCTGACAACACAAGGGAAAGATTGTCGAGGAATGAGCAAGCAGTCTCCTTACAGATCTTGGAGGGAAAACAGAACTCAAGAACACTCCCCACTGGAGAGGGAATTAAATGAGTTCTGGAACTTAAGAGGCCCCAAGGGAGAGCAGAAGTAAAAAGCCAGAAGCATCAACACTACTTCTGGGAGAGATCTGGGAAGGAGATCTGACTCAGATCTTTTCAGCCCGGGAACTAGCTTTCAGGAGGAAAGTGTACCAGAAAAACAGCTCAATGATTTCTAACGTTGCCCTCAATTACCTAAAACAAGCGCAAAAACCAAACAAAAGCAGAAAAAGCATGACCACATTCCTAAAACAGTTATGAACTGTGGGGTATTTACCAACAGTCACCATTAGCAATGCCATCTAACAGTCACATGGCTGTTTAGAGTTTACCAAGCACTTTTATACTTTAATTGTATTCATGCCACCTTTCTCCTATTTGATGAGGAAACTGAGGCCCAAAATAGTAAAATAACTCACCAAAGGTCATAGGACTACTTAGTGGTAGAACCACAAACAAAACTCAGATCTTTGGAATCTCAGTTGACTTTAGCTTGAAAAGAGTTTCTGAAAAGATTTTACTTGTTTTAAAGCTCAGAATTGAACTGTTCTAAGCATTGGGACAGGTCCCATTTTAGTTTGATGACTGATGAATACCTGTGTAAACTGACTCATTTCTACCTGCGTGGGCCGTAAGAAATAGTTAAAAGAGTGATTTAGAATAATACATAGAGAGGAAAATTAGATGGACACAGAATTTTCAGGCATTTGAGGAAATGTAAATTTGATAAACCAGCTGAATTCCTAGAGGAGCGAGAGAAAGTGAGCACTGCACTTTAGGGAGGTAAACATTTCCGCTGGCCTCAACATCATTCCAAGAGCACGATCATGATTTTGGGGCTCATCAACAATATTCATGCAACAATATTGCAACCCAGAAGCTCATGGAGGCAGCGCCCGCACCCGGCAAAAAGCTTAGTTCCTGTGTCTCAGCTTCTTTTAGAGCAATTTCTCCCTATACCCACCTCATCCCAGTCTTTTGACCCACCTCCTCTTTCTTTCAGAAAAATATATACACCTTTTTCTTAGAAAAGACGCTACCTTCAGCCATTTGCACCTTAATATGTATTTAAAGCTTTATTTTATCTTTCCCCCAGGAGTTTGCATTTTAAGCCTTTTCTTTAATGGAAGAAAAACACCACATTAGTGGAAGGGATTTTCAGCATTAGCCAACCACTTTAAGGGAAATCTGCTTCCCCAATGGAAATACACGTCACCTAAAAAGCTTCTTGGTGCCCCTAAAATCAAAGCCATCCCCAGTTTTCTTGGGAAGAAGAGAGGAAAAGGAACACATATGTGTAACATCAGGAAAAAGACATATCTGCACAAGCTCTCCTTGGCATTAAAAATAATAAGGACAACTGTATACGAGTAGATTTGGAAATAACAACAAAACCTCTGTACTGAGTTTGTGTTCTGGTCACGTCTCCTGGTCCCCCATCACCCTGCCAAATGCAAACATCCAAAGTAGTTAAATCAGTTTTGTTTTGTTTTTTGCCTATATCTCTGAGTCGATTTCTGTTTTGTTTGTTTGTTTTTTCTGCTCTTCAGATTCCACATATAAGCGAGATCATATGGTATTTGCCTTTCTCTACCTGACAATTCACTTAGAATAATATTCTCTAGGTCCATCCATGTCATTGCAAATAGGGATGGGGAAGAAGGTAAAGGGAGTAGAAAGTATAAATTAGCAGTCACAATATAGCCACAGGGATATGAAATACAGTTTGGGGGAGATAATCAATAATGTTGTAAAAATAAAGTAGCGTGCCAGACAAGCACTGAACTTATTAGGGAGACCACTTCAAAGAATGTGGAGATGCCTGACCACTGCTCTGTACACCTGAAGCTGAAGCTGAATAATATTGAACGCCAACTATAACTAACACGGGATGTGGAGTACAACATAGGGAATATAGTCGATGGAATTGTGACAGCTGTATTCGATGTCAGAGGGATAGTGATTGGGGGAGGAGGGTTATCACTTTGTGAAGGGTGTAAATGTCTAACTATTACATTGTTTTGTACACCTGAAACTGGAGAAAAAAAAGTTAAATCTACTCTCCATAGCTACTCGTCTGGCCTCCTTACAAACTGTAACTCTGTATCTGCTAACTGGTGAACCATCACTGTAGCTCAGTTTAAATAGCTCTAGCTCTTGGTCTAGAATCTCATATTGTTCTTTCCATGTGTGTGTAACATGAGATCTTAAGGCTGTTCCTCTCATGTATATTTGAATCCCTACCCCGGGCTCAGCACTGTGTTAGGTACCATCAGGGAGACACACACTGCAATGAAATTAATGAATAAAAAAGAGTGTATTGGCCTCTCTGTGTTCTAATTTCAAATAACTCTTTCCTCTATTCCATTGCAGCAACCTTCCTACCCTCATGCTGACACCCTCGACCTTACCAAACACACAAAGCACAAGTGTGTTTGCACACACATCCACACACGTGCACACACGTGTCACTTCTGTTTTTCCAAATTCAAACTCCAGCCTCTTATTCTTTGCATCTGCTTACTCAAGTTTCCCAACTGCAGCAATTCTTCGACACCACTTTGGAACTGCAGTGCACTTGCTCACATCCATCCGTTCATCAATAGCCCCCGCCACTTCCCTCCTATAGTTTTTGGATTCCATGTTCCATCTTTTTCATCACTTCTTTGTAAATCCCCTCAGCATTCTTGTTCCTCTCCTTCTATTGTTTTACTCTCCTGGCAAAATCTCCCTGCTTGGATATATTCAGGCATCTTCCTTGACCATGTCTGCCCATGAGCTCTGGAAGCACATTTGGGAATGCTGTTCAAACTCATGTACCAAGTAGCATGGAAGACTGCACATTCTAAGTAGGTCCAGAGTAGGGAAGGACTCTACAGAGTCCAAGTACTGATACATCCAGCTCTGTAACTTGGACCATCTCACCTGGCAGAATCTATGATTCTAGGGGTAGATTTGGTGGGGGTGTGGAGGAATGAATGCCTTGAGTAGTTTATGATAAACTCCTGCAGGAGAACCACAACGTAAGTCCCAACGGTTCTGGAGCAAGGCCATGATATGTGCAGCAAGGAACTATAAACCATTTTTAAAACTTCTTCAAGTATGCTACTGGGCTATGGTAGAGATGGAGTGTTTGATCATAAAACATCAAGCGACCATGTGGCTGAGTTGCCCATTATGAACAGGGTCTGTCAGACCCACAAGTCATGAGATAGGATGGGCCCAGCAGTGATACATAATAAGACTGAAGTAGTACACCTAGGGTTAAACATGTGTAGAGAAAAAGGGCACAAAGAACATGCATGAAGCAAGCATCCCAGATTCCCATGTCCTCCACCACTGTTGCAATTCTTACCTACAGCTATCCTTTATGAATAGCTGACAGAGGAGGGAGAAGGCAGAGCATAGTTCATAGATAGTGTAACTTGATGTGCAGGTGAAAGCCAAAAATGAAACACTATTTCGCTCTAGGGTGACACCAAAAGGCAGCAGTTATGTGTATTGTATCTAGTCATCCACTGTCTGTGGGAAGAGAAGTGGCCTGAAGTAAGAATATACTTATGGGCAGAAGTGAATGACTTGCCTGATTGGTCAAGGGCATGGAAGGAAAATGGAAGGTCAAGGACAAGGAGGTTTAGGGAAGAGGCATATGCATGGAACTATGGGGAGAGACACAGTGTGAAGGCATTCCCATCTAATGTTAAAGCTCACCAGATAGCACCCACCACAGAAAAAGCATTAAACAATCAAGTAGACAGAATGATGTAGCCAGCTGACATCAGCCAGCCTCTGTCATTGGCTGCTCCAGTGCTGACACAATGGGCTCATGAATGGACTAGCCATGGTTCAGGGAAGGAAGATATGCATGGACCCCACAGCATGAGTTCTCATTCACCAAGGCTGATCTTGCTACAGCTGCTGTCAACTGTCTAACCTGATAGCAACAGAGACCAACGTGGATGCCCAATAGAGCATCACTCTCTGAGGAGCCCAACAAGCCACCTGGTAGCAAGTTGATTGCACTGGACCCCTTCTACCTGGAAGGGACAGCAATTTATCACTGGGATTTGACAGTTTACCTTTGTCATTCATGTCTACATGGCCTCAGCCAGCACCATTATCCAAGGGTTTACAGAGTGTTTGGTCCACCAACACATGACCCTGCCCAACAGCACATCAGACCAAAGGACTCATTTTATGGCAAAGGAGGTAAAGCAGGGTGGCACATAAGCATGAGCTGCACCAGTCCTAGCATATTGTCCATCTCTTAGAAGCTGCCTCATTCACAGAGTGATAGAACAGCGTGTTGAAGGTGCAGCTGAGATGCCAGCTTAGAGCAGATACCCACAGGTTACCCACATAGCTTACACCAAAAGCAATGACTATTACATTGTACTGTGTCCCAAGAGGAAGAATGCACGGGTCTAGGAACCGAAGGGTAAAAGTAGGAGTGTCCCCACTTACTATCACCCCCAGTGACCTACTAAGAGTATCTGTGCTGCTTCTCCCTGCAAAATCAGACCAGGGGTCTAGAGGTCCTATTCCACATAGGAGTAACATGTCTACCAGGGGAGATACGAGAGTTGCATTAAACTTTAAGCTATAGCTGCCACCTAGTCACTTTGAGCTCCTCGTTCCAAAAGGCCATCAGGCAAGGAAAGGCGTCATCATACTGGCAGAGATAATTGATCTTGCTCGTCAGCAGGAGGTAGGGCTGCTACTACATAAAAGAGACAGGGAAGAGTGCATTTGGCACCCAGGTGACCCACTGGTAGGTTTCTTGGTATCCCCTGCCTTTTTTGATGATAAAGGACAATTACAGCATACTTGGATCTCAAATATTTCAGGAATGACCAGGGGTTCCACCTCACCACATGAGGCAAGCCCGCAGCTGTGCTAGCCAAGGGTGAGGGGAATTTAGAACGAGTACAGAGGAAGGAAAGAGTATTCATTTGCAGCCTCGAGACCAGCTGAGATAGAAAGATATTGCATCCCACTAACTTTGCTCTTGTAAGTTTTCCCAAGAAGCGACCAACCAGAATCCCTGAGACTCTCTTCCCAGATGGGCTGAACAGAAGTACAGCATGTAATGGGGGAAAGGTTTGCTTTGAATCAGAAGACAGGTTGAGTTTTAAACTTGCCTGGACTGCATTTTAACCATTCAAATTGACTGGAAAGTTATAGGGTCTGCCAAACTTTCACTAACAGGTAGGAAATTAGGTGAACTAGGTTGAAAGCCATCACTGGGGGAAAAAAAAGAGCTGTCTCAAGTTTACATCCAAATGAACTGAGAATCCTCAATGAACTGCTTATTCTTGTTCCCTGTTCATCGTCTGTCTTTCCCACTCCATTTGTAAGAATCACTATGTCTGCTTTGCCTGTCTAGCCACTAGTAAAATGCTGGCACAAAGCAGTTACCAAAAATAGTTGTAGCTCTTGTACATATGAATGGAGTTATAAACTGTGTGCAGAGGCTATAAGATCCAAAAGCCGCGGGAAAGCAATGAGCACCCAAGTGGACAGAGCAGTCTTCAGGGGGTTAAGCTGGGTTCTGAAAAGCATCTAAATTTCCCTTCTTTCTCTGAGTAGAATAGGGTAGATCCCCTTTATTTTCAGTGGTAGCTTTTTGGTCCCATATAGTTCTACAAACAAGTTGTTCAAAAAGATCACTGCTTTATATAACACACAGGATTTCTTTAAAACTATAACAGCATCGCTCCCCAAAGACTCATCATGTGAGGAATCACTATGTAGTAAACTCCTATTGTGGTAACTGCCTCTCAGTAACTAAATCTCCTTGTACAAGTCCAAGACAGACTGAGTTAATACTGAATTCATCTCTACAACTAAGAGAACTGCAGTGGGCTTCTAGAAGGCTCTGTTGTTTATAGAGACCTGTGAACAAAATTTCATCATGGAACTATGGAAATGCTACTGTCATCCCAAATCTCTCGTTTAAAGTTAACTGAAAACCCGCAACCTCTGCCACGAATATTAAAGAGAGGCTGAATCCTCCAAAGGCAAGTCAAAGAATTAAAAGATCCGGATAGACTATGGAAGCACTAATGTTACTGATTCAGATATTTTATCCTGATCAGTACAATTTTCTCAACAATGACACTTCAAGTGTTGGAAATGTATAAAAACTAAGATTCTCAACCTATTGTAATTAGTCCAGCTCCTTTATTTTTAAAGTACCTGTATCTAACATTTCTACCAAACAAATCCTCCCATTCTTTAGAAGTGCAGGGCAAGTTTACCTCTCTAAGTTTGCAGCAGTCAGCTTCCAACTTTCCTGGGAGGAGAAGTCTGTTTGCTAAACCTGGTCCAATAGACACAGTTTCACAAGTATATACAAAAGCATGGCTGTAACAATAAAATGCAAGCTAACAAAAGAGGAAAATGCCCCTAGTCCAAAAAGCTAAGCACCCAGAGCAGAAGCTAGTTTCTGTGGCATCTACCCATACAACCTCTCTCTCTCCCTGTCTACCCACACCATAGAGTGTATACTGAACTACCCTGACTCCTGAGTTTCAGCATACGCTCCTTGGGGCCCCACATCTCATATAATGTCTCGCATAATAAGTTGCTCGGTAAATGTATATGAGAGATGAAGGATGGAAATAGATAACTGTGGAGCCAGTGGCAGGTTGTGAGTGTTTGAGAAGTTCCTCTGGAGCTAGAACAGCAAATACAAAGAGATAGTACTTATCTTCTCCATTTCTAATGGAGGGAAGGAGCAGGGTTGAGAGCAGAGAAAGAACCAAAAGAATAAGAGACAGGAAAACAAACAGGGACAAAAAGCAAACTCGAATGTAACTTTTGCTTATCATCCTTGCTCTTACTTTCCCCAAGGGCTAGAGTTGCACTCCTAGAGCTTTCATAGTAACTATGCCTGTGAATAGTTACTATGTTCCATAATAACTAGTTTCATAGTTACTATGCCTTAGGTAGAGAAATGCAGGCTAAGCATGAAAGTTCATTGTGATGATTGTTTCCTGAGCTGTGACATTTCTCAGCATCTGTTATATAGTGAAGAGCTTAGCGACGAGAACTGGCATCTTCATTAAGTAAATAATTTTTCCCTGAATTAAACTCTTCAAGCATCAATAATTAATATTAGCTTATTTGTTATCTGCATGCGCTAAATTTGTCCTACATGCTGGAGAATTTTCCTATGAAATGAACACACTGATTTTATGTGCAGTGAATACTTACGCTTTTCCAAACTTGGTCAAGAATAGTTCTTTTTTAAAAAGCTTGGCAGACGATGGGAAAAGCCATTCTTTTAAAGCACATACAAAGATTATTTTGGAAAGCTGGAAAGTGAAGGCTTTTATCAGTTTACCAAACAATCTGAAGGGAAGGGAATTGGCTTCCTTGAAAAGGAGTAACTGCTTTATCCCCTTTCACATCTACCTACGGGAGCAATAGGTACCTAAGTAAGGAAACAGACTTTCTTTTGAGCTAATTTATAAACTATAATTTTGTACTTTCTGGTATACATAATGTTCATTTTGTATGCTTAACAATATTTAAATGGCTTAAACTGAATTATAAGTCTTCTAATTTCATTGTGCCTTTAAAAAAATTTCTTACAAGAAAAATAATATGAACTCATGATTTAATATATTGCGAGCTTTCTCGTGTCATTAAATGGTCTTAAAAATCTCTGGGTTTCTTTGACTTTTCAAAAGTACCTTCAAAAAGCTCTCTTTTAATGTCAGCATAATATTCTAATTAATGTACCATATTTTATTTTGTTATGGTGTCTTCAGTTTTGACCATTTGAGTAGAATTGTGATGAACATGATTGCGCTTTTATTTTTGCCCAAGTTTCTGATTATTCCTTTGAGACAGTGTCCTAGAATTACAGGGTCAAAAGGTATGAATTATCTGAAGTGTTGACTGTAGACGGTACTTCTCACCTCCTCCTCCAATCCCATTTAACACTTGGATTATCTATGCTAATGTTCACCTTCAGTACAGAATCAAGCTGTCTCTGATAAGATTTTCCATTTGCCATCAATATTTTTAGACTTTAAGCCTATCCCCAAGGAGATGTTAAACATCTGAATGAAAATGTTTTTTTAGGATTTTCTGTATCAATACAGCCTTCTTTTCCTCTCAGAACTCTCCAAAATGAGGAGGAAAAACAATTAAAAAACAGAAAGACAAACTCCATATAAAGTCAGAAAATGAATAGTGGAAGGATGAATGACTTAACAGAACAGAGAAAGGTCAAACCTGAGGGCATACAAAAGAAGGTGCCAGTGAAAGAAAAGCGAATTCACTCTCAAGAACTCTGGACAAACTCATGAAATGTTAAGTACCACGTGGAAGGCAGGGGTGAGCCAGAGGCAGCAAGTAAGATCCCAACCTCTACCTGGCATATTCAATTAATTCCCCTTCCCACCAGAGAAAAAAGGTGAAGTCTCTGGAGAAATTGACACAGGAAATCAACTCAGTGGACATCAGGCCTGGGACAGTAGAGGGTTTTCAGTAAGGAGAAGAACTACAAACTGGGAGATAAAGTGCACGTCTGTGTAATGGATATGAGAACCTCAGCCTCTCCCACTGCATAGCTATAAAATGATAGCAGCCAAGATTCTTCTAATCCCTTGAATGGGAGATTGGATGATCCTTTCTTGGAGAATCTGAATGGCATCTGAGCAAAGACCTACAGATGCTGACATTTGGGGGTCCCCAACACAAAAGCTAGCTGGCCACCCATCTAATTGTCTTATTGTTAAGTCCATCAGACAACTTGCACATATACATTCATTTTCTTGAAAAACATTTGTGGAGTGACTAGTATGTTTTAAGCACAAGTGATTCGGTAGCAAACAAAACAGAAATCCCTCTCTTCATAGAGCTTCCATTCTAGTAGAAGATAACAGGCAATAAACACAACAATTAAGTAGATGACATGGTATTATATATATGTGTGTGTATGGAGGAAAATAAAACAGTAAATGGGGATAGAGAGTGCCAGTAATTCTAAATAAGGTGGTCAAAGAAGGACCCTCTGAGAAGGTGACACTTTGACACAGATGAGAAGGAGGTGAGAAATGAGCCATGTGGTACCTAGAAGAAGAGTTCCAGGTAGAGGAAAGAGAAAGTACAAAAGCCCTACGATTTCTGTGGCTGTGACAGAGTGAATAAGAATGACAGTTGTAGGAAATAACATCAGAGAGGAAATAGGGAGCCAGACCATATATGGCCTTGTAGGCTATTTGAGAAAGACAGACTCAAGGTGGCCCCCCCCATCCCCAACTTTGGATGCTCATGCCCGATAGGACCTGTGACTTGATTCAAAGCAAAAGATTATGGTAAAGATGAGAGGATGTCACTCTCATGGTTATGTTACATTACGTAAGGTTGTCTTGATAGAAGACTGCCCCTAGTGCTCTCTCTCTCTCTCTCTCTCTCTCTCTCTCTCTCTCTTTCTCTCTCTCTCCCCCCCCACCCCCCTTGGTGGCTTGAAGAAGCAAGCTTCTGTGAATCCTACAACTGCAGGAACTGAATGCTACCAACAGTCACACAAATTAGAAATCAGGTGCTTCCCTACTTGAGACTCCAGGTGAGAATCTAACTCCAGCCAGCACCTGGATTGCAGCCTGTGAGACTAAGCACAGGACTCAGCTAAGACACGCCAGGACTTCAGAACCACAGAAACTGAAATAATAAATATGTATAATTTTAAGCTAGTAAATTTGTGCAACTTGTTACACAGCATAGAAAACTAATACATCTATGGTTTTCATTTTGACTAATATGGGAAGCCATTGGAGCATTTGGAGCAGAAATGGTGTAATGTGACTTATATTTTTAAAGATCATTCTATCCTATTAGGAATAGTCTATAAGGCACAGGAATGGAAGCAAGGACACCAATTAGGAAGTTATTGCAATAATCTAGGCAAGAGATGATAATGGTTTGGACCAAGATGGCACAGGTAAAAGTGGTGAGAAGTGGTAGGATTCCAGATACACTTTGAGATACATGAACAGCTCCTTAGAACTCAGCCTGAAATATGAATAGACAGCCTAGACTCATCAAACATTTGAGACATATTAGAAATATTTCTAATATGGTAGGAGAAAATAAATAAAACAAACAAAAATAAAAACTCAGAAAAACAGATACAACACAGGAAGCGGAAGAAAATGTATTAATAATTTCAGAAAGATAAAATAGTTTCCATCCTTGAAATAATGAAATTACTATATATAAAAGTTTTAAAGTCATAATCCAAGCACAAAAAAAATAGCTCTTCAAATAAGAGACATGTGAAATTTTTAAACCTAGGAAAATCTCCTTAAAAATAGAAGTAAAACAAACAAATGAAAAACAAGTGGACAATAATAATGAAAAGGAAAGGAAAAAAGAAACAATCCTTGAGGTCCAGTTTCTAAATAATTCCAGAGAGAAAACGAAGAAAATAGTGGGAAGGAAACTATCCAAACAAATTATCCCCCCAAAAATTAAATAAATATATCAACCAACCAAATTTCCAAGAATTAAAGGACATGATTCTCTAGGCTGAAAGGGCCCATTCACCAAGTACCCAACACAATGACTGAGAAACAACACAGACCAATCAAATTATTATAAATTTTCAAATAAGAGATCCTAAAACATCCAGAGAAAGGAAACAACTTACCTACTAAGAACCAGAAGTCAAATGGTATCAGACTTATCAATAGAAACACTGAGCTAGAAAACACTGGAACAATGCCTTCAGAATTTTGATGTGAAATTATTTGTTTTCATCTAGAATTCTACACCCAGACAACCATGGGTGGAAAATAAGTATTTTAGAATTTACAGTTTCTAAAGATTTATCTCCCATATACTCTTTTCCAGAAACCTACCAGAAGATGTATTTCACCAAAATAGAGGAGTAAACAAAGAACAAAGAAAAAGATGCGAAGGTCAGGAATTGGGCTAGAACAGGAGATAGATGGGATCAAAGGATTTCTCAGGATGATGACAAAGAGAAGTCCTAGGAAAACCCTGAGCTGCAGTCCTAGAGCAGGATAGGGTCAGATTGGAAAGGAAGGCTAGGACTTCCACGGGGATGTCTCCAGAAAAGAAAATATGAAACTGAAAGCTAAATTTTACATCTATTATAACAGAAACAATAAACAATGTCTAAAAAAGATGACCCAAGAGACATAGTATATAGTTTTGTTTTTAGAAAACTGGGGAAAAAATGGCTTAAAACATTAAAGATGGTTGCCTCTTGGATTGAGAGTCCATGGGACCACTGATTTTTGTCATTAGCTTACTTAAATTTTTTAAATATATTAATGTATTATTTTGCCAGTAGTAAAAATTTGTTTTAAAAAAATGTAAGTGGTTTATCACCCAGAATTTGGCAACATCATAAGAAAAAAAGTGCAATAGGCCATGTAATTAGAAGAGAAAACCCTGTCTTACCATAAATAGAGGAAGCACTACGTGTTACATAATGTGAGAGGTCCTGGGAAGGCTCCTACTCCAAATCCTCTCATCCTCAAAATTAGGGACTAATTCATAGAATCACAGTGTTAGAGTCAGATTATCATGAGACTAATGCAGCTTAAGTACGCACAGGCCCCTTTCAAAGCCCTGGAAGGGGCTCTAAGCAATGTGTTCATAAACACACACACACAGACACACACACACACACACACACACACACACACTATCTACCTATCTGTGTGTGTGTGTGTGTGTGTGTGTGTGTGTGTGTAATTAGGTCAAGCTTATTTATTTAAACTGAGTTTGGAGTACCATTTCACTGATATGTGGTATATAAAAACTGAAAACTACAAAGGAACAAGACAAACAAATGAAGAAACAAAAACTCATAGACACAGACAAGTTCAGCGGTTACCAGAGGGTAAGGGGGGAGAGGGTGATAGATGAGGGTAAAAGGGATCCAATACATGGTGATGGTAGGAGAACTGACTCTGGGTGGCGAACACACAATGTGATATATAGATGATGTACCATATATATATTTTAAATAAATCATTTCCAGAAGTAAAACACTTAAACCACAATTGTTAAGAATTTAGTCTTTCCACTGTGACTTCCCATCTATCACACTTCTAGAGATGGGTACCATGGAAGTAGAGGTCATTTGGGGACTCTCAATAAAGGGAAGTTGAATTGTGGATATACTGAGTTAAGTTTTTGCTTTCACTTTCAGTATAAGAAAGACTTCTAGGAAGGATCCTACTACCCACACTGCTGACTCACCTGGTATCTATCATGGCATGAAAGTAAGAACTCAAGATCCATTGATGTTGTCGATAATGGCACTCTTTCATTTGACGCTGGGTGGTGAACACACAATGTGATATATAGATGATGTAATACAGAATTGTACACCTGAAATCTATGTAACTTTGCTAATGATTGTCACCCCAATAAACTTTAATTAAAAATAAAAAGAAAGTAAGCACTAAGGTCATGTCATAACATGAACATGTCCTATGGCCCCCAGCCCCAGAAGCATGTGAGCAGTGGAGGACAAACAAGGTTTGAAATGTGCATAACTAGAAGCTAGTCTATAGAAAATTCTTCCAATCATCAGACATGTAAAATTGTGAATGAAGGATCAAGTTTTCATTAATGCCAAGTCAAAAGAGAATTTCTCTCCTAAAAGGAATATAATTGATAATAAAACCAATACAATTATAAAAACACCATTACTTTTTTCTCTTTTGGCGAGAATCATACAAAATGGAATTTATCAGAATTTTTGTCTTGACATGAAATACTGACTTCAGTGAAGATAATATAAATTCATATTAAGCTCTAAAATGAGAACCTCAATGACACACCAGTTAATGAGTATTATCAATTCAAGGAATATTTACGATTGGTCACTGTACAAAAATGCTTTTTATCTTACAGCTTACATATAAAAGAAACTAGAAGTTTTTACAAATTTGATAACGATCTTAAAAATTTACATAATAACCAATAAGGAGGTATGAAGCTAAAGGAACTTTTCCAAATTATCAATGACAGAAACAAAATTTGATCAACCATATTAAAAGAAAGACTGAATTATCCTTCCTTGTCTCTACAGAAAATGACATTCATTGTCATGTGAAGAGATGACCAGAATATGCTGCCAAAAATGTAGGGGAAAATGTGTTATAGAAGGTATGTCAGGCAGTTAATTGCTTTTTAAAAAGTACTAGGTGTTTGTGATACGTATTAGTTTGTGGTACTTATCGGCTTTAAAAATTTTTGTATTTTGTTGCAATTTCTTTTCTTATTATAAACAAATACCCATGTTCATATGTAATTTTGTATTTTTAATTTTTATTCTTTGTTTAAAGAAGCGGCTTCCAAACCGAATGAGCTTTGTACTCCACAATAACTGGATCTGCCCTTGATAAAGCCTCTACAGAATATTATCTTGTTCAGCAATTTTCAAGAGAGGTAGTACTGACTGCCCTGCCCCCCACAAATATGTTTTAGAAATTGCAGTGGGTGTTTTTGTTGTTCTCTAATAATTTGGAGAGAACCTACTAGTATTTGGTGGGTGGAGAAGAGTCCCACCCACACAGAATTGTCTCACTTCCTCTTTGACTTTCGGACATCCAGCCAGTCAATTACATAGGTGAAAGGGGGGTATTTAATGACCTGGGCCAGAACAAGACTCCTTTCTACATATAAGCACATGATTTGGTTTTGGGCTTTTGCACAGTTTAAATATATACTGATTTTTTTTTTTTAGGAAAGCAACCAAGAAGGGAAGCTCATGCTTTATTTTGTTTGGAACTTTACCAAGAAATATTCACCATTTCGGAAAATCACATTACTGACAGCAGTGCCACAGCTGTATTTGATGGCCAATAAAAATGATAAATGAAAGCCCATATCACACACTCACAGTTGTAGCATTTGTAGCTATCACATTTACGGTGATTCTAGTAGATGCAAACATTCCACTACTTTAATATGTCATCCGGTGTAGGTGGCCTAAGCATTCACATACTGAAATACATGTTGTTTTGTATAAAATACTTTCCTATTATTTCTCTTCTATATGACAGTTAAGGTACTATATTGATTTTAAATTATGTATATAAGTATCTCTGAATTTCATTTCAAAACAGTAAAAGCGGAGCTTAAAGTGAAGACATTGTTATGGCTAAAAACCACTGATTAAGTTTAACAGCCTCATTTCACAACTAAAGAAGCTGAGAATCCATTCAATTTGCCCAGGTCACAAAGTCTGTCAATAATACCAGTGCTTGAACTAGAACCCAGGACCCCCTCTCTGCCTTCAGGGGCCATGCTACTGGACCAAGCAACTTTCCAACAGTTTGAATGATATGATCGTGTTCTTTTCAAGTGGCTCAGAATTTTAGGGATGTTTCCTGCCTGGATCAGACACTGAGAAGAGTGTTATAGTGGGGAAGGTTATTAGAAAAGGACATGGAGAGAAACAGTGACCAAAAAATGCCAAAGGCGAACTTCCTCAGCCTTCCTCTTCTGCCTAATGTGAATCCTGAGAGTAATCCTCCCAGAGAGGACATTCCATTTGCTGCCTGATCTGGCACCATCATTGCCATGACCACTGCATTTCCCCTGTGCAGAGTCTCGGCACGTTTGACCCAGGACACACCAAAGGGAGGTGGTATCACCAGTCACAGGCACTGTCCTCAAAGAGTCGCCATTGCCATGACATTTGAGAGGCCTCTCATGTAGATGGGCTTAATTCTAACAGAATTCCTTGAGTCAGGCTTAAAACTTTAATTTCCTAGGCATACAGGATCTTGCTTGGATTGAAATGCAGAAAACAACTGGTTTTCCCAAGTAACCTAAAAATCCCCCCGATAAAGGAAGAGTCCAAGGATTTACAATGAGGATAAAGAAGAGACCAGATTCATTCAAGCATGAGTAGCTAAATTCTGACACATTTTCATGAATCAGGAAAATTAATCACAAAATTAGCTTTTGTAGATAACATTAAACATGCATGTGTCTAAAGCCAAAATTAGTCCCCCTACCACTCACTACTACCCAAAACCAGCTTTTTCTTCTGACTTCCCTGTTTCCACTCCGGGTGCCACTATTCCTATACGCTCAAAACCTCAGCATTTAGACTATTCTTGGTTCCTCATTCTGTACATTCAATCAGTTGCTAGATTTCTTCTAAAATTTTCTTATGTCCCCATGTTGCACTCTCTGATACTAGTTTAAGCATCACCTTTTTTTTAACCAGATTGCCATAGGAACTACCTAACTTCTCTCTCTTTTCTTCATTCATCTTGCCAGGTTATGTTCCTAAAGAGAACATCAATATGTCATCCCATTCATGTATTTATTTGCTCATTTGTTCTTTCATTCATGAATCAAATACTAATCTTATGCCATTATATGCCAGGCAATGGGAATACAGGGGTGAGCATGTCACAGGCCCTCGTCAAGGGCCTTACTATCTGGAGACAGGTACAGAAAACTCAGCGAGCATTAGAATTCAGAGCAATGGCTGATATGACAGGGTAATCATGGGGGAGGGGCACACACAGGACCGGGGTCCGACTCAGTTAGTAGGGACAGGGAAGAGTTCTGCAAGAAATGATAGGGGAAACCTCAGGAATAAATTGGAGCTCATAATAAATAAAGGGATGGGGGGGAAGGTAAAGACACAAAGGCAAGAGAACAGGGGATGCTTAGTAAATTGCAAGTAGCTCATCATTTTAGTTGGTCTATTCCTGCGATTCGGGATATATAATGAATGAGCATAGAAGGACCAGTAGAAAATAGATCAAGGGTATTATAAACTCTGCTAAAACCCTTCAAAGACTTACTAAATTAAATGCTGTTTCCTAATTCTGGCACTCAAGGCTCTATCCAGCGTGACTCAGTCTACCTCCTATGCCTTTCTCTCTCTCACTTGCTAGTCTTTTATGTTAACAGTTACTGTTGTATGATATGACTCATACTTCTTCCATCTTTCTCATTCCTGGGCCACTCTACCCTTGGCATTGGTTCTTAACACACAGACACACACACACCCAAGTGGGGCCTCACTTTAAGAAAATTCAATATGTGAAATCCAGGAGCGGTAAATAGATACATAATTCATTGAGGAAAGAGACAGAATAAACTATTTTTCAACAAACAAAAACTTAATCACAGTGATTTTAAATAGTGATTCCTTTCGGATACTGTAGTGTTAGTTTATACACTATGAACTGCCTTGCCAATTCCCTAAGCTGGGAGTCAAAGGCAAATTCAAAATTAAGATAGTCATCTTCCTTCTCTGAATGGGACTCAAGAAAAAAGTCAGATTCAACTTACTGAAATTCATCTTACACATTACTTTTTAGAAATGTATTTCTTGCAAAAGCAAGATGCACTTAAATGATTCACCAATACCTTCATTCAACCAACATTTACCAGATACATCCACGTGCCAGGAGGTACAGTACACAGTGGGGATAGAGCCTTGAATAAAATGGGCTTTCAGAGCGACCTATTTGGTGGGAAAATAGCCTTACATCAGAAAATATAGTAGGTTCTAACACTGGCCTTGGTAGTCTGTAGGGGTCAGGAGGAGCCATTTCAGATTAGATGGTGAAATCATAGCAAGGTAGGGGGCAAAAAAAAGTATCCGAAGTCCAGGTTCTAGCACTGATTATGCCAATAAGTCACTGTATGGTTGTAGGGCATGACATGTATACATTCTGAGTCTCAATTCCCCACTGATAATGTGAGGGGGTATATCAGGTGATTCTAAAATCCCTTTAATCCGATATGAATCAAACCTGAGAATAATTATCAAAGGTTTGGTTTTGGTCAATTGATAGACCAGTGAATTATGCAAGCAACTAAGTACGATCACTGGAGTGTGGAAATGGATAATGACATTCTTTTTCACATGATTGTGTACACATTATAAAACATGAGCATTGTGGTTATCTGCAAGAATCAGCACAGCCTGTAGATGTGAACTGGCTCAGCTTCCCAAAAGCTGGGTTGTTGGTTTGGGAAAGACTAGCGTGATCGACATTTGATGAAGAAACTTAAGCATTACAAAGTTAAATGCCCAAGATGACACCATAGATACAGTATAAAGTGATAAATAATTGTTTACTCTGAGACTTTTTGTTATTAATACTATGAGATTGTTTATTATGTTATTCTCTAATTGGTCCCTACTTGTCCTCCAGATAAATGATTTAAGAATTTACATGTATTCAAGACTATACTCATCACTTACCACTATCGGGTCTTAGAACACCTGTTTATTGTCTGCCTCCCCCAGTAAGTGTAAGATCCATGGGATCAAAAATTTTGCCTCATCTTACTCTTTCTGTCTCCAGTAACTTGAAATAGGCCTGATACAGAATAAGTACTTAATGAATATTGCTGATCTGATGGATGGATGTTAAATGTTCTGAGAGAGACAAACATAAGACATTTTCTCAACTCTGAAGGAAATTTTCATGGGATACTTGGAACTACTGAACAAGACAGACTAATGCATAAGCAAGAATCAAATTATTTAACACAGATTCATGCTGTAAAGTTGAGAAAATGGAATAAAATGATCAGTAAATGCTATAGTGATTGGAGAAACTTCCAAAAGAAGTGAACCTGAATCAGACTCTAAAAGATGGAAAGCTTGGGGTTTGGAATGAGGGTGATGGAAAGCAATGAGCAAAGGCCAATGAAAATGGCACAGAAGACCAGACAGACTTGAAAGCTCATTTTGGTCAAGAAAATGGGAAGTAAAGTTGTAAGGGCAGGTGACTCAGAGATTGTGGAAGAGCTCCAAGAAACAAGAAGGGTTTAGACTAGATGTTATGGAAATAGGAAGCCCAGAAATAACAAGATTAAAAACTTGCCTCCCAGATTAAATGGCAGCAATTCTCCTCTCTCTTGGGTTCTCAACAAACAATGATTAGAGTTGGTCATACAGTAGTTGTTCAATTAGCACTCCTGATTCATAGAATTTCAATAAAAAACCTGGGTCTTTCGTCAATCCTTTATCACTCACAGACCCCACTGGAAAGGGGCAGTTGAGTACATTTTCTTTCCCATCTATCTTTTGTGCCTTTTTTCATGTCTGCTGCTGTTTACAGTCCAGAGAAAAATATATTACCAACTAAGTCATTGCTTCATTAGGAAGCAGGGTCTGATCTGAGACCAATTTTTCAGAACAATGACTTGTTAAGTGCTGAAAAATGCAGTATTTAGTCATGGAGAAAATAAAGATAGATTCACCATGCAATTTGGTTTTTGTTTTTTGAATACTAAGAGATGAGAATTTTAACAACAGAGGGAGACAGTCCATTATCAAGTGTCTGCTGCTTCAAAAAGGAAAACAGGACATGCTCCTTAGTGCACAAAGAGGAAAAGTTTCCTTCTCCCCCACTCCTCATATTTTCTTATTTAAAATTCAGGGTGACTGCTGGCCTTGTAAGAAAATGAGGAATCTCAGAAAGGAGGGTGTATAAAGCTCAAAACAAATCTCTTTCTGAAGGAAAAACTGTGAGTAATTTCAGGTGAGGTTGTGCAGTGAGTACAGTCCTCCAAGGCTGCCAGTGGCTGCTGATTTCTCCAAGGAGGACAACAAGGTCCAGAAACTGAGAGGAGGAGTTATGAAATTCAGAAAGTGGAAAATCACCTGCAAACATCAAAGTGAAACGGATCAAAGGTGATGCCAGTTTTACTTAACAAGTATCTCAGAATAATTCGGTGGGAATAATGTCCATTCTACCACTTATATAGTATCTGAAAGATAAACAAATGAAAAATGGAAAGTATTTGACTCCATCCATTAAGAAGACCACCAGAGAGGAGCAGTGGCCAAATACTAATGCTACAATATTCTTTTATCATGAAATAGAAAATACCCCAAGATATTTCTTTCCATGGGTCTGTTCAGGATTCATTTTCAGGAGTACATAGTTCAGAATTCATTTTCTCTGTGAACTAGTTGCTTTCCCTCTGCTCCTAGCCACAGATTTTAACTATAAGTCCTACAAGTCAGTCAGCAAATTTGTATCATATGTCACAACGGAGACCAAATCAGAAAATGGGAGTAACTCTACCCAAATTTATGTCTACTTCTGCAGAAAATATGTAAAACGTAGGTTCAAACTATGGCCATCATGTCAGATTCTTATCTTAAAATATAATGTACAATGAAGAAAGCAGAAAACATCCCTGACACAGGGCAGGCTTTCCACAGTTTCAAGCAATTGCTACTTCTTTGTCTCAAGTAGTCCAATCCTAATCGTGATGAAGAGGACTGTGGAAATGCAGGCTTTGAGGAGCATGGCCCTGACTTTTTAATATGCAGTCCTCCTCTTCTCTCCCCTTCCAGCTCTAAGAATGTTTGGCTGTAGTTCCACTTTTAATTTAGAGTTAACATGGTTTGACTCTTAATTATAAGTTATGTTGTAAGTATACGTTTATGTAGCCACGTTAATCTCATCTCCCCATCTACCGTAAATTATAAGCTGTTTGGAATGAGAGATTATCTTCACTTTTGTGTCTTCTAAAATGCCTATAAAAATTTTGGGCACAGACTTTAGCAGTTCTTCAAAAAGTTAAACCGAGTTTTTCCAACCAAGATGGCAGAGTAAGTAAACACTGTGCTTGCATCTTCTCACCACCACATCAAAATTACAACTAAACTACAAAACAGCCATCACTGAGAATTGCCTGAAGTCTAGCTCAACAGAAGTCCTATAACTAAGGACATACAGAAGAAGTCACATTGAGACTCATAGGAGATGCAAAGATGCAGAATGGCCTGGTCCCCATACCCATGTGTGGTGGTTAAAAATTGGGAGGGCTATCTTGGCTGTGGAGGTACCCCCTAAGGAGCAAGGGGTCCCAGGCCCACACCAGGCTCCTCTACCCTGTGCTCCAGTGCCAGGAAGAGAAACTCCCATAACTTCTAGCTGTGAAAACCAGTGAAGATTGTGGCTGAGTGAGACGGAGGACTGCTGGATTCCCAGGTGTTCCTCTTACAAGGCCCACACATGAACTTATTCACTGACAGACTCACTCGTTCTGAGCTCCAGCACTGGGCAGCAGCTCGAAAAATGCCAGGGAAATACAGGAAGGAATTGAATTGTCTAGATTCAGGGAAAGGACTAGAAATGGAGCTTTCTTCCAGACAGCAGTGCTAGCAGAAGGCATTGTTCTATTGTTGAGCCCTCATCCAGCCCAGTGTGCAGATGCAGGTGGGCGCCATATCTGAATCTCCATCTACCTGGCTAACACCTTTTGTTAGCCTCTTTCTGGAAATTCCCTGAGATCCTGCCTCACCCAATTTGTGGGCACACCCAAGCCACTTACAGTGGCTTTTCCATACAAACAACCTGTCTTGTCTCAAGCTGAAGACTTGCCTAAAATCTCTCAAATGTTCACAAACCCACAACAAGCAGCATCTGGCCTTGGCATGCCCCGTACTTCTTGCTAAGTAGTCCCAAGTCTGGCATTGGTGGCAGCTGTCCCGGGTTCATGGCTTAGCCTCTTCCAGGTACCTCCAAGCCCAGCATGGGTGGAAAACATCTGTGGATCACTTTGTGGCTCATGCCAGGTGTCATCAGGCAGGGCACAAGTGGAGGCTGAATGTGGCTTGTGATAGGGTCCCTCCCAGGTGGCCCAGGGGCCAGCATACCTCGTGGCCAGCCCCAGAACATGCCAGAGAACCACCAGGCCACCTCCACAGATCACAGCACCAGAGTCCTGCTAAAGCAAATCCTGCTCTGTAGGGTCAGTACCTGCACGAAAGTTCCTCCATTGCACTCCTGGCCAGTCCTCACAACCAATTAGCCTACAGGTTCATCTCTCCCATTGACATGCAAACAACAACCAAGACTCAACTATAACAGGAAAGCAAATACAAGACACAGAAGGGACATACCTGCAGCACCAGCTTAGGTGACCAGGGCTCCATAGGGCACCTACTACATAAGACCCTTCTATGAATACCAGGAGACATAGCAGCTTGATCTAACACATACAAACAAACACAAGGAGGCAGCCAAAATGGGGAGACAAAGAAACATGTCCCAAATAAAAGAACAGAACAAAGCTCCAGAAAAAGAACTAAACAAAACAGAAACAAGCAATCTACAAGATGCAGAGTTCCAAATGCAGGTTATAAAGATGCTCAGTGATCTCAGAGAGAACTTCAACAAAGAGATAAGAAACATAAAAACAGAGATAGGAAAAATAAAAAATAACCAGTCATAAATAAAGAATACAATAACTGAAATGTAGAGTACGGTACAGGGAATCGACAGTAGATTCAATGAAGCAAAGGATCCAATCAGTGATTTAGAAGATAAGGTAGCAGAAAACACCCAATAAGGACAGCATAAACAAAAAAGAATCCAAAAAAAATGAGGAGCATTTAAGGGGCCTGTAGGACAACACAAAGCATACCAACATTCACATCATTGGGATACCAGAAGGAGAAGAGAGAGAGCAAGGAATTGAAATCCTACTTGAAGAAATAGATGGAAAACTTTCCTAACCTGGCAAAGGAAATAAATATACAAGCCCAGGAAGCACAGAGTCCCAAATAAGATGAACCCAGAGAGGCCCACAACAAGACACATCATAATTCAAACGCCAAAGGTTAAAGACAAAGAGAGAATCTCAAAAGCAGCAAGAGAAATGCAGCTAATTGCCTACAAGTGAGCTCCCATAAGACTGTCAGCTGATTTCTCAACAGAAACTTTGCAGCCTAGAGGGATTGGCGCAAAATATTCAAAGTGATAAAAAGCAAGGACCTACAACCAAGATTACTCTACCCAGAAAAGCTATCATTTATAATTGAAAGCGAAATAAAGAGTTTCCCAGACAAAAAATCTAAAGGAGTTTGTAACCACCAACCAATATCACAAGAAATGTTAAAGAAACTTCTTTAAGAAGAGAAGAAAAAAAGATAAAAAATATGAATAATAAAATGACAATAATTACATATCTATCAACAATAACTTTAAATATAAATGGGTTAAATGCCCCAATCAAAAGACAGGGAGGCTGAATGGTTAAGAAAATAAGATCCTTACAAATGCTGCCTACAAGAGACTCACTTCATGTCAAAAGACACATGCAGACTGAAAGTAAAACATTGGAAAATATATTTCATGACAATGAAAATGGAAGGAAAAAAAGCTGATGTAGCAATACTTATACCAGACAAAACAGACTTTAAAACAAAGGCTATAACAACAGACAAAGAAGGACCCAGTAATCCCACTTCTGGGAATTTATCCAACAAAACCCAAAATACTACTTCAAGGGGACATGTGCATCCATTTGTTCATTGAAGCATTGTTTACAATGGCCAAGATTTGGAGGCAGCCTCGGTGTCTATAAATGGATGAATGGATAAAGAGGAGGAGATACCTATATACAATGGAATGTTACTCAGCCATAACAAAGAATGAAATCTTGCCATCTGTAACAACATGGGTGAACCTAGAGGGTATTGTGCTAAGTGGAGTAAGTCAGACAGAGAAAGACAAATGCCACATGATTTCATATGTGGAATCTAAAGAACAAAATAAATGAACAAACAAAACAGAAACAGACATAGATACATTTTGATGGTTGCCAGATAGGAGGGGTTTAGGGAATGGGTGAAAAAGGTGAAGGGATTAAGAAGTATAAACTGATAGTTATGAAATAGTCATAGGGATGAAAAGTATAGCATAAGGAATATAGTCAATGATATTGTAATAACTACATATGGTGTCAGATGGGTACTAGATTTATCAGGGTGATCACTTTGTATGTTATATAGATGTCTAATCACTATGTTGTACACCTGAAACTAATATAATATTGTATGTGAACTGTAATTGAAAAACAAAATAGCTATTCTAAAAAACAATAGTAATAATGAAAAGCTAAACATAGTTACCCTCTGACCCAGCAATCTACTCTTATACCCAAGAGAACTGAAAACATACATTAAAACAATAACATGTACACAAATGGTCAGAGCAATATTATTTGTTATTGCCAAAAAGTGGAAACAACCCATGTGTCCATCAACTGGCAAATAGATAAACCAAATGTAGTGTCTCTACACAATCGAATACTATTTAACCATAAAAAGGAATGAAGTACCAATACATACTATGACATGAATAACGCTTAAAAATATTTAGCTCAGTGAATATTATTTAGCTAGCCACAAAAGGCCACATGTTGTATGATTCCATTTATATAAAATATCCAAAATAGGCAAGTCATGGAAACAGAAAATAGATTAGTGGTTGCCAGGAACAAGATGGGAGGGAAGAGTAGGAAGTCAGTGCTAATTGGTATAGGTTTCTTTTGTGGTGATAAATATGTTCTGAAATTATGTAGTGATGATGCTTGCACAACTTTGTGAATATAGTGAAAACCACTGAATTGTACAGTTTAGGAGGTAAGTTTTACGCTATGTGAATTATATGTCAATTGTTTTAAATGTTGAGCACATAGAAGGATTAGTGTTTGAAAGTGAAGTTTCCAGAAATATTTTAGGGGGGAAAAAAAGAAACTATGCCTAGTGACCTTGGTGCAATTGTTCCTTCCCGTTACCATTTCATGAGCTACATGCCTTCTCCACCCCTGGATGCCTCCCTGAGACAGGCTGTGCAGCAGCAGCGGGAAAATACTGCTCAGGTCTCTTGCTTCAGAGAGCGTAACTGACCGGTGGCCCCAGCTGCTCCTCCTCTAGATTTGCCATTACATTTGTACCAAGCTTCCACTGGCTTCTCCCAATCAATGACCAAGCACAGACAGCAAGGTTACTAAGGCAGGCTCATTCCAGCAAGACACAGACTTCAGACGACTTTGGCTCAAGGACTCCCTACCTACCTGGCATCACTAAGTTGAGTGGTGGCTCTCCTCTGCAGGCTGGAGCTCATTATAGGAAAGACAATCACAGAGCAAGGCTTGTTAATATATATGGGGGTGAGCAAGCCCAAAATAATAAAGGCAAGGGGACCATCAACGGTGATTGCCTTGGAGCTGGCCCGGTGGCTCAGGAGGTTGGAGCTCTGAGCTCCTAATGCCGAAGGCTGCTGGTTCGATTCCCACATGGGCCAGTGGACTCTCAACCACAAGGTTGCTGGTTTGATTCCTCAACTCCCGCAAGGGATGGTGGGCAGCGCCCCCTGCAACTAACAATGGCAACTGGACCAGGAGCTGAGCTGCACCCTCCACAGCTAAGATTGAAAGGACAAAAACTTGACTTGGAAAAAGTCCTGGAAGTGCACACTGTTCCCCAATAAAGTCCTGTTCCCCTTCCCCAATTAAAAAAAAAAGGGTGATTGCCTTGACACACAGAGTTTAGAGAAGTATAATAGAGCATAGCATCCCTACAGGTAAAATAGATAGGTAGCCATGAAGGGTGCTACTTAATTTAACATCTGTATGCCAAAAATAAAGGGGAGGAGGGCAAGAGTGGAGGGACAAGAGGCTCAGTGTGGTCCCCTCAATAAAAAGTCACTTTCCCTTCTTAGTTCCTAGACCCAAGGCAACTTTTAGATCTGGAATCCACTGCCTAAAAGAGGTGAAGTGTCCAGGTCCCTTCAACCCACAACAGCACAGCAAGAATATACTACAATGATTCCCCCAGTCCTTCTCCAAAGGACCTAGAGCCATTTACTCATTGATTGCATAGTGATGTATGGAAACTTCCAGAAATTTCCAGACAACTACTGGACAGAGATTCTGAGTTAACATTGATACCTAGAGACCCAAAGGATCATCATGGCCTCGCTGTTATTATTTAGGCGGCGCCATGTAACAGAGTTCTGGCTGGAGTCTGTCTCAAAGTGGACCCACTGGGTCTGCGGGTCTCCCCAGTGATCCTTCCCCCAGTCCCTGAATGTATAATTGGAATTGATATACTTGGCAGTGAAAATAGCCCCCACACTGAATCCTTGGCCTGTTCAGTAAGAGCTATCATAGTGGAGAAGGCCACGCGGAAACTCTGAAACCGAACCCCCACAAGCCAAAATAATAAATAAAAAATGATTACGAATTGGGAGGCTGGAGATTAGTGCCATCATTAAAGACCTACAGGATGCAAGACCTGGCATATTTCCACTTGATTCGGCAGTCTGGCCCCTGCAAAAACTGCATGAATCCAGAGGATGCCTCTAGATTAAAGCTCAAGCCAATAGTAGTCCTGATTGTAGCTGCTGTGCTGGGCATAGTGTTACTGCTAGAGCAAACTGATGAGGCCACAAGTACAGGATATGTGATCAATGATTTGGCCAATGCATTCTTTTCCATTCTGCATTCACATAGGACCGATGACAATCAATATTCATCAATATAATGTCTCAGGGTTATGTCAATTCTCCTGCTCTTTGTCATGATACAGTCTGAAGAGATCTGGTCACCTGGACCTCCCACAGAACGTCACACTGATCCATTCTATGAACGAAAGGATGAGCAAAAAGTAGCTAGTGTGCTGTGGGCCTTGGTGAAACACATGTGCTGCAGAAGGTGGACGATAAACCCTGTGAAGTATCAGGGACCTGTCATTCCAGTGGTTTTTAGGGGTCTAATGGTGAGGGGCATGCCAAACTTTCCCTTCCAAAGTAAAAGACAAATTGCTGTATCTTCTATTCTCTGCCACAAAGAATACACAGTGCCCTGGGTTCTGGAGGCAACACATTCCACACCTTGGAATACTGTTCTAATCTATACCAGGTGACATGGAATGTTGCCAAAGCAGGAAAGGGCTATGTGGCAAGTACAGCAGACCTTTCTGCTACTTGGGCCATGCAATCCATCAGACCCTATCATGGAGGGGTGTTAGTTGTGGGGAAAGATGCATTGTGGAGCCTGTGGCAAGCCCGTGGGAGAATCTCAATGCAGGCCCCAGGGATTCTGGAGCAAGGCCATGCCATCTGCAGTGGAGGATTTTATGCTTTCCAAAAATCAGTTGCTGATGTCTTACTAGGCTCTGATAGAGACAGAATGGTTGACCCTGGGGTAACCGAGTGACCATACATATGTCCACTAAGAGCTGCATTCTCTTGGACCTGCAAGTCATAAAGTGGGACAGGCTGCTAAGATGGAAATGGTACATCTGCAATCAAGCCTGAGCCGGGACAGAGGGCATAAGAAAGCTGCATGAGCAGGTAGCCCAGAGCCAGATCACCCACCAGAGCTGCACCAGTGCCTCTTTCCCAGTTGGCACCTATGGCCAGACAGGAAATCCTACACAACCAGCTGAATGAAAGACCAGGAAAAGGCCCAAGTCCCCCTTATAAATCCATATGGTGTGTGAATTATATCTCAATTTTTTTAATATGGGGCACAAGCGGTATGTGGGTATAAGCTGAAAATGGACAATAGCTGCATTATAGCCACTTTCAGAGTTGGCCTTGAAAGACAGCAGAGAAAGAAAATCTTCCCAGTGGGTGGAGTTATGCTCTTGGCCATGCACATGTGTAGAAGTGGCCTGAAGTGGGAATATGTAAATATTCTGAATCTGTGGCCAGTGGATGGCCCTTTACTCAGAGGCCTGGGAGGGTAGTGGGGGAGCCTGCTGGTACTCCCTCGGCTTGTTGTAACTTAAACAGGTACATGTAGCAATACCAGCCTGAGAAGGCTTACCAAGGCTCAGCCCCCTTGAGATGAAGGTTTGAGTCACAATACCAGCAAGTTTCCATGACCTACCAAGGTGATGGCTGAGGGTGAGGGGAATTTCGAATGGATGGTGGAGGAGGGAAAGGATAAACACCTGTTGTGGTCCTGATACCAACCGCAACAATGGGCCACTGTTCATTTCATTAACTTCTTCTAGGTTTCCCCTCAGGAAGAGAGGCTGATGGGAACTATGGAGAAGCAGATCCCTGAGCTGTGTAGAGATTTGTGCAGTAGATTGGACAGAGATTTGGACAGATTGGACAGAGAGTAGATTGCAGAGATTTGGACATTGCACAAATGTCCACAAAGAGGTGGACATCAGAAGCCATGAAAATGCCCAACTCAGATCTCCTGCTGTGGGGTGTGCAATAAACCAGTGGCCCCAGCCAATGATTAAGCTCAGTGGAGAGATTAAGTTAGGTTCATCCCAGCAAGACATGGGGCTCCTCCAATGTGTAACCAGTTTGAGGACTCCATGTTGGCCTGGCTGAAGCTGTTTTGGAACTGTGCTGCCGCCCAAGACTCTTCTCACCAAATCCTGCTTCCTTCCCTTCCTCCGTCCTCAACTCTCCGACCTGCATCACCGTGCCTGCCTTCTCCTGCTCCCTGCCCCAAGACATCTCTTGCATGTCCAATGCCATCTTGGAGTCTACTTCTCCATGGACTCAAACTAGGCTGCCTTTTGATGGGCTCTGTGAGCAAAGAATAACATTGAGAACAGGAGCTTTGCGGATGCAGAATTTTTATCATTATCCACTCTGCCAAAAATAGGTGTCATTGTTACCTCCTGCCAGGAGTTGAGGGGTGATTGAGTGGAGTGCACTAACTGTAATCGAAAACACTAGAAATGATGAATGAGGTAAATTTCAAAACTGCATTTTATCAGTTCTCTTTATCCACTCAATTTCTACCGAATAGACAGTGAGCAGTGTTAATCCTGGTAGTGTTAGGATTTGGAAACCACAGAGGGACTCAGGGTTTCCGTGGAATTCAGTAGACTTGAACAAAAACATAGGTGATTTAGAATCTAATGAGAAAAATAGGCAAGCCCCTTCATTGCTATAGGAGCGCTCCAAGCTTCCCACCAGAACAAACCAGTGAGTGACAGCCCACTCATCCTAGCTCACCTAGCCAGTGATGCAAGTGTCTCCGTAGGGCCAGGGCTGGTGAGTATATTTTCAAGACTCTCACATATAATAGTCCCCTCTTATCCATGGGGGATACACTCCAAGACCCCCAGTAGATGCCTGAAACCACGGATAGTACCGAACCCTATATATACTGTGTTTTTTCCAATACATACATACCTATGATAAAGTTTAACTTATACATTAATCATGGTAAGAGATTAACAACAATAACTAATAATAAAATGAATAATTATAACAATATACTGTAATAAAAGTTATGTTAATGGGGTCTCTTCCTCTCTCTCCCTCTGAGAACAGTCTGATGACCCAGATGGCCACTAAGTGACGAATGGGGACAGAGCACATACCGAGGGGATATTCTGGACAAAGGATGATTCACATCCTAGGCAGGACTGCATGGGACAGTGTGAGATTTCATCGTGCTACGCAGAATGGCGTGCAGTTTAAAACTTATGGATTGCTAATTTCTGGAATTTTTCATTAAATATTTTTGGACTATGGTTGACCATGGGTAAATGAAACTACAGAATGTGAAACTGTGGATAAAGGGGACTACTGTAGCTCCTTCCTGAGACCCCTTTCTTCACATCTGAGTGTGAATAAGCAATAGCAACTTACTGTGCTTTCTTTCTCAAGTGTTTAGCTCTCTGAAAGGACTTCCAGTGAAATGAAGTTTTCAAGTGTAGGAAAACTTGGGAAAAGGGGGATCCGTCTACCATCTATCACTTGTAACAGGTCCTACTGTGCACAGGAAACCACACTAGATTGGCTGAAGCTTTAAAACCAAAGATTACTTTCAAATACATTGCCTAACGGCTGATGAGATCCTCAATCCCCAGAAGGCAAGCAGGGCAGGGATTGGCATTCTAGTTTACAGAGAAGGAAAGGTTTCCTCAAGAAACAGGGTCAGATCCTGCTCTTCTCACTTAACTTGCCTAACCTCAAAGAACACTTTGTCGTCAAGTTTACTATTTACTCTTTACTTTTAAGACAATCATATCTAGGTCCTTAACAAAGGCAGATGAGGTCAGGAAATGTCACAATCAAAATTTTAGGAATCATAATGAGTGACTGTATTGAATACTGAGATTCCACCCTGCTCCCCCCAGGGATGAAAGTCACTTCAGCTCCTAGGAATGCTGTCAGAAAAAAGCTCTCAGCTGTCACCCCTACACAAATCACCCCTACACGCGGAAGACAGCACACTGCCAAGGTCATGGCCCCTTATCAGGGCATCCTGCACCCAATACTCTTTGACATGGAGGTTTAAAGATTAAATCCCTTTGTCCCAGCTCGGGACAATCCTGAAGGGTCATGACGCCTCAGCTTCTGAACTCCCTCTGGAGTCGGCTGGAGCTTTCACCGAGACGACATCGCAGTTCAACTTTCCTTCTCTTCCACAGGTTTCGATTTTAAGAGCAACTCCTAATAAGTCTCTTGCATGCTAATCTTCAACTGGTGTACCAGGTGTAGTCTGAAAACACAGACATGAGTTTGGGTATTTTGGAGCTGGATTACCGAGTTAGCAACGAGGATCCCACCACTGGTGGGACTATACGATAGTAGGCAGCAGAAGATAGCAGTAAAAGTGTTAAAATGTTTACCTGTGGTGAACGGGGACGATACACGGGGGGGAAGAAAGCCTTGGCTAGCATGATGTATCGTGCATTGAAGAAACATAGGCGAAATAGTAACAATGAGGATAATGAAATTAAACGACTATTGCTAAACAAAATTGACACTGTGGGAAAAGATAATGAAATAATGAGAGTGATTAATCATCAATTAAAAGCTAAGTGTGAAAGGCAGATGGCCTCTTTCATGACATATGAAGAGGCTCTCTTCATCTCTACTGGGAGGGCAGAAAAGGCTGATCATTCCTAGGACTTAATAATAAGAGCAGCTCAGCTCCAAGTAGAGTAAATACCTCACCAGCACGGATTTGTTAAGCCAAGGACAGAGTCCTGGTTCAGGAAGAACGGGACCATGACACATGGGATGGAGGCTTCTGGGTTGACCCACCTGAAAACGTTAAATCTCTATGTTTCCCCCAAAATGTCTGAGCCTGCAGAAGTGGCCCACACCTCCCTGTGAGAGGCTCTACTCCCCTCTTGCTTGAAGATGATGCAGAGGCTTCAGCAAAACGACAGATGATTCACCCTCACCTTCACTTCCGGCCACTAGGCCAATAATGAGGTTTCAGTCACACATAACCCCGCTGTGTAATCGTAAATAATAAATCTCTTTACATTTAGACAAGCTAGTAGGGAAGTGAGAAGGGGATCTGGCCCTCTCGCCTGGTAGGGAGAAAGGAGACCACGCCACAGAGGAGCTTCAGGACCAGGCCAGCATGCAGCAGCAAGAGTGAAGAGGGTACACCTGGCCTTGTCCTGAGGGTGGTCCATCAAGGAGGGCAGGACATAAGGTTGAATAATGGAGAACTGATCGTTTTGGGAGCATTCCCTTAGGATACATGATATCACACCCTGGCAAGGATCCCAGGAGATGGTGCAAACACATTACTAGGATGACTCCTAGAAACATAGAAAAGGTAATGAACCACACTAAGTGAAGTAGAAACACCAGAACTGCTGTGGCAGATGATGGAAGAAGGATTAAATGGCCAGGGTGGGAGGTACTAGCATGGATATATCATGCAAGGCCAGAAAACCCACCAAAGGAGGCACCACTTACCAAAGCTAACAAGTTCAATGTGGCTGCCTTCTGTGGGCCAGGGCTGATGGTACAGCTGCCATTACAACCGTGAACTCATTATAGCAATGAGGATGGGACCTACCCTCACCATCTGATACTGCCCTCACCCTAAAGAGTCCAGGTGGTAATGCATAACTGTCAGAGGACGGGAGGATGTAATTATCACAGTGAGTAGCAAGGTCGGAGGGGCAGCCAGGAGGCCTGAGACAGAGTTGTGGAGACGATTAATAGAACACAGGATCCTTAGGGAGAAAATAAGTGGGAAGCCAACAGGGTATAACGCAAACTATAAAAATCAAAAGACATCAAGGATGGACACTCAGGAAGTTGAGGGCTATTGCCCCAGTAAAATGTCATGGTCCCTTGCCCAGTTTCTGAACCTGAGCCACTTTTTAGACGCAGAAATAATTGCCTGAAGGAGAAGCCAGACTCCCAAGTGGAAGGATCCTATAACATCACCGCAAGTGTATATGGCAGTGTTTCCCCATGTTTCCTCCCCAAATGGACCTATAGCCATTACTCAGGTAACTACGCATGAGGAAAGGGGACTACCCAGAAGGAAAGTTGGGCATAGGGTCCGGATTGACACTAATTTCCAGAGACCTAAAACAGTACCAAGTCCATCCGCCACTGCCTTGCATCCCTCCTCCATTACAGTGGGTTCACATGGGTCCTATTCACAGGAAGTCCACTGGGTCAGCAACCCACATAGCAGTCATGTCTCTGATCCTCAAATGTGCAACTGGAAGCGCATAACAGTATTTGGTAGAACTTCCATATCAGTTCCCTGGCCTGTGGGGTAAGAGCTCTCATAATAGGGAAAGCCCAGCGAAAACATCTGAAACTGACCCCCACCCCTTGGCTTACAAACAAGCCAAGATAGTAAATCCAAATCTGTATTGCATCCAGGGGAAATGGCAAAAATTAGTGCCTCCCTTAAAGATCTAAAGGATGCAGAGAGGATGGTGCCCATCACGTCTTCATTTAATTCACCAGTCTGGCTCCAGCAAAAAAAAAGAGACAAATTCTGGAGGAAGAAAGTAGACTACTGCCAATTCAACCAAGCGTATTCCCAAATGCAGCTGCTGTGCCAGATGTGCTGTCTTTGGCAGAGCAGATTAAGGTGGCCTCAGGTATGTGGTGTAATCTGGAAACTGCATTCTTTTCTGTCTCTCAAAGAAAACATGATTTAAAACAGTTCATATTCATTCATAACAAATAGTCTGCATTTATAGTCTTATCTACAGTATACACGCACAGTCTTGCCCCAGAGCCATATTAACCTGGTGGCCTGGCTGGAAACCCCACAGAGTATCACACTGATTCTCTATATCGACGGTGATTATGCTAATAGGAACCAGATGGACAAGTACACTGGAGGACTTGTTGAGACATCTGCTCTCCAGAGGGTGGGAGATAAAGCCTGAAAAGATTTACTCCACGTCAGGAAAATCAGTGTACTCAGAAGGACAGGCCGATGGCAATCCTGGAGGAGCTTCTCCCGGAACCTACACACACACAAAAAAGTGGATCTGGGCATCACAGGGCTAGACTCTTGTGAACCCTGAAAGGAAAGGAATTACACTGCTGAGCAGACTCCCAGCAGAATGCCCTCAGCTGCCAGTCCCCACACCACCCCTGCCCCTGAGACTGCCTTAGATGAAGATAGCCACCTCACCAAAGGTCACATTTTCTTCCTGGGGCAGTCCGCATCCAGTGACTGTTCAATATGAAATGTAAAGGCCACTCTCCTCGCCTCAGCTCAGGACACCAGCTTCAGAATTCCCTGTGTGATCAGCTGTGGCATCCTCTGAGATGGCATCAAAGCTCATCCTCTCCCTCTGTCCAATCCTGCTTTCTTCCCTTCCCTTTTAAGAGTGTTAAATCCAAAAGGCACTGCCTAATAAACTTCATGAATACTAATCTCGGTTGTAGAGTCTGCTTCCCAACCTAACGTGAAACAGGAAAGACAAACCTGGAACAAGCCTTGAGTAGTGATTCTAAATCTTGACCGTGACATAATTATTTGAGAAGGAAATGAGCCTATCCCACCATCGTCCCGGAGTCTATAAGCAGACAGCATAGAGAACACTTGCCAGTAATTTGGAGGGGGGGGTGAGACTACAAGCTCCTTTGAGATTTTGATGAACGTTCTGGACTCTCCCCTCCCCACAAAATACACATATATATCAAATATTGCATAGATTTCAGTAGTGCATGGAATACCTACAGACCCCTATTAAGAATTCCCAATTTACATCATCTCTAATAGCCCCTAAATTTCTTGAGATTAAATCATATTTCCCACAGTGAGACATATTATTGGCATTCAGTAAAAGTTTGCCGATTTGCATTTTGTAAGAATTCAATAAATGCTTGCTGGTTTGGTGTGATTTCAGATACAAGGTGATGGACTAAAAGTAAAATTTTCTTTCTCTGACTGTGCCCCCCTCTCCCACCCAACAGCAGTGACTCCCAGAAAGCCCACCATGGCACTTCAAGCTTTGATCCCATTAAATAAAGATGCTCCTGAAAGATAGCAAAATAACTTACCATAAATCAGTTTACCCTAGCATGAATCAGTTTACTTTCGCCCGTGAACACTGGTGTTACTTAGAAGTGAGGGAGAGTCATCAAGAGGGTACTGGATACCAGATGGACTGAACAATTGAAGGGCTGGGGATGGATGAAGAAAGGGAAATGGCTGGAAATGAGCATCAACTTTATCGGCTTCCGCTGGTTTGCACTGGAGCACTAGTTCTGCACTCAAAATGACGTCGCGCCAAATGTAAGCTCAGAGCAAATTATGGTAACTTCAAATTTTGTCTGATAAAAATACATAATTACTTTGTGCTATTTTTTTTTTTCAGGGAAAACAACAAGCCTGTTATAATAGAGCCACAGTATGAACACAGCTGATTCTGTATTAAATTTAATTTCCTAAGAGGTATGCAAGATCTTTTTGAGACCGTGTGATTCTTATCTGCCCTGTCATTGTATTTGCTCCTCCGGATCTCCTCTTCAGGCCCATAGCTGAGTGAGCCTAGAGGCTAAAAACCTTACACAGGGCCTCAGATTAAGCAGCGTGGCCTGATTTCTGACCTGCTCTGGGTAAGTGGAAGGCATGTGCATAACACAGACCTCAGTTCCAGGCCTCCTGGCTTTCTTCAGGAAACATTCTTACATATGGAGAGATAAGGGGCTGCAATCGAGAGACTTCTGGACTAGAAGCAGAAGATCTGGTTTGAAGTTCCAGCCTAGCATTTACAAATGGGATTCTTAGGCAAATCACTTTACCCGTGTCATCTAAAATAAGAATATTACCCGTCCTACCCAATAGTATTCTTTGTAGATGAAATGTGATAATATATGTGGAAGCAGTTTGCAAACTGGATGCATTAACACTCAGGTAAGTTTTATTTCTGTCACCTCTGAGCATAACTCTCTTCTTCCTCCTTCTCCTCTTCATCTCACCCTTCAAGGCCTACCAGCCCTTCTGAGATAGCTCTGATTTCTTCTACCTTCTGTATCCAACTGTCGTCTGGGTGTCTTCTATATGTCTAATATATTCCACACAATTCTGCGCTTTACATGCCATCATATGCTATTCACTGGTCATGTCTGTTAGTCCTTTCTGCTATTTGAACGTAAGCTCATTATAAACAAAAACCATGTCACATATTCTAACTACTCTTCTTTAGCTTAGAAACATGATAGATCTCTAATAAACAGGAATTTGACAAGCTTATGGAAGAGCAATACTTATGGAAGAGCAAAGATCAAAGTATAGCCAAAACACTCCTGACAGGGAACAATAATATGTGGAGACTTTTTCACCAGCTATCAATACTTATAAAATTATAATAATTAAGGCAATGTTTATGGGCACTCAGATTAACAAAGCGACCAGTGGAACAGAATAAAGACAACTGGAAACACTGACATGCAGGTATAGACATGTAGTATATCTCAAAGTGACACTATCTCACGGGGGGAAAAGATGGACTCTGAACGGTGCTGAGATCCCTGATTATCCACATGGAAAAATTAAATTGGATTCCTACCTCACACCAGGTATAAAAATCAATTCCAGATGCTTTAAATATTTAACTGGGAAAGACAAACTGAAATTTTTAGAAGAGATTATCTTTATGGCTTTGGAATAGGAAAAAATGTCCTAAAGAATATGGGAAAAGTGCTAATCTTCAAAAAAATTGAAAAATTTTACTACATTAAAATTAATAACTCCTATACTCAAAGATATCATAAAGAAAATGAAAAGGCAAGCCATAATCTGAGAGGATGTATTTGCAACACATCTGAGGAACAAAGGATTTGTATCTAGAATATATAAACAATAACAAGAAAAAGGTAGCTCAGTGGCCTGACAAGATCTGTGGGGGAGACATAGTTTTGGAATTCGAGCCCTGCCGAGGTCAAGGGGTTGGGAGTGGGCTTGCCGTGATATGGGCTTTGCAGAAATCTATCCTAACAAAGCATAAAACTAATTCTGCACAATTCAAGGTGACCCCCCAGTAATTGAACTACCTGGTGGAACAAAAAATCACTCTGCAGATGAAGATAACGAAATCCAGTATCAGCAACAATTTCCACGATGCAATTCAAAAGTATTAGACATGCGAAGAAACTGGAGAATGTGACCCTGAGATGGCACAGATGTTGGATTTAGCAGACAAGGTTAAGCAGCTATGAGTATGTTCCAGGATGGTCTTACTGAGTGAACAGATGGGAAATCTCGTCAATAGAACAAAATTGTTTTAAAGATCCAAATGGAAACTGTAGAATTGAAGAGAACAATAACTGAAATGAAAAGTTCACTGGATAGGCTTGATACAAGAAGAAAATATTAGCAAACTTGAAGACAGATCAATAAAAGTAATCCAAGCTTAAAAAGAGAAAAGAACAGAACTCAAGAAAAGTGAACTGAGCCCCAGGAATTTGTAGAACAATTATCAGTCTCATATAATTGTTTTCCAGCTTTTGGAAATAAAGTCTTACTGGAACACAGCCACACCATTCACAGAGTTGAGTAATTCCAACAGAGACTGTATGATCTGCAAAGCCTAAAATATTTACTCCCTTGTCCTTTACAGGAAAAGCTTGATGCCTCCTAGGCAGAGGGATAAAGGAAGAAAGCAATGTTATAGAAACACGTGGACACCAGTCGCCTGGCAGAAGCTAGGACCACAGTGGTCTGTCCAGAACCTAGAGCCGAGAGAAGACTCAGCCACTGTCACTTCCAGAAAAGGGGAGAAACACGTGGCTTCTCTCTTCCTTGTGACCTTCAATCTCCCCACAATACCTTCCACTTGCTAAACCCAGCTGACAGAAAAGCCTGAAACACTCAGCCGATAGGAGTCAGCCTCCTCCAATACAAAGCAGATCAGCGGAATGGCAAGAACTAGATTTCAGAGTAAATCAAACCAAGAATGCCAAATACCTTAGAGAAACTCTTGGTCACCAAGAGACATTGACAAGAATGTTCTAGCAGCAGTATTAGTAAAACCTGGAAATAACGAAAGTGTCCCTCAACAAGAGTATGGTTAAGTTAAAACCACTGCAGAATATTCACATAATGGAATATGACACAGCAGTGACAAATTAATTACAGTACAACTACCCACAACATTTAAATCTAAAAAATAAAATGCTGAATAAAAAGAAATTAAGATACAAAAAAAATGCTGTTCAAAAATGTAAAACTGAACAATGCATTGTTTTGTGAAATGTATTATAAAGAAGAGTAAGGAAACGATAAACACAAAATTCAGGACAGTGGTTCACTGTGGAGGAGATTGGGAAGCAGAGGAATAAAATTAAGGAGACATTCAAAGATAGTTTCAACAGTATTCGTTATGTTTTGTTATTAAGTTGTGTATCAGCTTCGTTGGTATTCATTTTATTATGAAACTTCATAATTTACATGCACGTTTGTGTGTTTACATATACACATATTTAGGTATGTATCAGATTTTTATAATAAATATTTTAAAAGAAAACCATGTTTTCTTGCTAGACATTAATTCTCTGTCTTTCTCTCAAGTGTTTCAAGGCCTCTGCAAAAGGAGAATTGCTTCTTTAGGTTACAGGACACAAACAGGAGTCTTTGTCCCAAGAACAGCCAATCCTAATCTTAATATCAACAAAATGTGTTTTGGGAAAGTCACTCTCCCTCACAAGATGAGACATAAAAAAGCACAGATACATTTTGGAAGGGGGAAGAGAGCAAACTGGTAGAAAAGCATTGCCATAGGAGGCCACTATGTGTTACACGCTCCCAGAGCCTACATCTAGTGGAAATGAGACAGTACAAACCAGTGTGACACAAGAGCATGGAGAGTTGGTTCTGTGGGAAAGAGGTAGGAGAGAACAGGAGTGACCGGGAGATGAAGGAAGGCTTCTCACAAGAGAGGAGACGGTCAGGTCCTTGAAGAATGAATGAGATGCCTTCTTCTCGGCACCTGGGATCTCCAATTCTGTTGATAATTTGAGCAAGCCAATTCATATCGGTATCTCAGGTTCCACTCTATGGCAGAAGATAAAGCCCATCTGCTTTCAAGGGACGTTTAAGAGAAAATGCTTGGTGATGTGGAAAATTATTAAAACCCTTTACTGATATAATTTAAAGAACATCAAATACGAAACACCAACATCTTGTTACTTTGTTCTCTAAATTCCTGGGAGGTCAGTAAAGCAATCTTAGACTTTGCTCGAGAACAGCAAGCAGCTTTTGTGCAGTGTAAGACATCCTGCCAAGGCCTCCCAGGTTAGTCCCGTTTCTGACATCCTGATAGCAGTAAGGATGAGATGAGAGGGAGAGTGCTTTCAGATCTGGATTCAAGGCATAGCAGAGAACCTTGCACATACTGACAGATTAGAGGCTTAATGAATGAATGAGTGATCTCCCAGCTAGCAATGCATAATATTAAATGTTTTCTTTGGTACAAATTGCATGGGATTCAACACACTCGGATATATTAAAACCATACATAATGTCTAAGTACATAACTAACACATTTAATAGTTCAACATAAACATGTGCATAATGTTTATATATAAGGGATCTTGTTCTTGAAAATGGTATATTTGATGCCTCACAAGTTATGTTAATGTTCTCCTGTTTTTTTTATTTGGCTAAGGTCAAATTAATCTTTCACCAGCTGAACGTCAGGGATAATTCAGCTCAAAAGTCCATCAAAATAGCCTTCTTTGTGCAATCTAAGGGGCGCTGGGAATCTGGGTCTGGGTGAAGGAATGCACTTCCTGTGTTAGACCACTTCTCCAGTGTCCCCAGTCACCTAGGGTTTGACACACTGACCCCCTGGTGAAGTGAACACTGAACACCTCACTTTACTGAGATGGCAGATAGCTCAAGGACATCGACTTACTAAATGAATGAGCACAAAGGGATTGGAGTCAGATAAGGTCAACGTGAGGGGTTCCAGCAGCCCTGGCTGAACACACTGAGCTCTTTCTCTCTTTCCTAGATCAGTACATCTACTTTATCACTCCACAGCTGATAATCAGATTTGTACCTGAAAAACACAGGAGGGAAAAGAAGTGATGCAGAGCTCTCCCCACTCACCAGCTTACAACAGGTTCAGCCGACTTGGCGGCTGAGAACTGAAGTTCGACTTAAAAATCCTCCAGTCTGACAGTTCAGAAAGCAGCTTTTCTTTCCCTGCCTTTTCTTAATTGTTTAAGGTCCCGTTAAACACAGGCTGCTCAGGAGACCTACCTGAGTACAGAACCTCTACTACAGGCCAGTAAAGGACAGTAATGACTAATCTGTTTCTTCCCCCTTACCAACTCCTGCCAGTGGGCTATATAGGGTCTGCATATTCCAACTACATTCTTTTTATTGTGAGATATATATATATATATATATATATATATATATATATATATATATATATATATATTGCCATTTTTATCATTTTAAGTGCATAATTCAGTGGCATTAATATTAATTACATTCATTATCTTGCACAACCATCACCACTATCTATTTCCAAAACCCTTTCATTGCTCAAAAAAAACCCCTCTGTCACCATTAAGCAATAACCTCCAATTTTCCCCCTTCTCCCAACCCCCGGTAAGCACTGTTCTACTTTCTGTCTCTATGAACTCGACTATTCTACATACCTCATATAAGTAGAATCATACAATACTTGTTCTTTTGTGTTTGACTTATATCACTTAGCATGTCTTCAAGTTTCATCCATGTCGTAGTATGTGTCAGAATTTCCTTCCTTTTTAATGGCTGAATAATATTCCATTGTATGCAGATACCACATTTTTTATCCATGCAGTCATTGATGGACACTTGCGGTGTTCTCACCTTTGTCTATTGTGAATAATGCTGCTGTGAACATTGGTGTACAAATATCTATCTGTTCGAGTCCCTGCTTTCAATTCTTTGGGGCATTTATTCAATTCTTTTGGGTAAATATTTTAGAGTTCCATTTTTTTTGTTTATAATGTTTTTAGTGTATCATTTTATAGTTTTTTGTTTGTTGCTTTAGGTATTACTACACACACACACACACACACACACACACACACACAAAACTTATCACAGCCTCCTGGTGTTAACGTTTTCAAGTCAAGTGACATGTAGAAAACTTACTTTCATTTAGGTTGCTTTATTCTCCCCATTTTTAAATATTAGGTATTTCCTCTACATATATTGGGCACCACATCAGATGATGTTATAACATATTTTGTTTACATATATTTTTACCCATTCCATTGTTTTTTCTGTCCTTTCTGAAGGTCCCAGCCTCCTTCTGTTATTATTTGTTGTGTGTGTTTGTAGAGCTTTCTTTAAAGGTAGGTTTGCTAGCAACAAATTCTTTTTAATTTTCCTTTGTTTGAGAATGTCATTATTTCCCCCTCATTCCTGAAGGAAAATCTGTCAGAATATAGGATTTGGGGTTGGCAATTCTTTTCTCTCAGCACCTGAAAAATGCTGAGCCACTTCACCCAGGACCCCATGGTTTCAGAAGAGAAATCTGCTGTCATTTAAATTGGTGTTCTTCTATAGGTAATGTGTTACTTCTCTTTGGATATTTTTAAGATTTTGTTCTTTTTTGGTTTCCAGAAGCTGGTAGATTTCATCTTGCCATTTGTGACAATATGGATGGAGCTAAAAGATATTATACCAAGTGAAATAAGTCAGAGAAAGACAAATACCACATGATTTCACATATATGTGGAATCTGAAAAAGCAAAAGAAACAAGCAAATAAAACAAAACAGAAACAGACTCATAGGTACATAAAACAAACTTATTGTTGCCAGAGGGGAGGGGTTGGAGGAATGAGTGAAAGGCTATAGGAAAATAAGAGGTACAAACCTCAAGAAATAATAATAATAATAATAATAATAATAATAATAAAGTCGTGGGTATGTAATGTATGGCACAGGGCCAATAATCGATATTATAATAACTTTGTAGGGTGACAGACGATTACTAGACTTATTGTGGTGATCATAACGTAAGGATTATAAATGTTAAATCACTGTGTTGTGCCTCTGAAACTAATCTATTATAAGGCAACTATACTTAAATAATTTTTTTAAGTTGGTAGATTTCAGAAGTTGGTATAGATTTCTTTGTTTATCCTATTTGGGGTTAACTCACTTCTTGAATATGTAAGTTTAAGTCTTTTACTAAATTTAGGAAGTTTTCAACCATCTTTTCTTCTATTAATAATATTCTTGGGGCGGCCAGATGGCTCAGCTAGAGCACGAGCTCTCAACAACAGGGTTGCCGGTTCAATTCCCGCATGGGATGGTGGGCTGCGTCCCCTACAACTAAAGATTGAAAATGGTGACTGGACTTGGAGCTGAGCTGCACCCTCCACAACCAGATTGAAGCACAATGACTGGAGTTGATGGGCCCTGGAGAAACACACTGTCCTCCAATTTTTAAAAAAATAGATCTGGGTGGTGGTTATGTGGGTGTATAAAAAAATAACAATGGGGCCGGCCCGGTGGCTCAGGCCGTTGGAGCTCCGGGCTCCTAACTCCGAAGGCTGCCGGTTCGATTCCCACATGGGCTATGGGCTCTCAACCACAAGGTTGCCGGTTCAACTCCTTGAGTCCCGCAAGGGATGGTGGGCTCTGCCCCCTGCAACTAAGATTGAACACGGCACCTTGAGCTGAGCTGCTGCTGAGCTCCCAGATGGCTCAGTTGGTTGGAGGGCATCCTCTCAACCACAAGGTTGCTGGTTCGACTCCCGCAAGGTATGCTGGGCTGCGCCCCCTGCAACTAGAAAACAGCAACTGGACCTGGAGCTGAGCTGCGCCCTCCACAACTAAGATTGAAAGGACAACAACTTGACTTGGAAAAAAGCCTGGAAGTACACACTGTTCCCCAATAAAGTCCTGTTCCCCTTCCCCAATAAAATCTTTAAAAATAATAATAATAATAATAATAATAATAATACTCTTTCAGCACCGTCGATTTCCTCCCCTCCTTCTAGGACTCTGATAATACAAATGTTTGCTCTTCCATCCATGTCCCACAGATCTCTGAAACTCTGTTCATTTCTTTTCGGTCTATTTTCTTTCTGTTGTTCAGATTGAATAGATTCTATTGCTCTGTCTTCACGTTCACTGATTCTATCCTCGGTTATTTCCATTCCATTATTAAGTATATTCAGTGAGTTATTTCAATTATTGGATTTTTCAATTCTGTGATTTCCACTTGGTTCTTTTTTTGTAAGTTTTTTCTTTGCTGACATTTTCTATTTTTTCACTCATTTCGAGAGAATCTATAATTCATTGTCGAAGCATTTTTAGGATGGTTGCTTTAAAATCCAGGTCATAAATTCCAATGTCTGATTCATCAGAATATTGGCATCAGTTGATTGTCTTTTCTCATTCAAATTGTGGTTTTCCTGGTTCATGGTATGATGAGTGATTTCTTTTATCACTGGATATTTTGGTTATAATGTTAGGAGACTCTTGATCCCATTTAAACCCGTTACAAGAACCTCTTTTATCAGACTGTGACTCTGTTTAGGTTTAGCCTGTAAGTTCTGGCCTACTTTGTGGGCTTTAGTTCCAGTGACAGTTTAGTTTGAGAGCCCTTACAATGCTAACGCAGTGCCATTTGTTCTTCCTGTGCTGCGTAGGATTCCTGCACAATTCCTGCTGGTGCAGTCTGCAGGGGCAGAAGGCACTTCCTTCGGCCACGTGCTGTCATTGGGTGTCCTTCTAGAGGGAGGGGACAGAGCAGAAACCACTGGGTTTGGGTCTCCTTGTGCCACTAGGTAGAGGGCAGGGACACACAGGCTTTATTGCTCCTGACGCTGTGTTCATATCAGACTGCCTGCCAGTGCCAGATGGCCTGGGATTCTGGTGCGACTGTTGCCAACAGACAGGACTGCCTACTGGTCTGGGATGTAAAATGGGTTGTAGCTCCCCACTGGGTCTCTGTTGGGCTTCCCTCTCCTGGTCCTTTGACAAGAGAGAGCAGGCTTTTCTTGGGTTCTTTTGTTTATGCTTGTTGGTGGTTCCAGATCGCAAGCATCTCTGGCAGCCAGGCCAAGGGTGTATGGGAGACAAATAGAAAACCCAGGAAACTCACCACGGTGTCATTCCTTGCATCCTACGGTTTCCTACCAGTCTGCTGCTTCTTTCTCGCTCTCAGAGTCCCTTTATCATTGTCTGTTCAATAATTCCAAGTGTATTTATTTATATTTAGAGGAAAGAATCAGGGAAAACTGCATATACTCCATCTTGTTCCAGAACCAGCAGCCCAAATCAATTTTAATAAATTTGTATTATTAAATCAAGATATTACCACTCAATTATATAAAAAAGTGATTAGGTTATATGCAGAAAAATCTCCACAGACGCACTATGTATAATAAAAAGCAATAACGCCATAAAGTCAATCTAGTGTTTTCAGATTGTCAATTCTGATTGCCGTAAGGTAGAACCAAGGCCTTCTACAGTGCTTCACTTTAGAATTGAAAAAAGAGAATCAACTAAGAAAAGATCAGTTGCTAGCAAAAATTACAACACAATCTTAGTCAACTTCTGGCTGCTATGTTAAGTGGTAGAGGGGAAAAAATAAACATTACTATTTAAAAATATTTGTGACTGTAATCTCTTCTGACCTGAAGAAAGTGACACAATTCTCTCCAGAAACATGGACTTTGCATAGCAATATAATTGATTTAGGTGCCCAAAAGTGAGGCTTCAGTCATGACTTGAAAGAAAACTGGGAAACCGAGAGATAGCTAAACTCCTCTGTCCGAGAAATAAAGAGAAACTTGGTGATAAGATTGGGTGGAAAAGTAAGAAAAGAGAAGTGGCAGAGATAAGAGCAGAGCAATGTGACAGGAAGGAGGGGACACCCGTGGAGAAATGTGGATGAATGATAGGAGTCTCTGATAACTACGTTTTTAAAATGTTTACCGCGTAGTTCTAAAACTGTTACACACAATGCTTTTTGTGCGTGGCATTTTGAGACGTACAAAGCAAAGGTGTTGTGTTCCATGTCTAGGCAAGCATCAAGGAAAGAGACCCGATAGGTGAGATTCGGCTGAAATCTAGAGTTCAGAGGAACAGTAAGTTAGATCTAGAGGTGACAATGAGAACATAAACACCCAGAATTTCACAGACCAGATGGGAGATAGGAGGTAAGGTTAGTTTTCTGTTTATCTCTAAGGATAAGATACCCTTGCCTGTAAGAAACATACATGTCTGTGATGTGTGAGCTCATGCAAGTGGAAGATAAAGAGGCATACCTGACAATATAGCTGCTTCTTTATTGTATAGCATGGTCAGCCATGAGAATATAACCTGGAGTGTCTCCTGGGTATAGACAATAATAAGGAGCCCAGTAGAGACAAAGGGCAGACTATCAGGAGAGAAACAACAGAGAGGGAGGGACAAGTGTAAACCTTCTGCAGAGATGACTTACTGGAATTTCTGTCGATTGAAGAAGAACATAGATGTATTTTGGAGCCCCTTCTTAGGCTTGTTTTCTTCCAGTTTGCTAGAATTACTATGAATTCGTATTTTCATACATTAAACATTCTTAAAATTTAATGTCAAGTGTGTATAAGATTCTACTGAATCTTTGAAAATTTTAACATGATTTTGATAGGTCTTTATCATATATGCAGAGAACATATGGACTATAAAATAAAAGTTAATATTCACTCTGACTTAATAAGACAGTAAATATTGACAGCTTTGATGTGTTTTTCTACTTTAAAGGTAGAGTCTCTTGTCAGAGAGAAAGGAGAGATTAAGGAGCCTCGAAAATGAGTTATTTTAACTTTATCAAGAAATCCATTTGATGGAATAAAGTATCTGCTGCACGTTCTGTCAGTAAACCTCAGAGTCTGATCACATTGGAGTAAACATGCACAAGATAAAAATCAAACAGAATTCCAAATGACTTTGCTAAATTCCATAGCTGTAAAGCTAACTATTTCAAAGAAATGGTATAAGTCGTCCTGCTGTCTCACAGAGAAAAGGGAGATCCAGCCCTGTAAGAGTCCTGGGTGGGCTGGACTGGTGGTAACGGCTGCTGACCATATCAAACAGGAGAAATGGCTGGGAGATGGTGGTGGAGATGGGGGCATCCGTGGGAAGGATGACTCAAGGAAGAAGAGAAATGGAGACACCAGTAACGGGTCATCTGCAGGCTGACCCCAGCTGCTAAAGTTCATGTGCCTGGGTAATGAAAAGGACCGACTCACTTGGAGAATGATAAGTGGCAACAATCATGGGCATTTATAGAGTATTGATTTCCAGGAGACCTCCACAGGTTTTCACATGAGTAATCTAATGTACAACCAAGCAGTTCCTGCAATGAGTCTGATGAATCTCCTATATGAATCTATGGTATTCCTCACATCTCATAGCAGAGGAAACTAAAGAGAAAAGGAAGGTACGTGGCTTCCTCCAGGCCACATGGGATCTATGTTAAATGCATGGTCTCTGGAGGATACTAGAACAAATGGCTCTAGATTACATGGACAACCCATAGTTAAGTCATTGGATGCCTCTAATCGACCCTCAAATCTAGTTAAGTCTAAATAATTCTTGTTAATATAATTTACGTTAATGTAATTTTAAATCTGAAGGCAATTGTCCAAATAGTTCTTGAAAGAAATAATACACAATGTAAAATGGTAATTTAATAACAATAAAAGCATGTAATTATATCTTGTTTACTATGTGTGGCATACTGTTGTAAGCGCTTTGCACGTATTACCTCACTTAATCCTCACAACCACCCTTTGATGAAGGTATTATTATCTCCATCTTTCAAAGGAGGAAACTGAGGCAGAGGAATTAAGTAAGGAATATCACACTGTTGATGAGGGACAGAGCTGAGATTCAAACTCAGGCAGCCTGGCTCCAGAATCTTAACTACCATTCTCTACTGCCTCTCAGTGCTACTATTAACAATAATCCTGGAGTATATCTACAAAAATTGGCAATGTCAGGGGTGTAGAGAGGATGTAAAGCATGCAAAAACTTTTTTTCATTTCACTCAAAAGGAAATCAATTTCATTCTTGAATTTGATTATTTGAGGAAAAATACATTGAGATTTTAGAGAATTGGAAAGAACATGAGGGACATTCCAGGGTAACAATGTATACCTTGATAGGAATTTGAGTTACAGGGCTTATGCATTTATCAAAACTCAGTGAAGTTATGCTTCAACTTTTGTTTTATTTTATGTAAATTTTACGTAAAAACTGTAAGTAAATATTGAACTTTAGTTAATTGTATTACAGTACTTAAGGGGAAGTATACAAGTATCTGTAATTTACTTTGAAGTGCATCCAAAAATAAAACGGATGGATGAATAGATAGTTGGCTACATATGTGATAAAGCAAGTATAGTAAGATGTTAATGATAAAGCACTTGATGAACTATTCTCCATACTAATCACAGCCTTCCTCTCTCCCTCTAAAATATAATCACTTTCTTGTGTTGTTGTATGGTTTTATCACCCAGGTGTGCACAGTAGTTTAGTTTGCTCCCTTTTTTTAACGTGGTATATCCCCTCCTGTCCCTTTCTTTCCCTAACAATGTATCTGTTGAAGGACCGAGGCTGTTTCACCTTTGAAGTTTCCTGCAGTCTAGACTGTGATGGCTGCTTAGTCACGGTGCAGGTCAGCAAGTTCCTCTACCCTCTGTATTTCCTGCTAATCAGCCACTAGATACAGAGGATGGATGCAACTCATTCTATGCCTTTGGCAAGATGAAGTGGTAGTGTGTTCTTTCACCTGGAGGTACATAACGTCTGCGTTTCACTTTTTTTAATGTGGACAGTTATTTGTGATGAATGCCTAGGTTCGTTAATTCATTTGAGATAATTAAGATGGTGATATTTTATCTCATTATTTTCATTTATTGGGTGGAATAATTTTAGAAAGAGATGTTTCCCTTCATCTACTATTTGGTTACCCACTTGCACAGTGTATAAAGGAAAGGCAAAAGAAAGTCAATTCTTGGTTTTCAGTCACACAGTTTTCACACTAATGAAGTTATCTGTTATCCTCAGAAGATGACCAGTTAGGGGTTTTTTTAGTTATTATTATGAAATCATGGATTTAAACATATTTAAACAATATCCTCATTAAGGTTCAAATTGTTTCACCTTTGACCTGTGGGAGCCTCTTCAAGATGACCCCTGAGCCTTTTGTCCACCACTCTAATGGTCTTTGATAGCCTCGCTGCCTTGTGGTAGGTCAAAAATGGTCCAGTTCATCTTGTATATTTCCTACTCCAGACCTAGAATCAGGCATTTCTCCAAGAAACCCTCATTTCTTTTCATGGAACATAGTATTTCAAGACCACAATCTGGGCACTGGAGGATTGTTACTAGAGGACTGCATTTCCTTTCTTCCATACTGAGAATCCTCGTTCCCAAGCTCCCAGGGGATGATAGAATATGCCATCATTTGCTCTAACCTATAATAATTGTACAACAATCTCAGAATGACAGTAATAATACTACCACCACAAATTATTATTAGAGAAAACAGTTAATCTTTTTTCCTTAAGCTAATCGTATTCTCTCTTCTTTTTTAATGGTTGTACTAGATCTATGTTGACAGATCGTATAACCTTTACATGTTATAAGCTCCCTCTTTTAACCCTCATTAAGTCTTAGCTCTACGAGCACCATATATTTCATGTTACCACCAGTTCCTGTGTCAATGTTTCTCTAATCTTTGTGGTGGACTTGATCTCTAGTAGACACTTTAATAAAGACCCATGAGAACAATATTCCCCAAGTTCCTGCATATTGATCACAATTTGTGTAAATTTACTGGATATAAAACTTTTTGTTCACATTTTCTTTCCTTGTGTATCTTAAGAATGTTACCCCATTTTCTTCTGGCATAAATCTTTGCTGTCAAAAGTCTGATAACAATGTATTTCTTTTTTTTTCATAAGTCACATGCTATTTGTGCCTTAAGTGCTCAAAGATATTTTTCACTGTTCTCTAAAGTCCAGAAATTGTCCTAGAAAATGTCCTGGTGTTGGTAGTTCTGGGTCGGTTTCCTTAGGGAAATGGTGTGCTCTTCCAACCTCTAGTGCAAAACATTCCAGGAAATATTTCAGGAAAGTTTTCTTGGCTTTCAGCTTTAGCACTTGTTCTGTTCTCGTTCTTTGGTTTCTTCCTCTCCAGGGCCTCCTACTAGCCATATTCTGGACCTTTCTTATAGTCTGTATTTGTCACTTCTCTCAAGTCCTTTTTATTTCTCTCTTCATTTCTTTCTGATTTTTAAATTTTTTTTTTTTTTTTTGCCTTCTGTCTGTTTTGTTGTTCCTTCTGATATAGCAGTATTTTCCAAAATTATTTTTTGTTCCTTTTATTTCTACTTCTTTCTCAAATTCTGTTATCTCATTAGTAAGTTTTTCTAATTCTGATGATGTTCTTTTATGTTTTTTATCATTTTCTTAATGCCTTTTACTTCTTTTGAAATAGTGTATTACTGTATTTAACTGTTTTCCAGCATATCTTTCTGGCATGCTTTCATTGTCTATACTCCCTTAATTTTTGCATAAAAACAATGAGGCCCGGAGAATGGTTACTAACACAAGTTCGCTTTTTGAAACATGAAAAACAACTTAATTTTAAAAACGAATTTGCATTCTTGTGTTTTCTTTGGAGAAGAGTAAAGAGAAGCAGTTCACAAAACCAAGCAGTCAGTAAGATAATGAAAAATCCCAAAGACATGCCATGCTAGCTCCAGAGATCAGAGTTTCTTTCAGGTAACTGTTTTTCCCTTTCACACTTCAAAAGTAAGTAACCTATCAATTTAGCCAGAAGAAAGTTCACCCACTTAGCACACTTTCTTTTTCTTTTTTTTAATGTTTCTATTTATTTATTGACATTCAATATTATTTTATATTAATTTCAGCTATACAGCATATGGTTAGACATTTATACAATTTAAAAAGTGATCCCCTGACACGTCTATACATAGTTATTACCATATTATTGACTATATTCCCTATGCTTTATATCCACATGATTATTTTGTAACTACCACTTTGTACTTTTTAATCCCTTCACCTTTTTCACCCTCCTCTCCAATCTCCCTCCCATCTATCACCCCAATAAATCTAGTACCCATCTGACACCATATGTAGTTATTACAATATATTGACTATAATCCTTATGCTAAACCCTACATCCCCATGACTACTGTGTAACTACCACTTTGTACTTCTTAATCCCTTCCCCTTTTTCATTCATCCCCAACCCCCCTCCCATCTGGCAACCACCAAGATATTCTCTGTATCTATGTTTGTTTCTGTTTTGTTTGTTTATTTTGTTCTTTTTTTTTTTTTAAGGAGGGCGCAGCTCACAGTGGTCCATGCGGGAATCAAACCTGCAACCTTGGTGTTATTAGCACCACACTCTAACCAATTGAGCTAACCGGCCACCCCATGTTTATTTTGTTTTTCAGATTCCACATATAAGCAAAGTCACATTTCATCTGTCTTTCTCTGTCTGACATACTCCACTCAGCACAATATCCTCCAGGTCCATTCATGTCACCGCACTTGGCAAGAACATATTCCCTTCCCTGGCTGAGCAATATTCCATTGTATACATGTATCACTTACTGTTTATCCATTCATCCATTGATGGACACCCATACTGCCTCCACATCTTGGTCATTGTAGACAATGCTGTAATGAAAATATGGATGCACTCATCCTCTCCAGGTAACGTTTTGGGTTTCTTCAAATAAATACCTAGAAGTGGGATTACTGGGTCCTTCTTTGTCTGTTATTGTAGCCTTTGTTTTAAAGTCTATTTTGTCTGGTATAAGTATTGCTACCTCAGATTTTTTTTTTCTTTTTTGTATGTTTGTTTGTTTCCAGTTTCATGAAATACCTTTTTCCCATGACTTTATTTTCAGTCTGTGTGTGTCTTTCAATCTGAAGTGAGCTTCTTGCAGACAGCATATGTAAGGGATTGTTTTCTTATCTATTCAACCACCCTGCCTTTTGATTGGAGCGTTTAATCCATTTACATTTAAAGTAACTGTTGATAAGTATGTAGTTATTGCCATTTTATTATTGGTATTTTTTTATCTTTTTTTTTTTTCATCTTAAAGAAGTCCCTGTAAGATTCTTCATAATACTGGTCTGGTAGTGATGAACTTCCTTAGCTTTTTCTTGCCTGGGAAGCTCTTTTTCTGTCCTATTCTAAATGATAGCTTTGCTGGGTAGAATCTTGGTTGTAGGTCCTTGTTTTTAATGACTGAATATTTTGTGCCAATCCCTTCTGGCCTACAAAGTTTCTGTTGAGAAATCAGCTGACAGCCTTATCAGAGCTCCTGCTTTTCTAACTAACTGCTTTTCTCTTGCTGCTTTTAAGATTCTCTCTTTGTTTTTAACCTTTGGCATTTGAATTATGATGTGTCTTGGTGTGGGCCTCTTTGGGGTCATCTTGTTTGGGACTCTCTGTGCTTCCTGGGTTTGTATGTACACTTACTTCATCAGATTAAGGAAGTTTTCTGTCATTATTTCTTCAAATAGGTTTTCAACTCCTTGCTCTCTCTCTTCTATTTCAGGTACCCCATTGATGTAAATGTTGGTATGCTTGATGTTGTCCCAGAGACTCTTTAAACTATCCTCATTCCTTTGGATTTATTTTTCTTTTTGCTGTTCTGATTGTGTGTTTTTTTGCTACCTTATCTTTTAAATTGCTGATTCAATCATCTGCTTCATTTACTCTATTATTGGTTCTCTCTAATGTATTCTTCATTTCAGTTATTGTATTCTTATTTCTGACTGGTTCTTTGTTATGTTTTCTATCTCCATTTTTTTTTTTTTTTAATTGGGGAAGGAGAACAGGACTTTATTGGGGGAACAGTGTGTACTTCCAGGCCTTTTTTTCTTTCAAGTCAAGTTGTTGTCCTTTCAATCTTAGTTGTGGAGGGTGCCATTCAGCTTCAAGTTGTTGTCCTTTCAGTCTTAGTTGTGGAGGGCGCAGCTCAGCTCCAGGTCCAGTTGCCGTTTTCTAGTTGCAGGGGGCACAGCCCACCATCCCTTGAGAGAGTCGAACCGGCAACCTTGTGGTTGAGAGGACACGCTACAACCAACTGAGCCATCCGAGAGCTCAGCGGCAGCTCAGCTCAGGTGCCATGTTCAATTTCAGTTGCAGGGGGTGCTGCCCACCATCCCTTTCAGGAGTTGAGGAATCGAACCGGCAACCTTGTGGTTGAGAGCCCCTGCTCCAACCAACTGAGCCATTCCAGAGGCAGCTCAGCTCAAGATGCCGTGTTCAATCTTAGTTCCAGGGGGCGGAGCCCACCATCCCTTGCAGGAGTCGAGGAGTTGAACTGGCAACCTTGTGGTTGAGAGCCTACTGGCCCATGTGGGAATCAAACTGGCAACCTTCGGAGTTAGGAGCATGGAGCTCTAACCGCCTGAGCCACCAGGCCGGCCCCTCTAGCTCCATTTTTATGTTTTCTATCTCTTTGTTGAAGTTCTCCCTGAGATCACTGAGCATCTTTAAAACCACTGTTTTGAACTCTACATCTGGTAGATCCCTTGTCTCCATTTTGTTTGTTTTTTTTCCTGGAGCTCTGTTCTGTTTTTTTATTTGGAACATGTTTCTTTGTCTCCCCATTTTGGATGCCTTCCTATGTTTGTTGTGTTCTATATATTAGGTAGGGCTGCTACACCTCCTGGTCTTAGTAGAGTAGCCTTTGGTGTACTGTGAGACCGAGTGGTTCAGTCTCCATGGCCACCAGAGCCGGGTGCTCCAGATGTGTCCCTTGTGTTGGCTGTGTGTGCCCTCGCACTATAGTTGAGCCTTGATTGTTGTTGGCTCATCAATTGGACAGATTGGTTCTCAGGCTGATTGGCTTTGAGGACTGGCCATGACTACGGTGGAGGAGTTATTGTGCAGGGGCTGACCATACGGAGCAGGATGTGCTTTATCAGGGCTCTGGTGCCTGCCCAGTCTTCCCTTTGGGTGTGTCATCCTTGGAGGCAGATGGATGATGCTCCATCTTGGTCTAAAGCTAGCCACCAGGCATGCCAGCCCTGGGGCCTCCTGGAAGGTGACTCGCTGCAGGCCAAGTTCAGCCACAGCCTGTGCCTTGCCCAGGCCACCTGGAATGAGCCACAAAGTGATCTGCAGATGGCTACTACCTGCACGGGGCTTGAAGGTAACTTGAGAGGCCAATATGCAAACCAAGGTTGGCTGTCACTAGTTCTGGGCTTAGGGGTGCTCAGCGAGAGGTACACGACATGCCAAAGCCAGATGTTGCTTGTCTGGGTTTTGTGACCCTTGGAGAGATTTTAGGAAAGTCCGCAGCATGAGCTAAGACAGGTTGTTTGTACAGAAAACCCAGTGGAAGCGGCCTGGGTGTGCTGGAAAGTTGGGTGGGGCATGGTGTCAAGGAATCACTAGGGACATGCAGATGAAAGGTGATAGCCAGTTTGATGGAGACTCAGATATGGCCTCAGCCTGCCTCTGCATGTAGGGATTGGGGAGGGCTCAACAAAGAAACAATGGCTTCTGCCAGCTCCTCCCTGCAAGAGAAGGCTGCCCCTCCAGCCCTTGCCCTGAAGCTAGACAACTCAGTTCCTCCCCATACGTCCTTGGCACCTTTCAAGCTGCTGCCCCAGCACTGGAGCTCAGAGTGAGTGAGTCTGTCAGTGAGCAAGTCTGAGCGCTGGCTCTTTAAGAGAGGAAAACATGGGACTGCAGCCACCCTATGTCACTCAGCCACAATTTTCACTTTTTTCACAGCCAGAAGTTATGGAAACTTTTCTCCCTGGCTCTGGAACCCTGGGCTGGAGAGCTTGGTGAGGGGCTGGAACCTCTCTCTCCTCTGGAGGTGACCTCTACAGCCAAGATATCCCTCCTGATTTTTAATGGTCACACGCGGGTGTGGGAACAGCCTATTCCTTGTCTCTGCCCCTCCTTCCATTCTCAAGGTGACTTCTTCTGTATGTCCATAGTTGTAGGACTTCAGTTCAGCTAGACTTCAGGCTATTCTCAGTGATGGTTGTTCTATAGTTTAGTTGTAATTGATGTGGTAGTGAGAGAAGGTAAGCACAGTGGTTATCTACTCCACCATCTTGACCCCACTTTCAAAAATGCTTAATGAATTTTCATTTCTTCTGCCGTGTCAGTTCAGCTTCTCCTTTTGAGGTCCTCCCTACAGAAAAGAATCATCTTTGTTCCTTTATGTGAATCAAAGAGAGACATCAATAGCATACTAAATTAATATGAAAGGGATTTTCAAATGCAGACACCATACAACACCAACACCGAGCATAAAACTGTCTTCATTGAAATATTTGATCAATTATTTGATGTCAAGCAACATTTTATTGAATTAGATATTTGTCTCCCTTCACACAAAAGGACAGATCACTGTATTTTACAGAGGAATAAATTTAACAATTTCCTACCAATAAAATAAAACTTTGCCCTCAAAATGGTTTAAACACTTGAACTTCAAAATGCAACTTGTCTCCACAGTTATTTTCTATTTCCTTTGGACTGATAAAAATAATTTATTTAATATTAAGATAAATGTCTGTAAAAATAACTATCTTGCGTAGCAGTATTAACAAAATACCCAAGCACTCCTTTGATTAAAGGACAAAAATCTCTGAGCATTTCCACATAAAAAAGGAAATTGTTAGTTTTGGATAATTATGGTTAAAAACCTTCCATTAGTTCTTGCCTAATAAGCCTCTAAAGTCCAGAAAAATCCTTATAGACTCTTCTCAGCAATAATTTGCTGTACACTGCCCTACTTGCTCCCTAGGCTTAGTCACGTTACTTCCCAAAGAGTAACAAAGGCTGTGGCCCTGTCCTCAGGCTACCAGGCACTAAGCAACACATAGAAGACTCCCTGATAATGTTAATATATGAGTTGGGGAGGAAAAAGAAAGAAATACAGAAAAATAAGAAGATACTAAAAGGGAAAGATGGAAGTGGTGCCATAGAATAGGACAAAAGGAAAGAAAAAAAATGTTTGGGGGCTATCAACAATCACCACCAGCTCCAAAAATATATTCCCACTATGGTCACTGTCCCCATCATATTGAATCACCATTTATTTTGCACTTATTGTATACCAAGCACTGTATTTGATGCCTTACTGAATCTTTTTGCTTTATTCTTCCAACAACCCCATAAGGTAGCCATTCCCATTTAAAATCATAGATTGATTTGTACACAAGTGTTCATAGCAGCATTATTCATACTAGCCAAAAAGTGGAAACAACCCAAATGTGCATTAACTGATGAATTGACAAACAAAATTTGATATATCCATACAACCGAGTATTATTCAGTAATAAAAAGAAAGTACAAATACAAGCTACAGTATGGATGGACCTTGAAAACTTTATGCTAAGTGAAAGAAGCCAGTTACAAAAGACCACATATTGTATGATGCCATTTATGTGAACATTCCAGAATAGGCAACTCTATAGAAACAGAAAGTAAATTAGTCATTGCCTAGTGATGGGGATGGGGAGAGAATTAGGGAGTGACTGCTAATGGGTACAGGGTTTTTTGGAGGGTGATAAAAAACATTTTCATATTGTGATGGCTGCACAATCTGTACATACTTGTATATTAAAACCATTAAATTATACACTTTAAATGGGTGACTTGCATAGTATGTGAATCATATCTTAATAAAACTGTTATTAAAAAATCATACATTGAATATACCAGTCACTCCTTAAGGAAAAGAACCCGAGATTTATTTGTTAAGCATAACAATTGGCCCATTTCTGAGACATTTAAGGGGTTCTAAAATTACATTAGAAAAAAACGTTTCCCCACCTGGTCTGGGAGCCAGGGGTCTGAGTCCTAATGTTTTACACTAAATAGCTGGTTACTTTGAGTAAGCAAAACCTTGAAATCTGGGGAGGCACAAAATCCGGTGTTATTGAAGAAAATACCATGTACTTACTGCTTTGTAGCTGCCTTAGTTTGTAAAGTTTTCCCTTTCCTTCAACCTCTAATTTATCACCAAGTATGAGAGAGTCTAGCTCCTTAACTCCTCTCCCATCCATTTCCTTTCTCCGTTTTCACCACCCACTGTCTTAACTCAGGCTTCCATCAGTTCTAGATTACTGTAATCAGTCCTAACAGGATTGCTCTGCTTCTACTCTGTGTCCCCTTCCATTTCCCCAACCACACTGCTGCCAGAGTGATCTCTTTAAAATTAAGGTCTTAATCATTAGGGAAATGCAAATCAAAACTACAGTGGGATACCACTTCACACCCATTAGGGTGACTACTATCAAAAAAAAAAGGACAAGAAAACACCAAGTATTTGAGAAGATGTGGAAAAATGGAACACTTGTGAACTTTTGGTGGTTCTTCAAAAAATGAAACATAGAATTACCATATAATCCAGCCATTTCACTTCTAGGTATATACCCAAAAGAACTGAAAGCAGAGTGTTTGTATACCCAAGGTAATGGCAGCATTATTCACAATAGCTAACACATGGCAGTAAGCCAAGTGTCCATTGACAGATGAATGGATAAGCAAAATGTGTGTATATGCATACAAAGGATTCAGCCTTAAATAGGAAGGAAATTTTGACATATGCTACAACATGGATGGATCTTGAGGACATTACACTGAGTGAAATAAGCCAGCCACAAAAAGGCAAATACTGCCTGGTTCCAATGATGTGAGATATCTAAAGTAGTCAAAAACATACAGACTGAACGTGGAATGGTGGTTGCCAGGGGCTGGAGGCAGGCAGGAATGGGCAAGTATGGTTTAATGGGTAGAGTTTCAGTTTTGTAAGATAAAAAGAGTTCTAGGGATGGATGATGGTAATAACTGTACGACAATATCTATGCGTTTAATACCACCGAACTGTGCACTTATAAAAGATTCAAATGGTAAATTTTCTGCTGTGTTTATTTTACTACAACAAAAAGATTTTTAAAAAATTTTTGCATTTTTAAATTAGAAAAAAATACTTAAGTACACTGGTCTTAATATCAGTACCAATACTTGCCTGAAACCCTTCTATGCCCCCTTTGTCTTATAGGATGAAAGTCAAGTTTCTTGACTTCACATCCTTTGGTGACCTGGCTCCTAGCCTCACCTCTGTCAAACTTCATCTAACAGAGAGGACATGCTCTCAGCCCCAGAGATATGATAATACCAGAGAACTGGAGGTCCCTTTTGTATGTCACAATTTCTCCAATGTTCTTGCATTTGCATATTGTTCCCTCCATGGAATTGCCTTTCCTCCCCTTCTTCCTGTTGTAAATACCTAGACCAAAGGCAGTTCATCCAGGTGTTTCTGGGGTTATGGGTGGTGGTAGGGCACTGGCTGGAAAGAATCACAGAGGAACTTTTTGTGATGATTAAAATGATTTATATCTTGACTGGGGTGGTATTTACATGGATGTATTCATTTGTCAAAGTTCACTGAACTATATTATAACCTGAGCATTTTACTTAAGTTTTTAATAATAATAAGCAACAAGAAAAAGAATCAATTCAAAGCATCTTTTCCTATAAATTTTCCCTGAGCCCCACTTCTACCACAGGCTGATTTAGATACCTCTCCTCTGTGCCCCCATAACACTCTATAATAATCTTGAACCACACCAACTACAAATAGAATCATCTTACAAACAACCCCCACCATGGCTACCATCTTTGTCTTGCAGACGCACATAAACAACCCCATACCGTCACTTTCTTTACTGTTCCTTTCAAATACCCTGTTTCCCCGAAAATAAGACCTAGCCGGACAATCAGCTCTAATGTGTCTTTTGGAGCAAAAATTAATATAAGCCCCAGTATTATATTATTATATTATATTATATATATTATATTATATTATATTATATTATATTATATTATATTATATTATATTATATTATATTATATTATATTATATTATATATTACCCGGTCTTATATTACAGTAAAATAAGACCGGGTCTTATATTAATTTTTGCTCCAAAAGACGCATTAGAGCTGATGGTCCGGCTAGGCCTTATTTTCAGGGAAACATGGTAGTTTATACCAAACTTAACATGTCTGGGGTTCCAGGGGGACACCTTCCCAATGTGATGTGAGATTTGTCTGTTTATTCCCCCTTCAATCCCTATAGATGATCCTGGAGACATTTAGAAGCCGTTCCCACAGTGAACTGACATCGTGTTGAACGATGAGCAGGAATGACGGCAAATCCGTTTTCCAGGAAAGGCTTCCCAGCTCCTTGTTGAGGGAATTCAACTCTAATCTCCTCAAAACACATGTCTAAGTCAGCTTTCTCATCCTCATAATTAACTTAATTTAGATAAATATTAGTCTCCAGAAATGTTTACATTACGGACTTGGCTATGGCTGAATGCTCCAAGAAGTCCCTAATATGCTACAGGAATCGATGAAATGTTAACAAGCATTGACAGCTCAGCAGGAGCCACAGAGGAGCAGAATCCCAGAAAGGATTGTGCTGCACCAGGCATCCCTGTCCCACCTCCGCAAGGTTACCTTCTCGCCGCTCTTCCCCCTACAGGCACTGACCCGGCACACTGCCTCAGCCTAGCACATTGTGGCATTCCTGCCTATCTGACTCTTCCCCCCACTCCCTTTCCCACTCAGCACCTCCATCCTTTAAAACCTCTATCAAGAAAGGCCTGAGACTCATTCACTCAATGGCAACATTGACTGATATAGATCCATGTTCTCTCACGAGCAATTCCAAACCCCAAAACTCTGAAAACCAGAACACTCTTTGAAGTTGGATGCAAACTCATTTGACAGCACGCCCTGGCCTGAACTGACGTGACACCATTTGTAGTCTTCACCCTACTTAGTGTAAATATACTTCATTGTCTGATTACCGAGGGCTGCCCAAGGCCGTGTTGGCAATATTACATACAGCATGTACAACGTATCACCTTTCTAAAATCCAAAACGTCTGGATGCCAAAGTACATCAGCACCAAATATTTTAGATATGGGAACCACTAGAAGGCCAGGTGGAGTGCCCACAAGCATGTTTCTGGGTATAGGTGGAAAAAGCTAACATCATAGTAGGTAGCTTCCAGGCGTCTGACATTGATGACAGAGCAGGGAGTGGGGCACACCTGCCTGGCAGCACTATCCCTGACTCAGAGCATCACCTCATCCTGGGGGTCACATTCCAGCAGCCCCAATGCACAGGAGCCATAGGTTAGCCATGACCTTGCTCTGGAAAACAATTTTTAGGAGATGGTGGGGAAGTACTCGCTGCCTCAGCGACAGGGCTGTAATGTAGCGCTCAGAGAGCACCTGCAATGTACTGAGACAGAAACCTTTAGAGTGGCCATGGCTGGCTGTCATCTCTAAGGCAGCAGGTGAGTTCAGTGAATTCTGGTCTCCATGCAATCACAGCAGTTTGTTGACATCATACACACATATGTGGAGGCTGAACTGAACTGTTTACTTGTTATTGAAGCATAACAAGCACACAGAACGATGCACATATCGTAAGCGTACCACCGGATGAATTTTCACAAATTGAACACACCCATGCAAAAGGATCCAGATTTTAAAACAAGTACATCCCTAGCACCGCAGAAACCTCCCTTGTGTTTCCTTCCAAGTTGTAAAGCATCATCCCCTCTCTCCAGCAAAGGCAACTATAATCCTAACTTCTAAGAGTCCATTGTTCCAGCTTGATTTCTTTATTAAATTCATCAAATATTTTGCCATGAGGTATACACAGTCTTGGTGATGACCAGGTTTCCTCCCTACCTTCTGTAGGTGGAACTATAAAATCAGCTGGGCGGGAGCTTAGGCAAACAATCACAGTTCAGGTCCCAATAGAACTCAGAAATCACATGCCCAGTCCCAAACTGGCATTGCCTCAAAATCAAACCCTAACAGAATATAAAAAGAAGCAAAGCTTGCTTGCAATAAAGAGCACAGAAACTTAATTCAAATAAGATGATTCAAATATATGTATCACTTAGGGCCTGTAAAATGCCATTTTTTAATTGAGATACAATCCACCATTTTAACCACTACATGTAGAATTCAGTGGCATATTCACAGACTTATACAATCAGCATCACTAAGGACAGAACATTTCAATCACACCAAAGAGAAACCCCTTCCCTGTTAACAGTTACTCCTAATTCCCCCACTCCCCCATCCCCTGGCAACCACCAATGTACTTTCAGTCTATACAGAATTTCCTATTCTGGATATTTCACCAAAATAAAATCATACAATCTAGACAGAATCATTTCTGTCTGGCTTCTGTCCCTTAGCATAATGTTTTCAAGGTTCATCCCTGTTGTAGCATGGACCAGTATTCCATTCCTTATTATGGCTGAATACTATTGCAATACATGGATTCGCCATACTTTGTTTATCCACTGATCAGTTGATGGACATTTGAGTTGTTGCCTCTTAGCTATTAACAAGGCTGATATGAGCATCCACGTACGGTTTTTGTGTACTTGCTGTCATATGAAAACATAGCTTTCAATTCTCTTGGGCATATATCTGGAAATGGAATTGCCTGGTCACATAGTAACTCTAATATTTCGAGAAACTTCCAAAGTGGCTGCAGCATTTTACTTCCCTACCAGTAATGTATGATGGTTCTCATTTCTCCACATCGTCACCAACACTTAGTTTCCATTTTTTTAATTATTATTATAGCCACCCTAGTGGGTATGAAATGGTATCTCATTGTGGTTTTGACTTATTTCTCTAATGACTAATGATGTTGAGCATCTTTTCATGTTCTTATTGGCCATTTGCATATCTACTTTGGAGAAATGTCTATTCAAATCCTTTGTTAATTTTTAAATTGGATCGTATGTCCTTTTATTATTGGATTCTAAAGTTTCTTTATATATCCTAGGTATTAGACTCTTATCAAATGTAAGATTTGCAGATGTTTCCTCCCATCCTGTGGGTTGTCTTCTCACTTTCTTGATGGTGTCCTTTGATGCACAGAAGCTTTTAATTTTGAAAAAGTTCAATTTATCTATTTTTTCTTTTGTTGCTTATGCTTTTGATGTCATATTTAAGAAATCATTGCCTACTTCACCATCATGAAGATTTATCCCATATTTCCTGCTAAGAGTTTTATAGCTTGTAGAATACCATTTTATTAAATCACGTTTTGATTTATGTAAGACAACTATCATGCCAAAGCTCTCTTATTATAAGGGTTACAAAAACATTAAAAAGAAAAACAAACCTATATTTTTGTTTCATCTTCTGTAGCACAACAGTTCAGAATGTAGTCACTGGAGTAAAATCTTAGATTCAACATGCATGAGGAGCTGCTTTGGAAAATCAGCATGTCCTGATTAAGAATGAGTGTTCCACTAATCATCAGAGAAATGCACAGCGAGATGTCACCTCACACCTGTCAGAATGGCTATAACCAATAAATCAACAAACAACAAGGGTTGGCAAGGATGTGAAGAAAAGGGAACCCTTGTGCACTGGTGGTGGAATTGCAAATTGGTGCAGCCAATATGGAAAACAGTATGGAGGTTCCTCAAAACAAGTAAAAGTAGAACTACCTTATGACTCAGCAATTTTCCTTCTGGGTATTTGTCTGAAGAAACCCAAAACACTGATACAAAAACGTATATGCACCCCTATGTTCATTGCAGCATTATTTACTATAGCCAAGATATGGAAGCAACATAAGTGTCTATCAATAGAATTAGATAAAGAGGATGTTGTACATATATACAATGGAATATTACTTGGCCATAAAAAAGAATGAAATATTACCATTTGCAACAACATGAATGGACCTAGAGGGTATGATGCTAAGTGAAATAAGAAAGACAAATACCATATGATTTCACTTGTATGTGGAATTTAAAGAACAAAATAAACAAACAAAACAGAAGCAGACTCATTAATACAGAGAACAAACTGATGGTTGCTGGATGGGAGGGGAATTGAGAGGCTGAGTGAAAAAGGTAAAGGGATTGAGAAGTACAAATTGATAGTTACAAAATAGTCATGGGGATGTAAAGTACAGTACAGGGAATATAGTCAATAATAGTGTAATAACTACGTGTAGTGCCAGGTGGGTACTAAACTAATCGGGGGGATCACTTCATAAATTATATAAATGTCTAACCACTGTGCTGTACAGCTGAAATTAATATAAAATATTATTTAATGCCAACTGCAATTGAAAATAAATTTTAAAAAAAGAAAAAAGAATGAGTGTTCCAATTATATATGTGATACATATATATATCCAAATCTATATAAATATAATATACTGTCCTACCATTATAAACGTTAATGTGAAGAAAAACTAAAAAATTTGTGTAGACTGATAGAATCCCGTATCCACTAACCCACAGAGAGACAAAGGGCTGTCTATTGATATAATATATCAGTAGCAAACGAGCTGTCTATTGATATAATATTAAAAATATATTTTAAGACTGAAAATAAACCAATCCCAGTTACCTAATCTCCAAGCCTAATCTCCACTATTATTATGTTTCATACATTGTCATATCTAATCTCCAGTTACTCTAGCTACTTGTCCACTAGCACTGAGTTCTTGCCTCTATAATATGGAGATGATAATAGTACCTCATAGTTTATGAGGATTAGATATGACAATGTATGAAACATAATAATAGTGTTTGTCACACATAATATGCTCAACAAATGTCAACTGTATTAATTTATCATGTTTAATGTACATTAAAATTGCTTTGTAATAATTTTTAAAATAACTCATTTTCCTTGGGACCCTCTGTTCCCTCTTTCCCATAGAAGAAGATAAGCTCTATGCAAGCAAGTGAGCAGATAATGATTTGAGCTAAAGATAAATAGCCGTGGGAGAAATCTACAGGATGAGAGAGATGAACAGGAAATTTTAGAGTGGTTAGAGACCAAAAATGTTTCTTTTTCCATCTCTTGGGTGATACTCTAGCTACTTGTCCACTGGCACTGAGCTTTTTGAGAGCTAAGCAGTTAACTTCCTCAAGATATTTAATCAAGTACTTTTCTATTTTCTTGTTTACTGGGACAGCATCATGTATTCCAAAGAGTGAGAATTAGAAAACCTGAGTTTGGGATCTGACTCTGTCACTAACTATGTGACCCTGGAGATTTGCCTCATTTCTCTGGCCCTTTTTGAGGAAGGAAGGAAGGAAACAAGGAAAAGGAAGGAAGGAAGGAAGGAAAGAAAGAAAGAGGGAAAGAGAAAGGGAGGGAGGGAGGGAGGGAGGGAGGGAGGGAGGGAGGGAGGGAGGGAGGGAGGGAATTGCCTTTCTGATTCTGAAAGTCTAATTGTTTAAAATTTAGTTTCATCTCTATTTGTAGCAAGCAGAATTGTTCAAGCCAGTTTTCAAGCTATTTGTGTGTGCTAACCTTTGGGGTGACACTTCTATCACATTTGGCTTTTGTATGTAATCCCTAGCCTGAAAAATAATCTTCCTTTCTTGTTTGGCATCTCTATCCAAAAACCAAGCATCCAAACATCTGGACGGAAGAAGGCTCTGTGCTGGGCCCCCAGGGGGCTCCCCAAGGATGCTGTGGGAGATCAAAGGGGCAAATACGCTGACTAAATGTCCAGTAGGAATCAGTGTGAGCCCAGAACTCAGAGGTACTGTGTCATCCCTGACCATCCTAAGTTTGGAAAAGAAAACAGAAGGCCCCTACCATTTCACATCAAGCAGAAGGCAACCAAAATAATGCTTTAAAATTTCTGATCTTGCCACTTGCCTCTGAGGGAGAAAGAAGTATTTAGACAGTTCTTTCACTCATTCACTGAAAATATATGAAGAGCTTATGATGAACAAGGCGCTATTCTAGGTGCTGGAAGTACAGCAGAGAACAAAATTAAGTTCCTGCACACATACAGCTTACATTCTAGTGAAGAAGACAGGCAATACACAATCAAGTAAACAAGTAGGTGTACATGTGTGCATACATGTATGCACAGGTGAAAAATGTGTGCACATGTGGATGCATATACTTATGTGTGTATGTATGTATTGGTAGGTAAGTGCTTTGGAAAAAAGAAAAATGGAAAAAGTGACATAGGGAATGTGAGGAAAGGGTGGGCTGCAAGTTGCTATTTAAACAGCATGGTCAGTGTGGGCTTCATTGATTAGGTGACATATAAACACAGAACTGAAAGAGGAGGAATTGAGATACCTGGAGGAAGAGCATTCTAGGCAGAAAGAACAGTAAATGCAAAAAGGCCTTAAGATGAGAACATGTGTGTTGTATGTAAGGAACAGTGAGAAAGCCAGTGTGGAAATCAAGGTAGAGAGCAGTAGGAGGTGAGAGTGATGGGGGAGGGGAGGGCTCAAAACGTGGGGTTTCTAAGACACTGTAAAAACTTTGGCTTTTATTCTGACCAATACAGGGATCCATTGAACAATTTTAAGCAGAAGAGACATATGATCTGACTTATGTTCTCAAATGATTTCTCAAGCTGCTAAGAATATTCTGCAGAGAGGGTGACGGCAGGGACCCCCACCAGTCAGGGGTTTATTGCAATTATCCAACAAGAGGCAAGTGGGGCTTAGACAAGGGGGCTTAGCTATGAAGGTTATGAGAAGAAACTGGATTCTGGATGTATTGTGAAGGAAAGGGCAGCAGGATTTGCTGATAGATATGATGTGGGGGTGAGAAAAATAGAGTCAAGGAGGACGACAAGGTTTTTGGTCTGAGCGACTAGCGGGAAGGCTGCGGGAGGACCGCATTGAAAGGCAGGAGGGTGTGGGGTCTCAGGAGGTCATTTTGGACATGCTGCTTTTGCAGTGCATATTAGACATTCAAGAAGAATGAAGATATAGCTCTGGAATCCAGAAGAAAGTTCTGGGCTGGGGATACAATGTAGGAGTTGATGACATATATATGGAATGAAAACCCATGAGACTGGATAAGGGCCCCTGGGACATGAGTGTAAAAAAAAAGGAAGAGGTCTGAGGTCTGAGCCCTGGAGCTCACCAACATTAAGAGGGCTGAAAGATAAGGAGGAAAAAATAAAAATAAATAGATAAGGAGGAAGCATCTGAGAAGAATGAGAGAAGCAGCCAGTGAAGCAGGAGGAACATAAGAGAGAAGAAGGTGCTCCAAAAGTCAAAAGAACAAAGAAAAGTGATACATAGCATCAAATGCCCCTGATGGATGAGGACTCGTAATTCATGCTACAACATGGATGAACCTTGAAAACATTATGTTAAGTAAAAGAAGCCAATTGCAAAAGGCCACATATTATACAATTACATTTATATAAAATGCCCAGAATACACGAATCCATAGAGACAGAAAGTAGATTAGTGGTTACCAGAAGCTGGGGGAGGGAGAAATGGGGAGTAACTGCTAATGGGTATGAGGTTTCTTTTTGGGAGGTGATGAAAATGTTCTGGAATTAGAGAGTGGGGATGACTGTGTAAGTCTGTGAATAGACTAAAAACCCCACTGAATTGTATACTTTAAAACAATGAGTATCATGGTGTGTGAATTATATATCAATTAAAAAACTTTTTTAATGAAAATTCAGAATTGATTATTGGATTTTGTGACATGGAGGCCAATGGTGACATTAACGAGAGTGGTGGGTGTTACTAAAGTGAGTTTAAGAGACAGTGGGAATGGGAAAATCTGAGTATTGATATGGTTAACAACTGCAATGGATTAAAACACATCTAATATGTTTAAATGCGTGAGCTCATAATGATACTTAAAAAAAAATCAAAAAAGAACCCAAATTCAGGTTTGGACATGCTAGGGAACCAACTTATTATTTTGAGACTAATAAACAAAATACTCAAGAATTTATCCTGCCTTTCTGTATAAATTGTACCATTAGGTATCCAAATAGTAGATGGGGGTAAATTGCTCTTTGAAAAGGTATTCCAGCTACTAAAGGGAAAAGGAATGATAAAATTCAAATCTCACCATTTTGGAACCCTAATGAATTCATGGAAATAAGCATTGATCATCAACAGCTACTAGCATCTCAAAAAGAGAAACAGACTTTGTAGGTGTCCTGGGAGAAGAATGTACCACCACCTTTAAAGTAGTCCTGGCCCCACACCCCAAAATCTAGCCTGTATCTGATCAACCCTCTATTAATAGATTCAGCTACCAATTTTTAGGAAATACAGAGGATAAAGAAGCATGTGACTCTACACAACAGGGATTCAATTGACAAAATCCAAACTATGAAAAACTCTGAAGGATAAGCCTCATGGTTTCCTCAATACACAAATTACAAGTGAGGGAAAGATGGAGAGAGATAAGGGAGAGAAGGGGAGAGAGAGAGAGAGAACAAATGCAACAAATGGACATTATTTGAATCCTGTTTCAAACACTGTTAGAAAAAAATATGACATAGATGAAATAATTGGAAATTTCAAGACCAACTGGATATTTAATTATATTTTTTAAATTAATTATTTTTTAAGGTATTGGTTATGGCACAAGGGTTCTTATCTTTTAGTAATACACACTGAAATATTTACAGATGAAGTGATATGGTGTGAAATTTGCTTCAAAATATGAAAAAGGAGAAGTACAAAGATATAGGTGAAAGAAAATTAGCCATGATTGAGCATTGTGAGAGCTGGGTGAGAAGTATCTGGTGGTTCGTTCTACTATTCTCTCTACTGTTATATCAGTTTAAAACTCATCATCAAAAACAAAACAAAACAAAAAAAAACGTTGAAATAGAGAATGGGAGGGGAGGACCTGGAGAGAACAAGTACAGACAAGTACTACTCTTTACAGAAGCCAGTAAAGGGAAGCAGAGAAATGGGGCAGGTCAATGGAGGGTTTTCTGAAAAGGGCAGACATTAGAGGTTTGTATTCTGATGAAAACACAATCTAATAGAAAACAAAAACATTTGGGAGAGGGGACAGTTGCTGGAATGATGTTCAAGTGCAGGCATTAGGCAGTTACCTGCAAATAATTCCAGCACAATTTTTACAGCCACATTATGCCAGGGACATAGGTTTCTTAAAGAATAAAACTGTCTCCGAATTTGTTCTCTCTAAGGGAGCGGCAGAAGTGAAGTTGGCGTACTTCCTCATTCTTGAGAAGAATTTTCCTGAAAACTCTCTCTTTTCTATGATCAGGCCTGAAATCAGCCATGATTATTCTTCATTCATAATAATCCCACCTAACAATTACACAGCACCCTTTCCCAAGTATCTTTTATTTTTATTTAAACAATTACTTTTAGTTGTTAAAAGGAAATAATAAAAACAAAATCATCCTATAATCCCACTGCCCAGATATCCCTGTTAACTTTCTTTTTAACTTTTTAAAATGTATTTTAAGTGTGTTTTTCCAGGACCCATCAGCTCCAAATCAAGTAGTTGTTTCAACCTAGTTGTGGAGAGCACAGCTCACAGTGGCCCATGCGAGGATCCAACTGGCAACCCTGGTGTTAGAGCATCGCGCTCTAACCAAGTGAGCTAACCGACACCCCTCCCCCCAGCCGACACCCCCCCATTAACATTTTTAATGGAAGTAATAAAATGAAAAATAGAAGCCTGCGTCCCCACTCCTAGTTCTACTCCCTAACAATAACCAGTGTTTTGTTTCTTTTTCTAGTAAAAAAAATAACCCCATATATTATCGGCATGTGCGTGTTTGAATAAAAATTCATACACAGAAAGCATCATACTGTAACTGCTATTCTGCACCTCATTCTTTATACTTAATATCGCGGCAATCTTTATCAACATATTTATTTGAATTGCAACCACACACTTTTTAAAAAGTGCATTGCTGTTTATCATATCTTTGTCTCATTGAAACACATCGAGAACAGATCTCATTTTGCAGATATCAAAACCGACCTGGAGTCGGATTAAATGACCTGTCCAAGGTCTCCTGGGAGTTAGAAGCTGAGGAATATTATAATAGATGCTGGGTTCCTTCTACTCCCTGTGCCACAGCGCCTCCCAGTGGCATTTAGGTGACATTTTCCGCCAACAGCACCATGGCTTCCATCCTTAGAGCCCACCAGTTCTCAGGAAATTTTTTGTTTGAATTATTAAGACCATCCCACACCTTAGGACAAAGTATCTCTTTTTTAATCTAACTTCTCTATTTGTGAAATGACTTCTATAACCATTGCATTGAGATTCAAAATTCTTAATAGAATGTTAAGTTGTATATCCTATAATACCTACAACATTCTAAGCCTGTGGAAAGATAAAGTATAGATGCCCAGAAAAGTTTCTTTTTATCAATTTTTTAAAATTTAGTCCAATGTACTTAGCATTTTCAGTTGTTGGGGGTTCTTGATCTTTGGGGAGGACAGGGTCCCTTTTGAGAATCTGGCAAAAGCCACAATCCTCCCCTGAGACAAAAGCGGAAACACACAAAATTTTGCTTTTTAATCCCAGGGCATCCACGCAATTTCTAAAGGCCATCCACAGGTCCCAGGTTAAAAACCATTGCCATAATAGACATATGAAAAAATGTTCAACATCACTAATCATCAGGGAAATGCAAATAAAAACCACAATGAGATATCACCTCACCCCAGTCACAATGGCTGTCATCAACAAGACAAATAGTAACAAGTGTTGGAGAGGCTGTGGAGAAAAAGGAACCCTCATACACTGTTGGTGGGAATGCAGATTGGTACAGCCGCTATGGAAGGCAGCGTGGAGGTTCCTCAAAAAATTAAGAATAGAATAACCACATAACCCAGGAATCCCTCTCCTGGGTATCTACCCAAAAAATCTGAAAACATTTATCCATAAAGACAAGTGTGCTCCAGTGTTCATTGGAGCTTTGTTTACAGTTGCCAAGACATGGAAACAACCAAAGTGTCCTTCTATAGATGAGTGGATAAAGAAGTTGTGTTATATATACACAATGGAATACTATTCAGCGGTAAGAAAAGATGAAATAGGACCATTTGTGACAACATGGATGGATCTTGAGATTACAATGCTAAGCGAAATAAGTCAGAAAAAGTAGAGAACCATATGATTTCACTAATATGTGGTATATAAACTGAAAACAACAAAAGAACAAGACAAACAACTGAAAGAATAAAAACTCATAGACGTAGACAATAGTTTAGGGGTTACCAGAAGGTACAGGAGGAAGAGGGAACAGGGCGCTAGAAGAGGGTAAATGGGGTCTAATATATGATGATGGAAGGAGAACTCACTCTGGGTGGTGAACACACAATGTGAGATATAGATAATGTATTACAGAATTGTACACCTGAAATCTATGTAACTTTACTAACAATTGTTGCCCCAATAAACTTTAATTTAAACAAAAAAAAGATCCAAACAAGAAAAAAGAAAAAACCATTTCCATCACGATTTCATCTCCTGATTTTGCTACACCCAGGTGTATCTACAACATTTTAATCAGTGGTATTACATGCTTTTAATTCACTCTAATTTTTAATATATATGCCAAATCTTCTCAGCCTGACTGGTTTAGAGTTATCTCACTATAAGTGCAACTAACAGGCAATTTCAAAACCCTGAAGTATTTTGTTTTCAATGTTTTTAAAACAACTGAAATTAAATTTAAATTTCCATTGAAAAAAGTCATTCAAAAAAAAGATATTGAAATTAAAATTTGACCTCAATTATACAGTGATAACTTGATGCTCAGTCTTTACTTACACTGAAAACAAAACCAAACAAAACAAAATCCAGGGTATGGATGTGGAGGAGAGGGGTCAAGGGGATAGAGGATTCATCACAATGTCAATTAATCATGAACTTCAGAAATATAATGAACCTCAGGGGCAGAGAAAGTTTATCCCTTGGCTTTTGGACAGGCAAAAATGCTCCCTAAAGAAAATCCTTCCTTTTGCCACCTTACAATTCTCTACTCTAATCAGGGTTTCCTTTTCTGAGCCGTCTTAGGACAGTCCCTTTCCCAGGCTGGGGTCCTCATTGACATGCAGTCTGCATTTAACACCATCATTAAACAAAGGACTGCGGCAATCTTTTCTTCACATAGTTAAAACCTTTCACTTCACTTTTCTACCAGGTGACTATCCAACTTTCCCATCCAAAGCCCATTCTGAACAAGAATTTAGTCAGCTGCCTAAAACATTAAAAGCTTATTTTCAAATAGTTCAAAAAAGTGACCCTGTTTTTACACTATTTAATGATAAGCTGAGAAAAGGAGGAAGAAGATAGTATCAATAACATCATCTTCTCACCTCCAAGAGTCTCTCCAAGGCTCTGTTCCCAACACCAACCCTAACCTCATCTCCCAAAGAACAGACTCTTTCTTCAGCGTGAATGTAGCCCCTCTCTCCTGACTCACTGAGTGTTCAAGCAAGAACTAGAGAACAGAGGGCCCCCTGTGGACTGGAAGATGGTGACTTTGCTCCACAGGAGATGATTACCCAGTAGAAGCAATTCCTCAGAGCCACAAAAGTCCTTCCCTTCCAGTGTTAGTAGCAAATGGTAAAACAAATGGTTTTACCTTTTGGGGTTTGGGGGGATTTTTGCCTTGGATTTGTTTCTCTGACGAAATATTTGTCTTTTGTTACCATTCTTGTTATTATTATTAAACAGCAACCCTGGAGCATAAGGACTGATAGGTGTGTACCTGATTCACTCTGAAATTACATTTTGCTTTTAAAGGGATGTTATTTAGCTTGCTAAAAGGCCTGTGATTATGCAATCTCCCCTTTTCTTCAATGTCCAGGCTTAGAACCATCTCCAAAACTAGATTCTCCCCTCATCATGGCCACTTTCCCAGTAAGATATTTTAATTAATAGAGCACAGAGGTCACGTCTCCCTCTCTATCTGCTAGTAAAGAGCAGGTTTAACCAGCGTGTCTGCCCCATCTGATTGCACTGCTCTAGGATTATAGAGAAAGCCACCCAGGGAAATATATGCAAGAAAAATGACTGTCGTTCTCTGTTGGACTAGCTCACTGGGAAATTTCTGATTACCTAGCAGTATGCTTTTGCCCTTGGCTAACAAATGTCCTTAGTTTTTAACATATATGCCTGGCCTCAGCACTTTTCAGTACTAAATTCTGCTGTCCTTTAATCTCTTGACAGCTAGTATGTGTCCCAGGGCTCTTGAGGGCTGTGGATGGCAATGGACCGGGAAGTATAAACTGTGGTACCACTGTCCATTTCTCAAAGAGGGAAGAGGGTCTTTGGGTGGCTACCAGCGAGAGGTCAGGTTGGGTTTCCAAGAAGTCTGACCCAGATTCCAGAGATAAGTATTTCAGCAGAGGTACCATATTCTTCACAGGCTGCCAGGAGCCAGGCTGATTGTCCCCCACTCATAAAACGAATCTATAATTTATGGCCTATGAGGAGGGAATAGAATCCTGTTTTTGACTGAGACTTTACTATATGTGAGTCACTATGTTAGTTAATGTTCCCACATTTTCTCAATGTGGGTAAATTTCTCAATTTCTACAAGCCTGGGAGGTAGGTATTGTTAACCTTATTTTTTCAGAAGAGAAAACAGATCCAGAGAAGTTAAACAAGTTCTCCTGAGATACCAGCCATCAAGTGGTGGAGCCAAAATTATACTTCTTGTTTGACTTTCTGATTTAGAATGCTCAGATGGTGGGAGTCTTAAAGCTATTGGTGAGATACAGCATTAGCATATCAGCAAACGCGAGGAAAGGAGAATATTCTTTCCAAGAATGTTCCAAGAAATATTACTTAAGAATGTAACCCCAAAGAAAATCCATACAGCTTTTCTCTGTAACAAAATATATAGAAAAAGGAATGGGCATCTTCTCTTAGCCTCTCAGCCTATCCTAACCCTATCCTTCAACAATGTTCAATTCAGTTCTGCCTCCTCCATAATGGCTTCTCTGAGTACCTTTCACCTGGAACTCAGCCCTGGCTAACGGTACCATATACTGCCTTATGTTGTTAGTTTCCCAATTCCATTCCCAATTCCTAACTACCTGATGGAAACTCTAATAAGCAGAGAAATGCTAAGGAAGAAAATAATAAAGGAAGCAACCTAAGTATCTATCAATGGATGAATGGATAAAGAAAATGTGGTATAGAAATACAATGAAATAAAATTCAGCCATAAAAAGGAAGGAAATCTTGTGATTTGCAACAACACAGATGGAACTTGTGGGCATTATGTAAAATAAGTCAGACAGAAAAAGACAAATACTGTATGATCTCACTTACATGTGGAATCTAAAGAAAATGAACTCATAGATAGAGACAGGGAGCAGATTGGTGGTTGCCAGAGGTAGGGAGGGGGTGGGAGGTGAGTGAAACAGGTGAAGGTGGTCAAAACTTCCAGTTATAAAATAAATAAGTCATGGAGATATAATGTACTGCATGTTGACTATAGTTTATAACATTGTATAGTATATTTGAAAGTTGCTAAGAGAATCAATCTTAAAAGTTCTCACTACAAGAAAAAAAATTGTAACTCTGTGTGGTAACTAGACTTACTGTGGTAATAATTTCATAATATATACAAATATGAAATCATTATGTTGCATACCTGACACTAACATAATATTATGTATCAATTATATCTCAATTTTTTCAAAAGTTACAAAAAGAAAATGTAAAGATCCTGAACAGTCCACAGATTGGATCACCAGCCCGATATTCAGAATTGACTCTATTATAGCTGGAGTATCATAGATTGCATCATATCATCATGGCCTTGTTTGTCCCACCTATAGAGAAGGAGAGGAAGCCAGGAACAGATTTTCCAAAGTCCAGTCCTGAGGGAGTGAATGTAGTGAGTTGTTTGGCAGTAAAGGAGCAAGAAACAAGGAAGCTTGTGGCCAACTCCAAGGCAGAGAGAGTTCAGTCACAAAATTAAGAGTTAAGTCAACTATGAGTGTCTTCCAAAAATAGTTCCCAAGGTTTTTATGCTACCTAAAAATATTTTATGGGCACCAGAATTTGGGTTTTTCCTTTCTTGCTTCGTAACCCAGATAATCATTATCTTACTAGCATAAAACCATCTTTCATACCTTCCTGAATCATCCACCATGAAAGCTGCTGGTAGTGTAGCTTAGGTAAAATACATATTACCTAGGAATGTCCCCCTAGACCACCGTTGGTACATTAGCATTTTTTATCCGTTTTGCTACATGATTCTTTGGATGCCAAAGGGTTGAGATCCCAGATGAGTCCCAGTATAATGAGACAGGGTGGTTTTGTGGGATGGGCACTGTGGTCGTGGGTACGAGATCTACCTCTATGGAGGCAAGCTCTGTTACTTCATTTATTGAAATGCCCATTTTTCCCTAAAGAAAACAAAGATAAACATCCTTGTCCTGTCCTGGGTTGAGTATTAAAGAAGATAATATGTATGGATGTTTGATGTACTCGTAAGTGATAAATATTTCTATGGCAGTGATGGAGTTCAGGACATGTTACCCCAAAATATGCTACCTTGGCACATTGAATATTTTAAGCTGAAGGAACTTGAGAAATACCATGTGCAGAAAGGACTTCTGACATTCCTCTGAAGCAGGTCATAAAACCCTCATATGAGGTGCCCTTTCTATATTTAGTGAAAGGAGCTTCTTTATCTCAGAAGACAAAGGGACACTGAGAGGAATTAGAATAAACAGACCCTGCTGCATCCCCACAGTTAACTATACTTAGGTCATACTCTGTCCACTCATATCTTTCCATGACTTCCCATTCTTCATCAAACCTAACACAAAAACATTCATGTTTAACTGTTCCTTTGGGTCTTAATTTTCTCACAAAGGCTCTTGTGTCACATAAAACTTATATTAAATAAACTTATATGTTTTTCTCCTGTTAAACTTTGTCAGTTTAATTTTCAGACCCAGCCATGAACCCTAGAGAATTGAGGGAAACATTTTCCTCTCCCATAGCAAGGAGTATATTAAAAAATCAAAGTAGAAAGGAGATCCAAGATGGCAGAGTAGATAAATGCTGTGATTGCCTCATCCCATGAACACATCAAAATTACAACTAAATTATAGAACAATCAACCCAGAGAACCATCTGCAGTCTAGCTAAACAGAAGTTTTACAACTAAGGATATAAAGAATAAGCCACATCGAGACTGGTAGGGAGGCGAAGATGAGAAATGGGCTGGTCCCACACCCACGTGTGGCGGTTGAAAACAGGGATATCTCAACCACAGAGGTTCCCCATGAAGGAGTGAGGGACCCCAGCCCCACACACCAGGCTCCACAGCCCAGAGTACTGGGGCTGGGAAGAGGAGCCCCCACAACTTCTGGCTGTGAAAAACAGTGGGAATTCCGACTGTCTGGGTGGGCTGGAAGGCTGTGGGGAACCCAGACATTCTCTTAAAGGGCCCATGCAGGCACTCACCCTGGGCTCCGGTGGAGGGACGTTGACTGGGGGGGAGTCAGAGACATATGGGGAGAGACTGAATTGTGTAACTTAGGAGTGAGGACTAGAGGGACAGTCCCCATTTTCCCTGTGTGGGTTCCTTCTCCTGGCAGGCGGGCACCACCTTCTGCATGTTGAGCCTGCCCCACAGGCCAAATCTGAATTTGATTGGTCTGGTGAGCTCCACCCTGCTGACTCACTTGGGATCCTGCCTCACCCAACTTGCCTGCAGCAGGAGGCTTTATCAGCAGCTGAACCTTATGGTTCAAGGGAGCTCCATTAAGACTGTCAGCTGATTTCTCAACAGAAACTTTGCAGTCAGAAGGGATTGGCACAAAATATTCAAAGTGATGAAAAACAAGGACCTACAACCAAGGGTACTCTACCCTGCAAGGCTATCATTTAAAATCTAAGGACAGATAAAAGAGCTTCCCATACAAGAAAAAGCTAAAGGAATTCATCACCACCAAACCAGTATTACAGGGAATGTTAGAGGTACATCTTTAAGATGAAAAAAAAAAAAAAAAAAGATAAAAAGTGTAAATAATAAAATGGCAATAATTACACATCTATCAACAATTACTTTCAATGTAAGTGAATTAAGTGCTCTGATCAAAAACATAGGGTGGCTGACTGGATAAGAAAACAAAACCCTTACATATGCAGCCTACAAGAAACTCACTTCAGATTGAAAGGCACACACAGACTGAAAAAGGGATAGAAAAAATTATTTCATGAAAATGAAAACAAAACAAAACAGAAAAACTGGGGTTGCAATACTTATACCAAACAAAAGAGACTTTAAAACAAAGGCTATAACAAGAGACAAAGAAGGACCCAGTAATCCCACTTCCTGGTATTTATCCGAAGAAACCCAAAATGATACTTGAAGGGAACATGTGCTTCCATATGTTCATTGCAGCATTGTTTACAATGGCCCAGATGAGGCAGCCTGGGTGTCTGTCGATAGAAGAATAAAGAGGAAGTACCCCCAATAAATTTAAAAAGTAAATTAAAAATAAAAATAAAAAGATATATTAAAAAAAATTGTCACCCAATAAATTTTAAAAATAAATTTTTTTAAAAAAAAGAGGAAGTGGTACATATATTAAGTGAAATATTGCTCAGCCAGGGAGGGGAATGGGTTCTTGCCATCTGCGGTGACATGAATGGACCTGGAGGGTATTGTGCTGAGTGGAGTATGTCAGACAGAGAAAGACAGATGCGATGTGATTTTGCTTATATGTGGACTCTAAAGAACAAAATAAACAAAACAGAAACAGACTCATAGATATGGAGAACATTTTGATGGCTGCCTGATGGGAGGAGGATTGAGGGAGCGGGTGAAAAAGAGGACGGGATTAAGAAGTACAAATTGGTAGTTACAAAATAATCATGGGGATGTAAAGCATAGGGAATAGAGTCAATAATATGGTAATAACTATGCATAGACTTGTCAGGGGATCACTTCTTAAAATATATAAATGTCTAACCATATGCCGTACAGCTGAAATTAATATAAAATAATATTGAATGTCAACTGTAACTGAAAAATTAAAAAGGGGGGGAGGGTGAAGAGCAATAAGTGATCCAAATTTCCAGATATACAATAAATACGTCATGGGGATGTAAAGTACAGCATAAGGAATATAGTCAATAATATTGTGATCGCGTGGTATGGTGTTATTTAGTTGCTGGACTTACCATGGTGATCACTTCTTTAGGTATATAAATGTTAAGTAACTATGGTGTACACCTGAAACTAACGTAATATTGTATGCTAACTATATTTTTAATAAAAGTCTTTTAAAAAATAAAATGAGCATGCAAAAAAAAAAACCAAAGCACCAGAAATGTGGTGCTATGTCATCATAACAGAGCTTAGATGTACTTTATCAGTGTTCTTACCGTGGAAATGTCCAGCAAAGATTATTCGATCAATTTATTCTATACAAAATTGAACTGCCTGAATATCTATTGGAAGAAATGCTACTGAGTCCTCAAAGGTTTGTTGTTTATGTTTTTGGTTTAAAGTTAAAAGTAAAGTGTTTTAGTATACATATATCTGATGGTGATGGTTTTAAATAAAACTGAATTTAAAAGCTAGGTAGATCAAAAGAAAGCAAGGTTCTGTGTTTTTTTCTCAGCTTTTAAAATGCTATTTTGTCCCCATCTGCATCTTGGAGAACAGGTGACCATAAAGCAGAAGGCATGGCCACCATGAGATCTCACAGTCAGCAGTTTGTTCTGCTCTGCTCAGTCCTGTGAACTACTAATAGATCCAACACTAATAGAGCTAATGAAATACTAATAGGTCTAATAGATATAGGCCTAGTCCACACTTTCATAAAGGTCAGTTCTCTTTTGTTTCCCAGTGTTAGTACATTTACCCTCTGCCAGACCTAAGAAGAATGATATAAACTCATTGGCTTTGCCTCTGAAACCTATTTTACACTACCAGTCTCCAGGATAAAAATCAAAAAAAACGACTCCATTTTTATAGTCAATTTTACTTTTTAAAAAGACTTTTCTAGCTTACATCAGGAAAGATCTATGCTATTCGAAACTTTAAAAATCAGTTGACTTTGTTGAGGGAAAGAAAAGATTTCTTGCTTATTCTGCGAAGACACGCCAAAATATGACATTAAGATTACCTGTCAGTTTGGTTCAGCTGATGTATTTCTAGCAATAGCAAGCTACACAGCTTCTTTCGTGTGATATGTCTTTCAATAGATCTCTTGGCTGTTTCCTATAGATGATATACCACAATCCTCAGGAATTCACTGACTAAAGAATTTGAGATTTTTTATTCACACATATTCCATTATATAGATTGTGGATGGACCTTTTTTCCTCCAAAGCCTCAGTTTTCAGTACAATCCTTTAAATGCAGGAAACAGTAGAAAGCAGAAAATGCCCGTACGGTAATGTTTCACCTGAGTAATCATATTTCCATTACTAAACCACAAGGCAATTTAGCTCAAAAACACACAAATGGAAAGTTTGAAACTGTGTATATCCTCAGGTTTTTCATTATTGAAAAATAAAAGGCCACCGTTCATTGGAAAACAAAAATAGGAAAGGGGTTGCTGAATAAGAAAATAAAAATTTTTCTATATGAAAGCATCTATCAATACTTAGGAAATACATGAGTTTTAGACATTTACAAATCAAAAGCTCCAACTTCCCCCCAAATTCCTCAAAACTCAGTTACATCTATCACCAACAGTTCCCCCTTAGATTGTTTTCCGGTATTAATTATTATACAAACACACTTTTAAAATACTTTGTAAAAGCAACAACAAAGACTAAGAAGTATCTGAAAGGTTAAATAAACATTAAAAATAACTTTTCAAAACTAGATGTAGCTTTTTTAAGAAGTAACTTTGCCAGATTTTGCTGCTGGAAGATTTCACAGAAAAACAACTATATAATATTTTCATATAATTTTATCCAGAGAGACATTTATGTCATATGACATTTTTAATACCTATCTTTTTATTTCTTTTTTTTTTTTTGCTTGTACTTGCCAGCAATCTAAGTAAAATAAAATTACAAATATACAGAACGTACAAAATGAGACTCTATTTGGTTCACATTTTAACATTACCTTTCTACACCATCTGCCTCTGGATTTTCAATGAAATATCTTTTGGTTTGAAAATCTTCATCTTCTCCAAAAGACCATTTCTAGAGCTTTGGAAAGTTGTCACGCTAATACAATCACAAAATGAAATGGCACAGAGCAGCTTAGGAAGATATAGGAGAGCGGGTGTTTTATTACATTTCTGTACCAGATCATTGTTTCTAGGAGGTAATCCATAAATTTTTAATCCTTCGAGTGTTCTTGAGAAATGTAAAAAGGACTGCTCCTGACCTAGTTCAACCTCTTTTATCACAGTAAGGGCAATAATTTTATTGTGCAATTAGTGCAATTTTATTGCGAAATGGTTATTCTATTATCTTTTGAGTTAATGTCTTTTGAATGGCAAAGTGTAATTTATACTCTTCTCTTTAGATAATGAATAGTAAGATCTCCTTCAAGGTTCAGAGCAGGTAATACTCCTTAAATTCAAGGCTGCGGGCAACATACAGATGAGTGAATGGGTTTTCATAGTGTGATGGTTAATCTCCATTCAATTATAATATATCAGTAATTCAGAGTGATTTTGAATGTATCCTGTTCTACATCAATTTCTGTTATAAGTACAATAGGGTGGGAGGGGGAAAAGAATAGAATTTCCTCATAAATGAGCTTTCAGGATAAATGAATTCAAGTTTACCAAAATAACATAAACTATATATATGTGGACCACCTTTATTATTCCACAAATTATATAATGAGTGGTTTACACAAGAAAGACTCCCCATAAATTTTGTCAGTTTTGCCTCAAGTAGACCACATGTTGAAGACCCAAATTAAGACAATATGTAAACCAAAAAAACAAAAAGCATTAAACTTACGTATGTTTTTACCTCACAGTGGAAGGTGCAATGACAATAAATAATTCATTCTTAAGGATAGTTCTGTGCAAATTCAATTCATTGGAGTTCAACAACTTATTACTATGCCCTAGCCACTGAACAATCGAATTTCAGGTTCAGGAAAACTAAAAGTCATTAAATGAATTAAATGCATTATGACGTAAAAATGATTATGATGTTCATTTTCCCGGATAAATAAATGTTAGTAAATGAATAATGATAATATAAGAACTGAACCTGGGAAGCTACAGAAAAGAATTCAGAAACAGAGTGTATAGGTTCTGTTATCAGCACTTCTTATGTTTTCATATGAATCTGTAGAGTCAACCAAGAAGCTTTCAGGTTTCAGAATTGACGCAGCAGGTAGATTCCTTTACTCAAACTCTCCTTGTTGTGTTGGCTAAAGAAATAACTTGTATTTTAATAAGCCGGGGGTAAAAAACAGGCAGAATTTTAAAAAGTCTGAGCGTGTACGTGGAAATGTTTATGGAAAAGTGCATTTTGAATGACAGACTCCCATTTTGGCTCAGCAGGTTACCTCATGATGCAATCACAAAATCAATTGCCTACTGGCATAGGCAAAAATATGTTTGGTCTTTAGCCACTTTGTGACTCTGCAAATTTGTTTGCCTAGAACTGATTGTAAATGCAAAGCTCTGGCTGAAGTTCTTTTAAAATCTTGACTTATTGTCAAAGCACTAAGCAGTGTTCTGGTAAATCACATGCCTAATTTTAATTCTACTTCAGGAGACTCGGCTTTTACTGCTGACTTTCTAAACAATCTGGAGCAGTGTAATTAGTTGGGATAGGCTGGACTGAGGTAACAGAAAGACTCCAAAATACGTACTCCCTCAAACCTGACACAGTCCACCTCTCATTCACGTCCGTCTGCTGAGAATGGTGCCCTGGTCAGCTGGCAGCTCTCCTCTGTGTGGTGATTCGAGGTCCCAGTGCTTTCCATCGTGTGGCTCTGCCATTGCTCCTGGCCTCTCAGCTGCCTGCACCCACCCAGCAGAAGGGGGAAAGAAAGTGTCGAGGGGCAAAGGGCTCCTATAAACCTTGGCCTGGAGAAGGCACCTAGCGTTTCTGCTAATATTCCACTGGCCAGAATTGGGTTATAGAGCCATACCTGAAACTGAGGGTCTTGACTTAACACATGATGTGGATTTAACATGTAGCCCCAGCACTCAATTTAGTTTCTTCACAGCGTGCCCTACAAGCCTCAGCCCTTTCCCTTACATTTATTAACTCCTGAGGCAGGAAGAAACAATGACCATGCCCTGACTATTGGTCACAGGTATGGGTTTAAGCTAAAGATAAACATCATGTCCTAAGTTCTGTTTCAGCTCTGAGCCCTAAAGCAGAATGACACCCTGAAACCAAGCTGAGGGGCTCCAGAAGCTGACCTCAAGGCCTGAAATCAGGATTCACTGCCCATACCTCACTCTTGACCAATCAGTTTCACAACCCCAAACCTCTTACTCATGATGACTTATGATTTTTGCTCTATGAAGCCTCTTGTCTGTGAGCCATTGGAGAGTCGGGGATTTTGGAGCATGAGCTCACATGTTCTCCGGATTGGCGCCAATCTTAATGAACTAGTTCTTTTCTCCACTGTAAACTCCTGCTGATACATTGCTTTCAGTTTGTGCACATGGGCAGATGAACTCTTGTTCAATTTGGTAACATAACCCAAAGGAGCTTGGGAAGCCTAGCTGTGTGCCTAAGACGATGGAAACATATTAAAGGACTGCTGGTGAACAGCAAACAATTTCCGCTATTGGCAAGGCAACTAACCTTGTACCTCTGTGCTCCTTCATTTACAAATGGGTAACTATTATCTACATCCATACACCAATCTTGAGTTTGTGAATATGTATACCGATGAAGCATTTGAGTTCCATGGGTAAGCAGTGTGTCAGTTGAATATACTATTGTTTATGCCATTGCTATGCTATTGTTAATTTGAAAAGTTACATTGGGTTAAATAACAGTAAAAAACAGAACTTTCCACCAAAGAGCATTATCAAGAACTCTATGTTAAATGCAATCTTTCCTGGCAATAAAGGGATAAACTAAATGGTGTCCTAATCCCACATTCTTTTATTCTAGTTACATTACTCCAAATGGAACAGCTATTTCTTTCTTCCTGATTGAAAGCATTAGTACTTCTGCACCAGAACTGACAGACTAAACTAGTTCACAATCATAAATGTGATTCTAGAAAACATCTAGCACCTTTTAAAATACTTCCATAAAGTAACATTTTAAATACAGAGGTCTGAGACCTTTCTAGAGAAACTGAAGAAAAGAACTACCATCCTAAGCATCTGCTAAGGACCAGGTAATGGATTTTATGGTACGTCCACAACCTTTTGGATGTCGATCATGTAAAACAAATATCAGTAGTGAGACAGCAGCACAAGAATAGCCAGTTTCACTCACGTGCGGTCGGTGTAATTTAAGAGTGTGCCAGGCAGAATGGCAGCAAGATACATGATCTACCTGGAAGCCAAGGCTAGAAGATGCTAATCCCAACTCAGCAAATGAATCATTATATGACCTTGGGAAAATTAGCTAGCTTGGTTTCTCTGCCTAAAATGACAAACAGTAATAAGCAGATATTTCTAGAAAGATCTTTAAAATCAGAGAGGGAGAGGGAAAAGAGGAAGAGAAGGGAGATGGGGAAGGAGAAAAACTAAACATGGGGAAATCTACAAGGTTGAAAATGTGCTGAATGATTGTTTTGGACTATATTAAAACTGTATTTGCTTCAGGAGGCATAGAGCCTAAGAATCAAAATATATTAATACGAGCAAATCAGGCATTATTACTTGTTTAGCACTTATAACAAACAAATGCTTTGTTAGATGTGAAGTTGAAACAACCATCCCTTCTCTCAGGTTTATGCAATAAAGAAAAAAACATCCTAACATTCCAACAAACAGGTATTAGATCTTGCCTCCAGCCAGGCACTGAGAATGTGATGGTAAACAAGACAGACACGGTTCCTGCTGCATTGAACTGACAAGACAGACAAAACATAAGTAAATTTAAAAATTGCAACTTGTAGATAAGTGCTATGAAGAATGTGGACGAAAAAGAGGTGCTGTAATAAATCTAACCGAAAGTAACCTGAGTGATCTGATCATAAATTTCTAACTGGGCAGGTCAGTGTGCGTAGTCACGCCCCAGGCCTGTAACTTCTTTAGTAAAAAGTTTTCAAGCCAGCCCTGTCCATTGTTCTTGTGCATCTGGGTTAACACACCTTTGAAATGCCAGAAGTAATCTTCTTTTCCCCCGACCCTTCAAGGGAGCACTTAATTTTGTTAACTACTGTGTTTCCCCAAAAATAAGACCTAGCCGGACCATCAGCTCTAACACATTTTTGGAGCAAAAATTAATATACTACCCAGTATGCTATTCTATTCTATTCTATTCTATTCTATTCTATTCTATTCTATTCTATTCTATTCTATCCTATTCTAAGTAAGACCGGGTCTTATATTAAGTTTTGCTCCAAAAGACGCATTAGAGCTGATGGTCTGGTTAGATCTTAATTTCGGGGAAACACGATATTCTGTAACTTGCTTTCTCCCACCTTCTTGTAAGCTTTTTTCCATCCCCTCCTTAATTCTAAATGTATAAAAGAAACTGCAAAACTGTCATTCTCCAGAGCATTTAAGATGTTGCTTCCCAGCATGTCGTCAGTTTGGCTTGAGTAAACTCTTACAAAAATTCTCTACAGGTTTGGACATTCTTATGTTGATGAGAAAGTGAGGAAAGGGACCACAGGATATCAGCAATATCAGAGAGAAGAATGTTCCAGAAAGGAGAATAACAAGTACAAACACCCTGAGGCATGACTCATTTGGGGTACATATGGGAATAGCAAGGAGGTTGGAGGCTAGGAAGCATAGGGTGGAATAACTGAAAGCGCAATTCATGGAAAAATGGAGATGGAAAGGCAACAGGAGGCCGGACAGAGGAATGTCTCCCAGGCCCTGGCAAGGACTTTGGATTTTACACTGGAGAAATGAGAAGTCTGTGACTGACAAAGTTACACAGCTGGCAGATTTGGAACTAAAACACTGACCTTCTGACTAGGATTCTAGCATTCTACCTTAGACTCCATGATTTTAAATGGAAAGTTTTCTTTTTTTACAAAGCCACCCCGTCAGAGAGATGTGGGGTTTGGATGATTGGAGTTTACCTTTTCATATGTTAAATTATTTGTATTTTAAAAAAAATAATTGACATGAAACACAAGTCAAAAGTGACCAAAGGTTTTCCAGTGCAGAGTTAAGACTCCTCCCCACCTCTGATCCCAGGCACCCACCTCTTTTTAGTCTCTTCTATGTTCTTAAAGGTGCTGGGTTTTAAAAGGACATTCATTCACTAACACTTACTGAGTCTACTCTGCCAGGGGCTGTGCTAGGTACTGGGGACCTGATAGACTAAGGTGAATCTCTGCTTTCTCAGAGCCTATTACCTGCAAGACACAAGAAATGACTTAACAGGGTGGCCAGTTGGCTCAGTTGGTTAGAGCGCAGTGCTCACAACACCAAGGTCACAGGTTCGATTCCCACATGGGCCCAGTTGTGGGCCAGTGAGCTGAGGCCTCCACAACTAGATTGAAAACAACTTGACTTGGAGTTGATGGTCCTGGAAAAACATACTGTTCCCCAATAAATAAATAAACAAATAAATAAATAAATAAATAAATAAAAAGAAATGACTTAACGTTTGATTGACAAATGTAAGGCAAAATCAGACCTCATAGTAAGCGACGATGATTTTCAAATTCCAAATTATCACATTCTCTTTAAAAATTTTATGAGCTATATAGGGCATTAAAGACATTAACATGTTTTGGGGCACGGAAACGTGCATTTTGAAGGGATTTTCTATTCTGAATATGAAAACTTTCTAAAATAGCTTGGTGTTCTTCATTAGTCTAGCCCCGCTCAATCAAAAATAATAAATAAAAGATGTCTTACATTATCTTAGGAAATCTATGTACAAAAAAACAACTAATGAATAAGTCAGGGATGTAATGTACAGTATGGTGACTATAGTTAATAATACTGTATTGCATATTTGAATGTAGCTAGGAGAGTGGATCTTAAAAGTTCTCATCATGAGAAAAAAAACTGTAACTATTATAGTGACCGATGTTATCCGGACTATCATGGTGATCATTTTGCAATATATACAAATATCAAATCATTATATTGTACACCTGAAACTAATATATGTCAATTATACCTCAATAAAAAAATAATAATTTTTAGAAAGAAAAAACCAAATTCAGTTTCAGGTGCACCTTTGAATTTTGTACCTATTCAAAAAGTACCTATACTGTATGGGTTTTTTTGTTTTTGTTTGTTTGTTCGTTTTTGTTTATTTATTTATTTATTCATTTATTTTTAAATTTATTGGGGTGACAATTGTTAGTAAAATTACATAGATTTCAGGTGTACAATTCTGTATTACATCATATACAAATCCCATTGTGTGTTCACCACCCAGAGTCAGTTCTCCTTCCATCACCATATATTTGATCCCCCTTACCCTCATCTCCGACCCCCCACCCCCCTACCCTCTGGTAACCACTAAACTATTGTCTGTGTCTATGAGTTTCTGTTTCTCATTTGTCTGTCTTGTTTTTTTGTTGTTCTTGGGTTATATACCACATATCAGTGAAATCATATGGTTCTCTGCTTTTTCTGTCTGACTTATTTCGCTTAGCATTATACTCTCAAGATCCATCCATGTTGTCACAAATGTTCCTATATCATCTTTTCTTACCACCGAATAGTATTCTATTGTGTATATATACCACAACATCTTTATCCATTCATCTAGCGAAGGACATTTTGGTTGTTTCCATATCTTGGCCACTGTAAATAAAGCTGCAATGAACACTGGAGCACACTTGTCTTTATGTATAAATGTTTTCAGATTTTTTGGGTAGATACCCAGGAGAGGGATTGCTGGGTCATATGGTAATTCTATTCATAATTTTTTGAGGAACCTCCACACTGCCTTCCATAACGGCTGCACCAGTCTGCATTCCCACCAACAGTGTATGAGGGTTCCTTTTTCTCCACAGCCTCTCCAACACTTGTTACTATTTGTCTTGTTGATGATAGCCATTCTGACTGGGGTGAGGTGATAGCTCATTGTGGTTTTTATTTGCATTTCTCTGACGATTAGTGATGTTGAGCATTTTTTCATATGTCTATTTGTCATTTGTATGTCCTCTTTGGAGAAATGTCTCTTCAGGTCATCTGCCCATTTTTCAATTGGGTTGTTTTTTTGTTGTTGAGTTTCATGAGTTCCTTGTATATTTTGGGTATTAGCCCCTTATCAGAGGCACTGTTTGCAAAAATCTTCTCCCATTCAGTTGGTTGCCTCTTTATTTTGTCAATGGTTTCTTTTGCCGTGCAGAAGCTTTTAAGTTTCATATAGTCCCATTCATTTATTTTAGCTTTTACTTCCCTTGTCTTTGGAGTCAAATTCATAAAATGCTCTTTGAACCCAAGGTCCATAAGTTTAGTACCTATGTTTTCTTCTGTGCAGTTTATTGTGTCAGGTCTTATGCTTAAGTCTTTGATCCATTTTGAATTAATTTTGGTACATGGTGACAGATAGCTGTCCAGTTTCACTCTTTTGCACGTGGCTATCCAATTCTCCCAGCACCATTTATTGAAGAGGCTGTCTTTTCTCCATTGTATGTTTTTAGCTTCTTTGTCAAAAATTATCTGTCCGTATTTATGTGGTTTTATTTCTGGGTTCTCAATTCTATTCCATTGGTCTATGTGTCTGTTTTTCTGCCAATACCATGCTGTTTTGATTATTGTAGCCCTGTAGTACAAGCTAAAGTCAGGGAGTGTGCTACCTCCAGTATTGTTCTTTTTTCTTAAGATTGCTTTGGCTATTCGGGGTCTTTTGTGGTTCCAAACAAATCTGATGATTTTTTGTTATATTTCTTTTTAAAAAAGTCCATTGGGATTTTGATGGAGACTGCATTAAATCTGTATATTGCTTTGGGTAATATGGCCATTTTAACTATGTTGATTCTTCCAATCCATGGGCATAGAATGTCTTTCCATTTCTTTGTGTCTTCAATTTCTTTCAAAAATGTCTTACAGTTTTCAGCATATGGGTCCTTCACATCCTTGGTTAAGTTTATTCCTAGGTATTTTATTCTTTTTGCTGCAATTGCAAAAGGAATTGTTTTTTGTATTTCTTTTTCTGAGATTTCACTGTTTGTATATAGGAATGCAACGGACTTTTGTACGTTGATTTTATAGCCAGCAACATTACTGTATTCGTTGTTTCTAATAGCTTTTTCGTGGAGTCTTTAGGGTTTTCTATATATGGCATCATGTCATCTGCAAAGAGTGATAATTTAACTTCTTCCTTCCCGATTTGGATGCCTTTTATTTGTTTCTCTTGCCTGATTGCTCTGGCAAGGACTTCCAATACTATGTTGAAAAGCAGAGGTGATAGGGGACAGCCCTGTCGTGTTCCTGAACGTAGAGCAAAGGGCTTCAGTTTTTCACCATTAATTATGAGATTAGCTGAGGGCTTGTCATATATGGCCTTTATTATGTTAAGGTACTTTCCTTCTACACCTATTTTATTAAGTGTTTTAATCATAAATGGATGTTGTTGTTTTAATTAGGGTACAGATTGTTCAAATGTTTGTCTGAAAGTAGGTATACAGCTGTGTCTTCAGGAGGAAGAAAGGCAGCCATGCTGTAGAGAAAAGGACTGTGGGGTAGAAGGGAGGAGTCCCAGGATTCTTATACCAGATCCCCTGACTCATGTGGATCTTTAAGCCAGTGATTTCCCCACCAGGCTTCAATTAAATCATCTGTCCAATGAGGATGACCACACTTTCTCTACCTCACCATTGGATTGTGAAATGAAAGGAGCTACTACTCATTCCTGAAGCACTAATTCAAACATCACCTCCTCCATGAAGCCTTCCTAGACTTTCTTGATCAGATGGAGTCGGTGGTTCCATCCTCTAGGTTCAAGAGAACCATCTCTAACATTGTCCCAATTTCCTTGTATTGTCCTACTGCTTGGGGTTTCTCCCAGAGCCAAGTAGTTGTCTTAAGCAGTCTTTGAGGCTTCCAAAGGGTTACCAGTTCATATGTAGTTAGGAGTTCAATAAATACTTGCTTAATGAATAATACCTGTTTCCTTGTTTGCATTTGTGTACATGCTTCTTATGTGATTCTGAAAAGAATGTAAGACATGAATCCTCTTTCCATTAAGAAATCATCCTGGGATGTAAAATCATAAACAATACATATGTTATGGGGGGTTTTTATTTCGAAAAATTATTCCATTGGAGTATTTTTTCGATTTAAAAAAAATTTTTAAGGGGGGGGGGGGGGACACAGAGCTCCCTACACGTCTCTACACCTTGTTCTTCTCTAGCTAGTACCTAGCTCTTTAAAATGCCTTAAAATGTCCAAGAAATGTTTACTAAAAGAATGAGCTAATTTTTTAAAGCTTTAAATGATGCACGACAAACTCAAGCCTTCCCAGGCTCTTCCCAAGACTGGATGTAAAGATTTACCTGGGATTCAGACGTGGAAAATAAGGAGCAAAAATGGATAGCAAGACACTCCTGTGCAGTTACATGATTATTAGTTTGGCTTTTTCCAAAATTTTCTTTCAGAAAAATACCAAATTGCTAACGGTAGTGATCTAGTGGGATCTTAGATCTGGGGTAAGTTTCTGGGTCTCTCCCTCCTACCTCCCCGCTTCTCTGTGCTTTCCAAACGGCCCGGGGAGCCTCGCATTGCCACGGCGAGGTTTTCGTTCTACCGCCCCGGGCCCTTCCCATGAGCCAGCCGAAGCAGGCCCGCGTCAGTCTCCAGCTTCGTCCGGCAGGAGCTCGGAGAAAACTCGCGGGCAACCTTGTTCCGGACGTCGGGACAGTTTAGTCCGCGGAAAGGAAGCGCCTGGACACCCGCCTGCCAGGTGTACGCGGAGACAGATGGCTGGGGACCTAGGACCCAACGACGCCGGAACCTGGTGCCCGGGGGATGAACGCAGCGGAGCATAATAGCTAACGTAGCGCTCCGCTGCAAGGCCCAGCGGAGAGGCGGAAGTTGCAGGCCCTGACGCACTGGGGGAATTTTGCCTCGAAGGCACCTTCCTGTCCGCGACTCCGCCCCCTCAGAGGGGCTCGGCTCCGGAAATCAAAATGGAGTCGCTGAGTCGAGCTGGGCAGGAGATGAGCTTAGCGGCCCTGAAGCAGCACGACCCCTACATCACCAGCATCGCAGACCTTACTGGTCAGGTCGCTCTATACACCTTCTGTCCCAAGGCCAACCAGTGGGTGAGTGCCGCTAGGACACTGAGGTCGCCCTCCGGGCTGCCGCCTCTTAAAGGGGCCGCGCGGACCACCCTGGGCTGGGGGCGATGCTGGAGGCCAAGGCGGCGTAGACGCCTCCAGGGGCTGGAGGAGAGCCTGGCCGGCGCCTGAAGGGTGTTGGGGGCACGGGATTGGGAGAGAGGTGCTAGAGAAGTAGGCCCAAAACATCCGGGGGAAAAGCCGATAGAGGGGAGGATTGGAGGAGGGTCAGTCTCCCCTTGGGGTCGGGTCCGGGGATGTGGGCGACCTGCCTTCTTCGCAGGTGTGTTAGAGGATATGAGACCGGTGGGGTCAGAAAGATGCCTGAAAGATGGAGGGTTTGAGGGTCATTAATTAAATTACATATACATAATCTATAAAGTAAACGTTCCTCCTTCCCCCCTCCCCAAACACGTAAATAAGAGCCCCTTTCGCACAAGTCATTTGGACTTAAAGCTTGAGATCCAATTAGTTTCAATTCTTGGAAAAGACGAAGTGGGGATAAGTCCGTCTTTTATCCAACTACACTGTATTTCCAGAGTTTTGGGAAAGAATTCAAGGCACTTAGAAAAAGGGCTCTCACATTAGTTGGATTCCCTTGAAACCTTTGGAAAAGAGACCCTGTAAATGTGTCTTATTCCACTTATGCTGCTGGTGATGGTCACCTCCAAAATCTCACATCAGACTAAATACTTTTAAGCTTTTTTTTGCACGGGAGGGGATCCGAAAAGTTACAGTCTGTTCACTGAACTGATTTGTTGACCCGTTTGAAGCTTCTTTCGTTATTTCAAAACACAATTTCCTGTTTTCTAGTGATTGACTCTTAATTAGCTCATTCGGCTATAGGCTTTATATTTACACTTAGAAAATAATCAGTAAATATTTGATGGAGTGAATTCATAAACTATTGATGTTCACTTTTCAGTAAGAAACAAAATTCTTATACTAACAAAACTCTGAAAGATGATCATCATAGTATGTCCTTTACAACATAATACAGATATAAGTTATATTTATACAGTAACTTTGTGAAAATCATTTGGCATTTTTAATTCAGATGAAAACAGTTGTCAAAATATCTTGCTTTATATTCTTCTTTCCTTGATCTCCTGGAAGAGGTATGAGAAGCCACAAAGAACAAAATTACAGATTTCTTTTTTTTTTAAGTGTAGCCGTTTTAGACATTGCCTTAGTTTGAATTGTTCTGAATCGTTTTTCTTTTCTTGATCTACACACAAATTTGTGAAATATGGATTGCAGACAAATGTTGAAGACTTGGGGCAAGGATTGATTTACTAACCAGTTTTTCTAATTTTTCACAGACTTTGAATTTTTTGGAATGTTAATTGTGGAGTTCTTTAAAAATAGAAATACAAGCCATAATAACCTAAATTGAAAAATAAGCTGCCATTGTTTGTTCATTTGGATTATGGCACATAGAGCATAACTAAAATCTTTTCTCTGTTATTTTACAGTGAGTTGTGACTGCACAGTGTTTCGTTTGGGCATGTTTTCTTTCACTGTGAGACAGTTGATTACCAATTTCTTATACTAATAACTTAACAAAACTGAAAGTCAAGAAAAAGCCTCTGAATCCTTAGGAAGGAAAAGTTCCATGATGATACATAAACTAGGGCAATACTCCTAGAAGAAATCAAGATAATTTTTTTTTAATTTTTTATCCCAACAAATTCAATTTGATAAAGTTTTCTAACAATTTGTTGATTACATTAAAATATTTGGGCCCTATCTGGACTGAAATGCAGACTAATATGGTTATTTGTTTTTGTTTTTTAAGATATTGTCAACTATATTTAAGACCTAAATACACTCTTGTCACAGCAAATTAAAGAAGGTTGTGAGTTGTACTTTCTTAATCAAAACATTTCACTTTAAGCTAAAAAGTTTTTTTTAATTGTTTGTAAAACCTACAATAATTACATTAAGCCAGAGTATTGTTTCAGTATTCATAATGCTTCAACAAAGTTCTAAAAATAACAAACTAGTTGTGTTTGACAGTAATTCTTAGCTGACCACATTTGATACTCAGTGAAGGTATACCCAAATCCCCCAATGATGAAACAAAGTATCCCATACGATAAAATTTCCTTTTTTTCCCCTACTAAAATTGAGAAACTTTACAAGTGAAGAAATTGCTGAACCAAGGATCTTGCTTTAAAATTTAAAAATCTGGGAGGCCGTATGGCTCAGTTGGTGAGAGCCCAAGCTCTGGGCAACAGGGCTGCCGGTTCGATTCCCACATGGGCCAGTGAGCTGCACCCTCCACAACTAGATTGAAGACAATGAGCTGCCGCTGAGCTTCCGGAGGGGCGGCTGGATTGCTCAGTTGGTTAGAGCACCAGCTCACAACAACAAGGTTGCCGGTTCAATTAAAGATTGAAAACAGCAACCCGACTTGGAGCTGAGCTGCGCCCTCCACAACTAGATTGAAGGGCAAAGACTTGGAGCCGATGGACCCTGGAGAAACACACTGTTCCCCAATATTCCCCAATAAAATTTATTTTTTTAAAAATTAAAAATCTGGCTAAAACGTTTTTGCTTTAAAAAGTGAAAGCTAAGTCTAGGTTTTTCTCCTTTAAAATTTGTAAAAGAAAAATGCTGCAGATACAGGCATGTTGCTGGATTGAACATTGCATGTACATTAATATGCATCAATAGCATGGAAAGCATACCAAAAAATCTGGTAACAGTAGTTGTGGTGAGAGAGACTTACTTGACCTGTTCAAAAGTGATTAATTTTAGAATAAATAAGTTGATCTTTTCTGTTTTGTTTTGTTTTGGAAACAGCATTGAGCTGGCCTTATTTTTTTCAAGTACAGTTGACATTTAGTATTATTTTATATTAGTTTCAGGTTTACAGCATAGTGGTCCGACATTTATGTAGTTTACAAAGTGATCCCCCTGATAAGTCTAGTACACACCTGGCACCATACATAGTTATTATAATATTATTGACTATATTTCCTATGCTGTACTACTTCATGTCCCGTGTAAATAAATTGTTCTTAAACATGAAGTATTTCTTCTCTTTTGGAAATATTTGGGGTTGGATTATGGGGGGGAGAAACTAATTGACTCATTGTCTATTGTAGGAGAAGACTGATATAGAAGGGACCTTATTTGTATATCGAAGGTAAGCTTTCTATAAGAAATTTTTTATATATATATATATATATATTTTAATCTAATGGTGACAATGTCATGTGAAGTGGTTCAGCCCTATTGTACATTTGTCTTTGGAACCTTCCAGCTTGACCCTTCAGGTATTCTTTCATCCTGGCTGAGCTCCTAACCAAGCATCCTCTGTGAGCTTTCTTGTGATTCCTGATAGACAGAACGAGAACTTACTTAGGAACATAGCAGAGCCATCTTGAAATAGAAAACATTTTCTGTTAATGAATGAGTCTAAAACAGATGCCTTCCTCCTTTCAAACCATATTTTTAAAAAAAGAAAAGAAGATACATAGTTGAGAAAAATATAATACATGGACTACTCTATAAAACAATATAGTTGAAAGGTCAGTCCCACTGTTCCTATGGTTATGAAATGAGAGGTTATCTTCTATGACTCTGGTTCTGTTCCCTTTCCTACCCTCCCCCAAAAGTTCTGGTTTGTGTACATTGTCTTTAATAATGTGTATTTTTAGTTTGAGATTCCTTTAGAAAGCCTGCATAATTGCACATTTTTTTATTTTCAATTTTTCTGAGAATTAATTATCTTAAAACATGATTGGTTTGCTAATTGCAAGTTGTGTGGCCCCTAGGAGCTGCAGGATATGATAGTCACGAGTTCCTTATTTTCCTGGATCCCTTTTAAGTCTTGCTCTGACTGGGGCACGTTCCTTTCCTTGGTTTCTAAAGCTTAGGGACTCAACAGGAATTATTACTGACATCTGGTTCTTTTCCTTTTTTTTTAGTTTATTTTTATTTTATTTTTTGTATTGTGCGTTACCTTTTAATGATTGCCTTTCTCCATTGATGTTAATAAGAATTTGTCAAATATTCTCTAAATTTGGGGGGGGGATGCCTTTATCCCTTCACCTCCTTCATTGTTCTTCATAACATTATAAATCACTAGAGACTTTTCAACTGTTGTTAGAACTTTGGTATCTGTAATACTTGGAAAGTACTTTCCTGGCCTTATTGTTATAGTACAGATCCACTAATTATAGAAAATGTGAAATTTAGTGTAGCGAGTGACTTGACTTAATAAAATTTATGAACGCTTGTTAGGTCTTGATTCTAATAAAAGGAGATCAAAGAAACTCTAATTAGGAAATGTGAGAACATTTTATATACTTTGGATAAAGGTATATCACGATGTCTGAATATCACTTTGCAGAGACCTTAGCATAAAAGAAACGTGGATTTAGGGGTCAGAAAACCTAAAGCTAAATCCTAGTTGTGTTATTTGTGTAGACACAGGCTTTAATCATTCTGAGTTTATTTCCTAATCTGTAGAACAGGATTATAAAATCTCTCCCATGTACACAGACGAACATGTTACAGGGGAGCATTTGCAATATTGCTTCCTGGCATATGTACTCATTTTGGCTCCAATAAACTCTTATTAAAAAAAGGAGTGTTACATACATGTGAAGAATGTCTAAAGGATCATGTACTAAACCATCCTGATACGGGAACCAAGGACAATTCTTATTGTAGGATTTGAGCATTTTCTCTCTAACTCAAGAGAACTATGGAAAGATATATTGGGTGCAGGAAAAATCATTATTGTAGTGACAGACGGTCATTATAACCAATCCTGTATCATATTTAAGATAAATTACATTTTTATTGAGCAAATGTTTATTAAACATCCATGTGTCTATCTTGGGATGCATCTGGGGGAAAAAGGCAAAACCCGATTTGCATGGAGCTTAAATTCTAGTGGAGAAAGACAGTAAGTATAAAAACTAATAAGTAAAGAGTATGGAAAAAGAAAGAGGAGGGTTAGCGGTATTGAACTTGGGAGCAGGTTGGGAGCATTAAAAAGAGGAGTTCTCAGGTAGACCTCATTGAGAAAATGACATTTGAACAAAGGCTTGTGCGAAATGAGGTAACTAGATTCTGGGCAGAGCTATTTAGGTGGAAGCGTGTCTGTAGAGAGTGGCAAGATGCTCTCAGTGTGGCTGGAGCAGGAGGAGCAAGGGAGGATGTGTAGGAGGTAAGATGAAGGGGGTGCGGGGGCATCAGCTAAAGCCTGTGGCCTTAACAAGGACTTGGGCCTTTTTGCTAAGGGACTGAGTTCTTGGAAGCTTCTGAGAGGAGAAGGGTTATCGGACTTAAATTTTTTGTTTACACTTTTAAGTGCTAATAATATGTGTAATGCAATAATGTACTTTTTGAAGTGGAAATAAAGAAATAACATTTCTGCAAACAGTAACTACAGATTTTTTTCTTCTATTAACTCTAAGGTCAGCTTCTCCTTACCATGGTTTTACCATTGTGAATCGATTGAATATGCACAATCTAGTTGAACCAGTGAATAAAGATTTGGAATTTCAGCTCCATGAACCATTTCTTCTATATAGAAATGCAAGCTGTGAGTATATCTGTTTTATTACAGTTCATATATTTACAATTAAAATCGACTTAGTTTCTATCTGCACATTATTTTTGGAGTTACAAAAAAATTTCGGTCTATACTCTTATAGTTATAAATGAGTCTCTCAGTGAGAGCAAATCTTTTAAATTGGGCTTCTAAAATTGAAACACACTTTTGTATACAGTAACTTATATTATTTTAGTTAACTATATTATTCCATAATAGCATTACATTATATTCCTGTTGTTTGTTTTATGAAGGTACATTTCACCCTTTGTTTTCTTGTGACAGTTATTGGCTGCCCATGCCCCTGAGACAGGACTTAGTTTGAGAGAGACAGGATGCGGACAGACACTGATATTTCTGTCCACAAGAAAGTATTATCTTTGCCCTCGTAGTGGTATTTTTCCACCTGTTGAGTGTCTGTTAGGTAAAGCACTGGGCGAAGAGATACTGTACTTTAGTGTTCATGGCACAATAACTTATGTGGGGTAAGCAGGCATTTAAGTCAACTGAGACTCAGAGTTGAGTGGCAGCTACTCCATTGGAGAGTGAGGATAACTTTTTTCCTGCTGCTTAGTGTAGGGTCCTTTCAGGCATTTTACAGACTCTAAGAATGTCTGGCTGCCGTCAGCAAAGCTAGAGCGGCCCTTTCAAGATGTAATGTACTAAAACATATTCGGTATTTGGTTCCTGTATTTTGATATGGGTAGTGAAGGTATGAGTGAGGACCGAAGGCTGCTGTAACTCATCTAAGGACATTACTGGAGAGAAATGTTGCTTCTGACTTAAATAGTAAAAGTGACTGTTGGAATTTCACTTCACTAGGAGGTAACTAGTATTGAAGGAATGTCTTAAGTATAAAATACAAAAAGCTACTAGAAATATGCATCTTTTAATTCCCTGAATGAAAAATGCCAAGGTCTGTTTTGAAGCTAGAAGCCCCAAATTCTTCTCCCTAGCTCACTTTTAAGTATCAGAGTGAAATAGAATCTGTCTCTTGACGTTTCAGTAAACTATTTGTCCAGATGAGTACCTCTCAGAGATTTTCATTTCTGTGGACATATTGGAAATGCTCTTTAATATCTGTGAGTTCAGATGGATTTATTTAAACTAATGTTAACAGTAGAATTATTCAGGTGGCTGTTTTCTGTGTGCTGAACGTCCTGTTAAAGGGGAAATTCTGCAAAGGAACACAGATTCAATTTTTTTTTTTTTAAGAGAAATTGTCTTAACTGTGCTCTTTCCTACCTGGAAACTTAATGTAGGTATTGATTCTAAGAAAAGTTTTCATAATTAAAATAATAGAGAAAATTATCAGAGGCCCATAGATGTAATTACCATTTAACAAAAGCCTGAAGTGAATCATACTGTATTTCTTTCACAAGTAAAGTTTCTTAGAAAGTTGAAAGTGCAACATAACACAAACATAATCGAACCATAATTAACCAAAATTTAATCAGAGCCTCAATTACCTGGAAATAGTTCTGTATTCCATGTATAGAAGAAAAAGCAAATTATAGGAAAACAAGCTAACGTTTTAGTTTGTGAAAATTTAGCACATAATTTGAGTGTAATCTGGGGTCAGCATAAAAATGTCAGCATTCTACAACTTTAACCCCACTGTAGTAGCATAGGTTAATTGATTGTAATGGTGAGACTTTAAATCATCAGGAGTGTTTATTATCTTAATTAGAATATTCTTGAGTAGAAAAGTATACTAACATATTATTTTCAAGAGATTTCCAACAAGAGGTTGAAACAAAGGTTTTCTTGGTGAAACAGAAAACTCACTTAACCAGGTCATTCCATTCCCTGGTTAATGGAGGCTCTGAATCACCTCCTACGGGCCTTAAAGTTTCTGATATTGCTAATTAGAAATGCAAGAGCACGTCAGCTTGTTTTCAGACAGAGGAAGGCCCAAAGAGGTCAAGTGCAACACTATGGTTATATTAGAAACAGTCTAGAAGAAGAGCTTGGAGAAAATAGTTAAAGGAATAGCCATATCGGGGAGAAGTAACAAGACAGCATAAAATGATTCTGGAAGTGTTAAGGCCTTTCTTGAGAAATGATATGTTTTGTCTGTCTCGTCTTAAGAGTAGAAAGCAGTCTTGTCAGGTCAGCACGCTATTGAGTTGTTTAGGGGTTTGTTCTTTAAATAAAAAGTTAATTAGTGTCTGATTGTGTATATAGGTAATTATACCTGATTCTGTAGCTGCTCTTCTGTCATTTTCTTGTGGGAAATACCACCAAGACACCTGACCCATTTTACTCAAGTTAAACCTTCAGATCCAGCTTCTTTCACTCAAATCAGGTTTTAGAGTTATTACAATAGAAAATTGAACTATAACTTTTTTCAGTTCTAAATTGTTTATTTTGTTTTATTATTTTTTATTTATACAAAATACTTATTTCTTCCCCCACCCCCAAGAAAAGGTAAAATCTTATAGAGAAAATGCTTACTCTAGCCAAAGGCTTAGATTTGGTGATTTCTTGACTCTTTCGGAAGGAGTATATTTCTATATACTGTGCAAGGGCCTTTGGCAGCCACAGGACCCCAGTGGGGCTGCAGTGAAGGTTGGAGAGACTGCAGATTCTGTAGTTACTGAGCAGAAGTGATATTCCCAGCACCTTATTTCTGATTTCCGACTTACGGATGAGGAAACAGAAGTGCCAGAGAAGGTAATAAACTGGCTCGAGTCGCAAAGGTTATAACCAGAATTTAAATCTAGATCTGCTGAGCTTCAAAGTCGTTGTTCTTCCTCCTCCGCTGCAACAGTAAAATCGCTTTGTCTATCCCCATTCCAGAGCATAGTTGTCCCACAGATCTCTGATGATGGAAATGTTCTGTATTCATACTGTCCCATACATAGCAGCCACCAGCCACATGTGACTGTTGAGCACTTGAAATGTGACTATTGCAACCAAGGAAATTTCTTTCTTTTAGTTTATTTAATTGAATCAGTTTGCATTTAAATAGTCACATGATGCTGGTGACTACCATATTGAACGTTTCCGGTCTAAAGCATGACTCCATGCTCAAACACACCCTTTGGTTGTGCCATACCTGAATCGAACAAGCACTTGGGAAGCTTTGGGTTAGATTTCTATGCCTGCCATTTAGTCATTCCTTTTTAAAATTTATAAATGATTTCTAGATAGAAAGGCTGCAGAAGATACCCCTGAGGGTGGCTTTGCCACGATGACACTCTTGGCATGGAATTCACTTTGCAGACAAGAATTCTGTTCCAGTCCATTTTACTGACTGTAACATTGGCTAAATCACTTAAACCATTGATGGGACCTGCTTGTCTTACGGTAAAAGGGCATCATGTATGTGAAGATATCTTGTCAAACACTTACAAATATAAAACATTATAGAGTGTCTCTATCTTGGACTTAAGCCACATGATCTTAGTGAGTCATAAGGACTTTGATGTTCACCAGGTTTTCTCCCACCCAAAGCCCACAGCGTGATGCTTCTTCCCATCCTTTCTGACTAGCACCGTGACAAACTAGGGACTCTGTTTATCTTTACAGATATTATTTGCAGATGTAGGGACATTATCAGGCAGCCGGAGGTATAACAAGTTGAAAAAATATATATGTTAAAATGGGAAATCTTAGAGGGTACAAATTTTTTAAAACTCAGTGTAAGCAATTCTGATCAGTAGGTTATGGTGTTCGTTTTTTTAAAATAATTTTAAAATTATAGTTGACATACAATATTGTATTAGTTTCAGGTGTATAACATAGTGATTAAACATTTATATAACTTACACAGTGATCACTCCGATAAGTCGAGTACCCATCTGCATGGTGTTCATTTTTGTCAGAATACTGGAATACATAGTACCCTCCTGGCTAAAACTTTGTATTAATGTAATGTTTTAGTCTCCTTAAAAAACATTAATAAGAGCATTAATTTTATCTGTGATTAGTTGACAAAACATAATTCTTTTGCTGTGTAAATGTATGCATTACCACCAATCTGCTGATCTTCTCTTTTCATTTGTAAATAGAATCCACTTTACAAACTGGATTATTAAACTGTTCTTTGTAGACTCTGAACTTCTAGGAGTTCTATGACATAGGTATGTCAAGGAAAATATCCTTCACCTTCTATCCAGCAATATCATGACCGAAAATCTTCCTTCAAACATTTAGAAATGCCATATAAAATATTAAATGAATAGTTTAGTCCAAAAGGGAATAGCGGACATTGTGGTGGGCCAGCATCAAAGTGAAGACCAAAAGCTACAGTGGAAAGCTTGTGAGTTGACACTGGCTGCCGCTGTTAGGGGTTTTGGGGATGGGGAGCTCTCCTTAATGTAAGGACTCTATTATATTCACGTGGGATCCGAAGACAAAAACTTGAACCTTCATGAGATGCATAGTTGAAGCTGAGACACACATACCAGCATACAGCCAGGTCCCCTACGGAGTTACATATTAATAAATTAGAAAGATACAGATCCAGCAACCGAGGGAAATGACAGGCAAGCCAATCTGTCTCACTCCGGGCTGTGAGTTAGAGGGAAGATGTCTCCCCTAAAATGATAACCGGGAGCCTTCCCTCATTCATATTTGGAGTTCAAGTTCTACCATTCGTTTGGTATAATTTCTTACCCAGGCCAAAAAATTAACTTAAAATCAATCCTGAACTTTTGCCAGACATCCTTAACCCAAATTACCCCAGGATCTCAGTGACAAGCCTCAGTAATAAGTCCAAAAGTACTAACTGTACAAGGAAATAATTCATAGTCAGTGAAGGTAGTATACAAAACAACGGAAGGGTTAGCCAGGTATAGATTATAAAATAAAATGACAGGTATGAAAAATAACCAAGCAGAACTTCTAGAAGTTAAATTTTTAATTATTGAAATAAACTCTCTACCTGGACTCAGCAACTGGAAAGTATATTGGGAAACTGGAAGAAACATCTGAGGAAAGTATCCAGAATGCATCCCAGAATAGGAAAGAAATGAAAAATATGACAGAGGATAAAACTGGAAAGTCTAACATATGACAGAAAAGAATTTCAGAATGATAAAATAGATTTAGAGAGAGGCAGTTTTTTGAAGAGATTATGATTATGACTGAGAATTTCCCAGATAATTCTCAGATTTAGCAGTAGAATAAGTCCCCAAACATAATAAATAGAAACAAATACACACCTGAACACATTATGGTAAATCATCAAAAGCAAAGAGACAGCAACAACCAAACGCTGTTTGATTGCTTGCAAAGAGCACCAGCTGGACCAACAACAACATACTTAGTTGCGGCTACTGAGTGTAGAATAAAATTTCAGAGTACTGAGGAAAGAACAGCCAACAATTCAGTAATTCAAGAGAACAAAATAAAGACTTTCTCAACAAAAATAGGACTTTTTGTCTCCAACAGCCCCTTGCTGTATGCGCTTTTGAAGCAGCACTGTCCAATAAAGTAGCCTCTAGCCACATGTGGCTATTGAACATTTGAAATGTGCCTCGTACAACTGAGTTTTAAGAAACAATAATGAGCAAAGAAAAGGAGGGAAATCAAAATAAATATTGACTGTATAAAACAATGAAATGACTAGTTTGAGAAGCGGTATTAAAAAGGTAAAGCAAAAATACTAGACAGCAATGACACAGAAGTTCTTCACACCTAAAGCATCCCAAAACTGAGAAGAGAAACTGATTCACCATAGACTTTTCAATTAAGCTATGCGTGTTCAAAAGATTCAGGGAAACCATTGCAGAATAAAAATAGGATGTCCTAACTTTTAAACCAGTACGAACCAGGATTGGAAAAAAGTAAATAGAAACCATGGGAAATAGAAAGCCCAAAATAAAATGGCAGACATAAATAAATCAGTATTTAAAACAAATGTTAAGTGAACTAAACCTGCCAGTTAAAAGACAGATACTGAGATTGGCTAAAGACACAATATGCCAATAATGCTGTTTTCAAAAAACTTAAAACTGGAAAACCTAGAAAGGTTGAAAGTTGGGATAGAATGAAATATATCAGGCAACTATTAACCAACCAAACAGGGATGATGTAGCTTTGTTAATCAGACATGATAGGTTCTAAGGTAGAAAAACATCATCAGGGATAAAAGCTACCACACAATGATAAAAGGAGTAAATTATCTAGAGATAAAACAATTCCAAAGTGGTTTGTACCTAGTATATGTCAGATATACATAGAATGTTAAAAATCCGTAATTATAGTGGGAGACTTTAACAGGCCACCTCAGTAATTGACAAAGCAGACATTTCATTAAGGTTGTCGGATACTTAAACAATATAGTCAAGCTTGAGCTAATGAACATATAAAGAACCCCGCTTCCAGAAATTTGAAAATTTGTATTTTTTTCAAGTACATATTAAAATTTTATAAAAATTACCACATGTAGGCCACCTAATCTAAGAACTTAGGAAAAAGAGAAATCTGAGTTAAATTGAAGGAAAATACAGATGAATAGAAATTAATTGCAGAAAGTAGAAATTGGAATAGAACAAATCCACAAAATTATCATAAAACTCTCCCTATAACATAACTGATCCAACAACAAAAGGAGTAAGAGGAGACATAATAGGCAATATTAGAAATTATGTATTATGTATATATTGCAACTGAAGGTTGAGAACACATTTTTTTAAAAACCAGAAACCACTATAAAGAACTTTTTGCCTAAAAGTTTAAAACTTAGACTGTGCAGACAGTTTCCTGGAAAAAATATGGTGTAATAAAACTTACTCAGGAATAAATACATTCGAATGGACTCACAATAAAATAATTGGGTCAGTAATTTTAAATCTCTCCCATCAATCACATCAAAAGAAACTGCTGAGAGGAAATGTTCTATTCAGGAAATGGTACTAGGACAGTTAGTTCTCCATATAGAGACCAGCTTCTGAAAACGCAAATATGAGATCTATACATTTCTGATCTTATCACAGGAAACTTAATCTTCACAGGCCACTTTGGAAATCATGCTTCTGTTATTCACTGTTCCTTCAGTAAGGATTTGGCGAGCACCTGCTATAAGCAACCTACCTCACTAAGTATGTTTCTCTTAAAAGGTGCTTTTCCCCAAGACCAGTGTCAGGGGTCCTTTGATTTCTACTCCCTCACGCACATCTCAGAGGGGAAAGTGGTAACCTGGAATCTGTTTTTGTGTATAGTATATGCTTACTTGTGACTTAATTATGAAATGCCGCAAGAATATTTTGTAAGGTGGGTTCTGAACAATTTTTTTTAATCCAAAATTTGGTATTTGAATCAACAAAAAAGTAAAAGCAAGCAAAACCGGTTCTTCTCTTTGTTACAACAGTATAACCTGGTTAACTGAAAATGTTCACATAAAGTTTTGTGGTACCATTAAGCACTGCAAAATTGATTCTAGCACGTAATGATTTTCTTTTGCAAAAACTATTTCGGTATTGTCTTTTACTTTGTTTTTAAACAACAAGGTGATTATTTAATTCAGATGCACACCTTAATTCAGTGATATTTATTGAATATCTGTCCTTTGCCAAGCACTTTACCAAGTAAGTGCTATATGCCGTTGTGATTAACACTATTGTGTATTTACAAATAATTTTATTTTCTTAGTCCTTGGGTTCTATTGTATTTTCTAAGGAAATGATAAGCAGAGGTCATTAAATTGGGTGAGAACTTTTAGTGTCAGAACTCTGACTTTCTGGTAAGAGTCAAGGTTCTTAATGAAATATGCTACTATATTAATCCCAGTGCTATGCTTATTTATTTCTAAAACAACCCTGTAATTAATGGTAAAAATTAATTATTTAAAGTCTGTGATTTGTATCAGTTGTAAATCTGAACGATTAGGCTAGTAATAGTGAAAATCTGATCCTCTAGAGAGACAAAGACAACTCTTCATGTTTCCTCCACCCAACACCTTAAGGCCTGGATCTCCCACTAAATGCCATTTTTCACATTTCAAAATGTTTTCTGTAATTCAAAAGTACTTTGGGAAAAATGAACAAAATTTGTTGCTCCATAACCTGCTTAGCAAAAAAAATAAAATAAAAAAATTCCATAACAAGAACAATTGAAAATAAAAATATTAGTGCTATTTAATATTTTTAAGAACTTACCTCCAAAAGCCTGTGAGAAGTACCCCTTCGTTTCTGCTTCACTTACAACTTTTCCTTTATATCGGGCATCAGTCTCTTGATACAGAGCATTTTTAATTAAAATTAGGTCACTAGAAAAAGCAGGGAGATTCATTTCCATAGTGTTGAAAATGCAGCTGCCAAATGGAAAGTTTTAGTAGAGGAAATACTGTAGCGTGTTCTTTATTCTTTCTTTTTTTTGGTCTCTGTTTGTCCTTTCTCAGTTCAAGGGCAAGATTCAGAACAGTAGAGGTGGTAGGTGGCTGTTGGCACTTGGCGTTAATCTTCAGACTTTAAAGCACAGTGCAGGATATTTCCTTGCAAAAAAAGTTTATAATTTGTCAAGTCAAAAAATGTGAATTCTACCTCCAAACTGCACGCAGAATTTATAAACAATTTTAAAAGTTCCACAGGTCATTCTTTGTGATCTTTAAATTCGGTGTTTCTTACTTAGCCTGAAGAAAGGCATTCAGTCTTTCCGCCATCAGCAGCAGCCCTGCTGTGGTGGGTATGATTCTGTAATCGGTGAAGGAGAAAGGATCTGTCTGTGGCAACTGCATTAGTCTGGCCTTCTGAACCAAGATAAGGAAAGAGCCCTGCTGTTGCCACATTTGTAGATTGAAGAGGTAAAAACACCATGAAAACATAAAGTGACTTAGACTCCAAGGCTGACCCAGGGACACTGTTAGATGAGACATTTCAGAAATCTATTACTTTATATCTGTTGTAGGCCACTGCTTCATATTCTAGTGGAGACTCTCTGCCAGGTATCTTCTTCTTAACTTTGTGAGTCCTTGAATATTTTCGAATTTACAAAGCAGGTTCTTTTCATTATGTCTAGCTAATTACTGGCTTTTCCCCCATAAGCTAGTGATGTCAAGTAAAAAACAATTTTAATTTTTTTTTTGTTATTGTGGTGTTACCTTAAGTGTAAAAGATTTTAAAAGTGAACCATGCATGCACCATTTATCTCTCGCAAATAATTACGTAATGTTTTCTCTTTTGGGAACTCAGTAAAGGAAAGCAATAATTACTAGTAGCTAAGGGCAGAAATGTGTTCTTAGTAATATGTATGTGTATAGGTTTTCACCTTGTGTTTACATACTGAAGTTCATTGTGGAAGTAAAAATAGAAACACAGAGTAACCACTAGTCCAAGAAGATTTGAAGCCAGATCTTTATTTGCAAGCCGAATAAACCTCCAGACTGAGCTGTTCAAGTTCAGTACCTGGAGAATCCAGGCAGAGCTGAGCTCCTCACAAAGTCACTGCTTCCAGGCATTCTCAGCTGTTTCTTTTTACTGAAAGAAAGACAGAGGATAAGCATTTAAGAATTAGGATATTTTACACACACACACGTGGATTTCTACCATTCTTGTGAGAGAATGGCGTGTGTTCACTCAGTACCCGCATTTCTGCCAGCACTAATAGTCAGCCAGAGCTCTGGGGGGAGCTGCCCTCCACGGCCTCACTGATCCCACTGAATCCTGGGGTTTCTTACACCCCTGTGGGCATTTGCCTTACAACCCTGGTTTGGAAGATCTCTTAGTAAATTGACAGAAAAATATGTAGGAGAGGTTAGGGAAAGGAGAGAAAAGAAGTTCCCCGTTTCTTACACCGTTATCTGACCTATTTTCCAAAGCCCCTAATGTAGATTTTGGGAAGCCCAGAAAACAGGAATTCAACTTCATGGAAGCCAAGGGCCTTATTTCCCACCCTTTATTGTCCTTTATGACACATAAAAATGACAGTATTTGTGTGGGTCACCGGGGTGAATAGATGACCAGTGGGGGTTGGACAGGTCCTACATTTTGTCACACCCATTGTCACTTGCAGCACACACTTAGGGGAATTTCTGTGATAGTGTGTGGGGAGTAGTGTGTGGCAATAATAGCAATAAATCTTAACAGTAGAGATAAACCCTCGTGTGATTCACTGTTTTATTTGGGCTTGCCTATCATTTAAGAATAAAAAGTTTATAAAGAAGAATAATCAGTTGTGATATTCTTGGGTTTATTTTCGTGATCCCTAAAAAAGTTCAGTGGTCATTCCATGTGTCTGGATCCTAAACTAAGATGATGTTGACAGACCGTGGAAGCAGTATTGCTGGTAAATAGTTTCAGTCTTGATTTAATTTAGAGTGGGTGCCAAATTTTAAAATCATAAACCAAAAGAGCTTGCAGAATAGCATTTTAAAATTACCTGGCCCAGGTCTTTTAGTCAGTTTTCTATAAATAGATATTTATAATTTAAATTTTTAGAAGTGGGCTCTATCTCTACCATGTTAATGTTCAGTGATGTTTTAAGATGTGTGTTCTTTTGGTCAAAAGGAGTAAGCTGCTGAGGTAATTGAATCATATCTACCAGCCTTACTTATAGATAAATGGCATTTCCTCGCGTGCCTGTTTGCCACCTAGCACAATCTCCTGTCAAAATCCCAGGTAGGTGATAAGTTTGCACGGTGACAGATGATTACTACACTCATTGTATTGATCACATTGTAAGGTATATAAATGTCAAATCATATTGTACACCTGAAATTAATTAATATAATATACTATGATACCAACTGTAGTTTTAAAAAAAAATTTTTAAATAAAAATAAATTATTGAACTTCTTTTAAAAGGAAAAAAAAAAAATATCCCAGGTAGGTCAGTCTTTGAGTCCATACCCTTCTTTCTGTCTAAGTGTGTATACTTACACCCACCTACCTCAGAGCCTTTCTCTTCTCCCTTTCCCAACTTTTTGATGTTGATGTGGTGCCACCAGGTTTTTTTCTTATTTGAAATGATCTGTCAAGGCAGAGGCATTTGCTTTTTCACTTGCCAAGACAGGCTTGTGGTTATGTAATCTATTCCATTCTTATATTATTTTTATAATCAGAAGGGTCTTCCTTATGTCTAGAGAAAATGTTTTTGACTATGTTCAGAGCCCATTTTCTTGTTTTTGTTTCCTGGTATAGGGGATCTTTGTCAGTATTATCTTTAGAAAATTTATAACTCTGAACACCATTACCAGAAAGCTTTTATCAAACCCCCTTTTCTGCTTGGCACCACACTGAGAAAATCTCCAGCCTCCTTAAATCCTTTTAGAAAGTAGGTCAGATCTAAATAATAAATGAATCAAAAAGACATGTACTGGAGAGTGATTCCCAGCTCTGTTTTTGTGACATTTCGCAAAATCTCTAGAAATCTCAAGGGATTTTACAAAGGCTCCAAATTAATTTGAATTTTCTTGATCTCATGTATGCCATATACCACTCCAAGTGAGAAGCAGAGTGAAGCATCACATCACATCAAAATAGGCTACTGGATCTTCAAACAGGTTCTCTGGGGAAATGGAAAACTTTTACCCCCCAGCTTTTTAGAATTTCTCAATATTAAGTAATCTAAATACCTTTAATCTTTGTCAGTCTTCTGTTTTACACTTTCAGAAGAAAAGGACTGTCATTTGAAAAGAAAAGGAAACATTTAATTTTGAATATTCTTTTCTGCATCTTGTTATTTTTCATGGAAGTACAACCTAAAGACAGTTAAATGTCCTGTCACACTCCCTTACTCTTCAGTGACTTGCCTGTACAGCATGACTTACTTGGGATAGTTATTAACAGCTACGGTATATAGTGGGTTTCCAATAATTAAATAGTTTGCTTCCATCTTGAGAAAAGCCGTTTATAATACAGGATGCCATCATTATTTGCCAAAGCCAAGTAATACTGTGTTGCCAAATCCCTACATCCTCTGTGGTATAGTTAATCAAGGAAAATCATTTTAGGTTGTTTCAGGAAGTGAATTGCTGATAGCGTAAGTTCTCTTGAGGGATGAATACTTAGCTTTGGTTTAGAGACAAGGTCCTCCGCAGTTTTAGCTATCTGGGGAACTTGTCTGTCTTTCCTCACCAGTGACAGTGACAGGCTTAGTGGCAGGTCTTTGGGCCTTCTTGCCAATTGCATGCACTGAGCATTTGATATGTTGGCAGACAGAGCTGATTCTTGGATGCGTGTCTGAACCTCTACAGGTCTGCTTTTGGCAGAATCGAGTGTGACTGTTATCCTTTACCCATTAAGCTATCATTATGGCTTTCTTATCTTTATTTCTTCTGCAGACGTGCCTTTGAAAGCATTTGGCTCTTTTTTGGTAGTTTACTTGATAATGTACAAGAACAGAAGGTATGTGTCTTATTTCTAAATTTTAGTGTATTTCTTCAAAGGAAAAAGGGGGGCCCTAAGTGAAGATCTGTCGTAATAAATTGACACTCTGACTTATTTTGGTAATACTGAAAGAATACTGAATTCTTTCCTTAGAGTTTGGTTTACAACTCCCTATGAAAACGTACTTAAATGCCTCTGGTTAGCCAAAAAAAATGTGGGTTCCTCCCTGAGCCCGATGCATATCATAAACTTTTTCTCATCACCATGAGTTGTATGGGTGTGTGCATTAGAGGAAAACCAGGATCGTTTGTATTTGAACTTTTGTGTTTTGGGTGTTCTGTAGCCAAGGTTGGAAGAGGCATATTTAGAGAAAGGTAGGTGTGTGTAATTGCCATATGTGTAGTCTTTTCAAAGCCTAATCTGATTTACTCTATGTTGGAACAATCTTTAGCTGCTAAGAACATAGCTAAGACTGCAGTAGATAATACTTAATAAGTAAGTCCTCTGTAACAAGGCTGCTTCTGTGCTCGTCCGTTGGGATGTCAAAGCTACATGAATCTGTTGACTTAGATCACGCAAAATATTCCAGGATTAGTTGCTATTCCTTGGACATTGCTTCTGTTGAATCATCGGTAGTGTTTTGAAGTTCTGTAAACTAGAAAGACTATGAAAATGGGTTCCAAACATGGAAACTATTCACAGCAGGCTGAAAACAAAACCCTCTGCTGTCTCATCGTAGTGCAGTCAGTCATCTGCAAGACAGGTGGCCAGGCTTGAGTCTGACAGTTTGGGAGAGTTTTAGGGTAGCTGGAGGGTTTCCTGCCAGAGAAGCCCCCTTGTGAACGGGGTAGGAAAAAATTCCTATTCATGCTCTTGATTCATGAAAATGAAGCCATTCACTCACTGTGTATATCAATAATGTTTTAATTCACTCTACAATGACAATAGAAAAATCCAATTAAGTTTTTATTTTAATTGAAAAGGGAATTTTTAAAATTGTGATTGGCCATGAAGTCTTTTATAGAAGTATAATTATCTTAATTCACGGTAAAACAAAAGAATTCGCCATTAAAATAGCTTTTATTAATAATGGCTTTCTAAATTAATATATAGGTACTATTTTTATAGAGTTCAAATAATAGCTATTAAAAAGGGATTTGGTGGCGGCTGGTTGGCTCAGTTGGTTGGAGCACAGTGCTCTTAACAACAAGGTTGCTGGTTCAGTCCCCACATGGGCCACTGTGAGCTGTGCCCTCCACAACTGGATTGAAACAACTACTTCACTTGGAGCTGATGGGTCCTGGAAAAACACACTTTAAAAGGGCGGGGGGATTTTTAATTTAGTTAGTTTCTTGTACTAGCATTTATGTTTACTATATTCTGTCATCCTTTTAGTGTATAATTTTTAAATTACTCAGTAATTTATGCTTCTTTTATGTGTTGCTTTAATCTTCAAGCATAATTGAAGCTCATTAACTTTTTGTTTCTTTAAAAATTTATGTTACTTAAACTAATGAAGCAAGAGATGTGTAGTGGCAAGATTATTGGCCTAGGAATGAGAAGATCTGAGTTCTAGTTCTGAGAATATTTTTCTCTGATTTGTTAATAAGTCACTTACTCTTTCCATGAGCCTCAGTTTTCCAGCCATAAAAGTGCATAATGATACTTCTGATCCAAACAAAATGGCATAGACTTGTTTCTCCTTGTTTCTCCCTGTTAAGAACAACTACAAAACCCAGAAATAACACAAGAGACAGTCAGAGGAACTCTGAAGGGTAGAAAGAGGAAGACGATCGTTGTAGGATCCAGAGCTAACAGAACAGCACAGCAGCAGAGTGTCTTACAACCCTCCCACTCGCAGAATAAGGGGACCCACACATGGTGTTTCTCAGCTTCCAACCTGGTTAACACAGTGTGGCCCATGTAGGCTCATTCTTCCGCTAGATCAAGTGGGACTTCTGCCAACAATACCAGATGAATCCAGCGAAACTGGCAGAAAGGATGAGAAGCCCTACTGACAGACCATAAGTGGCCACCAGCGAGGTGCTTTCCCTCCTTTCCATGAAGGAAAGGTAGGGTCACAGGAGGAGTCACATCACAGCCTGGCCTGGGAAGCAGTCTTCATCTGTAAAGGTCAGAGGCTTCTTTCCCCATCAGAGGCACACCTGGTGGCCTAGTCATGGGAAATTCTTCCCTCCCCTTCAAGCAATGCTGGCTGAGAGCCTACTAAATTCCCACCTCAAGAAATTAGAAACAGAAAAGCAAAATTAACTCAAAGCATACGGAAGTAAGGAAGAATAAAGGTGACAGCAGAAATTGGTGGAATTGAAAATAGAGGAAAAAATCAATGAAACAAAAAGCTGGTTCTTTGAAAAAAGTCAATAAAATTGATAAACCTTTAGGTCTTTGAAAAAAGTCAATGAAAATGATAAACCACAGCAAGACTAACAAAAAGAAGAAACTAATTACCAGTATCAGGAATGAAGTAGTGGACATCACTACAGATCCTCCAGACATCAAAAGAGTAATAGGAGAATGCTATGAACAACTTTACACTCATAAACTTGACAACTTAGAAGAAATGGGCCAATTCCTTGAAAACCACAATCTATAAAACTCAACCAAGATAAAATAGATTACACGAATAGTTCTATACCCATTAAAGAAATTGAATTCACAATTGAAAAGCTTCTGAAAAAACAAATCTCCAGGCCCAGATGGTTTTACTAGAGAATTCAAAGAATTAACACTAATTTTATAGTTTCTTCCAGAAAAAAAAAAAAAAGAGGAAGCACTTCTCAACCGATTTTATAAGGCCTGATACCCAAACAAGACAAAGAAAGAAAGAAATGGAAACTACAAACCATTCTCTCTCATGAACTTAAATGAAAAAATCTTCAACCAAATATTAGCAAATCCAACAGTATGCAGAAACACAAAAAAATGCCCAGATGGGCTTTATTTCAGATATGCAAAGCTGGTTCAATATTGAAAATCAATCAATGTAATCCATGTCAACAGGCTAAAGAAAAAATAGAAGAAATATAATGTGATCATATTTTGTGTTTTTTGACACACACAAAAATTGTTTGACAAAATCCAATGTCCATTCATGATAAAAACTCTCAAGTTAGAACTAGAACTGTCTCATTGAGAGCATCTACAACAAACTTACAGCTAATATATTTATGATGAAAGGCTGAAAGTTTTTCCTCTAAGATCAAGAACAAGGCAAGGATGTCCACTGTCATCACTGTTATTCTGCATAGCACTAGAAGTTCTAGCACTGCAATAAGGCAAGGAGGGAAAAACAGGAGATCTATAGAATGGAAAAGAAGAAATAAGTGTCCCTATTCACAGATGACCTGATTGTCTACGTATACATTCTTGGAACTAAACAGTGAGTTTAGTAAGGTCTGAAGATACAAGATCAACACAAAAAAATCAGTCACATTTCTACATACGATGAACTTGTGGAAGCCCAAATTTAAAATAATGCCGTTTATAATCTCTACAAAGAAAATTAAATACTTAGGTATAAACTTACCAAAATATGTACAGGATCTGTGTGCTGAAAATTACTGGTGAAAGAAATCAAAGAAGATCTAAATAAATGGACAGAGACACCGTATTCATGTATTGAAGGACTTGACATAGTAAAAATGTCAACTCTTCCCAAATTGATCTATAGGTTTAAAGCACTTCCTATCAAAAATCCCAGCAAGGTTTTTTGTAGGAATAGACAAACTTATTGTAAAATTTATATAGAAAGGCACAGGCCCTAGAAGCTAAAACAATCTTGAAAAAGAAGCATAAAATGGGAGGAATTATTCAACCCAATATGAAGGCCTACTATATAGCTGTGGTAATCAAGACAGTGGGGTATTGTTAGAGGAATAAACATAAATAAATGGGACAGAATAGAGAATCCAGAAATAGAACCATACAAATATGCCCAACTGGTATTTGACAGAGGTACAGAAGATTCCTCAATAGAGAGAGGAGAGTGTTTTCAACAAATTATGTTGGAACATTTGGACCAAAAAAAAACCCTTGAAACCTTTTTATACAAAAATTGACCCAAAATGGGTCACCAACTTAAATGTAAAACTATAAACCTTTTAGGGGAAAAAAGGGAGAAAATTTTGGAATTAGGGGTCAGCAAAGAATTCTCGGACTTGACACCAAAAGCATGATCCATAAAAGGAAAAATTGGTAAATTGGACCTGGTCAACATTTAAGAAAAAACACTTTTGCTCTGGAAAGACCTTATTAAGAGAATGAAAAATCAAGCTACAGACAGGGAGAAAACACTTTCAAAACATACCTGACAAAGGACTAGTATCTTAAATATATGAAGAACTCTAAAACTCAACAGTTTAAAAAAAAATCCAGTTAAAAGAGGCAAAAGACATAAATAGACATTTGACTAAAGAGGATACAATATATAGATGATAAAGAAGCACATGAAAATATGTTCAACATCATTAGCTATTAGGGAAGTGTAAATATAAACCATAGTGAGATACCGTTGTACACCTATCAGAATGGATGAAGTTAAAAATAGTGAGAACAACAAATGCTGGCAAGGATGCAGAGAAACTGAATCGCTCATATATTGCTAGTAGGAATATAAAATAGCACAACCATTCTGCGAAGCAGTTTAATAGTTTCTTATTAAATTAAACATGCAACTGCCGTGACTCAGTAACTGTATTTTGGGCATTTAGGCCAAAGAAATTAAAACTTAGGTTCACACAAAAACTTGTACACGAGCATTTATAACAGCTTATTCATAATAACCAAACCTGGAAACATTCCAGATGTCCTTCAAGAGATAAATGGTTAAACAAGCTGGTATATATTTCATGTCTACCATGAAATACTACTCGGCAAAAAAAGGGGAATGAGCTATTGATACAAGCAACAACTTGGATGAATATTGAAAGAGTTATGTTGAGTCAGAAAAGCCAATCTCGGAGTGTTGCATACTGTTTGATTCTATCTTGAAATTACAACATTATAGAAATAGAGAACAGATTAGTGTGTTTGCCAGAGGTCTGAGACCAGGGAGGGGGACCACAGGAGGTGGATGTGGCTCTAAAAGGGCACCAGGGATCCTTAATTTAATTGGAATCATTTTTCTTTCTTGATAATATGTAAAATAGTGGTTCATCTTATAATTAGCGGCATCTTAGGCTAGTGGCATCTGGTAATGTCTAAAACCAACTGTTTCTGCAGTTTTCATCTGAATATTTTATCTAATTCTGTTAATAATTTTATAAAACATTTTTGGGCAAAGGCATTTTTTTTTCTTAAAAGGTACTGTTAACAATTTGAGAGTCTGATGATAAACTCTGTGACATTCCATGGTAATAATATATTTACATATATGTTGAAACCTCCTTTCCCCTCATCTTTTTTTTCCTTTGTTTTTCAAGTGTCAATATACAGTATCTGGTTTTATGACAAGAATGACTGTCATCGCATAGCCAGACTCATGGCCCAGTAAGTATTTGTATTACTCCGTAGATTTATTTCATTAATGATATATGAGAGATGAAAAATGATTGTATGTCTTCTCTTTGTTACTAGAGTGTACTAACTCATGTATTTCCCCCCTAATTTCCTGTTTATTGTTAAAAAAAAAAATGGAAAAGGCAGGAAAGCCTAAAGAAAGCTAAAGTTACTTATAATCCTACTACCACTCCCAGGGTCTGTTAGCATCTTAGTCTGTTTCCTTCCGGTCTTTTTCTTTAGGTTACATATTAGTTGTTTTTATAGTACATTAGGTTGATGTGTTCGATTGTTTCTTAAAAAAACAGGATCATACTATACATCCTACTTTTCATGTCAACAGCATTTTTCCAGCACATTAAATAGTCCCCTGTAGTATTTCTAATGCGTGCATTGAATCCAGTTCTGCAATCAGATTGTAATTTAACCAGAACCTTACTGTTAAACATGTGCTTAGTGCTGTCAAACCGCAGAGCTCCTGAGGATGTCATCTATGAGCAGGGAGCCACCTAACCACCATCAGTGGATCTGATTTCGGTTCTGTCCAGATTTGCTCTCTAACAAGTGGTCCTGTGTTCAGCAGCCAGTAGAGAACTCCCTACACACATCCATGCTATTTTTGACACAGATTCTAGGTTTAGTAGTCCCCGATCCATTAATGGATTGTGTTCCAGGAGATTTTTTTATAAGTCAGAATCTTGGAATTTGGAAAATAATTTTCATTGACATAATGTCCCAAAGCGTGCCTCATTGTCTTTTCTTAAGCGAGCCGGCAGAAGCCGCCCCTCCTGTGGCCTATCTGTATTGCTGGTACTGCCAGTCTGGATTCTGGGAGCCCAAGACACTGGTGCTAGAGGGGCTTGAGGTGGTCCAGAGCTGTGGGCAGAACGCTGCAGTGCGTAGTGTATTCGGGTACACTTACATTTCCTTTTCAGTTTTTGCCTGCTCTGCCTCAGAAATGTGGACCTCTCTTCCCCTCTGTCAGATCAAGATTCCCTTTGCTCTTCTGCAAAGTTTGTATCTCCATGTTTGGCAGAAAACTAATTCTTATAAAAATGTAAATAACCCCAAAACCTCAGTTCCAGGTATGTTTGCACTTTAGAAGAAGCACACATGGCTAAGGCTTTAATCCAGGACTGCTAATGTGTCCTGATGGGATGTTTATCAACCCTCTGCTCTGCTTGCTCTGGCTGTGAGCTCCTAGTGCAGGCCATGTTTATTTCTGGGTGCACCCCTGAGGACATGGTTCCTTACAAAGTTGTGTCACTCATATTTGAAAATGTGTTTGGGCTCTCTAGAACCACACTCTCTGTTTAAAACACCTTTTCTGTGAGAAAAAAAAAAAAAGATAAAAATTGCTTTTCTACAAAGCCATTTATCTGATGACTGCTTTTTTGTAGTTTTTAAAAGTGGTGGCAAAGGCAACAAGTATCTGAACTTGGGAATATATTAATACAGTTGAGTGACACAGGTTTGTACTGCACGGGTCCACTTGTGCGTGGATTTTTTTCAATGAATACTTCAGTACTGTAAATGTATTTTCCTTATGATTTTAATAACATTTTCTTTTCTCTGGTCTTCCAACGTACAAAATATGTGTCAATCAACTGTTTATGTTATCGGTAAGGCTTCCGGCCAACAATAAACTATTAGTAGTCAAGTTTGGGGGAGTCAAAAGGTATATGCAGACTTTCAACTTCCTGGGGGATTAGCACCCGTAAGTCCCATGTTGTTCCAAGCTCACTGTATATACACTTTCTCCTGCAGATTGAGAGCTTTGGGGCCTGAGTGAGAGAATCTGGCCTTTTTAGCTCTAACAGCTATTCGCAGGAAACCATTTTGAACTTTTTTTCTCTGTCAGTGCAAATGGTGCCCCTAATATGCAAAACTTCAGATGGTAAATGAAACTGAAGACTAACGACCTACCTGAAAATATTGTATTGAACCCAAAAATAGGATGAGGAAGTAGAAATAGGAAACAGAGTGGGAAAAGAAGAGCGTACAGGATTCTTTCACTAGAAATTCCCAAAAGAGGGGCATTTGCTTAAGCTTTGTTTTTACTTGAAGCCGGGGAGGTATTGAAAGCAATTAGAGAATGTCCTCATGAAACTGTTGATAGTGAGTTTTCAAGTGTCTGGCCTATTTATGGCTGAAGGGAATACCTTATATGTTAACGTTAACTTTGTGATAAATGGCATACTGGACACCAAAGATAAAAAGACTACTTGATCTTTCTTTGCTCTAACTTTGCTTATACAGCCTCTATTTGCTACATATTTCAGAATGTCACGTCTGCTAACCAGAAATACAGGTAAAATTCTTTTTAGCATATTACGTATGTGTCTATGTAAATGTGCCTGTCAGGGCCCATTCTATCTAATTTAGTTCTTCCCATCACTGTTTTGACAGCTGCAATGTAATAAAAATTCTCCAAGTAAAAAATTGATTTATTCCAAAAGATGTTTATAAAAAGAGAAGCTATGTAGGAGAGCAAGTAAACTTCTAGACCTACTGTATTAAATTTGAAATTCTCTTTGGTCAGGGGCAAAGTTGAAAATCCACTAAACTTGAAAAGTGTTGACTCCTAAAGAGGAAATCCAGTCTGCCAGAAACCGTTGAACAATAAAGCTCGTTTCAGTGTTTGCCTACCTAGACTATAAAATTTGGAGAACTTGTGGAAGTGAGCTTTATTCGTGATCTTACAGGTAGTCTGAAGGGCATATTTGAGGATTTGAGAGGGCAAGAAGCAACGGTGCTCCTCACAGAGTTTGAATTGGAAGAGGCTTTAGGTCCAGTTCTCATTCGTGTGAGGGCCCCTTCCACGCCACCTGACAACTGCTGCTTTCAGCAGTGGTGAGCTTTATAAGGTGTCCTGGACCACGGTGAACAGTGGTGATTATTAGAAATGTACTTCTTTTGAACCAAAATCACAGATCCAGTCCAGGTCAGGGGAGAGGTAAATACCAGCATGAGCAAGCCAGGCAGCATGGCAGGAGGTAGGTAGAAATGGACTGTACCAGAGTCCTCAATAAAGATGGTTTGAGGCTGGTGTGGCCTATAACTGAGTATTAAATAATAATGTCATTTTAAATAGTCCTTTTCTTCTGACTATTAAAGGAGTGCCTGTTAATTATGGAAAATAAAAGTACAAAAAAGTGAAATTGCTTGTATCCACCATCAGGAAATAACCAGTGCACATATGTCTCTCCAGTCTTTTTATCCTTTGAAACAGGCCTCTCAGTTATGCTAATATAGTACTTCTTTTCCAAGAGATGATTACCAGTATGGATATAAAAGAAACAATATTTATTCATATCACATGTCAGTCTTCTTTCAGTCTATGATAATGTCTGTGGTTCTACCTTCATTTTAGAAATAATCCTGTTAAGAGCTATAAAACTCTAGATAATCTAAAGAACTGACATCATTACCTTAAAGCAGCATTTTCCAAACAGGAATCCTGCCTCAGGAAAAGATTCTATGGCCAAATAAATTTGGGAAAATGTATAAGCCCTCTTTTCTTGGAGATTGATAATAAATTTTAACATGTTAAAAACTCAGAATGATTCTGCTGTTTGAAAAAAAAAAAAAAATCTGTTAAACATTGTTTAACCCAATGTTTTCAAAAAAAGAGTCATCCCAAACACACTAACGAGAATTCCTGGGCAGGCTATTTCAAAGCAATGAACTGACACTGAGGGGCCTATTATTGTCCTATTTCTCTAATTCCATAAAAACAAACCTTTTACTGCTGAATTGTTTTACTGCCTGTCATCATCACTGTCATAAAAATTCTCAATTAATACAATGATCAAGTTGTGACTGTGCCCGTGACATCTCGTGGCAGGTAGGCATGTTCACTACACTTGGGAATGAAACCTGTGTAACTCTTAAAATGAAAAAAAAATTAGTTGCCTTTTTAAGATTTTTTTTTTTTTTAATTGGGGACTGGGAACAGGATTTTATTGGGGAACAGTGTGTACTTCCAGGCCTTTTTTCCAAGTCAAGTTGTTGTCCTTTCAATCTTAGTTGTGGAGGGTGCCGTTCAGCTTCAAGCTGTTGTCCTTTCAGTCTTAGTTGTGAAGGGCGCAGCTCAGCTCCAGGTCCAGTTGCCGTTTTCTAGTTGCAGGGGGCACAGCGCACCATCCCTTGCGGAGTCCAACCGGCAACCTTGTGGTTGAGAGGATGCGCTCCAACCAACTGAGCCATCCGGGAGCTCAGCGGCAGCTCAGCTCAAGGTGCTGTGTTCAATCTTAGTTGCAGGGGGCGGAGCCCATCATCCCTTGCAGGACTTGAGGAGTTGAACCGGCAACCTTGTGGTTGAGAGCGCACTGGCCCATGTGGGAATCAAACCAGCAGCCTTCTGAGCTAGGAGCATGGGGCTCCAACCGCCTGAGCCACCGGGCCGGCCCCAAGATTTTTCATTTTTATTCCAAGTTTGAAGAACAGTATAAGAAACAATAAAATATCCAGGTGCTCACCACCTAGCTTTCAGTTCCTGACATTTTGCTTCAGACCTTTATGTGTGGGAGAGAGGGTATTCTTAAGAAATGAAACCCCACAGATAGACTTAAATACCCTAACCCTATCAGTGACATTCTTAACCCTCAACTTTGCTTGCTGTATGTATCTTCAAGTACAGAATTAGCTTAAGCAGCACCAATAAAAATAAAGAGCATGCCACAATCACCTCACCTCAGTTACCTACTTAGTGCTTTTTAAGGGGAGAATAAGGGAAACCTTTTGTTTGCTTGTGATGCCATCATTCACTTTTGAAGATTCACCAAGACCTCTAGTTTCAAGAAGCTAATCAATCTTTCTCCTGCCAGCCCAGTGTCATGACAAACTTTCCATAGTGGGTTGTTCAGCTATGCAGGCTTCCTTTGACTTGGTGTAATTGTCCATTTTCAAATTTACTTTACCAGTTAGTTTGACTGACTTTGAGATACTTCAAAAAAGAGAGAATTTAGTCAAGTTTTTAATGTACCTACTTCCACCAACTCTAGAATGGAATTCTGTATTTTTGTCCTTCTAACAGTGAAATACATTGGTTGGCACAGTTGTTAATAAGGTGGTAAGTTAGTCACATATTCCCCGGGTGAGGTAACCAAGTCTCTGTTCTGTATTGTGAGGACAGTGTTATCATGTGACATTTTCCCTTTATCCTTGGAAAATGGACACCAAGAGAGTTCTTGGGTCAGACTGTATCTAAACAGGTTTTTCTAAAATCTGGTTCTCCTCCCCTAGGGTGGTAGAGGAAGAGACACGGCGGTCCCAGCAAGCTGCCCGGGATAAGCAGAGTCCCAGCCAGGCCAATGGCTGCAATGACCACAGGCCCATCGACATTCTGGAGATGCTGAGCAGAGCCAAGGATGAGTATGAAAGGGTGAGGCTGCGTGCTGACCCGGAGGGCCACAGGGGGGACCTTCAGGGGCTTGTGGACGGGGACGTCCCCTTCAGCGCCAGCTGAAGTAATTGCTTTAAGAAGATCACATCCTTTACAGTTTTAAGCCTAAACAATAAGGAAAGAAATTTTCTTACTATAGAGTCCTTAGCTTGGCATGAAAATTGGAAATGCTCTTTTTCTATTCCTGTCAAATTCTTATAGGAGAAAATGGTTTTGATGTGCAAAAGTTAGCCTGCAACAGGTAGTTATGGAAAAGCTTCATGCCTCTTCTTCACCTTCTGCAGTCTCTGTTAGGTCTTAGGAATTTATGTAGTCTTTGAGAAGTATTCTGATAATATGCACCCTGTAATACTAAAGGGTATATTTACAGTCTGTAATTGGTGGTAATTGCACAGCCTTCATTAAGCATCATTTGGAATCTTACCCAAATGAGAGGCTTTTCTAGAATTCACTTTGTCCTTTCTGTTTTGTATTTTAGTTTATGTTAACTGATAACATTTTCTCCCCAAAGTTGAATAAAATGGAAGCTGTGAACATTCATTAGTTTATTCAGTGCATACTTGTGAACGGTTCACTGTATGCCAAGCAGTGGACATTTCCTGAGTGGTCCTCAACTCTTGTAGCTTTGGAACTGTCCTGGCTTTGCACTTGACGTCAGCATTTCAAAGCCCACACTTCATTGGAGTGAGACTAAGGTTTCCACTGCTGCACTTTGTTTCAGCAGAAATGAAATGATCCCCTTAATCTTTACTAACACTGAGTTAAGTACATCTTTTGGTTCTTGTTTAATCCTCACCTTACAGAAAGATCAAGGAGCAAGGTGTGAACCACACTCTCTAAGACCGTGTTTCCCATGCAGTGCTACTCTAACACTAGCCTCTGGGTTGTTAACAGGTGATCCTTGAGAAAACAGGTTCCAGTTGGTCAAAGTCACTGTTAGCGTAGCTCCTCCTCCCCCGTGCTTAGTGCTCAAGGCTCTGAGAAGTCCCACGGAATAAGGAAAACAGTAACCAATTCCCAGATTGATTTGACGACAGGACCATTTTTCACATGCTACCCTTTAAGAATCTAAAGTTCAAGGAACAAACTTTTGAAACAGCATTCTGGAAAGTAGTTTCCTCTGACTAAAAATAGTCATATTCACCATAAACTACAATAAACCTTCTACTTTCAAACACCAAAGGAAGTCCCACTTCCTGGGTAGAAAAGTGCACAGGAGAGCCCGTGAGAAGTTTCAAGTTGTACCAAATTCCTCAGTGTCTCGTAGTCTCATAGAGAATTAGGAGGAATTTAGGGACCTGTAAAAATTAATACAAGGAAAACAGTCTCCTCTGTAATAAATTCATTAATTATTAAGAAACGATGAGAATAAATTTCAAGAATCATTTTCTGAATTTTTAGATTATCGTATATTCCCAAAATTCCCTCTCATCCTTAATGAGATCTACATATGTATCTTGTTCTGTTTTTATAGAGGCCTTTCTGTGTTCTGATAACAGGTAACTAATAAGTCCATGATTCTGTCACCTGTTCCTAGTGATGACGAGATCCAGGTATCACACGAGACAAAGTGTAGAAGCTGCACACTAGAGCACACACTCCAGGAGGTGGAATGGCCACAAAATGAAAGAAGGAACTAAAGCCTGGTTTCTGTGCACAAAGCTATAAAGGAACTCTCGGTCAAGTGGGCAATCTCAAAATCGGACATAATTTCTAGTTCATACACATTGCAAAAAAATAAGAATATGGAGAACACAGTAATTACTGTTGTAAAGAAAATTCTTCTATGGTATAGAATAAAAATGTTTTCTATGCTTAGATGAAAACTAACCTTCAGGAATTTAGTTAAATCTTTGGTATTTACTTTATAATGTATTCTTTCTGTGTTTGAAAACTGTCCATAAATGGGTTGAGCTTCCTTAAACAACAGTTTTATTTCTGGTCTGCACTTGGCAGCCAAGTCTAACCAAATGAAGTTGGTAGTAGCAGTGACCCATGACTTCCTATCTTAGTGTTTGAATGGGCCTCCTCAGTTGCCGCATGGCTCCAGGTGGCTCCTTTGTTTATCTGTATTCAAGGTAGAGACTTGGGAGATTGACAGAGTCCGGGGCAGGGGGGAAGCTAGGCCTCAATGATGGGATTTAATCCCAATGCTAAATCTCCTCTTTCCAGGATATGTAATACAATGAATGAAATTCCAGACTTTTGAGTGAGGGGTTTACAATAGAGACTGTACATAAAAACTCTAATAAACATTTTCTCCCCCAGTTTTATAGTTAGTTTTATCCAACTTTCCTATTTTTTAATGTGAACAAAGATAGCTGAAACCACAGTCCTTTACATAGGCCCCTTCTGAGTTGCTTTTAGCCATGGGATGTAATCCTGGATTTTGATAGGGTCTTATTATTGTTTTGTTTTGTTTTAGTTTATTTGCAAAAAAATGTTGTTAAACGCAGACTTTTTGGGTTCTTAAAAATACGAGCACCATTATTTTTCTCATTATGAAAGCAATACATATTAAATATAGAAAACTTTATATTTAAAAATTACAATAAAAAAAAAAACATAATTCCGCCACCTAAAAATATTACTGCTAATGCCTTGTTATATATCCTTCCAGAAATATATATAAATATGTACCAGTGTGTGTGGTATATTTGTGTACAGTAGTTTTATTAACTAGTTTTAAAAGCAGTTTTTATTAACTCTTCTGTAACCTGTTTTTCCCCAAAGAACAATATCTTTTTATAACAGTAACTACACAAGGAGATTTCATTTGGTAGGATGAAAAAAAATTTTTTTTAACAGTTGTGATATTAATAGCTGTGTATGAGTATGTTTCCTTTTGTGCCTTGTATAAACAAAACTCTAGATTTTTCTGATTCTTTCTATTAAGAACTCAGAATATATCCTTGTAGCTAAGTCATCATGTACAGCATTTTCTCTTAAGATAAGTTACTTTAAATAGAATGATAGATAAAAGGATTTTGACATTTTTAAGATTTTTACCAGATATTATAAAATTTCCCTTCAGGAAGTTTGTCTGTGATTGTCCATTTCCCCCGATCCTTACAAGTACTGGAAGCTCATTAACAAACAAAATCAGACGAAACCTTACAAGAATGGCCTTGCACACATATAAAAAAGTATTTGAAGTTCTGGAGACCTTTTAAAATGCAGCCCCGTCTCGTAGCTGAATTAAGTATTAAGTATTGCAGACTCAGATGCCTCCAAAACCATGTGGGCCATGGTAGTGCCTACAGCGGGTCAGGGTGCAATGGATACAGACAGCCTGTCACTGTGTCAGAGGGGCAGTTGCAACTCGGCTCCAGCCAGTTGTTACCAAATCATCCAGCTTCTCTCTGAAAATGACAAACTGGGGTTTTTATGTGAAAACTCCCAATTTTGAAAATGTTCCAGAACATTTTATACCTCTCTTTTCAGAATTTGTTACGAACAGTGTTTTGAGTTATATTTTCTCTAATACAATTCAATTCCAAGCATTCTCCATAATGTGTTGATACAGATTGATGGTGATACTATACAAAGAAGTAGGTTAGAAGAGAAGATGTTTCATAGGCTTTCACACACTACTTTACCTCTATCTAAATGGGTAGCACGATGTTAATAGTGTTCTGAAATAATACAAGCATTAAGGCATTTGAATAGAGAAAGTGCGTATCGTTCGTTCATTTAACATTCAGGTACCTTCTCCTATGCTAAGCACATGTATTTATAGTATAGTATCAAGAAAATGAATCTGTCTCCAGACTGCAGTTTGGGCCTTTTATTTTACCCTTGAGTGCTCTAAACAGGTTTTGGTCCATTTTGACATGAATAGTGCTTACCAGATGCTGGATCAGATAGCCCAAATAGAGCTTAAGTTTCTAAAAAGTCATAATTCTGTCTCCATCTAGTGATCATTTGTTTTTAGTATTCTTTCTAAGAACAAAAGTATTTTCACTTTTAGTGTTCTATACGTGTTGACAGTTTTAAAACATTTTGTGACTTTCATTATCTGTGATTGTGATATTTAGAGATCTAAAATTTAGTTTAATTTTTAAGAATATATGTAATTTCAACAAATGGTTTTGGCCATCCATATTCAAAAAACAGAAAGAAAAAAAAAGAATCCCAACCTAAATGTAACAACCTTACACAAAAATCAGCTCAAAATGGATCAGAGAGCTAAACGGAAAACATAAGACTATAAAAATTTAGAAGAAAAATATTTTCACTATATGACCCAGGAATACCATTCCTGGGTATTTACTCTAGAGAAATGAAGGTTTTGTCCACACAGAAAACCTGTACATGATATATTCGTTTATAGAAGTTGTATTCATAATCACCAAAAACTGGAAACAACACAGATGTCTTCCTATGGGTGAATGGTTAACAAACTGTAATGCGGTCATGCAGTGGAACACTACTCAGCAGTAAGAAGGAAGGAACATCAGTACCACACAGCAGCTTAGATGAATCTCAAAGGCGTTATGCTAAGTGAAAGAAGCCAGCATTCCGTTTTGTACAACATTCTCAAAAAGACAAAACTGTAGTGACAGAAACCATCACTAGTTTTCAGGAATGGAGGGGAGGACATGACTGCAGTGAGGCAGCACAGGGGAGTTTTAGGGTGATAGAGCCATTTTCTATCCTGATTACGGTGATGGGTGCACAGATAGATCCGTATACCCCAAAAAGGTTAATTTTACTATATGTTAACTTAAAAAATAAAATAAAAAAAGACCATTTTTCTTTCCTTTTTATTGTAGCTATATGAGAAGCTGAACGTATTGTAATTTCACAATTATGTATGTAAATCAAACCATTGTGTTATATGCCTTAAACTTATATACCATGTATGTGTATGTCAATTATTTCCCAATAAAAGTGTAGGGAAAAATATTTTTAACAGAAAAGAATATGTGATAAAGTAATTCTATTGACTTTTCCTTAAAAGGGTTATTAAAATAACAATTGTTGCTAACAGTACTGTCTAAAATCAAGTGCTCAACTTGTTAGAAGTTTTATTGTGTAAGTTACTTACATGAGGGTCCAAAGAAAAACATTTTAGCGGTTTTTTTGGTTGGTTTTTAAAGTAGCATTTCTGATAACCTCAGATGCTGTCTTGTAAGCCAAATAATACACAGCAAACCTTTTCACGTGATGTACTTTTCCTTTTAATTTAAGAATCAGATGGGTGACTCAAATATCTCCAGCCCTGGGTTACAGCCAAGTACTCAGCTCTCCAATCTGGGAAGCACCGAGACTCTAGAAGAGACGCCGTCCGGGTCCCAAGATAAGGTTTGTACAGCTGAAGCCCTGGCTTTGTCCAAGATAAGCAAACACAGAGTAACATTTTGTAAGGATTTTAATGCAGTACAAGTTTGATTTGTCATGTATCTGTCAAGGTACACATGGGTAGCAAAATAATGACATCCACTCATGTTTTTTTCCCCTGGTCCATGTAACTGTCTTTCATCTGGATTTGTAATAGCCTCCTGATTTCCAGCTTTTCCCCTTGCCACTCCTTTGCCTGTTCTTAACTCAGAAGTCAGAGTAATCTTGGTAAAACATAAGTTAGATCATGGCATTCCTCTGCTTAAAACTCTCCAGTGGTGTCCCATCTAACACAAATAAAAACCAAGGTCATGGCAGTGGCCCACAAGGCCCTACCTGGCCCCCTACCCCTGGTCTCATCTTCTACTTCTCTGCCTTGGTCTGTTTTCCCCAGCCTCACTGGCTCCTTAGCCTTTCCACAAACGTGGCAGACTTGCTCCTGCCTTGGGACAGGCCTTTGCACTTGTTCCCTTGGCCTAGAATACTTTCCTCCCATATGTGGCTTGCTCCCTTTCTTCCTTCAGGTCTCGTATCCTCCATAGAGGTGAGGCCTTCATGACCACCCTGTATTAAATAACACTTCTCTACCCCTGTCCTAGTGTGCTTTCTTTTCTCCCTAAGCCTTCTGCCCAGCTAACATGGTTTGTGGTTTTCTTATCGATACATTGTGTTTCCTCCCCACCAAAATGCAAACTTCTGGAGGGCAGGCAGTTTTGTCTGCCTTGTTCATAGCTGTATTCTCAGCATCTAGCATTGTAAATACCGTGTTTCCCCGAAAATAAGACCTAGCCAGACAATCAGCTCTAATGCATCTTTTGGAGCAAAACTGAATATAAGACCCAGTCTTATTTTACTATAATATAATATAATTAATATAATACCAGGTCTTGTATTCATTTTTGCTCCAAAAGACGCATTAGACCTGATTGTCCAGGTAGGTCTTATTTTCAGGGAAACACGGTATTTGTTGACTGAATGAGTTTTCTTTATAGCTGATAGCTTGATGAATGAACAGTTACCAAGTAAAGCCCATAGTTTTTTAATTGAACTTTTTGTTTTCAGATAATTATAGGTTCACATGCAGTTGTAAGAAATATACAGAAAGATCTTAGTACCCTTTACCTATTTCCTCATTGGTAACAGCTTGCAAAATACAATACAGTATCACAACCAGGATATTGACACAATCTACCCATCCAGTTCACATTTCCTCAATGTTATTCATATTCATTTGTGTGTATGTATTTAGTTCTGTGCAATTTTATCTCAGGTATATAGCTTTGTATCCACTGACACAGTCAAGATGCAGAAGACTTCCATTGCCACAAGGATCCTGTGTGTTTCCCTTTTATTACCACGCTGACTTCCCTGTCGTACCTTTCAGGCTCCCCCCCCCCCCCCCCAACAACCACTTATCTGTCTCCAGTTCTATAATGTTGTCTTTTTAAGAATGTTATATAAATGGTATCATACCATATGTAACTTTTTGAGATTGTCTTTCTTTACTCAGTATAATTCCCAGAGATTCATTGTTATGTGTATGAATAGTTTGTTCCCTTTCATTGCTGAGTAGTGGTAACACTTGTAACCATTCACTTGTTGAAGGACATCTGGGGCTTTAGTTTGGGGGTAATACAAATAAAGCTTCTATGAGTATTTATGTGCAGATGTTTGTACATAAATTTCTGTTTCTCTGGGGGAAATGCCCAGGAGTGCAAATGTTGGGTCACTTGATAATGATATGTTTTAGTTTTATAAGAAACTGCCATGCTGTTTGCCAAAGAGGCTGTACCATTTTACCTTCCCATCAGCAATAGGTCCATATTGTTTTTAGGTATTTAGATTATAATTAAGCCAGATTTTGTATACTACGTTCTTATGCTCCATTTTTACTATATTTGCATTTAGGATCCTGAAGGACAAACATAAGTGGTGCTATGTAAAATTTAATTTTTAAAAAATGTATGTTGAGAGAGGCAGTGAAGGAAGGAGCAGGGTCGCTAGATTCCTTCTGGTCTGGTTTATCAGCCGTGAGTGTTCAGTGGGCTAGTCGCTTCCCATTTCTTTCTGAACTGTGGGGTCTTACATTGTCTAACTCACAGAGTTATTGTGAGACCCAAATGAAGAATTGGACCCCCAAAAATACCTGCAGAACCATAAAGCACTGTCCAACAAAAGATCAAAGAGTAAAAACTCATAGACACAGACAATAGTTCAGTGGTTACCAGAGGGTAAGGGGGTAGGGGGGTGAGAGACAAGGGTAAGGGGGACCAAATATATGGTGATGGAAGGAGAACTGACTCTGGGTGGTGAACACACAATGGGATTTATAGATGATGTAATACAGAATTGTACACCTGAAAGCTATGTAATTTTACTAACAATTGTCAGCCCAATAAACTTGGGGGAAAAAAAGATCAAAGAGTGTGACAAACCATAGGTGCTCAGCCTTTCAACAAAAGCACTAGTGATAGATCTGTGACGCACAGAAGTGATGTGGTGAGCATTCAGAGAATTGTGCCCTCTATTGTGAGTAGTGCTGATATTATTCCTTCATTTCTCACAGACATTTAAAATGCCATTTTATAGACCAAAATGACAAAATTTTATAAAATACTGAGATCTGAATATTGTCAGAAGCCATGTGATTAACTAAAATTAGCTTCAATCCATAATTAGTCCCTACATACAGATAGTACATTTGTTTAGTAACACTGCCATCTAGTGCTGAAGAGCAAATAATGCTGTCAAGGCTTAATAATATTGAATTCCATTTCAGTTTCGTAATTCACATATTAGAATTCCCTTGGGACTATTTCCCTAGTTTGTTTTGTATTCTTTTTTATTCCTATGGTTAAGAATAATGCGTACCTTTATAGTGTGCTCAATGCACTGACCAGGTAGGAAATCTGACATGGACATAATAGGTCCAAAGACAAATAAATTTTCTAAACAGCAAAGCTGTGGGGTGAGGAAGGAACACTGTAAAACCTGAAGCAGTATATTAGAATTTTGTTGTGCGCAATATATGCTGTTGCTCACTGAATTCTGTTTCCCAAGGGAAATGGTCAGACTAACACTCGATTTAGGTGAAGCGTTATAAAATTCAGGATCCAAACTTTAAGCATATTTGGACATGAAGGAAGAATAAAATTTCACCTTTTCTGTGGATGATGGAAGATGACTCCATGAATAAATAAGTCCAACTACTAGAGGAATGTAACCAGTTGTAAGGTCCTTTCAGATGCCGAGACTGTAAAGCTTTGGGGAGCTTTTATGGAGATGTGTGCTCTACTTATTCAACCTCTTGTGACTGCTTCAGCCAGTTACATATTTCCAAAAGTTGGTACATTTTGACCTGTAGCCACCTGTTAGTTATTTAAGCCTTAGCTGTACCTCAGTTTTCCAGAGGTCCGTCTCACCATTCAGCTGGTTAGGTGACCTATAATCTGCTTAGTTGACGTCTCAGTGTGGTGGCATAAGGGTACAAATGTGGCCTGTATTGTCAGAACTAGATTAGAGTCTGGTTCCATTGTTGTATTGGGGCATCTGTGAACTGTCAGTAATAATCAGGGAATTAACTCGTTGCTATCACAATTTCATTTATTCCTTCCTGTGGTAGATACCTCTGAAGCCCTAAGGCTTTACCACACACTCTATTCCAGAGAATGTACAAGAATCGTTTCTGGCCTGGCAGAGTTGTAGGGAGGCAGCATTGAGAAATCGGGAAACTTTCTGTGCTTCTGCATCCAGGTTCAGGGTTCCACCATATGGTTTCATTTTTAATACGAAGTAGATTTTAAACCATTAGAAATACCTATTTCTAACTGTAAGTATGGAAACATTCCAAATATAAATGCAGGTAATTTTAATTGTTCAAAAGTTGATTGATGTTCTACACAGATAAAAATTGCTACCTGGATCCTGCCATTCTTGAAGCCTAAGGTGTATTTCATGGTGAGGCCACTCCATGTCCTATTGTTTGATTGCTCCTTTTCTTATAACTTAAAAATAGTATTCTTGTCTGGGAGGACTCTTTAAGTTTCTGCAAAATGGCCCCATGTGGTCTGCATTTTTTAAAGCAGTTATATTTAAATGTTTCCTGTGTGTGTGTGTGTGTGTGTGTGTGTGTGTACATATGTACACATACATATATATAAAACAGAATATGATGGTTAAAATTTATAAAATTTGCATTAATGAATAAAAATTAGTGTCATTTTCCAGTACTTTCTTTGCCAAGCTATCTTGATCATTTTGTTCTAAACATCATGTGTATGAAACGGAATTAACCCAACTCAAAAACGGGCAAAAGACTTGAATAGATATTTCTCCAAATAAGATATACAAATGGCCAACAAGTATTGGCAAGAATATGGAGAAATTGGAACTCTCTTGCATTGCTAGTAGAAATGTAAAATGGTGCAACAGCTGTGGAAAACAGTCTGGCAGTTCCTCAAAAAGTTAAATGTAGAATTACCATATGATCTAGCAGTTCTATTCCTGGACATATACCCAAAAGAATTGAAAGCAAGGACTAAAACAAATACTTTTACCGTAATGTTCATAGCAGCATTATTCACAATAGCCAAAAGGCAGAAACAACTAAGTGTCAATTAGATAAATAGATAAACGAGATGTGGTAATCTGCATACAGTGGAATGTTATTCAGCCTTAAAAAGGAATAAAATTCTGACACATGCTACAACATGGATGAATCTTGAAAACATGCTAAGTGAAATAAGCCAGTCATAAAAGGACAAGTATTATATGATTGAACTTATACGAGGTACCTAGAATAGGCAAATTCATAGAAATAGAAAGCAGAATTGAGACTACCAGGGACTATGGGTGGGTGGGTGGGTGGGTGGGGAGAGGAGAAAAGATGGGGAGCTATTATTTAATGTATACATAGTTTCTGTTTTGGTTGACAAAAAATTTCTAGAAATAGTAGTGGTAGTTATACAACATTATGAATGTACTGAATACCACTGCGTCTTACATGTAAATATGGTTAAAATGGTAATTTTTATGTATATTTTACCATAATTTTTAGAAATCGGGGTGGGGGATTATCTCTATGCTCATCAGTAGACCTTTACGACGACAGGGATCCAAAAGTGAATAAATCAGTGTTCAGCTTGGGAAATGCTTTCTCCTGTGCAGCCTAGACAGAGAGAAAGAGAAATCTGTCCCCAAAGAGAATTCATTGTCCGTTTTGAATTACTATATTGAATGAATTTGAAATGTTACCAGTGAATTTTAGACAAACAGCTGTGTCTCTAATGACTCCTAGGGTCAGGGAACATCAAGGTGGTTTCTAATAGCACAGCCTCGATATCCCATCAGGTGGTTTTGTTGTTACTTTGCATTATGGGTGTGTGACATGGGTGTATGTATAATTTTTAATATTATTTGTGTTTCTTAAAATATATCCAAACACAGATTTATCATGATTGCTTTTAAAACTATATGGTGTTCATATGATGATAATAATAGCCAACTTCCACTTACTTAATGCTTGTTGGGCACCAGACATTATATTGAGAATTTAATTTTCACAGCAGCTCTATGAGATAATTACCACAATTGCCCCCGTTTTTCATGTGAGGAAACTAAACAGAAAGATTATACCATTTTCCCAGTTAACAGCTGGGAATTGAACCTAGATATCTTTGACTTCAGACTCTAAGCTCTACAGTTATTTTTCAGAAGTAAAAATAGGAGGAAATGAAACCATATAAAATCTTTTGCGGTTTTTTACATCTGCAGTTTATAATTAGATGTTAGTGCTTGCCTTATATTTGAAGTGAGATTCTGAATCTGGAAGATCACTTAAAGTACTAGAAAGCATTATGACAGAATAATCTGGTTAGTCTCACTACGGCATTATTAGTGGGGCCTAAATTTGCCATATGAGAATTCCTTCACTTAAACAAACCTCGTGTCACATTGATTTGCCAAGATCTGATAGCTTTTAAATAGTCATAGAGGTCTCTGTTGAATATTTTCTAAGAGAAAAGAGTTTGGTGTGAAATCAGTTTTTTACAACTGGAGGAGGCTTCTGCCTTCGCACGTTATTTCGCACCGCCAACGTTCACCTCACCTCTGTGCTGCCACCTCTCACCCGCAAACGATGCCGTCCTCACCAGCGCAGCAATACACTGTGGCACTCCCTTACTGCCTGTCCCTCACGTGTAAACCGTCCTCGGTGCCGGCCTCCTCTCCCCTCATCTCTCCTTGGCCAAGGGAATCCCGGTGCCTCTGCCCTTAAGAGCCCGCTGCCAGTAAGCGCCCTCCCTCCTCTCTTCCCCACACCCACCTATCACAGCACAATGCCCCTGACAGCGGGCATACTCGATAATTATTTATCAGATGGGTGAATCAAACATTTGCCTGGGAAAAACTGAGCTCATTTTCCTGTATAAATGTGATCATAACTTAGTACTATCCTGATTATACTTCAGATGCAATGTATTTGATGGACTTTGTAGACTTTCTGAGGTCCTGAAAATCATGCTTCAGTGAATTATTTCTTTTCATATAAACATGTATCTAAACAACTAAGTAGTCCATACACTTTAGGAATAAAACCATAAATTGAGGCTGCCTATGTTTTCAAAGTACTTAGGTTTGTCTCCCACTAGAAAGTAAACCCTGTCAGGGAGGGCATTTTTGTTACTTCCTGCTGTATCCCTCGGGGCCCAGGTCAGGGCAGGACCTGACATCCTGTGGGTACTCAGTAAATAAAGGTTAAATGAATAGGCAATATTGTGTGGACGAACAAGAAAGCTCACGAGTGGAAAGCATGACTATTTCTCCTTTAAATCATTGCAATGGTATCAGTAAGCCAGATCAGTAAAATATATGTAAATTTAATATTTTCAGGCTTAAATGCTTTGCTTTTTGCTAAGGATTCTGGGATTTGGGAGTAGGAAGGAGGAATGGCCTGCCATTTAAAAAAAAAAAAAAGTTACATTTATTTTCTGGTATCTGAGACCCAGTCCTCAAAGTTCAGTGCCCAGCTTTTTATCAAGAACAGTACAAATAAAGGTAGGATTACTTGATCAGCATTTGGTCCCACTGTCCTCCTGAGTGTTATTTTCCTACATGTGTTACTGGCACAATTTATTTTGTAATAACGTAATTGCCCCCTCATCTGATATTCATTTGCGTAGGCAAAAACTGAATTCTAATACTATCACCTGGAGTCCCTAAAATTTGAACTTTGTTACTAATTTCTGTCCACCAACTTGGGGAGACTAAATGTACGCACCTTGGCCGTAATCACTAGTACATCTTCAGTTTGTTCCATTTCCTTCTTTTCAGACTCCATCCATCCATCCATCCTGCAAACAATTTTGGCAAAGAAATTTGATGGAAGAGAAGTTTAGTTACATTGGTTTGCAGGAGATTTCTTTCATTGTGTGGCTTGATTTGTTTTTCAGTCTGCTCCATCTGGACACAAACATCTGACAGTGGAAGAATTATTTGGAACCTCTTTGCCAAAGGAACAGCCAGCAGTCGTGGGTCTGGATTCAGAAGAAGTGGAGAAGCTGCCAGGAGATGCCTCCCAGAAAGAGCCCAGCTCATTCCTACCATTTTCCTTTGAGCATTCAGGAGGGGCCCCGCAGTCAGAAAACCTGGGTGTCCATCCTGCTGCCCACCACTCAGTTCAGCCTGAAGCCACCACCCCGGTGCTGATCACGCCTGCCTCCATCACACAGTCCAGTGAAAAGCAGGCCCCAAGCTATGCAATCCCGCTGCGCCCTGGGCTCAGTCCCACTTTACCAGCAGAAGCTCCTACTGTACAGGTTCCCCCCAGCTTGCCCCGAAACAGCACCATGATGCAGGCGGTGAAGACCACACCTAGACAAAGATCTCCACTCCTGAATCAGCCAGTCCCTGAGCTGAGCCACGCCAGTCTGACCGCCAGCCAGAGCCCCTTCAGGACCCCACTGAGCATGACAGGCACCGCTGGGACATCCCTCCCGGGCGTTGAGCTTCTCCAGAAACTCAAGTTGACCCCACAGCATGACCAAATACAGACACAGTCGCTTGGGAAAGGTGCAGTGGCACCCAGCTTTTCTCCAGCAGCCGGCCAGCTGGCCACGCCTGAGAGCTTTATAGAGCCTCCCCCTAAGACAGCAGCAGCGAGAGCCTCCACCACCCTGAGCAACATGGTGCTTGCTCCCCTTCAGGTACTGGCAGGGGGGTGGCTATAATTGAGTGGGACAGAACTGCAAGGACTGACTTTAATTGACACAAGACAGAGTAGTTTTTTAAAGAAACAATGGTTGAGTACGTCAGGGGCTAGAAGAAAGGGGAGGTCAGAAGTCCTGTAGTGAACAACCAAGTAATTGGCAAATGGTGGTGTAACTCAATTCCACTTCCCAAAATTATTTCAGCTGAGAAAGCTAAGAAACAGTATTTTTATTTTCCTATGAGGGTATGCATTTTAGGGTTTTTGCTTGCTTTTGCCTGATCGTCCCAGACTGAGTTTATTTGACTCAGATCCAAATGATCCCCAACTCTGTTCCATTTGTAACGTCCTCTGTACTCATTGAGTGCCTCCTGCCTTGTGCCAGGCACACTAGGGTGCCCTATGAGCATGCCAGGTTTGGAGGTATGAGGTCAAATAAATCTTCCTGGTGAAACTCATGTTCAGCTGAGATCTGAAGACTTAGAAGTTAGCCAGACAAGGTTGAAAACGTGTTTGAGGCAAGACTAGCACATGCAGAGGCCTGGAGATGAGAAGGCACTTGCTGAACTGTACTGTGACTGGATCTACTGTGGAAAGAAACTTGCGGGGAAGCAGGTACTGTAAATTGTGTTATGGAGTTACAGGTTTGTCGTCAGAGCCATAGGGAATCTTTCACGTGCTTTGAGCAGAGGGTGGCTTGCTGGGAAAGGAGAAGACAGAAGTAGGATGACACATTAGGAAGGAAGCAGTGGCCATCACCCATGCTTGAGCTGATGGGGGCCTGAATTTGGGAGTGTGGACAAGTGGATTTATTAAGAAGTGTGATTAGTGGCACTTGGTGGGAAATTGATTATAGGGGCTGAAGAAGTTTGTCCCTCAGTAATTTATGCAGTTGGTGAATTGCAAGATCACTGAACTGAAAGGCGGTAGAACTTTCTACTCTAAAATGTATTGGTTGCTTTTTCAGCATTTCAGTCTCATGCCCTTATTATTAACCCCCAATCTTAACATTGTACCAAATAATATTGTATAGAAGATCCTATCATAATAATTGTATATTATTTCTTAAGTTAACAGGATATTTTGTTTCATTCCTTTGAAATCTTGTATAGAAAGAAGAACTGTATTTTGGTTACTTCTTTAAGTTGTCATTTAGGGCCATTTCTGCTGAGGTTGTCTGCAGTATGAGGAGAGAGTGTTCTGTTTAAATATATGCCCCTAAAATGTGCCTGCTGCCCCTGTTCCTGTTGCTCTGCAGCCACCAGTCTTGAATGCCACCCCTCCAGAGGTTGACCTCTGGGACAGCACCCTGCTGTCTGGCATGCCACCTTTCAAGGAAGCTTGCATATGTGTACATGTTCATTTACATGACAGTATCGGATTTTAGGACCAGGGTTTCACAGAGTTCTAATGTATTTTGCTCTACAACAAGAAGTTCTTTCTCTCTCAATAAATGAGGACAAAATTTAGCATGTGTGTCACTCTGGATGAAGACTGCTTATTGCCACCTGTCCAAAGTTTAAATCGCCTTGTTAAGAGGTATACTACCAGGATCTTGCATCTGTGCAGACGCAACAGCAAAAATAGGCGTGGGCTGTCCCCAGCTCTTATAGGACACAGGGTTTCAGCTTCTTCCTAGAGGCACTTAAAGGCTTTGCACACACTTCTCTTCTCAGAGGAACTAAACGGGGTCAGCGTCTATTCCGAAGCTGTCATCCTGCAGTCGAGTCACCAGCTGCATCGTCACACGTTTCTGTCAGCCTCTTCCTTTCGGAATCTAGGAACTGGTTAATGTCTGAACTATTCCTTACTGGTTACCTAGTTTTTTCCCCTGTAACTAGGAAATCTTAATTGAAACTTGCAACATCAGTTCATCTTTTTTTTTTAAACATTGCAGTCTATGCAGCAAAACCAGGATCCTGAAGTCTTTGCCCAGCCTAAGGTGTTACCTAGTGCCATCACGGTAAGAACGCCCTTTTTCTGAAGAACACATAGTGTTTAAGTTCTGCTGGGTGTAAAATAAAACTGTTACTTGAGTGAAAAGTTTAGATGTACCCTCTCCTAGGGCTGGCTCCCCCCTGATCCCCCAGACAGAGTTCATTGCCATGACCTCTGTAGACCTTGAGTCATCTCTCTATATGGATTTCTTCCCCGACTGTGCATACGAGGGCAGCAGCAGCCTCAGCGCAGGAACTCACTCTGTGCTTGTGAGGGCGTGACTGTGAGAGCGGGCCAGCCTGCTTCTCGGAATCGGAAATACTCTTTGGCCTGAAAGGGCTGTGACGTTCCGGTTAACAGAGGGAAGCGTCCGCCCTGCTGCAGTGCTCTCACTGCCTGACAGCAAGCCTCCCAGGCCAGCACGTTCTGTCCCTTCCTTGTCTCCTGCCCCGTTTATAAAAACTTGTCCCCACCCTCCATCACCTACAGCCTTTGAATGCACACGTAATTTTTTCATTTCCTAAAATTTAAACTAAAGCCAACTTCTGACTGGTCTTGTGAACCAGTCTTCTCTGTAGTTTGTCCTGCTACATGGTGATCGGCAGTTCTCAGCCTGCTTGCACCAAAAAAGAAGCCATATGGCCCAGACACCAAAACTACACCCGTAAAACTATGGCAGGATCTTTGCTATTTGTAAATGAGGAAGGTGACAGATAGGAGATTGTCTGTGGATTGTATAAAATGTGAGATTTATTAAAAATACTGATTATTACTGGTTTGTGTGTTCTGATAGCCATTAGCCTAGAAGCACATCTAAATGGGGGAAGGAGGTAGATGTTAGTTTTATTTTTAAGAAAGTGTGTCTTTGATACCTTCAGTGGTATAGTAAATATATTGAACACTACAAAAGAAACGAATGCTTCATATAATTGGATTCTTTTCATTCTCTTTTTATTTAAGTAAAATTTACATATGATAAAATCAGATTTTTATGAGTTTTCCATACACATATGTCCCTTGAGTAGCTATCCAAGATATGTAACATTTCCATCACCCCAGAAAGTTCCTTCGTGCCCTCTTCCAGTCATTTCCCTGCCACCCATATAAAAACTTTACATTTTTAATTCATTGTAGAATTGTTCTTATTGTACATACTATGCACAATAATTTTTATCATATTCCCCTTCTATGATGATCGGACTTGGCTTCCTATAACCACTGTAGGGCATTCTTACCACAGAAATGGGCTTGTCATCCTTTAGCTAACAAGCTTCCTAACCAGACTTAAAATGCTCAAGTGCTTCTGCTGAACGTTTATCTGAACCCCAAATAGTTAGCGTTGGACTCTGTGCTCCAGTCTCCTACTGCTTATCAGGTTATCAGGTTTTCCTACTTTGGGCCTGGCTGCTGGCTTCTGCACTTGGTACAAAATGAGCATTGTTCCCCTGCAGGTTGCAGGCCCCCCACTGGTTACTGCAACAACCACAGCCGTGTCTTCAGTCCTGCTGTCCCCAAGTGTTTTCCAGCAGACAGTTACAAGGTCCACAGACCCTGAGAGGAAAGCAAGCTCCCCTTCTCCTCTAACCGTTGGAACATCAGAAAGTCAGCGAAAGCCTTCCATTATTCTCAGCAAGTCTCAGCTCCAAGATACGTTAATACATCTAATAAAGGTATGTAGAATATCAGTTTAGTCTTTGAATTTTCGTTCTTTAATTTAAAAAAAAAATTGTAAGTTCTTTTTAGAAATTAGTTCATAAAGTAAATTCAGGGTGAGCCAGGACTAGTGTTTCTTCCTGAGCATACACTCGTGCTGGAAAAATATCTGAGTGAATTCCAAAATTTTAATCATGGTTGTTTCTGGGAGGTGGGGTTCTTTGGGTAGTTTTACAAAGCATTTATATGGCCTTTTTCCTAAGCTGTTACCAAGGACGTAAGTTCTGATGCAGTGACTGACGTTACCATCTCTTCCAGAATGACTCCGGCTTCCTCAGTACACTTCATGAAGTCTACTTGCAGGTTCTGACCAAGAACAAAGACAACCACAACCTATGACTGGAGCAGAAACCATTCTGAGCACAGAATGTCAGCCTCACAAACAAATAGTCCTCATCATGGAAAGTTCTAAACAGAACATTGAGTTTGGAGAATCCTGAAATTGAGCCTATGAGAAAGAGACTCATTCCTTAAGAATGTTTTCCAAGTGACGTTCTCAGTGATAATTGAGGTTTCACTGTGAAGCATCACCAGCAGACCTTTGTTTTTTTGGGGGGAAAAAAAGCGTTATGTTATGTTGTGTGGGTGTTTTCATCAGCTGTAAGCAAGTATGTGAAATAAGGAATCTGATTTTTTAGCTGCTTTCACTTTCAAGGTCTTAAAGGGAGGACGTGTCACCAGCCTTGCAGCAGTCAGAGTCCAGCCCAGCTCTTATCCTTTCTGCCTCCCCTCCCCCCTAGAAGCTGAGCATTAGGCGATAGTCCTGTTCTGAAGCGAGCAGAGCTCTGTGTGCAGTAGCTTTGAGTTTTATAGATCAGAGTTTAAGTTGGCAAATTAGGACTGATTTGTTCAAGTGAATTATATTTTATATGAACACCTCATTAGGGCCTTTAAAGTTCTGAAAATTTCTTACTTGTATTTTGTTTTTAAGTGTCCCCAGTGCTGCCAGCAACAGGCTCCCAAGATGGTGATACCATTTGAATTAGGACCCTGTCAGGCCCTGTGGTGGTGTGCGAGGAGGCATGTCATACCTTTGACACAAAGGCTGGGGCTAGTAACGCTCAAATTCTATCAGAAATTTCGCTTTAAGTTAAATTGTCCAGTGGTTTTAAAAATGTTATGTTTCGCCTTATTTCCCTTTTCTGTGTAAACACAGTTAGAAGTCGTTGGTTGTTTTCCTTAACTCTGACAAAAGGACCAGTGGACCAATCCGACAAAGCCATTCTGGTTCCATTCCTCAGTCTACTGAGAATAGTTTTAAAACTATGCAGAAAAGGGAGCTGTTATTCACACTGCCCTTACTTTATTGTAGAATATGGAGTAAAAAACAAAGTGAAATTCAGAACTTTACCAATGTATTCCTAGGCTGCGAGTACTTTTGCAGCCCAAAGTGTGATAATATGTAAAGATGCTTTGTTATGCTGCTATTAATCTGCCATGATTTATATTTATTCTTTTATGGCATGTAATGGTGATTAGTAATATTTTAATGTAGATTTTGATTTATTTCAGCAATAGTAATTTTAAGATAATTCTTTGAATGAAAGTGTCTTCATTTCTACGATACAGGTCATTTTGTAGTATTTAACCAATTAAGATGCACTGCTTACTTTTCTGAGCACTATTTAATGATTGGGTGAAAACCCAAATGGCTCAACCAGCTAGCATAAGGATTAGCTGTGAATAATGCTGACAGATGTGATGGTTCCTCGGGAACAATCATTTAAGCTTTAATGGTAACTCAATCATAAGTCCATAGATTTTTTTCTAACTGAGATTTTAGAAAATCACTTGTGAATTACATACTTGTTTTAGTTTAATCTTAGATTTTTTTTAGCATAAAGAATGCTTTGTTTGATTGGCTTTTTTATTACTCTAAACATGCTTCCTGGGCAACTTTTCTGCTTCTCAATTTAGTGTCTTCTATTGCTACCTACCTAGTTACTTGTGAATTGTGCAGAAGTCGGGGAAGCTTATAAATTCTCATACTCAATCAGGAATAGTTTGTTTTCAAAGGTAGTATGTAAATTCAGCAACCCAAAATGAATCAATCATGCATCACCAGAAAAGAGAAAGTTAGGGTAAGATAGGAGTGTTACTGACCCCAGGAGATGGTGCCCAGGGAGCCATGACTGTTCTCAGAAAACAGTTGCACCCGCAGGTTTTATCACACCCCAAATCGAGTCTCAGTGGGCTTTGGTAAACAGAAGAATCAAGGGATTCTTGTTATAATAGACACTTGAATTGAAATGATGATTTGAGTATGTATGATATTATGAGGGAGTTCAGAGAGAATATCCTAAAGAGGGTCTATAATCAAATCTGCTAATTTTCACCCTTTAATCCAAAGGAATGAATATGATAGATGGTAAAGAGAATCTGTGATAAAGTTTCCTTAATGTGAAAAATAAACTTTTAAGTGCCCAATTTATGGAGACTTGAAAAGGGTAAGCCTGTTTCAACTCCCAAATTTATATATTCAAAGCATTTATTGAAAATTCAGAAGCCAGAGGTTCACCGTTATGATTACCAGGAAGCTCAGGCCAGAATGAGTCTCTAGAATAAAATCAAGCCAAGGCCGAGCCTGGGTAGTTGCAGTTGGATGACCCTGGCCCCGAAGTCACAGTTCAGTTGCCTTACTCCTCGTTCAGGCTCACTAACCAGAACCTCATGCTAGCTTATGTTGCATGTTTGCATTGCTGCAGTGTCTTTATGGAACCTTCATTTTAAACCTTAGTTGAATCGAAATGGACACCAAAACAGAGATGCTTCTTCCTAGGTTTTGCAGAACTCCAGGTGACCTGCATTTAGGCCACCCTGTCTATCTGTGCGCCCACCCCCAACCCGAGGGTGGCACTACCCTTCTGTTGTGGTTAATGTGATGTCTGAAAGGACTCCTGCACCTCCCGAACGGCCTGTTCCTTTAAGGCAAAGTCTCCTCCTCACTGTGCATCTCTCCCGAGATTTGTAAAGCGTGACTTTGAATCCTAAGTTTTCAGAAGAAGCATTTCATGCTATCTGCATGCGAGTGTCCACAGCTTACCTTCGAAGGCTTTGGGACCACTGTCCTAGTGGTGGTTTAAGAGCCCAAGTTGACCTGGATCCTTCTCTACCAGAGGATGCACAGGCTTAGTTTAGGATATGTCTGACCCAATTTTGCATGTCAAGTCTTTGTTCCTTTTCTGCGTTTTTTCCTTGTAAAAATTTTAAACCCCATCAGATACTCTACTAGGTAAATATTTTTAAGCCATGCAGCTTTATTACTCTCCTCCCCAAAGAATGTAGTTTGAAATATTCTCGTTTTGGTAGTAGAGGCCATAACTGCCATTGTATTACTAATAATGCAACATGAAATTGAAGGTGCCTAACTGCTTTAAAGAAAAACAAAATCAGCCATCATATTGTAACTGGGCAAAATGTGGAAACACAGAGGAGTGAGAGGTGGCACAGGCACGAGTGGGCCCAGTCCACATGTGCGAAGACAGAGAGTCACAGGGACGTGTGTCCTGCATTCTTGCTGCACATTTGCTGCTGAGCACGTGTTTCTTACTTATCTGGTTTTTTTCTGTTGTATTCAAAGTACCTTCTGGAACCAGTAGTGTTCAGGTGTCTAAAATTTTAAGATCTGTACCAAGTAAAGCAATTTATACTGGGCTTTTTAAAAGCTGTGCTTGAGACCATTTCCCTGAGTGGACTGGGGCCTCACGGAGCCTGTTTTTTTTTTTCAGCAAATTCGGCAGGAGAGGTGTGTGCAATGTTTTCACTCAGTTTCGTATTTGATTTGATATCTTCATTTGAAACGCTAAGATGCAATATGTTTCACTTTGAGTGGGGAAAATGCAAAACTGTGTTTCCCTTTTATCTGTGTGATTTCTTAAACGTGTTTTTAAAATGTATTCTGAAAGGTTTTTTATTCTGTATTACTGCTTTGGCCATGTGGCTCTCGTGACTTTCAGTGTACCAGATTCTCAGCTCCCTGAAATGTGGGGATGAGAAGCTCTGGAATTACAGCAAGATTTTTGTTCCATGAGCGCAATACTGCATTGTTAACATTTTTAATGGTATGAATTTTATACCATCTGCGTATGTTTGCAAATATTAAGTTATTACATGTTTTCAAATGAGCATTTTTCATCCTAAATTTTATATGTTTGCAAATATATTTTTTTAATAAAAGTTCAAAACCAAGTTTTAGCACCTACTAAGTTTTAATTGTGTTTTTGTGTAATTTGTAGATTTTGAAGGAGTGGCTCCACGTTGCCAGAGCCTCGTCCTGGTGAGATGGGGTGGGTTGAGAGAACAAAACCAGCAGAGAAAACGCTTGTCTACCTGTTTTCAACCTGTTCCAGCTGAGTCACAGGCCACACAGAGTTTTAGGTCCGAAGCCTAACAGGAGTGGACATCAAAAGAACTGCATTTCCTCCTTTACGGTTTCCCCAGGTGGAGGGCACAGTTTTAGTGATGGCCAAAACACTAGTTATAGGGGACCTTATACTCTGGGTCATTTCCAAAATTCACTAAATTCACGTGTATTGAGCTGTCATGTGCCAGGCATCTAGAATGATAAGGAAGGAAAGAAAGGACAGTAAAATGTGATCATTATGGGAACTAGAGAAAGCTTGAAAAAAGGGGGTGAATCATGTGTCTTCCTCATAATTAACGTTTTAGTATGTTTCCAAACAAAATTCTCCCTGAAATGTTTGCTACACCCACCTGCTTTCGTAGAGGATATGCTAACTCTTACTTTAGGACCATTTCTATGTATACACACACCGGCCATCATTAATGCCGCGTGCTCATTCAGCACTCCAGGATTGCTTTTCTTGATCTTCACAATAACCCGTTTTAGGGCGAAGGAAGTTGCAGCTGAGAGTGACTGAGGTCTGTGCCAAAGGCTGCTTATTAAGCCCGTGGTGGGCCAAGCACCTGAAGTCAAGCAGACCAGAGAGCTGGTCTAGAATTCCGTTTTTGAATGCATTGCCTCCGTGATAAATTATTCTAGATTGCTTTTTTATAGTTTCTTAGGTCACTTGTTACCACTATTTATTAAAAGTTAGAGTGGTCTGCTCACCTGCTGCTTTTCATCTGTCCTGATCTAGGAAACGAGGTAACTAGGTTACCTGGAATTTGGTGAAAAACTAAGGTTAGTGGGTACTGAATAAGCTGTAGAGGATGGGGTTTTAGGTTTCTGAGTTGTTTCTATTGATGTTTTCACTCACTGTTTAGGGATCCTGGTTCATAGATTAGATGTTGCTAAAAGCCTGATCTTTAAGTCAGGAGAATGTGAATGAGATTATTGAGGTTTCTGGGAAGCAGTGTTTGTCTCAGAGAACTACCGTTTCCCCGAAAACAAGACCTAGCCAGACCATCAGCTCTAATGTGTCTTTTGGAGCAAAAATTAATATTTAAGACCCGGTCTTATATGGCAGTAAAATAAGACCAGTTCTTATATTAATTTTTGCTCCAAAAGACGCATGAGAGCTGATGGTCCGCTAGGTCTTATTTTCGGGGAAACACAATTATCAAGAACCAGCCAGTCTCCTACGAGATAAGCTAGAAATTGGACCGCCAGTGGTCACTGTGAGGGAAGCCACCTTCAGATGAAGCCAGGTCCTGGAAGCGCAGAAACAGTCAACCCCTGAAGCTCAGTCTACATTTCCACCGTTCAGTGCATAATGAGTTATCTGTTACGTGTAATGTGAAGAGGCCTGACTGGTTTCTGAAAGGGTGCGATCAGTTCTAGGTTCTAAACCTCTCAGCGTTTGCTAAATGGAGAAGGCAACTGCCACACACACAGACAACCCACGGTGAACCTGTGCTGTCGAAACACGGGCCGAAGCATCAAGCACCAAGCCCCAAGTGAGCCCATATCCCTTCAGGTTCACCAGGTAACTTAGCTAGAAGTAACAATGACTAGTTAGAGGTTTCATGTAACCAACAGAAGTAGAATGGCTTGAAAGGAGGGAATTCAAAGTCATTTTGAGTCACATCATGTTCGACAAACATTTCTTTCAGATGAGTTTGAATAAATTTGCAGTGCAATTCCACAAGTAATCATAACTGACATTTGTCATGTGCTGCATGCTTTCTATGCATTCTCGTTAAACCTTCTCCACACCCCTGAGTGGTGGAGGGAAAGGGCCACACATGACCCCAACTTCCTGTCATCCTGGGAAGTGGCAGAGGCACTGGCTGTGGTTGGACTGATGTCAGTCCATCAGTCTGAAAAGGGCCCCAGAATGTGGAGCCAGGAAAGCGGGCACAGTCCAACGTAGTCTTACCAGGTCCCCCTCACTGCAGAAAGATGGGTCTGGTGCTGCCTGAGCCCTGGCAAAGCTCTAGAAGGCACCCTAAGCAAACCACCCCCATTTTCTATGGAATCTCAACAATGCCGTGCCTTCTGAAGCAAGCACAACACCTCAACCCCTACATTTGCTACCTAAGCTCCATTTTGTTGTTTCCATCTCTGATGTGTCCCGTCCCCCAGAGATTGCCTCTCCCAGGCAGGGAGGGGTCTTTCCCCTAAATAGAGCTGGCTAACATCCTTTCGCTGCCCTGCTAGCACTGAGAGGGTCCCTGATTTCGGTTTGACCCTGCACCTACCAGACCCCCAATGGGAAAGGGGATTCCAATAGTGGTATGTGAGGCAATAGTGGCCCCCATTTACCAATTACGGTCTGCACCAGGGGACTCCACCCCAGTGGACACCTTGCCCCCTTTTTAAATATTTTGTAATTCCACTTTTACTGTCCTGACCTGGAATTCAGAGAGCATGTGACCTCTGCCTATACACACAATTTTAAAATAATACTCTAATCGTGATAGAATTTTATTAGCAATAATCGCGCCTCGGGTAAACCTCATTGGCTACGATACTGCCATTGTGCAAAGGTGTGATAGAATTTTATAATGACATGCTCTATATTAAGTATATAAACACTTGGCATGACTACACAAATTCTCAAAATGACCCCATACAGAAGCCCTGCTCTTCACTCTGACACTTGTCCCCACCCTATCCAAACAATGGCTGCTGTCCCATAAAGGGCCTGTCCAGGGAGGCAGCTTCCCCCACGCCTCCATCACCCGCAGCCCTGGCTCTCAGCATTCAATGCCCTGACTCACCTGGGCTCCTTCCCAAAAGGAGACTGAAGAGCTGTTTGCACTCAGCCCAAGAAGCAAGGTTATTAATTAATGCTCCCAGAGGACTTTGGAGTCCTTCAATGAGGGGCCCGTGTGCTGGCAGGTGGGAGGAGACACACGCAGATGCTACTTGTTAGTCTTCATCTGACCCTTGGGGCGGAGGGTGACAGCTATTCTGTCCCAGAAACCATGCTTGACACCACATGTACACACGTGAGCACACATGCACACACACACTTCCACACCCATGTGGAGAACCAGGACAGCTTGAGCTGCTTTGTACCCACAGTGTGGCACAGAGCAGAGGTAGGTGCATGTCACTATTTGAGAAATAGAGTGAATTTCACCTACTCCACAAACTGTTACCTCATTGTTCAGATGAGGAAACTGGCGATTGAGTGATTTGCCTAAAGCAATCAGTCCAATTTCACCCAGCTAGAGCGAGGCAGAGGCAAGAGTTGTCCATGCCACCTCCCTCTGGGCTTGTGGAATGTGGAGAAAGACTCTGGGTCCCTGGAAAATTTTGAGGAGCATTTTGAAATGACAGCAGCATTGCTCCCCTTGATGGGCAATTGATCAGATAAGGGACGGCTTTGCCTATTGTGATTATTCCCCATTACCCCTCACAGATGTGGCTCTCAGAGGGCTTTCTCAGGCCTAGGCCAGAGGAGGGGAGGGAGGCTCAGAGGCATCCTGCCAAGCAAGGAAACTGAGGTCCAGGACAGGAGGTGGGTGTAGACCCAGCCTGCTTTTCCCCTCCATAGCCGTGACTGCTTTCCAATTCAATTTTTTTTTATTTGAAATGGGTTTATTGTCTCAATCCCCCTTACCCATGCCAACTTGGCACCAGTACAGTTTTGTTGCAGGAAATACCATTATTTCAATACTGAGGTCTGTGGTCACCTCCTCCTTGGAGCCTTCCCTGATCTGCAGCCACAGCAGGTAATGCTTTCGCACAGATCACAGGACAGTGAAACATGTGCACATAGCCCCTGCCAGCCTGTGACTGACCTGTCACCTCCTCAGAACCAAGAACAGAGACAGGATCGTCTTCCTTCCCCAGCATCTCACATAGCATTGGCACATAGGCCTCAGTAAATGGAAGGAACAAATGAACGGATGAGTGAATCAAAGGGACGATAATGGAAAACCATTTTCCTGTCCTGACTGGATGACACCAGCAGCAGTACTTGTCTGTCTTACACAGTAGCACAGAGCAGTGCTTTCCCGAGGCCTCGTCTGAGTCACCAGAACGGGAGGCCAGCTGGATGCCCTTGCTAATCCCGGGGACAGGGGAGGGGAGAGAGATAGTAAAAGCCATTGTGCTTGGAAGGCAACTAACCTGGGTTTGGGGCTTTCTGTGTCTCCTCACTAACCCTCCCACCCAGCTGTATGAGGGAGGCACCATTAATGGCTTTGTGTTTCCCAAGAGGAGCTGTAGCTCGGACAGTGAAACAACCCCTCCACATGCCTTTCTCCAGAGTGCTTCACCCCTACTCTCAGTAACCATTCACTTCAGCTATTCAACAACCACCCTGAAGGGGTGGCCAGTTGGCTCAGTTTGTTAGAGAGCAGTGCTCACAACACCCAGGTTGCCGGTTTGATTCCCACATGGGCCAGTGAGCTGTGCCCTCCATAACTAGATTGAAAGAAAAAAAAAAAAACAACGACTTGATTTGGAGCTGATGGGTCCTGGAAAAACACACGGCTCCCCAATATTCCCCAATAAAAATTAAAAAAAAAAAAACCACCCAGGAGAAAATTCACTCCATTCATCTCCCACAATAAAACAAACACGTGCATTCACAGGAACAAAATAGCCACCTCTACCTGCCTGGCTTGCTCAGGGAAACAAAGGAGCTACAAGAAACAAAACAAGGGTGAAGATCTCTCCCCACCCCATCCTCCAGCCCTTGCAAGGTGGGGCCCAACTGCCCTAAAAGTGCCCTGTCAACAGCACTGCCCTAGCCCAACCTGGCACAGAGCCCCTGGAAAGGAGCTTACGGGCTGTTGAGGCGGCTCCCTGGTCACCGCCCAGGGAGGTGCCCAGGCTCCACTACTCAAATTGCAAGCTACAATGACTAGGCACCTTTCCTTTATGCACAAGGAAATCAGGCCTGGCAGAACTTGGCTGGGCTCCATACGGGTGCTTACCTTTCAGGAGCACCAGGGCTCTCCAGCCCCAGGCCTGGGATGACTCAAAGCATCAACCACCCAGTCAGGTCGTGGGATTGGCCAAGGACACACAGCATCAACCCGAAAAAAGCCCTCTCTCCTGGAAGCACAGTGCTGGCTGGAGTGGAAGCACAAGTATTATTTGTTACAGTATAAACTCAAAGGCAGTGCAAATGTCCAGCCAAAGGGAGACAGCGGTTGACCTTCCTCTGCACCAGTAATAATCCTGAGGGAGAAAAGCATATACACTCTGTGGGAAAGGGTTTAAGATACACAGCGATGTAATCAAAAGCGAGACGTGCAGAGAGCTCATGACTCTATTTAATATATTTATGTTGAATAGAAAGGGAGATAGAAAGGGAGAAAAAAAGACTGGAAGGAGACCACCAGAAAGTCGTCCATGGTGATCTCTGAATGGCAGGGCTATAGGGGATTGACGTTTTCTCCTTTGTGTGTGTATCAGCCAGGATCCAACCAGAGAGGTAGAATCTATCAAAGATCTACATTAAGAGATTTGTTGCAAGGAATTCGCTTGCTCCATTGCGGGAGCTGGGAAGGGCAGGCTGGGCTCTCAGCACAGGTGGAATTGCTTTTCTTCCGTCTTTCAACCAATTGAATCAGGTCCACCCAGGATATCCAGGATAATCTCTTTCACTTAAAATTTGATTACAGGGTGGCCAGTGCACTCAGTTGGTTAGAGCTCAATGCTCATAACACCAAGGTCGCCTGTTCGATTCTCACATGGGCCAGTGAGCTGTGCCCTCCACAACTAGATTGAAAACAACGACTTGACTTGGAGCTGATGGGTCCTGGAAAAACACACTGTTCCCCAATATTCCCCAATAAAAATTTTAAAAAAAAAATCTGCTTACAACTTCAACCACATCTGCAAGATATCTTCACAGCAGCTAACCTAGGTTAGTGTTTCATTGAATAACTGGGGACTCTAACACAGCAGAATTGACACAAAATGAACCATCACAATATTTTTGCTAAATTTCCAAATTTTCTACAAGGAACATGTGTTACTTACATAATTTTTTTTTTAACTAGTAAATGACAAAACCACCATGAGACACCACTTTGCAACTACTATGATGGTTAAAATTTAAAAGACAGATGATAACAAGTATTGAAAAGGATGTGGAGAAATTGGAACCATCATCCATTACTGTTAAAATTGTAAAATAGTGTAGCCACTTTGAAAAACAGTTTGATGGTTCCTCAAATAGTTAAACATGGAATTGCCATATGGTCCAACAATTCCACTCCTAGGTATATACCCAATAGAACCGGAAACAAATATCCATACACAGTTTTTATATCAACATTCAGAGCAGCATTATTCATTACAGTAAAAAAAAAAAAAATGGAAAAAACCCAAATGTCCATCAACCCATAAATGGATAAGCAAAATATGGGATATCTATACAATGGAAAATTATCATTCATACAAAGGAATAAAGTACTGTGAAAGTTAATAAACAGAAACTTCATTTAAGATGTAGTCAGGAGGCTAGAAGAGAGAACTTTCAGGCACAGTGCTGAGCCCAACAGGAAGAGACATACCTTGCATCTCTGACAGGAAGTGATCCTACTCTACTATTACAGGAGGAGGAAGAAAAGATTCCTTCTAGCCCAGTAATAGCTCAGCCAATGGGAGGCTGCTGTAACATTGTCAAAAGAAGCATTTCCTGAAAAATGCCTCCTGAAGGAAATTTTGGGCATTGAGAGGAGAGATGGACTTATTAAAACTCAATTAATCAGAGGTGGCCAGTTAGCTCAGTTGTTTAGAGCATGGTGCTAATGACACCAAGGTTGCCGTTCGGTCCCCGCATGGGCCACTATGAGCTGTGCCCTCCTTAAAAAAAAAAAAAAAAAAAGAAAACTCAATTAACCAACCTACAAGTCCATATAGAGTGGTCAAAAGTGGGCACAAGGCTGGAGACACCCTCGCACAGGAGTCATCCCAGACCCTGCAGGCTGTAAGCCCTGGATCTGAGTGAAGGAAAGTGCCCTGAGAACCCAGACTGGCATGTTGGCTCCAGTGCAAGCCGTGTACTGGCTTGGGGCCCCCAGCACCCAGCCCAAGCCTGCCCCAAGGGCACACACGTAGGCTGGCCCTGCCAAAGCAATGCCCAGCACTGTCAGTTAGGAACACAGCTGCTCAGGGCCATTCATGCCTCATGGGGCCGCTCCAGGGACATGAAGGAGCACAGCAGGATAGCTCTGCCCTGAGTTTCTTGCGGACAGCAAAGCAAGAGCAGGAGGAGACCCCACCCACGAGCACCCACCACCTAAGGGTTTACTCCCAACCCAAACACATCCAGGTCAGTAGCCTGGCTTATGAAACACAGGGGTCGCTTAACATAACCACCAGAAATCAAGAGAAGAAAATGCATGCATAAAAATGCACCCCATCCCCCAATCTCAGCAGTATTTTTTTCAAGATAGAATTTTGTTTTGCTTTTTTTTTGAATTATAAAAGTCAACACTGTTCACTGGCATTAAATTCCAGCAAAAGAGAAACGTGTAAAATAGAAATTAAAAGTCCCCCTCAGTCCCACCATCTAAAGTCCCCCACAGCTTGGAGTGTGTCCCTGCAGCCTTGCTGCTTTGCCCATGCAAACTGATAAACACGCACATACTCTGGCAAACACACGTGTACACACCTGCTTTTATTTATTTTTGACAGAAACAGGATCACACTACCTGCTGTTTCATCCCTTGCTTTTACTCCATTAACAGTGTATCACATCTTCCCGCCCCACACGGGACTTTCAGTGCTTTACCTGCCGCACCGCACTCAGCCCTGTGGGACACACAGCAAGTTATTGAACTCAGGTCCTAAGGGTCTCTCTCCCCAGTATTTTTCCCTGGAGAGTTCTCAGCACCCACAACAGAATTGCCTGAGAAACACAGAGTCCCAGGCTTCACCCCAAAAATTCTGATTCAGAAGGTTAAGTGTGGTACCCAGGGATCTGTGTATTTACTAACTGCTCAGGCAGCTCTTGTGACCTAGTCAGCTAGGAGACTGTCATGTCTGGTTTTGGGACCATTAAGGAATTACATTTCCCCACAGGCCCATCTAATTTCATCCCCAAGAGTAAGATCATTTCTCAGGAGGTTTGGTCATCACGCTGATCAGGTAAAATTACTGCTCAGGCCCCCACCAGGCCCTGTCCTCTGCTGTCATAGACATTTTGCTGGTGGAACTTCCCTCAGGACCATTTCCCAGGCACAGACTTCCCAGTCTAAGGGCATGAGCATTGTGGGGACCTTCACATCTGAGGGTCCGGCTGGGTGCCCAGGGCTGAGCAGCAGGAGGAACTGGACCTTGGCTCTGCCCTGTGCCCTAGGTGGGAGAATTTAAGGAAGATTACATTAAATTGGGAAAAAGCAAAGCAGGGATTGGATTACAGGATAGTTAAGATTATGCGCTCTCTTGAGGGTGGTTATCCCTTCGAGGGGTATTACTTCTGGCATTTCAAAGGTGTGTTAGCCTAGACGCATAAGAACAATGGACAGGGCTTGTTCAAAAACCTTTCACTAAAGAAATTATAGGCGTGGGGCGTGACTACCCTCCATGACCTTCCCAGTTAGGAATCTAGGATTTATTGCAGCACCTCTTTTTCTTCCACTAGATCCAGGCGGTGTGAAGATTTCAAGAAGGGCCTTACTGGCACAGGGAACAGCCTGTGCAAAAGCCTCTAGGCAAAGCGAGCTTAGTGTTTTTCAAGGAAAGCAAGAAGGCCCGTGTGGCTGGAATGGGGTTGAGGGAGTAGACATAAATAGATAGAAATGGGAAAGAGGTTGGGGGAGGAGGGATAGAGCATGCTACCATGGAGGGGCCTGATATTCTAGGGTGGAGGGAGATCAATGGGGGGTTAGCTAGGCAGGAATAGGGGTTCTCTCTGGCAGCCATGGAGAGAGAGGCTCTCTCTCAGGGAGGCTGAAAAAGGATGGGGGAAGGGGAGCAGAGTAGCAAGATGGCAGTTTGAAGCCAGGCAGAAAGCTGTGGCCAGCAGGACCCGAGGTCTCCTTCCCAAGTGACATGTGATTTATAAGGAGCATGTGGCTGAATAAAGACTCAAGACCTGGGGACAGGAGTAGTGCCTTGGACGAATAGGGTGTTGACAATACCTCCAGCCAGCCCAGGATTCTGGTTCTGAAGCTGACCTTGGCGAAGGCCAAGAGCTCCTGAAATGTAGCTGAAGCCCAGGGTGAATTGGGTCTCACTCACCTGGAACCCCGAGACGAGAAGAAGCTAGAATCAGGGGTCTCTAGATGGAGGGGCATTTTCTTTCCATCACTATGGGATCCCTAGATCCAGTGAATCCCATGCCACCATCAGTGACCAGGGTGGGTATAGGGGATCAAGGATTAGTCCCATTGGGCAGGTGGGGAAATTAGGGTTTGTAATATGAGGCCACTGCTCTAAAGGCCAGAGTTGCAAGGCACAGAGCTTCCAAATGGTTTCAACGGTGTGTCCTTTTATCACCCCTTGAGCAGCCTGAGGACAGAGCTGGCATACCCCAGGGTTACCTCACTCTATCCAGTCTGCAGTGCTGGCTAACTGCGGGCCAGCCTCAGGTGGGCAGGCTTCTGTGGACTGAGCCAGCAGGAGCCAAGTGCTTGAGGGTCTCAGGCTGGTATGTGGGAGCCAGGCCAGCAGAGGAGCAGCCAAGGAACACTTGGGGGTGATGTGGGGGACTCACTCACATCCAGTCCATCGTCCCACATGACCCAGAGCTCTGAATGTGGGCTCTGCAAAGGACACCAAGTGGACACAGGCAGCACCTGGCGACTGGTGCCTCCCACAGTTCTCTCAGGGGCTCAGCATCAGACAGCTCTGGTGCAGGCCCCTGCTCAGCCACCAGTTGCAGAGGCCTGCCTTTATCTCTCCTTTTTAACATGGAGCTTCCACCTGTGGAAGATATGGTAAGTGGCATTGACCTCATGGGGCATGTAGGGTGGGTGGATTCTGTAGACAGTCACTTTGATGATGGTACCCCCACTCTGGGGACTCCCATCCCCCTGGGGGACAAGGAAGTCTGTTAACAACAGAGGTGGGCGCTCTCTTGGAGCTGGGGCTTGAGGATGGGGCTGGTCTGCTAGGACAGAGCCCCACACTCACCAGCCCTGTGACCTTGTTGACCTTGCCAGTCTCAATTTGCTCATCTGTAAAATGGAATTCCAATGAAGCCTCCCCTCTCAATTCCACCCAGGACCTTGGCGGAGGAAGGAGACAGACCAGTCTGCAGTGAAGGTGCAAGTCAAAAGGCAAACTCTGAGCCAAGCCTAGAACCTGGAGTAATTATTTTTATTTGTGTGTTTGGTAGTTACCGCGGGGCAGTGCTGCCTGACACACAGTAGCATGGCAGTCCGTAGCTGCCGGCAAATGTTGGGGGAGGGAAAGGAAAGCAAGGGGAGTTTGGGCAGGTGAACAGCATCCGGCTGGTCCCCGAGACGCCGGACTTAGCGGCTGCCTCAGTTTCCTGATCAGCGCGGAAAGACTAGAGAACCCGCCGCCCAGGGCAAGGGGGCGGGGCGGGGCGGGGCGGGGCGGGGCTGTCAGCCGCGCGGCGGCCTGGGGTGATGCGGTCGCCCCGCCTCCACGGGCGGGCCCGGGAGTCTTAACGCGCCCCCGCGCGGTACCGGGCCTCGGCCACTGCCGGTTTTTGCCGGAGCCACCACCTTACTTCTGTGTCTCCGCGTCCTCTAGCCCCCTGCTCGCCGGCCGCGCTATGGAGGGCTACCATAAGCCTGACCAGCAGAAGCTGCAAGCCCTGAAGGACACCGCCAACCGCCTGCGCATCAGTTCCATCCAGGCCACCACGGCGGCCGGCTCTGGGTGAGCGCGGACCTGGGGAGGGGCGCCGGCCCCGGCAGAGCTCAGGCTGGGGTGGGGGAGCCGATTCGGAGGCCGCGGTCGCCGCCAGCACGCCGGCTACCTGTGGTGCAGCACGGTGCCACCACGGGAGTGGCGGCGAGGGACGGGTCAGGTGGCGGAGGCGCGCGCATCGCAGGGCCCGGGCCCAAGCCGCCTTCCGCTGCGCCGCGCCGTCTCGGCCGGGCTTCCGCCCTGTTGGCCTCGGCGCCTTGTGCGCCCCAGGCCGTCTCTGCTCTAGTAGTAAGATTCCGGCTGCGCTAAAGTGCGGAAGACGCGGCTCGCAAACCGTGCAGCCCATCTGCGGCCCTGAGGGAAAGGCCACCAGTATTGCGCTCGTGCGGAGCCAGACCCTGTACCGTGCACCCTACACGCGCGGCCCTCTGGACCCTGTCCACGCCCTGTGTGGGGAAACCGAGGCTCCGAGTTTAAGTCAGTTGCCCAAGGTCACTCACGGCGAGAGCTGGAATTTGAACCCAAACTGCCCAACTTGAAAGCGCCTGTTTTAACTCCTCATCTTGCCGGGAGACTCGGCCTGGCCTTCTCCCCACCTTACACTGCCCCTCCCTTGTGCCATCCCACATTCGTGCCACCCTTGGGTTGGAGTCCGAGTTTGCCGCCGGGGATTGCTGAGACTCCGAGCTAGGGAGTGGGGTGGGGGGAGTGCGGAGGAAGGCAGCCACGTGGATACAGAACCCTGGCCCCGGTGCGAAAGGGAGGTCTTAGATCTGACCTGGGGCCGGAGGTGGGGGGAGGGGTTAGAGAGCGGATACTTGGAAGGCTGAGAGATCCGAGGACCAAGCCCCACGGCTCCAGCAGTAGGAATGCAGTCCTGCGGGCAGGGCCAGCAGCCAGGTGCACTTTCCCCAGGTCAGAGGCTGGGGCACCCATCTCCCAATATTCTTTTGGGGCCAGCCCTCTGGCCGAGAAGGTGGAGAAAGGCTGATGCTGATCCCCAGAAGCCTCCCTTGAAGACGACTGGTGGCCGGGACAATGATAATCACAGGGGCCACCATACAACTGGAGGCCACCGGCGGGGTAGTTAAGGTCAGAGTCTGTCCTGCTCTGAAATGAGAACAATGGTAGCTCCTACTCACTGGGCTGTTTCAAGGATGCAAGCCTCTCCCTTAGAGCCCGCATGAGGCTGCACAAACAGGAATACGTTGGGTTCATGAAATGAATTTGGGGGCTGGGTGGGGGGTGATTTCCAAGAACCGTCCCAACCAAGCTGTGTGCTTAGAAAAAAGACAAGATGCTAGCTTCCGGACAAGTATATACGGTCTGTATTACTAAGTAAAATTTTTTTTTTTACCTCCAGGGTGGGTATGTTCTAACCCTTTGTGCCTTTAAGACATCCAGTGCTCAGAAGGGATTAGACCTCTCTTGGCAGGCCTTTTCCCTTCCACCCCACCCCCATGTACACTTTGGACCTCTTATCTCTATTGGGTTTGTATCAGTCCTACTCATTGTGTGGGGGCCCCTGTCCTGGCAGGGACCCAGCTTACTTGCCATGCTCCCTTCCCCAGCCTGGCACACAGGAGGTCTGCACACCCTGTAATGATTCTTGAGTACTACAGGTCCCCTTCCTTTGACCATTTCTGGGGGTGACTCGCCCTGCAGGGCCTTGTTGAGCCCTACTGTGTGCTAGGAGCTGCTATCTAGCCAGGCTCTTGGGGGTCTAGCTGGAGGGACAGCAGTTACCCAACTAAGTGGTGTTATACCTCTGAGCATCTTGTAGGGCCAGGTGAGACCTGCGGACAGTTACAGGGTTACTGAGCCAAATAGGTATCTCTGGTGTGACACAGCATCCTTTGTTGCTAGTATTCTCATGCATTCTGAGAAAAACCCTAGGAGATAGATGTTAATACATACATATTTTATAGATGAGGAAGCTAAGCTTAGTGCATTAAGTGACTTGCCCACGCTGGTCGTTGGTGGTGGTTCCATGCTGCCCAGTGCGGGGCTTCTTGCGTTTTCAGAAAGACTTCTTGGGCAGATACGAGAATGGAGAGAAATTGGAAATGGGGAGATCAGGTGCAGTGATGGCATGTGTCAGTCAGCTTGAAGGCACTTGGAGAGAAATGAAACATGTACAGCTGTTGGGAGATCCCAGAGGGCGGGTGTGTCCAATGGGTCTCCTGGGTCTTTACTGCCTAGTTAAACTGATTCCTACGGGGAAAATACTGTATGAGTATATAGCAACTGAGGCTTTACACCGGGTTTACTTTGTGATGTCTTAGGAGGAACTCACTGAACTCCAAGTGTCCATTTGCGAAAAGAAACAGTGTAAAATATAGTGATTTCTGCATGTTTGTGAGTGTGTAAAAGATACAGGAAAGAAACACTTAGAGAAAATTTATTTTTCAGGAGGAAGTAACCCTGCTATGCAATCCCTGTCACAAGAGACTTTGAAAGGTGTGTGCCAAGAGCTATATGTGTGCGCAAAACTAGTTTTGGAAGACTTGAGTTCAGGGCAGGGTTCCGGTCCCTGGATGTTTGTTTTGAGGCTCCCTGTTTCCTCACCACAGTGGGTGAGTTCCATCAAGTGAAGACTGAGTCCTGACTCCTTGGCCCAGTCTGGGCAGCAGTCACAGCCAAAGTGACCATCTGTCAAGGTGCCCCCTTTCTGGGCGAGCTTACATCCCTGGTGGTGAAACAGCACCTAGATCAAATCTTTTCATTGTCACTCACCCACCCCTGCTGGACTCACACATTGTTTCATTGAGGACACAGGCTGTCGGGTTCAGAATTCCATGGGGTCCTGATTTCTCAGTAGCTTTCCCATTCCTTTGCCATCGCTGACCCCTTGTCAGTGGACCTCACCAGGCCCCAGGGAGTAAGGACACTGGCTTCTGTGTCAGGGGAGCTGAGGGACAGAGGGCTCTTTGTGGAGGCAGCACCCACAGTGGCCAGAGCGTCTCCGGGGTCATCTCCTTCCACGTGCGGAGAGAACTATGGCAAGGGTCCAGCTCATCCAGGTTTTAAATAAAGGAAACCCACTGGCCTTACCGAGAAGGGGCTTTGCTGCTGAGGCTGGTGGTCCTGGTTTCGTAGTTCTCACTGACCAGGGCTAGACTGTGGCCTTATCCAAACAGTGCTAAGTGTCATCTGAGGACAGAATTAGGCCTAAATTGGGGAAGCGCAGACTGTGCTTTTAACATGTCCCCAGGGCTCTGACCCACAGCGTTGGAGAGGATACTTGGGAGCCAATGTCTAGCCGGGTCTGGCTAGTGGGCACAAGGGCACAGGAATCTAGTGAAGCCGGGCTCCGTTCAGAGCAGCTGTGCCCTTGGCAGAAAGGCCCTCCCCACCCAGGGCCTTGGTTTCCCATCTTTAAAGAAGAAATTCATAGATAGTTGTTTCTAAACTAGGTCCCTCAGGAGTGTGACGGGGGAGCAGAGTGAGCAAGTTCTGGGGTCCTACCCCCTGCTGTTGCAGGTTTCACATCCTGGTGGTCCATGTGACTTTGAAGTGGCTGGAAGTGCGTCCCTGTCCCCAGCTCTGGCATTCCAGGATGTTTTGGCTGAGTGCCCAGAGGGCCCCTTCAGGTCTGGCCTCTCTGGGCAGAAAACCACGCCCAGGGCCTGCTTCTCGGCCCTGACTGAGGCAAGAGCGAAGCCCGTTGAGATTGCCCCAGCGGCAGCATTTCCCAACCGGGTGTGAAGACACCTGACTTCCCTGGACTGACTCAGTTTGTGTTTCTTGAAGCTGGAAACTAGGTGCAATCCCCTGCGTAGGGTGTGGCTGAGACGTGCTCGTGGCATCCTGTGAGCTGACGACTCTGGTTCTGAAGCAGCTCTGCTCCCTGGACTCGGCTTCTTTAGGCTGCCCTTTGTCACTTGAACCTGGTCCTTCAAAATCAGGAGCTCCCTCATTGCCACAGACCAGAGCCATTTGCCCTGCGTGCTGGAATGCTCTGAGGGCACGACCTGTCCAGAGCTGGGTCCTTTGGCGGACTCTACTCTTGGCCTGAACTGTGAGGCGGAGTCCACTCTGAGGGGTGGGCTTGTGGGGCTGGAGTGCTGCCACCAGCAGGTGGGTCTGGCTGAGCTGGCTGCACTGTGTTGGGCATCTTGTTCAGAAGGCATTGCACCTCAGGGCTTCACAGCTGGGCAGGGGCTGTGCACACTCTAGAACTTCCTCTGCTGGGCTCTCAGCACCTTTGTCTTCCTTTTAAAAACAGATCTTGACTAGCTCTGTTGAGGTGTAATTTGCAAATCATGACATTTTAAGTGTACGGTTCAGTGGCTTTTAGTAAATTAACAATGATTTACAATAAGTTTTAATGAATCTACCATATAGAATTTTAAGGACGCTTCATCACCCCGAAATGACCCCTTGTTGTGCTCATTTGCTGTCCATTTCCACCTCTACTCCCAGCCCCCAGGCAACCACTAATCTCTTCTCTGTCTCTATAAATTTAACTCTTCTGACATTTCGTATAAATGGAATCATGCAGAATGAGATCTTTGGGGTCTGGCTTCTTTCACTTAGCATAATGTTTGGAAGGTCACCCATGTCTAGCATGAATCAGTACTTCATTTCTTTTACTTGCTGAATATTCTGTTGTATGGATTTACATATTGTTTATCTATTCATCAGTTTCTCATAGCATTTTACTTTTGTCCCAGCTCTTCTGATGGCAGACTGTATGACTTTGGGCAAGTCACTTCCCTTTTGTGGACCTTGGCTCGTTTCTTCATTCCATCCCCTGTGGTCGGGGTTGGGTGGGGGATGTCACAGCCCCAGACCACAGATGAGGAGGTGGCGGCACTGACAGGTTAGGCGTCTGGTCCTCCAGCAAATGGTGGCTGATGGTGACCTGGGCTTTTCGAATGCATTATCTCATTGGGACTCTTGGAACCCCCCACATAGCATCCCCATTTACATACAAGTGAGAAGCTGAGCCTCAGGGAGGTGAAACACTTGCACAAGTCACACAGCTATATCGCCACCTGGGAAACTTTGCAGAGGGAGATCCCTGAAAGTGGGTACCTGGCCCCTAAGGACCTGTATGTTTTTCCTTGGTGAGTGTGGAGACAGTTCCAGCAGTGTGGCTGGATGCAGGCTTTGGAAGGGATAAAATATTGCAGGCTCACCCCTCATGGGCCTAGAAAGGAAGAGTTAAAATCAACTAATTTTCAACTTCTGGTGTCTCTTGGTGGCCGAGCTCCCTCCCTCCACATCCACGCTGGGCCTGGGCACGCTTCTACCACATGCAGAATGTGCTGGTGCCGTGCCATTTATCTGTCATGCCCCTTTGCGGTAGCCAGGTGGGAATGTCACCCTAGGGTCACAAGGTGGACAGGGCAGGCAGAGCCCCTGCACCTTCCTTTTTCCTCAGAGCAGCATTTCCCCTCATTCCTCTCGCTACAGGGTCAAGACTTTTGAAACAAGATTCCTCAGGGGCGGGGCTGCCCTTGGAAGCAGGAAGGGCAGGAGGTCTACCTAACTGGTGTGGACTGGATGTCCTCCAGCTAAAGTTTGGCTCCGGGGACAGGGCACTTGGGTCCCTCAGGCAGAGAAAGTTTCTCGTTTACATTTCCTCACCTCCCTCTTTCAGGTCTAGTGTCTTTTCCCCATGACCAGGAGCTCGTAGAAATGGTTAAGTATAAGATGGTTGTGTGCTGGGAATGGGGTTACTAAACCAGCATGGACAGTTCTGGATTTCTCTACTAATGCGTCTGTGCTGGGAGTGACTTACCCCTAACCCGGTGTGTGGGGGGGGGGGGGGAGGCGTGGGAACTCCAGGTGTTGCATGTGCCCTTGGGTTTGGCGTTGGGCATGTTTTAGCGTGAAGGGCCCTCAAAGAGCAGCATCAGAGAGCTGCGCTGAGCTGCATGGAGGGGTGGCAGGGAGGCACATTCCCTGAGGCTGACATCGTAAGAAAACTGGGCCAGAGGGCTCAGGCCACGTCAGGCAGGAATTACAGCATGTCCCAGCAGGAACCCCAACCTCCAGTCTATTCCCCGGGGCAGGGCCTGGATTAGTCAAGTGGGTCCTAAGAGACCTGAACAAGTCTCATCTCTAGGATGTAATGCTTATGCTTTGTATTATTAATACTTTTGCCCAGTAGCCATTCAAATAACTGCAGTTAATAGAATGTGGGAGACTAGAAACAGGGGCCCCTTGACCCCACCACTGCGGGGCTAGAAGCGCAAGCTCTTGGCTTTTGTCAGCCCCACCTCAGCCCTTGTCATAGGCAAAAGGGATTTTTATCTTTTCGTGATTATAGCCTTTGTAGAAGATGAGATTGTGTGTTTTGCCTTTTAAATTCTGCACAAAAGTATGGTTTCTAGTGGCTACACTAGCCCTCAAAATGCCCCTTTAAAAAGCGGCCACGTAACCTAATGATGCTGTTGGGCAGCCTGAAGCCCACGTTTTCAGACTAACAGCCCCACGAGGCTGGGAGGTTTGTGGTGATTCCATGAGCCTCGGTCCCTTACCCCCTGCCCATGGCCTCAGGACCAGCTCCCCTGGGGCCTGGGCGGGCAGGGCGCCCCTCACAAGTAGTCAGAGTTCTAGGTGGTCCCACCGGGATGTAGCTCCCTGGTCAGTCACAGAGGCCACCGCTCCTCAGCTGCTGACTCCTTGTAGTTCCTGCTGGGAGCCCCCAGCCCGGAGCTAGGCTCCACCTGGCACCAGCCACCCGCTAGGTGCAGTGCTGCCTTGCACTGGGTCCCGCTGTGCAGTCTCAGCGGCCCTCCTTCCTTACTCTAGTCCAGCAGCAGAATTTTTCAGCTGTGTGACTCTAAGGGTCTGGACGGTTGGTCCCTGGGAGGGTACAACCCCCCACGCCACCAGCAGTGTCTTCCTTGAGATCCATGTAACCCTCCCAGGAAGCAGGAGCACATGGCTCTCTGACTGCTTGGGACACCCCCACCCCCACCCCCAGGGCCCTGTGCATGGGCTGGGGTGAGCCCTGTAGGTCATGTAGGTCAGGGGTCCAGGACCATAATGCATGTCTGTCTCTCTCTCGGGCCACAGCCACCCCACGTCATGCTGCAGCGCCGCGGAGATCATGGCTGTCCTCTTTTTCCACACCATGCGCTACAAGTCCCAGGACCCCCGCAACCCTCACAATGACCGCTTTGTGCTCTCCAAGGTAGGAACCCAGCCTTCCACCCTTCACCTGGGGCTGGGGTCATGCGGGCCCTGGACAGGTGAGAAGGTGCTGGCAGTAAGCCACCTCCAAGGGGACCCACCCCCCGGTGTAAGCCCAGGCCTGGCCCACCCTTCTCCCCCAGGCTCCTTCTCCACCTGCCAGGCCCAGCCCCTCCCTCAGTGTCTTGCTCTGTGCTGACCCAGCTGGTAAATTGAACCTGTGAGGGAATCAATGAGCAGATTAATAGGGGACAGCAGCGGTGGTCTGCCAGGTGTTGTGCCTGTTTGGTTTGACGTGCAGGACTCCAGTCCAGGTCTGGGCACAGCTTTGTAGCTTTCTAGCTTGTCTTTGTGCTCTGCCAACACCCCAGGCCGTAGCTTGCTCCCTCGGGAGTGGTAGTGCATTGCAGCGGGGCTTGGCATGGGGCATCCTGCCCTGCCACTCGCACACGAGAATCACAGCCACAAACCATGCTACGAACCCCTGAAATCCACCTGTACCCAGGCCTGGCTCCATGGCCTCTGGTCTTTCCAGGCAGGCGTGAGAGCTTAGAAGTCTGTCCAAGACATTCGCATGCCACAAACCAGGGATTATGGGGGCCAGCTGCCTGCTGGGGTTTTGGCTTCAGCCGGCCTCACAGCTGTGCTCCCTCTGCACCTGTCCTAGGGCCCGCTCGGCCTTGGCTATGAGCACTGCAGGCTGGAGAAGCATGAAAGGAAGGAAGTGGCCTTTACTGGCTTCCTCCTCTGAAATGGATACTTGGCCAGAGGCTTGGCCAGGCCCCAGGTTTCAGTGTGTGATGGGAAGAGCCCGCTAGTGTCGGCTCCCTGTCTGACCTCTCCGTCCATGTCCATCCCTTGGCAGGGCCACGCCGCTCCCATCCTGTATGCGGTCTGGGCTGAAGCTGGCTTCCTCCCTGAGGCGGAGCTGCTGAACTTGCGGAAGATCAGCTCCGACTTGGACGGGCATCCTGTCCCGGTAAGTGCTCCTCTAGGAGCCGCACAGGCTCCGCCTCCACTTCCCGTGTCCCAAGACGTGCTGGAAGGGGCTGCAGGGGTGCCCTTTGAGAAGCCAAGGGTGCTCATGGTGGAAAAGGGCATTGAAGTGAGCAAGGAAGAGGTGGGTGTTTGGGGGGCTCGCTCTCTTCACCCCAAGCTGGTGCTGAAGGGCAAGCCTTTCGAGGCCCCAGCCCAAGATGCTGAGTCAGCTGCGGACACAGCCTCTCCCCAATCACCAAACACCCAGCTTCCCTTCCCCGCGGGGCCTCCCTGGCCATAGACACACAGCTCAGGAGAAGACATTTACCAGGGTGTCAGTAAGGGGTCGCGGGATACTGGTGACGCTCCAGGGGAGAGGTCCAGTTTGCTCCTCAGGGTGCTGATCCCAGCAGGTGTTTGGAGTTCATGGGTTACCATGGAAACACACACACCCTCCCCCATCTGGGTACCCACTAGGGCCAAACGATCTGTCAGTTTTGTCATGAATTCTCCCGGCCACTGTGTGAGGTAGATGATGTGGGCTCCCTTTACAGATGAGGGAACTGAGGCCCAAAGCGGTTCAGCCCCCGGCCTGAGGTCACACAGCTCCTTGGTGGGCAGAGCTGGGAGTTGAACCACACCTACAGTTACTGCCGCCTGAGAGTGAGAAGTCACACTCTGGGTGGAGGCTGCCCGGGGGCCCAGCCTGTACTGCTATGTCTGAGTGGGGATGAGGCCGGCCCTCGAGTCCTGGATCCTGGGAGGTGAGCTGCTTCCTTCTCTCCTCTGTGAGTAACTGTGGTCCTCTGTTATGACAGAAACAAGCTTTCACCGATGTGGCCACTGGCTCCCTGGGCCAGGGCCTTGGGGCCGCTTGCGGGATGGCCTACACAGGCAAATACTTCGACAAAGCCAGGTAACACTCCCACTCCTCACCCCCACCTGGAGTTTGGAGGGAGGGGTTCAGCCTTAACCACTGCCCCCAGGCACATCCTCTTGCCTGAGTAGGAGCTCAGTTAACAGTACATATGTGCATGTGTGGCCTGAGGCTGGTACCATGGCCAGTTCCCTTTTCAGATAAGGAAATAGGCTCAGAAAAGTGAAGGGAACTGCCCAGAGCCCCTTGGTAGTGACTGGCAGGGCCAGGTTTGAACCCAGAGCCCATGCTCCTGACCAGATGCTCTTTGGCCAGAGTGCTTTGGCTGATGAGTTCCTGTGTCACCCCCAAGCCTGGTTCTTGGACCCAGAAGTCTCAGCAGGCTCCACCCACTGGTGTCAGACTAAGTGCCACAAATCTAGGCTGAGCTGCTTGCCTTTGTCTTGGGAAAGGAAGAGTGTGTGTTCTGGAGGATTCTGGGCATCCCTGAGCCCCACCTACCAACCAGGGAAGAAACAAACATTGGAGAAATTGACCTGATCATAGAGATTTGCTGCTCCAGCGCCAGGTGGTTTGGAGAAGAACCCCCTGAGGCAGATTTCAACCACAAGGCCGTCTACTATGGCCCCATTTGGCCTGCAGACAGGTCTCTGCTGGGGAGAGGGCAGGAGCGTTAGCTGCAAGCTTTAAGGAAAGCACTTGCTACGTGGTTTCTTCATGCCTTTGCCCTTTGGGGCCCTATACGTGGTTCTCAGGGCTTTATAGGCTTTCACCTTGATAAGCCCTCTTTGGGCTAAGTGGCGGCATGAGTACAGTTACCCCTCCCACAAATGGGAAACTGCGCTAAGATGCTTGCCTAGTGGTGGGAGGTAGGACTTGAACCCAGGGCTTGCATCCGGAGTCTATATTCAGTCTCCAGGCTGCTCTGGGGGGCCTGAGGGAAGCACAGGAGGTTTGGGAAGCCCTGTGGGGAGGAAGCTTCCTAGAGGAGGGGCCAATGGAGCCGGGCCTACAGGTGGCGGGAAGGGTCCAGCTGTGCAGTGGTGGCTTCCCCAGTGCCCTATGGCCCGCAGAGGTGGCTTCCCCAATGTCCCCAGTCCACCCAACCCACTGACGGAGAAGGGCCACGGTCATGGGGGTATGGTGGTGACTACAGCCCCACTGAGGACAGATATCTGCAGGGAGCCTGACTAGAAGCTATACACCTACTATGTGCAGGGGAAGGGGCTCCTGAGACTGCTGTCCAGGAGGTAGGCTGGCGCCGTGAGGCATCCCAGAGCCCCTCAGGCCAGTGTCACCTGGCAGCACAGAGTTTGTCTTCAGTCCCTGGCTGGGCTTTGGGGCCAGGCTCAGCTATACCCAGGGTGATGCTCCATGAAGTGAAGAAACGCACACAGAATGGGATGTGTGTTTAAGAGGATCTTATTTGGCACAGAACTGGAGATGTGAGTTAATTAGTCCTTACAGTTGCTTGAAATAATTCCCTGCAAAGGGTCATTTGCTGACCCTAACATAATGGAATAAGCCAGTGTAGGGAGAAGGGGTTTAACTGGGTTCCCAGCTGCCAAGGTTGGCTAAGGCTCAGGGCCTGGGACTGTACCTGGGGTGGGCAGAGTGGCAGGGGCGTCAAGGGAATTATCAGGTCCTGCCAGGCTCCAGGAGGAAGGTCCTGATAGAGCAGACCCAGCCTCCAGGCACATCTCCAGTCCACCAACATGGAGCATGCATCAAATTGGCTCTTCATTTCTCTTTTAACTGCTTTTTCCCCATTATGAAATACCTACTCATTTGAAAAGTACAGAAAAGCATTAAGAAAACATGAACATTTTCTTTATTCTTAACCATCCCCCCATTCAAATCTCAATGTATCATATTTCCTTCATATTATCGTGAGAAGAAATTTAGAAATGTGTAATCCTTATACTTTTACATTCTGCCTTTTAGAACATTTTTCTCACCTTGTAAATGTCATGGGCTAGTTGTAATGATTGCATGAGTTCCGTTTTATGGATCTGCTGAAACCCGTGCAGGCAGTCCTCTGCAGTTGGACATTTGAGGCGGTTTCCAAACACCTCTGCAACAAACACCGGCCTTCTGTGTAGGGTCTCTTCCCTTTATGATAACTCGGAGCCTCAGGGTAGGCCCCGGCTTCTGTGGGGCCCCCTCGTCACGAGCCTCTCCAGTGTCTCCCCAGGACCCCAGGATGCCCTCCTGGCCTGAGCCTGGTAGCCTGAGAAGGCCAGTCCAGCTCCCTTGGAAGTTGGTGTGGGGTTGGGAAAGTAGCCAGTCTGCTTCCCTGGACTCCCTTTCTGGGCAAGTTGATTCCCTACAGGCCTCTGTCTCCGCCCCATCGGGCTGGTGACTTCCAGGAACTTCTGTGCTAGACCCACTCCCCTCCGGGGTCTCTGGGCCCCCTTGCGCCTGCAGGATTAGCTTCGGGAAGCGTCTGTTAGTGGGGCCCTGGGACCTTCTGCTCCTGGCCAGGACACCAGTGGCCTGGCCTGCTGGTGGCCACAGCAGGGAAGGGTGGTGGAGCCCTCCTTGACTTGCTGGCCTGGTGAGGTGCTGAGTCATGCTGACAGTGCCGTGGTTTCTGTCCCCATCCCTTCTCTGGCTCCCTTTGCATCCCTGCTCAGCTACTCCCCAGCTGCATGACCTTCAGAAAAGTTCCTTGACCTGTGAGCCTGTTTCCATGTCTGTGTGTTTTGGGATTAACAACTGCACTTAACACCCCCCAGAGGGTTACCTAGCCCAGGGCCCAGCACCCTGCCAGAGCCCTAGGAGCCCCTAAATGCCACATGCAGCCCATGCGTGGGGTTCTTGTTTCTATGTCTGTGACCTCTGCCCCTCAGCCATCCACTCACATCTGGGGAGTGCTGGGGGGATGGGAGTGTGTGTGGGGGTGTCAGAGTCCCTAAACTGGTCTCCTTGCCTCTAGCCTCACCCCTTGGGTTCACTCTTCCCCGGGGCAAGGGAAGGTTCTTCTTATTGGGTAACTTGTCCCAAGTTCATTGCTCTTTTTCCCACGTCACACTGCCTTTGAAACAATCACAGTTGCCGTGTTGAGGGCGGGAGAAGGCCTCTAGGATGGAGAAAGCCCAGGCCCAGCTGCAGTCTTAGGCAAGAACCAGCCTTGGAGCCTTGGGGAGAGCCCATCCTGTGAGGCACATGTCCCCGCCATGAGCCTGGTCCTTGAGTCCCCTCATTAGTGCTCATTCCTCACCTGAGGTCTCTCCTTCTAGGGTGCTGCCTGGTGCTGTCACGGCCTGCCCAGCTCAGCTCCTTTGAGCAGAAAGGTCCCCTTCCCCTCTGTCCCACGCAGCAAGTCCCAGGGCTTCCCCAGTACTCCTGGTCTATGGAGAGAAATGGGTGCTCCCCTACAGTGGGGAGTTTACCCCACCCCCACCCCCGCCCTCCTGAGTAGTGAGTCCCGATGAACGATCATTTTCCTCATGCCCTGACAACCCCCCATTCTCTGGGCCTTACGACCAGGCAGCTGTCACTTTGGATCTCTGTTTCGTGGCAGCCAGTACTTTCTGGAGCTCCTGACAGCTCCCTCACAGCCAGTTCCTCATGGTGTGGACTTGGGGTGGGGATTAGAGAGCAGACAGTACCACTGCACGTCCTGTGTAGCTGCTCCTTTACTCAGAGGGCAAGCTCCTCGGGAGGGACAGGCCAGGAGCACTGTCCCAGGTGAGAGGCACCTGTCTCATACCCACCCCGATCTGCAGCTACCGAGTCTATTGCATGCTGGGAGACGGAGAGCTGTCGGAGGGCTCTGTGTGGGAAGCCATGGCCTTCGCTGGCATTTACAAGCTGGACAACCTCGTCGCCATTCTTGACATCAACCGCCTGGGCCAGAGTGAACCCACCCCGCTGCAGCACCAGCTGGACGTCTACCAGAAGCGCTGCGAGGCATTTGGGTATGTGGGCGGCTGCGGCCTGAGCACCCGCACAGCTCGGGCGCCATTTGTGCTAGAAGGTTTGCACGTGTGGAGGCTGAAGCCAGGGGCTGATGAGTCTCAGTTTTTCAGGGCTTGACTCACAATTTCAGACTTTGGGCGTTTGGACTTAAAGTGGCGCCCAGGCCACCTCATGTTTTGCAGTCCAAGGCCCAGTTCTGAGTGAGCGCCATTGTTTGTGTGGTTGTGTGACACGCTAGTTGTCAGAGCTCCCACACAACATTCTCTCACACGTCCTTTGTTCTTGGGTGAGGGAGGGGGAGGAGGTGCGCAGTATGAACCAGGCTTGCTCTGCGAGGCTAAGGGACACGTAGGGGTTTGAACATTAGTTTCCTGTGCCCGGCCCCAGTCAGCGTGTTGAACAGCAACAGTCCCCCTCTCCTAGTGAAATGGAAGAAATAGTTTTCAGACTTCCATGGACTTTGAAAAGTTGTGAATTCAGTCACGTTGCAAAGCAGCATGGAGGTCCATCTGGGTGGGTATCCGCCAGAGGGACCCTCACTTCAATGTCCCGCCCCTCCCCCAAGTACCAGGTGCTCTGCAGCCAGGTCCTAGGCTCAGCGTCAGCTGAGGACACTGGAGGACTCTGGGCCAAGGAAGGACATGCGGGCCTCTGAGGGCCCTTTGCAGACGAATCAGTGACGGGGAAGGTCGAGGTGGACTTGCAGTACCAATTACGCAGACTGACCTGGTAGAGGGAGGAAGTGAAGAAAGCAAGTATTCCCTGTTGGGCAGAAGAGGAAACTGAGCTCCGAAGTGCCTGAAGGGCCTGGCCAAGGCCACATCAGGCTGGGGACTTCAGTATAACCCTGGCAGCCAGGCCTGTGTCTGTAACCTTATGGCTCTGAAGCCAGATTTCTTACGTCCTGGCTCTATCACTAACTTGCTTCGTGACCTTGGGCAAGGTTACTCTACCTTCAGTGTCTCAGTTTACGTAATCTGTAAAATGGGGGTGGCAACAGCGTCCCTACCACCTGGGCGGGTGTGTGTGGTGAGACTGACATGGGTTAATGTGTGTAGTGCTTGGCCCAGTACCTACACAGAGTGTGCACTCGGTGTGTGATAGCTGCTATTTTCATTATTAATATGCCGTAAAGAGTCTCAAAGGGATTGCCTTAAAGAGAACGGTCGCCCTGCCCTGGTTCCTCTCCTTCCCCTAGATATTTGACAACGTGGCTCATTTTAAAGTTTCTAGCAACCACATCCAGCATCTGTGGAGTGATTAGATGTGTCCCCTAAATAAAAATTGGGCCAAAAAAATTCATCAAGAATCTGATAGCAGATTCCAAACCTAGTGCGTCATCCCAAAAGCAGCTTTCAGTAGGAAATGAATAGGTTGGGAACAAAAGAGGCAATAAATGGACTAAGCTTTGAATTATTGAGGAGAGAGGAGGAAAATCTGTTCAAAGCAAACAAGAGGAAGTAAAATAATGTGAAAAGGGAAAATAAACCTAGATTGGAAACAGGAATGTTGCTTTAGATTTCCCGACTCCTCCAGCTCTTTTCCAGTTGCAGTTGTGCAGTGGAACGAGGACAGGCTTTCCCTGGGGACCCCATTCAGGGTCCTCGGGCACCTGGCCCTCGCCCCTCACTCCCTGCTCTCTGTCCCCAGCTGGCACTCCATCATCGTGGACGGACACAGTGTGGAGGAGCTGTGCAAGGCCTTCGGCCAGGCCAAGCACCAGCCAACAGCCATCATTGCCAAGACCTTCAAGGGCCGAGGGATCTCCGGTCCGTAAGCAGGAGCCTCCTTCCCCACTGCCACCCCTGGGGCTGGGCTCGGGGCTGAGCCCTGGGCCTCACTGCGAGGGTGGGGGTTTCAACGGGGGAGGCACGTCTCTGAGGTCTTGTGTCTGGGGAAGCAGCAGCCCTTTGCTGCCGTAACAAGTGCACCTGGGCTGGGGAAGGGGGAGCAGGAGACTGTGCTCCCTGAGGTGACTCCGCTGTCAGTGTGGCTGAGCCAGGACTCGAACCTGCTCAGGCTGGCTGTGGCTGAAGGGCCTGTGTAGGAAAGAGAGGAGGGGCTTGGGGAGGGCCTGTGGGTGCAGAGAGGACACTGGTGTGGGAACGTCCTGCACAGCCCCTCCCTGGCTGGCATCTACAGAGCAAGCTTGACGGCTCCAGTCATCTGCCCTGAGCTGAAGGGCTGACAGAGAGCCCCTGGAGAACCCAGAAAGACCTGGGGTTTTCTCTAGAGGTAAGGGAGCGGGACACCTCTCAAGCTAACTAGAAAAGTACTTCACAGAGGTGTCCTGTGCGGGTGGAGAGCCTGGGAGGGTCTGGAAGAAGGTTCCTGAGCTAGGCATGAGTGGTGCCAGCATGTTGCTCCCTAGCATGCAGGTGTGGGCTCCGGACCTTGAGGCTGGGCTGGCCTCCGCCCCTCGCCCATTTTAAAGATGGGAAAATGGGGCTTAAATGGGACACCTGCCCAGGGACATGGAGTCTGTGGCACTAGGTCGGCTTCACTGTGGCGCGTGTCCTGGCTGTCCCCCTGCTTGCCCAGGGGTCATGGCTCCCTCTGCCTGTGTAGACTCGGGGTCACTGAAGACATTCATTGCCATCTAGGAGGAGGTGCCGGCTGTGGGAGCCTCCTGGGAGGGATGGAGGCTTCTGGGAAGTTGTCACGGCCCCAGTGCTGCTGCCTGACAGACCCCTCAGGTGTCCCCACCAGGCAGGATCTGGAAAGCTTGCTGCTTCTGGGAGTTTTTGGGGGTCTACAAGGCTGCTGGGTGCTGCCTAGAAGGGTCATTCCTTGACTCTGCCCAAGCTGAGGTGACCTCGGAGGAGAGGGTCATTAAGCCTTGCGGGTCTCTGCACAGCAAGGCGCCATGTGGTGGGGGGGGCCCACTCTGTGGCATCAGGTACCTGGGCAGTGCTCGCGCTGTGCTAGGTCTCAGCTTTCCCTCTTACGGCCAGGATTCCAATCTGTTCAACACACTGTGACTTCTATAGCAGTCCCCTCTGCAGGCTCAGGCTGGGGAGCAAAACACAGAAGAGAATGGGGCGGGGCGATCTGCTCATGCCTGCTCCCCTCCCCACTCTGGCTGTGAGCTGCTGGAGGATTAAGTGTCTGCCATGTTTCCCCGAAAATAAGACCTAGCCGGACAATCAGCTCTAATGCGTCTTTTGGAGCAAAAATTAATGTAAGACCTGGTCTTATTGTACTGTTAGACCCGCTCTTATGTAATATAAGACCGGGTCTTGTATTAATTTTTGCTCCAAAAGACACATTAGAGCTGATTGTCCAGTTAGGTCTTATTTTCGGGGAAACACGGTATTCAGTGGGGGCCAGGCGTGTGGAGTCCTGGTCACCACGCCCCTCCTTTCCCCATCCCCATGGTACCCAGTGCAGGGCTCGGCTTGACTGTGGCAATCCCACCCCTCCCTTCGCCCTGGCCTGCCCTTGATGGGATGGTGGGCCAGGCTCCCTGGAGTAGCTTCCTCACCCTCTCGGAGCTTCCATCTTACCTGGCCCTCTGTCCTCCTATGTTGGACCTACAGGGATAGAAGATAAAGAATCTTGGCATGGGAAGCCCCTCCCCAAAAACATGGCTGATCAGGTCATCCAGGAAATCCACAGCCAAATCCAGAGCAAAAAGAAGATCCTGGCGACTCCCCCGCAGGAGGACGCCCCCTCGGTGGACATCACCAACATCCGCATGCCCACGCCTCCCAGCTACAAAATCGGGGACAAGGTAGAGTCAGGCCTCCCTTTTCTGGACGAGCGGGGTGGGGTGGCTCTGGCTGTCTGGCTCCCCGAGGCCGGGGCGAGATGTGACTCTGGAAGGCTGGGAAAGGCAAGAGATGGATTGGTTCAGGGTGAGGAGGAGCCCTAAGGTTTTGTTCCTGCCAGTTCCCTGATGGAGACAGCCCGCTCTGGAATTAATTGCCTGCAGAAGCTCAGAGGGCATAGTCACACAGCAAGCTCCTGGCAGCTCCGGGATCAAAGCCCATGACTCCTGAGTCCCCAGCCTTGGTTCATCAGGGCCTCGGCCTAAGCTCCGTGTCTGGCCTGGTAGAGGTTAGCAGGCCTGCCCTGCTCCAGGGCCCTCCCCTGGCTGAACCTGTCCATGGGCTTTCTGATTCCCAGGCTCTCTGTATTTCTGTGCAGAGTGGGGTGAGTTTACAGACCTCTGTCACAGGAGGGGAAATTGGGGGTGTTAGGACATCTTTTGCAGCTCAGATGGCCCGCGGCTATCCCGGGGACAAGGGCCTGTAGGGACTCCCAGGTTCATTGTAGAAGTTCTCAGTGGCAACCTTACAACCTTAAGTTTCCACAGGGTTGTGTTGTTGGGTTTCCTTTTCTGCCCCAGCTTTTATCTTCCTCCCTAAAAGATGTAGTCCACCAGACGGTGTGCCGGGCTCCAGGCCAGACCTCACATATGCCTTCCTACTCTCCTCTCCACAGATCGCTACCCGCAAGGCCTACGGGCAGGCCCTGGCCAAGCTGGGCCACGCTAGCGACCGTGTCATTGCCCTGGACGGGGACACCAAGAATTCCACCTTCTCGGACACCTTCAAAAAGGAGCACCCAGACCGCTTCATTGAGTGCTTCATTGCCGAGCAGAACATGGTGAGTGGCAGGGGCAGGCACATGTGTAGGGCTCGTCATGGGCTTGGAGCAGAGGGCTGAGGCTTGCGGGGCAGGGCTAACGCCCTTCTGCTCCTTTGGGCAGCTCCAGTGGCAGTGCTAGATGCTGCTGTGGGCTAGCCCAGGGAAACCCCAGCATTGGCCCTTGACCTTGAGTAGACACAATTCGGAGGAACGTGGTGCCCAGGTGCACAGGTACTGGATGAGTGTGTAAACGGGCACTGAGTGGGGCTGCAGGGGCACACAGAAGGAGCGGCATGTGGGCCAGGTGTGGTGGTGAATGGGCTGTCTCTGGGAGTAAAGGGCCTTCTTGACGGAAGGGGGCACAGCGAGGAGGCTTGAACATGATGGACTAGCAGTCAAGACTCTGGGCCCGAGATGCACACAGTTGCGTAAGCTGCCCCTTGTCTGGAGCTGAGGTTGTGAAATAGGGAACGTTGTTTTGTTCTGTTTTTCAAAATACCTGTTCCTCCTGGCCTTGTTGCCCAGCCAGGGCTGCATGCTTTACAAACCAGGAGCTTCCTCTCTGTGGAAGGTCTTCCAACTGAACCTGAGTTTGTCTCTGTGGCTTCTAGCCTTGGCAGCTGGAGGGTCCAGACTAGACTGGCAGGTTATGTGGGCTAGCGAGGCCCCATGTGCTGGGGAAGAAGGGCTCATGTCACTGGTGGGTTTCAGAACTCTGGAGGCTTTTTCTGAAAGCAGTTGGTTCCAGCCGATCTGGAACTAGTGTCCGTACTCGTAGTGCTTCTGGGCGAGGGTTTCAGGGCTGGAGCCTCCACAGAGGGCATGGGAGCTCTGGTTTCTGCAGAGGCCTTGGGGCTAGTGGGGGAGATTGGAGAAGCAGAGTGGTGGGGGTGGGACTTGCAGAGGCTGGGAAGAATGAACCGTCTGTGCCCAAACGTAACTAGCCTGCTCTGTGAAAGGCTTTGCTTGTTGCTAGGGGATAAAAAAAGTTCCCCAGGACAGTAATTTAAAGAGAACTTTTGAAGTGGTTATTTCAAGGTAAAGGAGTTTGGTGTTTGGAAGCAGACTGTGCAGTCCATGCATGTGCAGAAATCATTTGCAAGGAGGAGAGCTGACAGTTACTAGGGTGGGAGAACCCCCACCCCGACCCCAAGAGGGTCCCTGGGCCCCCTGGCCACCCTCTTCCTCCTCTGCCCACAGGTGAGCATCGCCGTGGGCTGTGCCACACGCAACAGGACCGTACCCTTCTGCAGCACTTTTGCAGCTTTCTACACGCGGGCTTTCGACCAGATTCGCATGGCGGCCATCTCTGAGAGCAACATCAACCTCTGCGGCTCCCACTGCGGCGTGTCCATTGGTGAGTTGAACCGGGGCCAAGGTGCTTATACCTGTCACTTCCCTGGATTTCTGGACCCGGTGGGGCCAGGATTCCATTCCACACATAGAGTCTTGCTTCTACCCATCCTTTCCCACACCCCAGGGGAAGATGGACCCTCACAGATGGCGCTGGAAGATCTGGCCATGTTTCGATCAATTCCCATGTCAACTGTCTTTTACCCAAGCGATGGGGTGGCTACAGAGAAGGCGGTGGAATTAGCAGCCAATACGAAGGTTGGTCACATGGCTGTTCTTTTTTCTGCTAATAACTAGCTCTTCCCTGGGACAGGCGGGGAGGCCAGCATGCAGGCATAGAGCTGGCCACTTAATGCTTCAGAGTAGTGTCTCCTGACCTTGCCCCTGGTGTTTGTGGCTTGTAGAAGTTACACTAGGAACAATGAAATGCACACCACCCTTCCTGCCTCGTGGCAGACATTGCTAATTGAGCATCGCACTTGCTCCACTAAGAATCCTGGCAGTATGCCTATCTCACCTCCTTGACTTGGATTCACTAAGATATGAGCTGAGCAACGTGGTCCTGACCGAAGAGCCGTGCTGCCATAGATCAGATTGCCCTGTGGTTCCCGTTCCTCATCCTCAGGGCCAGGGGCATGCCGGTGCACTCTGTGTGAGCGGCCCCACTTGCAGGCCAATCTCTCTGATGGAAAAGTGGGGCTTAGGGTTGGCAATGCCATTGGGACACTCACTCAGGAAGAGTGTTTAGAGAAATGTGCACTGCAGAGGATAAGAATCCTTTTTCCTACTCGAGGAGCAGCCAGCATGAGGTGAATACAGACACCTCCATGGGGACAGTAGGGTGGAGGAGGTTTGCAAGTGGGAAGTGATGCCTTTCCCGAAAGACTGCTCTCTGAGGTTGGATGTGTCACATCCCATAACCCTCAGTTTTTCTGTTCTGTTCCAGGGCATCTGCTTCATCCGCACCAGCCGCCCGGAAAACGCCATCATCTATAACAGCAACGAGGATTTCCAAGTCGGACAAGCCAAGGTCAGTGTGCTTCCTGCCCCCGTGACACCACACAGAGTGAGCCTGAAGTCAGGGCCAACCCAGGCCACCAGTCTCTGAGCCTCACTGGCCCCTTGCGTCACCCCAGGTGGTCCTGAAGAGCAAGGATGACCAGGTGACGGTGATCGGGGCCGGAGTGACCCTGCACGAGGCCTTGGCTGCTGCTGACCTGCTGAAAAAAGGTAAGGAGGGAGGGACCCAAACAGTTTCGGCGCTGACTGCCTCCTAGGTCTTGGGGGTGGGAAAGGATTTCATCTAATGAAATGATGATATTGATAAAAGCCACCCTTGGAGCACTTCCTGTGATACTAAGTTCTGGGGCTGCAGTGGCCACAGTCCCTTCTCCATGGCCCTAGAGTTGAGGTGCCCCAGTCTGCTGGTCAGATCAGAAGCCCTGGGTGCCTGCTGATAGGGTCGAATCGCCACTGAGCTGGGCACTACTTGAGTTATTCAGCATCACCGTGCCACAGTTTCCCCATCCATAAAATGGACTGTCACATTCTGCATGGGGCTGTCCTAGGGATTCAGTAAATGCTGGCGTCATTATTGCGAGCTCACAAATGTTCACTGCCGATACTGTTGTGGAAGGTAGGCATGAGCCCTCCCTGCAATGTAGTCACAGTAGATGGCATGTCGCAGCTATGCTGAGCAGAAAGGAGGGCGGACGTGAACGTCCTTAGGAAAACGACCTCAGATGTGCGTGGGACTGATAAGCACAGGGGGAAGTGAAGAGGCCCAGGCAAAAGGAATGGCATGTACAGAGCTGAGGAGCTGGAGAGAGGCCACAGCAGAAGAAAGATGGGCGGGAGAAGCTAGGGTGTAAATCGGGAGAGGGTGTGGAGCAGGTGTGGCAGAGTTGGACTTGTCCTTCTGATCATTCTGCTGGGTCGTCACCTGGCCTGACACCCTTGTGCTTGCCTATGGCCACAGCTTCCCTCCCCATCACTCCACGAACATGTGGCTTAGATCAGACACCTGGAGCTGTCCCTCTGGCTTCCCCTTCGGGGAGGATGAAGGGAAGCCACTGAGGCCCACACATGGCGCTCAGTGTTGTGTGACAGTCTGAAGGCCGAGAGATCCTCTGGCCCAGGGCGTGAGGGAAGAGAGACGGGCGTTCCTCTCTCTACCGTAAGACCAGGTGCTCCTAGAACAGGCCACGGAGGGCTCCTGGGAGGAGATGGGTGGGTGCAGAGTGCCAGAAGACATGGGCACCACAGAGAAGCAGAGGAAGGGGGCAAGCACTTGGGGATTGGCAAGCACGAGCTCATTAGTGGAAACAAGGGGACAGCTGGTCCTCCCCAGGACAGGGACAGGCTGCAGACTGAGCTTTGAGCTGCGTGACAGCTCTCAGGACACCCCAGGCTGGCCCCTCCCTGGGGACCCGTCAACGGCCACCAAAGGGCAGACCCACAGCACCCAGCCCATTCCCCTCAACTATGCCTCCGCATCTTCTCCCCTCAGAGAAGATCAACATTCGAGTGTTGGACCCTTTCACTATCAAGCCCCTGGACCGGAAACTCATTCTGGACAGTGCCCGTGCCACCAAGGGCCGGATCCTCACGGTGGAGGACCACTACTATGAAGGTAACAGGGCCTGGGCCAGAGAACCAGGTGGTCAGGGGAGGGCCCGGGGGCATCGGGCTGGATGTCCCTTCTGTATCCCAGCCCCACAATGGCAGTTATGGCCCAGAAACCCAGACGTGTCCCTTGGAGCAGCTGGGACTTGCGTATTAGGCGTCCGGCTGGGCCCGGGACCCAGCGAACTCTCAGGTGCTGCAATTGCTTCATGCAGCCCCTGCCCCCCAGGAAGCCAGTGGGGATTCCGATCTCATGCTAAGAGTGGGAAATGTGGCTTGTGACCTCAAAGTTAAGGCTATTGTTGAGAATCGAACTGAGAAAGCAACAGAATTCACAAAACGGCCCTCCATAACCACACACCACCTTCTCACAGGAGAGGAGAGGGGCCTAGACTCCGGGCAAACGCAGGGGCTAGTCCACTGATGACAGTTGCCCAGAGGATGGTGTTAAATACGATTCAGAGGCCACATTTGTGCTCATGAAAAAAATAAAGTATGGTGATTGATTAGTGATGCCTGCTGTGGCTATACTTGTGGGGAAGGGGTGGTATGTGTGCCATTTCTGCCATCTTTGGGTTAGGAAATAAACTTGGAGACTGGCAAAGGGCCAGGGGACACCCACTGCTGAGACTAAATCACTTGACTCACCTCCTTTCCTTTGCCCAGGTGGCATAGGTGAGGCAGTGTCCTCTGCAGTAGTGGGCGAGCCTGGCATCACTGTCACCCGCCTGGCTGTTGGCCAGGTACCAAGAAGCGGGAAGCCAGCTGAACTGCTGAAGATGTTTGGCATTGACAAGGACGCCATTGCACAAGCTGTGAGGGGCCTCGTCACCAAGGCCTAGGGAGGCTGAGGTGCGGGATAGGGGTCTACACATTCCGGAGAGATCCTGGCAGAGGTGCTCAAAGATGTACTGAAAAGAGTAGTAAATATATGTTTTGAGAAAAAATGAAATGGGCCCTGAAGTGATTTTTCTTTGTGGATGCAGCCGGTGCTGGTTCTGGGGAAGAAGGGTGGAGGGAGTGGGAGGGAGGGGGTTAGCGCCTTTGGCTCTGGGTCAGGACCTGGGTGTCCCAAAGTCCCCTGAAGTCCCCTCCCCCGGGCCCAGCATCTGCCTATCGCCTCAACTGCTGCTGCCTCCCGAGCTCTGCTAGGCGACAGTGGGCTACACTCTACCTTCAGCTCAGGCTGCAGCCCACATCTCCGCCGCCGGCCCCAGGGAGGCTGGGCGCTGCCAGGAGCTGTCCAGGGCCCCTCGGCCTCCTCACCGCCCCCAAGACTCTGCAGTCAGACATCTCCCAGGGTGGGAGGTGCTGCATTTGCTTATTGTCCCCACTGCTTGCCATGTCCTCTTAAATCTCAGAGACTCAGAGGGTACAGGGCAGCTCATGTCCTAGGGAAGAAGGTGACCCTCAGGTTGGCATCAGAGCTACAAGTGGTAGTTTAAACAGGAAGGTTCAGCTGCCACCCTGCACCACATACCAGGGATCCTCAAACCTGAGTGTACAGCACTCCCTCCCCTCTACTTGTTAAAATGCAGGTCCCTGGGCCTTGCTTCTTGAGCCTGGGACTCTGCCTCTGACAGCTGGCCCAGAAGCTTTTGGTGTCACACTTAGCAGTGCAGAACCCAGCTCCAGCCTCTACCTGCTGTTGTTCCCTCGCTACATGGCGACAGTTTATTTCTCCCCCTGCTGCCTGGGCGCAGTGAGAGTTAGCTGTGTTTATGGCGACCTGCAGAGACCTTTGTACTGGCCTAGGACAAACTAATGCCCAGGAAAGCGGGCTGGCTGCCCCTGGCCAGTGGTGGGGTCCCCAGGAAATCCTCAGAGCCCTTGGGGAGGACGAGACACATTGCAGATGTGTCTGCTTGTCCACCTGACAATCGGGACAGAATGAACCAGTCAAACCCACAGATAGCAAACCACTGCCCACTTAGCTACTTATCCAGGTTTGGCTGTACCAGGGGCTGTGTGCCTGCATTCAACTCACAGTTCCCGAGGGAGGAGGCAGAGCAGGGGAGGAGACCTGGGCTGGCTTAGCCATTCTCCACCTCTGGGCCAGAGCTCCTCAGCCTGCAAGCAGTAGCTGGCAGTGACTGTTGAACTAGACTTGGGGTTCTGAGCGGCCCCCGGGAGCCTGTAGACACCAGGGCCTGCGGGAGCAAGTCTACCTGGGGTGGAAGGGGAGCAGGCGAGCCGTCTCTCCTACATGGACAACTGGGGTAGGATAAGGGAGACAGTTCTCAGCCAGAGCTCTGGGTCCTGACACAATTATGCCCCCTACGATGTTCTCACAACGATGAAGTCATCTAAGGATGCATTTCTTAGAATGCACCCTTTCCTTAAGCTGCGCATGACTGAAATCCAAAATAACAGCAGTAAACCAGAAAAGAGTAAGGAAATCGGGGTGGCCGGATGGCTCAGTTGGTTAGAGTGCGAACTCTGAACAACAGAGTTGCCAGTTAGATTGCCACATGGGCCAGTGAGCTGCGCCCTCCACAACTAGATTGAGGGACAACCACTTGGAGCTGATGGACCCTGGAGAGAGACAATATTCCCTAATTTAAAAAAAAGTAAGGAAATCCACAAAGGTCTGAAGCAGGAGGCCTGGGACCAGGTTGCTGGGGTGGGTGCCACCTGGTGGTCTTCCCTGGTACTGCAATGCCTGGAACACTTCGCCTGTCCCGTCTCCCCCCATTTGGAGCTGAGACAGGAGTGGGGAGGGGCTGTTGTCAGGACTGGGTTGCAGCCTGCAGGGAACAGTGAGCAGCAGGAGTGGGAGGTAAAGATGACATTACCGAACACCTGCAAGCCAGTGCTTTATGTATACACATCTTAGTCCTAATAACAGGGTTATCCCCATGTTACAGGTGAGCTAGAACTGAGGCTCGGAGGACACACCAGTAAGGGGCAGAGGTGGGATTGGAACTCGGGTCTCTGTTACTCCAGAGATCCCAGTCTCTGCACCCTATTGCTCTTGGGGCCTCCGGGAGAAGGGGTTATGCAGCAGGCCCCCTGGAGAAGGGCCCTGAATCCTATAGGACAATGACCATGGGGGGTGTGGAAGGACTTCAGATCCTATAGGTCTGTCACCAAAGTCACCTGTAATCCTTGGAGCCTACAGGCTCACACAAGGAAGTTTCTAGAAGCAAGTGGTGGGACAAGAACACCCGAATTGTGAGTACAGGCCCAGGCCTGCAGGAAGACTGAGGTGGGCCCACTGGGCCTATCTCCACGGGGTAGCCATGGACCCCCGGACCGCAGCAGCCCTGGCTAACCCATCAGGAGAGGCGGCTGTCTTCACCCCAGCCTGCCAGCCTCTCACGACCACAGCTTGTGGAGGAGAAGATAAAGCCGGGGCAGGCAGGTGCTTGGAGCTTGGGCAGGATGGGGTAGGGGGCTGGCAATACTATACCAAGGTCCCTGAGCCTGTCCCCAGACCCAGTTCTGGGACAGCAAGAACACAGGAAATGGACGTTTAGGGATCCAGAGGTTATGGTGAGCCCCTAAAACTGCCTCCTGTTACTTTGCTGAGATGACTTGGTGCAGAATGTACTTGGTGCAAAATGGGCTAGAAGATGGTCAGCTGGTCCCTTCTGGGAGTCTGAGGAACCTGTCATTTCTCCCTCAGCCCCCGGCCAGGGAAGATGAGAAGCCAGGTCCACGGCCGGACCTCTCAGCCAGAAAGGCTTGGCCAGGCCTCATGGTTTAAGCAGCTGAGAGGGTGTCAATGTAGCCTGAGGAGGGTCACGGCTGCAGGTCAGCTGAGCCCCACCATAGCTTCAGGACAAGCTTTCCCGCTACTGAAGAAGCCTCCCCCCCCCCCCCCCCGTCCTAGCTGGCAGAGAGGGAGGCCAGAGACCACTTTTCTTCACACTGCCACACAACTGTACATGTGACGTGGCTATGGGTACGGTGGGGGTGTGGGTGCCCTGGTCATTTCTCAGCCCCTCAAGGGAGGCTGCAGACAGCTGAGTCTGACCAGGGACAGGCAGGGCTGGAGGAACCTCACAAAGCTTCACAGACCAAAACACTGTGGAGTAACATGTGGGTTCTGATCCCCCCCTCCCCTGCTCTCATTCTGTGCCATTGGGAGAGTCATCTCCCCAGGCCTCAGTTTCCTCACCTGTTGAATGAGACTGACAGGCACGTCATGAGGCTGCCGTGAGAATGAAATAAGAGATGTAGTGATGTCGGCACAGTGCCAGGGAGATGAAGGCTCAGAAGACCGTTGCAATGCCTAGCAAGTCATAGGCAAGGGCACCTCGTAGGGCTAGTGGAGTTTAGCACTGGGCTCTGTGTGACTTCAATACTGGCAAGCGCCGGCTGTACCTGCAGCAGCTCAGGATGCCCTTTTTTATTTCTTTTTTTTAAACTTTTACTTATTTTAAGTGTGTTTTTCCAGGACCCATCAGCTCCAAGTCAAGTAGTTTCAATCTAGTTGTGGAGAGCACAGCTCACAGTGGCCCATGTGGGGATTGAACCGTCAACCTTATTGTTAAGAGCACCGTGCTCTAACGAACTGAGCTAACCGGCCACCCCCAGGATGCTTTTTAACAGCTGTGTTGTTTTTCACTTTGTTTTATTTTGTTTTAAAGGAGGCACAGCTCACAGTGGCCCATGCAGGGATCGAACCGGCAAGCTTTGTGCTACCAGCACCACGCTCTAACCAACTGAGCTAACCGGGCATCCCAACAGCTGTTGTATTTTAAATTCACCTATTATAGGTGTACGTTATATGTTTAGACCCCACCAAAAATTTCATTTTCGCTGATCTCAGGGACATAGACCTCAACAACTAGCCAGTCTCTCCCTCATCCCCAAGTTGCATCCTTTTGCAATAAGCAGTGGCCCATGTGGGAGAGGACCTTGCACTCCTACCTGTAGGGCTGGGGAGGGGTGGGCTCATGCAGCAGAGACCCTGGGCTACAGCAGTGATTCCTGGTAGTCACACAACACCAAAATTGCAAGATACATATGGGGAGAAAGAGGAACCTTCCAGGCAATACCCCCGTGAGAGACTGGACAGGGCTCTCTCCCAATAACTCCAGGTCCCATTGACTTTATTTCCTAAATGATCCCAAACGTGCCACTGTCTGCCTTCATCCTGGTCCAGACCCCCATCATCTCTTCCTGCACAGAGCAATAGTTAATGGCCTGCAGCTGCCTCTTGGCCTCTGCCCCTCCCCCAGATCATTCTCTACACAGCAGCCCAAAGGAACCTTCTAGAACCTGACACAAGCACTCTCCTGTTCAAACATATCCCCTCCCCCGTGACTCTCACTGGATTAAGCCCAGCCTCTACTGAGGCCCTGAATGGCCTCACCTGCCCCCCTCTAGTTTCACCTCAAACCGACTGCCTCTTGCTCTACAGGCCCTGACCCAGCTTCTCTCAGTTCCTTCTCTGTCTCTCCCACTTCCTCTTCTGCCTCCTATCCCTCCCCAGTCTGGGTTGGTGCTTGAATATTTAGGGCAGAGGAAAACACAAGTCAGTTTGGCAATAGGAAGGAAATGGGGACCAAAGAGGAGGAAGAAAGAGCTTGATGGTAGCAGCGGGGGAGGGGATTAGAAGAGACTGGGAAGAGATGGTGTATAAGCCAAGTCTTCGGGTGTAGACTGCGTTTTGACTGAGTGAGCTGCTTGTGCCTGGGCAGTGGGCAAGGGCCTCCAGGAGGAGGGCACAGCCTACTGGGGCAACAGCACACATCTAGTTTGACTAGAGGGCACGTGTAGGGGGTGGGATGATGTGACCTTGAATGCTAACTTCATCAATTTAGGCCCTAACTGTGCCAGAAAAGACTTCCATTTTTACTTTTGCCAGAAGAGGAACTTTTCTTTTTCTTTCTCCAATATTTTATGAAATGCTTTTCACTGCCCAGGTCCTGTGCAAAGAGGAATTCAAAGACTAACCAGCCCTAATTCATGTCCGCCAGGCCAGTGATTTCCCAAACGTAGGTGTGGAACAGAATGAGAGATCCCCACATATATCAAGTCCCAGGCCCAAAACACCACCTTTCTGTGGCTTTCCTGAGTCAAGACAAGACAGGCTAAAATTCTCAAAAAAGAGTTTTCTAAACCAAGAGCAAACCGAAAGGAAATAAACTCCTCGACTACTTGAAGTACAAAATGAATCAGACTTTCCGCTGGTTCCTTAAGGCCTCCCAAACCAAAATGCAGTCTTTCTGTTCTCCTCCCCCACACATGTGAGAAATCTGCATGCAGCCCAACATGCAGTCATAATTTCCAAGGCCACGCACCGTCTCACCAGCTACTCCTGGAGAGAGTTCATGTAGACACCTCGGTGGAGTAAATGACCTCCCTCCAGGCTGCTGCTTCAAATCCCAGTGCCCGTGTTCTGTGTTCCCTCTCCCTCTCTCTCCAGTTTCAAACACAGTAGAGTAACAGAAGTGGAGGGAGAGAAGCAGAAGGAGAAATTTAAATATTTGAATCAGAAATTTAATATTCGAATCAGAAGTCACCAACAAACCACAAATAAGATGGAGCCTTCCTTCACTAAATATTTCTAAATCCTCAAGCTTTGGAGGGTGACCTAGGAAATGGCTTTCCTTAAATCTCAATCTCCCTCCTTTGTGTTTCTTTCTCTCATAAGGCAATTGTATCTATTACCTTCTAGTGTGGTGATTTGTTCGAGATTGTGAAATCCTTCAAACCCAGGTAACTTTCCGGTGCATCTTGATTTTCTCCACATAGCCAGGTGCAGTGTTTCGTATGGGGCACATGCCACATGAATGGCTGTCCAACCAAGTGGGTAATTGAGAAGCAAGTAGCAAAATAATACACCTACCTGAGAATACTTCATTTTGGTGGTTGAGAACGTTCCTTGCACAGATGCATTGCTGAAAATTTCCTGTATTTCATTATCTACACAGAAACAGTTTTCCTGCCATGTGCCCACCCCTATAACTGTCATGACATTTACTTTTTGTTTGTTTGTTTTGGAAGAATTTTATGGTTTTATTAAAACACAGTTTGCACACAAGCTGTCTATTCATTTTCTTCACTGTGCAGCCGGGCATTGGGATTGATGACTCTGATGGCCAGCTGGGCTGCTCTTTCTACAATGGCTTTGCGGTTCATTCTTTCAGGAGACGTTGTGAGCAATCTCAGTACAGTAAGATGTGTTGCCCATCAGCAGCACTTCCAACTCCTTGACATTGTGGACCAGGAACTTCCGAAAGCCACTGGGCAGCATGTGCTTTGTTTTCTTGTTACTTCCACAGCCAACGGTGGGCATCACGATCTGGCCCTTGAATCTTCTGCACACCCTGTTATCAACGCCGCTGAGTTTCCAACAGTTACACTTACTTTTGACATATCGGTCTGACTGGTGCCGGATAAAGTTCTTGGTCCTCTTTTTGACCATCTTGGGCTTCACGAGTGGTCTGAGGGCAGCCATGATACCGGGTAGAAGATGCACGGACATTTACTTTTATAATGGAATGTTAAAATCACGTGACCTCTGGTAGTTACGTGCCTGCTTTTGCAATACCAGATAGGTAACAGTTGTTCTTTGTTTCTTAGGATAGATTCACGTTTCCATCTAGAATAATTTTCCTTCTTCCTGAAGGACTTTCTTTAACATTTTCTATAGATGCTGGAGATGACTTATTTCAGCTTTGGATGTCTGAAAAACTCTCTATGACACCATTGGCCATAGAATTCTAGATTAACTGTGTGTTTTTTCTTTCAGTACCGTATTTTGCCGTGTTTAATGCACTCCCATGTATAATGTGCACCCACGTTTTTGGCCCAAATTTTCAGGGAAAAAAACTTTTCATTTTAATTCAAATTTTTATTTGTTTATATTTAGATACTTGTTTTTTGTATTATAAAAGAATTTTAGCATTTATTTTTTAACATATGGTACAAGAAATTTTATGTAACAAATAATTACAAAAACACAAGAACAGATACAAGGTACAAGAAATTTTATGTACTGGTAACCAATTTACAATATTTACCCATCATAGAAGGCCAAGAACTTTTCATTGTTGCAAGTTCGTCATAAGTTCAACAAAACCGATTATTGTATTCCTGGGTAGTATTTTGCTTACAAATATAGTTATTGATTGCTAGATTACACTTTTAACTCATAAGCATAAATAAAAGAATTAAAAACATTTATATACATACAGAATTAGTACTACCCATGTATAATGTACATCCTTATGTTTCCCTGACAAATTTGGGCAAAAATGTGTGCATTATACACAGCAAAATATGGTATTTTAAAGATTTGCCCCCATTGGGTCACTCGCATTGCTTCAAAACAGGAAGATGTTGTCATCCTTATTTTTCGTTCCTCTGTCTGTAACATATTTTTCTTTGGTTCTTTAAAGGTTTTCTCTTTATCCATTTTTTTTTTTTTTTTTAGCAATTTATTTAGGATATGCTTTGGTGTAGTTTTCCTTGTGTGTATTGTGTTTGGGGCTCATTGAGCATCTTGGATCTATACTATAGATTTGTAGATTTCCTCAAATCTGGAAATTTTCTGACATTTTTTCTTCCAGTATTTTTTCTGTACCATCATCCCCTTCTTCTTCAGACATTCCGCTTACATATGTATTAGACTGCTTGTACTACAACTCACTGGTGCTCTGTTCATTTAAAAAAAAATTTATTTTCCCTCTGGGTTTCATTTTGAATACCATGTATTGCTACCGTGTTTCCCTTAAAATAAGACCTACTGGACCATCAGCTCTAATGCGTCTTTTGGAGCAAAAATTAATATAAGACCCGGTATTAAATTATATTATATTATATTATATTATATTATATTATATTATATTATATTACATTACATTATATTATACCCGGTCTTATATTGTAGTAAAATAAGACCGGGTCTTACATTAATTTTTGCTCCAAAAGATGCATTAGAGCTAATGGTACAGCTAGGTCTTATTTTCGGGGAAACACGGTATGTCTTCAAGTTTACTAATGTTTTTATCTGCAATGTCTAATCTACTGTTAATCCCATCCAGCATATTTTTCATGTCAGACATCATAGTTTGCATCTCTAGAAGCGTGATTGGGATTTTTTTTAGATCTTCATATCTCTGCTTAACTTTTTTTTAAAAATGGGCTCTATTTTTTAGAGCAGTTTTCGGTTCACAGCAAAACTGAGTGGAAGGTAGAGTTCCCATGTTCCCCCTGCCCCCACACATGCATAACACCCCCCCCATTACCAGTCATCACCAGAGGGTACATTTGTCACAACTGAGGAACCTACACTGACGCATCATTATCACCCAAAGCCCATAGTTTACATTAGGGTCGACTCCTGGTGTTGTACATTCTGTGGGTTTGGACAAACGTATAATGACATGTATCCATCATTATATACCCCTAGAAGGTACAGAATTATATATTCTGTATGATATAGGATAGTTTCACTGCCCTAAAACGCCTGTGCTCCACTTAGTCATCCTCTACTTGACTTTTGAACACATGGAATACAGTTATAATAACTGTTTTATGTCTTTGTGTGCTAATTCTAATAGTTCTAATAATACTAATGTTGGTTCTGGGTCAGTTTCAATTGATTGATATTTCTCCAGTTTCTTTTCGTACCTGGTCATTTTTGATTGGATACCAGACATTATGAATTTTGCCTGATTGGGTGCTGGATATTTTTTGTATTCCCATAAATATTCTTGAGCTTTATTCTAGAATGCAGCACCCCCTGGCCTGAGGACTCTGAATTATGAGGTTTTCCAGTCTGGCTGCTGGGAACAGGCACCGTTCCCAACCCTGTGTAAGTTCTGAAGATTGTTGCTGCTCATCCATTCAGATGGTTCTTTCCCCACTTTGGGATGTTTCCTTATACACATGCACTAATGATTCCTCAGCTGAGTACTCGACGAGGAGCCTCTGCAGACCTCTAAGCTTTTTCCTTTCTGCAGCTCTCTCATCTCCAATAGGCCGCATTGTGGATCTAGCGAACTGGGCTTCCTGGACTCTCACAACTTTGTCTTTTCAACTTGGGGAGTCCACTAGACATCATCTGGGTTCCCCTCCCTGTGTCTCAGCCTGGAGTCTCCAGGCAGTAAAGCTGGTGCAATCATAGGGGTCACCTCCTTAGTTTCTCATCTCAGAGAATACTGCCCTTTGTCACCTGATACCCAGCATCTTCAGAACTGTTGTCTTATCGATTTTATCTTGTTTTTTTTAGTTTTCTCAGGCAGGAAACTAAATACAGTCCCTTTTACTTCAGCTTGGCTGAAAGCAGGATTCCACACCATTTATTTGGGTCAATAAATTGTGATATGTTTATGTGACTGAATATCATATTAGGTTGGTGCAAAAGTAATTGCAGTTTAAAAGATTAAAAATAATTGCAAAAACCACAATTACTTTTGCACCAACCTAATACAATCATGAAAAAGAATGCCTTCACCAGTCACAAAAGACTACATATTGTATGATTCTATTTATTTAAAATGTCCTGAATAGGCAAATGTATACAGTCAGAAAGCAGATTAGTGGTTGCCTAGAGCTGAGGCTATGGGAGATTTAGGGGATGATGGGTAGAGCGTGAGGTTTCTCTTTTGGGTGATGAAACAGTTCTAAAATTGTGGCAATGGTCGCACAACTCTATGAATATACTAAAAACCATTGAATTGTACACTTTAAATGGGTGAAAAAGAAAAGAAAGGCACTTGAACTCCAAGGATTTCAAAAGCATGCCAGGAAGAAATCTGGTGGCAAAAGAATCCTCTCAGCCAAGATGACTGTTTACACGAAGCTTCAAAACATGAGAAACAATTCTCTAGATACATTCAGGGATGCCTCTGGAAGTTACTTGCCTGCCTTTGCAATTCCAGAGAACAGCGTTCCACGCACTAAAAGCAGGTGCTTCTCTCTGGAAGAACGCAGAGGAAATGAGGAGTGTGTGTTGGGGAGTGGGGTATAAAGGGCAGTAATTTTATCGCTAATGATTTATTTCTTAGTCTGGGGCAAAATCAATCTCTGTGCTTTTCTTTATGTCTAAGAGTTTTCTTAATAAGATTACTTGTCAGCTAAATCACTCAGCCTTCCCCCTGATGTCGGGGGCCCCTCCTTTTCTGAGCCTGCACAGCTGATTTGCAGCTTCCCCAGCAAAACGGAACTTTCCCATCAGCCTTGCCCATGCTGTGCCTCCCCCAATCTTCCAAAAGCCCCAGAAAAGCCAACCAACCTCATGAAGGCAGCTGCTTCTCTGCGCCTGGGCCCAGGGTGGCTCTGCTCTCTCCCCCTGGCCCGCGTGTCAGGTTGTCACGCGGCCACTACCAGGACTGCAAGTTCCCCCATTAGCACAGCTGCCCCTGCCGCCTACAACGAGAAATGCCAGGCTCATAATAACCCCCACCTGCAGGCCACACAACCACCTCCTACCACACCAGAAGCTGGTGAAAGCACTTCATTACCCATTCCTCTCAGCTCCCACTGGTGCCCATCCAGCCTCACAAAGGCCAGAAACTGGGTCAGGCCTAACCCCGGGGTGCCAGGTGTGTGTGTGTGTGTGTGTGTGTGTGTGTGTGTGTGTGTGTGGTGGTGGGAACACAGCCCCACGAAGGCCAGAGACTGGGTCAGGCCTAGCCCCGAGGTGCCAGATGTGTGTGTGTGTTGGGGGGCACGACCCCACACAGGCGTGACGTTCAGGGGACCACCATCCTTGGTCCTGGACTCCCAGGGCTCTGCTTGGCTCCCAGGCTTTGGCTCCCCCTGGTTCCTAAGCCTGGCACTGCTTCCCTGACCCCAGCCTACCACCCACTCATTCCATTTAAAATTTAAAAACTATGAAATGTCACCTTCATAAAGAAAAGTACATAGAACAAATGGGCAGTGTAACAAACCATTTTAAAGGGGTGCCTGGGTACCCAGCAGTCAGGTCAAGAGACAGAATACCTTAGTGTTCTTCAAAAAACCACTTTTTACAACAAAAGAACAAGACAAACAAATGAGAAACAGAAACTCATAGACACAGACAATAGTTTAGTGGTTGCCAGAGGGTAAGGGGGGCGGGGGGTGAGGGGTGGGAGATGAGGGTAAAGGGTATCAAATATATGGTGATGGAAGGAGAACTGACTCTGGGTGATGAACACACAATGGGATTTATAGATGATGTAATACAGAATTGTACACCTGAAATCTATGTAATTTTACTAACAATTGTCACCCCAATAAATTTAATAAAATAAAATTAAAAAAAAAAAAAAAAAAACACCACTTTTTAAAACATGAAATGTTTTTATAAAGCAGATTAAAATAAGCATCCACAGACCCTCCCTCAAGCCCTACGAACCTCTAATGATTTTCCTTATGTGCTTTTTAAAAAGACACACATGATATGAAAGGCAATAATTACCACTGTCACGAAATTCTGTTGAAAGTTGTGGCAGCAGCAGAAAGAGCAACTGACGAATGGAGTGTGGCCCTTTCTCTGCCCCCTCTTGCTTGATCTTACAGCCCACACTGAAATCTCTCCCAGATTTTTAAAAAGAGACAAAACATCACAGATGAAAGTCAAGCCCGTCAGCTACCCTGTGGACCCCCAGCGGTAACCAGTGTCCTGGCAGGAAGTTGTCACCCCTGCCGGTCTGTGCCATTCCCTGACGTTTGCATCCCTGAGCTCCATCCGAACTGCTCTGCTCTGCACTGTTTCATCCCCACCCCTCACCCGCACATGTCCTTCTGCATTATGCTCTCCCCCTTCACGTGGCTTTGAGATTTTATTGGTGTTAAAGCAGGGAGCTCTCTCCCACAGTGAAAGTGGGTGAACCAGCCTCCCGCTACAGGAATTCACCTCCAGCTCTTGATCTACTCTGAAGACATTCGGGTTTTTTCCAACTTTGCACTTTACAAACACTGCAATGAACGTTGTCATGTGTGCCACTCTCAATGTTCTCCAGCAGTGAAAACACTGGGTTTTCAGCACTCCCAAAGGGTGCCAAATTGTCTTCCAGGGAAAAGGGGGCCAATTTACATTCCTGCCCTTGCTAAGAGGGCCCCACTGCTTTGCCTCGAAGCTATGCTTGATATTGTACTTCAAAAGTGTTGCAGGTCTGATGATGGTTTCTCCTCATTGTTTGGATGTCAGGATTAGCCATCTCCTCTTCCAGGAGGCCTTGGTCCCTGCTGCCCTCCCAGGAAGAGCCAGCACCTCCTCTGTGCACCCACCATCCCCTGCACTGTAATTGTCTGTTTACAGATCCCCCTGAGACCATGAGACCTGTTCCTCGTTTGTACCAGTTTCTCAACCTCCTGCAGAGTCCCTGACATGCAATTAGTGCTCACTAAATGCTCACAGATTGAATTAAGAAGTACAGCCTTCATTTCAGGGTCATGGCCACAAATTTACTAGAAAAGCCTGCAGCGCAGGATCTGACCTTAGCAATTGCTCAAGAAACATCAGCCCAGCCAGCATATCTGCTCCCTGGTGCTACCAGTAAGGGATACATTTGCGGGCCTGCGGCAGGTCTGCAGCTCTACCTCTGGAACATGCAGTGAAAGGTCATGAGGGTCGAGGGAGAGATTTCAGTGTGGGCTGTAAGATCAAACAAGAGGGGGCAGAGAAGGGGCCACATTCCATTCATCAGTTGCTCTTTCTGCTGCTGCCACAACTTTCAACAGAATTTCATGACAGTGGTAATTATTGCCTTTCATATAATTTGGTTTTAATTTGTGCCAATAACTGGGACATTTGACATTCTAATGTTCTTTTTCACAATTTAAAACCCCTTGCCATTCATATCAGCTTTAGACACTCATTTTCTTGCTGTCGAGCTGTCTGATGGCCCAAAGCCCACATAGAGGGAGGGAGCAAGGGCCCTGCTGCCAGGTCTGGAACCCACTCCTGACTCACAATCCAGGGCTCTTCACTTCACTCCCATCCCAGGAAAATCGTGTCCCCTTTCTACAGGATGCTTGGACACTCCTAGCCTGGGCCCAGCCATGCCTTATACTTACGGCATTGTTAAGGCAAATATGCATGAAGACATATAAAATGTTCATGAAGTTAAGGGTAAGAATAATAATCTTAGATTTTCTGAGTAACTACTGCACGAAGAGTTTGCCACACATCGGCGTCAGAACAACCCTATAAAGCAGGTACCATCATGCACAAGCTACAGGTGAGGGAACTGAAGCTCAGACAGGCTGAGTAGCAGGGGACAGGACAGGCAGCTATAGGCCCAGATCCATCTCCAAGCCCACATCCTGGTGTTTGGCCATGAGAACTGCCACCCTTGGCACATACTAGGCTGAGTATAAATAAATCCAGTATACATGGGGGCATTAGATATCCAGCTGTAACAAACCCGAGCTAGGGGTTAAAAACAATCTTTTTTTTTTTTTTTTAAACTACACCTCGTTTCCAAATAGAGCCAAGGACAATTAAGCTAATAAGCTAACAAGATCCATTTTTAATTCAACGCAAGCATTTTGTAAAGTGTGTCTTATTGGCTTAACTGTTTCTGAACTCATGATTTAAAACACAGGAAGTAGTTGGGGAGAGGCCTTGCCAATACTCTATTGATGGCCAATTTCTAATGGGCTGTGGCCAGCCACAGCTGCCTTGCTCTTGAACTGGGTCCCAACCCTCAGCTGGGGCTGTGGGCCTCCACCACCTGTCAGCTGGTGGACACGGACTACTGAGGTCGTGGGCTTTGGTCATCTGCTGCTGCTCATGCCCCAAGGCGGGACTGGGAGCCATCCCTGCTTGTACCTACTCTTTACCTTTGCCCCCTCCTCATACCAGAGCAGGGGGAGGGGAGCAGAGTGAGGTGAGGGCTGTGCCGGGGGTGTAGTAAGCTCTCAGAGGGCACTTCCTGTTCACTCACTCACCTTTGCTCATCCATCAATATTTACTAACCGCCCAGTATGCTGGGCTCAGTGTGAGTTTGCAGACAGGAGGAGGAACCAGGTTTCTACCCTATAAAAGGGAGAAGGTTGGGGACACACCTGGCTGCTCCCTCCAAAAGCCTTCCTTTGTGACCATGGCCTAGCCCCTCCGCCTCTCGAGCATCAGTTTTCCACTGTGATCCATGGACATCCCTACTGGAGATCCATAATTTCCAAGAGTCCTTCCAGCTCCAAATCAGCCTGCCTGCACCTCGTCCTAGCTGTCCTCTGCTGTCCCTGTGTGGGGACAGAGCCCCAGAAAGCAGTTTCCAGGCTCTTGGCCTCATATAGAAAGGTGCTGGCTCAGGTAGTAAATGGCCATCAACTGTGATTGGATGGCCATCAGCTGTGGCTAGTTGGCCGTCAGCTGCAACCAGTGAGCCATTGGCCACTAATATAACTGCTGTGGCTACGCTAGCAGAAAATGGGGGCTAGCAAGAAGGCGCAATGAGGGTTGAGAATTGTGTGGCTCCTGTTTCGTTTCTTCAACCCAGCCGCCAGTGAGAATATAGTGGTATGACTCCCCTATCTATGGCTCCATGGGTGTTCCTTTTTGGCCTCACCATGTCCTGTGTTCTTATGTGGGGAGTGGGAGCTGAGACCCCGCATGCCATCCTGCATGACACATGGCGCAGCGAGCAGGGTCTCCCGCACGACACATGGCGCAGCAAGCAGGGTACGGTGCCGGCCAAAGCTCTCTGAAGGGCAGTGGAGCAGTTTGTGCATGTGGACACTCAGTCTCAGGAAGACCAGGAGGAGCAGCTGCAGGAGAGCTGGACCCCCGTGGAGGGGTGGGAAGACGTGGAAGTTTCCCCAACCAGCACAGGCCGGAGAAAGCGAAGGTCGTTGCGGCCCTGTGGGCTGGGAAGTGCTTGCTCAGGCAGCCCGGATGCGGGACTTGTAGTCCCAGGAGGAAACGCTTGCTGAGTCCTCCGTGGGAGCTGAGGGTGAGGTCAAGGTCGTCCCTCACCCCCAGGACAGCCCTGGCGAATGACTATGGACTATGGGGAATTGCCTTCTATCCCTAATTTAATGGACCACTTGACTGTTTGGGAACATACCACCATGTAGTGGAACTGGCGGATGTTTGCTTTTGTCTCTTGACTGGCCGCCATTGAGAATATGTAAGCACCTTGACTGTGAGCCGCTGTTGTTCCAGCAGAGTACCCTGAGAGGCCTAGAGAGAGTGGCTGTGCCCTGAGAGCCCTGGCTGAGCCCAGGAAGTCTGGCTGTGCCCAGAGAGAGTGGCAGTGCGCTGAGAGGCACTGGCTGTATCCAGGGAGACTGGTGGTACCCTAAGAAGCCCAGGAAGTCTGGCTGTGCCCAGAAGCACTGGTGGTGCCCTGAGAAACCCTGGCTGTGCCCAGAGAGCCTGGCTGTGTCCAGGATATTGCATTCATCTCCATCCAGGCTCCTCGCACAGGGCCCCTCGCAGAAGACGCTTGTCGCGTAGATTGTGAGGCGAGAGCCTGTAGGGGTGGAGTGTGGGGACAGAGCCCCGGAAAGCAGTTTCCAGGCTCTCGGCCTCCCATAGAAAGGTGCTGGCTCAGGTAGTAAATGGCCATCAACTGTGATTGGATGGCCATCAGCTGTGGCTAGTTGGCCGTCAGCTGTAACCAGTGAGCCATTGGCCCCTAATATAACTGCCATGGCTACGCTAGCAGTGAATGGTGGCTGAGCTAGCAAGCGCGGATTGCAGTTAGCAAGTGAGGTTGGTTGGCAGAGAGAAGTGGACAGCAGGTTGTGGATCGTGTGGCTCCTGCTTCCTGTGTCTCCAACCCAGCCGCCAGCGAGACTATAGTGGTGTGACTGCCCTATCTATGGTTCCATGAGTGTTCCTTTTTGGCCTCACCATATCCTGCATTCTTGGGCAGGGAGCAGGAGCTGAGACCCTGCATGACACATCGCGCAGCAAGCAGGGTGTGGTGTCGGCTGAAACTCTCCGAAAGGTGATGGAGCAATTTATACGTATGAAAGCTCAGTCTCAGGAAGACCAGGAGGAGCAGCTGCCAGAGAGCTGGACCCCTGTGGAGGGGTGGGAAGACATGGATGGTTCTCCAACCAGCATAGGCTGGAGAAAGCAAAGGTTGTTGAGGTCGTGTGGGCTGGGAAGTGCTTGCTGAGGCAGCCCGGATGCGGGACTTGTAGTCTCAGGAGGAAACGCTTGCTGAGTCCTCCGTGGGAGATGCGGGTGAGGTAAAGGTCACCCCCACCCCCAGGTTGGGGAGGACTTGGAGCCCTCGCCTGCAGAGAGGGCACACGTTGTGGGGCCAGTGCACAGCCCTGGCAAATGACTGGACTATGGGGAATTGCCTTCCAACCCTGGTTTGATAGACCGCTTGACTGTTTGTTTGGGAACGTACCACCATGCAGTGGAACCGGTGGATGTTTGCTTCCTGTGTCTCGACCAGCCGCCATCGAGAATATGTAAGCACCTTGACTGTGAGCCACTATTGTTCTAGCACGGTGCCCTGAGAACCCTGGCTGTGCCCAGGAAGTCTGGCTGTGCCCAGAGAGAGTGGCAGTGCGCTGAGAGGCACTGGCTGTATCCAGGGAGACTGGTGGTACCCTAAGAAGCCCAGGAAGTCTGGCTGTGCCCTAGATTGGTGGTGGCCTGAGAAACCCTGGCTGTGCCCAGAGCCTGGCTGTGTCCAGGATAGTGCATTCACCTCCAGGCTCGTCACACAGGGCCCTTTGCGGAAGACGCTTGTCATGTAGATTGTGAGACAAGACCCTGTAAGGGTGGAGTGTGGGGACAGAGCCAAGAGTGCAATTTTCAGGCTCTCGGCCTCGCGTGGAGAGGTGCTCACTTGGGTAGTAAATGGCCATCAACTGTGATTGGATGGCCATCAGCTGTGGCTAGTTGGCCGTCAGCTGTAACCAGTGAGCGATTGGCCACTAATATAACTGCTGTGGCTACACTAGCAGAAAATGGGGGCTAGCAAGAAGATGGTGGCTGGGCTGGCAAGCGGCGGAGTGTGGCGGAGTGTGGATTGCAGATTCTGTGGCTCCTGCTTCCTGTGTCTCCAACCCAGCCGCCTGCGAGAATATAGTGGTATGACTGCCCTATCTATAGCTCCGTGGGTGTTCCTTTTTGTCCTGTGGAGGGGAGCGGGGAGCTGAGACCCTGCATGACAAAGGACAGGAGACCCATGTGCTCTCCCTGATAGCTCCTGAGCAAGCCCAAGAGACTGTGGGAGACTGTGCTCAGCTGCAGGAAGCAACACAGTGGAGCCCCAAATGCAGAGCCACTGGACAAATTCCTTAACCTCTCAGAGCAGTTTGCTGATTTGTAAAATGAGAAGACTAACAGTCGTTTCCTAGTGGGGTTGTTGTGAAGATTTAATTGCTGTCAGTGATGCAGGGGAAGTGTCAAGTACAGTGCTGGATCCAGCGTGTCACTGTCATGAGCTCTTGAGCCACACACAGTGAGTGCTTGGTCATGCCCGTTGGGTGACGGACAAGTGATGCCCGTCAAGCTCCTGGCACAAAGCAGGCAGGCACCTGTGCCGTGAGGGAATGCATGAAGTCAGGAAGAGAGCCCAACACTGCTGCTCTACCCACAGTGCCTGTGTCTACACCACAGGAGAAACCAATAGCAAGGTAAAATCCCCTCTCAGAAGAAAAGGAAAAATGCCTTCCCAGAAAGGCTCTGGGCTTTGTACAATCCTTAATGTGGGCTAAGCAGCAAGTGTGAGGGCCCTCAGAGTATGCATTTCACAGCAGGGAAAGAAAGGAGAAGAGGGTCTTCTAAGGCCACCTAGGAGCCCGATTTGAGAACCAATATTAAAGTTCGAAAGACTTAAATCACTGAGGCCACAGCTGGCGAGGGTTGAATTCAATCATATGAAGACCCAGGGAGTGAGGGCCCCAGTGCCCCAAACCTCACAGGTCGGGCCTAACCTGGGCCACACTGACTCAGGCCTGGCTCACAGTTTTGGGACCCTTTCTTTGTCCCTCTTCCCCTTCCTTGCTACCAGGTTCTGTGTTTTGTGCATTTCCCCCTCCCTGGCCCCAAGGAGATAAGAAGGTGCCTGGGAGAGAGGTCAGGATTCAGAGGAACCAAAACCAGCTCTCCAGCCTCACCCAGGGCATTCTGAGGTCACCGCGGGGGCACAATCAAGGTGCAGGAGGGAGCCAAAGGTCTCATCCAGCTTGGAGGGGGGCGAGGAGGAGGCAAGTGCACGGTGGGCTGCAGAAGTGCGAACGCCCAGCCTGCTGGAATGAGGCCAAGAGCATTAGTGGGAAGTCCTGAAGCCCACTAGCACCTCCCGCCCTGGCAAACGCTGCACACCCGTTATTTCCTGCCATTTAAACCTGCAGAAAACAGGGACTTCCCAGCTCATATCAGTTAAGCACACTTTGATAACGAATAAATTGAGGAAATGTGATTATAATATTGGGATGAATGCCAGAGAATGGGGTTGAGATATGGACTAGCCAAGAGAGCCTCTTAAATGTTAGGGGAGCTGTCTAGATGTGTAACCTTCGTGTCTCTGGGTCTCTGCCAAATGGTCCTCCAGCAATTCCTTGCATGAACATTTCCCCAGGGACTAATGACACCAGATGGGTTAAGAACCCAGCACAGTACCTAGCACAAAGCGGGTCCTCCCGGGTCTGCGCCAGCCGACCACCAGAGGGCGCTGCAGCCCGGCCCGGGCGGCGGCCTCCCACCCCACTCACCAATCTGACTAGTGGTGGGCGGTCCAGCAGGGGTCCTCTGGCGTCGGATCCTGCCCAACACTGGGCTTGGGCGGTGACTTTGCCTTCCAGGGTGTGACCTGTTCAGAGCAGCATTTCCTGGCTTCACCTGGGCTACTAGAAAAAATGCAGTGGATTCCCAGGTCTCACCCAGCGGGTTTCCAATCGTGGCGCAGGTGGGACCCTCCCGGGAGCTTTAAAAATAGTGATGCCTGGGTTCCCTCCAGAGATCACCATTTTATTGGTCCTGGGGAGCACAGGCATGGGGTTCCAATGTACAGTGAGGGCTGAGACCTGCTGGTTAGAATTTGGCACAAAGCACGTCTAACCAGTATGTGTTGCACACTGAATTTGAGAGTCACTGCTTTAAAGGATTTGTGGTTCTCCACCTCTGTATCCCCACCCTGAGCTCCTAGACCTTTGGGTGCCTTCACAAGCTGGCACATGGAAGCACAGGGCAAAGTCACTCTGAACCTTTGGTTCTCTCACTCGCTCTTTTTGATCTTGGCCCTTCCCACTTCCCACGTCAGAAAAGTATTTAACCAGCTCTCCAACTGCTGGGTGTTCTGCTTGCTGCTGGTTTTTCCCAATTAATCCATGCAGTGGGACTCCTGGGCCTGTGGAGATTCCTTTGGGTAGCTGTGCCTGAGAAGGGGGATTGCTGGGCATGGGGTGGGTGCATTTTAGGTTTTAATCAAAACTGCCAAGTTGCCCTCCTGCAGTCCAGTCAGAAGACCCAGGATTCAAATGTGCAGCTGGCAAGCCCACCATCCTGCCGTGTTTCATCCCATTGAGGAGAAAGTATCATAATGGATGCTGTTTACTAAGCATCTACTGTGGCGTGAGCCCATGGGATGTGCTTATAGAGATCCTCGTCCGCAATCACCAGCGTTGTTATCCCTATTTTGTAGAAAAGGACATTGAAGTTCCAGGAGGTCGTCACTCACTGAGGTCATACAACTAGGGACATACAGGATTTGAACCCAGGGCCATCTGACAGAGCCCATACTCCGTCCCGTCCCCCCTGTCCCCCCCCCCCCGTCCCCGTCCCCCCCTTCCCCCGCCCCCCTCCCTGCTGCCGGCTTCTGTGTAACTCTGGCTCAGCCCTAAGCACAAAACCTGGCATACATTTCAGGTGGGGTGTGTTACTCCCGCTGGCCCTCCAGTGGGGGCCAAGCTCAGTGCTCTTTTCGCACACCTTCTTGGCAGGTAGGGTGGGGTAGCATGCCTGCTTCCGGACTCCTAGGTCCCAGTGAAAGTGTGGCTCTGGGCCCAGCCAGGAGAGGCATTTCCTGAGGCCAATGGGTCAGGCCTGGCGCTTACCCAACTCTGGAAACGCCTGGAGCTGCACAGCCTCCCAGACAGTTTGGCAGCGTTGCCGACAGCTACTTCCCCATCCAAGGCTGCTTGAAGTGGGCCCCTCAAGCCCAGCTCCTGTCCTTTCCTGGGCTTGCCTGGCATACTGGTGTACCAGCATCAGCCCTTAAGGGGTTCCCCAGAGCCAGGAGCTCCACAAGGCAGCAGGGGTTAATGATCCCATTTTACAGATGAGGGAACTGAGGAATATGAAGAAACTCATGGAGGTTCCACAGTGTGTACGTAACAGTGGAATTCAAACCCCAGTCTCCTGATGCCAGGTACCATGTTCTTCCCCCCAACCTCTGGCTGATAAACTATTAATTTCCCCATTCCGTACAGTAGGAAACTGGGGCTCTGGGTGCAAACCTCTGCCTTGGCGCGGCCAGAGGATGACAAGAGGCTCTGAATTCAAACACCAACCATATTTTTGTTCTAAACCTACTCTGGACAGCCCTGGGGTGTGGGAGGTTCCTTGGGGCCTGTGCGTGTTGCAGCACAGGCAGGGAACAGGAGTCCCCACGCACCACCTTGGGGCTTTCACAGCCCCAGCACAGCCCAGGCCATGCTGTCTTCCCTGACTGATCCCAAGAGACAAAGCCCCACTTCAGGGTTTGCACTGCTCTGTGAAGAGCCGGGATTCAACAAGTGTTCCCTGAGAGGATGGTGGGTGGAGAGCAGAGGGAGACATTTGGTCTCTCAGGGGAGAGTTCGGGCCCCCTCAGCCCCCTCCCCTGGCCAGCACCAGCCCCATCCTGCTCCTCTCCAGCTATGGAAACTTGTACCTCAGCCCAGAAAAATGAACTTGCTGGAAGTCAGCTGCTTGGCTGCCAGGAGCAGCCAATCAGGCGCTGGGGGCACCTCACCCACATCTAAGGACAAAGGGCTGGGGGCTGGACCAGAGGGGCTGGAAGGCGGGCCCTGCCTCAAGGCCTGTGCCCCAGAGACAGAAAAAGGAAGCAGAAGGGAGATAGGCAGAGAGGAAGAAATAGGAAGTGGGAGAGAAGGAGACATTGAGGTGGTGGGAGGGAGAGCTGCACGCTTGGGGGACATTGGCCACCACCTTGGAGCCACGTTCTTTACTGGACAACAGGCACACTGGAACATGGCTGCCAACCTCGACCCAACCACTTGGCATTTTCTCACCTTTCTGCCCTGCTCCCCTTTCCTTCCCCAGGTAGAGAAATAGATTCTAGAACTCAGACACAGACTCCTTTGGGGCATAAATAGTAATGACATGTAGAATTAAATCTAGCATCGCCTTGCCTTGTCCCCATTTTACAGATGAGGAAACTGAGGCTTAAAATGATTAAGTGCCATGCCTATGTCTCTTGGCCACTCTGCAGTTTGAATCCAGATCTGCCTGAAGCCTGAGATGTATTAACTTTTTCTTCCCTGTCTTTCATTCCAGTCTGGGCCAGCCTCTAGGCCTTCACTCATGCTTTCCGGCCAGGCTCTTCACCTTTCTGCTCTTGCAGAATGGTGCCTCACTCTCCTGAGACAGACTGCAGCTGGTCCCACCTCCTCCCATCTCCCCACAGAGACATCTGGGGCTCGGTTTAAGCCACCCAGAAAAACCTTCTGCTTTAGGCCCTGGGCCCTAGAGTCAGAGGAAACCCATAAATACAAACACATTTGCATGAAAACACAAGGGTCTGTGTCTGCAGCTAACAGCTCAGTTAGCTTCCAGGACACAGCTGCCAAAAGTGGGAGCAGCAGCCACCAGCTTCCTGGGACAAACACATCCCGATGGCCAAGTCAGTACCATTTGGTGTTTATTTAGACATACAAATAAAAGAACCCGGTGGTTCAAACAGCTTATGCTTATATATATATATATATATATATATATATATATATATATATATATAATTTTTTAAAAGATCAACACATTACCTGTCCATGTTTTTTCTCTACTGAGCAATATGTACAGCCTATTATATATATGCATATATATATATATATTTTTTCAATAGATAACTACATTCAAGTAATGAAACACAGGATTTACAGTTTCCCTCTGAGGGCAGAGGAAAAGCAAATTCACACAGTTCACAGAGGAAGTACCATTAAGAGACCAGCCAGACAGGAGCCAAGGCCCCTCGTTGGGGAGGAGGTGGGGCAGCAGCAGAAATCACCACAGTCACACTGTTGCTTATTGTGGGGGGCGGGCAGGTGACAATGCGGGGGAGGGGGGCAAGCCTGCTCTCCCTGGGCTGGGGGTGGGTGCTCCTTGGCTGGGACGAGTTGGGGGGCATATCTGGGAACCTCACTTCTCCAGGAGCCTCTCAAATTTGGGATTCACGAAGGAGAAGCCAGCAAATGCTGTCTGGTCCATGGAGTCGATGAGGTTCTTGTCACTGTAGGAGAGGCGTGCCTTCTCACTCAGGAACTCCTGGTCAAAGTTGCTGTAGTCTCCAGGGGATTTCTGTGGGCAGAGGGCAGGGGTAGGTGAGCGGGACCCAAGCGGTGGCCTTCTAAACACCTCAGAATCACTTTGGGGCTGGGCCAGGCCAGAGCTGTCCTTAAGAACAGAAAAAGGAATCTCTCCCAATAGCCTGAGAGGAGCCCAGCAGGAAGGCAGATGCCGTTTCCCCAAGGGGGATGAAAGAAGCCAGCAGGGAGCTCTCGGTCTGCTTAAGGAGAGGTGGGCAGGCCCTGAGCAGGGTTCTGGCAAACTACAGTCCATGGGCCAAACCCCACCCACTGCTTGTTTTTGTAAGTCCCACAAGCTAAGAATGGCTTTTACGTTTTTAAATGTTTAAGAAAAAAATCAAAAGGAGAGTATGTCATGACATGACAGTTACATGAAATTCACATTTCAGTGTTCATAAATAAAGTTTTATTAGTACACGACCACACCCATTCATTGACATATCATTTATGGCTGCTTTAAGACCGGGAGGCCTTCAAAGCCTAAACTACTTACTACCGGGTTGTTCACAGGAAATGTGCCAGCACTGCTTCTGAGAATACAGTGAGATGGTAATAGAGATCTCAGGCTGGTGGCCCTCTGGCAAAGCTGAGCTGGCAAGTACAATCATTTTGACTAGCAGCGGGTTTTAATGGAATTTGAGCCAACATTTTTATATCGGGCAATTTGACATAAACCCCCAGATTTTTGGTTTCTTTTGGAAACAGGCAGAGCAGAGCAGCCTTGGACCCATATCCTGGCAAGTCCTCTCCTGGTGCTGACGGCCCCTTGGGTCACTCGCCACAGGCCCCACCACTTCCCACTAACGGGCTGTTGATCAGCACTCCCACCTTGTGTTTCTTAGTGCAGACACATCAATCTATCCCTCTTTCTATCATAAGCAAAATACTCCAGGCAGGCTGCATAATTTTCCTGCACTGGCCTGGCCTGGCAGTGACGTGCCCAGCCCAGGAGGTCCCTGGAGCAGGGAAAATGCTCTGCAACCTCCAGGCATAATCGTGGGGCACATCACACAGGCTGCCCAGGGAGACAGCATGTCCTGTGGGAGGAGGGGAAGCAGAGGAGAGAAAAGGAGTGGGAGGAACTGTGATCAGAGAAGGGCCACAGAGTCCAACTTCTGAGGTGTTTGGGGTGCTCCGAATTTTGGCCCCAACCTACCTCTGCTCTCCTGCTGGCTCCTTGGAGGCCTCTGTGGATTCTGGGCCTTAGTGTGAACCATCCCTCCTCTACCCAGACCGCCTCCCAGTGGCCCCCAGCCCTGCCCATGTCCCACTTCCTCTCAGACCCACCCAGTGCTATGCATTCTGGGCTCCTGCTGAGACCTGCCCAATAACAACTGATCATGTGTGGTCTTGTGACATCTTTCATGCTGTTGTGTTATATCATGAATGGTCATCTGTGTTCAAGTTTCTTATCTCTCCGTGGGCTCCTCCATCTCTGGGACTGGGCCTCCCCCTTTGCCGAGCAGCTCAGCACAGAGCTCTGCACCCAACAGGCACTCAGCATTTCCAATATTTATTGGAAAATGGATTGGATGTATGGAGGGAGGAAGTGATTCCCAAAGCACAGTCCCCTGCATATAGCGGGCACTAAAGAACGTATGTTAAAGGCTGGCTGGACCCACAGTTCCCAGTGTTTGTTGAATGACTGAGTGAGGAGAGAGAGGGTAAGAATATCAGAGTAGAGGCTGTGACTGAATGTACCAGGGAGGTCAGGGAAGTAGGTTTGCCAGGAGAAAGGAGAGGAGGAAAGCATGTAAATGATGCACAAGAGATGAAGGGCAAAGAAGGGGGTGCCCACCCCAGAAGGCAGCAGGGACAGCATCGAGTGCGTGGCCTACTGGAATTGGATCACATACCACTTTGGGCTTGAAGGGTGGCTCCACCTGACGTTTCTCCAGCAGCGTCCAGTTGATGGTCTTGAAGAAGGGGTGGGTTTTGATATTCCCAGTCACTCCCAGCCTCTTGGTTGGATCTCTTTCAAGCAGCTGCAACCCAGCAGGGGCCCCGGTTAGCACCCGAGGGCTGTAGGAAATTGGAGCCTCAGCAAACCCCCAAGCAGATCCAAGGTACCCAGGCAGGCGTGGCCTAACCCAGTGGTATAGCTCAGGGCCTCTGGGCTGAGGGGATGGATCTTCTCTGGCCTGCTGTGCTCCCGGGTCCCCTAGAGACAACAGGCTGTGGGCGGGGACTGCAAGGACTCGTGAGGAAAAGCAGTGGCTGTTTACTGAGGGTTTGCTCTCTGCCTGACATAGACCTGAGCAACATACACTTATGTTTTCTTCTCAACAACTTCTGTGAGGCAGGTTCTTTCCTAGCCACCATTTTGCAGATAAGTAGACAGACTCAGTGTTGAGCCTCAGGCTTGTCTGTCTCCTGACCTAAGCTCATAATCACATGCCAGGCCAATTCAGTGCAGGCTACACACAGACAGGAGCGCCTGCGAACGTGTCAAGGGAACAATACCCCCAATGTATTAGGACTGGACCATCAGTGAGGCTGCCATTCCAGACTCGGAGGCTTCTGGCATTCCTGTGACCCCACGTGTACCGGCCCCTGCCCCAACCAGCCTAACGGGGCCTCCCACCTTCTCCAGGATGTCCTTGGACTCCTTGGTGATCCAGCGGGGGTAATGCGGTGTGTCTACACGGATAGACTCGAAGAGTTCGTCCTCGTCGTCACCATGGAAGGGGGACTGACCAATGAGCATCTCGTAGAGAAGGACTCCGAAGGACCACCAGTCCACAGAGAACGAGTACTTCTGGCCCTGCAGGATCTGGGGCAGGAGAAGGGGTGTTGGCGCTGAGAAGGCCCAGAGCACGCGCCCTGGCCAGGCCTCCTCACCCTCCTGCTGTGGCGTGGACATCACTGTTTCAGGGAAACCTTCCTGGCTCTACCCCGCCGAGACATGATGTCTGACTAGGGTGGTGACCGGGCGGGTGCCAGCTCACCTCGGGGGCGATGTAGTCAGGGGTGCCACAGAAGGTGCTGGCCTGCTTCTCCGCCAGGATGTTCTCCTTGCACATCCCGAAGTCGGCAATCTTAATGTGGCCCTCCCGGTCCAGCATCACGTTATCCAGCTTGAGGTCCCTGAGGGGAGGGCAGGAGGGGGTCATGAGAGCCAATTCTCCTCTTGCCCCCCGCCCCCACGTTCTCATTTTCAGCTCTGTAGGCCTAGGACTCTCCCCAAGGGGACAAGGGAATGAGGAAGAAAAAAGGAAGCAGAAGGGAAAGAGGTACTAACACAGATGCTTCCTGCAAGGCACCCACTTGGTGCTACACACTGGACACATGTCCGTCCTACTTTCTGAAGCTCCAAACGAGGCTCAGAGAGGTGATGTCACTTGCCCAGGGTCACCTAGACAGTCAGCGGTGGCCCTGAGCTCAAGTTTGTCTGCCTCCAGAAGGGCAAGGACCATGTGTATTTTTATGTAGCTGGTTAGTTGAATAGATAACTTATACACGTGATCACAAACAGCATGACAAACAGCACGAATGAAGTCTACCTTCCACTAACCTCAGTTGCCAGACCCTCCCGAGAGCGAGTCTAGGCACAGACAAGCACGTTACACTACGTCTCTTACCCTCACCTTTTAAAACCTGAACCCTAGTATTCAATACACATTGTCGCCCTGGGTTGGTTTTCCACTTTCTTGGCATCATCCGACTTCAGGACACAGAGCGTGGCTCCAGCCTTTTTGATGGGTGCATACTAATCTACTGTAGGATGGGACCGTCATTTATTGGGAGAGAATTTATAGAAGCCAGTCCCTACTGGTGGAGGCTTAGATTGCTCAGATGGGGCTTCAGAGCGAGACTGATGGCTCTGAGGAAGGGAGACACTGTACCAGTCAGTGCTGCTCTCCAGCCAAGGTCACCAAGTATGGGCAGTGAGTTCCCAGTCCCTGGACCCGTGCCAGCCTCAGCTGAGGGGTCACAAGGAATTCTAGCAATGAAGTAGGAGGTTTAGGCAAATACCCAACCAAAACTGATTCCAAGTGGAGACGGGGCCACAGCTGGGCCGGGCCCCACTCAGAGCATTTCAGAGGATATGATGCAGTAGGAACTTCTCCTCCTAAAAGCTCCCGTAAACCCCAAACCCCAATCCCTGTACCTGTAAATGATCCCTTTGCTGTGTAGAAACTGTAGTCCACAGACTATCTCAGCTGCATAAAACCTGGATATAAGAGAGACAGAGAGACAAAGTGTTCTGGAATTTCTGCTCGCCAGCCCTTGCTTCTCCCTGGTCCCTCATCCCTACCCCCTGGGGCAGGAAATGCTGCAAATAACTCCATGGACAACCTGGGCCTGATCAAGCACATCTTTTATCAGGCAAGTGGGGGCTGGCAGCCAAGGCAGAAAAGAAACTGATGAAGGAAGAGCTCCAAATAAGACAATTCTGTCCTAAGAGTGTATGCATTTATATTGATACACATATGTCCACACACACAGAGTGTGGGGTGGGGTGCACGCCAGACTGGAGGTCACACGCCAGCGTCCTGTGTCGTGCAGGATCACCATCTGTGAGGCTGCACTGGCTGAGACCCAGGGAAGGGACAGGCCCCACATGGCCGTGCTGTGCTGCCAGCCAGAGCTCACCCACTGCCCAGGTTCTCCATACAGTGGGGGCAGCCCGGCTACCCCAAGTCTCTCCAACCTCAGCTCTAGCCCAGGCTGGCTTGTCCGGGGAAAGGAAGAAGGACTGGAGGGCAGCCCGGCAGTGGGCTCTTCCCCCAACAGGGCCTTCACGTACGTGGCGCGGTACAGCTCGAAGCGGCCTTTGTCCTGGATGTGATACATCAGGTCCCCCCCGTTGAGGAACTCCATCACGAAGAACAGGTGGTCCTGGGGTGGGGAGGGGGGTTAGCAGAGGCACAGAAATGGGTGGGAGGCTCCCTTGCTGAAGGCCACCGAAGTGGGGGACAACTCTGCCCTGGGGGATGTGAGGGGAGGAGACATGGCGCCACCCTCGGGAGTATGAGGAGGGGGACAGCACTGCCTGAAGTGGTCTGGGTAGGAGACATGGCCCTGCGTGGGGTGTGGGGGGCTGCAGCTCCAGGGGCAATGACAGTGGAAGGGTCAAGCACCTTGGTCTGGAAGGTGCAGAAGAGGTGGGTGAGAAAGGGATTCTCCCAGGCGAGCGCCAGCACCCGCTTCTCCACCATGGTGCACTCCACGTCATCATCAATCAGAACCACATCCTTCTTGAGGGCCTTGATAGCGAAGAACTCCTTTTTGCCCTTCAGCTCGGCAAGCAGCACCTGACCGGTGGACGGCAATGCTGAGCAGGAGAGGCCCGGGCACCACAGCGCCACCCAACCAGGAAGAAGCCAGGTAGGGTGAGAAGCAGGTGCCCCTGGGCTGCTGGGTCTGGGTCCCTTGGGCTGCCCCAGGGCTATGTGGCTCCTTACCTTCCCGAAGCTGCCTTTGCCCAGGACCTTGTGGAAGATGAAGTTCTCAATGTTGCACCTGGTGCTGCCCTCCCAGATCTTGCCGTAGGTGCCATTGTCTGCTAGAGAGATGGCATTTCAGACTCAGGTCTCTGGCTGCCGAGTCTCCTCCCCTGGGGCCAGGGGTCGGCTGGGGTAAGGGCCTCAGAGAGGAAGGGGCTGCTTCCCTAGGGTGGTGCCTCCTCTCAGGTGTCACTTGATAGCAGAGGGAGGCCAGACCCTGTCCTGGGCCCTAGTGGGGCGTGGGAACTTTCCTGGAGGCAATGGGCCCAGCTTCACCTGGGGCATCATCTCCAGAGACTCCTGGCTTCTTCTCGAAATGCTGGTAGATCCCAACAGGCTCTGCAGACTCTGTGTCTGACTTCCGGCTGGATCTCTGCAGGAGGGTGTGGTGGTTGGGGGCACAGGTGGGCATACCATGGTTGGAACTCCCAGCCCAGAGGGCAGACCCCCACCATCCATAACTCCACCCTTGATACCAGTGGGGGACAGCAGGAGCAAAGCCCGCTACCCCCCCTGACCCCCCTCCCACTCTTCCAGCAGCACAGGGACGCCTCGGTGGACTGCAAAGCAGTGATTACAAACAAAAGTTTTGTAAACTGGATCCCACCTTCCCAATCACTTACTCAATATATTTTTGTTTATGTTGCCTTCACTTGTGATTGGTTCTAGAATTTTACCTTCAGGTTTTGTGGCATCCCTCAAGCCCCACCCACACCCAACACATACACAAAACATACCCACAAGGCTTTTAATTCCCAGTGTTCCAACCTTGAGGCCCCCAGGTTCAACCCTCAAGTAAAGAACTGCTTGAAAACTAATTTCTCATGAGAATAAGCCCACCACCCTCTGCTGCCTAATTCTTGAACTAAATCGTCCAGAAGTAGAGTCTTGGGTATAAAGCACCCCCCACCATGTGGTTCCCCAGGAGTGGGTATGAGCCCTGACTACCCCCCGACCCTGCCACCCTCTGTCTGGGGTTCCCACGGTGCTACCCACCTGGCTGACTTGGTTCAACGCCTCGGCCAAGAGCTTCTGATTGATGCCGCAGAGGTTGGCAACCTTCTTCTGGCACTTATGGTGCACGTTCATGCCACAGTCTGGGATTAGGGAGAAGCAAGGCCATCAGAGCCCTTGCCCAAGCAGGGGAGCCAACAGGCTACGGGAGAACGGTCTCCCTTGCCCGAGGCCCAGCTGAGGTCAGAAAGGGTTAGAAGAGAACGCAGGAGAAAACAAGGCTTTGGTGGGAGTCTGCTGGATTTCCTATCTTTAGAAAACAATGTATCTGAAGCCATCATGAGCACTTCAAATTTTTCATTATTTAAAGAAGGAAAAGAAAAAGCAAAAGATATGGGACCTAATTCTGAACCCTTCAGAGAATGTATGAAACAACGTAGGCAAATCCCTTTTCCTCTAGGGGTCTCTCGTTTCTCCTCTATCAGTGATGCTGAGGCAGGGGAGGGGGTGTATGAGGTGTGTTTGGAGAGCCCCTGCTGATGTGTGGCAGTGACTTCCTGGGTCCTATTCTACTCTTACCCCTATTTTATACTTGAGGATGTGGAGCTCAGAAGGGTGGGGCCTCCTGTCTGGTGGTCACACAGCAGGTACATAGTACAGCCAGTTGGGCCAGTAGGGAGGGGTCACCAAGGCCGCCCCACGTGAAATCCCCCAGCAAGGGGGCACAGGCAGCACGCGTTTATGAGGTCTGGGCAGGTAAGCACAGCTGGGAACCCCCCCTCGGCCCCAGCCCGGAGGTAGGTACCACGCACCTTCACACTTCAACCCCTGCTTCACCAGCCCCCAGAGCAGGCTGCCACAGTGGTCACAGAAGGTGGGGCTCATGTAGTTGTACACCTTGAACCGGTGCGGCATGTCAATGTTGAAACGTTCTTTCTGGAACTGGGGTGGGAGAAGGTCACAGGTCAAGAGTCACATATCAGCTCTAGCCCCTTCCTTAACCCCTAGCTCTCCCCCAACCCCATGCAGGGCAAGATGTGAACAGGGCTCCCCCGGGAACTGGGAAATCCAGAGGTCCAAGGAAGGACTAAGAAACACGGGGGAGGGGGAGGGCGAGCCCGAATCCCGCCCAGCTGGCCGAGCCCCCCACACCCCAGGGCCCTGCCCTGGCCCAGCCTCACTAAGGTGTCCCGGCTGTTGGTGGCTGTGCCGGTGCACCGGCCGATGATCTTGTCGATGCATTTCTTGTGGATGGCAGCGTTGCATTCTTGAGGAGGCGCAGGCCAGGAGGGGGATGGGAAGGCAGCAGGGGGGCAGAATCGGTGAGCTGGCCCAGTCCAGCCCCTCCACAAAGGCACCATTCTCCCAGCCACCCACACCCTCAGAGCTTGAGTTTTCTCTCCTCTGGCCAGCCCCTGAAGGAGGGGCCTAGAAAGGATGGGACAGGGAAGACAGGCCAATCTGGTGGATCTCAGAGATTAGGAAACGCTCAGAGATTGGGGCAGGGTGGGGGACAGAAGTGAGGGGCGTGGGTGTTGCAGTGAGAAATGGAGGCAGGGGAGCCCCCCTTCTACGCCCCAGGACAGCAAACAGCTCCTAAACTCTCTCTCACACACATGCACACACAGATACACCCTAACTCAAAGACACCTGGACATACATACACAGCATGTGTAATAACGACAAGTCTTCTTATATAGGATGTTTACATGTGCCAGGCACACCTAGAAACAGCTTATATATTTTATCCCATTTGACCTCCACAATGACTCTATTATCCCTGTTTTAGATAAGGAAACTGAGGCACAGAGAGGTTAAGTAACTTTGCCTTAGGCCCTATAGCTAGGAAGTGGTAGAGCTGGGATTCAAACCCAGGTAGTCTGGCTCCAGAGCCTGTGCTCATAGGGCCGGCCCACACTGCCTGGTGCATGTACCCTTATGGGGACAGATGTGCTCATACGCGTGCACACATATCTAACAGAAGCACACAGGCAGCCAGGGACGGTCCAGTCAAGGTGTGACAGCCTCTCTGGGAGAAAAGAGCCCTGATGTGTAGCACCGCTGATTTCCGGGTAAATACTCCCTGGTGGCCTATTGTAGGCTACCAATGTGATGTCACTGAATGCAGAGTTGGGAAGAGACATGCAGAACTGGCTTCCATGAGCTGGAGCAAGTCAGCTGCAGCACTCTCTAAGCGCAGCTATCATATACACATGCACTGTGACGTGGAAAATCTCACGTGCACACACTCAAGCACATAGAGTCTTGGTCTAGACATGCAGTCCCAACACAGGGACACCGGCTCTCCTGTGAACACACGCAGGCACTGGCAGGCACACATGTACACACGTAAGTACAAACCAGATTGTAGAGACACTTACGCCTGCATTTGTAGCCTTGCTTGTTGAGACCCCTGAAAGGCAAATCCCCAGGCAGGGTGAGTGTGGGGAAGCACTGAGTGTGGCCCTCCCTACCCCCACCCCACCCCCAATGGGCACAGCCAGCCCTTACCAAACAAAATCTTTGCACACAGAACAGAAGGTGGGCTGCCTAAAGAAGGTGGCGATAAACTCGTGGTTCTTAATGTAGTGAATTTTGGCCTGTTTGATGGCTCCACGGCGGATCATTGTTGGGAACTTGGCCTCGTCTTCAACCCGAAGAGACTGCTTACAATCTGGGGACCGCGGAGTGGTGAGGTCAGCTGCAGCCGCAGGGGGGGCAACACTCCTGCAGTCCCTCCCAGGGTGGCCCTGGACAGATCGCTGATTGATGGGGGCTGCTTTTCTAAACCTCTACCCTGGCTCTGGCCTCTGAACCTACGTCCCTAGCCCAGGTGGGGAGGGTCTTACCTCCGTCTTCCAGGAAATACTGTACAGACATCAACAACTTGGCCTGGGGTTGGAGGTCCAGCTGCAGGGGTGAGGGTGGAGGGGGTCAATGAGGGCCCAGGCCAAGCCAGACTCAGAACCCGCCCCCATGGTTGGTCCCCCAAGGCCAAGGGAGTCCTGGCAACCTAGCCAGACACCTGTCTGCCTGGTGTGGGAAGGCCAGGGCCCCGCCCCTGAGCCCCGCCCACAACCTCCTACTTAGGGGTATTATTACATTTGGGGAAGTGAAAGGATCCAGCCCACACCCAGCCTGGCCCCATGGCCCGGGAACAGAGTGGGAAGGGAAACTCCCCACCCTCAACCCTGCTGCCCCCTTAACAAGGATCTTAGAATGGAGGGCCCCTGTCCCCCTGAACATGCAACACAGACACACACATACTCATTCATGCTGGTCCTCTCTGTGTCAGGGGTTCTACATGTCGTCTCTTCACACAGACTGGCTGATTCTGAGGGCAGGACCCTCACCTTTGATTAACAATGTCCCTTGGGGCAGAGGACAGAGAGCTCAGCAAGTGTCTCTGCCTGACTGGCCGACAGTTGGTCCAGCCCTGGGTCAACTTCACTCTTAGCCCAAACCCTTCAGCCCTCCCTGGAGGATGACCAGAGTCCCCGATGGCCACAGGGTCTTTTTCAGTGGGGATATCTTAGCTGCAGGGGTGGGGGACTCTCTGCCAGCGCTGGCATCTGTGGCCACAAGGGCCACATGGCCACATGCGGTTTGGCAGGTGAGTGGTGGGCCATCAGCCTTCCCTTCATCTACCTCCTGGATGCTAGAGATGATAATGCTGTTCCCCAACGCCTGCCTGGGCCTAGAATACCTGCACAGATTCTAAACAGAACTGGGAACAATGGGTGCCTCTGAGAAAGGGGCCTGGTGTCTGTGGTTAGGCAGGACACACCCTTACATTCAGTTTGAAATGTTTTACTACGTGTACGTCTTGCCTTTACAAAATTAAAAGGGAAAACAGTAGTCACAGTAACAAGGATGGCTTTCTTTAGCACCTATCCTGTGTCCAGTTCTACAATTAGCCCTTTACATCTAGCTGCTCATTTCATCTGAACAGCTGACCTGAGGTAGGGTCTTTAACAGCTTTTCCTTTTTACAGATTTGGAAACGGGCTCAGAGAAGTTGGGGATTTGATAAATCGCAGAGCCCGGATTCAAACTCAGGCTATGTCGGCTGCAAAGCTGCACTCAGCCATCCTCACTCAACACACACACACGCACACACACACACGCACACGCGTGCACAACCGCAGCTCAGTGCCCCTCACCCAGAACTCGGCCTTGCCATTGTTCTTCTTGCAGCGCTCGGCCAGCACTGACACGCCCACTGTCACCTCGGACATCGGCTCCTCAGCTGCCCGCATCAGCACAATCTGGATGACGCGGCCCTCGTATATGTGGGCATCAAACGTGGACTTCCACTCCGGGTACATGGTGGGCTTCTTCTGCACCAGCGTTTTCCCACGCTCTGCAAAAGAGGCCAAGCTGGCCAGATCAGGTGAGGGCCCCTCTGTCCCTCCCTTCCCGGACGTCCCACAGCCTTCAGCCCTGAGAGCATCTGCCTGGCTCTTTCTCCCCGAGGGCCCACCATGGCTTCCTAGTGTCCTCGGGACGGAGTCTCTACTCCTCAGCCAGCACGACTGTGCCCTGCTCACCTCACCAGCCTCATCTCAACACAGCGCACTCCGGAACACAGAACTGTTGGCAGTTCGTCTTGGGCGACCTGCCAGGTCCCACCTCCCGGCCTTTGCTCCTGCTCTTCCATCTTTCTGTGACCGTCTTCCTCTAGCCCCACTTACATGTCCCCTTCCCTATGCTTTCACTCAGTAAACACGGCTGAGCGCTCCCACATGCCAGCCCCCTGTACTGGAGGCAAGGAACATGGCAGAAAGAAAAGTTGAACTTGGTGTCTGCCCTCCGAGAGCTTGAGTCCCAGGTAGAGACATGAACCAGTTCTTCCCTCAAGTAAATGTTACATCATGGCTGTAATGAAATTGAAGCAGGCAAGGCAGGTGGTTCTAGACCCACCCATGTCAGGGGGCCTGCCCCAGCTTAAGGTTTGGGAAGGCTTCCTGGAGGAAGGGACAGTTCAGCTGAGACCTAAAGGATGAGCCAGGGTTCACCGGATGAGGGCAGAAGCGAGAAGGAATGCCGTGAGATGTTCGCCTCTTCCAGGAAGACACCCCAAACCTCTCAGCCTGGGAGGGTGCCTCCTCTCAGCTTCCCAGTCACAGGACTTATTGTCTGGCTCCCCCACCTGACTGTGAACCCCACGAAGGCAGGACCAGCTCTGGGACACAGCAGTGTCCTAAGTGCCCAGCATAGGGCCTGGCATAGTAGATGGACACGGGGAAGCTGTTCGGTGAAACCACCCATGAGGAAGGAGCCAGAAGCCCCAAGCTCTAGTGAGGGCTCCACGCAGCCAGTGCTGGAGGCCCTATAGGCACGTGGTGGCCTCTGCTGTCCTGCACCCACAGCGGGGAGGGGCAGGGAGATGAGGATGAGGAAAAGTAGTGTCCCTCAGTGGTTCTGGGGGAACAAGGCCTGGACCCCGCCAGGACCTCCCGCTGTGCCGACTCCCGAGTGCTGCTGCCCCTTCTCCGGGGTCCAGCCTCCAGGCCTACCTGTGCTGAGCGCCTCCTTCATCTTCACGGCACAGAAGGGCGGGTTTGCCTCATCCGCGGCCTGCAGGGAGCCCAGCTCGTAGGAGTTGAAGGCAATGCGCAGGAACGGTGCCATGATGGAGCCTGCAGGGGGGTTGTGTGGACAGAAAGGCTGAGGCGAGGCAGCAGGGCAGGCCAGCAGAACAGCCCTGGGAGGGGTCAGGTATCCGCTCCCCGCAGGCTCTCACAGCATTGAGTCTGGCCTACACAGTTCTTAAAATGCACTAATCCTAGTTGCCAATGTTAAAATTGAGACGTTTTATGTAAGTCTAGATTTGTGGCATCCCTGGTAAAACTAGAAGATGGGACATCAGGCAAGAGTTGGCTGGCACTGCTCCCTTGGTCGGCCACCCCTGCCAGTCTACTCCAGGCAGGGACTCCTTTTCACTCCTCTCCAAAACCTATGTGGATCCTGTGGACCTTTGGGTCTGTGACTCCATTCCTTTGGAGAGTCATTCAATGCCTCTAATATCCAACTGTGCACACCTACTAAGTGCCAGGTACCCAGCATGTGCTGCCCAAGATGGGCAGGAGAGTGCCTCTTCCTCCCCACACCTTACCCACTCAGCCCTTCTTGGTTTTCAAAATATTTTGCTCCTAACTACCCAGACAGACAAGCAGGGCCAAGAGGACCACCCCTACTTTTCAGACAGGAAAACTGACACCCTGAGGCCACGCCAGAACCTAAAGCTGGGATTCCACTAATGAAGCACCCCCTTCATTCAGAGGCCAGGGCAGTGCAGGGTCCGCCCACATCAGTGGCCTGACCCTTCTGAACCCGAGCCCCTTGGGGTCAGGGGACTCTCGCCTACCCAGAAGGTTGCCAGCTCTTTCAAACAAACTTGTTTCCAAATATAAAACTATTTTAATGTTCCATGTAATGCTGAGTTTGCTTTTTGAAACCACACGTTGGTCCCACATTCCTCCATTCCTCACCATTCTTCAAATGGAGGGGTCACTACAGGCAGTGACGCCAAGGGTCTGTGGGCTGCCATTCGTGGAGGAAGCTCACATGTGCAAGCCCACGCCGGCACACTCATACACCTACTCGAACACTGGCTCCAGGCCTGGGCCCCACACAGAAGGGTCCTGCACAACCTCGGCTGAAGGAACTCTCACTCATCTATTGCACGTAACTATGCACTTGTACTCCATGCGGAGCATAGGCCAGCAGAGAAGCACACTCAGACATGCACCCCGACCCACACACATGGACGAGAGCACATGCAGCAGCTACCCAGCCCTGGGATGGCTCCCTGGCTCCCCCACAGGCAGCCAGAGCCGCAACCAGGTCTGCTGGGAGCTCTCAGCCCAGATGAGCTCACAGGAAACTGACCTCAGACTGCATCCCAGCCCGGGGGCCTGGCCAGTCCTGAGGCCAGCAGCCAGAGCAGAGAGCAGAGGACAGGAGGGGCAGACACCACCATGTCCCCTGCCTAGGCCTGGCTCCTACTCAGAGGGAGTGACAGTGGGTGTGCGAACTCGTGTCTGAGATCAGGCCCCAAAGCCTTCAGCCTGAGCCCAGCCAGGCCAGGCGCCATGACCTCTCGGTAGAAGGGAGGGAGAGCCAGCTGTGGGCTGGAGCATGCGTGAGTGTGCGAGGTGGTGTGTGAGGCTGCATGTAGGTGACAGCGCAGCTGTGGAGATGTGTGTCTGCAAGGACATGTGAGTGGGTGACACGTGGTAGGCACTCAGGTAATGTTGAAGTGAAGAGCGAGTTGCACGGGCCTGGCTGGGAGTGGGTGTAGGAGTCTGGGTGAGTGTCCCAAACTCCCAGGCCAAGAAGACATCATGCCCTTTCCCGTCACCCTGCCTGGCCTGGGGGTCCAAGGTGTGCAGCATCCAGATCATGCTCCCTGGGGATCCAGAATGACTGGGGGGTGGGGGGGCCACTGCACAGCACAAACTTGCCACACGTCTGCGTCCACTCCCAGGGCCTGAGCCCAGCAGACATGGCTCAGCCCCATGCTTCCTGACAAGATAACCTCGAGATCTCCAGGTGGGGAAATGACAGGCTTTCTGAGTGTCTCAGAGGATGAGGGTTGAATGGGCAGGTGGACAGGGATAAGAGAAGTAGTTGTGCCGCAGGGGCTTGGCTCCCAGGGGAGACTGGGTCAGGGCAGCCTCAGGTGGCCAAATGATGACGGTCAAGCTGCCTGGGTACAAGACCCTGATACCAATGCTGCCTTGGCTGTGCAACTCTGTGCAGGGCACTTGGCCTCTCGGAGTCTCAGCCCCACCCTCCCACCTTCCAGATGAGGAATGGTCCTTGGTGTAGGGTTGTCATGATGAGAACTTGTGTAGGGACGAGAGCCAACATCAACCCCACAGGCCCCGGGGTGGGCTCTTTCTAATGCTATCACCCCTTCTTGCTTGCAGCACCCATCTCTCACCTTTGCACGTTCCTTCCCAGTTTCCGAAGTACACTCACATTCCCCACAGCATCCATTCCACCTTCCCATCAGCCCAGGATGACAGTCCTGATAACTGGGCCCACCTCTCAGATAGGGAACCAAGTCCCACGGAGCTGCTCATCCTGAAGCTGTGGGCACGGCAAACACCTGCTGGCAGCTCCTCCTCCCCACCGCCTCCCCTTGGGGCCCAGCTATGACCTCCCCTGCCTCCAGGTGGCATGGGGACTGCCCCAGGGCTGCATGGAGGAGGGGTGAGTGGAGGGTGTGAGAGAAGCCCCAGAAGGGTGAGGCACAACCCAGCCCGGCAGGCGGCCCATTAGGCCTACCCTCCAGCTCTCTGCAGTCACTCAGAGCAGCTGCTGTTCACAGTTAGCTAGAAGCCACAGGAGGGAAAACCACAACCACAGCAGGCCCTGACCCCAAACCTGCACTGCCAGGCCACAGTGCCACAAGGAGGGAGACCTCCTGGGGCTCCTTGGCAGTAACCCTAGGGTTAGGTCACCTAGTGCCAACTTCCTAAGACTAAAACTAGAGCATGGGTCCTGCCAGGTTCTACCACCTCCTCCACCCCAGTTGCACTGCTGGGACCCCAGGAAGGAGACAGACACCATGAGCTGGCATCTTCCCCCATCACCGTGTGACTCTGAGAGAGGTTTTGGGCCCCTGCACACTGAGTATGCCCTTCACAGTGGCACCAGTCACCCACCTACGTCGCAGAGGGTCTGAACACCGGTGGGAAGGCCACAGGGTACAGAAACGGCAGAAAAGCAAGGTGTGCCGACTATTTATAGCCCCATGCAAATAGGCCCAGGCCCACAGGCCCCAGAGGAAGGCCACTGTCTCAGCCCCATCACCATAGGGGTGGCAGGGACTTGACCCCACACAGGGCTCCGTAGGGACCAGCTCCTTGAAGCCGGCTGAGGCCAGCCAGGCCTTTCCCAGCCAGCTGTGGGCTCCTAGTCTCTGTCCTCCTGCTTCTGGAGCACACAGTGGAGGCAGCCCAATGACGCAGAGAGCACTGGACTTGGAATCGAAAGGTCTGGGTGTGAATCCCAGAGCCCCCACTTACAAGAAGGACCATCCTTCTCTGATGCCAACAACACACCAGACTAGCCTTGTAAGGGCATTAACATACTTTATCCCTATGCAAGTCCAGGAGATGAGTATTTTACTGATGAAGAAACAGGCTCAGGAAGGCTAAGTGACTTGCCCAAGATCACACAGCCCGTAGGTGGTGGAAGGATTTCAATCCAGGCCTGCCTGACGTTTCAGCCCACAAACTTTCCAGTGCACCATGTCAGGAAGAAGAGATGAAGGGAAAGAGGGGGCAGAAGTAGAAATAAGTGTGCCAGGAGCAGCACAGACGACACTCTCCTGAGGACAAATAGGGAGGTGAGGACACCAGGAGACGGTACCCTGTGCTTGACGCGTCTAGACTGGCCCTGCCCTGCCCTTGAGGACCACACCCCTTCTATACACCGAGGAGCTGCTGCCTTCCGTCCTGTCCCAGCCGCTTGGGCCAGCCTCCAGTTCTCAAAACCTGAGCAAGGCTTGGCCGCACTGGATTCCAGCCCCAGGGGGTGAGGGCCCACTAGGCCTGCTCCCCACCCTGCCCTAGACGAGCAGCCCAGAGGGAAGGAAAGGTAGTGCTGGGCCAGGACAGAGCAGGCATGTCATCTCCTCAGGGCGATGGCAACCTGTTCCCAGCCAGTCCAGGGCAGTGGGCAAGGCTGCCCTCGAGCTGATCAGCGTGACCACACTGGTTGGAGCTCTTGGGACACAGAGGACAAGTATGCATGTTGCACAGCCACATGTGTGCACGTGAGTGTGTCCCAGCAAAGGAGGCAGGGTGGGGAACATGACGTGAGGAGGGCACCACCAGGAACAGGAATACATTTTCTAATTTTTCTACAACCACATTAAGTTTGATAATAATTTTGTTGAAGGTGAAAAATAAAACTCAGCAAGCCAAAATTTCAGCCTTTCAGAGATTGATGTGCCCATATTTTTGTACAGAGGGGGAAAGTGAGGACGACGAGGGCCCCTTGGTCTGCAGAGCCAGCCTGTTGCCTCCACTCCAGCACTTCCCTGGCATTTGATTCTGTCTCACAGGCCACAGGGGCATGCCCACTGGACAGAGGAGCAAAGTGGGACCTGAAACAAAAGGCCGTGGCCAGGCTCTTGGAGCGTACGGGAATGTGGTGGGAGGCTCCTTCACAAAATGTACCCGAAATCAGGAGGTGGCAGGCTGAGGTCCAGGAAAGCAAGGGTAAGTAGAGATCAGCTGAGGCCTCTGGTGGGTCAGGTGTCTGCTCCCTTAAACAGACCCCTGAGGAGCAGAGGACGCTGCTCCATGCAACCCTCTCCTCACACACCTTGGCGCAGCCCCGGCTGCCCGCCTATGGAAGGCACCACCGGCCCCGTCAAGACTGGGTGGGGGTGGTGTCGGCGCAGGCCCTCCTAGAGATGCAGCTCCTGCCTGGACCCTGCCAAGGTCCAGCCCACATAGGCCTTGAAGGATGAGTGAAGGAGGGAGGAGGCACGTGAGGCCCAGGCAGTGGGAGGGAAGGAGATCGACAGGGAGTGTGATGAGCAGGAGGAAGCAGGACTGTCCCTGGCAGAGTTGCAACAGGGCAAGGGGGCTGGGTGTGGTGGAAGCTGCTGGGCTGGGCAGGTAGGCGGGTAGCAGCTTGGCTAGGAGGCTGGCCTCCCCAGGCAGCCTTCCCAGACGGAAGCAAGTTAAGGAGGCCACAGGAGTTTCACAACCCAGGAAATCGGCTCAGCAAGAAGAGCAGGAGGCAGGGGAAGGGAAGGGCTAGCAAGACCCTCCCAGGGCCCCCACCAGGGCCTAGCCACCACGTCCCTAGCCCTGTCCTGGGAGGAGCAGCAGCTGTGGTCTGAGGTCATGGTCATGTCCCAGAACGGGGGCAACTCCCTCCCCACACCTGCTCCTCCCCAGAACTAGCTCCTTCTCGCCCTCACCCCCCCACACACCAACCACTGCCTCGACTATCTTCCCTTTCCCTAGGGACCTCTCCCATCTGTTACCACTCCTGGCCCCTCCCCATTCATTCTTCCCACAGCTTGGAACTTCCTGGGCTCCCACAGCCCTTGGAGAAAGCCCACGCCTCAGCCTGGCCCTGGCCTGTGCTCCATCTCAACTCTCACCTTTGGCTATTCTGTGAATACTCCTAAATGTCCACTTTCAAGTCTCCCTATTTTGTTTTGTTTTTTTATAATTTATTTTTTAAATTTATTGGGGTGACAATTGTTAGTAAAATTACATAGATTTCAGGTATACAATTCTGTATTACATCATCTATAAATCCCATTGTGTGTTCACCACCCAGAGTCAGTTCTCCTTCCATCACCATATATTTGATCCCCCTTACCCTCATCACCCATCCCCCTCCCCCCTTACCCTCTGGTAAGTCTCCCTGTTTTTGCATACGCAGTTCCCTCAGCCAGACTGTCCTCCTCCATTCCTATGTACCTTCCATACAGTTCTAAAGGTCAGACCTGGGGGATCCTCCCCCACTCGCCAGGAAGCCAGCTGTTCCCCGACCCCATGCCCTCCCTCAGGTACCCGGTGCAGGTGTCTGGGGTCCTGCTCCTGCTGAGGACTTGGGCCTGTTGTCTGGGCCATGTCTGCCTCTAGCTCAGCCTTCTCAGCCCTGGCCACACACCTGACTGTCCAGGGGATATTCAAAATGTCCACTGCTTGGTTCAGCCCAGACCCCTGGAATCAGATGGTAATCAGCGGTGAGATGAGCAGTATGATTAAAACTTCCGCAATTGTGAAAGGGGTAACAATACCTTAGGAATCAAAGAAAGACCTGGGCCCTCTTCCCAGGAAACACATGCATGTGACATCTGCACATGACAGGTTGGGGGCTGCAGGTTCCAAACGCCCGGCCCAGCCCCAGGTCACCCCCAGACCTCCTCAGGCCCAGCAAGCAGGCCTCACAGTGACAAGACACCCCAAGCCCATGCAACTCACAGTATGGTGGGGGCAGTCACGTAAATATGTAATTGCAGAGGAGGCTATGACTCGCTCAGGCAGTGAGCAGAAGGAAAAGAGTGACAGGAGCTGAGGCCCGGAGAGTCTGTTGGCTGGGGGGCCAGGAGGGCTTCAGTTTGAGGGATGAGCAGAGGTGTTATGGGCCCACCCAGCCAGAGGGTCTGGAAGGGTCTGAGAAGCAAGACTTGGGACCCTGGCTGGCATCGGCTCACACCCAGCCCTGCCAGCAGGTGTGGGGAGTAGGACCTCCTTGGGGGCATAGCTCACACCAGGCACAGGCCTCGAGTCACTCAGTTAGCCCTAGGATTGGGGAAGCCCTTGGCTCAGCCAGAGAGAGGAAGCCGAGTACCTGAGGGAAAGACAAAGGCCCCTTCATGGCAGGACTGAGGACAAGGGGCCTCTGTGAGAGGCCGGGGGGTACGTGAGGGCCTCTCCCAGAATAACCACACACGTGCACCCACGGCACACCCACCAACCCACAGTTACACATGGGGAGCCCTGCTTGCAGTTGGGGACACACACACAGACAGCTGTGGCCACAGGCACACACACACTCCTATGACAACTCAGTGACACCCACACTGAGAAACACCCCCTCATTCACTGGCTCTCACGTGTCGACAGACATCCCACAACAGGCCCACGCAGACCACAGAGGACATTAACACCCCTGTGCATTCACCAGCAGAGATCCATGTACACACAGAGTGACACAGCACATAATGTACACATGGGCACAAAATACACACACACAAGCCAGGAAGAACCCACACACGCCTGACGAGGGTCTACGGCAGACCCTCAGGCACAAGGGCTGGGGAGATGAGGTGGAGGGAAGGGCATCTGAGTGCCAGGCGGGCTATGCCTCCCAACTGAGGGATGTGGAAAAAGTCCCTCCTGGCCCAGAGCAAAGTCCAAAGTGCGCCAGGGAAGGAGCAGCCAGGTCAGGCTCACAGCTGGGCAGGCCTCCTCTGCCCGCCTGCCTGACGGGAAGTCAACGGAGGCTGACGATGAGGCCGGGGGTCACAGGTGGCAGTCACAGGCCTGGCACACACAAGCAGAGGGCTGGCACCTGTGAGGGTGGGACAACTACGTCAGGCTCCCCACACATGACCTCCATGGAGCTCCAGACTGACTAGGCAGAAACTGCCACAGAGAGGTGGAGCAGTTCACCCGAAGCCACAAACTCAGTGGGGCAGCCCCCTTCAAAAGCGGAGAGGGACCCTCTGGCTCTCACACCGGCCATGCCCATCTGGCCTCCAGGGGTGCAAGGGCCTGTGCATGTGACTGGGGGTGGGAACGGCTCCTCCACAGCCCCCACAGAGGTGGGCCCCACGTCTGCTCCTCAGCTCTTCTTTCTCTCCGTGCACCCACTGCGGTCATCTCCTAGAGTTCCCATGATTTTCCTGATGGTGGACAATCATCTTTGGGGAAAGGTGAGATGGCCACCTAAGGCCACTTTTGCCATCCATCCATCCCCACAAGGGGAAAGGGCCCAGATGAAGCCTCTTCACTTCAGGGATCAGGAGAAAGCCGGGGAGAGGCAGGGCTGTAGCGTGCATCCCACGGCAGGCAATGAACAGAGGAACTGGAGAGAGGGCCTAGGTGTGGGCTGGACAGGTCTAGCTCAGATCGCGTCTTCCCTGCGTGCCCTGCAAGCTTGGCCACAGTGCTGCAGCGTCATATGTAAAAGGGACTGGTCTTGCTTGCCGAGGAGGTTGTGCTGAGTGCAGCTCCTGGCGCTGAGGCAGCTGTCACCATCAGCGTTATCACCACTGTCATCCTTATAACCCGGCCCTCTCCCAATCCACCCCACTGCCCATTTCCACTCAGCCCTGCAGTGCCCTGCTCTGGTCTGCTGCTCTGGGAAGAGACAGGCCTGGGCAAAGACAGCCTGAGTCCACCGGCAGACTCCAGGTCAGCCGTTATCCTTCTCAGGGCCTAGTCCCGTCTTGACAATAGACACGTCTAAGCTTTCTCCAGCCCTGATACTAGAAGACCCTACAATCTTCCTCCTGTCTCCAGCCACGCCCACCCGCCCCCAGAACCCACAGCCCATACCAAGCAGACATCTGATCCGGTCTCGGGCCTTGGCAACTGGCTGCTCCACTGCACCTGTTTACCCAACACAGCCGTAGACATGATCCAAAGCTTCCGGGGCTGTTGTGAAAACAGCAGTTCAGCCACCACAAACCTGCCCTCCTGGGCACCTTGGCAGGAACCTTCGAGGGACAGCCATCCTGGACCTGTACCCAGAGCCTCTCAAACTTCCCAACAAAGGCCCACAGAACCCTCTCCATTCTGCTCTGTGCATGCTACCTTGAACTCTCAGGTCACTTTCAGCCCAGACCCTCTGGAACCCACCTGCCTCCCCAACCTCATCACACTCTAGAGGTGCGCCAACACATCCAAAACAGACCAGCTGATGTTCTCCCAGTCCAGCGCCTCCATCTCCTAGCAGCACCAGTGCCTGCCCCGTTGTTCAGACCAGAGACTGGGGGTCCTTGTCCTCCCCCCTCCTCCCCACCCAGCAACACTATCATTTCTGCCTCTGTGGTCTGTCCTGAAGTCCCCTCTTCTCTTCAGTCTGTTACCCCCTTGCTGGCACCGTCATCTTCCCCAGCGCTGCACCTGCCTGCTCACTGCTCTCCATCCTCTGCTCCAGCCCCTGCGTCCCTCTGCCCCAGGACTAGGTGGGACTCTTAAAACAATAAAGCAGATCTCATCACTCCCTGCCCAAGCCCCCAGTGTTGCCTGTTTGCCCTGATAAGCCCAGACACCTCTCCCTGGCCTGCCTCACCCAACCAGCTCCCATTAGCTCCCTGACCTCCTCAAGCCACTGTCCTCCCTCACTCCTCTGCCCTTGCCACAAGGACCCCTTTTAGTTCCCTGAACAACCAAGTCCCATCCTGCTTAGGAGCTTCTGCGCTTGCTGTTCTATCTCCTGGGCCCCTTCCTCAAAATACACACTGGTTCCTTCTTCTTATTCAGGTCTCAGATGGACACTCCCTGATCTGCCCATTTCACAGATGAGGCAACTGAGGCTCAAATCAGTCCAGTCCCTGGCTTAAGAGTACACCGCCAGTAAATGTCCAGAAAGAATTTGAACCCAAGTCTGTCTACTGCCTGCAGAGGCCTTGCTCCTAAACCTTCAGGATGCCCTTATTCACCCTCTTGGCCCAGGCCCCTGCCAATCTCTAGCCCTTCAGCCTCCTGGCCCCTGCCAACTACCCCACCATCTTTACCATGCTAACACCCGAGGCTCCAAGCCTCTTGGCTCCGGATAGCAAAGGCCAAAGCTCAGCTCAACCCTCACTGACCTTCTGCATGTCCCTGGGACAGGCAGGTACCTGCCATCAGCTGCCATTTGTCAAAGATGTGTGTGTAGGGGGCATTTCTAGCTCCCACCACTCCTCCAGCCTTCATCAGCCCCAGCCCAAAGGCTGACTCCAGGGGTCTGAAGGGTAAGGCAGGCTGGCAGGATGGCTCACTATCCACCCCTCATCACCAGCCTCAGCTGCTCCAAGCCCAATGTCCTGTGGGGGGCCAGAGCACGGGAAGGGGCTCGGGGGAGGCCTGAGGGGGCAGCAGGCAGCTGCAGACTGCCTTTCCCTTCTATTTGTCATGAGATCTATTTTTCTCCCTTTGAAAGGGAGTGAGGGGGAGAAGAGCAGGAAGGGGCTGGGCGCTGAGTGGGCACAGCTGCTCCACCCTGGACCTCCTCTCCTCAGAGGACATGGAACCTATTGAACCCACGGAACCCTCCCCACCCTGCAAAATTGCCTGTGGAGGGAGACTCAAGGGGGGATGAGGGAACCAGAGACCTGGCTTCTCAGCCAGGCTCTGCAGCCATCTGGCCCTGTGACACTGGGCCAATGCCGGGGCCATCAGACATAATAACCCCATCATCGGTACCACTTGCTGTTTTTTGAACAGTTACCATGAGCCGGGTGCTAAGTGATTTACATAACTACAGTTGCTACTCCTTAAACACTAATAATGTGTCAGGCCCAGTGCTAGCTACTTTGCATACATTTTCTGTTGTTTCTGGCACAACCCAATATAGGTGGATGCTATCATTGTCTCATTTGTCAGAGGGGGAAACAGGCACTGGACCTCAAAGCCACTTGCCCAGGTTCATTCAGACAGTGGCTTGGAGCTGCCTCATCCCAGAGATGCAGCCCAGCCATGGCCACTCATATGCAAGGGGCCATGCCGGCCAGAGCTAATGCTCTAAGCCTTAGCTTACAGGCCTGGAGCAAAGGAGGAGCAGGGATTGTGGGGCCTGGGAGGGAACTTCATGGCCTCAGACCCTCTCCCTGAGTCTCCATCCAGGCCTGGCCAGTCGGCCTAATCCACTGGCCAAACACTGCTCCCCTCACAGGCAAGGCCAGGGCGGGGCAAGCCACAGACAGAGGGCTGGTCAGTCCCATTCTGAAACCACTTCCTGGGCAGCCCAGAGGAAGTGAGCCTCCGGAAACACCTCGGATGGACGGGTCTCTCCCCTGGGCCTAGGCCTTGGAAAGTACACAGATGACCCAGGAGAAGTACCCTTTCTGCCTTCCAGTCCTCAGAGCCCAGCAACACCATTTCTACCAGGCATAGACACTGTGTGGGGACTGAAGAGCTGACAGGATCCCCACTCGCCTGGGAGCACCTTGGCCCATGACCACAGGCAGCCCACTTCCTTCTCTGTGGCAGCAGCCATAACCGGTGCCAGCACAGCTGACATGGCCCCTCCCCCCACCCATGCTCCCCATTTCAAAGCCAAGCCCTGGTCATCCTGGGGGCCAAGGCCAGGTGGGCAGGCTAGCCAGTGAGTGCCTGGGCAGAGCCCACCTCCCAGTGTGGCCCAGCCCCCTTGAGCACCTGTGGTCACAGCTACACCTCAAACCTCACTCTCAGTGCCAGACACAGGCTGGGCTGTGACCCTGACCAAGGACGGCCCCCTTCCTGACCCAAAGTGGGCAGAGTGTGGTGTATGTGGGCAGGCGTCTGAGTACAAGGATGACTGGTGAGCACCTACGTGCATGTTTGGGCGTGCCTGTGGGTGAGTGCATACGAACACCTGTGTAGGTGTGTGCACATGAGCATGTGTACACACTCACGGGTCTGTGACCATGGGTGCCGAGTGTTGCCTCAGTTTCTGTATCCCCGTGAGAGCACAGTATATATGTCTATGCGGCCAAGTAGGTGACGCTTGAGAACTGAAAGGGGGCTGGCTCCAAGGCTAATTAATGGAACCTCTTAGGGAATGCGGCTCAGTGCTGGGAGGGGATGGGCCCCTGACCTCAGCCAGCCAAGGGCACATCATCTCCTCCCCACCAGATTTGCGGGAGATTGAATAACAGAAGACCCAATGGATACCCTGCGTTTGTTCATCCCCAACTCTCACCCTCACCCTAGGAGTGAGGGCCTTGCCTTCCTGCACCCCTCTGCCCCAATTAGGCCCACTTGTCTAATCACCCCCAAGACCTGTAGATGCTTGAAAGTCAGTAAGGGCTGCAAGTCGGGAGTTGATCAGGGAGGACTCCTGGAGAAAAGACCTTTGCCATCCCTCCCCGCTGTCTCTATCTGGTCCCAAAGACCCTCAGCATCCCCTGCCATCCCCCCTGAATCCTGCTCACTGGGCTCTGGACATGCAATGGGTAACCCCAGGCTGCGTTCATCGCAATGGGGGCTGGAGGAGGAAAGGCTGGCCCCAAAGGAAGGAATTTCTAGCTTTATGAGGGGCCTCAGAGACTAGCCTTCCCCAACATTCCTTAGGGACTCAGCCCAGTTCACCCTGAATCTGGGGGCTGGGGAGGGGGATTTAGAGTCCCTCCTCTGGCTCCAGAGAGGCTGGGGAAATGGGGGAACGGGGGTCTGTAAGGGAGCTCAGTAATGCCAAGAGCTGGAAGATTTCGTTGCATTCCTAGCTCGGTATCAAACCCACTGTAGGGCCCAGCACAAACCTCAGTTTCCCTGTGTGATGATGAGGATAGCCTGAGGCAGAGAACAGAAACCTGAAAAGCTGAGATATCCACTCTCAACCTTTGGCTCACACACCACCTTCTCTCTCTGACCAGCAAAGTGTCACCACTCCTCGCCCAAAACCACTGGTGGGCCCCAGGCTTCTAAGCTCCAAGGCCAAAGTTTTTCCTGGGCCAGATGCCAGTTCCAGGCAGGACGCACTCATACTCAGGACAAACTGCACCCCTCTCTGGGCACCCAGGCCCCATGCCTAGATGGAGGAGTCGGTGCACTGTCCCCACCCACAACTGAGTCCCAGGATGGAAGGGGAGGAGCCCAGAGAGGAAGTCTACCCTGTCCACTGGCCATCTGTCTAAGAGGACCTAGTTTTACTCGGGGCTCCTGGCTCCCCCTTGCCTTTAGTCCTGGCTCCTGCTGCCACCGCCACCACATAACAATCACCAGAGGAAATAGACCTGCAACCCTCACCTGAGTCAGTTCCCAACAGATCTGCAGGAACAAGAGAAAACAGCTGAGCAGGAGGCATCACCAAACAGGCTCTCCTCATCATTCAGCCCCAGCATGACTTACACAGGCCGGGCTCAGCCTCATCTGACTGACCTTAGGCGTCTTTGAACTTGGCTTTCTCTTCTGTGAAATGGGGTGTTGGGCCCAGCTTTTCCAGGGCACTGGCTATAGATCCACTCCATGCTAGGGGCTGGAATACTGTCTCAGCCCTCAGAACCCTTCCAAGCTACAGACACAGAAGAAAGCTATTCCTAATCCTCCTGTCTACAAAAGATTGTCCTGTGGGCTTAGGAGACCTAGGGTGCAATCAGGTACCATTGCCTTGTGGCCTGGGGCAATTCCTCAAGTTTGTCTCATCTTAAAATGGGGAGAATACACCTTCCCAGGTGGTTTCCAGGCTCCAATAATGTGACATGCCAGTTCCTGTGCTGGATTCCTACTGGGAGTGCCAAGTGAATAGTGATACTTTTTTGTTCCTTGTTTTGCATCTTCTAGTAGAAGTGATTCTCACATTACTGTTGTGCCCATTATACAGCTAAAAGAAACTGAGGCCCACGGAGCTCCTGGAAGGAAGGAATAGCAAAGGCAGCAAGGTGCCCTGGGTGTCCTGGTTGAAAGACCTGAGCACTTTTTCTGCATGCCAGGCCTCCACAAAACATGCCCCTCTTCAGATGTGAGCCCCTCCTCCAGCTGAAGATTCCCATCACCATTCCCTGGGGACCAAGACATCCTCAGGCTTTATCTTTTTGTCTGTACTTTAAGTTACTTCTAATTTTAATTTAAACTCCAATTAGCTGTGCCAGCTAAACGGTGTCAGTGCCCTGCAGTCACAGCTCCAAATCACCCCTCACCGCTCTCCCCACCACTGCTGCTGAGACTGGGGGGAGGGGTGTCATGTGGGATGAACAGGGCTGGATGCTGGGAGGGTTTCTGTCAGTCGTCTTCCCTCTCACAAGCAGCCTGGTCAAAGGGATGGGAGGCAGACAACAGACAGATTCCCCGGGAGGAAACTGGGTTGGGGGACTATCTGGGCTTTTATTAGCCCCAGCTCCCAGGAGAATAGGGACCATACAGTTGGGGGGGAGGTGGTCACCAAATAAGACTTAGCATGTGCTGAGCTCTCACTATGGGCTAAGGCTGTGCTAAAGAACCTTTGACACAGGACCTCTAGTCATCAACTCTCTCCATTCTGCAGATAAGGCAAGAGATTTAGAGAGGCCTAGCTCTGGTCTCTTGCTCTTTTAAGCCCAGGTCTTCTCTGGGTTCAGAGTCCAAGGTCTTGGTCACAACACTACAAACCCCAAGACTTGTCCTCTGGTGCCTGGCAACTTGGGGGGGTAGAGGAAGGTGAGAAATGAAGGTCTCCCCACATTCCCCAGGAGCCAGGGCAGGGCTAGAGCATGATGCGTGCACACCCACACACTGGGGCTCTCACCTTTCCTCCCAGCACTGTCACCCCAGGGCACAGGCACCACACACCTTGTTTCATCCCCTCTTGCTCCTGACACCCACGCCCAAGCACTCTCAGTTCCCCACAAGCACAGTTACTCCCGTAGCACACACTCACAGTTTCATACAGTCAGACTGTGAGTGTCCCACCAGTCACAGGCCCACACCACGTCTCGCCCCCTGCCCCAGTCCTGTCACACACCAGATCCCTTACAACACCCTACAGCCAGGTATAGCTGTCCTAACACCTCCACATCACACACACACACACACACACACACACACACACTCACACTCACTCTCTTCACAGCTGCCCTCTGCTGGCCTGTCCACCACACCCCAACTCAGTTCACAGCAGGAACAAGGAAACCTGATGGAACAGTCCCCTCTCTTGGTGACTTGGTCAGCCTGATCACAGCGGCTCAGTAGCAGAGGGAGAGGAAGAACATGTGAGTGTGTGTGCATGTGCGTGCGTGCGCGCGCACACACACACACACACACACACTGATAAAGACACACACGTGAACCTGGTGGGCTAGAACCCTAATACCAGGGGCTCCCACAATTAACAGCTTGAATATACTCATGGGCCAGTGGGTCACCACAACACACCCAGTGCAACATAGGACCCTCCAAACACACAGGGATGTACACACATAGTTGCAAAGGGCACACAGAGCTTCAGAACACCCAAACAGATACACACACACACACACACACACACACACACACACACACAAACATAGAGGCAAATCACACATGAGAAAAAGGAAAAAGGACTCACAGGGGCAAGCTCCAAACACAATGACAAAGGACACCCAAGCCGACACAGACACACAACATACCTACACGCTTAGACATACAAGCAACTCAGCTCACGAAGACAGGATCCATACATACAGGGCAGGGGCCAGAGGAGAAGGGGGTCAACCCTCCACTCACAGCAAATCCTTCTGATCAGGTTTAAGTGGGGGACTCAGTGGGGGAGGTGGGAAAGTGGGGCACTTCTGAAGGTGCCCACCTCCTTCTTCACCCCGCTTTCCTCCACCGTCTCCCCTCACCGGTCTGGGGCCCCAAAGGCGTGGTGTCTGGATTGCGGAGGGGTCTGGGGCACACAAGTCCTTGAACAGGCCACCAGGGTAGGGGGCTCAAAGGAGCTAAAGGGCGAGACGGGAAGGGGAGGGTGATGGAGACGAGCCACGCCCAGCCGGGAGACAGATGGAGAGACAGACCGAGAGACACAGAGACTGAAAGGAGATAGAGCGAGGAGGAGGCACCGCGCGGGCGGGGCTGGGATCCAGGGCCGGGAGGCGAGGCCCGGCGGACCGCCTGGTTTGGGCCGCGCTGTAGAAAAGGAGAGGTGGCGGGACAGGCTAGGGGCGGCGAGCGCTGGCCGGGGGCGCGGCTCCCGGAGGACGAGATCTAGGGGGCGGCGGGGGATGGGGGTGGGGCGAAGGGGCAAGCGAAGGGTGAAGGACTGACAGAGATCAGGGAGAGGCGGACGGGGGGAGGGGGTGGGGACAGATGGACGGACAGAGGGCCCCAGAGATTCGGGAGGGACGGGTGGACTTTCGAAGGAGATGGGGACACAGGCGGGTAGAGGGGCTGGAAGCAGACGGACAAGAGGGCCTCGGCCCCTACCGTTGAACCGAGGGACAGACAGACGGGGGTACGGAGGCACCGGCGGGTCCCGGGGCGCGGCGACACTTTCGCTGGCGGCGGATCAGTTTCTCAGTTTCGGAAACGGGAACCAGAGAGGGGAGGGGGAAGGGAGGGGCAGCGCGCCCTCGGGGTAGCTCGGATCCCACGTTTGGACCCGGCCCTCACTCACCTCCAGGCGCAGGGCCAGGCGCCAGGGGTCGCGGCAGCTGGGGTCCGGTTCCCGGCGCGGCTCCTGGGCGTGCGCTCAGACGTGGGTCTTGGTGGGGCCAGACCCGGACGGGCCCGGCGGCGGGTGAAGTACCGTCCCCGCCTCAGCGCGACCGGCGGGTGCCGGGGGTCGCTCCGGGGATCCCAGGGCCGCCGCCTCCCGCGCCGCTGCACACGGAAGTGCAAGGGGGCGGGGCGGGGCGACCTCACCCAGGTGCCGGCCCCGGCCCGCCCCCGGATCAGGGCCTGCCCCTCGAAGGCCCCGCCTCCGCGCGCTGGGAGCCGGAGTCCAGCATCTCTGCCTCTGCTCGAGTCACTCAGTGTCTGGGCCTCTCTGCCCTCCTCTCACACCTCGACCCCCGTCCCCCATCAGCTCACGTACCAGCCCTTAGAGGGGGCCGCATTTTACAGAGGACGCTGAGGCCCGACGGAGGGGGCGTTACCTCCGCCCCCACCCCGAAACACGCAAGCCGGGAGGCGCCCGCGGGGGTTCCCCAGATCCCGGCGCCCACGCCCGGGACTCCCCACCAGCCTGCTGGCCAGTCACGCCAGGCCTCTCTCTTTCTCTTCCTGTTGACTGGAGTGCAGACGCGGCGGGGCTCGGTGCCCGCCGCCAGGCCGGCTGGTCCCGGCCCTGCCCCTAGACGAGCTGGGAAGACTCCAGGGCGGGAGGCTCTAGCTGGTCTGCTGCTGGTCAGACGCTTCTGAGAGCGATCCCTACCCCGACCCCCCAGTGGTCCGCTCTCCCGGCCGGGCTTTCCAGAGCTCTCCATCGCCCCTGGCAGGCGCCTAAGCTTCCTTTCCAGACTTGGAACTTGGCTGTCAGGCATAACTCATTCATTCGTTCGTGTATTCATTCATTCACTGAGTATTCCCTGGGCTGAAGTCTGGAGACGGAGTGGGGTCCAGGGAGTCCATTCGCTCTGCCTCCAAAACTCAGAAAATCAAGCCGCTGGCTTTGTACTCCAAAGAAATGCCACTTTCCGAGGCATAGAAGAGGGTTTCGGGTCTCAGGCCTCCTGCGGAAACCGCTAGAGGGGATGAGGAGAGTCCAGACTGCTCTTCCCAGCTGAAGAGTAAGGGATGAAAATCGGGGTGGGGGTGGGGCAATCCTGAGGAGGACTGAGCTGACTTTAGTCTTCTCAAGGAGCAGGTGGTGGCAGCTATTACAACGGATTGGGCTCCTGGGGGGATCATAGGGCAGAGGGGCAGGAGAAAGGAGGGGGCTGGATGGGGCAGAAGGGCTGTCGCATTGTTTAGGTGGGAAGACCCTGGGTTGGGTAAGATGGGTCCCTTACAGGGTTGTGTGAATGGGGGATGGGGATGTTGAGAACCGTGGGAGAGGTGGATCCTGAAATTCTTTTTAAAGTGTGTGCAGGCGGAGGCAAAGGGAAGTGTCTGGACTGTAAAGAGAAAAACTGCAATGACTCTTCCCACCACAGAGAGAGGGGGGCCCTGGTGCCCTACACCTGGGAGGGAGGACCTAGGTGGGCTCTTTCCACCAAGCTGGACTGCTCTCACCACACTGGACTGTCATTTGGGAAATAGGCATTGTGCCTTACCTCACAACCAGACCTTTGAACATGCTGTTCCCTGGGCCAAGATGCCATTTCCCACCCACCCCCATATCTCTACCTGTCTGGGTTGTGATCACTCAAATGCTACTCTCCCTGAGCCCAGCTGTGAATCCATGGCACTTCCCTGAGCTAAGGAACTGTATTCCTGTGTATTCATTAGCGTGTTTTGTGTCCTGGTCTCCCCGCCCCATCCCATGACTTTCCTGGGCTTGGGCTGGAGAAAAAGGTGAGTCAAGGTGACTCTGGGTGACTTTTGCCCACCTGGGATCAAGTTTCCTTTCTGGCTCCTCCCTCTAGATCCAGTGGCCAACCCAGCCTCTCCCACAACATCAACAATAGGCTGACCCAGTGCCAGAGACCACTGAAGGGGAGGGCTGACCTATGGGGAGCTCCAGGTTCTGCCACCAGACTTTTATTCCCACACCTTAGGTTCACCTTGGAAAATGGAAAGTAAGAATAATGGCTATTACTGACGGAGCTTCCCTGGTGCCAGGCCCTTTGCTGGATACTGAATGTGTGAATCTGTTTGGTCCTCGAGACCCTTTAAGATGAGGGCCACTATTAGTGAGTGCCACTTTTGGTGATGGGCAAATTGAGTCTTTCAAAGAGAGATAAAGCCCCTTGGTGAAGGTTACACAGCTAGTAAATGGCAAAGGCAGAATTCCAACTGGCTCCAAAACCCGTGTTTTAGTTCAGGAGTTCTCAATCTCAGCATTACTGACTTTCGGGCCAGATAACTGTATGTTGTGGGAACCGTCCTGTGCATCGTAGGATGTTTAGCTGCATCCTTGGCCTCTGCACTAGATGCCAGTAGCACATCCTCAAGTTGTGACAGGTAAAAATGTCTCCAGATACTGCCAAATACCCCTCGGCGCCAAAAATCACCCCTTGTTCAGAACCACTGCTTTACAGTGGGGCTGGTGTTACAGGAGCAAGAACGATTTAAATTAGACACCAGGTAGCACTTTCCTGGCCCTCAGGATTACAGAGCCCACACTATGATGAGAGCAGAGGAGGGATGCAGGTGGGCTTCCCTCCAGAATCACACTGTGGGACCAACAGTCCCAGGGAGAACAGGCATTTGTGGGGTCCAGGAATCCAGGCCAAGCTCAGCTGGAGCCACTCTGCATGCTGGAACTGCTCTTGGGTGCCACACTGGGTGGGCCAGTGCAGGATCCAGATAAACTTGCCTCGGTGCCCCAATAACCTACCTGGACCCAACCTTAGAAGGGCCCGCTGAGGCCTGGGAGCAAGCCTTAGCTGTGTGACAGCATGCTAATTGTATGATCTTGAGCAGGTGACAACACCTCTTTGATCTTGAGTCCTCAACTGTGAAAGGGACTGGTGACAGACCCATATCAGGGGTTGAGTAAAAGGTGAGGTGAGACCATATGTGTGGACACCCAGTAAGGGCTCAGCTCACATTGGTCAGGTATGGTCACTTTGCTGAGTCACAGGCTGTCAGCCTTGGAAGAGCCCTCGATAGCCTCTTGTGACACGGGGCATAAATCTCCAAGTAGGGCTGGGCCCATAGCAGCCACCCAGAAGTGGTACTTTCCCTTTCTCCTCCTCCAGGTTTGCTGCCAAGGAAATGGGCCCATCAGGGGTAGCACTGGGTAGTGTTCAGACTCCTACCCCAGCATCCACCCAGAGCTGTTCCTCTGGGGCTCCCTGGAGGGTTTGTTCAGAGGAGGGCCAACCTGATCCCTGTAACCCCTACTCCACCCAGAGCCATGAACCTGCGGGCCTCCCCCGCACCAAGCCCCTCTACAAGTAGTTCCAGATTCAGCCAAGCAACCTGGAAAAGGCCTGGACCTCCTTCTATCGCTGGGGCCACCCGACTATGGGCAGGATAGGGTTCCCCCACTTGATCCCTGTGTAGAGTTGGTCCTTGTCCTGGCCTCTCTGCCTCTTACTCTCTGTTTGTGCTTCTCTGTATTACCATCCTTGTCCCTGAAGCTTTGGCTGCCAGCACCATCTCCATCACACACAGAGCACTGGCCTGGCCAAGGGAGAGAGAACTCATGTTTTTGGAGCAGGAGGCGTAGGCCAGCAGGGATGGTGTGCCTGAACAACTGCTGGGGTAGCAGAGCCTTGGAAGGTCCCATTGGGGATAGAGCAGGTGAGAAGGGCACTTGGGACATGGTCCAACCAGTCAGTGGCCATGCCTCAGGCCACCAAGATGGTCACAAGCAAGGATTTCGGCTTTGGGCACTGGATAGGGGGCAAATGAGGGCAGTGGCCTTGGGGGCAGTGCCACATGGTAGGGAAGTGCCAGGCCAAGGGTCTGCAGGGTCCAGGTTCACATCCCGGCTCTGCTGTGGACCTGTGACTTAACTGTGCCTCACCTTCCTCATCTGTGGGTTGGAGATAATAGTAGTAATACAGTGGTACCTCGGTTTTCGAACATAATCCGTTCTGGAAGAACGTTCGAGTTCTGAAACGTTCGAAAACAGCCGACAGCTAGGCTTCAGGATCTTGCACTCTGCAGAAGCTGCATGACATGTACGACTTCTGAGGCGTGTTTCAAAACCGAAGCATTTACTTCCGGGTTTATGGCCTTCGTAAACCGAAATGTTCAACGGAGACATTAAAAAACCGACGTACTACTGTGTTGTCCTGAGGGTTTGTTGAGAGGATGGAAGAGATCGAGCTCATGAAGCTCTGGTGCAAGGCTCAATCTATGTTGGTGTAACTGCCAAAGAGTTGGTCCTACCCAAGTTCTGTCCTGGGTACATTTGTGTTTGAGTGAAGCTTGAGAAATACTTGGGGTAGACAAAGGGAAGGTGCTTTCTGTGAGTGCAGGGCACAGATCTTTCCTGGGGCTCCCACAGAAGTGTGCAGCCCCCAGACTGCCCCAGTCCTACACTGGCCACCGCACCGCCCCTGCCCGTCTGAGTCCTCTGTTCTGGCTCGCCTAACCCGCTGTCCTGCAAAGAGGTTTGAAGGAGAGGCAGTTTGGGCGTTGGTGGTGTGCCAAGGGGCAGTCACGGAGCGACAGCTATCCTGACGCACACAGACTCAAGGGATTCCCCACGAAACAGCACCCCCTCTGCTCTGATCTGCCAGGTCTCACACTCGGTCTGACACCTGTGAGCCGAGGGGTTCAGTCACCCACAGGGCGGGGAGGGCGGCGGGCCTCAGCAGCCCCTTCTCCATCTCGCCTTTGCTTGCCTCCGTCTTCCTCCAGAGCTGGCAGCTCACCCAACCCAGCTTGGCTCATGGGAACTGGTGCAGGGGGACAAGTGGCTGAGCTGGAGGGTGGCTCCTCGATGCGGGGAGGGCGGGGAAGAAGACAGCGCACCAGCGCCCACCTTTGCTCAACACACCCATGCCCGCCCCCGCAGGCCAGTCCTCTGCGCAGTGGTACAGCAGACCCTGGGCCCCGCCCCGCCCAGCGACGCCGTCTCAGCTAGGAGCGGAGGCCCCGCCCACCCACGTGATGCAGGCCGGGCTATAAAAGACCCGGCTCTATTCAAGGGTCGGACAGCCACCTGGAGGCTTCCCTGGCGCTGGTGCCTGGGCTGGGGCGCCAGGCGACGCCTACTCCTCGCCCCTCCTCGCCGCAGACTCCCTCCAGGAATGTCGGGGAGAATTGAGCACGCCCGTTTCATGGATGGCGCCACCGAGGTTCTGGGTGTGTGTTGTCCAAGGCACAGCAGCCTGTCCCCTAGCTGGGAACCGCTGAGAAGACTGTGAGGACGGGGCCAAATGAGGGATGAGAGACGAAGAGGGAGAGTCACAGACACCTAGACAAGTGATGACCCACATTAGCTGTTCTGAGGAAAAACAGAACAAATAAGGAAAATAAAGACAAGTTTACAGAGGAAAGCAGAATCTCCTATAATTGTACAGATAATTTCATCTTTCCAGACACACCTCTTCACACTGTCGATGTATCTTAGAAATTCTTCTGTCGGATGGCACACTTAGGGCATGCTTTCTGAAGCAGGTGGCTGTGAGGAGGTGGCAAGGCAGTGTGGGGTTCAGGACCCCTGAATCATTTTGTCTTGAGACTGGAATGGAGGGATCCTAGGCTCCTGACCTAGACTTCACCCAGGGTTTGCCAACAACTCTTGGCAGGGCTGTGAGCAGGGGCAGTGGGCAGTGCCCCGAGAGAAGTGGTTGGGCCAGTTGGACCAGCAGAGCCTGACCAAGGTTCCTGCGTAGCCAGTACCCTCTGTCCCAGATGCCCCAGGGGTATGAGAGGTTCTAGAGCACCAGGACCCCCCCTGCCAACCCACCTCCCATTCCCACACACACTGCTCATCAAGGTCCCTGCCACTACTCAGGCTGAGGTTTGCTCCTGGAATGCCTTTCCATAAAGCTCTTAGCCAGCCAACAAGGCCCCAGGCCAGAGGTCCTCCTCAACAGAGGCTCCCAGGTCCTTGCTCCTAACCAAGGGGCTCTCTGCTTCTTCTGAGCTCTCCCCACTTCAACTCACACTGTCCAGGGCCTCTCCTGAGGCACTAACCACATGGTACAGAGGCTCCAGAGTGGCAAGACCTCGCTGGCAGCCTCCACACTAACTGGCTGTGTGATCTTCAGCAAGTGCCAGCCCTCTCTGATCCTCAGTTTCCTCCTCTGTAGAATCCCCACACTTTGGGGCTCCTTTGAGGATGGATTGAAATGTTGGGTGCGTTGGGCCAAGCCCTGTATCCAGCACTAGAAACAGGCAGCTGGGCTGTTCATGTCCATCTCACCCAGACTGTGAACTGCCTGGCCAGAGATACGCCTCATCCCCAATGCCCAGCATTCTGCGGTGGGCAGAGGCAGAAGTTGGAAGGGGAGGAGTCTCCCCAGGGAGCCAAGTCTCACCCTCAGGCTACTGCCCACCTCACCACCTTCACACGCCTGGGCCCTGCCTCTGCCCACAGGCTTCTGCAGGCACAGGCTGTGGCCGAGACGGCCACAGTGGCTAGGCAGACAGCCAGTCTTCTGGGCAGATCTGGAGAGCAGGAATAGTGAGCACTTGGGGCCAGAAACACAGCCAGTTCCCAGGCCAGCCCCTCAAGGCCTGTGGGTAGTCGTGCCAAGGCAATGGAGGGAGGAGAGGAAGAAGGCTGGAATTTCTGGATAGACGGTAGCATTTGGGTCAAGCACTGGTGTACACAATCTAAGCCCTCAGGTGGCCACATGTGGGGTACTTTACACCCCCACTCTAGGCCAGTGGGGGGAGGACTCAGGCCAGCTGAATCTAGCTGCATGAGGCTTCCCCAGGGTAGGCACTGAAACTGATCACAGGAGCTTCCAGGTATGGCAGAGATTTGGGACCCTGCTTGGGGACTTTGCAAAAATGAACTAGACTTTCAACTCTGCCTCAGGTTTCATAAGCTGGAAGCCTGGAAATTTCATCCAATGTCTGCTGTAGCTCCACTGTGTTGCAGTGCAACCATTCTCATCTGTTCTCTGTGATAGAGGGGTAGCTCCTTGTGTGTGGGCCACTCCTACCCTTGGGGGCATCTCTCTGGAGGGAAAGCTAGAAGGCTGAAGAAGGAACTTGGGGGAGGTGTGAGTGGGTTTGAGTGCTAGGCTGTAGGGGCTGCAATGGGAGCATTCTGTGGAATCTGACTTTGGGCGCTTGTGTGTATACCAAGGTGTCAGCTGGTATATATGCGTGTGGGTGTGGAGGGGGGTTGGTGGGAGTGAAGGGGGTGGTAGAAAGGCCCAGTTTTCCCTCCTGTTCCTCAAGCCCCCTCCTCACTGATATCTAGAGGAGAAGCCCCCAAGGAAGCCTCCACCACTCTCAGGTTTTCAAGAAGGTGGATAGCGGCCCAACCACAGCCAGTGTGGGGGTTGTGGTGTGAGTATGCAAGGCACAGCCACAGCATGAAGGAAGAAAAATGAACTTTACTTCCCTCAGGCAGAAGCTTTGTTCCAAGAGTGGGGTGGAGGGGAGAAAGAATTCCCAGCCCCTGGACTGGTCCAAGTGAGCCTGCACTGGGCAGCCTTCTGCCCTGTCTGCCATGTTCAACCTCCCACATACATAATGGTCACCACGCCAGGCAGGCCCCAGGACGCTGGAAGCTTGTACAGGTCTTTGTCCCTTTGGTGCTTCAGTACCCCCATTCTGACTTCATTCGTTTGTCCCCACTGCTACCACCCTGGCCTGGGCCACTGGTGTCTCTTGTCTGGCCATCTGCAGTCTCGTCTACTCAGGACTCCATCTCCCCACCCCTAACAATTCTTTCTCCTCACAGCAGCCACACAATCCTCTAAAGTGTCAAGGACTAGTCACTCCCAGCCCTGAAGCTGGGTCTCTCAGGATAAAGTCCGGAGACAGCCATGAGGCCCAGTGTGGCTTAGCCCCTGACCTGCCAGTCCCCCAGCTCCAGGAAGAGGAACATCTTTCAGTTCCTACCAGACAATATCCTGCAATTTCTCACATCTGAGCCTGTGCACATGCTGTTCTCTTTGCTTGGAACATCACGCCTAGCTAACTCCTCAGTCTTCAGGTGGGTCCTAGCTTAGTTACCACCTCCTCCAGGAAGTCTTCCCTCACCCCTTGTACCAGGTTAGGTAGACCCCAGGGCAGAGTGTGTCCTCTATCCCTGGGAAACAATACCACCCAGGCCCAGAATTTGGGGGATGGCCCTTCTGCCTCCTCACCCATCCCTGTCCAGCTGCCAAGCCCCAGCCCAATACCCCACCTCAGCCTCTAGGTCTCTGAAAAAAAAAAAAACCCAGGGTGACCAGGGAGAAGTAAGGGCAGGGGACAACCAGGGGGGCCTCAGGATGCCTCCTGTAGCCCTGTTCCACCTGCCTGTAGGGCCTCGCCTGGAGCTGGTACCACCAACTGTCCCCCAAATCTATCTCCCCTAGGACTTACCGGGCTTGAGTTCCTGTTCCCTTGGGCTCCCCCATTGATCCAGGTCCCCTAGCTGAGCCCTGGCTTGAAAGGAACCCTAGCAGCTGAGGATAGGCCCAGTATCCTGGGACTCGTCTGACGTGAGGGAGTCATGAGGTGAAGCTGCTGGAGAAGTCCTAACCACTGGGCTGGACTGGGCCTAACTGCATACCAGTGAGTGTCAGGGGTAGGGGCTGTGGCAGAGTTGCTTACACAAGCCCCCAACAGACATGCCTGAGGAGATGCCTGGGTCAGCACCACGAGGCTGGGGTCTCACCCTGCCATGCTTCTGACTTGCTGCAGGATCCTAGCAGGACCCTGCCCCTCTGGGTTTCGACGGCTCCAGCTACACAAGGGAGGTAACAGGATGGTATATATTAAGTTATCACTAAGATGATACTGGTTCCTGCCAGGGACAGGCTGAGCCTCTCGTTTAATGCTGAGGGCAACCTGCAAAGTAAAGGCAACCTCAATTAATAGGTGAAAAAAAACCCTGAGGCTCAGAGATGCAAGGCTACTGCCCAAGGCCACTCAGCAGCTCAGGTGGAAGGACCAGGCCCCCAGGTCTGTGTGAGATCACAGCCTCCAGGTTAAGAGAAAGACCTGATAGCTTCAAAAGAAGGGCATCTAGTGATTAAGCCTGGGCCCCAGATTGCAGGATTCCCCTCCCAACTCAGTCTCACTGGCTGTGTGACCTCAGGCAGGTAGCTCAGGTTCTCTGAAACAGGATGGAAAAATGATGAGACCCAACTCTCTCTGGTCACAAGGATTGACTGACTAAGGGCGAGGAAGAGGATTACTGCCTTCCTTATCCCATCTGTCCCTCCTTCCCAGGTATCTGGATCTGATGGGAGTGGGTCGCTCTAATGGGTGCAGGGATTAGGTCCTACATTGACACCTAGACACACTCTTCTCTTTACCTCCTAGCTAGGAGCCTCCCCCAGGTACCATGGAGAGCCCCCCCCCTCCCCAGTTGCTGTCTAATTGCCTGTATCTGGATAGAACAGGTATTCTGATCTTATCTCACAGATTAGGAAACTGAGGCTCAGGTGGAGCCCTGACTGAGGCCACACAAATCTTTGGAGATTGAGGCAGGAGCCCAGGGCCTGGCTTGTCCACATGTCCTATAGAGGGTCCCCTGGATCTTTCCCGAGACAAAGGATGGATGCCTTGGTGGGGGTTGGCTTGGCTGCCTGACACTCACTTCTGACAGGGCCGTGGCCAGGATAACTGAGAAAAACAGAACAGGGGCAGATGTTTTGCCAGCCCTGCTTGGGCCAGGCCCAGATGGCAGTCTGGATTTTGCCTGTGTACCTACCAGAGGAGGGGTTAGAGTCCAGCATGATTTGCGAGACCAGGCACCTGTTTTCCTCTGCCTGACAAGGATACTGGAGGGGAGCCTCCCTACTGCCACATGCCTGGGTGCTTGCCCTCCAGGGCCCCGTCTTGCCTTACACATGCCTATGGGGTTCCCGGCCTGCAGGATAGCCTGGGCCCCTGAGCCTGAGCCACCTGAGTCAGGAGCAAACATTAGTGAAAGAGCCGATTTTTACGGGTTGTGTTGGGCAACAGTGGCCAATGTCAGAGGCCTTGGCCTGAGGTCAGGGGTCATTGGGGGCTGGCCTTCTTGCAGGGAGCTCAACCACTCAGCTGTGTGACCTTGGGCAAGTCATCTCCCCTCTCTGGCTTCAACTTCCTTGTCTATAAATGGGCTATTTGTAGCCCCTCAGAGGCTCAGGGAATGCAGACAAGAAGAATGTCTAGCACAGTGCCTGAATCAGAATGAGCTCTCAATAAATTGCTGCTATGTCTGTTATATGATTTAACCTTGTTATCATCAAGTTGTGTTTTGGGGTGGGACAAGGAAACTTACATGGCCTGAAGCCCTCTGTGTAAAATCTAAGGTTCAAACCATCTCACCTAATTCCCCATTGTATAGGTGGGAGACTAAGGTCCCAAGAGGCAAAGTGACTTGCCCAGGTTACCAGCAAAAGACTCCCACAGAGCCAAGAATAGAAATGAATTCATTGTTCTTTCAGCCCTGCAATCATTTAACCAGCACCTACTGTGTGCTTAGCCCCGTCCTAGAGCTGAGGAAGCACGCTTCCACTGCATCGGTGCCCCTGGATTGGGCTGGAAGGACAAGAAGGAAGTCCTTCTTGGGTAGTGGTAGGAAGGCGGAGAAGGTACTCCACGCAGAAGGAACAGCCAAAGCAAAGATTCAGAGCTAATAAACGCACTATGTCCAAGACCAATTCTAGGGAAGGCGAAGGTAAGCCTGTGGGGCCAAGGCATGGGGTACACAGGGGACCCCAGAGACTAGCGGGGGATTCACAGTCTCAGTGGACTTGGATGTCATGCAAAGGCCTGGGCCTGCATTTGGACCTGTGATGAAGGTAGGAAAGGGGGTTTGAAGCCTTGTAAAGGGTTTTTTTCCAGGCAGAGACTGGAGGGGAAAAGATCAGGAGAATAGGCATTCTAGGCAGAGGAAACAGCAAGGGCAGAGGCCTGGAGGCAGGAATAACTGCCACAAGCACCTTTAAATGAATGGATAAATGAAGGCACGGCCTTTATGATTCATATGAATGCTGCCTGGGTCTCCTGGGGCCAATAGGGCAGGCAGTGCAGGGGTAGAGATGCAGAACTAGACATCTCCACCTGCCCACATGCCCAACTTCCTGCTCCAAGGCTGTGGCCAGGGCTGATTACAGCCTGCTCCGGGAGCACAAGGGTATACATGGGCGTGAGTCCAGGGCGACTTCACTCATCTTTGCCCTTCTGATCTTTGCTCTGTGAGCTTGGTGGTTCAGCCCTTAATGATGCGCTGCATGAGTCTGCTGGGACTATGGCCAGCAGACTCATGGGTGAGAGTGTGGGTAAGTGCAGGGGGGCTCCTGGACCCCTTTAAAGACCCTTCCTTTTCCTCACTGTAGATTCTGGAACTTCTGCCAATGGATCTCTGGGCTCTCTGGTGCCATAGCTCTGTGATTTTCTTGGAGCCTGTAGGCTTGAGCCTTAGACTCTGTGGGTCTTTCTTCCTTCCCTAGCTGTAGTGTTACCCCCTTAAGGGCCATGTTCTCTCCTGATCAATCCCTGTGCCACCATACACATGGCCCCCACCCTGTGAGGGCCAGTTACCCTGTAGGCACTCAGTAAAGAAGGCTTTCCCATGGTGGCATCCCTGTGCCCAGACACAAAGTTCAACAACATTTGCCAACTATACATGTATTGGCTTCCCCAGCACCCTGGGCCTTCACTTGGCAACGAAGTCTGGGGAGAGCCAGCTCCATGAGGGTCAAGTGGGCTGGGGTTGGCCTGGGCCTCCTGCACTGCACTGCATTGTGGCACTGGCAGACACTGCCCTGGAAGCTCACTGGGGATCCAGAGACACCTAGCTCTGCTCTGGGGAATCAGATGCAGTAGGTGGGGCTGTGCCCAAATCGGGATTAGCAGTGGGGGGCAGACCCACCTGCGCTAATGCCTGAGCGTGTCGTAAGCACACAGTTGCATACAGGATTCTCTCCCCGATCTGGAGACTGACTCCTGGAGTACCCCCTTCTAGCTGCTTCAGGATTAGGGAGTTTGGGGTGGGAAATAACCATCACTTCCTTCCTCATCACCCTGGCCGTGATCACCCTGACGTGAATGAGTGAGCAAGGATGTGTATTGAGTGCATTCCTGTGTGTGAGAGGCCTGGAGTGGCGGCAGCAGGGTGGGACAGCACGAGTGTACAAGTGCACTGCGAGGGTGAGAGGAGGGGCAGGTTTGAGAATGCAAGGCTGCATGGCCTCCAGAGGTGGCTCAGGCTCAGGGTCTGCCGCTGAGGAACCCTTGCTCCAAGCCACCACAATGGAAGTCATGCCAGCATTTTCCCATATAAGATCAAGGCCTAGGTAGCTGAGGGGAGGAGGGAAGGGAGACAGAGGGGAGGTAGACAGGGATAGAGAGCCCACTTTGGGTCTCCTGGGTCCTCCTGCCTTCTTCACACTCTGGCTCCATGCTGTGTCCAAGAGGCTCTGGAGTGCTCCCCATTGGTTCTCCTGGCTGCCCAGGTTCCCCAGAGGAGCCTCTGCCCCCGAGGCCTGGCAGAGGTCAACTTCCTGGGCAGGGCCTCCTTCCTAAAGAACTCAACCTTCATCCATGGCTGACAGTGGCCAGCTGGTGTGGGGCTGCCCAAGGGTACTGTCTGGGTATCAAAATAAAACCTACAATTGCTGCCTCCGCCCAGTGCCACAGAGCTCTGCCGGAAGGTAATTATAAGTGGCCTGAGATGGCCAGATCTGCCCACAGCCCAGAGCTCGGGAGGTCCAGGGTCCACACGGCTGCAGGAAGCTGCTGCCCTCCCCATCTTGCTCTGCCCCAAGCCTTCAGGATCAGAGCATCTCAAATCCCCAGCTCCAGGGCCCTCCAGCATCCTATTTGCCTACCAATCTTAGAAGGGGTCCCTTGGGAGTCTGGGTGAAATCTGGACTCGACAGAGGATGTAGAGAGCATGAACTTGGTCTCAGATTAGAATCATAATAAGGACAGTAATTCCAGCCCCCTCATAATCAAGCACTCACTACCTAACAGGCCCCGAGCTTCATTAACTCACAAGCTTCCAAAAAAGCCCTAACAGTGTGGGTACCATCAGTCACCCTATGGGGAGCTAAATGACATGCCCATTGTCACATGGCTGGGAAGTAGACAAACTGAGCCTTATACCTTAGACTACTATGAATTCCAGGCCAGTGTTCACAGCCACTCGGCCAGGCTGACCCTAAAGCCACAGAAGCAAGGGTAGAACAATTGGTAGCTGGCCTGGGTAGAGTCAGACAAGTGATGGGTATGAGGTGTCGGCAACTGGCAGGGAAAGGACAGGACTCCCTTTCTGGATGCTGGTCCCCTAATTGTGAATGTTTGCGCAGATCCTACCTGTGTGGCCTCCCCAGGTGGGTGTCCAAGGGGCAGGGAGAGACTGGGGAGAGATATTGTCTGGCTGCCTCACAGTGGGGCCTCCCAGCTCTGCCACCTCCCCTGTGGCCTGCCTAGATTTTCTCAGCCCCGAGGGAGCATCTCGCCTGTCCCTGCCTGCTCTGACCCTCACAAGACTCTCCCCCCATAGAAGCTGTGTGAGGCGGGGGCTCCATAGGAGCTCCACCCAGGGCTCCTCTGTGCTCGCACTGCCCTGGGCCCAGGGAGGATGTCTGAGTCTGCTGGGCATAGAAGGCTTGTGCCCACAAGGCCCTACCGCCTGGGCCCTTGCCAAGATTTATCTGTGGAATTTGCCTTGGAAAGATCTTGGTTCCTGCTGACTGGTGAGGGCAGAACTGTGACTGCCCTTGTCCCTGGGCTCAGGGTCTCAGTCCATACTGCCAGGAGGTTCTTATGGGTATTTCACTTCTCACTTGCTGTCTGTCGTTCTCTCCCATTCTCTTCTCCCTATTCCCTTTCTAGCTCTTGCAGATATCATACTAAAGAGACGATGTGTTCATATTTTTCATCTCTATAAATGGCAACTCCAACTGACTTCGGCACTGACCTGGTTAGTAATGAACAAAGAACCCGCCAACCTTCCTTTAGTCTCTACTCTGTGCTGAGAGCCGAGAAGAGGTGAAAGGAGAGGGTGGTAAATTCAGAGGTGGGCTACTATGCCCACCTCTGTGCATATGGCAGATGTTGCTAACTGATCATTGCACTTCCTGCTGAGCCTGGAGGGATACAGCTCAAAATTCTTCTCAACACAGCTCCAGGGAGCCACTGGCAACCAGCTGGAATTGACACATAAGTTGAAACCCAGTTATGCTCCCTTCTGCAGCCCACCTCCTGCAGAGGACAGAGGCCAGGGTCAGTCCAGGGCTTCCTGTGCAAAGCTGTCTTTGTCCTGTCTCACCTCACACTGTCTCTGCCCTGATTTCTTTGTCCTTGTTCTCAGCGCCTGACACAGGATGGGGAGAAGGCAGACAGGATCGTCTGTCTTCGTGTCTCAGGTTCCTGGGAGGCTGCAATGGCCCGGTTAGGGACGTGGCCCCAAAGTGGCACCGTGCCTTTGAATGAAAGGCATCTGAGTTGCTGCATTCGAGCACCTTCCACAGCTGCTTCCACCTGGGACCTGAGACCCTCCCAAGACACATGTCTTGCTCTAGGGCCCAGGGATCATAGGTCCCTTTTCCCAGCCTCCTGCTTCCAAGGTGCTCACTGTGCATACCTTCCCGGGTTGAGGACAAGATCCTGGCCTCAGCATTGCCTTTTGCAGCCATTTAAACACATGGATTAGCATCTGTTGGGTGCTAGAGCCTATGTCAGGGATCAAGGGCCTCCCTGAGCAGAAACAGAGGGTCCCTGACTCAAGAAGCTTGAGCAGAAGAACGAAGCATGTTCTCAAATGGGTTATTGAGAAAGCGTTAGAGTCAGAATCAGACAGGAGGGAGATTAATCCCAGTACTGTCTTACAGACAGTTGTTTTTGTCTATAAAATAAGGATAACGGTAATACACGAGAACACCTGCCTCACAGAGGATTAATTAATTATTTACTCCTTAAGTAATTAAGGATTAGACAAGATAATTTATTGCATCCTTCAACATTATTTATTGACCACCTACTATATGATAAGCTCTGCACTCAGCTCCAGGGGTATGATTACTCTCTAGGAGCTGACAGTCAAAGGGAGAGCAGACAAGTCACCAGGAAATGGCCACACAACGTGAGCAGAGAGCCCAGATGCAGGAAACCCAGGCACTGCGAGAGCTAGAAAACACCTAACCCCATCCAAGAAATCAAAGAAGGCTTCTTGGAAGAAGTGACCCTCAGAGGAGGAGGATAAATTAGCCAGGCTTAGGGAAAAAAGGCATTCCAGGCAGAGGAAGCAGCCTGAGCAAAGGCTCTACAGGGAAGGTGATGCATATGAAAGTGCACAGCACAGGGCCTCAGCATTTGTTTTAAAAGTACAAGGCAGGAGAGGGACCCAGACAGACTGGCCTAGGTGCTGGATGTGGGACAAATAAACTGGGTCGGGTCTGTCCAGGGAGTTGCATTATTTACTGTCCCAGTTATAAAATATTTACACAGGCTTCCTGATGATTTATGGTGTTTGCTTTCCTACCTCCGGGCTCCTGGCAGGTAAAACATGTGCCCTGCAGCTCACCCCTGGGAGGAGTCCCAGGGCACTGGCGCCAAGCACCTAACTGGGCCAGGAGGAGGGCTCTGGTCCAGTAGGCCAGGCCCTTTGGCAGCTCTGAGCTCCTCTAATGAGGCGTGAGCCCAATGGCCTGGAGGCCCCGCCCCAGAGTCCAGGACAGAGCCAGGAATCCAGGGTGAGAGAGGGCCAGGCTATGGGGAGAGGCAGACCCAGTGCTCACTGGCTATGTAGTCTGAGACAAGGTGCTGAACCCCCTCCACCCCATTTTCTCCCCTGTGAAATGGGGTAACAGTAATACAGTGTTTTGAGGAGCAGATTGAGATGAGACCGCACAGGGTGTGAGTGAGCTCAATGACAGGGAGCTTGAAATTCCTACATGTTTCATTCAATGTCTGCAAAGTATAAAATTAAGACACTCTATCGACTGTAGCACACCTCAGCTCTTACAAAGTGATTCAAAAGTGTTTTATGTGGGAAGTGGGTGCGTTTTAACCTGCTCAGGTTGAGAGCCAAGAAACCTTAGAAGGGCCTGACCTCAGTCTCCATGGGAGGGAGGTTAGTCATCCTCTCTCGGAGTCTTTCTAGAAATCTTTCTTGTAATCTTTCCAGAAACTGACCCAGTTTCCTGTCTGTTTCTGGAAAGGAAGAAAGGAACAGCCCTGGACAAAGGGAGGGAGGGAGGTGGGGTGGAGGCTCAAGCGGACTTATGACAAGGCCAGGTGGTGCCCCCGATCCCTCCGAGGAGGAATGGCCCTCAGCCAAGCAGAAGGTGGAGGCCCCAACAGCTGGAATCACTCCTGGTCTGGGGAGTGGGAAGTCTGGGCCCATGGCTGACGGGCTCTTAAGCTCATGAAGATTAGACTAAAGGGAAAAGTGGACACAGGACAGGGTCCCTCCAGCCTGGGACAGCAGGATGGACAGGACATTCAATGGGCAGGGATGGTGAGGTCAGCAGATTCCTGAGAGGAGCTTTGGGAGAATTATGGCTTTGACGTGGATGAGAAAACAGCCCACATCCAGGGTCTTCTTCTAGGGCCCTCCTGGACCAGCCTGACCAACCTTTCCATTGAGCAGATGGGCACATTAAGGCCAGAGAGAGGAGGGATCATAAAGCCACACAGGATCAGAATTGGGACCAGAACCCAGGGAAATCACTGCCCTTGCTCTAAGAGCTACAGATCTGTGGACTTTCAGAGAGAAGTATCCTCAGGGACCATGTGTCTGACCACCTGTCAAGGTACACATCAGGGTAGCCATCCTGGGCCTGTTTGCCTTGAAGCATTCCTCACCTTTCCCCTTGTTCTGATCTTTGATTATGAAAGAGAGACCAACCTTTTCAGGCTGCATTCCCCACACTTCTCTGTGACTTGGTTTAGCCTGTGGGAGAAGGTGGAGGGAGAAAAGAGAGACAACTTAGGCAATGTTTCCAGCTTTGGTTGTACCTCCTCTGTGGCCTCAGATCCCCCTGGACAGACGCAATGGTTCTAGCTTCTTCTGGATGACCCAAGTTTCAGTCAGTAATACTTTAGTGAGAATCAACTGAAGAGGTTCCTTAAGTACTGTATTCCCAGACAGCCTTCCACAGAAGCAGAGGGAAGCTGGCACAAAACTAGGGTGAGGAAGGCAGATCTCACCCTAGGGAAAAGAGGCTGAGGGAGTAGAGGATGGGTGTCACAGGCAAGCCCTTTGATCCTGGACAAGTGGACTCACCTCTCTGGACTTCAGAGTCCAACAGGAAAAAAGAAGAATTTAAAATAGAGGGGAAAAGAAGGTATTTCAAAAAGGAAGGTATTTAAAGTAGAGGGAATTGAATCTAGGAAATGCATTACACAGGTAATAGAAAAGTGGAGAGGCTATATAGAGAATGGAAAGGCAGCCCAGAGAGTAGCACCAGCAGGAAGCCCACCCCCCTCCCAGGCTAAAGGGACAAAGAAGGAGGGAGTGGTATACATGTGCCACCCCTGGAGATCCTCCTTCCCAGAGCCCAGCAGCCTGGTGGATTTCCCCCACCATGTTTCTCAGCTGGGTGTTTGCAGCAGCAACTTCCCCATTGAGCATACACTTCCCTTCCTGGGCTGCAGCTATGGGGCGCACAGCTGGAAAACCTACTGTTTCTTCTGCTGAGATTGTGCACTGAAGAGGCTGGGGTGTGTGCATTCCCCCTACAGTGTCCAGAGGGAGAGCTAGGCCCTGCTGGGCCCAAACACAAGGGATCTGGGAAGAGAACTGAGAACTGAGGCCCTACGGGCAAGTCCCTGAAAACCCGAGAAGTTGAAATCTCCACCCCACCATCTAGACTCCAAATAGCACCAGCCCCTCAGAGTCTTGAGGCCAATGCTCAATCAACCAAGTGACCTACAAATCTTTCTTAAATCAAAACCTCTTTTACCTAATCCCAAACATGTGAGGTGGGTATTACAATATTATATAACCCCATTTTACAGATGGGAAACTCGAGGCCCTAAAGGGTTAAGTCACTTGCCCAGGGTCCCTACAGTAAGACGGAGCTGTATTATTTTACATTTCTTCCCTCACAGCTCTGAGGTATAGATGTGGAGAACTGTTGGCATTCACCATTTCAACATTAAGTGTTTCAAGTGTTTCAGTGACCACAGAGCTTGGGGATTTTCTGTCATTTGCAGCATTACTGAGGCGTGAACTTGAACTCTGCATAGGTCAAGGCTGGTTGTGGGAGGGAGTCACTGATCTTGAAGCAGGCTGAGTTCTTCACCAGCACCCTGTGGGAAGGCATGGGAGCTATCAGGCTCTGGGGTCAGGTTACCCACCCCTGTTCTACAGTTGCCTGACCTTGAGCCAGTCTCTTTATCTTCTCAGCTGTAAGATGAGATACATAATCCTGACCTTGAAGAGTTCTTATGAAGACTGTGGTCACACATGTAAAGGTGCCAGTGTTCCTGGCACACAGTAGGGGCTATTAGGACAATGATATTGGCCTTGCACGGCCTTGCAAATGACGGTATAATGCTGGGCTACATGGCAGGTCACGAAGCTTGAGTCAGTAGGAGCTCCTAGGGCAGGCAGGGTGTTCCCTGGGGACCAGGACAGCTAGTAGCTCCCATATCAGTGAGATGTGAAGGTCAGGCAGGCAGGAGGGCTGGGGTCCTCAGCGGCTGTGGCCTTTGGGGTCACAAAGACCTGGCTGTAATTGGAACTTCTGTCCCTTCCTGTTGGTATGACCTTGTGCAATTTACTTCAACAGGTCCTCCCTTTCCTCACCTATAAAATGGGAGTGACATCAGTGCCCATTTCCTAAGGTATGTTGAAGAGGTTAAATGCGATTATACACCTGAAGCGCCTGGTATGTGCCTGGTACGTGCTAAGTGCCTAACTAACATCAGGAGTTACTGTTATTTAACAGTAACTATTATTTTTGTGAGGGTTGGACCAGAGCTTCAGGGCATGAGTGGTGGGTGAGGGTTCCCGAAGGCCCCAGCATCTTCCCAATTTGGCCTTCCCTGAGAAAGGTTTCCTGTAGTCCCCACGGGAAGCAGGGTTTTCTCCATCACTTCCTGTCAGAATTGGATTAGGGGAGAGGCTGAGGCTTCCTGACCTGTGACACTCTGACAGCTCCACCTGCCCCTACAAGGTCAATTAAGAAATAGGTCTGGACACCCAGGTGTGAGGAGCTGGTTCTCCTAACCTGGCCTCAGCCCCGGCCACTCTGCAGAGGCCCTCCCTGACCGCCATTTTGAAGTACGCCTCCAGATCACATCACCTTGCCTTCCTGACTTCAAGGCACTTAACAGGACCTGGAATTATCTTAGCAACTTGGTTATTGGCTTACAGTCTACCTCTCCATACTGAGAGGAACGTTCTTTGAGGCAAGGTCCTTGTTTGTGTCTCAGTACCGAGTTTGGTGCCTAGCACTTATAGGTACTCGGCAAACATGTGCTGAAAGAATCACCAGGGAGGCAGAAGGTGTATCTTTGTGAGACGTACAAGAACAATACTGGACAGAGATTCAGAAAGCCTGAGTTCCAAACCCATTTCTGCCCTCAGCAGTTGTGTGATCCTGGGTCTGAGTCTCCCCATAGGTATCCTGAAGTCTTTGGGGAGAGGAGCTCCAAGACTCTTCTAAGTTCCAACATTCTATGCCTCTGAGACGTCTCTGCTACCCTGTGACAATCAGAAGCCTCCTCAGCCACCAGGTAGCAGGAAGTCACCATGACAAATGCAACTCGGTCTATTTTGAAATATGTTCTTGCATTGGCTGTCTGGGCCATGAGTGACTAAGCCCAGAGAATTCTCCCTTCCCTTGGGGCTGTCTCTCACAGCACATGACTTACAGCACCCCTGGCACAGGAGCATGTGTACACACACATTCACACACACACAATCTCACACACACTCACGTGTGCACTCACACATGCAATCTGCACACACACACACTATTACACCTTTATGTACACACTCGTGTACATTTGCTCACATGCATACATCACACAATATAGGTGAACACTCACAAATATATGTACTCATAGATTCTTAGATACACTCACACTCATACCCACTCTGACACAGATGCTTACTCACACATTCACACGTACACACTCGAATGAACACACTCATATATACTTACACACTCATTTGCACACTGTCATACATGCACTCACTTGCACCACTCATGCTCACACATGGGTGCTACACAGTCTCTCATACACATGCTCACACACACTCATACAGGCATATACTCACACTCACACATAGTCACTCACACATTTATACCTGACACTCATACACATGTACACATTTATTGTCACTCATGCTCACTCATGCATAAACTCATTCAGTCACACACATATGCACACACTCACACACACATTCACACACACCCTTCTGTTGCACAAGCCCAACCCCCGCCTATCCAGCAGCTTGTCCCTCCAGAACCGCCCAGGGCTGGCCTCATCTGATGGCTGTTCCCTGCTGTCTTTTCCCTTTTGGTTCTATTTATTTTGCTTCGCCACGATGAGCATATTTGGAGAAGGATCTATTTTCACCCTATCTGGAAACATATTTCCCCTCAGCCATGAGCTCGGCACATCAGTGAGAAGGCTCCTGGCCGCTGTGACATGAGCTGGGAGGGCTGAAGCAAAGCCAGGATGGTGACGGGAGAGCCACAGAGGCCAGAGGGCTTCCTGGGATGGTCTAGTTGCTCAAGCCAGGGATGCTGTCTCTGAAGTCCTTTTTGGGTAACCCTGAACTCAGGGTGGCTGCTCCACATAAAGGTAGCTGGAGCTGAAGGATTCTGGCACCCCTCTTTGCTCCTTTCACCTGACCTAAGGGTGCCCTGCTCCTATCACCTTTCTTTTCTATAAGGGAGTCAGTCCTTTATAGATCATCCTGTCCCTCTCAGTTTTCAGATGACAAAAAAAAAAAAAAAAAAAAATATATATATATATATATATATATATATATATATATATATATGAATCATATTTGGTGAACATTTCCTCTGCTCCAACCTGTATAAGGTCCTCTGTATGCATCATTACATTTCAGCTTTATAACCACCTCAAGACATTTTACTATTACTCTCCCATTTCACAGATAAGAGAACTGAGGTTCAGAGAGGTCAAGGAACATGCATAAGACACACAGCAGTTGGGGTAGGGCAGGGTCCTTCTGTCTCCCTGTTGCTCAAGCCCCAGCAGCCTCACTGTCTCCAGCACTCACCCTCCAAAGCTGCCTGGAGATGACTAGGGACTGTGTGGCTGGCCCTGGTTGGGGGGCAGGTTTAAATTGGGACTCTCTGAGGGTGCTTATCTAGGGGGTATCTGCCTGGTTGATGACCTGGGTGGCTGCCATGCCCAGTCAGCTTCTGGCTGCCAGATATTGATTCCAATTGTGTCAGGTGTGGCAGGGCAGCCAATAGGCAGGGCAGGCCCCTGAGAGGGTGCATTGTACAGACAGAGCCTCTGAATCCTGAGGCCCTTATTCAGTCTGTGCCTTGTCCCCTTTTGGAGCAGGGTCTCTTCCTTCACACACATGCTCCTGTGTAACAGCCCAGGGAGGCAGAGGAGGGCAAGCCTTCATGTCTCAAGCAGAGTCCCTGGCTCTGTGTGCCAACTCCCCATCCCTCAGTATGTCAGTAGGTGCTCAGTAAATGTTGGCTAAAATAAAAAGAATTTTTAAATGGGCAAAGGATTTGAATAGCCATGCCACCAAAAAGATATACAAATGGTCAATAAGCACATGAAAAGATGTTCAGCATCAGCATCATTAGTCATTAGGGAAATAAGTCAAAACCACAATGAGATATCATTTCATACCCACTAAGATGGTTATGATAAAACATATGGACAATGATTACTATTGGAGAGGATGTGGAGAAATTGGAACCCTCATACCATGCTGGTGGGAGTGCAAAATGGTGCAGCTACTGTGAAAACACTGGCAATTCCTCAAATGATTTATCAGAGAGTTACCACAAGACCCAGCCATCCCACTCTTAGGTACATACCCGAGAGAGTTGAAAACATACGTCCACACAAAAATCTGTACTCAAATGTTCTAGGAGCATTATTCATAGTGACCCAAAAAATGGAAACAACTCAAATGTCCATCAACCGATGAACACAATGTGGTAGACCCATAAAACGAAACACTCTTTAATCATAAAAAGGACTATATAATACATGCCACGACATGGATGACTCTCAAAAACATTATGCTAAGCGAAAAAATCCAGATGCAAAAGACATCAGATTCCAAAAGGCATTTGAACTTAGATCAGTCCATCTCTAAATGCTGAGGAAAATAATTCCATGAGCCCCGTTTTGTTGTTGCGGTTGTGATCATCATTGTTTGTTTTGACTTTTTTACATGACACTTGAGCTCTCAATGAAAGAAGAAAGACAGGGAGATGAGGGTAAGGGGGATCAAATATATGGTGATGGAAGGAGAACTGACTCTGGGTGGTGAACACACAATGGGATTTATAGATGATGTATTACAGAATTGTGCACTTGAAATCTATGTAATTTTACTAACAATTGTCACCCCAATAAATTTAAAAAAGAAAAAAAAAAAAAAGAAGAAGAAAGACAGGAATGCAAGTTGGTGGTGCTGCAGCAGCTAACGGGCTGTCAGCGCCCAGCGAGGACCTGCTCTGTTCCCAGCTCCACTCTGGTCCCCAGGCTGGGATCAAGAAGCTGGCCCAGGAGAGTCTGGGGCAATTCTCCATGCAGGGCTGCTGTTCCAAAGGCAGGAAGCACCACATGTGCTCAGGCTAGAGGCCTCTGTGGGCTCTGGCCCAAATTCTTTGGGGTTTTGGATAAACGAGGGCTGCTCCATTTCACCTCTGTGTGACCTTTCCACATGTGTAGCCTTGGATCCTGAGAGCCAGGCCCCAAGGAGAATCCCTTCCTCTCTAGCATGTGAGAAGCTCTGGGTGTCAGTGCGAGGTCCAGGCCAGCCGTGAGTGTGCATTTCTTCACCAGGAGCTTTTTGAATTGCTGAGAAGAAGCAGCTTGTGGGACATGGTAAAGGGGGGCTTCTGAGGTCTGACAGCTGGGCTCAGTCCCAGCTCTGCTCCTTATTAACCTTGAGCAAGTCACTTTACTTTTCTGAGCCTAAGTTTCTTCATCTGTAAAATGGGGATAATAACTCATAAGATTATTATATAAGTATTATAAACCCACCTCATAAGACTAGGAGAGAATTATTAATAATTAAGGTGATGCATGGAAAGTGGAGGCCTGACACTACAATATCAACCATTATTACACTATGGGGGCCATGGACCCAGAATCAGAAAGCCTGAAGGCTGACCCGCAGAGCAGCACACATATCTGTGTACTTGCATGGATGCACACCTTCACACCCCTACACGTTCACACATTGCATGCTTTGCATATGATTTGACATCTCCACTTTCCCATCCATACAAATGAACTCACAAGCACGTATCCATGCACATGCATGTACACAGGCACCCATCCATAGACTTTATAAATCTGAAGGCAGACCCTGGCAAACAGGCCTGCACACATGTGCAAATGCACACTCACTTTCCCCATGCATATGAACACATGTTCCTGAATTTGTATTCATTCACACACACATGTCCATGTCCATGAACTTGCTGTTCTTTTCAGGGCCACTCCACCAGCCTGGCACTGGCCACGGACAGATGGAAGAACTTCTGCACTCCAGGGTAGTCAAAGCCAATTCTTGGGGCCTCCAACAGGCTCAGCAAGTTCCCGTCTCTGTTCTTTCTGCCCGGCGTGTCCTTCTGTTTGGCCAAGCCTTCTGCCCTTCAATGTGTGACTCAAAAACAGCCCCTTCAGGAAAGCTCCCCTAATGCTCCAGCCAGAAAAATCTGTCCCCCACCCCTGAATTCCCCTTATCCATTTTTCTCCACCTCAGTTGTCCTGGTATCACTCTCATGTTCTCTCTGAGAGGGACCCCAAGCTCTGAGGGGGCAGTGGTGTGGCTCATTTGCTCATCCTCTGCCCAGCACAGGATGGTGGCTCTAGAATAGAGGCTGCAGTGAAATGAACCAGGCTGATGGGAGGGCATTGCAGCTTACATGGCTCTGCACAAATCAATGCCCAGAGGAGTCAGCAAAGCCAGGCCCCTGTGGTTCCTCACCCCCAACCCATGGACAAACCCTGGGACCCGAGGGCTGCACGGTACACCCTTCCTGCCACAGAACTTCCACAAGGCTGTCACACAGGCCCTGCCTCCAGGCCCTGCTGCCCTGACCGCTGATCCACACCCCAATCCTGAAAACAAGACCCCTTGCAGGCTAAACAGGCCTGGGGGCAGACCTCAGGACTTACTTTGCCTGCTTTACGCAGACTCTTCCAGCCCACAGAAGGAGGCAGATTTTCCAATGTGCCTGAAGATCTGCCCTCAGGCAGTGCTTTTCATATCTTGGTCCAGGTATTAGAACCCCCCCAAGGTATGGGTTAATGTAGATTCCTAGGCCCAGCCCAGCCTTCCTGAATCAGAACTGCTGAGGTGGAGCCAAGGAATCAGCATTACCAATGAACACTCTGGTTCAGTCCTGGTTAAGGGTCTGACAGTCACACTCCCCAGCAGAAATTCTGGCACCACCATTTATTAGCCCTTAGGCAAGTCCTTTAACCTCACTGAGCCTCAGTTTCCTGGTCTGTAAAATGGGGATAATAATAGTGCAGACCTCGTGGGCCAGCTATTGGAGTAAAATGAAATCAGGTAAGTGAAGTGTCTATGCAAGCTCAACAAACGTGGACTATAAGCACAGCCATGTTCTCATGCCCAGCAACTTCTGAGTGGGCAGAGCCTTGAGGTTCTCTCACAGGGAGGGACCCTGTTAAAGGTCCTCCAGGTGGGCAGACTTGGCAGGGTGGGACCCTCCCCCAATATGCCCCGCCACCTAGTAGCTGGTGTACGGGACTGTGCCCAGCTCTCCTGCCTCCACCCAGCTGAGGCCCAACGCCCTGCTTGCCATAGCTTCCACACTGCCTCCTGGCCTGCTGGCAGCCTCCCTCCCTGCCCCGCTGCCCTGGGAGCCTAAATGGCTTGGCGTCAGCCCTGGCACTCCCTCCAGCTTTGTAATAAAATAGCCAGCTCAGGTCAGTTTTCCTTGGCAAGGAAGCCACCTGGCACAAAGGTAGGAGGGAGGGGGGAAGCCTGGAGAAACAGGTCCTTCAGTGACCACCAGTTATGGTCTGGTTTTCTCCAAGGATCACTTGCTCCCCGAACCAGGTGACCCCCAGGAAACGGCCCTTCTTATTTGTTTTTCTTCCTTTCCTAGTCCTTCATTATTCATTTATCCATGCATTTAGTCATTCAATATTGAAGTGTCTACTGCGTGTCAGTTACTGGGGCTCAATGGTGATCATGATGATTGGACAACATTTTCTGTAAAAGGCCATTAATAAATATTTTCAGCTTTGGGGGCTACATTACTCTGATATTGTGGCAAGACAGTACTTGTAGACAGTACATAAACAAATGGGTAGATGTGGCTAGGTTCTGATAAAACTTTATTGAAATTTGAAATTTGAATTTCAAATTTACTGAAATTTGAATTTCATAGAATTTTCATGTGTCATGAAATAGTCTTCTTTTGACTTTTCCCCCAACCGTATAAAAATGGAAAAACTATTCTTAGTTTGCAGGCTATTCAGAGCAGCCCACAACCAGTGGGCTACGGCTCACGAGTCCTGAACTTGGGCCTCCACACAAAGACTGTGGAGTGTGCCATGCCCTGTTGGTGCCAATACCGCCACAGAGGCAAGGCCTTTGGAGAGGCTCGGCAAGGGGGCGGAGGAAGCCTCCACACCCACTGCAACTCAGCCACTGCAGCCCTCCCAGAGTCCACTCCCTTAAGTGCCACATATATTCTCTGTGGTTTAGAAATGGGAACTCTTAGGGTTCCCTCAGGACCAGAAGCTTTTTGAGGGCAGGAACATCACTCTTTTAGCATTTGGAGTCAAAAAGCAACTGGGTTCACATACCAGCTTGACCACTCCCTAGCTGAATGGCCTTGGGTGAGTTACATAACATCTTTGTTACATAACATCTTTGTGCCTCAGTTTCCTTATCTGTAATACTTACCTCATGGGCTCTTGAGAGGATGAAGAAATACAGTGCTCAGACAGGTGTCTGACATAGAGTCACTGGTCAGTGCTCGCTGACTCTGTCACAATTCCTCCTCTCCTGCCCACCCCAGCACCCAGCAGGGTTCTGGGCATAAAGTGCCTTCTCAGTCTCTCCTTGCTAAATACTAACTTTCAAAATGAGAGAAAAAGACCCATGACTCCTTGCCCAGGAGCCCTTCAGTGTCTGTACCCTGGACTCCTGGAGGCGATGCCCTCTGTACTTAGCTTGGAGCATTTCCTTTTGGCTTCCTTGTCCCCAGTGAAATGATCCCCTTGTCTCTCCCAGACCAGCTCACCTGGATGCCCAGGGTTAGGAGTGTATGTACATGAAAAGCTCTTGGCTGGTTCTGCTCCAGGTATGAACTGTGGAAGAGGCAGTTGCTTGGCTGGGGATAAAGGAAGCAAGAGCCTACCTCACCTGCCAGCCCAAGGTCCACGGCCTTGGGCATCTAAGCCCTGAGGCTGAATGCTTTGCTCTCCTCTCGAGATACATTTCTCACCCAGGTGGGCGCCCAGTTGGCTCTGCCTTTCAGAACAGCACCCCTCTGTCCCCCTCCAAGAGTCCCTATTACCTTCTCTGGTTTCATTCTTTCATAGCACTTATCACTATGTGACATTTTATTGTTTGTTTGCTAGGATTTTTTTCAGTCTCCCTTCCACTAGAATTTAAACTCCTCAAGGGCCAGACTTTTGTCTGCTTTAACCCTTATGATTACCCTCACAGGACAGATAATAGCCCCTATTTAATAGTTAAGCGTACTGAGGTCACCAGGTTAGTAATAGAATGAGGTTTCTAATAGTCAAAAGCTCATATTCTGAACCTCCACCGCAAGACAGAGCTTGATTAATCTGGCAAGGTGGGGGTAGGGGAGTATCTAGTTCTTGAGCCCCATCATTTGTTTCCAGCAACAGTAGCAGCAGTAACAGGTCAGGAGGAATTTATGGGAGTCTTAGGAACTTTCTCTGCCACTATCACACGAAGCAAAGCTAGATGGGCTTCACTCCTGCCTTCTTGGAGCTCATAAGCTGTTTAGACAGTCACCTATTTTAGTCTCTTCAATGCAAAGCAGACTGTGCTAAGAGCTATAAAGGGTTACAAAGTACTATACCGGTGCAGTCTTGGTTTGTGCAGGCAGTTGTAGCAGAATACCACAGACTGGGTGGCTTAAGCAACAGGAACTTATTTCTTGCAGTTCTGGAGGCTGGGGATTCTAAGATAAAGTGCTGGCTAATTCAGTTTCTGGTAAAAGTCCTCTTCCTGGTTTGAAGAGGGCTGTCTTCTTGTTGCCACCCTCACGTGGTGGAGAGAGTTCATCTCTCTTTTTTCTCTTCTTATAAGGGCACTAACCCCAATCATTGAGGGCTCCACTCTCATGATATAATTACCTCCCAAAGGCCCTACCTTCAAATACCAACACACTGGGGATTAGAGCTTCAACATATGAATTTTGTGAAGACATAAGCATTCAGGCCACAGCAGGAGCTGACTGTGGTACTCATGACAGTGAGGGTGGGTGTACAGGTGGATGTGCCATCAGGGAAGGTACTTTGGCCAGAGAGGGCAGCAGGAGTAAAGCCCAAAGAGACAGAGCCTATTGAGGAATGGTAAGGGCTCTGAACGGCTAGAGCCTAGAATGTGCTGGGAAAGGACAGTGATTGTATAAAAAAGGTGTTGGAGAAGGTAGGTTGGAGTCAAATCACAAAAGGCCTAAAAGAGATTCGGGAAGATTCTGCAAAGCAGATCTGCATAGCAGATAATAAGAACAGCTGACTGGGTGTGTTGGGTGCTTTACATTTTACAAAGCACTTCCTGTCCATTCTTCTGCTTTGTCCTCACAACTGGTAGCATGCAGGCAAGAGAAGTTTCCCATCAGGAGCCTGGGATCTGCTCCACTCAGGTACAAGATGTGTAGATATGAACAGGTCACTTCACATCTGCAAGTCTCACCTTACTCATCTATGACAACTGGGCTCAATTCTCAGCATTACACAAAACCACTCATGTTAAAAGGCTGTATTTAACTTCTGGTCCTCAGTTCTTTCTCTGTAAAGTTAGGTCAATACCTGGCCAGCCCAATTTGGGGGGTTGTGGATGCGATTTTGTAGGCAAAGGCCTAATGGCAAGCATCTTATTAATGAAGTCAGGGAAGTTAGTATTTTGAGGGTGGTAGGCTGAGAGTCTCAAAGAAGGGGTTTTGGCTACTTCAACGTTTTTCGTACCGGTCACTATTTCTCTTCTTTGGGACAGGTAGGCAGAGACACAAGAAAGCGAACAAACTATACAAAAAGGTAGAGGAAACATGGCGCAGGAACACCTACGTGTCACAACTCGGCCCGCTTAAAGGACCATAACTTCTCGTGCCCCGCCTCCCGTCCCCAAATCACCAATCAGCGAGCGCGCTGCTCCGTGACGCTATCTTCTCGCGACGAAGCCGTCTGGCGGCGGCGTTTCCTGGTGACCCAGCTGGGTCGCGGAGTCTATGGGCAGCCGGGAGGTACTGGGCCAGGCGGCGCGGCTGGCCTCCTCCGGTCTGCTCCTGCAGGTACTCTCTTCTCGGCCCGCCCCAGGCCGCCCCGCAGCTGGGGTTCGCGGGGATCCCGCATGGGGCAGACGCTGTCAGTGTGGATACCTCCACCGAGGGCTTCTACAGGAGGCGGTGGCGCCGGAGTCGGGCACCTGGGCCCGGAGTTGGGAGCCTGGGTTCAATCCTGGTTGGGAGATTGCAAACAAGCCACTTCCTTTTGAGAATTATCGTTCCCATATGGCAGTAGGAGAGAGTTAGATCAGGTGTCAGGGCGCCTGTGGTGCTCTAGAATCTGATATATTATTTTAAGGCAAGGGGTTCCTTTTCTCCATGCCCCACCCCTTACCCTTAAACACATTCCTCAAACTCTCTGACTCCCACTGAATTCAGAGAGACAGCATGGCATAGCTAAGAACAGAGACCTGGGCTCAGGCAGACCTGAATTGAAATCCTGGTCCTGCCATGTTCTTGCTGCATGACCCAGGACGAGTGACTTCTGCTAAGCCTCAGCTCCTCATGGAATAAACGGGCTTAATAATAGTACTACTTAGCTCATAGGGTTGCTGTTAGGCTACATTGGGGTTATTTAGATAATTGCACTTAACATGGTACCTGGCTCTTAGTATACACTTAGTAAATGTTGGCTGTGTCTTCCTTCTGGTTGTGACCTTGGGTCAGTTACTTCCCCCTTTTGGCTTTAATTTTCATCATTTGTCAGATATGGTACTTGACAGTTGGTCTAATGATATCTAAACATTCTCTTAACCCTTGGATCTGGTCATTCTAAACCAAGTAGCTCAGTTTCTCTATGTCTCACTCTCGAGCCATTCAATTCTTCCTTACAAAAGTCCTGAATCCACCTTCCTCCACATTTTAGAGAGGCAGCGTTTCACATGGAGGTTAGGAGAAGAACCAGGTGAACTTGGGTTCAAGTTTGGGCCTTGTCACTTGCTAGATGCTTATCCTTGGAAAATCTCTTGACTTCTGGAAGCATAATTTTCCTCATCTTAGATGAGAACAATAATGCAACCTGATGGTGTCATTAAGGAAAATAGATGAAATGCTTTTTATGTGCTTGGCACATTATAAGTACTTAATAAATGTTAACTGTTTTTTATTATGATCATTAGAGTTTTTTAAGTGGTCATTATAGGGATGAAATGAGGTAATCTACATAAAGCATGTAGAAGAGTGCCTTGCACAAGATACGTCCTTAATAAACATTAGCTAACCCTAATTACTTAATTACCTAACCCTAAATTAGGTGAGTCCTAAGTTTACCTAGGTTGTTTTATTTTCTATTTCACAACATAAATAACTTTTGCATTCACTGCTCTATCCACAGTGTTGATTGTTCAGCCTTTGATGATACCACCTAGACTGGCTTCATAAAAAGAAAACTCATAGCAGAAAATGGACAGGACTAAAAGTCAGGTGGCCTTCCTGTAAGGTCAAGCTGTGTCATTTGCTTGCTGTATGACATTGGGTAACTCACTTTGCTCTGAGTCTTAACTTGCTTCATGTACATTTACATGATTGCTTTTAAGGGTTAAATAATTAACAGATGTGAATGAGGTTTTTTTTTAAACTAAATTGCTGTACAAAGTTAAGTGAAAACTGTTGCTAATAAGGGCCACCGTGAGGTCGGACAATTAAGTTCGAGAACTCATCCTAGAAAAAGTGCCCCATACCTCATTGCTGAATATCACCATGGTCACCTTCGAAGTACTCCCCCTTGGGAAGCTATGCACTGACACCAGCACCTAGTCTACCCTTCAAAGCAATTCTGGAACTCTTTTTCTGGAATGGCCATCAGAGCTGTCGTATTACCCTTGATGTCCTGAATGTCATCAAAATGTCTTCCTTTCAATATTTCCTGTATCTTTGGGTAAAGAAAGAAATCATTGGGGGCAAGATCAGGTGAGTAGGGAGGGTGTTCCAATACAGTTATTTGTTTACTGGGTAAAAACTCCCTCACAGGCAGTGCCGTGTGAGCTGGTGCATTGTCGTGATGCAAGAGCCATGAATCGTTGGCAAAAAGTTCAGGTTGTCTAACTTTTTCACACAGCCTTTTCAGTACTTCCAAATAGTGAACTTGGTTAACTGTTTGTCCAGTTGGTACAAATTCTTAATGAATGATACCCCTCTGATATCAAAAAAGGGTAGCAACATTGTTGCAAGAAGTTCGAGGATTTAGTTGTCTGTCTTTGTCTTCCTATGTGGAGCAAACACTGGGCAGCATGACCAATCTCAGAGCTTCATTAGCTCAAACTTTTATTCAAGCCAATTAGGAGATAGGGAGAAGCCTGAAACATTAAATTTCTTAGTCAAGGATAACTTGGACTTTAAAGTTAACATAAATATATGTATGTGGTTTTTTAAAAATACCTATAATGTTTAGGTTTTTTGAGTGTGTTAATTCAGTCTAGTATGCTTTCTCAAATTATAATGCAGACTCTTGTAGTAGCTTTGCAGTTGCATTGTAATCCGTAAGAATTTAAGAGTTTATTCTCTCTTTGAGCCAGCCATGGTGAAAGCATTAATGCCTTTCATTTGTAAGCATTTTTCAAAAATGCTTTGACTGATAAACAATCTTGTTTGATCCTTGTTATCAACCCTATGAGATAGGCAGCCTCATCTGACAGAGGAGGAAATTGAGGCTTATGAACATTAGAGGATGATGGGGCTAACAGTTAAATGGTGAGTTGAGACCCAGTTGAATGTGTTTTCCATTAATGGCTCTATGAATTGGCTTCAAACCTCTAAAATTGAGTACAGAATTTGGTTTGTGTGTGTGTATGTACCTGCATGTTTCTAAGGAGAGATACAGAGCTTTCAACAGACTTTCAGAAGGTCACAAGGTCACTTTTGACTCCAAAGGGGTGATGATTGTGATCTCTTGGCTTTGGAGAACTTGTTGCTCTGTGACACCTCAGGGACAGTGTTACACTGCACTGACCCTGGTCACATCTTTCCCCGGAAATTTTTCAGACCTTAGTGGTTCATCGGCATTTTTTGATTGACTCTTCCAGATTGCAGCTGTTCATGGGTAACTTTGAGAGTGCTTGACATAGAAGTGATTTGTCATTTGCTTTCGAGTACACTTGAGTTACACCTCTGTCACTGCCAGGATGCAGAGGGAGAGTCACTCTCCCTAAGTGGGGCTTGCACTCCAGCCAGCATCCCCACTTAACAACCCCATTTAACTGCAACCTGTTGTTCTGTGTCTCGTGAGAAGAATTCTTTGCTATGGTGGTTTTCTTGAATTGACAGGTTTGAAAGTCTCAGAATATAGTCCTTTCAAATGGCAATAGTAGGTGGACTCTGTCTCCCCCCACCCTCCGTTTTATATTATCTTATTGCAGTTCCCATTTAAAAGGCATTTCAACTCCTCTCTGGAAAGTAGCAAATATTCAGTAAATAAACACAGCTTTTTCTGTTTTCTAATTGACAAAACTGAAGTTCAAAGGGATTAAATGTCATTATCAGAATCCCCAGATATTACTAGGCAGAGAAGAGACAGAAATTAGCCCCCATGATTCCTAGTGAGTGTGCTGTACCCTGCAGCCTCCCACTCGCTGAGTGTGCGCTATTTCTAAACAGGCTGGAGGGAGGGGCAACGTGAAGCACTAAAATTCTCTTTCTGACTCCCGGAGTGCCTGACTTTAAAACCAGAGAAATTCCCTGAATCTGTCACTGCCTCCCTCTTCTCATCAGCAAATTAGGGTTTACTAATGTGTTCTTTGACCATTGCCCAGGCGTTGCAAGAGGCCCCAAGGAATGACATTTTGGAAGAAATGCAGACAGGTTTAGCATTTTAGATAGAGTGTCTATGGCAGAGCTGTTGTATGTTACTACATTAGGAAGAGCAGCTGCAGTATTTTCATTTCAGCAAAGTCAAACACTCCCAACATAATTTATTCTTATGTAGTTTTCCTCTTTTTCTGTAGGTGTTGTTTCGCTTGATCACCTTTGTCTTGAATGCATTTATTCTTCGCTTCCTGTCAAAGGAAATCGTTGGCATAGTGAATGTCAGGTAAGAAAGGATGTGCCTTGGCGCTGTCCACAACTCACATCCCTAGTAAGGTTTTCTTTAAACTCAGTGTCTGTGTGTTGCTCTCGGATTTTAGAAGCATGTACCTTTACTAGAATCCAGAGTGTTTTAGCAGCGGGCTGAGGAGGAGCATGCTGGAGTGGGGGAATGAACAGGCAATGTTGCTTTTAATGGGCCCAGGGAGCGTTTTCCATTAGCAGCCTCCACATGCCCATTTCTCTGCCAGCTGTTCTAGTTTGCCTGTTCTTAGAACCCAGGAGAGGAGTGGGAGTAATTCACTGCAAACCACATCTCAGGTATAATTCTCTGTTCTTGCCCTGCTGACAGCAAAGGAAGCAGAGCTCTCCCGTGCATGGGGATGTGCGTTGTACTTGCAGGGCCGGAATAGCTACCTTCGTTCCCTCCATGAATTTTGTAATTGGAAAATGGTAGCTGGGATGAGGGCTTGAGTCCTGTCATTCGTTCCCCGGAGGCTCTCAGCTGACTTGCTTTGTCTTTTAGACTCAGTTTGTTTCTTCTACTCTCTTCTTGTGTGTTCAAGGACACCCACATATAATCTGTATTCACAAGTGACACACAAGTATATGAAGTGATGTGAGTGCTCAGAATAGCTCCGCTTCTCAGGTGTATCTTCATGTCCTGATAAATAAGACAGTGTGTTCCAGATCGCATTTCCTGTCTAATACCTGCCAAACATATTCTCTTGGCTCTGTCCTCCGAGCTTAGTGAAGGCTCTCAAACATTGATGGGCAAAGGAATCATCTGGGGAGCTTGGCCCTAGGTAGGGCTGAGGAAGGACTCAGGAACCTGCATTTTGACAGGCTCCTTGGGTGATTCTGAAGTAGGGACCATACTTGGAGAAATACTGTTTTAAAAGCAGGAAGGAAGAGGGCCAAATCCTCTTAGGTGCTCAGACTTGAAAGCAGCTTGGGCCTCTACTCATCTAGTCTCCTCTACATTGACAGGTCCCTGCTTTGATAGCCCTTGTCTGGCCCAGCCCCTGCTTAGCTTGTGGTTCAGTCTCCTCATCTGCAATGTTGGATAGCAGGATAATCCTTGGACAACCTCAGAAAGCTTAGTCCTGGGCCACCCCAACTCTGGCTTCATTAGGGCCTCAGCCTGTTGAGGAAGGGAAACCTCAGCTACTCCTCACGAAGGTGCAGGAGGGTCTGCCTAGGTGCTGCCCATCTAGGAGGTACAGAGGCAAGCCTTGCTGCCCTGGGTTGCAGCAGCCTGTAATGGCTGCCAGCCTTTCTGCCTGTCCTGAGATTCTTTCGGCCATTGCCTCCACTCAGTAGAGCCTCAGCTTCTCTCACACGGGCCCTTGGGTCACCAGGCTCAGGGTGACCTAGAGGTCCCTTGCTGTGTGGGGTCATATCTTATCCTTTTCTTTTCCTTATGGTCAGAGCCTCTCCTCTGCCTATAGCCACAGAGCCTGCAGGCTTGGGGGCCACTGTGGCAATTTCTATCCTAGGCATAACTCTCTGTAGGCTCACACTCAAGTATCTTGTTTGGTTCCTAACCCTTTAATCCAAATGGATCGGACTAGTGAGGGGTTCTATAAGAACTCAATGCCCTCTACATCCCCACCAGTGATTTCTGACCAAGACTTTTTCCTCCGTTGCTGGAAAAATCTCCAAAATTTTCTCTATGAAAAAGTTAGAGACCTTACTGATTTCTGTTTTTCCTTTATAGGTTAACATTGCTTTACTCCACCACCACCTTCCTGGCCAGAGAGGCCTTCCGTAGAGCATGCCTGAGTGGGGGCGCCCAGCGAGACTGGAGCCAGACCCTCAACCTTCTGTGGCTAACGTGAGTTGTGCTTGTCAGGAGACGTTTTCACAAAGGCAAGTGTAACAAAAGTTCAACAGCAGCACTTGCCTAAAGCTGAATTGTCTCCAGCTTTGGTTTTGTGGTGGTTTTCTGGGAACTTGGCGTTGGGACGGGTAAGGGAGAGCATCTATATGGAAAGAGCTTCTTGGCTGTTTTCTCTCCGGGAAGAGGCTCTAGATGGGGGTTTCTGGGCCAGATTTCTAGCCCTATTTCTACCCTTTGGGAGGTTGTTTCTACTGTTCCTAATCCCCACTCTGAGCCACACTGGGCCTGTACCATCTTTTTTATTTCTAACCTTTCCCCCCTGTGGTATTTTCTGAGCTTTTAACGACTGCTTAGTCTTAGTATTTTTTGAAAGCCTTTTAGGGATTTCATTATATCTTTCTTTAATTTTATGTTGATTTCAGTTCTGAACCTTTTAGAATATTCTGGAAAACCAAGTACACCAGCTAAAAATTGTAATAGCTTTTCTGCAGTTAGATCCCTGCAGGGAAGGCTGGTGGTTGAGGTTGTTTCCCAATGCTGCCCTTGCATAACTCCTTATCACCTCATGGAAATGACTGTCATAAGGGCTGGTAGGTTTTCATTTTATTAGAGGAATGACTGTTAACTACCCAGCTGTATTTAAATGCTCCACGGTGCACATGTGAAGGGATACTGTGCACTGGACTATTGGTCATTTGGGTGTAAGTACAAGCTGTGTACTGTCTTTTAGTCATTCTAAGTGCAAACAGCAGGCACATACTTTCTGGGAATTTTGCTTATCGAGTCAGTGTAACACAGTGGATAGGAGTGTAGGCTGGCATTAGATATGGATTGGGTCCTACTTCTGCTCTTGAGTAGCGCTATTCATGACCTTGGCCAAATTACCTAGTGCCTGTCAGCTTTCGTTTCCTCATCATTTAAATGGGGATCATGCCAGGATTATTGTGAAGTGTCAGTGAGATAAAAGGGGGTCAGTCATAGTGACTGGCACATAGTAAGTGCCCTAATAAGCGTTGGCTATTTTTATGATCATAATTGTATCTCTTTTCTGTTCAGTGTTACTGTTTTAACATATACATATATTCATTTTTATTGTTAGCATATCAAACATTCTTTTTCCCATTTCTAGGGTCCCCCTGGGTGTGCTTTGGGCCTTGTTCCTGGGCTGGGTCTGGTTACAGTTGCTGGAAGTGCCTGATCCTAATGTTGTCCCCCATTATGGAATGGGAGTGGTGCTGTTTGGCCTCTCAGCTGTTGTGGAACTTGTGGGAGAGCCCTTCTGGGTGTTGGCACAAGCACACATGTTTGTCAAGCTCAAGGTCAGTATGCCTTCTGCTGTGAATGGGAAATGCAAAGCATGAGGGAAGGAGTGTTTTTAAAAAATGCCTTTGTAGGAGAGAATGATTTTTTTCAGACTTGCATCTAAAAAGGTTTTTGGAAAAACGTAACATGGTCAGTTTCGTTCATTCACTTGAAATTTGACAGATGGGCTGGGCTAAAGTTTACTTCTGCTATTAATGAGAAAGCAGGTTTGCTCAGCGGGAAGTTATTGTTTAAATAAGAATTTAAGAGGACTGTCAAGGTTTTTCAGATTTTTCTAGTGATTCTATTTTTAGTTGTACACTAACATTAACTTTTCTATTTATCTTTTAAAATACATAACTTGATATGTACAAAAGAATATACATACATGTAAATCTTAAAGCATGATAATATCCATGAGCCTTCCACCAAACCGAGTAGAACATAACCAGTATTATTTATGTCCAGCCACATGCCCCCCCACCACTGCCAGAGTAACCATTATTCCAGATTTTCTATTTGTCATTCCTTTGCATCTTTATTTATAGTTTTTAATAATGCTTTTGCATAATTTTTAATAATGGTTGTAAAGTGCACCCTTTACCACGTGTTTGCAGGTGATTGCTGAGAGCCTGTCGGTAATCCTCAAGAGTGTCCTGATAGCTTTCCTCGTGCTGTGGTTGCCTCACTGGGGACTGTACATTTTCTCTTCAGCCCAGGTAATAGTTTGGCTTTTAACTTTTGTATAATCTCTTTTTCCATCTGGTTTTTTCCTTCTTGTTCCCGTTACTGCATGGTTTGCATTTGCAGAACTCATGCACGTGAGGAAGGCTGGAAACTCTAGAAAGATGGTCTTGACCCTGCTCCCCTGGCTGCCATGTTCATCCTGCTACATGCACTGACACCACCGGTGTCCTCAGGGACCTGGTGAGGGCCACACACTGAGCCTCATTGTCAAACATAAAAACTCTTTTAGACGTTCTGTGTGCAAGCAGTATGAAACTGATCTTTGACTGTCTGACTCTTATGAAGGAGAAAAAAAGTAGTGAGGGATGGGGTGGGAATCAAATTGCATATTTTCCCTGGATTTCAATCAATTGTTTTCAGAATAGCAGGAAACTCTGCCAAGCCTGTTTTAAACTTTGAAATCTCACGTAATTCAGAAGGCATGAATCAAATCTTAGCAAGTACATTTTCAGTTTTAGCAGTTTTGGCTTCATTTCTATCTTACCATTTTATAGTTCTGGTTCATATTTGTCGTTCTAATAAAAATATAACTAGAGTACAGGTGCTAATTTTAAAAATGAAACCAAAGATCAGGTAGTTATCAGAACATCTTATAGTACAAAGCAGTTTGTAATTTTCCCCTGATGTATGCGTAGGAAGATAAGTTAAAATTTTTAGTAGTGACTTATATGAAAATCTTTCCCATGTCCTAGGCAAAAGCTACAGATATTTTTTTGAAACACAGAAGACCTAGATTTAAAATTAATAGAATAACAATGAGAATTGCCTCCTAAAGGCAATTTGCAAACAGTTGCATATTTTAGAGAAGTAATTTGTAATTATTTTTGCCATGTTTTGTTAGATCTGGATCTATAGTTCTCAGCATTCATCATACTTTTAATGTGTTTTCCCCAATAGGACAGGAGGGTCATGGAGACACACAGTTATTGGCCAACTCTTGGGAAAGGCTCTTGCATTGTGACTTTCTGATTATCATGGCTCCCACCTAGGATAGGTCATATAAGGTCATATGTCCAGTTTTGGGTTTATTTGCCTCCTTATCATAAGACTTCTGAGAGCTCTTCTCTGTCAGTGTCTGTGTTAGAGGTCTGAGACCAACAACACCTCATATTAACAGGCGAGCCACACCCAAGGCCCTGGGATTCCCCTCTGTCCAGCTCACCTCCAGGTTCCTCCTCAAATAACCCCTCACCCCATGGATTCAAATGTCAAATAAAAGGGTCACTCCAGAATACAGAGGGTGCCAAAAAAATGTATACATATTTTAAGAAAGAAAAAAACGGTATTGAAATTGTAATATTCAATATATACCAATATCAAAAGATGAATACAAGTCCCGTTTGACTTCTGCAATTACAGAAGGTACTCAAAGTGGTTACCATCAGCATCCAGACACTGCTGATAGGGTGAACTACTGCTTGAGCAACGCCGACCAAAGTGTCCACTTAGAAACATTTTTTTGGCATCTCCGGAATATAAAGAATTCTTACAATTCAGCAACAAAAAGACAAACCAACCCAAAAGTGAGTGAAGGACTTGAATAGACATTTCTTCAAAGAAAGCATACAAATAAATGGCCAATAAGCCCATGAGAAGATGCTCAATATCATTAGTCATTAGGCAAATGTAAATCAAAAGCACAGTGAGATACCACTTTACACCCATTAGGATGGCTATTATCAAAAACCCAGAAAATAACGTGTTGGAGAGGATATGAAGAAATTGGAACCCTCATACATTGCTGGTGGGAATGTAAAATAGTAGAGCTGCTGTGGAAAACAGTTTGGCAGTTCCTCAAAAAACTAAATACAAACTGCCTAATTACCCAGCAAGTCCACTCCTAGATGTATACCCAAAATAATTGGAAATAGGTGTTCAAACAATTTGTACATGGATGTTCATAGCAACACTATTCACAATAGACAAAAGGTGGAAACAACCAAAATGTCCCACTGATGAATGGATAAGCAAAATGTGATGTATCCATACAATGGAATATTGTTCAGCCATAAAAATGAAATACTGATACATGTTATAGCACTGATAACATGTTACAGCACCTTGAAAACATACTAAGTGGAAGAAAAAGTCGGACACGAATGATAGAATTATGATTACATATGATTCCATTAATATGTAAAGTCCAGAGAGACAGAATGCAGATTAGTGGTTGCCAGGAGATGGGGGAATGGAAAGTGACTCCTTAATGGGTACAGAATTTCCTTTTGGAGTGATGGAAATGTTCTGGAATTATATAGTGATGGTTGCACAACATTGTGAATGTACTAAAAGCCACCAAATTGTATGTTTTAAAATGGTTAAAACAGTCAGTGTTATGTTACATGGATTTTTCCTCAATTAGGAAAAGGGAGAGGGATCATGTAGTTAGGATATGCTCCGTGAAGACTGCCCATTAGGTTGTTACTGTTTCTCCAGGCTCTGGTGAGTGGGAAGATGAAGAGGTGTGGAAAGGAGCTGGAGAAAGGGTACTTCTCACAGGATGTTGGCAGCAGGTAGTGTGGCTCACAGCAGTGCCGCTTGTGTCTTAAAGGGCTCGAGGCATGAAAGAAGGAGCTGGGGAGGAGAAATTGGAGGAAAGTGGTCAAAAAGTACAAACTTCCAGTTATCAGATAGATAAGTATTAGGGATGTAACATACAACATGATGACTATAGCTAACACTGCTGTATGATATATAGGAAAGTTACTTATTTTTTATAGGAAAGTTTATTAAGATAGTAAATTTTAGGAGTTCTCATCACCAAGGAGAAAATTTTTTTCCTTATTTTTTCTTTTTATTGTGTCTATATGAGAAGATGGATGCTAGCTGAGCCCTTTGTGTAACTTTTGCAATGTGTATAAATCTGACCAACATGCTATATGCCTTAAAGTTGTTCAGTGATGTATGTCAATTATTCTCAATAAAACTGGAAAAAAAAAAAAAGAAAAATGGTGGACGGTGGGCTTTGTCCTCAGGCCTGGATGAGATAGGCTTATAGAGCAGGGGAGCCTAGACCTGCTAAACTGAGATTCCTTTCTCCTTGCTCTGTGCCTTTCCTGCAGAGCAGCCTTGGTGTTTCCAGATTGAAAGCGCAGCCTGGAGAGCCCGTTCCTTGTTGAGCTAGTGTGCACTGCTATTCTCAGGGGAGAGCGTGCTTGTGAAAAGGGGCTCTTTGAATACTCCTCCCCGACCTGCAAACAAAACTCCAGGCTGCTGCTCCTGGCTAAAAGCCATCCTTTTGTCCCAGATGGGTGGAGAGTGGGGGCCCTCTTATCATTCCACCTTTCCCTCCCCCATCCTGTAGTAGTTCTTGCCCTGCCCATGGCACTCGGCAGAGGAGAGAGCCAGCAGCTCAGCTCTGCTTTGTAATCATCATGTCACAGGTTTCCCGGGTTTATGGAAAATTCCCAGTCCCAGACGCCAGCATGTCCCTGGATCTTAGCACAGCCAGGACACACGAGTCCTCATGTGCTGGCTAGGCGGGAGAACTCTTCCTTTGGCCAAATGGGAGTCTTGAGAACATGTGGAAGGTGCACCAGTGGATGTCTGCCGTGGAAATTATGTTTTGCTTGCCCCGAAGAACTTCTGTTCTCTCAGTCAGGTGCAGTGTTTGGAATACCTCCCCCAGAGATGCTGCAGTGGGGCTGGGGCTTAGTGAACAGTGCTGTTTTCCAGAGGGTGAGGCATTGCTCTATAGAAGGTGCAGTTAATTCGTTAATTAAGTTCTATTTCTTGATCGGCTTTTGAGGTCACACTTATAGGCATATCTTAATTATGCCTATATTAAAACAGTGTAACTTAAACCTATTATTTTCTTTTTCAGCTTTTCTATACTGCAGTTCTGGTGCTCTGCTATGTTATTTATTTCAAGAAGTTACTGGGTTCCCCAGAATCAATCAAACACACTCTTCCTGTCTCTAGAATGACAGATCTGTTACCCAATATTCCGAGAAGTGGAGTAAGTAATGCATTTTGTCTCTTATTTTAATCACAGATGCTGGTTCATCCTTGAGGGAAAGAAACTACAACTTGATTGTTTATTATTATAATAGTAAAGATAATTTGATAGCTCCTATTTATCGAGTGCTTGCTATGTGCTTGGCCAGGGTTTCTAAACCTTGGCACTATTGACATATGGGGCTGGATAATTCTTTGTTGTGGGGGCTGCCCTGTGCATTCTGGGACGTTTAGCAGCATCTCAATTTTTACTGACTAGATGCCAGTAGCTGCCACCCCCCAGTTATAACAACCGAGAAGTGGAGTAAGTAATGCATTTTGTCTCTTGTAACGCTGCCAGATATCCCCTGGGGGACAGAGTTGCCCCCAGTTGGGAACCACTGTGCTAGACCCTATGCTGAGTACTTTACAAGGCACTATTTAAGGCTTATAACACCTCTGGGAGGCTGACACTATTGTTTGTATTTTAGGGTTGAAGATCTGAGGCTTAGTGACTACGTACCTGCCCAAGGTGAGGGTTAGAGCGAGGGCAGGAGCCTGGAGTGGCTTGAACCCAGCATAATACAGGCTGAAACCACCGTGCTTCCCTCTCTCTGTTCTGCTGTGAGTCTTGGTTTTGCCCAGGATTGACCTCCGGCACAGACATTCCAGGGTGCTGACAAAGCAGGGATGAATCCTGCATAGTTCCTGCATCTAGTGTCCGGCCTCCCTCAGGCGACCCACTTTCCCACGTATAATAGACCACTGAGGAGTCTAGATGCTGACATGTGGGAGTGAGGCATAATCTTTTTCTCCTCAGCCCTTCCGCTCTCAGCCCACTTGGCTTTTATTTCCTGACTCTTGTGGGGTCGGTGCTGCCGTCTGTGGCCCTGGAGTGGCACAGGTGATATCCCACTGTGTCCCCTCCCCGGCTTCGTGCACTGCTCCGTGCTGGGCTGACCTACTTTCCCTTTGCCCGCACTTGTTTGCCTGCTCGGTGTGGTGCACTTAGTGGAGGGAAGGCTGTGACTGGACTCTTTTGTGATTACTTTAAAAAGCTGTAAAATATGTGAGACTTTAGGCTCAGAACGTATGGAATCCTACTCTACAGCTTTTCAAGCAAAATCAGATATTATGTAACAAAGCCAGATACGTTCTGAGTTGTTAGATAAGAGTCCTCCATTCTGATCAACTAGGTCTTACCTTTAGCCTAAATCAACACGGTGATGTCGGGATATCACGGTGCCTCATCTGCAGGCTTAGAGGATTAGGAGTCGGGATTGCTTCTCTTGCCTAGAGCTTCTGTCACCTGCCCACACAGAGGGACTGGGAGTGTGGGAAAGTCCCCTTCCCTGAGTGCTGCCCATGGCCTCCCTCTACCGGCCTGAGCCAGTCGGCCTCTGCACCCCAGCGGTATTCTAGAAAGGCACATTTGGACCCTTAATACAGGCAAGGAGGGAGAGGGTAATGTAAAAAGTCTGTCACGTGTGTATTTAACCCTGTGATGGGCTCAGAACTCTGAGCTTCATTTCCTCATCTTCAAATGGGGATAATAAGAGTCCCTCCCTCCTAATGTGGTTGTGAGAACCAGATAAGATGGGGCATGTCCTGTGCTTTAACACCGTGGCCTAGCCTAACTGGTGTCCATAGTGACGGCTGAGACCGTCACCACCATCACGCTGATGCTCTGAGAGCAGGAATAGCTCCACGGAAACGTCCCAGCAAGGCAAACACTGACAGCCCTGGTGAGAGAGCTCAGCGGTTCATCTGGCAGTCTGTGCCGAAAGGAGCTCGCACTGTCGGGACAGAAGCCTGACCGTGAGAAGGATGTGGTGCACCTGTCACACACAGTGGCACCTTTCCTGCTGACAGGCAGAGCACTGCTTCATGCGGGGTGCTGTCCGGGATACAGACGTGCAAGAAAGTGATTGCTGGGCCTCAGGGGCTTCCTGTGCATTTGGGGGGCAGTAGGTGTGGATGTGAAGCCTGCAGAACCCTCTCCAGACCTCAGGGTCCTCATGTTTAAGGTGAAGTTGTTAGTCTGCATGAACTGGAAGTCCCCTCTAAGGATTTAAGGAGTTCTGTGAAAGTATTTCAACTTTGGCAAAGGGCCATTTATAGTAACGACCATTGACTGCATGCTTACTCTCCACCTGACGCTATGCTAAGCACTTCACATGGACTTTTGTGTTTAATCCTCATAGTACCCTATGAGATAAATAGATTGTTTTCAGTTTACAGATGAGAAAACTGAGGTTCAGAAGTATTAAGTGACTGACCCAGAATCACATAGCTGGACCCATTTCTCAAACTTCTGTCTAAGGACTAATCTCAGTTTGTGTGTTTAACCTCTATGCTATGTAGTCTTCCAAAAGGAATTGACATATTATCCCAAGTAATTATTTACTTACTTAAAGATTGGGAAGTTCCAGATAGAACAATTCGTTATTCAAGTTTATTTTTTTTAAAAGAGAAATGAATGCAGTGGATAACCTACCACCGCCAACATGCCCAACCTGACTCTCTGAGCAGCAGTCTGCCCTGGGTGCTCTCTCAGATGAAACTGGTCAAACAGTTACACCCCAAATCAATCTGACCAAATTGGGGGGTTTATTTCCTATTCTTATAGAATTCTATCTTCTTTAAAAATACTTAGCCTTAAAATAATGACCACTTAAATAATCATATCTTTGTATCTTTTATATTCTTGACACTTCTGAGTGCTTTACTATGAGGGATCTGCTAATATTTAAGTAAAGCTGAGGAATTTAATATAGCACGCAAGTATTGAGCAATATTCTGTGTTTAGCCCTGTTCCAGCTGGGGTTCCAGGACCCTGAGTGGGGTCCCTGCCCTCAGAACTCTCAGTGTGGTGGGGAGATAAGATGTGTACTCAGCTAACTGCACTGCAAAACAGTGTGTGTGTGTAGTGTTAACAACACAACAGCACAGAGAATGGACTGATGAGTTCCATCGGGGAGCATCGAGGAAGGCTTCATGGAGGAAGCTGCTTTTGAGCTGGGCCTTGACACATGGGTGGGGAATTATGCCTTTGTGGCTGCAGGAAGGAACATTTGCTCAGGGCCTATTATATGCCCATCACTGTGTTGGAATTGGGATCGCAGAGATGACTGGGGTATGTACGATGGCTGCACAGTTGGGGAGGGGAGAGAAAGCAAATGGTGGAAAGAGGTTATAGCCTGCGGGCGAGGACCAGGTAGTGGTGGCCTCAATGCCCTGGAACCTAGTGAAAGGTTTTGAACAGTGCCATGGTCTAATGTCCTGTGTGGATGATCTTACCATCTGTTACAGGCTTACTGAGTGTCTTGTTTTCTCTCATCCAGTCCTCATACCAGCTCCAGCAGCTAGGACTTCTTAGCCCATTTTGCAGATGAGAAAACTGAGGCTTAGCAAAGTTAAGTATCTTGCCCATGGCCTTTGTATTAATACTTAGAAGTTGGGAGCTGTAGTTTGAGACCGAGTCTCTGAGCTAGACTTCAAAGCCCGAAACCACCATGAGAAAGATGGGTTAGAGAAAAGGTTGGAAGTGAAAAAGCTCACAAGAAGGCAGTGGCCGATGAGAAGTGATGATAACAGTGGGAGGGTGGGTGGAAATGGGAGCATGGACAAAGCCAGGGCAGAGTCCATAGCGCTGGAGCAAGAGGGAGAGACAGGAATGCTTGTGGGGTTTAGAGGCAATGGAGGGCAGGGGACTCTTGTCAGTGTGGTAAGGATGCAGCTGGTTGGACCACGCTGAGTCGGAAGAGTTTGGGAAGTGGGAGAGTGACTCAGGCTAAAGCACAGTGTGCCCCAGAGTTCTGACTCCAGACCTTCCCTGGAGGCACTGCCCGTCACCTTTTACCATCCTCGCATCAGTTTCTCCATCAGTACAGCAAGGCAGTGGAATGGCTTGTTGGTCAGGGGATTCCAGAGAAATTCACAGCCTGTGGATCCAGCTCAGCAGTACCAACCTACTCCTTGTGGAACAGGCCTCTTCTGACTGTTCTAAGTGATACATCTATTCTGAACAGAGTGGTAAAAGCCCCAAACAATGTGCTGCTGCTTTTCTACCACTTATCAGATGCCTCTGAGAAGAAACCCAATCTCTGATTGGACTTGTGCCTCTCTGTCTTTAATGAACATTTTGGACATAATAAGTGATGTGGCCATTCCTTCTGGACTATGGGTCCATTTAAATGGAAGGCATTAGGAGAAAGACATGCTCAAGTATGAGGTATCAGATCAGAGACATGATGTCACTCTCCTAAAGGACTTTTTTTTTAGAGCTCAGTCATCTTCCCAAACCTATTCACAACCTACCAGCAAGTCGGCTTCAGAAGAGCTCCTGGGCCAGCTGGAACTGTTCATTTCCTTTAAAAAGTACAGGTGGTGCCGTGCAGAACTCCTCCCCTCCCCCTCGCAGAGGAGGACCTGGCATTGGAGTGGGGGAAAAGTGAGACAGATCCCTGGGCAGGAGCAGCATCCCAATCATGACGTGGTCCACAGTGCCCCCTGGTGGTGGGAGGTAGCCTGATGCTCTTTGTTCTGGGGAAAGGAGATGGCCAGTTTCCTTCTCACTGGGGAAGATTTAGCAACTAGAGCTACCCCTGGCATCTGGTCCAAGTTCAGTAATGCTCTGAAGGAAGTGTAGTTTGGGAGGATTCAGGCCTGTCCTCCGTGTCTGGAAGAAAGGCTCTGAGTCCAAGGGATGAGATTTGAGGCCTGGAAATGACCCTGCTTTTCACGGATTACACTAGACTTGGGAGTGTCCTAAATGGTACTCACCAGCCACATGTGGCCGTAGAGTATTTGGAATTGAGATGAGCTGTTTAAGTGCAAAACACACACTGGATTTCAAAGACTTGCTATGAAAAACATAATGTGAAATGCCTCAAATATTTCTTTATATGTTTAGATGATAAGATTTTGGGTTAAATATATTAAAATTAATTTTACCTGTTTCACTGTTCACCGTAGCTGCTAGAAAATGTAAAATTATATATGTGGCCTGCATTATATTTCTACTGGATAGCATTGCTCTATACAGATGGGCTTTGGGCCAAGAACAGGGGCCCATGTGATTGGAACAGGTTCCAGGCCTGCCCTTGGGCCAACTTCCGTAGCTGAAACTGACCTTTTGGAGAGGTGGAGTGGCCTTGGCCTTTGTGATTCACCCCTTTTTCCCCAAAGAGCCCCCCCTGAAATCCTACCTTTCAAAAGTCATCACTTTGAGTTAATAAGAACTTTTTAAAATGCAGGAACCCTGAGATTAAGAACCTAACACCACAACTGAACATTTTGGGATCCAGGATGCCTTCCTGTTAGAGGAAGGGCCCCCAGAGGGAAGTAGAGGGAGGTAGAAAAAAAAGAAGTCATGTCTGGTTAGCTGCCCCAATTCTCCTTTTTGTGGTCAGCTCTCTGGCTTTGAGGCTGCCTGTCTCTTACAGGTTGACCTCTGCCCTTCCTAAGAATTTGCTTCCTTACTTATCTTGCCTTTAGGAAATGGGCAGTTTGGTGCCCTCCCCCCACCCCGGAGTTTTGGAAGAGCCATGTCAGAAGCTTTGTTTTTGGTTTTTTTCTTTCCTCTGTCATACCAATTCTTAGTGGTTTAACTGACCTGGGAAGCCTGGCTTTCTTTTGAAATATACAAGCAAAACTCATATATTTTGTGTAAAGGGATCCTGGATGGCTAAATGTAGCATTAAGATGTGGAGTATATGGAGCAGAATTTGTTCTGCAGCTTGGCATGCTTCAGACAGTTTTCAAGGAAAGAACTGACTGTGAGCTGTATGTGTTAGATGCGGTCAGCTTACTATCTGGACAGCAGCAAGGGGACAGCACTGTTCTTTAGGGGTCTCGTTAACAAATCTTGAGCAGGCCCTTTATAGGGAGGCAGTTCCACCTAGAAACTTTGTGTTTAGGATTGTAAATTCTTCACCAGTATTTGTTGGATGTCTCTGTGTGCTTAGCATTAAATGAAAAAGTAGTGGGAACCGTCCACGTTGGGATTTAGGAACTAAAGTCAGTTTTCCTCTCATGTAGCATTATTCTACTCTTAGACTGTCAGTGCCTGGAATTTTGTTTGTTTTGTTTTCTCTTTTAGGCTTTTGTAAATTGGACAGAGGCTAAATTGACTTGGAGTTTTTTCAAACAGTCTTTTTTGAAACAGATTTTGACAGAAGGTAAGTCAAAGATCACTGTAAGCAGTTAGAAAACCATCGTATAAGAAAGGGGATTCCACAGAACTGCTGCTCAGCTCCATCCAGACTACTTGCTGTTTACGGGGCCTGGGAGGGGAACCTCAGAAACAGGAGCTTCCTATACAAGGAGAGAGAAACTAACATTTATTTAGTTTGATATTTCAGTTGTTTAATTTCAATCTCTCCACAGCCTTCTAAGAAAGATACTGTCATTATTTCTTATGGATGAGGAAACCGAGGGTCCGTGAAGTTGCATCACTTCTGCAGGGTCCTACAGTATTGGGGAACAACTTAATGTGAATCCAAGTCTAACTCCAAACTGCATGTTATCATTCAAATCAGCATATTATAAAATATTGTATCAATTACAGGAAAAATTGGAAAACAAAACTATCTGTAATCTCGTTATCCTAGCCTAACTTTTTATATACTTCTTTTTTTGAACTTCTTTAAGAACCAGGTTTTCATCATTTTATTTTCTTAAACAGTAAGAGTCACCTGTGTGATAGTTTGGTCAGCCTTCCAACTTCTTAAAGCTTTGCAGTTTATCAGTGACAGAGTTCTCGATTCAGAGGGCCAGCAAGGAGCTGAAAGTAAATCTAATTTTTCTGTGTTTGTGTATTGATTTATTTATACCCAGCTTTTGTTCAAAGAATGAGATATGAGGCAGTTATAAACTGCTGGAGGTAGTAGTTTCTCTATATAAATTTCACATGTCTCTACATCTATATATCTATTACTAAACATAGTTCTAAAGCTTTTTAAAATTTTTCTTTTAATTATAAAATCATATAACAGCATTACAAAAATTTTGGAAAATAGAAAAAAACTTCCCTATAATTTTAACATTTTAATACATTATTCTTACCTTGTTTTTCTTTTTCGCCATCTATCTTTTTTGCTACTTATACTTCCCAAGGAAAGTAACTCCCCATAACCTCACTTCCCCTGTGAGTTAAGGGGCAGGACCAGGCAGCAGCTGAGCTTTGAGAATGTGTGCTTCTAGCCTGAGTCTATAACATTGTCATTACAAAAGTGAAACTGTTCACAGAACTTCTGGGGGAAGTAAAGGTCAGAAGTCTTCAGAGAACTGAGAGGAGGTGTCTTAATTATGCTTTTTTTAAATAAGTTTTATTGGGGGAATATTGGGGAACAGAGTGTTTCTCCAGGGCCCATCAACTCCAAGTCGTTGTCCTTTAATGTAGTTGTGGAGGGCGCAGCTCATTGGCCCATGTGGGAATCGAACCGGCAAACTTGTTGTTCAGAGCTCGTGCGCTAACCAACTGAGCCATCCGACTGCCCCCTTAATTATGTTTCTTGAGAGCAGGGAGTGTGCTGTTCACCACTGTCTCCCCAGCACCCTGCTGGGCCTGGCACATGATAGGTATTCAGCAAGTATTTGCTAATAAAGAAAGGTAACTGTAGTGAAACGGTGTATTGTGATAGTTCACCTTATTGTTAGAGTTTTGGAAAGAACAGTTGCTTGTAAGCACCTTTTCTCTTCCCAGAGTTTTAAGAGCAGCTTAAATGAGTTGAAGAATGGATCTAGTCCACGCAATGGCCCTAAGTCGGTTGTCTGTGTCGCAGTGGCTAGACATGCGTTTGCAGCAGCAGGGTGTTAGTCACACCCTCCTGAGCTAGGCCTGAAAGTGGTGCCCATTGCTCGTTGCTCCGCAGTTGGACCATCCTGGCCTGACTGGCAGAGGGCCGTTTGAAATGTCTCAGGGCCCCCATCTCTGTGGCTGTGAAATAAGGAAATGGCTTGACAAGGACCCCCATATTCTTTTTATCTAAAAACTGCAGCTCTAAAAATGTTTAAATCATTCCTTGTAATAGCAAAAATGTATATGCTGTTACCTTCTGCCCCTGCATTTCCCAAACACTGCGTGCCAAGTGCTGAGAATACACAGATGAATGAGTAATAGGCCTCAAGGAGCTCATTCTCTCATCAAAGACACAGACATTTGTGTGGTTAACTCTGATACAGGGCTGTGGGGCTGTGAGGGTTATACTTGGAAACGTGAGCTCATTCACCAGACATCTTTTGAGTGCCCTCTCGTTTCCTGGAGCTCTTCTAGAAGCCAGGGACATAGAGATGACTGAGAGGTGGTTCCTGCCCTCAGGGAGCTTACAGAGTTTAGGAAGGAGAGGCCTATTGTGCCAGAACACAGGGCGTTCCCTGTGGAAAAGCGATTCTAGGTGCTGAGAAAGTCTGACTCAGCACCTACCTGGAGGGGCTAAAACCTGGTGTAGCACAGGGTGACCATGTGATGGTGGGAGGAGGGGAGGAGGTTGGGGGCCAAAAAGATAGCTTGGGAACAGTTTATAAAAGGCCTCAAACACAGAATTAAGGAGCCTGGACTTTTTGCAAACGCTAAAGAGCCATTCAAAGGTGTGAAGGCAGGAGTTGACTTAGGAACTGGATTTGCCAACGCTGGAGCTGTTAGCAGTGAGGACGGATAGGAGCAGTGCAGAGATGCAGATGGGAGTGAGTGCAGCCATGTGTGCCAGTGCCTGAGAGGACCCACAGAGGTCCCTGCCGCAGATGCGGTGGCTGGGAGATTGCAGGAGGCAAGGACCAGAGAGACTTAGAGACGATCACTACTTCTACTCTCTTAATGTTGCTTTCCTTTTTGCACAAGTTGCTAGGAGGTGAGACTGTGCTCTTTAGGGCTGTGGGCACTGTTCAGTGCTCTATCTCCATAGTGGTCAATGCTTTCCATTCACAGATAATAGGAAAGTTCATGGAAGCTGGGTGTGGGGGCTGGGGCTCTGGGCTGGTGTCTTCACCTTGAATTCATTAGACTGTCTTAGATTTGAATCATGTACTTGGGTTCCAGAGCCTTGCCAGCCTCCTTGGAGCTTTCTCCAGCTGGAGAGGAAATTTTCGATGAGTCTGTGCGCATAACCATGGACCTTTCATGTCACAGAATTCACATTCAGATTATCTGACCTCCCTTAAAACTTGGGACTATCATTTTCTTTATTAATATTTTAGTATTCTCCCCATACTTCTTAAAAACATATTAGACTGGTTTTATTAATTTTGATTTGTTTTGTCTTTAACTGGTTGGGAGATTTGCTGTCAGTACATCCTCTAGCACTTTCCAAATTGTTACGATTTTGAGATTATTTGAAATCAACATTAGGACAAGGAACTATCTTTAAATGATTATCTAATTTTTCTCCATTGAGAATATTCGCCAATTAGAAAATTTGATAGATGATAAGAGAAAAGGAAACAAAAAAATAAGGTATATTTGAAACGCTAATAATTTTGCTTTTCTATTTGTAGGCGAGCGATATGTGATGACATTCTTGAACGTGTTAAATTTTGGCGATCAGGGTAAGGTGAAACTCTAGTGTTTTAATTAAAGGTGAATACTGTTAGATACTTGCTGATATTTTTCTCTGCAGTTTGATACATTTAATGAAAAATGAACCTGAAGATTATAAAAAAATGAAGACTGTAAAAAAAATGAATCCTGAAGATTGAAAATTATAGGCCTTTATAAATATATACAGTGTACGACTCTCCCCTCGCATATGACTTGGGTGGCAGTTGTCTGTTGAGATCCCCTGCCCTTACTTGGTTTTCTGCAGTGCGCTGGTGCTCATTTTGGGGGTGGGGAGGTACTAAGAGAAGAGAAAAGGCAGCTCGCCATCACAGTCACAAAGATTCGCCCCATGTTTGTGTGGCTAGATAGGTTTCAATATTTTTTTCATACTTATTTTTTAATATAACCCCAAAGTAGTGGACATGCAAATAGAAAAAAAATCAACTTAGCATTAATGACTTTTATCAAAAAGTTCTGGTGAAGGAGGTGTTATGTATCTTGACAGTGTAAATGTCAGTATCGGAGTTGTGACATTGTACCACAGGTTTGCAGGACGTGAGTATTCAGGGAAACTGGGCAAAGGGAGCGCAGGTCTCTATTATATTTCACAACTACATTGTGAGTCTATAGTTATCTAAAAGTTTCTATTATATTTTAGTCTCTATTATATTTTACAACTACATGTGAGTCTCTAGTTATCTAAAAGTTTCTGAAAAGTTTCGTTTAAAAAATTAAATTAGAAAAAAAATTGAATAGTGCTGTGAAAATTCAAATAGGAAAACTAGTAGGATTGTTGTTTCTTCCTTTTTGTTTCGTAGGTGTATATGATACAGTGAATAATCTTGGCTCCCTTGTGGCCCGATTAATTTTCCAGCCGGTAGAGGAGAGTTTTTATATATTCTTTGCAAAGGTGCTGGAGAGAGAAAAGGATGCCACACTTCAGAAGCAGGTACTCTTGGTTTTTATGTCACTGTCTCAAGTGATTCTCTCTCTAATTGCAAGATAAATAGTAATGCGGAACAGTCTGTTTCCCTTCTATCTGATCTGAAGTTTTCCTCTAGATTTCATTCTTCTGTCACATTCTGAATAATGGCAGGACCCTGAGCTCACTTCCTTCACGGCCTCCCTTTCTCACTGGCTGACCCTTTCTTCTCACCCTTTGTCCTTCGTTGTGACCTTATTTGTGACTCAGCTCTCTAAGAACTCTCGATGGTTGTCCCAGTGTCCCGCAGACCCCTTCCCTTGGTCTGGTCTTAGGTGTAAGAAGCAAAGGTGAGCCTAGAGATGTGGAGACTGGGGCAAGGCTGACCTAGAGGCTGGTGGGGAAAGGGCCGGTCATTCAGTTTCTCTCACCACAGCAGTTGTTTGAGCTTCTTCAGGACTGTAGAGTGTCGTTGGTAAATAAAATACAGAAGAGATTTTAATCCAGGACTATTTGGTTGTCACAACTTTTTTTCTAAAACCATTGAAAATGTTTGGCTTATTTCAGAATGAAAAGCAAGCTAAGCTGGCCTCTTACAAGTCTTAGAAGACATTTTGCAAAATATAGCTTATGCACAGTATCTCAAAATGAGATAATCTGGTTCTCAGTTTGATTTTAGGAACATTTTCCTAAGTGTACATTGACAGGAACCTCAGGATTTGGAGATGTTTGTCAGGAGAAGCACACTAGCCAACCTAGCTAAAAATGTGAAAATTTGCTATCCATTTAAGAATAAATATCAAAGGGGAAAGTGAGTGTTTCCTAAACAACTTTTGAAATAATTTATCCTAAGTGAGTTAAAAACGAAACCTTCCCTGCACTGCCGAGGGAAGCATACGTTGTCTTTTTTCCTTCTTTTGCTAATTGACAGAAACAAACACAGGCTACAGAAGAGCAGTGATGCCCCTCACCAGTTGGAAGAGTGATCTGTAGAACAGCAAAGAGGGAAGGCCAGAGGGAAGTTTTTCTTGAACTCATGATTCATCTGACTTCCTTCCCTCCCCCGGCACCAGGAGGACGTTGCTGTGGCCGCTGCGGTTTTGGAGTCCCTGCTCAAGCTGGCCCTGCTGGCTGGCCTGACCATCACCTTTTTTGGCTTTGCCTATTCTCAGCTGGCTTTGGATATCTATGGAGGAGCCATGCTTAGCTCAGGATCAGGTATGCACCAGAGTTTTGCCAGATTTGTTCTCATTTCTGAAAAGCAGTAGAGTTTTATGAAATTCAAGAACTTATGTGCACACAGTTAGTATCTGGGTCATGTAGGGAAAGTTGTCAGTGTCTGGAGCTGTGTGCAGTTGTTCTCCTCATACGAGGTCAGAACCAGCTCAGGGTGCAGTCGGGGGCTTTGGTACCAGGTCGATTAGTTTCCCAACCTTACTTGGAGAAGTTGTCATGAATCCTTGGCTTTCCTCTCAGGCCTAAACTGTGTTTTTACAAGCACTTCTCTGGGCTCCCTCTGGGGTGAGGGAGGGAGGCAGAGAGCACTCTCTAATGAACCTCCACTGGGTACTGAACACATCTGAAGATAGTAAATATCACATACGTCTCACAGCCTGATGTATAAAAGCCTCTGAAAGATAACCCAGAGCCATTTGCAGAGAATAAAAGTGATCTCAGCAAACAAAATGGTACATATAATCCAGCAACTCGGTTTTCGAAGGAGAGAAGTATTGAATGTGTCCAGCTTTGAAACACCTGCTCCCCAGGCCCTAGTGTCTCACAGCACTTGCTCAGCCCCGGGGATGTCACCAATTTCCAAACGTGCTGGGCCGCAGGCTGGCAGTCCATTTGCAGTGTTTCATCTGGGGTTTAGCAAAGGTGTTTTTAATTCCTCAGGTCACTAGGCAAGAACCCTGAAAACTTCCTTCCGCTGCCCCATCTCAATGTAATGAGCTTTGTCAGTTGCCATTTTACAAGTTCCCTGGCATACTTTAGTTTCCACTGTAATGGGCCCACACTTTGGTATTAGGAGAAGAGCCACGTTTCCACTCTAGAGCGAAGGTCATTAAGTTTGGAGGAACACCTGCTATGAAATCAGTGACGTGGTTTGCAGCTCGTGGGGCTGGTGCTGTGAGAAGAACATTTCTATCAGACGACTGCAGGGAGGCCTCAGTAGGAAGCCATTAGTGAGTCAGCGTGCAGAGACTGGGGACTCAGCAATTTCCCAGCAGCTCTGCCCCTTTACAAAGCTAATCACCAAGGAACAGCCTTTAATGTAATGCAGTCACACGATGCTGCCATGAGGAGAGGGCTGTCCCATCAATATAATGTTCACCTGCTGGAGTAGTTAATCTTAGAAGATACATATAAACAAATGACTGTAATTGTGTAGTCCTTTTACTCAAGTAAGATGCTGGTGCCAGTTTTGAGCACTGGTAATGGATTTATTAATTACAAGGGTCAGTGTTAGTTTATTTCTAAAGCAATAAATTCTGTCTCTTAATGGTTTATGTCAGAGTCATTAATAACTTTAGACTCAAAAAGAGATTCTCTCAGTATCATCTACAGAGAGAGTAGAATCTTGAGAATGGTCTGGTTTCTTAGTATGTGAGGAGAATGTTGGTGCGCCCCTGAGGGTCTTTCGGACCATCGTCATCTCTTGTCTGGCCCAGGGCTGCATCCGTGTCACTGTCCGAGCAGGGTCTTCTAGCATTTGTCTCCTCATTGTAGCTACCTCTCATTTTGACCAACTTCCAACTCTCCGTAAAGCCCATCGTGGCTTTTGATAGGGTCAGTGGGTCTCCCTAGGGTGCCTACTGGCTTTTCTGCCCTCGTCTCTATGGGACCCTCATCTCCTTGCCCTACTGCTGACTCTTGGAGCCGAAGCTGCGTATCTGAATGCCTTTTCGGTGCCAGAAAATATTAACACTGCTGCTCTCCCTGCCACACAGTATTTTTGGGTCACTTAAATCACAAAACTGACCTTTTCCCAGAAAGTCTTCCTGAATTAATCAGAAAAGATTGCAACTTTCCGTGGCTCAGTCTAACCACCGTAGTTTTGAAAGTGGAACTTGCAACACTGCTGTCCTCGGTTGCCCTTTGCCCTCGCCTGTGACCTGAATTGGCCTCTTAGACCTGCCATCCTCTGTGCTGCCATCTCCAAGTGTGGGACTAGGACACAGCACAGACAGGCTTCCATGTGGGGCACTGGTTTTGCTTTGCAGTGTTTGGGATTAGCACTGTACGTAATCAGGGGCTTTGTAATAGTCTGGAGACTATTCTCAGAAATCTTCCTCATTCCTAGCTTTTCCAACCAAGGAAAACACAAACATTTGACGAACTTCCCTGAGATTTTTCACATTTATCTCTTAGGTGCTTCTCTTTTGCCCTTTTTAAAATCTGTTTTTTTCTTCTCTAGCCCCTTCTATTGACTGCCTAGGGCTGCAGTAACAATGTACCACAAACTGGATGGCTTAAAACAACGGAAATTTATTGTCTCACAATTCTGGAGGCCAGAAGTTCAAAATCACGGTGTCAGCAGGGCCGCGCTCTCTCTGATCGCTCTAGAGGAGGAATCCTCCCTTGCCTCTTCTCGCTTCTAGTGTTTGTCAACTGTCCTTGGCTTATAGGTGCATTACTCCAGTCACGTGGCCGTCTTCTCCCTGTATGTGGCTCACACCATCTTCTCTCTGTGTTCCAATTTCCCCTTTTTATAAGGACACCAGTCATAATGGATTAGGGCCCAGCCTAATGACCTCATTTTAACTTTATTCTCTTTCGAAAGACTCTATTTCCAAATGAGGTCATATTCTAAGATACTGGGGATAGGACTTCAACATACTTTTTTTTGTGTGGGGGGAGGGCTGTAATTCGACCTATAATACCCCTCAATTTCAATCCATAGTTCCATTCACGAATTTCCCAGTTCAACCTTTCCCCAGAATTGATTCAAAGCCCTTCTACTTGAATGACTGTGTTTTGCAAGAATTTGTGTTCTCCATGTCGCAAAGCAGTTCACTGTCCACCTGCAGATGGAGCCACACATGCCATTAGCTTTCAGTTACCAAGTGAGAGTCGCATGTTACGAAAAGAGCCCAATGTCTGTCTGCCAGAGAGAAGAGGATGGAGAGAAGCAAGAAGCATGCTGAGCATAGCCTTGAGCTATCCCAGGGAAGAACTAGGTCCCTGCCTCTTCTGTTGGAGTTGTCCCTCAGCTGCTGTGGGGGCCAGGCTACTTTCTGCAGCAGCTTGGGGAATGAAGTGCAACAAGACATGATAAAATGTGGAACCCAAGAGAGAGCCATGGAAAATAGTTGTGGGTTGGGCATCAGGGCTGCCCTGTATTCCTTTTGTAATTTTTGACTTCCATAAAACTGTTTACGGTCCCCACGGCACAGGGATCTTTCATATTAAGCAGCTTTTGTAAACTATGAATAAGTTCCAGATTCTGAGACTCTAGAACTTCAATTCCACCTCCCCCCCACCCCCACACACACCTTTTCTTTTTAGGTTTCTGCTTTATTGAGGTCTAATTTACATAAAGTAAAATGCTATACTCTTGAATGTACAGTTTGATGAATATTGACAAATAAATGACAACCATGTTACCACCATTCAGATTAACATATAAAATATTCCATTACTCCAGAAAGTTCTCTCAGGACCCTTTCCAGTCAACTATCCCCCTTCACCTCGGAGGTAACCATTGTTCTGATTTCTGTCATAGGTTAGTATTCCTTCTAGAAAGAATTTCATATAAATGAAATATTGCAACATGGACACATTTGTGTTAGGCTTTAAAATTTTTTTTTTTTAATTTTTATTTTGTGTTTGGCTTCTTTCCCTCAATATAAAGTTTTTGAGATTCATCTATGTTTTTCCATGAATCAGTAGTTTCTTTCTCTTTGATTGCTGGGTATTTCTTTGTATGGACAGCCCGTAGTTTGTTTATCCTTTCTCCTGTTAACGTCACTTTGGGCTATTATGAGTAAAACTGCTATGGACCTTTATGTACAAGTGTTTTTGTGAATATGTGCTTTTATTTCTGTTGGAGGTATACCTAGGAGTAGAATTGCTGGGTCGTAGGTTGGGTATATGTTTATTTTATTTGCAGTTGCTTGGCTGCCTCTTGATAATGGCCCTCTTAAAAGACGGGATCAATCCCATTTTTAAGGCTTCTGATCTTTTGTTAGCAGATTTCGCCAAAGCTTCTTAGTTAGCTGTAGAATCACATTACTTTGTTATAAAAGAAAATAACACTATGGGCTCCAATTCTCCCTGCAGATTTGTGGGTGTTCTGCTTCTGTAGCTTCCAGCTGCTCCTGAGCTTGGGCTTCTCTCCAAGGTCTTTTCGTTAGGACCTTTTTAACTGAGGTTCTCTTAATATGCAAGAGATCTGTACATTTATTCATAATTGTCCTTTTGTTCTTAGCTGTTTATTTTAGTGAGTGCTATGGGAATGCTGGGAGTCCTTCCGGATAATTAAGACTGTAGGCTTGAGCATGTGTGTGCCCACTGATGATACCAGCAGAGTTCGTGACCAGTTCTGGTGTTCTCTGACCACCCAGCCAACCTGAGGCTGGATGTGGGCCTCCCGAGTGGGCTCTGGTGTCTCATTGGTTGTTTCCTTATAGGTCCTGTTTTACTACGTTCCTATTGTCTCTATGTCCTCCTGCTCGCCATCAATGGAGTAACCGAATGCTTCACATTTGCTGCCATGAGCAAAGAACAGGTCGACAGGTAAGCAACCTTAAAGACACGTCTGTAATCCTGGCCTTTAGCCAAAGTGAAGTAACTTGCCAATCTTCTTTCTTTTCGTCCTGGACACGCCTTTATAGAAGGCTCTTTTAGCGGTAGCACCTAGACCACTGCTTCTCCGGGCCCGACATGGCACAGGCACATTCAGTGAGTCCTCCCCACGGCAGGGCTGGGGGGCAGCAGTTGTTCTTCACCTCCTTTTGTGCAGGAAGAAATCTGGACCCCGAACGGTTATGTTAGTCCAGGTTTGCAGAGACATGCACGAGACAAGCCCCTCTCCTCCACCCCCTTACTCAGTGCTCAGTGGGCTCCTAAGGAGCTTCTTCAAGATGCAGAGTCCAACTCCTGAGAATCTGATTTTTAGGTCTTTGAAAATCTTAGGGATCTGTGACATCTCTCTCTCCTCAGAAGAAGGCATATACACCTTTTGCCACAATTTTTTCCCATCCATTAACTCCAGATCAGAGCCTCTGGTTATGAGTCAAAATCGCCCCAAGGAGCTCGTTAGAAAGGCAGGTTCCTGCCCACCGACTTCCACCACTCTCTCCTGCCACACCAACAGAATCAGCAGGCCCCTGACCCTGTGTGTGTGTTTTAAAAGCTCCTCAGTGATCCTAACGTGAACTGCTGGTTAGGAGACTCACACCCAAGATCACTCATTTTTTGTGTCCCAAATGCCAAAAGTAGCAAGGTAGTATCTTACGAGGTCACTACAGGGTGAGTTTGAGGAGAAGGATAAAAGGAATAGGGGAGAAGAGAGCATAGGCGCAGTGGGTGTAGGTAGTGGGCCTGTGGCCCTCGTTATCCCTTTCCTCCTTGAGGCCTGGGTCCCTCTGGGGTGTCCCTGCTGCCTCTGTGATGCCTCGAGGGCTGCTGAATGCCCTCAGAGGCCCAGGGAAAGGGTCGTCCACACAGTTGGGGACCCCTTCCTCTCACCAGAGCAGCCTCTCTCTTCTTCCCGTTTCAGACTGTCTCACAAAGAAGCTTGGTGACTTTGTTTGCTGCACCATAGTTTAGAACTAGAGTGGAGAGCGGTAGTCACAACCCAGACCGATCAGATTCCCCTAGGAAGTTCTAGACTCCTCCCAGACCAACTGAGCTAGAACTGCAGGGGCCTCAGACGAAGAATCTTCTATTACACAGCCCCAGGAGATTTCTTATAATAATTGGGTCTTAGGAACCGCTGGCCCAAACCAGCTTTCACATTGACACTGTGGCCCAGTACATGTTGGGGTGGATATGACTGAAACTTTCTGCTTTCATGAAGCAGTAAGTACCCCAGTTATGCTCAGGACACACTGATGGATTTTTTTCTGTTTTGTTTTGTTTTGTTTTTTTTTTAGTGTGTTTTGCCAGGATCCATAAGCTCCAAGTCCAGTTTCAATCTAGTTGTGGAGGGCGCAGCTCACAGTGGCCCATGCGGGGATTGAACTGGCAACCTTGTTCTTAAGAGCACCGTGCTCCAACCAATTGAGCTAACTGGCTGCCCCACATTGATGGTTTTTTATTCCGTTCCATTTCATTTTTTAAACTGCCATATTATGACCTACTGAATTGATTTTCCAGCCTCGTTTTAGGTCACAACACATGGTTTCAAACTGTGGTCTAGACATGGTGTTTACTTCAGATAGTTAAATTTATAGCTATAAAACTGCTTTGAATCCATCCGCTCCCTTTTTCCATGAATGGAAAGTTCTATTTAAGTTTAATTTTGAAAACACTATGTTTTTATTTGAAAGGTGCTTGTAATATGAAATAATTTTTAAATGCACTTAACACATACTAAATGAGGCACTGAGGCATAGTGGAAAGAGCTCTGGACCAGAAATCTATCTCTTTGAAGAGAATTTTGTTACAGTAATTTCAGCATTAGTGTTGAGGGGAAGAATCAACACTATACCTGCTTAAAATGTTAAAAAATATATGTTACAACTAAATCATGAGGAAATATCGATCGAGCCTGGCTTCTTAAATTGCATTAAACCAAACGAAACAACTTATAAGTGAGTTGTAATGGGATTTGGACAGTATATAAACATCTGGAAAATTATTTTCATGGTATTAGCAGTCAATATAGAGAAAAGAGAGCAGAGTGCTTTCTAATGTAGTTCTCATCTGAAGTAGCTCACTTCCCTTAAGAGTAAAAGTGACTTTAAGTGTAATCTTAAGATGTGTATTTTTTTAAAAAACAAGATATGTATTAAACATAGCAGGCCCTGGCCCCACCCCCCTGGCCCTGGTCTGAGCACAAGGAGCTTCTGAGCTCATCACAGACCACAGGCATTTTTTTCACCCTGAATTTAACCAGACATGAAAGTCTAATAAGGATTTTTATAATAGAATTGGGCAGCTTAAGTGTTATGATTGATTTACATTGGATGTTTCAGATTCTGAATTTTAAAAAATATTGATAAAATCATGGGCTTTTACTTAACCAGCTTCAGGTTAATTAGTGTTTTTCTAATTAAAAACAGGGCGTTTGGTTGGATGTGCAATATTGGGACGTCCTTTGAATTGTAAGTTGCTTTTTTGTTAATGACCTCATAATGTACGCAGAATATGATGGATAGGTTTTCATTATGCCCCATTGAAGGTTTTCATTATGCCCCATTCTATTTTTTAAGGATATCTCACTTTCTTTTGTTCATTTGACAAATGCTTTTTGAGCATCTAGTCTAACAGGCATTGTTTTAAGCTCCAGGAATACAGCAGTGGGTAAGACGGATGAGATCCCTGCTCTCCTGGAGCTGACAGTCCGAGAAACAGATAGCAAGCAAGTAAATAAATAAAAAAAGATTGTGCTGCCCAGAGAACTAAAACAGGGTTATGTGGTGAGAGTGGGGGCCCTTTTACTTTGGAGGCCCCTCTGAGGAGGTTGCATTTAAGCTGAAGCCTGAATGACCAAGAAGAGTCTGCTATGCAAAGATGGGGCAGAGCCTTCCAGACAGAGGGGACAGTGATGCAAAGGCCCAAGATTGACAGCTTCTTTGTATGATTTGTTGACTCTGAGTGGCCGGCTTAGAGTGGGACTCCATGACTGTTGAATGAAGGGTGAATGCAGTCTTTTCACAGTGTATGTAACAGGCTGGTGCCATCCGTTCCATGGCTGTGGAGGCTGCGCTAGGGCTGTATTCAACCAGCACCTACTGGGGGACACTGGTTGCTGCAGTCAACAGCTTTGACCGTCCATCTTCTGATAAGCATGATTCTAAACCAGCGTCTTCTTAGGGTGATGGGAAAATAAGCATTCAAAAATCATTTACTATTTATGTTAACCAAACCTCATAGAATGGTCATTATTGTCACTAATTTTACATTGATTTAAAAAGTGGTGTTGTAATTGCATCTTTAAAATTCTCATTTTTTTCTTGGATTTTGCCTTTAAGGCTATATGTTTGTGAGTTCTGGAAAGTTCGACAGCTTCAGAGTGCTATTCTAGTGAAAAACAGTGGACCCCCATCATCATCAACAGCTCCTCCCAAATGGCCACACCAAAGAAGCCACACTGTTGAATTGTCCCTGCTTGAATTAGCCATTGGTTTCATTCACTGTTGACATTTTACTTGGAGTTGGGTGAGGATGACTTTGAAAGTTTGTGACTCTATGGCTTCAAGTTCAAGGATTGGTGTAGACCTTCCTGAGATAGTTTCTGGAAAGAAAAAAACACCAGATATGCATCTCTGCTTCTTTTGGAAAAGAGGTCAGAGTGCTGGTCTATCATGGGCCCCACCCAGTGACTTGTTATGACGTTGGCCACTCTGATCATTGATTAGTAGTGAAGAAACTTCCCCCGTGAAGGTGCAAGCTCAGGTACTTCCATTGCTCATTAAAAGAGACCTCTCTCAACTAAGAAGCAAACAAACCCCCTCTTTGGAAGTTGATGAAAAGCACACCTCCCCTTGGGAGTATAGTCGTGTGTGTGTTGGGGGTGGTATTCTTACCACCCATTCTGACAAAGTATGTTTCCGTAGCACCTTGGGCTTACTTGGGCAGCCAGGTGACCAGTACCTGGGCACTTGGAGGACACAGTGGATTTCTTACCATCCCTCATGTGTGGAGCCTGACTGGTGGCCTCTGAGGTTTCCTAACCCAGCAGACACAGCTTCGGGGGAGGGGCGAACCTACTGGGTTTGATTCCCTCATCAACTGTGTACTTAGAATGCCTGCTGTGCACTAGGAAGCCAGATGCTGGAGAATTTTGTTCATGACTCTACCACATGCCTCTTGGAGGCTATTTTACCTTTGCCGTGACTCCATTTCCCTTGCTGAGAACTGACGGTAACTGACTGGCATGCTGCTTTGAAATCAAAGACGTTAAAGGAGCGGTACAGTCCATCTAATCATGGACTCTAAAGAGCTCTAGAGATGTAGAGAGAGAAGGAAGGATGTGTAGTGAGAGTCTGGAAAGCACTGAAGGTGATCCAGGCCTTACTCCCTGTTTACATTTTGTTTTGGAGACCGGTCATTCATTTGCTTTGAGTGAGGTCCACTGGCCAAGGTTACGGGGCTTCTGCATTTTCCAAGGGAAGTGGTGTGAGGTGCTAAAGGTTAGGAGCCAGGGGTCAGGTGGGAGTGCTGACTCACTCCTTAGGCAAACTACTTGGCTCTCTGTACCCAGTTTCCTTGTCTATAAAATGAATGTAAACTCCACTGGGCAAGGGCGATAGATATTTGTTGCCAGCACCTCTCACAGTGCCTGCCACAGAGTTTGCATTCATATATAATTATTAGCTGTGTCCTATTCTCGTGCCTCACTTTGAAAACTTGGGCTGAAAGGGACTTTTATGTGTTTTGATCACAAAGTTTCACTTAAACTAACCAATTATTATCCTTAAAAACCACAAATATTCTGAGTTGCTCATTTTCTTACTCCTCTATTCAGGGGTGAGGGGGACATTTCCATGTTATCTATATAGCATTCAGTGTTGTGAAAACCAGCTGGATTATGGGAACTCGGAGGTGCTCTCTGTGCCTTTATGTTCACAGCCACTTTTTTTTCACAGCAGTCTTGTGTTGGGACAAGGCACCCACTGCCCTGCATTGCTTGCTGCCCTCTCCCCAGGTACAATCTCACAATGCTGGCCTTGTCGTCTTCATTCCTGGTGTTATCCTACCTCCTGACCCGTTGGTGTGGCAGCGTGGGCTTCATCGTGGCCAACTGCTTTAACATGGGCATTCGGATCACACAGAGCCTTTGCTTCATCCACCGCTACTACAGAAACAGCCCCTACAGGCCCCTGGCCGGCCTGTACCTGTCGCCAGTCCTCCTTGGAGCATTTGTCCTCAGTGGGGGGATTACTGCTGTTTCAGAGGTGAGACTCCCTGCCGTCTTCACACCACATGCTTCAGTGGGCTGCCCGCTGTCCCTCACCGTAGGCTTCCCCTTCCCGCTCTGCCTAACGCAGCTGGACAAGTACTTGCCTCCTCTTCTTCCTTCCCCTAAGCCTCTAGGACAGCGTCTTATGATAGATATAACCAGACCATGTTACCAGCGGGGATGGAATAGACCCCACTGGGTTGTCATGCCTTTCATCTGACTCAAAGCTGGAACAATAGAGGCCCTGCTTTCCCTGGCTTACCCTAGAGGAAGGAGGTACAGATGGGGGCGGGGGTGGCCGGGGCAGTGACAATGGTTTCTTTCCGCAGGTGTTCCTCTGCTGTGAGCAGGGCTGGCCAGCCAGGCTGGCACATGTTGCTGTCGGGGCCTTCTGCTTGGGAGCGACTCTCGGGACAGCATTCCTCACTGAGACCAAGCTGATCCACTTTCTTAGGACTCAGTTAGGTGTGCCCAGACTCACTGGCAAAATGACGTGACCTTAGGGAATTCACTGGCACCTGTGTGCCTGGACCAGCTTACAGTGGTTTTGTGGGAGGAACACATTTCCTGTGCAGAAGAGCCCTGCAGAGGGGTCTGCAGTAGAATGAGACCAACCCAGGAGGTGAGATGTCCGAGAAAACCAACAGACCAAACACCATGCATTTGAAGTCTCAACCAGGAAAAAGGTATTTCATTTTTAAGGGAGCAAAAAGGTCTTTTAAAATAGATATAATTATTTTTTTCACCATTTTGTTCTAATCAGCATAATTCTTTTGATTAATATATTAATTCCTCTTGGATATGATGCTCCAGCAAACTATATCTTGGATGTTAATAATTAATAATCATCTGGCCCAGAAAAAGAGGTAGTCATTTTACCCTTCATAGGAATATTTGACTTATTCTATAAAAAAAGGAAGGAGAGCTGCTTTTAGGCACCAAACAAGAACATAGATGGCCCTGGAATTAGGGCTTTTCCCATGTCAACACTGTGGTCTGAGTTGTTAGAGGAATAAAGACGTTACTCAATAAAAAATCCAAGAAATGAAAACACGAAGTCTTTGTGGTCACATTTCCCAAAGTTAACTAAGGGGTGACGTCTCATCTTCACTGCGTTGTCCCCCAGGCCAACACATGCTGCCTTCCCAGAGTAGGGGCAAGCTGGCTCAAGACCCTAGCCTGGCCACAGGAAATGGGGGGTTTTGAAGGAGACTGGGATCTAATGAGAGCTCCCTTGTCTGCTGAAGGCAACGCTGTTTTGCAGCTGGCTGTAACTTCTCATGTGGAGATTGCACAGATGCCAACTAAAGTTAAATAGATGTATCTTTATTTCCTCAGAATAAAATAGGGTAAATGCTATGTGGCAAGTATCACTGAGTCAAGACCTTCCCACTGACGCATTACTTCCATCACTGAATTCCAGCCCCAGGACAAGAGTGGCAGGCCTGGGGGTCTGGGCCTCCCGCTAAGACTCACCTCCCTGCACCCTACACCCTGCACCCAGCAGGTGAGATTGCTGAGCATTGGTCCTCGACAGCAAAGCATTTTGCTTCTTACATTAATGTATTAACTTCATTTGCATATGATTGACTTTTGGAACCACATGCACAAATGTATCCTGAATGATAGTAGTTATCATCTGGCCCCAATGTCCCCAAACTTTCTATATTTATATTAAGAGAGCAGTTCACCTGTGCCAGTCAGGACAACTTGTATCAGGCAGTGGCTTGGCTGAGATGCATGTACGTGGATCCACTGGCCTGGAGCCATAGCCCAGGGGCCAAGAACCAAGACGAGCAGCACACTGAGTCTAGGGCCCTTGTTAACTATTCAAAGGAAGAATGCTTTGCACCAATTAGAGGAAAAGTAGCTAAACGTAAGGTGTCACTGAGCAATCAGAGGCCCTCCAAAAGCATGGTCTTGGTTATGCTTTTGTAAGGTAGGGTCAGGCTAGCTCAGAAGAGCTGGTAAGCGGCACACACGGAAGGCAGCCCTCCTTCCCATGTACTTTTTTGCTCCTGAGTGTGTGGAAATGGGCTTTTGGGCCTGCTGCCACTGACCACCCCTCCGTCCCCTAGGACCTTGTCACCCAATCCATGCCCACTTGACCCCAGACTCAAAGCATGGTCCTTGAACTACCTACCTCAGAATCCCCTGGATTGCACTGTAACTGGGTTCCCAGGACCCACTCCAGACCTTTGGAATCTGTGTCTCTGGGGGCTGAGCCCTGGGATCAGCTGTTTTTGGCAAACCAAGGTTGGCACTCGCACCATCCTCATCAGCATCAGGGCCCAGGACCAGTTGGCAACATGTTCACGGCGGCCCCTCTCTGCCCGGGAAGAGAGCTGCTGGGGCCTGAGCAGATGGCTGGCTTCCCAGCTCTTGAGCAGGACCTCCGAGGTTTCTGCTCTGCCCTCCCGTGACAGCGAGTGCTTGTCCTCTCATCTCTCATCCCTGCGTAGTCTGCCTTTACCCAAAAACAACTTTTGGAGGGAGTCACACTTTTGCCTTGAAGTACCACTTAAAATATAGTGAAGTTACTTCTCCATGGAAACCAGTCTAAAGCATATCCTTTTTTGAAACGAAGAAGCCTTTGGTGGTGAGAGTAACAGTATTCCCTCTTTCTGTGCTGCTCTGACCACACGTGTGTTGGTGTCTTCAGATTGGGCCTGTCAGATCGCTCAGCGAGGGGATGCTGCTGTGCTGCTTAGATTCCTAGTTCTGCAGGTGCGGGGTCTCTGTCCCCCTCCCAGCCACTTACCGGCCTCATTCCAACGGGGCACTTCCTCCTGTCTTGTTTCTTTAATCATGTATTCAAGTTGCTAATTGCATGCCAATTCCTGATTTTAAAATGAATAAATGGTTTTCTTTACATCTTCAGATCTTTCTTTCATACCCTTCCTCTTTCCAAAAAGGGGGGGGGGGTGTCTTAAATTTCAAAACGAAGGTGCGCAAATAGCTTTGAGTATGTGAACCATTTTTTTCCGCATCAGAACATTTCTCCTTGCAAGGACTGTGATTCCTGACTGAAAGCGGTGATGCTTTCCCGGCCTCTGTGATGGAGCCTTCTACTGAAAGATCTGGCAGTTTATTCACTACTCTTCCTTTCTCTCCCGAAGCAGTGTTTCCCTTTGTTGATTGTACGATTGTCTCTCTCCTGTCTTCTCTCTGGCCTGGTCTTTGTATTGGTCACGTTTTAAAATTAAGCAGCCATTCTTTGATGGATCAGGACTAATACTTGGCAGGAAGGGCAAGTGTATGATTTTAGGCAACGTAATTTTTAGGAGCCTAGGGTACCCATCGACCCTTAATATTTTTCTTAATTGGTGCTGGAATTTCCATTCCCCCAGAGAAGGACTCCTTGACTCACTCACACTAAGATGTAAAATGACCTCATCAGGATTCTTTCCTGAGAAGCTTTGGGTATTGAGGAGATAGGAGCTGAGAGCATCCAGGTCCTGAAGGAGAAGGCGGTCGGGTGAGAGGCTGTGCAGGCCCCAGAAGGCAGTTGCTCTGAGTGCTGCGGGGTGGCCTTTGGGATGGATAGAATTCAGTTATGGGGGAAACCTGGGAGAATATGATCCCTGGCCCAGTCTCGGACAAGCCATGATTGAAAATGGAGTGGGCCTGGGAGGGGACTAGAGTAGGGAAAGAGGCTGGGGAGCCCTTTCACATACCTGCAAACCCCTGCTCCTAGGGGAGGCCAGGCCAGAAGCAGAGCGGGTGAGCCTTTGGCATCAATGACAAAGTGAGGGGATCTCCCACCAGGAGTTCAGTCTAGAGAAACTTTGAGAGCTGACCCCCGGGCTTAGGTAGCTCAAGGTTCTCAGTGACCCCAAGGAAGCCTTCGGGAAGGCAAACCAGAAACCAGGAGTCTTGTGGAGCTTGTTGGAAAGGACCAGTTTTGGAAAGAAGAGCTAAGGCCTAATCGTCAGGGATCCTGTAGAAATTTCTTGAAGACAGTAAACAGAACTGGACAGAGCAACTGAACAAGAATTTTAATGTGAAATATCACTTCATTTGCTGACTATTCTATGAGTCTCCAGGAAGGGACTGAGACTCAGGTAGTTAATTTAGAAGTGAGACTTCTGAGCCAATCAGATGCAGATGGAAAATGATTTGTTTTACTATTACTTACTGTACCTGGGTGAATTAGCCCTAATGCTGTAACTATTTCATTTGCTAATTAACTTTTAAGGGTAACAGAAAATATATTTTACTTGAAGAATTTGGGGGGAAGACTCATATTGATTTGCATCATCAATCCGACCCCAATTACTGTGGCATAATCCATCTCATTATTTAGTGCCATTCATTTTTAACCAGACCGGCTAGGCATATCAAAGTAAAATAGGAAAAATGGGTTCCTAATGTAGTTCAGCCTCCTTTAGGAGCCTAATGAAGGAAGTCTTATAAAACTTCTTAATTATCCTCCAGATGAGTTAGCAGAAGTTGCTGGGTACCCCAGTCCCAAAGAGCAGTTGATTCTTTGTCTGCAACTTCTCCATCCTTGGGCAGCACGGCTTGAATGGAAAGTGCTAGAGGTGAGATGGAGAGAATAGGTCTTTTCTCTTCACAAGCTAGGTCCTCAGCGGAGCAGGTGCCCCTGGAGCTCTGTCCCAGCCTGCAGGCTCCAGCACACTTGCTTTTGGAGACTGCTCCCCACAGCTTGTCCAGCCTATGTCAGTACACTGTACCCCACATTGGACATACCGATCACGTGAGAATACAAGAGTTGTGCCTGGCTAACTTGCATGATGTTATGTTCGATAGACATTTAAAACATCAGTTTTGAAGCTTTGTTTGTACTTTGGAGCCAAATTTTGTTTCCATCTCAGTCATTTCTGTAGATTCCTGACGAGCTGAAGGGCCCTGGACACTGACCAAGTGAATAAAGGGCCTGGGAGCTGGGGAAGCAGGGATTGGGCCTGTGAGGCTGCCTCACTGTGAGGCTGGCTGGTACCCGGGCGCTGGGGCAGCTCCTGGACCTTCCGACTCCTCGTGGCTTTCTGCTGGGGTGATTCTCCCCTTTCCTGGGGCCCAGGCAGCTGGTGGGCAGGCTGGTGGGCAGTGAGAGGAGGAGTTCCCAGAACCAGATGCTGTTCTCAGAGTACAGGCCCAGCTTTTTCCACTGATGAGACATTCTTTTTCACCATCTTTTGTCTTTAACCCCCAATCTGTCCTTCCTCTCAGCATTAAGCTCTGTTCTGAATGTAAAGCCCCTGAAGGAGAAATGGTGATCTTTATCGGACAGCTACCTTGGGCCAGGGGTCATAAGTGAGCCAGTGGGTCTGCCTTTGGGTCAGATGAGCCTGCTGGCTCATTCAGCTCCCTCTGGGGAGGGGCTGGGCAGGGTGGCCTGGCTCATCCAGGACCTGACCCTGCTGACTTCTGTCACAGCGTTGCCCTGTCCTGAAAATGCAATTGGCGGACGCCATCTGGGTTCACAGTGCTCAGTGAAAAGCAACCCAAAAAACTGGCACTCCCAGGTCCTTTAATCTCATCTGCACCACCCTGTCACAAATTTGGGTCTTGGTACGGGGCTCTGATTCTGTCAGCACAGTCAGTGAGCAGTGATTAATTAAGACACGACTACATTCGTCACATTGGAGGTGACAACTGAGAAGCATGTTTCCGGTTCTTGTTGGGGAGAGCCTGACATACTTTTCGATTATGTGGAACTAATAGTACGTGGCTTCCACGTAGTGATGTTGGGTGGGAGAGAAGGGGGAATCTTCACTGAAGGCGTGATTCACTGGGCAGCACTGGTTTTCTTCCCAGCTCACCTCCTCCTCCCTGCCTCCTTTGCAAAATCACCAAGAGTGATAGCAGGGCCAATGGCTTAAGGGGTACCACAGGGCCTCTTGGAGAAGGACTTTTGGTTCCCGCCTGTTCCCAGGAGAATTATGAGAACCCCCAAGAGGGTGACTTAGGAGGCTCAGTCCTTTCAGTGGTGTGTGTCGAAAACCCCAGCGTCTCTAGTCTCGGAGCACACGGTCATCTGGTAGCACACAGCATGGGCCCTGCAGGGAGAACCATAAAGACCAGGAGGAAAAAAAGAATATTTCTCTCCACACATAATCCCAACCAAACTAGGGAATGTTGCTAAAATAGCTTTCCCTTTTGTTTCCCCTAGGGCATTAACACAACAATTTTATGAACTAACCAGATTAGCCCAGTGCATTTTATGTTTCTGAACTAGAGCTGAAGATTCCTTTCTTCCTCACAGTGGCTTGTGAGATCCCTACGTGGCATCTCTCCAAGGATGAGAGAATGTAGCAGGTGTGCAGATGTCAGGCTGTGGGGGGCATTAGAAGGGACAGAGTTACTTGGACCTTTTCCTTTTGTAACGGTGAGTGAAATCATGTGGAGCTCCAGCTCGCCAGCGGGGCTGATGGCACGATGCCCAAGCACACTGGCGACTTGTCCTCGCCTCCTCTCAGCGCTCCTGCAGCAAACCTGCAAATACAGGGCCGAGAGCCAGGCGCTGGGTAAAAGCCCCAGAGGTGTCCTGCCCGCAGTGTTTCTTCCATCTGCACCATCAATGGGAAATCCACTCACGTCCATGTCTGCCTTTTAAAGTACATGAGCAGAGTTTCGTTTTCTTTCCTCCCCGCCCCCCTTCTTCCCACTCCGGTTCAAGCCGTTGTTTCTCAATCTGGTTGTGTAAGACTCAGCTCCCTGGCCCAGGCTGCTATAATGAGACTTGAGCTCCCCCAGGCTGCCCTTAGGGCCACTCACAGGAGCTCACCACAGCTCTCGCCGGCTGCGTGCCGCTCACTATGGGCACCGGTTTCTCATGGCAGCGCACTGTAGCCCATGGCAGCACTCAGCAGCTTACACCAACCTCCCGCTGCTCACCGCTGCCCAGCTCCACGGAGAGCTGTTGTTCACAATCTTAGCCATAGAGGGCGCAGCTCACCGGCCCATGTGGGAATCGAACCGGTGGAGCTCGGCGCTCCAACCACCTGAGCCTCCCAGCCTGCCCGGTTTCATTTTCTAAATGGCACATGGTGCAGATATGCCATTGGTTATGCCCCAGCCTAGCTGCCCTTTTCTAACTCACTGGGTGACCTTGAACAAGTCTTTCTCACTCTACCAATTATGGAGCACTGAGCATGTGCCAGGTCCTATGTAATGACACACTTGACATGTGTTAACTGTTAAATCTTCACCGCAGCCCCATCTGTTGTTTATATGTTACAGGTGAGGAAACTGAGGCACAGTGAAATGACTTGATTTGCTCTGAGCCACACAGCTAGGAAGAAAGTGGCAGAACTGGGATCAACCCCCGGTCTACCTGATTCTTGACCTCCCCCCACTTTACTCCAGGTTCCTTCCTCCTTGATTCAACAAGGGGCCGGACTTGATCTGTGGTGTGAAATTAACACTGTGTCCCCGAGAGGACGGAAGCGCCACCCTGCTCCTACTCTAACTGCAATAGTGCCATTTTTACCTGTTTTGAAATTTAGGGGTTAGTTTAAGACTTTGCTTGAAAGAGGGGTTCTTTACAAAAATTTTGAAAGTTTGAAATCCACAGAATTTGAATCTTTTAAATCTTCTCCTTGACCTTCTTTCTGTGACTCATTTTCTCCTGCAGTTTCTCCCCTGCCTCAGTCTTCATCCCATCTTTAAAAAATTGATGTAATTGTTTTGTACAGGCATTATCACCAGCAGGAATAAGAAATATTTGAGACAAATAAATCTGGTCAAACAATTAGGTTGCATCACAAAGAAAAAGTTCTTTGTACTCCACAGCCCCCCAAGTGGCACCACGAGAGTGGGAAGGCAGCTCACTGTGGGCCTCTTAGGCCACTTCCTTACCTTGTAACCAGAAGCAGGAGATCTCATCTCTCTGTGCCTTAGTTTCCTCATCTGTCTCTAACCGACCTTGCGTGGTCCAGGGAGGATGAAAGGAGACTAGAGGTGGGACAAGCAAATTTGGCTTTGAAAGCCTTGGAAAACACAACCCATAGCAAGGCTTCCTAAACATCCCGTTTGTCACCTCCCTGCTTGCTTTCTCTTCTGCTCCCCATTCCTCAGCCAGTCTTCTGACATTGTCCACCCCACCTCCATTCCCAGGCTCCGTTCTCCCCATCCGCACCCCTACTGACCCGATTCAAAGGCCTGTTTATGGCTGAGCTAGTAAAGGAGAGAAGCGAGGACATTACAAATACTCGTGATTTAACTACTTCTTTAGCCTTGTCACCCACAGAAGGCACTGAACCCAGAACACATGGCTTTGGTAAATACAGTTCCTCAATTCTTTTTCCTCAGCTTCTGCCTGGGCTGGTTCCAACGGTGCCCTCACACAGCACCACCTGCTGTCCGCCCTGCAACTCTCACACCTCACCTATTACCCTCAGTTGTCTTTATTCCTTACCTCCCCGGCTGCTCTAGCCTCATCATACTCCTGTCCCTTCTTCCAGCCGCCTCACTTGCCTTCTCCCTTGAGAAAGGGCTTGGAGGCAGAACTCAGATCCAGCCCCACTTTAAGTTGCGTGACCTTGAGCAAGGTAGTTAATCCCTTAGAGCCTCAGTTTACTCATCTGAAAATGGGCATAAGAACACTTGCCGCATAGGGTGTGGCAAGGAATAAATGAGGGGGTGTAGGTAAAGCACTGAGCAAAGGGTGCCTCATGCCAGCCCAGTGTTTTCTCTTGAGTGGAATTATAAAGCTGCCAAAGAGAGAGGAGTATTTGTTTCACCCCTACCTGCTCCCTCCTCCCCACCAACCTAATCCCGGTCCACAGAAACTGTGTGTGTGTGTGGTTGAGAGTCTTTTTTCCCTTCTGTAGCAACCTTCCCCCCCCCCCCCCCCCCCGTTCCTTGAAGGCAAAGCTTCAGGCGAAGAAGAAATGAAAGCACCTTTTCAGCCCAGTTTATCCAGAAGAAGAAATGAAAGCACCTTTTCAGCCCAGTTTATCCAGAGGTGAGGACATGGTCAGGGAGACGCTGCAGAGCTGCCCACAGCCTCCAGAATCTTGGCAAAACTCCTTGGCCAGGCCTGGGGAAGCAAAGCTGCATCTTCTGGCAAATGCTCTCTTCTAGGCTCAGCCTGAGAGGCTCCCCAGAGCAAGAGGGAATGCATCAGAAGCTTGTTAACATGATTTTCAGCGATTTCAGAAATTGCCTCAGCTGATTGTTTAGGTTTCTTGGCAGCCTTAGATTAAAGCAGAAAGAAAAAAAGCCCCTGGTCATGGAAAAGAATGTGGCTTTGTCCAAGGAGGGCCAGCGGCTGTAGGCAGCTTCTGAAGAAAACAGAGGGCCTGAGTGGGTCCCACCATGCGGGCGGGAGGCCGTGGGCAAGGCTTCAGCTTTCGGCCTGGGCCATGGTGGGCCACAAGGACACTTCTGCACCCCCGCACACTCACTCACCAATTTACCAGTGTCCTCACCTTGCACCCACTCATCAAAACTGATCTGGACACTTTTGAGTGCTTCAGTCTCCCCCTAAAAAAGGACAAACAGCCACTGTCTCTGCACTTAGCCTCTCCGACTTAACTTCTGCAAACTGTTTTTGTTTGCTGTTTTCCCTTCTCTGGGCTGAGATGAAGGAGGCCAGGTTCTGATTACTGGCTTTCTCATTTCAGAAGCAGCTGGGAGGAAGGCAAAGGCCAGAACTTAGGGTGACCAGAGGGTGCAGTGTTCAGGGTGGAGTTTTGCTAAGAAGGGAAGTAGCCTCTGCCCATGGTTAGGATTCACAGACAGTAGGAAGACATCAGACACGGCTGGGCCTGACACTAATCCTTGGGGTAGGAGTTGGCCGTTGACGTTTGGTGTCTGTGTCCGATCTGAGTGGTGGGAGCCCACACATCAGGCCTTCCTCTTGTTCCTCTTCCTCCTGCTGCTCCTGACCTGGGTGTGCCCGGTTCTGATCCGCACACCCGCCACTCCAGGCCTCTCCCACTCTCATCAGCCTCTGTGCGCCACTGCCCCCACCTCAGCCAGGACTCTGGTGGCCTTCAGAGCTTGGGAGATGACGTTTTGGCCTTGGGACCAGCTGTTGGTGTAGGTAATCGACAGAGCTCGAGAGCCTGGGAATCACATTCGAATTCCAGCCCCACCTTTGTCTCTTCATGAGATCCTGGGGGTGGCTTTATCACTTGTCCATCTACAAAAGGTTCTAATCCCTGCCCACTGTTGCCCCAGGGCCATCGTGGGGGCCAAGGATAAGTCACTGTGCCGCAGGTTTGAGGCTGGAGTGGAGAGAGGCGTGCCACGAGCCTGTGTGCTCTGAGGCTGAGCCTGGGGCTCCTATTCAGTCAGGGGAGCTAGACCAGAGCAGAAGTTATCATGGAGTCTAAAATAGCTCTGTGGGGACAGAGCCCCAGAGAGCAGTTTCCAGGCTCTTGGCCTCATGTGGAAAGGTGCTGGCTCAGGTAGTAAATGGCCATCAACTGTGATTGCATGGCCATCAGCTGTGGCCAGTTGGTTGTCAGCTGTAACCAGTGAGCCATTCTCCACTAATATAACTGCCGTGGCTAGCAAGAAGATGGTGGATGGGCTAGCAAGAGTGGGTTGCAGCTAGCAAGTAGGGTTGCTTGGCAGAGAGAAGTGGACGGCAGGTTACAGATCGTGTGGCTCCTGCTTCCTGTGTCTCCAACCCAGCCGCCAGCGAGACTATAGTGGTATGACTCCCCTATCTATGGCTCCGTGGGTGTTCCTTTTGGGCCTCATCATGTCCTATGTTCTTATATGGGGAGCGGGAGCAGAGACCCCTCATGTCACCCTGCATAACAAGCCCCATGTGTTATTTTTCCTGATAACAAATGATCTTATCTCCTGATAGTATTATGTATTTGACGTGTGTCTTAATATTAAATTATAAATTATCCTGGGACAGCCAGTGCCTGCAGACAATTACTGCAATGCCACATCTTGCCCATGGTCTCTTTTCACTGTACATGTAGTGCACATGTCTTGCTCTGCCTGTACTGCCCTCTGCATGTTCTTTTTACTACATGGTGTGCCATTCAAAGTCGTCTCCGGTTTCTTGCTACGTTGTAAACTACATGGTAGTGAATATCCTGACAGAGGCCCCTGAGTATGGGACGTGCTGATCAACCCTGAGAACACACCTGCGGTATGAGAACAGGTTACTGCCGCTCAGCCCCAACCTTGCCCTTCAGGGAGCCCAGGATGGAAAGAAGTCTGCATGGGTCACTCTGTTTTTAACGACCAGCCAGCCTGGAGTCCTAGACTCAAGACATGCTGGCCAGTGGCTCAACCTCTCCTTTTGCTTGGGCTCTTCATCTGAAAAGGGCTTTGCATAATGCCAGGCACCCAGGCAATAGCATTAGTCGTGATATCATGGCAACGCGTCACATGGTCCCTCAATGGCGCTCTTTCCCATTGCAGGAGGAACAGTGGCCTTGATGCCCCTGTGAGTACAAGCCAACCACAAAGACCTGACCCTACAGGCTCACGCCACCTCCTCAGCCACAGATAGAAGGGAGCGGCAGGCTCAGCCTGAAGAGTGTGTGTCTGTCACAAAGAATTGCTTCCCGAGAAGTGTCAGTAAAGTCACTGATGCTCCAGCCGTCCTCGTAGAGAATCTCATTAACCAGCTGGGTCGGATGGGGAACATGGACTAAAAGCCACCAGTAAACAGAAAGGAAGTGGGACAACCCACGCGGGAGTCTCTGCCCTCTGCTCCTGCTCCTTCTCAGGGTGATGTGGCCACCATGCGCAAGTGGCTCTGGCCTTGTTTCCCTGCCCAGAGGAATGGGGTGCAGCCTCTTAAGCTCAAGGCCCATTTTTGTAGCCTTCATGGGCGCCAGCCCATAGATGGAGTCCATGCTCTTGACGACGTCACTACAAGCTCCCGCACCTTTGGGCAGCGGACCCAAGCGTGGATCCTGCCTAAGCTGTCTCCCGACCCTGAGACCCTGGACAATTTACTCCACCTCTCAAGACTCAGCCTGCTCTCCATCTAAACCCTACCTGTTTTTATTTTCAATTTTTATTTTGATCAAAATAAGACATGTATGTAGTTTTTTAAGTTGAACAATACTACACGACTGATAACCCAAAAACTGCAGGCTCTGCTCCCCACCCTCCTTGGCCCAAGACTGTTAGTTCTTTAGGACATTTCTTCTTCCATTTCCCTTCATATTTCTAAATAAATTTTTTTATATTGCTATTTTGTGATTATTTTCCGCTTTTGAATATTCACCTCCTAGTATGGAAAAATGAGTTCTGATAGCCAGCTCTCCACACGCTTCTCTCCCCATCCTCCCAATGTCATGATTTGGGGTGTTGATAAGATTGATCTTCAGTGTTGACATGTTTAAAATGATATAAACATTGTTCTCTGCTAAACCAAGTAGTAGTATCCTATTTCTTCACTGCTACAATTCGTTGTTTTTCCTCAGCTATTATCGCATATTTTTTCATTTGCTTTTTTTTTGTTTTTTACTTTATGCTCTCCCCTACAAAATCGTAAATACCATAGAGCTCTTTTCAACATGACTAACTCCAGCAGGTATCGTGGGTTCTGTATTTTCCCTGGAGACGTTGACCCAGGAGGCCCTCATCCTCCTGTTCAACTCTCACTGTCCCCTTCATTGGCACCCTCCCTTTCCCGGAGCAAAAATACTGAGGCTCAGAGAGGATAACGAAATTTTCCCAATGTTGTAAAGGTAGTCAGATCAGGGTGGAGATGTGGGGCTTAGCCCAGGAGATGCCGCAATGGTCAGGGACCAGCCCCTCGCCCGAGGATGCTGCAGCCCAGGGGGCAGCAGCCGTGTAAACAGGACCACATGGTGGTTTTCACACCTGCAGTAGATTGCACACAGTGCAGAAGCCTCCAGCCCTGATTGCAGAGTGCAGAGGCAGGTCTCCCTGCCCACCCTCAGTGACCCTTCCTGGTAAGTCCATTTATGCCCATTTCCATCCGTATCCTGGGCAGATCTGAGAACGAGCTGGGCCACAAATCTGCCCAACAGCCGAATCCATACTTTTCTCTGACCACCCCATGGCTACCACCCCTTAAACATGCTAAACCAGCACCCACCCATCTGCCAGGCTGACGAGTGCCTCCCAGGGCCACCCGTAACCCCCTCATCACAGAAAGGGCCACTCTTCACCACCACCTCAGGTCTCCTTCATCTGCCACCACTCTCAGTGAGCTCTGCACTGGAGGCGACTCTTCTTTGCTGGTCAGAGTTGGCTAAGGTCAGTTCTGGGGAAAGTGTGGAGGTTGATGTGGTTCTGGGAGTCCCAGGGCCTGAAGGCCCAGTCACCCAGTTCATACACAGGCAACTCCCTAAGGGCAGCACACACTCATAAAAGGGTAGAGCAAGCCTCTTGAGTCCAGGGCCTTGCCGGAAACCCCTGTGCTTCACACTGAAGAGGGCTGTGCATTGTTTGGGGCCTCTGAAGACCACCATCCAGCTCACTTCAGAGGCTGCATGCTAGAGTATTGGCCTGCATGTGTTCTTGCAGGCAGGAGGCCAGACCCCAGGGGAGTTCTGCCATTGGCCAGAACCATCCCAAAGGCTCATAAAGTGAGGCAGGGCACATCTCCCCTGCTTTAGCCACCAAGAAACAAGGAGTGGGCGTCAGAGGCACTTGGGAAATGGAAGATGCATAGATCTCTCCAAGCGGCAACATGCTTTCACCAGGATTTAATCTGCAACTCAGATTCAATCTGCTAAGTAGGGAAGAAGAAAGTGTGTGGTTGTCATAGCAACACCAAATTGCCTAGGACCATGTTAGTCTCTAAGGTAGGGGAGGGAGTGAAGCAGAACCAAGCCTTGTCTCTCTGGTGGGGATGTTCTGGGGTTTGGGGTGGCAGGCTGGACACACCTGCATTCTTCCCACCACCCTCCCTCAGGGCCAAGGGCATGAGCCACGAGGGCTGGCTGGCTGAGGGCTCTCACTCAGGGAGCCCGCAGCCCGGGATGCTCAGGCATGCGTGCTCCAGCATCAGCCCCTTGCTGAGGGCCAGTTCCTCCTTCCCTCCAGGGCCAGCGCCACCCCGGAGCAGCTTGGACTGGATGCCCACTGCTCCTCCTGTCCCCAGTCCTAGGCCTTCCTGTTGGGGTTTATGCCCACAAGCCTGGTCATGGACATGGGCACAGCCTGGCATATCTTCTGAGTCTAGTCGGAAGGATCCAGGGACACAGAGTCTCACCCAGAGTGCCAACCAAAGCCGCACGGAGGAGGATGTGGGGCCGATCCTTCCACTCACAAGCATACCACGCTGTCTACCTGGCTCCCTTCTCCCAGCCAAGAATTAAATGGAGCCAGCCCAATGAGTTGCCCCCCAGGTCTGTGCCAACCTCGGCTGCCCAAGTGGAGGAGTTAAGCACCAACAAGCTCTCCCACCCTCAGACCTGCCTTGTCACTGCTCTGCTTTTGACCATCCAGTGCCCCTAGGATGAGGTCCTAGCTCCTCAGTTGGCCTCCAAGGCCCTGCTGACCAACGGCACGTCCGTCCATCTCTGTGGACCCAGAGCCTGGCCATGGGAGGGGTCCACGGACACTTATGCATGAACGAATGAGTGAATAAAAGAATGAATAAATGGTGACATGGAGAGTGAGGATTGAGAGCAGAGGGAATGAGAGAGGCCAGGGTGGGTGAGGAGCTGGTGGCAAGGCCTCAGATGCCAGGCTGCGAGGGGGGTGTTTGTCAGGCTCCCCATCCCCCAGCTTCTCCCCTGGCCCTGGGGCAGCTCTCCTAGAGGGACCATTGGCGTCCCTGGCAGATGTGGCCCTGTCACTTGATCCCCCCTCAGAGAGATAGGGACCCCAGGGCCCATCCCCCAGAGCCTGACTTACGTGGCCACTGACGGGGCTGCCTCCCCAGGACTCTTCAGAGCTGACTGCTTTCGCTATACAGTCTGTAGTTTCTCCCAGTGGTCCAATTAGTGCTAACTGGGAGCAGGAAGTGTGTGCATGTGTGCGGGTGGGCCTGGAGCTCTGGTGTCCTTGTCGGGACCTAGAGTGATGCTGGGACAGGCCCTTTCCCAGAGCCTCGGGGTCTCCCTCTGAGTACTGGGTGCACTAAGTCCTTCTCTTCAGAGGGCTTGTGCTGTCACTGGCCACCTCCTACCCCGGGTGCCAGCTGCCCCCAGGGCCAAGCAGGCCCCCATTGTTCATGCTGAATCCTCAGGTCTGGCACAAAGCCACGGCTTTTCACAGTTTCAGACTCTGGGAATGAAGAGAAGAAGGGCTCAGGGCCTGACAAACGAGGCAGGGAGGGGCTGGGGGGCTCCTGAGCCCCTCGCGGAACCTCAGCCCACAGCTCAGTAAAGACAAGGAAAGATTTGCTTTACCTGACTGGGTACACACTGGTCTTCCCTTGAGGGACAGGGGTTGTGGACGCCCTCCCTAAAGAGCTGGGACTTCCCCTCAGTTTCCCCTCCTCCCCCACCTCCTTTCTCTTGGGGCAGCGATGGGGGTGTCTCTGCCTAATATAGCAAATCTAATACAGCAAAGAATTTTAGTGAGGAAATGACAAATGACAGGCTTGCATTCTAGAAAGAAAGTATATGTCTATGTGACAGGTGATACATAAACAAAGTTAAAATACAAGTGGAAGACTAGAAAAAATATTTGCCACACAGACAACAAAGAAGTAAAATCCAGGATACATAAATAATTGCTATAAACCAATACGAAAAATAGATTAAAACAGTCGGAAAATGGACAAAGGATCTAAAGAGACTCTTTATAGAAGAGAAAATAAAAATTATCACTAAATAATAAAAGATGAATCAACAAAATGAAAAAGCAACCTATGGAATGGGAGAAAATATTTGCAAACCATATGTCTGATAAGGGGTTAACATCCAAAATATTTAAGTAACTCGTGTAACTCAATCGCCAAAAGCAAACAATCTAATTAAAAAATGAGCAGAAGACTGGAATAGACATTTCTCCACAGAAGACCTACGAATGGCCAACAAGTACATAAAAAGATGCTCAATGTCACTAATCATCAGGGAAACGCAGATCAAAACCACAACGAGATACCACCTCATACCGTCCTCCTTGCTCACCAGCTTACTGCTCACCAGCTCTCTGGAGGAAACACACGGGAGGGTTCTGCCCTCTAGTGGCCACAGGCAGCTGGGTCTCTCCTCTTGGCTCGTGGGCCTCAGGGGAGCCCACTGGCTCTTCTCTTCTACTTTCTCTGGTGCCTGCTGCACAGGAACAAGCCCATTTCACAGGGGCGGAATCTGAGGCTGGTCCCAACAATGCCACCCAGGAATCTTAATCTCTGAGCACTTTTGAGCCCTGAAGGCCCTGCTTCCAGATGTGAGCCCCCCAAGCTGAGGCTCTGGGTGGTCCTGGGGTGACAGGGTCTGAGTCCACTAAGAGGGAGGCCTGACCATGCCCAGGATGAGGGCACTCACAGAGGATGCCAACACAAGCACGACAGGGGGCAGGGAGAGCCTCAGCTGCGGAGTGGGGACGTGCTTCTGCCCAGGCCTGGTGGGGCCTCCCCTCACGCCCATACCATGCTGCCCCCTTGCTAGCCTCTGTCATCAGGCTGTGACAGTGCCCATGGGTGGGGGGGGGCACCACAGGAGTTGAGAACTTGATCTAGGTGTTGATACAAAAGGTGCTTTGCCTCTGCACACCCCTGTCGCTGCCCCAAGTGAAAGGAGGCGGGGGACCTGAGGGAGGAGGGGAAACTGAGGGGAAGTGCCAGCTCTTTAGGGAGGGTGTCCACACTCCGTCCCTCAAGGGAAGACGAGTGTGTATCCAGTCAGGTAAAGCAAATCTTTCCTTGTCTTTCTGAACTGTGGGCTGAGGCTAGGACTGAGGTCAGAAAGGGGTCACAGATTACAATCCAGGCCAGTGACCTGTCAGGGGAGGGCAAGGACTGACGGCTGGGCTCCAGCACTGATCCACTGCCTCTCAGAACCTCTGTGTTATGGCCGTAAGTGGGGCTGCTAGTCCTCACTTCATGCCATTGCTATGGAAATGCGTCGCAGGAGTGAGCCCTTGGTCCTGTCAGTGTCAGTATTATCACCATTCCTGGCATCAGGGCCCTTTGTGATCAAAGCCCCAAACCCTTTCCAGTCTCATCTCCCACACTCCAGCCAAAGGAACTGCTCATGATTTCCCACGCTTGCCCGTATTCCCTCCTTCAGACCTTTGCACACTCAATTCTTTCCTTCTGCATGTCCCTTCCTTCCTCTCTGTTCCCCTCCCCTCCCCAAGCCTTTCAAAATTCTTTAGTCTCTCCCCACTAAATTTCCATCCCTCCCACTGGTTGAGACTTGGCTCCTTTCACACACACTCACACTTTGGGATTCCTCTGTCTTCTCTCCGCTTCTGATGCTCACCCCCCGCTCTTGCCCCTGAGCCACTGTGAGTTGGGGCATGGCTGGTCTCCCCATTGGCAGTGGTCTCCTCAGGGAGGGAAGCTGGGTCTTGCTCATCTTTAATACCCGCCCCCCAGCTCATGCTGAGGATCTCACTGGGGCCTGGGGTTCATACCTGCTCTCCTGTCTGAATTAAGGAAGTAAGGAGACACCTCCCACACTCAGGTCACATGGAGGGGCAGGGGCAGAGCTGGGAAGATCACCCAAGGGCCTGACCTCTGCCCAATCCCAGTGCCCATATTACAGAGGTGGGAGGGACTTGGTCCCTCCCAAAGGTCTTTGTGTGGACAGAGGCAGGAGCTGACTGGTGAGGCCTCTTCTGAAGCAGAGCTGCCATCTCCTGAGCCCAGCTCCTTCCCCACGCCCGAGAGACCCTAGAGATTGAGGTCAGCTGCCTGCTGGGCCCTCTCCTCCAGGCTAGACCTGGACTACACCCTGCCCCCATGTAGTCAGCAGGGCTGGCTGAAGGTGTGGCTGTCCCAGGCCCTGTTTGGGCTAAATGTGATTAGGAGGGAACTTCCCCAAAGTGACCCTCTTGGAAAAGGTTGACTTTTCCAGGACCTCTGACTCTGGAAGAAGCAAATCCTAGTCTCTCTCTGATTCTACTTTCTGACTCCATAAAATGGGTGTAGAAGGATCTGGGACAGGAGATTAAAAGGGGATGGGCAGGTGGGTGCTTTGGGCAGGTGGAAATTTAGTCCCAGGTCCTGGGAGCTCAGTGGCAGATTCCAGAATCCGCCAGGCCAGTTTCTGGAGAGGCTGAAGTGTTGAGTTTTGCGGCTCTCCTGGACCTGTTTCAGATGTGTCTCCTGGCCCTCCCTGAGCTCACTGTCCCCCTTCCCTGTCCTTCCACAAATTGCACTGAGGGTTTTCTGGCCAGTAGGCACCAACGTTCCAAGGAAATAGAGGGCAAACCCAGTTGATGATGGAAATGGGCTTTCAAAAAAGACAACTTTGGGAGGCCCTGGGCTCCCTTCCCTTTGACCAAAGAAGTCCCCACCTGGGAAAGTGGGGGTAGGGAGGGGTACAGGAGCAGGCACAGGACTGGGCTTTCTGCCTGGCTGCAGCACTTTGGGTCTTATGTTGGAAAATGTCTGGGTGAACAGCTCATGGGCAGGTGACTTTTCTCTGAGCTGTTTCATCATCAGAATACAGGGCTGTGGTGAGAACTGAATGAGTCCACGCCTGGACAGACTATCTGATGCAGTGCCGCACACATGTGAAGTGGGCCACGAGCAATCACTAATCAGAAATTGCACAGCTGTAAGTCCATGCCCGTTGCTGTGCGTCCTCCTGGGATGTGTGTGTACATGTGTGCTGCGTTTCCACATGTGGACAACCATGTCTTGGCACAGGTGTGGGTGTGGGTCCGTTGGAGTAATTTCTCCTACAGAACCAGTGCTCAGAACGTAACAGATATGGAGTAGTCTGAGGAAAGGCTGGTGCTTGGATGCAGGCAGGAGTGGACAGGCTGAACTTGGGGAGGAGACAGGGCAAGAACAAACAGAGTCGAGGTAAGTCCATATTGGGTACAGTGGCTGAGTTCTATTAAGGTCAAGCCCTGTCACCTCCTGCACCAGGGCTGCCCCTCAGGAGAGGGTTGGGCTGAGCCACTCCCCCCAGCAAGGTTGCTTGCAGCTGACCCTCATGCCCCACCTCAGCCATGTAGTCCTGGGGCCTCAGAACAGCCCAGGGTCCCGTGGTGACAGGTGGTCCAGCTCACTCGAGGGCGTGACATGGCCTGTCAGGCTGTGATCTGCTGGCACACTTGCGGTAAAGCCTCCAAAGTCACCATGATACAAACTGCTACTTATATGTCTATGACCTCATTCACCAGCCAGTGGACTAGACATTCGGTTGTCACTGATACGAGAACCGGGGGGCCAATTCCCAGCCAGGGTCCTGCAGGATGGTTGGATGAAGGGAGCGCTAACGTGCAGGCATAGGCCACGGCATGCTTCCCTCTGCAGCTGCCCCGGCCCTGCCTACTCCTCATTTTGGAGCTCACCCTGGAGCCTTATTTTTCCTATTGAGGAATAGCTCACATTTAGTAAAGTGCCATGATTGTGACGGTACAACTCAATGACTTTCACACAAATGGACATCCATGTAACCATGACCCCAAACAAGGTTTGTCACCCCAGAAAATTCCCTCATGTCCCTTCTCAGTCAAAATCTCCTACCCCAGAAGTAACCATGGTTCTGACCTCTGTCATCAGAGATGAGTTTTGCTGTCTCAGGACGTCAAGTAAATGTCATCATACAGTGTGTTCTTGTTTTGTGACTGGCTTCTAGATTCACCCATGTTGTGTGTAATGTTTGTACATTCCTTTTTATCACTGAGTAGTACCCTACTGTATGGATAGCCTACTCTTTATTTATCTGTTCTTCTGGGTATTGGGGTTGTTTCTACTTTTTGGCTATTATGAATAAAGCTGCAATGAATATTCTTGTGCAAGTCTGTGTGTGGGATGTGTATTTTTTTCTCTTGAGTAAACACCTAAGAGTGGAGAAGCTGGATCACAGAGTAAGTCTGTGTTTACCTTAATAAGAAGCTGCCAATAGCAATGTATGTGAATTCTGTTGTTCCCATCCCTGGAGGTCCCTCTGTTCCAGACCCTTCATTGCCTCAAAGGGCATACCCATTGCCCTATCTAAAGGTGGACCTGGCTGCTTGAGTGGCAGGCATCGTCCAGGAACCTGAAGTCCTATTGCAAGGAGGGGTCTGGCTAATGTGGGTCACGCCATCGGGGAGCTAGCAGGGGAGAAGGAAACCCACACTTGGTGAGCACCATCTACTACTCAGGCCTTACGTATGTGCCTTTTATACAGTCCCCTGGGTGCTGGGATCCTGCCAGGAATGGCAGACAAGACATTTGCTGTCTGCAGAGAGCCCTGCCCCAACCTACCAAGGGTGTTTGTCCCTAGCAGCTGCTCTCTGGCCACCATGCTGGATCTAGCACATGACCCAGTACAAAGGCTCTGGGAAGGTCTGTAAAGCCTCTCAAAGTCCCCACTGCACAGAAAGGAAGAGCAAGGCCCCAGGAGAGGAGGACTCTGCCCCATAGTTATAAGCACAGCTGGGCTATGACTCAGGTTTCCTGCTCCCAGCTCAGGAGAGGAAATCAGGCCTCCTCCCTTGGACAGAGGCCCTTTCTATGCCCCCCTTTAATCAAACCAACCCTACGGAGGGCTTCACTCAGCTGGGAGCCCCTCTGGGTGGGCCATGTCACAGTCCTGTCTGTGAGACCCAGTCCCTGGGACAGGCATACAGCAGGCATCAATGAGAAGAAGGATGGATGAATGATTGAGTCTGGCTCTGCCGCTCGGGAAAACGCTAGCAGACTCCTTCTCTGAAATATTCAGCAGCGTGTTCATAGCTCAATCCCAAATCTTAGAGTGGAAAGAACTTCTAGATAGCTTCGAATGCAGTGCTCTGATTTTAACAGCCCACATGTTACTAGCCGAATTTTGAGGATAAAGTAATTGATACCAGGAAATTAAGTGGCTGCCTCAAGTTTTGTACTCCAGACCTGACAGAATGACTGGATAAAGACAGTGGAGAATGGAAACTGGAGGCTTTAGGAGCAAGACCCAATAGAAATGAAGATCATACATCTCAGGAATTATAAAGTAAGTAATGAGAAAATTAGGATTCAATTGACCACACTTCATTTTGTACAAAGCTACTGGGGAAAGCAAGTTCCATTGACATTTGCCCTGATTTTGTCTGTACTATGCAGAAATTTCTTTTTTCCCAAATTCACCCAGTGCTGACATGTGGTAACCACATTGGGGGCCCAGAGGTGGCACCATGCATTTGGCTGTAAGGCCAGACAGGTATCTGTGAGGCTCTTTTTCATCAGGGAGATTAAGCTGCCCTGTTGCTATAACAGGGATCAAACAAACATATTAAATATCCTTGTTAATGATGTATAGATTCACACCAATATCCTGACAGTTATTGTATGTAAGCTACACCTTAATGAAAAAGGAAAAATGACAGCACGGGGAGAGGCAGGCGGTGGGATGGATGGCATGGGACAGGAAGGGACTGTGGTCTCCCATCATGGCAAGCAGGCAGGGTGTGGAGACAGGACTCGGGAGCATCAGAGGGATGCAGGCTGTGCTTGTCCAAGCCCAGCAGGTGGCTTGTGGGAGAAACTGAGAGGGTCCATGCTCATATCTCCTTTTACCCTTTCCTCTCTGGGTGGGCTTGCCCTGTCACCTCCCTTCCAAGGGGCTGATGCTCAGCCCTCTTCATGAATTTCCCACCCCTAACCCTCCAGGAGGGTCATAATGGGCTTGAAGAATGTTCTATGCCTGAGCTGGCCCTCTTCCCTACTCCTTCCTGGCTCCTAGGCTGCAAGCAGCCAGAAACAGGAGCCCTTGGCCAGCACAGCAAGCCTCGGTGCCTTGGCTCTAAATGCCAGTCCCTCAACCCCGACCAATCTCAGCCTGAACACAACCTGGAACCCCAACCTTGGAGGTTCCAAAACCTCCTCCAGCTCTTGGAATCTGGCTTCTCTGGGGGTGAAGCCTGGGGGACTGCTTCTTTACAATGTGGTGTCCAGAGCAGGTAGGTAGAGGCCCCCAGCGAATAGGAACTAAATGCCTTATCAAAGGCATATACATTAAATAAAAGTGTGTGTGTATTCATATATTTACATATATATGTGAGTGTGTGCATGTATACATGTATGTATATATATACTTTTTAATGTGTATCACTGTTGATGGGGGATTTATTATATGTATTCATGTACATCTTAATACATGTTATATTAGTTACATTTTATTATATTTTCATATACATTTAAAATTTCATATTACATATATTTCATGCTTCATTTACATATTACATTTTATTATATATTACATTTTCATACATACATATGTTATATTATTCATACAATTTCATACAATAATATAACATATACATGTATATTATTAATATATTATGTTTAATATTTAACATATATATATATTAATTAAAAGGAATGAAAACCCATGTTCACAGAAAGATTTGTATATGAATGCTCATATCAGTGTTATTCATAATAGCCCCAAAGTGGAAACAACAACCCAAATGCCCATCAACAAGGGAATGGATAAACAATTGTGGGACATCCATACAATGGAACACTACCCAACAAGGAAAAGAAGCGAGCTACTGCTGCATGTAACAACATGGAAGAATCTCAAAATCATTATGCGGCATGAGAAGAGACAATCAAAAAAGAGAACATACTATATAATTGCATTTATATAAAATTCTGGAAAATGCAAACTAACTTGTAGTGACAAAAATCAGACCAGTGTTGCCTGGCCTGGTGGCAGAGGGAGGGATGGATTGCAAAAAAACATGAAGAAACTTTCTGGGATGATGAAAATAATTGTTTTCTTTATTGTGGTGGTGATGGTTTCAAGGGTATATTCATATATCAAATCTTTGTCAAAGATTGTATATAAAGATTGTATAGTTTAAACATGTGTAATTTATTGTATTTCAATTATATTTCAGTAATTTTTAAAAAGAAGTATTTTCAATCACATTCCTTTAACAATATTATTAATATTTTAATGTTGTAATTTAATATCATTTAACAATAATCATTTAACATAATACTTTGTGAAGGGCAAAGTGATCATACTCCTTTAATGAATAAAATAAAATTTATTTTAAAATAGTTTATCTCATCTTTAAGTCTTCCTTTTCAAATTTCTATACTTTGTGCATGTTTTATAATGCCTGTAATTTTTTCTAGAATATATGTATAAAATAATATGATTTAGACATACATAAACATATCGGAGGGCATATGCTCAAAACTTCACGGATGTGGGTACAATATTTTGAAGACCAGTAGAATACAGAGCTGCTGAATCTCTATTCCTTGGGCATTCTGTGTGATCAAAGTAATATTTTTTAACCTGAAATAAAGGAGTGGTCAAACATTAAAGAAAAGAAAAAAAGAAATAATCTTCAGATGCATGGAACAATGTGGATGAATTTCAAACACAGACATAGAAGAGTATTACTCTATGATGAATTTTAAAAAAACAGACAAAACTAATCTATAGAGATAAAAACCAGATCAGTGGTTGCCTGTGGGCAGGCACTGGAAGGGAATGGGAGGAACTTTCTGGGCTGAAGGAAAGCTTTGTATCTTGATTGTGGTGGTAGTTACCTCTGTTGGCACTTAGAGAACTGTACACTTATAAAATGGGTGCATTTTATTGTATGCAAATTATACCTTCAAAAAGAGTGTTGTAAAAACCCTCATTGTGCTGGTCAAGCAAAGTCCAATATGAGCCACATTTGACCAAGGGCTATAAGTTTGTGTTCTTGTACCAGTCTCTATAGACTTTTCTTTTCTCATACAGTTTTTTAATGGAGATATTCACACACCATAAAAATTCACCCTTTTAAAGTGTACAATTTTGTGGTATTTAGTATATTACGAAGTTATGCAACCATCACCGTATCTAATTTTAGAACATTTCACCACCCCAAAGAGAACCCTACAGCTCTGTTTCCCCTGCGTTGCTGAGTTGAGTGTCCTTGGTCACCTGTGTGGTGCCTGAGAGCTCTTGTCAGCAGATAAGAAGTTGAAGGTGCAAAAAGGTTTAAAAAGGCATGGCCCAGTAATATAAAATTGAGAACACTCTGCCGATTAATTCATTTTTTTCCTCCATGAATCGAGAAAAGAGTGCTGTGGAGGCAGAGATGGCTTCTTGGGAATGAATGGGGCATAGCCCTGGGCTTGTAGCATTCAAGAATGGAAATGGGGTCCCGATGCATATGCCTTCCCCAAGGTAGGTGACTGGGGAAAAACAAGCTAAGTGCCTTAAGTAGACTAAAAAGGAAGTGGAGAGCTCTTGGGAGGCCTCCTGGAGGAGGTGGCTTTGGGGCAAGGCCAATTATTTCTCAAAATTCTGTTGCGCTTTACAGTTTGCAAACAGTGCTTATAAACATTATGTCCTTGGATTTTGAGGCAAGATAGATGGCTTCATGTCCATTTTACAGAGATGAGAAAACTGAGGCCCAGAGAGGGGAAGGGTCCTATAAAGTTCTCATAAAGAAGCAATGACTAAATCTGGACTTGACCCCAAGCTGTCTGCCTCAATGTTCACTTTTTCCCTTACAACACAGCACAGAAGAGAGGGATGCCTGGTGGGGAGAATTGCAGGAGGAAAGTTATGAAGGTGGAACAGGGCAGGTGTTTGGGAGACATGTGGCAGTGGCCAGTACCCCGAGGGAAGGAGGGCCTGCAGAGTGGACCGGCCCTCAGTGGAGAGTGGCATGGTGTGAGCAGTGACTCTTTGGTGGTGATCACTTGATTACTTGGATGATCAGCCATAGGGAATCATATGACTCACCTCACTTGAGCTGATTGAAGGGAGCTGGCTGGTCAGTGGCAAAAGGGCCACTAATTGCTCACAGTAGGGCCTGGCACGCTGCAGATCTTAAGATCATCTTGGGTTGAAAACAGCCCCGTGCTCTGGCTAAAGGCTCTACCGGTCCTCAGAGTCCAGGCCTGGCCCTTGTGTTCTCATTCAGAGAACAGGCCTGCGTGGAAACAGCAGGCAAGGCTTAAGAGGATCGGGGATTCACATGGGATGCTCAAACACTGACCTCTTGGTCGTGAGGAGAGGGAGTTATAACCCTTACTCCACAGAGCCAATAAAAAGTGGAGGCAGAAATGGGAATGGCCAGGGTGCCTCATGGGTATGCCAACCTCTGGTTGTGGATGCCACTAACTGACCCAATACCCACCCTCTCGTCTACCCACTGCCTGTCAGGAAAAGGGCCAGCCTCTTAGTGAATGAGACAGCCACATCTCTGCCCTCAGGGGGACTGATGTCTGTCTGTGGGGTTTGAAAGGGTAACAGAACCCAAACAAGTAACACACACAGATATGAATTTTAAATACAATTGTGAAGGAAACAACGAAGGGAGAGAGAGAGAGGTCCTGTTTCGATGGGGTGGACAGGGAGGGCTCTCTGAGGAGACCACCTTGTTAAACAGATACTGGAACAGTGAGAGGATACCAACTATATGAAGGTGGGATGGATAGGGTGCCAGGCAGTAGGCACAGTGTGTGCAAGGGCCCTGCGGTAGGGAGGACCTTGGTACACTTATGGATGGAAAGAAGACAGGTGAAGCTGAACTGCAGTAAACGAGGCAGGTGAGTGGTAACAGGGTGAGTTTGGAGGGTGAGCGGGGCCGATCTCATGCCAGAATAAGTTTTCTGGTTTTATTCAAAATGCAACAGGAAACGCTGGCAGCCTTTTAAGAACGGGTGGCCATGACCAAAGTCAGTTTTCTCCATGCTCCTCTAGGGGCTGCCTCTTCTGTGAATAACTCCCATCCTGAATTTCCAAGCAGCATAGTCGATGAAGGAGCTGGCATTCCTGGTCTGTGACCTAGCTCTGCCTCTCTAAGGGTGACCTGGAAGCTCCCAGCTTGTTCTCTGTCTCTAGAGAATGGCATAATTACCCTGAAGGATGTTGCAAGGGCTAAAAAGATTTTGTGCATGTGTACACACACTCACACCCACACAAGGCCCATCACAAGAAGACTCTCAAGTGATCGTTTTTCACTTGTTCCCTGTGGCTCTCTGTTCTTCCTCTTCCTCAGGTCACAAAGGTGAACAATGGAGAGAGGCTGGAGTCAAGATGTCTCAATTCTAAAATATTTGGATAAATTGAAAGATAGCACATGTCCTGGCTGGGAAAATGAAATATAGAATATTTGATCTGTTTAAATTAATTCATGAGTTTAATGCAACTCCATGTAAAATCTCAAATTTTTTCGAACTGAAAATATCAGTAATGACAGCTGACATTTATTGAGTATTTACTATGTGCCAGGCATTGAGATTGTAAGGCAGGTCTTACTCTTATCTGCGTGTTATAGACTAAGATCCTAAGGCCTAGAGGGGATAAGTAACTTGCTAAGGTCACCAAGCTGGGAAGTGTTGAACCTGAATGGTTCCAGCTCAATTCCAAAACCAGCACTGTTAACCCCTGATTACCTAGGATGTCTATGGACACATAAACCAGTGTGGATATCAAATGATATTCCGAATAAAAGAAGACTCCATGAGGGGAATCTAGCCATGTTAGATCCTATTTTAAAGAACCAATATTTAGATCCATATGGTGGTATCTGCTTAAACTGAGGCTTATGAAAGGAAATGGAGACTTCAGAAATAGATCAACCTGAGATATGGGATATGGAAGCAACCTAAGTGCCCCTCAATAGACGATCAGATAAAGATGTGCTACATATATACAATGGAATATTACTTGGCCATGAAAATGAATGAAATCTTGCCCTTTGCAACAACATGGATGGACCTAGAGGGTATTATGCTGAGTGAAATAAGCCAGAGACAAACAAATGCCATAAGATTTCACTTACATGTGGAATCTACAGAGCAAAATAAATGAACAAAACAAACAGACTCATAGATACAGAGAACAAACTGATGGTTGCCAGATGGAAGGGGGTTTGGGTGGATGGGTGAAAAAGGTGAAGGGATTAAGAAGTACAAATTGGTAGTTATAAAATAGTCACAGAGCTGTAAAGTACAGCATAGGGAATATAGTCAATAATATTGTAATAACTATGTATAGTGCCAGGGGGGTACTAGACTTATCGGGGGATCACTTCATAAATTATATTAATGCCTAACCACTATGCTGTAACCTGAAACTAATATAAAATAATATTGAATGTAAAAAAAAAACAAAAAACAAAAACACCACAGATAGATCAACCAACATCAAAAGCTTAGCATAAAAGTAGATTTTACTAAACAAAGGCTAAGGGAAGAATTATTTAATAAATGATGACTGCATAAGCAATAAAAACTGGTGATGGTGGTGGTGAGTTAAACCCATATTTTACTTCACACAGCAAAATAAACTTGGGAAAGATAATCATCAAAATATAAACTATAAAATGATATTGTAGAAAGCTAGCAGAAAATAAACTATCAGATGGGTAGAAGAAAGCTCACTTTGTCAGCATTGAAGCAATAAAAATAATCACAAAGGACTATAATGACACATTAAACATTAAAGCAAAAAAGAACACTGGGCTGGGAAATATTTGCATCATTGATGATACAAGAATAGTATTTATCATATAAATAATGCTTACTCAAAGTCAGAAGAGGTTCAAGTCCCCAACAGATGGATGAATATGTACACATTATTCACAGAAAGAGGAATACAGGTGGTAAATGCATGGAAAAACATTCATTTTTAAAGACGTCTAAGAGATGCTAAAGTAATCTTGAACTACCAATAGACATTACTAAATTAGAAGAAAAAAAGAGATGGTACCCAATGCTTACAAATGTATATTAAGCTTCTTACACTTGTTCCTGGGAGGTGGCAGAATGAGTGGCCCAACTCTTTGGGAAAAGTCCTTCCGCACTGTGGAGCAAGACCACTCTGCCGTTCCTTATCCTTCCACCTAGATGTGTGGCTGCCAGGAATTTGTCCCAAGTGGGCAATTAAAGGCTATATTAGCAAATAATTGTAAAGAACCCAAATATGCCCTATTAGGAAACTGAAAGGATGAGGATACCCGCACCCCTCAAAAATGAATCACGTGAACAAAAGAAAAATGTGAGTAGCAAACAAATGAGAATGTGTAGTAGCAACTATGTAAAAACATGTATATAAGGAGGGAGGTTTTACTGCGTGAAAAGTTGCACTCCGTAGCTATGGCTACATTTTTTTACATTTTTCTTTCTCTCTGGTTGTCATATTGTCTTTTCAGTGGTGGCAAATTTTTTTAAAAAAATCTGGATTCAAATCCAGCCAGCAGCGTGATTTTGAGCAAGTTTGTAAAGTGGGGTAGTATTTCCCAGGGCAGTGGTGAGGTCAGTGGGAAGTGGCCTGAGCCCGCATCTGGAACCACAGACCTCCTTGCGGTGGGGGCGCCTCCTCCTTCCTGAAAGCCAGAAGCCATCAGCACTCTCCTGGGTCTCAGAGGCGCGGGGGCTCCCTACTGGAGGGAAATTTCCAGAGCAGGTGGGGAGGGGGGTGTCCCACCGGCACCTGCGCTCGCTGGGTAGAGGGCGAGCTCAGGGAACATAACCGCCCGTTTCGGGGCCTGTTGCAGCCACCTTCGAGCTTCTGTCCCGACCCCCGGCCCCGGCTCTCCTGCCGGAATTCGGCAGCCGTCTTGTGCCCCCTCACTGGGGCCCCGAGCGACAGGAAAACTCGGATTTACAGGACGCCTCCTGCGGAAGCCTGGAGACATCGGGTGCGCCAGCGGGGCCGGAGTCTGACTTCGCAGACAGGGGGCACTTGGGTGCCAATTTAGGTCTCAAAGGACGCGCCAGATTCCCCGACGTGGGCCAAGCGGGTGGACGCAGCTCTCTCTAACAGAGACACGCGCCCATCTGGGATCCCGCCGCCGCTCCGTCCGTTCCTTTGCTAATGCCATCTTGCCAGAGGCGGTCACGTGCGGAAACCAGCGGCGAGCTTTGCCCGGGCCCAGACGCCAGGACCGACACGAAGACGCCACTGGGTTCCCTGGGCTCCGTCCACAACCCGAAGTGAGGTGCGCGGGCCCTTCCCTCGTAGGTCGGAGTAGGGACGGGGTGGGCGCAGGGTCCCTGGGGGCGCGTCTGCCAGTCGGGGCACGTCAGCGCGGGGCCGCAGCGCCGTCTGGGCCCGAGGCGCCGCCGCGTGCCCTGCGCTACGGCCTTGGGGGTGTCCGCGGCAAGTTGTGGGCTCGTGCCACGAGGGGCGGGGGTGGCTGGCGGTGCTGGACCCCCAGCACCTCAGTCAGCGGATGCCTCGCAACCAGCGAGGCCCCAGCTGGGAGGGACGGCTCGAGGGCGGGTTGGGGAGGCCGGGCCGGGGGGCGCCACGCGCGCGGCGCGAGGGGCGCGGGCTGCCGGGAGGAGCGCGGATGGGGTGGGGGGGGCGCGGGCGCATGCGCCCTGAGCCCGTGCCATATTGGAATGAGTCGGAGCGCGGAGCGCCGCCGCCGCCGCCTCCGCCGGAGCGCGGGTGGAGGGGGGCGGGGAGAGCTGCCTGCCGCCCCGCTCCGCCGAGCCCAGCAGGAAGGAGGGCGCGAGCGGGCGAGCGCAGGCGGCGCGAGCGAAAAAAGCGCCCGTGCAAGGGAGCGAAAAGAAGGAAAGAAAGAAAGAAAACGAGCGCGAGAGAGGGAAAAGCGAGCGATTGAGGAGCGCGCGCGCGAAAACTCCCGGCAGGTAAAAAAGCGGGGCTGCCGGCTGGGCCTTCCCGCGCCGCGGCCTGAAGGGGCGGCGGCGGCGCTGGGGCGGGGGACCGCGCGGTGCCCCGCTCGACGCGGCCGCGCAACTTTGCCAACGAAAAACCGCCGGGAGCCGAAGGGCAGCGGGCGCGCAGGCTGAGGCGCCAACGGGCGGCGGCGGCACGTTGGGGGCGGGGGCGGGCGGGGGGGAGCGCGGCGCCCGCGCGCGGCCTCGCGCGGCCCGCGCGCCGGCCGGCCGGGCTGCAGGAGCGCGCCTGGGCGCCTCGCCGCGGCGGCGAGCGGCTGCGGCGGCCAGCAGCCCCAGGCGGACAGCGCGGCGCGCGAGTCTCGCGGGCGTGAAAGGAAAGTGGCCGGACGGCGGCACCGGCAAGCTCCCAAGTTCCCGGAGCGCTGGGCCCGCTGCTGCGCGCCCCTCCCGGCGCGTCCCGAGCTCCCGCCCGCCGAGCCCCCGCGGACCCGCCCCCCGGGCTCGCTCTGGGGCCGGGGCGCGAACCCGCAGCAGCGTCCGGGGGCGCGCTGGTCCGAACTTCGGAGGGCCGAGGTGGCCGCTGCGCGGTGGCGGAGCGTCTAGCGGCTGCCGCAACCGGTTGCTTCGGGCCAGCGTGGTGGAGTGCGCCGGGCCTTCCCGGGCTGCGTGCGAGCGTTCTGGGGCTCGCCGGGCCCCGAGCTGCCACTTGGGAGTCCGTGACCGTTTCGATTTCTGTTCTCGAAGTCTGGTTTTGGACATCGAGAGGAGCCTGGGGAGAGGCGAACAGAGTGTTCTGAGAAGCAAGGCCTGCTCCGAAGGGGGCAGAAACGCCTTCTGAGAACAAATTCCCGCGGAAAGGATGTATGTTAAGTTTTTCACAAGATGTCAACTGTTCGCTGCGGTCTAAAACTAAGCTGTAAAACACGGGTCACCTACAGGGCTTGTGAGTTGCTGGGAGTTGGGGGTAGGTCACTCCTGCCAGAGACCGGGTTTTTGTTTAGTGGGGGTTATTCTCTGCAGGCCACTCAAAGCAGTGCTGGTGACCCGTCCCACGTCATGTTTCGTGAGTCCTACTTAGCAGTGACATAGTTTGATAACCAAGTAAACATCAAAGAAATGTGAAAGGAAACAAGATGGATTTTGTCAATCCCTGCATTGTCTTCTCTTTAAACTGTATTTTTAAGGTGTTATATTTACTTTATTGCATCGGAAGTAAAATGCATGAAAATGTAATTTTCATTTGCCAGCTGTCTTGAGAGGAGGAAGATGAGTGTGTCTTCGTGTGTGCTCTTTGGGGCCTTTTGGCCCCGTGGTTTGAGGGGTATGTTGAATCATTCTAGGCCACAGGTAGATTCAGAGTTCACATTTGTTTACAATGTCAGAAAAGTAACGGCCTGGTGGAAACGGGAGTGGCCCAAGATCAGGAAACAGTTCTGTTACTACCGTTGTCATTTACTAGCCACATTATTATGGGTAGTCTCTTACCCTTAATAGGTTTGGTTTTACTTATTTGCAAAATTAGAGGATTGAATGGATCATCTTTCTGTGTGCTTTGGTTCTAAAACTTGGCGACTTTTTAAAATGAAACATTAAAAAAATCACATTTGAAAGGTCCTACCTAAAAGGATTCACAGTATGCATCTTTATTAAAATACATTTAGGAAAAACATCTTGGTAGCTATAGCTAGGATGATTTTATATTTTATGTCATTACCTGCGTAAGACATTTAAAAATATTTTTTAGTGTTTTTAAAATTATCTTAAGTTTTTTTTATTGAGGTCTACTTTGCAATAAGAGCTTTAAGAATACAGTTCAACGACTTTTTACGTGTGTGTGTGTCCTGATAACCACACTCAGATCAAGGTATAGAACATTTTCAGCTTCCCAAGGGGCTCCCTTTATATTCCTCCCATTAAGTAAACGCTTCCTGCCTCCACAAGGCACCACTGTTTTGACTCCTATCATTACTGATCAGGATTGCTTCAAAACAGGACCCTTTTGAGGGTGAACGGGGCCAATATTAATAATTAAGCTGAAGGACAACAGGTGTATAAACCTGGAGTTACAGTCATTGCTCTGTGACCCTAAATACTTTTATAACAATTGTTATAGTTTTCACTATCTAGAATAACTAAAAATTCTGACCCTGGAGACTTCTTAATCAGAGGTCACTTTTTAGCTGAGGCAGTATTTTGCAGGTTTGAACCTGTCCTTCTGGGGAGGCCTTGTGGTCACAGGCCCAGTATTAATCTATTACTTCCCATTTTTGGAATACAGGTATTATATTTGCTGACATGAACTTTCCCAACAAGTCAGAGTTTAGGTGTCAGTAGGTGAATCAGTTCCTTAAAGCCAGGAATTTGCTGAGAAAATTGAATGAAAATTGATTTTTTAAAAGTTCAGTGAATTAAAGAATGTGGGTATAAAGCTTTCAACAACCTTTTAAATGACAGCAATTAACTTGATTTATATATGCAGGATATTCAGTTGGCTTTTGACATAATTAAAACTCTAGCAATGAAAGCAAAAACAAAAGGTAACTAAATTGTCAGGTGTAATTTAAAAAAAAATTCAACATAATAAAGATAGCTTTTTGTATTAGATCTCTAGGAAGTTAGGTTTTTTATATTCTCCACTGAAGCAAGTACTTCAACAATTTTCTTATCCTTTTTAAAAAACATTCTTGTACCTTTTCTTGTTCTGCTGCTGAAGGAGAGGTGTTAGAGGCTGTGTGTTTTTCACTGTGAGGATATCTGTGAAAATTGGGAACAGTGTAAGGCCTGTAGTAGGAATGTACGGGGCATAGTCCACAAAGTTCAAAGATTTTCTTTTTGTGACATAATTTTGTTTTTCTGTGACTAAGTTAGCTAGCCAACTGGCTAACAACTAAACTGAATTTGGTCATTCTACCCCAAGATTCAAGAGAGTAATTGATTATTGAGTTATTGATCCTCCTTGTTTTGTATGTGGCTCTTTGTAGATTTCTTAGTTTTTGCGTTATTAGGTATTTAATTTAAAACAGATTAAAAATTTATGAATGCAACTAAAGAGATGTACAATGAGAAACAAAATACATATAAAAGAGAATTTCCTCTTTTGGTATTTGTTTCCTTGTAAACTCTGATTTTTCTCTTTCAAAATACTTTGCCTATCCATAATCTTGCTGCTTCTGTAGGGTATTTTTGTTTTAACAGTGGTAACTAGACTGGACTTAGCTATAGAATGATGGTGTAGAAGCAGATATTGTTTGACTCTGAAGTCTGTAGAAAAGGTGAACTTTCTAAACTTCATTGGTTTTTTTGATGATGTCATGTTATGTTCACATTAAATAAATGGATACAATCCAAAAAGCAGAAGACAATTCTGTAGGTAGGTAATTTGAATGCTAAATGTTTTTATATTAAAAATTTTCTGTCTTACAATTTCCTGAAACTTTACTTTCTGTAATTATTTGGCGGGTAGCCAATATTTCAGGATAATTTAAGTGAAAATAAAGGAACATGTAATCAGTAAATGGTACCTCTTTGTTATGGCAGGAAATTTTTCTTTCAGTAAATTACATTTGTTATCTGACTGTGACGTTTTATAATTGAAAAAAATATTTTTCCTTATACATAGTCGTTAAATTGGATGAAAGTCTCTGGGGATTTTGGTAACCTGGGAGATTTTGAACCATTAGACTTTGGGGAGTGGGATTTTGATATGACTGTATGCTGCTTCAAGTGGTACTAGCCCCATTGGAAAATGATTTAAAATAGAAAGGATGTGGTCAGGTTGTTGCAAGTTCATTTTTAAACTTTACAAAAGTGGGAGAGAGGATAAGAACAAAGATAAGTTATTAATAGAACAATTATGACTTCACTACAGAAGTTTTAGCAAATTTGATTGTAAACCTTTGGCTATATGTAACTCAGAGGTACCTGAAGATTACTATACAATTATTTTCTAGTTTCTTTTATTCAAGAAGATGTTTATAACCTTATTCAGCTCTCTTTATCTTTAGATGATCACTCAAGGACATAATTGAAAAACAAGCAATCTAATCTATATATTGTGCTAAATGATTATGTTAAATCCCTTCTGAACTTTGTGGTCTGATAGCTGTGTAGCTTCAGAGCCACGCACTTGGCTGTACATGAAGAGGCGATACGGTGGCATTTCTGTCTGTGCTGCATGCAGGTTCCTTTGGATGCTTTTGCTTAATCTAGAGAGAGGTTAATTACAGGACTGATTCGGGGCGCATAGGGTAGTTGAGAGTATCTGGTTGGTCTAGGAAAGTTGGTTCTGGTTTGAGATGACATTTGGAGAGTCTTAGATGAAAGATGGAAGGTGGTTTGTTGTCACTTGGAGGTGCAAGACAGTCACGTATTTGGAATGACAACATGAGATGGACTGAGAAATTTAGCAGTTATTAAAATACCTCAAGAGTTTCTCCTGCTGTAATTCAATTTAAAGTGTCTGTCAACAAGCACTTTGATTAGAATTCCAAATTATTATTAATTTTTTTTTTACCCTGAATAGTTTTTTATTTATTTATTGGGGTGACAATTGTTAGTAAAATTACATAGATTTCAGGTGTACAATTCTGTATTACATCATCTATAAATCCCATTGTGTGTTTACCACCCAGAGTCAGTTCTCCTTCCATCACCATATATTTGATCCCCCTTACCCTCATCTCCCACCCCCCACCCCCGTTACCCTCTGGTAACCATTAAACTATTGTCTGTGTCTATGAGTTTTTGTTTCTTGTTTGTTTGTCTTGTTCTTTTGTTGTTTTGTGGTTTATATACCACATATCAGTAAAATCATATGGTTCTCTGCTTTTTCTGTCTGACTTATTTCGCTTAGCATCATACTCTCAAGATCCATCCATGTTGTCACAAATGTTCCTATATCATCTTTTCTTACCGCCAAATAGTATTCCATTGCGTATATATACCACAACTTCTTTATCCATTCATCTATCGAAGGACATTTTGTTGTTTCCATGTCTTGGCCACTGTAAACAAAGATGCAATGAACATTGGAGCACATATGTCTTTATGTATAAATGTTTTCAGATTATTTGGGTGGATACCCAGGAGAGGGATTGCTGGTTCATATGGTAATTATATTCGTAATTTTCTGAGGAACCTCCACACTGCCTTCCATAACGGCTGCACCAGTCTGCATTCCCACCAACAGTGTATGAGGGTTCCTTTTTCTCCACAGCCTCTCCAACACGTGTTACAATTTGTCTTGTTGATGATAGCCATTCTGACTGGGGTGAGGTGATACCTCATTGTGGTTTTGATTTGCATTTCTCTGATGATTAGTGATGTTGAGCATTTTTTTTTTTTTTTTTTTTTTTTAATTGGGGAAGGGGAACAGGACTTTTTATTGGGGAACAATGGTCAAATTGTTGTCCTTTCAATCTTAGTTGTGGAGGGTTCTGTTCAGCTTCAAGTTGTTGTTCTTTCAGTCTTAGTTGTGGAGGGCGCAGCTCAGCTCCAGGTCCAGTTGCCATTGCTAGTTGCAGGGGGGCACAGCCCACCATCCCTTGCGGGAGTCGAACCAGCAACCTTGTGGTTGAGAGGACACGCTCCAACCAACTGAGCCTTCCGGGAGCTCAGCGGCAGCTCAGCTCAAGGTGCCGTGTTCAATTTTAGTTGCAGGGGGCAGAGCCCACCATCCCTTGCGGGAGTCGAGGAATTGAACTGGCAACCTTGTGGTTGAGAGCCCATGCTCCAACCAACAACTGAGCCATCCCGGAGGCAGCTCAGCTCAAGGTGCCGTGTTCAATCTTAGTTGCAGGGGGCAGAGCCCACCATCCCTTGCGGGACTCGAGGAATTGAACTGGCAACCTTGTGGTTGAGAGCCCACTGGCCCATGTGGGAATCGAACCGGCAGCCTTCGGAGTTAGGAGCACGGAGCTCTAACCGCCTGAGCCACCGGGCCGGCCTGAGCATTTTTTCATATGTCTATTTGCCATGTGTATGTCCTCTTTGGAGAAATGTCTCTTCAGGTCCTCTGCCCATTTTTCAATTGGGTTGTTTGTTTTTTTGTTGTTAAGTTTCATGAGTTCCTTGTATATTTTGGATATTAGCCCCTTGTCGGAGGAACTGTTTGCAAAATCTTCTCCCATTCAGTTGGTTTCCTCTTTATTTTGTCGATGGTTTCTTTTGCCGTGCAGAAGCTTTTAAGTTTCATATAGTCCCATTCGTTTATTTTAGTTTTTACTTCCCTTGCCTTTGGAGTCAAATTCATAAAATGCTCTTTGAACCCAAGTCTGTAAGTTTAGTACCTATGCTTTCTTCTATGCAGTTTATTGTGTCAGGTCTTATGCTTAAGTCTTTGATCCATTTTGAATTAATTTTGGTACATGGTGACAGATAGCAGTCCAGTTTCATTCTTTTGCATGTGGCTATCCAATTCTCCCAGCACCATTTATTGAAGAGGCTGTCTTTCCTCCATTGTATGTTTTTAGCTTCTTTGTCAAAAATTATCTGTCCATATTTATGTGGTTTTATTTCTGGGTTCTCAATTCTATTCCATTGGTCTATGTGTCTGTTTTTCTGCCAATACCATGCCGTTTTGATTATTGTAGCCCTGTAGTACAAGCTAAAGTTAGGGAGTGTGATGCCTCCAGCATTGTTCTTTTTTCTTAGGATTGCTTTGGCTATTCGGGGTCTTTTGTGGTTCCAAACAAATCTGATGATTTTTTGTTGTATTTCTTTAAAAAATGCCACTGGGATTTTGATGGGGATTGCATTAAATCTATATATTGCTTTGGGTAATATGGCCATTTTAACTATGTTGATTCTTCCAGTCCATGAGCACGGAATGTCTTTCCATTTCTTTGTGTCTTCTTCAATTTCTTTCAAAAATGTCTTATAGTTTTCAGCATATAGGTCCTTCCCATCCTTGGTTAAGGTTATTCCTAGGTATTTTATTCTTTTTGCTGCAATTGGAAAAGGAGTTGTTTTTTGTATTTCTTTTTCTGAGATTTCATTGTTAGTATATAGGAAAGCAATGGACTTTTGTACGTTGATTTTGTAGCCAGCAACTTTACTGCATTCGTTGATTGTTTCTAATAGCTTTTTGGTGGAGTCTTTAGGGTTTTCTATATATAGCATCATGTCATCTGCAAAGAGTGATAATTTAACTTCTTCCTTCCCAATTTGGATGCCTTTTATTTGTTTCTCTTGCCTGATTGCTCTGGCAAGGACTTCCAACACTATGTTGAAAAGCAGAGGTGATAGGGGACAGCCCTGTCGTGTTCCTGAACGTAGAGCGAAGGGCTTCAGTTTTTCACAATCCTGAATAGTTTTAAGAAAAGTGTTTGAGATGGCTGCTATGTAATATATGCTGAGTGGTAAGACTACTAGTGAATTACCACAGTTTTTCATTTTTTTTCTCTTTAATTTGCTACCCAGACTAGGGTCCTTGCTTGTCTCCCGAGTTTTTGCTAGTGTTCTTTCTTGTGGATCAGTTCCTATAAAACATGCATTTTCCATGTTAAAAATAGTATATGGTAATTTGGAATCATAATTACAAGAAACCATTTTGGCTCATTTTTACTTGTGTCATTATAAAATAACCTTGGAGTGATTAGATGATGATAGCACAGACACACTTAACATACTGCCTGTCTAGAACATAGTGAATAATGAGGAAGTAACTTTTCATTATTTTTAAAATTAAAAATTTTTTTAGGTGTGGCAAAATATACATAACATAAAATTTACCATTATAAAGTGTACAATTCAGTGGCATTAAGTATGTTCACAATATTGTGCAGTTGTCACCACTATCCATTTTCAGAACTTTTTCTTTCATCTTCCCGAACTGAAATTCCGTATCTATTGACGGTAACTCCCCATTCACCTCTCTCCCCAGCCCCTGGCAAGCACCGTTCTACTTTATGACTCTTATGAATTTGACTGCTCTGTCTACCTCGTATAAGAATCATACAGTATTTGTCTTCTTGTGAGTGGCTTATTTCACTTAGCATAATGTCCTCACGGTTCATCCATGTTATAGCATGTGTGTCAGAATTTCCTTTTGAGGAAATACATTTTTAAAAAGATTTCCACAGCTGGTAAAATGAGGTCACAGCACCCTGTACACTGGGACTCATTCATCTCCCTTGGAAGAGCTCTGTAGGCAGCCGGCAGAGCTGTGAGGACCAGCTACCTTTCCTTAGATGCGGTTTCGACACACTTGGTTATTGGAACGAGAGAGATGGAAGCAGAATATGACCACAGGGTGGAAGACAGGGAAAGTGTAAAAGCAAAGGTCTTTACAGTCTGATCTCTTTTGGATAGGGACAGAGAGTCTTGTGGGTCTTGGGATACCATCTTACTGTATAATCACTGATGGTCACTCTATCCAGGACAGTTAACCAAAAAAGTGTGTGTGTTCAGAATTGTAAATAAGCCTTCAGCTATCTGAGAGGCATGATTATTCAATGACTCATTCCCCAGCTGTTCCGGTTAGTAGAGGTTTTGCTGTATTTCACTCTCTTTTCTGTGTTAATGGAAAACTAGTGAGTATTTAAAGAGGCTGAGTAGCCTACATAATAATATAATAATGATACCATACAACTAATGCTTTATATTTTAGATTTATTATATTACTTTAACTCTATTTGTGAAATATGGATGTCCAGTCATAGATGGAGAGAAGGCACGTTTGACAAAATTAAGGATTATGAATTGAGCAGTTAATCACTTTGAGAATGGCTTAAGAGGTTAAGTTCTTTCATTATTTTCTCTTACTGTTATTTCTAATTACCTGTATTAGTGTAGACACCTTAGAGTACCTCTTGCGCACCTCCCTGCTTCCATCTTGATTACGGTGCTTTTGACTATCTTGAAACCCTTGAAGAAGTGACAGTGTCATGAAGCAGGCCTGATTTGTGTGGGCCTTAAATTACTGATTAGTTCTTAAGAAAATCAGAGTGGTTAATTGTTCTCTAGAGTTAGTAAGGCTTTTCTGAAAATATGTTTCTTATGCAATATGCTGTCCTCAGAGTACCAGTGAGACCTTGTTTTACATCATTCTATCCTTATTATTATCATTATACTCCTGAATTGACAAATATTTTGAAAAGTTGAGTTTGTTAATTTGTAAAATACGGAAATTCTAAGTAAATTGTTGTAACAGACATCCTTTCCTTTTTTAAAAAAAACAAACTGATAGGTTGGTGTTCTTTCCAGGAATATGGTTTCCTTTTGGTTTTTTCATTTTTATTGAGCAAAATGGGTAGCAGTAGCTGGTCTATCTAGTAGCTAAAGTTAGAAATGTGAAAAACTGGGTGTTTTGTTGTTATGGTCATTTATGGCATCTGAGCCTCTTGACCTCTTAACGTAATTAATACTTATTATTTTTGTTGTGTTTCGCTTTAAAAGTTGGTTTTCCAGTCCTCAATCATGAGTTATGTTTGCATTTAAAGTATACATAGTTTTTATTGTTGTTAATACAAGCAACACTGTACATACTGGGAAGTACACTTAGATCTTCCCTAGGCATTAACTATACCTGGTTTACTTTTAGGGCACAGGGGGGGGCTCCTGGGTATAAACCGAGAGAAGCTTTAAATGACTCTGTTGCCAGACCCCGTTGGGAATAGTGGCTGTGACAAGGGAAACAGAGGGCGCTCCTGGCCTCCCCTTTTTGAGTGGGTCTCCCTTCTGTGCAGTGAGTGCTTGAGGAGAGCTCCTGGGCTCCTATAGCTGCACCCAGGGCCTGAGACACAACAGGGATCTGAAGACACTGGTCCCTGTCCTCCTTCCTCAGCCATTGACCTTTACCCTGATTTTGGCTTCCTATTAACTTTATCTGAAAGAAGCTCTTTCCAGAACATCTCTACTAGTGAAATCTTAGGTTCTGGTGCTGGATTTTCCCTGTCTCATCCTTGACCTCCTTGTGACCTCCTTTTCCTCTCAGAGTTCCAGCCCCTCAAGCCGGAACCATTGTCTAATCTTTCGTTTGCTTCCTGGCCAATACCCTTTACTCTGGCCCTCTTGCCCTTCTTTGGCCTCTCCTCTGTAGAACACCACCCCCAACCAGTCCAGCCTGTGCTCTCTCTGCTCCTGGACACAGACTACCCCAAATTCAGGGTCTCCTCTTGAAGTGGCCCTCGATAGCTCCACACGGTCCTTCTTTTTGCTTTCTGTGACCTTTCAAACCCTCTCTTATTTCTCTTTACATCTCTCTCCGTGGGCTCATCCATATTTAGACTTCACCTAGCCCTGCTGCCCTCCTACACCTTTCTGCTGAACTTCAGATGCTTATGTTCTCTGCTGTTTGAACCTGTCCACTTTGGATGCCTCACTGGCCCCTCAAAATCTGCAGGTCCCTAACAACCCTTTACCCTAAAGCTGCTATTCCTCTAGTAGGCCTATCTGCCTGGATCTCTTTCTTTACATTCCTCCTCAGTGATGGTGTTTGTTTTGTCCCCTGGCAGCTTTCCCCTGGAACTCGCAATCATATTCTTGAATTACCAACTTCTTAACTTAAGAACGTGCAGTTCTGACTCCTTGGCTTTCAAATATTTTGAAACTGTGGAACTCTTTCTTCAAATGAAATCTTTCTAAGAAGCCCAATATGTAAAATAAATAAAACTAGAGTTCTCCTGGTGGAGGAGGAGTGAAGGGCCAGCATCCTGTCCTGCCAGGTAGACCACCCAAGGCTCCTTACAACCTTCCCCTTGGACTCCAAATGGAGCTCCCTGGAGTTGCTGTCAGTGCCCTGCGGGCACTTTGCATGGTCGTGCCCCACCCCTTCCCCATTGGTTTTCTTTGGAAATATTTATTTTTATTGTGACTGATAAACATAATGTTAGTACCAGTGATAAATCCTGCCAAGGAAAAGGAAAGCCACTATAGAAAGTGAAACTGGGCATTAAAAAGAGCCAGCTCTATTAAATGCTTTAAAGTGCTCAAGGATTCCTTTCAAAATTTATGTCTCTACTGACTTTATCTTTCTCTCTTTAATGCTGCATTTCCACAACATGAATATTCTAGATAAACTTAGTTAGGATTTACTGTTTTTGTTTTGTTCATTTACCAGTATAGCAGGTTTATTCAACCCATGATATAACTAAAATGTTATATATTTGCAATGAAAAATATAAACCTTGTTCTGTTGCCTCCAATTGTCCCCCATCTCTTCTCCTCTTCAGTCCTTCCAACATACTGTGACCAGATAGATTTTTAAAAAACAAACTTGATTTTATCACATAAAGAATCCCACTACTAGCAGGGTAAAATCCAAACTCCTGAGGAAGGCGCACAGAATCCTCGAAGAGCTCCTCTCCAGTCACATACCCAGCTCATCTCCCCCAACATGTGCCCTCACTCCAGCGCCGAGACCACACGCCTCTGTAAATCCTTTCCTGTGGCTGTCCCTCTTCCTAGAGTGTCCTTCCACTAATGCAGTGTTCCCAAAATATCACTTGGGCATGTACTACTTGCATACTTTTTGCCATGTTTGATTACAATTATTTTAATATTTTAAAAATTAACTTTGAAAAATCTGACTTTTAACTTAAATTTTATAAAGTATTATTACATTTTAAAAATAAAAATAATGAAATGCAATTAATAATAAATTAATCAGTTTAGGCAATGATTTTTTTTTTATTCTGATATCAAAAGCAAAAGCAACAAAAGCCAAAATAAACAAGTAGGACTATATCAAATTAAAAAGCTCCTGCATAGCAAAGGAAACTACCAAAAGAATGAAAAGGCAACCTACTGAATGGGAGAAAATATCTGCAAATCGTATATCTGATAAGGGACTAATATCCAAACTGTATAAAGAACTCATAGAACTCAATCACACACACACAAATGACCCCAAATAATCTGATTTAAAAATGGGCAGATGATCTTCATAGACATTTTTCCAAGGAAGCCATAAGGATGGCCTACAGGTATGTGAAAAGATGATCAAGATCGCTAACCATCAGGGAAATGCGAATAAAAAACACAATGAGCTATCACCTCACACCTGTCAGAATAACTGTCATCAAAAAGACAAGAACTAACAAGTGTTGGTTAGGATGTGAAAAAAAGGGAACCCTTGTGCACTGTTGGTGGGGATGTAAATTGGTGCAGCCACTATGGAAGTCAGTGTGGAAGTTTCTCAAAGAATTAAAAACAGCTATCATATGCTCCAGCAGTTGCACTTCTGGGTATTTATCTGAAGGAAACGAAAACACTAACTTGAAAAGATACCTGCACCCCCATGTTCATTGCAGCATTATTTTCAGTAGCCAAAATATGGAAACAACTTAAGTGTTCATCAGTGGATGAATCAAGAAAGAGCTCGTAGTATATGTCTCCAGTGGAATATTATTCAGCCATAGATAAGAACGAAATCTTGCTGTTTGTGACAACACGGATGGATCTCGAGGGCATTCTGCCAAGTGAAATAAGTCAGCTAGAGAAAGACATACACTGTATGATCTCACTTATATGTAGAATCTTAAAAAAAAAAAAAAAAAAACCCCGAAAAACAGCCAAGCTCATAGATACAGAGAACAGGTTGGTGGTTGCCAGAAGTGGCGGATGTAGGTGGGAAGAAATGGGTGATTTGTTTTTGTTTTTAGTTTAAATAAATTGAATTAAAAAATGGTAAAAATAATGAAATACAAGTAATAAATCTAATCAGTTTATTAAAATACATTCCTTCTGTAAGGTTCTCAGCAAAGCCCTTTGTACTAAAAATTTTAAAAAATGTACCTGATAATAGGTGATATTAAAGAATTGTTGATTTTTTTTTCTTTTAGGTGTGATAATGGCATTGTGATTATGTAGGAGAATGCTCTTATTCTTGGGAGATGCAAGTTGAAGAGTTGTGAGGTGAGGTATTGTGATGTCTTCAACACTTTTCAAATGACATGCGCATTCATAGAAAGGTAAAGCAAATAAGGAAATTTTTAACAATTTTTGAATCTAGTGAAGAGTATTTGGAATTTTTTCAAAATCTCTATGTTTGAAGTTTTGATATATTTGAAGTTTTAACCCCAATTCATAATGGATAACACACAAACAGACACACATGAACAGAGTCACAGACCCACTTGTTAAAGTGACATTTAGACTATTGCATTTCATTGTTGTAGGAAAACCTAATAATTGAAGTTCTTAATAAGCCTTATTTCTGATGGAAGGAGAACTGACTCTGGGAGGTGAACATACAATGTGATATATAGATGATGTATTACAGAATTGTACACCTGAAACCTATATAACTTTACTAACAATTGTCACCCCAATAAAATTTAATTAAAAAACATTATTTCACCAATACCTGTGAAATTGCAGTTGCAAGTTTTATGTTAACTCGTTCCCCCTGCCCCCCCACACCCCCCATTCCACCTTAATAATCGTACATAAATACTTTAAAAGTGTCTTTGGTAGTCCATAAATTTTCTTGTGTTCCTCAGGAGGTTTGGATGTTGTATTTAGAGGAATGCACTAAGATCCCTGCCTGTTCTATACAACTCATGTCTTCTGTGAAGTCTTCCTTCCTGGACACCACAGGCAGGATTAACTACCTTTTGTCCTGGGCACTCTACATATTCCACTCTTATAAATATTACAATTGTAATTATTTGTTTAATGTTTCTCATCTCTACCAGACTGTGAGCTCAAGGTCAGAGACCCTGTTTTATTCCTCATCAGTACTTTACAGACAACCTTGCAGACAGTAAGTAGACAGTAGATAAATTGTAGCTGAATGAAGGCACAGAAGCAATACTACAGCACCACCACTTATAACTTTATTTCTACTTGAAAATGTATTGTGTTCTAAATGAGAAACTGTTATGTTTAATCAGATCCCATCTTGTCACTCCCAGGCTTAGAGCCTGCCAGTGGCTTTCCATAGTAATTAGAATAAAATCCAAAAACTCCTTTTGTGACCTGTAATGAAATGCCCTTTGTGATTTCTTCCTGCCCACCTCACTTTTCTGTCTGTCCTGAAACCCATCAGTATGTTTTTTCTGTCCCTCGAAGTGCGCCAAGTTTTGTTCTACCCAGTTCCTTTCATCATAGAGGGTTCAGGCCAGTGATGAAGCCTTCCCTACACATCTTTACCTCTACTCCCCAGGCACTCATTACTGTTTGGTTTTCTTCATGCGCTTATCTCTATATAAAATTATCTTTTAATTCATCTTAATATATTAATTTTCAAATTTTAATTTATTATAAAATGCTTTGAAGCCATACTGTAGAGAATATTAAAACCTCCTCGAGGGATGTTTTTCGTTATTGTTCCTTGTGGGAGAACCAGACAGTACACTAATGCGTTGTTCCTTCTATTTACCGCTGTAACTCCATGAAGACAGGAATTGGGTCTCTCGTAACCAGCATGGCGTCCCTGGTACTGAGGATAGTGCGTGGCAAATACATGTATGGCAAATACATGTATGTCAAATGGAGGTCTGAATAAACAACCAGCCTGTGATTGAGCTAGGAAATATGTTTTTCTAACTCCAGAGATGTTTGTACAGTGTTATAGTTTAGTTCTGAACGTTTAGAAATTTTTTAAAATGAGAAATCAGTCTTTTGTCATATTTTGCTACTTGGAGTGTCTATTTTGATTAATGTTTTAGGTTAGCAAAATTCCTTTCCTCAACTTCATTTTCTTTATATTAATTTATAACATCACTTTTCCAAGATAACTGCATATCTTTAGATCTTTGACAAATACATTTTCATTAGTAAAAATCAAATTGAAGGGCATCGTCATTTGCTTTACTTTTCGTGGTAGTAATTACAAAGAGGCAATCAGCAGTCTGGTTCTCTCTTGCTCTGGTGTGACTGATGAGAGCCTGTTGTTCACAGGTGCATGAGCCACAGGTTGAGCTTTAGAATCGAATCCAGTGGATCCACTGTTACTGAATCAGTGCTGTTACCATGGTGAGAACACTGATGATGGGCATATCTGGATGAGGACCTGGGGGTCCGAGATGGGGTGAGGCATCTGTACAGGTAGAAGAGAGTTGGATGGGCTTGGGCTTTGTCTACAATCTCTGCCCCCCTTCCACGAGCCAGTCCTGCTTAGAAATGGAGAAGTTTTGTAAATTTTGAAGCTATGGGGGAAAAAGTACTCTAGTTTTTTACTGAACTGAGTTTTAGCTGGGGAGAGCTTAGGAAATTTGGACTCTTCAGTAAGTCTCAAGTTCTTTGTTGGTCTAGAAACAAAAAGTTGCAATTTACAGACTTGTAGAGTTGGAATTATGGCAAAGAAACAGTATCACATTAACTTCCTTCAAGAAGTTATCCGAGAAAAAAAAGTGTAGTAGTCCCTCCTTATCTGTGGTTTTGCTTTCCGCGGTTTCAGTTACCTGTAGTCAACCGTGGTCTGAAAATATTAAATGGAAAATTCCAGAAATAATTCATAAGTTTTAAATTGTGCACTGACTAATTTGCGGGATGAAATCTTCGCACCGTCTTGCTTTGTCCTGCCTGGGAAATGATTCATCCCTTCGTCGAGGGTATCCACGTTATATATGCTGCCGGCCCAATAGTCACTTAATAGCTATCTTGGCTGTCACATCAACTCATGGTATCTCAGTGCGAATTTTCAAATAACCCTTATTTTGGTCCCAGAAGTAACCCTCAGTAATGTTCAAGTAACTCTTAATGGCTCCAAAGTGCAAGAGTAATGATGCTGGCAGCTTGGAGAATGCCAAAGAGAAGCTATAAAGCGCTTCCTTTAAATGAAAAGTTATGTATGTACAGATAAAAACATAGTGTATGTAGAGTTCGGTACTATCTGTGGTTTCAGGCATCCACTGGGGGTCTTGGAACATATACCTTATAGATAAAAGGGGGGTGCTGTATAGAAATCAGCAGGCGATTAGGGTTAGTCAAGTTCTTTATATTGTGAAAGGCTTTTTGAATAAAAGGACAGCCTCGCAAGTTGGGCCATCTAGTGTTTAAAGAACAGGTAAAAGAAACCGTGGCTTAAAGGCATGTTTTGACCAGAGGATTTGAAGAAGACTGACGATCAAGCAAATTACCGGTGGATAACGCCTAATAAATTTACACAGGGACTTTGCTTTCACAACCTCTCAGATTCTTCTGTTCATTCTTAGTGAAAAGGGCACTCCTGCTTGGCTAGTGTGCATACTAAGAATAGTCAGAAGTACTGGCCTCAAAGCAGATGTCAGGCACTGAATTTCCTTCTCCTGTGAAAATGACAGTACCCCTCCCTGGAGGCAGGAATGAAATTGCTGTGTTGGAAAGTTGTATTTTTTTCTCATTAGTGAATTGGAGTCACCATGACCCGATACCATAGAAATTCATTTAGTAAATGCTAAATAAGTGTGAGGGGAAGCAGTGGTGCCAAGGGTTTAGGGAATGCAGAATTGAGTAAGTTCCCTGCCCTGGAGAAGCTTGCAGTACTGGAATGAGACATGATACAGAACAGCTTGTGTTTAAGTGCTGTCAGAAGGTACAAAGTGCCTACTATGGAAGATATTTTGACGGGTGTGGGAAGGGGCTAACCTCTCTGTAAGGTGCTGTTTTGAGAAATAATTTTTGTGGGAGTAAATGTTAGGGAATAAGTGGTCTGTGAATACTTATTCATATATTGTTAGTGTAAGAATTTCTAATAAGCTAAAATATTTGTTTTTAATGGAGAAAAGGCCCAGTGTAAAATAAAAACTAACCCTGAACTTTTCCTTCAAATCCCTTTCCAAGCCTTTGTCTTTAGTGCTGCTTCCTCCTAAAGCTGCTTAACTTTGGTGAGGTTCCTGCCCACTCTTCCTCTTTGAGAGCAGTGGAGGAAGCCCAGAACTAGCTGGCTACAGTGATCCCCGTGCTGTGATACTTGAAACTGGAGGCAGCCCCACAGGGACCCTCCTGGACCTGGAGTGAGCAGCAGTCAGGGCACGGGACGGAGGGGAAACTGTTACCTTGTGTCATGAGCCTGCAGCTTGGCAAGAATTATAGTGTATCTTAAATGGGTCCCAAGTTTTTGCTTCGGTATTACCTGTTCAGCTCCCTTATTTGCTCTTTAATTGCTGAGGGGAGGGTATTATGCCGAGAGCTTGTTATATATGTCATTTGCTATTTTTTGATTTATAATTTTGTTTTTTTGTGAATTTTCGCTTTCCAATACAGATTCACCTTAAACTTCTTTCTTTTCATTACTAATTTAAAAAATAAGCTAGTTTTGGTAGAATGGTAGGAAAGGGACCAGAAAATTGAGTTCATGTCAGCCTGCTGGAGAATTTTGGTGGTGGAGTAGGAGGTTTTAGAAGAAATGAAGTGCCCTTTTATTACAGCTTATTACTTTTCTATTTATACTTTGAAGTTGTTGTTTGACATGTGCATATTACCCTTGACAATTTGCTTTTTAATGTAGTGATGTATGTAGTGTAATGGTCAGGAAGTTAATTTATTTTAAATTGCACGCTTTCTCCCAAGTGCTGAACTGCATTTGGGGGTACACCTTTTTCTGAAGGACTGCACATACATCACCTTGGCAGCCATCCACTTGGGGGGGCAGTCTTAGCCCTTCAGAGCACAGTCCGACACCTCGAAAAAGCGAGGTTTCCAAGTCCTGGAAATAGTTGTTATAGAGCCCCTGTTTCAAAGCTGATCTTTTTTATTCTTTGGTACTTACCCAGTCTCACTTTCGTTTATGTGTGATTCTTCCCTGTGGTATTTTCCAACCTTCTGTTGATCAGGCGCCGTCAACTGGGAGGGAGATGAGTAGAGACTGTTAGGTTGCATAGCAGCAGCAGCAGTTAGAGGCCCAGCATTACATCTGGGCTGAACATGAGGGTTCCTTCGAGAGGAAAACTTAGTATGTTCAAGACTCTCCATCTTAAGAAGATAAGGAAGTAAAAATATATTTTAGAAATGCTTCCATCAACTTTAAAATGTTTTGATGCTTGAAGAAGGGACTAGCTTCATTTATATCTGGACTTTATTACCTTGGTCCAAAAATGAAGGGAATGGGACTTCCAGATTCTTTCTAGTTTTAAAATTGCTCTTTACTCTAGAAAATTTACATAAGATTGTCTACTTAGAAATAGTTAATAAGGTAATACTCTATCCCTGATTTGAACAATTAAATAAAAACTGAATTTATAGATGCTTGTATATTTCTATACTATTTCCTTAATATTTCTATAAAATATTAAAATTTTTGTAAACCTGGCATGTTATACATTCGTTTTTCCCTATATTGACTACTGCAGCATGTTAATTTGCAATTATTAAATATTCTTTGGCTAAAGGCATTATATTCTCACCTGGTAGGAATCCTATAGAAATTTCTATTAGTATGAGTTCCAACAAGATTCAGGGACCAGCCCCTGACTTTTTAAGGATCATTTAGGAGTTCAAAATAAATATTCAGAAGTTACTCTGTGTCCTCACTGTGACCGAGCTGTCACCCGGTCTCATTTAGATGATTGCAGTAGCCTCCTGATTCCCGTTCTGCTGACCTGGCCCCCATTAGTCTACCCTTGACCCAGGGATCCTGTTAACAGGTAAGTTAGATGAGTGTTACTCCTCTGCTCAGAGTCTGCTGCTATAGCTGAAGCCTTTATTGTGTCCCACAGTCTCCCATGGCCTCGCTCCCCACTCCCAGCCTTCCTCCTTGTTACCTGTTCTGGCCACATAGGATTCCTGCGGTTCTTTCACATGCTAGTGGGGCTTCCTCCTTAGGGCCTTCGCACATATTGTTCCCTCTGCCTGGGATGCTCTTCCTATGATATGTGCATGACTAGCTCCTTCACTTCCTTGGGGTCTTTTTCCAGAAATCACCTCAGTGACCTGTGGTGTATTTAAAACTTCAACCCTCCTCCAACATTTCATATCCCTGCCCCTGCTTATTTTTTTTTCTCCTTAGCATTTATTTATTTATTTATTTAAAGTATTTTTTGTTTTGTTTTGTTTTGTTATTTATTGAGGAAGGGGAACAGGACTTTATTGGGGAAGAGTGTGTACTTCCAGGACTTTTTTTCCAAGTCAAGTTGTTGTCCTTTCAGTCTTAGTTGTGGAGGGCGCAGCTCAGCTCAGCTCCAGGTCCAGTTGCCGTTGCTAGTTGCTGCAACCTTGTGGTTGAGAGGACGCGCTTCAACCAACTGAGCCATCCGGGAGCTCAGCGGCAGCTCAGCTCAAGGTGCCATGTTCCATCTTAGTTGCAGGGGGCGGAGCCCACCATCCATTGTGGGACTTGAGGAGTCGAACTAGCAACCTTGTGGTTGAGAGCCCCGTGGCCCATGTGGGAATCGAACCGGCAGCCTTTGGAGTTAGGAGCATGGAGCTCCAAGCGCCTGAGCCACCGGGCCGGCCCTCTCCTTAGCATTTATTATCTCACACTGTGTATTTTACTTATCTGTCCTGTGCATTGTCTCTCTCCTCCACTAGAACATAAGGTCTTTGAGGATAGGGATTTTTGTCTGTGTTCTTTCCAACTAAACCTCCAGCACCTAGAACAGGGACTGGCCTGTAGTAGGTGCTCAGTAAGAAATTGTTGAATGAATGTTTCATAGCATAGGTCCCTGTCTTAGTCTGTGGATTATATAAATTCTGAATTTGGTGGGCTATTAGTCAGTGTCTAGTCAGGAAACCACCCTAGGTGCTTCAGTCAAAAGGTCCAATTCTAGGAATTGGATACGAAAGGAACAAAATTAAAACCATTATCCAAAGCCCACATCCCTCCATTTGTCCCCCTTGCTGCTCCCTCCAGCAGGAGGTCACTGCCACCGAGGAGGAACCTGTATTCCTGCCAGTGCTGCTGCCAGAGCCTGATGGGAGCACAGCTGACAAGGGGTGTGTGGGAATGTAGATTTCAGGCCTGATGATTCAGGGAGAGTCTAGGGGGGTATGTGTGGGGCGAAGTAGCAACAGAAACTATCCAGCACAGGTGGTATTTATTCAATTCATGTGTGGAGATAAACTTAGATGTAGGACGAACTAAATTCAGTAGTTTGGGCTGTGATTCCAAATTAATAGCACAGGGTAAGATCTTAAGATTGTGAGTGAAACATTAGAAAGCTAAGAATTAAATCCCAGCTTAGCCTACTCACATCCATGTGTTGAACCACAAAACTGAACTCAGTCTAGAAATGGAACATGACAGGAAACATGATCTTCACCGTGGCCGTGATCTCTTAGTGTGATTAATTGCTCATTTCCGTGACTTCAGTGAATCTGTGTGTTGGCCCAATTGTGTCCCAGATTAGATCTCTGTCACCTGAAGGATCATACTGGCCTCCCCTAATCTGATTACACAGTCATTACTCAGAGCCCTGCTGTCATTTGCAGGTCTCAGATGTGACAGGCTTGTGTTTGTGGCACCTCTGACTAAGTGCTCCTCCCTTTGCTACTCAAGTCAAGCTTTGTTCCCCACTCCCCCAGGAGGCACTGCCAGGATCTCAGGATCTCCTTGCTCCTCTCCTCCCTTTCTTTCTCTTCTGACTTTGTGAACAAGGACACCGAAGTCTAAATATACTTTCTCGCTAACTACATTCATATTCAGTGTTCGTCAGTATTTATGATATGAATCTATCACTGATAAGCTTATTTTTGATCAGGGATGGCAACATTTTTTCTCTCTCTAGATGTGGAGAGAGGCAATAGTGGAAATAGTAAGAATGGGTGGGACCTCTGTGTCCCTTGCCCTTTTCCCCACCTCCCTAAGCCCCAGTTAAGATTGGCTCAGGGATTTAGGTTGAGTGTGGGTTTCTTGGATGTGAATTCTGTCATTGATAGACCAAGTACCTCCTCCACCCACCCCCTCACCCTCAAAAAGAAAGACAAAATGAAATCCTATGCAATGATTACATTTACAGATTTCCAGTTCTACCATAATTTATTTTTTATGAAATTCACATCCTTTTTTCCTCAAAAATTGAAATTGTAGGGGTTTTTAATTAAAAAAAAAAAGTCTTCAGAGAGTAACTTACTATGTTTTAGATGAATTAAGCAATTTATGTTCACGTGCTAGCTTATTTCATTCATCAGGTTGTTTTGGATTTCTGTCACTAATTATTTTTATTTAAGGATGATCCTGTGCGACTTGTAAACATACATGATTTTTCACATGCTGGTGTGGATCCATCTCATTATGTTTATTGATTGACTTGTAAGGATATAATTGGTTTTTTAAAGTCGTACCTAGCTGCAGTCCCTTAATTTCTTAATAGGATTTAAAAAATTATTTTCTTCAATCCAAACTAAAAATAAACTTCTATTGTTTTTGTTTTCCCATAGACCAAAGTATTTCTGTAGTAAAAAAGTTAACAATTGCCAGAACAGCTTAGATTCTTCTGTTCTTTGTGCAGCCGAATAATTGAGGACTTGATATTTGCATTTTTACCACCGACAGGCATAACATTTTATTTAATGCTGCAGAGCAGGAATCCTTAAGAGGACGGACTGTGTTAGGCAGGAATGCTGGCCTTTAGTATGTTTGCCGTCCGTCTTCTGTAAGTCCCTTTCTGAATCTGAAGTGCCACTTTAAAGGGAAATATTACCTCATCAAAAGTCTAGGAGAAAAATGTTGTATTTGAATTTAAGCAAAAAAGCATTTATTTTCCCCTTCTGCATGTGTCCACTATTTCCCCTTTCAGTGATTTTATTCTTTCCCTGGAGTTGCTCTGTGTTTGAGCTGTGGTTATTGGAGACTCATAGAGAGGTGCTGGGCTGATTGTGCTGGGGCTGGAAGGTGGTGACACAGAGCAGGTGGGAGGATGGTCTCGCCTTCCTGTGTCCTCAGATGCTCCCAAGAAGCTGATGTCTTACGAAAACACCCTTAGAAATTATCAACTCACTTAAATCTCCAAATGGCAACAGAGTACACTTGAGCCAGGAGAATTTCTATGACTTAGAGATACTTATTTACTTTTGACTTCTTAGAGTCATTTACTTTTATGTATTGAACTTTTTATTATGGGAAATTTTAAACATATACAAAGAGATAATAATACCATGTATCCCTATTTACCGATCATCCTGCATTACATTTTCCTACTTTAGGGGCATTTTCTAATGAATTTAGGCATAAATCATTTGTATTTTATATTATCTTTTCCTCCTCTTGGCATTATGTCTTAAGCAGATTTTTCTCCTAATTTACATTGGCATATTTAGGTGTGCATAGTAACACACAAGACTAGTTATAGAGAAGCAATAATTGAATTTGATCTTTCAATAGAATGGCACTGAGTGAAATAAACAGATTGCTGCTAGAGCTGCACTTAACAAATAGGTTAAGTTATATATAGAATATAACTGTTAGGCTCAACTTAGCCCATGGGGAACCTCTAGTTTCACTTATAGTATGGACAAATCTGTCTTACAAGACGCTGGTAGAAACCTAGATGTAGATTGGAAATGTTTTCTTTCTTCTTTCTCCATCCTCCATTTGTGTTTCTTTTTTCTGCCACTTATTCAACAAATATTTGTTGGCACTGCATATAAACCTAAACAAGACAGAAGCTTATATTGTAGTAAAGGAGGAAGATAAACCAGTAAGGAAATAAATAGAATCTAGTATTTGTGTAAGTATTTGACAGGTAGACTGAGTGGTATGTGAAAGAATAAGATGGGGACATCCCCAATAGGGTGATTAGAAAAAACCTTTATAAGCTGGTGAGTTTCAGACTAAGACATGAAGGATGAGAAACAGCTGCATGAAGAGCACGTTGGGCAAGGGGATAGCGCTTGCAAAGGCCCTGAGGTAGGAGCGAGTTTGTGCTGAATTAGGAACCAGTAAAGGGAGTGTGAATGAAAAGAAGATGGAATGGTAAGTAGGGACCAGACTTTGCACAGCTTTGTGGACTCTCGTAAGGAATTTGGAGTTTATTATTTAGGAAGCCAGTCAAAGGTTTTACATAGGATGTGACAAGATCTGCTTTGCCTTTTAAAAAGATATCTAGCTGTTTGGTGGAGAATGGACTTTCAAGTGTGAAAGGGAGGCAGTTGGGAGGCTAATAGTCCGGGTGGTTTGGATTAGGATGAGGGCAGTGAAAATGGAGAGAAGTGATTGATTTCACGATATACAGTGACAGTAGACTCAATAGTATTTGCTAATGGACAGGTGAGGGTGAGGGAGCCGTCAGTGATAGTTTCTAAGTTTTTGGCTTGGCTCTGGTTATGTAGTACTGAGATGTGGAAGTCTGGGGAGAGTTGGGTTTGGAAGCAAATTAGAGTTCAGTTTTGGTTGGCTGTGCAATGTTAAAATGGAGATTCCAAACGAGTAGTTGGACACGTGTCTAGAGCTCAGGGAGTAAGCTTCGTAAGATTGGTGTATTTAAAGCAGAAGTTTATTACTACTTATTGTACATTGAAGTGCATCTTTTTAAGGAGAGAAGGAAAGGAGTTTAGAAATAGCACAGGATGTTTACAGGGGCTTACAAGAAGTCACATTTTGTTAAGGTAATTACTTTTGAAATATTTTTTGAAAAGCGAAAAGTTTAAGATGCAGAAGGAAAGACATGGGGATGCTTTATTTTGTGAGGTTCTCTCAGTATGAATGCTGGAATTTCTCCAAGTTGCTGTTTCTCTAAGTTGCTGTAATTCATGTTGCAGTCCTTTCATTCTGCTCTTTGAGGAAGGTTTTATTAAGTGTGTAAGACTGAATCATGTAGAAGGGACCTGGGAGACTATTTGTGATCAGTTTAGACTGTAAGTCCCCAAGAGGAGAGGGACTTTCTTTTCTTCACCACTTGATCATCAGAACATGGAACAATACCTGGCAAGTAATAGGCACTCAATAAATACCTGTTGATGAGTAAGCATCACTATATTAGTAGAACTTGAGAGTAAAGTGATTGCAGCATCCTCAAAATGAAAATGTTTCCTCTTTTATCCAGAGATCAAATTTTTACATAAAACAATGTGGTATGGTAGAAAGAACATGGGCATTAGATTAGACAGCTATGGATCCCATCGTTATCTTTTAACACCTTGGGCATATTTCTTAGCCTCAATTTCTTTATCTGTAAGATGGGAATATTAATTATGTACAGAGTTATTGTATATTTGTATACATACAAAATATTCAACATACTATCTGGCATAGTAGATCCTCAACAAAGGAGGACCTCATTAGTTTCGTATTTTGTTTGGTGGTTGAGTCTAGCTAGATATTGGAGTCAGATCTAGTTCCCAATAATTAGTTTTCCATGTCAGGGAAAAAAAATGAAATTGGAGCTTTTCCTTATATCAGATGGATTAAAGAACTGAATTTAAAAGGCATAATTAGAAAACTTTTAGGTGATAACAGAAGAGATCTTTGTGACTTCAGGGTGAGGAAGAATTTCTTCAAAACCAGATGCAAAACACTAATCAAAAGAAAAATATTGATGAATATGACTACATTAAAATTAAAGCCATTATCAACAGACACCATAAAAAGGATGAAAAAATGAACCACAGAGGAAAATAAATTTTAATTACATGTAACTGTCAGAATATATAAAGAGCTCTTTCAAATCAATTAGTAAAAATGACTGGAGCAGGCATTTCCCAAAAGAGGAAATCCAGTGGTCAGTGAACATAAGAAAAGGTGTTCAACCTCACTTTAATTGGAGAAATACAAATTAGAACACAGTGAGATACCATTACACACTCACTCGATTTGCAAAAGTCAAAAAAATCTCATTGTAGCAAGCGAGTATGTGGAGCGCGGGACCTCTCTTCACTTCAGGTGGGGTGTGGGATGGTACAGCCCTCCCAGGAAAGTTGGACATTGTTTTAGAAGTTGGAGATATGCTTATCCTGACCTCAGCGAGCCTGACATGCCTGTGGCCCTAGGCTGGCGTGGTGGTCAGGGCTGTTACCCAAAGGTTATAGAGTTCGGAGGGGCCCTGGGTGTTACCGCTTGTGAGCAAGTTATCTGCTCCCATGTGGAGTTAGGAGTGTGAACTTAAAGTTCTAATGATTTTTCTTCCTTTGTCCTTTAGTTTATTAATGTCTGTTCCGGGTCTTAGAAAGCCCATATTCTCTTTTAAAACTAAAAGTAGGGTTCTAAAAAGATAGCAGTCTAAATAAAAGAAAAACAGTTTTTTTTAACAATTGTTTTTGATGAATTAAGTCTTCCCCACTGCATACCTTGCCATTTGAGGCAAAAAATTAAAAAAAAAAAATTGTAGGCTTATTTTTTTCTCTTATTTCTTTAAAGAGCTTTATTGAAATGATTTGCATATCATAAAGCTCATCTACTTACAGTATACAATTCAGTGGTTTTTAGTATATTTACTGAGTTGTGCAACCATCGTAGTCTTAATTTTAGAACATTTTCATTATTCCAAAAAGAAACTTTGTCCCCGTCAGCTGTTAACGCCCTATCCCTCCGCCCCCTGCCTCCTCAGCCCAAGGTAACCACTAACCCACTTTCTGTCTCTCTTGATGGCCTATTCTGGACATTTTGCATCAAGGAGATATGTGATCTTTCGTGATTTGCTTCTTTAACTTAGTAGGATAAAGTTTTTGAGGTTTGTCCATGTTGTAGCATGTATCAGTGTTTCATTTCTATTGCTAGATAATATTCTACTGTCTGGATATATCACATTTTATTTATCCATTTATCATTTGATGGACATTTGGGTTGTTGTCATTTTTGGGCTGTTATAAATAATGTGATTATGGACATTTGTGTACAAGTTTTACTGTGTGATATTTTCATTTTTATTGGTTATGTACCAAGGGGTAGAATTGCTGGGTCATATGGTAACTGTGTTTATTTTAAAAATTATTTTTCCAGTTACAGTTGATACTAAGTATTATTTTGTGTTAGTTTCAGGTGTACAGAACAGTGGTTAGACTATGTTTAACTTTTTGAAAAAACTGCCAAACTGTTTTCCAAAGCGGTTGCACCATTTTACATCTACCATCAGCAATGTATGAGGGTTCCTGGTTTTCCCACTTTTTGCCAACACTTGTTATTCTTTGTCTTTCTCTCTTTTATTGAGGCCATTCTTGTGGTTTTAATTCGGGAATTAGACATTAAAACACAGCCATTACACATTCAGGAGATATGCACATATTTAACAATCTGATTGTAGGAAGTGAGTGTGTGGAGGTCTGTTATTTTTTTTTATATTATTCAGAGATTATTTTGGCTTTTTAAAATGACTTTTGCTGATGTGAAGTTGCTTTCCGCTTTCATTTTGGGGGTCCTCCAGCTTCATAATTTATCTCTGTTGTATTGAAGTTTATGCTAGCTGTGTCTTTATTCATTCACTACATCAACACTCATTGAGGGCCTTTCTCTCTACTCAAAAGTCCTGTCCTGAGAGAGCCTAGGACAGTCCTACCAGGACTAGGAAATCTGATTTTGTGATGTGGGAATAAAGAGTGTTGTAAAATAGCTATAAAATTATAAGGTAGACTAGATGTGTTATTGTTCCCTAGAGTTTTTTAACAAAGGAATTCCTATTACCAGTGACAGCTGTTAGATATATTTCCTATTTATTGTTAGCTGATTAGGTGGTAATTTTAAAAACTTTCTAAGAAATGGTCTGTCTTATTTCCTGAATTGAAGCTTCAAAATGTGTAGTAAAATGTCTAGGAGAAAATGTATAGAAGATGAGGAAATCCATTTTGGAAAAAGTTTGCATGTGAAGATTTTGTTTTGAAATTGCAGTTTGGTATGATGGAAAAAGAACTTATATTTTGAATTGGGCTGTCATTTACTAGTTGTGTAACCTTGGGCAAGTTAAATAACTTCTTTATCTCCTCATTTCCTGACCTTTAAAATAGGAATATTTCATAGGAGTGGATGAGGTAGCATATCGCACAGTGCCTGGCATACTGAGCGTTCAAGTGTCAGCTCTCTTCCTCCCTGACCTCCAGCAAAAAAAAACAAAAACGATCCTTCATAAGTAAGCCATGTTTCCTCTTGAAGTAATTAAAGCTACTAATTAACTGATTATTATCTAATAGTAACAAAATTATGAGAGCATTTTGGTGAAAGAAAAAAACAAAAGTAAATGTAGTATAATTTGCTAGAATGTGACAGAATTGATGCAATTTTGAGTCATTCTTAATTCTTAGGAGTTACACTGTTTTTTGTTTGTTTGTTTTTTTAATCAATTCTAGATTCTTCTGCTACTTCAAGGTATAAGTAATTAAAAATTCTTTACAGGAGATTTTTAGGAGTCATGATTATATTCTAAAGCAAAATGTCCTTTTTTTGCAATAGTAATTTGTTAAGAATGTTTCTGATAAAAGGCAGAGGAAAATGATCATAAATTCAACATTTTAGTTTCTATCCTTCTATTGAAAATCACTAATATATCCTTACCTGAGAAAACTGCTCTTTTTTTATATGTGGTAAGATGGTGTCAGGTCATGCTTTGTAACAAGTGAGGTTTGCGTCCTGAGTTAATGACTCAGTAAGTATAGTAAATGTCTGCTACATTTTGAATGAATTTAAGGATCCATAAGGAACCTGTTGTCTGGAGTTCTTTTATCTGGTGTCATAGTTCCTGCATTGTATTCAGTGTTAAGAAATTTCTGAAGCAGTAGTGGATAGAAACATGAATTTAGCAGAATGCTTGCCTCTGGTCAGCTTTGAACAACTCAGCCACATGTACCACTAAGAGTTGTACTCATGTTGTCGCATTCTGCCCATGCTAGGTTTATCTGTTAAAGAGTTTACTCTTCATGCAAAGGATTGAAGAATGCCTACTTTTATTATTTTGAGTACAAACTAAAGCACAAGTTATATAACTTAGCAAGTTTTATGAATGGGCTGGACTATCTCCATTTAAGGCTCAGCACTGGATGCAGATGGAAAAATGTTTTCCATTGAACCAGTGAGTGTTTTTGCCAACATTATAATCAAATCCTGTAGCAGTACAATTAATAGATAATCGTTATTGGTCTCTCAGATGTTTTATTTATAAAAACATGGTTTAGGATTTGGGAAAGGTAGTATGAAATATTCGTAATTTTTTTTATAGCATAGCAATCTGTATTTTCGTTAGTCTCTTTAACAACTCAGTTTTGAGAAACGTTAGCTTTTCAACTGTAAAGCAGGTAGAATATGCTTTAATCAATATATGTTAATTTGTTACATTTATAACTGAACTCTATCTGTTGGTCATGGAATTGAGCCTGCAAAAACTAAAATGTCGTTTTCCTTTATTTCTAGCACCTTGAATAATATGAAGTATGAGCCCTAACCTTAGATGTTTGGGTTTATTTGTCAGTGTTTTCCTAATTATTAAAAAAAAAAGAAAAAAAGATGAAAACTGCGTGACATTGCTGCCTTTTTAAAGTGGCCTTTAAATCCTGTTCATTTGCTGCCCAGATATCTAAATATATATATAATCTATAGATAGATATCTATATTTATATCTATATATATATGCATATCTACATATTTACATGTCTACATCTATACCTATTTCTCTCTCTCTCTCTCTATCTGCATCTGTATCTGCATCTGCATCTACTTACCTCTCAGTGCGTTCACTCTGTGTCTCCCCATTCTCTGCTCAGCCGCTCGCAGCACGGCCTCTGCTCCTGCCACACAGCTGGAAAGCTGTCCCACAGGTGGCCAGTCACCTTTGCATTGGCAAGTCCAGTGCCCTTTTCTCAGTCTTCATTCTCCTCTGCACTTCCTTTCGTATTTGGTTTGTTGATGGTGCGCTCTTTGTGAGAGGAAGTTCCTTGGCTTCCTACCTCTGGATTTCTTCTCTAATGTATACAAAGTGACTCTCCTAGTGGCTGGCAAAAGTGTTAAATTCCTTTCTCCCTTGTCACCCCTTTTCTTTGTTCTCTATTAATTTCTCATTGGGTTTTTCTGATACGTAGCTACCTGCAGGTGGACTTGTAAATCTACAGCTCAGCTGATCTTATATTTTGTCATCTGACAGCAGCCTCGTTTTCAGCTGCTTCTGGGACTCCTCACTTGAATGGCTCACTCTTAACCCCAGAATCCATATAAGTCACAACGGAATGTCCCAGTCTTTGCCATGCTTCCCACTCCCACACCTCAGTTCTTAACTATTTAGCCTTTCACATGATAGAATTTAGAGTCATATCTGATTTTTCTATTACTTTCTACTTTGAAATGTCTCTTAGGTTCAGACTTTCCTAACCATTCTGATTGCTGCTGCTTTGTCTTTCAACCAAACCCTCAGCCTTTCATCCCTGGGCTAGTCCAGCACCTTCCTGCTGATTTGCCTCTAGTCCTAACTGTCCTTTAACTGTGTATGGGTCAGCTGACAGATAAACTTCAAAACGTAGTATATTCCAGATCTTTCCTGTTTGGTGTCTTTTGTGTAGTGTTATATAACTTTCGCGTGGTATGTACACTCTTCTGTGTGGTCTTGTTATGCTGTGTACCGGCAGCTTGATCTCTCCTGCCACCTTACATGAAAGCATCCGCACCTACCCTAATACACACACAGCTGATGCCCGCCTTGCTGCCTGTTGCATGCTGCTTTCCCGGCCTGAAATGTCTTCCACTCTTTCCAAGGTTTTGTCCATTCTTCAGGATGAAGTTCATGCTTTGCTTTTGGTGAAGCTGTTTGCAGCTATCCTGACTCACGGTTAACTCTTCCTCCTCTGTACAGCTAATGTTCTAATGCCTGCATTTCAAAAATTCCCCCAATGGTTCTATCCCTAACCGTAAAATCCTTTAGGGCAAGACTGAGCTTTGTTTCATGCTCAGCTGTCCCTTGGGCAGTGGCAGGAACAAAAGAAGTGCTCAGCGGTGGATGGAGGTAATTGGGGGAATGGTCAAGAAAACATTATAAAGTGGGTTTCTAATTGTTTTGGTAAATATTGGAAGACAGTTCTAAAGACAAAAATACAAAATTGATGTTTATAAGGTTTGTGGTCTTTTCTTAGGGTGGTTTTATCTTTTACCTGGTGTTGTTTTGTTGATATAACAAATATTGTGGAGTTTAAATTCAGTGGGGAAAGCTTTGAGCAAATTACTTAAACATTTTGTTTCATAAGTTAAGTTCTGTATATAGAGAGGTTCATTTGCCACTTTCTTAGTCAGCTACTGTAAAACCAATACTATACTATAAATGAAATGTCATTAAACATACGTTTTGTACAAATTAAGTGAATGTCATCTTGCTTTGAAATATGGCTCCACTTACTCCCTTGTGCATTTTCCCATCTACATTATGTAAAGAAAATTAAGAAAATTTCTTATGTAATTTCCTTTCACAAAAGCATCTTTGGAATAGAAAAGGCTTCCTAGCTCTACAAAGGGTTAAATCAGGACCCAGGAGCTACTTTCCCCTGGCTTGGCAGTAGTGTCCAGTCACTGCCCAGCCGCTCCCCCTTTATGTCTGTCCCTCTATGCCCACCCTGGTCTAGGCCTTGAAGAGCTACCTGTACCCCCTGAGTTCCCGCATGCAGGAGCAACTAAGTGCTAGAATCGTTTTCCTGTTCTTCTCCCATTACCCAAAGGTGTGTGTTTGGTGAAAAGGAGAGAATCTCTTCATTGTTTCAGTTCACAGTTTGTTTCTTTCCTTCCTTCTCCTCCTAGGACAGTCTACCTTGTTACTTGCTTTTGTCTCCTACTAGTTTGAGGAAAGGGATAATGTTTTATCTTTGTAGCTGCTACATAGGAGAGCACAGTATAGGAACCAAGTACATATTTATTGAATGTGTGATTCATGTATTTAAAAACCAAACATTTTTTTCTCTATTCTCTCAAATTCTCAGCAGATTAACAATTTTGTTGTTCAAAACCAAGGGTTCTTAAGCTTTTTGGTATTTATGTATCCCTTTGGTATGCTAGAGCTGTTGGTATGTGTGTAGACCTGTTCTCACCTTAATGGTTTTAAATAAAGAAAATACATAGGATTAAAAAGGAACTCAGTTCCATCTATCTGTCTATTTAGATATCTCTCTCTGTATGTCTGTATCATGTATCATCTGTAATCTGATATGAAAATATCTGTTCTTTTGTGGTGACAAAGTTACTGGTAGTGCTGCTGTGATTTGTTGCCTATACTCATATTTGAAGGAAACCTTTAATTTCTATTTGAGGTTAGTGAAAACAGATGTAAAAACTTTCATTCAAATTCATGGACCCCTGAGTTCTCTTCATGGACTCTAGGATTACAGGTCAAGAATTGCTCTAAACAGTAGGAATAAGAGAAACAGCTTAAGGAAGGAAGATATGTTAAGAAATTTATATTATTTAGCACTGTTGCTGATTTTCAGTAAACAGGTTTGGGATAGGAGAGTGGACAAGATTATTGTAAACAGCTAAGTATGCTGATGCACAAAGCCGTAGGGGTTAAATGGATTCTGTTTTACAGTGATAACATTTTGGGAACTGTGGACGTGAGGGAATAACTTCTTGAGTGACCAGGGTACAGAAAAACCCTTTAAACATACATGTGTATTGTCTTTCTTATTCACATTTGGAATTGATAGAGATAACACTTAGTAGGAAATTCATGAATTTTGGAGTCAGAGAGGCCTGAATTCTAAGTTTTTTAATCTTGTTTGAGCCTCGGTTTCCTCACGTGTAAAATCATTCTAATGCTTACTTCAGAAGTTCTGTGAAGCAAGGAGAGCTTGTCCAAGAGCCTGGAGCTCCAGACCAACGCTGGTTTCTCTGTGATGGGAGATGGTTTGCCTTTGCTTTGCATAAGTCCAGGGTCTCATTTCCGTATCTGCAAAGCAAAGGGGATCAGAGTAAAGAGCTTTCACATCCTTTTAACCAGGAAAGTTTGACTTTAGGAAGCCTACTTCTTAGGCTTACTAAGATGTAAACTTATTAACTAGATGCAAGCTGTAACTAGATTGCTTAGCAGTGGGAGACAATTAGTTTTGAGTGCTTATAATCTGGAAGGCATTCTCAAACATACCATCTTATTTCATCCTCAGAACCACTCTGTGGGAAAGATGGGTTTTCCACTTTATAGATAAGGATATTGAGACCCAGAAAAATGAAAAATCTTCCAAGGTCATGAATTTGTATGTGATGAACTGGCATTTGAAGTCAAGGTTACTATGCACAAAGCCTGTTTTTCACTTTATTTTTTTGTTATGCAATACTGTTTCACACTACCTCCCTAGTGATCAAATGCTAGACTCATTTAATATTCTTCCTACAAAGAGAACACTCTTGTTGGAAAGAATACATATGTTTATATTAAGATTGTATTTATTACTTTCGTTTTGAAGAGATCTAAGCATTTATAAAATTAAAAAGTTTTTGAAACAGAAAAAACAGAAAAGTTGTAAGTGCAGTAGATAAAACTTTTTTTCCCCTCAGAACCTTTGGCAATAAGTTGTCTGTTTGATGCTCCACCACTCTGGAATAGCCTAGTGTGTATTTCCTACGGTAAGGCCATTCTCCTACGTAAGTACAATACAACCATCAAAATCAGGACATTAATATTGACACATTATTACCAATTAATACTCCTCAGACTCCATTCAAGTTTGACCAATAAAGTCCTCCCCATCCCTTTTTTTGGTAAGAGCAAAAGTACCCAGTTCATAATCATGCTTTGTATTTAGTTGTATTCTTCAACCTTGATTTTCATGGTTTTGATGGTCTTGATGTGTTTGGAGATTACAGGCCTGTTATTTTGTAGAATGCCCCTTAATTGGGGTTTGTCTGATGTCTCAAGGTTAAATTCAGATTATACATCTTTGGCAGGAATATCACAGAAATGATGCTGTGTCATTGGATCCTATCAGGTGGCATAAATTTCAGTTTGTCCTATTTCTGATGAGCAGCTGCTGCAGATGACATCTGCCAATCTTCTTCATTGATAATTTACTCTTTTTCCATTTGTGATTAATTAGTATTTTGTGAATAAGTATTTTGAAACTATCTCATTCCTCATCAAACTTTAGATTTATTAATTTATATCATTATGGACTCCTAGTTTCCTGTTTTATTCAATTAGCTCTAATCTTATTAACTTTTATTATTTTTATTGATGTATAGATTGTCCCAGATTCGGCCAATGTCCTTTTGCTATGTCTCCATTATTCTTCAAAACATTTTCTTGCTTCCTGACGCAAGTGTTCTAGGCCAGGGTTTCTCACCTTCAGCACTATAAGTGCTCACCTGCGTGGTTATTTATCTTAGTACGTGTCTGTTCCATTTTGCAAGGAAGTTGAACATTTAAAAAAATTATCAAATGTTAATCTTTTTTGTATCCTTAGTGTATCACTTAGAGTAACTTTCTGATAATACTGTGAAGGTGGCAGAGAAGCTGATGTTCCTTTTTGTGCATTTTTCCTTTCTCCTACCTAGGGGAAAAAAGAGGTCTTGTCTAGGACGTGCCAAAAAGAGGTATTGTAATTGTAAAAGCTCTTCCATTGTCAGCAATCATTTACAACAAAGCATAACAAAATAAAAACATTTTTGGTTGAAAAAGCATTTCAGTATCATTGGAACAAGAGTGGAAGAGGAAATGTGCTCTTCATTTGTCCCTCATCTATCACATGTTTAATGAATATCTACCAGAGTCAGGCACCGAGCAGGGCTCTTTGCAAGGCAGCTGGGACACCAGGGCAAACAAGAATGAACACGGTCCCTACATACCCTCATGGAGCTTACAGTGTAGTGGTTAAGAGTCAAGTAGTCGTACAACGTAACGCGAATGGCAAACAGTCATGAAAGGTAATGCCTGAGCAGCAGTTCCTTACTTGTGAAATGTAACAAATGTTCTACTTTACAAATTGTTCTGAGGGTAAAAGGAGATAATTTAAGTGAAAATCTTTTGTAAACTGTAGACATATAATACAAATGAAGTATGTATTTGCTGTCACTCCATCTGCTGGTATTTCTGGTCTAATGTTTAGAGGTACTAACGTAAGCATCCCCTGAACTAGCTTCCAGGCTCTTCCTCCCCGCTCCGTCCTGAATACCGCTGCCCGTCTCTGTATGTACATTACCACTTACTTGCATGTCACTTAATCCTGTTCAGAAATCTTTGTTTCCATATTTCCTGTGGGTTGAAATTCAAACCTTTGATAAATAAGGCTCCAGGTTAGCCCAACCTAGCTTTCCAGACTTGTCTTGTTTCTTGTCTTGAAGCTCTCAACCCAAACCATGTTGGTCAGATCTCTGTGTCTGAAACACACCTTGCACTTCCTGTTGCTCTTATCCTTCTGCCTGGAATTATCTTCATCTTCTCTGTTTTTCAAAGTGACATCCTCATTCTGGACTGGTTAAAGTGAGTCCTCCTTCCTTCATTTTACTCCCGTCATGTGTACACTCCATCCAGAGCATTTGGTCATCATCTTCTACCTTCTTATGTTGCTGTCAGATTTCCCAACTGGCATTACACTGCTCTCAAAGTGCAGAGACCATATTTAATTTGTGTTGATATTGCCCATATTTATGTAGTGTTCACTAAGTTCTTTGGGGGCGGGGGGGGGTGGGGGCGGATGGTAATAAGAAAAGTGACCTGACTACATTCAACCCAACTCCCAAAACAAAAAATCTTGTCTTTTCTAAAACACAAACTGAATTTACACTGAAAAAAAATTATTACTCTGTACCAATTTTGCATTTTGTTAAACGTTACAGCACATCTGACTTAACTGCTCTTTCTCTCAGCAAAGATGAACACCTTTGCACTGTGAGTACACTGTTGTCAAGAAGGAGGTTTCAAACTGAGACAGTGTGACACCTTTTGTCCCTCCCTTTGACCCGTTTTGGCTCCAGGGATGGACTGCTACAGCTCAGCAAGTGTGTGTATTTGCTGGGGTCGGGTTGGATGCCCAGGCTGATGTGAGTGAGTGATGGTGCTGCCAAAGGCTAGAGGGGCTTAAGACAAGACCCAGCATTTCTCTTCTGCACACGGATGATAAAGAAGTTGTGTCTCAGATTCTCAGGAATCTGCTACTTGATTTTCTACCATAGTTAAAAATGAAAATCAGAATGAAACTAGTCATTAAAAGCATTTTACTCTTAAAAGGGGGGGGGGGGGAGTGATCCTGAGTGCTATGAAGGGAAAATATGCTATGAAAACATAAAACAGGAGGAACCATAATTTTACGTTTCAGTAACCAAGTGAGATCTACCAGTTGATGATGTTCTTTTTGTGTTAAAGTCCCATATTATGTCTATAACTTCAAATGCAGCAGTTCCTTCAACACAGTAATAGTGTCCATGAATATCATGATGCCAGTTACCATGCAGCCTTTTAATTTTTGTGATTAAAACAATGATGCTACTGCTTCTTTGAAACCTCTGAGAAGGCTGATTTATTACTATACTTTTATTTTATGGTTTACTATTTAGTATCACAAAATTCAAACATACACAAAAACAGAAAATCCTGTTACTTGGTTTTCACAATTATCAACATGTGGCTGGTTTATTTCATCTATTCTTTCCTTTCTGACACACATACAGTAGTCCCCCCTTACCCACGGTTTTGCTTTCCGCAGTTTGTTACCCATGGTCAACTGCAGTCCAAAAATATTAAATGGAAAATCCAGAAACAAACAATTCATAAGTTTTAAATTGCGTGCCATTCTGAGTAGCATGATGAACTCTCACACCATCCGGCTTCATCCTGCGGGAAACATCCCTTTGTCTGGTGTATCCATGCCATGTATGCTACCCTCCCGTTAGTCATTTAGTAGCAGCCTCAGTTATCAGATCAATTGTTGCGGTATTGCAGTAGTTATGTTCAAATCACCCTTATGTTACTTAATAATGTCCCCGTAGTGCAAGGGTAGTGATGCTGGCAATTCAGATAATGCCAAAGAGAAGCTTAAAGTGCTTCCTCTAAGTGAAAAGGTGAGTACAGTACAGTAAGGTATTGTACAGACACCACATTCATATTACTTTTATTATAGTGTATAATTGCTCCATTTTATTGTTACTTATTGTTAATATTTTAATATATAAATTAAATTTATAAATTAGACTTTATCATAGGTAGTATGTATAGGGAAAAAAACATGGTGCATGTAGGGTTCAGTACTTCCTGCAGTTTCAGGCACCCAGTGGGGGTCTTGGAACAGATCCCTTGTGGGGACTATTGTAAGAGCAAATTGCAATCTCAACTTCATTTTTTCATAGCATAGTATTTTGTAATGAGAATATAGTAATTATTTGCCTTTTTTATCAGCTTTGATTTGTGTTGCTACTGTCTCTTATGCTGCTTTTTTTGTTGTGAAAGGTTTTCTATTCTTTCCTTGGTCTTAAGTGTAACTAAGAAAACTTATAAAGTTGACATAAATTCTCTTGAGCTTTTTGCTTTGTTTCTTCTCATTTTTTTTTGTTTTTTTGTATTTTAGTTGTTAACTCTTTTCAGAATTCTTCCCAAATAGGATGAATTTTTTTCTTTTTTTGCTGTCAGGGCATCTGTTTTAAACACCAATCTAATGTCACAATAACTTTGTAGTGTTTTGTAAGTCGATGTACCTCCTAATAGGAGCTGTATGTGGCAGGTGCCTATAATGGTCAGAGCTAGTGGATGGGGCCAGCGGTGGAGACGGTTTGTATCTAATTGACCAGCCTAGAATTAGTCCTTGAATGTGTGGAAATTTAGTGTCAACACATAAAGATCATGTGTTCTGTAAGGAACCACTGTGAATGTAGCAGGCATTTAAATAGTGTAGCAGATGTATAATAGGTCAGATTTTAAAGGAATCTGTTTTAAAATGGACTTTCATGTGTAATATAATGTATTAGATGCAATAGTTATGCTACAAATAAAAACTCCCCACAAATCCTATAATTATACATGTCTATTAGCCTATGGATTGAAGTGCAAAAACCACAGGTTCTTAATGGGTTTATATTTGGAGTTTATAAATGTTAAGCCTTTTGTTCAGAAAAAAATTTTTTGGGTCTCTTTATTTTCCTTATGTGATATTTTAAAATTCTTTGTGTTTTTAAACTAGTAAGGCATCAGATTTTCAGAGTTGGGATACTTTTCAATAACTATTTTAGTTTCTTGGCAGTCTTTTAAATTAAAGGATGATTATGAGAAGTATTGAGAGTTGAGGCTCAAATTCTATCCAAACAGATGACCAAATTACCTCCAATTAATTTCATTCAGCAGACGTAAGTTGCATGTTTACTGCTGTCAGGCACGGAGCCAAATCATAGAGAAAGAGTAAGGCATGGCCAGGCCCAGAGGCACAGGTAGGTCAGAGTGCCCTTCTAGAAGGTCCCACAAAATGCTGTGGTAATTTCAAAGAGGAAGAATTTAATTCTGCTTGGAAATGTGTACTCACTTATTTTTCCCTTCATGTTGTAGGGTGTACTGATGGACCTGTGATTTCCTTTAGTTTTTCCTTCTGAAAGGTGCTCTTCTTTTATGAAACAATGGGTAAATTTTTCTTTTCTGGTCTTTGTTTTTTGTTTTGTTTTTTGAAAGGCAGAGCTCACACTTGGAAATCTGGAAAGTTAAAAAATCACAAACCAAACTGCAACCAACCTAGGTCATTTGAGAAATGGGCTCCTTTCCTTTTCAGGCCCTTGTCATTTCCATTCAGCTTTCCACTTCTACATTTATAACCTCAATATACCTCGTGAAATCCTGCCAAGATAGCCAGCTTCTAGTACCCAACTCAGATTAATCTTCACCCCAAAAGAGATATATACACGTATATGAAGGTATACGCATATATGTGGTGCTTATGTGTGGCCTTGAGTGCACCTCAAGTTCAGATCTGTCTTACAATTGAGTCTTTTTTTTTTTTTTCCAAGTTTTCCAAGTCAAGTTGTTGTCCTTTCAATCCTAGTTGTGGAGGGTGCAGCCCAGCTCCAGGTCCAGTTGCTGTTGCTAGTTGCAGGGGGCACAGCCCACCATCCCTTGCGGGAGTCGAACCAGCAACCTTGTGGTTGAGAGGATGTGCTCCAACCAACTGAGCCATCTCGGAGCTCAGCGGCAGCTCAGCTCAAGGTGCCATGTTCAATCTTAGTTGCATGTGGTACCATCCCTTGCTGGACTCGAGGAATCGAACTGGCAACCTTGTGGTTGAGAGCCCACTGGCCCATGTGGGAATCGAACCGGAAGCCTTTGGAGTAAGGAGCACGGAGCTCTCACCGCTTGAGCCACTGGGCCGGCCCACAATTGAGTCTTTTTAACCTTGGTAATAGGGATCCCAATAAACTGGATCCTTGTCGTTTTCCCCAGTCGTAATGATTAAGTTGGTGGCTTGAACTCCTGAACACCAGTGGCTGGAGTGTGCAATATCCCTCCACAATTGCAATGGCAACCCCACAGTAATGTTTATTTATTAGATTGATTCACTTGTTTTACAAAGTATGCTAATGTCTAAATTCCCAAGGCCAAAAATCCGTGATGTTTAGTTCTCACCATAGTGTTTGTTAAAAGTCTGAAAAACTTTCACTCCCTTTCTTGACAATTTGACAAGACTTTTTCTTTGAAGTCTACTTGGCAGTCTCAGTTTGTTTGACATTTTGTTCAAGATTCAGGCAAGAGTAGTATTCTGGTGTTTGAATGGCTTATTGAGGTTTTTTTTTTCTTAAAAGGTTGTTTTGAGAGGAATATGTAGTAAACTTATGACGTTTTGATAGATTTGACATTAGGCATCTTCAAGCATTGGGTTTGGGTTCCCAGGTTAGCAAGGACTGACTGTGTCCTGTCATCTGACTGTAAGCCATGAAATTCCAAACTAGATGTGGCTAAGCTTGTGATAATCTTTACATTATCATTTTGGAGGAATTGAATGAATTTAAACAACTGAGTCGAGTTCTCTTTTTTATACTTTAATAGAGAATAATACTATATTTATAGTATCACATCCTTTGAGAAATACTGAAGAAAAACATGTTAATGATTTAGAGTTGTTATCTTGGTGAGTGGCTATTTTGACCAACTATCTCATTTATTTTCTGAACAGCTTAAATACAATTAAAATAACCTTTGTTTTCTCTACCCACCTCCATCCTAAAAGACACAGCTTTTGGAATGTAAGTCAGACCAGTTTTCATAGAAGGTGCTGGAAATTTTTTCCCTCTGAGACATTAATAACCAGTTACTTGCCCCAAAGCCTACCTTTTGTTAATTTGCAAATAAGAAAGCTTTGAATTCGTGTCAGCTTGTTTTGATGATTTAAGGCACCTCTCTGTTTCAATTATAGTTATGTCCAAGACTGAAAGTTTTATATTTTGTAAAAGTGATTTAAAAAAACACACATGAAAACTAATATAGCATAGTCAGTATTATAAAGGATTGAAAATTATGTAGATAATTTTGTACTGCACACTAGAAAGTGGAATTGGTAAGTGCTAATCTTACAAAATTGGCAACCTTTGTGTTGTATTTAAGTTTACTTAAATAATTAATGGTAAGAAAAAGCAGTTTTTAGGGAAAGAATAGAAAAGTGGAAGAGGAGGCATCAGGGTTTTTTTAGGTGTTTAAAAGGTATGGAGATTTAACCAAGAATTCCTGTGTATTTAACGTAGGCACTTCTAGTTTTCAGAGGATATTTACTGTATATAGTAATAAATGAGGGTATTGAAATCTACAAAAGCAAATAAAAAGCTGCAACTAAGTTTTAATACTGACCAAACAAAGGGCTGCCAGGCATCCTGCTGAGCTCTAGAATAACAGATTAAGTAGACTTGTTCTGCCAGTTATGGTTTTGGTTTTACATCTTGCATATGAGTTTAATTAGATTCCTAATTAGTTAGCATAATTTAGGCTTTTTTTCTTATACATATTTAACTTTTTGCACTGAATTATTTACAGATTTAGCATGTATTGCAACATACCTCTAGTAATAAGCAGAGGTTTTACTCCTTTCCTGGAAGCACTTATTTTAAAAGGTACTGAAGAGGGGGTGTGTGTGTGTGTGTGTGTGTGTGTGTGTGTGTGTGTGTGTGTGTGTGTGTGTGTGTGTGTTTAATAACATATGCTCGTTCCTTGTGTCATTGTTATTAAATGTTCAGCGTGCTGCTTAGATTGTGGACGTGGGCTGGTGGCCCAGTGTTTTGCAGCAGCCGGTGGCCATCTCGCTGTTGCCCCAGGGATGCCCCAGGGGGCAGCAGCATTGCCCTGGGTTCCTGAGGGACTGGGTTTTATCTGAGCATGTGTATAGTGGTTTTGGGGGGTAGCAGCCCATCCAAAGGTCCAGGACGTTAACAGCTGATAATCTTCTTCTTTTTGGGCCTTAAATTCTTTTAAAAAATTCCAGTGAATTAATTATATAGCACATGTGATTATATCCAAGTCTTTAAAGTCTGACATAAAGCTTTTAAAAATACCTGTGTGCTTAATGTAACAAAACAAAACAGCAAAACCTCAAAGCTTCCTGCCTTAAAATCACCTTCTTTGTTGAAAGCTGTGAGGAGAAAGAATGGGAGTTAAAGTTTTGTGAATGATTGACAGGAGACGGCCTCCCAGGAGCTGGACACATTAATCACTACAGCCTGCCCTCCACTGTCTCTGTTCTGCGTGGCTGAGGGGAGGCAGAAGCCTCTTGCTCCCTTGGTGCAAAGGCTTTGTTTATATGCTTTCCTCCTGATTCTGTGGATTTTGATGATGGCTGTTTGTGACACTGATTTTTTTTTTTTTTTTTTAGCCTTTTGCCTGTTCTCTAAACTCAATGTCATTCCATTCCATCAAAAAATTAATAAAGAAATGTACTTTAACTTTAAAAATGTGTACTTTATATGCTTAGGAAGGGTTAGAAGGATATTTGGTAAGAAAAATAAAGAGGGAATTTCAACTGCTTATAGGCTGGGAATCACCTTTGAAACAATAAGTATATTCTAGTAAGAGGCTTGTTAAAATAATAATAGCGATATTCTCTGGGCTATAAACTTTTACATGCATTAATTGATTGAATAATCAAGTAACTTGATGAGTAACTTTCGGCTAACATCTCCATTTTACAGATGAAGACACTGAGGCATAAGTTGCTTATGTAATTTGCCCAAGGCCGCACAGTAAGCCAGCTAGGCTGTGCACCTGGGACTCAAACCTACCAGGTTTGGCTCCTGGGGCCACAGGCTTTCTTACTAGTTACTGGCCAGTTACTTTTGATAAGGTAATCATCATTCATACACCTTGATTTTCTCCCCTTTAGGGGGCTAAGTTAACCATTTAAAATTTTTTATTAAACTTCCTGTACTTTTGAAAGTTGTAGTGTAGGTTTAGTAGTAGCCTCTAGAATTTATGACCCCTGATTTCCTTAGCTGGGAAGACATAGTTGTGTGGGAATGGGAGGGTTTGAGACATACTTCTAATATTCTAATGAATAGGATTTATTAGGTACTTGTTGTTTGTATGGTGCTATATTTTATGTAAATTATCTAATCTTCACAACAGCCCTTTACCATATGTATATTCCCTACTTAACAGATAAGGAAACTGATCTAGTAAATGGTGGCCTGAGGAATCTAAGCTGGGTCTTAACTTTTACGATTAGTTTAGTCAATTATCTCACTATTTGCTATTCCCCATCATGTGAGTTTTGTTGTTTTTCACTATTTGGAGAAACATTTGCCCAACTAATGAAGATAAAAGCAGAAAGTCAAAGACCTGAGTTCTCTTCTAGGCACTTCTGCTGGTTTTGCTGAGTGATCTTTTTCAAGATATTTACTGTGCTAAACTTTGGGTAGAACAAATTTAGTTAAATTTATTCACTTCAGTGGATTTTTCATTCTCTTCAAGAGAAGTCTGCTTTTAATGAAATATAATTGGCTTTTATGTTACTTCCATCAGTTCATGTGCCAGAGAATTTGCAAATATAATATCACATCTAAGACAACTAAGAATTTAGAGGGAGAAAAAAATGTGGACTATCAAACAGAGGTTTGTTTTGGTCCCCTCTGTGTCTTTTATTCCTGGCGTGTGTGTGCACTTGGTATCTCCTTTAATTGACCTGCCTTTCTGATTTCTAATACTCGTATAGTTATCAGGAAGTTTTCACACCTTCTGTTTTGTTTTGTTTGGGGGAAGTGGAAAGTTATGCTCAAAGACTGATTCAGTCTTTGCTGGCAATTTATATTTAGCAGAGGTTTGCTGTGGGAAATATAATAATTTCACAAGCCAGTAACATACAGGATAATATCTCTTAATAAGCCAATAAAGAAATAACATATTCCAAACAAATGACAGATTAATCACACTATTGTTCTAGGCAAGGGAAGATGAATAAAGTCCAAATTAATACTGTACTTCTTTATGTGAGTAAGCACCCTGGAGAGACGGCTTGACCAACCAAAAGTTGATGTTCAGCTAGTGCAAAATAAAAGTCCCTTGTTGCTAGAGCACTGCTGCTAGGGAATGAAGATGCCAGTGTTGGTAGACTGGCTGGGCTTTCCAAGGGTTATCACTCCAGGGACCATCGCACAGATTAGCACCACTGCCAACCAGAGAGTTGCCTTGGCTGCAGAGGAGCAAGTGTCTCAAGGTCTTCTGAAAGCTCTTTAGGTCCGCAAGGTGTTGCCATGCCCAGACAGAAACTCTAGAATGGTCCTCACGAATGTCCCCTGGCCATAGTTGCTTCTCTATATGTTCTTATCGATAAGTCCCTAGTAGCTGAGCTCCTGACTGCTTATCAATGACAACAGATGACATGATGACATCCTGACACAACTTACTTCATTCTTATATCAAAACAACTTATAAAAGCAACTTTTGTTTTGGTCATAAGCAAGTGGATTAACAAACTTCACTTAAGTCATACACAGGTGGATTTGAAGTCATATTAAACCAATATGCACCACCTCCCTACTTCCTCTTCCAGTGGTCTTCCTTTTTGGGGGGCTGCCTATATGAGATGAGCACATAGGTAGCTATTTGGAAGGTAAAGACAATGAAGTAATTTTTTAGGCCTGATTTGAGTTTCTGGATCTTTTTGGTTTGTGGTCAGTTTCTTAACCTTGAGCTAAGAACCTCAAAAAACATTTGAAGGCCTTCATTTCAATGTTGTATTTAGTCTGTCTAGCTGAGCTCTTACAGTTAAACTGTATTAGTATCTGGTCTCTCAGTGATCCCTTTTAAGTATTAATGTGTCCCATTGCCAGATTCCCTTGTTGTTTAATGTAAATTTGATCAAGTGTCTGGGAATTTTATACTACCCTTAACCAGATGTCCAAATTATAGTCATATGACCCATTCTTGATTATATCTGTTGGATTAAACAATTGAAATTTGGAATTTATCTGCTAAAGCATAGCATTACCTTAACCAACACAAGCCAAGAATAGCTAAATTTTTTCTTGTTCTGTTGTGTATTGTAGTGGTAACCCAGGTTTCTTCTCTCTTTTTTGTCTTTGGCTTCTGTATTTGAAAATGGAAATAATGTTATTTTAAAAGCACAGGTGTGTCCTTAATATAAATGCCTTTATTTTATTGCAGCTTTATAAAGATATATTTCACATACCATAAAATTCATCTATTTGAAGTGTACAGTTCTGTGGTTTTCATTCAGAGTTGTACAGCTGCCATGACAATCTAATTTTAGAATGTTTGAACACCCCCGAAAGAAACCCTGTAATACATTAGTAGGCATTCCTTAGACTAGCCATTGGCAGCCACACCAATCTACCCTCTGTCTCTATAAATTTCCCCATTCTGGGCATATCATATAAATGGAATCATACAATATGTGGCCTTTTGTGTTTGACTTCTTTGACTTGGCATATTGCTTTCAAGGTTATCTAAGTTGTACCATGTATCAGTACTTCGTTTCTTTTTATTGCAGCATAATATTCCATGTATTTGATACACCACATTTTATTTATCCATTTATCAGTTGATGGATATTGGGGTTGTTTCTACCTTTGGGCTATTACGAATAATGCTGCTGTGACCATTCATGTACTCGTTTTCGTGTGGACATATGTTTACATTTCTCTTGGGTATGTTTCAAGGAGTGGGATTGCTGGGTCATATGGTAACTATGTTTAACTGTTTGAGGAACTGCTAGATTGTTTTCCAAAGTAATCGCACCATTTTACATTCCCACCAGCATTGTCTTTATGTTTTATCACTGCTAGAGGAGTAGGGTAGCTGGGTAATTATCATAGTTCCTTAAGGGCTGTAGGTGTGGGGGTGCTCACTAAGGGGCCTCAGAATGTCGCAAGCAGTGTGAGGTAGGCATCTCTCTTGCCTCATCTCCTACTTTCTCTCCCTTGCTTGCTTATGTGGCCTCTTCTCCCCTGACCTCCTTGCTATTCTTAGAACACAGCTCACATGTTCTCACTTTAGGGCCTTTGTGCTGGCTTTTCCCTCTGCCGGGCATGTTCTCGCCTTCCATATCTCTTTCAAGTCTTTGTCCAAATGTTACCTACTCAGTGAAGCCTCTCCCTCTTCACCCTATTAAACTTTCAACCCAAGCCATCATCCTTGCCCTGTACTGTCACTTACCACTTTTAGAAGTTCTGTACTTTTTCTCTATCCCACTAAAATGTAAGCTTCATGAAGGCAGAGATTTTGGCCAGTTTTGTTCACTGATATACCTCTAATATTTTGGTAGGCCTGACAGATAGTAGGTTTCTGGTAAATATTTGTTAAGAATGAATGAATAACTTTCTGTGTCAATAAATGCTTTTTCTTAAAATGAAAATTTAAATCACAGAAGTCCACATATGAATACATTCTCATCATAAAAGTTTATCCAATGCAGATAAAGCAAACTCCCTTTTACCTTGTCCTGGAATTTCACTCTTCTGGTAGTGATTTGGATATATTCTTCTAGACCATTTTAAAGGTATCTATCTGCACATATATATGTGTACCTATAGAAATACAGAAATATGTAGTTTTGTCTATGTTTGAGTATATTTTATGCACACATATACTGGAGTGGCCAAAGAAATGTATACACATGACTTGTATTCATCTTTTGTTATCGGTATATATTGAGTATTACAATTTTAGTACAGTTTTTTCCTTTTTTAAAATATGTAAACTTTTTTTGTCTTTATTTACATCTAAAATCTGTACCCATTAAACTGTCTCATTCTTTTTAACTTTCATCTAATGGATGTGGCATAATTTATTGATTGATATTGAGGTTTTCGATTTTTCCCTAGTACAGACATTGTTCAGGCTCACATTTAGGCTCTTGGGCTTTGTTTACATGGGGATGTTTCTCTGTGTGTGCCCTGGAAGTGAGAACAATTTAATCTCTTCCTTTGAAATTGTTATGCTACTTATTTCTTTATTTTCTTTTGGTATTTTTCTGAAATAGAGATTGGAAATGGAATTCCTGGGTTGTAGAGAATGCAAGTAAAATTTTTTGACGGAATAAAATTTATTCTTCAACTGGTAATGACAGCATCCATTTCTCTATAACTTCACCCATATTTGATGTTGTTAATCTTTTATTTTTGCCAATCTGATTGAAAAATAATTGTATCCGTTGGCGTTGAACATACTATCATATGCTTATTGGTCATTTGCATTTCTTAAAATTCATGTTCATACTTTTTTTTCCCCCTATTAGGTTTGATATTTTTTCTTTATTGACTTATAGATGCTTTCTCTGATTATGGCTATTAATCCTTTGTTATACTGGGGGTGTCAAAAAAATGTATACATATTTTAAGAGATGTTATCTATGTAGTACTTTTCAAAGTTGAATTGAATTACAGTAGCAATGTGTAGTATGACATTTGCTCAAAAGATGATGTTAATCAAATGAGGCTAGCATCACCATGCGACAGGCAGGACAGTCAGAGAAAATGATGGAAGCACGATTGTCGTTTGAGGAGCGCGAGACCATTTTGAAGTGGTATTTGAACTTCGAGAATGTCGTTGAAGTACGACAATGGAGGCGTGAGTATGCAACAGAACCTCCAACACTCCTAACAATTGCATGCGTTCATGATAAGTCTGAGATGCATGGTACCGTGTGTGATGTGCACAAGGGAAGACCCGGGAGGCCTCGCACAGCAACAAGTCCTGCTGCTTCTGCTGTGGTGTTGGAGCAGTTTACAGCTCACCACAGAAGTCCACCAAACAGTGTTCGGCGTAATCAGAAGTGTCTGGATGCTGATGGTAACCACTTTGAGCACCTCTTGTAATTGCAGAGGTCAAACGTGACTTGTATTCATCTTTTGTTATCGGTATATATTGAGTACTACAATTTTAATAGTTTTTCCCTTCCTTAAAATGTGTATACATTTTTTGCACCCTTTGTATATGCTGGAAATAATTTTCTTCTAGTCTACAGCTTGGCTCTTAAAGTTGTTTATGGTGTCTTTTTGCCAATCAGAAGTTTTTTAATGTTTATGTAGTCAAGTGTATCTATTTTATGGGTTCCTTGTTTAAATAAGTCTATGCTTTCCCAAGGTTATGGTTATAATTATATTCTCTAATGTTTTCTTTTCATTTGTTTGGAGTCTTGTTTTTCATGTTTTTTTTTTTTTCTTTCAATTCACCTAGAATTTATTTTTGTGGCAGCATGAAGTAAGGATTTTGTTCTTTCAGAATGGATAGCCAGTTCTTATACACTATTTGTTTGTTCCTGCTTTCACAATTGATATGGGATGTCATTTTATTACAAATTATACCTTCATATAAATGGATCTATTTTTCAACCTCCTTCCACTTTTTTGATGTGTTTGTCTTTTCTTATATGAAGACCACACTATTTTAATATTTTGATAGAATGAACTAGCTTCATACCATCTTTTGCAAAAATATAACTGGATTGTATATTTTATCTTTTAGATGCATTTTAAAATTAGCTCATCAAGGTGAATAAAATACTCTTGGGATTTTGATTGGGAAGAAAAACATTTCTCAGTTTTTAATGGTTATGTAGTATTTACATTGTATGCTTGTGCCATATTTTACTTAAAAGTTCTCATTCTTAGTGCAAAATAACCCTTTTAAAATATGCCTCATAATTTGGCTTTTAAAAAATTGAGATATTATTGACATATATCATTGCATTAGCCCAAGGTGTACTACATAATGATTTGATACATGTCTATATTGCAAAATGATTACCACAATAAGTTTAGTTAACATCCTTGTGTTGAGAACTTTTAAGATTTATTCCTGGTGGCTTTCAAGAATGCAGTACAGTACTGTTAACTAGTCACGATGCTGTGCATTACATCTGCAGGACTGGAACCTTCTGATACCGTCACCTGTTCTGCCCATCCCTCACCCTCATCTCTGGCAACCACCGGTCTGTTCTCTGTGTCTATGAGTTTGGGTTGTTGATTTTTGTTTTATTCAGAGTCTACATATAAGTGAGATCATATGGCATTTGTCTTTCTCTGTTTGGCTTATTTCACTTAGCATAATGCCTTCAAGGTTCATCCATGTTGTCACAAATGGCGGGCTTTTCTTTTTTTTTATGGTGTGTGTGTGTGTGTGTGTGGTGCATTTTCTTTATCCATTCATCCATTGATGAACAGTTAGGTTGTTTCCATATCTTGGCTATTGTAAATAATGCTGCAGTGAACATGGAGGTGTGGATATCTTTTTGAGTTAATGACTTTGTTTCCTTTGGATAAATACCCAGAAGTGGAATTGCTGGATTATATGGTAGTTCCATTTTCAATATTTTGAGGAACCTCCATACTGTTTTCCATAGTGGCTGCACCAGTTTACCTCCAACAGTGCACAAGAGCACATCCGAGCACACTTGTTATCTCTTGTCTTTTTCGTAATAGCCATTCTAACAGATGCGAGCTATTCTATTGTGGTTTTGATTTGCATTTCTCTGATAATTAGTGATGTTGAGCACCTTTTAAAAAATGTAGGGTATTCTTGAGTTCTGGATGGTGTTTAAATCTTTATTTTTTTTTTATTGTTGGGGAAGGGGAACAGGACTTTATTGGGGAACAGTGTGTACTTCCGGGACTTATCCAAGTCAAGTTGTTGTCCTTTCAGTCTTAGTTGTGGAGGGCACAGCTCAGCTCCAGGTCCAGTTGCCATTGCTAGTTGCAGAGGGCATAGCCCACCATCCCTTGCAGGAGTCCAGGAGTCCAACCGGCAACCTTGTGGTTGAGAGTCCACGCTCCAACCAGCTGAGCCATCTGGTGACCTGGGAGCCGAGCGGCAGCTCATTGACTTCATTGTAGTTGCGGAGGGCGCAGCTCGCTGGCCCATGTGGGAATCGAACCAGCAGCCCCGTTGCCCAGAGCTCGCACTCGAACCAACTGAGCCACCCATCCTCCCCAAAACTGTATTGGTTTTATAAATCATTAGTACTGATTTGTTCAACTGAGATAGATACTGTGTTTCCCCAAAAATAAGACCTAGTTGGACAATCAGCTCTAATGCGTCTTTTGGAGCAAAAACTAATATAAGACCCGGTATTATATATTATATTGTATTGTATTGCATTGTATTATATTATGTTATACTATACTATATTAGACCCAGTTCTATATTATAATAAAATAAGACCGGGTCTTATATTAATTTTTTCTCCAAAAGACGCATTAGAGCTGATTGTCTGGTTAGGTCTTATTTTCAGGGAAACATGGTATGCCCTGTGTTGGGTTTACATAATCATGAAAATGTAAAATTAGGGTCAAAGATGAGATTTAATTTAGATGATATAAGTGGCTAAGATCTGTCAATCTTAGTAGCTAAGAATGGCTTTATCAGACTTTATTTTTTTAATCTCTTTAGTTAGACATGTAGTGGTGGGTTGAAAACAACAGTAACAAACAGCTTAATGAAACACTAGATTTCTACCCCTAATAATCAAGTTACTTTGATATTTGACAAATAGAAGCAAAACATTTAATTTAGATAGCCTGTCAGATAGGATGTGTAGAGGGTCACGGAGTGATGATTGACTTACAGAGAGTGAAAGGCCAACAGAAGTCTATACCTGTTGGGGAACAAAAAAATGTAGTGACTCTACAACTAGCCATTTACTGTCAAGGACAGGGCTAACTTTGCACATCTGCCAAAAATGGAGCATCTGATTTGCTGAATTGTTTGCATTTACCATATTTAGCAGCATACTTGAAGTTATCATTGGACTTCCATCTGTTGAGTAGAGGTGTAGGAGTGCAAATTCAAACACTTCAGTGAGAATTTTCCTTTTAACTGCCAGGTAAATATTTATTGAATTAAAGTATTTTGTTGCAATCACCATACATACTGGATACATATTTCTTTAGAGCCACACTGAGTTCCTGTCCTTCTTCCTAAGTGCTTTACAAGTTGTGTCAGAAATGTTCAATAATTTGGCTGAGAATCCATCCTACAGAAACCTTTCTTGCATTATTGTAACTTTTCTGTATAATAAACACTCTTACTCAGTGTTTCATTTTAGCTTTAGAAACGAAGTACATTAACATGAAGCCAAGTAGTATAGCTTACAGTGGGGAGTGCGTGTGTAAAGTAAAGAAGATGGGGGGGGGGGAGGCATTGTGTTGGTGTGCGTTATTTCATTGACTTTTAGACCTTTTAAAAGATCGGTTAAAATGTATTCCGTGATTGTTTTATTTTATATTGATATATCACTAAAAATGAAATAGTGAATTCAATTTAGTTTTATTCTGCTTGGGTTCCATTTTCGTGTGTGTGTGTGTGTGTGTGTGTGTGTGTGTGTGTGTTTGACATCAAAACTTGTTTTGTACACTTAGCTTTGCTTTTTAAATTTTCTGTTTCTTAGAAGTGTTTCAAATTTTAGTATGGCTCATACTGGCTTTAGTATATTTTATTAGAACCCCCTATAAATGTCTAGGCATCTATTTAGTTTGCTAAAATATTCTAAATAAGATGAGCCAGATCCAGATCAGTTAGTTCATGAGACCTTATTTAAATAAATAACTCTTGATGTAGTCTGGTCACCACAAGAGGTATTTATAATACTAAAATCAACGATAAAGACAGTAAAACAATTTAATATGAATAGGAAATAAATGAAATAAAAGGAAATAAATGAAAAGTAAATTAAATTTCCATATCCAAAGCTCCTGGATATTTTACTGTTTTTTTCCTCCCTCACTGCATAAAAAGCAGACTAGCAATAAAGAGAGAGCTCTAACAGATGTTCCACTGCCAGAGGCTTCATCAGTTCATTTCTCATGATCTTTTTAAGATGATGAACTGATTGTTCATTGGTTAAAATCTAAGTGGTGGTGTAAAATTGAAAAAATATCACAGCATTAGCTTTCAGCTACATAAGACTTACACATTTCCCAACTCTTGTCTTTTTGGCTTTCAAGATTAATTTGTTGCTATTAGTTATTATTATTATTATTATTATTATTATTATTATTATTTGTGTTATGTGGCTCTGCACAAAATGTGCTGGCATCCTCCGAGAGTTTATGAACATTAGCAGGGGATGACATCTTCAAAGCCTAGTGAACCTACAGATATTTATTTAGCACTAGCTTTGTTATATCAAACCCATGATGAAGTGTAAGGACGTCATACAGAGATGATGCACTAAGTTAGTGCCATAGGAACTTGAATCTGTCAACAATGCACAACAGTTACCATTTCCTCAGCATTTACTATGTAGCCAGCTCTATGGTAAGTGCGCTTCATGGATCATCTCACTTATCCTCATAGCATCCTGTGAGGTAGGTACAGTACTTTTATCCCCCTTTTACAGATGATGCCATTAGCACAAATAAGTCAGTTGTTAAAAAGTCACATAGCCAAGTAAACAATGGACACAGGATTTTTAAAAGTTAACATGAATAATGTTGTCCTTTACTTGCTTTTTTCACTCAGCAATATAGACAATATTCCCATGTGTTTCTATGGACCCACCTAAATTCTTCTAATCATAGGATGTTTCCTAGTATGGGTGTATCATAACGTATGTGGCTGTCTCATTCCCATTTGGTTGATATATAGGTTGTTTCTGCTTTCTCACTATTATAGATAATACTGTGGCAAACATCATTGGTTAGGAAGCCTTCCACACATTTGTTTTAGATGAAAGATTCTTAATAGTAGAATTACTGCTCTGAGAGTTTTAAAAATTTAAAGGTTAAATTATTTATCATTAAGTTCCTCTTCAAAAAGGTGCCACCAATCTATAATCTCAGGTTCTTCCATTTATCCACCTTCCTTGCCACCACCAGATAGTTTTAAAATTTTCACAAACCTGAAAGGTAAAAAAATAGTATGTATTTAAAATTTGTTATTTTCCTTACTAGCAATGAGATTGAGCACATTTTTATAAGTACTAACTCTGACTTTTTAATGTGGATTAATTACATATTTTGCCCAATTTTCTTATCGAATTATATGAGCTCATATATGGAAATTAACCCATTATTTTATGTTTTGCTATTTTCACCCATCTCATTTGTCTTTATTTATTTATATTTATGGAAGGATAATTAACATATTACATTAGTTTTCAGTGTACAACATAATTTGATATTTGTGTACATTGCTAGGTGATCACTACAATAAGTCTAGTTAACATCTGTTACTATACATAGTTAACAAAAATATTGTTTTCTTGTGATGAAAACTTTTAAGATCTCCTCTGTTATCTTTGAATTTTATTTATGGGGTCTTTTGCCATGGGGACGTTTTATGCCTTTATGTTCTCTTTGCTGTCATTCCTTTATGGTTTCTTTTTTAAAAAAAACAAACAGATTTGATCATTTCCTTTCCTTGCTTAAAAATAAACAAAACCCACCTTTGATTTCTTCCTATTGAAAGACAGTATAATATAGTGTTTGGGAACATGGAATATGGACATTTTGCTCGATTTGAAGCCTGGTTCCGCTCCTTCCTAGCTGTGGAACGCTGCCAGGTCAAGCACCTGTGCTGTGCCTGCTTCCTCGTGACAACCGCACTTTGTGGAGTTGTTGGGAGTATTAAATGGGTTAACTCTCACTGCGTTAGTTGATTTCAAGTTTGGTTTCAAAATGAGTCAGAAATGCACAAAAAACAAAAAGTTGATATTTTGACTCTTTTACACATTTAATAACAATTTGAGCTGCTTTGTATATAATGACATTATTTTTATGTAGAAAAATTTCCTATTGTTATTCATTCTTGAAAAACACAAAAAAATATAGAGCTGTTCATTCAACTATATTCTACTGTCACGTTGAAAGGGTTTTAATATGTTTAAGTGTTTAGGACCGTACTGAGCATATAGTACATCCCGAGTAACTATTAGCTGCTGCTGTTCCTTCTCTTGCTGTCCAGTTTTATTGTGTGCCGCTTACCCTATTGGTTCTCTTGCTCCAGCCACAAGGGCTTTCTCTCCGTTCTTCCCACCTTAGAGCCTTTGTATGTGCTGTTCCCTGTGCCTGGAGTATTCCATCCCTTCTCCCCCTTTTGCCTGACTGCTATTTCCCCTTTAGTCTCAGCTTACGTACCATTTTTTTCAGGGACGCTGTCTGTCAGTAACCTCTCAGTTTAGGGTAGGTCTGCCGTTATGTTTTACTATGTAAGTATTTTAAATTGTTGGCTTCATTAGTCTGCCCCCGGTTGAAAACAAGCAGGAACCATGTCTCACCTTACCCTTATCCCATAGAATAGTGGGTGGTCATGAGCTGGTGTTTGCTAAATATGGAGGGTGAATTAATTGGTAGGTGGAATAGTAAAATTTGAATGTTTTGGGCTTGGGGTAGAAAAGTAAACTGAGAGAAGAGAGCATATTTAGGGGATTTAAATCTTACTACCAAGTTTCTATTTAGTGTTCCTATCAGAAACTATGGGTTTCAGTCCTTATGTTGTATGATATGATGGGGATAAGTAGCAATTATCTCAAATAGGATATTCATAATTTTAATAGTTATTAAGACTTTCTCTATGCTCGTTATGAAATGGAATTTTAAAATCTGAAAAAGTTCTTATACTTACTTTACAGATTAAAAAATTGACATAATATGGTCTGTATAAGATTGCAGAGTTATCAAAATTTAAACTAAGGAATACTATTCGGCAGTAAGAAAAGATGAAATAGGACCATTTGGGGCAACATGGATGGCTCTTGAGATTATAGTGCTAAGCGAAATAAGTCAGACAGAAAAAGCAGAGAACCATATGATTTCACTGATATGTGGTATATAAACCCAAAACAACAAAAGAACAAGACAAACAAATGAGAAACAAAAACTCATAGACAATAGTTTAGTGGTTACCAGAGGGTAAGGGGGGCGGGTTGTGGATGAGGGTAAAGGGGATCCAATATATGGTGATGGAAGGAGAACTGACTCGGGGTAGGGAACACACAATGCGATTTATAGATATATTATAATTTATAGATATATTATAATACAGAATTGTTCACCTGAAATCTGTGTAACTTTACTAACACTTGTCACCCCAATAAACTTTAATTAAAAAAATTAAACTAAGTTTTTCTTAATGTTTAAAGTTCTTTTATGAGATTGATTACTGGGGCTCTAATACATACTCAGAATCTTTTTCAAAGGTAATAGAGTTGCTTGATCCTGTGGACTGTCACCCCCTACAGCTGTGGCTGTTGAGTAGCACCTATTCCACTCTTACCATTTTCTGTGTTGTTGCCCTTGTGGTTAGAGTTAGTTTACGTCATGCCTTCCTGTAACAGCTCCTTTTCCCCCTTTCATTTACTCTTTATACATACAAAGGCAATATCTTAGATTGTTTTACGTATGTAAAGCAAGAATAAATAGATTCATCAATGCTGCAACAACTTGTGTGAACTTCAAAACACACACACACACACACACACACACACACACACTAAGTGAAAGAAGCCAGAAGCAAAAGGCCACATATTGTGTGATTCCATTTATGTGAAATGTCCAACAAAGGCAAAATCTCTAGAGACAGAAAGCAGATTAGTGGTTGCCTGAGGCTAGGGATAGAATGGGGAGCAACTACAAGTGGGAATGAAGTTTCAGGGTAATGGAAATATTCTAAAATGGGATTACAGTGATGGTTACACAACTCTGAAAATTTACTAAAAGTTATTGAACTGTACACTTAAAATGGTAACTTTTTGTATGTGAATTATATCCCAGTAAAGCAGCTTTTAAAAAAAGAATAAATAAGTTCAGAGCGTATTTTGCAGGGGTTCTCTTTATAAGTGTAGACTAATATAATAATTGTAGACTAATATAATTGATACTGTTTGTTCTGCATAATATTTTAGATAAATTGAATGGAAAACTAGACAAAGTAATATACTATATCCTGAATTTTATTCATTGGGTAAGACAGAGCATTGAAAGGTAATTACCACCGCCCCCCCCCCCCCAGGAATTCATTACGAATTAGAGTTTTATTGGATTGGAATCAGGGTTCTAAGTACTATAATCAAAAGTTTAAAAGGTAATGATTCATATACATGTTGATTTCTTGTGATTTGTAGATATCAAGATCTTGATATATACTTCTCTCTTTCTCTCTCACATACACATATACACACACACACACACACACACACACAAACACTCAGCCCAATCTTCAAATTTAGATAAAGTGTGAGTTTTTTCACTAATCCCATCTATTCTGCCATTATGTTTTTGTTTTATCTGCCCTCTCAGCACACTGTAGTGCCATGGCTTATGAATGAGAAAACATGCTTGGACTTTGAGCTATTTATGTGTTCCTTTTGATTTTTCAGCACTTTCATCTGAACCCTTGGATGCCCACTGACAGATGCTTGAGACCTGCAAGTAATCTTCAGATCATAACAGAACTGTAAGGCCTGTCCTTTGTGTGGAGAGGAGATAGTCCATGTGCTGTGGAAATGAACGGGGAGCAGCAGCTTGATGCAGGTATTGGTTTTTGCGAGCAGAATTCATTCTTTAGAGGGCAGAATTATATTACCTATGTGTGTTACACTGTCTGACTTGTCTTTCTAACACTAAATAGGAAGCTCTTTGAAAATATGAGTTACCTGGCAGACAACCTGGCACTTGGGGGTACTCAGTGTTTACTGAGAAAGTAAATAACTTTATGAAGGCTTCTTTTTTCAAAACAAAAATTTAATTTTGATAGTTACTTTTGAAGTAATAGATTTATAGGAAGTTGTAAAGATAGTACTGACAGGCCCCAAGTAGCTTTCACCAGTTTCTACAATTAGTTATATCTCATATAAGTATAGTACAGTATAGAAGCTATTGGCATACGTATAAAGTGTATGTTCTATGTGATTTTATCACGTATAGATTCCTGTAACCACCACCTCAGTCAAGATACAGAACTTCCCCAAAGAGCTCCTCTGTACTACCCCTTCATAGTTAAAACCTATTCTCTTTCCCCCAACCTTCCCTAACACCAGGTATGTTCCTCATCTCCCTAATATTATCATCTCAAGAATGTTACATACATAGAATCATATGTGTATGATTACATAGAATCATGTACATAGAATACATAGGATGTGACTTTCTGAGATTGACTTTTTTCACTCAAAATAATGCCCTTGATATCCATCCAAATTCTTACATATATCAATAGTTACTCCCTTTTATTGCTGAGTAGCAGACAATGGATGTATTACAGTTTGGTTAACCATTCATCTATTGTAGTACATTTGGTTGCTTCCAGTTTTTGGCTAAAGCTGCTGTGAGCCATTGTATACATATGAGGTGCGATCAAACAATACAGTGAATGTTGAAATAAAAAAATTTATTACTGTAAAAGACACATTGCTATTAATCCTGCTCAAAATACTCCCCCTCATTTCAAACACACTTATCCCATCGTTCTTGCCACTTTCTGAAGCAGTTCTGGAAGTCCTCTTTCTTGAGTGTCTTCAGTGTGCTGTAATGGCTGCCTCAATGTCCTAAATCCTTTTGACTTTGGGAAGAAATTGCATGGTCCCAGATCTGGTGAGTAAGGTGGATGAGGACACACTGTAATGTTTTTATTTGACAGAAATTGCCGTGTACCAGAAGCAGTGTGTGACACGGAGCATTGTCATGATGGAAGATGATTTACGGCACACTTTAAAACACACCTTCTCTCAACCGTAGCTCACACTCGACTGACTGCACCAAACAAGTTGAAACTTGTCACACAACACTTCCTGTATTGAAGGATCCCTGCCTTTCTGTTGGAGGGAACTTGGCAGCAGCATTCACCACATTTGTGATCACAACGGAAAGGCTCCATGTCACACATCGCTTCTGGTACGGCAATTTCTGTCAAATAAAAACATTACTGTCCTCATCCACCTATTCACCAGATCTGGCACCGTATGACTTCTGGTTCTTCCCCAAAGTCAAAATGACCATGAAAGGTAAATGTTTTAAATCAATTCAGGACGTTGAGGCAGCCGTGATAGTGCAAATATAGACACTCACAAAAGAGGACTTCCAGAACTGCTTCAGAAAGTGGCAAGAATGATGGGATAAGTGTGTTCGAAGCGAGGGGAGTATTTTGAGGGGGATTAATGGCAATGTATCTTTTACTGTAATAAGTTTTTTTGTTTTATTTAAACATTCACTGTATTGTTTGATCAGACCTTGTAAAATTTCACTTTTCTGGGAACAATGCCCAGGAACACAATTGTTGGATCATATGTTTAGTAATGCCAAACTACTTTCTAGGTAGCCTGTACCATTTTACATTCTCATCAGCAATTCACATCCTTACCACCTTTTGGTATTGTCACTATTTTTTTACTTAAGTCATTATGATAGGCATGTAACAACAGCTTATCCTGGTCTTAATTTGCATTTCCCTAATGGCTAATGATATAGAACATGTGCTTATTTGCCATCCTCGTATCCTCTTTAACACAGTGTCGTCATGTCTTTGGCTCATTTATTAATTATATTGTTTGTTTTTAATTAATGATTTTTTTTTACTATTGAGGTTTTTAAAAAACAACTTTATCGAGGTGTTTTCTTTGAGATACAGTTCACATACCATAAAATTCACCCTTTAAAGTGAATTTTATGGTATGTGAACTGTATCTCAAAGAAAATACCTCAACAATTCAGTGGTTTTTAGTATAGTCACAAAGTTGTGTGACCATCACTACAATCCAATTCTAGAACATTTTCATCACCCCCAAAAGGAAACCATTAGCAATCATTTCTTGTTCCATCCAACCTCTGGCAACCATTTCATTAATCTACTTTCTATCTCTATGGATTTACCTGTTTCTGCTTTTTTCTGATTAATGTTTACATAGTATATCTTTTTCATTCTTGCACTTTCAACCTAACCATGTCGTTATATTTGAAGTAATCTTCTTATAATGGCATATAGTCATTTTAAAAAATTCAGTCATATAATTGTGTATTTAGACCATTTAAATTTAATGTAATTATTGACAAGTTATGGCTCAAGTCTGCTGTTTTTGTTCATTTGTTTTCTTTAATTTTTTGTTTCTTTTTCCCCCTCTTCCTTCCAGTTTTCAGACTTCCATTTTGATTTGTCTATAGTGTTTTTGAGTGTATCTCTTTGTATAGCTTTTTAATGGTTGCTCTAGGTATTACAATATAAGTACATAATTTATCACAGTATGCTGGTATCATCATTTTATTAGTTTGAACGAAGTATAGAAACTTTATGTACTTTTATATCTCTTTACCTTCTCTTATTTATAATGCAATTGTCATAAATATTTCTTCTACATACTTAGACTACATGCCACATCAGATATTAAAATTTTTGCTTTGTCAAACTAATGTAGAAAACTCAAGAGGAGAAGGAAAATGTATTATATTTTAAAATATTTTTACTCTTTCCATTGTCCATTACTCCTTCCTGATTTTCCAAGATGCCCTTCTTCTGTCATTTCATTTCTGTTTATAGAATTCCTTTTAGACATCTTTTTAGAATAGGTCTGCTGGTGATAAAATTTCTTGGTTTCCCTTCATCTTTTTATTTATTTATATATATTTTTAATTAGTTTCAGGTGATTTACACCCCTCACAAAGTGATAACTCCCCGAAGTCTACCACCCCTCTGACATCATACATAGCTATTATACCACCGTATGGTTTGATTTCCCCATTTATTATTGAAAGATATTTTTGCTGGATATAGAACTCTGGGTTGAAAGTTGTTTTTTTTTGATCTACTGAAAAAGACTATGCCTTGTGGCCTCAGTGGTTTCTGATGAGAAATCTGCTGTCATTGGAATCCTGTCTCCTCCCACCTCCCTTAAGAGAGGTATTTTTTTCTCGATGCTTTCAAAATATTTTCTTTGCCTTTAGTTTTCAGAAGTTTGACTTCACTCTATCTTTGCACAGATTTTCATGGGTTTATCTTGTTTGGGGTTTTCTTAGATTCTTGCCAAATTTGGAAATTTTTCACCCATTATTTCTTCAAATACTTTTTCAGCCATGTTCTTTCTCTTTTAGAACTCTGATGACACTAAAGTTAGGTCTTTTGTTGTTGTCCCACAGCTTTATGAGGATCTTTTCATTTGTTTTATTCAGTGTTTTCTCTGTTGTTTAGATTGGGTGTTTTCTCTTGTTCTGTCTTTAATTTTAGTGGTTCTTTCCTCTGTCCTCCCCATTCTACTGTGGAGCTTATCTATGGAGTTTTCTTTTAGTTATTGTATTTTCATTTCAAAAATTTCTATTTCGAGCTGAGGAGGGGCAAGGGGATGGGAATAGCTCCAACTCTGCTGCTGTAACTGTGGTTCAGTAGCTTATCTTGAGTAGATGCTTTCCAGTTTGTTCTGTGCCTTCAGTTAATTTCAGAACTTTGAAATGATTGATTTTCATTGTTTAGCCAATATTTTTGCTGCTTTTCTGGGAGATTGGGTACACTGATGTACTCACTCTGCTATTTAGCAAGTTGATTTATTTTCTTGTTTTAAATGTTATTGTTAACTCATGGGTTTAATATATATACGTATGTGTTGAGTTTGAATCCATTGGTATTATAATTCACTTGATGATCCAATTGCCCCCTTTTAGAGCAATGAGAGTTCTTTCACTTTGGTTCCTGTGTTCTTTTGATGTAATGTCATGTGTCTTTGATAGTTCTAGTCCTAGCTTTTTGGTGTAGTAAGATTCCCAGGCATCTAAATTTACAATCTGCCATATCTCTAAGGAGCTTTTTTTTTTTTTTTTTTTTCCTTTTAAGTGGCTATGATATTTAGAGACCACAGTCTGGTGCTGGAATGCTCATTGATACTAGGTTGTCAGTTCTTTTAGGCCTTATCCCATAGACATAGTTAGAAAATACACAATATTTTGAAGAATGAAGATAATCAGATGGCTTCATCTGATATTTATAACTTTAGTTTAAAATTACAGGATTTTTATTACTTTGATTTTATGCTTGTGTCTTTTCTTTTGGAAATGTGTTTTTTTGTAATGATGTTCATATCATTACTTATTGACTTTTACCCTATAATACTTCTATAACTTTTTCAAAATAACAATACCAAATTCCAAATATCAATAAGACAACAGTGTGTAGTTTAAGATATTTTATGGTTTTTGTCTTTAAATATATTCCACTCAGGTTTGCAGTCAAAATACTGTATTTTAATATGATTTATAGGAATCCTGATTTCCTGTGGTTTTTCTACCAACAGTTAGGCATATTTGTTTCAGAGCATTTTCAAGTTTTAGAAATGTTTTTCTTTTGATTTCAATATTTTTCTAAATTGTATAAAGTATCTACATAGTTATAAAGTCAAAATTATATATAACAACATTCCCACTTTCAACCTGATGCTATTAATCCTTTTCTTCTTCTCCATATACTAACTAATTTTATTATGTTTATTCTTCTATTATTCATTTAAAAAATAAACATGTGTATGTACATATATATATATATTTATATTCATACCTCTCTCACCTTACACAAAAAGTAGAGATACAGTAAAAACTGCTCTGTGTTTATAGTTTCATTTAATATATACTGGAGGTTATTCCACATCAGTGTATAGAAATTGTTTTTATTCCTTTCTACAACTGTATAGTACTGGATATATAAACCATAGATTATTCCTCCAGTTCCTTATTGATGGATGGACACTGGGTGTTTCCAGTGTTGGTATTACAAGTAGTGCTGCAATCAATAGCTTCGTATATATGTCTTTTTGTATTTTTGCCAGCATATCTTTGGGATAAATTCCTAGAAGTGGGATTGCTGGATCAAAAGGTAAATACATATGTAATTTTGCTAGATATTGTCAACTTTATTTTCACCAGGGTTATGTCATTAATCTTTACCTTCTTCACTTACGGCCTCACTATAGAGTATGTTGTCAAACTTTGGAATTTTTTCTCATCTGGTATCTCACTGTTGTTTTAATTTGCATTTCCCTTCAAATGAGTAAATTTGCACATCTTTCTGTATGTTTAAGGAGCATTTTCTTTTTGAAATCCTCTTCCTGTATTTTGCTCATTTTTCTATCAGATATTAGTCTTGTTTTTTCTCAGTTTTTTAGTAGTTTTTAATATATTAGAGATTTTAGTCCATTAATTTATTATTTTTATTGTTGTTTATTTCTTATTTTTAAATTCTCATGCTGTGTCTGGGCCTAGGGTCCTTGTTAAGAACCGTGACTGTCCAGCCCTGTCACGTTTCAGTAAGGAAATGGACTTTCCACTGGCCCATGCTTCTATGAGGCTCCCAAGGCAGTCTTTGTTGGCTTGTATTTCTAATGAAAAATTTCAAATACATACATTGCAAATACATACAAAAAGCAATATAAAAATACCCACATACCTATCATAAAGAATTAATGTTAATATTGTCTAATACTTGTTTCCATTTTTTTACTGTGGTAAAATATCCATTATACAAAGTTTACCATTTTGACCATTTTTTTTAAAGTGTACTGTTCAGTGGCATTAAGTACATTCACACTGTTGTGCAGCCATCACCACAGTCCATCTCTAGAACTTCTTCCGTGTTCCCAAACTGAAGCTCTGTACCCATTAGACACTAGCTCCCATCCCCCTCTCCCCACAGTTCTTGGAAACCACCATTCTACTTTCTGTCTCTATGAATTTAACTGCTCTAGCTACCTCTTATGAGTGGAATCATACAGTATTTGTCCTTTTGTGAGTGGCTTATTTCACTTAGCATGATGTCCTCAAGGTTCATCCATGTTGTAATATGTGCCAGAATTTCCTTCTTTTTAAAGGCTGAATAATACTCCACTGTATGAATGTACCACATTTTGTTTAATCTATTCATTTGTCAATGTACACTTGGGTTGCTTCCACCTTTTGGCTATTGTGAATATTGCTGCTATGAACATTTGTGTACAAATATCTGTTTGAGCCTCTGCCTTCAGTTCTTTGGGTATATACCCAGAAGTGAAATTGGTGGATCATATGGTAATTGTATTTTTAATTGTTTGAGGAACCATCATATAGTTTTCCACTGTGGCTGTACCATTTTACGTTCCCAGACCAGCAGTGCACAAAGATTCAAATTTCTTACGTCCGTGCTAACATTTATTTTTGGCTTTTTTTTTTTTTTTTTTTTTTTATCACAGTCATCCTCTGGGTGTGAGGTGGGAGCTCATTGTGGTTTTGATTTGCATTTCCCAAATGATGTTCAACACGTTTGCATGTATTGTTTTCATTTTTTTTAAAAAAATTATGATACAGTTTAACCTTCTTTTGTGCTCCCCTCCTAATCCTGTTTTCTTCTCTCCATCCACAAACATAGCACTGTTGAAATTGATGTGTATTCTTCCCATCCTTGTTTTTATACTCTTACTAGTATGCATGTATTTATAAACATTATACTGTAAAGTTTTGTTTTGAAGCCTAAATTGTATCCTTGTGTTTATCATTCTGTTCCTTCCCTTTTTACTTGATGTGTTCTTTTGAGATTTACCTATGTAAATAATTAGTTCATTCATTTCAACTGCTATATAGTAGTACTCCATTGTAGGATTGCCGTCATTGATCTCTTCTCCTACCGATTGTTTCTGTCTGTTGCCCGTACAGACAGTACTTTGGTGTGAGCATCCTTGTGTTTGCCTCCTTGTGTTTGTGTGAAGCATGGGATCCCCTAGGATGTACTTATTCAGCAACTATTTATTGCAAACTTGCTAGTGCCAGGCATTGTTTTGGGCAGTGGGGATATATCAGTGAACAAAACCCTGCTCTTAGGGAGCTAATGTGAATTGTGATTATTAGATTATGGAATGTTTGAATCTTTGCTCATTCAATAAAAAGTTTATTGAGTCTCTGCTGTGACAGAGATATAGGAGTGACCAAAACAAAGTTTCTGTCTTCATAGAGTTTACTAATAGAGAAGAGAAAAAGATACGTGGTACACTGTCAAATGGAATTGAATGCCTTGCAGATAACGGAAGCAGAGCCTGGGGGTTTCTAGTTTAGATGGGGGCTGACTGGGAGAAGGCTTCTCTGGAGAGACAACAATTGAGTAGAACTGGAATGCAGTGAAGCTGTGAGTGGCACTGGGGAATGAATCTCTGAGCTGAGGAAATAGCAAAGGCAGAGGTTTTGAGGAAAGAAAGCATGATTAGAGAAAAAGGGGAAGACACTCAGTGCCACTTGAGTGCAGTGACCAAACAAGAGGCTGTTTGAGAATGAAGTGGCCGGGTAGGTAGCCAGAGTGTCAAGTCATGTAGGGCCTTGCAGTCTCCCAAAGAGTTTAGATTTTATTATAAATGTGTTTAAAAGGTGAGCAGTGTCATGGTTAGGCCTTGGGCTAGAGACATAGCAATAGAAATGGTAGGAAATGATTAGATTTGGGATATGTTTTAAGGGTGGTACCTAGAACATATTCTGATGGTTTGGAAGTAAGATGTGAAAGAAAGGGAGGAAAGCAAGGATAATCCCACATTTTTTGGATTGAGCCAAAATACCAACTAGTGGTATCTTTTACTCAGTTGGAGAGTAGAATATTAAGGAAGAATCAGACTGAAAATTCAAGTTTGAAATGCCTGTTAAGTATCTCAAATATTTGGTATTAGATACTAAATATAATCTAAAGTGATTGTAATAGTTACACTCTAACCAGTTTTGTCTGATACATTTGGGTGAATCCCAGATGGATCCCAACAGGAGACAGCATGTCACACATCTTTGCTCTTGAAATTCATTGATAATCAGTGAAGTAAAACCAATTAACTTGTTATGAAGTAAATTGTAAGTTAGGTTTATTACCAAGTTTATGTTTTTGTACCTTGAGTTTTCTTTACTTGGGGTTCACCAGTTTTTGTTTTGTTTTTAATTCTAGATGCTGGATCTGGTGTGGAAGAAGTGGAATTAAGCTGGGAAGATTATCTAGAAGAGACAGGGTCCACAGCAGTTCCCTATGGATCTTTTAAACATGTAAGCAGTAATTGTATTTGCTTTACTGTTTATATCTGTTTCCTTTGACTGATTGTACTATCATTAGAGAGTTTAGAGTTATTTCAAGTTGGGACACTTGAAAGAATTTCAGTGTTTTTTGCTTTTCCCTCCCCCTGCTACCCTCATTAAGAAAACTTGACATAGTCTTAAAATTATTTTTGGTTTTGTGCATTTTCTGCCACTTAATGCAGGAATTGTCTTTTTGACTGGTCATGAATATTCCTTTATTTTTGTCAAAAAACCTAATAAATTGAAGAAAATGATTTATTTTCTTTCACTTTACATTATAACATTTTGTGACTGATGGTTTGCTCATTGAAAGTAATTTCAGTAACATTTGCTTTCATATCAAACTGAACATAAACATAAGTAATGTCATACAGTGGGTCATAGTAGTGGCCTGTACAGCATAACAAAATAACATAGACTGGGTGGCTTAAACAACTGAAGCTTATTTTTCTACAGTATTGGAGATTGGAAGTCAGATCAGGGTGCCAGCATGGTCAGTTTCTGGTGAGGGCTCTCTTCCTGATTTGCAGATGGCTGCCTTCTTGCTGTATCCTCAAGTGACAGAATGTGAGAAAGCAGGCTCTCTGGTGTTTCTTCTTATAAGGACACTAATCCTGTTGAATCATGGCTCCACTCTTACGGCCTTATGGCCTCATTTAACCTTTACTGTTTCCGTAAATGTTCTGTCTCCAAATATTGTCATATTGGGAGTTAGGATTTCAACAGACGAATTTTGGGGGAACACAATTCAGTCTATGTGAATGTTCAATAGGACATCATTCCTTTGTTTTAGGATTTGCAAAGACACTCAAAATCATATTGTCTATGATTTTGTGAAGTTGGATTCTTCTTGTAGGTGTTTTTTATAAGCTAAAGAGTGCTAGTGCTTTCAGTTTGTCATCAAGTAAAAATTCAGTCATAACAGTTGTCCTTTTTGATTATTTCTTTGTTCATTTATTTCTTCAGTTGAAGTGCTGAGCCTTACATGTTTTAGATAAGAATTTTATTTTGTATTGCTTTGGCTAATCTTTTGTAATTGTTTTCAATACTGTTTTAACATGGCAAGTCTGTTAGTGAGTCTGTAATACCTTTGAATTCTTGTTTTCAATGTTATTACTAATCTGATATGTACGAGGTATGAGAATTAAGTTCGCAACCTTGTTGCAACAATGTTGCTAACCTTTTTTTGATATCAGAGGGATTACTCACATGAATTTGTACCAACTGGACAAACAGCTAACCAAGTTTGCTGTTTGGAAGTGCTGAAAAGGCTGCGTGAAAAAGTTAGACGACCTGAACTTTTCGCCAACAATTCATGGCTCTTGCATCACGACAATGCAGCAGCTCACACGGCACTGTCTGTGAGGGAGTTTTTAGCCAGTAAACAAAAAACTGTTTTGGAACACCCTTCCTACTCATCTGATCTGGCCCCCAGTGACTTCTTTCTGTACCCGAAGATAAAGGAAATATTGAAAGGAAGACATTTTGATGTCATTCAGGACATCAAGGGTAATACGATGACAGCTCTGATGGCCATTCCAGAAAAAGAGTTCCAGAATTGCTTTGAAAGGTGGACTAGGCGCTGGTGTCAGTGCCTAGCTTCCCAAGTGGAGTACTTCGAAGGTGACCATAGTGATATTCAGCAATGAGATATGTAGCACTTTTTCTAGAATGAGTTCGTGAATTTAATAGTCAGACCTTATATTTACACAAGCTTATTTATACTAAAATGCAAATAGAGGACAAATTTCTGATCAAAATTCTGGTCTAAAAAAAGTGTCACTTTCCAGAGTCAGATTCCATCTTCTATTTGACAAAGCAACAAGGAGAATGAAAAATAAATGCATATTCTCTCACTGTCAAATTAGGAAATATTTGTAAGCCTCAATCAGTATATGAGAAGCGCTGCCAAATATACTGAAAATCAAGAATGGGTGTAGGAAGATGCTGAGAAGGGATGCCCATGGCTAGAAGATTGCAGGCAAAGCTGATACAACTCAGATCTCCAATGGAGGTGGATGTACAAGCCACAGGCAAGAGTTTTATAGGACACAGTTTGGAATAAAGGAGTGAGGAAAGAATTAGAAATAAACCACATTTGCAAGGAGGACGAGTCTAAGGTAGTGAAAAAGCCTTCCGTACTGTACATGTCTGATGGACAGAAGAGTACCCATGATGGGAAAGGTACTAAGCTTTACCAGGATCTTCTAGAACAAAAGCTTCAAGCTGCTAGGGAAAGGGATACAAACTCTATTAACCCCGGGGTACTGGTGAAGATCCTTTGCAGCCTGGAACTAGAACAGAAGAAATAAAAGCCCTCTGTCTTTGGGAGATGGGTAAATATACATACTGAAGCATTAGAGGTTCCCTGCTGTTGGGGGAGGGGTAGGATATCTGAGAAGTTCTCACCCCCCAAGACCCAGAAACTCAGAACCTAAAACTGAGGCTGAATCTGTGAGAATGCCTTTTCCTGCCTGTCTCCGACCACTAGTTAGAAATATTGGGTAACAGGTTTATCTGTGGGAGAGAGGTAAGAGTATGGATAATGGTCTGTGAGATGCAGTCATGAAGAGAAGACCTAAATCTGAGCGTGAAGCAGCAAAGATTAAGGGAAAAAACCCTCTGGCAAATGAGCCTGCACCCTATATACCAGAAAAAAACTGCTGGAATTGGAAGCCTGTGGTGCACTGTGAATAACTCTAGTGACAGCAAAACCCCAACCCAGCTTTACTCCTAACTAGATTGACTTAACTTTCTCCCTCAAACTTAAGGCGTAGGAACAAACATGCTTATTCCAGGCATAAGTACTATTTGCCTCAGTCTCGACTGTTCTATGCAGGTTGTCTAGCTTTCAACCAAATATTATGGGACACATAAAGAAGCAAGGGAAAAAAAACAGCAAACTGTCAAGAGACAAAGCACTCAACAGAACTAGACTCATATGAACCAGATGATAGAACTGTCAGACAGAATTTTAAATAACCATGATCAGTAAGTTAAAGGCTCTAACAAAAAAGGTGTATGACATGTATGAACACAAAAGGGATTTCACAGAGATGGAAACTATTAGAAAGAATAAAATAGGAATCATAGAAAATTAAAAACTTAGTAACAAATGAGGAATGCCTTTTACAAGCTCATTATTAGACTTGACACAGATGAGGAAAGAATCAGTATACTTGAAGATAAGTCAACAGAAATTGCTCAGAGTGAAACGCAAAGAGAAAAAAGAGTGGGAAGAAACCAGATCACACACCGAACAGCTGTGGACAATATAAAAAAGTCTAATGTATGTATAATTGGAATCTCAAAAGGAGAAAGGAGAGAAAGTGAGGAAGAGATATTTGAAGAGATAATGGCAAACAATTTTCTAAAGCAAAGAAAGATACCATACCACAGATTGAAGAAGCTTAGGGAATGCAAAACAGAATAAATAATAAACAACAAACTAAACCCATTCAAACACATGATAAACAAACTACTGAAAACCAAATAGAAAGAGAGAATCTTGACGGCAACCAGAGGAAAATAGACTCATTACATAGAGAGGAACAAATACAGAATACAGAATTACAACAAAATTCTTTTCAGAAACTATCCAAACCAGAAGACAATGGAGTAAGATCTTTAAAGTGTTGAAATAAGTAAACTTGTCAACCCAGAATTCTATACCAAGCAGAAACTTACTCCAAAAGTAAAGGAGAAATAAAGACTTAGGAAAACAAAAATTGAGAGAATTCATTACCTGCGAAAAAATATTAAAGGAAGTTTTTAAGGCAGAAGGAATTTGATGTAAGGCAGAAACTTAGATCTACACAGAGAAATAAAGAACAATTGAAATCGCATAAATGTAAATAGGTACAAAGTTTGTTTTTCTTATTTTTACTATGTCTAAAAGATACCTGAAACAAAAATGGTAGCAATATATTGTGTGTTTATAGCTAACCCTACAATAGCACAAAGGAATGGGAGGAAGGATTTGGGAGTATATGGTTCTAAGATCTTTATGCAACACATGAAGTGGTGTATTTGTAAGTAGACTACAGTTAATTAAAGATACATATTGAAAACACTTCAGCGACCAGTGAATTAAAAAATATTGTGTTAAAATATACATAAAAGTTACCATTTTAACAATTTTAAGTGTACAATTCAGTGGCATTAAGTACTTCTTCAGTGTTGTACAACCACTACCACTCTCCATTTCCAGAGGTTTGGTTTTTTTTATCTCAAACAGAAATCCTGTATCCGTAAAACAATAGCTCCCCACTTTCTCCTTTCTCTAGCCCCTAGAAACCCCTATTATATTTTCTGTTTTTATGAATTATTAACCTATATCACACAAGTGGTATCATACAATATTTATCTCTTTCATATCTGGCTTATTTCACTTCGCACAATGCTCTTAGCATATCATTATATAGTTGACCTTTGAACTGTGCAGGCACTGACCCTCTGCACAGTTGAAAATCTGCATGTAACTTTTGACTCCCTAAAAACTTAACTGCTAATAGCCTAATGTTGACCAGAAGCCTTACCAATAACATAAGCAGTCTATTAACACATATTTTATGTGCTATATGTATTATATACTGTATTCTTACAATAAAGTAAGCTAGAGAAAAGAAAATGTTATTAAGAAAATCATGGGCAGCCGGATGGCTCAGTTGGTTAGAGCGCAAGCTCTTAACAAGCTTGCCGGTTTGATTCCTACATGGGCCCGTGAGCTGCGCTCTCCATAAATGGATGGAAAACAACGGCTTGATCTTGGAGTTGAGCCACCAGTGGGCAGCTGGTTTGTTCAGTGGTTAGAGCGCAGTGCTCATAACACCAAGGTCGCTGGTTTGAGTCCCACATGGACCAGTGAAAAGCAACTGCTTGAGCTTGGAGCTGGGCTGCTGATGGGTGGCCGGTTTGCTCCAGTGGTTACAGTGAGGTGTTCATAACACCAAGGTCGCCGGTTTGAGTCCCACATGGGCCAGTGAAAAGCAACTGCTTGAGCTTGGAGCTGGGCTGCTGGTGGGTGGCCGGTTTGCTCCAGTGGTTACAGTGAGGTGATCATAACACCAAGGTCACCGGTTTGAGTCCCACATGGGCCAGTGAGCTGCACCCTCCACAACTAGATTGAAAACAATGACTTGACTTGGAGCTGAGCTGCGCCTCCCACAACTAGATTGAAAAACAACAATTTGACATCCTGGAAAAACACACTGTTCCCCAGGATTCCCCAATTAAAAAAAAAATACAGTATTAGGTGAAAAATATCTGCATATACTAAGTGGGCCCATGCAGTTGAAACCTGTGTTGTTCAAGGGTCAGTTGTACTTCTTTTTTTAAACTTTTTGTAGTGGTTGCCCTTGAGTTTGCAGTATATGCATACATTTACAACTAATTTAAGTCCCCTTTCAAGTAATACAATACCACTTCATGAGTAGTGCCAGTACCTCATAAAAGAGTGTTCCCAATTACTCCCATCCCTTATAGCATTGCTGTCGTTCATTTCACTTATACGAGTACATAAGCTACAATCACCAAATACCTAGTTGCTATTATTATTTTGAACTACCTGTTGTCTATTAGATAAATTAAGGATAAGAAAAATCTTAATCTACATTTATTCCTTTTCTAATCCTCTTCCTTTATTTATGTACATTTGAGTTTCTGACCTATATCATTTTCATTATTTCTGAAGAATTTAACACTTCTTGCAAGGCAGGTCTACTGATGATAGAATCCTTCAATTTTTATTTGTATGAGAAAGTCTTTATTGATTTCGCTGGATGCAAAATTCTAAGTTAGTAGCTTTTTTCTTTCTGTAATTTAAATATTTTACTCCACTCTCTTCTTGCTCATGTGGTTTCTGAAGAGAAGTCTGATATAATTTTTATGTTTGCTTCTGTATAGATAGAGTGTTGTTTTTTCTTTGTTTTCTTTATATGTGTGTGTGTGTGTGTGTGTGTATTTTGTTCCATTTGAATATGATATGCCTAGGTATAAATTTTTTGTTGTTGTTTTTATCCTGCTTGATCTCTGGGCTTCTTGGATCTGTGATTTGGTATCTAACACTGATTTTGGGAAATCTCAGTTATTATTGCTTCGAATTTTTCTTTTATTCCTTTTTCTCTTCGCCTAGTATTCCCATTACACATGTTACACCTTTTGTAATTGTTCCATTGTTCTTTGGTATTGTTTCATCTTTTTTATTCCTTTCCAGTTTTGTAAGTTTTTATTGACATTTTTTTTCTACCTCACTGATTGTTTCCTTGTCTGAACACAGTCTCTTACGTTTCTGGTTTCTAGCTTTTCCTGTTGATTGTTTCTTAGAGTTTCTATTTATCTGCTTTTTTTTTTTTTTTTCCTATTTTTGCATGCCCTCTGTTTCAATTTGAGATGTTTCTTTTTTAATATAATCATTTGTAGCTATAAATTTCCCTTTTACCACTATCAGTGCCTCTCCTAAATTTTGATAAATTTTTATTTGTCTCAAGGTATTTTCTAGATTCCCTTGTGATCTCTTCTTTGACCTACAGTAGTTCCCTCGTATCTGTGGTTTCACTTTCCATGGTTTTAGTTACCTGTAATCAACTGTGGTCCTAAAACATTAAACTGAAAATTCCAGAAACATAATTCATAAGTTTTAAATTGCACGCCATTCTGGGCAGGGTGATAAAATCTTGTGCCATTGCCATCCTGCACCATTCCATTTCATCCTGCCCAGGACATGAACCATCCCTTTCTCCAGCAGTATATGTTCCCTGCCCATTAGTCACTTGGTAGCCATGCTTGTTATCAGATTGACTATCACAGTATTGCAGTGCTTGTGTTCAAGTAACTTTTATTTTACTTAATAATGCCACATTCATACAACTTTTATTATAGTAGATTTTTATAGTTGTTCTTTTTTATTATTGTTAATTTTTTACTATGCCTAATTTGTAAATTAAACTTTATCATAGGTATATGTGTATAGGAAAAAACATAGTATCGGGTTTGGTACTATCAGCAGTTTCAGGCATCCACTGGGGGTGTTGGAGCATAGTCCCCGTGGATAAGAAGGGACTACTGTATTGGTTAAGAGTGTGCTTAATTTTTATATATTTGAATTTCCTAGTTTTCGTTCTGTTATTGCATTCCAGGTTAATTGCAGTGTGATCAGAAAAGACACTTAATATGATTTCAGTCTTTTAAAATTTGAGACTGGTGTTTTGGCCGAACATTATGGTCTGTTCTAGAGAATGTTCCGTGTGCACTTGAGAATGTGTATTCTGCTGTTGTTGAGTATTCTGTCAATGTCTGTCAGGTCTAATTGGTTTATTGTTATGTTCAAGTCCTCAGTTTCTTTTCTGTCTGGTTGTTCTATCCATTTTTGATTGTAGGGTACCAATTTGTTTAGAGATCATCATAATTTTAATATTAAACCTAATATGAATATTTTAGGAAAGGAAAGTTGCAGAATAGTGTCACTCATGAATACTGATGCATAAATACTTGCATACAAAATAATAGCAAACTGCATGTAGCTATATTTAGAAAAGATGATATATTAATAACGAGTGTATTTTTTCTAGGAATGCAAAGTGGTTTAACATTTGAAAATTAGCATAATTCACCGCAGTAGCAGAATAAGGGAGAAAAATCACATCATCTCAATACGTAAAGAAAAATTTTTGATAAAGTTCCACACCTACCATGGTAAAACTCTTAGCAAACTATAGGTGGGGATTTTCTTAGCTTGATAAAGGATATCTATAAAAAAGCTACAGGAAATTTTATTAATGGTAATATGATGCATGCTTTCCTTTTAATATGGAGCAAGACAAAGATGATGGCTAACATGACTTCTGTTTGATATTGTGCTGGAGGTTCTAGCCAATACAATTAGGTAAGAAGAACAATAAAATGTATAAAGATTAGGAAGGAAGGAAAAAAATACTGTTTGCAGATGAATAACATAATTTGCAGGTATGTTAATGAGTAATTTCAGCAAGATTATTAGATACAAGGTAGCATTAAAAAATCTAGTTCTATATACCAGCAACAAACAAAAATTGAAACTGAAAGATGTGATTTATAATAGTATAAAAACATAAAATGGCTAGGAATAAATGTAATAAAAATTTGCAAAGAAATTTCACACTGTCATTGATATATGTTAAAATGAAGGACTGTACCTTGTTTATGTAATGGAAGACTCACTATTGTAAAGATGTCAATTTTCTCTAAATAGATTGGTAGATTTACTGCAACCTAAGTCAAATAACAAACAAACAAAAAATTTTTTTTCTAGGTAGAAATTGGCAAGCTGATTCTATAGTTCATGTGGAATATAAAGGAGCAAGGATAGCCAGACACAACTAAAGAATAAGATAAAATGAGAAGACTTGATGTACTAGATATCAAACTTAATTGAGGCAGTTGTAATGCTACTCTAAGGATATACAAATCAGAAACAGATCCACTTTTGTAGGGACACTTAATTTATAACAAAGGTGGCAATTTACAGTGGTGATGAAAGGTGGTGGGAAAATTGTATATGCATTTTCAAACAAAACCTGACCCCTCCCTAATATCATATCTAGAGATTAATTTAAGGTGGATACTAGTCCTAAATATGAAAGGCTTGTAGAAAATAATATAGTACAATATTTTTTCTGACCTTTAGGAACAGGGGGACATTTGCTTAAAAATACAGAAAAAGCACTAATTTTTAAAAGGAGAAACATTGATAAATCAGACTTCTATTAGAATTATGAACTTATGTTCCTTAACACCATCAAGAAAGTTAGAAAATGTTTTTAACAAGTAACTGACAAAGGACTGATACCGAAAATATAGACTCAATAAAACATTGGCAAGAAACTTAGACATTTCCCAAAAGAAGAAATCTAAATAGTTAATAAATATAAAGGTTCTCAACTTCATTAATCAGAAAATGCAAATTTAAATCATGATGTTATATATTACACACCTTCTAAAATGGGTAAAATGAAAAAGAAAATACTAAAGTGTTGGTTAGAATGCTGGAGCAAAAGGATTTTGGCTACTGGGAGAGTAAATTGGTGTAACCACTTTGGAAACCAGTTTGACTGTTATAGAAATCCATGTATGTATGCACCAAGAGACATACAAAAATACTCATATAATCATGGCAGTATTATTTATAGCCTTCCAAAACTGGGAAGTACTCAAAATGCCTATTATTAGTAGTATTAGAAAGGATAAATTGTGGCATATTTGTATAATATAATACTATATAGCAATGGAAAGAAACTACTGTTACATGCAACAGCATTTATGAATCTCATAAGCAATGTTGCATAAGAGAAACTGCACAAAGAAAAACATTCATGATGCATAATTTTATTAACCAAGTGTGAAAACACAGGCAATATTAAACCATAAATGCATTCAGGGTAATGATTACCTTTGAGGAGTACAACAGGGTATAGAGATTAGAAAGAGGAGCAATTTTTACACGGAATGCAGGACTTTCCCTCCCTGGCTCCCTCCTTTCCAGGATTCCCCTCACTTTCCTATAGTTGTGATTGCCACATTGCTTTTAGTGGTCAGGTCTCCATAGTCTCCTCCAGTGTCTGAGAGTTCCTCATTCTTTCTTTGTCTTTCACGGTCTTGACACTTTTGAAGAGCGTATTACTTTTTGGTTAGTTTGTAGAATATTCTTCAATTTGGATTTAGTTTTTCTGATGATTAGCTTGGGTTTATGCAGACTTGGCAAAAAACGTAAAAATGATTTTGTGCTTTTATTGTATATCAAGGGTGTATGATATTGATGTTTTCAGACTGGTGGTATTATTAACTAATTAACTTTGATCAATTAGTGTGGTTTCTGCCAGATTTCTTCATTGTAATGTTACTGTTTTCCCCTTTGCAATTAGTAAGAATCTTGCAAGGAGAACCTTTGGGATGATGCAAATACCATAGTCATTGGAGTCATGTTAGCACTGACCCGTGAGTCCTGCCTGCAGGTTTATTTCTGTGGTTGTCTAAGGGTGGTTTTCTATTTCCTTCACTTTTTTCAATTTTTGTTAATTGGTCTTCTACTCTAAGGAAGAACTGTCCCCTCATCTCTCTCAATTATTTTTAACAGTATGGACTCATGGATATCTATTTAAATCTATGGATTATGATTCATTACTCTTATTATTTATTTTATTGCGCAAATTGTCCCACATGTGACCATTGGGAGATACTTCTAGTTGACTCCCATGTCTTTTCCAAACGTCTCCATCATTTTTGGAGCATTTCCTTACTTTCTGGCATCACAAGATACTCCAGACTCTTAGTGTGTTTTCCCTGCCTCAGAATTGGATTCAGTTTTTTCTCCATGGAGCCGTTCTTATTTATTTAGAAATCAAGATTTGGACACTATATTTGCTATTGCTACTGAGTATCATTACTTATAGTTCCTGTCAATTCACAGAGCTAGGAAATACTTATACATTAACATATACATATATACACATCTATACTTTTTTCTGTATCTGTCTGTAATCATGACCTCATTCTGATACCTTGATTCCAATTCAGCACCACAGATTCATTCTCTTCTTCCCCTTCCTTGTTTTTACTTCTTTTTCCTACAATGAGAAACCTTTCATTATCAACAACATGTTTATTTATTTATTCTTAGTATACACATACAGTAGTTCCAGAATTGCTAACCCATACCTTTGTGATTATATAATTTGTCATGTAAATTAGGACACTTTTGAGAGACAAAAGGGACATTATTAATTATTATTCAAAGACAACAGGTGTAAACAGACTGTTTCAGGGAGACTGAGAGGTGTGGCTCCGTGCATATGGTAATATTATACTAATTTATTATTATAGCTTATTTTTGTCCTTTACCTTTTCTAGTTTCATAAATTTTCTTTTGAATGATCTAGAAATCACTCTTGAAAACTTAATGTGTTGAAAGCTGTTAAAATGTTGAACATTTAGCGATTTATATACTTAATAGAAAACATTTTCTGATCATAATAGACTGCTTTGGTGAAAATATTGAGTTCTATTAAAATTTCTTCCGAGTCAGATGGAACAGAGCAGAGCAGTATTGCTATTCCCTGTTTTGTTTGGATCACTCCTATGAGTTAGAATTGGAATTTCTCCGGTTTCCCTTGAGAAGATTTTATTGCATTTAGTGTTTCAGAATTGTAAGTCTTAAAAAAGAATGTCTGCCAAAGAAATACTCATTTGAGCTACCTGTCTGGTGATTGATAACATTTCCCTGTTCAGGTGGACACACGTTTGCAAAATGGATTTGCTCCTGGGATGAAACTGGAGGTGGTTGTGAAGACAGATCCTGAAACTTACTGGGTTGCAACCATCATTACCACCTGCGAGCAGTTACTCCTCCTCCGTTACGATGGCTACGGGGAGGACCGCCGAGCGGACTTCTGGTGTGACATCAGGAAGGCTGACCTCTACCCCATTGGGTGGTGTGAGCAGAATAAGAAGACCCTCAAAGCCCCAGAAGGTAATAAAATACTGCCTATCAAGACATAATAGGATATTGCAATAGGAAAATCAGGGCTATCCACAATCTTGAGGTTTTCAGTCTCCCACACACATAGGTTTTCCTAACTTTTGGAAGTTAGTGTTTTGAAGGAAAATATTTATAAGGAATAATGCACATGTCCTATTTTTAAAAATTATTTTCTGTGCTCCATAAAGCCTCAGGTTTTTATGACACAGGGAACAAACATCAGTTGCTTAAAATCCTGTAAGACTGTGAGGCTCTCTGAATTTGAGACATGTATTTCTGTTTATCTTAAAGTATGTTGGGCCAGGTTGATTCTCGTTTTGACTTTATTGTCCTTTCTCCTCTCATCCACAAGCGATCTGGAACCTATAAACTCTTAAAATGAACCGACTGAAGCTTTCTTTCAGGAAAGAGCCCCTTTGGGGGTGGAATCCATATTCAGCAGGACAGAGACAATAGGACAAAAGAAAGAGAAGGCTCATATAAAGGTAGAGAAAGGGGCGAGAGACTGCAGATTTAAGAAAATACCAGACCTTAAATGTTTTTCTTTCAACTTCTTATTTTGATATAATTTCAGATATGCATAAAAGTTGCAAAAATAGTATAGAAAATTCTTGGAGACTTTTTGCCAAGTTTTCCTAAATGTTGACATTTTACTTTAACCTTCCCCCTTCCAACCCTCCCTTTTTCCTCCCTGCCTCTCTTACACACACACACACACACACACACACACACACACACACACACGTTTTTTTAATGAACCATTTGAGAGTCAGTTGTACATATAATACCCTTTTCTCCTAAGTATTTTAATGTACTCCTAAAAACAAGGACATTCATGAGCACAGTAAAATAACAAAATCAGGAAATTAACTGTGATATACTATTATTTAATCTATAAACCTTATTCAGTGAAATGTTTTTTATAGTAAAATAAAATCCTAGTTCGTATTTTGCATTCAGTTGTCATGTCTTGTAAGATTCTTTTAATGTGGAAAAATTCCTCAGTCTTTCTTTGTCTTTCATGACGCTGACATTTTTTAAAGGTGCAGGCCAATTTTCTCAAAATGAATGTGTGTGCATGAACTTTATTTTTTAACATAAATAAACATTTTTTTTTTTTTTAAGTAAAAGTGAATCAGTTTAAAAAGTCACCTGTGGGGAAAGAAGGGAATAGAATGAAGGGGACATGGATAGAAGCTAGAGTTGAATTTTGAACAATGTAAATATGTTATATAGCTGTAAAACAAAATGAAGTTTTAAAAAGCGTTTCCTAAAAAACAAAAGCATAATCAAAGAAATGTAACTATGAATGGAGCTTGTGAACTAACTACCCAGAGATGAACCATTTCAGTGACTTTTTTTTTTTAATTAAAGTTTATTGGGGTGACAATTATTAGTAAAGGTACATAGGTTTCAGGTGTACACTTCGGCAGTACATCTATATATCATATTGTGTGTTTACCACCCAGGGTCAGTGGCTTTTTATACAATAATTTGAACATATATCCCTAGTACAAAAAAAATTGCAAAAAAAATGTATAGTGTTTTTATTAATCATTGTTGATGGTAGAGTTGATGTTATTTTGGAATAATTATGTGTGTATTGTGAGATAAAGGAAATTAATAATTAAATGTGTAATTGAGAAATAGAATTTTCAGTATGAGAGAAAGGACACAGCTTAGATGAATAAAGTTAAGTAAAAATGCTGTCTTCATGAATTTGTATTGAAAGTGTCAATATGAACTCCTTATGTGATTTATCTTAAAATATAAAAAGAAGATATTTATTAGTTCTAGACACTGATAAGGCCGAGGAACACAAACTCTGTAACAATGAGCACCCTCAGCACTCTAATTATGATCTCTAAATACCATTTACACCAAAACAAATTAGGGCTCCTTGGAGACATAGCCAATTCCTGGACCGGAGTAGGAAATGTACAAGATGAGCTTGATACATCCTTTTATACCATGTGAAAAAGATATCAGTGACTATTTACTAGGGTCATGTCAAAAGGACTGAGGAGCCAACCTGAAGAGACTCCCTCTGGTTAAAGATGGGACAGTTTGACCATCAATACGACAAGAACTGCAGTGGCCTGAAACATACCATGTGTGACTTAGTCTGTAATTCCATAATGAAATTTTTAAACAAAACTGTCATTGGTTGCTTTTGGAGAATGCTAGGGAACCAGCTGATAATTTTGAAGGCTAGTAAATACGGGGAAAGAATAAAGAGAATTAAGCATATATCCTGCCTCTCTTTCTGATCTATACCTTAGGGTAGTAATCAAATAGTTGAAGAAGAGAAATTTTTCTTTGTAGAAGTATTTTGGTTAGTAAATGAACAAGGGATGATAGAAAATTACCATTTTTAGCCCTTAATGAATGATTGTATCTGTGTAGTGACCATTAAAAGCTACATCACAAAAGGAGAGACAACCAGACTGCATGTGCCTCTTGATAGGATTGCAATTCCACTTATTAGAAGTAGTCTTGCTCCTCTTTTCCCCAAGAGTCAAACCTGAATTTGATCAACCCTCTAGCTCTAAATACTGATTTATAGAAAATATTGAGGTCAGTGAAACACTGGTTACCGGGAGGCAGCCAGTAAAACCAGACTGAGGAAAACTACATAGAGGACAAAAGGCTGAGTCTCTCAACAAATATGCTACAAGAAAAAGAGAATGTAGGCTGAGGGAAGATAAGGAACATACAGATTAAAGGAGTTTTAGGCGATATATCAACCATTTGTGATAAATGGGTCTCATTTGCATCTTGATTTGATTGAGCAAATTGAAAAAAACCATTTATGAGATATTTGGAGAAATTTTAACATGGACTAAGATATTTGATGTTAAGGAATCATTGTTAATTTTTAAGGTGTAGTTATGTAAAAAATTATTTTGTTTTAGAAATATATACTGAGATTACATTGGATGAAATCATATGATATCAGGAATTGGCTTCTAAATAATCTATGGTTGGGTGGGGTGTGGAGTGTGTGAGGGTATAGATGAGATGTTGGCAAAGTATCTGTAAAAGACCAGATATAGTAAATATTTTAGACTTTACAGGGCCATGTGGTCCCTGGAACAGCTGCCCAACTCTACCTTTGTAGTATGAAAGTACCCACAAACAGTATGTAAACAGGCATGGCTATGTTCCAATAAAACTTTATTTACAAAAACAGATAGGCTGGATTTAGCCCACAGGTTATAGTTTGCTAACAGCTCCTGGTCTACATGGAAAAATTGACCATGAAGCGACAGTTGTTAAAGCAAGGGTACATGAGGATACATTATACTATTTTTCTCTACATATATATTTGAAAATTCCCATAATAAAAAATAAAGTAGGTACCTCTTAGATAAATTATAGCAACAGGGAGTTGGACCTATTATTCTCTTTGTTTTGCATATAACTCTTATTTAACTAACCAGGAAGTCCTGTGTTTCCCCGAAAATAAGACCGGGTCTTATAAAGTTTTGCTCCAAAAGACACACTAGGGCTTATGTTCAGGGGATGTCGTCCTGAAAAATCATGCTAGGGCTTATTTTTTGGTTTGATCTTATTTTTGAGGAAATACGGTAGTTCTATCTAGAGGAGGATTTTTGTTTTAAGCTTTCAAGGAAGCAATATGTTGGACTGTTAGATACTAAAATCACAAGTGCATCTCTAAACCATTTTCACTGTATTCTGTTGAGTTGAGTTGAGTTTCTCTGTGTTCCGGGGCTGACACGAGTAACCACTCCTTTTATCCCCTGACCCAGGCATCAGAGATAAGGTGTCCGACTGGGAAGCGTTCCTGCGGCAGAGCCTGACAGGAGCGTGCAGTCCTCCTGTCCCGCTGCTCGACGGCGTGAGTCATGCTACTTGCAGAATCAGTGGAAACCCTTCTAATCCTTAGTGATACTTACTTCCTGTCCAAGGAATCTTAAAATTGGTTACTCCTTTATTACCCCAAGGCAAATAAGCATTATTACTACAGACATAGGCAAGGGTTTTGGGAGGTTTAAACTTACCCTCTGAGGTTGCACGCTGTGGCTTGCTGTAGTGTTCTGAATTAGTTGCTTGTGCTTTTGATGTCATATCCAAGAAGGCTTTGCTTAACTCAAGGTCATGAAGACATACTCCTATATTTTCTTCTAAATGTTTTATAGTTTTAGCTTTTATATTTAATTCTCTGATCTGCTTATATTTGCCTGTAAAACTTGATTGGTGAACACTCTTATTTCAAGCTGATCTTTATGTTTTAGACTCATTGTATTCTGTTTAGTCAGGGCTTGGCACATACTAAACACTCAGTGAAATTTGAATTAATGAATGAATCATGAACAAATGAATTAATAAATATCCTACTCCACATTGACCTTGATTCTGCCATCCTAATCTTTAGCTGTGAACGTGTTCCTCTATTTGTTCGTGTTCTTTTGCATATATATGAATATGTAGGTGTCACAGAGCAGTTCTTATTAGGAAAAAAAATTAAGAAATGGTTAAGTGATGATGTTGGAATCAGGATCCCTTTTTATTCTTTATTATAGCTTTTAATATATATCTACAGAGTGAAAATTAAACTCCCCCCTCCCATCATTGTAATCAAGATGCCTACTGTGTTCATAAGAACATTGTTGTGAAATGAGTGAAAAATCAGAAACTGAAATGCCATCAGTAGATAAGTGGATAAATTACTGCCCATTGTAATAATCAATAAATCAAGAATATCAATAAAACAGTTTAAAAGAATGAGGAAGATTTATATGTGCTACAATAGAAAGAGAGCTCTGATATATTAAGTGACAAATTGAAAAACAGTATACAGTGCTCCTATTTTTCAAAAAAATATGAGAGAGAGAGGTGTGGATGTTGACTTGTGTGTAAAAAACCCAGTCTCAGAGTGTATGCTAAAGTGTTTATTGTATTTCTTTCTTGGCGGTGGGATTGTGGGGGATTTTGACTTTATAATCATGTTTGATTTGATTTTTTCTTTAATAATGATCATATTTGCTTTTACAATGATATTTTAAAACTTCTTACTAGATGAAACTATATAACACAGTCCTAGAGATAGAGATCTGTTAGGATAGTTTTATTGCATTATAGGTAGATTTTCTTTAAGACAAACATTTTTATATCACCTATAAATTATACTGTAGTATTTTGTGTGATAGTAGGCAATTCAGTGTCACTGACTTTGGGTAAAAATGTAAAGGCTAGTTTGAGATCATTTAAAACTTGACTTTTTAAAATATCGTGTTAAGTCTTATATTTAATCATTTCACTTTTTTTTTTTACCTACAGCTCCGTAATGGGAAGAATCCTTTAGATCTCATTGCTCCAGGTTCCAGGCTAGAATGTCAAGCTTTCCAGGACTCTTTAAGCACTTGGATTGTTACTGTAGTCGAAAACATTGGGGGAAGGCTGAAACTGCGTTATGAAGGACTTGAAAGTTCTGACAATTTTGAACATTGGTTGTATTACTTGCATCCGTTTCTTCATCATGTTGGTTGGGCAGCTCAACAGGGATATGAACTTCAGCCCCCATTAGGTGAAGAATAATACAACATTTTTCTTTTAACTATTACATTATTGTTATTATTTTTATTAATATCTATGAGACTGAAAAATGCATTATTTTGTGTATTACAAAACCCTTTGTTACTTTGCATAATAGAGATATTGCAAAAATGTATATGGAGTTGTTAAATGCCTATTTTTCTTTTGGTTTTATTGCGTTTATAATTTGCTGCACATATTAATATATGTACCTCATAGACTTCTGCCCCAACTCATACTGACTTCTTACCAAAATTAAAGAAAAATTCCCTAGGTAACATTCATAAAGGTACAGGAGAAGACAAGTCTTGGGTTCAAAGTAAATTGTCGATTAAAAGAAATTCCAATAATATTAAAACTAGAGTTACTGGTTAAATCAGTTTGCATTTATTATTACGTGCCCCAGTTTGGATGTTGTTTTATGTTAGTTTTTGATTACAGCAATCCTTCTGCTCTCAGTATAAGTTTTTTTTCCCATACTTAACTACTCAGACTCTGAACGGAGGAGACAAGTACTGAAGTTAAGGCGCAGGTTCTTTGAGTGAAGATGGTATAAGTGGGCTTTTTCTTTTCCCAGTGGAAAGTGACTGTTTTGTTTATGTGAATGCTTTCAGAATAGTTATAAAGTGTGTCAGTTCTGCCATCATTTAAAGCATCTTGTTTTGTTTTATTAAAGCCATCAGACATCTGAAAAATGAGGCTGAGTGGCAAGAGATCTTGGCCAAAGTCAAAGAGGAGGAGGAAGAGCCATTACCATCTTACTTATTTAAGGTAAAAACAAAAACAAGTAAAGCAATTTGCAGGAGGTGCAAAGCATAAAATAACCCCTGGAGTCAGTGAGAGTGTTGTGGCCTCTGCAGGAGGGGAGCAGTTTGAAGGCTAGAGTGATGGTCATCCTTTTCTTCTTCTAAAAGTAGTCCAGGTTTTCTCCCACAATTCTCTTAAAGTGTTTGCAGTCTTAACTATCGTGTTTCCCCGAAAATAAGACTGGGTTTTATATTAATTTTCACTCCAAAAGACACATTAGGGCTTATGTTCGGGGGATGTCATCCTGAAAAATCATGCTAGGGCTTATTTTCCGGTTGGGTCCTGTTTTCGGGGAAACGTGATACATAGCCCTGACTTGTTATCACATAAACTTGGTTTTCCTCCGTTGGCCCTTGTATTCCAAATGTAGAGAGTAGGAGTGCTTCCTGAGGTTTTATTCCTCAATAATTTTTTTCCAGGGAAGAAAATTACAGGATTAGGTTATTTACCAGAAGCATTATTTTAATTAGAGTATTATTCAGCTATATATAAGTATAAAATTAATGTGAAAATATTATATTTTTATTTCCTCTTGGTGTTTGCATTTCAGGACAAACAAGTGACTGGCACACATTCATTCTCTGTAAATATGAAATTAGAAGCTGTGGACCCCTGGTCTCCTTTTGGGATCTTTCCTGCTACAGTTGTTAAGGTAAAACAGGGGCAACTCTCTTGATAAGAATTCCTCTCAGGCTGACTGGATTAAGAAATCGATAGTATTTTGAACTTCAGGCTCTACTAATCCAACCCATTGTTTTCTCCTAAGCTGTGAGGCTAGAATTACTTCTGTGCACATTTTGAATTTGTATGGTCCAGTTCTCCATTCATTCTTCTGATCTTGGTCTCCCCAGCCAACCAAAGCCTGAACACCATAGTAATGGGGGGCATGTTTTGGGGGCAGACCTAGCTGTACATGAGTAGAGGAGGTTTCACCAGCAGGTGGGCCATGATATCTGAACAGTATGGAGGCAGGCAGTGTCATCAGTGTCCGGCCAGGTGAAAGGCTTCTTGAGGTGAGGAGGTGTGTGCCGAGCAGGTGATTAGGGTCACGAAATCTGACAGTAGAATTGCTCTAGCCATGGATTCAGATTCAGATTTTAATCTTTTGGAAGACTGACAATAGTACTGCTCTTGTTAGGAGTAACCACAAGAACTGGGCAGGTTGTCAAGGCCCAGTTACTTAGTTACTAGAACTGAAGCGTAAGGTAAAGGATTTCAGTTAAAAGCCCATTGACTGAAAGTGGAGCCAAAAATCAAATATGACTAGAGGAATAGTTGCTTGGATGCTGAATTGTCTGACCTGTTAAGATATAAATTTTCCTTGTCTTGGAAGAAGATTATTCTTAGAATAAGGAGGAGTTCTGATCCTACAGCGGCGTAAGACGGCCCTATCTGGAGTATGAAGGGCAGTGGCGGGGGGAAGGAGCCAGAGGAGGCACATAAAACCTTTTCTTTGACATTTAAAACTAGACTAGGATCTGAAAATCTTAATGTAGTGGTATACTTGACTCTTCATTAAGCCTAAACTAAATTTTGTTTGGAGCCAAAACACTTGGATTTGAATCCAGATTCTGCCGCTTCCTGGCTGCATAACATTGGGCAAGTTATTTAACCTCTTTTAAAATTTAGTTTCTTTATCTATAAAATACGGTTGATAATGGTACCAACCTCATTAGATTGTTAGGAAGATTAAAATTGAATTAATACTTTAAAAGCCTTGAAAGACAGTGCCTGACACAGAGATAATATTTATTGAGTGCATGGTATTATTATTAATACCCATTGTAGCTGTGAACTTTTGTAACATGTTTGGCTATGCCAAGGAAATGACATATATATGTGTGTACACACATACATACCCACACACGCACCCATAAAACCATTCATCTATTTTATCTGTTAAATTGTATGTACACAGACACACACACACACATAAAACCATTTGTCTGTTTTATATGTTAAATGGTATGAATTGTATGTATACACACTCACACACACACACACACCCATCAAACCATTCGTCTGTTTCACCTGTTAAATTGTACACAGGTTTTCGATGAGAGGTACTTTCTGGTAGAAATGGATGACTTGAGACCGGAGAGACGTGCGAGGCGATCTTTTGTGTGTCATGCTGACAGTCCTGGCATTTTCCCTGCGCAGTGGAGTCTGAAGAATGGTTTACACATCAGCCCCCCTCCTGGTATGCATTCGTATAGTGCGTTGTTCACTGGGAACTTACCTTTGAAATGAGATTCATTAGATGGCATCACCTGGGCATTTTGTCCCTCTTTCTCCTCATGCCCCAGCCCGTGCTTAACATTTTGGGGACCTAAGACAAGTGTAAATGAAGGCCTAGGTTCCATATATTTACAAATTTGAAAGTTATAAATTAAGCTAAGCTATTAAGTAAAGTATGTTTGATCTATCTACCTTGACAAATGTATCCTCATAACAGCCTGGTTCCATGCAGGTTCCTTAGTTCATTCCCTCTGGTATCTGTTGGGAGGTCACAGAGGGGTGGGAGTAGGATGTACAGTGAGTGTTGGGAGCTGGCTTATGAGAAGGGACCTTAGAGCCAGAAACAGGAGGTAGATTTTTGGTGATTTTTAGGTTTCTGGGACTCATCTTGGAGGGATACTTTTTGGACTCCAGAGAGAGGTTTGTGGTCAAGAGTAGGATACAGAAAGGCTAAGGTAGGAAAGTAGCAGCTCTTTTTCTGATGTTTGTAACTTTGCAAAATACAGCCTTTGACCCGTTAGTCAAGGCTCATAAATATGACTTAGTTGAGCTTGACTGAAATTTTTAATATTTTTTAAATTGGAGTATTTGGAATGTCAGGGTTTATCTGATTTTTATATCAGAAAACCAGATTATTTGATTGGTAGTCTATGTATCCTTTGTTAGTAGGCTTTTGGTAAAGCACAGTTTTACTTTCAAATGGTGACTGCTGGAATCGGGGCTGAAAGTGCTGTTTTGTGTTAGCAGGAGTCACAAACTCAGAACCTTTGCCTTCCATTCAGCCTTCATTCATCCAACAAACATTTATGAAATATTTGCTTATGAGCCAGGCATTGGGCTTGTCTCTGGGGAGACAAGTGAGTATGACACAGTTTTTTCAAGGAGCAAATAAGGAAAAAGAGTAACAGAGTCTCACATGTTTTTCTCCATCAGTGAACAGAGAGTAGGAAGAGCCTGCCTGATGGTGATGGTGGTGGGGGACACATCTACAGGAGGAAGGTCTTGTTTTGCAGGAAGGCTCTGGATATCCCAAGTTCTTTATCCTGCCTGTTGCCTTTGTGTGAAAAGAAAAAAACAATTATTAAAGATACTGGAGCTTTCAGCATTGTTATAGATGACCTAATTGTTTGTAAATAAAGGAAAGTAGCAGATTATGTAATTGAAAATGTCAGATAATTTACTGTGAGGAATTGAGGTAGAGGCAGAGGGAGAGCATGATGCCAATCTCAGTTGGGCAGAAGAGGTGATTGCAGGGGCTGTTTGGCTGTAGGATGGCATAGTCTTGAGTAAGCCACTTGGTGCCCGTGAAACACTGAGCTCTGCAGAGCAGAGAGCAGGTCAGACGCAACAGGCCCAGTCCAGCTCCTCGCACACAGATATACAGGCTTTTACCAAGATCCTTGGTAGATTTAAGAGGGGATTTAAGCTCAACATTTTTCTGAAATGAATTTATGATTCAAGTTATAAGAGCACTGAGATTCTGTAGAACACGAATCTGACAACAGTGCCGAGAATGTTGTATCTGTAGGAACTAAGATATGTTTAAGGAAATAGCTTTATGAAAGAAAGAAAAAAGTTTTCACTGGTTAAATAGTACTGAAGATTATTTGCTGTCTCTTTTCTTTTAGAGCCTAAGTCATAATAGTATTCATAATAAGATTGGATTTATTGGTACAAATTAAATCCAGTCATAACTGTCTTAAATTCTTTTGGTCAATTGCCAGCAAATAATCATATAAAATATTGCTCAAAACACATGCATCGTTTGAAACGTGAAAGTTTTAAAATTTAGCCAAGGAATTTTATTGTCTTGTTATATAGTTTGACCACATTTGCTCTGTTTTATAAAATTAACAATGCTTTGGATTTATAAGGTGTTTTTCCCCTCTCTAAAATGATCATAGTCCTCATATGAGCGAAATTAGAAGTGGTGGATACCTGACGGTGCGGTGAAGCAAGGCAGGCATGTGTAGTATGAATCATGGTTCTTTTGTCCTTCCCTAGGCTACCCAGGCCAGGACTTTGATTGGGCTGACTACCTCAAACAGTGTGGTGCTGAAGCTGCTCCCCAGAGGTGCTTCCCGCCGGTGAGAAGCCCCCGCCCCATGGCCACTATTCAGGGCTGTCGCCTGTGCTTCCCATGAGTATTACTCTGAAGTCAATCCTCACTCAACCCAAATAAGCTTCTTGTTGATTGTAATAAAATGGTTCAAGGAAAAAATTCATTCACTGCAGAAGTTAATTTGTTAATTTGCTTAGTAAAGTGTGTCAATTTTATTTTTTATTAGCTGAAATCATATGAATTTAAAGTTTTAGTTCACAATTATTTTTAATGGTTTAATAATATGAAAAAAGGTTTAAATATTAAGTGGAGGAAAATTGTTAAACTTACTTAAAAATACTTCTATTAAAATAATGCATGCACATGGTTTACAAGTGAAACAGCAGTAAAAAGTCAGGACATAAGACAACAGTTCCCTGTCGTACCCTTTTCCACAGTCTCCCTTCCCACAAGTATTCACTTCCTAGTCTTCTGTTGTTCTGATAGTTATACTCCTTATTTTCAAAATAATACGCTATCTTTTGAGTCATTAATTGTGAACATGTCTGTTGGTTCTACATTATGGTAAATGAGTATTTAGCTATTTTATATTACTTTTCTTCTCTCTCTTACCCCAACCTCTTCTTTCTATTAAAGTTATATTACAATTTTGGGTTAAATCTGAATTGGGTTATTATTCACAGCTGAGCACTGTAGTATTTTACAATTGTTTCCTTTTTTTATTTGTCCTCAAGTTAATCATTGCCTGTTTTTGATAGTTTAATTTTCTTTCTTTTTTTTTTTTTTCACAGTTTAATGATTACTGAGTATGGATTTTTTTTTTTTCAGTTTGTCTTTTTTATTTTTATTTATTTATTTTTATTAGTTTCAGGTGCACAAGACAAAGCAAAACTTAGACGTTTATCATTTATATCCCTCACACTGTGTGAACCCCCCTCCCCCATCCACTATCCCTCTGTAGGTTCCCCAAATTAATTTTCAAACCCCCATGACCATCTTGTGGTTACCGACTATTTTTCAAAACCTCTCACCTTCCCCTTATCCCCACCCCCCCGCCCCTCTAGCAACCCTCTGTTTTTCCTCCATGTTTCCAAAACTGTCTCTGATTAGTTCATTCACTTATTCTTTTCTTTAGATTCTGCATATAAGTGAGATCATATGGTATTTGTCTTTCTCTTTCTGACTTATTTCACTTAACATAATGTTCTCTAGGTCCATCCATGTTGTTGCAAATGGTAAGATTTCTTTGTTTTATTGCTGGTTCTTCCCACATCTTCCAATAGCCTTTTTTTTTTTTTTTTTTAAAGGAGGGCGCAGCTCAAAGTGGCTCATGCGGGGATCAAACCAGCAACCTGGTGTTAGTAGCAACGTGCTCTAACCAACTGAGCTAACCGGCAGCCCAGTAGGCTTTCATGTCTATTTCCACAAAGGCAGTCACATTAGGAAATCTGTCATCCCCCCACACACCTTTATGAAATTGAATTTATTTGAGAGGTGGGAGAGATGTGAATAATATATGCAGAAGTTCCCTTATCTGACTGTCAGACAGATAATTAGTGGGTTAATTGAAAGTCAGATAAATCAAGGAATCATCTTTTGATGAAACAATCTATTTTAATTTAAGATGTATAAATATGCATTCATTTGCTAATCATTTTGTAAGGCTTTTCCTTTGAGTATAGATTGTCAACTACTGTTCCCTTGAGTCTTTTCTTACATAAATTACATTTAACATATACCCTATGATTTTCAGTAGAATGACAACTTTGATACTTTGAAACAATATGAATGCAGATTCCTTATGCAACTAATCACTTCTGCAGGTGTCTCAAGTTCTGCAGTTAGCACGTGTTGCTTTGGCTCCATCTACCTGGGAAATGGGCCCTGAGTGAGATGATTGTGCAGAACACAAGCACCATTGCCCCTGTGCCTGGGTCATAGTCCCTTGTCTAGGGCCAAAGACTCAAATAGCCTCCCTGTAGCATTTCCCAGAAGTCTCTTTGGTCCAACTAGACCTGTGTATTTTTTTTCCTAGTTAAAGTTATTTATTTATTTATTTATTTATTTATTTATTTATTTATTTATTTATTTTGTATTTTAGGGTAGAAAGGTTAAACTGCAGTATGTTCTCTAGTCATGTTTTCTTTTCCTCACATCCATGGCCACTCAGATAACCCTGATGTAGGAAATCTGTCATTTCTAATATTTTCTTACAGACATCCTTCTTAGCAACTGCCGTTCTCTCTCTCCCTCGGTGGGCTGCTCTCTAGGCTTACTGTGTAGTTTTAATCCTAGAACCTGCTCTTCACTGCACCGAAGAAATTGACTCCCCCCTTTCTTAAGATTTGGGATTATTTTATATCTGTTTTTGTTTGTTTGTTTGTTTGTTTTTTGGTGTACCTGTTTTGTGTATCTCATGGTCTCCTCTTTCTTGACTTGGTTTCCTCCCTCGTTTTGATGGAGCCTGTCTCAGTAGCTTTCTGAAATGGGATGCAAAGGAGGTACATTTTGTAGACTTTGCATATTTGAAAATGTCTTCATTCTACTAACTTGATTATTTGGCTCAATGTGGAATTTTTGGTCAGAGGTTATTTTACTTGAGAATTGACACTACTCAGTTGTTTTCTGTCTTCCAATGTTGCTGTCCAGAAGTTGAAAGCCATTCTTATTCTTGACCTTGAGTAGACGATCTGCCTTTTACTCCCTTTCTGGAGGGTTATAGAATCTCTTTCTCACCAGGTTTCACAGTGAGGCGCTGTGGCATGTCCACATACTGTGTTCTCAGTGAGCACATTCTCTGGGGACACTCATGTCTATCTGTGCTAGGACGTTCTCTTGAATCTCTTCTTGGATTTCCTTCCTTCTATTTTCTCTCTTCTCTTTTTCTAGAATTTTATTTGTATGAATTTTATTTGGATCAGACCTCTGCTTTTCTTATCTTTTTTGTCCTGTTTCCTGTTTCTTAGTCTTTTGGCTTTGCTTGCTGGAAGGTTTCCTGAACTTTATCTTTCAACCTTTCTTTTGATTTTTAATATCACGTTTTTGATTTTCCAGGACTATTACTATACTCTGAATATTTGCTTTTAATAACATATTATTCTGTATTAAGGATGTAATAGTTTTTCTTATCACGTAGCGGATATTAATTACCCCTGCCTTTTGGAAGTTTTCTTGCATAATCGGTTTTCTCCAAGTTGCTTTTTTTGTCTGTTTTTGTCTCTAACTTTCACATCTTAAGATGTCTGGTAATTCTTGATTGTTTGCTTATATTTAAGAATGGGAGACTAAAAGAAGAAGCTAATTGGAAGTTCTGAGTATGTTGGTGGGGCTTGTCAACCGTGAACTTCTCTATCGGGTAGAATCTGGGTGGTCATTTGTTGGGGACAACTAAATCCATATCTTGATGTGTTTCTTTATGGGCTTACGTTACTACAAGAAGTCTCTTCCAGTCGCTTGCTTGGAGAATAGAGGCAAGGGCTGGACCTCTCACATTCCACCTGCAAACCCCTGTTTGGGGCACTGCATACATGCCCTCAGCTGTTCCTGTGTCCTGCTGCCCAGGGATCTTGTGTGTTAACCTCTCTGGAAGACAAATCTCATCTTCTGTAGGGGAGAGGCAGGGAAAGTTGCCCTGGATGTGAAGTGAAGGAACCAACAGCATAACCTAAGTGCTTCTTAAATGTTTTCAACAAATCTTTTTATTTTGACTATTTATTTTCCACTTCTTATTGTCTAGTACTCGGTGCTGCCAGTTCTTAGCTTTCTTCACTGCCAGCCTGGATTCACATTTCTTTAATCAGCTAAGTTCTAAACGCTATTCTCACGTTTAGCTTATAAAATTTCTCCTCTCCCATTATATCCACCCTAGTACGTTTATGTCTTTAAAAAAAAACAATATATTTTTAGTGAGTTTTCGGAAGAGAGAACAATGAAATACAGAAAGTCAGTTCTTTATTTTGACCCAGAAGGTGCAAATTTTAAAAATATATTTTAAATGACCCCTTTCTCTTGTTAATAAGCATTATTTATCCTGACTGCCTTTTATGATACACATAGAAATAGGAACCAGGCAGTTTATTGTATGACAGGACCCTGTATGGGTGGGGAAGCAAAACCAGCAGTGGTTGAAGAGCCATTTGGTTCAGAACACAGAGCCTTAGGTACTTAATTTTATTGAAACCTCATAATAACCCAGTGAGATAGGTGTTCTCAGTGTCAGCTGATGGATGGTGAAACTGAGGCAAAAAGAAGTTACACAGCTTGAAAGGTACACAGAAGGTAGGTCACACAGATTGCTACCTGTGTGCAGGGATATCTGACTTCACAGACTGCCTATAACATCAAGAGAGACAGACATTTTTCCTTTGGTTCATTAAGAAATAAAGCAAAATAAATGTATAGCCTTAAAGTGTTACTCTAGGATTAAATATTACTTGAAAAAGGTGTCTCAGATGAACACATGAGGTATACTTAGTATGTATTTGGATTTGATTCATTTATTTTCTAGACAATTTCTGAGCATGAATTTAAGGAGAACATGAAGCTAGAGGCAGTGAACCCTCTTCTCCCCGAAGAAGTATGCATTGCTACCATTACTGCAGTGAGGGGCTCTTACCTGTGGCTCCAGCTGGAGGGTAAGTGCCAGGGCCCCGGAGAAGCCTTCCTGAGGCCACTCTTCTTTGCCTTTCCTGCCCACCCCTGTAATGGGACTTGCTAAACTTCATCGAGTAGCTGAATAGGGGTCTTGTTCAGAGTCTTCTAATTTATAATGCAAGATTCTAAGCTAAAAATTTATTTTCCTGTCCTTGACTTCCAAATTTTAGGAAATGAATGTGAATAAAAAGCCTTCAGTACAGAGTCCCCTATTTTCTTGAAGGGGAAATAATTAAGTCAAATAGCATAATATATTTTGATGTGACCAAAATATGAGCATTAATAACTAGCTATTTCAGAGATAATATTTTGGTTGCCCCTAACCATTAGAACCAAAAAAATATGTAAAATAAAAAAGACACATTATACTGAAAGTGTAATATTCAACAATTGGACAGCTTTGTGTACAGAAAGCACTGTGTGAGTACTCAGTGCTGCAGTTACTGTTGTATGGCCTGGGTTTCATTTTTATTCAGCTGCCAAATAGACTCAGTACCTACTGTTTCCAGTTTGTAGAATTGGCATTTAATACAGATGTCAAAGACAGTATTAAATATAGATGTTTGTGCAGCCCCTGTTGAACAACTTGCCTACTTCACTTCCTGATTTAAATTCACTAGTCTACCTTTTGGCTTGTCCCCAAGTATTACAACTGATGTTCTCATTGAGTAGAACTGTCACTTTTGTCTTTGTTTTCCAGTTATTTCATGGAGTTGACTATGATATTGTCAACCATCTGAATGATACTACTGGTACTTCCAGTTGCTTATTTGCTGTTCCCTAACTAAAGGGTCACACTGTATGTTTACTATCCATTTTGGTCTTTATACAGTTATGCATGGGAGAAAGTTTACTTTTTTTCTTAATGTTTGTCACACGTAAAAAAGTTATGGCTTCTGTGTAAAAGGAACTTGTTCAAGAGACTTTGTGTTACTACAACAGTAGACATGATTATCTATGAAGTAGTTTATGAAGAAGGCTATTTAATGGTCTAAAATTTTTTTTTTTTTAATTTAAACAGGTTCTAAGAAGCCCATACCTGAATGTATTGTGAGTGTGGAATCCATGGATATATTTCCTCTGGGCTGGTGTGAAACCAATGGCCATCCCCTCAGTGCTCCTCGCCGAGCACGAGGTACTTGTCATCTATTTCTGGGTCAGCGGGTTGATTGTTCAATAATCTGTTGTGTGACAGCTGACAATTAGCCTGAATCGGGATATTTCAGAGAAAAACAAAGTGATGTTCTGGTTATCTATTCTGCATAGGAAATTATTTTTCACAGCAAACATTTATTATCTTACAGTTTCTGTGGGTTGAGAATCCAGGCACAACTTAGCCGGGTCCTCTGGCTCTGAGTCTCTCACAAGGCTGTGATCAAGCTGTCAGCCAGCACCCTAGTCATTTCAAGGCCCAACTGGGGGAGGATCTGCTCCCAAGTTTACGCAGATGATTGTTGGCAACAGTACATTTCCTCTTGGGCTGTTGGACTGAGGGCCTCCATTCCTTGCTGGCTATTGGTTGGAGGCTTCCCTCAATTTCTTGCCACGTAGGCCTCTTCATAGGACAGTTGGCTTCCATCAGCCAGCAAGTGAGAAAGTAAGAGAGGTTGAGCAAGATGCAAGCCAGAGTATTTCTGTAACCTAATGTTCAAAGTGACATCCAATGCCCTTTTAAAAAGTTTTATTTAGATACCATTTATATAACATAAAATTTGCTTTGTTAAAGTACAGCAGGTTCTCAAATAACATCAATTTGTTCAATGCTGTTTCATTATAATATTCATGAGCTATCATAGGAACTTTTAACTCTTGTTTATATTAGTATTCCTGTGGTAAAATTGGTTTCATTATACATTGTTTCACTTAAAGTTGCAGAGCCTATCTACAGTGTTGAGGACTTACTGTATACATTTCAGTGGTTTTTAGTATATTCAGAGTTGTGGAACTAACATCAGAGTCAATATGAGAACATTTCATCATCTCAGAAGAAACCCGTACTCCTTAGCAATCAGTCACCTCTTTACCTCCTGACCTCCAGTCCCAGGCAACAATAATCTAATTTCCATCTCTATAGATTTGCCTGTTCTGGACATTTCTTATAAATGGAATCATACAATATGTGGTCTTTGTGACTGCTTTTACTTAGCATAATGTTTTCAGAGTTTATTTATTGTTGTAGTATGTATCAATACTTCATTCCTTTATATTTCTGAATAATATTCCATTGTATAGGTATAGTACGTTTTGTTTTTCCATGCATCAGTTGATAGACATTTGGATTGTTTCCATTTAGCTGTTATGAATAATGCTGCTGTGAACATTTGTGTACAGGTTTTTTTATAACTATGTTTAACACTGCTAGGCTGTTTTCCAAAACAGCTGCACCATTTTACCTCCCCACCAGCAATGTATGAAGGTTCCACTTTCTTCACATTCTGCCCAACACTTACTATTTTCTGGGGTTTTCATTTGTTTTTTATAATAGTAATCTGGGTGTGTGTGGGGTTGTATCTTACTGTGGTCTTGATTTGCATTTATTGGCCATTAGTATATCTTCTTAGAGAAATGTCTATTCAAGTCATTTGCCCGTTTTTAAATTTTTTTTTTGTCCTTGTTGAGTTGTAGGATTTTGTTACATATTCTAGGTGTTAATTCCTTATCATATGTATGATTTGCAGATAATTTTTTTCCATTCTGTGGGTTGCCTTTACCTCTCTTGATAGTGTCCTTTGATCCACAAAAGTTTTTATTTTGATGTAGTGTAGTTTATTTTTTCTTTGGTTGCCTGTGCTTTTGGTGTCATAAGCAAGAAATCATTACCAAATCCAATGTCATGAAGATTTTCCCCTATGTTTTCTTCTAAGAGTTTTATAGTTTTAGCTCTTAATTTTAGGTTTTTGATCCATTTTGAGTTACTTTTTGTATATGATGTAAGATAAAGATCTAGTTTCATTAATGTGGATATTCAGTTTCCCCAGCACCATTTGTTGAAAAGACAGTGCTTTCTTTATAGAATGTGTTGGTACCCATGTCAAAACCACTTTTTCTTTTGAATATCTGTTTCTGCTTAGAAAATATTTATAGGAGTTTACTGACCCAGAGAGCCTTGAAAATACTATTTTTGGTCTTTGTTTAAAGACTCCTAGCCAGAAAATGTGCTTTAGTCTAGTTTTCAGACATATCAGCACTTATTTATAGTACTTGTTAGTTATGACCAGGGTTAAATATGCTATTATCTTTATATATATATATATATATATATATATATATATATATATATATATATATATATATATATATATGTGTGTGTGTGTGTGTGTGTGTATATATATATATATGTATGTAACTTATTTCTATTAATATTTCTTGACATTTATATTTTTGTTTTCTTCTTATAGTACACAAACAAAGGAAGATTGCAGTGGTTCAGCCAGAAAAACAGTAAGTAATATAATAGTATGTTTGAATGGTTGACATTTGAAAGTTAAAATATCTAGAAAAAGAAATAACTATTTAAGAGAGTATATCTCCTTATATTTATTTTCTCACATGGAAGCATAATCGTTTAATTCTGCTTTTGATAGTTTACATACTTCTTACAGTATACGCATTTCCTAAAATGGCATTATATACGAAAGGGTAAAATGCATTCTCAAGATGTTCCCCAAATTGAGTTTTCTTTGGCTGTTAGAGCCTGAAGGCATTTGAATAAAAGAGGAAATAGAGTCTCTATGCTGGGATTTGTTAAGGGAGAGCAAAAATTGTAAATTAGGATATGATTTGTCACAGTGAAAAAAAAACTTCAGCTAGAAGACAACTCTAAGAAAAAAAAGAGGCACACTGAAAGGAATACCCATCAGGAAACCCTTTGTAGCATATCTTCATACGTAGTGTTTGAGAAGCAATTGATTAGTGGTACCTTAAAAATATAAGGGTTTCTGTGTGTGTACATGTGTTCTTTTAAACATTGGAAGATCTTTCTTCTTCTTATAAGCCCACCAATCCTACTGGATTAGAGCTCAACCCTTATTTACCTCCTAAAAGCCCTTATCTCCAACCACAGTCATGTTGGGGGACATATGAGTTTTAAGGGGACACAATTCAGTTTATAGCAATTCTGTATAATTTGTAGCTGCTTTTGTGGCTGTGTGAGTAATGAAGCTGATAATAGAAGTAGTGAGAAAGGCCACAGAGTTCTCTACCAGGTAGCAAAATGAGATAGTAATGACAAAAGTCTGGCCTTGGATTTTACCTTGTCTGTGTTGTCAAGAGTGATCCAAAGTTTTAGTCAGGAAGTATTCTAAGAAGATAAATTAGCCTTTTACAGTGATTGCTGGAAAGAGAGTGATTCTCTTTTTTATATGATATACTGTGTCTTTAATTTTGAAACTGATGGAAGAAGAAAACTGATCCTATATAAGAAATGTTTCTTTCTTTGACTATAAAAAAAAAGAAGTCTACTTGTGGTTTAAGAATCCCAGAAGAAATTCTATAGTTATTGCTCACTTGAATGAAAGTTCATTTGAACATGCAATAGCACAGCACTGTCTACATATTGTTGGCTCCTTAGACTGTGTACATAGTTTTAAAAACAATTGTTTAAAAAAAAAAAAGTAGGGGTGGCCGGTTAGCTCAGTTGGTTAGAGCGTGGTGCTAATAACACCAGGGTTGCCGGTTCAGTCCCTGCATTAGCCACTGTGAGATGCGCCCTCCTTAAAAAAAAAAAAAAAAAGGAAAAAGAAAGTATGATTAAGGAAGGACCTTCTGTTACAGACTTTGCAATCTGCTGTATTTGCTTTCTTCTTAGATTTGAAGGAAACTAACCCTCACACTTTACTTGCTTTAAGGATTATCTCACTATGTTGTTGCATTTTCTTGACCCAGAATACCATCCTCAAGGACTGTCCATGAGGGCCTGAAGAATCAGGAGCTGAACTCCACAGACTCAGGTATAAGTTCATGCAATCTTAGGGAAAAGAGGACCTGTAGTTTTCTTTAATGGACTATATCTAAAAATAACTTAAAACAATACATTTGACTTATAGGATGTAGCTTTATAGAGGGGTCTCTTAATTGTGATTTTAAAGAGTTATAATTGTCTAAGTTTAGTAATAAGTTTAGTTTAATAATTATCTTTAAGCTGATACCTCTGTGCATTTGTAATAATTGTAGCTATTCTTTACTGATCACTTACTGGGTGGCAAAATCTCTGGAAGTCAATATTATCCCCTAGTTTAGGTAAAGAACCTGGGGCAGCCCCGGTGGCCCAGGTGGTTGGAGCGCCATACTCCTAGCACCGAGGTTGCCAGTTCGATTCCCATATGGGCCAGTGAGCTGCGTCCTCTACAGCTAAGATTGTAAACAACACCTCTGCCTGGAGCTGGGCTGCCACGGGCTACCACGGGCTGCCATGGGCTGCCACATGCTGCCATGAGCGGCCGGTGGCCGCCGGCTGCCTGAGCTGGGGCAGGGGAGCACAAGGCTCATGATACCAGCATGAGCCAGGGAGCTATGTCTTACACAACTAAGACTGAGAAACAACGGCTTGAACTGGGGGTGTGGTGGGGTGGAGTGGGGTCGCGTGGCGTGGAGTGGGGTAGGGATGGAAGAAGGGGGAATAAAAGAACCTGGCGCTTTCCAGGCAGCTCTTTCTTAGGTGGGGGTGGTTGAGCGGTAGATGTTTATTCTTCTTTACACCCTTTTTATTATATACATACTTCGTATATACTGGGGGATGCCAAAAAATGTATACAATGACTTATATTCATCTTTTGTTATCAGTATCTATTTTTACAATTTTAATACAGTTTTTTCCTTTTTAAAAAATGTGTATGCATTTTTTGGCACCCTATGTATATTTCACAATTTAAAAAATAAACTGCTGGAAAAACAGATTGTCCCAGAGTCACTGCCTGATAAGGGAGACAAGGATCCTTTCTGGAGGCCCAAGCCTTTTGTCCAGCGATCTCTTTCCTGGAACTACCTGGGCCCCCTTTGCTGGTTGTATAATGCTTAGCATCTTGGCTGTGTGTATTCTATCACAGGTTAGGCATTTCAATGGTATTTAGTAAATGCCTAGAAAAGAAAAGAAACCAAAGCTTAGAGAGGTCACACAGCTTACGAGTAGAAGGGTCAGAAATGGAACTTAAATCTTTCTCAAATTCAAAACCTGCATTTTAGTCTCTTCTACCCAGTGTATTTTCATTATGTCACTTACGTATAGAGGATCAAGACTGTATAACTCCTTATTTTTGATGTATTACTGGCCATTCTAATACCTACTGAAACTAAAGAATTAAGACATTAATACCTCCCGTATGACCACAGCCATGTTCTTTTTGGTTTGGGTTTTGTAATAGGTCACGTTACCTTGGAAACAGAACTGAGACTGATATTTATATGTAGGAGTCTCATTGGGGAGTGCTTTTGGGAACAGCTCCTGGGAGGGGTAAAGGAAACAGGACTGGGCAGAGGGAAAAGTTGAGCCATAGTGCAATTGTAACAGAAGTTTCTTCCAGGGAGCCTTGGAACTGGCATAGCTACTCAGAGTCATCCCTAATTGAGGTGTGGTGTCCACACCCTTGTACTCTTTCATTGGTCGTTCCTGGAAGTAGGCTGCTGCTCCCTCCACCTCACAAAGGGTGGGACCTTCAGTAGGGTGGCTCTCCTACTGAGGGCACTCCTGGGCTGAGGGTAATTCCAGGATGGACTTACAACTGAGAGCTATAAACTGCCAACATTGCCAACAGCAGGGAACGTAAGTGCCTTAAGAGGGCGATCTGGGTGGTACAGTTCAAATAGAGAAGTGGGTGCCAACATGCTTAACCACTGTGCTAAGAGTACATTCTTAATAGAGTAAACATTATGTACTTCAGGTCCTATCAGCAGTGGGCAGTGTACACACACATCTCCTTCACTTAATGTTGGATTAACAGGGCAGTATCCATCAGAAGAGTTTCTCCCTGCTTGATATGAATACGAAATGTTTTAGTATCTGTGAATTTGTTACATTCAGTAGCTAGATTGCCAACCGCTATGTGAAGGGGTTTAAAAAAACCCCTATGTTGGAGTACAGTATTTATACAGAAAAGCAGTTGGAGAGGGGTCTCTAGGCCCAGTTATACCCCACAGTACTCAAAGAATTTAGAGATGTGATCACAACATGTTTTCAGCTCTCCAAGGAATCCCAGAAATGGGAGGGCTGTCACACCATCGAAGGCTACCATCATTGTGGTTTGGTGGTTTCAGGAGATAAACTGTAGTTCTGGATAATATTATCATTCCCTAGAAATATTCCAAAATAGACTATTTAAATAGTTGTCAGGAATCATCATAAGTTCTTGAAGTAAGTCCTCCACTTTATTTATAGAAGTATAAGGCTCTGGAACAGTGTCACATTAAGTCAGGAGTTAATTTTCACGTAATTCAGGACATCTTTTGATTTCAGCAGAGTGATAAGCTTTATAATAGCGTTTATGTGAGTATTTCAAGGGCATTCTCAGACAACGTGTTAAGCTTCAAAAGATGTAATTCCTAACTTTATGTGATGGTAGGTATGCTTGTTTCCCACCCCCACCCTCACCCCCCAGGTAATCCAACTTTGGAAATGGAGTGGAAAATGACTCTATTCTGATTATTTGTTTCTCCTCATTTCCCAGTTATGATTAATGGAAAATATTGCTGTCCAAAGATATACTTCAACCACCGTTGCTTCTCAGGGCCATATCTTAACAAAGGAAGAATCGCTGAGCTGCCTCAGTGTGTAGGACCCGGAAACTGTGTTCTGGTCCTCAGAGAGGTAAGGTTCTGGCCTAGAGCAAAAGAATTTCACAGCAGTCTCGTAGACTTACTCATACAAGGATCTGTCTGCATGCCATTGATGTGACAACTCTAGGTTTTATCAGAAGTGATTAACTTGAATCATGTTGGATAATGAACTGGGCACATAATTATTTCTGCCCCCCAGGGAACATTCACCTAAGCAGTTCTCTATATAACAGGCTCATCTCCATCAGTGTAGAAAGGTCTTCTATCAGAGACCACATGAGAACTGTGAATAGAGCATAGACGGACTATTCTCAGATTCCTCATTGAATTTGAGAACAGTCAGTCTGTGACCGAGAGGCTGTAACCAAGGACCGTGAGAAAGCTACACATCTGCTGGACCTGCCGAGCTTCCCAGCCAGGGTGCCACACTGCAAGTAACAGATGTGAGGAGTACTGAACTTTTCAGCCCCTAGGCTGGCAAGGCAGGGTCTGGGGAGGCTGGAGCTTCTGGGCCAGACTCTTGCAGCCACAAGAAGACTCAGCTGTCTACACAGTGTCCCAAACAAATACAGTTCTCTGCATGTACTGTGACTGGGAGAGGATTTGGAAGCATATGCTAGAGTAATTTTAAACTAGTGGTGCCTATTTCGATCTGACAATAATGTTTTGAATATTTAAGAGGGCCTGGTTACTCTCTTATTTGCAACTTTGGTCAGCTGTCAGATTTCAGTAGTATTATTTTGTTAACATTTGTTAATTAATATGACTAGAATTAATCTCCTAAATGATGTGCTAGGGGATAGCAAGGTTCTAATGGTCTGTTTTTCTCCTTCCCAACTCCTGTTTGTGCTTTAAACATGGAGCGTAGGTCCTCACTTTACTTATCAACGCAGCCTATAAACCCAGCCGTGTCCTTCGGGAGCTGCAGCTGGACAAAGACTCTGTGTGGCATGGATGTGGGGAAGTCCTAAAAGCCAAGTGAGTAGGCTCCTCTGCCCCTGATGCATATTCATCCTCAGCAAATCACAGAATCAGTTCTTCCATGGGTAATAATAGAACACTTATGTTTCCTCAGGCAGTGCTTCTTCAGTGTTGGTGCTGAAATACCTAGTTTGTTTTCTTTTTTAAGTTTCCAATACCTTTATAAGATATGGTAAAAATGAATTACAAGAAATAGGAAATTTAAAAGGCATAAAATATAAGAACAGTTTTTAAATTAAGATTTAAGAGACATAAAATTACTTTTTCAAATTGCCGTGACAGTTTATGAACATTTACTCTTGTTTTCTGACCTGATCTTGTCAAGGATGGGTACTAGTTGGCAGGTTATATTGGTCTTCGGACCACACGCGGAGGATCACTGCCTAGGGTAAAGAAAGACTTAATGAAAGTCACTTTCCTTTTAGTAGTTAGTGTAGAAGTTGCTGTTTGAAAACCTTAAACTTAGGAACAGAAAACAGGAACCTTATTTTAGTTGTCATAGCTTACGAGATTATAGATTTGATTTAAGTACAAAATATATGAACTCTATATTGTTTTTAGAATCCTCAAAATATAAAAGATATAGAATATTCTAACAGGCAAAAATATTTTTTAGGTCTGTTAATATACTTGATTTTCCTCTGGGTAATCATTAGTCCAATAAACTTGGTATCTGATGTCTTCCAATGGCAGATACAAAGGGAAGAGCTACCGGGCTACTGTTGAGATAGTGAAAACAGCAGATCGGGTGACTGAATTCTGTCGACAGACCTGTATCAAACTGGAGTGCTGTCCCAACCTTTTCGGTCCACGGATGGTTCTGGATAAATGTTCTGAGAACTGCTCTGTACTTACAAAGACCAAATATAGTGAGTCATCTTTTTCAAATTTGTTCACTATAGCAGCTGACCATACTTTATATCCTGGAAAGTTTTTATTTTGCAGACAATCACATATAGCAGAAGTATGCAAACTACTTCTGTGAAGGTCCAGATAATAAATGTCTTTGGCAGTGGGTCATGTGATCTCTGTTGCATATTCTTTTTTGTTTTGTTTTATTTTCACTTTTTAAAAAATACTTTAAAAAATCTAAAACCATTCTTAGCTTGAGGGCCGTACCAAAACAGGTCATGGGCCAGATTTTGCCAACTTTTGTATATAACATGTATATAAATTAGGTATTGCATCTCTTAGGATACACCATTCATTCATACAATCTGCAAGTATTTATTATGTGTGTACTGTGTGCTGCCACTATTGTAGTACTGGAATATAATAGTAAAGAAAAAAATTCCTGTCCTCACTGAGTTTACATTTTAATGTGGGAGACAGGTAGTAAACAAGTGAACAAGTGGAGAGAGATAAGTACTGTAGATACAAATGAGGCAAGATGAGCAAGCAAAATAGGAGAGTGAGGAAGTCTAAGAGGTGGGGTGCTCTTCACAGTCAGGTAGTCAGGGTAGGCTTCCTGAAGGAAGCCAGAAGCCAGCTGTGCAGACATGGGGTAAAAATGTTCTGGATAGGGCTCCACGAGAGTACACTCCAGGTCTGAGGCAGGAACATGCTCAGTGTCTGGGAGCCAGCAAAGGAGCCACCTTGGTTGAGAGGTGCAAATAGTAGGCGGGGGTAGTTGTGGACCTCACTGTGAATTGTCATAACAACACCAGTCCCCTATTCCTTCTCATTGCTCATCTCCTCTGGTGTGAAACTGCAACAAAAAACAAGTCATACAGGATGAAATTTCCAATATAGAACTTTGCCAAGCCATTATTATCCAAACACAAAATTGTCACTTGGGAAAATTAATACAGAGGAGGATTTTCCCTTGTTAAGTTTGAAGATTGCTTTTAGGGAGCTCTAATTCTGTGCCTCTTAAACTTTATATGCATGCAAATCATCTGAGGATCCTATTAAATGGAGGTTGTGATTCGTCAGATCTGGGGCCCAAGTGTCTACATTTCCAGAAAGTTCCCAGATGCTGCTGATGTTGCTGTTGAAGGTCCACATTTAGCATGATGAGCTTTCAAATCACAAAATCATGAGAGTCTAACCTTGTTTCTATTTATATTTATTGGATTGTAAACTCCTTAAGGGCAGGAATTGTCTTAGCTTATTATTGTGTTAGATTCTTAGTTTAGCAAATTGCCAAAACAAAGTTGCAATTATTAGTAGGTAAGTGAAATATACTATTCATATAAGTGTATATATAACTACACCACTTTGAGCCTTTGGAAGATATGTGGACTTTATAATGCTTTTTGTCGGAATTTATTTTTCACAGTGATATAGTTGAAATTAGCTTAGATGTTAGGAAAGAGTCTATAATTTTTTCCAATTAGCAATGTGAGTGATAGCAAATGAATGCATATCCTTTAGAATTCATTTTTTGCAAAAAAATTACATTATATTTTGATACTACTTTATAACTCAGAACTAGAATGTGTATATGTTTCATTTTTGGAATTATCTCTATATTCTAAAATTTGTATGAAAATGCAAAGGATCTAGAAGAGCCAAAATATTCCTGAAAAAGAAGAAAGTTGGAGGACTTTGTCTGACTTCAAGTTTTGCCACAAAGCTATAGTAATCAAGAGTTGGGTATTGATGAGAGAATAGTCAGATAGAATAATGGGACCAAATAGAGGGTCCAGAAATAGAGCCAAACTTGTGTAGTTAAATGATTTTCAATAAAGATGACAAATTTAATGGGAAATGAAAATTCTTTCAATAAATTGCACTGATGCAATTGGATATTCAAATTGAAAAAATAAAAACAAAACTCCTTTGCTCCTACCTCACTAAATATGAAAAGTAATTCAAGATATATCATAGACTTAATGTAAAAGCTAAACCTATATAGCTTCTAGAAGAAAATAGGGAGGATATCCTGAAGGTCTTGGGGTAGGCAAAGCTTTCTTGGAGAGGACACAGAACGCACTAACATAAAGGAAAAAAATGAGTAAATATCAAAATTGAAAACATCTCTTAACACCATTTATAAAAAGGAAAAGACAGGGTACAGTCTTGGAGAAAATAGTCTAAATATATATATCTAACAAAGAACATCTCCAGAATATATTAAAAACTCTTACAACTCAATAAAAAAAGTTGTTTTGCAAATAGAGAAAGCTGTTAATTGTATAATATTGTGAATACACAAAATACCACTGAGTCTTCCATTGTTAAATGGTTAATTGTATGTTATGTGACTGTTACCTCAATTTAAAAAAACAAAAAGAGGAACAAGATGTTCTGGAATTAGATAGTGGTGATGGTTGTACAACACAGTGAGTATACTAAAAACCCCTGAATGTGTACACTTTAAATGATGAATTTTATGCTATGTAAATTATATGTTTCAATAAAAAAATGAAATAAAAAATGAGTAAGACTTGATGAGAGATGTGAACTTTTCCAACAGTTCACAGGACAAGATATGCAAATGGCCAATAAGCACATGGAAACGTGCTCAATATCATTAGTCATCAGGGAAATGCAAATTCTTTTTAACATTGCTGAAAACACTTACTTTGATACAGTCTATTCATGACTAAGTCAGGAGAGGTTCCAGTATGAACGTGAGTGGCGCAGATGCATGTGAGAAGAGTCCTGTGCCATTCAATTGGTGAATGTCTGAACCATGTCCCATCTCTTAGCCCAGCCAGAGCGCACACCTTCCATATTACTGTCCACTGATTAGATTGCTTCCAAATCCAGATGACTAAATAGTCCTTTATCCCCAAAGAAAGCTCAGAACAGTTGGTTCAGGCATTCCAAGATCTGCACCCCTCTTAAATCCCAGGTAAATCATGAGAGGAATAAAGCCCCAGTGAAGGGCAAACTGGCTTTCCTGGAAGAGCTGCTGCAGCCTGTTGGCCTCTTTGCTCAGCTTCACCATGGCGACAACCCCAGTGGCACAGGAAGAACCAGGAAATGCAAATTGAAAGTACAATGAAAAATTACTATATTGGCTAAAATGAAAAAGACTGACAATCTCACATGCTGGCAAAGGCGTAGGGCACCTACATTTTTCATACATTGCTAGTGGGAGTGTAAAATTATACAACTCTTTTGGGAAACTGAGTTTCTTTAAAAGTTAATCATACATCTATTATATGAACTGGCAGTTCCCTTCCTAGATATTTATCAAAGGAAAATGAAAATATGCCCCCTAAAAGCCTGGTATAAGAATGTTCATTGCAACTTAATAATGGCCCAAACCTGTCAACAGCCCAGGTGCCCATCAACAGGAGAACGGATAAACTGGCATAGTCATACCGTGGCGTGCTATTCACCAATACGACGGAATGAGCCACTTAAGCATACAACAGCAAAGATGAAGCCAAAAGCATGCTGAGTGGAAGAAGCCTTGCACATAAAGTACCTACTGCATGGTTCCATAAATGAGGCAAAACTAACCCATAGTGATGAAAAATGGAATAAGGGCTGCTTCGGATGAAGAGGAGTGACTAGGAAAGGACACTAGGGACCTTCTGGGTGGAGGGAGATATTCTGTGTTCTGATGTGGAAGGGTGATTCAGGTTTATGCCATTGTCAGTACAATCAAACGGTATATTTGAAGTCTGTACAATTAAGATTATGCCACTGTCCGTAATTTAAACTTGAATCAAGTACAGTGCACCTGTTTTCTTCTGTGCTAATAATAGAATCTCTTGTAGTTTGAGGTGCACAAAAATAATGAAATTATTTCGTTTTTCTTTATCATTCACATTTAGCACACTACTATGGAAAGAAGAAAAGTAAAAGAATTGGGAGGCCACCTGGTGGGCATAGTAACTTAGCGTGTGCTCTGAAAAAAGCCAGTAAGAGGAGAAAGAGGCGGAAAAATGTTTTCGTTCATAAGAAGAAGCGCTCTTCTGCATCTGTTGATAATACCCCGGCAGGCTCTCCCCAGGTACGAGACCTGATGTGCCTATAATGTCTAGAAGCCAAGAGATCACTGCTTTAAAATACAGACACAGAAATAATGCCTGCAGGTGTTCTAATTTACATCTCTGGCCAGTAGAAGATAGTTTTGTGGCCCCAGACTGGTTTGTCCTGAGTTTCAATGAGACCTCTCCTTTTCCTCTAGGGAAGTGGGGGTGAAGATGAGGATGACCCCGATGAAGGAGATGACGATTCCCTAAGTGAAGACAGTACGTCTGAGCAGCAGGACGAACTACAGGAAGAGTCAGAAATGTCAGAGAAAAAGTCATGCTCCTCCTCTCCCACCCAAAGTGAGATATCCACGTCGCTGCCTCCAGACAGACAGAGGAGAAAGAGAGAGCTTCGCACGTTTTCCTTTTCAGATGATGAGAATAAACCTCCTTCACCAAAGGTACCCATTTAAAAAATACACTTTCTCTCTCTCTCTCTCTCTCTCTCTCTCTCTCTCTCTCTCTCTCTCTCGCTCTCTCGCTCTCTCTCATTTCCCTCTAGAATCTAATTGTTAATGCTGTTGGCATTCCACTTATTTTAATACAGGCTTCAGTTGAATTTCCTGGATCTCTTTTTAAATGATTCCTAATTCGTGATTTACTTGTGTTTCAAGGATTGTTTGGAGGTCAACTACTTATCAGGAGGAAGGTCTCAGAGTGGCTGCTTGTTTTAATTTAAAGAATGTTTCATTGTGAGTTTTGTAGACTGTCATTTAGTTTAGGGAAAACTGCCTTTTTAATATTTTCCAAAATATGTATGATTTTATAAAAATGTATGATTTTATAGAAATAAGTATCCTTTTGATTCTGGTTAAGCCATTTGTTTAGTATATTTAACATATATCTATATGCATGTTATATAACATATCTACGCACTAAAGAATGGCAGTTAGTGTTTTAAAACTGGGTTGCTTTTTAAATACAATCTATGAACAGAAGCAATAAATGATTTCTCCTGATAATTTAAGCCTTCTCTCATTGGAAATATCATCCCATTCACTTTAGCACCCTAACGGAGAGTGAGTTGAAATAGACCAAGGAACAAATGAGAGATTTAAAAACGATTTTTCCTCTGTTAAATTGTCCAAATTATTTCTGCTGAAACTATGACATAAATTCTTCCCCATTGATATTTCTTATTATAAGACAACCATTCCCTGAGTACCTAGTATGTATGGGCCTTGGCCATCCTTGCTGGAGAAATCATGTCATAAAACCACTTTAAATGCTGCCTAGAGGGGTTATGAATTTATATAGAGTGACTTTTTTGGAATAAAATAGCTCATAGACCATTTGGTTTGATTTTGTTGTGCGGAATGAAGGAACTAAGGATCGAAGTTGCTGAAAGGCTTCACCTGGACAGTAACCCCCTGAAGTGGAGCGTGGCAGATGTCGTGCGGTTCATCAGATCCACGGACTGTGCTCCATTAGCAAGAATATTCCTAGACCAGGTAATCACCAAGATCTTTCCTTTTCAGTAATATGTTTCTTTAGCAAAGGACTGTGGATGTAGCAATCGCAGTTTATTTGTAAGTCTTAGGAAGAATATTTCTATGCAAAAGAAAAAAATTATTTTAGTTCCCTTTTTAGGAACACAAATATGTCAAACAGTTACTTATCTGACTTCCCCTATAGTTGAAGCAGGTTACCATTGCATTCCCATTTTTCCTAAGAATTTGTTTCCATCCCCCAAATATTTAAATGGCTTAAAATCAAGTGAACCATGCTGAATTGTCCTCCTCTTTTCCAAAATAACGATTTACCTGTTTTAAAAAAATACTTAACATTAGGCTCTAAAGTCATGATCAATTTTAAGGCAGGTTTTTCTGAAACAAATATCTGTGGCAAAAATAATCATTGAAATAAATTTTGTTTTGATACTTGGGGAGATTCAAAACTGAACATCTTTGAAGAGCTTATAGACTTTTATGAATGTTAACAGAGTAGGAAACATTGAAGTTTATAGTTAGTATTTTCTTTCAGATTTAGAAAGAGTCCTCTAAAAAGATGTTTCTTTTGGCACATTTGATCGACTACAAGGCTAGTTTACTGAATTTCTGCAGATTAGAAACTGTAGAATGGATTCTTACCCTTGGTAAAACTCTGTTATTAATTCTGAAAATTAGTTAGTATGGAGGACAATGAGAGGCATTTAAAAGGAAATATGTGATACTCAAAGGGGGAAAGTAATGGAAGAAAAGCACAGGGATTCTGATTTTGACAAAGCCAACGTTAGTGGGGACTGTCGTGATCCAGCTGCCATTCATGTGCACTTCAGAGATCATCTGCATTTTGTGCTTTAACAGGAAATCGACGGGCAGGCCTTGTTGCTCCTCACCCTTCCCACTGTTCAAGAGTGCATGGACTTAAAATTGGGCCCTGCCATCAAGCTTTGCCATCACATAGAGAGGATCAAGTTTGCTTTTTATGAGCAGTTTGCCAACTGAGGACGGCAACCAAAGTGAGCTGTATCTATGAAGCACAAATGCAGCAAATCCTTCGCCTGCTCTACATATGGAGCTGAAACCGTCCTGGGGCTCTGGGCCCTGCAGGTGTAGGCTTGCTCTCTTTGCACTTTCAGGGAAGGAGGACCCACACGGAGGAAGCAAAAACTGCACAGAAGTGGCTCTCCTGCCAGTGGAAATGTGGGCATCTCTTGTTCAGCAGATTGCAGTTTTTACAAAATAAAGGTTGTGAAGAAAAGACTGATGATATCAGAAGAATAAACATTTCCAGTGGCATGGCCAAAAAACGAAGAATGATCTAGACTGCTGGAAAGCACCCTTTTTGTTTTCTTTTTGTTCTGTCCCTTCCCATTGTAGAATGAACTTTGTTCTCTGCTTTCTCTTTCTTGGAAAGAGAGGACATAGCTTTAAGTCAGTGCGGATTTGGGACTGTGCCTAAGGCACATCAGTGCTTCTTATCATTGTGTTTTTGAGCTTTTTAAATTAAAACAGTTCATTTTGGGGATGATGACATGGCTCTAGGGTTTTGAATGTACAGTCACACTTTGATCCAGTTCAAAATCTATTCTTAAGAGTTCCTTTGTTTACTACCTCTGTTGATAATTGAGCTTACAGCCATGTATGAGGTTTTTCTGTATGATGCCATTTTTAAGCTACATGAACACTAAAACTATGACAGAAGTTGGAGGGGAAAAAACACTGTTATCTTTCTTAAAAACATTGTGTGAGCACTTACACCAATTCCTTAACTGACCTACCTGATCTAAGTACTACTGTCATCATTTTCCATCTTGACCCAGCTTGGGCTACCTGTTTTAAGAAGTATCTCAAAGATTGTTGGTGTTTCAGTTTAGTTGCTCTCTCCCCATTAGTTTTTCAGAGGGGCTTCAGTGGCTTTTAGTTTGTGTTTACATTTGTTTGTCTAACTGTTTCATCTCTAGAGTCCTCACTTTGGGTAAAAATCAGGAGGTGTTACTTGGACTCACAGTTAAGTCCATTTTCCTTTCTTTCTCAGTGTCTCCAGGTAGGTAGTGTAGAACCACAATGGAGAAAACGTGTTTGGGAGTTGAGGCAGAGCATGGAGTTTCTGTAACTGTGTCCTCAGTGGCTGGATAAAGATTAAGAGGTGGTTAGGGATTCTGAAAACCACTTTGCCTAGTCATGTTTGTAGTTTTCGTTGGTTAAACCTTTAAATTGAATGTAATCTACAGTCTGAGCATTCCCACTCAGTAATTCGGTTTTCTTTTAGGTGTTTCTTTTGACCCAGCTCAAGTTGACATGAAACAACAGGTGATTTTCACTTAGGCTTGTGCTGCTAGCTATTACAGAATAGCATATGCTGTGCTAGTCCAGCCTTGAGGGATGAGGAAAGATGCATAGATGGCTTCTTTTAAGTGATTTGCTTTGCTGAGTGTATTTTTTTTAATTATCTTAGTCACCTGCAAATTTATAATAGAATCCTTCCTCTTCAAGATTTGAAAATGTTTTAAAACTGCAAACTGGGTAAATTCTAGACAGCTATATAAATATAAGGTAATATTATTTCAAGTGTAAACTGATGGTGACTTTTTTCCTTTTTGTCCCCTCACCCCCACCTGTTTTTATGGACATTGACAAATACCCTGTAGTCTGGATCCTCTTTTCCTTGGGTAATTATGAACCACCTTAACTCAGGTCCTCCAGCCAAACCATTGAAACATCAACTCTTTGCTTAGGCTACTGCCAGATATAACTGGAAAGAAGCTTCATTTAAGTAAAAGATAATATGTTTGAACTTATCCAGGGACTCAATTTTTAAAAATTTGATTAATTCTATGCCCATAGAAGAGAAGCATATATAAGATGCGTGGGAACAATTAGCATTAAGCAGATAGACGTTAGAGGGGTATGTATCTTGGATAATAAAAGTTCCTGAGAGCTCAGCATGCAAGGCACCAAGGCAAAGAGGGTTCCTTCAAGGTCAATGGAATAAAAAAATGTCTGGAATTAATGAACATTGTTGTCTTATTTAGGAAAATGAGATTTATTTTCTATAAGAGGGAATTTACCAAATGCAACAATGAATATATTATATTGCCTCTCTTTTGACTTCTCTAGAAACCATAGAATTTAGAACACCTCCCTTCACAAGTAAAGGGTGAAAGTGCCTAAAAGATTAAACAAATGGCGCTAAGTAGTCTCTGGTCTGGATAGACTCAGATAGAAGAATCGGGGCCTTCTCATACTGAGATAGAGTTTATCAGGCAGCTGCCAGCCCCCACTCCCAGATATCACATAAGAATACTTGTTTGGGAATTTGATGCCAGGCATTGTTTTTGTTGTTGTTGTTTTTTTTGAGTGTAAAATTTAGACTCCATTTGCCTCATCAAGCTGCGGGGCTGGGCTGAAAACAGCACTGACAGTCTGATTCCTATGATTCTGAACCAGATTTTAAGCCTGTTACTAGCTCACCATGTTGGGGCAAAATGTTTGTATATTGCACATAGGTGCTAAACTTTTTTTATTATTGTGGAATATTGGGAAACAGTGTCTTTTTCCAGGACCCATAAGCTTCTAGTCAAGTCATTGTTTTCAATCTAGTTGTGGAGGGCACAGCTCAGCTCCAAGTCAAATAGTTGTTTTCAATCTAGTTGTGGAGGGCGCAGCTCACTGGCCCATGTGGGAATCAAACCAGCGACCTGGGTATTACGAGCACTGCGCTCTAACCAACTGAGCCAACCAGCCGCCCTCTGAACTTTGTTTTTTAAAGGTACCAATCTCTTAAATTTATGAGACGTGCATTGTGGAGCACTGCATTTGTCTGAATTTTACCTGCAGCTGGCCCTACAGCCTGCCTGAAGTCAGAAAGTTTTCCATGATCCATTTTTGATCCTGAATTGACAGCTTGGAAACAGATGAATGGACTGTATCACCCTTTTGGACCTTGAAGTTGGCTGACCAGTATTAACCTATTACTGCTGTGTTAATGGATTAGGGAAACCTTTCACTGCACACAAAGATTTGCTGTGACAATTTGACTATTTTGTTGGCTTCTGGGAACCATGCTGTTTTCCTTTGTAAACTATCTTCATCCTTCTCAATTGAAGCAGAGTTGAAGTGGCTAATGCAGGGAATGCATTAATGGGGGCTTTTACCATATCTGCCTTTCGTTAGCAATGTAGGTGGCTTCTAGCATCTACATTACAGATTTATGAAGTCAAGGAAGGATAGTGACCAATCTCGGGAAAAGATGGGCTTCTTGATAAATACAGGGGTGCCAAAAATGTATACAAGTGGCCACTTTGGTCAACGCTGCTCAAGCAGTAGTTCGCCGTAATCAGAAGTGTCTGGACGCTGATGGTAACCACTTTGAGCACCTCTTGTAATTGCAGAAGTCAAACGTGACTTGTAGTCGTCTTTTGTTAGTGGTATATATTGAGTATTACAATTTTAATACAGTTTCCCTTTCTTAAAATGTGTGTACATTTTTTTGGCACCCTCTATTTATAGAATATGATAGAGGCAAACATAGAAAACCAGCTCATAATTTGGCTTTTATATGCCTCTTCTCCTCAAAGTAAAATTATTCTCAATGTAAGAAAAAGGACCAAAGCTTCCCAAGAACTTGAATACATTTTACTCACTCTCTTGTACCAGTTCAGTCACTAATGTGGTATCTCAATACAGATTAAAAGCTTTAGGAGGCTTTAGGTAGCATAGGACTCAGAATCATTCCTCTGTCTCAAACCAAAAAAACCATTCTAGGGAATACAGAGAACGTCAGGGAATTGTTAACAGTAGGTAAGATTGATCTAGATGGGGACGTTAGGAAAACTCACAGGCACTTACTGTTACTTGGCACCTCTCACCAAAGACTGTTACATTTAAGACATCATTTACTGATTTGATTGATGCCCACAGAAGCTCTGAGAGAGTTCTTAGGAGCTTAGCCTCAATAGTGGAAACACACACTGGGTTTGAACTCTGGTCCTGTATATTGGGGATGTTTCGTGTGTGTAAGTTCAAAAGTGCTCTGTGTTAATGGTTGGCTTTATGAAGACGAAGGAGAAGCTGTCACTAACAAATGAAGTATAAATCTTGGTGGGGACAGGGTACCCCCTTTTAAAATTTGAATGTCTGATCCTGGGTCCACTGTGAGGAACCACGTGTCGTGTTCATGGTGCAGACTCAGAAACTGTAGGACAAAGCCTCCTGCACAACCAAAAAGAAATCAGTTCTATTCATGCAATTATAATTCTTCCTTTATTCACTTTACAATGTTTTGCTAATGAATTTTGATGATTCTCACCCATTGTGTGAGAATGTGCATACTTTGGAAATTTGAATTTATCCAAATAAGCCATCTGTGGACTTGGAGTTTGGGCAAAAGAGTTCTAAACTCAAAGCACAGTCTGAAGGGGTCTGGTTCCAAACCTGCTCTCTTGGAGTTTCCTCAGTGCTTGTTCCAGACCGCACAGGTAGTTTTGTTTCTGAGGGTTGCCTTAGGGGTAAAGGTACAGAAGGTGTGAAGTACACTGGAGATTTATTTTTTTTGGTTGCGATGTTGCAGAAGTCTTATAATTTCCACAAGAACCAGCAAAACCAGGAGTGGGGGGTGGGGGAATGGAGAGGTGGGCCTAAAACTCCTTCCCCTTACATCTTTTCTGACAATACACCTTTTGGGTCTGTCCTGGTGCTATGGCCCATCATAAAGGACTGTTTTAAAAGGGAAGCCACAGCCTTGCCGGACAAGTCTTCAACACCAGCAGTAAAGTGCAGTCCTGAGCCATGGGAGACAAAGGATGATACTGATGAGAAATGAAGCCACCATTGCTGATGGGGGAGTGCCTATTCTCAGGTCTGTGGGAGCTCAGTCCTAAGGGCTTCTACGTGGTTTTTTCAGTCTAACTGCATGCCTAGCTTGGCAGAATCGAGATGGCAAACAATGTTGAAAGGATAAGGGTAGGCTTTGGGGGCAAATCAAGTCCCAAAGCAGATGATTGAGGGTGGTTTTGCAAGAAGTCTCTAGGGAAGTATAGTTTGTGTGTTTCTCTTGAGATTTTAAAGTGCTCGTTTCTTTCCCTTTCTTCGTTTTTTGGGTTGAGTATTTTCTAACGACAATCAGAGGCCTGCCAGGGTGGGATTTCTGGCTGGTTCCAGCACTGTCCTTGGGCCTCTTTCTAATACTAACTCATTGGAACTGATGCACTTTGTTTAACGTATGTTGTCCTTTTTTTTTTTTTTTTTTTTAAGCTGCTTGTTTTTGGAACAAAATGAAATGCATATTGCATTGTATCCTTCCTGCTTGCTGTTTTTCTCTTAATTTTAAAAGTTATGCATTGAGGATAAAGTATACTTAAGGAGAAATATGCACAAGAATACCTATTAAAAAAACTTCCACCAAGTTTGATGATATTTCAAGGGATTAAAAAGTAACTATTTTGGATGAATATTTTGCGTGGGTTTTTTTTTTGTTTTTTTTTTTTTTTTTTTGTAAATAAGAGTGTATATAAACTTGTATATTATGGCAGTTTTAGGTGATTGTGAGAAAATTAAAACAGGTCTTAAGCTGTGTTTAACTTCATTTGACAGCAAGAAGGCATCTTGGCTGGAATAAATCCTTCAAAAAACTTGCAGTGGGGCCTCAGTGAATTATCTGTGAATGGAGGAGAAAATTCCTTCTTACTTTAATAAAAAGGAACCTTTCCAGAATTCTCTCCCCTCTCCTGCTGTCTGATTCTTTTTTTTCCCCTCTCCACATTTAGGTACTGTTTTATTGCAGTTCAGGAAAGGTAGGGCGGGCAGAATGTCCCCATGGTGACTTTGCTGCCGACATTGGAGGGACTCCGCTCCTGACCTCTGAAGACTGCTGCTTGTTCCACTACGTTTGCTGTTGTAACAGCAGAAATGGGCTTAAGGATTCCTCCGCATCTGGATGTGCAGAGCAGTGCTCTTCCGCATCTGGATGTGCAGAGCAGTGCTCTGTCAAAAACTTCATTTTTCAGCTCGATGTGCAATTTTTTCTTGATCTGTCTGTGTCTTCCAGCAATTAATAGTCCCCTTATGCCCAACCACAGTCTCTTCTGCTTTAAGTACACATCTTGTTGGGTTCTGTCTGAACATGGACTGTAACTGTTGAGCATCCCCATGCGAGACCTTTTTAAAGACTAATGCAAATTTCCCTTACCTATTTATTTTCTTCACCTGATTTTCTGTATGTTCCCATCGTCAATACTTGTGGAGAGTTTTAAATTTTATAAATTAAAATTCAGTTTAAAAAGCATTTTGTTGCATGTTCTCTGTGCCAGGCACCGTGTTGGCTTCAGCGTTAAATAAAAACCAGTTGCTGCGCTCAGGAGGCTCACGCTCAGGTGTGAGAGGCCTGTGTACTGCCGTCCATCTTAACAGTCTGAAAAGTTCTAGTGGAACAGTACACACAAGGTAATGTGGCGGCGCAGTGTGGAGGGGTGGTCAGGCTTGCTTTGAAACATGAGTAGCAGTTCATGGAGCAGGGAAAAGGGAATAGTATCCCATGCGGCAAAAATGCTGTGTAAAAAGGCACAGGTGTGAAAGTGAATTTTAAGAGAAGGGCTGGAGAATTGGCTCTAGGGAGCCAATAGCATTTTTGTTCTCTGGATAATCAAGTTAATACCCCAATTAACCAAGAAACCTTTTGTATAGCATTTAACCCTTTTATGTAATTGGAATATCTCAGTGGCTATCTTTTAAATTTCCCAGATAGGGTATTTATTGCCCCACAAATGTAGCCCTTTGTCTACTGGAATACACTATGTGTACACTGGCATTAAGTGGGTGCAGCAGGAAGGTCAGAGACTCTAGAGCACCATCAAGAGGTGTCTGGGGAGAAGCCAGAGGGGCCTTGGTAGGGTAGATGAGAGACTAGAGACCCTCCTAGAGGTAAAAAGGTTCCCAGGAGTCAGGGTTAGGTGGGAGTAAATATACATGTGTGGAGGGAGGCGTTGGGACGCAAATATCAACAAGTTGACTTGCTTTTTTGAATCACGTTCAAATAAAGATACAGATATATTCACATATTTTCGATATAAACCTTGTATATTTCTAAGTGAAGGCGATTAGATTGAAATGATCATTTAAATTCCATTTAGCGAAGAAAGATGTTGATTAGGGCCTGATTGGGACGCTAAGATAGACTCTGGTCAGGATATTGGTACTAAAAAGGAAAAGAGGACGCTGAATGTATGGAGTGGAAAGTTTATGCCTATGTGTAGAGTCTTGGATTGTTTTCCTCAACCATCTGCTTCAGAATAATCCGGACTGCTTGCTGAAAATGCAGGTTATTCAGCCCTGTCTCAGAACTACTGAATTGGAATCTGAGGGTAGAATCAGGCGTATTTCTAATAAATTCTGCAGCGTATGAGGGATTTATCTTGTTGGGTAAAAGAATTTAGTCACAGACTGTCCCTGCTCCTGCCCTCAAGTTCGGGGTCCCAGGGATCGCTGTCAGATCTCCGCTCTCCGGTCTGCTCACAGGGCTCAGCGGGCCTGTCTTACCTGTAGTTGGGACCCACAACCCCACCCCCTCGCCCGGCCGGAGCCCCGCCCCTGGATGGGGGGGTTGCAGGAGCGGCAGAGGCCCGCCCCCGCGCCGGGAAGGGCCAATCAGGCGCTGCAATCTCAGACGTCGGGTTACGCGCAGCGCCGTGGGGGCCGCGGGGTGGAGGTACCGGCTCCCGGCTTGGACTCCGGGTTCCCGGCTCCGGGCTCCCGGGTCCGTGGCGCGGCGCCCGCAGGCAGCGAGGCCGTGCGGTCCGCGGCGCCCCGCGTCGCTCCGCCAGGCCCGCCATGCAGGGCCCCGCTGGGAACGCGAGCCGCGGACTGCCGGGCGGGCCGCCCTCCACCGTCGCGTCCGGGGCGGGCCGCTGCGAGAGCGGCGCGCTCATGCACAGTTTTGGCATCTTCCTGCAGGGGCTGCTCGGCGTCGTGGCCTTCAGCACTTTGATGCGTGAGTCCGAGACCCCTGCCCCTCCTGAGGCCCTGCATCACGAGTCGCGTGGCCAGGCCCCGTCTCAGGGACCCTCATGCCTGAGGACCACGGTCCTTTGGCGGAGGTGCCTTCGTCCCGCGAGCTCAGGCTGGGCATTCCCAGACTAAGGGAGCTTCGGACCCCGACGCAGGTTCCTGAGCCCCTCTAGCCACGGGTCAGCCCTGCTCCTCTCCTACAACACGCACACACCATTTCCGAGATACCCGCCTAAAACTCGCTCCCCTCCCACCTTGTCATCGCGAATTAAGGCTACCCCACTTTCAGCCTGGGGTCATTACCGTCTCTTAGAGGCTCTTCTTAGCCTGCCCTCCGCCCTTTGAACGCGCATCCCTAAATCCCCAGTTTGATGCTGAGCTGTTTTCTGTACCTACACTTCTCAAAGATTTACTATCTCGCGTTCGCATTTAAATGCCGCTACTCTGCGGTACCTGGATTGTTAGGCCATGCGTTCCGTTCCCAGTACTGCCCTCTCCCTACATCTTCTCCCACCCGGGCACCTTCTCCCTGTTTTATTTTCTGTTTTGGTCGGAACAGGACCCACCCACCTTTTTCTGCACATTTCCTCTTTCCTGTCTTCCTGAACACCTGTTCCGTCTCTGTCCCAAGCTTCCCTAATTAAGTTGTCTCTCAAGCTTCTCCTGGCGGTTCCCTCTCCCAGCCCACTTTTATTATTTATATTTCAAATTTCCTTCCTTTCCATGAGACTTGGGCAACTTAGTGGCTTAATGGCGAAGGAGGCCCAGAGGGTCCGGGAGGTCCCCAAATCCCTTTGCTAAGTCACCAGGGACCCTTCCTGGAGAGTTGCATGACGGAGAAGAAAGCCCCAGATGGCCCTTCTGGAAAACCAGAAGTTCCACCCTGTTGTTATGTGTGCGTGAGGTGGAAGGTTATGAGTTTTTCTTAGTCCGCCTCCTTTCTTTGTTTAACAAAAGCTTCAGTTGGCTTGTAGACCTAGGAGTGCCCCTGTGATTGCATTTTGGGGGAGGGGAGGGTTATGATTGTCTACAGAGGAGTTAATTCCAAAATGACTTGTTCTCAGGACTTCCCCACTGTGCTCACATGGGCAGAGTGGGAAGTTCCTGCAGAAGGTACTCGCCTTGGCACAGGGGAAGGATCCTGCAGCAGTGTGTGTATGTTTTGTAGGGGTCCAGGTGCTGGAGTTGCAGCTTTGCTTGTTTGTAAAACGGGCCTTATTTGGGTGAATTCCTCCAGGATGCAGGTAACCCTGAAGAGGCTGTTCTTGGACCACTTTCTTCTGGTTGCCTGGCCTTGATAAGTCTTGCAACAAGTGCGCGACTGTATAGGTTCCCTGAAGAACAAATACCCACTTGTTCCCACAGTAGTAATTTGTGACTACTTAGCCAAAATCAGCTGCTGACTCGGGTGCATGAACTATGTGTTTTCAAGACACGGTGTGTGGGACTTCCCTCCCTTCCCACTTCTCTCCTCCAGATGGCCTTCCTTTCTCTCTGAAGGAAGTGCAGTCTTCGTTTTTGTTTCCTAAGAGTTCTTAGCCTCGCTCTGGCTATTTTCGTGGGTTTGATTGATGCTGATGGCCTGACTTACTCCCTAGGGTTTGATACTTAGGATTCAGAGAGGGAAATATGATCGTGAGGGGGCAGAGTGGCTGGCAGCTGAGAAATGTGCCTGGTTGAATGTTCAGAGTGACGGCACTGGCCCTGCGCGTCTTCAGGCGCACGCTCACTTCTGTACCTCATCTTCAGTGTGAGCACATGTGCAGCTCCCACTGTGGTTGGTACTTCATGTAAAGATCCGACTAGAAAGTGGGCTCTTGCTCGGTGTAAGGTCAGACATGGAGGGAGCTTGTGGAGAGGGGTCGTAGGTCTTGGGACAATGATGAATGGAGTGATGGGGAGAAGAGATGGAAAGGCTAGAACTGTCTGCCCTGGACACAGAAATGGAGATAAGAATGAGAGCCTTAGTCCCCCACTTAGAAGCAGGTAGCAGGCCAAGGAGAATCCCACTGACTGGGACCCATTCAGGGAAGTTCCTTGCTTAGCTCTTAAACTTGGTTCTGTTGAAACAGAACTGTGGGGGTTTTCCATTTTGCACTGCTGGGAAGGGGAGGAAATCGAGGTGCTGGTTTACATTTGGAATGACTTTACTGGGGAAAACAAACTGGGGTGAAGGTGGTCTCAAGAAAGTACATCTGTGAGGTTTGGCTTTGTCTGGGCTTTCAGTGTCCTCAGTCTGGCAGAACTGCTGTCACAAGTGCCAGGCTCCCGTGAGAAGAGGGTCCACTGTGCAGCCCCTGCGGGAGGTCTGGTTTGGTTTTTTGTTTTTTTTTAAATAAATTTAGTGGGGAATATTGGAAGACAGTGTGTTTCTCCAGGGCCCATCAGCTCCAAGTCGTTGTCCTTTAACCTAGTTGTGGAGGGTGCAGCTCAGCTCCAAGTCCAGTTGCCGTTTTCAATCTTTAGTTGCAGGGGGCGCAGCCACCATCCCATGGAGGGAATTGAACCGGCAACCTTGTTGTTGAGAGCTCGCGCTCTAACCAGCTGAGCCATCTAGCCGCCCCGGGAGGTCTTGTTTGTTAAGATGAGACTACTCCATCCTTCATTAGTTCCGTCATTATCTTCTTCAAGCATATTTTAAATACCAGTGGTCGCTCCTGCGGTTTAAGCTAACAGTCCCTATCCTCTCTGGGATCACAGTCTTTTCCCTTCAATCTGCTTTCATCCCTGTAGGCAGTGGGCTCAGGGCCTCTCTTCTCTGACACTTCCCCCAGCTGAGGGAAGGTACTCTTCCGTTTTCCTGTTGGACCAGCTCTGTTCTGTGAGATGGACCCACTTCTCTGCCAGACAGGCTGTGAGGTAGATTTCATTACTTTACATACCCAATTTCAGTGCGTCCTCAGCCCACTGTCTTTATTATGTTTCTTTTTCTATCCAGAAAATCACTTTATTTTCTCCGTTTAACAACTCGCTGTGTTTTTCACCCGGGAGGTTTTTGTCCTAGAGGAAGACTTCTCAAATGTATTAATGTCTCGGGGGAGAATTTTGATTCTCACAAGGATTTCTCATCCAGGCACTTGGCTCACCCTATGGGGGCTTTTCAGACAGTCTCCGTCCAGGCAGCTGAGAGTCTGTGCCAGGTGATACATGAGGCTGATTCTTCAAGCTACCTGAACGTATTACAAGACTGTTACGAGCCACTGCCTGCGGGCATGTCCCAGGGTCAGCATCACCTTGTTAAGTTGGTAAGCATTCCAGAGGGTCCAGCGAGGAAAGCTGAACAAACTCAGGGGCAAGCTTCTGAAGGGACTTCTCACTCAGGGTTTTCTGGGATGTCACCGAAATTGGGTGTCTGAATAGAAAGAAATGCTTTAAACGAGGGGGGCTTTGTCCTGATCTGCCTGCCTGATAGTTCCTCTTGTTTTGGTGGCTTTATCTCTAGTCTGTGACTTGCTAGAGTCACAGCCAAATAGAGCTGAGCAGTCCTGGAGCTCAGCAAACTGCTCCTGCTGTCAGCCAGAGTCAGTACCGGCCAATGAGTGTGTTAGCATTTGGGGGTTTTTACTCTCAGGACATGGAAATGCAAAGCAAACTCCTGCCGCCTTCGCTGTGCACAGAGTTCTGAGCTGAAGTGGAGACAGAATTGGTTTCTCACAAAAACAAGCATTTTGGGAGTTTGGATACATCAACCTGCCTATTTTCATGTTACAGATATGGGGACTAGCCAGCTGGGAGAAGGTGTCAGTGTTTTACAGAAACGCTCTGGCATTGAGAAATGATAGCTTTTTTCCTGAGGCCCAAAGTGACATCACAGACCAGTCCACCCAGCTTTGAAATCTTAATCTCCAATAAGAGTCCCTGGTGTTTTGTCGCATGGTGAACTGGCCTCCCGGTGTGTTCCGTACAGACATACTCAGGTCAGGACAGTCTCCTGGAATCACTTCTTCCCACCGTACCCCAATGTTTATTTTAAAAAATGTGAAACATATGGAAAAGATAACAATAATAGAGTGAACAACTCTCTGCCCTCCACCCAGATTCAGAAATTGTTCACATTTTGCCACATTCACTTTATCTCTTTATGCTTTGTTTTGGCTGAGCCATTTGAAGGTACGTTGCAGCCAACATCATACCCACCACGTTACCCCTAAAAACTGCAGTTGAGTCTCCTAAGAATAAGGACCGTGTACTCATACCCACAGTTTCATGATCACACCTATTAAGAAAATAAATAAATAACTCCACAACGTCATCCACTATCCAGGCCACATCTGTAGTGTCACAGGTCTCTAAGAACTCGAGTTTTGAAGAACTATAGTCCAGTCAAGGTCCACACATTGCATTTGGTTATGTTTTTAAGTCACTTTTATTGTAGAAGAATCTCCCCCTGCACACACTACACACACACACACACACACCTTTTTTTTAAATGACGTCTTTTTGAAGAGTCCTCACCGGTTGTCATGTACAGTGTCTCATATTTTGGAGTTGTCGGGTGTTTCCTAGTGATGTTTGCTCTGTTTTGCTGACCCCTGTGTTTCCTGCGTTTGGTCTGCAGGAGCTATTAGATTCGGATAACTTTTTTACAGCGAGAACAATCCCTAAGCAGTGCTGTGTGCTTCATATGCCGTCACACCAGGACGCACGTGCCAGCAGGCAGCCCCACTGTTAGTGATAATAGGGCCGATTATTGGGCAGAGTGGGGAGGTCTCCAGATCTCTCCGTTATAAAGGTACATTTCTCCTTCACAGTTAATAAGTTCTCTCTGTGGTGGTGATATGTTGAGATCCTGTGAATGTCCTGTTCCCCGGTAAATTTTCACTCAGTGACCACCTCGTCCTGGTAAAATAATGAAACCTAGTGATGGCTGAATTGGAGCTGGAGCTCTTGAGTGAAGGCGCCCATCTCTGGGTCTGGCACCCCACATGCTCATAAATGTCAATTTCCTTTCCTCCCTCCAGAATGCCAGCCAAGGCAAAGAGAGAACATCCCTTTTTCTGACCCAGGCTGGTACTATGCCCATGGAGGAAAGGGGAATGGCCAACATTAGCATGGGGGCTGGTTAGGTGTCTTTATTCTTAGAAACTGCAAGTTTTCTAAAGCTGATTTACCTCATAGCATTTATTCATAATGGTGATCTACTCCTTTATTTGTCGTAAAACTTCATTAACTTGGAATAAAATCAAGGCAAGAGAGAGAGTTGTCTGAATTAGGGGACAATCTGAATTGTAGAATAATTTAATGAAATGCATTTTTTAGCCTTTTAAATGTCTGTCTGTCAAGTGTTGCCCTATAGGGGCCTATCAAGCTTCTACTGTTTTAATGATCTGTTTAAAATCCCTTGCAATTCATATACTGTTTTCATGAAGATGAAGTCGTTTTGGAAGTTTTACACGTGGTTAAAAATAGCAGATCCCTGGCTCTGGAACCAGTCAACCTGGCTTCCATTTCTGCTCCTGCCGTGTGGTGCCCTTGGGCAACCTACGTGTTTCTCAAAGCTTCAGTTTCCTCCCCAGCAAGATGGGGATGATACTTTTTCTGGGAACGTGGGGATTAGAAAGAATGTCTATGGGGAAGTTGGATGAGTGTCAGGCACTTGTTATGCTCTCTGTAAGGGGGGGGCGGGGAGGGGGTTGGAGGTGATGTCACCATCTGCATTGTTATTAAAATATTTGCATTCATAAGTCCTGTTGAAGAACATTTCACAAGTGCTTGAGGAACTTGTTTTCTGAATTAGGTTAAACATTTCCCTTTCCATCTTGTTTGCACAGCACCTTTACCTTTAGACCTCTTTTCATAGACTGCATAGTAGTAAAAACCTTTAACCCAACCGTCATGGTGATTGTGAATTCCAAATTACCATGTCCCCAAACCAGGTGGCGTTAGTATATATGTAGTAACCTCCTTTCTTCTCCTAATGTGTTCTTGTGTTTTCACCGACAGAGCCTCCCATGGGCCATGAGAGGGCAGTGGGTGGACGGGGGCAGCCCACTTACAGGGCTGCGTCTGCGTTTCTGGCTTCATCGGCCCCAGGTGCTGTGGTATGTGGTAGCAGGTGGGGGGCTGGCCACTGCATCGGCTTCTCTCCTGCAGCTGCTCTGGTGCTCAGCCCGTGATGTACTTCATACGATCCTGGAAGGAGGAGTTGCTTTCATTTTATAAACAGGGCCAATGAGCAGAAGTGTCCCGCTCAGAGTCCTGGTTAGTAGGTACAGAGCTGAAATGTAAACTCCAAACACCCTTAGCCACTTCCCCTTCTCGGCCTGCCTTTTTCACCGCTCGTTTACACAGTGTACTCTCCGATAACTCTGTAGCCTTGGCTACTTCATCTCATTTTTTCCTCTTTGAATAATTCTGATTTTCTTTCTTTTTTTTTTAAATTTTATTTTATTAAATTTATTGGGGTGATAATTGTTAGTAAAATTACATAGATTTCAGGTGTACAATTCTGGATTACATCATCTATAAATCCCATTGTGTGTTCATCACCCAGAGTCAGTTCTCCTTCCATCACCATATATTCGATCCCCCTTACCCTCATCTCCCACCCCCCACCCCCCTTACCCTCTGGCAACCACCAAACCATCGTCTGTGTCTATGAGTTTCTGTTTCTCATTTGTTTGTCTTGTTCTTTTGTTGCTTTTGGTTTATATACCACATATCAGTGAAATCACATGGTTCTCTGCTTTTTCTGTCTGACTTGTTTCGCTCAGCATTACACTCTCAAGATCCATCCATGTTGTCACAAATGTTCCTATATCATCTTTTCTTACCGCCGAATAGTATTCCATTGTGTATATATACCACAACTTCTTTATCCATTCATCTGTCGAAGGGCATTTTGGTTGTTTCCATGTCTTGGCCACCATAAACAAAGCTGCAATGAACATTGGAGCACACGTGTCTTTATCTCTAAATGTTTTCAGATTTTTTGGGTAGATACCCAGGAGAGGGATTGCTGGGTCATATGGCAATTTTCTTTCTTAATACTTATTTTTTATGTCCAAAGTATTATCTGGAGCTTCAGATTGTTTTCTGGCTATTGATAGCATGAAAAATATACATTTGACATGACTCGCCAATCATTTAGTGCCTGTATGAGTTACATGTTAGGTTTGCTTTTCTGGCCTGGGCCTTTGTGAAGGTTTCCCTCGACTGTGCAGGGGTGGCAATCCTCCCCTGGGACTGGTCCAGTGTCCAAGAGGCAGAGCCTCTCCTAGAGCAGCAGGGATGGAGGGAGTAGAGTACATGAGTCCACTCAGCAGTTGGTGATGTGGGATTTCCAGGGCCCAGTGTGGTTTCAGGTTACCTGCAGGTTTTCACAGAATTTCTTTTTGGTGCTATATGACTGTAAGGAGAATAGTTAATATTAAGAGTCAGGGGTAACCCTTAAGAGTCACCCTGTTCTTCATATATGTGTAGAAGTGATCTGTGAGTCTCCTTTAGGTTATTCCACTACTAGGAAGTTATCCATCCAGCTCAGGATTTTTCAACTTGGCATTTCCAACTATTGACACTTTGGACCAGATAATTCCTTATTGTGTGTGTGGGGTGGGGGGTGCTGTCCTATGCATTGTAGGGTGTTTAGCAGCAAACCTGGCTTCTACCCATTGGATACCAGTAGCTCTGCACCACCCCCACTCCTCCCCACCCCACTTCCCCTTGTGACCAAAATATCTCCAGACATTGCCAAATGTCTCCTGGGGATCAGAATCGCCCCGTTGAGAACTACATTTATTCAGTTTGTGGATTAGTCAGCAGACTCTCAGACGAGCTCTAACAGAACAGATTAGAAGGTCAGCGTGTTGCTGTGAAGGATGAGGACAGTGGATTGTCGAGGTTTGGTAAGACCCTGGGTGCCAAGCCTGGTGCTGGGTGCTGCCTTGACAAAAAAGAGCTGAGACCCATCCCCTGTCCTGGAGGTGTGGGCTGTGGGTATGCTGGCAGTGTGAAGAGGACTGGGGCAGTTGAAACACACTTACGGAGAGAGGGAGAGGGATGAGGGATTCTGCCAGGAGATGGAAAGTGTCCCCGAGGAAGCCCTGAGCGCACAACACTGGAGGTAGAAGAGGTGCGCGGGGCTCTGAACACTGGGTGGTGAGCGCTGAGGAGACCTCGCATGGCTGGCAGTGCTGGGGGCTGGAGAGCATGCAGGCAGAGGCTTTCAGAAAGGGAGGCAGTGTGCTTGGAGGGGGGTCCAGAGAGCTGTCCTTACACAGCGTGCGCTTAGAAAGGATGGTGGATTAAATTATTGGGTGGCAAGTCAGGCTCTGCATTTACCTCATGCTCCATTTGGATTATTTCTTTAAGAACCTTTCTTTTAAAGCAGTTTTATCACATCGCTTTCGCATCTCATGGGGTCCTCCCCGTGAGGAGCATCTACTGTTTGTAACTTTCGGGCTGTAGTTTGCGATGATGGGAAGCATGAGGGACAGTGCTGTCTGAGGTGTTCATAGCATGTGGACCACTGAATCCTACGAGGGAGTTTCGCAGTCCTGTGCCCACTGGCCGTAGCTGCCAGTAGTGTGATGTAGTGGATCCTTCTTTGCCTGGGACTGAGGTGGCATCCTGGCATCTTGCCCAACAGCCAGACTCCTGGACCTGCTCCTGCCCCGTCCTCCTTTTCTGAGCGCTTTCTGTGCCATGGACACTGCAGTCACTGCCCTGTAGCCTGGGCCAAGAAGAATGGCCGTGTTATCAGGCACTGGAGTGCAGCCTGATGCCACAGGGCTGCTCTTCTCCCAGCCCCTGCACCTGCCAAACCCGTTCCTGCCTCCTCCCCATCTTCCAGGAAACTCCGTAATGACCTTAGCCCATACTGTTCTCCTTTGAAGTCTGTAGGACTCAGTCTGGACTGTGCAGGTTAGGTCTCGGTGTAGCTCTGCCTCTCATTGGGCCTGGTTTGCTTGCCTGCCAGCTGGTGCTGGCACGTCCTGGTGCTCTGCTGGGTGCGGAAGCCCAAGGTGGCAGTTTGGTCCCTACCGGAAAGTACCATAAAGAAAACAGTGAGACTTAGGAGATGCGAGCAGACTGATCTTTCACTTTTCTAATCACTAAATAGTTCAGCGTGCATTTTCTAAGGGCACAGGTGTTCTCTTTTGTAACAACAGTACAACTATCAAAACTCAGGAAGTGTCACGTTAATAATGTTATCGATCCATGCTCCAGATTCAGATTTCATCAGTTGCCTAAATACTGCCTTCACTGCTATTTTTTCCTGGTCCAGAGTCATACTTTGCATTCTGGTGCCACATCTCTTTAGTCTCCTTTAGTCTGGAACAGTTCCTTTCTTAGCCTTTTTGCTTTTGAAGAGTACAGGCTAATGATTTGGTACTATGTCCCAGATTGAGTTTGTCTGACGTTTTCTTGTGATTACATTCAGGTTATGTGTTTGGGGCAGGAATGCTGCATAAGTGGTGTTGTGACCTCCTTAATATGTCAGAACCAGAGGCCCCTGATCTTGACTTACCCTGTTTCACTAAGGTTCTCTTTGATGACTTGGGTAAGTTGGTTCCTCCAGGTCTCTCCAAGGTGAAGTTACAGTTTTTCCCGTTGTAATAAGTTAACTTGTGAGGAGATATTTTGAGACCATGTAAATGTACGATCTGTTTTTAGTCTTCTTTGTAAGGCCTCCCCTGGTTGGGAGGTCAGAGCTACAGGCTCTGAAGGTACTTTGGTTGAAGGTGCTTTGGCCAGTTTTTGATCTGGTGACAATACTGAGGCACATTTATACAGTGCTAATTATGTTTCCAGTCATGTAAGCGCCTTGCATATGTTAACTCTTATGTCTCACATTAGCCACATGAAGTGGGCACTCAGATTATCCGATTTTGTACCTGGGGAAACTGAGCCACAGAAACTATGTAAGGTTGTGGCAGCCACTAAGTGGAACACTGGAATTCAACCCTGGTGGGTCTCACTGTACTGCTGGGACTCCCACAGCTCTGTCTGCCTGCTGTGTGCAGTGTCCGTGCGCCATTCATGACACAGGGACCCGGCTTCTCTAACCTCTGGGCTTTCTGTCTCCCCTGCGTAGGAAGTTCTTCAATACCATTTGGTTCCCACTGCCCCTCATCTGCTTGGCTTTTCACTGAGAGCATCATTGCCATCATTTTTCTAGGCACGATTAAGTGGACCGGGAAAAAGCCACAGGCTTTCCATTTTGAGATTGGAATCCAGTAGGGCTTGTCATTGAAGTCAGAGGAATCTTTCCGATATGGATAAATTTAACATTGGAGCCTATGCCAGCGTGGATGAAGAGGCTTTTGTCAATAAAGGAGTCACCAGTATAGAACTTGTCCTTCTTCTGTAAGCAGCCATAAAATAGACCAAAATACATAAAACAGCTATTTGCAGATATTGGACAACAGGCAGCTTAGGATAGTGATGCCTGAGGGAAAGAAAGTAATGAGGTGAGCCCTGTGGTCCTCCCCCTAACTTTCTGCTGGAGACAATTTCCAGATCTCAGAGCGGTGAGGAGGAGCCCAAGCAGAGCCCAGCAGCCTTGCTGAGTTGAGAAGACAAAAGTTGAGGAGGCCAACCAAGGCAGTGGCAATTTTCAGGGACAATATGGATAAAAAAGAGCTACATAGAAGAAAGGCTCTAGACATCTGCTTTTAGGGGTCTCCTCAAGTCTTTTTCTAAACATTAATCTGCACGTGCATAGGGTAAAACTTATGAGGCAAAGCAAAGAACAGCTGCTGGGAAGCTATAAGCTGAACTCTTTCTAGGACTGGTAGATGTTTTTCTTTCCAGTTAGAGTAAGAGACTGTTGAACACCAGAGGCATTCAGTAGATACCTCAAAAGAATCATGCCTCATCTCACCCCAGAGGGAAGGGCGCACAGCTTAAATAACAAGCCTTGATACCACACACAAAAATTAAGGAGAAGTACCTCAGAGAGCTAAATGTAGAAGTGAGCACTTTCAGAAGAAAACGGATAAAAGCTTTGTGACTTTGGGATAGACAAAGATTTCTTAGGACACAAAAAGCTTGAACCATTAAAAAAGGAAAGATAAATTGGACTTCATCTAAATTAAGCATTTCTGACCTTCAAAACATACTGTAAAGAAAAATGAAAAGGTGTTCCAGCCACAGCCTGGGAAAAAATATTTGGAATATGGTATCTGACCAAGTGCTTGTATCCAGAATATGTAAAGAATTCTTGCAGCTCAATAAAAAGACAAACAATGCAATTTAAGCATAGGCAAAGGATCTTCATCTTCATAGACATTTCTCTGAAGATATACAAATGGCCGATAAGCACATGAAAAAATGTTCAATACCATTAGTCGTCAGGGAAATGCAAATTAAATAATGATTAGATACTTCTGTGTGCCCACAAGAATGGCTAAAATTTAAAAAATTGACAATACCAAGAGCTGTAGAGAATGTGAAATTTGAAACTCTTATAAATTGCTAGCAGAAATGTAAAATGGTACAACCACTATGGAAAACAGTTTGAAAGTTTCTTGCAAAGAAAAGTACGTGTGCTGAACAACCCAGCAATTTCATCTCTAGATATTTACTTAAGATAAAAGAAAACATATGGCCACAAAAGGAATTGTATATGAATATTCATAGCAACTTTATTCATAATTGCCCCAAGCTAGAAACAAACCAAATGTCTGTCAACAGATGAATGGATAAATAAATTGTGTTATATCCGTACAATTGAATACATGTCTGCAACAAAAAAGGAATGAACTGATACATATGATAATGTTGACTATGCTGAGCAAAAGAATCCAGATAATGGGAGGGGGCATTACAGGTGGGTGAAAAGGGGAAGGGATTAAGAAGTACAAATTGATTGTTACACAGTAGTCATGGGATGTAGGATATTGCATAAGGAATAGAGTCAATAATGTTGTAATAACTATGTATGGTGCCAGATGGGTACTAGATTTATCAGGGTGATAGATGGGAATGGGGTTGGGGACAGGGTGAAAAAGGTGAAGGGATTAAGAAATACAAATCGGTAGTTACAAAATAGTCATGGGGATGTAAAGTATAGGGAATATAATCAATAATATGGTAATAACTATGTATAGTGCCAGGTGGTACTAGTCAGGGGGATCACTTCCTAAATTATATAAATAACCACTATCTATACACCTGAAACTAATATAAAATAATAGTGTATATCAACTCTAATTGGAAAATTTAAAAAGTGGGGGGAAAAGTTGGCAGATAGCGTGGTACAGGGTCAGCTGGTTGCTGGACTGATCATGGTGATCACTTCTTTAGCAAAGGGAATAAAATCAATAAGGTGGCAATAACACTGTATAGTGTCAGGTGGGTACTTTTGAATAACTATGATGTACCCCTGAAACTAATATAACATTGTATGTTAGCTGTGTTTTAATTTTAAAAAATCTAAAAAAAAAAAAAAAAAAATGACAATTTAAAAAAAAGAATCCAGGTAAAAAGAATACATACTATATTATTCCATTTATGTGACATTTTAGAAACTTGAAATCTAATCTAGTGAAAGTAGATTAGTGGTTGCCTTGAGGTAGTAGCCTTGGGACTAACTGCAAAGGGACATAAGAAAACTTTTTGAGGTGATGCAAATTGCTGTATCTTGATTGTAGTGAGGGTTACATCAGTATACACATTTCTCAAAATTCAGTGAATTGTATGTTTAATATGGGTGCATTTTTGGTATGCAAATTATGCCTCAAAATTGATTTAAAGAGAAAAGGAAGAAAACCCTGAACTGACCAAGCTGTTCTACAAACTTAACTGCTTACGCAAACAAACTTCAATACTCTTTATATAGGAAGACAATAAAATCCAAATACTTAACAATGTAGCAATCATAATGTATAGCTTCTAATAAAAAATTACTAGACTGTGAAGAAGCAGGAAATTGTGACCTACAATCGGGAAAAGTCAATGAATATAAATAGACTGAGAAATTACAGAGATGATAGAATCACCAGAAAAGGACTTTACAACAGTGACAATAACTATGCTGAAGGTTTTAAAGAAAAACTGGAGCATAATGAGGAGCCCAATGGAAGGTATAAAAGTGAATGTCTATAAAAATAGAATACCTATAACCGAAAATACAGTTTCTGAAAAATTCACTGGATGGTCTTAACAGAAAAGAAGTCTCTACGAAAAAATAGATTAGCAAGCTTGAAAATACAACAACAGAAGCCTCAAATTGAAGCAGTGAGAAGAGCAAGAAAAACTGAACAGAGTCTCAATGGTCCATGGGAAAATAGCAACAGTCCAACATGTAATTGGATTTCTAGAAGATATGGGAGAAAAAAGGGCAGGAAACATGTTTGAAGACCAATGGCTGAACATTTTCCAAAGTTGATGAAAACTATAAACACAGAGAACCAAGAAGCTTAATAAATTCCAAGTAGGATAAACACAAATAAAATCACACTAAGCGACATAATCTAATTGCTGGAAAGCAATGATAAAAAAGAAAATTGTAAAAGAAATGCAAGGAAAAAAGATATTATTTACAGGGAAATAAACACAAGAACTAATACAGATTTCTCATCAGATCAAGCCAGAAGACAATGGAACAACATCTTGAAAGTGCTGAAAGTAAAAACTTGTCAGTCTAGGATTCTATATCCAGTGTGAAATATCTTTCATAAATGAAGGCAGGGAAAAAATGGGTGAAGGCACTTTGATCCTTACTCAAAGCAAGGGGCTTCAGTCCTTATATACTGCCATACCAGCTCATCTTCTGGGCCCTTTTCAAGTTTTGTCATCCTTCGTTATAATGTCAAGAGTTAAGTTTGATGGTAGCAAATTATGTAAGTTGGAGAGAAATTGAGTGGCTTTCTTAAACTTTAAAAATTACTGCCACCATCTTAACAAAAAGCAGTGCAGCAGTGTGGCTTTGGGCTCCTGGAGGCCATGCTGGGAAATGTCATGTTCTCAGTACCTCCTCTTTATTGTCAGTTCCGCCCCCCTCCTCTGCTCTGTTGATGCATGCTATAGTGGCAGGCCCTGCGCAGTTCGTGATACGCCTCTGTGCGTCATTTGGGTCCATTCTGCCCTTGACAATAGACCTCATTGTACTGGTAGGACACCCTTTGTTTGGGTGAGTGAGAAACTGAATTTAGCTTAAAATGCCTTTTTCGTTGTTGAAGTAGAATTGGGGAAGGGAAAGCTCCTGTAGGGATGGACAGACGTACTGGTGACGCTTCTAGTGCTTTTTGCTCTTTTTCCCTACTGTGGAGGGCTAGGTCAGCAGAGAGCATGAGACTGTCAGCTAAGATTGAGTTGAAAAGGAAAGCAATAGCTTCAAGTTCCCCCTTGAAAGGCCATCCATTCATGTTCAGTAAAAATTTCCTGAACACTTAAAATGGCAAATATGGCCGCCAACCTCCATGATGGACCCTAGTGACCCCACTCCTGATATTCACACCCTATGTAGTCCTTTCCCACAGTGGATCAGGGTTGGTCTATGTGGCAGAAGTAATGGTATGTCACTTCTCAGAGTAAGTTATTAAAAAGACTGCAGCTTTGTCTCGTGTCTGCTCTCTTGTTTGCTCCCTCTTGGATCCCTTGCTCTGGGAAAAGCCAGCTGCCATGTTTTCAGGACACTCGGCAGTCCTGTGGAGAGACTCGCGTGCTGAGGAGCGGTGGACTCCTGCCGGCAGCCATGTCTGCGAACCTTCTCAGCAGGGGATCTTCCAGGCCCAGTCAGGGCCTCCGGTGGTTTGTAGTTTATAACTTTACAAGAGACCATGAGCCAGAATTACCCAGCTAAGCCGATAATAAATACCGGGGGTGCCAAAAAAATGCACACAAATGGACACTTTGGTCAACGTTGCTCAAGCAGTAGTTTGCCATAATCAGAAGTGACTGGGCGCTGATGGTTTTGAGCACCTCTTCTAATTGCAGAAGTCAAACGTGACTTGTACTCATCTTTTGTTATCAGTATATGTTGAGTATTACAATTTTAATACAGTTTTCCTTTCTTAAAATGTGTATACATTTTTTGGCACCTTCTGTATTTATTGTTGTAAGCCACTAAATTGTGGAGTGATTTGTTACATAGTGGTACATAACTAACACCGCGAAGGCGAGTGCCAGAAAAGTTAGGAGACTTGATCCCTGTTCTCCGAGAATCTGCAGTCTGTTCAGGAAGACAGATTCCTTGAACCAGTAACTAACAATGTTCCAGGCTCATACACTCAGAGGCCACAGAAGGTCGGTTCAGGTGTATCGACATACTGGGTAGACAAGTGAGAGCTTATTGACCGGATTTCATTTGGTAAATAGGGCTGCTAGAACCCCACAGAGTGGGGTATAGATAGCGTCACTATTCCGCCTGAGCTCTCGAAGGTGGTAGAAACTGGCTCAGAGATGCCAGTGAACATCTCACCCCTGATGGCATTTGGCTGCTGCTTCTGCCTTAAGGGCCTCAGAGAAGCAGTTTGTTATATTCCTATATTTGCTTTGCCCTTGGAAAGCCAGCCTGGTTGCTCACTGCTTGTGTTTTAACTGGTAGGAAATCAGAGTTTCTGCAATCCACACTGGATTGTTGAACAAGATAAATTTCAGACTAAGTTGTTGTATAAGGAGACTGAGTTACGTGTGGGCGTCAAACAAGCTAATAATTGAAAGGGAGCCCGTTCATTCTGTACATGGTGACTTTTTATACATTTTCAGCCTTCTCGATACCGTTTTTGTAAGGAGGCAGTTAATGGATCTTCTTCCCCCACCTCCCCCTTTTAAAAGATACCAGCAGGCCATAGAGCTCATCTCTCAGTGCTAAGGGAGAGGAAACGCTAAAGTTTTAGCTTGCATACAGTATAGAGCTTTGTTGTATATCGTCTTTGTGTAGAGTCTTTGTTCTCTGCCCTGAGCATTTCGTAAGTCTCTCCCTAGCCACCTTCCTAAAGAGTACATTCCCTTGCCCCGAGAGTGGACTTAGGCATAATCTCTACTCTCCTGATTCTCATGTCAGTTTGTTTGGTCATTTCCTGACAGTGCTTTAACTTTGCTTTCTTTGGGTTCTGTACTTGCCTCCCCACATCAGTGGTGCAGCCTCTGGCTCCTGTTGCACAGCATCAGGTGTGGTAAGATGCTTAGGTAAGTCTCCTGAAAGTAGCTTGGTGGACGAAGAAGCCCAAAGGAAGCAGGCTCCCTGGGAACATCGGCGGGTCCTCCCTGGGCCGTGTTACACCTCCTTTGTTGCCAGGGTCTTGTGAATTTTGCCTGGCCTTTTTCATCAGGAGCTGGCATAGGCGGGCCTGTCTCAAATGAGAACTGGCAAAGCCAGGGCACGCTGATTCCCAGGGTTAAGGCTGGAACTAAAGAGAACACAATTGTGAGATAATCCCAAAGCATCACCGAGCAAGCCCTGCTCCCAAACCCAAGATGCTCAGGCGCGTCCCCTCTCTACCTATAGCTGTGGATTGTAATCCTCAAGGAAAGAGATGGAGGCAGACCTCCCTTTCAACTTGCTCTTCAACCAAGCTGTCTGCCTAGCCTTCTTCCCCAAGGCCACTCTACATGCTGCGTAATAGGACAAGGCTGCAGAAAAACGTGGTAGTGCTTCCCCTGACCGCCATGCCACACGATGGTGTCCCCAGTGCCTTCACGGCAGGAAAACTGGAGTGAGCCCCACAGGTAGATGAACGACGTGAGCACTGGGAGTCCAGGAACCCTTTCCAGGACAGCCTCGTGCGCCCAGCCCTGAGGGTCGTGGTTTATTTAGTGTCTCTCACCTGTACCGGTGTTCACGTTTCTCATTTATCACTTCTTCCTCTCACCAATACTCCTGTTTCTAAGTGAAGAAGAGGTGAAAATAGATGTGAGAAGAACCCGAAGGTGCCTGAAATACCCCTCAGACCATTCTGGAGGGGCTTCCCATTGCCGGCTAGGGACCTCAGGTATTTTATCTCATAGGTGGCTGATGAGTTCTTCACTTAAGGTCTCAAGCCTCTTTGGGGTCAGGTTATTACTGTAAAGTTAAGGCTTCCTTTGCTGTCCTGCCTCCTGATTCCCAGGTTTTGGGACTGAGGAAATGAACGCTGTTGCTTCTCTTCTGCTCAGATTCTGGTTGGTTACACAACTTGTATTGTTTGAAAAGAGAAGACACTGGGTGCCAACTTCACTGGAATGAGAAGTTAGGGGAAAGGTCTGAAATGTTGTTTTATAACTCTGGTATCAAGAGAAGAGCTAATCTTCTATTAATTTTTCTTCTAAGCGTGCTTATTAATTCACTTCATCAATAAAATTCATAGGTGAAGCTACAATGTATTCCCAAAGGAAGAGTATTCTGCTGGATAAATGCTTGGTACTCTAAAGACTGGCCGTCACCATGCGGTTGGCTGTCCCATCAGCTCCCTCGGAAGGTACAATGCCACATTGGCTCTTGTCTGCTGAGAAGGTTAAATGAGGCCTTCTGAAACACCAGGGCACTCGTCCTTTGGACCCCAACTTTGGACCTCTTTATGTAGCGTTGTAACAAGCCAGTTTCTCTTGGTTTTAGGTATGTGCCCTTGGAACATCAGTGGAAATGTTTCTGTCCGGTGCTTTCAGTACAAAAGTGGATTTCGGGAGGCTCTCAGGCTGTTATTGAACTTAAAGGGTTCGTTTTGCCTGCACACATCAAAGCCAATGGAGACATGAACAGGAGTTTGCAGCAAAGAAAGTAGAGGTTTATTTAAGGAAATGGCGCCAAGCCCGGAGACACAGGCGAGCTAGCACTCAAAGACCTGGCTCCCCGATGGCGTGTAGGTTACAGGTTATATAAGGCAAAATCACAGGACACTGTGGGTCATGTTGGGAGCTGATTGGTCGGAGGTAAGGTAAAGGTAATGAATCATTTCTTCAGGTCTTGACAGTTCTGAGGTCTTTTCCAGAGTTCTGTCTGGTCTCATGGAAAAAGAGCCAGACGGTTTTTCCACCTTAGGGCTGGGGAATTGACATAACTTAGGTCAAGGTGTTATCTTTAGTCTGCCAGAGGTCCAGGTCCAGTATTACCGTCTTCTGCTGCCTCAGGGATTGCTGATTATCTGGGGGAAAGGCTGGGTCTCTGAGGGTGTGTGTGTGTGTGTGTGTGTGGAGAGAGAGAGAGAGAGAGAGAATGATTTCTAGAGCTAGGATTTAAAACTAAATTTAATCAACATCATAAGGACCCTTGGTTTCAAGGCCAACCTGGCAGATAAGTGTCATCCAAACGGAGGGCTCCCGGGCCAGGGAACAGTGGTGGTATTGCCCAGTGGTCAAGTGCACGGGCTCCGCATCAAACTGTCTGAGTTTGAGCCCTAGCCTCTCGTCACCACCATGCCACATTTTTCCAGTGCTGTGTGACTTCATCCGAGGGACTCTATTCCTCAGATTATTTCTTGTCCTTAAAATGAGAGAGGTGATTACCTGTCTAAATAGGTCAGTATGAGAATTAAAAAGATAAGGTACTTAGCCTGGTGCATGGTGGGTGCTGAGTAAATGGAAGCGAGTTGAGACCCACCTTGGCTCACTGGAGAGGTAGGACAGTTCACACCGTATCATCGATTATTAGAATTAGAAAAATACAGGTAACTTAATCCACGACTATGTACAAGTGGAACTGGAGGGATTGAAGGGCTTGCCTGAAAATTGTGTCCGCCTCTGAGGCCTCTGTTCTTTCCCACCACCACCCAGCCTAGCTACTTTATCTTTGCCGCCCCCCCACAACACATTTACTGATGCTCATTGGTTTGTCCAGGGAGTGTTCTAGACTATGTCATGAGAAAGGGAACTCTTCCCTCCTATGAAGCAACCTCCCTAACGAACTGTGCCACGACAGCCCAAGAGCACAGAGCCTGGAGCGGCAGCCAGTGGGAGATGGTGAGACTGGAATGATATTGCACTCTTGTGTGGGCTTTCCTCCTCCCGGCTCCCAGCTGCTTGGCCTGGCCTGACGCAGGTGCAGGGTGGCCCAAGAGCCTGAGCTGTACTCAGGGAGGCTGAGTGGTGGCAGGAGTCGCAGGCAGGGCTTCTCAGAGGAGACCTGGGATAGCCTCGGCCAGTGTGACCTCTTCCCTGTTCTGATGAGCGTCAGCGGCCAAATATTCTCAGTTTGAACCTGTATTAACATTTGAATTGACCTCTTACCACAAGCCTTGAAATTTTGGGCCACGCATGTATTGTATCTATCCTCACTACTAGCTACTTTCAGTATAAAATAAAGTTCTTGAATTTTCTCTTTTTTTAATTTATTATTCTATTTTAATTATGTATTAAATTTATTGGGGTAGGATTGGTTAGTAAAATTATTTAGTAAGATTTCAAGTATACATTTCTATAGTAATCATCTATATATTGCATGGTGTGTTCACCACCCGGAGTCAGTTCTTCTGTCACCATGTATTTGACCCCCTGTTCCGTCTTCTACCACCCCCCACCTCCCCCTTACCCTCTGGTAACCATTAAACTTGTCTGTGTCTCTGAGTTTTTTGTTTCTTTGTTTGTTCGTTTTGATACTTTGTTGCTTTCAGTTTTATATCCCACATATGCGTGAAGTCACATGATTCTTGACTTTTTCTGACTTATTTCGCTTAGTATAATAATCTCAAGATCCATCCACGTTGTCGCAAATGGCACTATTTCATCTTATGGCTGAGTAATATTCCATTGTGTGTATGTACTACATCTTCTTTATCCAATAATCTATTGAAGGACACTTTAGTTGTTTTCATGTCATGAACGTTGCAGTGAACATCAGGGTATATGTATCTTTACAGATAAATGTTTTCAGATTTTTTTGGGTAGATACCCAGGAGAGGGATTGCTGGGTCATACGGTAATTCTATTCTTAATTTTTTGAGGAACCTCCATACTGTTTTCCTTAGTGGCTGTACCAATTTACATTCCTCCAAGCAGTGCATGAGGGATCCTTTTTCTCCACAGCCTCTCCAATATTTGTTATTATTTGTCTTGTTGATGATAGCCATTCTAACAGGTGTGAGGTGGTATCTCATGGTGGTTTTGATTTGCATTTCCCTAATAGCTATTGAAGTTGAGCGTTTTTTCATATACCTGTTGGCCATTTGTATGTCCTCTGGGGAGAAGTGTCTGTTCAGATCCTCCGCTTGTTTTTCAATTGGATTGTTTGTTTTGTTTGTTGTTGAGTTGTACGAGTTCTTTATATATTTTGGATACTAGCCCCTTATCGCAGGTGTTGTTTGCAAATATCTTCTCCCATTCGATTGGTTGCCTCTTTGTTTTGTTGATGGTTCCTTTTGCTGTGCAGAAGCTGTTTAGTTTGATATAGTCTCATTCATTTATTTTAGCTTTTACTTCCATTGCCTTTGGAGTCAAATTCATAAAATGCTCTTTGAACCCAAGGTCCATATGTTTAGTACCTGTGCTTTCTTCTATGCAGTTTATTGTTTCAGGTCTTATGTTTAGGTCTTTGATCCACTTTGAGTTCATTTTGGTACATGGTGACAGATAGCAGTCCAGTTTTATTGTTTTGCATGTGGCTTTCCAGTTATCCCAGCACCATTTATTGAAGGGGACTTTTTTTTCATTGTATGTTTTTGGCTCCTTTGTCGAAAATTATCTGTGCCTGAGTATGTGGGTTTATTTCTGTGTCTTCAGTTCTATTCCATTGGTCTGTGTGTCTGTTTTCTGCCAGTACCATGCTGTTTTGATTACTGTCACTTTGTAGTACAAGCTGAAATCAGGGAATGTGGTTCCTCCAGCCTTATTCTTTTTTCTTTGAATTTCTTTGGCAGTTCGGGTGGTTTTTCTTTGTTTGTTTGTTTTTTTGTGATTCTGTACAGATCTGATGATTTTTTTTGTTCTGTTTCTTGAAAAAATGACATTGGGATTTTGGTGGGGATTGGATTAAACCTGTATATTGCTTTGGGTAATATTGTTTTTCTATCTATATATATTTAATTTTCTGAGCTAATTATCTTTTGAGGCTATTCTTGACTTTTGATAATGCTTTTGGATTGCACATAGAGGTTTGTGTTTCATGAGCTTTACGTTTTGTACCAAGAGGCCAAGTTTCATCAGTCCCGGTGCTGGAACTTATTTATTGGAGGGTGAGGGTCAGCAGTGGCCTGGGTTCTAGTCCTAACTGCCTATCACCTGCTGCCTGTGGGACTTTGGCAAGTTCCTTAACTGCACTGCGCATCAGTTGCTTCATCTGGAAACTGGGAAGAAACTACCCCCTGCCCCCGGGTTGATTGAGTGGATTTATCTTGAGTGCCTAGAGCAGGGGTGTCCAAAGTTTTTTCAATGTTTTTCACCAAGGGCCATATGCAGTAAAAGACCCAAACAGCTGGGCCACTCACTCGAGGTGAAGTACGTATTGCCTCTCCTGGTTTATTTAAGTAAACTAAATATATTTTTTGAATTTGCTGCGGGCCAATTAACAATGGATCATGGGCCGCAGTTGGCCTGTAGACCGCAGTTTGGACACCCCTGGCCTAGAGCCTTCAGTTCTCCTGCTGCTGCTGATGATTTATCTGATTAGGATTTCTCAGAAATCCTTCTAGGAACTCAGGTGAGTAGTCATGCATATTGGGTTTAGATAGTAGAGGAAGTGAAGCCTTTTGGGTGTGAACCTGTCTTTGGCCAGTCTCCCTCACACTGTTTCCCAAAGTGTTCACAAGGGCTGCCAGATGGGGGCGGTGGGTGGCTGGTGGCCCCTTCACCACTGCCAGGGAATGGCACTTGAAGTACAGACCTGCAGAAGGTCAGAGGGCAAGTAGAGCCACCTTTATAAATGAAACACAGAACATTGGGTGTTTTTCTCCTAGTGAAATTCTTGGAGTTGATTGACCCAGTTAAGTGAGTTGACAGTTTTGTGTTCAGTCGTTTGGCTTGTGTTTAACTCTTGGTAGTCGGATATACAGCTGGATCTCCACCCTTTCTTTCCAGGTTCGAGGTGTGAAGACAAGAGTCCTTCCTATACCCACTATATGTTCTGTTCTCTGCTGAGTTTGAATCACACTAAGTAGCTGGAATCATGTCGGAGCCTCGGGTTACAAGGATGAAAATCCGTCCTGCGATTTGCAGCTCATCACTGTGCACCGGGGCTCGTGGGTGTTTCCTCTGACCAGAGGAAGCGGTGGCGAGACAAGTTTTTGTGCTGCCTGAGCTGGGGATCATCTTCCGTGGTGGGTGGGCCAGGGGCTGCAGATTTTACCTCTGAGAAACGCAAACTCGGGCCGTGCCTGTTTCTGTTTGATAAGCCGTGAGGTTGCGGTGATGAGTAGTCCTTTTCACTTTTTACAGTCAAGGGCCTCTTATCCCGCAGTCAGGATTGGTTGTTGCTTGGTTGTTTTAAAAGGCAGGAAAACTGGGGAACCCTACAAAATGCGAACATATGCAATAAGTGTTTTATTTTAACTTATGCCTTGTAGCATCAGGTGTGAGGGGAGCCCCCGGGCTGGCCGACGGCAGCACGATGGGTCGCGTTGTCCACCAGAGATAACAAATAGCGCAGGAAGGAGTGTGGACTAGGTGAGCTGAAGCGACATCCTTAGTGAGTTTTGCCTGCTGGAATCTTGTCTCTCAGAAGGAAAATTTCTAAACGAGTTAGGTTTGAGGAAGGCTATTAATTACCTAATTAAATTGTAATTTTGTCATTTTTTAATTATTTGCAGCAGAAGCTTTTTCCCCAGATAATCTTTTTCAGACCTTTTTTTCTTACTACAAAAAGTAACACATGCTCTTTGTAAACAACTGGAACATGGAAATAGCATAAAAAGTGAAAGTTCCCTATAATTCCATTCGCTAGAGAGCTAACCATGGCTAACAGTTTATTATGTATGTCTCCAAATTTCTGTGTGTATATATATCATTTTTAAAAATACGTCCACATGTCACATTACTATTTTGGTGACTTGCTTTTTTTCTCTTTTAACATGGGCATTTTTTTTCATATCAATACAGATAGATTTACCTCACTTTTTAAACAACTTTATTGAGACGTAATTTACAAACCGTAAAATTCACGCGTTGCAGGTGTGCCATCTCTACCTAACTTTTTAACAGTTGAATTCCGTTGTGTGATAACTTACATTTAACCCCTTTCCTATCGATGGACATTTAGGTGGTTTTTAAACCTTGCATTCTTATAGATAGTGCTGCAATATACTCTTTGTTTACAGACTTCTGGGCACTTGTATAAGTGCAACTATAGAAGAAAATCCTAGAGATGGAGTTTCTGAGTCACCATGTATAAACATTTAACATCATGAGAGATAGATAGTGCCACAATTCCTGCTGAAACTTTGCAAGTGATATATAGGTTGATAGGGGAAAAACCCACACATCCCCGTCCACTGTGAGATGAAATGAAATTCCTACATTTCCTTGGCCAGGGAATATGGGTTAGCCATGCAGTGGCGACACAGAGCAGGAGTAGATGGAGCCTGTCACTGTGAGTTCCCCAGACCTAGAGGGTCTCCGGCTGCCCAGGGCCACTTGCAGGGTGGGGTCTTCCAGGACAGCCCGTTTGTACTTGGGGCTTCCGTCAGTGTCCATGAATTTCCACCCACAGTCACGCGCTCATCAGGAGTACTCACAGTTCTCCAGCTCCTTCTGGTTTCTTAGGTCAAGCTCTGCCTCTTGGTGGCCTCACTTGTCCTACCTCCAGCGGCGTCCCTGGGTCCCAGAGGCGCTGTTCACTGACCACCCGACACCAGCTTAATGCGCCCCTTTTACCTGGGGGGCCCTGAGACTGGGGTCACAGGGTTGTACCGGTTACTTTCCCACCAGCAGTTTAAAAGTGCCCATTTCCTAATGTCCTCACCCAATGTTTTCATCTTTGCTAGGGCAAGAAAAATTACTAACTTGCATTTTTTAAATCTACATGATTGAGGCAGCACATCTTGTGTGTGTGTTAGCCATCAAACCGGCCCGGTGGGACACTCCCACAGTGACAATGCCCCTCACCCCCGCTGTCATCACCCTTAGCAGATGGCACTGCTGCCTGCTCCTGGGGGAGCTGTGGTTCTACGGAGGCCCCGTGTTTAGAGAGCTAAGCGTATTTATTTGCTAGACACTTTAGCTTTTTTTCTTGCTCCTCTCTGACTTTAGCAAAATCTCCACGTAGAATTACAGCTGGCTAACTTAGAACCGTGGCTTCCTCTGGTTCAGAAATAGCCAAGTATTTACGAAAAAATGGTCTTGAGCACTTAAACTGACTGCAAACCCATATTGTCTGGTTCTTGCATCTAAGACCCGATGTGGTGAGGGAGAGCGACCTTGATAGGCCCGTCCACCTGCCTAGTGGTTAGTTAAGAGGGAGAAAGGTTGCATGTAGTTGCCCTCTGACAATCTTGCTGGCAAATTACTTTCTCCAAAACCAAAGCAAGAGCTGAGCAATTTTAGTCCTGTTGCAGCAATAATGGCTTGCAAACTAAGCTTCTGGTAGAACCCATTGTACAGATTCATGAAACTGACTGAATTAACAATAAATACCTGGGCCGTACTCAATAAATACATCTTAAGTGACAGACTGAATGACTTCCTTTCTTCAACAAATATTGTTTAGCTACTTGTTAAGAGCAGGCACTCTCTAGGCGCTAGGAATACAGAACAGAAGTTCTGTACATTCCAGTGAAGAGAAAAAAGACAGTAGTAAGAAAACACATAAGAATTTCTGACATGAGAGGGGTTATGCCATTCCGCAATCGCATTAAACAGGGGAATGCCATTGAGGAATGGGGCCAGGCAGGATGTGCAAACCTATAGGTGAGGTGCTCTAGAGAGGCTTCCGAGGAGGTGACCTGGGAGCTGAGACAAGAATGAAAAAGAGGAGCCACCACCTGGCCAGCTGGGAGGAGAGTTCCAGAGAGAAAGTGCAGCACTGGCCAGAGGGCGTAAGGTCAGAGAAGTAGGCACAGGCCTCAGTCACGTGGTACCTCGGCCATGGGAAGGAGCCTGCATTGTGTTCTAACTGCTGTGGAAAGGCATGGGAGGGTTCTGTTTGTTTTATTGTTTTCACATTTTTTATAGAGGTATCATTTACGTAAAGTAAAATGCACAGATCTTAAGTGTAAAGTTTGACTTTTGACAAATTTATGTGTCATGGGAGTTAAAGTGGAGTGAAGGGTGACAGTTTTATTTATATTTTGAGACCTCCAACAACAACTGTGTGGAGGATGGATGGATGGATGGCCAGACAGATGGATGGACGGACGAATGGACAAACAATAGTCTCATTATGTAAAATATAATGTAACTCTGAGCGGGATGGTTTGTGGAAAAGTCGTTGCAGGTGGCCTGCGAAACCATCCCTCTGCCTTCCCTGCCCCAGGAAAAGGCTAAGGTGGGGCAGGAGATGTGAGTGGACCCCAGTCCTGTGCAGGCGCTGCACTTCCCAGTCATATGTGCAGCTGTTTGTGTGCATGTGGGGGGACTTGTTGATTGTAGTGAGCAGATCCAGCCTTGTTGTGCTCTGACTGGACCCAGCTGACTCGGTCTTCTCTCTGCCCAGGAGAAATGTGAGTTGTGATCAAAAGGGTAGAATGGCAGTCACTCACTCGGTGCAATTTTGAGCGTTGTTAAAAAGGTCTCTCTTCAAAGATAGCTTTTTCGTCAACCTTTTTTTGGTGCCAAAATTACAAAACGTTTTGATTTTGAGTGTGTGAAGCTACCATGAGTCACTAACCTCGGGAGGCGGCAGTAGTTGGTCGAATTGCTCCCAGTGGAAGAGTGGAAGGGATCAGGACTCGGGACAGGTAGGTCTGGAAGGTTGCTCAGGGACTGAGAGAGATCCAGGCCGAGGCCTCTGTCCTGAGTGGACAGGTCCGAGGGAGGGGCTGGCACGGGAGCCTGGGAAGCCTGCAGTGGGAAGGAGCAGCACCAGGGGAGTGATGCAAAGGGGCTCGAGTCCTAAGCACCTCCAGTCTTCACCAGTCCTGACGTGGTTAATCAGAGGGCCAGGCACCCTTAGCTGAATTCTGCGTGCTGCGGCCGGCGCCCAGGCAGCCAGCTCCTGTGGGCAGCAGCACACACCCTGCTTTTCTCACTGGATTGGAGTGTGATGACAGGGTGTCTCATTTCATGGTGTTTCATGAATTGATGACATGTCATAGACTTTTTTCCTCACTCTGATTATAGAAGAAATTCTGCAGCGTTCCCCACTTGATTTCATGGTGTGTCTCCTATCATCAGCTAAGAGCAGCTAAGACAGTGTGAAGTGAAGGCTCTTGACAAAAACCAGCCCTTTTCCACCAGTGATTTTTCTGAGCCATCAGAGTCTTGAGCGCTCTTTCCAGCCAGTCCTTCCTGAGCACGTCCATACGTCCTGCCCTGATGGGGTGAGGCAGCAGGGCTCGACCTGCCTGCCATGGGCTGTGCTAGCCCTGGAGTGAGTGCCCAGCCACTCTGCCCAGGTTGTTCCGCTCACCGCTCTTCTGGGCTCACCTCTCAGCGCCGGCATTTGGGGATGATGGAGGCTGACAGCCCAGGGGCTAGAGAGCTCAGGGGGGCTAGCTTTGCCCTGGTCCCACATGGGAAGTGCAGGCCAGGAGATTTGGGACCAGGACTACAGTGATAGAACTACCAGTGATCTAGGTTGTATTCAGAAGGTGACATTCTAGATAACTTTCCTGTTTCTCTAGTTTCCAAACTTACAATGATTTATGATTGAAAAGATAAAAGAAAGACTTGAAGGAGGCCCTGGGTCCACAAATGATAATCAGGTGATGCTTTCTTGGGATTTCAGAGGGAAGGGAGACTTTTCACCAAGTATGTTTTATACTCTGAATTTTTTTTTTAAGGAAAAGAAAAAAATTGCCTTACTAGTTTTATAGGGATGTCATAACAAATAATCACAAACTTCGTGACTTAACAGAAATTGATTCTCTACAGCTCTGGAAATCCAGAATCGAGGTGTTGGTAGGGCCACGCTCCTTCCAGCAGCTCTAGGGGAGAGGGCTTCCTCGTCTCTCCACGTCAGGGATTCCCCGGCTTGTCCAGCCTCTGTCTCTGTCTTCATAAGGCTTTCTCCTTTCCCCTGGTGTCTTCTACTCTTCTCTCCTAAGGATAGTTATTAATTAGATTAGGGCTGTCCTGGTTAATCCAGGATGATCTCTTCTCAAGATCTTTAATTATATCTGTAAAGACCACTTTTCCAAATAAGGTCTCATTCACAGGTATTGGGGAGGGTCAAGATTTGGACATATCTTTCGGGGGAACCACCATTTAACCCCCTACAATTGCCAACCAGATTTTGGGGGGGGGACTCACTTATGTGCTGCTTATGATAGAACCATCTCAAATATAAAGTTGAAAGAAAAGGGATTTTAAAAGATACCATACAAACACTAACCAAGAGAATGTATTTTATACCCTCTCTATATTCACCTCTTCCAGAAGAGGAGTCCTCAGAGCCTCGGGGGCAGCCCAGGAGGATCCTAGGACCCTCGTAGCATTCCGGCCCCTGAGCTGCCCGCAGCGATAGGAGGAAGGAGGCTGGAGTGGAGAGTCAGGCTGCAGCTGACAGACCCAAGGTCACACGCTTCTTGGAGACTGGAGATGGGGATGGAGTGCCTCAGCCTAGGACGGGGGAGAATGGGCGCAGAGAGGAGCGGGAAGCCAGGGTCCTGGGCAGGGACGCAGAATGTGGTTCCCTCTCCTGAGCATAGGTTCTGTTTGCCCCTTCACCTGTTTACTTCATTTAATCCTGACGCCAGCCTGGTAGGTCAAGCACATCCCCAGCCCCTCTTTTTTTATACAAAGTCACATAGCTTGGTAGTAGCAGAGGCAGGACTCTGTGTGTCTGGCTTTTGGCCACTACACCTTTTCAGGAGTGACAGGACCCCATGCCTGTCTTCAGGACGCGTGTACATAAAGGGAGAGAGCCTGCGTAGGAGCCCACCCGGTGTGGAGGCAATGGCGCAGAGCGTCACTAAAGCAGTGAAACGAGGCCGGTGTGTTGCACGTCCCCACAGGCCCCTGCTCTGTCCCCATTCTCAATCCCCCACTCTCCTTCCTTTTCCCACTTGGGCTTCTTTCAGGCACTGCTCCATCAGCCTTGGATTCCAGCTCTGCTGACGCCCTGTCTGAGACCTGACCTATACTTGAGGTTGCCTGTTGTTCCTCCACCAGCCCTCCGGCCTCCGGGGACGTGTGGTGGCAATGTTAGAAGATCACGCTTAGCTTTGGCCTCGCTCCATCTCAGTTCTTTCCATCCTATAGAAGCTCCATTAATTGAGAAAAGATCACTTGTCCTAAGGCTATGCCTGCGCAACTCTCTGTGAGCCTTTTTGTTTGTGGCTTCTAGGGGAGCAGCTGCCAGACCCCCGAGAATGGGCTTGTTTCCATGGGACTGGGTAGCTGCTCGCAGTCCAGGAGGAATTCGGAGGCAGCTCCTCATTTCTTCCCTGCAGAGAAATCTTGTGTCTCCCCAATTTAATACCACCACCACCACCACCACCAAAACAAAACCAGGAATGCAATGGAACATTGTAAATTCTCACCTCTGGAGTAATCAGGCTTGCCTTCTCTTTCTCTCTCACCCACATCCACTCTATCAGCAAGTCCTGTCAGTTTAGTGTTTAAGATGCGACCAGGATCCAACTTCTTGTCAACTTCTGCTACCACCCCTGGCCAAGCCACCGTTGTTTCGCCCTGGGTTAGTGTGATGGTCTCTAACTGGTCTCACTGTTGCCACCATTGCCCCTTCAGGCCACTCGCAGCACAGCTAGAGTGAGTCCGCTCCCTGTAAGCAAAGGTGGAGCCCTCACCCTGGGCCACAAGGCCGGGGAGGTCTCACCTCATGTCCTGCACTCCCTGCCATTCGCTGGCCTCAGCCTCTGCCTGACAGCGCCGCGCCCTTTCCCTCCTCCTTGTTCACCTCTGGACGTCATCTACAGTTACAAACCCCACTTCTCAGCCCTCCTCTCGCCTTCCTTGCCTAGTGTCACTTGTCACAGTCTTGCATGCTACAGGTTTACTCCCGTCCCTTCCCCCGCTAGAATGTAAGGAAGATGAGGATTTGGTCTTTCATCTCCTGCCAAATGGCCTGTCCGACAGCAGGCCCCTCAGACATGACTGGACGGATGAACTTTTCTGTTGTTTTCCTGGCAGATTAGATGTGGAGTACCTCCCTTAATGTTTTCTTCTTCCTTGATTAAAATAAAAAAGATTTTAGACTCTGAAATATTCTTGGGAAAGGAGATGGGAGGTGGAGAGCAGGGGCCACCCCTCTGCTCTTGAGCAGAGCCTGCATCCATCCGAACCGTCGGAGGCGCTGCTCTGTGTGAGGCTGCTCCCTAGCGGGCCGGCAGGCACACTCCCTCTTCTCCCTTCCTTGTCCCAGAGCCCAACTCTGACTCGCACCGCTTCTCCCACGTCCGCTTTTCTTCGTTAGCGCAAGTCTCTGACAGGTTTGTCTTTTATTTTTAAATTTTTGAAATAAAAGCAATGTGAATATGGAAGAATGTTGTAAACCATTCAGAATGATATAAAAAGTCTGCTCTCGTGACCTGTAATCCTTTCATGAAAGGTAGCCCTGGTTAATAGTCACTATCCCTCTAGGAAAAAAACACATGCATAAAATAATACCAGCATATACACCGGGGGTGCCAAAAAAATGTGTACACATCACTCGTATTCATCTCTTGTTATTGGTATATACTGAGTATTACAACTTTAATAGTTTTTTCCTTAAAATGTGTATACATTTTTTGGAGATAGATAGATATATAGATAGATAGATATAGATATAGATATAGATACAGATATATCTTAAAATGGCTGTGAACAGAATCATGGACATGTTATTCTGTAATTAATAAAATTTGGAAGTCTTTCCGTATTAATCCATACAGATCTACCTTGTTTTCAGTAACCGCCTAATGTTGCATTGTACCATGATGTATACACCCAACTCCATCTTGACAGGCATTGGATGCTTTCTGGGTTTTTGTTACAACAATAGTCCAGTGACGATCCCTATACATCTTGGCACATGTTATGGTACTACCTGTAGAACCCGTATCTGGCAGTGCATTGCAGGCTAAAGGGGCACGGGCATGTAAAATTTTGATAGATATTACCAAACTACCTCTGAATGGTTGCATTGGTTCATTCTTCTAGAGTATGTTTTCCTCCCAACTTTTTATTTCAAAGTGTTAAACCTACAGGAAAATAGAAATAATAATTTAATGAATCCCCAACTATCCTTCATCTGGGTTCACCTGTTACTCTGTTGCCACATGCATTAGTTTGCTAGGGTCGCCATAACAAAATACTGCAAAATGAGTGGCTTAAACAACAGAAATTTATTTTCTCACGGTTCTGGAGGCTGCAAGTCTCAGGTCAAGGTGTCGGCAGGTTTGGTTTCTTCCAAGGCCTCTCTCCTTGGCTTGCAGACGGCCACCACCTCACTGTGTCCTCACATGGTCACCCCCTCGGTCTATGTGAGTGTCCTAATCTCCTTTTCTTATAAGGATACCAGTCATGTTGGATTAGGGCCCACCCGTATGACCTCATTTTACCTTAATTACCTCTTTTAAGGTCCTGTCTTCAGATAGTCACATTCTGAGGTACTGAGGGTTAGGACTTCAACATAAGAATTGGGAGGGGAGACACAGTTTGGCCCATGACACCACGTTTGCGTCTTTTTATACAGTACATATCATATTAATATAAGTAATGGATGTATTATATAATTATATTTGTTGTATTTATTATTTATAATAATAATGCATTAGAATTATACCATTTATAATAGCGTGTTTATTATGTAATTATACTATGTCATATATGATTTTTCTCCTAAATCTTTTGAAAGTAAATTGCAGCCATTCTGATGCTTCGGCACATACCTTCTATGAATGAGGAAGTTCTCCTTGCGGTATGTTGTGATGTCCTTATTTTATACTGATGGAGACAGATTTCGCTGAAGCAAAAGAACAAAGGAGCGTCGTGGCTCCAGCCCTGACTGGGGGCTTCCCTCCAGATGGTTTTGTCCTGGCCCAGTTTCCTCCGTATCTCCTTTCTGAGTCCTCAGCCCCTCGGCAAGACTTGGGTGCTCATGAGAAGGTGGCCTCCTGCCTTCAAGAGCCAATCGGGCGAGCAGAACCTCTTGCCCTCAACTCTGGATTCTTTAGTGTCGTTGATGTTTTGGATCTATGATATGTCAACAGAATGACAGGCCACCTTACAATTCCACCTGCTTTTTGGTCTCCATCAAACTGTCTGTCTAAACACTAGACTTCATTTCTGTATACAGACTGTCCTTGCTTTGCAAACTGTGGACTGCGTGTATTCATTTAGAGAAGGAGGGTGTATTGATTTAGGCACCGTTTTCTCCCTCCCTGTCTCCCGTCTCCTCTGCCTGCACCCTCTTTGGCAGATTAGGGCTCTGCCAGAAGTTGGCCCTTGCCTGCTACCAGTGGTAATGCGGCCTCCTCCGTGGGCTTGCGTCCCTCTCTGTTCCTTCCTCAGTACTGTTGTGTGGGAAACATCACACATGTGGCACTTTCCGTGTTTGTTTTAGTAGATAGAATCCTTGTGGAAATAGTCTGCCTGGAGCTTCACTGGAGGGCAGGACTCTTAGAAACTTTATGTTTACTTCTGTTCAAAACGGTTGTGTCTGTAGACCAGAGGTGAAGGTGTCAATCTGGGGAGTCCTTTGCCGTCTGAGGTCAGTCAGGCTGTTGTTGAGAGAGCACCCCACCCTGCTGGCTGTGCTGTAGCTGGGACAGTACCACTGCCTGGGGCTGTGACATAGCCAGTGTCCTTCCTCTGTCCTCTCTGCCCCCAGAAATCCACCCTCTGCCTGATTCAGAACTGCTTTCTAAAACACACTTCCTGGCATGTCTTCCACTCGGCTTAGCATCTTCCCTGGCTTTTTCTTCTCTACAGGATTCAGTCCAGACTTCTTAGCTTGGCATTCAAGACCCTCCCTCATGTGGCCCCTGCTCAGTTTGTCTGCCTTGGTACCTGCTGTATCAAATCCAAATCAAATTATGCCAAACACACTCTGCTACATTATGTCCCTGTGCCTATGAGTTCGTGGTGTGTGCTCTGTCCAGAATGTACCTCTCTCCCCTCCCTTACCCATTTGCTAAACTCCTCCCCAGCCTTCAGGACATGGCTTGGCCACCTCTCACTGCTGAAGCCCCTGCTGACTAGCACCCTTCCTCCAAGCAGGCAGGGCTGGTCATCCTTCCCCCAACCCTTCACTCTGCCTCAGACTTACCTCTTCTCTAGCACTTGCTGCACACATGGCTATATGTCTGCCTTCCTGACAGACTACTGCCTTTGTCTCTTCAGTGCCTAGGTGGGAGCAGGCCCTCAGCGAACCTTTGGGTGTATGGGTGGGTGGATGGATTTTTCATTGGGTAGAACATATCCTGAAGTTAGAAGTAGCTACATTCCACTTTGTGGTTTCCATTCCATATCTGAGAGAGCCTTGTCACAAAGAAGAAGAAAGTACAATTTACCACAGTGTGAGGAGTCATTCTTCCTAGTGTCCAGTTCTGAAGAATCTGTGCTGGTTGGTAGCAATACCGGGCCTCTGTGACCTTCACGGCTCATCGTACATTGTCACATATTAAAAGAGCAAGTACCTTAATTTGGCATGATAAGCACTGAGTGTACTGATAACCCAACTTATTATTTGCATTTTGCTTTGTTATTGCTGTGGAAAGCTACTGAATGTCTGTCTTTTCTTTCAGTCAAACGCTTCAGAGAACCAAAGCATGAAAGACGTCCATGGAGGATATGGTAGGTATTTAAATATTAACTCATGCCTAGAATGTTTTTGACCATTTTCAGGGTGTTTTTTTTTTTTTGGGGGGGGGGGATGGAGGGATGGAATGTGAGCAATTACACATAACTAAGTGTTGGACTCCCTTAACTGAATTAGTCATCAGGAACTGTGTATAATGAAAGCACTCCGATTCCTCCCGGTAACTGTTGAGCCCTACCTTGAGTCTGTCACACTCTGCTGTCCAGTTTTAGAAGAGGGAAGATAATACAGATACCAATCTGTGCCACCGGCTCCTTCAGTTATGTCTCTCTGTTGTTAGATTATGTTAAATCCTTGGATTCTATAGTCTGTATGCATAAGCAAAAAATAATCTAAATTTGGAGATTTGTCATATATACCATGTAAATGTTCCTCTCCCCAAAACTAGTTTTTCTTGGTTCTAGGATGACGCTGTGGGGGCAGTTTTTCCTTCATAAAAAATGGTAGTAAAGCTTCAGACATAGCTTCTATAGACAAACTTAGAAAACTAAATCACGTGGAAGGAGACAGCCAGCTCTTCAGGACAGCATGATGCCACAAGAAACTTACCTTTTTCGGGCTGTCTCAGACTGCCACCTATCCTAACAAAATAGGCATTTTTCTCCTTCAGAGAAAACTGATAAATCAGTGTGGTAAAGACCCCTATAAAAGGTTCAGTACATACTTGATTGATCTCCAATGCCTTAGTTCTGGATGTTGATAATTATTTTTGTTTCCCCCCAATTGGTTTCTCAAATTTGAGTATCCAGCTTGGGCTGGGGGTACCTAGGGAGGAGAGTTGGGGTGCTGTGTTTACACACACTGCCCTTTGGTAACTCCTACTTTGCCGTAATTTTAGGAACTGATTTTCAAGCCTCGGTCACAGGGTTGGTCTGGATCATCTCTAAGGTCTGTTCTAGTCCTGAGATCCCATGGCTGAAGTTCCATGCACTTCTGTGTGCCCCTTTATCACCCCCGTTCAGTGGCCCAGCCCATTCTGGATGCCCAGCCTGGGGGGCCGAGAGAGATGGCCTCAGTTCAAAGGTTCCCCAGCCACAAACCACAGTAGTCTCCAGGTGTTTGTGGCAGAGAAGCGACTAAAGGCCCCACGTCATCTCCACCTTGCTCCTGCCCTGTGGACTAGGGGGGAGGGACAGCACAGGGTGTCCCAAAGACGAACAACTTTGTTGTTTCCTTTTTTGAAATTCTCCTCAAGTAGCCCAGGGGTTGGCAGACTGTAGCCCGCAGGCCCAATCTGGCCCACTGTCTGTTTTCATAGATAAAGTGTTACAGGAACAGTAGTGCCGATGTCTGCTTTGAGGCTACAATGGCAGAGTACGTAATTGCTATGGAGGACAATGGCCCACAAAGCCTAAAATATTTACTCTTGGACCCTTTACAGAAAAGGTTGCCTATCCCTGATCTAGCCCAGTGTTGAAATGGCAGCAGCGGAAAGTTGTTGGGGGTTTCACCTGCAGGACTAGCTGTGTGCAAGTGTCCTTACTCGCACGTCATTCGCTGCCTCAGTGAGGCTGAGTGGGAGCTCGCTAAGAAAGGAGACAACTTGGACTTCATCGCAAAGTTGTGATCCAGCATTTCATTCTGAAGTAACAAAACATGTAAAAGTAAAGACACCTATTTTAAATATGTGTTTAATGTATTTAAATATGTGTTATTCATCGGTGGCCTTTTAGGAATTTCCATGCACTGTTATTGAAGGTTTTGAAAGGCAGCTGAAGCACCAACCCTGAGTTAGTACTGATGCCCCAGGAAGAGGTGACTCGTAATTAGAAGTTGGGGTCTCCCAGTGGCTTTTCTCCTACTTCAGCCTTAGCATTTTCCCCGGATTGGATATTACCCTCTTGTCGGAGTGATAACAAGTGCTGGTCCTATTTTGTACAGGTTTTTAGACACTTCCAAACAAGCCATAGGAATGCTCTTCATCCACTTCGCAAATGTATACCTAGCAGATCTCACCGAAGAGGACCCTTGTTCACTGTAAGTGGCCTGTATTTGAGTATAAACATTACCCGCCCCTCCACTTAAAATGCCGGCTGGCCTTGCTTTCTGCAGCCAGTCATGTTCCCTCTAGCTGGGGGAGAGGGCGGCTCGCCTGTGCCCTCTGTGACCTCTGAGAGGTCATCCTGTGTGTGCTGCCTGTGAGCTCAGACACACACCTATTAGTTGAATGTTAGGGCTTTGCCTGGTGACATTGTGCGCTGGATTCCTGCCAATCAATCTGAATTCTGTTTCTTGGCTTCCTAGTACCCCAAGTCTCCCAGTTTCCAGGCAGCCCCTGGCATGGAAGCACAGTTCCCCAAAGGGGTGTCTCTGTGCTGGAACAGGACACACAGGGCTTCTCTGTGGTGTCAGCCACTCAGGACCAAAGCCGTTGTTAACCTTCGTTGACCTCTTTGACCTGAAGACCATGGGTTGTTTGTCCTTGACAATACAGTGTGCTTTCCACACAGCCCAGAGCCATCTGCCTGAAATCCCACTTGGGCCATGATACGCTGTCCTGCTTGTATAGACAGCCCCGGCCTGGTGCCTCCTTAGCAGCTGGAGGGGAAAAGGGGGCTCACCTGCCTAGTGCTGGCTCCATCTCCTACCTTCCGGGCTCCGACTTGGTGCTCCAGCCATCCTGGGCTACTCCTCGTGGCTCCCAACCCTACCTGCTGTCTCCTGCTTCTGTGCCTTTGTCATGCTGCCCTCTGCCTGGAGGGCTGGTGACTCCCTTACCAAGAGGTTCCTTGTGTATTTAAGATCATTTGGACTGGAAGATTCTTTTCAGCTTCTCTTTTTTGGTGACAGTGTACAGTTTTGAGATTTAGTCAGGCCCAGATTTCTAGAAGGAAGTTGTGAAGTGTTCCTTCCCAGGGTCTTTCCTTAAGGCCTGGATAGGTTGTGATCTGTTTGGGTGTAGTCTCAAAGCACGGGACTGGGAAGGTGGTCCTCCCTAGGGAAAACAGTCAGGGAAGGGCTTTGTCGTTGCAATCCTTGAGCCTAGCAGCAAGCTCATGGCTCCTCTGCTAATCATCTTGCTGTCGTTGGCTGAGATCGTCTGAGAGCCAGCCACATATGCCAGAGGCACTGGGGCAAGGAAACCTAACTCCTGGCGCAGCTGTGGCCATATCACTGTCCCTTACGGTGCCTCCCTTGCCCATCAGCAAAAAGATGATACAACTTTAAAGGGGGACATTGACAGACTGCATCACAGCCAAGACGGAGAAGGGTGACCAATCTCAGGTGCTCAGCCTGGAGGAGAAAAGGCCCAAGATGGAGCTTGGGGTGGTGAAGAGAGCACTTGGCTGAGAGGCCGGACTGTGGGACGTGGTGAGACTTTCCTGAGCCTCAGTTTCCTCATCTGTCCTGTGTCCCCTACCAGATCCCCGGGTCACCGTGAGGGTGTCCTGAGATGATGAGTGTAAGCGCCACGGGGAACCATAGGGCATTTATCAATGAAGATGTTAATAGTTCAGTTGGAGGATATTGTCGTTAAAACTTGGGAAACTTGTGGAAGAGCAGGTGCTGTACTGGGATTTATTCCAGGCTGCACCCTGTGACTTTTTACAGATGGGGTAGGGTTGGGCTAGACCTGGGGTATCTTGGGCGTCTACAAACCTGGACAGTTTCAGCTCAGAGAGAGGAGAAACAAACAGGGACAAGCTGCTTCCTGTGGCCTCGGGTTCCCTGTGCTGAGGATGCTGCTTGGATGGGAGTTAAGCTTTTGTGACACCCAGGGCTCCGTGACTGAGGGGCTATGATTCTAAGAGTGCGTTGGTGTGGCATTTGCAGTGTGGTAGGTAGTGTTTACATATATTGACTCATTTGATCCTCATAACAGCCCTGCAATATCGACACTTTGATTATCTTCGTTTTACAGTCAGGGAACTAAGGCAGAGAGTTGTTAATCAAGTTCACACAGCTCAAGAGTGATGGAGCTAGGACTTGAACCCAGCCAGTCTGGCTCTGTGGCCCACATAAAACTGTGCTGTCTGCCGCTCTCACCTGTGCTGGGTTCAGAGTATAGTGCTTTCTGCCTGTTCCCAAGACCTGGCACACTGTAGACTCAAGTAACTTGGGTGAGGGAATGAATGAACTAATGTATGTTCAGGCGTACCTCAGAGATACTGTGGGTTCAGTTCCAGACCACCGCAGTAAAGCAAGTACACAATAAAGTGAGTGGTAATCTTTTTGCTGGTAGAGGGTCTTGCCTTCAATTTGTAAAAAAAAAAAAAAAAAATGCAACATCTATGAAGCGCAGTAAAGTGAAACACAGTAAGACGAAGTGTGCCTGTATGTGTATCAGGTGTTCTTGCTATTTTCAGGATGGGTCTCACGTGTGAGAACCACTTGAAACCAGTTAGATGTAAGCATCTGAGAGCGGCATAGCGCAGGGCCAGAGCGCAGCTGTGTGTGAGTTTGAAGAAATTGCCGTGGAAGTAGTCACTATTCCTTCCATGTCTGGTCTGAGAGTGACCCCTTGTGATGTTAAAGCGGAAGGGCAGGCAGGAGAAAATGCTGCCGCTCCCTCTGGTTTTCTCACCTCTGCAGGGCGCCGGCAGGGTCCTGAGCACAGAGCAGTGTGTGTACCCTCTGATCTCAGAGGGCTGTGAATGTCGTCCAGGCCTTGGGGTGGTGGCTGAGTCATCTTTAAAGGACTCAAGCCTCAGTAACTCGGAAGCATTGCAGTTGGTCTGTGGTACCTGGAGCTTCTCTGGGGGTTTCCGAGCCCTGTGGCATCCCAGTGGCCTAGAACCTGACTGCGTGTTTCCTGCTGTCTAGAGAGCCAGGCCTCTCTACAGGTACCCAGCAAGAGGTCTGGATACAGGTCCTTGAGGGAGGGCCAGTGGGCAAGGGACCGTCCCTTGGCAAGGGAAAAGGTGTCTGTCAGACAGACAGAAACAGACTTGACAAGAACACGTGGGCAAGGTAGACACGCTCCTCTGTCCCGCCTCCTTCCTTCCTCCATCATCCTGCCTTTTCCATGGGAAGTAAAACTTCCTTTTTAGAAATATTTCCTTGCACTCATCTACATGGCAGGTTTGGAAGCACGGGGATGAGCGAGGGCCACGTGGCGCTGCCCTCTTTGGTCTAAAAATACCCCTGAGGCCATTTCCTGAGCTGCTCTGTGCAGTGGCACTGACTCGGGCGTTGGTGGGGCCGGACTGTCAGGGAGGAAACAGTCATTGAGCAGATTTGTTTTAATCAATAAGTTGTGTTTTCCTGTTGACTTCCTTGGCTGCTTCCAGGCACTCTGTCCAGTCTGCGTTTGGCAGGAACACTTGTGGTCTTTCAAGCCTTTGTCGCTCTTCCACGCCTCCCTCAAGCTGTTCCACGCCTGAAGGGTCCACACACTGCATAGGGAGGCTTCACTGGGGCTCCCAGAAGTGAGCCCTCAGCCTCTTGCACAGGCACATTGAAGGCTCCCCCCGCCCCCGCCCCCGAAAAAGGCCGAAGTTCTGGGTCACCAGCCTTGACCTTGGCCCTGGGAAGCCGCAGGGCCGGGCTCTTGCTCCCTGGTGCTGCTTCCTGATGGTGCCACTGTTCCCTCCCCGCACAGGTACCTCATCAACTTCCTGCTGGACGCCACTGTGGGCATGCTGCTCATCTACGTGGGCGTGCGTGCGGTCAGCGTCCTGGTGGAGTGGCAGCAGTGGGAGTCGCTGCGCTTTGGCGAATATGGTAACACACCAGGGGCACAGACCAGGCATGAAGGGGGCCGCCTAGCGGGGGCTCTGCTCCAGCCAGTGGATTTGGAGAGGAGCTGGTGGCTGTCTCTTCTGTGGTGGAGAGGCTGGTTCTGGGGCCAGAGCACCCTCCTCTTGCCAGTGTTGGAGTGCCCCATGTCTGTATGTCTGTGGCATGTGGGTGCGCTTCCCTGCTTAGGCTCCCTCTTTGGTGGCAGGATCCAGGAGACACCCTAGATGCAGAAGGAGTACAACGTTTGCCTCTTCCACTAGAGGGCACTGGTGACCCCACCTACAGAGCCGTAAAGCCCTCTGCCAAGCTGCCCTCCGAGCTCACAGCACCTGCCCACCTCATTAGAGAGATGGGGGTGGCTCTTGGTTTGGGAGATGCTCAGTAGGGAGCTGCTCCTCTTTCTGCTGCATGTCTGTGCTTGTCCTGTCACTGGGCTTTTCCACCACTGGGGCTCACAAGGTCAGGACTGGAGGGTGTGTCCCCACTGGGACCAAGTTGCCTCCATCCCCTGATTGTGGGCTGGCCCAGCTGCCCAGCATCTGGCACATACAGTCACCAAGGACACCAGCTCCGTTCTCACTCAGAGACACAGCTTAAAACAAGTGACCTACGGATGCCGGCCTGGCATTGAGCCCCATCGCATCTCATCAGACCCCGCGGGATATAGTTGGTAGGAAGCCGCCTCCATGCTGGTTCTGAGCACAGAGCAGTGCCTTTTACTCTGTACTCCCCTCAGAACGGCTGGATGTGATCTTAATAGGCTGCTAGTGAGAGGTGGCTTCCTCAGGCCTTGCTCTACCTCCGGGATTTAGGACCCAGGGTTAAGGGGTAACAGAGCGCTCTCCCACCTTCACAGCTGGCCCTGCAATCAGGAGGCAGGAGCTCCTGTTCTCAGCGGGGACCTTTGCCACGAAAGGGTCACACGCGTCCAGAGGGAGGGAATACAGGTGGCGTTCTGCATCCCACTCTCCTTTCCTGGGTCAGAGGGCTGCTCACTCCTGTATGACTGAAGACTCACAAGGGACTGACATTTACAAAGGGAGCCGATTCGTGGAGCTGGCTGTGAGTGCCTGGGGTATTTCTAGAAATCTTAGTAATTGTTTGTCTCCATTGAGGGGAGATGAGCTCAGGGGAGGGCTTTTCTTAGCCCCGTTACTTGATGCCCAATGAGTCACTAAGTTAAGATAGTGGCTGACACACAGCATGTGCTCCCGTGGCTCCAAGGAAGGCTTCTGAGAAGCTCCAAGTAAAACTCCTCAGCTTGGAGGATGGAAATGGACCACAGCGCACACGGACCAAAGCAGCACTGTCCTCACTTATAGGATAGGCTGGATGTGTCTCAGCAGGACTGTTGGTCAGGTGCCTTCTTCAGGCCTTGTTCCACCCCCGGGATTTAGGGCCCAGGGTTAAGGGTATCAGCAGCTGGGTTGAGTGATGCCGGCAGCCCACATAGCCAGTACACAGCCAGGGTGGGGTCGGGGGTTTATGCTGCCACACTGGGTACCTAATCCTCACATCACCTCTAAGAACAGTGCTTATGACTACTTCTTTGCTGTTAAAGTCCCTTCTAGAAGGCAGGGCTCTCAACTGTAAATGGTCAGTGCCACGGGAGATCCACCCATAGCCAGTTACCCATATGGGTGGAGATTCACCCATAGCCACTCAGTGACATGGGAATGGAGATGAGGTCTGGTCCTGATACACCTGCTCCTGGCATGTTTTCTCTGCGTCCCCAAGAGTAGATTGAAAGGAAGAAGGCAGGTTGTTTGAACCTCTTGCTTCCATGCCGCCCTCCTCTACCTAGTTGGCCTGTCTCCGCCTCTGCCCTTGGGTCAGCACTGCCTTTGGGAACTGAGTCTTCAAACTAGGGTGTCTCCAAGTGCAGCTGCCCTTTATCAAGGACCATCTCAAGTCTTCTCGCCCCAGGCTGAGAAAGAAAGATCGTGTATGTCCTCAGTTACCCAATTTCTATTTCTGTCAATTTCTACTGTTTTCTATTGCTGCTATAACAAATTACCACAAAATTAGTGGCTTAAAACAGCACAGACTATATTGTCTTATAGTTCTGTAGCTCAGAAATCCAACATGGGTCTCTTGGACTAAAATCAAGGTGTCAGCAGGACTGGTTCCTTCTGGAGTTTCTAAGAGCAAAATCCATTTCCTGGCCTTTTCCAGCTTCTACAGGCTGCCCACATTCCTTGGCTTGTGGCCCTCCATCTTCAGAGCCAGCAACAGCAGGTCGAGTTCCGTTCACCTCATATTGTTCTGACTTTCTGCCACCTCCTCCCACTTCGACGTGCCCTTACGATGACATTGGGCCTTGCCTTGGATACTCCAGGGCACGCAGCCTGTCTTAGAGGCAGCTGACTAGCCACCTTAATTCCATTTGCAGCCTAATTCCCCTGTGCCATGTTACCTAACATATTTACAGGTTCTGGGGATTAAGACGTGGCATCTCTGTGGGGCCAGTATTCTACCTACCACACCTGTTAACTGGCCCGTCCACGTGAGGGAATAATTCCATGGAGGCTCCATAGCTCCCTTCTCAGGTAAATGAAGAAGAGGGGCTTGTTCGCTAGGTGCTTCCATGGTCTCTAGAAGAAAAGGTGAACTTGCTAACAAGAACATGGGACTTGGAGAATGCCACACAGCCCTGAGGGGCAAGACAGGATCCAGGTGACACATGGTATCTGCAGTTTGATGACCACGCTGCCCTTCTGCCATGAAGAAGTCCTGAAAACAAGGTCTGTGTCCCATGGGCACCAGTGGTTTGTGGGCTTTGCTGCCCGTCTCTGTCCTAATGGTCCCTTCCGGAAGCCTCTCTAGATATAGATAAATTCCTGTGATTTATCCTGTTGTTGAAGGAAATACTTCAACAAAACAAAACACCCACATACCTGATGGGGTCCAGTGTGGTAAAAAGCAGGACACAGCAAGGATGCCTGGTTTGTCTGTCTTTGAAAGACGAGACCAGGGGAACGTTAGAAAGACTCTCAAATGGAACAAATCAGAAAAACCAACACGTGTGCTCGTTCTGACTGTTGCTATGTGTGCTCTGGATACGCAGGAGAAAATGATGTGTGAGATGGCGTTACACATGATTCTTTTCTTTTTTCACCATATTTTTTAACTTATTAAAGCATCTAAATGAAAAAAGAGGCAGCTGCAGCTAAGTTTTGGCTCTGAAACTCAGCAGCGTGAGGGGCAGGCATATGGGAGGAAAACATTTTCCTCTTTTGACATCACTTAAAGCCTAAGAGCACATGGAGTAAACACATTATGAACAGTATTTAAATAAGTGTTGCCACTTGTTCTGTTGACTTTTAAACACACTTGTCCCAGTTCAGAGATATTTCCCACTAGTGCTTTCTGCCTGACTGTCCCCAATCTTACTGGACAGTTTTAAACAAATACTTTGATCTGTTGTTTTTGAGAATTTTTCTCAGTAAGGTCAGGTAGTTTACTGAAAGGATTACAAAACTCCATTGAAAGTCTAACTAGGAGAGATTGTGCTTCTGAAATGGCTTTTTGGCTCAAATGTGTTTTATCCCAGAAGTGAAAGTAGATAGGATGACCTCAGGAGAGGCAGTGATGTCTTTCTGCATGCTTCTCCTGAGGTTTTCCAGAAAAGGGAATGGCCTGGTGTTGTGTCCATTACAATTGCATGAAGGTATTCACTGCGCTTCCATCGTGTACAATTGGCAGGCTCGGGCAGGGCTGGGGGCCTCCGGCACTGGTGCCCAGACAGAGATTGCTTCAAAAACTGTAGAATCAAAGCTGGAGATTTCTCTCTGGGCCATTCTCTTCTCAGCCTGGCTTGGAGCCTTTGCCTCCCCTGAAATGTAACTCTCCAGACCCTCTTCTGGCCAGCTGTGGTCAGGCAGCCCTGGCACAGCTTCCAGAGCAGGCCCCTGGTCTCCCCCCACCAACCCCGTTCTCCTGGGTGTCCAATTGGGGAGGCATGTATCGCTCCCCAGAGGCTCGTGCATGGGTCCTGCCTGTCCCTGAGGATATATTTTGTCCCCTGGAAGGGCTGAGCCTTCACCCTTCCCCAGGTCCCTTTTGAAACATTCTCGAGACACTTGACAGCCTGAGTGTCCCACAACGTGAACTGTTGGGTTCCTCCATTTCTCAAGCGTAGTGACTGATGGGATCGCAGATGGACCTTTGTCACAGCCCTGAGGCACAGCCCATCACTCCTTGCCTTGAGGGCTTCTCTTTTCTTCCTGTCCCCAGCCCAAGGTATTTTGGGGTGCCCCATCTAGACAGACGCTGAATTCCTCCAAAGTCAGATTTCTGCTTTCGGGGCTAAGGGCAGCAGGAACACCGGGGGAGTGGGGATAGGAGGGGAAGATGAACAAGGGGGTTGTTTGCTGCCTCCATAATTCAAAAGCCTTGGCCTGCCCATGGGGGGAGGAGAGGGTAGAGAGCACCACAGTCAATGGAAAAATCAACAGTGGATAATAATAGCAGTCTTGCTTAACACAGCTTGTGCTGCCAGCGGACGAAAAGAACTAGCTCTTCTAACCTCCAGCAATGGGTCCTGAGTAACTTTAGTGCTTTTTAATTATATCTTAGAATCTCTTGAAGGAAAAGCTACTCTGGTATCTCCAAATTAGGAATTCTCTGATTCTGTTTCAATCACCCACATTTGTATGTTGTGCTGAGGTGATTCTTGGTGCCCTGGGGGCTCATTAAGTAGCTCTAGAGCCAGGGGTGTGGGGTGGGGGTGTGAGGGCTCCGGGAGCTGTGGGGAGTGGGGCAGGGCCTCACCCGGCTGCCACCCCTGTCCTGGGCTGCATGTGACTCAGCGTCCCCTCTCCCTGCAGGAGACCCTCTGCAGTGCGGAGCCTGGGTCGGGCAGTGTGCTCTGTACATAGTGATCATGATTTTTGAAAAAACTGTTGTCTTCATCGTCCTCCTAATACTTCAGTGGAAAAAGGTTTGTCTCTTGTCTGTTCTGTAGCAGCTCCTTGAGATGCTAAGCAGGATAGTACTTCCTCCCCTCACCACCTTCCTGCCTCAACTTTACTGGAAAACCAAATCTGTTGTTTCTTTTTTTTCAAAACCCCATGAATACACCCTGGATTTGGTCTGATATGGCAGTTATTGGCTACCTGTCAAAAGCAGTGACTGGTCATTTTTTTTTTATGTAGCATCCATCCACGTCAGTTACACAAACGTCTGCTCTAGATTAAGCCAATGGAATATATAAAGCCAATGAAAATACAGCCCCTGCCCTCGTGTTGCTTACTGTCTGACGTTAGTCTTCAGGCCTCACCACTGTAAATGTAAGGCAGGTGTTCTGTACATTTGCATATGTCTTACTGTGTTTCCCCGAAAATAAGACCTAACCGGAAAAGAAGCCCTAGCATGATTTTTCAGGAGGACATCCCCTGAACAGAAGCCCTAATGCGTCTTTTGGAGCAAAAATTAATATAAGACCCGGTCTTATTTTCGGGGAAACATGGTGCTAATGTACCTCTCTTGGCCAGTGGTTTAACTGAGCCTTCAGGTGCCCCAGGCAGTGGCTGGTCACACATGGTTCCCTTGGCCCTTGCCCTCTGCCCCAGGACCGTTCAGATATGCCTCCACTGCCCATTTCCCTACATGCCCACATTAAATCAGCCAAAGAGCCTTTGGAAATAAATAGCTTGGCCATTCTTTGGTTTTATTTGTGGCTGAGTTTTACTTTTTAAGAAATTAAGCCAGGGCTTTTCAGAACTGTTGTCCTTCAGGAGATCCCTGAGGTGCAGGATTTCTGATAGAAAGTGGCTTGGTGCCTCATTGCTGGGATCTGCAACGAGCGTCCACCAGCCTCACTCCCCAAGTCCACACCACAGGGAAAGCCGCTAAATCACTAACGGCTCCAAGTGGTCTTTAAGGGGGGCTCTCGTTGGCCGTCACACCTAGGACTATATCCCTGGGTGTGAGGTGCTGTTCTCAGGGCTCTGGGTGTGTGTCTGAGCTAAGCTCCTGTCTCCGGGCCTCATGGGTGGTTTTCCCTGCCCCACCCCAAGCGGTTTCTCTGTGCTCTTCCCCCACCTCACTGAGTCTGCTTCTCTTTACAGGTGGCCCTATTGAATCCCATTGAAAACCCAGACCTGAAACTCGCCATCGTCATGCTGATCGTCCCCTTCTTTGTCAATGTCAGTGCCGTGTTGCATGTTTACCCATTTGCTCCTTGCTTTCCAGTGTTCCTGTTCAGAGTTCTGAGTCTGACAGAGAAAACACCTTATAGCCCCCAGGTTCCTCTGTGTGCGCATTCACCCCCTCCCATTGCCACCCCAGACCTGGAAATGGCAGGATTGCTTCCTCACCAGGCAGACCCCTGCTCTAGGGCCTCTGCAAAAGATGGAGGGTCCTGGGAACTTTGTCTTGCCCTTTCTCCCAGGAGACCTCCTGCCAAGGAGTCCCACCCCTTGTGTAACAGCAACTTCTAGATCAGCATTATTAGGAATTCACCCCTCGCCGTGTATTCCTGACTGTGCAGCTCCAAGAGAAACTTACAAGCACCCTGTCTAGAAGTTAGGAAATACAAGAAGAAACAATAAAGGAACCTGGGGCTGATAGACGTGGCAGAGTGTGCTGGCCGACCGCTCAGCCCAGGATGGAGCCAGACCAGGAGCCTGGAGACCTTGGTTCCAGGCCCCGCTCTGCCAACAGCTGGGGCAAGGCCCAAGGCAGGCTGTCCCCATCGGTTCCACCACAAAACCCTTGGGGTAAATAGGGCATGATTTTTTCTGATAAAAAATCAAAGGAAATAGAGACGAGGATCTCTTTTTAAGCTTCTGAGCGATAGCAGGGGGACTGGATGAGGATTTTCTTTCCCTAGTTCAGGATGTTGTAATCTGGAATGGGGTGGGAAGGCTGGGGGTAGGGGCTGCTGTGCTTTGCTTTCACAAATGGCTTATCCCAGAGTAATCTGTACTTTTCCTCCCCACAGTCTTTGATGTTTTGGGTAGTGGACAATTTCCTCATGAGAAAGGGCAGGACGAAAGCTAAACTGGAAGAAAGGGGAGCCAACCAGGACCCGAGGAATGGGAGCAAGGTCCGCTACCGAAGGGCCGCGTCCCATGAGGAGTCCGAGTCTGAGGTAGGGCCAAGCCCGCGTGCTGCTCACCTGAGGGAGTCTCTGGTACCGTGTCTCACACCAGCCCGAGGGAGGGGGAAGAGGCTGGCGGGTCCCATCTAGCCGGGATTCATGTCTGCTGTCCCGTGGGCCATTCCAGGACAGGCAGGTAGATTACCTGTGGGGGGTGGACTCCCTCCACATTCCCTCCACCAGTGGAGAAATACAGGACAGGATGGAGCTGCCTTGTTCCAGGGAAGCTGGCAAGGACTTTCATGGGCCTGACCGTTGACCTTTAAGCATTAAGGTGTTTGAATCCCGGCTCACCACTACTAAGCAAGGGAAGTGTTGGCTGAACCAGCTGGGAACTTCTGCAGTGGAGGGGTAACCAGACCATCAGGGCAAACCTATCCTCTTACTTTCAAGTTTCCTAAGTTAAAGGTTTGGACTTGAGGGAGATTGCTGGTCATAAATGGGCATGGAGGCCAGATCGTGTGTCCCGGGCAGCCAGCAGCACTCACGCCACACCTCTGCGTGCTGCAGGTGAGGCGGGGCCGCCTTCTGAGAGCCCTTGTTCAGCCCCGTGGTGTGCCGAGCCCTGCGCTGCACAGGGGCTACAGAAACGGCTGAGTGTCTTCCCCAAGAGGCCTTCAGACTTGTGGGTGAGGTGAAGGCGAATGCCTGAAGTTCCTCATGACAGTCTGCTCTAAGTTCTGAGATTGAGGCGTTAACAGAAACCTGTGAGGACGCTGGGACAGGCTCTAACTTCTGGGGCGTCCTGGAGGGTGGTTTGAAAGCTGAGGAGATGGCGGGATAGAGGGTGAGCCCTGGAATCTGGCACCGGCCTGTTGTGTTGTGAGAGCTCGGTGAACATTAAGTGGATGACAAACAGCATTACAGGCACAAGCAGCCACTCACGGGCAGTCGTGGTCACGTGGTTTGGCATTTGGGGAATCCTGTGAAATTCATTATGGCCAGATCAGCATGTCTTCCAGAGGACAGGATGGGATGATAAGAAATAAGCTAGAAGCAAAAGTCTGAGTTAGATGGGCAAAGTGCTTTGTGATCTAGGCTGAGGAACTGGGACATGTTTATACAAGTGGTAGAGAGCCAGAGAGAGTGTTTGATCAGGGAGCCGAGATTGGAGGCAAGAAGCCCTGCAAGGGAGTGCTCCAGGGCGTGGTGGTGAGGCTGCCCTGATCTGGAGTAGAATGAGTTTCCCCTGCACGGATGCCTTTTGGGCCTCTCCATCCGGACCGGGGCGGTCCAGTCCTGCCCTGGTTCTCAGAGGTCTGAGGAGCCAAGCAGGTGGGCAGCGAATGAGTGTGGATGCCCCAGGTGCCCTGGCTGCATGGCCAAGTCGTTCCAGGGGCTCACAAAAGCAAGGGACTCCTATTTGTCTTCAGAAGTTACAAAGTTGGTTCAAAACTCTGAAATCCCTCTGCATTGTGTGTGCCCTACAAATGTTTTCTTTTCCTTTTGAAAGGGACTTTTCATTTTGCTATATTTGAGGCAGTTTCAAGGGCCTGGCACTCCATTTGTTAAGCTTGGTCTTTTTTGCCAGGATGACCTTAGGCCGCAGGTCCCTGCTGAGTCTGCTCTAACTGGGATTCGGTCCCAGCTCGAGGTTGGGTGGAGAAGTGGGAGCATTAGCAGAGGGGAGGGCATGTTGACTCAGCACTGGTTTCAGGAGCCCATGGATAGGGTTGGGGTGGACCAGCTTGTGTCATCCTGTAAAGGGGGCTTCCCCGTCGCACTTCTAAGGGAAGATGAGAGCAGGCCTCCTGGAGGGGCTGGCACTGCTGGTGGTGACTCAGGGCCACGCCTCTCCATTGCCTCAGATCCTGATCTCGGCCGATGACGAGATGGAGGAGTCCGACGTGGAGGAGGACCTCCACAGACTGACCCCCCTGAAGCCTGTGAAGAAGAAGAAGCACCGATTCGGGCTGCCTGTATGACGTTCCCGGGCCAGGGGTCGGGTGGGGCCCAGCCTGCTGCTGCGTCAGCAGACAGTTGCTCTGCCGCATCATTCCTTCCCTCCTCTCTCTGCCCCTCCTCTTCTACCTCCATCCTCTTGCTGTCTCTGTCCACTCCCAGACTGCTGGGACTTGAGAGAGGCAGGACGAGCCAGTGCTGAGGGAGCCGTGGCAGTTGGAGGTCCCCACTCAGTTGCACTACAAACACTGACCAAATATGCAAGCAAGGCGTTTGTTTGTTTCTTGTTGTCCCGATGGCGTTGTGAGGGGCCCAGAAGCCCTATCCTGTGTCTGGCTGGGTGGCATTGAGGAAAACACTCTTGCACACCCAAACTGTGGGTCGAGGCTTTCCCCAAAGCTTGGAGAGTGAAGACATAACATGTTTGGGGCTAAAAGTCACTCATTGACGAAGTTGGAACTGCAGTGCTTTCTTACTCGAAATGGCTTTTATAACTATTGATTTCTAAAGCCAGTTTTATGAGCTGTCACAGTGTTAATGTTTTTTGAGTATGTGTTAATTTCCTATGGGACTAATGGGCAAAACATAGATTTTTAAGTCTTCCGTATGCTGTTGACTTTTATATTTTTAAGTTATATTTTCATACTGTTGTATTTAAAAACTGTTTTTAATCCCCAAAGAAATGGGTTTATTTGCCTTTCGTGGGATGTGAACTGGTGGGAGGAAAAAGTCAGGAGTTTTTTATTTGGAATGGTAAGAGTAGGCAGTGAAGCCAGTAGGAAGGGAGATGGGCCCTTGTGTGAAATCCACAAACCCAGTGGTTCTGTAAAGGTCAGGCCTGAGCAGGAGGCAGCTGGTCCAAACATGGATCCCAGGCCCCAGTGCAGGCCTAGGGCCCACCAGCTCCTGGCATTACTGCTGGCAGATCACAGGTCTTAGTTACCTGTAACCAAGAAAGGAGGCTAAGAGGTCTCTGTGTCCCAAGAAATGGAGACTGTGAGGCTGCTCCTGTTTGTTCCCTGCCTCTCTGCAGAGCCTCCATGTTTGAAGTTTAAAATGTCGTCTCAGCCTCCTTCCTCTCCCATTGGTGCAGCCTTCAGAACCAGCCTCTGGACCCAGCTCCAGATCAGGCTGCCCCAGGCCTGTTATCTCATCCACTTATTTTGCACAAGAGTCTGGAGAATGCCTGCCTGACCAAATGATCCTGTTTTTCATGTGCTGTGGGGTGCCTGCGGTGAGACAGGTCAAGGTGAGAGAGCTCGCTCTCTGTATCCACAGGCAGGATGAGGTGTTTCTAAGCGGTGTCCCCTCCTTGGGGAGTGGCACCCACACAGTCTGGGCACAGGCCACTATGGCTTTGGGAATCTGCTGACTCGCATTGGAATGGGTTGACCTGGGTACTTGCCCTGCAGTGGCAGCAGCAAGGGGGGCAGCCCAGTGTTTTGTCATAGCCAGAAGCAGCCATAGAACGTTAGGAACAGAATACCACACTGCTAAGGTGTGAACTGGAAGTGAGTGAGACGGGTGCAAGGGAGGCCACACCACCCAGAACTTTCTTTTCAGTCTTACAGAAAAACGTGTTTCACTTAAGCAGATTGGGTCTGAATTGTGGTACGTGAGCCAAACTGTTAAACCAGGCATCCTGAGGCTATCCTCTGCCTCATACAGCCCCCTGGGACATGGGGGACAAGCCTTGGGGAGGCCTTCTCAGCCCATCTTCTCTAGGAGTCCAGAAGCTAGAGAGCCGAGAGGAGCCAGGACCTATAACTACAGTAAGAGGTAGTTCTGCCAGTGTGGGCATCTATGGGCGATGCCTGTGTGAGATTGGAGTCTTATCTCCATGCTCACATCCCTTCTGCTCTCATTTCGTGCCCTTCCCCCCACCCTCACCCCCACCCCCGTCACCTCTTAGCTGTGTTAGTGGGTGTCTCCCTACTAGAGAACCGGCATTTGGGAAGACCAGGACTGACGTCATTCTGTTAGACATCACCCCCTCGTGGCATTGCTGACTCTCCTTAATTTTCCCTCCTGTTTCAGTTTGATTTGAACAACCTGTGTCCACAGCTGTTTCCTGTACCTTCCTGAGCTCAGAATCAGAGCTTCACTTTCAGTCTTGAGCTCCTGATGTTTCCACACGGGAGACAGGGAGTAGAGGAGCCACAGTCTGTGACAGATGGACACTGGGTTACATAGCTCTCAGGTGACCTGCTCATCTCGAGGCTCGTCCCGGCCCCTACTGGGCAGTGCATTTGGAGGACAGAGGTAGCGAGGAAGTGGTGGTTTCTCCCTGTATCCTGATTTTCAGTAAGGGCTTCAGTCTCTGAGCTACAGCTGTGTAGCTGGCTAACTAGGAGATGGTATCTAACCGTAGAGAGCCTTGCGCTGTGTGGGCTTGGACAGCATAGCCTCACGTGTTTGGCCTCACCATCGTCCTGTGTACATGCACTCACACATGTGTGCATGCTTTGTATTCGCTGGGAGTGCCTCCTGCCATCACGGGGGTTTTTTCTGTGGAACACTGTTCCGAGAGAATGGATGCAGAGAGCTGTGTCAGGGCTTGCTCCCAAGCTGTCCTCCCTCCCCAGGCGAATTCCCTCACCACCTGCTCCAAGGTGCCTTACAAGGTGCAGCTCTTCACTCAGCTATATGGCAAGTATCACTGTGCTTGAGAAACCATGGGACACCGACGGATTTTATGCACTGTCCATCTCATTTGTATAAATCTGAACCTTGGCCCAGTCACTCGTGACGAAAACTTGTAAGTCAAGGTCATGAACAAGTTTCTTGTAACTAATGGAAATAACCTGATGAGGTATAACTGTCATATCTGGAAGAGATCGCTGTGGCCCTTATGTCCTTTTGTTGTCAGTGGGATGTTGACAATAGCAAGGAAGGATGCTGGTGAGATCCCGGGTAGCAGTGACTTCTTGGTCCACTCAGCCCGAAGACCTACGAGATGAAGGTCTGTGGTCTATCAGTTAGCCCTTGGGCACACTGGTGGCCTCCTGCCTCCAGCTTTAACTTGTGCCCCTTCCTGGCAGCAAGAAGTCCTGGGTTAATGTTGACCTGTCATGCCTCTGAAGGGAAATCCAAGCTGTATCTTTCCCCAGGCGGTGTAGGCCTATAGGCTGCCACCCAGAGTCCGTCTGAAGAGGCAGCATCTGGTTGGCAGCCCACTCTGCCCTGAAGACTGCAATTCACTGGCCTTTTTGCAGCCCAGCCAACACAGGTGGCACTGGGAGCTTCCCATGGGCCAGAGCACGTACCTGTGGTGTGCAGGGCTGGCTCTAGGAGTTTCACAGGCTTCCAACTAGGAGGGGAGAGCTCTCTGTTTTACCCTGTGAAACTGGTAGCTCTGAAGGGCTTTGCTCTCGGTGAGGGACTTCTGGTCCAACTGTTGTCAGCTCCTCGAGCTCCTGGGTGGGTGGGTGAATTGGGTTAATTTGATTTCTTTTCATGAAGTTTGTTGGAAGTCAGACCTATGTGAGCAAACCATGGCCTGCTTCCACTGTCTGCCTAGTGAGGCTGCTTAATGTGTGGCGTTACAATTCACAGAAACACATTCTTGAAATGAAAGGGAAGACGATGTACTTACATTGTAAAATGGTTTACAATAAAGTTTGACATCTTATTACGGTTTTTTTAAAAAAAGAAACCATTACTTTGTGGTTGTTGGCTGTGTATTCTCTGGAGTTGAAACAGCTTAGTGGGGTCAAGGAAATTTCCCCAGTGGGTTGAAAGGTTCTCCCTAGGAAACAGTGAGAATGAACCTTACATCGCCTCCTAGTAGATGCAGGAACCAAAATTTGCTGAGGAAAAATACCAAACATACTCTTGCCATTTCCACTTCCCTGTTCATATGAGTAAAAGCTTCTCTGCCTCCCGGAGGAGTGAGCGGTGCCGTGATGACTGAACATACGTATCCTTGCCCCTGAAGCCACAGTATTGGAAGGCACGTGCCTCCCTGGGCAGAGCCGGCTGTGGGGGCAGTGCCGAAGCGCTCACCCAGGGAGCTGGGCTCTCAAGCCGGGCCTGCCCTCCGTGCCTCTGGCCCCTATTCGGAGTCCTGGGTTTATGCCCATGGCTGTCGGAAGGCATTCCTCATGTCAGCACTTGTCTCAGATGGAGCCTGGCAGTCCTCGCATTGGCCTCCTAGGGTCAGGACCAGGCGTGGGGGGGGGTTGCGGGGGGGTTGGGGGGGGGCTGAGGTATGACAGCAGTGGAGTGGCATTCAGGATAAACAAATGTCAGTGCCCAGTTAGGTTCCATCTGCCTGGGGCCTTCAGGCATAAAAATTATCTCCATCACACACTGACAAGGAGCTTGGGTGTGTCTGACCCAGTGGGGAAGCCCTGGCCTCCGATCCACGTCCACTCCCCATACCCAGCCCAGGCTTAGAGTCCTACCATGTGCCCCGGGGGTCTTCCCTTCAAGGATGGGGGTATTAGCAGCTAGCAGAGGAGAACTCAGTGACCTTCAGGGGAGCCCTTGGGCCTGTTTCTCTCTCACAGCTCAATACCTAGAATGGGCTTCACTCTCGCCTACCCTCTTTCATCAGTCTAAATGTCCTCAGGCCAGGCGCCTTTCGAACCTCATCTCACTCAGAGGCTCAGTGTTTCCTGCCCTCAGCTCACCCTTACCACAAAGCACGATTTCCTCCTGGTCCTTCCTGAGTGCCTTACCCCACCTTTTTCATCCCTTTGCCCGACAAAGGATGGGGGCCATGAACAAGACCATAGGTGCAGAGTTCCCCGGGCTTCCCCTGGCCGAGTCCACCTGTGCTGAGTCCACTGTGAGGGCCCAGTGAGCTCTCATTGAGCAGAGCTCATGAGAGGCAGACGCAGGAAGCATCCACTCAGCTGCCGTGCAGGGAGGGAAAGTCTCTCTGGAATCCAGGGAAGGCGTAGAGAGGAAGAAAGCAAGTTCAAAGAGGTCCAGCCTGGCTCAAGCCCTCCCTTCCTCAGGGACACCCCACACTGGGATGGATTGTCGCAGGCGGACAGCTCCTGCTGCCACACATTCCAGGACCTACATTCATAAACAAGCTGGGACGTCGCTGCCAGTCCCAGCACCTCCCGCTGGAAAACAGAGCAGCTGTTCCCGAGGGTACAGGGTCTCCCCAGCTGTCTGCTGTCACCAGGCTGCAGCCTCCCGGGCAGCTGTGCTCAGCGCGCCCCTCTCATCTCTGAGAATAAACTCTGAAGCCAGTGGCTGTGTGGTCCTGAATCATCGGGGAGCCTGTCGGAGCAGGGGGAGTGACTTCCCAGGACAGGCAAGCGGACTATATAAGTTCCAGAGGGCTGGGCACTGCTCACATCTCTCCCACAGCTACTGCCTGCCTGAGAGGCCTTCGGAGCAGCCCTCGTACAGCACCCACCATGTCCCAGGTAGGAGGGCCCAGCACAGGCAGTCGGTGCAGTGGGTGTGGGGGCTGGGAGGGTGGGGAACTGGACACTCATCCCCGGCAGCTGTGTCTTGCGCTGAGTTCTAGGCATAAACACAGGCAGCTCTGTAGCCCCTGGGAGGCTGGGGCTCAGGTAGGAGAGATCCTGGCCCAGCTTATCCTGAGAGAATCCCTGTTTAGCTAGTTTGGTGGTACGCCATGGTTAGAAGGGATAGGAAAATATGTGTGGTCCTTCCAGGTCTCTGTGTGCCTTTGTGTGTGAGGACGCTGTGTGACTTGGTGTGTGGAGTTGGGCATGTTTGTGGGTGTGTGTGTGTGTGTGTACACACGTGAGGCTGAATCTGTTGGTGTACTACCCGATGCCCAGGTGTCTGTACAGAGGTGCAGTGTGTTCCTTCATGGACCAGGGAGTCCTTGTACCTGCCCCCAGGGCTGAGGGGAGGGCAGGCCTCAGACTCAAGGGCAGCTGGGACTGAGGGGTGAGGAGGCACTGAGTCTGGGGATTGATTCCAGCCCTGGGGGGACAGACAGACCAGCCTGCTAAGCAGACAGTTATCTTTGCTGCCTGCTCCATGGTGGAGGCTGACTTTAGACTGACTTCATGGGCAATTTGATTCGTCTATCCCAGTCCCACCCCAAAACGCACAAGGCAAATACTGGTAATTTGGGGGGACACTGGCAATCCTTAAGGGAACCCCTGCCACAGGTTAGCAGGTCTTGGAATTCACCAAAAGCCTTGGAATTCAGCTTGAAAGCCATTCCCTTTCCCCTCTGTCTATTGTGCCCAGACCTGAGCTTGGCCAGGCAGGCAGATGGTGTGAGGCTACAGCGGCCACAGCCGCAGAGCTCCCAACCTGTGGAGAAGGGCAGAGAAACTCAAAGTGGGGGGGTTGGGGGGGAAGGCGGGCAGATGAAGTATAGTTGGAAAGGCTTGCTGGAAGAGGAATGGGCCTTGAATTGGCTTGAGTTCAGGAAGCAAGAAAGGGGTCTCAGCCTCCAGGCCTCAGGTTGTAAGATGACAGTCTGGGCTCTCCAAGGCTGGCACTCAGGAAGCCCCCATCAAGAAGAAGCGCCCCCCTGTGAAGGAGGAGGATTTGAAGGGGGCCCGAGGGAACCTGAGCAAGAACCAGGAGATCAAGTCCAAGACGTACCAGGTCATGCGGGAGTGTGGTGAGTATTTTGGGGGTGATGGCGGTGGGCGGTGCACCTGTGTGTCAATAGGAGGGGGTGGGTGCTGCATGGGGGGTCCCATGGGTCCTTTCTAAGAGTCTAGAGCTCCCGGGCTCGGGATTGCTCTGCACAAAAAGGGCCTTCCCTCCTTGGGAAGCCGGGCTGAGCCCCTAAGCACACCTCCTTCCCATCCTCTCTGCAGAGCAAGCTGGCACCACCGCCCCGTCTGTGTTCAGCCGGACCCGGACTGGCAGTGAGACTGTGTTTGACAAGCCCAAAGCCGATCCCGCCAAGAGTGTCTTTGGCTGAGAAGTGCACGCCACTCCCCTCGCCACGGCCAACACTGACGCAGGAGTCTTTCCCAAGAACTTTTTTATGCCTGAACTCACCCGCTTACCTGTCACCCCTGGGACTGCCACCCCTCCCCCACAGCCCTGGCCCCTCAGCCCAGGACCTCTGCACCAGAACCTGGGAAACACCAATAAAGAGGATGCCCAAGTGGCCCCAGCATTTGGAGGGTGTTGGTTGGTCACTGGTCATGACCCCTAAGTGGAGGGGAGGGCAGGTTGCGAGTGTGGCACATGTTCTGTACCCTTCATGGCTTTTGGGAGGGTCTCAGAGGATAATGCACGTACTGTTACGGCCACGGCTGCATACTAGACAGAGCCTTGGACGTGGAGACCTGGCACTGACCCTCTGTGTGACTTCAGACCATTTCTCTTCTAAAGCTCAGTTTCTCCTTGTGTATGACAAGGGAGTAGAGCGGGAGCCTGCTGCATAAAGCAGGCCACAGTGACGCTGCTCAGAGTGAAGCACATGGGAGCGTGAGGCTGTCCCTCCCCTGCCTTCTGCAGAAGTCCTCAAGATGCTTCCTAGGACTCCACGGCTCTGCAGGAGCCAGGGATCTCACAGCCCCTTCCCCGCCCCCATCCCCTTGCTTGTACTGCCTCCTCGCCAGCTTGAATCCCTCGATTGACGCTCCTTCTGGCCAGTGGCAGTGTGTTTCCTGAGCTCAGGGTGAATGTCCCCATTGCCACTCCCACAGATCCCCTGAGCCAGGGAAACACCGGGTGCTCGGCTCATGTGAGATCTTCCTTCTTCAGGCCTCACTGTCCCCTGTGTGCATACAGCTGTTAGCCTCTGGGCACTACAGAGGCCTGTCCAGCTGTGACAGCAAGACCACAGTGGGGGCTGGGCTCACAGTGCCTGGCTCGGGGCTGTGCCTACAGGGAAGCCCAGCCTGTCCCCCGGGCAGGTGGATCTGGCTGCTCAGCTTTTCCCATGTTCCCGGCCAACTTGGCCTGCATACATAGCTATTCCAGGCTGGGCCCACGCTCTGTGCCCCAAGGGAGCGGACCTGTGGGGACAGGGCCTGGGCCTGCTCAGTGGGCTCCTTGGGGAGGCTCTTCCCCCAGATTGCTGACAGGGTACGTTCCCCTGTGTGATCCCAGTTATATCAGCCAGAGGGCGAGCAGTGGAGCTGCGCACAGACCTGAGCCTTCTGGCTGGAGTGTCTCGGAGAAGGAACTTTTACTGCATTACTGCAGCCACAGACACAGCGCCCAAGTCCATGATGCCTCCCCCAGGGCCACATGCTACTTGTGGGGACCAAGGCAGGGCTAATGGAGGAGACCCGTTCCCAGCCCTCTGCAAGCCAGTCACTGCCTCGGGACCTCGAGTGGGCCCCAAATGGCTGTCCCTCCCCCCATAACTAGTGCCCCCAAGTCCTCCTTCCCCAAACCAGGATTTGGCACCTGGCTGCATTTTTCTGAAACATCTTTACCCCATCTGTGGCCACTGACTCAGGAGCTGGGTTTTCCCACAGCTACCAGGGACACAAATACCAGCTGTGTCCAGATCCCCTATTTATTCACTTTATTGCTATTTGTTACAAAAGCGACACTTCAACTTTATTAAAGGAGAATTGAACAAAGTCATCGATAACCCTACCTTAGGCCCTGGGGTCACCGCCCCATGGATGCTCTTGACAAGGGCTCTGCCTTGGTGTGCTGATGGGTTAGCCGTTGGCCCTTTCCCTCAAGCTGTGATTCACGGGCTCCTGGGCCTGACTCGTCCACGTCGGCCCCCTGAGTGTGCACCACCACCCTGAACTGGCCCCCTCGGGAGCTCTGTCCTTCCTCTTCTGTCCCTTGCTTTCCTCTCAGTAAATCCCCTGAGGGAGGCCTCTGGGCCACAGCGTGGGGACATTTTTATGGCTTGGTTTGTATTGCCAAAGTGCAGGTCTGGTGTTGGCGGCCTTGCTGGAGTTGAACCAAGAGTCCTGGCTACATTAAAGGGGCCTGAACAGCAGCCTGGGACCCCAAGAGAGAAGGGGGGCCCTGGGCCCAGCCTCTCTCACCCCAGAAATAAGATGGCTCCATCCTGCCTTGGCCCCATCAGATCTTGCCCAGTCACACTGGCCTAACCTGCTGTCTCTTTCCTCCCAGAAGCTGCCCCCAAGCCTTCCTCTTCCCAGCCATCCCTCTGTTTGCCCCCCGACTGAGCTAATGGAAAGTGGGGCTGGCTCACTGTTGTAACTCCCAGTCCTAGGGAGCTTGTTGGAGCAACTGGTGTGAGGGGTGGTAGTGACCTGGGAAGGTTCTAGACCTTTCAGAAACGACGCCAATACCTGACTGCCATCTGAGCCTGCCTTTCCTCAGTATAGCAGGTCCTCGAATAATGTCGTTTTATTCAACCTTGTTCGGTCATAATGTTGATGAGGGAAAAAATTCAATTCCCAGCAGGGGCCACTGTCTGTGTGGAGTTCGCACGTTCTCCCCATGTCTGTGTGGGTTTTCTCCAGGTACTCCGATTTCCTCTCACTTGCCAAAGATGTGCACATGGGGTGAACTGGCCTGTGTGCATACATTGCTCCAGCCTGAGTAAGTATGGGTGTGTGTGAGTGGCCCTGCGATGCAAGGGCGGCCTGTCTGGGGTGGGGTCCTGCTTTGTGCCCTGAGCTGTCGGGAGAGGCTTTGGCCACCCGCAACCCTGAACTGAAATAAGTGGGTTGGAAAAGCATCATCTTCCTTGTTTTTATTCATCTTTCTTAAATGTGTGTATAGCTCACGTTTATTTCAATGTTTAATATTAGAAGTGTTTTGCGTTTTTATTTAGAAGTTTGGTGATGTTTTTGTGATCAGAAATATGCTGTAGGAACCAAACTCATTTATATCAATTAGCCTAGGGTAAAATGTTGGACAGTTAAGTTCACAAACTTTCCACCATGCTCTTACACAGTGGAAAGTTCGCAAACTTAATTGTCCGACCAGGCTTATGTCATTTCACTTAAGGTTGCATTTCCAAGAACCTAGCAATGATGACATTGAGGACTTACTGTACATGTTCCTGTCCCCAGCCAAGGTCCATGGGACATTTGCAGTTTGCCCGCTTATCTGACACCACTGCAATTTTTGGCCTGTAGCTCCCAATTTCTCAGAAACTGCCCCCGCAGGGGGCGGGGCAGTGAGCAAGTTACTAATTCATTCCCCACTTTCTCTCAGCTTCAGAAGCAGACACTGGAGCCAAAATGAATACTCCAGCCCTAGCCCCTACCTGTGGCATCATGCTGGTCCTGCTCTCGCTGCTGGCTGTCCTCCAGACCACCACTGCCCAAAAGGTAATGGGTACCATGGGCACCTGAGTCTGAATGGTGTGAGCTGGTGAATGAATGATTGAAGTAGAGGAGAGCCTGTGTGTGTGCAAGCGTGTAAGTACAAGGGAGCATGGATCAGTGTGTATGCAAAAGAAGCCGTGCTGATCCAGCAGGCACTGCCCCGAGGGCTTTGTGGACACTGTCCCATTTTACAGAAGGGCTGAGCCCATTCCCATATTGCAGGTGAGGAAATGCAGCTTAGCAAGTTGCCCCTGGAGGCCAGCAGTGGGTGTGGGTGCGTGTGGATGGGCTTTGTGAGCCCAGCTCTACCTCTCCCTGGCTGAGTGACCTTGAGGAAGTTATTATGCTTTCTCTGTCTCACTTCCCTCATCTGTAAAACAGTAATAATAGAACCTCTTCGGAGGTTTGTTGTGACGGTGAAATCTGTAATACTATAAAGTGCTCAGTACGGCGCCTAGCATAAAGCAGACACTCACATATATATACAAGCCACTGGCCAGTCACCCACCTCTGTGCTAAGCCGTGTGTGCAGCTGAATAGAGCTGGTATGTACACAAGAGTGCCGTATACAGGACATGTGTAAGGCTCCGTGTGTGTGGGCATGGGGACCTTAGACCTGGGGTGCAGAGCATATGCCTGGGTCAGTGACCCATGGGGATAGGCAGGGCAACTGGGGAGAATCGATGGCTACAGAAAGGGGGCAAAGAAGATTCCCAGTTCTTAGAGACCTGACCCCCATTACCTCCAGATTTTCCCAGCTCCTGTAGGCTCCTGGCGGGAGACTGGCAGGAGCTGTTCTCCCTGATTTCTGCAGAGGCCAAGGTTGCCAGAAATCAGAGGACTTGTTTGCTGCCCTTTCACTGGGCAGAGCTAAGACCATAAGCTTCCTGATCCTGCCAGGGCCAGGACAAACGAGATGCCCTCCCAGGTTCCACCACCTGCCGTGTGCTTGGCAGCCTGGACCCCTGCCCAGTGTGGCGCTGTAAGGTGGGGAATGAAGAACACGGCTGCCTCTTATTCGAGAGGACGGTTCACATGTGACAGGCCTCCTGGGGTTTAGCCTAGGCCTGGACGGTTCAGTCGGGGTTGGGAGTCAGGACTTGGTGTGGGACCTAGGTCGGGACCCACTCTTGAAGAGTGATGTCCCAAGCTGGATGGGCATTGAAACAATCCCACCCCGCCTCCTTCACTGGTCCAGAATGACATCGACATCTACAGCCTCACGGTGGACTCCAAGGTCTCATCCCGATTTGCCCACACGGTCATCACCAGCCGGGTGGTCAACAGAGCAGATACTCTGCAGGAGGTCACCTTCCAGATGGAGCTGCCCAAGAAAGCCTTCATCACCAACTTCTCCATGTAGGTGCCTTCCTGCCCTCCCCCTCCTCCCTCCTCCCAACGCTGCACTGCGAACACCCACTTCCTGATGGAAGGTGTGTCTGCTCCACCTGTGGGCAATACAGGGAACCAGAGCTTTACCCAGGAACCTCGTGCATTCTCAGGTGGTTCCATCCCTCCATCCAGCTCGCTAGCCCTCCTTCCCTCCATTCCTCTTCCCTTCATCCCTCTCTCTCTCCATCCCTCTATCCCTCTGCCCCTCCCTCCCTTCTTTCCCTTCCTCTCTCCCTCTATCCCTCCCTCCGTCTGTCCTTCCGTGATCCCTAAGTACTGTCCAGGTAGCAGGTGGAAAAGCACGGCATCTTTGTGTCTTTGCCTTTGAGGAGTACAGATTTGGGGCAGCCTGAAGCCAATCGCAGGCAGGAGGGAGACACCAAAGGGCAGATTCCAGCTCAGAATACAGAAAACGTCCTAATCCCCGGGCTACCCCACATGGAATGATGCCGTGAGGAGGGGAACCTCCTTGTCACTGGAAGTTCGAAGCCAGGCTAGCCCCCCACCCCCAACTGGGATACCACAGAAAGGGCGGTTCTGCTCTGGGTCAGAGGCCACACTGGGAGGCCCCTGGGGTGTCTGTGGACTCTGTGAGCTGGTGATGATACTCACGTTGTCCTCTACTATCCTCCCGTACTCTTCCCCAACTCAGTTTTGCAATGTTTGGTAAACGCAAGAGAACTCTCTGTCCGTCCCTGGCCCCACAGGAGAAGCAGTGATTGACATGCCAGAGAGAGGCTGATCCCAGAAACTCAGGGAGGGTGATGGGTAAAGCAGAGAGCGAGTGTCTCTCAGGCAGGGTCCCCAGGGCCCCCTGGGCCCTCTAAAAAGCTGCATGGGGGCTGGTTCCTTGTGGTTGCCTCCTCCCTCTAGCCTTGCCCATGCCCCTCCAACAGTTCCTACGTCTCCTGACCCCGGAGTCAGGTCTGTGCTGCGTATCTCACAGCATGGGTTTTGCAGGCTGCACTCAGCCCCCCACATGGATGCCAAGCCTGCCAGATTGCAAGGTTCCAGGCCCAGCACATCTGCTGAGAGCCCAGGACTTGCATCACTCTCTGGACTCAGATCCTGTTGCTGCATGAAATAGGGACGTGGGGGCAGGGTGCCCTCCTCCCTGACCTGGCTGGGCCTCTGGGACTTGGAGCCCTGCAGCCCCGCACCAGCCCCATCCCAAGCCCAGGGTTAAATTATGAGCCGGAAGCTCAGGACGGTGGGAAGAAGGAACACTTGGTCCTGACATCCTGGCTGCCCTCTCCCCCACTTACCCCTGCAAACACCCACTCTTCCACAACACCCCCAGAGGGGGCAGGCTTATGTTTGCTTGCCACATCCCTATTCACCCCATGTGGAGGTTCTAGGGTCATCTTTTTCCTTCAGGAAACAGCCGAGGCAGTTTTCTCAGTCCCAAAGAATGGCCACTAGGATTGTATAGGTGCCCCTAGGAGCCCCGTCCAACAGTTGTCCAAAACCCGCTTTCCCAGAGGCCACCTTCCCTGTAGAGTGTCCTGCCCTGTGTTGGTGGGAAGTGGAGACAGCCATGGGGGAGAGAGTTCAGAGCCTTGCAGCCTGTGTCTCCCACTGGCCTGGAAGCCTGGCCTCTCCCTTCTCTCAGTCTGCCTGGACAGAGGGCTGGGTGCAAACACGGCTCAGAAAGCTCTCACTGGTCATTGACCGGTTCCTCTGGGAACAGTCTATGAGGTGGAAGGGGTAACTGGAATGTGGGGCCAGACTGGAAGGGAGAAGAGAGGCCGGGACTTAGCTTAGCCCTGCCTCCTCTGCACCCTCCCTCCCCTGCCCATTCACTTACAGTGTGCATGCCTCAGGGTAGATGGAGTCCTGGCATACCTTGCAGAGGCTCCCTGCCCTTACCCAGTGTCCTGCAGAGTCTTGTACCCAGTAGGTGCATGATAAATAGGAATGGGCTCTGGCGAAGGTAGGAGTCACTCTAAGGAGAGGTTCCCAGGAGGAGGTGGGGTTGGAGTGGCTGCCCCCACCAGGCTCTCAGCAGCACTCGCCTTCTGCCTCAGGATCATCGACGGAGTGACCTACCCAGGGAACATCAAGGATAAGGCTGCAGCCCAGGAGCAGTACGCTGACGCCGTGGCCAGGGGAGAGAGCGCTGGCCTCGTCAAGTGAGCCCCAGGGGGGGGGGGGGAGGCCCTGCACGGGGGGGCACGGTGCCCCTACCTTCAGCCCTTTAGCCCTGGTCTGGAGGGGCAAACCTGATGCCCTCCTCCCCCAGGGCCACCGGGAGAAAACTGGAGCAGTTCCAGGTGTCAGTGAGTGTGGCCCCCGCTGCCAAGGTCACCTTTGAGCTGGTGTACGAGGAGTTGCTCAAGCGGCATCTGGGACTGTATGAGTTGCTGCTGCGAGTCCGGCCCCAGCAGCTAGTCAAGCACCTGCAGGTACCTGGTGCTGTCCCCTCCCAGGAGGCCTCCTAGATGACCCCTGCTTTGTAGAGGACGGCCTCTCCTTCCCCTCTGCCTCCTAGGAGGCCCAGGCCTGGCTCCTGGCTAACCCAGTGACCCAATTCTTGCCTCCAGATGGACATTCACATCTTCGAGCCTCAGGGCATCCGCTTTCTGGAGACAGAGAGCACCTTCCTGACCAACGAACTGGCAAGCGCCCTCACCACCTCACAGAACGAGACCAAGGTAGGTTTGCCATGGTCAGCGGGCGAGGATACCAAGGGGGCCTGGCTTCAGGCCCGCCCTGTGAGCCTGGATTTCCAGAGAGTGGGACAGTGGGGCAGGATCGCTAAGCTGGATGGACTTCTGAGGTCTGTGCCCATGCTGTCATTTGGCAGCCGGGGAGTGCAAGGCCTAAAGGAGAACAGGGTCCTCCTGGTTTGAACCCTGACATCAGGGGAAAGGGACTTGGAAAGCACACTGAGGTGAGGGTCCCACGACCAGGGGGAGAGAAGAAAATACCTGGATTGAACAGATCCTGACCCCAGCCTCTGCTTGCACAGCTCCATGCTCACCCCCCCGCCCATGTATGGAGACAGTTATCTGATAGTTCAGCCAGAGAGAAAGTTCCCTAGGATTTGATCCAAGGTTGCACCTGGAATTCTCCTTTCAGATGGAATGAGGGGCTTGTTGGCATGGCCTTGCTGCTCCTCCCAACTTCAGCCTTGTCGTTTCTTCAGGCTCACATCCGATTCAAGCCGACGCTCTCCCAGCAGCAGAAGTCTCCAGAGCAAGAGGACACAGTCGTGGATGGAAACTTCATCGTGCGCTATGATGTGAACCGGACGCTCTCTGGGGGGTCCATTCAGGTGCGTGGGCTCTGGGCGAGAGCAGGGCAACCCGGAAATCCATCCATCTCAAGAACCTAAGCCTGGGTATTCTAGAAGAAAAGGCAAAGTAACTGCTCCTACTTATCAATGTGCACCAGGACAGCACAGACAGAAAACAATCAGTTTAGTTACGTTGTCCCCGAAAGAATTTCCTTTCAGAGGCAAAAATGTTTCATCTCTGCTAAACCTGCAGGGTTTCCCTCATTGCCTTGGCTGCCAGGAAACTCATAGCTCAGTTTTATGCTCAATTGCAGTAGCTTCTGTGCTGGCTTCATTGTACTTCCCCTTTATTCTTTTGATGGATCTTGTTTTTAGAGTCTTCATTCTTTTGATTGATTTAAGTTTATTAAGTCTTTACCTTTTAGTATAAGCTGACCCAAATGCTCTAACAAACAGGAGGTAAAGAGTGTGTAGGGTTCTAGTGGGGCACGCATGAGCAGGGAAGTCTGAAACAAAAGATGGCGGGGATTTAGGGAGGTTAGAGGTAGAGGGGCTGGACAGAGGTAGAGGGGCTGGAATGAAGAGACCCTGGGGGCAGGGCAGGGCTGCAGCTCTCATCACCTGTGGTGCATCTCACTTTGGTCATAGATCGAGAATGGCTACTTTGTGCACTACTTTGCCCCCGAGGGCCTGCCCACGATACCCAAGAATGTGATCTTCGTCATTGATAAGAGTGGCTCCATGCAGGGCAAGAAAATCCAGCAGGTGGGTCACACCAGCAGACGCCTCACACCATCTGCTCTAGCCCAGCAGGCAGACCCTCCCTTCTCCATCTTCCTGGGTAGGGGGCTTCCAGGGTCCGAGGTTGGTCAGAGTACGGGGCAAGTCCCGCCCCTAGAATATCTACCATGTCCCCACTCCAGATGCAGGCCCAGGAGCCCCCAGTGAGGCCCCATTAAGACACCCACTTCATCTTTCCTTCCCCTGACCAGACCCGGGAAGCCCTAATCAAGATCCTAGATGACCTCAGCCCCAAAGACCAGTTCAACCTAGTCAGCTTCAGTGGGGTAGCAACCCAGTGGATGCCATCACTGATGCCAGCTTCAGCAGAGAACGTGGAGAAGGCCAGGAGCTATGCTTCCGACATCCAAGCCCGAGGAGGTGAGTGCCTCTGCAGCCCTGCAGGGTGGAGGGTTCCCGGGCACTGAGCCCTGCCTGGGAGCCATCCTGAGAATGTGTGCGTCTCAGGGACCAACATCAACAGTGCGATGCTGATGGCCGTGCAGCTGCTGGACGAAGCCAACCGGAAGGAGCAGCTGCCCGTTGGGAGCGTCTCCCTTATCATCCTCCTCACCGATGGTGACCCCACCGTGGGTAAGTGCACTGCCAGCAATTCCTGGGCACACTGCCCAGAGTGACCCTGGCTTGCTGTGGGACCTGGGGCAGGGAGGGCGGTCCCTAAGGTCCGTCTGGCTCTGAGATTCCAGAAATATCCCTTGAGCAAATCACTGTTTTCTCTCCCCATTCCCAAACCGCTGGGTCCAGGGGAGACCAACCCTAAGAATATCCAGAAGAATGTGCAGGATGCCATAGGCGGCCAGTATAGTCTCTTCTGCCTGGGCTTTGGCTTTGACGTCAGCTACGCCTTCTTGGAAAAGCTGGCACTGGACAACGGTGGCCTGGCTCGGCGCATCTACGAGGATTCGGACTCCGCCGTGCAGCTCCAGGTGCCAGCCTGCCCCGTGGGCTGCCTGAGCGAGGGGTGGCTCAAAGAGTTGGGAAGACCCCCGCCCAGCCCGCGTGACACCCCCCACCCTGCAGGACTTCTACCAGGAGGTGGCCAACCCACTGCTGACAGCGGTGGCCTTCGAGTACCCAAGCAACGCCGTGGAGGAGGTCACGCAGGACAACTTCCACCTGCTCTTCAAGGGCTCTGAGATGGTGGTGGCCGGGAAGCTTCGGGACCAGAGCCCTGATGTGCTCTCAGCCAAAGTGAGCGGGCAGCTGGTGAGTGTGGCCAGCCGTCCTTGAGAGAAGGGCAGCTGGTGAGTGTGGCCAGCCGTCCTGGAGAGGAAGGGCAGCTGGTGAGTGTGGCCAGCCGTCCTGGAGAGGAAGGGCAGCTGGAGCAGGCATTCACAGGGGCTGGGTTCAAACCCCAGCTTTGCCACACTCCAGCCGATTGACCATGAGCAAGTGACACAGTGCCCCTTGCCACTTGTGGATGACATTGGTCCCTACTGCATGGGCTCATGATGGGGATTCAATGAGATGATGTCGTGACTCTCCGGGGAGCACCCGTGCTATGTTGACATGGGGTGAGCACTCAGTGGCCAGTCTGGGCTGCTGTGCCTGAGGGGCCAGGCGCTTGGCATCCCCTCCTGTCCTCATGCCAGCCCTCTGAGGATGCACTCGGGCAGGGAGGGCTGCCCCCACTTCACAGATCATCAGACTGAGGTCCAAGCAGGGCAGGCAAGCTGCCCTGGGCCCCACTGCAGCTGGGTCAGGAGCTCGGCTCACTACGTGGTGCCCTGTCCTGGCCCAGCCCTCCCTGCCTCTGTGCCACAGGGGGCCCTCTCATTCCACAAAGAGAAACTGAAGCATCACACAAATAAGGAGCTGCAGGCTGGGGTGTTCCTGACTGGATAAGCCCGGGGACTCGGAGGAACAGCACCAGGAGCCCCAGCCTGGCCTGGGGTTCAGGGAAGGCCTACTGGAGCTGAGACAACGGGCTGAGCGGGAGGTGGCAGAGGCCAGATGGTGGAGTGATGGAAGAATGTTCAGGCTTTCATGGCAGGTGGGCAGGATGTGTAGGGAGAACGGCAGGTGGGCAAGGCAGGTGGCTGTGAGGGGCCCAGGGCCAAGCTTGGAAGAAGTAGCCAAGTGTCACAATGTGTCACGGTGGGCAGTGCATGCCGAGTGGCGCTTGCTTAGCTTCAACACTCTGCTACCTTCTGGGAGTGAGGCCTGGGGAAGTCACCTGATCTCGCTGTGCCTCAGTTTCCTCCTGTGTAAAAACAAGAATCGGTCACCTTACCCGCCCTGTAAGGCTGCTGTGGGGATTAACGTCTGGCTCGGTGTAAATACTCCATACATGTTCACTGCTGGTATTATCCTGGAGGCCAGGAGTCCCCAAAGTGCAGAACCCAAGGGGACGCAGAGTAATTCACAAACAAACATGTCTTTGTTTTAGTAGTTATGTATTTATTTTAATATGTCTTCTGAAAAATATAACTCAAATCCCAAACCTAAGGTTTCATAGGTATTTTGGCATGGATCAAGGCTGAGTGAAGAGTGTTAGTCTACTTAAAGTTCATTTAAGGAAAGTTCATTTAAGGAAAACCATCAAACAGCTAGCTGTACCTGTGGATAGGGCAAAATTTCTGCAGGTGACCTGAGTGGGACAAAGCTTTGGGAGGCCCGGCTCTGGGTGAGAGACTGAGGAGGGTGGTTTCAGCAAGGGAGGCAGGATCTGATCCACACAGAAAAGGTCTTTGGTTGTTGTGGGATTTGTGACGAGAGAAGACTGGGGTTCCTCTGCCCCTGCACCCACTTCCCAGGCTGCTGGCCAGGTCAGCCCGGGACCATAAGCCCCCCCCCCCCCCCCCCCCCCCGGGAAGGGTGCAGCAGTCCACCCAGAAGGTGGGTACAGGCTGCTCTGTCACACTGCACAGTGCCCAGCAGAGGGCAGCAACGTGGGCAGGGGCAGTTTGTTGGGGCCCCAAATCCAAGCAGGGACATGACACCTGAATTCTCTTCTCAGCTCTGCCACTGACTGCTGAGGAACGCGCTTCCCTCTCTGTCCTCAGAGTCTCCATCTTTTAGGTGGGGTGGGCTGTGTCTGGGGACCCCACTTGCTCCACTGCACTTGCGTGTCCTTCGTGCTGCTGTTTCTACAGCCTGGGGCTCAGATTCCATCCGCATTTCCCTTTCTCCCAAAGACTCCATGTGATCCGAGCTCCTGGCTCCGTGCCTGCTGTGTTCCACCTGGGTTAGTTTCTACCTTTTCTCTCCACCTCCTTCTCGTCCTTGGGGGCTCTGAGACTGAGCCCCTCGCACCGCTAAACCTCCTCCCTATCCCCTACTCTACTCACAGCCAGTGTATGGGACCTTCCCAGCTCCTACCAGGGTTATCATGGACGCGCTCGGAATTGCCAGGCCCGGTGTGGGCGTCAGCCCTCACTGCTCCTGTCTTTCCAGCTCATGCAGAACATCACCTTCCAAACGGAGGCCGGGGTGGCGGAGCAGGAGAAGGAGTTCCAGAGCCCCAAGTACATCTTCCATGGCTTCATGGAGAGACTCTGGGCGTACCTGACCATCCAGCAACTGCTGGAGCAAATGTGAGTCCCGTGCCCTCGAGGGCCCACTGGGGCAGCCACACTCAGCCTCAGGGCCTCCCCGAGCTCCTCACTGGTGGGGCAGGCACAGTTGGCATGTGGCATGGAGAGAGTCGTGGTATCCTGTCTGAGCTCCAGACTCTCCCAGCAGGAATCTGCTCCCCCCCCCACCACACACACACACACACACACACACACACACACACACACACACGGGTCTGGAAGAGAGGGCGAATCGAACTGGGCCCCCAGGGACCTGCTGAGCCTCTGATACTTCTCAACCTGCAGAGTTTCCGCGTCAGATGCTGAAAAACAGGCCCTTGAAGCTCGAGCTCTGGGCTTGTCACTCAACTACAGCTTTGTCACCCCCCTCACATCCATGGTAGTCACCAAACCTGAGGGCCAAGAAGAGTCTCAAGTTGCTGAGAAGCCTGTGGAAAATGGTGGGTGTGAGAGTGGGTCCCAGCCTCCATGGTGGCAGAGTTTTAACCCAGTGTTCTCCCAGTTCCCGACCAAGATGCTAACCCTGCCACTCAGACTCTCAGGATCCCCAGGTGATGCATCCCATTTCGTTGATGTGGAAACTGAGACCAGATCTCCCAACACTTCCTCTCCCCAAGTTCACTGCACCTGTGTAGTGCTGGGGTTGGGAAGCAAGGTTACATATAAGAACTGCAGGCTTATCAAAACCACTCCAACCATGTGTCTCTGTCTCTTTCTTTCTCTCTTTTGTTTTATCCAGAAGACAGACACATGATCCTTGCCGCAGGTAAGGGCCTAATACCTTTAAAGACTGGCCTGGGTGACAGTTGGCTGGCACAGGGCCTAGGACACCAGTCCCACAAGGTTGCTGACAAGGGCCTCTCCATCTCAGTCCTGCTGCCAGGAGGGGGAGTTGTCTGCCCAAGCACACAATGTTTTGTCACCTGTTCATTCAGATATTGGCTGTCCTGGGCCCTAGGGACACAATTCCCATCTGGCTGGATGTACACTTAGGCTTCTCTGATTTCCAGGTCGTGGTATCTTCAGATCTCAGTCCATAGGAAACAGAAGGTTCAGAATAAAAGGTAGCAAAGGAGGCGAAGGAGGGGAGGGCAGATTGACAACCTTGACCCTGGCCACAGACTAGACTCTGCCCCGGCTGTAGGGGCAATGACTTGCTTGGCTCTCCTGGCTGGTAACAGGGCTGGGACTCAAGTTCGTGTGTGTCTGATTAACAGGCAACTCTGCAGACCCTTTGTTCGCTACCAGAGGAGGCTTCAGAGGACAAGGTAACGTAAAGAGCATTGCTGGGAAAGGGGTGGCCAATATCCCAGCAGAGAGGAGTTCAAGAAGGGTCCATTGTTTCAGCTTGGAATTTCTCCTGGCCCTGGGGCGAGAGGCTCTAAGAATGGCAGTTGTGGGGAGGGGAGCCATTTGCCCTCTCCGTATAGCATTCCTCAAGTGGGTCTCAGAGGCCTGGGGGGACCCATGACACTGCTCAAAAGAAGAGCAGGTGTCGACTTTTCTAAAGCTGGAGTTGCTGGATTCTTCCCGAAATTGGGAGCACCCGGACCTCTTCATCCTCCTCCTCATCATCATCATTCTCCTCTTCTCTACGATACGACGTCAGATCTGAGGCTGTCAAACTTCCCAAGTAAGCCACTTTCTGACCTCAGAGCGTCTTGTTAACCCAAGGTGATAATTAAACCTGCCCGTAGAGTTGGATGAGGAAGCACCAAGCACAGAGGTGGGCACAGACACAGGAGCGTTTCTGTGGGGCATGACATTAAAGTAATGTGTCCTTTATTTTCACTGAATCAGATTCATCACACTCTGAAGGCTAGCTCAGGATGAAACCTTTTAGAAAGGGAAGGCCTTCTCCATTCCCAAAGCCAGCCGTGGTCTCGCAAGCTGTTTCTGATCTCCAAATCGGGACTTAGACACAGCCGCAGAGCCAGGCTGGCGCCTGTCTCCTCAGTGTTTTTTCCTAATAGAGTGCTCTTCTGCTTGAAAAATGTCTTCGTGCAGGGTCTCCTAGGTTAGGTGTATGTGTGGCAGGGGGTGCAGTGATGGCGAGAGGGCGTGCTGATTGCCCTGAATCCTGACTGCCTTCTCCCTTTCTGTTTCTGGCTGATTCTGCCCAGTGCCTGATTTGGAGTTTTCCGCCCGCCCAGGTCCCGATGGACGGTTTCATGACATGGATTTAGGAATCAGAGGTAGCCAGACCAGAGCCCCTGCAGTAGACTGCGCCCCTATAGCAGGGAGACCCGGGGATGGGAGAGCCCCCAGGGAGCTCTAGGAACCTGTCGTGTGGGTTTCTCAATGTTGAAGGGGAGAAGGAGCCCTGGCCACACCCGTCACTACTCCATCCTTCAACATCCCCTGGGAAGGGGCTGCCTGAACCCAGACTTTTTCTTCTTTCAGAAACAACCACGACAGCCCCACCCCTAGGTAAGCAGCCAGCCCCCCTCAGCCCTCCTCCCCATCCTTGCCCTCCAGTCTGCTCTCCCTGCCCCAGGAAGCTCACCTGCCATCCCAGCCCCCATCCAGGCTCCTCCTGTCATCCTGCCGCTGCCCGGGCAGAGCGTGGACCGGCTCTGTGTGGACATCAAGCACTCTCAGGGGCCAATGAACCTGCTCTCAGACCCTGACCAAGGTGAGAAGTGCACCTCCAGCCAGCCATTCAGAGACCCAGACCCTGCTCACCCCCAACCAACCACCCTGTAGGCAACAGTGGGTGACCTGCCCATGGAGCCTGTCCTGTGTCACAGCATGGTCACGCCCCTGAGCGCTGACACTTGCACCCATACACCGCCCCACAGACCTTTCACTGGGCACCACATATTCAGGTGTGGAGGGCCTGGCACTCCAGGGTGAAAGATGTGGGCTTGCCTCCAGGCACTGCCTTGCTTCAGGGGTGGGGAGACATACCTGGGTGCAGATAAGACAGTGGCCCGTAGTCAGTGCCAGAGTGACGTGGAGATGAGCCCAGAGGAGAAAGCAAGGGCTGTCTGAGGGCCAGGGAGGCTGCACAGGGTCACACGGGAGTGACAGGGACCTGGCAGATAGTGGGGGTCCACCAGGCAGAAGCCAGAGCCCCGAAAGATACTCATGGGACTACAGAGATTATGGAGGAGGCGAGTGGTAGGAGGAGGGAGGTGCGCTGGCCAGACCTGTCCGCCAACCCCCAGAAGGGTCTTACTGGGTGAGTGAAGGTGTCAGGGCAGACACGGGGATCCAGCACTCGGGATGCTCACCCCAGCACGGTCTCCCACTTCAGCAAGCCAGGCCCAGTCTGTTTGCTCCCTGAAGGTGGGGACCAGCGATTTTCCACCTCGCTCTTGGCCATGGCACCTAGCTCAGGCCCAGGCCCACGACAGCGGCTCTAGAAATGGCAGCTGACTTCAGACAAAGATCCCCCTTCTCAGAGGGCTCATCTGAAGGTGGCAATCACGGAGGATTTGGGGGCCCTTCCATAGCCATGTGGAGCCAAAGGATGAGTGGAAAGGTTGTGGAAACCATGCTCCAGTGTGAGGGAATCCTGGGGAAGGGGCACTGAGGAGGGGCTTGGTGAAGGACGGTTCTGGGGGACGTAATCAGGGAAGACCTGCTCAGGCCAATGCCCAGCTGGGGCCATTGCTCTGACCGCTCTGCTCCTGGCCCTCAGGGGTTGAGGTGACTGGCCAGTATGAGATGGAGAAGGCCCAGTTCTCATGGATCGAGGTGACCTTCAAGAACCTCCAGCTGCAAGTCCGCGCGTCCCCTGAGTACGTGGTAGTGACTCGGAACCGAAGAAGCTCTGTGTACAAGTGGAAGGAAACGCTCTTCTCGGTGATGCCCGGGTGAGCGTCAGGCTGGGGAGCAGCAGTGACCTCTTAGCTGGTGACAGCGCTGACAGGTTGCCTGAGGCCACTGGTGTGGGGGGTGGGGGGGAGTGCCTGGGCTGGGCATGTGTCCTCTGTAGTGGGCTGTACCCGCAAGATGAGCAGAGGTGCGGACAGCCCTGCACCATACCCGTCCTGCTCTGGGGGGCCCCAGGGGGTTGCCTTGGGGGCCTGGCTGCCCTCACACCTAACCCAGGTCATTCTCCAGTGCAGGGAGACAGTGTGGTTTGGAACTAGCTCTGCTGCTAATCCTGTGTGACTCTGGGGAGGATGCTTAGCCCCTCTGAGCCTCAGTTTTCTCATTCGTAACGGGGGATAATCACCCCAGCCCTGAATTAGAAGCTAAAGGGAGACCCAATGAGGGAACGTGGCTGGGGAGCACTCTGATCATTAGAAGGAGTGGTGCCCGCTGGGCACGCTGGAGGGCAGCTCTCCACGTGCTGAGATAATGAGGACAATAGTGAGAAGTTGGAGGGCACTGTCCTGCGCATGCTCTTGAAGCTCTGATGAGGACAGACGAGTCTATCTGGCCTCAAACACTGGGCAGCTGGTGGGTAATGGAGAGGGATGTTGACCTCTTCTGGGAGGGGCTGCTGCCCCATAGAGCCTTCCAGAGACAGCTCTCCAGCTCTGGAAGTTACAAGGGGCCTGGGAGAGAGGCCAAGGACCCCGGCCCTGTTTGAGCATTGCCCTGTTTCCCAGCCGGTGCTGAGTACAAAGAACCTTATCTGTTCCCTCTCACTGAGCCCCTCAGCAGAGACTGGTTTCCACTTGACAAATGAGTGAACACCTAGCAAATTAGAGAGGCTCACCTGAAAACCTCCCAATTTCATAAAAGATCTTCAAGTTTCTTGTTATCTGATAAATACACAAAGATCGATAGCATTTTTATGCCTTGGACATACACACCAGACGATGGAATAAAGAATTCCTACTAATCGTAGTGACACAGAGTCCACATCCTTTCATGAGCTACAGAAGATACGTGTGAAGAAAAACAGACCACACCTCCTACGGTCAAACGCAAGGCAGCACAAGTTTAGTGTAAGTCCATTTAAAATAACCTCAGAATAACATCACGGTCTTATTCAACATGCTCGAAGGACCTAACATTCCTCAGAAAACCAAACGGCAAGAATTTCAAAGATTATTTGAAGTGAAAAGAAGGGGATAGAATAAGAAGACACTTGCCCTTCTAGAAATTAAAACACACAATTAAACACTAATCAAAAGAAAGCACTAGCCATAAAAGCAAAAGGGACGGAGTAAACCTATTAGATACCCCCTTGAATCATATGAAAAGAATTCATGAGAAATCAAATCTAAGAAAACCAGAAGGAAAGGAACCATTGTTTTGTTTCATAAGTGCTGGGATTACCAGGTATCATTAGATTAACTTTGGTCCCAGCTTACTAGTGAGCAATCTGAAACCCAGACTATGTCATGGACTTCCCAGCTAAGGCCACAGCAGGAATTCCTGAGGACAAGAGGCCAGCGCCCACCCACTCCCACCTTTGCTGCCAAGGCCCCCTGCAGGCGTCTCCACGCCTGCCGTCCTCTCAGGACCCTGGATTTCTCCACAGCCTCAAGATGACCATGGACAAAGCAGGACTCCTGCTGCTCAGCAACCCAGACAGAGTGACCATTGGCCTGCTGTTCTGGGATGGCCCTGGGCAGGGACTCCGGCTCCTTCTGCGGGACACTGACCGCTTCTCCAGCCATGTCAGCGGGACCCTTGGTATGCTGCCCAGGGCCCCAGGCTTGGCGTCCTCAGAAGCCACCTCTGCCTTCAAATAGGCAGTGCCCTGCTCTTCTGTATGTCTCCCAGCCTCCTGTCTGTATCCTTGGCTGACTCGCCCTTTGTCTCCCAGGCCAGTTTTACCAGGACATACTCTGGGCGCCCCCAGCAGCAGCAGATGACAGCAAGCGAACACTGAGGGTTCAGGGGCGTGACCACTCTGCCACCAGGTGACTCAGCGCAAACAGACCCCTGAGCCTGGCCAGGAGTGGGGGCTGGGAGGCTGAGAGCTGGTCTTTGGGGGCCACCACTCCCCTGTCCTTATGGGGAACTAGAGATAGCCAGGTGAAAGGTTGACGCCTTAGACATGTTTGACCCAGCTCTCAGTGACCCCACAAAGGACGGTCAACTCAGACCCACAGAAAACACACCAGCCCAGAGATCACTAGGGTAAGTTGAGGACAATAGGAAACTCTCCCTGAACTCTCAAAGCCCTGGACCCTGGAGAACACACACAACTGAGTTCCCCTGGGTGAGCGGGCCTTGTCGGCCTGTGCTACAGGGAGTCCTAAGGGGCCCCGAAACTCTACCCTCCATGTTCCTGTCCCCAGTTCTCTCCCTCTCTTCCCACCACACTTGAGATTTGCTGACCACCTGTCTGTCTGTACATCTATCCACCCCAGAGAGCTCAAGCTGGACTACCAAGAGGAGGCCCCGGGAACAGAGATTTCCTGCTGGTCTGTGGAGCTGTAGTTCTCACGTGAGGAGTTATGCCCACTCCACCCGCCGTGCAACCCCAGTGTGTACAGATGGCTGTCATCCTGTGGAGCCTGGACTGTGATGGGGAGAGGAGTTCCACTCATTACAAATAAAGAAAGGTGGTGTCAGCCCAAGGAGTGGGCGTCTCTGATTCCATCAGGCCAGTCCCAGGGTCTCAGAATCGCATCTTAGACACTTAGCTCTGTGTAACACTAGAATACTCCACTTGTAGCCAGTAGGACCATGGAGAACTTTCAGTCCCTTTGATTTACAAGGAGGGAAACTAAGATTTAGAGAGATTAAATCACCCATTTAAATTGTCACTCCAGCCCTCAGCTGGGGACCTAGGGCAAGAGAACATTCTCTGGGAGCAAAGGTTCAGTCTCGGTCCGTGAAAACCAGCTTTGATGCTAACAGAGAGTGAACTGGGTAGAAGTTCTTTGTAGGCCAGCTCCCCATTCTCAGCAACCTTTTGGTCCCCTTTGCAATGGGATTTGCATGACAGTTTGTTTTCACACCTGTGCTCAGGAACAGGCCTGTCTGCTCTCCAGCCTGTAAAGAAGCTAAAACTGGAAGACAAAGGAGGCAGAGATGAGGCCCCTGTCCCAGGAGGGAAGCACGTGTCTATTCCCAAGAGCCCAGTCTCCTGGTGGTGACCCAGGCCCCCAACTCTAAATCCTGGGCTGTTGAGTGTCTCCTCTCCTATCCATGCCCCAGGGTTAGGCATCCCAAAGATTCCACCAATTCCTGCACAAGAAAAGCATACTTTAAAAACACATATAATTGGGCCGGCCCAGTGGCTCAGGTGGTTGGAGCTCCGTGCTCCTAACACCAAAGGCTGCCGGTTCGATTCCCACATGGGCCAGTAGGCTCTCAACCACAAGGTTGCTGGTTCAACTCCCACAAGGGATGGTGGGCTCCGCCCCCTGCAACTAACAACGGCAACTAACAACGGCAACTAACAACGGCAACTAACAACGGCAACTAACAACGGCAACTAACAACGGCAACTGGACCTGGAGCTGAGCTGCGCCCTCCACAACTAAGATTGAAAGGACAACAACTTGACTTGTAAACAGTCCTGGAAGTACACACTGTTCCCCAATAAAGTCCTGTTCCCCATCCCCAATAAAATCTTTTTAAAAATAAAAATAAAAACACATATAATTACTCCACCTACTGTGTTTCCCTGAAAATAAGAACTAGCCGGACCATCAGCTGTAATGTGTCTTTTGGAGCAAAAATTAATATAAGACCTGGTATTACATTATATTACATTATAGTATATTATATTATATATCATATCATATCATATCGTATCACAAGACCTGGTCTTATATTAAAATAAGACCATTTTTTTGCTCCAAAAAACGCATTAGAACTGATGGTCCAACTGGGTGTTATTTTGGGGGAAACATGGTTCTTCTTAAAAAAAAAATGACACAAGTCTTTGGCTTACAAATAAAAAGCATAAAGAATAAAACCAAAAACCATGAGAATGAGAATAAGAGGGAAAAAGTCAAGCAGGAGGAGAGTTAAATCAATGACAGCAAGGTAGGGGAAGCTGCAGCAGCACAAAGCTTGGCTCTGAACTTCCTGGCAGCCAGGGTAAAGCAGAAAATGAGCTCATTTGCTTGCTAACAGGAAGCAAATCAGATCATCAGTGATTCTTTCCCCAGCTTTTGGACTCTACAGGGCGTTTACTGAGTGAGTCTTTCTGAAAGGGTCAGAGGAGAAGCTAGTGGGAGGGGGCTCCAGCTGCAGGCTTGCCAAACATATGGGCACACTCTTTCCTGCGCTGCTGCCTCCATCAAGCCTGGCTGGCTGAGGCTGAGTTGCTGTGAGACAAGGGAGCAGCCTTGGGGGCTCTGTCATACTTGTTGTGGGGCTACCTCGAGTACCGAGATGAGAGAGGGGTGCCTCCCCCGTCCTGGACACCACTACCTGGGCTGGGCTATGGAATTTGTACAACAGCACAGGGGTCACGGGGGACTTTCTGGCCCAGGCAGCAGGACGGGTGTCCTCTGTGAACAATTGGAAGTAGGGCCATGTGCTTCACTTCCCAGCCCTGGCCCGTGAGGGGTGGGTACATTGGGCATCGTGACAGACACAGTGCCTTTGTGACAGCTGCCACCCAGAGAATGACCAGGTGCCACAAGGAGTCGTCTTGCCCAACCTGGGGAATATCGGGTAAGGCTTCCTGGAAGTGGCATGATTGGGGTCAGCCCAGTGGACCAGGAGGACAGGTCACCAGGCCGAGAGCCAGGGTTTTGTGCACTGAGTTCAGAGCACGTCCTCGTGACCCACGGCCAGATCCCACCCCTACTGGCGTTCGTGACCCTTCCCAATCGGACTCCAACCTTCTCTAGCCTTGTTGTGTCTCTTGCCGTGACATCGAGCAGAGCTGCCCACTGTTTCCTTCAATGGGGTACCCTCTCCCCGGCATGCACTCAGCCCCTCAGGCAGAGAGAGCAGCAGAGGCAAAGGATTCTGGGACAGGAGGGGTTACGTTTGCAGAACTGGAAGTAGTCAGTGTGTCTGGAATCCAGAAAGAGGGAAAGGGCCTTGTGTGTGGGGTTGATGAAGTTGAGAAGCCATGGGAAGGATTTTTGTCTTTGTCCCAAGAGCAAAGGGTGGGAGATGTCATTTATAGGGTTTTATGCAGGGAGGGATGAACAATTCTGTTCTGGAAGCTCCCCCTGGAAGTGGGAGACCCACAAAGGGCCAGTTGCGATTGTCCAGGTGGGAGAGGCTCTCAGAGCTCCTTCTCCAGGAACCTGTCGGACCCACCCCGAGGACTTAGGGTGGAGCAGGTGGTCACCATGGGGTGTGATTGGAGGATCCCCGGGATCTCCAGCCCAGCTGAAGGTAAACTTGAGACACCCATGAAAACAGGACGTAGTTTAAGCTGTGTGCCCCCATATCCTGGCCCAGAATGTTAGGTTTATCTGCTGAATGGATGAATGGTTGGTGGATGGATGGGTGGATAGTGGGCGGGTGGGTGGATGACCGGATGATTGGAGGGATGGAGGGATGAGTGACATCCACAATTAGCTGCAGGCTGTGTCTGCCCTGGAGCACCCTCTGCTTCTGAGTCATAGAGGGATCTTCAGGCCTGAAGGTCCTGGTAGGAGCTCTTGAGCCAGGACCACTGACTCTTCTCATGACCCTCTTGGACTCTGAAATACACTCAGCCCTTCCCAACTTCTCAGAGCCTCTTTGCTCCAGAGTCAATTCTTGATTTTTTTCCTTCCCTCATTATCATACATTTGACTCCCCAAAGTGCCACCCCAAACAACCCTGTCTTTCAGTTGCATTTCAGGAAGTTGCCTCCCTTGCATCCAGTCCCTCCTTTGAGCTACCTGGGGTCCCAGCTAGTGTGCCCTGGAGCAGGGGCTCAGAGAGGCATGCAGAGGCTGGCGGCGGTCTGGCTTCCACCTTGGCCTTTATTATCGCAGCCCTCCCTTAGGTCCCGCTCTGTGCCCCCGTTCCAGGTGTCAGGTGAGCTGAACCAGCCATCTCAGCAGGAGCTGGTATGTCTACTCAGAACAGGTCAGGGACGATGTAGTCACTGTGGACACCGTCAATCAGCCCTTGGCCATTATTGTGGACGAACCAGCAGGCCACTTTTGTGCCGATGCTGACATCCTTCCTGTAGTCTTTCTGGGAGCCCCTGGAGAAAGGAGAGAGATGCTGTGATAGACAGGATAGGCAAGATGGCTGCTGTGCTCATGGACCCAAGGTTGAAAGAGGGTGTGAAGTTGCCAATTCTAGGAGTCCAGAACTCTTTGGTCAAGAATGAAATTGCATAATTACTCCTTCTAGAGAGCCAAGTTTGGCCTTTACCTGATTAGGAAGGGTCTAGAGGGGGCCAAAATAACAGAGGGAAATGAGGGTCCCCACAAAAGACAAGAGCCTGCTGGGCCGATGTGCATGGGGGGAGAGAGTTCTTTCCTCCTGGCTTGTTACTGGGTAGGATGGGGCCATCAGAGGAGTCCCCTCACCTGGTGACTGTCAGCCGATGGTTCTTCACCACCATTGTGGCTTGTGGCTTTGTGGGGTCGGATCCTGGGTGGATGTCAGACACTTGAAAGTCAAAGGGGTGGAAGAATTGTCCTGGGAATAAAAATATTCACTGTCAGACCCTGCCATCACCCTAGATGACAGAGCCACTGGCCTTCCAGGGTTAAGGCAAAGGCTGAATGGGGTACTGTGTGCTGGGTCCGCGGTGACTAGGACGGCCTTTCACATGGATTTCCCCTTCTGCCATGAAAACAGCCTAAAGCTTGAACATTCCGTACCCAGCAGCCCATGTGTCTGTGCTGACATCCGGTGACTGTCCACCACATAGAAGCCCAGGAAGTCCTGGTGGACGGGGTGTTTCTTCCACACCTGGTGCAGGACAACCACAAAAGTAATCCCGTCTCCAAAGGTGACCACCATGTTCTTCCTCCTGTTGATCATCACGGACAGCCTAGGAGAGAAGAAGGCAGCAAGGAGCCCAGTGGCACCTGAATCAAGGGCAGCTTGGCAGGGCCTTGCTTGTGCATGGCACCTGAGAGCACACAGACTCCAGAGACGGTCTCAGGAGTGACGGAGAAAAGACACCTCGTGCGTGCTGACTATGCCCTCCCTGAGTGGATCCTTGCTCCTCTGTAAGCAGGAAAGGGGGCTGTCCTGGGAATCTGGAGGCCTGGGATCGAGCCCCAGCTCAGCCACTGGCTTCCTGTGTGAATTTCCTCTCTGAGCCTCAGTGTGAGTAAAACTTATGCCCTGCCTACCAGGCTCTGAGCCATCTAAAGACATAGGAGAAGCTGAGTACTTTGAGAAGATACAAATAGGATTATTTTTATGATCAGATTGCCAGGTCCCACTAATGCTTTCGTCCACGCAGTCTTTCCTTCAAGGGCAGCCCTATGAACTGTCCAGCTACCAATTCTGCTTCTGACAGGGGCACCAGAGGTTAGGTGGGGTCCACCATGGTCACCTTCCCTGGGAAGGCAGGGGCTGAACGCCAAGGCCACCAGTTTCTCCTGTGAACTGTATGGATCTTCTGTCCTGAGATTTTTCCAAATTGCTCAGCCCTCCTTAGATCCCCAGACTGTAGCACTCCTCAGAGATCCAGTAGAAGGTCCTTACCCATCCTGCGTGACCTTGACTGTGTCCAGCCAGCTGAAAGTGCTCTTTGCAGCCCCATTCCACAGAGTAATCTTCTCCGGCGTTACCTCAATCCGGAAGTCCATCTGAGTGTTGGCAATGCCCAGTTTGCCAAAGTAAGTCTTTCTGGTCTCGGAGTTAGGGCTTCCTGTCTTGTCACCGATGATCTGCCCATTGACTGTGAAGCCTGCCAGAGGCACGGAGCAGTGAGAGACCAGCTAGACCTTCTGCATCCAGTTGGCCTGTAAGGATGTGCCTGCCCCCTTAGCCAGACGTGCTGAGAAGTAGCAGACTGGGGCCCCCAGTAGAGACCAGAAATTCAGAGCTAACCCTACTTGTTCCTAGACACCCTGGTGGCTAAGGGCCCACATTGTAGGTCTTCCCCTTACCTGGGCCAGGGAGTGTTGTAAATACTATAGTAGAGAAAAACTATTCCCCAGATATAGGCTGTGATCTGCCCTCAGGGCCAGGCCACCCTTAACTCTAACCATTGCACCAACACACTGGCCCTTGGGGGACGTGGTGAGCCCATGGTTCCAGACAGCCCCCTCTAGGATGTAATCTGCATATGAAGATGGGTGTGTTATGGTCAGGCTGAGTGAGGGCCTGGTCTGTGGGCCTTCCCTGGGGGCTCCAGGCCTTCGCAGGAAGAGCTCATGGCCCCCACCTGTAACAGGGTCCTGAATGAGGCGCAGCACTGTGCCTGGTTCCTCGTCAATGTTGAAGCAGATGGCGTCATCTTTCTCCGCGACTTGGATGATGAAGTGGGGGTCTCCGTCCACTGAGGGCACATCAGAGAAGGGGCTGGCTCCCAGAACCTCTCGTTGTTCCAGGAGCCTCCCCTCGCCTCCTGGCCCCTGGGGGATAGGCTCCTCCTAGAGAGGTAGGAGGCCCTGGGCCCTGAGCCTCGCCCTGGGAGCAGCCGGGGAACTCACCATAGTAGTAGGGGTTTGCAGGAGCCTGGTAGCTGTCTGTGGACGCAAAGGGAGAGAGGGCTGAGCTAAACAGCTAAACAAGCAGGCCTGTTTAGAGTTTGGTTCTTGTTCCTCCCCTTCCTGCTCCTTAATGTTCTCAACGTACGCCCCCTATCTCCTCAGGATCCAACCATCCGCCTGTCCCAGAGAGCCGATTCAGAAGAGACTCCAGTGGGGAACCGCACAGGGCCGTGATCTGGCCAGTGGGCCGGGGGCAGCGGCAGTAGCATATACTCACTCAGGTAAGCCATGGAGGGGATCACTGAAAAAAGAAGCCAAAGGGCAGTCATGAGAGGGGTCTAGGGTTCCCTCTGCCCCAACCCCATGCCTTCTGCCTGTCTTGGGGCTACTGGTTCCCAGTGAAACCCCAACCCTGACAGAGGGTAGGAAAGTGACCCTTGGGTTTAGGCTGTAGAGATGGGGGCATGCCCAGGGAACTTCTTTCTAGGGCTGGTGGTATTAAGTTGGTGCAAAAGTAATTGTGGTTATTGCAGTTATTTTTAACTTTTTGAACTGCAATTACTTTTGCACCAGCCTAATAGTATAGAGTGCTGTGAATTCCTGCTCAGGCACTGGAAACAGGCTGCCTGGGCCGAAATCCTGGCTTGGCCACCTGCTGACTGAGCCCTGAAGCAAATACATAACCTCTGTGGCTGTCTTCTCACAGTAAAATGGGAACTTAAGAGCACTCCCTCGAGGGTAAGTGTCTGATATGGGAAACTGCTCATTTTGCAAGTCACAGAATATTCTCATATTGGTTTTCCCTCCTTGGGCAGGGGAAGCCACCCCCATCCAAGCAACAAGGACCATGAGGCTCAGAGAGGGGCACGGCTTGGCCCAGGGTTGCTCATGAGTTGACAGCAGAGCCGAAACCTGAGCCCAGGTGTCCTGCGGGGCCCTTCCTAGTCTGGGCATCCCCAGTGCAATTGTCAAGGTGACCCTGTTTCTCTCTTGACGCCTTCCTGGGACACCCTCCCAGCTGCTGACTGAAGCTCACCTGTTTCCGCAGGCCCTGTGAGGGAGGAAGAGGGAAAATGTGTTAGAAGCCACAGACTGCTGGTGGCAGGACTGATGTGACCAGCTTGCTGCCTGTCCAGCCAGCCCTAGGCTAATGGCCTCCTAGCAGCCAGCTATACTCCCACTGGATACCCCTGGAACCAGGAGCTCCTGGAGGCCAGAGGCCTGGTCTGGACCAGCTCTTTGCCTCCCATGCCTCCCAATGCCAACCCCCAAACCCCACCCCAAGCCCAGTTGCAGGGATACTCAGGGTCCCAGCCTCCAGCTCTCAGGTCTTTTTCCTGTCAAAGTCCCTAGGAGAATGCTCCAGGCCTAACTTAAAGGCTGGAAGTGCTTACTCTTTCCATGTTGCAGTCTATGTTCCTTTGTTGGAAATGACCCTGGGCAGAGGGCCCCTATATTCATATCCCTTTAGAGACTCAGAGGATCCTATGCACCCCACACCCCACTGTATATGCAGGCAGCTTTACTCCCTCCATAATGCCCTCCCCAGTGCCTGGCCAATTTCCCTGGACTTGCTTCTCTTTCATAGGTTTGAGTATCCCCAGCGTGGCCCACCCCTCTTCTGGGTGCCCGAGGCCCAGGTGTTGGAGGAAGGCCTCCACTCTCTGTGCCCACCTTCCCCAGGTTTGTCAGCAATGGCCATCTGGTTCTTATTGTCCTCAGGCTTGGTCACCACCATGGAGGTCAGAGGAGTAACAAAGTGGTACTTGAGGGACAAGTCTAGGGCCTGGGCTGTGAGGTTCTCCTTCTCGTCACCCTGGGCGTTCTTGCTGTGAGGAGCGGCAGGGCAGGAGGTCAGCCTGGAGAACAGCTCCCTGCCTACTTTGCTGCTCTGACTCCCAGCACCAGGCCCAGAGCCCCAGAGGCAGTTCAGGTCCCCTTTCCCCAGGCGGGAGCCCATTAGCACTCAGAAAAAACTGGTTCACCGGCTCCCTGGGACAGATGGATTGGATGTGCTTCCTCTCTGAGGGAGCCTCAGTTTCTCTATGTATAAAATATAAGGGGCTTCAAATGGCTACTACAACAATCACTCATGACGAGTACCCAGCACATGCCAGACCCTGCAGCAGGGGCTAATTCCATCTAAAAGAAGGCTGATGTGGTCCTCTCAAATGGGCCCAGCCTCTGCCCTGTGGGGCTGAGGTATGACCAGCCTTCAGTTGTGTTCAGCCTCATCATCACTGCCCCCAAATGTCAGACTGGGCTCCGCCCCTGGAAAAACATTCGGAAGGGCTTGGTGGAAAACTGGGCAGGGCAGCTGGGGGTGTGCGTGGGTGCACTTCCCGGGGTGTGGCCTAGACTTGCTCCTCTTGGGCAACCCCCAGAGCAGAGCCAGCACAGGGAGGTTTTGGGGCAGTGCCAGGAGCCTGGGATGGGACCCAGCTGTGTGAGGGGTGGGCCAGGGTCACCGTTTCTCCAGCAGCTGCTCAATGGTGAGATAGGCCCAGAGCCGCTCGATGTAGTTCCCAAAAATGTAGTCCTGCTCCTTCAGGGCCTTTTCCATCTCCTTCATGTCCACCTCCTCTGTGAAGGTCAGGTCGTTGACGGCCTGGGCAGGGGTAGGAGAATATGCGAGGCTTGAGGGCTGCAGGCCTGGAGCCCGTGGGCCCGGTTCAGGGCTGCACTGCTGGACCATCCGCCAGGTGGCCAGAGCCCCGTCGGTGCCTACCCCACACGCCCGCATACATCCAGACGCTGGCCCGCTTACCCCATGACCCTTCACATCTGCCTTAAAGTTGTTCATGTCCTCATCCACCAGACGCCCGGCCACCACGATCTCAGAGCCATCATAGAAGTGCTTGTAAGCGTTCTGGGTGAGGTCCAAGATGGCATTCTCGGGGTATTCCACCTCCACACCTGTCAGCAGCGGGTTGGCCACCTCCTCATAGAAGCCCTGGAGTCCAAATGAGTGCCCTGGTCATCTCAGGCCACCAGGGCAGGTGGGCATGGAGAGGACAGAGTGGGTGCGCTCCCACTGACACTTCCAAAGGTTGATGAGTCCCGCAGGCTGGGCCAGGCCTGGGTCCTGGTCTCCACTGCTACACGTCCCTGCCTGTCTGTGCCCTTCAGTATGTGGGAGCCCTCCCTGTCCCCCTAGGCAGAGACTCGGAAGAATAAAAGAGGTAAGGACAGAATCTTGGCACATAGAGAGTTCTCAAGCAATGTTTGTTTGAATGAAAGGAAGAAGGAGAGAAGGGAAGTCTGACTAGAAAAGGAGATATGGGGGGGAACTGCCGGGAATGAAGGCACAGGAGGTCCACGGCAGAGGTGGAAACACATTAGAACACACACCTGTGATGGGAAGAGTGGGGTTGCCTGATTTAGCAAATGAAAAGACAGGACATGTCGCTAAATTAGAATGTCAGGTAAACAAGAAGTTCATTTTTATTATAAGTACGTCTGTTATGGGATGAATTGTGTACCCTAAAATACTTAGGTGAAATTCCTTACCCTCAGTACCTCAAGGTATGACCAAATTTGGGGGTAGGGTCTTTACAGAGGTCACCAAATTAAAGTGAGGTCATTGGGGTGGGCCCCAATCCAATATGACTGGTGTCCTTATGAAAAGGGGAAATTTGGACCCAGAGACAGACACACAGGGAAGATGATGTGAGGAAACGGGGAGAAGACGGCCATCTACAAGCAAAGGAGAGAGGCCTGAAAGAGGCTTCCTTCACAACCCTCAGAAGGAACCACGCCAGTCAGCACCTTGATCTTGGACTTCGAGCCTCCAGAACTGGGGGACAGTCAATGTCTGTTGTTTAAGCCACTCAGTTCGTAGCACTTTGTTATGGCAGCCCTAGCAAACTAATTCAGTGTCCTATGCAATATTTAGGTCATTCTTATAGTAAAAAATTACTAGTTTTTTTAATCAGAAATTCCTATTTAACCGATGTCCTTTATTTGATCTGGCAATCCTATGAAGGAAGCAGGTGTGTTCTGTGTAGTCTGAGGACAAAATCAGAACCGTTAGTGATGGGAAAGAACTAACCAGATGTAGATTTCAACCTTAGAGGAAAATAAATTCTTTCTAATAAGTGAAATTGTCACACGATGGAACAGCTTCCTGAGGAAGGAGTGAGCTCGTCATCCCTGGAGGCATGCAAGACAAGGCATACCTGCAACTGCAAGTTGGCATCAGAATCCTCATAAATGCGCCGGGCAAACCCATGATTCTCCAGGGCCATGCTTTCCAGGAAGTTATAATTCAGGTTGTTCCCAAAGCCCAAGTTATATAAGGGGAACTTGCCCCCAATGGCGTTCCGTACATTCTCCTGGATTTTGGGGGGGCTGCTTTCACCTGCAGGAGAAAGCGGTGGTCACACTCTAGCCACAGCCCTGACACCTGTCTGGAGCAGCTCTGTCTGAAGAGATTTGACTCCTGCACGAGCAGAGCTCATGGCCACGAGCCCTTGTGGTGGCAGAGGGTGGGGAGCCCTGGCAGGGGGAGGCAGGGCCCTGCCCCTGGGGCTCACAGGCTGTGGGGTCCCTGGGGAGAGCTGCCCAAGGTCTTGCAGCAAACAGGCTACAGAGCCCGGAGCGGCAGCCGGGCACTCCGGCGCTGCGTCAGCACGGGCGCCGCCTCACCAACGTTGGCATCCCCGTCGGTCAGCATGATGACGATGGAGGTGCTCCTCTCCGGGACTCTGTGCTCCTCCCGGGCTTTGTTCAGCATGCTGATGCCTCTCAGCAGCCCGTCGTTGATGTTGGTCACTGGCACACAGACAGACAGCACCGTGGGAGGGGGCCGGCAGGGGCCGGGATGAAGGAGGTTGGGACAGCAGGCCCTGCTCATGTGCCCCGGGACGCAGTGGGACTTGCTCAATACTGACTAGTGAGTGAAGAATGAACGATTCAGTCTTTCAAAAGGGGATACAAAGACTGAACTCTCAGGGTTGCCGGAAGGATAGGAGCACATGGTGACTGTAAAAGCAATTTGGAAAACAGTCAGATGCACACCCAGCACCTCACTGGGAGGAGAACGGCAGTAAAGACATCATTTGTGATTTTTCATAAGAAACAGCCAGCGATATGGGTTCTCTGTTGCCTGATCTTGGTGGGATTTGTGGGGCACTAGGATCATGGCTTGGAAACAGAAACTGGGTTTTCCTAAACCACAGAGAAAACACCCTGATATCAAGCCTAAGGACCCCCATACCCCAACTCCCGCCTCTACCCCAGGCAGGGTCTGCAGGGCCTGGGCCAGCAGTCTGTGCCCCAAGGAAGAGGGAAACAGGCTGCACAGGCACAGAGGGAACAGTGGGAGCCCCTGCTCTCCCCTCTGTTCTTACTTCCTTGAACTTGAATATTCCTCACAAACACTCTGGCCTCCTGGATGTTCTCAGGTGTCGCTTGAACTAAATTCTCTTTCCAAGTGGTCACATCTCCACTGAACAGGATGAAATTCAGGAAGTCATCCTCTTTCACATCATCCAAGATTTTGAGGAGGGCATCCTTTGTCTGGGAAAGAGAAAGACAAACAGTCAAGAAGCTGGGAGAGGGAGCAGCAGACAGCCCTGTGTCTTCCCAGCCCTGTGGGTGGTGGGGCCTATGCTGTCTGCAAAAAAAGGTGGCAGATGCTTTGTGCCATTTTTAAAATCCTTTCCCCACCCTCCTCTTTCCCTGGAAGTATCAGCTCTGTCCACTTAAAAAAAAAAAATCTCTCTCCCCCTCGCATCCGTCACCCCGACTTGCACAGAGGAGGAGAGTACCTGCTCCATTTTCCGACCCTGCATGGAGCCGCTGACGTCAATCACGAAGACTATGTTCTTAGGCACCACGGGAAGGCCTTGAGGTGCAAAGAAGTGCACAAAGTAGCCATTGACGACCTGGAAAGGGGCAAGAGAGACTGGAGGCCCGTATCCTTTTAGCAACCTCACGTTGGTTACTCTTACAAATAGAAGCAGACTTCGCAGCCCAAGAAGATGTCTGTTTCCACCCTCCAGGGGAGGCCACACAGGCTCTGGGCTGCCTGCCATGCCCATGCTCTGCAGGAAACTTGGCCTTGGGCTGAGGCTCTAGGGTGACAACACTGGGCAATTGTAGCCCCTCCCACACCAGCCCTTACTCCACCTTGATTGGGAATCACAGCCTGATGGAGCCAGTTGGGAGGTACCTGCACGTTGGCTGGAGACTCTCTGTTCACGTCGTAGATGATGGTGAACTCTCCGTTGATGAGGGAGTCTGAACAGGTAGGGCATGAACGCTGTTGATCCAAGCTGGGCTTGAAAGACACATGGCCCTGAGGGAGGGAGATTAAGGGACTTGCTTAGCTTGGCCAGGGCCTGCCTGTTGCAGACCTCAGGCCAGGGGATGTCCTGGTGAGCCAGGAGCTGCCCTCATAGGGAGGAGCCCGGAGGTGGGCACCTGGGCAGTCCTGCCACCATCTGGCTTACACGGGCCTTTCTGAATACCTCTCTCCCCGGGGAGATCAGGGCGCCCTGAAGGGCAAGGGCATTGTCTGATTCAGCCTTTCTCTGTCCCTGTTCAGTGGGCCCCACAAGTCCTGTAGCTCAGCCTACTTGGCACTTAGCACTGAGAAGTCAGGGAGGGGAGTTTTGCACTATGAAAGGGAACTTCATGTTGGGTGGTAGTGCATGTGTTGGTGCCAAGAGGAGGGGTTGGGGAAGGAAGCAGAGCAGGGAAGTGGGAGAGGCTCCAGGGCAGGGGCGTGGCCCTGCAGAAGCCAGCAGCCCTCTGAGTGTGCTCCTCGGACCGGACCACACTGGAAGCCCTGATTAACTGAGGTTTGCTGTCCATGTAAACATTTATGCATCCACTGCCCACAACCAGCAAGACCGTGGAATAGCTGGGGGCTTTGGGGACTAGAGCCAACCACCAGCACCAAGAAGGAAGTTCCCTTTCATCTTCTGCTCCTCAGTGTAGAGTCAGTAGATCTAAATGGTCCCTCTGGCCTCAGTCTCCTTATCTGTAAAGCAGGGACAGTAAGTAACCTGCCCTGCTTAGGTAGAATGAGACCCGGCTTTTTAAATGGTTCCCCTGTCCCTCCCGTACAGTTGACACCCCAGTTTCTCTGGTGGGTCATCACCAGCAAGCAGCCCTCTGCCTTCAGCATCCTCACTCCTGACCCAGGTGGCCAGGGAGGCAGTGATGGTTGCAGATTTATCCCCCTGCCCCTCATATACATACACACACACACTTGCATCAGCCAAGCCCTGGGGCTCAGTGTGGTCCTGCTAGGGTCTGTGTTCCTGCCCCTGCCCCCCAGGCCTGAGAGGCATCTACACCACCTTTTTCCCCGAGAAAGACTTGGTGAGGGCACTGCCCAGGACGTCATTGGTGATGAACGAGGCCTTAGCGTCCAGTGTACTGATGCCCTGGGGCTCAAAGATGTCTGCCTCGATCTGAAATGTCCAAAGGTAAGGAGGTGTCACTCAGTGGTGCAGAGGCCAGCATCCAGGACAGGCCGAGGGAAGGAGTGGGTCAGTGCAGGGACCAGAGTTTGCCAAACTCCCCTCCCGGGTCCAGAGCCAGCAGCCATGGTCCAGCGACAGCTCTGTGATGGCCACACCTGGTGTCTCCCACCAAGAAAATGACCAAAAGGGCTGTCAGTGGTACTCTGACCCCACATCTCTCCCATAAATGGTGTCCAAATTCCACCACCAAAGAGTTTCCTTTGGCTTTCAGCTCTGACGTGGGTAAAATACCCACATAACCAGTTATAAGCTCTCCAGAGACGCTTTGTCATGTTGTCCCAAGGGCCCAGCACCTAAGGATGGCAGTGAGTCCAGCCCAGCCCCCTTCCCTTGGCCCAGGTGCTGTGGCCAGAACCACTGTAACTCTCCCAAGCTTCCTCAGCCGAGTGGTGGGGCCTGGACTTCTGCGTTCTGGCCCCTGCTCTGGGCTCTGCCCCAGTGACCTTCCCCCAGCTCACACCCTCGTCCACAGTTTCAGCGGGAGCTGCAGGGGCGCTTCATTACCTCAAAGTGCTCCACCAGTTGCTTGGGCTGGACCTTGAGGTACATCTCATACTGGCCCTTGTGTCTCTTCAGCAGCTCCTCATAGGTGAGCTCAAAGGTGACCCTGCTGCCTGCAGCTACGTTGACCGAGACTGTGAATTTCTCCAGCTTCCTCCCGGAAGCCCTGAATGGGGGTGCAAGACAATGTCTGCCCCCACAGACGGCACAGCCCCTCAAGTCCCAGGCCTTGGATTCGAGTCCCAGCCCCTTGGGGAAGACACTGTCCCACTCTAAGCCTCAGTTGAAAATGGGAGAATATAGTGAGAATTACAGGCACATTTTGCAATAATCATAGTAATAACAACAATAATAACCATTGCTGCTATAATTGTTTTCGCATCCTTTGAAGCACAGATGTTCTCCCCAAAGCCTGGGGTCCATACTCACTTGACCAAGCCAGCGGTCTTGCCCTGGGACACAGCCTTTTCATATTGCTTCTTGGCGACTTCCTTCTCCTTGACATTCCCAGGGTAGGTAACACCGTCGATGGTCCTGCAGGGAAAGGAAGTTGGGCGGGGCTCAAGCTGGGCCAGACTCCGCCCCCCAACCCAGCCCAGAGCCAGCAGCCATGAGGACACCCACAAGGTGAAGTTGGTGATGAAGGCTGTCTTGGGAAGCTCTACATCAAAGGAAACCTCCTTGGCGGTGTTTGCCCGGTTGATGGCCTTCGTGGTGACGACATTGTGAGCAAAGCGGGAGGTCACCTTGCAGCTGATCTTGGTGCTATGGATCTCAATGTCATCAGCCTGTGGAAGCAGAAGTGGGAGTGGAGATAACAGTGCTGACCTGCCAGCTGTGCCACTGGGAAGCCAGGTCTGCCACCTGGCCATTCCCCTCCCAAGGTCCCTTTCCAGATTCCAAAGCCCCTGCCTGGTAAGTGACCCCTCCACTGTCCCAGTCACCCGTGTTGGAAGCCTGGGTGGAGTCCTCCATCCCCATATCCAGGCGCCCACCACGGTTCTGATGGTGGGCACCTGGGCAGTCCTTCTGCCTTCGGGCATGTGCCGACCTTTCTGAGCACCTCTCTCCCCTAGGAGATCAGGGGTTTCTTGGGGGGTAGGGGCTTTGTCTGATGCAGGCCTTTGTTTCTCCCTGTTCACTGGGCCCACAAGTTCCTGAGCTCAGCCTACCTCGTTGCTCAGCAGCAAGAAGTCATTTAGGGAGCGGAGTTTTAAACCATGAAAAGGAACTTCATGTTATGCCAAGAGGAGCGGGAGGCGGGAGGGAGCAGAGGAAGGGGGGGAGGGGACCCTGCTCTGCCTCCTTAACCCTGTAATCTTTCCATGCAGCTGTAGCCAGTGACATTTTGTAAAACCCCAAATCTGACCCTGCCTCCCTCCCACTAAAGCCTTCCCATACTCCCCATCACCCTCAGGGTAGTGTTCCCACGGCTCTGAGAGCCTCCAGGCAGGCTCTACCTCCTCCACTCCACCTGCTCCAGCCAAGCCAGGACCCACCAGGGTCAGCGGCCTGTCCTGCTCACCTTTCACACCTCCACTTAGAATGATCACATTCACGCACTCTACCCAGTTGTGTCGTTTGGTAATTTCCCGATTCTGTCTCCCAAATAGGTACTCATTTCCTGTGTCGAAGGGGTGTGTGGGGCGGGCCTTCATGCCCTCAATACCCTCTTTCCCATGGGGTGGGGGTGGACCGAGGGAGGCTCTAGGGAGATGTCTGGCTTAAATATGGATATATAAAGATGCTTCGTGAGGGTGTGATGGGACCATTCACGTGTGTCCCCAGCCCAGCTTGGTACTGGCAAGTGCCTGGTGTTTGTGGAAGGAAGGCCTGGTGGAATGGCTGTCGTCCTGAGTGGCATCTGGTGAGGTTCCGAGGGGCATGGTTCTAGGGCACTTTTTCCCGGGCATCTTGAGTCGCATGGGAGTCTGCCAGGGCAGGGGACCGTGAGCTGTTTGCCAGCTGTGAGGGACCTGCGGTTGTGCAACCGTCTCCATCCTGCTCTACCCCACCCTGCCCCATCCCTGGTGAAAGTCCTCACCCGTTCCGGGAGGCTCCGTTTCTGCAAAAACAAAGACAAACATAGAGGTCAGGCTGAGGCAAAGGCCACTTAGTCGGGGCCAGAGTGAGGCCAGGGTGACCCCCACACCTTGAGGGGCCTCTGGACATAGGACCCACCCGGAGCCACATGCCAGAGTAGGAAGGGGAAACTAAGGTCTGGAGGGCAGGTCTCCAGACTACCCAGGGGAGCAACTCTGGGTACCCTCCCTGCCCCACATACCCCGACTCACTCTGCCTTACCCTGCACTCCAGGCCCCTGAGGCCTCCTCTCAGAACACCTCGCCACCACTGCACCCCACAGGGCTCAGCTCAGCCCTTCTTAGAGGCTTCTGCCCTTTTCTCAGACGTGGACCTTCATAGGTTTACAGTGAGGTGAGCATTTCCTGATATATCACCCATTTCACAGGTGGGGAAGCAGAGGTGCAGGGAGATTTAAGAGCCTTGCTCAGGGTTAGATGGCAGCTTTGGAGCCCAGTTCTCCTAACACCCAGCCCTGTCCCCTGCAGCTCACTACTGCCCAACCCTCTCCCTCCCCCTCACCCTGTAGAGGACCGCCCAGGCTGGTACCTCTGCTGGTGTGACGACCGGGATGGTGAATAGGGGACAGATTTACCTCAAGCAGCCGGGAGGGACTTCTTGGAAAGCCAGGGACCACCAAGCCGGAGAGCAGGGCCAAGATGATGCAGGGCCATTGAACAGACGCCATCACTGAGCACGCAGGCCTGACTTGCTGTCTTTATATGAGCCAGCTGACCAGTTGGGTCAGTGACCTGCAGTGCAGGGTGGGAGGATCAGGGGCGGAGGCTGTCTGGGAAGCTGGGGCGTGGGTGGAATAACGGGACTTGGATCTGCCTGGACCAAGGGGGCCCAGTGGGTATTGTCAACAGTGTTGGGACTTTACTCCCAGTGGCTGGGGGACATGGAGAGAGCAGAAACTGTGCTGGCAAAGGAGCCCTGGGACTCCCTGGGTGGGGGCGATAGTGACAGGATGTGGAGTCACATTTAAAGCAAATGGCATCGTTCAGCATCATTGCCTCTTCCCCACACCACTGACATGGCCTCTGGATCGCAGCCACCCCCTTCTCCAGGAAGCCAGGGCACAGAACCAGATCCATCACTCTTAAGGCTCTGACCTCCATGGCTGAAGCCCTTGCTCATTATCCTTCTATGGATCTCGTGGCCCCAGGGAAAGGACAAACCCCAAGTCCTGTGATCCAGCTCTCTCTGCAATCTGGCTCCAACTTGCTTTTCTGAATTTCCTCTCTTCCCACTGGCGTGCCCTCCCCTTCTCTGCACCTCGCATCTCTCATCTCTGCCAGCTCCAGTACCCTCCTTCCTCTTTCATCCCCTAGCTCACCACAGGTAGCCCTGCTCCATCGTTACCCAGTGTTGAAGTTTGCACATTCACGACTGTGCAAACCACTTCTAGACTCCAGACTTCTGCAGGGCCAGGCCATGTCACATTCATCCTTGCATTCCCAAGGCCTGGCCAAGGACTCAGCAGCCTCGACCTCTTAAAGAGTCATTCTCCAAAAGTCTCCAGTGAGGCTGGAGTGCTGGCCTCCAGGACAATGGGAGCTGCAGCGGCAGGGTCTGGTCCCCTTCTCCTCAGGACTGGGAACTCCTGGGTCCCACCAGGACCCTGCCAGCCCCTGAACCTCCCAGAGTGGTAACCATGTACCTGCCATACCCATGCCCTTCTGAGCAAAGTGACCTCTGAATCAGCCACTACTCAGTGGAGTTGGTGAGGAAGCTAATGTATGGATTCTGTCATGGCCGTGGCTGAAAGCTCTGCACCTGACTGTGAGATGTACAGAGAGAACTGACTGCTAGGAACAAAGAGGCAGTGAGAAACTGCCTCATCTCCAAATACTTGGAATTTTATAAGAGGGACAACTCGAAATAAGAATTCTAAGGCTGCTCAAGAGGCCCCTGAGGGACACCTGGGGACTTGGAGGGAGCCAGAGTCATCATGCAGAATTTAGAATTAAATGGAATCTAAGAAATCTTCATGTTCACCCCATTTTCTCTATATACAGGAGGGAAAAATGAGTCCTGAAATGGGCTCAGAGTGACCTTGCTCAGAGTGACCATCCAGCCGGCAGCCCACAGCTCTCCCTTGAGAGGCCAGGCTACTCCAGACAACAGGTTGGTCTCTGAGACCCTACTGACCGCCCCCCAGCCTGCCACTAAGAGCTCTGTGTCCCCCAGGCCCTGGGGCAGCCATGCAGCTCAGCATTTGTGTTATTGATCTGGGCGCTCATGGGCCTTGTTTGGAGTGGGAACTGAACAGAAGCCAGCAGAGAACAAGCAGAAACCCTTTGGAAAGAAGTGGGTGGAGGCCCATCAACTTTCACCTGAAGGGCCAGCAGCTCCCCAAAGTGTAGTTTCACCTCCCTGCACCCTGTGACATTGCACTTATCTGGACCTGAGGCAAAGCCAAGGAAAGGAAGAAACCCTGTTGGGGTATTTCAGGAATCAATGTAAGGAGCCACCAGGTGGGCTGCCATTCTGGCTCCTGAAATCACAGCTTCTGAGCAGTGGCTATCTATCTTTGGGAAATAAACTCCCAGCTGGGACATTGAGCTGAGGGTGGGGACCTGGGAACTGCCTCCTGAGACTCTTACCCGAGTGGATATAACCTCCAGCTCCTGGTAGGGCTTCTTCAGGACCCCAAGTCCATATATAGGTATTACATGTTTCTTTCATACATTCATTTTAAGTCATACTTTGGAATATCTGACATTAAATCCCAGCTGGCTTTGGCCATCAGCCACACAGCCTGAGTGGAATATTTACATGGGGGTAGTTAAGCACACAGATGCTGATGCCACACAGCATGGGTTCAAATCCCAGCTCTGCCATTTACCAGATGAGTGATGTTGGACAAATCACCTAACCTCAGTTTTCTAAGCTGTAAATGGGCCTGATAAAAGTTTCCCCTACGGCTGCTGGGAGCATATATTTAGTTAATTCAACTAACGTACTTAGAACAGTGCCTGGCTACAAGAAGCAGTGTTAGCTATGGCTGTTGCTGTTGCTGGTCATTCCTGCACTTGCTGCCAGAGTGTCATTTGGTCCCTGGACCTGTGGGGGGAGCTCTGTGTGGAGGGCACTCAGGGCATTCAGGAGGCATGGAGCCAGGCAGTGGCAGAGCACAGGGTGCGGTGGGGTGAATTGGTGTGGGATTCCTCCAGGCCTCCAGGTCTGCTGTGACTCCTGAGCCCTTCTGAGGGGCAGCATCTTGGGTTGCCTCCCTGCCATCCACCCTCCCAAAGAGCAGCCAGGCTGGGCTGGGCATAGCCTCTCTTTAATGAAAGTCATCGGTGCTTTGACACAGGACCAGGTTGGATGGGGAGGTGTGGTCTGGGCCCCAGGTCAGGATGCTGTCCTCCTCCTCTGCCATGGTTCCAAGGCAGGACAGGTGTGCTGGCAGGGGATCAGAAGATGTCAGGGACAATATAGTCGGTGTGAATGCCATCGATCAGCCCGGCCCCGTTGTTGTGGACGAACCAGCAGGTCACCTCGGTCCCATGCCGGGGGTCATTGCTGTAGTCTTTTTGCAAGCCTCTGGGGAGAGAGAAGTCAGCTGGGGCCACCTTTTGGAGCCAGCAGGGCTTCCCAGGAAGCCTACCCCACCCATGTGACACCTGGAGGAAGGCCTGGACAAACAATGGCAACAGCAAGGCCAGAGATGCCGGCAGGGCAGCCCACCCACCTGGTGACCGTCAGCTGGTGGTTCTTCACCACCATTGTGGCATCTGTCTTTGTGGGGCCCGAGCCCGGGCGGAGGTCAGACACTTTATAATCAAAAGGGTGAAAGAATTGTCCTGGAAAGGCACATGGGAGGCAGCAGTTATTGTCAGGGAGACTTGCTTTGCACTCAGTGGGTGCTCACTGGAAGTTTAGAGAGTTGCTTGAACTGTTTTTTGTTTTTGTTGTTGTTTGTTTGTTTGTTTTAAGGGCTTGACTCTGATAAATTGTGGTATCAAACCCACGTTTTTAGTTCACCTGCTATAGAGAAGCGGATACAGTGTCAGATGGTTGTACCTTTTTGGACCAATTCCAGATGAATCTGGCTGGGAGAGAAGTTTGACGGGTAGGGGCCCATAGAGAGCAGAGTCTACAGCAAAGCCACAAGGAGAAGCAGTGTGGCTGATGACCCATCCCACCCTGGAAGTCTCTGGGAGCACACTGGACCTTTGTGTCTGTTCACTGGGCCTCTCCCCTATCACTCCCAGGCTTACCTACACTTTAGTTTCACTGTGTGTTTGATCACAGCCTTTTAGAGGGACCAGACCCTCACCGCACAAGCTCTCTTTGGAGTGCTGAGCCTTGGAGGCCGTGTTGGAGGAGGGCTGTCCTGACACCCAGCTGCAGAGCTGACCAGTCCACTGGCTTCACCCCCCGCAGCCCACAGCTCTGCCTGCCTCATCAGCCATACCCAGCAGCCCGTGTGTCCGCGCCGACATCCTGTGACTATCCAGCACGTAGAAGCCCAGGAAGTCCTGGGGGATGGCACTCCCCTTCCACACTCGATGCAGGACGACCTCGAAGGTGCCCCCGTCCTCCACGGATACCACCAGGTTCCTCTTCCTGTTGATGGTCACCACCACCCTGCAGGGCCAGGTGGCCATGAGGACAGGTGTGGGTGCACTGCACCCTCTCCATTCCACCACACTTGTCTCTGGGACCCAGCTCTTATGACGACCCCCACCCTCACCCCCAGATGGTTGTGTGTTACCTGTTCCACGCTTCTTCCCACATGTTGCTATTGTATATGGGGCCCTTACAATGTGCTAGTCCCTAGGCCAAGCCCTCCATGTGAACTGCATCATTCAAGTATCACTCTGCTCCTATGAGGACTAAGGCTCAGAGAGGTTAAATAACTTGCCTAAGGTCACACAGCTTGGCCTCCAGCCTGTCTAATATCAGAGTCTGTTCTTTGACTCCTGCTCATCGCCTATGTCCTCCACACCAGACTCTGCCTACATCTTCCTATAGCTCTGCTGCCTGGCATTAGGCTCTGGTGCTCAGCAGAATTTGTTGAATGAATGCAGGAGTGAATGAAGGAGCAAACATGGGACAAGGCATACTAAGACAGGTGTTTAAAGAGAAGCCCAGAGACGTTCAGCAGAGAAAGAGACTAGGAGGACTTCACAGAAGAGGTGGCCTTTGTGCTGAGCCTGACGGGATGGGCCGGTGTCATGTGGTAGAGATGGGTGTGGACTGCAGGGTGAAGACGCAATGGGAGCATAGGCATCTAGGCAGCTGGGTCCAGAACACACGTCCAGAAACCAAAGGAAATGGGGGCGGGGGTTCCACAGGGTCTACATGTCTGCACGGCCTACATAGAAGCCACGTGAATGTCATTCACTGACACAGCTCAGGGGACAACGAGGGCCTGGCAGGCGCAGGCAGCAGAGCCAGCTCTGGGGCTTCTGCCTTGGTCCCCTGCCTCCCTGCCCAGGCCCCAGGCCCAGCCCCATTACTCGTCCTGCCGCAGGGAAGCCTGGTCTCTCCAGGAGAACACGGGCCCTCCTGAGCCAGGGTTCAGCGTGATGTTCTGTGGAGTCACTTCCAGCTGAAAGCCCGTCACAGGGTTTGCGATCCCCAGCCGCCCGAAGTACGTGCCCTCATGCTGCCCGGGGCTCCTGGCCTTGTTGCCAATGAGCTGCCCATTCACTGAGAAACCTGCAGTGAGGCGAGGAGCCGTCCAAGTCAGGGAGGGGCCAGCTCTTGTGAGACCCTCACCCAGCCTGCCTTAGCTCATGCCCCCTTTCTGGGAGATCCCCACACCCCACCCCTGCCACGCCATTTTTGAGGGTCTTACCTCCCGAGGGGAACCTTTAGGATTGGTACCGGCTGCACACACACTACCTCCTTCCCCTCCCCACTCCACACTAACTATCCAGTACTTAGCTCTCTGGTCTGGGCCCTGAAGGAGGTCTTACAGGACTTGGCCTGTCCCTTCTCTGTGGCCCCAGTCCCTGACCCAGGGGCAGATCACAGTAGGTGCTGCAGACACATTTGTGAGGCCTCTTCAGAGAGGCCTCCTCTGACCTGAGCAGCCAGAAAGCCCCCTCACCCTCATCACTATCCTAACACAGCAGTTCTCATGCTTTGAAATTGTCATCTAAGAATTTGTTCACATGTTGGTCTCCTTTCCCTAAACTCCGGGAAAGCAGGGACTTTGTCTCAGTTCCCACTGAGTCCCTGGGCCCTGGTTGGTGCTCAGCAAACATTTACAGATGGACCCACTGGACTGGGAGGATGGGAGAAGTGACTGAGAGATAGAGGGAGTCATTCCCATCACCCGAGCACTGCGGGGGAGATGGGCTCCAAGGCTCTCTCACCCATGCTAAGGGAAAAGTCAGCAGGATGGCTGCATACAGGAAAATGAGAGGCCCCATGTTTAAAAATTGTACAGAATTTCAAGACAGCAAGAAGAGAGCATTAAACCGAGCCTGGGGCCCTTCTAAATCTTGGGTCCTGAGCGCCTGCCTAGGTCACCTGCCCATGAAGCAGGCCCTGTGTAGGGCCCAGACAGGTAGATGGGGCGAGAAGGAGGCAAGTTGAGGTGAGCCAGGTGATAGGTACACTAAGTGTAGAAAGCGGAGGCCATGGCTACTGTCCTGTCCACAGCTGAGTGTTGAGAGCAGAGGCGCCCAGTCCTGACCTGTCTGGCAGAGGGTGGATGTCACCATACCTGTGTTGGGATCCTGCACCAGGCTCAGGACCACCCCAGGTTCTTCATTGATGTTGAAGCACAAGGTGTCCTCCTTCTGGGGCACATGGATGATGAAGTGGGGGTCAGTGTCCACTGGGGGCACAGCATGGAGTTCATTAGGTTGGGTATTGAGCAAATGGAGCCAGCCGCGGGCAAGGGTTCCAGCAGGCAGGGGTGTCCCTCAGACCCGCCCGAGGACTCACCACCAGTTACTATGATTGGCAACTTCTGGGCACCGGGGTCAGTTGGAGAAGGCTGCTGCTCAGCTGGCAGCACAAATGCTGACCGGTGAGAGTGAATGGTATTTAGAAGGAAGGCAGCTGGACTTCCCTGAAGCTGCTGGCTCTTTTTCCGAGACCCTTCCCACCCCTGAGGCCACAGGAGCAGGAGTGGACACAGAGCCCTTGATGACTCTCAGGCGATGGGAAGAGAAGTTTGGGCTGACCCTCTCTGCTTCCTTCCATGGGGACCAGGTGGGGCTGGTGGCATAAGGGTGGGGGAGGCCAGGCCCACATCAGGGGTACTGTCTGAGGGTTCCCAGTGAAAGGCCTTGAGGAGAGCTGGAGCAGAGGAAGGAAGCCTTGGGCTGTTGTTTCCTCATCAGGCATAACCTAGGGGCTTTGCTCAGGACTGAATGGACAGCCTAGAGACTGTAACATCTGGAGGAGAGAGGTATAGATCTGCATCATCAAATGGCTGCCACTTACACCTTCTCGGTCCCAGCATCTCTGTACAGGACAACAATAGAGGACAGTGTCACGGTTGCCACCCCACGTACACCTCATTCCCCAAGTGCACCCAGGGCCCCGAAGCCAATCAACTCTCCCCAGGGTCCCAGGTCTCCTCACAGACACACGCTCACACAAGGGCCCCAATAGAGGCAGGCGGGGGGCCGGGAGGGAGTGGGTTCTGGCTGTGCAAGGGTCCCCATGCACACAAGAGGGAGCTCCTAGACTGTGGTGAAGTGGGCAAGGGCATTTTGGGGAAGAAGAAACCCTGAAGGGCTGGAGGCAGGGAACTGTGGGGGTGGGGAACTGTGTGCCTGGTCGCTGGAGCAAATGCCACTTGCCCTGCCACCGGAAACCCCTTGAGAAAACCAATATGATTTTAAAACTCACCCAAGGGCAGAGAACCTGGAAGGGAGAGAAAGGGAAGAGAATTAAAGCCCAAGAGACTTTTGGCCTTCAGAATCCTCCCCAAGGCCCACAGCCTCCCCTTCTGCAGGGCCCGTACCCTCCTCTGGCTTGTCAATGATGGGCTCCAGGCCGTCCTCGTCCACCATGCCCCTCATGGTCATGGAGGTTAGAGGGGTCACGAACTGATAGGCCAGTGACATCTCCAGGATCTTGGCCGACAGCTTGGCTTTCTCCTCCCCCTCCATCTTCATCCTATGAGACAGACACCTGCTCCCAGCCCTGCAGCTTGGGCAATGGACTTGCAGTCCCTCATCCTTTCAGTCATTTGTTCACTCACTCATTCACCAAACAGGTACCGAGCACCTGCAGTGTCCCCATTCAGTGGCTGTTCTTCAAGGACCTCATGATTTAAAGACCTCCTACACGGAAAACCTGGACACTTGACATGGCTGGGGGCTGTGCCTCGGAAATGCACAGAGAACGTAACAGCTATGAGATTCTGTGCACGTGCTCTCCCCTCTGAGGCTCAGTTTGCTTGCTCATCTGCTCAGTGGGGATAATGAGGAAGTTTCCCCTGCACGTTGTGAGGATTAAATGAGTGTGTCTGGGCACGGCAGCCCCACAGTAAAGGACAGCCTCCTCTGCAGCAGCTCAGTGGGGACAAAGAGGGGGCTGCCTGTGGCCCCTGGGACTCTGCCCACACTATTGACTAACTGGTTGATATTAACTCAGTGAGCAAAGCAGAAGGGCAGTAAATCTGACCTGCTCACAACCTCAAAGGCCCAGAACCGCCTCTTCTCTGTTCACCTTGTCAGTCCAAAGGCCTTTGGGTGGAGGGTGCCCACCAGGCAGCTGCAGGGGTCATACCTCTTGGCCAGCAGCTCCTGGATGGTGAGGTAGGCCCAGAGGCGTTCGACATGGTTCTCCAGCATGTGGCCCCGCTCTTGGAGCAGTTTCTTCATCTCTTCTTCATCAACCAGGCAGGTTATCTTGAATTCTTGTCTCTCCTGAGGGTTGTGATAGAGAGAGGTGGTGAGCCATTAGGAACACAACTGCTGGCTGGTGCTTGAGGCTCCAAGAGGACCCACTCTTGTCCGGTCTCTGCAGCTTCCTTCTTAGCAAACCCCCCTTTCCTAAGCCTGCTCTCCTCATCCTCATTCATCCATTCTTTCCACAAAAGCTTGCTAAGCATCCTCCGTGAGCCAAGCTGGCCTAGGCCCCGGGCATCCCAGGACCTCGCCCCACAACCAGGCCCTGCCCTCGTGGAATTGCTGTCTCTGAGGGATGCCAACAAGCACCCATTTGTTTCAGCTATGTCGCTGTTTCCACCACGCCCTGCTCCTCCAAACACCCACCATGACCCTGGCGGGCTGAGCCATTCAACCTGCCACAGTACATGGCTGTGCCTTATCTCCCCAGCCACAACAAGGGGGCACCATTTCCTAAGGGCGTCCCATGTACCAGACACTGTGAAAGCAAATTATGTGGATTATGCCATTTACTCCACACAACTCTCCAATGCAGTGTTACCCCTGTGATATAGAAAAGGAAACTGAGGCCTAAGGAGCTGGACCCATTTGCTGAAGGTCACCCAGCTGGTCAGAGTGGAGCTGGGGTCCAGCTCAGCTCTCCCCACTCAAAGCCTGAGTTCTGCACCCTCAACCACCCTGTGGGGCTCGAGTCCACACCCAGCAGGGCAGGGTCCGGGTGTCACACACCCTGCCTCCCAGTGTGTACATGCACACACATGCCACACTGGCTCAAAGCCAGGTGCACAGTAGGTGCTCAGGAAATGCTTGTCAAGTGAGAAAGAAGAGGCTGGCCTCTTGCTCTCTCATGCCTTGAGGGAATGATGGGAGAGGTAGCACGCGGCCCGTTTTGGGCCAAGGGACTACAACTAATCAAGGCCACGTTGACCCCATTCCAGCCTGGGATATCTGCGTGTAGGAATATTCAGGCCTGGGGTGTGTGTGTGGCACGTGCAGTGGTGGGGGCACTCTTCTGGGGGAAAGAGAGGCCCCCTGGGGGAGGCAGGGGTGGGGGACAGTGTGGGTTTGGAGCCTCTGGGTGCTACCCAGCCTCTGCACTGTCCTCAGCCCACAATTTACCCCACGGGCCTGCACGTCAGCCTTGAAGTTGCTCCGTTTGTTGTCAGCAATGCGCCCGGCCACCACGATTTCCGAGCCCGCGTAGTGCTGTTTATGGCTGTGCTGGGTCAGGGCCGAGACTATGTCCTGGGGGTATTGCAACTCCACGTCCACCAGCAGGGGGTTGGCTACCTGGTCATAGAAACCCTGCAGGGATGGGGGGTGTGGCCTCAGAACTGATAGGTCGCCCAGGGCCCCCAATGGGAAACCCACTCACAAAGTGGGGTGTTGGGATCCACACTTTATAGAAAGAATCATAGGCTCAGAAATGTTAAGTAACTGGCTTGAGGTCATACAGCTAACTCGAGCCCATGCCAAAGCTTTATCTGCTACTCTAGGCTGATGGGCAAATGGCTGTGAAGGCAGGGCGTCTCATGGGCTGTTGTGGGTGGTGCACTGGGGGGCAGGGTAGGGTGGGCGAGGAGGAGACCTGCAGCTGCTGGGTGGCATCATGGTCCTGGTAGATTCTCTGGGCCCGTCCATTGTTCTCCATGGACATGATTTCCAGGAAGTTCAAGTTCACATCATGGCCAAAGCCCAAGTTGTAGAGCGGGAACTTGCCCCCGATGGCATTGCGGACGTTCTTGAGGATTTGGTAATAGTCCGTCACTCCTGTAGCCACATACCCAGGCAGTGACTGAATCCCAGCTCAAGGGCACGTGGAGCACGGGGGTGGGGGTGGGGGGGTGTTCTGAGGCACACTCCCTGGGAGCCACGCCTCCCGTCTTAGTCCATCTCCAGGCCCCACCTACATCTTGAGGCAATGCCTCCTGCTGGCTCACCTGGGCCCGCAGGAGGCATTGCAACAGTTGCTAACCTCTCATAAGCCTTGCCCATGCATACGGGTCCAGCACAAGCAGATCTGATTCTGCTCTAAAGCCTCCCATGGCTCCTTGCTGTGGCTTGCAAGGCCCTGCTGACCTGTCCACCCTTGTTTCACCTATGCTGCACGTGCAGGCTCAAGCTACCCCCTCTGCCAGGGATCTCTTCCTGCTTTTCCTCTCCTCCTTCGAGACTGAACTCATGGGTCACCTCCTCCAGGAAGATTTCTGGGACCTTTCCTGGGCGAGGTGCCCCTTGTCCGTGGTCCTGCAGCCTCCTGGCACCCTTTTCTTTCCGGGTACCCAACAGAGCTTCTGCTCCTGCGTCTGCCTCTCTCATGGGCCCTGGCCTCCTTAAGGATAGACATGTCTTGTTCTCTTGGTATCTCTTCTTGGTCCCTAGTCCTGTGCTTGGCACACAGACAGTGCTGAATACCTAGTTCATTAAACTCAACCAAGAATCCTGCCCATCCTCCTTGGCAGGCAGAAACGTCCCCAATTCCCCAGCTCAGGACAGAAGTATGCCTTGGAGCCCATGCAGACGTTACAGTCTAAACGCTGTTTTTAGATCAGTGCTTGCCTTCATCCTAAACCTTTCACCTCCCTCCCCCAGTGGTTAGGTTTCCAAGTGCAGCTTGAATGCCTTCAGGAATGAAGAGAAGAGTACCTTCTGAGGTATCCCTCCAGGTGCTTACCCTCTGTGGGCTCGCCATCTGTCAACATGATGAGAATTGGGGCATGGTTGCTGACTCCTGGGACACTTTCCCGAGCTTTGTTTAAGATCTCAATTCCCCGTAGCAAACCTCCATTCATGTTCGTGGCTGCAGAGGAGAGAAAGCAGACCCATGTATGCCTTCATTCTGAGAGGACAGAGGCAGCAGCAAGGTGGCCCGAGATGCCCGCCCTTACCCCCAGCCAGGGAGAAGCGCCGAATGAAGTCCTGAGCCGCTAGCACATTGGCGGTAGATGCCTGCACCAGCGAGCCCCTCCACGATTGCACTTCAGTCCCAAAGAGGACCAGGTCAAAGTAGTCCCCTGGCCGCATGTCCCCCAGGATTTTAAGGAGCGCCTCCTTGGTCTGTAAGGACAGACAGGACAGTCAGTGGAGAGGCAGAGCCCCAGGACAGCGCCTTCTGTCAGCTCCAGATACCCATTTCAGAGCTCCACAGGGCAGAGGGACATGGCGGACAAGCAAGAGGGGCTGGCCAGGCGGTGCCAGGAGAGGGGTTCCTGCAGGGCCCTGGGGGTGGATGAGGAAGAGGGAGAAATCCCAAACCCAGGCTCTGGTGGCAAACCAATACTGTGTGGGTGATGGGACCGAAGGAGCTTCCGTTAGGTGAACTGTTAAAGGCACGGTTTACCTGCTTCACTTTCTGGCCTTCCATGGAGGTGCTGACGTCAATCACAAAAACCAGGTTCTTGTTTAGATGAGTTAAGTTTTTGGGTGCAAAGAAGTGGGCAAAGTGGTTACCGGAGACCTGAAATACAAAAGAACGAGCGAGGACTCTCACAAGCACCCCCGCCCATCCTTGGGGTCTTGGGCCTGAAGCTTCCAGCTCACCAGGAGGTCACAGGGCTTTTCGCGTTTGACATCATAGGTCACCTTGAAGTCCCCATTCAGCAAGGTAGTGGAGCATGTGGGACAGGATTGCTGCTGACCCACGGTAGGGCGGAAAAGCACATGACCCTGGAACCATCAAAGACATGAGGCATTCATTACTGGGTTGTGTAGCTGTAAGTAGGATATTTGCAAAGACGACATAAGGGGTGTGTGTGTGAGTGTGTGTGTGTGTGTTGCACAGGCACAGAAATGAGTCAGGTGGGCCCCTCACACAGCTGCTGAGAGTACACGGTTGTAGGTGGTAGGAGAGAAGACCTGTTTCTTTGCTTATATGCTTCTGAATCACTGGGATTTTCTACCGTGTTTCCCCGAAAATAAGACTTAACCAGAAAATAAACCCTAGCATGATTTTTCAGGATGACACCCCTTGAACATAAGCCCTAATGCATCTTTTGGAGCAAAAATTAATATAAGACCCCTGGTCTTATATTAATGGTTAATATCGTACCGTGTTATTTTTGGGGAAACATGGTACAATAAGCATCACCACTTCGGGTACAAAATGAAAACAAAATAATAGCAATATGAGAACATCTGTCAACTCAAACTGTGGAGTAAAAAAGCAAGACAACCACACTGTGCTGGAAAACAGAACCCACCTGGATAAAGAGCAGAGGCTGGAAGGAAAGTCCCAGAGTGGGAGCTGAAGTACGCACTGACCTGGTGTGGGTGCTCAGGGAAATGAGGCGTGGGTTTTACTCGGTACTTTTCTATACTTCTGTACTTTCCAAATTTTCTTTAAAGACTGTTTTAGTTTTTGTTTGTTATAAAAGTAAGACATGCTTATAAAAAAAGAAAAAGAAACTTGAAAAGAATTGATAGGAAGACGAAGAACCATCCCCTTGGTCTGCTACTGAACGCAAGCATGTTTGCTAACACTTGGGGGTGTCATATTTTGTTTAAAAGGAACCATTCCAAAACTGTAAGAAACATTTCTTTTAAATGAATTGTGATGGAGTCACTCCCAAAGCTAGGTGAGCACTAAAGGGTTTGCTCCTAGCTCCAATTAAGGGTGAGTTAGGAAGCAGGGCACTAGCTGGGTATCACCCACCCATATGCCAAACTCTTCCAGGGCCTGGGGAGGGAGCAAGCAGTGCGCTTCTGGGATTCCAGTAAATGGGTGGCCCGTGATAAGTGGCAAGTGGCTGGGTAGGCCAAAGGCCTTTCCAAACTTAACATGTTTCCAAGCACCCTGGAGTTTGGAATCCTAACTTCAATAGCATATGGCCTTTGCTCATATGCTTCCCATAGGTGTGAGAAATTGAGGTTCAAGAAAGCCAGCAGCTCACCCCAGACCACGCAGCCAGTGTGAGCGCCTTCCCCAACCTCAGCATTAGGCTTTTGCTAAGTTGCTCTGAGAACCAGGAGTGCCAAATACCCCTGGGATATCAACCATGAATCGCCTGCCTCTCTCACCCGTAGGGAAGCCTGCAGCCCCTGCCTGGTTCCCATGCCAAGCTTGGACACTCCATAAGGATTGAGCCAGATTGAGAACTCTCAGAGGGCCTCCCAGCACCCCAGCCATCCCACGCACCTCTTTGCCTGAGAATGACTTCTTGATAAGTTTGGTCGCCTGTTCCTTGGAGAGGAAGGACATCTCAGCATCCAGCTTGCTGATCCCCTGGGGCTCAAAGATGTCCACGTCGATCTGCATCATTGAAGCGATTCCTGCTCTAAGGCTCACATTTGGGCCGTCATCAAGTCTCAGCCAAGAGCCCACATGTGTCCTGACCGCCTACTGTGTGCAGCACTCACTCAGCCCTCAGCAAAGGGCCTGGCAAGCCATAGGAACTCCAAAAATATTGGCCAAATGAAGATACGGATGCCTGTACCCCTCAACTTGGCCATCACTGAGGTGCCAGAGTCCTTAAGCTGCCCAGGACTTTCTGGTTTACAAGCTACCTGGACTTTCGGTATCTCTTGTAATCAATCCTTGGGGCAGTCCTGGGACACACAGAAACCCCCATTTAACAGATGAGCAAGCTGATGCTCAGAGAAGAGAAGGAGGTTGGAGGGTTCAGGGAGCTCCCTGCCCACAGAGAGCCCATTGGAGCCCACCCTGAGGAGTCAGTCCCTTCCCTGTGTGCTCAGGCCCGGGATGGCACACGATGGGTACCAAGCCAATGCTTGGAACCACAGCAAGGGAGAGGCAGGAGCCCTTCTCCTGAGAACACACCCCTGGGTGTGCAGTCACCTTCAATCTACCTCAAAATGCTGCACCAGCTGCCTGGGCTTGACCTTGATGACAATGTTGTACTGCGTAAGTATTCGCTTCAGCACCTCCTCGTAGGTCAGCCGGAACATGACCTTGCTCCGGGGACCAATGATGAGGCGGATAGTGAACTGCTCCATCGTTCTCCCCGAGGCCCTGGACATGCCACCAGAGGCAACAAGACATACAAATGGTGACATGTGGTTCCTTGTCACCTAAAGCATGGGTCTCAGAATCAATTTCTCTTATTTTAGTACTGCTCCCAGGTGTCCTTAACCCTTTCCCTGTCTTAACTAGCTGGTCAGGGTCAGGGCCAAAGGACAGGGCCCCACTTGCCCTGATGGCTGGTCTGGCAGATGGGCCAGTCAGCACCAGCCTTGTCCAGTGCACCTGTGCTGGCGTTTGGGTTTGGGCACTTTGCTCACTTCCCCTTAACCTGGGGCTGCTCTCCACCTATGGCTACCTCGCAGTCATCAGATTTGTCCTGGCTGGGGACAGAAGCCTCAGAGACTGGGCCTGCAGAGCACAGGACTCACCTGACAAGGCCAGCATTCTCTCCTGAGATGGCTGCTTTCCGGTACTGTTTCCACGCAGTCACTTTGTCCTTTATGTCCCCGATGAATGCTTTTCCATTTGCTGTGCTGCAGGGGGAAGAAGTACTCAGGGGAGGTTCCCCTTCCTGACCACACGGGTCCTTCTTACTAAAGGTGCTCCCAGCCCAGCCCCTGAGAAGGCCCTGTCCAGTGAGCACTCATGGGAGGGTGTCTCCTGTGGGCCTCCCACAGTCCACAGAGTTCCTCAGGGACCCCTTGTCAAGGACACACACATGGCAAAGTCGCTGATGAAAGCCGTCTTGGGGATCTCCACGTCAAAGGCCACTTCCTTCGCTGTGTCAGCAGTGTTGGCCACTTGGCTGGTGATGACGTAGTGGGCGAAGCGTGAGGTGACTTTGCAGTTGACTTTCAAACTCCGGATGATCACACCATTGACAGTGAGATGTGAGGGCGCTGGGGCCTTGGCTGGGGGCCTCTGAGCCAGTGAGAGACCTCATGTCATATTGGGGCTCAGCACCCGGTTCTGACGGACACAAGGGCACCTGAAGAACAGAACAGACCTCCCAGGGAGACCCTTTCGTTCTCTCTGCCCAAGACCGTGCAGTCAGGGTGGGGGAGCCCCCATTTCCAGGACACGGGAGTCCCTCTGCCCAGGATAGTAACAGAGGGGCACACCCCCAGGGGGCAGGAAAACCAAGGCTGTACTAATAGCCCACCACAGACTCCTTTGCGGAGACTCTCACTCACTGTGTCCACAGCCTGTCGCTTCTGTAAAACAAACCAGGGTCAATGTAAGTGTGACTGTTTGTTAAGGGATAGGAATGGGACGCAGCTCGTAGCTTCTTCCCCTTGGCCTCACCTCGCCAGTCAGAGCTGGTCAAGGTGAGTGAGGGTGGCCCCAGCCCCTGGGGTGAGGGTCTGTGTCCCTTCAGGGCCCCATCCAGGCCCAGCTGTTGGTTTCTGCCCTGAGGGTTTACCCACATACCTCGTTGCCTTTGGGCCTTTTGGGTGAACCCCGGGCAGGCATGGCCTGGAGGGTGAGGAGGGACACGCACAGCAGCAACCGTAGCCGCATGGCACCGTCCATGGTCTCAAGGCTCCCTCTGCCTTGTCACTTAACTCAGACCATTAATCAATAAAGTGTTGGATAAACATGGATTAAACATTAGACAAGATAAAGGCAAATATTACAGTTTGGGGAATCAAAAATTGACAGTGAAAGCTTTATCCCTGGGGGGATTCCCAGGTATATAAACTCCTGACCAGACTCAGACTGTGCCCCCCTGTCTAGAACTACACACAACCAATGGGAATTGTGAAGACCCCGGCTGCTTATGCCATCCCTGGTCTGGCACAGGGCAATCCCAGTGATATGGTGACGTATGTCAAGAAGCCATAGTTAAAAGTGGATTTCTAAACTCTGTTAAGTGTTACTTGCAAAATTCTTTAAGTATCAACATACTTTTCAGACAGTCACACTTTGGCCAGGGAGGGAGACAATGTGGCCTAGGAAGTGTCTGCCCATGCCCTGTTTCTGATAGTAGTTCTGCCAGAGGCAGTCTGGGCGGTCCTGGGGATACATAATGGGTGACCCATGCTTTGGGACAGTTGCTTTATCTCTCTAGACCTTGGAAAGAAGAACAGAAGTAGCCCCGTGGTTCCTCCACCTGCGCAGGGATGCCTGGCATGTAAAGTGCAGATGAAAATGAAAGCTACCTTTTCGTAATAGAGGGCTGATTATGTGCCATGCATTGCTCTAATTTCTATATTGTCTAATTTTATCCTCATGGTGTCCCTGGATGTTCCTGGGATGGTGGCATCTGAGCCTGTGAGAGGCTTCTGTGTCCTCCTGGGGCTCAGCCCCTAGCTCTGATGCAAGGGGCCAGCAATTGACAGAGAAGGTTTGCAAACCCAGATCTTTCAGACTCCCAAGCTAAGCTGATCACATATCAGGAAGAAAGGAGAAGCAGAGTCAATGGCCCAAGAGACCACTCTTGTACCTGCAATTTTTTAATCTGTATGCCCAAACCCTCCCTGTCCCCCATAAGCCACAGCACACTGGGCAGATGTGGTCCCTGGTCGATCCACTCCATGGCCCTGGGTACAATGTACTGCTGTGACCCTGATACAGTGAGGGGGCCCAGAGGCCTCTTTGATTTCTGTTTGCTTGTCGTGGACTTTGTCTCACAGAGCAGCTTCTGGGAAAGGGTTTATTGTCCCTAGGCCAGATGACCTCCTGCCCTGTTTTCTGGCCTTTGTGAAAGATGAGCTGGATCAACATGAACCTGTGCATATGCGGCTGTTTTCCCACACTGGTATGGACCGAGCCCCATGGTGGGTTGGGCACAGTGCCAGCCAGGCATTGGGACACCACAGTGATGAAACTTGAATGCCCCACTGTGTTCCGTGAGCTGATGCCCAGGAAAAGGGGTCAGACAAGTCGAAGGAAACCCAGTGAATCCCAGGAGTGGTCAGAAGCTAAAGAGGAACGTAAAGGAGCTGTAGAAATCTGGAAGGTGTGGAGTTCATCTCCCACAGGGCTTAGGAGAAGGCTCCTGGAGGAAGTGCCTGGGAAACAGAGAACTCAGGAACAGGGAAGTGGGAAGGGGAGAGAGAGAAAAGCATGCTTGGGGAAGGTGCAGATGTCTGTGTGATGGGAGAAGAAACTGATGGAGAGGGTGGGGAAGGAGGGTGGGAAGTGGTTTGAGACCAGCTAGTGCAGGACTCTGAAAGTGGCCACTCTTTTGGGTGGGAAATACTTTTTGAGCAGGGGTGTGGCAAGATCAAGACTAGGCTGTTGGGAGATAGCTAGCCTGGACTTTTCATGGACCAAGTCTGGGAAGCCATGTTTGTGTGACCTGGGAAGGAGAGAGAGTATGAAGAGAGCCAACAGTGACTAGTGGCCCACTTCTCAGCATCTTTTGTGTCCTAATTCATTTATTGCTCACAACTACCCTCAAGAGATGGATACTGTTATTTATTGTTCCCATGTCAGAGGACAGGTGGACTCACCCTGTGGATGTGGTAGGTGAGGAGATGGGTGGACAGAAAGCAGCTGAGGTTGCTGAGGATGGAAGCTGGGGGCCTGAGTGGGTGGCTGTGCTGCTGGTGCAACAGGACAGCACATAGGCCCAGACCTGCCCTCAACTCCCCCCACACAGCCAGCTGCCTGCTTGATTTTCTCAGAGCCCCTCAATCTGACATGTCCAAACTGAATTCATGACCTTTCTCTCCCCCTCCTAGTCCCCATCACCAGCACTGGTTCTCGCCCTCTTGTTGTCTACCCCAATGAAGGCCACCACCATCCATTCAGGCATCCAAGCCAGAAAGCTGGGTGGCATCCTGGATACCTCTCTACCCTAGACCACCCACCCTTACCCCCACCTCCAACCTTCAAAATATATTTCTAATCCATTTACTTCTCTCCAAATCCCCAGGAACCACTGAGTCTAAGCCACCATCAGCTCTTACCTAGATGGCTGCTTCCCCCACATCCACTCTATTCCCACAGACTATTCTCTGGCAGCAATCAGAGTCCTCATTTAAAAAGGCCAATGTGCTCTAGGCCTTTCCCTGTCTAACACACATCTAGGTCCTGAGTGGTCTGTCTCTTGCTGACCTCTCCGTCTCATCCAGCCATGACCCATCTAGGTCTCTCAGCTTCAACCATAGAGACTTTTCCCAGATACATGTAGGTGGGTATTTTCCCACTCATTCATTTATCAACTCCCATCCATTCACACCTGCTGGGTGCCACCCCATGCCAACTGCTGAGTTTGAGGTGTTAAAGCAGGCAGACCCAGCTCAGTGCTCAGGAAGTTCACACTGAGATGTGGAGGTGGAGTCACGAAACAAGTCCATTGGGCCTTAGCATATGAGGCTCCTTCTGCCTGTAAGGGTTTTCCTTCAAACTTAAGCCCAAGCAATGATTGCTTGGGGCAACCTCCCCTGGGTGCCTAGGCTGTGCCCAGTGACCTTTCTGCACAGCAAAGATAACTTGTTAGTATGCTTCATTGATTAATGGCCAACTCCCTCTTTGACTGTAAGCCCCACAGGGCCAGAACTTTGTTTTGTTCACTTTGTGCTTCCACGGTGGGGCAACAGATAGCACACATGAAATATCTGTGGAATGAGTGATAGGTTTGACAAACAGCAAGCTGGGGGAGGTAAAAAGCAAAGGGCAGAGCACAGAACGTTGGGAAGCCTCAAGGCTGAGGGGAGCATGAGAAGTCAAAAGAAAACAGGAGTGGACAGGAGTAGCAAGAGAACCAAGAAAGTTCTAGAAACCAAGTAATGAGGATTCCCCAGAGGGACAAAGCCTGCTGAGAGGAAGAGGGATGGATAAAGACTGAGAAAAGCATCTAGGGAATTTGAGTCATTTTCCAGGAAGCTTTCTTGGGGGCAGGTGAGGCCAAGGGACTACAGGGAGGTTTATGAGGGAGCAAGCCCTGAGTCTTCAAGAATACTGTTTTGAGTTTCCTTAACTGTAAAATAAGGATGATAATAGTACCAGCCTCACGGGGTCGATGTCGGGATTAAATAAATTAATGTACTTGGTTCTGGGAGGGAGCTGGGGATTAACTGAGAAGGGGCATGAATTCACTTTCCAGGGAAATAGTATGCTCCATGTGATGCATTCTCAGCAGGAGCCATATTGCCCCCAACTGGGCAAAAATTCGTTCTTGGATGTGGACAAAAGAAATCTTACATTTCAAAGGCATGAATTTCAGGTCCTTGAGAGACACTCCTTGGTTGTAGAAGATATATAGCTATCCCCTCAAAGGGACACAGGAAGGCTTTATAGTTTAAGCTTTTTTTTTTTTTTTTTTTTAGTAAATGCTCTAGGAAACGGAGGTAGGTGTTGGCTGTAACAAACAATCAATTCTTTGGCAGCTCTGAACTTTCAGGGGCAGGTCTTTTAAGGGGGGCTGGGGTCTTCCTAGGGACACTGCCTTAAGGTGTTAGAAGCCATGCCAGTTTGGTCAAGTCACTTGGTGCAGGAGGATGGAGTCCTTATGAGAGTTCTTTGCACTTCTCAATACATAAAGTTAAGTGCTTAGGCGTGAAGTATACTGCTATAGCCACTTTACTTTGACATGAATAAAAAATAAGATGGATTGCTGAATGCATAGATAGACATGTGACAAAGGGGAAGAAATGTTACTAGAGTCTGTCACCACCATCCACCCCCATTAGAATGTGAGCTCCAGGAGGGCTGGGACTCTGTCGGCCTGGCACATAGTAGGCGGCCAATAAATATTTGTACAATGTATGAACAACACTTGTAGCGTGCTTAGAACAAGTGCTCAATAAGCAGAAGCTTCCTGGAGTTTATTGTCGCTGGCAACCCGGAAGTCCCCGGCGGTGGAGATGAGATAGAGGGTCCGCGCAGGGCCCGGCGGAGTCGCTCTGGCTGCCTGGCGCCTCGGCTCTATGGCGGGTCCTCCGGGGAAGGCGGAGCCGCTCTGGCCAATTGGTACCTCCGCTCTGTGGATCCGCCCAGGCCGCCGGCGCATGCGCGTGGCTGTGCTGGCTGGGATCGCTATGGCAGCGGTGTCGCTGTGGGCTCGGCCTGCGCGTTCGCGCCGGGGCCGGGCTGCCTTCGCAGCCGCGGGCACCGCAGCCTTTCGGGCATGAGCGGGGCCTCCCGCCGTGGCCTGCTGCCCTGCCTTCCGCTACTGCCGCTTCCGCCGCATCCCGACTGTGGGCCGGCGCCGGGAAAATGCCCTTGGCCGCCTACTGCTACCTGCGTGTCGTGGGCAGGGGCAGCTACGGGGAGGTGACGCTCGTGAGACACCGGCGGGACGGCAGGCAGGTCTGCGAAGTTGGGCCCTACAGGGGGCGGGGGGCACGCAGGGGTTCCCCGAGGGCACCATCCAAAGGTTAGGCCCCAGGGGTGGTCTGAAGGGAACTCACCTCGGATGGCACGCCCTCAGGGCAAATGTCCCATACCACGAAGACTAGGGCATACCTTTCTGTAATATGCACTCCGAGCAAACACCCTGTAGTTCTCCTTTGGAATTAATTGGTGTCCATCTGTGCACTTTCCCCCACTCTCCACAACCCTGTGAGATCATGCATTCCCAGGACCTAGCACAGTGCCTGGCAAGCGTTACTCCTTGACTGACAGGCCCCATATGTCTGACCTGACTCACTTAAAACTCAACTCGTCACCTTCCTACCACACCTTCTCTCATGATCCACATTTCAGTGAATAGCACCACCAACCAGCCAGTTGCCCAAGCTGGACACCAGGGAGTCATTCTTGACTCCCCACTCCTCCCCACCCCCATTCATCTGTCCACTGAGACAACAGACCTCTTCTCCATCTCCACTAGTACCACCCCAATCCAGGACATCATTGTAAACTATTGTCAAGGCCTCTCATTGGTCTTCCCTGCCACATGACTTGCTCTTCTCCAATCCATCACTTTCATTGCAGTCTTGGTGATTGTTTTAAACTTACATCTAATGTCACGCATTTGCTTAAAGCACTTTATCCCATTACCCTCAGGATAACAAGCCAATTCTTTATTGTGGTTTATAAGTAGGGTGACCATATTGTACAATCTGGGACAATTTTGAAACTGAAAGGAGACACTATTAATAATTATACCAAGACAACAGAACTGCCCCAGAGAAGCTTAGAGATGTCCACCTAAGTATAAGTCCCTCTCGCCTATTCTGCCTTGTCTCAGGCGATGGTTGCTCTGCCTGGAACAAAAGCTCAGGCGTAAGAAATTGATTCAGTAGACAAAGAGGGAGAGATGGTCACTGGATTTTTTGAGTCGAGGGTGGGGTCTAGCTGTAATAATAGCCCCTCACATTTGAGCAGTAGTTTACATTTTACAAAGCACATTTATGTATGTGTTTGTTGAATAACGAATTGTATGATCTTTCAATTGATTGAGGGCAATGTTTTAAGTGCTAGAGAATATTGATTTTTTTTAAGTGGGAATAATTTTGTATGTTGAGGATCAGTGATTTATAATGTTATTGGGCTATCGATCCCCTTGAGTATCTAATGCAACCAATGGACCCATTCTATCTGCAAAAATTTTTTGTGACCGCAGCCTGCTGTAAGTCTAACGTAAAAAGTACTGTTAGTGATAGCAAATGTTTTTCTCAATTTTGTGCTTTGTGAATAACAAAATGACTAGGTTGTTGGACAGGCTCCAGAAGATTGGTTTTAAGGACATTCAGGAGAACCCTTAAATGCTTCTGAACCTATAAAGTTGTATGTTTATTTGCACATTGTAAACACACGTGTTTTCTTTGTAGTATGTTATCAAAAAATTGAACCTCCGAAATGCCTCCAGCCGAGAGCGGCGAGCTGCTGAACAGGAAGCCCAGCTGTTGTCTCAGCTGAAGCACCCCAATATTGTCACCTACAAGGAGTCATGGGAGGGAGGGGACGGTCTGCTATACATCGTCATGGGCTTCTGTGAAGGAGGTGATCTGTACCGAAAGCTTAAGGAGCAGAAAGGGCAGCTTCTGCCTGAGAGTCAGGTAGTGGAGTGGTTTGTTCAGATCGCCATGGCTCTGCAGGTACTGTCCAGACTCACAGCATCCCACTTGCTTCAAGGGGACGGGGATAACAGGTGTATTTTAGGAAAATTCTTCCCCAAATGCGTACATGCAAAAAAATGTATGTTTTTTGAAGTGGACCCAGTTGCTCGTGTTGCAGCGTTGGAATGTTTCTGAATGAGTGATATCCATATTGAAGTAGGCATGGATTTCATGTCTAATTGGAGGGGAAGCCAGTGCTCTATTCATTTAATATTTATAGCAAAGTCCATTTTAAGTGCCCTGAGTTGACAAAGAGCAAGGAATGACCATGTTTGTTACCAGCTGGTCAGCTGTGTCATACTGAAAGGTGGTTGGGCTAATTAATATGTCTAAACTGTGGGGATTTGGGCTTTAACTCTGTGGCAGAGTGAGTGGAAATGCAAAACATGTTTGTGTTTTAATATACACATATTCAAAAGTGAGACTGTTTATGAAATACCACTCTGGAACTGGGCAGATTTCTCCAGTATTAATTGATCTTGTCGTTTAAATTCTAAGATACTCTCTCTAAATAAAAGTGGTCCTGTTATATTTGAAAATATTTAAAGCTGCAGATTTTATGAGTCTGAGAGGAAATTGCATCTGACCTTGTATAAGTTGTTTTTCTACCTTCAGTGGGAGTTTGTAAGCATGTTTTTTTTTTTTAACTGGATGCATATAACAATAAACGGTATAATAGTCAAGGCGCCAGGAAACAATTGTGAATGCTACTGGGCAAATTAATGCATTGAACTTTTTTTTACTTTGGAAAGTTGTAAATTATACTTTTTATTTAGAGACTGTAAAATAACAGTATTTTGATAGATAGGTAACTAAGGCTCTTTAACTCATGCAATTATTGACGACATGTAAGAAGTCAGGAATAAATAAGTAGATAAGTACATTCACCTTAATGAAATTTTATTTCTCTTTTCAGTATTTGCATGAAAAACACATCCTTCACCGAGATCTGAAAACTCAAAATGTCTTCCTAACAAGAACAAACATCATCAAAGTGGGTGACCTAGGAATTGCCCGAGTGTTAGAGAACCACTGTGATATGGCTAGCACTCTCATTGGCACACCCTATTACATGAGCCCTGAATTGTTCTCAAACAAACCCTATAACTATAAGGTAGGATTGGGCTGTGTATACCAGCTTACCTTGTCTCTAGGACAGTATTCATAATTTCAAAGCCCATCAGAATACTGAAAGTCAAAGAATTCTCTGTGAATTGGTTTAAGGAAAATGTCTTTTCTTTTTTTAAGAGGAAAAATATAAATAAGGCATCCTGACATATAACCATTTACTATTTTTCTTTTCTAGTCTGATGTTTGGGCTCTGGGATGCTGTGTTTATGAAATGGCCACCCTGAAGCATGCTTTCAATGCAAAAGACATGAATTCTTTAGTTTATCGGATTATTGAAGGAAAGGTAAAGTATATTCTGGAACTAATTGTGTTTAATATTTGGAGCAAGGTTAATTTAATACAGCTTTGTAAGTAGGTACTGGCAAAAGTGAGTAATCATTGATGTTGGGTGGATAGTTAAGAATTGTGGGTCCTTTCCGTGGGGAAGGTTGAACTAGAGGAGAAAGAATGGATCATTTCTTAGTATGAATTTGTAAAAGTGGCTTAATGGCTCTGAGAAATTGGCTTGTTGAAATCCACGACCTGTAGCCATAGGACTTGCAGGTACCCTGAGATACTATGGATAGCTTCTTCTACGCCACTTATAGTTAAATGCGCCCCATTTAAAATGAGTCCACTCTCTTTGAACTTGTTGCTCCTTTGATAATCGTCACCGTCACCAGTAACCAGTTAAGAATTGCAGAAAGCATTGTGTATGATACAGATGCCAAAGTGACCAACTTTATATATTAGTTCCATGAGGCTAGTTGCTTTCTGCAGTGTCAAGCTTCCACATAACATTAAATTTAAGGCTATAAATTACCCACTGATTTTATTATCGCACCAAGGCTCATTTAAATTTTGTAAAAAAGTTTTATTAAAATATAGCTAACATACATTATTATATTAGTTTCAGGGGTACAACATGGTTATTCAACACTTATGTACCTAAAGCAGTGATCACAGGATAAGTCCAGCAACCATCTGACACCGTACCACACTATCACAATATTATTGACTATATATTCCCTATGCTGTACATGACTTAATTGTTTTATACCTCAAAATTTGGACCTCTTATTCCCTTCACCTTAACCCCCCTTTTTTAATTTTTCAATTATAGTTGAAATTCATTATTATTTTATATTAATTTCAGGTGTGTAGCATAGTGGTTAGACATTTATATAACTTAAAAAGTAATCCCCCTAACTAGTCTAGTACCCACCTGGCACTATACATAGTTATTACTATATTATTGACTATATTCTCTATGCTTTACTTTACAACCCCACGACTACTTTGTAACAACCAGTTTGTACTTCTTAATCCCGTCCCCTTTTTCACCCTCCCCAACCCCCCAGACCCCTTCCCATCTGGCAACCATCAAAATGTTCTCTGTATCTATGAGTTTGTTTCTGTTCTGTTTGTTTATTTTGTTCTGTAGATTCCACATATAAGCGAAATCACTTTGCATATGTCTTTCTCTATCTGACATATTCCACTCAGCATAATATTCTCCTGGTTATCTGCTGCTGCAGATGGCAAGAACCCATTGTGTTCCATGGCCAAGCAATATTCCACTGTATATATGTACCCCCTCCTCTTTATCCATTCATCCATCGATGGGCATCCAGGCTGCCTCCACATCATGGCAATTGTAAACAATGGTATAATGAATGTATGGATGCCCACTTCTCCTTGAATTATCGTTTTGGGTTTCTTCAGATAAATACCAGGAAGTGGGATTACTGGGTCTTTCTTTGTTTTTGTTATAGCCTTTGTTTGAATATTTATTTTGTTTGGTATAAGTATTGCTACCCTAGCTATTTTTTTTCCATTTCTATTTTCATAAAATATCTTTTTTCTTCCCTTCACTTTCGGTCTGTGTGTGTCTTTTGATCTGAAGTGAGTCTCTTGTAGGCAGCATATGTAAGGGTCTTGTGTTCTTATCCATTCAGCCCTCCTGTGTCTTTTGATTGGAGCATTTAATCCATTTACATTTAAGGTAATTATTGATAGATATGTAGTTATTGCCATTTTATTATTCATATTTTTTATCTTTTATCTTTTTTTTTGTCTTAAGTCCCTTTAAGATTCCTTTTAGTAATGGTTTGGTGGTGAATGAACTCCTTTAGCTTTTTCTTGTCTGGGAAGTTCTTTCTGTCTCTTTTGATTCTAAATGATAGCTTTGTTGGGTAGAATAATCTTGGTTATAGGTCCTTGCGTTTCATCACTTTGAATATTTTGTGGCAATCCCTTCTGACCTGCAAAGTTTCTGTTGAGAAATCAGCTGACAGTCTTATGAGAGCTCCCTTGTAGGTAACTAACTGCTTTTCTCTCACTGCTTTAAGATTCTTTCTTTGTCTTTAATCTTTGGCATTTTAATTATGATGTGTCTTAGTGTGGGCCTCTTTGGGTTTATCTTGTTTGGGACTCTCTGTGCTTCCTGAGCCTGTATATCTCTTTCTTTCTCCAGGTTAGGGAAGTTTTCCATTATTATTTCTTTAAATAGATTTTCAGTTGCTTGCTTTCTATCTTCTCCTTCTGTACACCTAAGATGAAAATATTGGTAGGCTTGATATTGTCCCAGAGGCCCCTTAAACTATCCTTATTTTTTGGTGTTCTTTTTGCAGTTCTGATTAGGTGTGTTCTGCTACCTTCTAAATCATTGATTCAGTTCTCTGCTTCATCAAAACTACTCTTGATTCTCTCTAATGTATTCTTCATTTCAGTTATTGTATTCTTTATTTCTGACTGGTTCTTTTTTTATGTTTCCTATCTCTATTTTTATGTTTCCTATCTCTTTGTTGAAGTTCCCACGGAGATCATTGAGTATCCTTATAACCAGTGTTTTGAACCCTGCATTGGATAGATTGCTTGTCTCTATTTTGTTTAGTTCTTTTTTTGGAGATTTGTTCTGTTCTTTAATTTAGGACATGTTTCTTTTCTTTTTTTTCTTTTTTGGAGAAAGTCAGCTGACACTTTATGCTTTATTGCTTTGTGGTGGAGGTGCTCAGGAGCTGTTGGTGGGGTGAGCCCACTTCCTCATCAACGTCACAGACTTCTGGCTACACAGGATGGCACTGGCTCTGCAGATGGTGGCCATGTGCAAGTCCAGGCAGTATTTGTTCTTGTGGATCATGTGCCAGATGCTGCTGAAGGTGGTCCGGGCATTCTCGTTGATGGTGGTCCACACATAGAAGGTGGCTGGCTTTCGCTGGCTTGATCTCTGCTTAATGACAACCACGACACCTTTGCCATTGGCTGCTGGCTCCACACCCACCATCTTGCAGTGAATCAGCCCATTGTAGCAGAAGGAGTTGTGGGCCTTCAGATTATTGGTCTTGGTGTTATAAGTCTGCTTGTTCCTTTTGGTCAGGAAGCTGGAGCAGTTGCACACAACCCTCCATTGCTTGTTGGGCTTTTGTGAACCTTTGAGAGATTTTAGGAAACTCCACAGCATGAGTCAAGATAGGCGTTTGTATGGAAAAGCCACTGGAAGAGGCTTGAGTGTGTCCAGAAGTTGGGTGGGGTGGGGTCTCAGGGAATCACCAGGGCGATGTGGATGAATGGTGTTAGCCAGGTTGATGGTGATTCAGATATGGCAGCTGACTGTGTTTCCATGCCGGGCTGGGGAGGGCTCAACAGAGAAACAATGGATTCTTGTAGCACTTCTGTCTGGAAGAAAGCTGCCAGTCTAGCCCTCGCCCTGAAACCAGACAACTCAGTACTTGCCGTATGTCCCTCATACCTTTCTAGCTATTGCCCCATCACTGGCGCTCAGAGTAAGTGAGTCCATCAACGAGTAAGTCCATGCACAGGCCCTTTCAGAAGAGTGCCTAGGACTGCAGCTGCCTTCTGTCTCACCCAGCCACGATCTCCACTGGTTTTTACAGCCAAAAGTTATGGGGACTTTTCTCCCCAGCACTGGAACCCTAGGCTGGGGAGCCTGGTGTGTGGCTGGGACCCACTTGCTCCTCCGGGGCTGTGTGGGGGGATCTCCACAGCTGAGATATCCTTCCCAATTTTTAACAGTCACACACATGTGTGTGGGACTAGCCCATTCCACGTCTGCCCCTCCTACCAGTCTTGAGGTGGCTTGTGCTGTATATCCTTAATATGGGACTTCTGTTCAGTTAGACTCCAGGCAATTCTCAACGATGATTGTTCTGTAGTTTAGTTGTAATTTTGATGTGGTTGTGAGAGGAGGCAAGCACAGTATTTATTTACTCTGCCATTCTGACCAGGGATCTTTCATTTAATTTTTTAATTTGAGAAATATTGAAAAAGAAAAAGTAAAATTTGCCCATAATTCTATTAGTTAAAGAATCAAACAAGAAAGGAGAGAGGGGTCGGCCCGGTGGCTCAGGCAGTTGGAGCTCTGTGCTCCTAACTCTGAAGGCTGCCGGTTCGATTCCCACATGGGCCAGTGGGCTCTCAACCACAAGGTTGCCAGTTCAACTTCTCGAGTCCCGCAAGGGATGGTGGGCTCCGCCCCCTGCAACTAAGATTGAACATGGCACCTTGAGCTGAGCGGCCTCCCGGATGGCTCAGATGGTTGGAGCGTGAGCTCTCAACCACAAGGTTGCCAGTTCGATTCCTCGAGTCCCGTAAGTGATGGTGGTCAGAGCCCCCTGCAACTAAAGATTGAACATGGCACCTTGAGCTGAGCTGCCGCTGAGCTCCCGGATGGCTCAGTTGGTTGGAGCGCGTCCTCTCAACCACAAGTTTGCTGGTTTGACTCCCGCAAGGGATGGTGGGCTGCGCCCCCTGCAACTAGCAACAGCAACTGGACCTGGAGCTGAGGAGCTGAGCTGCGCCCTCCACAACTAAGACTGAAAGGACAACAGCTTGAAGCTGAATGGCACCCTCCACAACTAAGATTGAAAGGACAACAACTTGACTCAGAAAGAAAAAAAAAAAAGTCCTGAAAGTACACACTGTTCCCCAGTAAAGTCCTGTTCCCCTTCCCCAATAAAATCTTTTTTAAAAAAAGGAAAGAAATTTTCCTCTCTTATCCATTTTTATCCTCTGGAGATAACCATTGCTAACAATTGATGCATGGCCTTCTTCCCTTTCCCTGTATTATACAGACATAACTCTAGCACCCTATACACACAGATACTTTAAAAAAGTAACTGAAATGGAAGCAGATTGTACACATTGGTACACAACTTGATTTTTTGACTTAATATCTGAGGGACATCTTTCCAGGGTAGTACCTGTACTCATTTTATAAGAGGCTGCCTAGTATTTTATTAGAAGGATGTACCATAGTCTATTCCACAAGTCCATTATGGACATTGAAGTTGTCAGTTGTTCAACTGTTTCCAGTTGTTTACTACCGCAAGCACGATACTGCAGTGACTATCCCAGTACGTAAATCTTTCGGTACTCATTCCCTTATTTCTGAAGGAGAGAGTCCTCAAATGGGATTGCTGGTTTGAAGGATATAGTTTTATAATCTTACAGCCTGCTAGTATAACCAGGACACCAGTACACTTTCTGTAGACCAATCAGTACAGTGGTTATTTTGTGCTTATGTGTATAAGGACTTAAAATAAATATTAGAAAACTTTTACCTTCATTTACTTTACAATACCATTAGTCATAATTGCAGTATTATTTCTCTTTGTAGCTGCCACCAATGCCGAAAGATTATAGCCCAGAGCTGGCAGAACTGATAAGAACAATGCTGAGCAAAAGGCCTGAAGAAAGACCCTCTGTGAGGAGCATCCTGAGGCAGCCTTACATAAAGCGCCAAATCTCCTTGTTTTTGGAGGCCACAAAGGCGTAAGATATTTCCCTTGCAAATAGCTGGGCTATATAGATGGAATAAAAGAGGGTGGCTTCTATAATTTTCATGTGCAAGAATTTATGGTGAGTTTCTTTTAAACATAAAATTAAATTGCATGATTATGTGGTAATCGTGGTAAGATTTGTTTAATTGCTAAAGTCAGAAATTTAGAGAACCATTTTACCCTTCCTCAGGGGGTTCTAAGACATACAGAATTTGTCTTGTAAAGAGACATGTTTTAGAAACCATGTTAAAATGAGAGATTATCTAAGAAACCTATTATAATACATTATTTACTATGTGAGACAATAGTCACATCTAAAATATAGTGCGGAAATTTCTGAGAGCTTTCGTAAAGTTCCTTCTTTACTCATAACTTCTCACGAGAAAATAATTTTTCTCAAGAGAAAAATAATTTATTTCTTGGGCTTGTAGGTCCTGCCTTCACTAAACAGCTCTTCAGGAGCTAAGACTTAGGGCTGGACAAGACCTTCACAATTTCTGCCTCGTGACAGGTTAAATTTGGGAGGCAATGCTAGAAAGGCCCCAGGGGATAAAGAAAGACCATCTTTTTGTTTATTTGTCTATAATTTCCCACCAAACAGACCTTTGGCATTCCATCTGCAGTGCTGGTCTTTATGCTTCCTTTTACTTTTCCAGAGGTTTAGCCCAGTTGTAGAAACGTCACACTAAAACAGTTGGGGATATTATTTCTGCATACATTTACTGTGCAAGTCAAGGCTGAGTATGCCAATCATTTTTACTCTCGAACGTGGCAAAGCAGTTGTGGTAGTATTAAAAACATGTGAAACTTGAAGATGAAAATTATGCTGGTACTTCTGTAGTATGTGAGGCAATTTCTGAGAGATTTTTTTATTTCGGAATGATTTTGTACTTACAGAAAAGTTACAGAGATAGTGCAGAGACTTGCTGCATGCCCACCACCCAGTGTCTCCTATCATTAACAGCTTGTATTACAATGGTACATTTGTTCGTACTGAGAACCCAACATCAGCACCGTACTGTTGACTAAACTCCAGACTTATTCGGCTTTTCCCAGTTTTTCCACTAATACACTTTTTTCTGTTCCAGGATCCAGTCTAGAAGATTATATTACATTTAGTCCTCATGTCTCCTTAGTGAACTTGGGTCTGTGACAGTTTTCATTTTCTTTATGTTTCATGACCTTGATTGTTTTTGAATAGTACTGGTCAAGTGTTCTGTGGAGTACCCCTGGTTTTTAGAAGACTGTTCTCTACAAATTGAGTAGTTTTATAAGGGACTGTAATGCATACACACATTTCCTCGTATGTATATATGTATATACACCTTTAATCTTTACTATATTGATAATAACTTTTTCTTCTTTTCTTCCTCATAAAGAAAAACCTCCAAAAATAATATTAAAAATGGTGACCCTAAATCCAAGCCCATTGCTTCCACGGTTTCTGAAAAGGCTGAATCAAGTCATGAAGTAGTTCCCCCTCAACCACACTCTTCTCAGGGCTCCAAGACATATGTAATGGTACGTTTCTTTCTTTTTTTTTTAAATAATTTTTTAAAAAGTTTTTATTGGGGAACAGTGTGTTTCTCCAGTGCCCATCAGTTCCAGATCGTTGTCCTTCACTCTAGTTGTGGAGGGCGCAGCTCAGCTCCAAGTCCGGTTGCCATTTTCAATCTTTAGTTGTAGGGGGCACAACCCACCATACCATGTGGGAATTGAACCGGCAACCTTGTTGTTGAGAGCTCGCGCTGTAACCAGCTGAGCCATCCGGCCGCCCCTCTGGAAGCTCAGTGGCAGCTCGTTGTCTTCAATCTAGTTGTGGAGGGTGCAGCTTACTGGCCCATGTGGGAATTGAACTAGCAACCCTGTTGGTAAGAGCTTGCACTCTAACCAACTGAGCCATCTGGCCGCCCCTGTTTCTTTTTAAAGAGTACGTGTTTTAGAAACTATTAAAATAATAGGCTATCTATGCAAGTGATTTTTTTTTTTTTTTTTTTTACTGAGAAAATAACTTTATTTTGTTCAGTGGAATGAGCAGGTATCCAGTCTCAGAATTTCTGGAATTGCTTCTTGGTGCCTGCAGCCTTGGTGACCTTGAGCACGTTAAAGTGCTCAGTCTTGCTCAGGGGCTGGTGCTCACCCACTGTGACAATGTCACCAATCTGGACATCTCTGAAGCAGGGGGATAGGTGCACAGACATGTTCCTGTGACGCTTCTCAAAGCGGTTGTACTTTCGAATGTAGTGGAGGTAGTTTCGGCGGATGACAGTGGCCCTCTGCATCTTCATCTTGGTCACTACGCCAGATAGGATGTGCCCTCGGATGGAGACATTACCAGTAAACGGGCATTTCTTGTCAATGTAGGTGCCCTCAGTGGCCTCCTTGGGTGTCTTAAAGCCCAGACCAATGTTCTTGTAGTACCGCGAAAGCTTCTCTTTGCCAGTTTCTCCAAGCAGGACCCTCTTCTTATTTTGAAAGATGGTTGGCTGCTTTTGGTAGGCACGCTCAGTCTGAATGTCTGCCATGTTCACAGGCACCTGAATAAAAAAGAGCAAGTTATTTTATGTGAAATGCTTAGTTAGGCTTTACTGGAGATTCTGTTGTGTAATTAAATGGTATTGTAAAGAAAGTACAGGTGAGGGTGATTCATTTAGCCCACTTTATCCAAACTGCCCAAGAAGTCAGTGCTATAATAACTTTATTCTAACAAATTTTTTTATTGAGGTGAAATTTATATAACGTAAAGTTAACCATTTTAAAGTGAATAATTAATTGCATTTAGTACATATACAGTGTTGTGCAACCATCCTCTATCTCGTTCCAAAACATTTTTACGTCACCCCAAGAGGAAACCCCATACCCCTTAGGTAGTCATCCTCATTCCCATCCAGCCCCTGGGAACCACCGATGTGTTTCTGTCTCTATGGTTTTTCCTATTCTAGATATTTCATATAAATGGAATCAAAGAGTATGTGACCTTTTATGTCTTGGCTTCTTTCACTTAGCATAATATTTTTGAGGTTCATCCATGTAGCATGTATCAATACTTCACTTATTTTTATATATGCATAATATCCCATTGTATGTATATACTATACTTTGTTTATGCATTCATTCTTTGGTGGACCTTGGCTTATTCTCACCTTTTGGCTATTGCTGTGATCATATATATACAAGTATTTGTTTGAGTACCTGTTCTCAATTCTTTGGGGTGTATACCTAGGAGTGGAATTGCTGGGTCATATGGTAATTCTATCTTTAACTTTTTGAGGAACCACCACACTGTTTTCCATACCAGTTAGACTATTTTACATTACTAGCAGTCCACGAGAGTTCCAAGTTTCATAACCTTGCCAACTCTCGTTATTTCTGTTTTTCTGATTTTAGCCATCCTAGGGGATGTGAAATGGTATCTCATTGTAGTTTTGATTTGCATTTCCCTAATGACTAATGACAGAGCATCTTTTCACAAAATTATTGGCCATTTGTATGCCTTCCTTGAAAAATGTCTACTAATCCTTTGCCAATTTAAAACAAAATTTGTTTTTTGTCATTGAGTTCTAAGAGTTCTTTCTGTATTCTGAATATTAGGCCCTTATGATTTACAAACATTTCGTCTCATTCTGTAGGTTATTTTTTCATTTTCTTGCTAATGTCCTTTTATGCACAAAAGTTTTTGATTTTGATGAAGCCCAGTTTATCTCTTTTTTTGTGCTTTTGGTGCCATATCTAAGAATTGCTTGCCAAATCCAAAGTCATGACGATGTATGCCTGTGTTTTCTTCTCGGAGTTTTATAATTTTAGCTCTTATATTTAGGTTGTTGGCCCACTTTTAAATTTTTTTTATTATGGTAAGATACAACATAAAATTTGCCATTTTGAATCATTTTTAAGTGTACAGTTTAGTGACCTTAATTATATTAAGTGTTGCACAACCATCAGCTCTATCTTCCAAAACCCTTTGATCATTCCAAACAAAAACTCTGTACCCATTGAGCAACAACTCTCCATTTTTCCTACTCCCAGCCTTGGTAACCTCTGATCTACTTTCCATCTCTATGAATTTGACTGTTCTAGGCATCTTATATAAGTGGAACTATATAATACTTGTAGCATGTTTCAGAACTTCATTCCTTTCTATGGCTTTATATGTCCCACTATGTATACCGCAATTTGTTTTATTCATTTATCTGCTAATAAACATTTGGGTGGTTTCCACTTTTTGGCCATTGTGAATAATGCTGCTATAAACATTGGTGCACAAGTATCTGTTTAAGTCCCAAATTTCAGCTCTTTGGGGTAGGAGTGGGATTTCCGGGTCATATGGTAATTCTATGTTTTAACTTTCTGAGTTAAAATTTTGTTCTCTTTTGAGTTAAAATTTGTATATTGTGTGAGGAGTGCTGTAATAACTTGGAAGCATGTTTTCACTCAGGATAAAGACAAAGGTTTATCCCAAGAGAAACACATAGTCATCGGCCCCTTGAAGACACCTGCAAATCTGAAAGGCCACCCCTGTAAACCAGACATGAGCAGCACCACAGAATCACTAGCCACAATCAGTAGAGTGAATATTGACATCTTACCTACAGAAGGGGACTTGAGTGGTGGCTTAACTCAAGAAAATGAGCCAAGACACTTAGCTGACTCTAAGGAGCTAGAAGGTAAATGCAATATTTCTCAAGTGAAAGAGAGGCTACAGGACAACACTAAGTCCAGCACTCGACCTGGAAACCTAATTCCTATAGGGTCCTCTGATGATGTCACTGGGGAAAGGAATGACCCAGTGAAGACTCTGCAGTCCCTGAACAAAGACCAAAAGCCAAAGGACCAGGTGAGTGATATGCATGAGGTACTGGTTTCAGAGAGAAGACTGGAAATTGCAGTTATAAAGGTGTTGGTTGTGTTGTTTGGTTGTGCTCTAGTTGTTGTTTTAGGAAAATCAGCTGTTCTGTGTACCAGTTTAAACATAATAGAAACCAAAGGATGAGACCTGAGGGATTTAGATCCCTTCTTGCCCTGGCATGGGGTACTTGATGGAAGCATACTGTTTGTATGTTTTTTCCTATTTCTGTATCACTCTTCCTTAGTCCTCCAATTGATGGATAGTTCCAACAGATAGTGTCACATTCCTTCTTGCTTTTGAAAAGTTAGTGGATTGATCTTGATTTCTTAAGTTCAGGAATAAAAAAATATTTATGTGTTGGAACCAAAGGGGAAGGAAGAAGAGAAGAAAAGGAAAGGAACAAAATTTTGATACTGAGAGACTATTCTGAGCAAATTTAATGGCTATCTTCTACTTGAACTTGGAAAGAAGCCTAAATTAGACGCAGAATGGTAATAACTGAGGATTGGAGAGAAAGCCAGAACATTTGATTAACTTTACTTTTTTATGTGTAAAATATTTTAAAATATATTTAATAGGTATATTGATTATATTTTATAATCTATGCTGTATATATATTTGAATTTGATATATTGCATGTTTTATTTAACATCATACTTTATATAAACATAGTAAAACTATTTTATATGTTTATATTTGAATGTTTTTAATGAAGTTTTGTTTTTGTGGAGAAATGCATGTATAATGCTCTTGTCATTTTAAGTCATTGGATTGAAACCAATATATAGTCTTAAGTGTTCTCTGAACACTGGAATCTTAGTACCTTATAGATAAAACTATATTTGTTCTGCTTTGGCTATCAAATTCACTTCTTTAATTTTTTCCATTTTTTAATTTTTAAAGTACTGAATCGGTGGTTTTTAGCATATTCACAAAGTTCTGCAATCATCACTACTGTCTAATTCCAGAACATTTATATCACCTCAATGTCTCTCTCTATTTCTCCTTGCTCCTAGCTGCCAGCACCCAATTGTCTATATGGATTTGCCTATTCTGAGCATTTCATACAAGTAGAATCGTACAATATATGGCCTTTTGTGTATGGCTTCTCTTACTTAGCATAATGTTTTCAAGGTTTATGCATGTTGTAGCATGTACCGGTATTTCATTTCTTTTTATTGCCAAATAAATTTTACTGTATGTATATACCATATTTTATTTATCCATTAATCAGTTGATGAACATTTGGGTTGTTTTCACTTTTTGGCTACTATGGATAATGGTGCTGTGAATATCTTGTACAAATTTTTGTGTGGACATGTTTTCAGTTCTGTAAGGTATATACCTGGGAGTGAAATTGCTGGGTCATATGGTAACTCTGTTTAACTTTTTGAATTGTTTTCCAAAGCAACTACAATGTTTTACTTCCCACCAGCAATATATGAGTTGCAATTTCTCCACATCTTCACCAACACTTCTTGTTTTCTGTTTTTTCTAAATTCTAGCTATCCTAGTAAGTGTGAAGTGGTATCTTATTGTGATTTTGATTTGCATTTCCCTAATGACTGATGAACAATGCTGAGCATCTTTTCATGTGCTTGTTGGCCTTTGGTGTACTTACTTTGGAGAAATATCTGTTCAGATGCTATGCCCATTTTTTAGTTGGTTTATCTCTTTATTGTTGAGTTGGAAGAATTCTTTATTCTAGATGTCAGTCTCTTATCAGATAAAAGGTTTGAAATTATTGTCTCTCATTCTGTGGATTGTCTTTTACTTTCTTGATGGTGTCCTTTCAAGCACAAAAGTTTTTACTTTTGATGAAATCCAATTTTTTGTTGTTGTTGCTTGAAGATTTACTCCTGTGTTGTATTCTAAGAGTTTATAGTTTTAGTTCTGATATTTAGGTCTATGATTCACTTTGAGTTAATTTTTGTGTATGGTGTGAAGACTTCACTCTTTTGTATGTGAATATTCAGTTATCCCAGGACCATTTATTAAAAAATTATTCTTTCCCCCATTGAATTGTCTTGTCACTCTTGGTTAAAAATCAGTAGACCATATATATAATGGTTTATTTCTAGACTCTCAATTCTGTCCCACTGATTTATATGTCTATCCTTATGTCAGTAAGACACTGTCTTAATTATTGTAGTTTTGTAGTAAGTTTTGAAATGGGGAAGTTTGTCTTCCATCTATATTCTTATTTTTCAATGTTTTGGCTATTTTGGATCCTTTGAATTTCCCTATGAATTTTAATATCAGCCTGCCAATTTCTGGGGAAAAAAAGGGGGGAACTGCGATTTGATAAGGATTGCATTGAATCTGTAGATCATTTGCAGAATATTGCTATCTTAATATGTCTTCCAACCCATGAACATAGGGTGTCTTTCAATTTATTTATGTCTTCTTTAATTTCTTATAATGATATTTCATTGTGTTTAGTGTACAAGTCTTGTACTTCTTTTGTGAAATTTTAAGTATTTTATTCCTTTTGATACTATTGTAAATGGAATTGTGTTCTTAATTTCATTTTCATAGTGTTCATTGCTTGTGTATAGAAATACAGTTGATTTTTATATATTGATCTTATATCCTACAGCCTTGCTGAGCTCATTTATTGGTTCTAACAATTTTTTTTACTGGACTCCTTAGGATTTTCTGAATATAAGATCCTGTCATCTATGAATAGAGGTAGTTTTCCTTCTTCCTTTCCAATCTTTATTTATTTTTCTTGCCTAATCACCCTGGTTAGAACCTCTAGTACATGTTGGATAGAAGTGCTGAGAGTAAACATCCTTATCTTGTTCCTGGTCAGATTCATTTATTACATCAGACTTTTAGAGCAGCTTTTTTGTTTGATAGAATTTTATGTCTAGCAGTTCCTCTTTTTATGTTGTTATTGTTTTTAAAAGTGGAAGAACTTTTTTCAGCACAATTGGATTTCATGGAGAAATCCCCTGAGTCATTTGTTCTGTCACTCTTGTACTTGTATAAGCTTCATTTTAAGCAGCCTATATGCTTATTACCAGAAGAGAAACATGTACTTCACTCTTCAGAATTATATCAATCATTGTTTATTATTTTGGTCTTCTTGCTCAGCTTGCTTATTATGTGATAATATTATAAAATTTAATCATTTGCTACATTTTATATATAATGTTAGGTGTACTCTTGAAAGAATAAATTTAACAAATTATCTTACCTATGGGAGTCATTGTTTTGTGTTTGCCAGAGGATCTAAATGACAGATGATAGTGTCTTAATGATAATGGCTCTTAGAAACAATTTCACCTTGTATTAATATCACATTGTTCTTTTTTTCTTAGTAAAATGTACCACATAGTGGGCTCTTGGTAAAAATTGTTGATTGAATCATATTCAATTACCAGTGTCCATCTACTTGAAAACCTAGATATTCTAATAGTTAAAAATTGTTTCAAAAATTTAAGAATCTATTTTATTTTAATGTTTGGTATGAATTAGTTTCTAAAACCAGCTATCCCAATCAAATACTACATCCTTGGTGATCTTTATAACTTAATAGGTAATTTATTTTATTATTACTACTGCTACCCTGTTTCCCCGAAAATAAGATCTAGCTGGACAATCAGCTGTAATGCATCTTTTGGAGCAAAAATTAATAACCGTTCTTATTTTACTATAAGACTGGGTCTTATAGTAAAATAAGAATGGTTATTATATTATATTACATTACATTATATTATATTAAAGACCGGGTCTTATATTATAGTAAAATAAGACCGGGTATTATATTATATTACATATTATATTATATTATATTATATTATATTATATTATATTATATTATATATTATACCAGGTCTTATAGTAAAATAAGACCAGGTCTTATATTAATATTAATCCTCCAAAAGTCACATTAGAGCTGATTGTCTGGCTAGGTCTTATTTTTGGGGAAACACGGTAGTAATAGCTCTGTTATTTTTAAGCATCTAATATATCTAGTATCTAATATGTGCTAGAGATAGTCCTAAGTACTTTAGTGCACCATCTTCACTAATCCTCCAATAGTCATACAAATGTGTGAAGCCTTATACCTGTTTATAGACAAATAAACTGAGGTTCAGGAAGATTAAGTTTCTCAGATATAACGCCATCTAACTCCAAACTCAGTGCTCTTTTCATGTTGCTTTAAAAAGCATTTTTCATGATGCACCCAAATTACTGATGTTTTTCTTGGAAGTATGTATATATCAAATTGGATTTCATTTAAAATATTTATTTTTCTGGAATAGAAAACCTATTAAAAGTTATGAAAAGGTATTTTTTTAAAAAAAACTAAATCAAATATCAGTAGTTTCAGGTTAATAACAATATGAATAATTTAATTAAAATATTTTTCCTAATTTGGGAAAAGATAAAAAGCCAGAACATATGAATAACTGATGTTAGCATTTGTCTTTGCCTGTCACCACTGCAAATACGCATGTATTTTGAGAAAGACAACTCCTCCTTCTCATTTTCATTTTGAATTTTAAAAGTAGGTATGGAGGGTTCGACCATTTAGAAATTCAAAAGGCTATATCATTATTTTGTTTTTTTCTTTGTTTTGTTTTTTGTAAGGATGAAGTTGCTGGTGAATGTATTACAGAAAAAGAGGACAGAATCCACCCATGTTTACAGCCACAGCGATCTGGGTCTGAGCCTTCCCTATCTCGACAGAGACGGCAGAAGAAAAGAGAGCAGACTGAGCACAGTGGGGAAGAGAAACAGGTTGGCTGAGACCTCTTTGAACTAACTCATTGTGCTGTTGCTTGGGAAGTGGACTTTAGGAATCTCAATTTCTATTTAGAATGATTAACAGTTGCCAAAAAGGCACACAAGAAATCCAAGGAACATGAGAAGGGTGATGATGGCAAGATGCTAAATATTAGTTTTCAAATGTCAGTGAGTTGGAAGCAAAGTAAGAATTTTATTTTCCTCAGCAGAGATGGGGATCATTTGGAGAGTTAGAGAAATAGGATAACGGTAAATCTCTGATCCTTCTTGTTATATGGAAGAAAAGTTTCTCCTTCATCTTCTGCATAAAATCATGTTGATACCTCATTTCTTTTTTTCTTTGAGATATTACACCTCATTTATTTTTTAATTTTTTTTTTACACCTCATTTCTTGAAGTAGCTTTCACAGGCACCCTCTCATAAGCTTCTTAGATGGTCATTCACTTTTGGCAGAGTTTCTTTCCCCAAAAATGCAGTGTTTTGAAGTTTTTGAGAGTAAATCACAGTCAAATACCTAGGAGACATACTGATGGGAGAACTTTGGAGGTGGGTTATTATCATATAAAACTGATCATCTCCTCCCTTTTTAATTATCTAAGTTCCAAGAGGCTCCTCCTCACCTTTTGCCTTCTCTTCCCACTGTTGGAAAAGTGGATGTCACATCAACCCAAAAGAATCCTGAAAACCAAAGTAGAATGGTCACTGGGTGCATGAGCAGTTTGAGGAGCAGTGAGATGTCATCATCAAAGGTTTGTGGGGAGTTATGTTGGATTTTTTTAAACCTTCTTATAGAGTTTTTTTTTATTATAAAATCCTGCATATGTTGTGATGTTTTATATTAAAATATTTTAGCCCTGCTTTTTGCCAAACACTGGAAGGGATAAATTTGTGATTCTCAGCAGAAGCGTTGATTGAAACGAACAGATTCTATAGTACCAGAGATGGTCACTTGTGGTTAACTAAGGAGACCAAGCAGATTCTGAATGGAGAAAATGCAAAATTCCCTAATTGCCCTTTTAAAAATGAGTACAGTACTTCCCAGAAATGAGGGCTGTGATCAGTCCTTGCTAGTAGTTGTGACCCTGTTGCAGACTGGTTTCAAACGGACACTCCTTTAAAAGTCTGTGCAAGGCCTTTTCCTCTAGTGCTGGATGACTCATCATGCATTGTAGGTGTTACAAGAATAGTGAGTAGAAGTGGAAATAACTCTGACTTTCTTCAAAAGGATCGACCTTTATCAGCAAGAGAGAGGAGGCGACTAAAGCAGTCACAGGAAGAGATACTCCCCTCAGGTAAAGTTGTTCTGTTTCCTTCATCTATTGGAGGTTGTTAGTATCCCTCATGTATGTAAGCATTGGTTCTGATTGTGAGGTGCTAAGAATTTTTAAGCATCAATAATACATTTGGGAGACTGATGTGGAAGAAATTTAGAAATTTCTTAGTCTAGCCTTTAAAAACAAATCAGCATAGGCTGTTGGATCTGGAACTTGTATTATCAGGGGAAGAGAATATTAAGAAGAGAGCAAGAGGGCTTTGAGTGTCAATAACTCTTGGGAGACTTCAGACAAGAAAATGGGTGTTTAGTTTGTGTCCATGTTCAGAGTTTGATGGTCAAAGAAGTGCTGTCTTCTCAGGAACAGAGAGAGGAAGCCAGAAGAATGATGCTGCCCAGGGCTGAGGGCTGTGATCGTTCCTATTACTATTATCTAAAGACAGCACTAGCAGTTTCCGTTCATTGAATGCTAGCTATGTCTCATGCATTATGGTAAGCATGTTAAGGGCCTTATCTCGTTTCATATTTACTGTCAAAGGCAGGCAGCATTATCCCCATTTTGCAGCTGAGGAAACTGAGGCTCAGAGAGGTTAAGTATCCTGCCCAAGATCACAGAGCTGGAAGACCTAGAGCCAAGCTTTGAACTAAAGTGTCAGATACCAGAGTGATAATTAATATGCTCTCCGAGTTACTTCTTAGCCAGCCCTTGCTGGGGTATCTTCCATACCCAGTGCAAAGCCCTTTTCTGTTGAGGCCAGCCCACCACAAACAACCACTGGGGGTGGTCACTTTTTCAGACCCTTCAATGAGGAGAGCTTCTCTGAGTGCAGCCGGGCCAGGAAAGCCACAAGAGGAAGGCCAGCCCACCCCTGCCCGATGGTTGTCTTCTGGCCGAAGCTTTGCTCAGGTACATTACTTAGTTCTAAGCGAAAAGGTGGACATATCTACATCTGGCAAGCCTAATACAGGAAACCTCATAAATGCCAGCTCCATTTATTTCTGGGACAACGCTGACTTAAGTTACACTTTTTCACTCTTGATAAGAAAAAAAAACAACTGATCAATAATAATTAAAAGGATTGTGTTTGCTTCATTAAGACTTCCAAAGGGCTTCCACTAGGCAACACTTTGCTTATTCTGCTGTATTACCAATGTACCCACCTACCTGGGCAGATTTTAGTCTCATGTGCTCAGTTTTCTCAGTTTTCTGTTTGTGCCGAAATCCCTTACCTTCTTAGCTAGGGATGATGTAGGGGCACCATCTGGTGGCTAAATGGGTAATTGCAAGGTTTCCAACCATGTATTCCAGTTACTGACATTTCTAAGAGCAAATTATTATTTTAAAAAATAGAAACTCCCTGCCCTTGAAAGAAATGAAGATTTGTTTCTTTAACAGTATTCTATGATTTAGTCATTTCACTAATTAAGAAGGTCCTCTCCATTTTCCAAAGGTGTAAGATTTGTGTGTAATTATATCAAGTTACCCTAACAGAGTCTCACATATGAGCAAACTAAGGTTGCTTTTATTTAGGTGGCATTCTATCTAGTTTAAAACACCACTATTCCTTATGGTACCAACCCTCTGCTTAGGAGTTGGAACACCAGAACTGTTTGTCCACTCTCCTCTGGAAAGGAAATTTCTTCATAGCTCAGCCTTTCCAGGGCCTTGAAAGACTTCACCTTGATGTTCCTCAGGCTTCACTTGTGAACTTCATGGGTGAACTGGGACATCATTGGGTAAAGTAACTTCAATTTTTATATCCATTAGTTTCTCCTGTTAAATTGGTCCTAGGTGCACATTATATCTAGACATTGCGTTTAAGACAGTTTCATGTGTAGCATTCCGGTTGTGTTGTCATGTCATGTGGAATTTTGTTTTTTCAAACATTAATAGGAAAAGAAACTCACCCACTGTTTCTCTGAGGAGGAGTTAAGTTCTTCTACAAGTTCAACAGATAAATCAGATGGGGATTCCAGGGAAGGGTAAGTTCTTATTTTTCTGTCTCCCTTCATAAACTGTTTCTGTTTGAATTCATCCTAAATGTATGTTTATAGTAGTATTCAGACCTGTAGTATTGTTACTGATAACATTATAAATGCTTTTTGGTATATGCTAGGTCTAAAAATATCTCTTCTAATGAACACATCTGATTTTCATTCAGCATTCTTATGAATGTCTTCTTATATCTGTGGGCTTATAGTTTTCATCAGATTTGGAAATTTTTTGGCCATTATTTCTTCAAATATTTTTTTGGACCTCCTCCTGCCTCCTTCAGGATTCTAATAATATATATATTAATTGTTTAAAGGTGTTTCACATCTCATTGATGGTGTTCATTTTTTTAGACTTTTTTCTCTGTTTTATTTTTCATAGATTCTATTGTTATATCTTTGAATTCACTTATATCTTCTGCAGTGTCTAATTGTTAATCATATTTCATGTATTTAACTTGCACTTTTCATTTCTAGGAGTTCAACTTGGGTCTTTTTTGTCTCCCATGCCTCTCTTTAATGTTTAATGCTTTTCTCTACTTTGGGCATATGGAATGTATTTATAGTAACTTTATAATTATTATTATGATAGCTTTAATGTCCTTATCCATTAATTATATCACTTGCATCACTTCGGGATCTGTCTCTATTACCTGCTTTTTTTCTCTTTACAAAGGTATGCTATTTTCCTGCATCTTCGCATGTTTGGTATTTTTGACTGGATTCTAGACATTGTCAATATTCTCTCATTAGGGGCTGGTATTTTTATATTTCTTTAAATATCCTTAGCTTTGTACTTGGATGTAATTAAGTAACTTAGAAATAGTGGGCAGAATTTATACATAGAATCTTGGACTTCCTCTTTCTGGCTCTCTCCTTTCCAGTATTCCTCTCATTTTCTAATGGTAGTGGTTGTCTCGAACTGTGTCCTTTGGTTCTGCAGGCCAGAAAGACTGTGAGTTTTCTGTTGTACTTTATAGCTGCCTATGGCCTGCTCTTAGGCTAAAAGGTGTTGATTCTCCTCCAGAATATGCTTGCAGATTTTGTATATTCTCCATTGCCTTCACATAGCTGATTTTTGTGTTTTGTCCAAAGTTTATGCTTGTTATCTGTGGAAGGGTCTGTCTAACAAGGGAAATTGTTTTTTTTTTTTTCCAGGAAAGGTCATACAAATGAAATGACTGATTTGGTACAATTGATGACTCAGACCCTAAAATTGGACTCTAAAGAGAGCTGTGAAGATCCCCCAGTGCCAGATCCAGTGTCAGAATTTAAACTTCATCGAAAGTATCGGGACACGCTGATACTTCATGGGAAAGTTGCAGAAGAGACAGAAGACCTCCATTTTAAAAAGCTACCCTTAGGTGATCAGTTTATTCTTTTACAGCAAACTGGAGAGCATATGTTTATTGGAGAAATGTGTCAAACCAAGGAGCTAATGCTTACAATTTCTTTTTGTCTTTTTATTTTTTCTCTTGGATATATCCATGAAAGGTGTATCTTGTTTTATGTAAGTTGCGTTACTGAGAAGTTGCATGAAATTTTTACAAATTGAAGGTTTGTGGCAACCCTGCATTGAACAAATCTATTGGCTCCATTTTTCCAATGTGCTTAGATGATGGCTAGCATATTTTAGCAATAAAGTATTTTTTAACTAAAGTATATACATTGTTTTTTAAAACGTAATGCTATAAATGTCTAATCACTATGCTGTACATCTAAAACTAATATATATTGACTGTCAATTGTAAGTGAAAATTAATTAATTAAAAATATATAATGCTATTGCACACTTATTAGACTATAGTATAGTATAAACATAACTTTTATATGCACTGGGAAACCAAAAAATTCATGTGACTCACCTTATTGAGGTAGACTCAAACCTGCAATATCTCTGAGGTATGCCTGTATACATTTTTGGTCATTAAAAATATATGAAGTCATTAAACTAGACTCTTGTCAAAGTGAAAAGAATTTTAACATGACAAGATTTTTTTTTTAAACACTGCATTCTTCTTGCTGCAGTGGTGAAGTGTTTATTTTTTCATGCCTTTGTTATTGCTTTTTAGTTATCATACCAGGTTCTGAAAAGATCAGAAGAATAGTTGAAGTCTTGAGAGCTGATGTAATACAGGGCCTGGGAATTCAGCTTTTAGAGCAGGTGTATGATCTTTTGGAAGAGGAGGATGAATTGGAGAGAGAGGTGAGTGTCCTATTAGCTGTGTCAGCTGCTTATGCTATCGAATATTTTTAACAGCCTTTTGAAATATAATTAACATGCTATACATTTTACCCATTTAATGTGTATAGTTCAGTGGTTTTCAGTACGTTTATAGTTGTACCACTATCACCACAATTAATGTTAGAATGTTTAATTACCTCCTAAAGGAACCGTGAACCCATTGGCAGTCCCTCATTATTCCTGAAGCCCCCCATCCTTAAGCAAACACTAATATTTCTGTCTCTGTAGATTTGCCTATTCTGGATATTTCATTTAAATGGAATCATACAAAATATGTGGTCTTTTGTGATTAGCTTCCTTCACTAAGCGTAATGTTTTCAAGATTCATCCGTGTTGTAGCATGTATCACCTGCTTCATTCCTTTATATGGCCAAATAACAGCCCATTGTATGGCTATACCACATTTTGTTTATCTGTTCATCAGCTGATGGAAATTTAGATTGTTTCCCCTTTTTTGCTATTATGAATAATGCTGCTATGAATATTTATGTACAAGTTTTTGTGTGGACATATATTTTCATTTTTCTTGGGTGTGTACCTAGAGGTGGAAATTGCTGAATTATATGGAAAGTCTATGTTTAACATTTTGAAGAATGGCCAGACTATCTTCCAAAGTGGCTGCACAATTTTACATTCCCACCAGTGATGGGTGAGGGTTCTTATTTTTTCACGTCCTTGTCAACACTTGTTATTGTCTTTATTTTTATTATAGCCATCCTAGTGGGTGGGCAGTGATTTCTCATTATGGTTTTGATTTGCTTTTCCCTAATGGGTAATGAATGTGGAACATCTTTCATGTGCCTATTGGCCATTGTGTATCTTTTTTGGAGACATGTCTATTTTGATCTTTTACACGTTTTAAAATTATTTATCTTTTTTATTGTTGACTTGTATGAGTTCTTTATATATTCTGGATAGAAGTCCTTTATCAGATAGATGATTTACAAAAAATTGTCCTATTCTGTGGTTGTTTTTTCACTTTTTAGTGGCATTGTTTACAGCATAAAACATTTTAATTTTGTTGAAATCACCTGTTTTGTTGGCTTCACCAGTCTGGTGTCATTTTTGTCTGAGCCTGGGAGTGGGGAGGGAGGCAGTTGATCTTAGTTTAAATACCACAGACTCTCACTGTTCTTGAATTTTAGATTTTCTTGAAAAAATGTCTTTATTTGCTGTATGTCTTTAGGACCATTTCCAGAGACTTTAAAATGGTTGGTTTATAAAATAATTCCTGTTTCACTAAGGACGGGTCTGCAGAGCTCCTCATGCTGTCGTGCCAAATGTGCAACCAATTAGGATTACATTTTATATTTATTTGTTATATATCCCTTAATCTGGAAGTTACTCAGTCTTTGTTTTTCATGACCTTAACATTTTTGAAGAGTATGGGCACAGTGTTTTATAAAATGCCCCTTGGTTTGGATTTGTCTGGCTTCATGAATAGATTCAGATTATGCATTTTGGGCAGGAATACCTTAGAAGTGATGTCGTGTCCTTCTCAGTGCATTGTATCAGGAGGTGCATGACATTTGTTAAACACATTATTAGGTGTTAGTTGCAGGCTTTTCTTTCAACCCACATACATTGAGTGTCACATAGTAAATGTTTTTGTTTCTAGTCAGATTGAATTTTCTATATTAATGGTCATTTGCATTATTTTGTAAATACCGTTACTGAATAGTCTGTGGGACTGATTTTGTTTTTTTATCAATTCTAATATTCTAGTATTATTGTTTTATTGATTCTAAGAGTTCTTTATATATTAATGGTATTAATTCTTTGGTATGTATTTTAGAAATATTTTCCCTAGTTTATTTGCTCTTTAATTTCGTATGACTTTTTGTATCTTGAAGTTCAAATTTTTATGTAAACATAACTATTAATATGTTCCCATATGGTTTTCCACCTTTGGTATCATGCTTAGAAAAACCCTTCTTCTAAGATTACAGAAATATTTTGTCTACTACATACTGATTTCCTTTTTATGTTTTCCAAATAGGTACATTTGCGGGAGCACATGGGTGAAAAGTATACAAGTTACAGTATAAAAGCTCGCCAGTTGAAATTTTTTGAAGAAAATGTGAATTTTTGAGAATTTATTCTTATCTGCTGCCAGAACTAAAGACCTATATTCAAAAGCTTTTGGCTTACACAGAAACAAACCTATAATGAGGACAGGACGCCCTTCACCATCCTTTTAACTCCTTTCGGTTTTTTTACTGGAAAAAAAACAGAACAGAGTAACATGAAGCAAGTTAACGAAAGAAAAAAACCTTTGGCGCTATCTTATTCTCTTGAAGAGGAAAAATCTAAGACTTTGTTTGGTTACTGTTTACTGAGCCTTAAACCACCCACTTTATATCTAGAACTTTATTTTTTTAAGGTACTAATTAGCTTGAATACAGAGCCAAATAATATTGGATTGGAAGTTTTATAGTATACTATAGTGATAAAAGCACTAGGAGAAATAAATGACATAGTATGCCCACTGATACTATTTGTCATTGTTAATAACCTTAGGTAGTAGTTAATAAATTATTTTTTTTAAAGTCAAGTCACAATTCTGGGAGTAGATTCAAAGAATGTAAAGTTGTATCTAATACTTGAGCTATTGAATTCCTTCTTTACATACTGATGGGCATTTAACATTTTATTTTCATGTTAAGATACACCTCATTTAGGGTATTCAAGAATTGAAATTAAGAGCTATTTTGGCTTTGTAAATCAATGTTTTTACATGCTGGCTTTTTAGATTTATTTTTCCATCAGTGAAAACGTTTCTTAAACACTAATTCTTTTTACAGTTAAGTAATCTGTAAATGGAGTCCAGTGGAGTCCAGCTCCTTTTAGTTATGTTGGACATATTTGTCTCCTGAAGTTTGGCTTCTTATATATCAAGATATTGGTTGTCTTCCCATGTTTTAAATGTATGCTTATGTATATTTTATTAGTTGTTTAATAAGGGGTAATGCCCACTTGGGCAATAGTTTTTATAAAATAAAAGTCTTGATTATTAAATTTTCACTTCTGTATTGAAGGGACTCTACAAATGAATTCTGCTCCAGAAATGCTTTTAGTTTTTTATCATTAAAAATGTCTTCTTTGAAAATACACACACACATAAAATACTCTAATGAAATGCTCCCTTTCCAGTCATTTAACAGACCTTTATTTATTTTGTGTGCCAGGTTCTGGGGATATAGTGAATACAACAATACTTCCTGCCCTTATAAGGCTCATAGCTTGGTTCCTAAGACCTCTTATGTTTACTTTGAAGCGTCTGTTAGAACTCAACTACAAAATCGTCGAGTCCTAGTGCCCAGTTGAGGGCAAATCTTTGGCAAACTGTTGGTCTTCCTGAGCTACTTATTCACCATTTCTTGCATGTTTCAGAACTCTACATCTTTCTGGAAAGTCATTTATTTTACTTAAGTTTCCTAATTTGTTGATATAAAGTTGTACATATTCTTAGAATTAAAAAATCTCTCATACTTTATTATTCCCATTCTATATATTTTTGTTTAAATATTCATTCAGTTTTTATCCTACTATCTTGGTTATTTTGTGGTTTTTTTCTTGAACACCTAATCATTTCTTGTATTTAATTATAAAACATATTTTTAAGACTATAAATTTAAGATACTTTTGGCCATATTTCAGACTTTGATATGATACTCTTTTTAACTTTAGTTTCTGAAGTCAATAATTCTGGTTTCGATTTTTTTTTATAAGTTTCTTAATTTCCATATATTTAGAAAGCCAGGGAAATTCTCTCCTTGCTCCAGCGACATTGCAGTGTTGTTGCACAAACTGTTTCTTAGAATTGTTTTTCCCTGTGGCTCAGTACATGACCCATTATTGGAATAGCCAATAATATGGGCATTCAATAAAGGTTAATTATGTTATGCACAGAATCACTTGTCTATTAAATATTATTCAAGCCTATTAATGACCTGATCAATAGATTCTGTGATGGAAATGTTCTGTATCTGTACTCTTATATATTAGCCACCAGTCATACATAGCCCTTGAAATGTGGCTAGTTTGAGGAACTCGAATTTTTTTATTTTAATTAAATATAAGTAAACATGTGACTAGTAGCACCATATTGGACAGTGCAGCTCTGTATCGTTCACTCAGTAAATACTAAACACCTACAATACGTCACATACTTTGTAGGTACTGGGCAAACAGCAGTGAGCAAAACAAAGTGCCTGTTCCCATGGAGCTTACATTCTACAGAGGACAATTAACAAATACCTACTGTGAGATATACTAAATGTCATGAAAAATAAAGCATGCTAAATGGATATAGAATGATAGGGCATACCACTTTATTTTGATAGGGTATAGGAAATGTTTCATTATAGTGGCATCTGGGTAGAGATTTGAAAGGAATGAACAAGTCGTATATATCTGAGGGAAAATATTCCAGTACAGTGGTACCTCGGTTTTTGAACATAATCCATTCTAGAAGACCGTTTCGAGTTCTGAAACATTCGAAAAATGAGGCGGGGTTTTCCCATAGAAAGTAACGCAAAATCGATTAATCCGTTCCAAACCTTTAAAATCAACCCCTAAAATTGCAAATTTAGCATGAATTTAATGATACCATAGATCCATAAAATTTACGGTGTTCATAAACCGAAATGTTCGTCAGCGGGGACGTTCGAAAACCGAGGTACCCCTGTACAGGGAACATGTACAAAAGTTCTTACCGTGTTTCCCCAAAAATAAGACCTAGCCGGACCATCAGCTCTAATGTATCTTTTGGAGCAAAAATGTTAAGACCTGGTCTTATTTTAATGTAAGTCCAGGTCATATAATAATATTATACCAAGTCTTATGTAAGACTGGGTCTTATATTAATTTTTGCTCCAAAAGACGCATTAGAGCTGATGGTCCGGCTAGGTCTTATTTTCAGGGAAACACAGTTACCAATCGCCTGTCCATTTGATCTGTCAAAATCTGAAAGGTAGAATGTTGGTCTCCTACCAATGTAGCTTTGCTAAACTTCTATCGCTAACATTCTTTGCTTTACGTATTTCGTGTCTTATTCAATGCATGATTCACAACAGTGACATCTTGGCACCTATGAAATGCCCTTCTTTGCCCCCATTTAGTGCTTTCTGATATTAAGTATCTGACTAATAATTTTCACTATTATCCCTCCTTTCTGCTTGCACCTGCCTCATATTATCCTTGTCCTGTTTTTGACCTTTGGGTATCATTTGTGAACATGAAGTAATTTGAATTTTTAACCCTAGTTGGGAGCTTCTTTTATTTTTTTTAAAAGATTTTATTGGGGAAGGGGAACAGGACTTTATTGGGGAACAGTGTGTATTTCCAGGGTTTTTTCCAAGTTAAGTTGTTGTTCTTTCAATGTTAGTTGTGGAGGGCGCAGCTCAGCTCCAGGTCCAGTTGCCGTTGTTAGTTGCAAGGGGGCGCTGCCCACCATCCCTTGCGGGAGTCGAACCAGCAACCTTGTGGTTGAGAGCCCACTGGCCCATGTGGAAATCGAACTGGCAGCCTTTGGAGTTAGGAGCACGGAGCTCCAACCACCTGAGCCACCGGGCTGGACCCGCTCCTAACTTTTAAATCACATTTATTATACTTATTGATATACTTGGTCTTATTTCTGCCTTCTTAATTTTTCTTACTTATTTTGTTAAACCTTTCCTGACTTTTGCTGTATTAAGGTCTTTACTCCTTTTTTTTTTAAACTCGTAATTTGGAAGTCCTATACCCTGGTATTGAGAAACAGAATATTATCTGTAATAATCCTCCCACTCCCATCCCTCACACAAGACCATTAGAATATTTTCTCTTCGGCCCTCTAGAAAATTTAAAAGAAATTTACAGCTTCTCAAATTTTCACTTTGGTCCACCTCAGGTAAAATATAATTAACTGTTTTCTGCTTAACAACAGCCTTATGTTAGTGGTACTAAAATATTACTTTACCACAAATTCACAACAGTGTATTTTTTCATTCAGTGGTTGCTGTTGTTAAGAAAGAATTATATTAGGAACTTGGAACTACAGAAAATAGAAATGGTGCTGCCTTTCAGAACCACAAACTTCTAACACTGGCTTTTACTAGTATTTCTGCTTGCAGAACAATGAACAAAAGACTCTTTAGCCACAGACTTGCACTATGAGTTTTAATTGAAAATATTAAAACAATTTAATAATTATAAAACTTTGACAATTAAATTGTACTGTGCTTTATGAGGCATATATTCCTTATTTTTATAGACCTGAAAAAAACTTTGCATACTTGTTTTCTGTTCTCCATTTCAGAGGAAGATTATGAAGAAAAGAGCTAAAGTATGTATAAATGAAAGCCCAACTGAGTTAGAAGTGAAATATGAAGAGAACAAAATCTACACACAGCTGTACCGTAAGAGCATAGGTGGTTTTAGCTCATGTTTTGGGTGTAAATATTTAGCTCATCTCACACGAAACAAAAGCAGGTGCAAGAGTAAACCTGAATTATGAAAACCCCAATCAATTATTTTTAGCATGCCTCTTAATTCTTCTTTCCCCTGGTTTCTTGTCTTCTGTGCCTGAGTCTTGAACAGGTAACCACTTGAGGGGGTGCCGACGATAAATGGGCCATGGAGGAAGTGTCAGCTGGGCCAGAACACAGAAAATGCATCAATTAATAGTCATTGAAGAGCATTCTATAATGCCCAGTTCACAAATGACTCCTAAAGATAAAAACAACAAAACTGACATTCCTATGAAAACTGTGCCCTCTCCTCTGCAAATACTTTGAGTGATGGGAACATGCTTCACCCTTTATACAAATGGTTCTAAGAGCTAAAAGAAAGGTGAGGAGGGAGCAATGTGAAGACCGTAGAAATTCCTGCTAGCTTTGACTTTAAGATTATTGCTTGAAGCAGCTGCCAAAATAAATGAGCTGTATCCTTTTATGCAGCTTCGGTCCCTCATCTGACACTATTTGGCATTCTAGTTTTCCATTGATAGCAACGGGAAACGTCGATGGAAAAGGATGAGGGAAAAGTTGGTGCCGGTTCTCACTAATAGGTCCGCCCAAACCAACCCAATTCAGAAAACCCAAGTTGTCACTAACATCCAGGCCCCCACAAATTTCTTACCAAACACGAAAAAGCAAATCCAGCCATAACTATATAGACAGTCCACCCGAACTGTTCCGCCACGTACCCATAGATAAATCCAACTATCTAGAGACAAAATATATTGAATACAGTCAGACTGGGGGTTGGGGGGAGAAGAACAAAAGAAAACGTTATGCAAAACCAATACTTACTGCTGAGAAAAGAATAATTCCCTGAAACATCTGTTCAGCTAGCTTCTGGCCCTTGTAATCCTAGAGGTGAAGAGCAAAGCAGGAATTGGTTCTACCACCGAAGAGATGTTATACAATTCCTGCTTTGGCCTCACAGCTTTAGCACAGGGCGTCCCCAGCATCACGGACTCCCCCAGGGACTTGGCAAGGAATGAAATGCTGGGTTTCCCGGGGGAACTGAAGCACTCTTAACGAAGCACGGACAGGGATATCCCCGCGGAGGAAGAAAGGAGGGAACCCAGGAAGCACGATTCGGGGAAGAGAGTGTAAGGTAGCCGTCCCGGCCAGGAACAGCGATGCAGCGGGTGGGTCTCGGACCAGAGCTGCGAAGCTGCCAGACTGGCGAGGAGCGTGCGAGGACCTTGGGGCCGAGGTGGGCCGCACCCTCACCATTTGTGTGGGCAGCGAGCTCAGTTGCTGCAGCATGACTAGCCGAGGAGGCGGGCAGCGGAGTGCTGGAAGGGGACAGCGAAGCGAGGGCGGCCGCGACTCAGGGACCGTGGGGGATGAGGTCTTGTGCCGGGTACAGCCACAAGTGCCCGCCGAGCCCGGCAGTGCGATGGCCGCAGCCCCGGAAGCGGAAGTCTCAAACAGACCCGGGCGGCCCGAAGCCCCGCCCCGCGCCTTGGCTAGCCGCCCTGCGCTGTCGGAGCCGGCTGGAGGCCGCCGCACTGCCCGCGATGGCTGAGGTGATGACCGTGGCGGCCGAGTCGAGGCATCGCGTACCCGTGAAGGGTTCGCCGTCGGTGCTGTTGGGTGCTGGGAGCCGCGGCCCCGGCCCCCCAAACTGTCCTGGACTGAGCCTCTGCGGCCTAACGGCCGCCTGCGCGCGCCCCGTCTCCATGGCGACGGGCTTATCTCGGCGAGGGCCCCAGCAGTGGGGCTGCCCCGCGGCGCCTGCTTGGCTTGATGCTCTTGCTGTCGGTTCTGCGGGCGGGCTTGGGTTTGCGGGCCTGAACGGCCGCCTGGGAGCTAGCGGGTGAGCGGGTTCGGTCCGGAGTACAGGGAACGCGGGCGGCCCGGCGGCGGACTGGGCCCCGGGCCCTGCGGCGTGGGAGCTGAGCTGGCGGGGTGGGACGGGGCGCAGGCGGCGGCTCCTCCTCCTCTTCTTCCTCCTCCTCCTCCTCCTCCCGCTGCAGGTAAGGGCGGCCGTAGGGAGCGTCCGAGGCTAACCGCTTGCCCGAACCCAAACCCATAGTCTCTCGGCCTGGGGGGAAGCCTCGGAACGTCACACTCCCTATCACCCCTAAGCGTAACGGGGTCCTATTGACCCCTAGAATTTACAGGGAATTACCCCAAGCCTATCCTCAAAAGAAAGGGAAGCCCCTCGGAGAGGGGACCCGGTTCTTGACCGTTCCTTGCATCCGTTTGGAAAGAGCTCCCACCCCGGAGTCTCCAGTTGGCCTACCAGCATGTTCGCCGGCTTCAGTGGGCCCTGCCGGTAGAGCCCAGCCAAGGGTTCGCTCTGCCTCTTTCTCAAGGCCGGTGTCTGTCTGAAACACTTCGTTTCCCCCCAACCCCACCCGCGTTACTCTGAGCTAAGCGAGGTTGCCCATGTTTCGGAGAGAAACCGTTTTGGGGAGCCCGGGCCTGTGCGTCCCAGCTGGCTCTCTAGTCTCTATGCTGTGTTGAACGTAATGGTCACAGACGGTGGGATTCTAGGCACTTCCAGGGCAGGTTGGTGTGTGGCTGCCACCCTCATTCATGCAGTTGGCAAACATTCACGGCATCCTTTTTTGTGCCAGGCAGTGGGCCGAGGATAGGGTTGTCACCAACACCAGGCTTTTGCCTTCCTAGAGCCCAGAGTGTGTCAAGGGAGACAGCCACATAACCCCAGAGGTGTATGACAGCTGGATTTACTCAGAGATAGAAGTCCCAGAGATGTGGGAAATCAGGGGAGGTGCAGTTGAAGGTAGGTTTTGGGGGGAGGCTCCCTTCTCTTGAAAGCCAAGTAGGAGCTAGTCAGGTGAAGAGGTAGGAGAGAGTGGATGAATATCCTTAGTGCCTTTCCACCTTCAGACTGGAAGATACTAAACGTATTTTTTTGAATGTAGAAACAGACATGTCCCCACTGTGTTAGTCCTCTGAATGTACTTAACAGAGTGGCAGTTATAGAGACTTTACGGTATTTGAGCTATGAAGAGATGATGGGAAAAGGAAATTGCCTGTCAGGCTCCATTTGAGAAAGCTCTCCATTGGAATCCATACCCTCATGTAGAAATTTGTTTTCATGATTATCATCAAAGATTGTGTTCTCTTTTCTGAGCTGACAAGATCATTCAACAAATGTCACATGCCTACTACCATTGGTTTTAGGTAAAGAGGATAGATACATCCGTAAACACTTACATTGAGGTCATTGTTCTCATAGAGCTGACATACTAATCAGAGAAGAAATGAAACAAATAAGATGATTTCATGAAGAGGGGGAATGGTGAACTTCCATGATGGCCTCTGAGGGGTGGATAAGAGGAGGACAGAAAAATGACCTTGGTATTTGGTGACTTCGACAAGACCAGTTTGAATGGAGCAATAGGGACAGAAGTCTGGTTGGAGGCTAAAGAGAACGAGAGGAAGTGGAGCTAGAGAGTTAAATCCTTCAAGCTTTTAGAGGGGATGCAGAGAAATAGATTTGTGCGTCAACTGGGGTGGGGGAGTAGTGTCTTTTTTAAGTTAACTGGAAGTTACTGGAGCATGATAATATGCTGATGGGTGTGATCCAGCACAGGGAGAGTGCTGATGGTGCCCCAAGGAAACAATTATAGGATAGGTTGCAAAGCATCAGTGGAATGGCCTTTCATGTACACAGTAATGGGGAAAAGCAGAAAAGGTGAGTACAGCTTCTGAGAATGTGGGAACTAATGCAGTTAACAAGTTAAAAAAAAAGTCTTTCCCCCGAGGGTTTCTTCACCCATGTTTCTAGGTATACCTGCCCTGGATGAATGTGTGAATGGGTTTTGTGAGTGAATTGGGAAGGTGAAGCTTTTAAAGTTTCTAAATAAAAAATACTAATTTTCATAGTGAACAATTTGAATATTGCTGATCAAATTGTACACTGTTGTGTACTCTTATACTCTAAAAGTATAAGTCACTATTAGATATCCCAGGGTCTACATGCAATTTTGTTTTGCAAATTCTAAGCAAATCAACGAGTCCATTACCAGGAATAGCGCAAGGAAAGGAGCTGTGGTTCAGACATACTCCATAATAACTGACATTTGCATATAGATGACTGGAAGAGTTTTAGGAACAAGTGGTTTCTGCCATGCTAATCTACTGAAGTACGTACATCAAACACCTGCTTGGATTGTGTGTTTTTCTTGTGTCTAGCTAAACAGAATAGCACAAATACAAGTGCCTCTAGATGCATGTACTACCTGTAAGTAACTGGACATTGTTGAACTAAAACTCTGTCCATTGTACCATTAACTAAATGAGATTTATTTGACTGAGATGGTTTTCTCCAGTCTCACTGGAAGTTGGCTCCAAGCAGGCAGATGTTAGAGCTTTGTCTGAGCAGCTCCCAGTCTTCTAGCTTCTATTGGTAAGGCTCAGACCACAATGTGATAGAAGCACATGGCTTAGATTATATAGTGATGTGTATTCTTTAGACAGGAAGTTCACTGGTATAATGTGCTTTATGTATACTGCTTTAGAAGGAAAAGGGGTCCGGGGGCAGAGAGAGGGAGAGAGAGAGAAAAAGAGAAAGAGAAGGAGAATATTTTGTTGTTCTTTGGTAGTCTGAATTATTTTCTCCCAAATTTGTAATCTTGCCTGTGATGTATTTCTCCTCTTTTCAAAGGCCTTGAGAAATCAAGTGCCTGATATGCAGACACTTTACTTAAGATGAAATTAATTCAAAGTTACTTTGATTTTAAAAATATGCTGTATTTGAAAATGCTTTGTAAAATTAATAGCCTTTTGTGTTTGGTACTCCCATGGAAGAAGATGAAGCAGAAAAGGATAAATGTCTCGAATGTAGGATCACAATATTATGGTTGTTTAAAATCTGTTTTTAAGGAAACATTCCCCAGAGGTTGTTAGAGAAATCTAATCGTTTAATTTAGTTCTACCTACAATTTTGTTTCCATTGAATTATTTGTTTGGAAAGTGAAGGTATCAGATGAGCTGGGGAGCATAAGCCACAGGCAGAGTGACAGTATTAGACGTGACTTTCTTAAGAGATGGGTAATTAACCAATAGAGATGAAACCCTCCCTGGAAAGAAGCTTTCTTTCTTTTTTTTTCTTAGCAGATTATAATTTTTTGAGAACAGCACTCTAAACTTTTGATAACAAGATTGGATTTTGTAAATTTTTGTAATTGTGTTTCTCTGCTATAGTTTTTTTTTCCTGCTATAGTTTTAAATGAATGTGGAAAATATTCTTCCCCCCCTCCCCCTTTAATTCCAACTAATGGTGAATGGGATACAACTCAGAACAGGGATGTTTGGTACCAGTGAAGCTGACCTCGGGTTACTTGATTATAAACGACTGAGTCCTTGTCTAACAAGGAATTTTAAGTAGAAATTCAGAAAACATTTCCACGTATTCCTTCCTCTTGGGAGAATTTCTTTTGCTTTTCATCTAATGACGTTTAATATACAAGGCTATCTATTTTTCCAAGTTATTTAGAAGTATTTTATTATTGCTACCATAAAAAAATTCAGATCCCAAATTGGTTTCTTGGAAATTGTTCATTCAAAATGAGTTTCTGGGAGAAAGTATGCATTTCTTGGTTCTACCTGAATAAAAGTGTTAGGCATTTTGATGGTCATTCTCATGTGCCTACTGACGTTGGGGGCTTGTTTTTGTTTTGTAGGGTGAATAACTAATATTTATGTAAGACAGAAGAAAAAGATGTCATTCCGTAAAGGTATGCTCTTTCTACAAGTTACGTTGTTTTTATTCCTGCTCGAAAGGTGCAGAAGTGTAACGCAGGCTTCTCCCCTCTGTTTCAGTGAACCTCGTCATCCTGGCCCTGGCTGTGGCTCTCTTCTTACTGGTTTTACACCATAACTTCCTCGGCCTGAGCAGTTTGCTAAGAAATGAGGTTTCAGGTATGGAAACCCTTACTGATGCCCTCGCATCTATTGAGGACCTGGAGTTCCCTGTGTCCCACATCCTAAGTTACATCACTAGGTTAAAGGAAAAGAAAGCTTCCTTTTTGCCCTTACAAAAGCTATGAAAGATTCTCGGACAAGGCATGGTGGTACTTCCTGTGCTCTTTAGTCCTCCATCTCCACCTCTTCTCCCTGCTGTGCAGTTGTTTGCTAAGGGTTTGATCTGACCGAAGATCTCACTACTACCAATTAGAGACCTTAGAGGAGCCTCTGTGGGATGCTGCTATCTGCTTACATTTCAGCAGAGCTGGGCTTCAGAAGGTGGGGACAGTTGAGTGTCACTGGTGTTTGATGTCTGCTGTGTTCACTAGAGGGTCAGTCTGGTTACTTTCCTTCACCTTGTATTTTCCTGTAACCTGTGGAACTGTTATCAGCAGGTCTCTAGTAGTAAAACAAAACCATAAAACCTTGTCAACAATTTTTTTTAAATCACTTTATTATATAATTCCATTGGCAGTTATTTAAAATTATTTGTTCATACTGTTCTGCCTTGTTAATGAGTGATATTTGAGGCTTCAGAATATTTGTCAAAACTCATTTTTGGATTGCCACCCATCGTAGTTGACCAGAGCAAGAAAAGACTAATAGCTTTCCCCTAACTTTCACTGAGTACTCTGATAGCATGTTTTATAATGGTCTGACAATTAAGTTTGTGAACTCATCCTAGAAAAAGCGCTACATACCTCATTGCTGAATATCACCACGGTCACCTTTGAAGTACTCCTCTTGGGAAGCTATGCACTGATGCCAGCGCCTAATCCACCCTTCAAAGCAATTCTGGAACTCTTTTTCTGCAGTGGCCATCAGAGCAGTCATTGTATTTCCCTTGATGTCCCGAATGTCATCAAAATATCTTCCTTTCAATATTTCCTTTATCTTCCAGTAAAGAAGGAAGTCATTGGGGGCCAGATCAGGTGAGTAGGGAGGGTGTTCCAATATAGTTATTTGTTTACTGCCTAAAAACTCCGTCACAGACAGTGCCTTGTGAGCTGGTGCATTGTCTTGATGCAAGAGCCATGCATTGTTGGCGGAAAGTTCAGGTCGTCTAACTTTTTCATGCAGCTTTTTCAGCACTTCCAAATAGTAAACTTGGTTAACTATCCATTTGGTACAAATTCATAATGAATAATCCCTCTGAAATCAAAAAAGGTTAGCAACATCGTTGCAATAAGTTCGCAAACTTAATTGTCAGACCTTGTACATGTGTGTATTTATACATATACATACGGGTCTGACAAGTAAGTTCGTGAACTTGCCACTGTGCACTTACATTGGCAGCACTGTACAAACTGCTCGGTAAGGTTTCATAACCTTGGTAAGTCAGTGTCTCACAGCTGTGTTCGTGTCAACATGTGGCGGTGTCTTGCTGAGTGGGGTTCATTGTTGCATGTTTTTGTGTTCCGTTGCAAGAATGTCTGAACTTCAATAAGAGCAACACATAAACATTAAATTTCTTCTTAAACTTGGCAAGAGTGAAAGTGAAATCAGGGATATGTTAGTCCAAGTTTATGGGGATAATGCCATGAAGAAAACGGCAGTGTACAAATGGATTAAACGTTTTTCTGAGGGGAGAGAATGCGTCAGTGATGAAGAGAGGTCAGAGCGGCCACTAACAAGCAGAACTGATGAAAACATTGCAAAAATTTGTCAAATTATGCGTCAGAATCGTTGGCCGACTGTGAGAAGCATAGCAGACCAAGTAAACATCAATAGAGAAACAGGAAAATCTTCACTGAAAATCTTGTCATGAGAAAGGTGTGCGCAAAAATGGTCCTGAAGGAGCTCACTGATGAACAAAAGCAAAGGAGAGTCAAAGGTTGCTAAGACCTTTTGGAGAGGCAAGAGGATGTTTTGGGCTGTGTTATCACTTGTCATGAAACATGGGTGCACCAATACGACCCTGAAACAAAGCATCAAAGTACACAGTGGAAGTCAGACAATTCTCCATCACCAAAACATTTCCATCAGTCCAAATCAAGAGTCAAAACAATGTTGCCAACCGTTTTTGATATCAAAGGGATTATTCATTATGAATTTGTACCAACTGGACAAATAGTTAACCAAGTTTGCTATTTGAAAGTGCTGAAAAGGCTGCGGGGAAAAGTTAGACGACTCGAACTTGTTGCCAACAATATATAGCTCTTGCATCACGACAATGCACCAGCTCACACAGCACTGTCTGTGAGGGAATTTTTAGGCAGTAAATAAATAACTGTATTGGAACACCCTCCTTACTCACCTGATCTGGCCTCGAATGACTTTCTTTACTGGAAGATAAAGGAAATATTGAAAGGAAGACATTTTGATGACATTCAGGATATCAAGGGTAGTACGACAACAGCTCTGATGGCCACTCCAGAAAAAGAGTTCCGGAATTGCTTTGAAGGGTGGACTAGGCACTGGCATCGGTGCATAGCTTCCCAAGGGGAGTACTTCGAAGGTGACCGTGGTGATATTCAGCAATGAGATATATAGCGCTTTTTCTAGGATGAGTTCGCGAACTTAATTGTCAGATCTCGTATGTATATGTAAAATAATGCCTACTCCTGGTGGGAACATTTATAAAAATGAAAACATTTAAGCTCTATTAGTAGGGCAGTTTGTTTACTGCTTCATCTTCCGTTTCTATGGATAATGGCTGGTATATAGGAGGTGCTCAGTAAATATTAATCGAATAAATAGTCATTGTCTAGAGATACCTATTATTAAAATTTTGGCTTAGTACATTCCAGTTTTTTTCTCTATATTTTTTCTATACAGTTGAAATTATACTATATAATATATAAAAGTTCTACACGTTTTTCCACGTGATTATTTCCTAAGTATGTCACCATGGCAGTAGAAAGTCTCCATATGTAATATTAATGCCACATAATTTACTTGTTTCCACAGGGAAAAGTCTTGGTACAGTGACTTTCAGACTTTTTTTATGGCAACCCCACAGTAAGAAATAGAATTTTGTCTGTTTTATTCATGGCTATAATCTCAGTGCCTAGATATTGTCTGGCCCATAGTAGGTGCTCAGTGTTCAATGAATGTATTATAAGAGACAGAAAGGAAGGTTTACAAAATATGTGCAGTTGGCTGTATGATACGCTCTGATATTTTCTTTTCTAATTTCAGTGTTTTAATTCTGAAACTTTTTCTACTCAAATTCTGATCATGACCCACTAAATTGATTTCATGTCTATGAATCATGGCTTGAAAAACTTCTCTTTCAGTCTATTCACAATTGTAAATAAAATTGTGGCTTTGATTACCTCTCAGATTTTGTCCTTAACAGAGACAAGAGGAATTATCGGGTCAGAGGCCATGTACCTGTTTAAGGCTTAATACAAATTGCAAAATACATTCCAGAAAGATTCTATACCTACCAGCAGTGTATCAGATTTTTGTCAACCTATTGTTTTGTTTTTTTTAATGCTGGTGCTTTTCCAAAAGCTTGGTTACATATAGGAAAACCCAATTTCTAGGCTGTATGCTTCATATTGTAATGGAGAAGAATGAGGTAAATAAGCATCATAATCCTCACCTTACCTCTTTATATGTCTTGGGCTCTATGTCAAAACCTCATGAGATTTTGTTTGTAATCCAGTACCTTCCTTGTGTATGTTCTTTTCAGATTCAGGAGTTGTTGGGCTTCAGCCCATTGACTTTGTTCCAAATGCGCCCCAACATGCAGTAGATGGGAGACAAGAGGAGATTTCTGTGGTCATTGCTGCATCTGAAGATAGGCTTGGTGGGACTATTGCAGCCATAAACAGCATTCAGCACAACACTCGCTCCAATGTGATTTTCTACATTGTTACGCTCAATGGTACAGCGGACCATCTCCGGTGAGCTCTGCTTGCCTGATGATTCTGCTTCTAGAGGATGCTCTATAAGTATATATTTTTTCTAAACAATTGAGATTATACCACATACCACATATAAACTGCATGTATGACATGTTTTTCCATGTGATTATATCATAAGCTTGTCCCCATGATAGTGGAAATAAGGAATTTGTGCCAGGATGTAAATCAACTGTGTACAATGTTAACTCAAGCTGGGTTTTTTTTGTTTTGTTTTTTGTTTTTTTGTAATAAGATTTTCTCAATGAAAGAAGCAATATGTTGATTTACATCCTGTTATAAGTTCCTTATTTCATGAACATGCTCTGAGTAGCTCTGGTCTAAAGTGGGAAGGAATGTGGGAGCAATGGCAAGGTAGTGTGGTGAAGTGAGCATAGACAGATACAAAATCTGGTGCAGAGTGATAGGGGAACTAACCCTTTGGAGCCTGTTTCCTCATCTATAAATGTGGGGGGGGGGGGGGCGGGGAATATCCAACTTCGAGGATTGTTGTGTCAAGTAAATGGGAAAATATATATAAAGAACACCTAGCACATAATCATGCTCAGTGAATGGTCCTTCCTATTATAATTGTTGTGATTAATAACAGAAACCCAATCTGATGGACTGTCTCATCCATGTTTTAAAAATGCTTTGAGTTAAGGTTTACGAAGTTTATTCCAAGAACTGTCTTGTCTAGCAGCTTAATAGTTGTCAAAGTTCTAAAACATTTCTGCCCTTGTGGCTTTTTCCATGGTTCATGTTTAGTTTGTGAAAGTTGTGAATTATTTTTCCATATTTTAAAAACTCAGAAGCCATCATTTAATGTAGAAACAAATATTGCATTAAAATAGACTACACAAATAACATATCCACAAAATGCTGAATTGAAATGTACCTAGGAAAAATGTGCAGTACTTATTTAGGAACACTGACTTTTCTTACAGGCAGTTCCTTAGACTCAGGTGGAGGAATTAGTCATCACCGTGAATTAATGAGTCTGTAGATTAATAGACCGATTACCAGCTTTGTTGATAAGTAGCTTTCACTGCCATCATACTTTGACTCATTTTCTTCAACCATGTATTTGTAGGGACAGGAGTTGAAAGGTCCATGTGCTGATGGGGTGTTCTCAGTTCCATAGTGAGTTCTTCTACAGCAGTTTTAGTGTCAGAGATGTGAGCCTGGTGGGAATAGTAACCATTACCATAAAGTTTTGGTTCAGGGAAGGACTTTGGTGGGAATACTCTCACTTCAGATGAGGAAACCAAGGCTCAGAGAAGTGAATAGGCTGGGACACCTGTTTGGTTTCTCTTACAATGTGCTCTCATTGGAAGGCACAAAGATAAGGCTGTGGTTTTGGTACATGATTATTTAAAATTGAAATTTGGTGCTTTATTTTCATCAGGTCCTGGCTCAGCAGCAATACCCTGAAAAGCATCAGGTACAAAATTGTGATTTTTGACTCTAAGCTTTTGGAAGGGAAAGTAAAGGAGGATCCTGACCAGGGGGAATCCGTAAAACCAGTGAGTTCCATGCATCTTTGTTTGCGTATGGGAGAATTAGGAAAAGATTGGCATAACTGGGTAACTGCAAGTAGTGCCTGGGACCAAGCCTGGGCAGTTCTGAGAACTTTGGCTGTCTTCTCCTGCATGGGTAGAGCATTCTGGAGTTCCTAGTAAATAAAAGCACAGCCACTGATAAATTCTATGCTAATGCCTCTTTCCTTTTTATTTCCCAGTTAACCTTTGCAAGGTTCTACTTGCCAATTCTGGTTCCCAGCGCAAAGAAGGCCATATATATGGATGATGATGTAATTGTACAAGGTACCAAAGAATGTCACCTATTGGTGTTCTCTGTCCAGAGTGGGCTGTAGTGGTTGTCTTATTTATGGTATCCTATAAAAGGTTGTCCTAGGAAGTGGAATAGGCAATTGTGAGGCAACTCAAAGTGTAAATCTTAACACCTCATCCATTTCAGGTGATATTCTTGCCCTCTACAATACACCACTGAAGCCAGGACATGCAGCTGCATTTTCAGAAGATTGTGATTCAACCTCTACTAAAGTTGTCATCCGTGGAGCAGGGAACCAGGTAAATTACTTATTAGACCCCTTGTAGATAGATACTCCTCTACCTATAAAGCAGGTTAATGGGGAAAGGCAGCAAAATCAGGGAACTCATCTTTTTTGATGCATTTCATATTCCCCCAATTATTTCATTCTAAAACTCGCCTGCTTTCCTATAGATCAGTTCATGGAACTCGATGACCTAATTCACCTTGAACATTTGGCTTAATGTTTAGTTTCCTAGTCTGCCTAACTTGGAATCCAAAATGTCACTTTCACTTGCTTTCTGTAGAGCCCTTTGCTAATAATCTGAAAATTCAGGTTAATAAGCAGTATTTTTTTTACTGGCTTTCAAATTACAGCTATATGCTACATCAGGATGTTTCACATGTACAACTGTGGTCCCGTAAGATTATAATGGAGCTGAAAATTCCTATTGCTTAGTGACCAAGTAGCTGTCTTAACATCGACATGCAATGCATTCATCACTCATGTTCGTGGTGATGCTACTATAAGCCTACTGTGCTGCCAGTTGTATAAAAGTATAGCACATACAATTAATGTACAGTACATAACTTCATAGTAAATGACTTACTGGTTTATGTATTTACTATTTATCATTAGTGTACTGTCTTATAAAAAATTTGCTGTTAACACAGTATCTTCATACCTGCAGCAACCTCATACACATCATGCTTACTGGGTCTCTTGATTTTCATTGTCTCTTGTACTTGATTTAATCTTGTGTTTTGTACAATATGCCGTACAGACTTATAGACTGGGAGCAATAAGCTATACATATAGCCTAGGTGTGTAGTAAGCTATACCATCCAGGTTTGTGTACGTACACTCTATAATGTTCATACCGTGTAACAATAAAATCGCCTAACGATTCATTTCTCAGAACATATTCCTGTCATTAAGCAGTGCGTGGCTCTATGTATCAATTGTTTGAAGCAGTGATTTTATATATATATAAAATAATCTCCCACTTGTGTTTTTAGTACAATTACATTGGATATCTTGACTATAAAAAGGAAAGAATTCGTAAGCTTTCCATGAAAGCCAGCACCTGCTCATTTAATCCTGGAGTTTTCGTGGCAAACTTGACAGAATGGAAAAGACAGAATATAACTAACCAGCTGGAAAAATGGATGAAACTCAATGTAAAGTAAGTATAAAACTGCCCTAGCTGTGAAAACTCTTGTATTTCAAACCTGAAATACAAGAGACTATTTCAATAGGAATTAGGATTCTTCACTAACAGCTTACATTTGTTATCTGCCCACCAAGAGAGGGACTGTATAGCAGAACACTGGCTGGGAGCATCACAACACCTCCTCTGCTGATCGTATTTTATCAACAGCATTCCACCATTGACCCTATGTGGAATGTCCGCCACCTTGGTAAGTAGAAATAATTAATTAACCAAAGGCCTAAGTTAATAAAGAATTATCTAAGGGACTATCATCAGGGATGGAATACATCCAGTTTCCCTTAAGTTCTCTCCAGTTCGATGTGGCATTATCTTCTAATACAATCATTTGGCTCTTTTTCTCTCCACATAAGGCTCCAGTGCTGGGAAACGATATTCACCCCAGTTTGTAAAAGCTGCTAAGCTACTCCATTGGAATGGACATTTTAAGCCATGGGGAAGAACTGCTTCATATACTGATGTCTGGGAAAAATGGTATATTCCAGACCCAACAGGCAAATTCAGCCTAATCCGAAGACATATGGAAATCTCAAATATAAAGTAAAATGTAATTTATACTACAAGCATTTCTCAGGAAACCCTGCAAGATAGTATGTGTGGAAAGCAACAGTTATGAACTCATGGAAAAAGGGACATTGCAGCTGGGTAAAGATGTCAAACTGCACTGTCTGGCAGCCAGCTTCTCAGATAGACTGTACGTGTCCCCATCTGCCTTACCAAGTGTTTGCTTACTACAGTGCTCAATGACCAGAGGTGAATGGACTGATACGGCTAGTACAGCCAGTTCAATACTGCTGCTTGGTTTTAATTTTGTAACCTGTGGCCCCATCTATAAATAAAATGAAACCTACATTTTTCAACAAGTATCTGGTTTTTTGTTTAAGAGATGGGTTGTCTTTTATGGAATTCAGACACTTTCTACATTGCCTGATTTTTTTTTTAATGAATATATCATATACACATGTACAAAATTTACACAGCTTATGTCACACTGGAAATGAACTGGTATGTGTGATGACACATAGAACAGCTTAAGAGTCTGTTCAAAATGTTAAAAAAAACCCACAACTTTTTGAGGACAGTTGTTACACATAGTCTATACTGAAATCGTAAGCATCATCTTCCTCTTCAGTCATTCCATCCAAGACGTAACATCATTCAGATTGTTCACCTATATAAGAAAGAAAAATGACGTTTAAAAAAGTAGAAACAATTCCATACCACTCTGCTTTGTTAGACGACCCCTCCACCCAATTCACCTGCTTGAGATTCCTCAGGGAGTACCTTGCAGGTCTCTCTTGCAGGGGACACATCTGAACTCTTTGCCTGTGGGACAAAGAAACAGTGATATATTAGTAGCCTTTGTCTACTCAATCCAAGTAATTATGACTTGGAAGTCTCTGAAGGTACACATAATGGGATGCACAAACTAACGATTGGAAGACTTAAACATCTAAATTGTATGGGGCTTTTTGGTAATCTATCCTGAAATATTTAATTTCTACCTTCAGTCCCTTCCCATTTGTTGTACATTATAATGCTGGAAAACTTCCTTCAGCTTGAACAATTCATGGACAACATACTTACACTGGCTTCTTCATCAACACTTTCCTGGTCAGCGTCCATGTCTTCATAGTCCTCCGCCGTTTCCTGCTTCCTCTCTTTCTGTTTTGGTAATTCTTCAGGTATGTCCTTTTCCTCTATTATTCCATTTGTCAGACCCGAGGACTGGAAAAGGATGCTACTGGCTAAACGAGGGCCCCTGATGGCTAGGAAAGGAACACAGTACATGTAAACAGATTGAGACCTTGCTTAGCCCGTCAGCTGATGAAGACAGCAGTCAAGCACAAGCCTTGCTTACCTTGTATGCTGTGTGCATTGTTCTTTCCCAGTTCTTCCAGATTAAAGCCCCACATCATGTCTGTCACAATGCTCTCATTAAAATGTGGAGAAAGAGTCCAGGATGCAGGGGGATGGCAATAGTAACCTAAGGAGCCACTGGTATTAAAAACAAGATTTGTCAAAAATCAGTTCCTTTCCTCTATTGGTCATCAAAATGCCTACAGAAAGAAGCCTTACCCTGTCCACTCAGACCACAGCAGTTTGGCAGCACCTTCTACATTTGGGCTTCCACCTTTTTGGTGCAGTCCTCTTCTCTGTGCAAGCAAAGTAAAAAACTCCAGAGAATTCTTAAAGTCTGGGACAGTGAATTTCAGTACTACCTTAAAAAAAAAAGAAAAACTTATTTGATACAGCGCGGATATAAAAATTTTTGAAAATTTTCTACTTTAAATGCTTCCAATGAAGAGAGAAAATAGAGCTTAAGGGAAAGGGGCTCTTTTACCTGTCGAGCATCAGCCTGGGACAGGATGGCGCTGGCAGCCTCCACGGGTTTTAGTACTTCAATACTTGCTGGACTTCTCAGAGCAAGTGCAGTGGGAGAGTTAAGTGGAGACACAATGAAACTTGGACTATCTATGATTGTGATTTGTTTGTCCAGGGGGACAACCTGCATGCTCCTGAAACAAGAGAGATGGTAATTAATGAGGGTACTAGTTTATCTGAAGTACAAGAGACAGAACACGAAGCTCAGGGTTGGATTGAACAAACTCAGCACAGTCCGTCAGATCCAGTTTATCATCACTTGCTTCATGTTTATCTAAAACCATAACATTGCACCTTCCCCTTCTAAAGAGAAGCACTGCATGTTATAGCTTACATATTGACCCAAACACATGCTGTTTCCTCTGCATAAATGTTTCCCCTCTTCTACCTGGCAGACTTATATTCATTTCAAGGCCGGGTTCAAGCATTGCTTTCTCTGAGGCAGCTTTCCCCCTCAATCTATTTGCCGGTCTTTCAAACCAGATTGTGGGCAGTTATTCCACTCTTAATTCTTCCCCAAGCCTAGTACTGGCTTAACCCTCTTCCTTTCACTGACACCTCTAAAGAATGGGAAATTTTCTTAAGATATCCAAAACAATCATATTTACTCATCCATAATGAAATACTACAATATGGAACAACTCAGTTTACCTTGTAAGCCCCATGGATACACCGACATTACATATCCGTTCTTGTTTTAAGCTATTGATGATGCTGCTTTTCCCCACATTTGGAAAACCTATAAATGGTATAACAAATCCACAGATACAAAAGGCATTATGTGCTGGTAATGATAACATTTCCACTGCTTTATTTTATGCTTGCCTGATGTTTAGAGCAAGACCAGAGTTGAATCTGAGTGTCTTCACTTCATTACTAAGGTCAATCTTAACAAACTCATTTCTTACACAAGTAATAAGAGCAGGAAAAGATGATTAAAATAAACGAAGAAATTTTAGAAGCCAACTTCCTACAGTGCACAATTGGCAAAAAAAAAACAGAATTAAGCAGCAATCACTTAAAATTTCTGTCTTTACATTGTGTGTATTCGGTAAGGTGGGCAAAAAGTGTTTATATTTAGCAACAACCCCATACACTCTTAACACGGAAAAATTCTTGGCACTTTAAGACATAAAATGTGTTGAACTGTAACTCACCAATTACTCCAACCTGAATAGCTTTGCCCAACATCTCCCGAAAACCTCTAAGAAGCTTCCAAAGACCTTCTTTCCCAATGCAGACTTCACTTTTGAATGGAGCAGCTTTCCTCTTTATCTTCACATTAAAAATGCAAGTAATTAGTTTAACCACTTCTGACAATCCATCATATAAAACCCGAAAATCTGGCTCCAGAGCCCAGCCATTAAAATCACCACATGCCTACCTTTCAGATTACCTCTGGATGAAATCAGAGTTGGATCTTATAAGTTCTCATTTTTTTTAATCAAGATTTTGTATACTCATCATATTTCAGCCATCCAAAAATCTGAAAGAAACATACCCCCAACACTGACAGTAAAGGGTACCTTGGTTATCTTCCGTTTGTCCTTCAGATTTGTTGAGGCTTTGAACACCACTGTTGGCAATTCTTTCTTCAAATAATTCAGCCAGTTCTCCAAATTTTCCTTTGGTACCAAATCTGATAGGGATTAGGAATAAGACACATGCTCCAATTTGGTCACTTGGTTGAGATGAATTTGCAAAACATGGTAAACCGGATTTCACTCTGGTTTGCCTTTTCTGTTTGTTTTCCCCCCCAAAAGGATTTAACTGGAAAATGGGGAGAGCGCAAACTTCCTACCATATACCATCCTTATCTTAACAGAGTTCAATACCTACACCTCTGTATTTCTTCAATTCTCCTCTGTACTGCTCACCCTTTCAGGATTAAGTCAACCTCTAGATTATTATCCTGCTAACCCTAGGGCAATGTTTCAAGAATTTACTCTCCAGTAGCAGCCATATTTACTGACCCCAACAGTAATTTTAGGTCCCATTGTTACTTTCTGCTTCACAGGTCTCTGAGGTTTCCTATTCCTGCTGTTCAAACCAATACGTAACTATGCATTTTATCTAATTATTGTCACACAATCAACATTGTGCAGGTGTGGGGAATGACACACTATCATCACTTCCTATGTGAAATATATTATGCAGTAACCTTAGTATAGAAGCTTACACTATTAAATAAGGTGATAAGTACTGAACGGCAAAAGGACAGCAGAAACCAGTGAAACCACACATAGAAAACACCTCCACCCCACTGCCCAGCATTGTCTTTAGCGATAAGAAAGGAAATGCACTGGTTTTGATGAGGTCAGAGTTGGATCTTATCAGTCTTCAGTGACAATCAGACCGTTCAGATGTTTTCCTCATACCTCACTAGTGCGTATGGAACACAAAGGGCATCCTTTTTGCTCACCTGATTTATTTAATACAAGTACCAACTTTTTCTGTCCACCCTGGATAACGGCCTCTTCTACCTGGGGACACCTGCAACCAAGAGGATCTCTGGCATCCAACACTTCCAGCACAACATCTGAGGCTTCAATCACCTGTCAATGTATAAATGATCAGAAGAACAACCCTTGCTTTCAGAACACCCTCCACACAAGTATACTGACATTATCCACTCTGCGACAACGTGATACGGAGAATGTTTGTTCATTTCCCCCAGGAAAGTAAAACAGAGGTTTGCACCGTAGCTTCTGGCCTCTCATTAAAGTAGATTTCAAAAGCGGAAGCACCCCCACTGTCTGAATATATAATCCTCCCATCGTGAATTGGGTAGCTGCTAAGCTCTTGTGGCTCTGCCAAGAGCTGATGAGAAGCATAGTCAAGTTCTATTTACAGGGGAGAGTGAACTTGGAAAAACAGGTATGGGGCCGGCCCGGTGGCTCAAGCGGTTAGAGCTCCATGCTCCTAACTCCGAAGGCTGCCGGAGTCAATTCCCACATGGGCCAATGGGCTCTCAACCACAAGGTTGCCGGTTCAATTCCTCGAGTCCCACAAGAGATGGAGGGCAGCGCCCCCTGCAACTAAGATTGAACACGGCACCTTGAGCTGAGCTGCCTCCGGGATGGCTCAGTTGGTTGGAGCACGGGCTCTCAACCACAAGGTTGCTGGTTCGACTCCCACAAGGGATGGTGGGCTGTGTCCCCTGCAACTAGAAACGGCAACTGGACCTGGAGCTGAGCTGCGCCCTCCACAACTAAGATTGAAAGGACAACAACTTGACCTGGAAAAAAGGCCTGGAAGTACACACTTCCCCCATAAAGTCCTGTTCCGTTTCCCCAATTAAAAAAAAAAAAAAAAGGCAACACAACTCTACAGGCTATACGGTTAAATTAAATCATTTAAAAAAACAAAAAAAAAAAAAAAACAGGTATGAAGGGTGGGAGTGCTAGGGAGCAACTACACCAAGACACCCTCTTGATCTACTTCACTTAGGTTTCAACAAAGTACTTTAGACTCTTATTTTCACACTGCTTATTCTGATGTATTTTCCTTTACTTTAAAAACCACTGTGCCAATGTTGTCACTTTAACACAAATACCACCTTTGTAAATCATGTTTATGGGTAACTGTTCTGTTGCAAAAATTTAAAACCACAAGAATATTTCCTTCAGCTAACTGTAACAAAAAGGCCCTAAATAGGATAAACCAATTTGCTGAAGGCTTCCTTCTAGCTCAAGTGAACTCTACTCCCAACTTTACAAGGTTGGTGCTAGGAAAAAGGAATGACTAGTCTTTTAAACCTCAGCACCCATTTTAGACACTGACCTAGAGTAAGATACCTTTTTGAGTTCCTGACAATACAACTTCTTTGGATTCTGTTTGCCCGCCTTGGCTTTGTTCTTAGCGTTGCACTGCCCAAATTCCTAAAGGATAAAGACAAGGGGAAAAGAACACAGAATTAGAAGTTCAGCAATTGTAACCTGTTTCTCCATTTTCCATGACTGATTAGGGAGGCCACAATGCCTGCCCTGTTATGTGCTTTTACTTCTACATCAGAACTCATCTCTCATTCACCAAGAGACCTAATCGTACCTCCTTCACAGGTTCCACGTTAGATGGCTCAACACCAGAGTTAGTGTCAAGTTTTCTTTTCTTTTCCTGTTCTTTCTGCCTGTCAAGTTTCTGCTGCTGTTTTAGTTCTTCAAGCTGTGTCAAACCATAAGAGAAATGGGTGAGCCAACGTGACTTAGTATTGTTATTTTACTATGAAAAAAAAAAAGTTGAGTATTTCAGCTAATGTATCGTACCCGCTGTTTCCTTAGCTCTGCTTCCCGAAGAAGAGCCTCCTTAAAAGGAGCACTGTTTGGAACTCCCAGGTCTTTCCTAGACTTCTTGTGGCCCCGTTTCTTAGCCTCCTTCCTCAATTTTCGATGGTGTTCTCGAACCTATCATAATAAATTTATCAGTTTACAAAAATGCTACACAAAATCCTTGTGAGAAACAAATTGGGCTGCAGTTTAGTTACACCTGTATAAAATGACCCAGAAAAATGTAACTGTAATTGTATCATTCGGAGACACATATTTATGCCTAAAACATCAAGAAAATGTCACCAGAAACTTTTTGCAGAGGTTGTTAACATGTTGATCAAAGTTATAGACTTTCTGATCAATGAATTACTGCCCTTTCCCACAGCTGTACTCTTGATACCTAAGAGCTTGTGAGATAATATCATAAGATCCAGGCCTCCTCCTGGAGAGGTGAGGCAGAAGTCAGCATTATATCTGGTATAGCTCTCCCAGGTACAAGACTTACCTTTTTTTGGATCTTATACCGCTTATGGCAGGTCATGCGTTTACTTGCTTTCTTTAACTCTACACAGAAACACATCACACAAAAATTAGACACAAGTGATCAGTTTGTTTAGTTTTTGGTCACGTCCCTTTTGGTGTTAAGTAATTAATAAGCTCTTAAATATAATTTAAGAATCTTGTGGGGCACATAAAATACACGTCACTCAAATCCCTGAGAATTTGACTCAGACCCAGAGTAGAACCCAACTACCCTGCTCCCACTCTTCTCATTTTAGCCTGGGATCGTACTCAGGAGTGTGAGACCCAAAACGACAGCCACTTCTTGTCAAACAACACGAATCACAAGGCACGGGCGAACAGTGGATTTGAGAGGCGGTTCTCAGACCTCACTGAGCCGGATGAACGTGGCGCTGAAGGGAACAGGCTGAGCCCTAAACCTGGCTCAGACACTGTTTCCTCCCGAAATTCTGGTCTGATCTCCACCTCTGGGGCCCAGCCCTCCTTCTCCATTATAGGCCCTGCGGTTAACGTGGCGCCTTCAAACCCTCTGTTCTAACCAGAATCAGGGCGATGGCCGATGGCCTACCGGCAGATCCCAACTGCCGCAGAAAAGCACCCTGAAGGTCGACCATCAGAGGGAAAGGAGCCTCCCCTCCCGCTCCCCGACCACACTCACTCGGCCGCTTCATACTGGAAAGCGGAACCGCTGTGTCGGCAGAAGCAGTAGCTACAACCTGCCTCCACCGCGGCCACGTGTGAACTGAGGACACCGGCGAGCGTCACGCTCTCACGCTGCCGCCGTAAAGCGCGCCGCCTCCGGCCCGCGTGCGCGCGCACGCAATGTCGCGCGGAGCCAGGTTTGCTTGGCGGCGCCAGGGCTGGGTTTGCGGCGGCACCGGGAGGGGTGAGGGCGGTGAGGGCGGCGGGTGTTGGAGCGTCGGCCGCGGCCGCGGACGGAGGAGCAATAGCAGCAGCCGTGGCGGCCACGGGGCGGGGCGCGGCGGTCGGGGACCGCGGCCGGGGCTGCAGGCGGCGGAGCGGCTGGGTAAGGCCGGGCCTGGGACGGGCGGGGCCGCCCCTCTTCGGCTGGCTGCCGGGCCTTTGTGTGGGCCCTAGCGGGCGGGAGCAGCGGCGGAGGCCCCGCCCCGACCGTGGGGACGCGCCGGTCTGGCCGGGTGTACGAGGTGGGGCGGGGCACGGCGACGGGCATCGAGACGGGCCCGGCAGCCGGGTGGCACCTGCCTGCCGGGACAAAGGCGCTCCGCGGCCCGGAAACGCCCCGCGCCCCTCTTTCCCGCTCCCGGCGGCTGGCAGAGTGCTCGTCGCGGGCAGCTTCAAAGCTGTCAGCGTTTTCCCTAGTGCCTCCTTACAAGTGACAGGTCGGGAAAGTGTTTTATTTCCTCCGCAGGTCAGGGCCTTCCTTTTTTGTTGTTTGTTGACGGTCCGGATACAAACTCTTCTAGTGATTTTGGGGGTTTTTTTGTACACTTTCTCGATGACTGTTTCAGACCGAGTATTTTTATCAGTGGGACTTGTGTTTGTAGTTGACGCCAGATATTTCTTATCTGCAACATCATAAAGAATCGAGGTTTTTAAACTGTACATTTCTTGTTTTTAATATTTTCCCATCTCTTAAAATATTTTATTGAAAGAGAAGCATAGTTTTGTTATTATAGGGTACATATTGGTGACGTAGAAGGGAAGCTTGGCAAAAGTGTAGAAGAAATCCTGAAAAACAAGTGACAAATATGCAGTATTGTGGATATAGAAATTAATATTACAATTATAGAAACGTGTTGGAGTAAAACATTTTTGTTAACTTATTCTCCAACAAGCAAGGGCTCCTCAAAAAATGATTTTTAGGTGTTTTTTTTTTCTTTTTCCATTTAGAAGTGCACTCTTTCCCAAATATCAGAAGCAAATTGAACTCAATACAAGTAGTATAAGAAAGTAGTATAATTTTTGCTGTATTACTTGTTAACAGATTGCTTATGTTTTAAAATCCAAAGGAAGATTGGAAAGCATCTTTTAGAGAAGGGTTTCAAATTAAAACAGTAACATTTATGTGTGGATAAATGAAAGGGCCTTGACCACTTTCTTTGGCTTTGGGAGTGTACAGAATACCTCTGATATTAATATTGTACCCAAATTCCCAAGATTAGGAAGTTGTGATATATCCATATGGGGATGTTAGACAACTATCGAGCCATCAAATATCATGTAGAAGAATGTTGACTTGGAAGAATCTTGCTTAAGTTAAAACACAGGCTGCAAAATAATACATATGGTTTGTTAACGCTTTTATTTAAAAAAAAAAAAAAGCAACTAAGGCATAGAATAAATACTGAATGCTGTGAACGCCAAAGATAAGTGTGTGTTTTCCTCGGAGAAGTAGGATTATAAGTGATTGTTTTTTCTTTGAATCGTGTTTTCTACTTTTGTTTTAAGCATGTGTTTACAGCAATAAGTATCACTAGAAATACAGCAGAGTACTAAAAGTTTATAAAGTGTCAAAATATACCATTTGTCTATACTGAGTAAATATTTTCCCAGTTACACATTATGAAGTTGTTCTTTAGTTTATCGTTGGTTGTCAGACTTTGGACATGTGAACATAATGCCATTTTAAAATTTGTTATCCAGCTACAGAATCTATTTCTTTCCTCTTCATAGAAAAAGGATTGCTGACGGGATGCTCACAGGCTTTTTAAATTATACAAACTTTTTTCAATGTCCCATGTAAGTGCACTTTTAATACCTTTGTTAAAAACAAATTGATCACCCAAACTATACCAGTTGTTATTCTATAAACCAGGGCTGCAAAATGAATAAAATTCTTTTCCTGTGCCCACGGAGCATGTACTCCTAAAGTTGAAACTTATCATTTTTGTTGTGCTTTGAAGTTCCAAAGTGATTTCACATATATTTCATTGTCGTAACAATCCAAGGGAGATATGTACACTTTACTGTTCTCATATTATAAATGAATAAACAGATCTGCGGTTGTGACTCAAGCAACATCAAACGGATAATTAGAGGTGGGAAAACTGGGACTCTTGTCTTTTGAATTCCGGTCCTGTTGCTCCTCCCACCCAACTGACCACATTGTCTGTCTTGCCAAACTTCCAAAATGTATTTTAAGATGTGTCCTTTGGATAAAAAAAAATTTGAAAATTATCCTTAAGTTGCATCTCTTTCTTTACTTACCAAAGTAAATTAATGATTCAAGGAGTTTTGGATATTGTATGGTCTAAAGTATGCATACACCCATGATTTATATTTTTTTGTCACTTGATTTTCAGTGGGTTATTTATAAAAGTAATTTTGACCTGGCAAAATGGTTGAAGTTTATTTGTTTGTTTGTTTTGTTTTTAACCTCGCTAAACTTGTACGTGGTATCTTCCCAATGCTGATAGGACTTTTGGAAAGAAATGTCTTTCTCTGAAAAAAAATTTTTCTTTTTTTTGGCGGGGTGGAGTTTTCCATACTCTGCTCACATGAACCCATTCTCTGTTTGTTCCAGCTTGCCAACCCTTGGTGTCACATGTGAGCCTTCCACATGTGTTCACTCTCCATTCCAGCTTTGTGATTGAATTCTGCTCTTACCGACTAGGGGGCATTTGGGCAGGCATGCTTCATTCCTGGAATTGACAGCCATTCCTTGTGAGTAAAGGGGAACCTCAGTGAGACCTCTTTAAGCACAAGCATTTGGTTTTAAAATGGAAGAAATACCAGGTACTTTTAATGCCTGAGCCTTTGCAGCAGTTTGTTTCATTGGCACAAGAAAACTGATATGCCTATTTTCTCCAGTTCTTTTATCTTTCCGTAGCAGTTCTCCTTGAATGTTTTCTGTCTGTTCGTACTCATTTTTACTCCTTCTGACCCTTCTTTTTTATTTCCCCTTTTCTGTCTTGTTCTTCTCTTTCAGTTTTGAATATATTATCACTGAATCAGCACTTCTAAAGCCCTGCCTTCTCTCACTGGCTTCACTTGGCCTTCAGACATAATGAGGAGACTGGCTTTTCGAGGCGCTGGTTGTGCTCTGGTAAAGCTGGTAAATTACTGATCATCTACACCTTTTCCCTTTTCTGTCCTTCCTTGCCTTTTCCCTTCCACCTTTCTTAAATTTTGTTATCCTTTCCATAAAGATTGCCTCTCATGTTCATCAAATCCACTTGTGTCCTTGTCATAGATTGTTTATAAAGGATTGGTCCTTAGTTTCTTCATCTTAATGAATTGAGACCAGTTAGCCTTTTATAAATAAAACAATAATCAACAAACCTTGGCTGTCCTTAGCCTAAGCCCTTTGAAGTTTTTAGCCAGTTATAGCCAATTGCAAACTAATACACTGTATAACAAACCAAAGCCTAGAGATAGGAACATCTTTATGGTGGGCCCTTTTTAAATACCATATGGACTATTGAAGGAAGAGAGGAGAGTCTTTCTTGTTTCTTAATTGGATACCAGGATTGTTTATTTGTTGGTTTGTTTTGTTCCTGCTTTAATTCCCTGGAGATCCCCAATTTTTTTCTCCCTACTACTGGCAACCTATTTTCTCAGCTGCGGGTGTCTTAGTTTCCTAAAATTGAATGTTGATGAGTGAAACTGAGATCAGCTTTTTCTTTTAGCTTTAGAGAAAGACCTTTGAAATCACAACATACTGTTTGATACTGTTGTGAAATTGTATAAACGTTGTAGGACCTTCTAGTATACATCTTTTCCCTCTAGCTGTAACAGATCGTTTCAGTGATTACATTTCCTGTGTTATGGTCAAATGCGTATATTTGTAAAGTTAAGATTAGTTGCTTAGCAGCTTGCCTGAAACTGAGAAATATTTGTGAGTTTCTGAAAAACCAGGCAGGACCTAGAAGCTCACCTTTGATGTCCTCTTCCAGATCATCTACTAAACTGAAAAGCTATGATCTCAGAATTCACTGAGATGGAGTACTTCATATAGCTGAAAAGCAAGTTAGTTTGGGTTGACAGAAAAGTTTCGAAGCACAGTTTTGCTACTTTGGCATAGATATGGCAAGTCACATTAAGTTTTTTCCAAGGGTATGTCTTGTGGATCCTTCTTTAATGAGTGGAGAAAATTCATTTTCAGAATGTTAATTTTAGTGTGCATCTGAAATGCTAGAAGATTAATCGTCCCCTGACCTTTTTGTTCAACTCATTTGCCTCAGGCACAGCTTCCTATTCTTTACCATGTCATGGCCCACCTAGAAAATGATCATAATTATAAGACACTGGGGAAAACAGATGAGCTGACTGCCTGTATTTGGGTGTACCTCCAGCATAATGGTGTATCACTACACATGGGTTTTCAAACTCCAGTCCAGGGTAATTTTGGGGCCTAAAGTGGTTGAGTCGTTCAAAATTGGTGATATACAAACGAGTACACTTTTGCTGAATTTGTTCCATCCAAATTGAAATGTAGCATTCTGGTTAAGGTAGAGACTAAAGCAACAAAGTCCAGGACTTCTATTGAAAAAACTTATAGTTAGTCAAGTATCTTTGCAGCAGTTAAAATATCCTCCTGAATGAACCAGAAACTTGATATCAGGTGGCCAGCTGAGGGGTTGGTGGCAGAGTCTAAAATATAAGAACATGGATAATTATTTCTTACAGAAGAAGTTGGATTCCATGGGTTCCAAGAGAAGAAGAGCTACCTCCCCTTCCAGTAGCGTCAGTGGGGACTTTGATGACGGGCACCATTCTGTGTCCACACCTGGCCCAAGCAGGAAAAGGAGGAGACTTTCCAATCTTCCAACGGTAGATCCTGTGAGTAACTTGCATCACATAGTTTCTGCCTGCTTTTCCTATGATTCCCTACCCTTTCTTTAATGATAAGCAGTTAAGATACAAGGATTTTCCATTTCTTATCCCTCAGGATTGATATTCTTAACCTTTCTTGTATGAAAAGTGTATATTTAGCCAAAAGTATTACAGTAATACTATAATATTATGAAAAAATAAGGAGTATTAGTATGTTACATAAGTTCACTCAAATAACTGTGCTTATCATGTGCTAAGCACTGTTCTGGTGACTGAGATGTAGCCATGTGTAAGACAAGCCAATTTTTCACATGGAGCTTAGATTCCAGTGTGGAGGGAAGCAGAATGTAAACAGGTGAACAGATAAATAATAATAAAGTACTCTCAGCTGGCAATAAGTGCTAAGAACAAAATTTGGGGTGATTCAGGCTGTTTGGGCCCAAATCTTAGGAAAGGTTTCTCTGTGATGAAAAGGCACCAGCCCTGCAGAGCGCTTGGGAAGAATGTTCCAGGCAGAGGGGCTGGGTCAGGAATGGGTTTGGTGTGTGGTAATTACAGAGAGATGGTCAAGAGGGAGGAGGAGACTGGCAAAGTGCCCAACGAGGGTATGTAGTTACCCTCTGTACTCTGTGGGCAATGTTAGGAGTTTAGGTTTTATTCTCTGAGTAATACGAAGCCCCTTTGTTGGATGATTTTAAGCAAGAGAGTGGTATGAACTGATTTAGTTTAAAAGAAGAAGTTACCAGTAGCATAAATCTAATGAAAGATACCAAAAAATTTTTATCAGTTAAATTATTTTAAATAAAGAGAGATACTGTCAGCATATTTCCGTCTCGGGTTCCACGTCAGAATTGGGGATTTGTCCTTTTTCTTTTCTCCTTGCCTTTTATGGGTATGTTTTGATTAAAGATAATCCATATGCCTACGCTGGCTTTCTGTTCGCTTTTCTGGTGATTTGCTTTTGTTCCTGTGTATAGATTGCTGTGTGCCATGAACTCTACAACACCATCCGAGACTATAAGGATGAACAGGGCAGGCTCCTCTGTGAGCTCTTCATTCGGGCACCGAAGCGAAGGTGAGTTGGAAGGTGAGTGGGAGGAATTTGGTCTTGGGTCTGTGTTTAAAGTGTTAGGTAACTGAGTTTTCTTTTGAAAGGAACGGTTTAAGTGATACTAGGGTCTGATTTCTTTTTGTAGTCAAGATGTGGTAAAGTGTATTTAAAAATTTTTTTAATTGTAAAAAATACACAAGATAAAATTTATAATCTTAACCATCTTAAGTGTACAGTTTAGTAAGTGCTAAGTGTGTTCACATTGTTATACAACAGATCTTCAGAATTTTTTCATATTGCAAAATTGAAACTCGATACCCATTAAGCAATACCCCATTTCTCTCTTTCCCCTAACCCTTGGCACCAGCATTACACTTTCTGTTTCTATGAGTTTGACCACTTTAGAGTCCTCCTAAGTGGAATCATACAGTATATGTCTTTCATGAATGGCTTATTTCACTTAGCGTAATGTCCTCAAGACTCATCTCATGTTGTAGCATGTGACAGGATTTTTTTCCTTTTTAAGGTGAATAATATTCCATTGTATGAGTATGCCACATTTTGTTTTATCCATTCATCGATAAACACTTGAGTTGCTTTCACCTTTTGGCTATTGCTGCAGTGAATATGGGTGTGCAAATACGTCTTTGAGGGTGCTGTTTTCAATTATTTTGGATATACTGTATACCCAGAATTTGGATTGCTGGATCTGTAGTAATTTCTATTTTTAATCTTTTGAGGAATCACCATACTGTTTTCTATAATTGATGCACCATTTCACATTCCCATCAACAGTGTACAGGGTTCCAATTTCTCCACATCTTTTCCATACTTGCCGTTTTGTAGTAAGTTTTGAAATAAAAAAGTGTAAGCTTCTGTGATGGTTAATTTATAGATCAACTTGACAGTCTTCCAACTTTGTTCTTTTTAAGATAGTTTTGGCTGTTTGGGCTCTTTGAAATTCCTTATGAATTCCAGTATGGCTTTTTCTGTTTCTGCAAAAGTGCTATTGAGATTTTGATAGGGATTGTGTTGAATCTGTAGATTGCTTTGAGTAGTGTTGGTGTCTTAACAATGTTAAGTTTTCTAACCCATGAACATGAGATCTTTCTGTTTATTTGTCTTTAACTTATTGCAGAAATATATAATTTTCAGTG